>NW_027480426.1:17500000-20000000 GCF_051401765.1 Calliopsis andreniformis | reverse complement strand
GGAAAAACTGTTGCCTCTTTATTGCATTTTATGCTTCGGGCATTGACTTCTAAGCTCCTAACTATTCAATCTGTTGGAGCGACGCCCTAGGGTGAAGCCTAGGTTGCCCGGAAAGTAGAAATGACCATAACTTTCACACTGGTTGCAATTATTCGTTTTGTACGATGGAAAAGCTGCTGCACCTTTATTGTATTTTATTCATCTGGTGTTGACTTCTAAGGCCGTAGCTACTAGATGCGGTGGAGCAACGCCCCAGGGTGACGCCTAGGTTGCCCGGAACGTAGAAATGACCATAACTTTCATACTGGTTGCAATTCTTCGTTTTATACGATGGAATAGCTGTTGTATTTATATTGTATTTTATGCCCCTGGCGTCGACTTCTGGCGCCCTAACTATTCGATCTGGTGGAGCAACGCCCCAGGGTGACGCCTATGTTGCCCGGAACGTAGAAATGACCATTACTTTCACACTGGTTGCAGTTAATCCTGTTATACGATGGAAAAACTGTGGCATTTTAATTGTATTTTATTCTTCTGGCGTTGAATTCTAAGTCCCCAATTATTCGATCACGTGGAGCAACGCCGTAGAGTGAAGCCTAGGTTGCCCGAAACGTAGAAATGACCATTACTTTCACACTGTTTGCAAATATACATTATATGCGATGGAAGAGCTGTTCCATTTATTTGGTATTTAATGCTTCGGGCGTTGGCTTCTAAGGCCCTAACTGTTTGATCTGGTGGAGCAACGCCCTAGAGTGAAGCCTAGGTTGCCCGGAACGAAGAAATGACCATAACTTTCACACTGGCTGCTATTATTCGTTTTATACGATGGAAAAACTGATATATTTATATTGTACTTTATGCTTCTGTCGTTGACTTCTTAGGCCCTAACTATTCGATCTGGTGGAACAACGCCCTAGAGTGAAGCCTAGGTTGCCTGGAACGTAGAAATGACCATCACTTTCACACGCGTTGCAATTATTCCGGTTATAGGATGGAAAAACTGTTGTATTTTTATTGTATCTTATACTTCAGGCGTTGACTTCTGAAGCCGTAGCTATTCGATGTGGTGGAAGAACGCCATAGAGTGAAGCCTAGGTTGCCCGGAACGTAGAAATGGCCATCACTTTCAAACTGGTTGCAATTATTCCTGTTATATGATGGAATCACTGTTGTATTTTTTTTGCATTTTATGCCTCTGGCGTTGACATCTAAGGCCCCAACTATTCAATCTGTTGGAGCAACGCCCTAGGGTGAAGCCTAGGTAGCTCGGAAAGTAGAAATGACCATAAGTTTCATACTGGTTGCAATTATTCGTTTTATACGATGGAAAAACTGTTGTATTTATATTGTATTTTATGCTTCTGGCGTTTTCTTCTAAGGCACTAACTATTCGATCTGGTGGAGCAACGCCCTAGAGTGAAGCCTAGGTTGCCCGGAACGTAGAATTGGCCATCACTCTCAAACCGGTTGCAATTATTCCTGTTATATGATGGAAACGCTATTGTATTTTTATTGTATTTTATACTTCAGGCGTTGACTTCTGAGGCCGTAGCTATTCGATGTGGTGGAAGTACGCCATAGAGTGAAGCCTAGGTTGCCCGGAACGTAGAAATGACCATAACTTTTACACCGGTAGCAATTATTCGTTTTATACAATGGAAAAACTGTTCTATTTATTTTGTATGTTATGCTTCGGGCGTTGACTTCTAAGGCCCTAACTGTTTGATCTGGTGGAGCAACGCCCTAGAGTGAATCCTAGGTTGCCCGGAGCGTAGAATTGGCCATCACTTTCAAACTGGTTGCAATTACTCCTGATAGATGATGGAAACACTGTTGTATTTTTTTTGCATTTTATGGTTCGGGCGTTGACTTCTAAGGCCCTAACTATTCAATCTGTTGGAGCAACGCCCTAGGGTGAAGCCTAGGTAGCTCGGAAAATAGAAATGACCATAAGTTTCATATTGGTTGCAATTATTCGTTTTATACGATGGAAAAACTGTTGTATATATATTGTATTTTATGCTTCTGGCGTTGACTTCTAAAGCACTAACTATTCGATCTGGTGGAACAACGCCCTAGAGTGAATCCTAGGTTGTCCGGAACGTAGAATTGGCCATCACTTTCAAACTGGTTGCAATTAATCCAGTTATACGATGGAAAAACTGTTGTATTTTTATTGCATTTTATGCTTCTGGCGTTCACTTCTTAGGCCCTAACTATTCGAACTGGTGGAACAACGGCTTAGGGTGAAGCCTAGGTTGCCCGGAACGTAGAAATGAACATAACTTTTACACTGGTAGCAATTATTCGTTTTATACAATGGAAAAACTGTTCTATTTATTTGGTATTTAATGCTTCGGTCGTTGGCTTCTAAGGCCCTAACTGTTTGATTTGGTGGAGCAACACCCTAGTGTGAAGCCTAGGTTGCCCGGAACGAAGAATTGACCATAACTTTCACACTGTTTGCTATTATTCGTTTTATACGATGGAAAAACTGATATATTTATATTGTATTTTATGCTTCTGTCGTTGACTTCTGACGCCCTAACTATTCGATCTGGTGGAACAACGCCCTAGAGTGAAGCTTAGGTTGCCTGGAACGTAGAAATGACCATCACTTTCACATGGGTTGTAATTATTCCGGTTATGGGATGGAAAGACTGTTGTATTTTTATTGTATTTTATACTTCAGGCGTTGACTTCTGAGGCCGTAGCTATCCGATGTGGTGGAAGAACGCCATAGAGTGAAGCCTAGGTTGCCCGGAACGTATAAATGACCATAACATTTACACTGGTAGCAATTATTCGTTTTATACAATGGAAAAACTGTTCTATTTATTTGGTATTTAATGCTTCGGGCGTTGGCTTCTAAGGCCCTAACTGTTTCATCTGGTGGAGCAACGCCCTAGGGTGAAGCCGAGGTTGCCCGGAACGAAGAAATGACCATAACTTTCACACTGGTTGCTATTATTCGTTTTATACGATGGAAAAACTGATATATTTATATTGTACTTTATGCTTCTGTCGTTGACTTCTTAGGCCCTAACTATTCGATCTGGTGGAACAACGCCCTAGAGTGAAGCCTAGGTTGCCTGGAACGTAGAAATGACCATTACTTTCACACGGGTTGCAATTATTCCTGTTATAGGATGGAAAGACTGTTGTATTTTTATTGTATTTTATACTTCAGGCGTAGACTTCTGAGGCCGTAGCTATTCGACGTGGTGGAAGAACGCCATAGAGTGAAGCCTAGGTGGCCCGGAACGTAGAAATGGCCATCACTTTCAAACTGGTTGCAATTATTCCTGTTATATGATGGAAACACTGTTGTATTTATATTGTATTTTATGCCTCTGGCGTTGACTTCTAAGGCCGTAGCTATTAGATGTGGTGGAGCAACGCCCTAGAGAGACGCCTAGGGTGCTCGGAACGTAGAAATGACCATTACTTTCACACTTGTTGCAATTATTCGTTTTATACGATGGAAAACCTGTTGCATTTATATCGTATTTTATGCTTCTGGCGTTGACTTCTTGGGCCGTAACTATTCGGTCTGGTGGAGCAACGCCCTGGAGTGAAAGCTAGGTTGCCCGGAACGTAGAATGGGCCATCACTTTCAAACTGGTTGCAATTATTCCTGATAGATGATGGAAGCACTGTGGTATTTTTTTTGCATTTTAAGGTTCGGGCGTTGACTTCTAAGGCCCTAACTATTCAATCTGTTGGAGCAACGCCCTAGGGTGAAGCCTAGGTAGCTCGGAAAGTAGAAATGACCATAAGTTTCATACTGGTTGCAATTATTCGTTTTATACGATGGAAAAGCTGTTGTATTTATATCGTATTTTATGCTTCTGGCGTTGACTTCTAAGGCACTCACTATTCGATCTGGTGGAGCAACGCCCTAGAGTGAATCCTAGGTTGCCCGGAGCGTAGAATTGGCCATCACTTTCAAACTGGTTGCTATTATTCCTGTTATATGATGGAAACACTGTTGTATTTTTATTGCATTTTATGGTTCGGGCGTTGACTTCTAAG
Organism: Calliopsis andreniformis; assembly: GCF_051401765.1. NCBI lineage: Eukaryota > Metazoa > Arthropoda > Insecta > Hymenoptera > Andrenidae > Calliopsis > Calliopsis andreniformis. The sequence goes on along the minus strand of NW_027480426.1, from coordinate 19,995,962 downwards.
GCCCTAACTATTCAATCTGGTGGAACAACGGCTTAGGGTGAAGCCTAGGTTGCCCGGAACGTAGAAATGGCCATAACTTTTACACTGGTAGCAATTATTCGTTTTATACAATGGAAAAACTGTTCTATCTATTTGGTATTTAATGCTTCGGGCGTTGGCTTCTAAGGCCCTAACTGTTTGATCTGGTGGAGCAACGCCCTAGAGTGAAGCCTAGGTTGCCTGGAACGTAGAAATGACCATCACTTTCACACGGGTTGCTATTATTCCGGTTATAGGATGGAAAGACTGTTGTATTTTTATTGTATTTTATACTTCAGGCGTTGACTTCTTAGGCCGTAACTATTCGGTCTGGTGGAGCAACGCCCTGGAGTGAAACCTAGGTTGCCCGGAACGAAGAATTGGCCATCACTTTCAAACTGGTTGCAATTATTCCTGATAGATGATGGAAACACTGTTGTATTTTTTTTGCATTTTATGGTTCGGGCGTTGACTTCTAAGGCCCTAACTATTCAATCTGTTGGAGCAACGCCCTAGGGTGAAGCCTAGGTAGCTCGGAAAGTAGAAATGACCATAAGTTTCATACTGGTTGCAATTATTCGATTTATACGATGGAAAAACTGTTGTATTTATATTGTATTTTATGCTTCTGCCGTTGTCTTCTAAGGCACTAACTATTCGATCTGGTGGAGCAACGCCCTTTAGTGAAGCCTAGGTTGCCCGGAACGTAGAATTGGCCATCACTTTCAAACTGGTTGCAATTATTCCTGTTATATGATGGAAACACTGTTGTATTTTTATTGTATTTTATACTTCGGGCGTTGACTTCTGAGGCCGTAGCTATTCGATGTGGTGGAAGAACGCCATAGAGTGAAGCCTAGGTTGCCCGGAACGTAGAAATGACCATAACTTTTACACTGGTAGCAATTATTCGTTTTATACGATGGAAAAAGTGTTGTATTTATATTGTACTTTTTGCTTCTGGCGTTGACTTCTAAGGCCCTAGCTATTCGATCTAGTAGAGCAACGCCCTAGAGTGTAGCCTAGGTTGCCCGGAAAGGAGAAATGACCATCACTTTCAAACTGGTTGCAATTAATCCAGTTATACGATGGAAAGACTGTTGTATTTTTATTGCATTTTATGCTTCTGGCGTTCACTTCTTAGGCCCTAACTATTCGATCTGGTGGAACAACGGCTTAGGGTGAAGCCTAGGTTGCCCGGAACGTAGAATTGGCCATCACTTTCAAACTGGTTGCAATTATTCCTGATAGATGATGGAAACACTGTTGTATTTTTTTTGCATTTTATGGTTCGGGCGTTGACTTCTAAGGCCCTAACTATTGAATCTGTTGGAGCAACGCCCTAGGGTGAAGCCTAGGTAGCTCGGAAAGTACAAATGACCAGAAGTTTCATACTGGTTGCAATTATTCGTTTTATACGATGGAAAAACAGTTGTATATATATTGTATTTTATGCTTCTGGCGTTGTCTTCTAAGGCACTAACTATCCGATCTGGTGGAGCAACGCCCTAGAGTGCAGCCTAGGTTGCCCGGAACGTAGAATTGGCCATCACTTTCAAACTGGTTGCAATTATTCCTGTTATATGATGGAAACACTGTTGAATTTTTTTTGCATTTTATGGTTCGGGCGTTGACTTCTAAGACCCTAACCATTCAATCTGTTGGAGCAACGCCCTAGGGTGAAGCCTAGGTTGCTCGGAAAGTAGAAATGTCCATAAGATTCATACTGGTTGCAATTATTCGTTTTATACAATGAAAAAACTGTTGTATTTATATTGTATTTTATGCTTCTGGCGTTGAGTTCTAAGGCCCTAACTGTTTGATCTGGTGGAGCAACGCCCTAGAGTGAAGCCTAGGTTGCCCGGAACGAAGAAATGACCATAACTTTCACACTGGCTGCTATTATTCGTTTTATGCGATGGAAAAACTGATATATTTATATTGTATTTTATGCTTCTGTCGTTGACTTCTGAGGCCGTAGCTATTCGATGTGGTGGAAGAACGCCATAGAGTGAAATCTAGGTTGCCCGGAATGTAGAAATGACCATAACTTTTACACTGGTAGCAATTATTCGTTTTATACAATGGAAAAACTGTTCTATTTATTTTGTATTTTATGCTTCGGGCGTTGACTTCTAAGGCCCTAACTGTTTGATCTGGTGGATCAACGCCCTAGAGCGAAGCCTAGGTTGCCCGGAACTTAGAATTGGCCATCACTTTCAAACTGGTAGCAATTATTCGTTTTATACAATGGAAAAACTGTTCTATTTATTTGGTATTTAATGCTTGGGGCGTTGGCTTCTAAGGCCCTAACTGTTTGATCTGGTGGAGCAACGCCCTAGAGTGAAGCCGAGGTTGCCCGGAACGAAGAAATGACCATTACTTTCACACTGGTTGCAATTATTCGTTTTATACAATGGAAAAACTGTTGCATTTATATCGTATTTTATGCTTCTGGCGTTGACTTCTTAGGCCGTAACTATTCGGTCTGGTGGAGCAACGCCCTAGTGTGCAGCCTAGGTTGCCCGGAACGTAGAATTGGCCATCACTTTCAAACTGGTTGCAATTATTCCTGTTATATGATGGAAACACTGTTGTATTTTTTTTGCATTTTATGGATCGGGCGTTGACTTCTAAGACCCTAACTATTCAATCTGTTGGAGCAACGCCCTAGGGTGAAGCCTAGGTTGCTCGGAAAGTAGAAATGTCCATAAGATTCATACTGGTTGCAATTATTCGTTTTATACAATGAAAAAACTGTTGTATTTATATTGTATTTTATGCTTCTGGCGTAGACTTCTAAAGCACTAACTATTCGATCTGGTGGAGCAACGCCCTAGAGTGAATCCTAGGTTGCCCGGAACGTAGAATTGGCCACCACTTTCAAACTGGTTGCAATTATTCCTGTTATATGATGGAAACACTGTTGTATTTTTTTTTGCATTTTATGGTCCGGGCGTTCGCTTTTGAGGCCCTAACTATTCAACCTGTTGGAGCAACGCCCTAGGGTGAAGCCTAGGTTGCTCGGAAAGTAGAAATGACCATAAGTTCCATACTGGTTGCAATTACTCGTTTTATACAATGGAAAAACTGTTCTATTTATTTGGTATTTAATGCTTCGGGCGTTGGCTTCTAAGGCCCTAACTGTTTGATCTGGTGGAGTAACGCCCCAGAGTGAAGCCTAGGTTGCCCGGAACGAAGAAATGACCATAACATTCACACTGGCTGCTATTATTCGTTTTATGCGATGGAAAAACTGATATATTTATATTGTATTTTATGCTTCTGTCGTTGACTTCTGAGGCCGTAGCGATTCGATGTGGTGGAAGAACGCCATAGAGTGAAGCCTAGGTTGCCCGGAATGTAGAAATGACCATAACTTTTACACTGGTAGCAATTATTCGTTTTATACAATGGAAAAACTGTTCTATTTATTTTGTATTTTATGCTTCGGGCGTTGACTTCTAAGGCCCTAACTGTTTGATCTGGTGGATCAACGCCCTAGAGCGAAGCCTAGGTTGCCCGGAACGTAGAATTGGCCATCACTTTCAAACTGGTAGCAATTATTCGTTTTATACAATGGAAAAACTGTACTATTTATTTGGTATTTAATGCTTCGGGCGTTGGCTTCTAAGGCCCTAACTGTTTGATCTGGTGGAGCGGCGCCCTAGAGTGAAGCCGAGGTTGCCCGGAGCGTAGAATTGGCCATCACTTTCAAACTGGTTGCAATTACTCCTGATAGATGATGGAAACACTGTTGTATTTTTTTTGCATTTTATGGTTCGGGCGTTGACTTCTAAGGCCCTAACTATTCAATCTGTTGGAGCAACGCCCTAGGGTGAAGCCTAGGTAGCTCGGAAAATAGAAATGACCATAAGTTTCATATTGGTTGCAATTATTCGTTTTATACGATGGAAAAACTGTTGTATATATATTGTATTTTATGCTTCTGGCGTTGACTTCTAAAGCACTAACTATTCGATCTGGTGGAACAACGCCCTAGAGTGAATCCTAGGTTGTCCGGAACGTAGAATTGGCCATCACTTTCAAACTGGTTGCAATTAATCCAGTTATACGATGGAAAAACTGTTGTATTTTTATTGCATTTTATGCTTCTGGCGTTCACTTCTTAGGCCCTAACTATTCGAACTGGTGGAACAACGGCTTAGGGTGAAGCCTAGGTTGCCCGGAACGTAGAAATGAACATAACTTTTACACTGGTAGCAATTATTCGTTTTATACAATGGAAAAACTGTTCTATTTATTTGGTATTTAATGCTTCGGTCGTTGGCTTCTAAGGCCCTAACTGTTTGATTTGGTGGAGCAACACCCTAGAGTGAAGCCTAGGTTGCCCGGAACGAAGAATTGACCATAACTTTCACACTGTTTGCTATTATTCGTTTTATACGATGGAAAAACTGATATATTTATATTGTATTTTATGCTTCTGTCGTTGACTTCTGACGCCCTAACTATTCGATCTGGTGGAACAACGCCCTAGAGTGAAGCTTAGGTTGCCTGGAACGTAGAAATGACCATCACTTTCACATGGGTTGCAATTATTCCGGTTATGGGATGGAAAGACTGTTGTATTTTTATTGTATTTTATACATCAGGCGTTGACTTCTGAGGCCGTAGCTATCCGATGTGGTGGAAGAACGCCATAGAGTGAAGCCTAGGTTGCCCGGAACGTAGAAATGACCATAACATTTACACTGGTAGCAATTATTCGTTTTATACAATGGAAAAACTGTTCTATTTATTTGGTATTTAATGCTTCGGGCGTTGGCTTCTAAGGCCCTAACTGTTTGATCTGGTGGAGCAACGCCCTAGGGTGAAGCCGAGGTTGCCCGGAACGAAGAAATGACCATAACTTTCACACTGGTTGCTATTATTCGTTTTATACGATGGAAAAACTGATATATTTATATTGTACTTTATGCTTCTGTCGTTGACTTCTTAGGCCCTAACTATTCGATCTGGTGGAACAACGCCCTAGAGTGAAGCCTAGGTTGCCTGGAACGTAGAAATGACCATTACTTTCACACGGGTTGCAATTATTCCTGTTATAGGATGGAAAGACTGTTGTATTTTTATTGTATTTTATACTTCAGGCGTTGACTTCTGAGGCCGTAGCTATTCGACGTGGTGGAAGAACGCCATAGAGTGAAGCCTAGGTGGCCCGGAACGTAGAAATGGCCATCACTTTCAAACTGGTTACAATTATTCCTGTTATATGATGGAAACACTGTTGTATTTATATTGTATTTTATGCCTCTGGCGTTGACTTCTAAGGCCGTAGCTATTAGATGTGGTGGAGCAACGCCCTAGAGAGACGCCTAGGGTGCTCGGAACGTAGAAATGACCATTACTTTCACACTTGTTGCAATTATTCGTTTTATACGATGGAAAACCTGTTGCATTTATATCGTATTTTATGCTTCTGGCGTTGACTTCTTGGGCCGTAACTATTCGGTCTGGTGGAGCAACGCCCTGGAGTGAAAGCTAGGTTGCCCGGAACGTAGAATGGGCCATCACTTTCAAACTGGTTGCAATTATTCCTGATAGATGATGGAAGCACTGTGGTATTTTTTTTGCATTTTAAGGTTCGGGCGTTGACTTCCAAGGCCCTAACTATTCAATCTGTTGGAGCAACGCCCTAGGGTGAAGCCTAGGTAGCTCGGAAAGTAGAAATGACCATAAGTTTCATACTGGTTGCAATTATTCGTTTTATACGATGGAAAAGCTGTTGTATTTATATCGTATTTTATGCTTCTGGCGTTGACTTCTAAGGCACTCACTATTCGATCTGGTGGAGCAACGCCCTAGAGTGAATCCTAGGTTGCCCGGAGCGTAGAATTGGCCATCACTTTCAAACTGGTTGCTATTATTCCTGTTATATGATGGAAACACTGTTGTATTTTTATTGCATTTTATGGTTCGGGCGTTGACTTCTAAGGCCCTAACTATTCAATCTGGTGGAACAACGGCTTAGGGTGAAGCCTAGGTTGCCCGGAACGTAGAAATGGCCATAACTTTTACACTGGTAGCAATTATTCGTTTTATACAATGGAAAAACTGTTCTATCTATTTGGTATTTAATGCTTCGGGCGTTGGCTTCTAAGGCCCTAACTGTTTGATCTGGTGGAGCAACGCCCTAGAGTGAAGCCTAGGTTGCCTGGAACGTAGAAATGACCATCACTTTCACACGGGTTGCAATTATTCCGGTTATAGGATGGAAAGACTGTTGTATTTTTATTGTATTTTATACTTCAGGCGTTGACTTCTTAGGCCGTAACTATTCGGTCTGGTGGAGCAACGCCCTGGAGTGAAACCTAGGTTGCCCGGAACGAAGAATTGGCCATCACTTTCAAACTGGTTGCAATTATTCCTGATAGATGATGGAAACACTGTTGTATTTTTTTTGCATTTTATGGTTCGGGCGTTGACTTCTAAGGCCCTAACTATTCAATCTGTTGGAGCAACGCCCTAGGGTGAAGCCTAGGTAGCTCGGAAAGTAGAAATGACCATAAGTTTCATACTGGTTGCAATTATTCGATTTATACGATGGAAAAACTGTTGTATTTATATTGTATTTTATGCTTCTGCCGTTGTCTTCTAAGGCACTAACTATTCGATCTGGTGGAGCAACGCCCTTTAGTGAAGCCTAGGTTGCCCGGAACGTAGAATTGGCCATCACTTTCAAACTGGTTGCAATTATTCCTGTTATATGATGGAAACACTGTTGTATTTTTATTGTATTTTATACTTCGGGCGTTGACTTCTGAGGCCGTAGCTATTCGATGTGGTGGAAGAACGCCATAGAGTGAAGCCTAGGTTGCCCGGAACGTAGAAATGACCATAACTTTTACACTGGTAGCAATTATTCGTTTTATACGATGGAAAAAGTGTTGTATTTATATTGTACTTTTTGCTTCTGGCGTTGACTTCTAAGGCCCTAGCTATTCGATCTAGTAGAACAACGCCCTAGAGTGTAGCCTAGGTTGCCCGGAAAGGAGAAATGACCATCACTTTCAAACTGGTTGCAATTAATCCAGTTATACGATGGAAAGACTGTTGTATTTTTATTGCATTTTATGCTTCTGGCGTTCACTTCTTAGGCCCTAACTATTCGATCTGGTGGAACAACGGCTTAGGGTGAAGCCTAGGTTGCCCGGAACGTAGAATTGGCCATCACTTTCAAACTGGTTGCAATTATTCCTGATAGATGATGGAAACACTGTTGTATTTTTTTTGCATTTTATGGTTCGGGCGTTGACTTCTAAGACCCTAACCATTCAATCTGTTGGAGCAACGCCCTAGGGTGAAGCCTAGGTTGCTCGGAAAGTAGAAATGTCCATAAGATTCATACTGGTTGCAATTATTCGTTTTATACAATGTAAAAACTGTTGTATTTATATTGTATTTTATGCTTCTGGCGTTGAGTTCTAAGGCCCTAACTGTTTGATCTGGTGGAGCAACGCCCTAGAGTGAAGCCTAGGTTGCCCGGAACGAAGAAATGACCATAACTTTCACACTGGCTGCTATTATTCGTTTTATGCGATGGAAAAACTGATATATTTATATTGTATTTTATGCTTCTGTCGTTGACTTCTGTGGCCGTAGCCATTCGATGTGGTGGAAGAACGCCATAGAGTGAAGCCTAGGTTGCCCGGAATGTAGAAATGACCATAACTTTTACACTGGTAGCAATTATTCGTTTTATGCAATGGAAAAACTGTTCTATTTATTTTGTATTTTATGCTTCGGGCGTTGACTTCTAAGGCCCTAACTGTTTGATCTGGTGGATCAACGCCCTAGAGCGAAGCCTAGGTTGCCCGGAACTTAGAATTGGCCATCACTTTCAAACTGGTAGCAATTATTCGTTTTATACAATGGAAAAACTGTTCTATTTATTTGGTATTTAATGCTTGGGGCGTTGGCTTCTAAGGCCCTAACTGTTTGATCTGGTGGAGCAACGCCCTAGAGTGAAGCCGAGGTTGCCCGGAACGAAGAAATGACCATTACTTTCACACTGGTTGCAATTATTCGTTTTATACAATGGAAAAGCTGTTGCATTTATATCGTATTTTATGCTTCTGGCGTTGACTTCTTAGGCCGTAACTATTCGGTCTGGTGGAGCAACGCCCTGGAGTGAAACCTAGGTTGCCCGGAACGTAGAATTGGCCATCACTTTCAAACTGGTTGCAATTATTCCTGATAGATGATGGAAACACTGTTGTATTTTTTTTGCATTTTATGGATCGGGCGTTGACTTCTAAGGCCCTAACTATTCAATCTGTTGAAGCAACGCCCTACGGTGAAGCCTAGGTTGCTCGGAAAGTCGAAATGACCATAAGTTTCATACTGGTTGCAATTATTCGTATTATACGATGGAAAAGCTGTTGTATATATATTGTATTTTATGCTTCTGGCGTTGTCTTCTAAGGCACTAACTATTCGATCTGGTGGAGCAACGCCCTAGTGTGCAGCCTAGGTTGCCCGGAACGTAGAATTGGCCATCACTTTCAAACTGGTTGCAATTATTCCTGTTATATGATGGAAACACTGTTGTATTTTTTTTGCATTTTATGGATCGGGCGTTGACTTCTAAGACCCTAACTATTCAATCTGTTGGAGCAACGCCCTAGGGTGAAGCCTAGGTTGCTCGGAAAGTAGAAATGTCCATAAGATTCATACTGGTTGCAATTATTCGTTTTATACAATGAAAAAACTGTTGTATTTATATTGTATTTTATGCTTCTGGCGTTGACTTCTAAAGCACTAACTATTCGATCTGGTGGAGCAACGCCCTAGAGTGAATCCTAGGTTGCCCGGAACGTAGAATTGGCCACCACTTTCAAACTGGTTGCAATTATTCCTGTTATATGATGGAAACACTGTTGTATTTTTTTTGCATTTTATGGTCCGGGCGTTGGCTTTTGAGGCCCTAACTATTCAACCTGTTGGAGCAACGCCCTAGGGTGAAGCCTAGGTTGCTCGGAAAGTAGAAATGACCATAAGTTCCATACTGGTTGCAATTACTCGTTTTATACAATGGAAAAACTGTTCTATTTATTTGGTATTTAATGCTTCGGGCGTTGGCTTCTAAGGCCCTAACTGTTTGATCTGGTGGAGTAACGCCGTAGAGTGAAGCCTAGGTTGCCCGGAACGAAGAAATGACCATAACATTCACACTGGCTGCTATTATTCGTTTTATGCGATGGAAAAACTGATATATTTATATTGTATTTTATGCTTCTGTCGTTGACTTCTGAGGCCGTAGCGATTCGATGTGGTGGAAGAACGCCATAGAGTGAAGCCTAGGTTGCCCGGAATGTAGAAATGACCATAACTTTTACACTGGTAGCAATTATTCGTTTTATACAATGGAAAAACTGTTCTATTTATTTTGTATTTTATGCTTCGGGCGTTGACTTCTAAGGCCCTAACTGTTTGATCTGGTCGATCAACGCCCTAGAGCGAAGCCTAGGTTGCCCGCAACGTAGAATTGGCCATCACTTTCAAACTGGTAGCAATTATTCGTTTTATACAATGGAAAAACTGTACTATTTATTTGGTATTTAATGCTTCGGGCGTTGGCTTCTAAGGCCCTAACTGTTTGATCTGGTGGAGCAGCGCCCTAGAGTGAAGCCAAGGTTGCCCGGAACGAAGAAATGACCATAACTTTCACACTTGCTGCTATTAATCGTTTTACACGATGGAAAAACTGATATATTTATATTGTACTTTATGCTTCTGGCGTTGACTTCTAAGGCCCTAGCTGTTCGATCTAGTAGAGCAACACCCTAAAGTGTAGCCTAGGTTGCCCGGAAAGGAGAAATGACCATCACTTTCAAACTGGTTGCAATTAATCCAGTTATACGATGGAAAAACTGTAGTATTTTTATTGCATTTTATGCTTCTGGCGTTCACTTCTTAGGCCCTAACTATTCGATCTGGTGGAGCAACGCCCTAGAGTGAATCCTAGGTTGCTCGGAATGTAGAAATGACCATAACTTTCACACTGGCTGCAAATATTCGTTTTAGACGATGCAAACGCTGTTGTATTTATATCGTATTTTATGCTTCTGGCGTTTACTTCTAAGGACCTAACTATTCGATCTGGTGGAGCAACGCCCTAGAGTGGATCCTGGGTAGCTCGGAATGTAGAAATGACCATAACTTTCACACTGGTTGCAATTATTCGTTTTATACGATGGAAACGCTGTTGTATTTATATCGTATTTTATGCTTCTGGCGTTTACTTCTAAGGACCTAAATATTCGATCTGGTGGAGCAACGCCCTAGTGTGGAACCTAGGTGGCTCGGAATGTAGAAATGACCATAACGTTCACACTGGTTGCAATTATTCGTTTTATACGATGCAAACGCTGTTGTATTTATATCGTATTTTATGCTTCTGGCGTTTACTTCTAAGGACCTAACTATTCGATCTGGTGGAGCAACGCCCTAGTGTGGATCCCAGGTGGCTCGGAATGTAGAAATGACCATAACGTTCACACTGGTTGCAATTATTCGTTTTATACGATGCAAACGCTGTTGTATTTATATCGTATTTTATGCTTCTGGCGTTTACTTCTAAGGACCTAACTATCCGATCTGGTGGAGCAACGCCCTAGAGTGGATCCTGGGTTGCTCGGAATGTAGAAATGACCATAACTTTCAGACTGGTTGCAATTATTCGTTTTATACGATGCAAACGCTGTTGTATTTATATCGTATTTTATGCTTCTGTCTTTGACTTCTAAGGCACTAACTATTCAATCTGTTGGAGCAACGCCCAAGGGTGAAGCCTAGGTTGCTCGGAAAGTAGAAATGTCCATAAGTTTCATACTGGTTGCAATTATTCGTTTTATACGATGGAAAAGCTGTTGTATTTATATTTTATTTTATGCTTCTGGCGTTGACTTCTAAGGCACTAACCATTCGATCTGGTGGAGCCACGCCCTAGAGTGAAGCCTAGGTTGCCCGGAAAGGAGAAATGACCATCACTTTCAAACTGGTTGCAATTAATCCTGTTATACATTGGAAAAACTGTTGTATTTTTATTGCATTTTATGCTTCTGGCGTTCACTTCTTAGGCCCTAACTATACGATCTGGTGGAACAACGGCATAGGGTGAAGCCTAGCTTGCCCGGAACGTAGAAATGACCATTACCTTCACACTGTTTGCAATTATACCTTTTATACGATGGAAAAGCTGTTGTATTTATATCGTATTTTATGCTTCAGGCGTTTACTTCTAAAGACCTAACTATTCGATCTGGTGGAGCAACACCCTAGAGTGAATCCTAGGTTGCTCGGAATGTAGAAATGACCATAACTTTCACACTGGCTGCAATTATTCGTTTTATACGATGGAAACGCTGTTGTATTTATATCGTATTTTATGCTTCTGGCGTTTACTTCTAAAGACCTAACTATTCGATCTGGTGGAGCAACGCCCTAGAGTGAATCCTAGGTTGCTCGGAATGTAGAAATAACCATAACATTCACACTGGCTGCAAATATTCGTTTTATACGATGCAAACGCTGTTGTATTTATATCGTATTTTATGCTTCTGGCGTCTACTTCTAAGGACCTAACTATTCGACCTGGTGGAGCAACGCCGTAGAGTGGATCCTGGGTAGCTCGGAATGTAGAAATGACCATAACTTTCACACTGGTTGCAATTATTCGTTTTATACGATGGAAACGCTGTTGTATTTATATCGTATTTTATGCTTCTGGCGTTTACTTCTAAGGACCTAACTATTCGATCTGGTGGAGCAACGCCCTAGTGTGGATCCTAGGTGGCTTGGAATGTAGAAATGACCATAACGTTCACACTGGTTGCTATTATTCGTTTTATACGATGCAAACGCTGTTGTATTTATATCGTATTTTATGCTTCTGGCGTTTACTTCTAAGGACCTAACTATTCGATCTGGTGGAGCAACGCCCTAGAGTGGATCCTAGGTTGCTCGGAATGTAGAAATGACCATAACGTTCACACTGGTTGCAATTATTCGTTTTATACGATGCAAACGCTGTTGTATTTATATCGTATTTTATGCTTCTGGCGTTTACTTCTAAGGACCTAACTATTCGATCTGGTGGAGCAACGCCGTAGAGTGGATCCTGGGTTGCTCGGAATGTAGAAATGACCATAACTTTCAGACTGGTTGCAATTATTCGTTTTATACGATGCAAACGCTGTTGTATTTATATCGTATTTTATGCTTCTGTCTTTGACTTCTAAGGCACTAACTATTCAATCTGTTGGAGCAACGCCCAAGGGTGAAGCCTAGGTTGCTCGGAAAGTAGAAATGTCCATAAGTTTCATACTGGTTGCAATTATTCGTTTTATACGATGGAAAAACTGTTGTATTTATATTGTATTTTATGCTTCTGGCGTTTTCTTCTAAGGCACTAACTATTCGATCTGGTGGAGCAACGCCCTAGAGTGAAGCCTAGGTTGCCCGGAACGTAGAATTGGCCATCACTTTCAAACCGGTTGCAATTATTCCTGTTATATGATGGAAACGCTATTTTATTTTTATTGTATTTTATACTTCAGGCGTTGACTTCTGAGGCCGTAGCTATTCGATGTGGTGGAAGAACGCCATAGAGTGAAGCCTAGGTTGCCCGGAACGTAGAAATGACCATAACTTTTACACTGGTAGCAATTATTCGTTTTATACAATGGAAAAACTGTTCTATTTATTTTGTATGTTATGCTTCGGGCGTTGACTTCTAAGGCCCTAACTGTTTGATCTGGTGGAGCAACGCCCTAGAGTGAATCCTAGGTTGCCCGGAGCGTAGAATTGGCCATCACTTTCAAACTGGTTGCAATTACTCCTGATAGATGATGGAAACACTGTTGTATTTTTTTTGCATTTTATGGTTCGGGCGTTGACTTCTAAGGCCCTAACTATTCAATCTGTTGGAGCAACGCCCTAGGGTGAAGCCTAGGTAGCTCGGAAAATAGAAATGACCATAAGTTTCATATTGGTTGCAATTATTCGTTTTATACGATGGAAAAACTGTTGTATATATATTGTATTTTATGCTTCTGGCGTTGACTTCTAAAGCACTAACTATTCGATCTGGTGGAGCAACGCCCTAGAGTGAATCCTAGGTTGTCCGGAACGTAGAATTGGCCATCACTTTCAAACTGGTTGCAATTAATCCAGTTATACGATGGAAAAACTGTTGTATTTTTATTGCATTTTATGCTTCTGGCGTTCACTTCTTAGGCCCTAACTATTCGAACTGGTGGAACAACGGCTTAGGGTGAAGCCTAGGTTGCCCGGAACGTAGAAATGAACATAACTTTTACACTGGTAGCAATTATTCGTTTTATACAATGGAAAGACTGTTCTATTTATTTGGTATTTAATGCTTCGGGCGTTGGCTTCTAAGGCCCTAACTGTCTGATCTGGTGGAGCAACGCCCTAGGGTGAAGCCGAGGTTGCCCGGAACGAAGAAATGGCCATAACTTTCACACTAGTTGCTATTATTCGTTTTATACGATGGAAAAACTGATATATTTATATTGTACTTTATGCTTCTGTCGTTGACTTCTTAGGCCCTAACTATTCGATCTGGTGGAACAACGCCCTAGAGTGAAGCCTAGCTTGCCTGGAACGTAGAAATGACCATTACTTTCACACGGGTTGCAATTATTCCTGTTATGGGATGGAAAGACTGTTGTATTTTTATTGTATTTTATACTTCAGGCGTTGACTTCTGAGGCCGTAGCTATTCGACGTGGTGGAAGAACGCCATAGAGTGAAGCCTAGGTGGCCCGGAACGTAGAAATGGCCATCACTTTCAAACTGGTTGCAATTATTCCTGTTATATGATGGAAACACTGTTGTATTTATATTGTATTTTATGCCTCTGGCGTTGACTTCTAAGGCCGTAGCTATTAGATGTGGTGGAGCAACGCCCTAGAGAGACGCCTAGGGTGCTCGGAACGTAGAAATGACCATTACTTTCACACTTGTTGCAATTATTCGTTTTATACGATGGAAAAGCTGTTGCATTTATATCGTATTTTATGCTTCTGGCGTTGACTTCTTGGGCCGTAACTATTCGGTCTGGTGGAGCAACGCCCTGGAGTGAAAGCTAGGTTGCCCGGAACGTAGAATTGGCCATCACTTTCAAACTGGTTGCAATTATTCCTGATAGATGATGGAAGCACTGTGGTATTTTTTTTGCATTTTAAGGTTCGGGCGTTGACTTCTAAGGCCCTAACTATTCAATCTGTTGGAGCAACGCCCTAGGGTGAAGCCTAGGTAGCTCGGAAAGTAGAAATGACCATAAGTTTCATACTGGTTGCAATTATTCGTTTTATACGATGGAAAAGCTGTTGTATTTATATCGTATTTTATGCTTCTGGCGTTGACTTCTAAGGCACTCACTATTCGATCTGGTGGAGCAACGCCCTAGAGTGAATCCTAGGTTGCCCGGAGCGTAGAATTGGCCATCACTTTCAAACTGGTTGCTATTATTCCTGTTATATGATGGAAACACTGTTGTATTTTTATTGCATTTTATGGTTCGGGCGTTGACTTCTAAGGCCCTAACTATTCAATCTGGTGGAACAACGGCTTAGGGTGAAGCCTAGGTTGCCCGGAACGTAGAAATGGCCATAACTTTTACACTGGTAGCAATTATTCGTTTTATACAATGGAAAAACTGTTCTATTTATTTGGTATTTAATGCTTCGGGCGTTGGCTTCTAAGGCCCTAACTGTTTGATCTGGTGGAGCAACGCCCTAGAGTGAAGCCTAGGTTGCCTGGAACGTAGAAATGACCATCACTTTCACACGGGTTGCAATTATTCCGGTTATAGGATGGAAAGACTGTTGTATTTTTATTGTATTTTATACTTCAGGCGTTGACTTCTTAGGCCGTAACTATTCGGTCTGGTGGAGCAACGCCCTGGAGTGAAACCTAGGTTGCCCGGAACGAAGAATTGGCCATCACTTTCAAACTGGTTGCAATTATTCCTGATAGATGATGGAAACACTGTTGTATTTTTTTTGCATTTTATGGTTCGGGCGTTGACTTCTAAGGCCCTAACTATTCAATCTGTTGGAGCAACGCCCTAGGGTGAAGCCTAGGTAGCTCGGAAAGTAGAAATGACCATAAGTTTCATACTGGTTGCAATTATTCGATTTATACGATGGAAAAACTGTTGTATTTATATTGTATTTTATGCTTCTGCCGTTGTCTTCTAAGGCACTAACTATTCGATCTGGTGGAGCAACGCCCTAGTGTGAAGCCTAGGTTGCCCGGAACGTAGAAATGACCATAACTTTTACACTGGTAGCAATTATTCGTTTTATACGATGGAAAAAGTGTTGTATTTATATTGTACTTTTTGCTTCTGGCGTTGACTTCTAAGGCCCTAGCTATTCGATCTAGTAGAGCAACGCCCTAGAGTGTAGCCTAGGTTGCCCGGAAAGGAGAAATGACCATCACTTTCAAACTGGTTGCAATTAATCCAGTTATACGATGGAAAGACTGTTGTATTTTTATTGCATTTTATGCTTCTGGCGTTCACTTCTTAGGCCCTAACTATTCGATCTGGTGGAACAACGGCTTAGGGTGAAGCCTAGGTTGCCCGGAACGTAGAATTGGCCATCACTTTCAAACTGGTTGCAATTATTCCTGATAGATGATGGAAACACTGTTGTATTTTTTTTGCATTTTATGGTTCGGGCGTTGACTTCTAAGGCCCTAACTATTGAATCTGTTGGAGCAACGCCCTAGGGTGAAGCCTAGGTAGCTCGGAAAGTACAAATGACCAGAAGTTTCATACTGGTTGCAATTATTCGTTTTATACGATGGAAAAACAGTTGTACATATATTGTATTTTATGCTTCTGGCGTTGTCTTCTAAGGCACTAACTATTCGATCTGGTGGAGCAACGCCCTAGAGTGCAGCCTAGGTTGCCCGGAACGTAGAATTGGCCATCACTTTCAAACTGGTTGCAATAATTCCTGTTATATGATGGAAACACTGTTGAATTTTTTTTGCATTTTATGGTTCGGGCGTTGACTTCTAAGACCCTAACCATTCAATCTGTTGGAGCAACGACCTAGGGTGAAGCCTAGGTTGCTCGGAAAGTAGAAATGTCCATAAGATTCATACTGGTTGCAATTATTCGTTTTATACAATGAAAAAACTGTTGTATTTATATTGTATTTTATGCTTCTGGCGTTGAGTTCTAAGGCCCTAACTGTTTGATCTGGTGGAGCAACGCCCTAGAGTGAAGCCTAGGTTGCCCGGAACGAAGAAATGACCATAACTTTCACACTGGCTGCTATTATTCGTTTTATGCGATGGAAAAACTGATATATTTATATTGTATTTTATGCTTCTGTCGTTGACTTCTGAGGCCGTAGCTATTCGATGTGGTGGGAGAACGCCATAGCGTGAAGCCTAGGTTGCCCGGAATGTAGAAATGACCATAACTTTTACACTGGTAGCAATTATTCGTTTTATACAATGGAAAAACTGTTCTATTTATTTTGTATTTTATGCTTCGGGCGTTGACTTCTAAGGCCCTAACTGTTTGATCTGGTGGATCAACGCCCTAGAGCGAAGCCTAGGTTGCCCGGAACTTAGAATTGGCCATCACTTTCAAACTGGTAGCAATTATTCGTTTTATACAATGGAAAAACTGTTCTATTTATTTGGTATTTAATGCTTCGGGCGTTGGCTTCTAAGGCCCTAACTGTTCGATCTGGTGGAGCAACGCCCTAGAGTGAAGCCGAGGTTGCCCGGAACGAAGAAATGACCATTACTTTCACACTGGTTGCAATTATTCGTTTTATACAATGGAAAAGCTGTTGCATTTATATCGTATTTTATGCTTCTGGCGTTGACTTCTTAGGCCGTAACTATTCGGTCTGGTGGAGCAACGCCCTGGAGTGAAACCTAGGTTGCCCGGAACGTAGAATTGGCCATCACTTTCAAACTGGTTGCAATTATTCCTGATAGATGATGGAAACACTGTTGTATTTTTTTTGCATTTTATGGATCGGGCGTTGACTTCTAAGGCCCTAACTATTCAATCTGTTGAAGCAACGCCCTACGGTGAAGCCTAGGTTGCTCGGAAAGTCGAAATGACCATAAGTTTCATACTGGTTGCAATTATTCGTATTATACGATGGAAAAGCTGTTGTATATATATTGTATTTTATGCTTCTGGCGTTGTCTTCTAAGGCACTAACTATTCGATCTGGTGGAGCAACGCCCTAGTGTGCAGCCTAGGTTGCCCGGAACGTAGAATTGGCCATCACTTTCAAACTGGTTGCAATTATTCCTGTTATATGATGGAAACACTGTTGTATTTTTTTTGCATTTTATGGATCGGGCGTTGACTTCTAAGACCCTAACTATTCAATCTGTTGGAGCAACGCCCTAGGGTGAATCCTAGGTTGCTCGGAAAGTAGAAATGTCCATAAGATTCATACTGGTTGCAATTATTCGTTTTATACAATGAAAAAACTGTTGTATTTATATTGTATTTTATGCTTCTGGCGTTGACTTCTAAAGCACTAACTATTCGATCTGGTGGCGCAACGCCCTAGAGTGAATCCTAGGTTGCCCGGAACGTAGAATTGGCCACCACTTTCAAACTGGTTGCAATTATTCCTGTTATATGATGGAAACATTGTTGTATTTTTTTTGCATTTTATGGTCCGGGCGTTGGCTTTTGAGGCCCTAACTATTCAACCTGTTGGAGCAACGCCCTAGGGTGAAGCCTAGGTTGCTCGGAAAGTAGAAATGACCATAAGTTCCATACTGGTTGCAATTACTCGTTTTATACAATGGAAAAACTGTTCTATTTATTTGGTATTTAATGCTTCGGGCGTTGGCTTCTAAGGCCCTAACTGTTTGATCTGGTGGAGTAACGCCCTAGAGTGAAGCCTAGGTTGCCCGGAACGAAGAAATGACCATAACATTCACACTGGCTGCTATTATTCGTTTTATGCGATGGAAAAACTGATATATTTATATTGTATTTTATGCTTCTGTCGTTGACTTCTGAGGCCGTAGCTATTCGATGTGGTGGGAGAACGCCATAGAGTGAAGCCTAGGTTGCCCGGAATGTAGAAATGACCATAACTTTTACACTGGTAGCAATTATTCGTTTTATACAATGGAAAAACTGTTCTATTTATTTTGTATTTTATGCTTCGGGCGTTGACTTCTAAGGCCCTAACTGTTTGATCTGGTGGATCAACGCCCTAGAGCGAAGCCTAGGTTGCCCGGAACTTAGAATTGGCCATCACTTTCAAACTGGTAGCAATTATTCGTTTTATACAATGGAAAAACTGTTCTATTTATTTGGTATTTAATGCTTCGGGCGTTGGCTTCTAAGGCCCTAACTGTTCGATCTGGTGGAGCAACGCCCTAGAGTGAAGCCGAGGTTGCCCGGAACGAAGAAATGACCATTACTTTCACACTGGTTGCAATTATTCGTTTTATACAATGGAAAAGCTGTTGCATTTATATCGTATTTTATGCTTCTGGCGTTGACTTCTTAGGCCGTAACTATTCGGTCTGGTGGAGCAACGCCCTGGAGTGAAACCTAGGTTGCCCGGAACGTAGAATTGGCCATCACTTTCAAACTGGTTGCAATTATTCCTGATAGATGATGGAAACACTGTTGTATTTTTTTTGCATTTTATGGATCGGGCGTTGACTTCTAAGGCCCTAACTATTCAATCTGTTGAAGCAACGCCCTACGGTGAAGCCTAGGTTGCTCGGAAAGTCGAAATGACCATAAGTTTCATACTGGTTGCAATTATTCGTATTATACGATGGAAAAGCTGTTGTATATATATTGTATTTTATGCTTCTGGCGTTGTCTTCTAAGGCACTAACTATTCGATCTGGTGGAGCAACGCCCTAGTGTGCAGCCTAGGTTGCCCGGAACGTAGAATTGGCCATCACTTTCAAACTGGTTGCAATTATTCCTGTTATATGATGGAAACACTGTTGTATTTTTTTTGCATTTTATGGATCGGGCGTTGACTTCTAAGACCCTAACTATTCAATCTGTTGGAGCAACGCCCTAGGGTGAATCCTAGGTTGCTCGGAAAGTAGAAATGTCCATAAGATTCATACTGGTTGCAATTATTCGTTTTATACAATGAAAAAACTGTTGTATTTATATTGTATTTTATGCTTCTGGCGTTGACTTCTAAAGCACTAACTATTCGATCTGGTGGCGCAACGCCCTAGAGTGAATCCTAGGTTGCCCGGAACGTAGAATTGGCCACCACTTTCAAACTGCTTGCAATTATTCCTGTTATATGATGGAAACATTGTTGTATTTTTTTTGCATTTTATGGTCCGGGCGTTGGCTTTTGACGCCCTAACTATTCAACCTGTTGGAGCAACGCCCTAGGGTGAAGCCTAGGTTGCTCGGAAAGTAGAAATGACCATAAGTTCCATACTGGTTGCAATTACTCGTTTTATACAATGGAAAAACTGTTCTATTTATTTGGTATTTAATGCTTCGGGCGTTGGCTTCTAAGGCCCTAACTGTTTGATCTGGTGGAGTAACGCCCTAGAGTGAAGCCTAGGTTGCCCGGAACGAAGAAATGACCATAACATTCACACTGGCTGCTATTATTCGTTTTATGCGATGGAAAAACTGATATATTTATATTGTATTTTATGCTTCTGTCGTTGACTTCTGAGGCCGTAGCGATTCGATGTGGTGGAAGAACGCCATAGAGTGAAGCCTAGGTTGCCCGGAATGTAGAAATGACCATAACTTTTACACTGGTAGCAATTATTCGTTTTATACAATGGAAAAACTGTTCTATTTATTTTGTATTTTATGCTTCGGGCGTTGACTTCTAAGGCCCTAACTGTTTGATCTGGTGGATCAACGCCCTAGAGCGAAGCCTAGGTTGCCCGGAACGTAGAATTGGCCATCACTTTCAAACTGGTAGCAATTATTCGGTTTATACAATGGAAAAACTGTACTATTTATTTGGTATTTAATGCTTCGGGCGTTGGCTTCTAAGGCCCTAACTGTTTGATCTGGTGGAGCAGCGCCCTAGAGTGAAGCCGAGGTTGTCCGGAACGAAGAAATGACCATAACTTTCACACTTGCTGCTATTATTCGTTTTATACGATGGAAAAACTGATATATTTATATTGTACTTTATGCTTCTGGCGTTGACTTCTAAGGCCCTAGCTGTTCGATCTAGTAGAGCAACACCCTAAAGTGTAGCCTAGGTTGCACGGAAAGGAGAAATGACCATCACTTTCAAACTGGTTGCAATTAATCCAGTTATACGATGGAAAAACTGTAGTATTTTTATTGCATTTTATGCTTCTGGCGTTCACTTCTTAGGCCCTAACTATTCGATCTGGTGGAGCAACGCCCTAGAGTGAATCCTAGGTTGCTCGGAATGTAGAAATGACCATAACTTTCACACTGGCTGCAAATATTCGTTTTAGACGATGCAAACGCTGTTGTATTTATATCGTATTTTATGCTTCTGGCGTTTACTTCTAAGGACCTAACTATTCGATCTGGTGGAGCAACGCCCTAGAGTGGATCCTGGGTAGCTCGGAATGTAGAAATGACCATAACTTTCACACTGGTTGCAATTATTCGTTTTATACGATGGAAACGCTGTTGTATTTATATCGTATTTTATGCTTCTGGCGTTTACTTCTAAAGACCTAAATATTCGATCTGGTGGAGCAACGCCCTAGTGTGGAACCTAGGTGGCTCGGAATGTAGAAATGACCATAACGTTCACACTGGTTGCAATTATTCGTTTTATACGATGCAAACGCTGTTGTATTTATATCGTATTTTATGCTTCTGGCGTTTACTTCTAAGGACCTAACTATTCGATCTGGTGGAGCAACGCCCTAGTGTGGATCCTAGGTGGCTCGGAATGTAGAAATGACCATAACGTTCACACTGGTTGCAATTATTCGTTTTATACGATGCAAACGCTGTTGTATTTATATCGTATTTTATGCTTCTGGCGTTTACTTCTAAGGACCTAACTATCCGATTTGGTGGAGCAACGCCCTAGAGTGGATCCTGGGTTGCTCGGAATGTAGAAATGACCATAACTTTCAGACTGGTTGCAATTATTCGTTTTATACGATGCAAACGCTGTTGTATTTATATCGTATTTTATGCTTCTGTCTTTGACTTCTAAGGCACTAACTATTCAATCTGTTGGATCAACGCCCAAGGGTGAAGCCTAGGTTGCTCGGAAAGTAGAAATGTCCATAAGTTTCATACTGGTTGCAATTATTCGTTTTATACGATGGAAAAGCTGTTGTATTTATATCGTATTTTATGCTTCTGGCGTTGACTTCTAAGGCACTAACCATTCGATCTGGTGGAGCCACGCCCTAGAGTGAAGCCTAGGTTGCCCGGAAAGGAGAAATGACCATC
The DNA here is from genome assembly GCF_051401765.1 of Calliopsis andreniformis. Taxonomy (NCBI): domain Eukaryota; kingdom Metazoa; phylum Arthropoda; class Insecta; order Hymenoptera; family Andrenidae; genus Calliopsis; species Calliopsis andreniformis. Next base: position 19,974,472 of record NW_027480426.1, on the reverse strand, counting down.
ACTTTCAAACTGGTTGCAATTAATCCTGTTATACATTGGAAAAACTGTTGTATTTTTATTGCATTTTATGCTTCTGGCGTTCACTTCTTAGGCCCTAACTATACGATCTGGTGGAACAACGGCATAGGGTGAAGCCTAGCTTGCCCGGAACGTAGAAATGACCATTACCTTCACACTGTTTGCAATTATACCTTTTATACGATGGAAAAGCTGTTGTATTTATATCGTATTTTATGCTTCAGGCGTTTACTTCTAAAGACCAAACTATTCGATCTGGTGGAGCAACACCCTAGAGTGAATCCTAGGTTGCTCGGAATGTAGAAATGACCATAACTTTCACACTGGCTGCAATTATTCGTTTTATACGATGGAAACGCTGTTGTATTTATATCGTATTTTATGCTTCTGGCGTTTACTTCTAAAGACCTAACTATTCGATCTGGTGGAGCAACGCCCTAGAGTGAATCCTAGGTTGCTCGGAATGTAGAAATAACCATAACATTCACACTGGCTGCAAATATTCGTTTTATACGATGCAAACGCTGTTGTATTTATATCGTATTTTATGCTTCTGGCGTTTACTTCTAAGGACCTAACTATTCGACCTGGTGGAGCAACGCCGTAGAGTGGATCCTGGGTAGCTCGGAATGTAGAAATGACCATAACTTTCACACTGGTTGCAATTATTCGTTTTATACGATGGAAACGCTGTTGTATTTATATCGTATTTTATGCTTCTGGCGTTTACTTCTAAGGACCTAACTATTCGATCTGGTGGAGCAACGCCCTAGTGTGGATCCTAGGTGGCTTGGAATGTAGAAATGACCATAACGTTCACACTGGTTGCAATTATTCGTTTTATACGATGCAAACGCTGTTGTATTTGTATCGTATTTTATGCTTCTGGCGTTTACTTCTAAGGACCTAACTATTCGATCTGGTGGAGCAACGCCCTAGAGTGGATCCTAGGTTGCTCGGAATGTAGAAATGACCATAACTTTCACACTGGTTGCAATTATTCGTTTTATACGATGCAAACGCTGTTGTATTTATATCGTATTTTATGCTTCTGGCTTTGACTTCTAAGGCACTAACTATTCAATCTGTTGGAGCAACGCCCAAGGGTGAAGCCTAGGTTGCTCGGAAAGTAGAAATGTTCATAAGTTTCATACTGGTTGCAATTATTCGTTTTATACGATGGAAAAGCTGTTGTATTTATATTGTATTTTATGCTTCTGGCGTTGACTTCTAAGGCACTAACCATTCGATCTGGTGGAGCCACGCCCTAGAGTGAAGCCTAGGTTGCCCGGAAAGGAGAAATCACCATCACTTTCAAACTGGTTGCAATTAATCCTGTTATACATTGGAAAAACTGTTGTATTTTTATTGCATTTTATGCTTCTGGCGTTCACTTCTTAGGCCCTAACTATACGATCTGGTGGAACAACGGCATAGGGTGAAGCCTAGCTTGCCCGGAACGTAGAAATGACCATTACCTTCACACTGTTTGCAATTATTCCTTTTATACGATGGAAAAGCTGTTGTATTTATATCGTATTTTATGCTTCAGGCGTTTACTTCTAAAGACCTAACTATTCGATCTGGTGGAGCAACACCCTAGAGTGAATCCTAGGTTGCTCGGAATGTAGAAATGACCATAACTTTCACACTGGCTGCAAATATTCGTTTTAGACGATGCAAACGCTGTTGTATTTATATCGTATTTTATGCTTCTGGCGTTTACTTCTAAGGACCTAACTATTCGATCTGGTGGAGCAACGCCCTAGAGTGGATCCTGGGTAGCTCGGAATGTAGAAATGACCATAACTTTCACACTGGTTGCAATTATTCGTTTTATACGATGGAAACGCTGTTGTATTTATATCGTATTTTATGCTTCTGGCGTTTACTTCTAAGGACCTAACTATTCGATCCGGTGGAGCAACGCCCTAGTGTGGAACCTAGGTGGCTCGGAATGTAGAAATGACCATAACGTTCACACTGGTTGCAATTATTCGTTTTATACGATGCAAACGCTGTTGTATTTATATCGTATTTTATGCTTCTGGCGTTTACTTCTATGGACCTAACTATTCGATCTGGTGGAGCAACGCCCTAGTGTGGATCCTAGGTGGCTCGGAATGTAGAAATGACCATAACGTTCACACTGGTTGCAATTATTCGTTTTATACGATGGAAAAGCTGTTGTATTTATATTGTATTTTATGCTTCTGGCGTTGACTTCTAAGGCACTAACCATTCGATCTGGTGGAGCCACGCCCTAGAGTGAAGCCTAGGTTGCCCGGAAAGGAGAAATGACCATCACTTTCAAACTGGTTGCAATTAATCCTGTTATACATTGGAAAAACTGTTGGATTTTTATTGCATTTTATGCTTCTGGCGTTCACTTCTTAGGCCCTAACTATACGATCTGGTGGTACAACGGCATAGGGTGAAGCCTAGCTTGCCCGGAACGTAGAAATGACCATAACTTTCACACTGGCTGCAATTGTTCGTTTTATACGATGGAAACGCTGTTGTATTTATATCGTATTTTATGCTTCTGGCGTTTACTTCTAAAGACCTAACTATTCGATCTGGTGGAGCAACGCCCTAGAGTGAATCCTAGGTTGCTCGGAATGTAGAAATAACCATGACATTCACACTGGCTGCAAATATTCGTTTTATACGATGCAAACGCTGTTGTATTTATATCGTATTTTATGCTTCTGGCGTTTACTTCTAAGGACCTAACTATTCGACCTGGTGGAGCAACGCCGTAGAGTGGATCCTGGGTAGCTCGGAATGTAGAAATGACCATAACTTTCACACTGGTTGCAATTATTCGTTTTATACGATGGAAACGCTGTTGTATTTATATCGTATTTTATGCTTCTGGCGTTTACTTCTAAGGACCTGACTATTCGATCTGGTGGAGCAACGCCCTAGAGTGGATCCTGGGTAGCTCGGAATGTAGAAATGACCAAAACTTTCACACTGGTTGCAGTTATTCGTTTTATACGATGCAAACGCTGTTGTATTTATATCGTATTTTATGCTCCTGGCGTTTAATTCTAAGGACCTAACTATTCGATCTGGTGGAGCAACGCCCTAGAGTGGAACCTAGGTTGCTCGGAATGTAGAAATGACCATAACTTTCACACTGGTTGCAATTATTCGTTTTATACGATGCAAACGCTGTTGTATTTATATCGTATTTTATGCTTCTGGCGTTGACTTCTAAGGCACTAACTATTCAATCTGTTGGAGCAACGCCCAAGGGTGAAGCCTAGGTTGCTCGGAAAGTAGAAATGTCCATAAGTTTCATACTTGTTGCAATTATTCGTTTTATACGATGGAAAAGCTGTTGTATTTATATTGTATTTTATGCTTCTGGCGTTGACTTCTAAGGCACTAACCATTCGATCTGGTGGAGCCACGCCCTAGAGTGAAGCCTAGGTTGCCCGCAAAGGAGAAATGACCATCACTTTCAAACTGGTTGCAATTAATCCTGTTATACATTGGAAAAACTGTTGTATTTTTATCGTATTTTATGCTTCTGGAGCTGACTTCTTAGGCCGTAACTATTCGATCTGGTGGAGCAACGCCCTAGAGTGAATCCTAGGCTGCTCGGAATGTAGAAATGACCATAACTTTCACACTGGTTGCAAATATTCGTTTTATACGATGCAAACGCTGTTGTATTTATATCGTATTTTATGCTTCTGGCGTTTACTTCTAAGGACCTAACTATTCGATCTGGTGGAGCAACGCCCTAGAGTGGATCCTAGGTAGTTCGGAATGTAGAAATGACCATAACTTTCACACTGGTTGCAGTTATTCGTTTTATACGATGGAAACGCTGTTGTATTTATATCGTATTTTATGCTTCTGGCGTTTACTTCTAAGGACCTAACTATTCGATCTGGTGGAGCAACGCCCTAGAGTGGATCCTAGGTGGCTCGGAATGTAGAAATGACCATAACTTTCACACTGGTTGCAATTATTCGTTTTATACGATGCAAACGCTGTTGTATTTATATCGTATTTTATGCTTCTGGCGTATACTTCTATGGACCTAACTATTCGATCTGGTGGAGCAACGCCCTAGAGTGGATCCCAGGTTACTCGGAATGTAGAAATGACCATAACTTTCACACTGGTTGCAATTATTCGTTTTATACGGTGCAAACGCTGTTGTATTTATATCGTATTTTATGCTTCTGGCGCTGACTTCTAAGGCACTAACTATTCGATCTGGTGGAGCAACGCCCTAGAGTGAAGCCTAGATTGCCCGGAACGTAGAATTGCCCATCACCTTCAAACTGGTCGCAATTATTCCTGTTATATGATGGAAACACTGTTGTATTTTTTTGCATTTTATGGTTCGGGCGTAGACTTCTAATGCCATAACTATTCTATCTGTGGGAGCAACGCCCTAGGGTGAAGCCTAGGTTGTTCGGAAAGTAGAAATGACCATAAGTTTCATACTGGTTGCAATTATTCGTTTTATACGATGGAAAAGCTGTTGTATTTATATTGTATTTTATGCTTCTGGCGTTGACTTCTAAGGCACTAACTATTCGATCTGGTGGAGCAACGCCCTAGAGTGAAGCCTAGGTTGCCCGGAACGTAGAATTGGTCATCACTTTCAAACTCGTTTCAATTATTCGTTTTATACGATGGAAACACTGTTGTATTTTTATTGCATTTTATGCTTCGGACGTTGACTTCTAAGGCCCTAACTATTCAATCTGTTAGAGCAACGCCCTAGGGTGAAACCTAGGTTGCTCGGAAAGTAGAAATGACCATCAGTTTCATACTGGTTGCAATTATTCGTTTTATACGATGGAAAAACTGTTGTATTTATATTGTATTGCATGCTTCTGGCGTTGACTTCTAAGGGCCTAGCTATTCGATCTGGTGGAGCAACGCCCTAGAGTGAAGCCTAGGTTGCCCGGAACGTAGAAATGACCATGTCTTTCAAACTGTTTGCAATTAATCCTTTTATACGATGGAAAAACTGTTGCATTTTTATTGCATTTTATGCTTCGGGCGTTGTCTTCTAAGGCCCTAACCATTCAATCTGTTGGAGCAACGCCCTAGGGTGAAGTCTAGGTTGCCCGGAACTTAGAAATGACCATAACTTTTACACTGATTGCTATTATTCGTTTTATACGATGGAAAAACTGTTATATTTATATTGTATTTTATGCTTCTGGCGGTGCCTTCTTAGGCCCGAAGTGTTCGATCTGGTGGAACAACGCCCTGGAGTGAAGCCTACGTTGCCCGGAACGTAGAAATGACCATCACTTTCACACTGATTGCAATTATTCCTGACATAGGATGGAAAAACTCTCGTATATTTATTGTATTTTATGCTTCGGGCGTAGGCTTCTATGGCCCTACCTATTCGATCTGGTGGAGCAACACCCTACAGTGAAGCCAAGGTTGCCCGGAACGTAGATATGACCATAACCTTCACACAGGTTGCAATTATTCGTTTTCTACGATGGAAAAGCTGTTGCATTTATATTGTACTTTATGCTTCCGGTGTTGACTTCTTAGACCCTAACTCTTCGATCTGGTGGAGCAACACCTCAGAGGTAAGCCTAGGATGCCCGAAACGTCGAAATGATCGTTACTTTCGCACTGGTTGCAATTAGTCATGCTATACAATGGAAAAACTGTTGTATTTATACTGTATTTTATGCTTCTGGCGTTGACTTCTAAGGCCGTAGCTATTCGATGTGGTGGAGCAACGCCCTAGAGTGAAGCCTAGGTTGCCCGGAACGTAGAAATGCCCATTACTTTCACACTGGTTGCAATTATTAGTTTTATACGGTGGAAAAACTGTTATATTTATTTTGTATTTTATGCTTCGGGCGTTGACTTCTAAGGCCCTAACTATTCAATCTGTTGGAGCAACGCCCTAGGGTGAAGCCTAGGTTGCCCGGAAAGTAGAAATGACCATACCTTTCATACAGGTTGCAATTATTCGTTTTATACGATGGAAAAGCTGTTGTATTTATATCGTATTTTATGCTTCTGGCGTTGACTTCTCATGCCCGAACTATTCCATCTGGTGGAACAACGCCCTAGGGTGAAGCCTAGGCTGCCCGGAACGTAGAAATGACCATAACCTTCACATCGGTAGCAATTATTCGTTTTATTCGACGGAAAAACTGTTCTATTTATTTTGTATTTTATGCTTCGGGCGTTGACTTCTAAGGCCCTAACTATTCAATCTGTTGGAACAACGCCCTAGGGTGAAGCCTAGGTTGCCCGGAAAGTAGAAATGACCATAACTTTCACACTGGCTGCAATTAATCGTTTTATACGATGGAAAAACTGTTGTATTTATATTGTATTTTATGCTTCTGGCGCTGACTTCTAGGGTACTAACTATTCGATCTGGTGGAGCAGCGCCCTAGGGTGAAGCCTAGGTTGCCCGGAACGTAGAAATGACCATAACTTTCACACTGGTTGCAATTATTCATGCTATACGATGGAAAAGCTGTTGTATTCATATCGTATTTTATGTCTCTGGCGTTGACTTCTTAGGCCCTAACTATTCGATCTGGTGGAGCAATGCCATAGAGTGAAACGTAGGTTGCCCAGAACGTAGAAGTGACCATTACTTTCACACTGTTTGCAATTATTCATTTTATACGATGGAAAAGCTGTTGTATTTATATTGTATTTTATGCTTCTGGCGTTGACTTCTAAGGCCGTAGCTATTAGCTGTGGTGGAGCAACGCCCTACAGTGACGCCTAGGTTGCCCGGAACGTAGAAATGACCATTAATTTCACAATGTTTGCAATTATTCATTTTATACAATGGAAAAACTGTTGTACTTATATCGTATTTTATTCTTCTGTCGTTGAATTCCAAGTCCATAGCTATTCGATCTGGTGGAGCAACGCCCTAGAGTGAAACCTAGGTTGCTCGGAATGTAGAAATGACCATAACTTTCACACTGGTCCAAATTATTCGTTTTATACGATGGAAAAGCTGTTGTGTATTGTATCGTATTTTATGATTCGGGCGTTGACTTCTAAGGCCCTAACTATTCGATCTAGTGGAGCAACGACCTAGAGTGAAGCCTAGGTTGCCGGGAACGTAGAAATGACCAGAACTTTCACACTGGTTGCTATTATTCGTTTTATACGATGGAAAAACTGTTAAATTTATATTGTATTTTATGCTTCTGGCGTTGACTTCTTAGGCCCTAACTTCTCGATCTGGTGGAACAACGCCCTAGAGTGAAGCCTAGGTTGCCCGGAACGTAGAAATGACCATCACTTGCACACTGGTTGCAATTATTTCTGTTATACGACGGAAAAGCTCTTGTATATTTAGTGTATTTTATGCTTCGGGCGTTGACTTCTATGGCCCTACCTATTCGATCTGGTGGAGCAACACCCTACAGTCAATCCTAGGTTGCCCGGAACGTAGAAATGAAAATAACATTCACACCGGTTGCAATTATCCATGCTATACGATTGGAAAACTCTTGCATTTTTATTGTAATTTATGCTTCTAGCGTTGACTTCTAAGGCCGTAGATATTCGATGTGGTGGAACAACGCCCTAGAGTGAAGCCTAGGTTGTGCGGAACGTAGAAATGACCATTACCTTCACACTGTGTGCTATTATTCATTTTATACGATGGAAAAGGTGTTGTATTTATATTGTATTTTATGCTTCTGTCGTTGACTTCTAAGGCCGTAGCTATTAGATGTGGTGGAGTAACGCCCTAGAGTGACGCCTAGGTTGCCTGGAACGTAGAAATGACCATTACTTTCACAATGTTTCCAATTATTCATTTTATACGATGGAAAAACTGTTGTACTTATATTGTATTTTATTCTTATGGCGTTGAATTCTAAGTCCCTAGCTATGCGATCTGGTGGAGCAACGCCCTAGAGTGAAACCTAGGTTGGCCGGAACCTAGAAATTACTCTAACTTTCACACTGATAGCAATTATTCGTTTTATACGATGGAAAAACTGTTCTATTTATGTTGTATTTCATGCTTCGGGCGTTGACTTCTAGGGCACTAACTATTCGATCTGGTGGAGCAGCGCCCTAGGGTGAAGCCTAGGTTGCCCGGAACGTAGAAATGACCATAACTTTCATACTGGTTGCAATTATTCGTTTTATACGATGGAAAAGCTGTTGTATTTATATCGTATTTTATGCTTCTGGCGTTTACTTCTAAGGACCTAGCTATTCGATCTGGTGGAGCAACGCCCTAGAGTGGATCCTAGGTGGCTCGGAATGTAGAAATGAACATAACTTTCACACTGGTTGCAATTATTCGTTTTATACGATGCAAACGCTGTTGTATTTATATCGTATTTTATGCTTCTGGCGTATACTTCTATGGACCTAACTATTCGATCTGGTGGAGCAACGCCCTAGAGTGGATCCCAGGTTACTCGGAATGTAGAAATGATCATAACTTTCACACTGGTTGCAATTATTCGTTTTATACGGTGCAAACGCTGTTGTATTTATATCGTATTTTATGCTTCTGGCGTTGACTTCTAAGGCACTAACTATTCGATCTGGTGGAGCAACGCCCTAGAGTGAAGCATAGATTGCCCGGAACGTAGAATTGCCCATCACCTTCAAACTGGTCGCAATTATTCCTGTTATACGATGGAAAAACTGTTGTATTTATATTGTATTTTATGCTTCTGGCGTTGACTTCTAAGGCACTAACTATTCGATCTGGTGGAGCAACGCCCTAGAGTGAAGCCTAGGTTGCCCGGAACGTAGAATTGGTCATCACTTTCAAACTCGTTTCAATTATTCGTTTTATACGATGGAAACACTGTTGTATTTTTATTGCATTTTATGCTTCGGACGTTGACTTCTAAGGCCCTAACTATTCAATCTGTTAGAGCAACGCCCTAGGGTGAAACCTAGGTTGCTCGGAAAGTAGAAATGACCATCAGTTTCATACTCGTTGCAATTATTCGTTTTATACGATGGAAAAACTGTTGTATTTATATTGTATTGCATGCTTCTGGCGTTGACTTCTAAGGGCCTAGCTATTCGATCTGGTGGAGCAACGCCCTAGAGTGAAGCCTAGGTTGCCCGGAACGTAGAAATGACCATCACTTTCAAACTGGTTGCAATTAATCCTTTTATACGATGGAAAAACTGTTGCATTTTTATTGCATTTTATGCTTCGGGCGTTGTCTTCTAAGGCCCTAACTATTCAATCTGTTGGAGCAACGCCCTAGGGTGAAGCCTAGCTTGCTCGCAAAGCAGAAATGACCATAAGTTTGATACTGGTTGCAATTATTCGTTTTATACGGTGCAAACGCTGTTGTATTTATATCGTATTTTATGCTTCTGGCGTTGACTTCTAAGGCACTAACTATTTGATCTGGTGGAGCGACGCCCTAGAGTGAAGCCTAGGTTGCCCGGAACGTAGAAATGACCATAACTTTCACACTGGTTGCAAATATTCGTTTTATACGATGCAAACGCTGTTGTATTTATATCGTATTTTATGCTTCTGGCGTTTACTTCTAAAGACCTAACTATTCGATCTGGTGGAGCAACGCCCTAGAGTGAATCCTAGGCTGCTCGGAATGTAGAAATGACCATAACTTTCACACTGGTTGCAAATATTCGTTTTATACGATGCAAACGCTGTTGTATTTATATCGTATTTTATGCTTCTGGCGTTTACTTCTAAGGACCTAACTATTCGATCTGGTGGAGCAACGCCCTAGAGTGGATCCTAGGTTGTTCGGAATGTAGAAATGACCATAACTTTCACACTGGTTGCAGTTATTCGTTTTATACGATGGAAACGCTGTTGTATTTATATCGTATTTTATGCTTCTGGCGTTTACTTCTAAGGACCTAGCTATTCGATCTGGTGGAGCAACGCCCTAGAGTGGATCCTAGGTGGCTCGGAATGTAGAAATGAACATAACTTTCACACTGGTTGCAATTATTCGTTTTATACGATGCAAACGCTGTTGTATTTATATCGTATTTTATGCTTCTGGCGTTGACTTCTAAAGCACTAACTATTCGATCTGGTGGCGCAACGCCCTAGAGTGAATCCTAGGTTGCCCGGAACGTAGAATTGGCCACCACTTTCAAACTGGTTGCAATTATTCCTGTTATATGATGGAAACATTGTTGTATTTTTTTTGCATTTTATGGTCCGGGCGTTGGCTTTTGAGGCCCTAACTATTCAACCTGTTGGAGCAACGCCCTAGGGTGAAGCCTAGGTTGCTCGGAAAGTAGAAATGACCATAAGTTCCATACTGGTTGCAATTACTCGTTTTATACAATGGAAAAACTGTTCTATTTATTTGGTATTTAATGCTTCGGGCGTTGGCTTCTAAGGCCCTAACTGTTTGATCTGGTGGAGTAACGCCCTAGAGTGAAGCCTAGGTTGCCCGGAACGAAGAAATGACCATAACATTCACACTGGCTGCTATTATTCGTTTTATGCGATGGAAAAACTGATATATTTATATTGTATTTTATGCTTCTGTCGTTGACTTCTGAGGCCGTAGCTATTCGATGTGGTGGGAGAACGCCATAGAGTGAAGCCTAGGTTGCCCGGAATGTAGAAATGACCATAACTTTTACACTGGTAGCAATTATTCGTTTTATACAATGGAAAAACTGTTCTATTTATTTTGTATTTTATGCTTCGGGCGTTGACTTCTAAGGCCCTAACTGTTTGATCTGGTGGATCAACGCCCTAGAGCGAAGCCTAGGTTGCCCGGAACTTAGAATTGGCCATCACTTTCAAACTGGTAGCAATTATTCGTTTTATACAATGGAAAAACTGTTCTATTTATTTGGTATTTAATGCTTCGGGCGTTGGCTTCTAAGGCCCTAACTGTTCGATCTGGTGGAGCAACGCCCTAGAGTGAAGCCGAGGTTGCCCGGAACGAAGAAATGACCATTACTTTCACACTGGTTGCAATTATTCGTTTTATACAATGGAAAAGCTGTTGCATTTATATCGTATTTTATGCTTCTGGCGTTGACTTCTTAGGCCGTAACTATTCGGTCTGGTGGAGCAACGCCCTGGAGTGAAACCTAGGTTGCCCGGAACGTAGAATTGGCCATCACTTTCAAACTGGTTGCAATTATTCCTGATAGATGATGGAAACACTGTTGTATTTTTTTTGCATTTTATGGATCGGGCGTTGACTTCTAAGGCCCTAACTATTCAATCTGTTGAAGCAACGCCCTACGGTGAAGCCTAGGTTGCTCGGAAAGTCGAAATGACCATAAGTTTCATACTGGTTGCAATTATTCGTATTATACGATGGAAAAGCTGTTGTATATATATTGTATTTTATGCTTCTGGCGTTGTCTTCTAAGGCACTAACTATTCGATCTGGTGGAGCAACGCCCTAGTGTGCAGCCTAGGTTGCCCGGAACGTAGAATTGGCCATCACTTTCAAACTGGTTGCAATTATTCCTGTTATATGATGGAAACACTGTTGTATTTTTTTTGCATTTTATGGATCGGGCGTTGACTTCTAAGACCCTAACTATTCAATCTGTTGGAGCAACGCCCTAGGGTGAATCCTAGGTTGCTCGGAAAGTAGAAATGTCCATAAGATTCATACTGGTTGCAATTATTCGTTTTATACAATGAAAAAACTGTTGTATTTATATTGTATTTTATGCTTCTGGCGTTGACTTCTAAAGCACTAACTATTCGATCTGGTGGCGCAACGCCCTAGAGTGAATCCTAGGTTGCCCGGAACGTAGAATTGGCCACCACTTTCAAACTGCTTGCAATTATTCCTGTTATATGATGGAAACATTGTTGTATTTTTTTTGCATTTTATGGTCCGGGCGTTGGCTTTTGAGGCCCTAACTATTCAACCTGTTGGAGCAACGCCCTAGGGTGAAGCCTAGGTTGCTCGGAAAGTAGAAATGACCATAAGTTCCATACTGGTTGCAATTACTCGTTTTATACAATGGAAAAACTGTTCTATTTATTTGGTATTTAATGCTTCGGGCGTTGGCTTCTAAGGCCCTAACTGTTTGATCTGGTGGAGTAACGCCCTAGAGTGAAGCCTAGGTTGCCCGGAACGAAGAAATGACCATAACATTCACACTGGCTGCTATTATTCGTTTTATGCGATGGAAAAACTGATATATTTATATTGTATTTTATGCTTCTGTCGTTGACTTCTGAGGCCGTAGCGATTCGATGTGGTGGAAGAACGCCATAGAGTGAAGCCTAGGTTGCCCGGAATGTAGAAATGACCATAACTTTTACACTGGTAGCAATTATTCGTTTTATACAATGGAAAAACTGTTCTATTTATTTTGTATTTTATGCTTCGGGCGTTGACTTCTAAGGCCCTAACTGTTTGATCTGGTGGATCAACGCCCTAGAGCGAAGCCTAGGTTGCCCGGAACGTAGAATTGGCCATCACTTTCAAACTGGTAGCAATTATTCGTTTTATACAATGGAAAAACTGTACTATTTATTTGGTATTTAATGCTTCGGGCGTTGGCTTCTAAGGCCCTAACTGTTTGATCTGGTGGAGCAGCGCCCTAGAGTGAAGCCGAGGTTGTCCGGAACGAAGAAATGACCATAACTTTCACACTTGCTGCTATTATTCGTTTTATACGATGGAAAAACTGATATATTTATATTGTACTTTATGCTTCTGGCGTTGACTTCTAAGGCCCTAGCTGTTCGATCTAGTAGAGCAACACCCTAAAGTGTAGCCTAGGTTGCACGGAAAGGAGAAATGACCATCACTTTCAAACTGGTTGCAATTAATCCAGTTATACGATGGAAAAACTGTAGTATTTTTATTGCATTTTATGCTTCTGGCGTTCACTTCTTAGGCCCTAACTATTCGATCTGGTGGAGCAACGCCCTAGAGTGAATCCTAGGTTGCTCGGAATGTAGAAATGACCATAACTTTCACACTGGCTGCAAATATTCGTTTTAGACGATGCAAACGCTGTTGTATTTATATCGTATTTTATGCTTCTGGCGTTTACTTCTAAGGACCTAACTATTCGATCTGGTGGAGCAACGCCCTAGAGTGGATCCTGGGTAGCTCGGAATGTAGAAATGACCATAACTTTCACACTGGTTGCAATTATTCGTTTTATACGATGGAAACGCTGTTGTATTTATATCGTATTTTATGCTTCTGGCGTTTACTTCTAAAGACCTAAATATTCGATCTGGTGGAGCAACGCCCTAGTGTGGAACCTAGGTGGCTCGGAATGTAGAAATGACCATAACGTTCACACTGGTTGCAATTATTCGTTTTATACGATGCAAACGCTGTTGTATTTATATCGTATTTTATGCTTCTGGCGTTTACTTCTAAGGACCTAACTATTCGATCTGGTGGAGCAACGCCCTAGTGTGGATCCTAGGTGGCTCGGAATGTAGAAATGACCATAACGTTCACACTGGTTGCAATTATTCGTTTTATACGATGCAAACGCTGTTGTATTTATATCGTATTTTATGCTTCTGGCGTTTACTTCTAAGGACCTAACTATCCGATTTGGTGGAGCAACGCCCTAGAGTGGATCCTGGGTTGCTCGGAATGTAGAAATGACCATAACTTTCAGACTGGTTGCAATTATTCGTTTTATACGATGCAAACGCTGTTGTATTTATATCGTATTTTATGCTTCTGTCTTTGACTTCTAAGGCACTAACTATTCAATCTGTTGGATCAACGCCCAAGGGTGAAGCCTAGGTTGCTCGGAAAGTAGAAATGTCCATAAGTTTCATACTGGTTGCAATTATTCGTTTTATACGATGGAAAAGCTGTTGTATTTATATCGTATTTTATGCTTCTGGCGTTGACTTCTAAGGCACTAACCATTCGATCTGGTGGAGCCACGCCCTAGAGTGAAGCCTAGGTTGCCCGGAAAGGAGAAATGACCATCACTTTCAAACTGGTTGCAATTAATCCTGTTATACATTGGAAAAACTGTTGTATTTTTATTGCATTTTATGCTTCTGGCGTTCACTTCTTAGGCCCTAACTATACGATCTGGTGGAACAACGGCATAGGGTGAAGCCTAGCTTGCCCGGAACGTAGAAATGACCATTACCTTCACACTGTTTGCAATTATACCTTTTATACGATGGAAAAGCTGTTGTATTTATATCGTATTTTATGCTTCAGGCGTTTACTTCTAAAGACCAAACTATTCGATCTGGTGGAGCAACACCCTAGAGTGAATCCTAGGTTGCTCGGAATGTAGAAATGACCATAACTTTCACACTGGCTGCAATTATTCGTTTTATACGATGGAAACGCTGTTGTATTTATATCGTATTTTATGCTTCTGGCGTTTACTTCTAAAGACCTAACTATTCGATCTGGTGGAGCAACGCCCTAGAGTGAATCCTAGGTTGCTCGGAATGTAGAAATAACCATAACATTCACACTGGCTGCAAATATTCGTTTTATACGATGCAAACGCTGTTGTATTTATATCGTATTTTATGCTTCTGGCGTTTACTTCTAAGGACCTAACTATTCGACCTGGTGGAGCAACGCCGTAGAGTGGATCCTGGGTAGCTCGGAATGTAGAAATGACCATAACTTTCACACTGGTTGCAATTATTCGTTTTATACGATGGAAACGCTGTTGTATTTATATCGTATTTTATGCTTCTGGCGTTTACTTCTAAGGACCTAACTATTCGATCTGGTGGAGCAACGCCCTAGTGTGGATCCTAGGTGGCTTGGAATGTAGAAATGACCATAACGTTCACACTGGTTGCAATTATTCGTTTTATACGATGCAAACGCTGTTGTATTTGTATCGTATTTTATGCTTCTGGCGTTTACTTCTAAGGACCTAACTATTCGATCTGGTGGAGCAACGCCCTAGAGTGGATCCTAGGTTGCTCGGAATGTAGAAATGACCATAACTTTCACACTGGTTGCAATTATTCGTTTTATACGATGCAAACGCTGTTGTATTTATATCGTATTTTATGCTTCTGGCTTTGACTTCTAAGGCACTAACTATTCAATCTGTTGGAGCAACGCCCAAGGGTGAAGCCTAGGTTGCTCGGAAAGTAGAAATGTCCATAAGTTTCATACTGGTTGCAATTATTCGTTTTATACGATGGAAAAGCTGTTGTATTTATATTGTATTTTATGCTTCTGGCGTTGACTTCTAAGGCACTAACCATTCGATCTGGTGGAGCCACGCCCTAGAGTGAAGCCTAGGTTGCCCGGAAAGGAGAAATCACCATCACTTTCAAACTGGTTGCAATTAATCCTGTTATACATTGGAAAAACTGTTGTATTTTTATTGCATTTTATGCTTCTGGCGTTCACTTCTTAGGCCCTAACTATACGATCTGGTGGAACAACGGCATAGGGTGAAGCCTAGCTTGCCCGGAACGTAGAAATGACCATTACCTTCACACTGTTTGCAATTATTCCTTTTATACGATGGAAAAGCTGTTGTATTTATATCGTATTTTATGCTTCAGGCGTTTACTTCTAAAGACCTAACTATTCGATCTGGTGGAGCAACACCCTAGAGTGAATCCTAGGTTGCTCGGAATGTAGAAATGACCATAACTTTCACACTGGCTGCAAATATTCGTTTTAGACGATGCAAACGCTGTTGTATTTATATCGTATTTTATGCTTCTGGCGTTTACTTCTAAGGACCTAACTATTCGATCTGGTGGAGCAACGCCCTAGAGTGGATCCTGGGTAGCTCGGAATGTAGAAATGACCATAACTTTCACACTGGTTGCAATTATTCGTTTTATACGATGGAAACGCTGTTGTATTTATATCGTATTTTATGCTTCTGGCGTTTACTTCTAAGGACCTAACTATTCGATCCGGTGGAGCAACGCCCTAGTGTGGAACCTAGGTGGCTCGGAATGTAGAAATGACCATAACGTTCACACTGGTTGCAATTATTCGTTTTATACGATGCAAACGCTGTTGTATTTATATCGTATTTTATGCTTCTGGCGTTTACTTCTATGGACCTAACTATTCGATCTGGTGGAGCAACGCCCTAGTGTGGATCCTAGGTGGCTCGGAATGTAGAAATGACCATAACGTTCACACTGGTTGCAATTATTCGTTTTATACGATGGAAAAGCTGTTGTATTTATATTGTATTTTATGCTTCTGGCGTTGACTTCTAAGGCACTAACCATTCGATCTGGTGGAGCCACGCCCTAGAGTGAAGCCTAGGTTGCCCGGAAAGGAGAAATGACCATCACTTTCAAACTGGTTGCAATTAATCCTGTTATACATTGGAAAAACTGTTGGATTTTTATTGCATTTTATGCTTCTGGCGTTCACTTCTTAGGCCCTAACTATACGATCTGGTGGTACAACGGCATAGGGTGAAGCCTAGCTTGCCCGGAACGTAGAAATGACCATAACTTTCACACTGGCTGCAATTGTTCGTTTTATACGATGGAAACGCTGTTGTATTTATATCGTATTTTATGCTTCTGGCGTTTACTTCTAAAGACCTAACTATTCGATCTGGTGGAGCAACGCCCTAGAGTGAATCCTAGGTTGCTCGGAATGTAGAAATAACCATGACATTCACACTGGCTGCAAATATTCGTTTTATACGATGCAAACGCTGTTGTATTTATATCGTATTTTATGCTTCTGGCGTTTACTTCTAAGGACCTAACTATTCGACCTGGTGGAGCAACGCCGTAGAGTGGATCCTGGGTAGCTCGGAATGTAGAAATGACCATAACTTTCACACTGGTTGCAATTATTCGTTTTATACGATGGAAACGCTGTTGTATTTATATCGTATTTTATGCTTCTGGCGTTTACTTCTAAGGACCTGACTATTCGATCTGGTGGAGCAACGCCCTAGAGTGGATCCTGGGTAGCTCGGAATGTAGAAATGACCAAAACTTTCACACTGGTTGCAGTTATTCGTTTTATACGATGCAAACGCTGTTGTATTTATATCGTATTTTATGCTCCTGGCGTTTAATTCTAAGGACCTAACTATTCGATCTGGTGGAGCAACGCCCTAGAGTGGAACCTAGGTTGCTCGGAATGTAGAAATGACCATAACTTTCACACTGGTTGCAATTATTCGTTTTATACGATGCAAACGCTGTTGTATTTATATCGTATTTTATGCTTCTGGCGTTGACTTCTAAGGCACTAACTATTCAATCTGTTGGAGCAACGCCCAAGGGTGAAGCCTAGGTTGCTCGGAAAGTAGAAATGTCCATAAGTTTCATACTTGTTGCAATTATTCGTTTTATACGATGGAAAAGCTGTTGTATTTATATTGTATTTTATGCTTCTGGCGTTGACTTCTAAGGCACTAACCATTCGATCTGGTGGAGCCACGCCCTAGAGTGAAGCCTAGGTTGCCCGCAAAGGAGAAATGACCATCACTTTCAAACTGGTTGCAATTAATCCTGTTATACATTGGAAAAACTGTTGTATTTTTATCGTATTTTATGCTTCTGGAGCTGACTTCTTAGGCCGTAACTATTCGATCTGGTGGAGCAACGCCCTAGAGTGAATCCTAGGCTGCTCGGAATGTAGAAATGACCATAACTTTCACACTGGTTGCAAATATTCGTTTTATACGATGCAAACGCTGTTGTATTTATATCGTATTTTATGCTTCTGGCGTTTACTTCTAAGGACCTAACTATTCGATCTGGTGGAGCAACGCCCTAGAGTGGATCCTAGGTAGTTCGGAATGTAGAAATGACCATAACTTTCACACTGGTTGCAGTTATTCGTTTTATACGATGGAAACGCTGTTGTATTTATATCGTATTTTATGCTTCTGGCGTTTACTTCTAAGGACCTAACTATTCGATCTGGTGGAGCAACGCCCTAGAGTGGATCCTAGGTGGCTCGGAATGTAGAAATGACCATAACTTTCACACTGGTTGCAATTATTCGTTTTATACGATGCAAACGCTGTTGTATTTATATCGTATTTTATGCTTCTGGCGTATACTTCTATGGACCTAACTATTCGATCTGGTGGAGCAACGCCCTAGAGTGGATCCCAGGTTACTCGGAATGTAGAAATGACCATAACTTTCACACTGGTTGCAATTATTCGTTTTATACGGTGCAAACGCTGTTGTATTTATATCGTATTTTATGCTTCTGGCGCTGACTTCTAAGGCACTAACTATTCGATCTGGTGGAGCAACGCCCTAGAGTGAAGCCTAGATTGCCCGGAACGTAGAATTGCCCATCACCTTCAAACTGGTCGCAATTATTCCTGTTATATGATGGAAACACTGTTGTATTTTTTTGCATTTTATGGTTCGGGCGTAGACTTCTAATGCCATAACTATTCTATCTGTGGGAGCAACGCCCTAGGGTGAAGCCTAGGTTGTTCGGAAAGTAGAAATGACCATAAGTTTCATACTGGTTGCAATTATTCGTTTTATACGATGGAAAAGCTGTTGTATTTATATTGTATTTTATGCTTCTGGCGTTGACTTCTAAGGCACTAACTATTCGATCTGGTGGAGCAACGCCCTAGAGTGAAGCCTAGGTTGCCCGGAACGTAGAATTGGTCATCACTTTCAAACTCGTTTCAATTATTCGTTTTATACGATGGAAACACTGTTGTATTTTTATTGCATTTTATGCTTCGGACGTTGACTTCTAAGGCCCTAACTATTCAATCTGTTAGAGCAACGCCCTAGGGTGAAACCTAGGTTGCTCGGAAAGTAGAAATGACCATCAGTTTCATACTGGTTGCAATTATTCGTTTTATACGATGGAAAAACTGTTGTATTTATATTGTATTGCATGCTTCTGGCGTTGACTTCTAAGGGCCTAGCTATTCGATCTGGTGGAGCAACGCCCTAGAGTGAAGCCTAGGTTGCCCGGAACGTAGAAATGACCATGTCTTTCAAACTGTTTGCAATTAATCCTTTTATACGATGGAAAAACTGTTGCATTTTTATTGCATTTTATGCTTCGGGCGTTGTCTTCTAAGGCCCTAACCATTCAATCTGTTGGAGCAACGCCCTAGGGTGAAGTCTAGGTTGCCCGGAACTTAGAAATGACCATAACTTTTACACTGATTGCTATTATTCGTTTTATACGATGGAAAAACTGTTATATTTATATTGTATTTTATGCTTCTGGCGGTGCCTTCTTAGGCCCGAAGTGTTCGATCTGGTGGAACAACGCCCTGGAGTGAAGCCTACGTTGCCCGGAACGTAGAAATGACCATCACTTTCACACTGATTGCAATTATTCCTGACATAGGATGGAAAAACTCTCGTATATTTATTGTATTTTATGCTTCGGGCGTAGGCTTCTATGGCCCTACCTATTCGATCTGGTGGAGCAACACCCTACAGTGAAGCCAAGGTTGCCCGGAACGTAGATATGACCATAACCTTCACACAGGTTGCAATTATTCGTTTTCTACGATGGAAAAGCTGTTGCATTTATATTGTACTTTATGCTTCCGGTGTTGACTTCTTAGACCCTAACTCTTCGATCTGGTGGAGCAACACCTCAGAGGTAAGCCTAGGATGCCCGAAACGTCGAAATGATCGTTACTTTCGCACTGGTTGCAATTAGTCATGCTATACAATGGAAAAACTGTTGTATTTATACTGTATTTTATGCTTCTGGCGTTGACTTCTAAGGCCGTAGCTATTCGATGTGGTGGAGCAACGCCCTAGAGTGAAGCCTAGGTTGCCCGGAACGTAGAAATGCCCATTACTTTCACACTGGTTGCAATTATTAGTTTTATACGGTGGAAAAACTGTTATATTTATTTTGTATTTTATGCTTCGGGCGTTGACGTCTAAGGCCCTAGCTATTCAATCTGTTGGAGCAACGCCCTAGGGTGAAGCCTAGGTTGCCCGGAAAGTAGAAATGACCATACCTTTCATACAGGTTGCAATTATTCGTTTTATACGATGGAAAAGCTGTTGTATTTATATCGTATTTTATGCTTCTGGCGTTGACTTCTCATGCCCGAACTATTCCATCTGGTGGAACAACGCCCTAGGGTGAAGCCTAGGCTGCCCGGAACGTAGAAATGACCATAACCTTCACATCGGTAGCAATTATTCGTTTTATTCGACGGAAAAACTGTTCTATTTATTTTGTATTTTATGCTTCGGTCGTTGACTTCTAAGGCCCTAACTATTCAATCTGTTGGAACAACGCCCTAGGGTGAAGCCTAGGTTGCCCGGAAAGTAGAAATGACCATAACTTTCACACTGGCTGCAATTAATCGTTTTATACGATGGAAAAACTGTTGTATTTATATTGTATTTTATGCTTCTGGCGCTGACTTCTAGGGTACTAACTATTCGATCTGGTGGAGCAGCGCCCTAGGGTGAAGCCTAGGTTGCCCGGAACGTAGAAATGACCATAACTTTCACACTGGTTGCAATTATTCATGCTATACGATGGAAAAGCTGTTGTATTCATATCGTATTTTATGTCTCTGGCGTTGACTTCTTAGGCCCTAACTATTCGATCTGGTGGAGCAATGCCATAGAGTGAAACGTAGGTTGCCCAGAACGTAGAAGTGACCATTACTTTCACACTGTTTGCAATTATTCATTTTATACGATGGAAAAGCTGTTGTATTTATATTGTATTTTATGCTTCTGGCGTTGACTTCTAAGGCCGTAGCTATTAGCTGTGGTGGAGCAACGCCCTACAGTGACGCCTAGGTTGCCCGGAACGTAGAAATGACCATTAATTTCACAATGTTTGCAATTATTCATTTTATACAATGGAAAAACTGTTGTACTTATATCGTATTTTATTCTTCTGTCGTTGAATTCCAAGTCCATAGCTATTCGATCTGGTGGAGCAACGCCCTAGAGTGAAACCTAGGTTGCTCGGAATGTAGAAATGACCATAACTTTCACACTGGTCCAAATTATTCGTTTTATACGATGGAAAAGCTGTTGTGTATTGTATCGTATTTTATGATTCGGGCGTTGACTTCTAAGGCCCTAACTATTCGATCTAGTGGAGCAACGACCTAGAGTGAAGCCTAGGTTGCCGGGAACGTAGAAATGACCAGAACTTTCACACTGGTTGCTATTATTCGTTTTATACGATGGAAAAACTGTTAAATTTATATTGTATTTTATGCTTCTGGCGTTGACTTCTTAGGCCCTAACTTCTCGATCTGGTGGAACAACGCCCTAGAGTGAAGCCTAGGTTGCCCGGAACGTAGAAATGACCATCACTTGCACACTGGTTGCAATTATTTCTGTTATACGACGGAAAAGCTCTTGTATATTTAGTGTATTTTATGCTTCGGGCGTTGACTTCTATGGCCCTACCTATTCGATCTGGTGGAGCAACACCCTACAGTCAATCCTAGGTTGCCCGGAACGTAGAAATGAAAATAACATTCACACCGGTTGCAATTATCCATGCTATACGATTGGAAAACTCTTGCATTTTTATTGTAATTTATGCTTCTAGCGTTGACTTCTAAGGCCGTAGATATTCGATGTGGTGGAACAACGCCCTAGAGTGAAGCCTAGGTTGTGCGGAACGTAGAAATGACCATTACCTTCACACTGTGTGCTATTATTCATTTTATACGATGGAAAAGGTGTTGTATTTATATTGTATTTTATGCTTCTGTCGTTGACTTCTAAGGCCGTAGCTATTAGATGTGGTGGAGTAACGCCCTAGAGTGACGCCTAGGTTGCCTGGAACGTAGAAATGACCATTACTTTCACAATGTTTCCAATTATTCATTTTATACGATGGAAAAACTGTTGTACTTATATTGTATTTTATTCTTATGGCGTTGAATTCTAAGTCCCTAGCTATGCGATCTGGTGGAGCAACGCCCTAGAGTGAAACCTAGGTTGGCCGGAACCTAGAAATTACTCTAACTTTCACACTGATAGCAATTATTCGTTTTATACGATGGAAAAACTGTTCTATTTATGTTGTATTTCATGCTTCGGGCGTTGACTTCTAGGGCACTAACTATTCGATCTGGTGGAGCAGCGCCCTAGGGTGAAGCCTAGGTTGCCCGGAACGTAGAAATGACCATAACTTTCATACTGGTTGCAATTATTCGTTTTATACGATGGAAAAGCTGTTGTATTTATATCGTATTTTATGCTTCTGGCGTTTACTTCTAAGGACCTAGCTATTCGATCTGGTGGAGCAACGCCCTAGAGTGGATCCTAGGTGGCTCGGAATGTAGAAATGAACATAACTTTCACACTGGTTGCAATTATTCGTTTTATACGATGCAAACGCTGTTGTATTTATATCGTATTTTATGCTTCTGGCGTATACTTCTATGGACCTAACTATTCGATCTGGTGGAGCAACGCCCTAGAGTGGATCCCAGGTTACTCGGAATGTAGAAATGATCATAACTTTCACACTGGTTGCAATTATTCGTTTTATACGGTGCAAACGCTGTTGTATTTATATCGTATTTTATGCTTCTGGCGTTGACTTCTAAGGCACTAACTATTCGATCTGGTGGAGCAACGCCCTAGAGTGAAGCATAGATTGCCCGGAACGTAGAATTGCCCATCACCTTCAAACTGGTCGCAATTATTCCTGTTATACGATGGAAAAACTGTTGTATTTATATTGTATTTTATGCTTCTGGCGTTGACTTCTAAGGCACTAACTATTCGATCTGGTGGAGCAACGCCCTAGAGTGAAGCCTAGGTTGCCCGGAACGTAGAATTGGTCATCACTTTCAAACTCGTTTCAATTATTCGTTTTATACGATGGAAACACTGTTGTATTTTTATTGCATTTTATGCTTCGGACGTTGACTTCTAAGGCCCTAACTATTCAATCTGTTAGAGCAACGCCCTAGGGTGAAACCTAGGTTGCTCGGAAAGTAGAAATGACCATCAGTTTCATACTCGTTGCAATTATTCGTTTTATACGATGGAAAAACTGTTGTATTTATATTGTATTGCATGCTTCTGGCGTTGACTTCTAAGGGCCTAGCTATTCGATCTGGTGGAGCAACGCCCTAGAGTGAAGCCTAGGTTGCCCGGAACGTAGAAATGACCATCACTTTCAAACTGGTTGCAATTAATCCTTTTATACGATGGAAAAACTGTTGCATTTTTATTGCATTTTATGCTTCGGGCGTTGTCTTCTAAGGCCCTAACTATTCAATCTGTTGGAGCAACGCCCTAGGGTGAAGCCTAGCTTGCTCGCAAAGCAGAAATGACCATAAGTTTGATACTGGTTGCAATTATTCGTTTTATACGGTGCAAACGCTGTTGTATTTATATCGTATTTTATGCTTCTGGCGTTGACTTCTAAGGCACTAACTATTTGATCTGGTGGAGCGACGCCCTAGAGTGAAGCCTAGGTTGCCCGGAACGTAGAAATGACCATAACTTTCACACTGGTTGCAAATATTCGTTTTATACGATGCAAACGCTGTTGTATTTATATCGTATTTTATGCTTCTGGCGTTTACTTCTAAAGACCTAACTATTCGATCTGGTGGAGCAACGCCCTAGAGTGAATCCTAGGCTGCTCGGAATGTAGAAATGACCATAACTTTCACACTGGTTGCAAATATTCGTTTTATACGATGCAAACGCTGTTGTATTTATATCGTATTTTATGCTTCTGGCGTTTACTTCTAAGGACCTAACTATTCGATCTGGTGGAGCAACGCCCTAGAGTGGATCCTAGGTTGTTCGGAATGTAGAAATGACCATAACTTTCACACTGGTTGCAGTTATTCGTTTTATACGATGGAAACGCTGTTGTATTTATATCGTATTTTATGCTTCTGGCGTTTACTTCTAAGGACCTAGCTATTCGATCTGGTGGAGCAACGCCCTAGAGTGGATCCTAGGTGGCTCGGAATGTAGAAATGAACATAACTTTCACACTGGTTGCAATTATTCGTTTTATACGATGCAAACGCTGTTGTATTTATATCGTATTTTATGCTTCTGGCGTATACTTCTATGGACCTAACTATTCGATCTGGTGGAGCAACGCCCTAGAGTGGATCCCAGGTTACTCGGAATGTAGAAATGACCATAACTTTCACACTGGTTGCAATTATTCGTTTTATACGGTGCAAACGCTGTTGTATTTATATCGTATTTTATGCTTCTGGCGTTGACTTCTAAGGCACTAACTATTCGATCTGGTGGAGCAACGCCCTAGAGTGAAGCATAGATTGCCCGGAACGTAGAATTGCCCATCACCTTCAAACTGGTCGCAATTATTCCTGTTATACGATGGAAAAACTGTTGTATTTATATTGTATTTTATGCTTCTGGCGTTGACTTCTAAGGCACTAACTATTCGATCTGGTGGAGCAACGCCCTAGAGTGAAGCCTAGGTTGCCCGGAACGTAGAATTGGTCATCACTTTCAAACTCGTTTCAATTATTCGTTTTATACGATGGAAACACTGTTGTATTTTTATTGCATTTTATGCTTCGGACGTTGACTTCTAAGGCCCTAACTATTCAATCTGTTAGAGCAACGCCCTAGGGTGAAACCTAGGTTGCTCGGAAAGTAGAAATGACCATCAGTTTCATACTCGTTGCAATTATTCGTTTTATACGATGGAAAAACTGTTGTATTTATATTGTATTGCATGCTTCTGGCGTTGACTTCTAAGGGCCTAGCTATTCGATCTGGTGGAGCAACGCCCTAGAGTGAAGCCTAGGTTGCCCGGAACGTAGAAATGACCATCACTTTCAAACTGGTTGCAATTAATCCTTTTATACGATGGAAAAACTGTTGCATTTTTATTGCATTTTATGCTTCGGGCGTTGTCTTCTAAGGCCCTAACTATTCAATCTGTTGGAGCAACGCCCTAGGGTGAAGCCTAGCTTGCTCGCAAAGCAGAAATGACCATAAGTTTGATACTGGTTGCAATTATTCGTTTTATACGGTGCAAACGCTGTTGTATTTATATCGTATTTTATGCTTCTGGCGTTGACTTCTAAGGCACTAACTATTTGATCTGGTGGAGCGACGCCCTAGAGTGAAGCCTAGGTTGCCCGGAACGTAGAAATGACCATAACTTTCACACTGGTTGCAAATATTCGTTTTATACGATGCAAACGCTGTTGTATTTATATCGTATTTTATGCTTCTGGCGTTTACTTCTAAAGACCTAACTATTCGATCTGGTGGAGCAACGCCCTAGAGTGAATCCTAGGCTGCTCGGAATGTAGAAATGACCATAACTTTCACACTGGTTGCAAATATTCGTTTTATACGATGCAAACGCTGTTGTATTTATATCGTATTTTATGCTTCTGGCGTTTACTTCTAAGGACCTAACTATTCGATCTGGTGGAGCAACGCCCTAGAGTGGATCCTAGGTTGTTCGGAATGTAGAAATGACCATAACTTTCACACTGGTTGCAGTTATTCGTTTTATACGATGGAAACGCTGTTGTATTTATATCGTATTTTATGCTTCTGGCGTTTACTTCTAAGGACCTAGCTATTCGATCTGGTGGAGCAACGCCCTAGAGTGGATCCTAGGTGGCTCGGAATGTAGAAATGAACATAACTTTCACACTGGTTGCAATTATTCGTTTTATACGATGCAAACGCTGTTGTATTTATATCGTATTTTATGCTTCTGGCGTATACTTCTATGGACCTAACTATTCGATCTGGTGGAGCAACGCCCTAGAGTGGATCCCAGGTTACTCGGAATGTAGAAATGACCATAACTTTCACACTGGTTGCAATTATTCGTTTTATACGGTGCAAACGCTGTTGTATTTATATCGTATTTTATGCTTCTGGCGTTGACTTCTAAGGCACTAACTATTCGATCTGGTGGAGCAACGCCCTAGAGTGAAGCATAGATTGCCCGGAACGTAGAATTGCCCATCACCTTCAAACTGGTCGCAATTATTCCTGTTATACGATGGAAAAACTGTTGTATTTATATTGTATTTTATGCTTCTGGCGTTGACTTCTAAGGCACTAACTATTCGATCTGGTGGAGCAACGCCCTAGAGTGAAGCCTAGGTTGCCCGGAACGTAGAATTGGTCATCACTTTCAAACTCGTTTCAATTATTCGTTTTATACGATGGAAACACTGTTGTATTTTTATTGCATTTTATGCTTCGGACGTTGACTTCTAAGGCCCTAACTATTCAATCTGTTAGAGCAACGCCCTAGGGTGAAACCTAGGTTGCTCGGAAAGTAGAAATGACCATCAGTTTCATACTCGTTGCAATTATTCGTTTTATACGATGGAAAAACTGTTGTATTTATATTGTATTGCATGCTTCTGGCGTTGACTTCTAAGGGCCTAGCTATTCGATCTGGTGGAGCAACGCCCTAGAGTGAAGCCTAGGTTGCCCGGAACGTAGAAATGACCATCACTTTCAAACTGGTTGCAATTAATCCTTTTATACGATGGAAAAACTGTTGTATTTTTATTGCATTTTATGCTTCTGGCGTCACTTCTTAGGCCCTAACTATTCGATCTGGTGGAACAACGGCATAGGGTGAAGCCTAGCTTGCCCGGAACGTAGAAATGACCATTACCTTCACACTGTTTGCAATTATTCCTTTTATACGATGGAGAAGCTGTTGTATTTATATCGTATTTTATGCTTCTGGCGTTTACTTCTAAAGACCTAACTATTCGATCTGGTGGAGCAACGCCCTAGAGTAAATCCTAGGCTGCTCGGAATGTAGAAATGACCATAACTTTCACACTGGTTGCAAATATTCGTTTTATACGATGCAAACGCTGTTGTATTTATATCGTATTTTATGCTTCTGGCGTTTACTTCTAAGGACCTAACTATTCGATCTGGTGGAGCAACGCCCTGGAGTGGATCCTAGGTGGCTCGGAATGTAGAAATGACCATAACTTTCACGCTGGTTGCAATTATTCGTTTTATACGATGCAAACGCTGTTGTATTTATATCGTATTTTATGCTTCTGGCGTATACTTCTATGGACCTAACTATTCGATCTGGTGGAGCAACGCCCTAGAGTGGATCCCAGGTTACTCGGAATGTAGAAATGACCATAACTTTCACACTGGTTGCAATTATTCGTTTTATACGATGCAAACGCTGTTGTATTTATATCGTACTTTATGCTTCTGGCGTTGACTTCTAAGGCCCTAACTATTCAATCTGTTGGAGCAACGCCCTAGGGTGAAGCCTAGCTTGCTCGGAAAGCAGAAATGACCATAAGTTTGATACTGGTTGCAATTATTCGTTTTATACGATGGAAAAGCTGTTGTACTTATATCGTATTTTATGCTTCTGGCGTTGGCTTCTTAGGCCGTAACTATTCGGTCTGGTGGAGCAACGCCCTAGGGTGAAGCCTAGGCTGCCCGGAACGTAGAAATGACCATAACCTTCACATCGGTAGCAATTATTCGTTTTATTCGATGGAAAAACTGTTCTATTTATTTTGTATTTTATGCTTCGGGCGTTGACTTCTAAGGCCCTAACTATTCAATCTGTTGGAGCATCGCCCTACGGTGAAGCCTAGGTTGCCCGGAAAGTAGAATTGACCATAACTTTCATACTGGTTGCAATTATTCGTTTTATACGATGGTAAAACTGTTGTATTTATACCGTATTTTATGGTTCTGGCGTTGACTTCTTATGCCGTAACTATTCCATCTGGTTTAACAACGCCCTAGAGTGAAGCCCAGGTTGCCCGGAACGTAGAAATGACCATCACTTTCAAACTGGTTGCAATTATTGCTGTTATGTGATGGAAAAGCTGTTGTATTTTTATTGCATTTTATGCTTCGGGCATTGACTTATAAGGCCCTAACTATTCAATCTGCTGTAGCAACGCCCTAGAGTGAAGCCTAGGTTGACCGGAACAATTAATATGCCATTACCTTCACACTGGTTGCAATTATTCCTGACATACGATGGAAAAACTGTTGCATCTTTAATGTATTTTATGCATCTGGCGTTGACTTCGAAGGCCCTAACTATTCGATCTGGTGGAGCAACGCCCTTGAGTGACGCCTAGGTTGCCCGGAAAGTAGAAGTGACCATAACTTTCACACTGGTTGCAATTATACCTGTCATATGATGGAAACACTGTTGTATTTTTATTGCATTTTATGCTTCGGGCGTTGACTTCTAAGGCCCTAACTATTCAATCTGTTGGAGCAACGCTCTAGGGTGAAGCCTAGGTTGCCCGGAAAGGAGAAATGACCATCAGTTTCAAACTGGTTGCAATTAATCCTGTTATAGATTGGAAAAACTGTTGTATTTTTATTGCATTTTATGCTTCTGGCGTCACTTCTTAGGCCCTAACTATTCGATCTGGTGGAACAACGGCATAGGGTGAAGCCTAGCTTGCCCGGAACGTAGAAATGACCATTACCTTCACACTGTTTGCAATTATTCCTTTTATACGATGGAGAAGATGTTGTATTTATATCGTATTTTATGCTTCTGGCGTTTACTTCTAAAGACCTAACTATTCGATCTGGTGGAGCAACGCCCTAGAGTAAATCCTAGGCTGCTCGGAATGTAGAAATGACCGTAACTTTCACACTGGTTGCAAATATTCGTTTTATACGATGCAAACGCTGTTGTATTTATATCGTATTTTATGCTTCTGGCGTTTACTTCTAAGGACCTAACTATTCGATCTGGTGGAGCAACGCCCTGGAGTGGATCCTAGGTGGCTCGGAATGTAGAAATGACCATAACTTTCACGCTGGTTGCAATTATTCGTTTTATACGATGCAAACGCTGTTGTATTTATATCGTATTTTATGCTTCTGGCGTATACTTCTATGGACCTAACTATTCGATCTGGTGGAGCAACGCCCTAGAGTGGATCCCAGGTTACTCGGAATGTAGAAATGACCATAACTTTCACACTGGTTGCAATTATTCGTTTTATACGATGCAAACGCTGTTGTATTTATATCGTACTTTATGCTTCTGGCGTTGACTTCTAAGGCCCTAACTATTCAATCTGTTGGAGCAACGCCCTAGGGTGAAGCCTAGCTTGCTCGCAAAGCAGAAATGACCATAAGTTTGATACTGGTTGCAATTATTCGTTTTATACGGTGCAAACGCTGTTGTATTTA
Organism: Calliopsis andreniformis; assembly: GCF_051401765.1. NCBI lineage: Eukaryota > Metazoa > Arthropoda > Insecta > Hymenoptera > Andrenidae > Calliopsis > Calliopsis andreniformis. Next base: position 19,945,368 of record NW_027480426.1, on the reverse strand, counting down.
TATCGTATTTTATGCTTCTGGCGTTGACTTCTAAGGCACTAACTATTTGATCTGGTGGAGCGACGCCCTAGAGTGAAGCCTAGGTTGCCCGGAACGTAGAAATGACCATAACTTTCACACTGGTTGCAAATATTCGTTTTATACGATGCAAACGCTGTTGTATTTATATCGTATTTTATGCTTCTGGCGTTTACTTCTAAGGACCTAACTATTCGATCTGGTGGAGCAACGCCCTAGAGTGGATCCTAGGTTGTTCGGAATGTAGAAATGACCATAACTTTCACACTGGTTGCAGTTATTCGTTTTATACGATGGAAACGCTGTTGTATTTATATCGTATTTTATGCTTCTGGCGTTTACTTCTAAGGACCTAGCTATTCGATCTGGTGGAGCAACGCCCTAGAGTGGATCCTAGGTGGCTCGGAATGTAGAAATGAACATAACTTTCACACTGGTTGCAATTATTCGTTTTATACGATGCAAACGCTGTTGTATTTATATCGTATTTTATGCTTCTGGCGTATACTTCTATGGACCTAACTATTCGATCTGGTGGAGCAACGCCCTAGAGTGGATCCCAGGTTACTCGGAATGTAGAAATGACCATAACTTTCACACTGGTTGCAATTATTCGTTTTATACGGTGCAAACGCTGTTGTATTTATATCGTATTTTATGCTTCTGGCGTTGACTTCTAAGGCACTAACTATTCGATCTGGTGGAGCAACGCCCTAGAGTGAAGCATAGATTGCCCGGAACGTAGAATTGCCCATCACCTTCAAACTGGTCGCAATTATTCCTGTTATACGATGGAAAAACTGTTGTATTTATATTGTATTTTATGCTTCTGGCGTTGACTTCTAAGGCACTAACTATTCGATCTGGTGGAGCAACGCCCTAGAGTGAAGCCTAGGTTGCCCGGAACGTAGAATTGGTCATCACTTTCAAACTCGTTTCAATTATTCGTTTTATACGATGGAAACACTGTTGTACTTTTATTGCATTTTATGCTTCGGACGTTGACTTCTAAGGCCCTAACTATTCAATCTGTTAGAGCAACGCCCTAGGGTGAAACCTAGGTTGCTCGGAAAGTAGAAATGACCATCAGTTTCATACTCGTTGCAATTATTCGTTTTATACGATGGAAAAACTGTTGTATTTATATTGTATTGCATGCTTCTGGCGTTGACTTCTAAGGGCCTAGCTATTCGATCTGGTGGAGCAACGCCCTAGAGTGAAGCCTAGGTTGCCCGGAACGTAGAAATGACCATCACTTTCAAACTGGTTGCAATTAATCCTTTTATACGATGGAAAAACTGTTGCATTTTTATTGCATTTTATGCTTCGGGCGTTGTCTTCTAAGGCCCTAACTATTCAATCTGTTGGAGCAACGCCCTAGGGTGAAGTCTAGGTTGCCCGGAACCTAGAAATGACCATAACTTTCACACTGATTGCTATTATTCGTTTTATACGATGGAAAAACTGTTATATTTATATTGTATTTTATGCTTCTGGCGGTGCCTTCTTAGGCCCTAAGTGTTCGATCTGGTGGAACAACGCCCTGGAGTGAAGCCTACGTTGCCCGGAACGTAGAAATGACCATCACTTTCACACTGGTTGCAATTATTCCTGATATAGGATGGAAAAACTCTCGTATATTTATTGTATTTTATGCTTCGGGCGTAGGCTTCTATGGCCCTACCTATTCGATCTGGTGGAGCAACACCCTACAGTGAAGCCAAGGTTGCCCGGAACGTAGATATGACCATAACCTTCACACAGGTTGCAATTATTCGTTTTCTACGATGGAAAAGCTGTTGCATTTATATTGTACTTTATGCTTCCGGTGTTGACTTCTTAGACCCTAACTCTTCGATCTGGTGGAGCAACACCTCAGAGGTAAGCCTAGGATGCCCGAAACGTCGAAATGATCGTTACTTTCGCACTGGTTGCAATTAGTCATGCTATACAATGGAAAAACTGTTGTATTTATATTGTATTTTATGCTTCTGGAGTTGACTTCTAAGGCCGTAGCTATTCGATGTGGTGGAGCAACGCCCTAGAGTGAAGCCTAGGTTGCCCGGAACGTAGAAATGCACATTACTTTCACACTGGTTGCAATTATTCGTTTTATACGATGGGAAAACTGTTGTATTTATATTGTATTTTATGCTTCTGGCGTTGATTTCTAAGGCACTAACTATTCGATCTGGAGGAGCAACGCCCTAGAGTGAAGCCTAGGTTGCCCGGAACGTAGAATTGGCCATCACTTTCAAACTGGTTGCAATTATTCCTGTTATATGATGGAAACACTGTTGTATTTTTATTGCATTTTATGCTTCGGGCGTTGACTTCTATGGCCCTAACTATTCAATCTGTTGGAGAACGCCCTAGGGTGAATCCTAGCTTGCTCGGAAAGCAAAAATGACCATAAGTTTGATACTGGTTGCAATTATTCGTTTTATACGATGGAAAAGCTGTTGTACTTATATCGTATTTTATGCTTCTGGCGTTGGCTTCTTAGTCCGTAACTATTCGGTCTGGTGGAGCAACGCCCTAGGGTGAAACCTAGGTTGCTCGGAAAATAGAAATGACCATCAGTTTCATACTGGTTGCAATTATCCGTTTTATACGATGGAAAAACTGTTGTATTTATATTGTATTTTATGATTCTGGCGTTGACTTCTAAGGCCCTAGCTATTCGATCTCGTGGAGCAACGCCCTAGAGTGAAGCCTAGGTTGCCCGGAAAGGAGAAATGGCCATCACTTTCAAACTGGTTGCAATTAATCCTGTTATACATTGGAAAAACCGTTGCATTTTTATTGCATTTTATGCTTCTGGCGTTCACTTCTTAGGCCCGAACTATTCGATCTGGTGGAACAACGGCCTAGGGTGAAGCCTAGCTTGCCCGGAACGTAGAAATGACCATTACCTTCACACTGTTTGCAATTATTCCTTTTATACGATGGAAAAGCTGTTGTATTTATATCGTATTTTATGCTTCTGGCTTTGACTTCTTAGGCCGTAGCTATTCGGTCTGGTGGAGCAACGCCCTAGGGTGAAGCCTAGCTTGCTCGGAAAGCAGAAATGACCATAAGTTTGATACTGGTTGCAATTATTCGTTTTATACGATGGAAAAGCTGTTGTACTTATAACGTATTTTATGCTTCTGGCGTTGGCTTCTTAGGCCGTAACTATTCGGTCAGGTGGAGCAACGCCATGGAGAGAAGCCTAGGTTGCCCGGAACGTAGAATTGGCCATCGCTTTCAAACTGGTTGCAATTACTCCTGTTATATGATGGAAACACTGTTGTATTTTTTTTGCATTTTATGGTTCGGGCGTTCACTTCTAAGGTCCTAACTATTGAATCGGTTGGAGCACCGCCCTACGGTGAAGCCTAGCTTGCTCGGAAAGTAGAAATGGTCATAAGTTTCAAACTGGTTGCAATTAATCCTGTTATACATTGGAAAAGCTGTTGCATTTTTATTGCATTTTATGCTTCTGGCGTTCACTTCTTAGGCCCTAACTATTCCATCTGGTGGAACAACGGCCTAGGGTGAAGCCTAGCTTGCCCGGAACGTAGAAATGACTATAAGTTTCATACTGGTTGCAATTATTCGTTTTATACGATGGAAAAACTGTTGTATTTATATTGTATTTTATGCTTCTGGCGTTGACTTCTAAGGCACTAACTATTCGATCTGGTGGAGCAACGCCCTAGAGTGCAGCCTAGGTTGCCCGGAAGGTAGAATTGGCCATCACTTTCAAACTGGTTGCAATTATTCGTTTTATACGATGGAAAAACTGTTGTATTTATGTTGTATTTTATGCTTCTGGCGTTGACTTCTAAGGCACTAGCTATGCGATCTGGTGGAGCAACGCCCTAGAGTGATACCTAGGTTTCCCGGAACGTAGAAATTACCATAACTTTCACACTGATAGCAATTATTCGTTTTATACAATGGAAAAACTGTTCTATTTATTTTGTATTTTATGCTTCGGGCGTTGACTTCTATGGCCCTACCTATTCGCTCTGGTGGTGTAACACCCTACAGTCAAGCCTAGGTTGCCCGGAACGTAGAAATGAAAATAACATTCACACCGGTTGCAATTATTCATGCTATACGATGGAAAAACTGTTGCATTTTTATTGTATTTTATGCTTCTGTCGTTGACTTCTAAGGCCGTAGCTATTAGATGTGGTTGAGCAACGCCATAGAGTGAAACCTAGGTTGCCCGGAACGTAGAAATTACCATAACTTACACACTGATAGCAATTATTCGTTTTATTAGATGGAAAAACTGATCTATTTATGTTGTATTTCATGCTTCGGGCGTTGACTTCTAAGGCCCTAACTATTCAATCTGTTGGAACAACGCCCTAGGGTGAAGCCTAGGCTGCCCGGAAAGTAGAAATGACCATAACTTTCACACTGGCTGCAATTATTCGTTTTATACGATGGAAAAACTGTTGTATTTATATTGTATTTTATGCTTCTGGCGCTGACTTCTAGGGTACTAACTATTCGATCTGGTGGAGCAGCGCCCTAGAGTGAAGCCTAGGTTGCCCGGAACGCAGAAATGATCATCACTTTCAAACTGGTTGCAATTACTGCTGTTATATGATGGAAAAGCTGTTGTATTTTTATTGCATTTTATGCTTCGGGCATTGACTTATAAGGCCCTAACTATTCAATCTGTTGGAGCAACGCCCTAGGGTGAAGCGTAGCTTGCTCGGAAAGTAGAAATGACCATAAGTTTCATACTGGTTTCAATTATTCGTTTTATACGATGGAAAAACTGTTGTATTTATATTGTATTTTATGCTTCTGGCGTTCACTTCTTAGGCCCTAACTATTCGATCTGGTGGAACAACGGCATAGGGTGAAGCCTAGCTTGCCCGGAACGTAGATATGACCATTACCTTCACACTGTTTGCAATTATTCCTTTTATACGATGGAAAAGCTGTTGTATTTATATAGTTTTTTATGCTTCTGGCGTTTACTTCTGAAGACCTAACTATTCGATCTGGTGGAGCAACGCGCTAGAGTGAATCCTAGGCTGCTCGGAATGTAGAAATGACCATAACTTTCACACTGGTTGCAAATATTCGTTTTATACGATGCAAACGCTGTTGTATTTATATCGTATTTTATGCTTCTGGCGTTTACTTCTAAGGACCTAACTATTCGATCTGGTGGAGCAACGCCCTAGAGTGGATCCTAGGTAGCTCGGAATGTAGAAATGACCGTAACTTTCACACTGGTTGCAATTATTCGTTTTATACGATGGAAACGCTGTTGTATTTCTATCGTATTTTATGCTTCTGGCGTTTGCTTCTAAGGACCTAACTATTCGATCTGGTGGAGCAGCGCCCTAGAGTGGATCCTAGGTGGCTCGGAATGTAGAAATGACCATAACTTTCACACTGGTTGCAATTATTCGTTTTATACGATGCAAACGCTGTTGTATTTATATCGTATTTTATGCTTCTGGCGTATACTTCTATGGACCTAACTATTCGATCTGGTGGAGCAACGCCCTAGAGTGAAGCCTAGGTTGCCCGGAACGTAGAATTGGTCATCACTTTCAAACTGGTTGCAATTATTCCTGTTATATGATGGAACCACTGTTGTATTTTTATTGCATTTTATGCTTCGGGCGTTGACTTCTATGGCCCTAACTATTCAATCTGTTGGAGCAACGCCCTAGGGTGAAGCCTAGGTTGACCGGAACAATGATATGCCATTACCTTCACACTGGTTGCAATTATCCCTGATATACGATGGAAAAACTGTTGCATCTTTAATGTATTTTATGCTTCTGGCGTTGACTTCGAAGGCCCTAACTATTCGATCTGGTGGAGCAACGCCCTTGAGTGACGCCTAGGTTGCCCGGAAAGTAGAAGTGACCATAACTTTCACACTGGTTGCAATTATACCTGTCATATGATGGAAACACTGTTGTATTTTTATTGCATTTTATGCTTCGGGCGTTGACTTCTAAGGCCCTAACTATTCAATCTGTTGGAGCAACGCCCTAGGGAGAAGCCTAGGTTGCCCGGAAAGGAGAAATGACCATCACTTTCAAACTGGTTGCAATTAATCCTGTTATACATTGGAAAAACTGTTGTATTTTTATTGCATTTTATGCTTCTGGCGTTCACTTCTTAGGCCCTAACTATTCGATCTGGTGGAACAACGGCATAGGGTGAAGCCTAGCTTGCCCGGAACGTAGAAATGACCATTACCTTCACACTGTTTGCAATTATTCCTTTTATACGATGGAAAAGCTGTTGTATTTATATCGTATTTTATGCTTCTGGCGTTTACTTCTAAAGACCTAACTATTCGATCTGGTGGAGCAACGCCCTAGAGTGAATCCTAGGCAGCTCGGAATGTAGAAATGACCATAACTTTCACACTGGTTGCAAATATTCGTTTTATACGATGCAAACGCTGTTGTATTTATATCGTATTTTATGCTTCTGCCGTTTACTTCTAAGGACCTAACTATTCGATCTGGTGGAGCAACGCCCTGGAGTGGACCCTAGGTGGCTCGGAATGTAGAAATGACCATAACTTTCACGCTGGTTGCAATTATTCGTTTTATACGATGCAAACGCTGTTGTATTTATATCGTATTTTATGCTTCTGGCGTATACTTCAATGGACCTAACTATTCGATCAGGTGGAGCAACGCCCTAGAGTGGATCCCAGGTTACTCGGAATGTAGAAATGACCATAACTTTCACACTGGTTGCAATTATTCGTTTTATACGATGCAAACGCTGTTGTATTTATATCGTATTTTATGCTTCTGGCGTTGACTTCTAAGGCACTAACTATTCGATCTGGTAGAGCAACGCCCTAGAGTGAAGCCTAGGTTGCCCGGAACTTAGAATTGCCCATCACCTTCAAACTGGTCGCAATTATTCCTGTTATATGATGGAAACACTGTTGTATTTTTTTTGCATTTTATGGTTCGGGCGTAGACTTCTAAGGCCATAACTATTCAATCTGTGGGAGCAACGCCCTAGGGTGAAGCCTAGGTTGTTCGGAAAGTAGAAATGACCATAAGTTTCATACTGGTTGCAATTATTCGTTTTATACGATGGAAAAGCTGTTGTACTTATATCGTATTTTATGCTTCTGGCGTTGGCTTCTTAGGCCGTAACTATTCGGTCTGGTGGAGCAACGCCATGGAGAGAAGCCTTGGTTGCCCGGAACGTAGAATTGGCCATCACTTTCAAACTGGTTGCAATTACTCCTGTTATATGATGGAAACACTGTTGTATTTTTTTTGCATTTTATGGTTCGGGCGTTCACTTGTAAGGTCCTAACTATTGAATCTGTTGGAGCAACGCCCTAGGGTGAAGCCTAGCTTGCTCGGAAAGTAGAAATGATCATAAGTTTCATACTGCTTGCAATTATTCGTTTTATACGATGGAAACACTGTTGGATTTTTATTGCATTTTATGCTTCGGGCGTTGACTTCTAAGGCCCTAACTATTCAATCTGTTGGAGCAACGCCCTAGGGTGAAACCTAGCTTGCTCGGCAAGTAGAAATGAACATAAGTTTCATACTGGTTGCAATTATTCGTTTTATAAGATGGAAAAGCTGTTGTATTTATATCGTATTTTATGCTTCTGGCGTTGACTTCTTGCGCCGTAACTATTCGGTCTGGTGGAGCAACGCCCTGGAGTGAAACCTAGGTTGCCCGGAACGTAGAATTTGCCATCACTTTCAAACTGGTTGCAATTATTCCTGTTATATGATGGAAACACTGCTGTATTTTGTTTGCATTTTATGGTTCGGGCGTAGAGTTCTAAGGCCCTAACTATTCAATCTGCTGGAGCAACGCCCTAGGGTGAAGCCTAAGTTGCTAGGAAAGTAGAAATGACCATAAGTTTCATACTGGTTGCAATTATTCGTTTTATACGATGGAAAAGCTGTTGTATTTATATTGTATTTTATGCTTCTGGCGTTGACTTCTAAGGCACTAACTATTCGATATGCTGGAGCAACGCTCTAGAGTGAAGCCTAGGTTGCCCGGAACGTAGAATTGGCCATCACTTTCCAAATTGGTTGCAATTATTCCTGTTATATTATGGAAACACTGTTGTATTTTTATTGCGTTATATGCTTCGGGCGTTGACTTCTAAGGCCGTAACTATTCAATCTGTTGGAGCAACGCCCTAGCGTGAAGCCTAGGTTGCTCGGAAAGTACAAATGACCATAAGTTTCATACTGGTTGCAATTATTCGTTTTATACGATGGCAAAACTGTTGTATTTATATTGTATCTTATGCTTCTGGCGTTGACTTCTAAGGCCCTAGCTGTTCGACCTAGTGGAGCAACGCCCTGGAGTGAAGCCTAGGTTGCCCGGAAAGGAGAAATGACCATCACGTTCAAACTGGTTGCAATTAATCCTTTTATACGATGGAAAGGCTGTTGTATTTATATCGTATTTTATGCTTCTGGCGTTTACTTCTGAGGACCTAACTATTCGATCTGGTGGAGCAACGCCCTAGAGTGAAGCCTTGGTTGCCCGGAACGTAGAATTGGCCATCACTTTCAAACTGGTTGCAATTATTCCTGTTATATGATGGAAACACTGTTGTATTTTAACTGCATTTTATGCTTCGGGCGTTGACTTCTAAGGCCCTAACTATTCAATCTGTTGGAGCAACGCCCTAGGGTGAAGCCTATGTAGCTCGGAAAGTAGAAATGACCATAAGTTTCATACTGGTTGCAATTATTCGTTTTATACGATGGAAAAACTGTTGTATTTATATCGCATTTTATGCTTCTGGCGTTGACTTCTAAGGCACTATCTTTTCGATCTGGTGGAGCAACGCCCTAGGGCGAAGCCTAGGTTGCCAGGAACGTAGAATTGGCCATCACTTTCAAACTGGTTGCAATTATTCCTGTTATATGATGGATACACTGTTGTATTTTTATTGCATTTTATGCTTCGGGCGTTGACTTCTAAGGCCCTGACTATTCAATCTGTTGCAGCAATGCCCTAGGGTGAAGCCTAGCTTGCTCGGAAAGTAGAAATGACCATAAGTTTCATACTGGTTGCAATTACTCGTTTTATACGATGGAAAAGCTGTTGCATTTATATCGTATTTTATGTTTCTGGCGTTGACTTCTTGGGCCGTAACTATTCGGTCTGGTAGAGCAACGCCCTGGAGTGAAACCTAGGTTGCCCGGAACGTAGAATTGGCCATCACTTTCAAACTGGTTGCAATCACTCCTGTTATATGATGGAAACACTGTTGTATTTTTTTTGCATTTTATGGTTCGGGCGCTGACTTCCAAGTCCCTAACTATTCAATCTGTTGGAGCAACGCCCTAGGGTGAAGCCTAGGTTGCTCGGAAAGTAGAAATGACGATAAGTTTCATACTGGTTGCAATTATTCGTTTTATACGGTGGAAAAACTGTTGTATTTATATTGTATTTTATGCTTCTGGCGTTGACTTCTAAGGCCCTAGCTTTTCGATCTAGTGGAGCAACGCCCTAGAGTGAAGCCTAGGTTGCCCGGAACGTAGAAATGACCATCACTTTCAAACTGGTTGAAATTAATCCTGTTATAAGATGGAAAAACTGTTGTATTTTTATTGCATTTTATGCTTCGGGCATTGACTTCTAAGGCCCAAACTATTCAATCTGTTGGAGCAACGCCCTAGGGTGAAGCCTAGGTTGCCCGGAAAGTAGAAATGACCATAGCTTTCATACTGGTGGCAATTATTCGTTTTATATGATGGAAAAACTGTTGTATTTATATTGTATTTTATGCATCTGGCGATCACTTCTTAGGCCCGAACAATTCGATCTGGTGGAACAACGCCCTAGGGTGAAGCCTAGGTTGCCCGGAACGTAGAAATGAACATAACTTTTACACTGGTAGCAATTATTCGTTTTATACGATGGAAAAGCTGTTGTATTTATATCGTATTTTATGCTTCTGGCGTTGACTTCTAAGGCCGTAACTATTCGATCTGGTGGAGCAACGCCCTAGAGTGACGCCTAGGGTGCTCGGAACGTAGAAATGACCATCACTTTCAAACTGGTTGCAATTATTCCTGTTATATGATGGAAACACTGTTGTATTTTTTTTGCATTTTATGGTTGGGGCGTTGACTTCCAAGTCCCTAACTATTCAATCTGTTGGAGCAACGCCCTAGGGTGAAGCCTAGGTTGCTCGGAAAGTAGAAATGACGATAAGTTTCATACTGGTTGCAATTATTCGTTTTATACGGTGGAAAAACTGTTGTATTTATATTGTATTTTATGCTTCTGGCGTTGACTTCTAAGGCCCTAGCTTTTCGATCTAGTGGAGCAACGCCCTAGAGTGAAGCCTAGGTTGCCCGGAACGTAGAAATGACCACCACTTTCAAACTGGTTGCAATTATTCCTGTTATATGATGGAAGCACTGTTGTATTTTTTTTGCATTTTATGGTTCGGGCGTTGACTTCTAAGGCCCAAACTATTCAATCCGTTGGAGCAACGCCCTAGGGTGAAGCCTAGGTTGCTCTGAAAGTAGAAATGACCATAAGTTTCATACTGGTTGCAATTATTTGTTTTATACGATGGAAAAACTGTTGTATTTATTTTGTATTTTATGCTTCTGGCGTTGACTTCTTAGGTCCTAAATATTCGATCTGGTGGACCAACGCCCTAGAGTGAAGCCTAGGTTGCCCGGAACGTAGAAATGACTATTACCTTCACACTGGTTGTAGTTATTCCTGTCATACGATGGAAAGACTGTTGTATTTTTGTATCTTATGCTTCTGGCGTTGACTTCTTAGGCCCTAACTATTCGATCTGGTGGAGCAACGCCCTAGAGTGAGGCCTAGGTTGCCCGGAACATAGAAATGACCGTTACTTTCACAACATTTGCAAACGTTCGCCTTATAAGATGGAAAGCTGTTGTATTTATATTGTATTTTACGCTTCTGGCGTTGACTTCTAAGGCCGTAGCTATTCAATGTGGTGGAGCAACGCCCTAGAGTGAAGCCTAGGCAGCTCGGATCGTAGAAATGACCATAACTTTCACACTGGTTGCAATTATTCGTTTTATACAATGGAAAAACTGTTCTATTTATTTTGTGTTTTATGCTTCGGGCGTTGACTTCTAAGGCCCTAACGATTCGATCTGGTTGAGAAACGCCCTTGAGTGAAGTCTAGGTTGCCCGGAACGTAGAAATGACCATCACTTTCACTCTGGTTGCAATTGTTCCTGTTATACGATGGCAAAACTGTTGTATCTTTATTGTATTTTATGCTTCGGCAATTGACTTCTAAGGCCCTAGCTATTCGATCTTTTGGAGCAAAGACCTAGAGTGAAGCCTAGGTTGCCCGAAACGTAGAAATGACCATTACTTTCACTCTGGTTGCAATTATTCATGCTATACGATGGAAAAACTGTTGTATTTTTATTATATTTTATGCTTCTGACGTTGACTTCTAAGGCCCTAACTCTTCGATCTGGTGGAACAACGCCCTAGGGTAAAGCCCAGGTTGCGCGGAACGTAGAAATGACCATAACTTTCACACTGGTAGCAATTATTCGTTTTTTACGATGGAAAAACTGTTTTATTTATTTTGTATTTTATGCTTCGGGCGTTGACTTCTAAGGCCCTAACTATACGATCTGGTGGAGCAACGCCCTAGAGTGAAGCCTAGGTTGCCCGGAACGTAGAAATGACCATAACTTCCACACTGGTTGCAATTATTCGTTTTATACGATGTAAAAGCTGTTGTATTTATATCGTATTTTATGCTTCTGACGTTGACTTCTTAGGCCCTAACTACACGACCTGGAGGAGCAACGCCCTAGAGTGAAACCTAGGTTGCCCGGAACCTAGAAATGACCATTACATTCACACTGGTTGCAATTATTCCTGTTACACGATGGAAAAACTGTTGTATTTTTATTGCATTTTATGCTTCTGGCGTTCACTTCTTAGGCCCTAACTATTCGATCTGGAGGTACAACGGCCTAGGGTGAAGCCTACGTTGCCCCGAACGTAGAAATGACCATAACTTTCACACTGGTTGCAATTATTTGTTTTATACGATGGAAATGCTGTTGTATTTATATCGTATTTTATGCTTCGGGCTTAGACTTCTTAGGCCCTAACATTTCGATCTGGTGGAGCAACGCCCGACAGTGAAGCCTAGGTTGGCCGGAACGTAGAAATGACCATAACTTTCACACTGGTTGCAATTATTCGTTTTATACGATGGAAAAGCTGTTGCATCTTTATCGTATTTTGTGCTTCTGGCGTTGACTTCTTAGGCCGTAACTATTCGATCTGGTGGAGCACCGCCCTGGAGTGAAGCCTAGGTTGCCCGGAACGTAGAAATGACCACTGCTATCACACTGGTTGCAAATTATTCCTGCTATACGATGGAAAAACTGTTGTATTTTTATTGCATTTTATGCTTCGGGCATTGACTTCTAAGGCCCTAGCTATTCAATCTGTTGGAGCAACGCCCTAGGGTGAAGCCTAGGTTGCCCGGAACGTAGAAATGACCATAACTTTCACACTGTTTGCAATTATTCCATTTATACGATGGAAAAGCTGTTGTATTTATATCGTATTTTATGGTTCTGGCGTTGACTTCTTAGGTCCTAGCTATTCGATATAGTGGAACAACGCCGTATAGTGAAGCCTAGGTTGCCCGGAACGTAGAAATGACCATTACTTTCACACTGTTTGCAATTAATCGTTTTATACGATGGAAAAACTGTTGTATTTTTATTGCATTTTATGCGTCTGGCGTTCACTTCTTATGCCCTAACTATTGGATCTGGTCGAACAACGCCCTAGGGTCAGGCCTAGGTTGCCCTGAACGTAGAAATGACCATAGCTTTTACACTCGTAGCAATTATTCGTTTTATACAATGGAAAAACCGTTCTATTTATTTTGTATTTTATGCTTCGGGCGTTGACTTCTAAGGCCCTAACTATTCAATCTGTTGGAGCAAAGCCCTAGGGTGAAGCCTAGGTTGCTCGGAAAGTAGAAATGACCATAAGTTTCATACTGGTTGCAATTATTCGTTTTATACGATGGAAAAACTGTTGTATTTATATTGTATTTTATGCTTCTGGCGTTGACTTCTCCGGCCCTAATTATTCGATCTGGTGGAACAACGCCGTAGAGTGAAGGCTAGGTTGCCCGAACGTAGAAATGACCATTACTTTCACACTGTTTGCAATTATTCCTTTTATACGATGGAAAAGCTATTGTATTTATATCGTATTTTATGCTTCTGGCGTTGACTTCTAAGGACCTAACTATTCGATCTGGTGGAGCAACGCCCTAGAGTGAAGCCTAGGTTGCTCGGATTGTAGAAATGACCATAACTTTCACACTGATTGCAATTATTCGTTTTATACAATTGAAAAACTGTTGCATCTTCATCGTATTTTATGCTTCTGGCGTTGACTTCTTAGGCCGTAACTATTCGATCTGGTGGTGCAGCGCCCTGGAGTGAAACCTGGGTTGCCCGGATCGTAGAAATGACCACTGCTATCACGCTGGTTGCAAATTATTCCTGCTATACGATGGAAAAACTGTTGTATTTTTATTGCATTTTATGCTTCTGGCGTTCACTTCTTAGGCCCTAACTATTCGATTTGGTGGAACAACGGCCTAGGATGAAGCCTAGGTTGCCCGGAACGTAGAAATGACTATTACTTTCACACTGTTTGCAATTATTCCTTTTATTCGATGGAACAGCTGTTGTATTTATATCGTATTTTATGCTTCTGGCGCTGACTTCTAAGGTCCTAACAATTCGATCTGGTGGAGCAACGCCCTAGAGTGAAGCATAGATTGCCCGGAACGTAGAATTGCCCATCACCTTCAAACTGGTCGCAATTATTCCTGTTATACGATGGAAAAACTGTTGTATTTATATTGTATTTTATGCTTCTGGCGTTGACTTCTAAGGGCCTAGCTATTCGATCTGGTGGAGCAACGCCCTAGAGTGAAGCCTAGGTTGCCCGGAACGTAGAAATGACCATCACTTTCAAACTGGTTGCAATTAATCCTTTTATACGATGGAAAAACTGTTGCATTTTTATTGCATTTTATGCTTCGGGCGTTGTCTTCTAAGGCCCTAACTATTCAATCTGTTGGAGCAACGCCCTAGGGTGAAGCCTAGCTTGCTCGCAAAGCAGAAATGACCATAAGTTTGATACTGGTTGCAATTATTCGTTTTATACGATGGAAAAGCTGTTGTATTTATATCGTATTTTATGCTTCTGGCGTTGACTTCTTAGGCCCTAACTATTCCATCTGGTGGAACAACGCCATAGAGTAAAGACCAGGTTGCGCGGAACGTAGAAATGACCATAACTTTCACACTGGTAGCAATTATTCGTTTGATACAATGGAAAAACTGTTCTATTTATTTTGTATTTAATGCTTCGGGCGTTGACTTCTAAGGCCCTAACTATTCGATCAGGTGGAGCAACGCCCTAGAGTGAAGCCTAGGTTGCTAGAAATGTAGAAATGACCATAACTTTCACACTGGTTGCTATCATTCGTTTTATATGATGGAAAAACTGTTGTATTTATATTGTATTTTATGCTTCTGGCGTTCACTTCTTAGGCCCTAACTATTCGATCTGGTGGAGCAACGCCCTGGAGTGAAACCTGGGTTGCCCGGAACGTAGAAATGACCACAACTATCACACTGGTTGCAAATTATTCCTGCTATACGATGGAGAAACTGTTGTATTTTTATTGCATTTTATGCTTCTGGCGTTCACTTCTTAGGCCCTAACTATTCGATCTGGAGGTACAACGGCCTAGGGTGAAGCCTACGTTGCCCCGAACGTAGAAATGACCATAACTTTCACACTGGTTGCAATTATTTGTTTTATACGATGGAAAAGCTGTTATATTTATATCGTATTTTATGCTTCTGGCGTTGACTTCTTAGGCCCTAGCTATTCCATCTGGTGGAACAACGCCCTAGAGTAAAGCCCAGGTTGCGCGGAACGTAGAAATGACCATAACTTTCACACTGGTAGCAATTATTCGTTTTATACGATGGAAAAATTGTTCTATCTATTTTGTATTTTATGCTTCTGGCGTTGACTTCTAAGGCCCTAGCTATTCGATCTGGTCGAGCAACGCCGTAGAGTGAAGCCTAGGTTGCCCGAACGCAGAAATGACCATTACTTTCACACTGTTTGCAATTATTCCTTTTACACGATGGAAAAGCTGTTGTATTTATATCGTATTTTATGCTTCTGGCGTTGACTTCTAAGGACCTAACTATTCGATCTGGTGGAGCAACGCCCTGGAGCGAAGCCTAGGTTGCTCGGAATGTAGAAATGACCATAACTTTCACACAGATTGCAATTATTCGTTTTATACGATGGAAAAACTGTTGCATCTTCATCGTATTTTATGCTTCTGGCGTTGACTTCTTAGGCCCTAACTATTCGATCTGGTGGAACAACGCCGTAGAGTGAAGCCTAGGTTGCCCGGAACGTAGAAATGACCATCACTTTCAAACTGGTTGCAATTATTCGTTTTATACGATGGAAAAACTGCTGTATTTATATTGTATTTTATGCTTCTGTCGTTGACTTCTAGGGCCCTAACTATTCAATCCGTTGGAGCAACGCCCTAGGGTGAAGCCTAGGATGCTCTGAAAGTAGAAATGACCATAAGTTTCATACTGGTTGCAATTATTTGTTTTATACGATGGAAAAACTATTGTATTTATATTGTATATTATGCTTCAGGCGTTGACTTCTAAGGCACTAACTATTCGATCTGGTGGAGCAACGCCCTAGAGAGAAGCCTAGGTTGCCCGGAACGTAGAATTGGCCATCACTTTCAAACTGGTTGCAATTATTCCTGTTATATGATGGAAGCACAGTTGTATTTTTATTGCATTTTATGCTTCGTGCGTTGATCATCTAAGGCCCTAACTACTCAATCTGTTGAAGCAACGCCCTAGCGTAGAGCCTAGGTTGCTCGGAAAGTACAAATGACCATAAGTTTCATACTGGTTGCAATTATTCGTTTTATACGATGGAAAAACTGTTGTATTTATATTGTATTTTATGCTTCGGGCGTTGACTTCTAAGGCCCTAACTATTCAATCTGTTGGAGCAACGCCCTAGGGTGAAGCCTATGTAGCTCGGAAAGTAGAAATGACCATAAGTATCATACTGGTTGCAATTATTCGTTTTATACGATGGAAAAACTGTTGTATTTATATCGCATTTTATGCTTCTGGCGTTGACTTCTAAGGCACTATCTTTTCGATCTGGTGGAGCAACGCCCTAGGGCGAAGCCTAGGTTGCCAGGAACGTAGAATTGGCCATCACTTTCAAACTGGTTGCAATTATTCCTGTTATATGATGGATACACTGTTGTATTTTTATTGCATTTTATGCTTCGTGCGTTGACTTCTAAGGCCCTAACTATTCAATCTGTTGGACCAACGCCCTAGGGTGAAGCCTAGCTTGCTTGGAAAGTAGAGATGACCATAAGTTTCATACTGGTTGCAATTATTCGTTTTATACGATGGAAAAGCTGTTGTATTTATATCGTATTTTATGCTTCTGGCGTTGACTCCTTAGGCCGTAACTATTCGGTCTGGAGGAGCAACGCCCTGGTGTAAAACTTAGGTTGCCCGGAACGTAGAATTGGCCATCACTTTCAAACTGGTTGCAATTACTCCTGTTATATGATGGAAACACAGTTGTATTTTTATTGCATTTTATGCTTCGGGCGTTGACTTCTAAGGCCCTAACTATTCAATCTGTTGGAGCAACGCCCTAGGGTGAAGCCTAGGTTGCTCGGAAAGTAGAAATGACCATAAGTTTCATACTGGATGCAATTATTCGTTTTATACGATGGAAAAACTGTTGTATTTATATCGCATTTTATGCTTCTGGCGTTGACTTCTAAGGCACTATCTTTTCGATCAGGTGGAGCAACGCCCTAGAGCGAAGCCTAGGTTGCCCGGAACGTAGAATTGGCCATCACTTTCAAACTGGTTGCAATTATTCCTGTTATATGATGGAAACACTGTTGTATTTTTGCTGCATTTTATGCTTCGGGCGTTGACTTCTAAGGCCCTGACTATTCAATCTGTTGCAGCAACGCCCTAGGGTGAAGCGTAGCTTGCTCGGAAAGTAGAAATGACCATAAGTTTCATACTGGTTGCAATTACTCGTTTTATACGATGGAAAAGCTGTTGCATTTATATCGTATTTTATGTTTCTGGCGTTGACTTCTTGGGCCGTAACTATTCGGTCTGGTAGAGCAACGCCCTGGAGTGAAACCTAGGTTGCCCGGAACGTAGAATTGGCCATCACTTTCAAACTGGTTGCAATCACTCCTGTTATATGATGGAAACACTGTTGTATTTTTTTTGCATTTTATGGTTCGGGCGCTGACTGCCAAGTCCCTAACTATTCAATCTGTTGGAGCAACGCCCTAGGGTGAAGCCTAGGTTGCTCGGAAAGTAGAAATGACGATAAGTTTCATACTGGTTGCAATTATTCGTTTTATACGGTGGAAAAACTGTTGTATTTATATTGTATTTTATGCTTCTGGCGTTGACTTCTAAGGCCGTAACTATTCGATCTGGTGGAGCAACGCCCTAGAGTGACGCCTAGGGTGCTCGGAACGTAGAAATGACCATCACTTTCAAACTGGTTGCAATTATTCCTGTTATATGATGGAAACACTGTTGTATTTTTTTTGCATTTTATGGTTGGGGCGTTGACTTCCAAGTCCCTAACTATTCAATCTTTTGGAGCAACGCCCTAGGGTGAAGCCTAGGTTGCTCGGAAAGTAGAAATGACGATAAGTTTCATACTGGTTGCAATTATTCGTTTTATACGGTGGAAAAACTGTTGTATTTATATTGTATTTTATGCTTCTGGCGTTGACTTCTAAGGCCCTAGCTTTTCGATCTAGTGGAGCAACGCCCTAGAGTGAAGCCTAGGTTGCCCGGAACGTAGAAATGACCACCACTTTCAAACTGGTTGCAATTATTCCTGTTATATGATGGAAGCACTGTTGTATTTTTTTTGCATTTTATGGTTCGGGCGTTGACTTTTAAGGCCCTAACTATTCAATCCGTTGGAGCAACGCCCTAGGGTGAAGCCTAGGTTGCTCTGAAAGTAGAAATGACCATAAGTTTCATACTGGTTGCAATTATTTGTTTTATACGATGGAAAAACTGTTGTATTTATATTGTATATTATGCTTCAGGCGTTGACTTCTAAGGCACTAACTATTCGATCTGGTGGAGCAACGCCCTAGAGTGAAGCCTAGGTTGCCCGGAACGTAGAATTGGCCATCACTTTCAAACTGGTTGCAACTATTCTTGTTATATGATGGAAGCACTGTTGTATTTTTTTTGCATTTTATGGTTCGGGCGTTGACTTTTAAGGCCCTAACTATTCAACCTGCTGGAGCAACGCCCTAGGGTGAAGCCTAGGTTGCTCGGAAAGTACAAATGACCATAAGTTTCATACTGGTTGCAATTATTCGTTTTATACGATGGAAAAACTGTTGGATTTATATTGTATTTTATACTTCTGGCGTTGACTTCTTGGGCCGTAACTATTCGGTCTGGTGGAGCAACGCCCTGGAGTGAAACCTAGGTTGCACGGAACGTAGAATTGGCCATCACTTTCAAACTGGTTGCAATCATTCCTGTTATATGATGGAAACACTGTTGTATTTTTTTTGCATTTTGTGGTTCGGGCGTTGACTTCTAAGGCCCAAACTATTCAATCCGTTGGAGCAACGCCCTAGGGTGAAGCCTAGGTTGCTCTGAAAGTAGAAATGACCATAAGTTTCATACTGGTTGCAATTATTTGTTTTATACGATGGAAAAACTGTTGTATTTATTTTGTATTTTATGCTTCTGGCGTTGACTTCTTAGGTCCTAAATATTCGATCTGGTGGACCAACGCCCTAGAGTGAAGCCTAGGTTGCCCGGAACGTAGAAATGACTATTACCTTCACACTGGTTGTAGTTATTCCTGTCATACGATGGAAAGACTGTTGTATTTTTGTATCTTATGCTTCTGGCGTTGACTTCTTAGGCCCTAACTATTCGATCTGGTGGAGCAACGCCCTAGAGTGAGGCCTAGGTTGCCCGGAACATAGAAATGACCGTTACTTTCACAACATTTGCAAACGTTCGCCTTATAAGATGGAAAGCTGTTGTATTTATATTGTATTTTACGCTTCTGGCGTTGACTTCTAAGGCCGTAGCTATTCAATGTGGTGGAGCAACGCCCTAGAGTGAAGCCTAGGCAGCTCGGATCGTAGAAATGACCATAACTTTCACACTGGTTGCAATTATTCGTTTTATACAATGGAAAAACTGTTCTATTTATTTTGTGTTTTATGCTTCGGGCGTTGACTTCTAAGGCCCTAACGATTCGATCTGGTTGAGAAACGCCCTTGAGTGAAGTCTAGGTTGCCCGGAACGTAGAAATGACCATCACTTTCACTCTGGTTGCAATTGTTCCTGTTATACGATGGCAAAACTGTTGTATCTTTATTGTATTTTATGCTTCGGCAATTGACTTCTAAGGCCCTAGCTATTCGATCTTTTGGAGCAAAGACCTAGAGTGAAGCCTAGGTTGCCCGAAACGTAGAAATGACCATTACTTTCACTCTGGTTGCAATTATTCATGCTATACGATGGAAAAACTGTTGTATTTTTATTATATTTTATGCTTCTGACGTTGACTTCTAAGGCCCTAACTCTTCGATCTGGTGGAACAACGCCCTAGGGTAAAGCCCAGGTTGCGCGGAACGTAGAAATGACCATAACTTTCACACTGGTAGCAATTATTCGTTTTTTACGATGGAAAAACTGTTTTATTTATTTTGTATTTTATGCTTCGGGCGTTGACTTCTAAGGCCCTAACTATACGATCTGGTGGAGCAACGCCCTAGAGTGAAGCCTAGGTTGCCCGGAACGTAGAAATGACCATAACTTCCACACTGGTTGCAATTATTCGTTTTATACGATGTAAAAGCTGTTGTATTTATATCGTATTTTATGCTTCTGACGTTGACTTCTTAGGCCCTAACTACACGACCTGGAGGAGCAACGCCCTAGAGTGAAACCTAGGTTGCCCGGAACCTAGAAATGACCATTACATTCACACTGGTTGCAATTATTCCTGTTACACGATGGAAAAACTGTTGTATTTTTATTGCATTTTATGCTTCTGGCGTTCACTTCTTAGGCCCTAACTATTCGATCTGGAGGTACAACGGCCTAGGGTGAAGCCTACGTTGCCCCGAACGTAGAAATGACCATAACTTTCACACTGGTTGCAATTATTTGTTTTATACGATGGAAATGCTGTTGTATTTATATCGTATTTTATGCTTCGGGCTTAGACTTCTTAGGCCCTAACATTTCGATCTGGTGGAGCAACGCCCGACAGTGAAGCCTAGGTTGGCCGGAACGTAGAAATGACCATAACTTTCACACTGGTTGCAATTATTCGTTTTATACGATGGAAAAGCTGTTGCATCTTTATCGTATTTTGTGCTTCTGGCGTTGACTTCTTAGGCCGTAACTATTCGATCTGGTGGAGCACCGCCCTGGAGTGAAGCCTAGGTTGCCCGGAACGTAGAAATGACCACTGCTATCACACTGGTTGCAAATTATTCCTGCTATACGATGGAAAAACTGTTGTATTTTTATTGCATTTTATGCTTCGGGCATTGACTTCTAAGGCCCTAGCTATTCAATCTGTTGGAGCAACGCCCTAGGGTGAAGCCTAGGTTGCCCGGAACGTAGAAATGACCATAACTTTCACACTGTTTGCAATTATTCCATTTATACGATGGAAAAGCTGTTGTATTTATATCGTATTTTATGGTTCTGGCGTTGACTTCTTAGGTCCTAGCTATTCGATATAGTGGAACAACGCCGTATAGTGAAGCCTAGGTTGCCCGGAACGTAGAAATGACCATTACTTTCACACTGTTTGCAATTAATCGTTTTATACGATGGAAAAACTGTTGTATTTTTATTGCATTTTATGCGTCTGGCGTTCACTTCTTATGCCCTAACTATTGGATCTGGTCGAACAACGCCCTAGGGTCAGGCCTAGGTTGCCCTGAACGTAGAAATGACCATAGCTTTTACACTCGTAGCAATTATTCGTTTTATACAATGGAAAAACCGTTCTATTTATTTTGTATTTTATGCTTCGGGCGTTGACTTCTAAGGCCCTAACTATTCAATCTGTTGGAGCAAAGCCCTAGGGTGAAGCCTAGGTTGCTCGGAAATTAGAAATGACCATAAGTTTCATACTGGTTGCAATTATTCGTTTTATACGATGGAAAAACTGTTGTATTTATATTGTATTTTATGCTTCTGGCGTTGACTTCTCCGGCCCTAATTATTCGATCTGGTGGAACAACGCCGTAGAGTGAAGGCTAGGTTGCCCGAACGTAGAAATGACCATTACTTTCACACTGTTTGCAATTATTCCTTTTATACGATGGAAAAGCTATTGTATTTATATCGTATTTTATGCTTCTGGCGTTGACTTCTAAGGACCTAACTATTCGATCTGGTGGAGCAACGCCCTAGAGTGAAGCCTAGGTTGCTCGGATTGTAGAAATGACCATAACTTTCACACTGATTGCAATTATTCGTTTTATACAATTGAAAAACTGTTGCATCTTCATCGTATTTTATGCTTCTGGCGTTGACTTCTTAGGCCGTAACTATTCGATCTGGTGGTGCAGCGCCCTGGAGTGAAACCTGGGTTGCCCGGATCGTAGAAATGACCACTGCTATCACGCTGGTTGCAAATTATTCCTGCTATACGATGGAAAAACTGTTGTATTTTTATTGCATTTTATGCTTCTGGCGTTCACTTCTTAGGCCCTAACTATTCGATTTGGTGGAACAACGGCCTAGGATGAAGCCTAGGTTGCCCGGAACGTAGAAATGACTATTACTTTCACACTGTTTGCAATTATTCCTTTTATTCGATGGAACAGCTGTTGTATTTATATCGTATTTTATGCTTCTGGCGCTGACTTCTAAGGTCCTAACAATTCGATCTGGTGGAGCAACGCCCTAGAGTGAAGCCTAGGTTGCTCGGAATGTAGAAATGACCATAAGTTGCATACTGGTTGCAATTATTCGTTATATACGATGGAAAAGCTGTTGCATCTTTATCGTATTTTATGCTTCTGGCGTTGACTTCTTAGGCCGTAACTATCCGATCTGGTGGAGCAACGCCCGACAGTGAAGCCTAGGTTGCACGGAACGTAGATATGACCATAACCTTCACACAGGTTGCAATTATTCGTTTTATACGGTGTAAAGGCTGTTGTATTTATATTGTATTTCATGCTTCTGGCGTTCACTTCTTAGGCCCTAACTATTCGATCTGGTGGAACAACGGCCTAGGGTGAAGTCTAGGTTGCCCGGAACGTAGAAATGACCATAACTTTTACACTGGTAGCAATTATTCGTTTTATACAATGGAAAAACTGTTCTATTTATTTTGTATTTAATGCTTCGGGCGTTGACTTCTAAGGCCCTAACTGTTTGATCTGGTGGAGCAACGCCCTAGAGTGAAGCCTAGGTTGCCTGGAACGTAGAAATGACCATCCCTTTCACACGGGTTGCAATTATTCCTGTTATAGGATGGAAAGACTGTTGTATTTTTATTGTATTTTATACTTCAGGCGTTGACTTCTGAGCCGTAGCTATCCGATGTGGTGGAAGAACGCCATACAGTGAAGCCTAGGTTGCCCGGAACGTAGAAATGACCATAACTTTCACACTGCTTGCAATTATTTGTTTTATACGATGGAAAAGCTGTTGTATTTATATCGTATTTTATGCTTCTGGCGTTGACTTCTTAGGCCCTAACTATTCCATCTGGTGGAACAACGCCATAGAGTAAAGACCAGGTTGCGCGGAACGTAGAAATGACCATAACTTTCACACTGGTAGCAATTATTCGTTTGATACAATGGAAAAACTGTTCTATTTATTTTGTATTTAATGCTTCGGGCGTTGACTTCTAAGGCCCTAACTATTCGATCAGGTGGAGCAACGCCCTAGAGTGAAGCCTAGGTTGCTAGAAATGTAGAAATGACCATAACTTTCACACTGGTTGCTATCATTCGTTTTATATGATGGAAAAACTGTTGTATTTATATTGTATTTTATGCTTCTGGCGTTCACTTCTTAGGCCCTAACTATTCGATCTGGTGGAGCAACGCCCTGGAGTGAAACCTGGGTTGCCCGGAACGTAGAAATGACCACAACTATCACACTGGTTGCAAATTATTCCTGCTATACGATGGAGAAACTGTTGTATTTTTATTGCATTTTATGCTTCTGGCGTTCACTTCTTAGGCCCTAACTATTCGATCTGGAGGTACAACGGCCTAGGGTGAAGCCTACGTTGCCCCGAACGTAGAAATGACCATAACTTTCACACTGGTTGCAATTATTTGTTTTATACGATGGAAAAGCTGTTATATTTATATCGTATTTTATGCTTCTGGCGTTGACTTCTTAGGCCCTAGCTATTCCATCTGGTGGAACAACGCCCTAGAGTAAAGCCCAGGTTGCGCGGAACGTAGAAATGACCATAACTTTCACACTGGTAGCAATTATTCGTTTTATACGATGGAAAAATTGTTCTATCTATTTTGTATTTTATGCTTCTGGCGTTGACTTCTAAGGCCCTAGCTATTCGATCTGGTCGAGCAACGCCGTAGAGTGAAGCCTAGGTTGCCCGAACGCAGAAATGACCATTACTTTCACACTGTTTGCAATTATTCCTTTTACACGATGGAAAAGCTGTTGTATTTATATCGTATTTTATGCTTCTGGCGTTGACTTCTAAGGACCTAACTATTCGATCTGGTGGAGCAACGCCCTGGAGCGAAGCCTAGGTTGCTCGGAATGTAGAAATGACCATAACTTTCACACAGATTGCAATTATTCGTTTTATACGATGGAAAAACTGTTGCATCTTCATCGTATTTTATGCTTCTGGCGTTGACTTCTTAGGCCCTAACTATTCGATCTGGTGGAACAACGCCGTAGAGTGAAGCCTAGGTTGCCCGGAACGTAGAAATGACCATCACTTTCAAACTGGTTGCAATTATTCGTTTTATACGATGGAAAAACTGCTGTATTTATATTGTATTTTATGCTTCTGTCGTTGACTTCTAGGGCCCTAACTATTCAATCCGTTGGAGCAACGCCCTAGGGTGAAGCCTAGGATGCTCTGAAAGTAGAAATGACCATAAGTTTCATACTGGTTGCAATTATTTGTTTTATACGATGGAAAAACTATTGTATTTATATTGTATATTATGCTTCAGGCGTTGACTTCTAAGGCACTAACTATTCGATCTGGTGGAGCAACGCCCTAGAGAGAAGCCTAGGTTGCCCGGAACGTAGAATTGGCCATCACTTTCAAACTGGTTGCAATTATTCCTGTTATATGATGGAAGCACAGTTGTATTTTTATTGCATTTTATGCTTCGTGCGTTGATCATCTAAGGCCCTAACTACTCAATCTGTTGAAGCAACGCCCTAGCGTAGAGCCTAGGTTGCTCGGAAAGTACAAATGACCATAAGTTTCATACTGGTTGCAATTATTCGTTTTATACGATGGAAAAACTGTTGTATTTATATTGTATTTTATGCTTCGGGCGTTGACTTCTAAGGCCCTAACTATTCAATCTGTTGGAGCAACGCCCTAGGGTGAAGCCTATGTAGCTCGGAAAGTAGAAATGACCATAAGTATCATACTGGTTGCAATTATTCGTTTTATACGATGGAAAAACTGTTGTATTTATATCGCATTTTATGCTTCTGGCGTTGACTTCTAAGGCACTATCTTTTCGATCTGGTGGAGCAACGCCCTAGGGCGAAGCCTAGGTTGCCAGGAACGTAGAATTGGCCATCACTTTCAAACTGGTTGCAATTATTCCTGTTATATGATGGATACACTGTTGTATTTTTATTGCATTTTATGCTTCGTGCGTTGACTTCTAAGGCCCTAACTATTCAATCTGTTGGACCAACGCCCTAGGGTGAAGCCTAGCTTGCTTGGAAAGTAGAGATGACCATAAGTTTCATACTGGTTGCAATTATTCGTTTTATACGATGGAAAAGCTGTTGTATTTATATCGTATTTTATGCTTCTGGCGTTGACTCCTTAGGCCGTAACTATTCGGTCTGGAGGAGCAACGCCCTGGTGTAAAACTTAGGTTGCCCGGAACGTAGAATTGGCCATCACTTTCAAACTGGTTGCAATTACTCCTGTTATATGATGGAAACACAGTTGTATTTTTATTGCATTTTATGCTTCGGGCGTTGACTTCTAAGGCCCTAACTATTCAATCTGTTGGAGCAACGCCCTAGGGTGAAGCCTAGGTTGCTCGGAAAGTAGAAATGACCATAAGTTTCATACTGGATGCAATTATTCGTTTTATACGATGGAAAAACTGTTGTATTTATATCGCATTTTATGCTTCTGGCGTTGACTTCTAAGGCACTATCTTTTCGATCAGGTGGAGCAACGCCCTAGAGCGAAGCCTAGGTTGCCCGGAACGTAGAATTGGCCATCACTTTCAAACTGGTTGCAATTATTCCTGTTATATGATGGAAACACTGTTGTATTTTTGCTGCATTTTATGCTTCGGGCGTTGACTTCTAAGGCCCTGACTATTCAATCTGTTGCAGCAACGCCCTAGGGTGAAGCGTAGCTTGCTCGGAAAGTAGAAATGACCATAAGTTTCATACTGGTTGCAATTACTCGTTTTATACGATGGAAAAGCTGTTGCATTTATATCGTATTTTATGTTTCTGGCGTTGACTTCTTGGGCCGTAACTATTCGGTCTGGTAGAGCAACGCCCTGGAGTGAAACCTAGGTTGCCCGGAACGTAGAATTGGCCATCACTTTCAAACTGGTTGCAATCACTCCTGTTATATGATGGAAACACTGTTGTATTTTTTTTGCATTTTATGGTTCGGGCGCTGACTGCCAAGTCCCTAACTATTCAATCTGTTGGAGCAACGCCCTAGGGTGAAGCCTAGGTTGCTCGGAAAGTAGAAATGACGATAAGTTTCATACTGGTTGCAATTATTCGTTTTATACGGTGGAAAAACTGTTGTATTTATATTGTATTTTATGCTTCTGGCGTTGACTTCTAAGGCCGTAACTATTCGATCTGGTGGAGCAACGCCCTAGAGTGACGCCTAGGGTGCTCGGAACGTAGAAATGACCATCACTTTCAAACTGGTTGCAATTATTCCTGTTATATGATGGAAACACTGTTGTATTTTTTTTGCATTTTATGGTTGGGGCGTTGACTTCCAAGTCCCTAACTATTCAATCTTTTGGAGCAACGCCCTAGGGTGAAGCCTAGGTTGCTCGGAAAGTAGAAATGACGATAAGTTTCATACTGGTTGCAATTATTCGTTTTATACGGTGGAAAAACTGTTGTATTTATATTGTATTTTATGCTTCTGGCGTTGACTTCTAAGGCCCTAGCTTTTCGATCTAGTGGAGCAACGCCCTAGAGTGAAGCCTAGGTTGCCCGGAACGTAGAAATGACCACCACTTTCAAACTGGTTGCAATTATTCCTGTTATATGATGGAAGCACTGTTGTATTTTTTTTGCATTTTATGGTTCGGGCGTTGACTTTTAAGGCCCTAACTATTCAATCCGTTGGAGCAACGCCCTAGGGTGAAGCCTAGGTTGCTCTGAAAGTAGAAATGACCATAAGTTTCATACTGGTTGCAATTATTTGTTTTATACGATGGAAAAACTGTTGTATTTATATTGTATATTATGCTTCAGGCGTTGACTTCTAAGGCACTAACTATTCGATCTGGTGGAGCAACGCCCTAGAGTGAAGCCTAGGTTGCCCGGAACGTAGAATTGGCCATCACTTTCAAACTGGTTGCAACTATTCTTGTTATATGATGGAAGCACTGTTGTATTTTTTTTGCATTTTATGGTTCGGGCGTTGACTTTTAAGGCCCTAACTATTCAACCTGCTGGAGCAACGCCCTAGGGTGAAGCCTAGGTTGCTCGGAAAGTACAAATGACCATAAGTTTCATACTGGTTGCAATTATTCGTTTTATACGATGGAAAAACTGTTGGATTTATATTGTATTTTATACTTCTGGCGTTGACTTCTTGGGCCGTAACTATTCGGTCTGGTGGAGCAACGCCCTGGAGTGAAACCTAGGTTGCACGGAACGTAGAATTGGCCATCACTTTCAAACTGGTTGCAATCATTCCTGTTATATGATGGAAACACTGTTGTATTTTTTTTGCATTTTGTGGTTCGGGCGTTGACTTCTAAGGCCCTAACTATTCAATCCGTTGGAGCAACGCCCTAGAGTGAAGCCTAGCTTGCTCGGAAAGTAGAAATGACCATAAGTTTCATACTGGTTGCAATTACTCGTTTTATACGATGGAAAAGCTGTTGCATTTATATCGTATTTTATGCTTCTGGCGTTGACTTCTTGGGCCGTAACTATTCGGTCTGGTGGAGCAACGCCCTGGAGTGAAACCTAGGTTGCCCGGAACGTAGAATTGGCCATCACTTTCAAACTGGTTGTAATTATTCCTGTTATATGATGGAAACACTGTTGTATTTTTTTTGCATTTTATGTTTCGGGCGTTGACTTCTAGGGCTCTAACTATTCAATCCGTTGGAGCAACGCCCTAGGGTGAAGCCTAGGATGCTCTGAAAGTAGAAATGACCATAAGTTTCATACTGGTTGCAATTATTTGTTTTATACGATGGAAAAGCTCTTGTATTTATATTGTATATTATGCTTCAGGCGTTGACTTCTAAGGCACTAACTATTCGATCTGGTGGAGCAACGCCCTAGAGAGAAGCCTAGGTTGCCCGGAACGTAGAATTGGCCATCACTTTCAAACTGGTTGCAATTATTCCTGTTATATGATGGAAGCACAGTTGTATTTTTATTGCATTTTATGCTTCGGGCGTTGAACATCTAAGGCCCTAACTACTCAATCTGTTGAAGCAACGCCCTAGCGTAGAGCCTAGGTTGCTCGGAAAGTACAAATGACCATAAGTTTCATACTGGTTGCAATTATTCGTTTTATACGACGGAAAAACTGTTGTATTTATATTGTATTTTATACTTCTGGCGTTGACTTCTAAGGCCCTAGCTGTTCGATCTAGTGGAGCAACGCCGTAGAGTGAAGCCTAGGTTGCCCGGAAGGTAGAATTGGCCATCACTTTCAAACTGGTTGCAATTATTCGTTTTATACGATGGAAAAACTGTTGTATTTATATTGTATGTTATGCTTCTGTCGTTGACTTCTAAGGCACTAACTATTCCATCTGGTGGAGCAACGCCCTAGAGTGAAGCCTAGGTTGCCCGGAACGTAGAATTGGCCATCACTTTCAAACTGGTTGCAATTATTCCTGTTATATGATGGAAACACTGTTGTATTTTAACTGCATTTTATGCTTCGGGCGTTGACTTCTAAGGCCCTAACTATTCAATCTGTTGGAGCAACGCCCTAGGGTGAAGCCTATGTAGCTCGGAAAGTAGAAATGACCATAAGTTTCATACTGGTTGCAATTATTCGTTTTATACGATGGAAAAACTGTTGTATTTATATCGCATTTTATGCTTCTGGCGTTGACTTCTAAGGCACTATCTTTTCGATCTGGTGGAGCAACGCCCTAGGGCGAAGCCTAGGTTGCCAGGAACGTAGAATTGGCCATCACTTTCAAACTGGTTGCAATTATTCCTGTTATATGATGGATACACTGTTGTATTTTTATTGCATTTTATGCTTCGTGCGTTGACTTCTAAGGCCCTAACTATTCAATCTGTTGGACCAACGCCCTAGGGTGAAGCCTAGCTTGCTCGAAAGTAGAGATGACCATAAGTTTCATACTGATTGCAATTATTCGTTTTATACGATGGAAAAGCTGTTGTATTTATATCGTATTTTATGCTTCTGGCGTTGACTTCTTAGGCCGTAACTATTCGGTCTGGTGGAGCAACGCCCTGGAGTGAAACCTAGGTTGCCCGGAACGTAGAATTGGCCATCACTTTCAAACTGGTTGCAATTATTCCTGATATATGATGGAAACACTGTTGTATTTTTTTTGCATTTTATGGTTCGGGCGTTGACTTCTAAGGCCCTAACTATTCAATCTGTTGGAGCAACACCCTAGGGTGAAGCCTAGGTTGCTCGGAAAGTAGAAATGTCCATAAGTTTCATACTGGTTGCAATTATTCGTTTTATACGATGGAAAAACTGTTGTATTTATATTGTATTTTATGCTTCTGGCGTTGACTTCTAAGGCACTAACTATTCGATCTGGTGGAGCAACGCCCTAGAGTGTAGCCTAGGTTGCCCGGAAAGCAGAAATGACCATCACTTTCAAACTGGTTGCAATTATTCGTTTTATACGATGCAAAAACTGTTGTATTTATATTGTATTTTATGCTTCTGGCGTTGACTTCTAAGGCACCAACTATTCGATCTGGTGGAGCAACGCCCTAGAGTGAGGCCTAGGTTGCCCGGAACGTAGAATTGGCCATCACTTTCAAACTGGTTGCAATTATTCCTGTTATATGATGGATACACTGTTGTATTTTTATTGCATTTTATGCTTCGTGCGTTGACTTCTAAGGCCCTAACTATTCAATCTGTTGGACCAACGCCCTAGGGTGAAGCCTAGCTTGCTTGGAAAGTAGAGATGACCATAAGTTTCATACTGGTTGCAATTATTCGTTTTATACGATGGAAAAGCTGTTGTATTTATATCGTATTTTATACTTCTGGCGTTGACTTCTTAGGCCGTAACTATTCGGTCTGGAGGAGCAACGCCCTGGTGTAAAACTTAGGTTGCCCGGAACGTAGAATTGGCCATCACTTTCAAACTGGTTGCAATTACTCCTGTTATATGATGGAAACACAGTTGTATTTTTATTGCATTTTATGCTTCGGGCGTTGACTTCTAAGGCCCTAACTATTCAATCTGTTGGAGCAACGCCCTAGGGTGAAGCCTAGGTTGCTCGGAAAGTAGAAATGACCATAAGTTTCATACTGGATGCAATTATTCGTTTTATACGATGGAAAAACTGTTGTATTTATATCGCATTTTATGCTTCTGGCGTTGACTTCTAAGGCACTATCTTTTCGATCTGGTGGAGCAACGCCCTAGAGAGAAGCCTAGGATGCCCGGAACGTAGAATTGGCCATCACTTTCAAACTGGTTGCAATTATTCCTGTTATATGATGGAAACACTGTTGTATTTTTGCTGCATTTTATGCTTCGGGCGTTGACTTCTAAGGCCCTGACTATTCAATCTGTTGCAGCAACGCCCTAGGGTGAGGCCTAGCTTGCTCGGAAAGTAGAAATGACCATAAGTTTCATACTGGTTGCAATTACTCGTTTTATACGATGGAAAAGCTGTTGCATTTATATCGTATTTTATGTTTCTGGCGTTGACTTCTTGGGCCGTAACTATTCGGTCTGGTAGAGCAACGCCCTGGAGTGAAACCTAGGTTGCCCGAAACGTAGAATTGGCCATCACTTTCAAACTGGTTGCAATCACTCCTGTTATATGATGGAAACACTGTTGTATTTTTTTTGCATTTTATGGTTCGGGCGCTGACTTCCAAGTCCCTAACTATTCAATCTGTTGGAGCAACGCCCTAGGGTGAAGCCTAGGTTGCTCGGAAAGTAGAAATGACGTTAAGTTTCATACTGGTTGCAATTATTCGTTTTATACGGTGGAAGAACTGTTGTATTTATATTGTATTTTATGCTTCTGGCGTTGACTTCTAAGGCCCAAACTATTCAATCTGTTGGAGCAACGCCCTAGGGTGAAGCCTAGGTTGCCCGGAAAGTAGAACTGACCATAGCTTTCATACTGGTGGCAATTATTCGTTTTATATGATGGAAAAACTGTTGTATTTATATTGTATTTTATGCATCTGGCGATCACTTCTTAGGCCCGAACTATTCGATCTGGTGGAACAACGGCCTAGGGTGAAGCCTATGTCGCCCGGAACGTAGAAATGACCATAACTTTTACACTGGTAGCAATTATTCGTTTTATACAATGGAAAAACTGTTCTATTTATTTTGTATTTAATGCTTCGGGCGTTGGCTTCTAAGGCCCTAACTGTTTGACCTGGTGGAGCCACGCCCTATAGTGAAGCCTAGGTTGCCTGGTACGTAGAAATGACCGTCACTTTCAAACTGGTTGCAATTATACGTTTTATACGATGGAAAAGCAGTTGTATTTATATCGTATTCTATGCTTCTGACGTTGACTTCTTGGGCCCTAACTATTCCATCAGGTGGAACAACGCCCTAGGGTGAAGCCTAAGTTGCCCGGAAAGTAGAAATGACCATAACTTTCACACTGGTAGCAATTATTCGTTTTATACGATGGAAAAGCTGTTGTATTTATATCGTATTTTATGCTTCTGGCGTTGACTTCTAAGGCCGTAACTATTCGATCTGGTGGAGCAACGCCCTAGAGTGACGCCTAGGGTGCTCGGAACGTAGAAATGACCATCACTTTCAAACTGGTTGCAATTATTCCTGTTATATGATGGAAACACTGTTGTATTTTTTTTGCATTTTATGGTTGGGGCGTTGACTTCCAAGTCCCTAACTATTCAATCTGTTGGAGCAACGCCCTAGGGTGAAGCCTAGGTTGCTCGGAAAGTAGAAATGACGATAAGTTTCATACTGGTTGCAATTATTCGTTTTATACGGTGGAAAAGCTGTTCTATTTATTTTGTATTTTATGCTTCGGGCGTTGACTTCTAAGGCCCTAACGATTCGATCTGGTGGAGACACGCCCTTGAGTGAAGTCTAGGTTGCCCGGAACGTAGAAATGACCATCACTTTCAAACTGGTTGCAATTAATCCTGTTATACGATGGAAAAACTGTTGTATTTTTATTGCATTTTATGCTTCGGGCATTGACTTCTAAGGCCCAAACTATTCAATCTGTTGGAGCAACGCCCCAGGGTGAAGCCTAGGTTGCCCGAAACGTAGAAATCACCATTACTTACACTCTGGTTGCAATTATTCTTTTTATACGAGAGAAAAACTGTTGTATTTATTTTGTATTTTATGCTTCTGGCGTTGACTTCTTAGGTCCTAAATATCCGATCTGGTGGACCAACGCCCTAGAGTGAAGCCTAGGTTGCCCGGAACGTAGAAATGACTATTACCTTCACACTGGTTGTAGTTATTCCTGTCATACGATGGAAAGACTGTTGTATTTTTGTATCTTATGCTTCTGGCGTTGACTTCTTAGGCCCTAACTATTCGATCTGGTGGAGCAACGCCCGACAGTGAAGCCTAGGTTGGCCGGAACATAGAAATGACCGTTACTTTCACAACATTTGCAAACGTTCGTCTTATAAGATGGAAAGCTGTTGGATTTATATTGTATTTTACGCTTCTGGCGTTGACTTCTAAGGCCGTAGCTATTCAATGTGGTGGAGCAACGCCCTAGAGTGAAGCCTAGGCTGCTCGGATCGTAGAAATGACCATAACTTTCACACTGGTCGCAATTATTCGTTTTATACAATGGAAAAACTGTTCTATTTATTTTGTATTTTATGCTTCGGGCGTTGGCTTCTAAGGCCCTAACGATTCGATCTGGTGGAGAAACGCCCTTGAGTGAAGTCTAGGTTGCCCGGAACGTAGAAATGACCATCACTTTCACACTGGTTGCAATTGTTCCTGTTATACAATGGCAAAACTGTTGTATCTTTATTGTATTTTATGCTTCGGCAATTGACTTCTAAGGCCCTAGCTATTCGATCTTTTGGAGCAAAGACCTAGAGTGAAGCCTAGGTTGCCCGAAACGTAGAAATGACCATTACTTTCACTCTGGTTGCAATTATTCATGCTATACGATGGAAAAACTGTTGTATTTTTATTATATTTTATGCTTCTGACGTTGACTTCTAAGGCCCTAACTCTTCGATCTGGTGGAACAACGCCCTAGGGTAAAGCCCAGGTTGCGCGGAACGTAGAAATGACCATAACTTTCACACTGGTAGCAATTATTCGTTTTTTACGATGGAAAAACTGTTTTATTTATTTTGTATTTTATGCTTCGGGCGTTGACTTCTAAGGCCCTAACTATACGATCTGGTGGAGCAACGCCCTAGAGTGAAGCCTAGGTTGCCCGGAACGTAGAAATGACCATAACTTCCACACTGGTTGCAATTATTCGTTTTATACGATGTAAAAGCTGTTGTATTTATATCGTATTTTATACTTCTGACGTTGACTTCTTAGGCCCTAACTACTCGACCTGGAGGAGCAACGCCCTAGAGTGAAACCTAGGTTGCCCGGAACCTAGAAATGACCATTACATTCACACTGGTTGCAATTATTCCTGTTACACGATGGAAAAACTGTTGTATTTTTATTGCATTTTATGCTTCTGGCGTTCACTTCTTAGGCCCTAACTATTCGATCTGGAGGTACAACGGCCTAGGGTGAAGCCTACGTTGCCCCGAACGTAGAAATGACCATAACTTTCACACTGGTTGCAATTATTCTTTTTATACGATGGAAAAACTGTTGCATCTTCATCGTATTTTATGCATCTGGCGTTGACTTCTCAGGGCGTAACTATTCGATCTGGTGGGACAACGGCCTAGGGTGAAGCCTAGGTTGCCCGGAACGTAGAAATGACCATAACTTTCACACTGGTTGCAATTATTTGTTTTATACGATGGAAAAGCTGTTGTATTTATATCGTATTTTATGCTTCTGGCGTTGACTTCTAAGGACCTAACTATTCGGTCTGGTGGAGCAACGCCCTAGAGTGAAGCCTAGGTTGCTCGGAATGTAGAAATGACCATAACTTTCACACTGGTTGCAATTATTCGTTTTATACGATGGAAAAACTGTTGCATCTTCATCGTATTTTATGCTTCTGGCGTTGACTTCTTAGGCCGTAACTATTCGATCTGGTGGAGCAACGCCCTGGAGTGAAACATGCGTTGCCCGGAACGTAGAAATGACCACTACTATCACACTGGTTGCAAATTACTCCTGCTATACGATGGAAAAACTGTTGTATTTTTATTGTATTTTATGCTTCAGGCGTGGACTTCTGAGGCCTTAGCTATTCGATGTGGTGGAAGAACGCCATACACTGAAGCCTAGGTTGCCGGGAACGTAGAAATGAACATAAGTTTCAGACTGGTTGCAATTATTCGGTTTATACGATGGAAAAGCTGTTGCATTTATATCGTATTTTATGCGTCTGGCGTTGACTTCTTAGGCCCTAACTATTCGATCTGGTGGAACAACGCCGTAGAGTGAAGCCTAGGTTGTCCGGAACGTAGAAATGACCATTACTTTCACACTGTTTGCAATTATTCGTTTTATACGATGGAAAAACTGTTGTATTTATATTGTATTTTATGCTTCTGGCGTTGACTTCTCAGGCCCGAATTATTCGATCTGGTGGAACAACGCCGTAGAGTGAAGCCTAGGTTGCCCGAACGTAGAAATGTCCATTACCTTCACACTGTTTGCAATTATTCCTTTTATACGATGGAAAAGCTGTTGTATTTATATCGTATTTTATGCTTCTGGCGTTGACTTCTAAGGACCTAACTATTCGATCTGGTGGAGCAACGCCCTAGAGTGAAGCCTAGGTTGCTCGGAATGTAGAAATGACCATAACTTTCACACTGGCAGTAATTATTCGTTTTATACGATGGAAAAACTGTTCTATTTGTTCTGTATTTTATGCTTCGGGCGTTGACTTCTAAGGCCCTAACTATTCAATCTGTTGGAGCAACGCCCTAGGGTGAAGCCTAGGTTGCGCGGAACGTAGAAATGACCATAACTTTCACACTGGTAGCAATTATTCGTTTTATACATTGGAAAAACTGTTCTATTTATATTGTATTTTATGCTTCTGGCGTTGACTACTTAGGCCCTAACTATTCGATCTTGTGGAACAACGCCCTAGAGTGAAGCCTAGGTTGCCTGGAACGTAGAAATGACCATCACTTTCACACGGGTTGCAATTATTCCTGTTATAGGATGGAAAGACTGTTGTATTTTTATTGTATTTTATTCTCCTGGTGTTGACTTCTTAGGCCCTAACTATTCGATCTGGTGGAACAACGCCGTAGAGTGAAGCCTAGGTTGCCCGGAACGTAGAAATGACCATTACTTTCACACTGTTTGCAATTATTCCTTTTATACGATGGAAAAGCTGTTGTCTTTATATCGTATTTTATGCTTCGGGCGTTGACTTCTTAGGCCCTAACATTTCGATCTGGTGGTGCAACGCCCGACAGTGAAGCCTAGGTTGCACGGAACGTAGATATGACCATAACCTTCACACAGGTTGCAATTATTCGTTTTATACGGTGTAAAGGCTGTTGTATTTATTTTGTATTTTATTCTTCTGGTGTTGACTTCTTAGGACCTAACTATTCGATCTGGTGGCAGAACGCCGTAGAGTGAAGCCTAGGTTGCCCGAACGTAGAAATGACCATTACTTTCACACTGTTTGCAATTATTCCTTTTATACGATGGAAAAGCTGTTGTCTTTATATCGTATTTTATGCTTCTGGCGTTGACTTCTAAGGACCTAACTATTCGATCTGGTGCAGCAACGCCCTGGAGTGAAGCCTAGGTTACACGGAACGTAGAAATGACCAGTACTTTCACACTGGATGCAATTATTCCTGTTATACGATTGAAGGACTGTTGTATTTTTATAGTATTTTATGCTTCTGTCGTTGAGTTCTTAGGCCCTAGCTATTCGATCTGGTGGCACAACGCACTAGAGTGAAGCCTAGGTTGCACGGAACGTAGAAAGGGCCATAACTTTCACACTGGTTGCATTTATTCGTTTTATACAATGGAAAAACTGTTCTATATATTTTGTATTTTATGCTTCGGGCGTCGACTACTAAGGCCCTAACTATTCGATGTTGTGGATCAACGCCCTAGAGTGAAGCCTAGGTTGTCCGGAACGTAGAAATGACCATCACTTTCACACTGGTTGCAATTATTCGCTTAATATGATGGAAAAACTGTTGTATTTATATTGTATTTTATACTTCTGGCGTTGACTTCTTAGGCCCTAACTATTCGATCTGGTCGAGCAACGCCCTAGAGTGAAGCCTAGGTTACCCGGAACGTAGAAATGACCAGTACTTTCACACTGGCTGCAATTATTCCTGTTATACTATGGAAAGATTGTTGTATTTTTATTGTGTTTTTTGCTTCAGGGGTTGACTTCTCAGGCGCTAACTATTCGATCTGGTGCAGCAACGCCCTAGAGTGAAGCCTAGGTTACACGGAACGTAGAAATGACCAGTACTTTCACACTGGATGCAATTATTCCTGTTATACGATGGAAGGACTGTTGTATTTTTATTGTATTTTATGTTTCAGGCGTTGACTTCTAAGGTCCTAGCTATTCGATCTCATGGAGCAACGTCCAAGAGTGAAGCGTATGTTGCCCGAAGCGTAGGAATGACAATTACTTTCACACTGGTTGCAATTATTCTTTTTATACGATAGAAAAACTGTTGTATTTTTATTATATTTTATGCTTCTGGCGCTGACGTCTAAGTCCCTAGCTATTCGATCTGGTGGAGGAACACCCTAGAGCGAAACCTAGGTTGCGCGGAACGTAGTTATGACTATTGCTTTCACACTGGTTGCAATTATTCCTGTTATACGATTGAAGGACTGTTGTATTTTTATAGTATTTTATGCTTCTGTCGTTGAGTTCTTAGGCCCTAGCTATTCGATCAGGTGGCACAACGCACTAGAGTGAAGCCTAGGTTGCACGGAACGTAGAAATGACCATAACTTTCACACTGGTTGCATTTATTCGTTTTATACGATGGAAAAACTGTTCTATATATTTTGTATTTTATGCTTCGGGCGTCGACTACTAAGGCCCTAGCTATTCGATCAGGTGGCACAACGCCCTAGAGTGAAGCCTAGGTTGCCCGGAACGTAGAAATGACCATAGCTTTCACACTGGTTGCAATTAGTCGTTTTATGCGATGGAAAAGCTGTTGTATTTATATTGTATTTTATGCTTCAGGCGTTGACTTCTAAGGTCGTAGCTATTCGATGTGGTGGAACAACGCCCTAGAGTGAAGCCTAGGTTGCTCGGATTGTAGAAATGACCATAACTTTCACACTGGTTGCAATTATTTGTTTTATACGGTGGAAATGCTGTTGTATTTATATCGTATTTTATGCTTCGGGCTTAGACTTCTTAGGACCTAACATTTCGATCTGGTGGAGCAACGCCCGACAGTGAAGCCTAGGTTGGCCGG
The DNA here is from genome assembly GCF_051401765.1 of Calliopsis andreniformis. NCBI lineage: Eukaryota > Metazoa > Arthropoda > Insecta > Hymenoptera > Andrenidae > Calliopsis > Calliopsis andreniformis. The sequence goes on along the minus strand of NW_027480426.1, from coordinate 19,907,937 downwards.
AACGTAGAAATGACCATAACTTTCACACTGGTTGCAATTATTTGTTTTATACGATGGAAAAGCTGTTGTATTTATATCGTATTTTATGCTTCTGGCGTTGACTTCTAAGGACCTAGCTATTCGGTCTGGCGGAGCAACGCCCTAGAGTGAAGCCTAGGTTGCTCGGAATGTAGAAATGACCATAACTTTCTCACTGGTTGCAATTATTCGTTTTATACGATGGAAAAGCTGTTGCATCTTTATCGTATTTTGTGCTTCTGGCGTTGACTTCTTAGGCCGTAACTATTCGATCTGGTGGAGCACCGCCCTGGAGTGAAGCCTAGGTTGCCCGGAACGTAGAAATGACCACTACTATCACACTGGTTGCAAATTATTCCTGCTATACGATGGAAAAACTGTTGTATTTTTATTGCATTTTATGCTTCGGGCATTGACTTCTATGGCCCTAGCTATTCAATCTGTTGGAGCAACGCCCTAGGGTGAAGCGTAGGTTGCCCGGAACGTAGAAATGACCATAACTTTCACACTGTTTGCAATTATTCCATTTATACGATGGAAAAGCTGTTGTATTTATATCGTATTTTATGGTTCTGGCGTTGACTTCTTAGGCCCTAGCTATTCGATCTAGTGGAACAACGCCGTATAGTGAAGCCTAGGTTGCCCGGAACGTAGAAATGACCATTACTTTCACACTGTTTGCAATTAATCGTTTTATACGATGGAAAAACTGTTGTATTTTTATTGCATTTTATGCGTCTGGCGTTCACTTCTTATGCCCTAACTATTGGATCTGGTGGAACAACGCCCTAGGGTCAGGCCTAGGTTGCCCTGAACGTAGAAATGACCATAGCTTTTACACTCGTAGCAATTATTCGTTTTATACAATGGAAAAACCGTTCTATTTATTTTGTATTTTATGCTTCGGGCGTTGACTTCTAAGGCCCTAACTATTCAATCTGGTGGAACAACGCCGTAGAGTGAAGGCTAGGTTGCCCGAACGTAGAAATGACCATTACTTTCACACTGTTTGCAATTATTCCTTTTATACGATGGAAAAGCTATTGTATTTATATCGTATTTTATGCTTCTGGCGTTGACTTCTAAGGACCTAACTATTCGATCTGGTGGAGCAACGCCCTAGAGTGAAGCCTAGGTTGCTCGGATTGTAGAAATGACCATAACTTTCACACTGATTGCAATTATTCGTTTTATACAATTGAAAAACTGTTGCATCTTCATCGTATTTTATGCTTCTGGCGTTGACTTCTTAGGCCGTAACTATTCGATCTGGTGGTGCAGCGCCCTGGAGTGAAACCTGGGTTGCCCGGAACGTAGAAATGACCACTGCTATCACGCTGGTTGCAAATTATTCCTGCTATACGATGGAAAAACTGTTGTATTTTTATTGCATTTTATGCTTCTGGCGTTCACTTCTTAGGCCCTAACTATTCGATTTGGTGGAACAACGGCCTAGGATGAAGCCTAGGTTGCCCGGAACGTAGAAATGACTATTACTTTCACACTGTTTGCAATTATTCCTTTTATTCGATGGAACAGCTGTTGTATTTATATCGTATTTTATGCTTCTGGCGCTGACTTCTAAGGTCCTAACAATTCGATCTGGTGGAGCAACGCCCTAGAGTGAAGCCTAGGTTGCTCGGAATGTAGAAATGACCATAAGTTGCATACTGGTTGCAATTATTCGTTTTATACGATGGAAAAGCTGTTGCATCTTTATCGTATTTTATGCTTCTGGCGTTGACTTCTTAGGCCGTAACTATCCGATCTGGTGGAGCAACGCCCGACAGTGAAGCCTAGGTTGCACGGAACGTAGATATGACCATAACCTTCACACAGGTTGCAATTATTCGTTTTATACGGTGTAAAGGCTGTTGTATTTATTTTGTATTTTATTCTTCTGGTGTTGACTTCTTAGGACCTAACTGTTCGATCTGGTGGAACAACGCCGCAGAGTGAAGCCTAGGTTGCCCGAACGTAGAAATGACCATTACTTTCACACTGTTTGCAATTATTCCTTTTATACGATTGTAAAGCTGTTGTCTTTATATCGTATTTTATGCTTCTGGCGTTGACTTCTAAGGACCTAACTATTCGATCTGGTGGAGCAACGCCCTAGAGTGAAGCCTAGGTGGCTCGGAATGTAGAAATGACCATAACTTTCACACTGATTGCAATTATTCTTTTTATACGATGGAAAAACTGTTGCATCTTCATCGTATTTTATGCATCTGGCGTTGACTTCTCAGGGCGTAACTATTCGATCTGGTGGGACAACGGCCTAGGGTGAAGCCTAGGTTGCCCGGAACGTAGAAATGACCATAACTTTCACACTGGTTGCAATTATTTGTTTTATACGATGGAAAAGCTGTTGTATTTATATCGTATTTTATGCTTCTGGCGTTGACTTCTAAGGACCTAACTATTCGGTCTGGTGGAGCAACGCCCTAGAGTGAAGCCTTGGTTGCTCGGAATGTAGAAATGACCATAACTTTCACACTGGTTGCAATTATTCGTTTTATACGATGGAAAAACTGTTGCATCTTCATCGTATTTTATGCTTCTGGCGTTGACTTCTTAGGCCGTAACTATTCGATCTGGTGGAGCAACGCCCTGGAGTGAAACATGCGTTGCCCGGAACGTAGAAATGACCACTACTATCACACTGGTTGCAAATTACTCCTGCTATACGATGGAAAAACTGTTGTATTTTTATTGTATTTTATGCTTCAGGCGTGGACTTCTGAGGCCTTAGCTATTCGATGTGGTGGAAGAACGCCATACACTGAAGCCTAGGTTGCCGGGAACGTAGAAATGAACATAAGTTTCAGACTGGTTGCAATTATTCGGTTTATACGATGGAAAAGCTGTTGCATTTATATCGTATTTTATGCGTCTGGCGTTGACTTCTTAGGCCCTAACTATTCGATCTGGTGGAACAACGCCGTAGAGTGAAGCCTAGGTTGCCCGGAACGTAGAAATGACCATTACTTTCACACTGTTTGCAATTATTCGTTTTATACGATGGAAAAACTGTTGTATTTATATTGTATTTTATGCTTCTGGCGTTGACTTCTCAGGCCCGAATTATTCGATCTGGTGGAACAACGCCGTAGAGTGAAGCCTAGGTTGCCCGAACGTAGAAATGTCCATTACCTTCACACTGTTTGCAATTATTCCTTTTATACGATGGAAAAGCTGTTGTATTTATATCGTATTTTATGCTTCTGGCGTTGACTTCTAAGGACCTAACTATTCGATCTGGTGGAGCAACGCCCTAGAGTGAAGCCTATGTTGCTCGGAATGTAGAAATGACCATAACTTTCACACTGGCAGCAATTATTCGTTTTATACGATGGAAAAACTGTTCTATTTGTTCTGTATTTTATGCTTCGGGCGTTGACTTCTAAGGCCCTAACTATTCAATCTGTTGGAGCAACGCCCTAGGGTGAAGCCTAGGTTGCGCGGAACGTAGAAATGACCATAACTTTCACACTGGTAGCAATTATTCGTTTTATACATTGGAAAAACTGTTCTATTTATATTGTATTTTATGCTTCTGGCGTTGACTACTTAGGCCCTAACTATTCGATCTTGTGGAACAACGCCCTAGAGTGAAGCCTAGGTTGCCTGGAACGTAGAAATGACCATCACTTTCACACGGGTTGCAATTATTCCTGTTATAGGATGGAAAGACTGTTGTATTTTTATTGTATTTTATTCTCCTGGTGTTGACTTCTTAGGCCCTAACTATTCGATCTGGTGGAACAACGCCGTAGAGTGAAGCCTAGGTTGCCCGGAACGTAGAAATGACCATTACTTTCACACTGTTTGCAATTATTCCTTTTATACGATGGAAAAGCTGTTGTCTTTATATCGTATTTTATGCTTCGGGCGTTGACTTCTTAGGCCCTAACATTTCGATCTGGTGGTGCAACGCCCGACAGTGAAGCCTAGGTTCCACGGAACGTAGATATGACCATAACCTTCACACAGGTTGCAATTATTCGTTTTATACGGTGTAAAGGCTGTTGTATTTATTTTGTATTTTATTCTTCTGGTGTTGACTTCTTAGGACCTAACTATTCGATCTGGTGGCAGAACGCCGTAGAGTGAAGCCTAGGTTGCCCGAACGTAGAAATGACCATTACTTTCACACTGTTTGCAATTATTCCTTTTATACGATGGAAAAGCTGTTGTCTTTATATCGTATTTTATGCTTCTGGCGTTGACTTCTAAGGACCTAACTATTCGATCTGGTGGAGCAACGCCCTAGAGTGAAGCCTAGGTGGCTCGGAATGTAGAAATGACCAGTACTTTCACACTGGCTGCAATTATTCTTTTTATACTATGGAAAGATTGTTGTATTTTTATTGTGTTTTTTGCTTCAGGGGGTTGACTTCTCAGGCGCTCACTATTCGATCTGGTGCAGCAACGCCCTGGAGTGAAGCCTAGGTTACACGGAACGTAGAAATGACCAGTACTTTCACACTGGATGCAATTATTCCTGTTATACGATTGAAGGACTGTTGTATTTTTATAGTATTTTATGCTTCTGTCGTTGAGTTCTTAGGCCCTAGCTATTCGATCTGGTGGCACAACGCACTAGAGTGAAGCCTAGGTTGCACGGAACGTAGAAATGACCATAACTTTCACACTGGTTGCATTTATTCGTTTTATACGATGGAAAAACTGTTCTATATATTTTGTATTTTATGCTTCGGGCGTCGACTACTAAGGCCCTAACTATTCGATGTTGTGGAGCAACGCCCTAGAGTGAAGCCTAGGTTGCCCGGAACGTAGAAATGACCATAGCTTTCACACTGGTTGCAATTAGTCGTTTTATGCGATGGAAAAGCTGTTGTATTTATATTGTATTTTATGCTTCAGGCGTTGACTTCTAAGGTCGTAGCTATTCGATGTGGTGGAACAACGCCCTAGAGTGAAGCCTAGGTTGCTCGGATTGTAGAAATGACCATAACTTTCACACTGATTGCAATTATTCGTTTTATACAATTGAAAAACTGTTGCATCTTCATCGTATTTTATGCTTCTGGCGTTGACTTCTTAGGCCGTAACTATTCGATCTGGTGGTGCAGCGCCCTGGAGTGAAACCTGGGTTGCCCGGAACGTAGAAATGACCACTGCTATCACGCTGGTTGCAAATTATTCCTGCTATACGATGGAAAAACTGTTGTATTTTTATTGCATTTTATGCTTCTGGCGTTCACTTCTTAGGCCCTAACTATTCGATTTGGTGGAACAACGGCCTAGGATGAAGCCTAGGTTGCCCGGAACGTAGAAATGACTATTACTTTCACACTGTTTGCAATTATTCCTTTTATTCGATGGAACAGCTGTTGTATTTATATCGTATTTTATGCTTCTGGCGCTGACTTCTAAGGTCCTAACAATTCGATCTGGTGGAGCAACGCCCTAGAGTGAAGCCTAGGTTGCTCGGAATGTAGAAATGACCATAAGTTGCATACTGGTTGCAATTATTCGTTTTATACGATGGAAAAGCTGTTGCATCTTTATCGTATTTTATGCTTCTGGCGTTGACTTCTTAGGCCGTAACTATCCGATCTGGTGGAGCAACGCCCGACAGTGAAGCCTAGGTTGCACGGAACGTAGATATGACCATAACCTTCACACAGGTTGCAATTATTCGTTTTATACGGTGTAAAGGCTGTTGTATTTATTTTGTATTTTATTCTTCTGGTGTTGACTTCTTAGGACCTAACTGTTCGATCTGGTGGAACAACGCCGCAGAGTGAAGCCTAGGTTGCCCGAACGTGGAAATGACCATTACTTTCACACTGTTTGCAATTATTCCTTTTATACGATGGTAAAGCTGTTGTCTTTATATCGTATTTTATGCTTCTGGCGTTGACTTCTAAGGACCTAACTATTCGATCTGGTGGAGCAACGCCCTAGAGTGAAGCCTAGGTGGCTCGGAATGTAGAAATGACCATAACTTTCACACTGATTGCAATTATTCTTTTTATACGATGGAAAAACTGTTGCATCTTCATCGTATTTTATGCATCTGTCGTTGACTTCTCAGGGCGTAACTATTCGATCTGGTGGGACAACGGCCTAGGGTGAAGCCTAGGTTGCCCGGAACGTAGAAATGACCATAACTTTCACACTGGTTGCAATTATTTGTTTTATACGATGGAAAAGCTGTTGTATTTATATCGTATTTTATGCTTCTGGCGTTGACTTCTAAGGACCTAACTATTCGGTCTGGTGGAGCAACGCCCTAGAGTGAAGCCTAGGTTGCTCGGAATGTAGAAATGACCATAACTTTCACACTGGTTGCAATTATTCGTTTTATACGATGGAAAAACTGTTGCATCTTCATCGTATTTTATGCTTCTGGCGTTGACTTCTTAGGCCGTAACTATTCGATCTGGTGGAGCAACGCCCTGGAGTGAAACATGCGTTGCCCGGAACGTAGAAATGACCACTACTATCACACTGGTTGCAAATTACTCCTGCTATACGATGGAAAAACTGTTGTATTTTTATTGTATTTTATGCTTCAGGCGTGGACTTCTGAGGCCTTAGCTATTCGATGTGGTGGAAGAACGCCATACACTGAAGCCTAGGTTGCCGGGAACGTAGAAATGAACATAAGTTTCAGACTGGTTGCAATTATTCGGTTTATACGATGGAAAAGCTGTTGCATTTATATCGTATTTTATGCGTCTGGCGTTGACTTCTTAGGCCCTAACTATTCGATCTGGTGGAACAACGCCGTAGAGTGAAGCCTAGGTTGCCCGGAACGTAGAAATGACCATTACTTTCACACTGTTTGCAATTATTCGTTTTATACGATGGAAAAACTGTTGTATTTATATTGTATTTTATGCTTCTGGCGTTGACTTCTCAGGCCCGAATTATTCGATCTGGTGGAACAACGCCGTAGAGTGAAGCCTAGGTTGCCCGAACGTAGAAATGTCCATTACCTGCACACTGTTTGCAATTATTCCTTTTATACGATGGAAAAGCTGTTGTATTTATATCGTATTTTATGCTTCTGGCGTTGAGTTCTAAGGACCTAACTATTCGATCTGGTGGAGCAACGCCCTAGAGTGAAGCCTAGGTTGCTCGGAATGTAGAAATGACCATAACTTTCACACTGGCAGCAATTATTCGTTTTATACGATGGAAAAACTGTTCTAGTTGTTCTGTATTTTATGCTTCGGGCGTTGACTTCTAAGGCCCTAACTATTCAATCTGTTGGAGCAACGCCCTAGGGTGAAGCCTAGGTTGCGCGGAACGTAGAAATGACCATAACTTTCACACTGGTAGCAATTATTCGTTTTATACATTGGAAAAACTGTTCTATTTATATTGTATTTTATGCTTCTGGCGTTGACTACTTAGGCCCTAACTATTCGATCTTGTGGAACAACGCCCTAGAGTGAAGCCTAGGTTGCCTGGAACGTAGAAATGACCATCACTTTCACACGGGTTGCAATTATTCCTGTTATAGGATGGAAAGACTGTTGTATTTTTATTGTATTTTATTCTCCTGGTGTTGACTTCTTAGGCCCTAACTATTCGATCTGGTGGAACAACGCCGTAGAGTGAAGCCTAGGTTGCCCGGAACGTAGAAATGACCATTACTTTCACACTGTTTGCAATTATTCCTTTTATACGATGGAAAAGCTGTTGTCTTTATATCGTATTTTATGCTTCGGGCGTTGACTTCTTAGGCCCTAACATTTCGATCTGGTGGTGCAACGCCCGACAGTGAAGCCTAGGTTGCACGGAACGTAGATATGACCATAACCTTCACACAGGTTGCAATTATTCGTTTTATACGGTGTAAAGGCTGTTGTATTTATTTTGTATTTTATTCTTCTGGTGTTGACTTCTTAGGACCTAACTATTCGATCTGGTGGAAGAACGCCGTAGAGTGAAGCCTAGGTTGCCCGAACGTAGAAATGACCATTACTTTCACACTGTTTGCAATTATTCCTTTTATACGATGGAAAAGCTGTTGTCTTTATATCGTATTTTATGCTTCTGGCGTTGACTTCTAAGGACCTAACTATTCGATCTGGTGGAGCAACGCCCTAGAGTGAAGCCTAGGTGGCTCGGAATGTAGAAATGACCAGTACTTTCACACTGGCTGCAATTATTCTTTTTATACTATGGAAAGATTGTTGTATTTTTATTGTGTTTTTTGCTTCAGGGGGTTGACTTCTCAGGCGCTCACTATTCGATCTGGTGCAGCAACGCCCTGGAGTGAAGCCTAGGTTACACGGAACGTAGAAATGACCAGTACTTTCACACTGGATGCAATTATTCCTGTTATACGATGGAAGGTCTGTTGTATTTTTATTGTATTTTATGTTTCAGGCGTTGACTTCTAAGGTCCTAGCTATTCGATCTCATGGAGCAACGTCCAGGAGTGAAGCGTATGTTGCCCGAAGCGTAGGAATGACCATTACTTTCACACTGGTTGCAATTATTCTTTTTATACGATAGAAAAACTGTTGTATTTTTATTATATTTTATGCTTCTGGCGCTGACGTCTAAGTCCCTAGCTATTCGATCTGGTGGAGCAACACCCTAGAGGGAAACCTAGGTTGCCCGGAACGTAGTAATGACTATTGCTTTCACATTGGTTGCAATTATTCCTGTTATACGATTGAAGGACTGTTGTATTTTTATAGTATTTTATGCTTCTGTCGTTGACTTCTAAGGTCCTAGCTATTCGATCTCATGGAGCAACGTCCAAGAGTGAAGCGTATGTTGCCCGAAGCGTAGGAATGACAATTACTTTCACACTGGTTGCAATTATTCTTTTTATACGATAGAAAAACTGTTGTATTTTTATTATATTTTATGCTTCTGGCGCTGACGTCCAAGTCCCTAGCTATTCGATCTGGTGGAGGAACACCCTAGAGCGAAACCTAGGTTGCGCGGAACGTAGTAATGACTATTGCTTTCACACTGGTTGCAATTATTCCTGTTATACGATTGAAGGACTGTTGTATTTTTATAGTATTTTATGCTTCTGTCGTTGAGTTCTTAGGCCCTAGCTATTCGATCAGGTGGCACAACGCACTAGAGTGAAGCCTAGGTTGCACGGAACGTAGAAATGACCATAACTTTCACACTGGTTGCAATTAGTCGTTTTATACGATGGAAAAACTGTTCTATATATTTTGTATTTTATGCTTCGGGCGTCGACTACTAAGGCCCTAACTATTCGATGTTGTGGAGCAACGCCCTAGAGTGAAGCCTAGGTTGCCCGGAACGTAGAAATGACCATAGCTTTCACACTGGTTGCAATTAGTCGTTTTATGCGATGGAAAAGCTGTTGTATTTATATTGTATTTTATGCTTCAGGCGTTGACTTCTAAGGTCGTAGCTATTCGATGTGGTGGAACAACGCCCTAGAGTGAAGCCTAGGTTGCTCGGATTGTAGAAATGACCATAACTTTCACACTGATTGCAATTATTCGTTTTATACAATTGAAAAACTGTTGCATCTTCATCGTATTTTATGCTTCTGGCGTTGACTTCTTAGGCCGTAACTATTCGATCTGGTGGTGCAGCGCCCTGGAGTGAAACCTGGGTTGCCCGGAACGTAGAAATGACCACTGCTATCACGCTGGTTGCAAATTATTCCTGCTATACCATGGAAAAACTGTTGTATTTTTATTGCATTTTATGCTTCTGGCGTTCACTTCTTAGGCCCTAACTATTCGATTTGGTGGAACAACGGCCTAGGATGAAGCCTAGGTTGCCCGGAACGTAGAAATGACTATTACTTTCACACTGTTTGCAATTATTCCTTTTATTCGATGGAACAGCTGTTGTATTTATATCGTATTTTATGCTTCTGGCGCTGACTTCTAAGGTCCTAACAATTCGATCTGGTGGAGCAACGCCCTAGAGTGAAGCCTAGGTTGCTCGGAATGTAGAAATGACCATAAGTTGCATACTGGTTGCAATTATTCGTTTTATACGATGGAAAAGCTGTTGCATCTTTATCGTATTTTATGCTTCTGGCGTTGACTTCTTAGGCCGTAACTATCCGATCTGGTGGAGCAACGCCCGACAGTGAAGCCTAGGTTGCACGGAACGTAGATATGACCATAACCTTCACACAGGTTGCAATTATTCGTTTTATACGGTGTAAAGGCTGTTGTATTTATTTTGTATTTTATTCTTCTGGTGTTGACTTCTTAGGACCTAACTGTTCGATCTGGTGGAACAACGCCGCAGAGTGAAGCCTAGGTTGCCCGAACGTGGAAATGACCATTACTTTCACACTGTTTGCAATTATTCCTTTTATACGATGGTAAAGCTGTTGTCTTTATATCGTATTTTATGCTTCTGGCGTTGACTTCTAAGGACCTAACTATTCGATCTGGTGGAGCAACGCCCTAGAGTGAAGCCTAGGTGGCTCGGAATGTAGAAATGACCATAACTTTCACACTGATTGCAATTATTCTTTTTATACGATGGAAAAACTGTTGCATCTTCATCGTATTTTATGCATCTGGCGTTGACTTCTCAGGGCGTAACTATTCGATCTGGTGGGACAACGGCCTAGGGTGAAGCCTAGGTTGCCCGGAACGTAGAAATGACCATAACTTTCACACTGGTTGCAATTATTTGTTTTATACGATGGAAAAGCTGTTGTATTTATATCGTATTTTATGCTTCTGGCGTTGACTTCTAAGGACCTAACTATTCGGTCTGGTGGAGCAACGCCCTAGAGTGAAGCCTAGGTTGCTCGGAATGTAGAAATGACCATAACTTTCACACTGGTTGCAATTATTCGTTTTATACGATGGAAAAACTGTTGCATCTTCATCGTATTTTATGCTTCTGGCGTTGACTTCTTAGGCCGTAACTATTCGATCTGGTGGAGCAACGCCCTGGAGTGAAACATGCGTTGCCCGGAACGTAGAAATGACCACTACTATCACACTGGTTGCAAATTACTCCTGCTATACGATGGAAAAACTGTTGTATTTTTATTGTATTTTATGCTTCAGGCGTGGACTTCTGAGGTCTTAGCTATTCGATGTGGTGGAAGAACGCCATACAGTGAAGCCTAGGTTGCCGGGAACGTAGAAATGAACATAAGTTTCAGACTGGTTGCAATTATTCGGTTTATACGATGGAAAAGCTGTTGCATTTATATCGTATTTTATGCGTCTGGCGTTGACTTCTTAGGCCCTAACTATTCGATCTGGTGGAACAACGCCGTAGAGTGAAGCCTAGGTTGCCCGGAACGTAGAAATGACCATTACTTTCACACTGTTTGCAATTATTCGTTTTATACGATGGAAAAACTGTTGTATTTATATTGTATTTTATGCTTCTGGCGTTGACTTCTCAGGCCCGAATTATTCGATCTGGTGGAACAACGCCGTAGAGTGAAGCCTAGGTTGCCCGAACGTAGAAATGTCCATTACCTTCACACTGTTTGCAATTATTCCTTTTATACGATGGAAAAGCTGTTGTATTTATATCGTATTTTATGCTTCTGGCGTTGACTTCTAAGGACCTAACTATTCGATCTGGTGGAGCAACGCCCTAGAGTGAAGCCTAGGTTGCTCGGAATGTAGAAATGACCATAACTTTCACACTGGCAGCAATTATTCGTTTTATACGATGGAAAAACTGTTCTATTTGTTCTGTATTTTATGCTTCGGGCGTTGACTTCTAAGGCCCTAACTATTCAATCTGTTGGAGGAACGCCCTAGGGTGAAGCCTAGGTTGCGCGGAACGTAGAAATGACCATAACTTTCACACTGGTAGCAATTATTCGTTTTATACATTGGAAAAACTGTTCTATTTATATTGTATTTTATGCTTCTGGCGTTGACTACTTAGGCCCTAACTATTCGATCTTGTGGAACAACGCCCTAGAGTGAAGCCTAGGTTGCCTGGAACGTAGAAATGACCATCACTTTCACACGGGTTGCAATTATTCCTGTTATAGGATGGAAAGACTGTTGTATTTTTATTGTATTTTATTCTCCTGGTGTTGACTTCTTAGGCCCTAACTATTCGATCTGGTGGAACAACGCCGTAGAGTGAAGCCTAGGTTGCCCGGAACGTAGAAATGACCATTACTTTCCCACTGTTTGCAATTATTCCTTTTATACGATGGAAAAGCTGTTGTCTTTATATCGTATTTTATGCTTCTGGCGTTGACTTCTAAGGACCTAACTATTCGATCTGGTGGAGCAACGCCCTAGAGTGAAGCCTAGGTGGCTCGGAACGTAGAAATGCCCATTACTTTCACACTGGTTGCAATTATTCCTGTTATACGATGGAACAACTATTGTATTTTTATTATATTTTACGCTTCTGGCGCTGACGTCTAAATGCCTAGCTATTCGATCTGGTGGAGCAACACCCTAGAGCGAAACCTAGGTTGCCCGGAACGTAGAAATGACCACTACATTCACACTGTTTGCAATTATTCATTTAATACGATGGAAATGCTGTTGTATTTATATCGTATTTTATGCTTCTGGCGTTGACTTCTAAGGACCTAACTATTCGATCTGGTGGAGCAACGCCCTAGAGTGAAGCCTAGGTGGCTCGGAATGTAGAAATGACCAGTACTTTCACACTGGCTGCAATTATTCTTTTTATACTATGGAAAGATTGTTGTATTTTTATTGTGTTTTTTGCTTCAGGGGGTTGACTTCTCAGGCGCTCACTATTCGATCTGGTGCAGCAACGCCCTGGAGTGAAGCCTAGGTTACACGGAACGTAGAAATGACCAGTACTTTCACACTGGATGCAATTATTCCTGTTATACGATGGAAGGTCTGTTGTATTTTTATTGTATTTTATGTTTCAGGCGTTGACTTCTAAGGTCCTAGCTATTCGATCTCATGGAGCAACGTCCAGGAGTGAAGCGTATGTTGCCCGAAGCGTAGGAATGACCATTACTTTCACACTGGTTGCAATTATTCTTTTTATACGATAGAAAAACTCTTGTATTTTTATTATATTTTATGCTTCTGGCGCTGACGTCTAAGTCCCTAGCTATTCGATCTCGTGGAGCAACACCCTAGGGGGAAACCTAGGTTGCCCGGAACGTAGTAATGACTATTGCTTTCACATTGGTTGCAATTATTCCTGTTATACGATTGAAGGACTGTTGTATTTTTATAGTATTTTATGCTTCTGTCGTTGAGTTCTTAGGCCCTAGCTATTCGATCTGGTGGCACAACGCACTAGAGTGAAGCCTAGGTTGCACGGAACGTAGAAAGGGCCATAACTTTCACACTGGTTGCATTTATTCGTTTTATACAATGGAAAAACTGTTCTATATATTTTGTATTTTATGCTTCGGGCGTCGACTACTAAGGCCCTAACTATTCGATGTTGTGGATCAACGCCCTAGAGTGAAGCCTAGGTTGTCCGGAACGTAGAAATGACCATCACTTTCACACTGGTTGCAATTATTCGCTTAATATGATGGAAAAACTGTTGTATTTATATTGTATTTTATACTTCTGGCGTTCACTTCTTAGGCCCTAACTATTCGATCTGGTCGAGCAACGCCCTAGAGTGAAGCCTAGGTTACCCGGAACGTAGAAATGACCAGTACTTTCACACTGGCTGCAATTATTCCTGTTATACGATAGAAAAACTGTTGTATTTTTATTATATTTTATGCTTCTGGCGCTGACGTCTAAGTCCCTAGCTATTCGATCTGGTGGAGGAACACCCTAGAGCGAAACCTAGGTTGCGCGGAACGTAGTAATGACTATTGCTTTCACACTGGTTGCAATTATTCCTGTTATACGATTGAAGGACTGTTGTATTTTTATAGTATTTTATGCTTCTGTCGTTGAGTTCTTAGGCCCTAGCTATTCGATCAGGTGGCACAACGCACTAGAGTGAAGCCTAGGTTGCACGGAACGTAGAAATGACCATAACTTTCACACTGGTTGCATTTATTCGTTTTATACGATGGAAAAACTGTTCTATATATTTTGTATTTTATGCTTCGGGCGTCGACTACTAAGGCCCTAACTATTCGATGTTGTGGAGCAACGCCCTAGAGTGAAGCCTAGGTTGCCCGGAACGTAGAAATGACCATAGCTTTCACACTGGTTGCAATTAGTCGTTTTATGCGATGGAAAAGCTGTTGTATTTATATTGTATTTTATGCTTCAGGCGTTGACTTCTAAGGTCGTAGCTATTTGATGTGGTGGAGTAACACCCTAGAACGAAGCCTTGGTTGCACGGAACGTAGAAATGTCCATTACCTTCACACGGGTTGCAATTATTCCTGTTATACGATGGAAGGACTGTTGTATATTTATTGTATTTTATGGTTCTGGCGTTGACTTCTTAGGCCCTAGCTATTCGATCTCGTGGTGCAACGTCCAAGAGTGAAGCGTATGTTGCCCGAAACATAGAAATGTCCATTACTTTCACAGTGTTTCCAATTATTCTTTTTATACGATGTAAAAACTGTTGTATTTTTATTGTATTTTATGCGTCTGGAGTTGTTTTCAAAGGCCCAAACTATTCGACCTGGTGGTGCAATATCCTAGAGCGAAGCCTAGGTTGCCCGCAACGTAGTAATGACCATTACATTCACACTGGTTGCAATTATTCGTGTTATACGATGGAAGGACTGTTGTATTTTTACTGTATCTTATGCGTCTGGTGTAGTTTTCTAAGGCCCTAGCTATTCGACCTGGTGGTGCAACGCCCTGGTGCGAATCCTAGGTTGCATGGAACGTAGAAATGCCCATTACTTTCACACTGGTTGCAATTATTCCTGTTATACGATGGAACAACTGTTGTATTTTTATTATATTTTACGCTTCTGGCGCTGACGTCTAAATGCCTAGCTATTCGATCTGGTGGAGCAACACCCTAGAGCGAAACCTAGGTTGCCCGGAACGTAGAAATGACCATTACTTTCACACTCTTTGCAATTATTCCTGTTATACGATTGAAGGACTGTTGTATTTTTATAGTATTTTATGCTTCTGTCGTTGACTTCTTAGGCCCTAGCTATTCGATCTGGTGCAGCAACGCCCTAGTGTGAAGCCTAGGTGGCTCGGAATGTAGAAATGACCATAACTTTCACACTGATTGCAATTATTCTTTTTATACGATGGAAAAACTGTTGCAACTTCATCGTATTTTATACTTCTGGCGTTGAATTCTAAGTCCCTAACTATTCGATCTGGTGGAGCAACGCCCTAGAGTCAAGCCTAGGTTGCCGGAATGTAGAAATGACCATCACTTTCACACTGGTTGCAATTATTCGCTTAATATGATGGAAAAACTGTTGTATTTATATTGTATTTTATACTTCTGGCGTTGACTTCTTAGGCCCTAACTATGCGATCTGGTCGAGCAACGCCCTAGAGTGAAGCCTAGGTTACCCGGAACGTAGAAATGTCCAGTACTTTCACACTGGATGCAATTATTCCTGTTTACGATGGAAAAACTGTTGTATTTTTATTGTATTTTATGATCCTGGCGTTGACTACTAAGTCCTTAGCTATTTGATCTGGTGGAACAACGCCCTAGAGTGAGGCCTGGGTTGTCCAGAACGTAGAAATGACCATACCTTTCACACTGTTTCCAAATATACATTATATACGATGAAAAGCTGCTGTATTTATATTGTATTTTATGCTTTGGGCGTTGACTTCTAAGGCCCTAGCTATTCGGTTTGGTGGAGCAACGCCCTAGAGAGAAGCCTAGGGTGCCCGAAACGTAGAAATGGCCATAACCTTCACACTGTTTGCAATTATACATTTTATACGATGGAAAAGCTGTTGTATTTATATTGTATTTTATGCTTCTGGCGTCGATTTCTTAGGCCCTAACTATTCCATCTGGTGGAGCAACGCCCTAGGGTGAAGCCTACATTGCCCGGAACGTTGAAATGACCATAACTTTCACACTGGTTGCAATTATTCGTTTTATAAGATGGAAAAACTGTTGTATTTATATTGTATTTTATGCTTCAGGCGTTGACTTCTAAGGTCGTAGCTATTCGATGTGGTGGAGAAACACCCTAGAACGAAGCCTTGGTTGCACGGAACGTAGAAATGTCCATTACCTTCACACGGGTTGCAATTATTCCTGTTATACGATGGAAGGACTGTTGTATATTTATTGTATTTTATGGTTCTGGCGTTGACTTCTTAGGCCCTAGCTATTCGATCTCGTGGTGCAACGTCCAAGAGTGAAGCGTATGTTGCCCGAAACATAGAAATGTCCATTACTTTCACAGTGTTTCCAATTATTCTTTTTATACGATGGAAAAACTGTTGTATTTTTATTGTATTTTATGCGTCTGGAGTTGTTTTCAAAGGCCCAAACTATTCGACCTGGTGGTGCAATATCCTAGAGCGAAGCCTAGGTTGCCCGCAACGTAGTAATGACCATTACATTCACACTGGTTGCAATTATTCGTGTTATACGATGGAAGGACTGTTGTATTTTTACTGTATCTTATGCGTCTGGTGTAGTTTTCTAAGGCCCTAGCTATTCGACCTGGTGGTGCAACGCCCTGGTGCGAATCCTAGGTTGCATGGAACGTAGAAATGCCCATTACTTTCACACTGGTTGCAATTATTCCTGTTATACGATGGAACAACTGTTGTATTTTTATTATATTTTACGCTTCTGGCGCTGACGTCTAAATGCCTAGCTATTCGATCTGGTGGAGCAACACCCTAGAGCGAAACCTAGGTTGCCCGGAACGTAGAAATGACCATTACTTTCACACTCTTTGCAATTATTCCTGTTATACGATTGAAGGACTGTTGTATTTTTATAGTATTTTATGCTTCTGTCGTTGACTTCTTAGGCCCTAGCTATTCGATCTGGTGCAGCAACGCCCTAGTGTGAAGCCTAGGTGGCTCGGAATGTAGAAATGACCATAACTTTCACACTGATTGCAATTATTCTTTTTATACGATGGAAAAACTGTTGCAACTTCATCGTATTTTATACTTCTGGCGTTGAATTCTAAGTCCCTAACTATTCGATCTGGTGGAGCAACGCCCTAGAGTCAAGCCTAGGTTGCCGGAATGTAGAAATGACCATCACTTTCACACTGGTTGCAATTATTCGCTTAATATGATGGAAAAACTGTTGTATTTATATTGTATTTTATACTTCTGGCGTTGACTTCTTAGGCCCTAACTATGCGATCTGGTCGAGCAACGCCCTAGAGTGAAGCCTAGGTTACCCGGAACGTAGAAATGTCCAGTACTTTCACACTGGATGCAATTATTCCTGTTTACGATGGAAAAACTGTTGTATTTTTATTGTATTTTATGATTCTGGCGTTGACTACTAAGTCCTTAGCTATTTGATCTGGTGGAACAACGCCCTAGAGTGAAGCCTGGGTTGTCCAGAACG
Source organism: Calliopsis andreniformis (assembly GCF_051401765.1). NCBI lineage: Eukaryota > Metazoa > Arthropoda > Insecta > Hymenoptera > Andrenidae > Calliopsis > Calliopsis andreniformis. The sequence goes on along the minus strand of NW_027480426.1, from coordinate 19,890,507 downwards.
TAGAAATGACCATACCTTTCACACTGTTTCCAAATATACATTATATACGATGAAAAGCTGCTGTATTTATATTGTATTTTATGCTTTGGGCGTTGACTTCTAAGGCCCTAGCTATTCGGTTTGGTGGAGCAACGCCCTAGAGAGAAGCCTAGGGTGCCCGAAACGTAGAAATGGCCATAACCTTCACACTGTTTGCAATTATACATTTTATACGATGGAAAAGCTGTTGTATTTATATTGTATTTTATGCTTCTGGCGTCGATTTCTTAGGCCCTAACTATTCCATCTGGTGGAGCAACGCCCTAGGGTGAAGCCTACATTGCCCGGAACGTTGAAATGACCATAACTTTCACACTGGTTGCAATTATTCGTTTTATAAGATGGAAAAACTGTTGTATTTATATTGTATTTTATGCTTCAGGCGTTGACTTCTAAGGTCGTAGCTATTCGATGTGGTGGAGAAACGCCCTAGAGTGGAGCCTAGGTTGCACGGAACGTAGAAATGACCATTACTTTCACACTGGTTGCAATTATTCTTTTTATACGATGGAAGAACTGTTGTATTTTTACTGTATCTTATGCGTCTGGAGTTGTTTTCTAAGGCCCTAGCTATTCGACCTGGTGGTGCAACGCCCAAGTTCGAATCCTAGGTTGCACGGAACGTAGAAGTGACCATTACTTTCACACTGGTTGCAATTATTCCTGTTATACGACGGAACAACTGTTGTATTTTTAATATATTTTATGCTTCTGAGGCTGACCTCTAAGTCCCTGGCTATTCGATCTGGTGGAGCGACACCCTAGAGCGAGGCCTAGGTTGCCCGGAACGTAGAAATGACCATTACTTTCACACTGGTTGGAATTATTCCTGCTATACGATGGAAGGACTGTTGTATTTTTATAGTATTTTATGCTTCTGGCGTTGACTTCTTAGGCCCTAGCTATTCGATATGGTGGAGCAACGCCCTAGAGTGAAGCCTAGGTTGCCCGGAACGTAGAATTGGCCATCACTTTCCAAATTGGTTGCAATTATTCCTGTTATATTATGGAAACACTGTTGTATTTTTTTTGCATTTTATGGTTCGGGCGTTCAGTTCTAAGCTCCTAACTATTGAATCAGTTGGAGCAACGCCCTAGGGTGAAGCCTAGCTTAGTCGGAAAGTAGAAATGACCATAAGTTTCTTACTGGTTGGAATTATTCGTTTTATACGATTGAAACGCTGTTGTATTTATATTGTACTTTATGCCTCTGGCGTTGACTTCTAAGGCCGTAGCTATTAGATGTGGTGGAGCAACGCCCTAGGGTGAAGCCTAGGTTGCTCGGATAGTAGAAATGACCATCAGTTTCATACTGGTTGCAATTATTCGTTTTATACGATGGAAAAACTGTTGTACTTATATTGTATTTTATGCTTCTGGCGTTGACTTCTAAGGCTCTAGCTATTCGATCTATTGGAGCAACGCCCTAGAGTGAAGCCTAGGTTGCCCGGAATGGAGAAATGACCATCACTTTCAAACTGGTTGCAATTAATTCTGTTATACATTGGAAAAACTGTTGTATTTTTATTGCATTTTATGCTTCTGGTGTTCACTTCTTAGGCCCTAACTATTCGATCTGGTGGAACAACGGCCTAGGGTGGAGCCTAGCTTGCCCGGAACGTAGAAATGACCATTACCTTCACACTGTTTGCAATTATTCCTGCTATACGATAGAAAAACTGTTGTATATATATATTGTAATTTATGCTTCTGGCGTTGACTTCCTAGGCCCTAACGATTCGATCTGGTGGAGCAACGTCCAAGGGTGAAGCCTATGTTGCCCAGAACGTAGGAATGACCATAACATTCTCACTGGTTCCAATTATTCGTTTTATACGATGGAAAAGCTGTTGTATTTATATTGTATTTTATGCTTCTGGCGTTGACTTCTTAGGCCCTAACTATACGATCTGGTGGAGCAATGCCTCTGAGTTAAGACTAGGATTCCCGAAACGCCGAAATGATCATTACTTTCACACTGGTGGCAATCAATTATGGTATACAATTTAAAAAATGTTGTATTTATATTGTATTTTATGCTTCTTGCGTTGTCTTCTAAGGCCCTAACTATTCAATCTGTTGGAGCCACGCCCTAGGGTGAAGCCTAGGTTGCTCGGATAGTAGAAATGACCATCAGTTTCATACTGGTTGCAATTATTCGTTTTATACGATGGAAAAACTGTTGTACTTATACTGTATTTTATGCTTCTGGCGTTGACTTCTAAGGCCCTAGCTATTCGGTCTAGTGGAGCAACGCCCTAGAGTGAAGCCTAGGTTGCCCGGAATGGAGAAATGACCATCACTTTCAAACTGGTTGCAATTAATTCTGTTATACATTGGAAAAGCTGTTGCATTTTTATTGCATTTTATGCTTCTGGTGATCACTTCTTAGGCCCTAACTATTCGATCTGGTGGAACAACAGCCTAGGGTGAAGCCTAGCTTGCCCGGAACGTAGAAATGACCATTACCTTCACACTGTTTGCAATTATTCCTTCTATACAATGGAACAGCTGTTGTATTTATATCGTATTTTATGCTTCTGGCGTTTACTTCTAAGGACCTAACTATTCGATTTGGTGGAGCAACGCCCTAGAGTGGATCCTAGGTTGCTCGGAATGTAGAAATGACCATAACTTTCACACTGGTTGCAATTATTCGTTTTATACGATGGAAACGCTGTTGTATTTATATTGTATTTTATGCTTCTGGCGTTGACTTCTAAGGCGCCAGCTGTTCGATCTGGTGGAGGAACGCCCTAGAGTGAAGCCTAGGTTGATCGGAAAGTAGAAATGACCATCAGTTTCATACTGGTTGCAATTATTCTATTTATACGGTGGAAAAGCTGTTGTATTTATATTGTATTTTATGCTTCTGGCGTTGACTTCTAAGGCACTAACTATTCGATCTGGTGGAGCAACGCCCTAGAGTGAAGCCTAGGTTGCCCGGAACGTAGAATTGGCCATCACTTTCAAACTGGTCGCAATTATTCCTGTTATATGATGGAAACACTGAAGTATTTTTTTTGCATTTTATGGTTCGGGCGTAGAGTTCTAAGGCCCTAACTATTCCATCTGTTGGAGCAAGGCCCTATGGTGAAGCCTAGGTTGCTCGGAAAGTAGAAATGACCATAAGTTTCATACTGGTTGCAATTATTCGTTTTATACGATGGAGAAGCTGTTGTATTTATATTGTATTTTATGCTTCTGGCGTTGACTTCTAAGGCACAAACTATTCGATATGGTGGAGCAACGCCCTAGAGTGAAGCCTAGGTTGCCCGGAACGTAGAATTGGCCATCACCTTCCAAATTGGTTGCAATTATTCCTGTTATATGATGGAAACACTGTTGTATTTTTTTTGCACTTTATGGTTCGGGCGTTGACTTCTAAGGCCCTAACTATTCAATCTGTTGGAGCAAGGCCCTAGGGTGAAGCCTAGGTTGCTCGGAAAGTAGAAATGACCATAAGTTTCATACTGGTTGCAATTATTCGTTTTATACGACGGAAAAACTGTTGTATTTATATTGTATTTTATGCCTCTGGCGTTGACTTCTAAGGCACTATCTATTCGATCTGGTGGAGCAACGCCCTAGATAGAAGCCTAGTTTGCCCGAAACGTAGAATGGGCCATCACTTTCAAACTGGTTGCAATTATTCGTTTTATACGATGGAAACACTGTTGTATTTTTATTGCATTTTATGCTTCGGGCGTTGTCTTCTAAGGCCCTAACTATTCAATCTGTTGGAGCAACGCCCTAGGGTGAAGCCTAGGTTGCTCGGAAAGTAGAAATGACCATCAGTTTCATACTGGTTGCAATTATTCGTTTTATACGATGGAAAAACTGTTGTAGTTACATTGTATTTTATGCTTCTGGCGTTGACTTCTAAGGCACTATCTATTTGATCTGGTGGAGCAACGCCCTAGATAGAAGCCTAGTTTGCCCGGAACGTAGAATTGGCCATCACTTTCAAACTGGTTGCAATTATTCCTGTTGTATGATGGAAACACTGTTGTATTTTTTTTTCATTTTATGGTTCGGGCGTTCACTTCTAAGGCACTAGCTATTCGATCTGGTGGAGCAACGCCCTAGAGTGAAGCCTAGGTTGCCCGGAACGTAGAATTGGCCATCAATTTCAAACTGGTCGCAATTATTCCTGTTATATGATGGAAACACTGTTGTTTTTTTTTTGCATTTTATGGCTCGGGCGTTGACTTCTAAGGCCCTAACTATTCTATCTGTTGGAGCAAGGCCCTATGGTGAAGCCTAGGTTGCTCGGAAAGTAGAAATGACCATAAGTTTCATACTGGTTGCAATTATTCGTTTTATACGATGGAAAAGCTGTTGTATTTATATTGTATTTTATGCTTCTGGCGTTGACTTCTAAGGCACAAACTATTCGATATGGTGGAGCAACGCCCTAGAGTGAAGCCTAGGTTGCCCGGAACGTAGAATTGGCCATCACCTTCCAAATTGGTTGCAATTATTCCTGTTATATGATGGAAACACTGTTGTATTTTTTTTGCACTTTATGGTTCGGGCGTTGACTTCTAAGGCCCTAACTATTCAATCTGTTGGAGCAAGGCCCTAGGGTGAAGCCTAGGTTGCTCGGAAAGTAGAAATGACCATAAGTTTCATACTGGTTGCAATTATTCGTTTTATACGACGGAAAAACTGTTGTATTTATATTGTATTTTATGCCTCTGGCGTTGACTTCTAAGGCACTGTCTATTCGATCTGGTGGAGCAACGCCCTAGATAGAAGCCTAGTTTGCCCGAAACGTAGAATTGGCCATCACTTTCAAACTGGTTGCAATTATTCGTTTTATACGATGGAAACACTGTTGTATTTTTATTGCATTTTATGCTTCGGGCGTTGTCTTCTAAGGCCCTAACTATTCAATCTGTTGGAGCAACGCCCTAGGGTGAAGCCTAGGTTGCTCGGAAAGTAGAAATGACCATCAGTTTCATACTGGTTGCAATTATTCGTTTTATACGATGGAAAAACTGTTGTAGTTACATTGTATTTTATGCTTCTGGCGTTGACTTCTAAGGCACTAACTATTCGATCTGGTGGTGCAGCGCCCTAGAGTGAAGCCTAGGTTGCTCGGAACGTAGAACTGGCCATCACTTTCAAACTGGTTGCAATTATTCCTGTTATATGAGGGAAACACTGATGTATTTTTTTTGCATTTTATGGTTCGGGCGTTGACTTCTAAGGCCCTAACTATTCAATCTGTTGGAGCAAGGCACTAGGGTGAAGCCTAGGTTGCTCGGAAAGTAGAAATGACCATAAGTTTCATACTGGTTGCAATTATTCGTTTTATACGATGGAAAAACTGTTGTATTTATATTTTATTTTATGCTTCTGGCGTTGACTTCTAAGGCACTATCTATTTGATCTGGTGGAGCAACGCCCTAGATAGAAGCCTAGTTTGCCCGGAACGTAGAATTGGCCATCACTTTCAAACTGGTTGCAATTATTCCTGTTGTATGATGGAAACACTGTTGTATTTTTTTTCCATTTTATGGTTCGGGCGTTCACTTCTAAGGCACTAGCTATTCGATCTGGTGGAGCAACGCCCTAGAGTGAAGCCTAGGTTGCCCGGAACGTAGAATTGGCCATCAATTTCAAACTGGTCGCAATTATTCCTGTTATATGATGGAAACACTGTTGTTTTTTTTTTGCATTTTATGGCTCGGGCGTTGACTTCTAAGGCCCTTACTATTCAATCTGTTGGAACAACGCCCTAGGCTGAAGCCTAGGTTGCTCGGAAAGTAGAAATGTCCATAAGTTTCATACTGGTTGCAATTATTCGTTTTATACGTTGGAAAAACTGTTGTATTTATATTGTATTTTATGCTTCTGGCGTTGACTTCTTAGGCCCTAACATTTCGATCTGGTGGAGCAACGCCCTACAGTGGAGCCTAGGTTGCCCGGAACGTAGATATGACCATAACCTTCACACAGGTTGCAATTATTCGTTTTATACGGTGTAAAGGCTGTTGTATTTATTTTGTATTTTATTCTTCTGGTGTTGACTTCTTAGGCCCTAACTATTCGATCTGGTGGAACAGCGCCGTAGAGGGAAGCCTAGGTTGCCCGGAACGTAGAAATGACCATTACTTTCACACTGTTTGCAATTATTCCTTTTATACGATGGAAAAGCTGTTGTATTTATATCGTATTTTATGCTTCTGGCGTTGACTTCTAAGGCCCTAGCTATACGATCTAGTGCAGCAACACCCTAGAGTGAAGCCTAGGTTGCCCGGAAAGGAGAAATGACCATCACTTTCAAACTGGATGCAATTATTCCTGTTATATGATGGAAACACTGTTTTATTTTTTTTGCATTTTATGGTTCGGGCGTTGACTTCTAAGGCCCTAACTATTCAATCTGTTGGAGCAACGCCCTAGGGTGAAGCCTAGGCTGCTCGGAAAGTAGAAATGTCCATAAGTTTCATACTGGTTGCAATTATTCGTTATATACGATGGAAAAACTGTTGTATTTATATTGTATTTTATGCTGCTGGCGTTGACTTCTTAGGCCCTAACTATTCGATCTGGTGGAACAGCGCCGTAGAGTGAAGCCTAGGTTGCCCGGAACGTAGAAATACCATTACTTTCACACTGTTTGCAATTATTCCTTTTATACGATGGAAAAGCTGTTGTATTTATACCGTATTTTATGCTTCTGGCGTTGACTTCTAAGGCCCTAGCTATTCGATCTAGTGGAGCAACGCCCTAGAGTGAAGCCTATGTTGCTCGGAATTTAGAAATGACCATAACTTTCACACTGGTTGCAATTACTCGTGTTATACGATGGAAAAACTGTTGCATCTTTATTGCATCTTATGCTTCTGGCGTTGACTTCTAAGGCCCTAACTGTTCGATCTGGTGGAGCAACGACCTACAGTGGAGCCTAGGTTGCCCGGAACGTAGAAATGACCATCACTTTCAAACTGGTTGCAATTAATCCTTTTATACGATGGAAAAACTGTTGTATTTTTATTGCATTTTATGCTTCTGGCGTTCACTTCTTGGGCCCTAACTGTTTGATCTGGTGGAGCAACGCCCTAGAGTGAAGCCTAGGTTGCCCGGAACGTAGAAATGACCATCACTTTCAAACTGGTTGCAATTAATCCTTTTATACGATGGAAAAACTGTTGTATTTTTATTGCATTTTATGCTTCCGTCGTTGACTTCTAAGGCCCTATCTATTCAGTCTGTTGGAGCAACGCCCTAGGGTGAAGCCTAGGTTGCCCGGAAAGTAGAAATGACGTCAACTTTCATACTGGTTGCAATTATTCGTTTTATACGATATAAAAACTGTTGTATTTATATTGTATTTTATGCTTCTGGCGTTGACTTCTAAGGCACTAAATATTCGATCTGGTGGAGCAACGCCCTAGAGTGAAGCCTAAGTTGCCCGGAACGTAGTTATTGCCATCACTTTCAGACTGGTTGCAAATACTCCTGTTATATGATGGAAAAGCTGTTGTATTTTTATTGCATTATATGCTTCGGGCATTAACTTCTAAGGCCCTATTTATTCAATCTGTAAGAGCAACGCCCTAGGGTGTAGCCTAGGTTGCCCGTAAAGTAGAAATGACCATAGCTTTCATACTGGTTGCAATTATTCGTTTTGTATGATGGAAAAACTGTTGTATTTATATTGTATTTTATACTTCTGGCGTTCGCTTCATAGGACCTAACTATTCGATCTGGTAGAACAACGCCCTATGGTGAAGCCTAGGTTGACCGGAACGTAGAAATGACCATAACTTTCACACCGGTTGCTATTATTCGTTTTATACGATGGAAAAACTGTTGCATCTTTATCGCATTTTATGCTTCTGGCGTGGACTTCTAAGGCCCTAACTATTCGATCTGGTGGAGCAACGCCCTAGAGTGAAGCCTAGGTTGTCCGGAACGTAGAAATGACCATAACTTTTACACTGGTAGCAATTATTCGTTTTATACAATGGAACAACTGTTCTATTTATTTTGTTTTTTATGCTTCGGGCGTTGACTTCTAAGGCCCTAACTGATTGTTCTGGTGGAGCAACGCCCTAGAGTGAAGCCTGGATTGCCCGGAACGTTGAAATGACCATAACATTCACACTGGTTGCAATTATTCGGTTTATACGATGGAAAAACTGTTGCATCTTTAACGCATTTTATGCTTCTGGCGTTGACTTCTTAGGCCCTACCTATTCGATCTGGTGGAACAGCGCCCTAGGGTGAAGCCTAGGTTGCCTGAAACATAGAAATGACCATTACCTTGAGACTGTTTGCAATTATTCCTTTTATACGATGGAAAAACTGTTGCATCTTTATTGTATTTTAGGCTTCTGGCGTTGACTTCTAAGGCCCTAACTAATCGATCAGGTGGAGCAACGCCCTAGAGTGAAGCCTAGATTGCTCGGAATGTAGAAATGACCATAACATTCACACTGGTTGCAATTATTCATTTTATACGATGGAAAAACTGTTGTACTTATATTGTATTTTATTCTTATGGCGTTGAATTCCAAGTCCCTAGCTATACGATCTGGTGGAGCAACGGCCTAGAGTGAAACCTAGGTTACCCGGAACGTAGAAATGACCATAACTTTCAAAATGTTTGCAAGTATTCATTTTATACGATGAAAAAACTGTTGTACATATATTGTATTTAATCCTTCTGGCGTTGAATTCTAAGTCCCTGGCTATTCGACCTATTGGAGCGACGCCCTAGAGTGAAACCTAGGTTGCCCGGAACTTAGAAATGACCATAACTTTCACACTGGTCGCAATTATTCGTTTTATACGATTGAAAAATTGTTGTATTTATATTGTATTTTATGCTTCTGGAGTTGACTCCTTAGGCCCTAACTATTCCCTCTGGTGGATCAACGCCCTAGAGTGAAACCTGCGTTGCCCGGAACGTAGAAATGACCATTACTTTCACACTGGTTGCAATTATTCCTGTTATACGATTGAAAAACTGTTGTATTTTATCGTATTTTATGCTTCTGGCGTTGACTTCTTAGGCCCTAACTATTCCATCTGGTGGAACAATGCCCTAGGGTGAAGCCTAGGCTGCCCGGAAAGTGGAAATGTCCATAACTTCCACACTGGTAGAAATTATGCGTTTAATACGATGGAAAAACTGTACTATTTATTTTGTATTTTATGCTTCGTGCGTTGACTTCTAAGGCCCTAACTATTCAATCTGTTGGAGCAACGCCCTAGGGTGAAGCCTAGGTTGCTCGGAAAGCGGAAATGACCATAAGTTTCATACTGGTAGAAATTATTCGTTTAATACGATGGAAAAACTGTACCATTTATTTTGTATTTTATGCTTCGTGCGTTGACTGCTAAGGCCCTATCTATTCGATCTGGTGGAGCAACGCCCTAGAGTGAAGCCTAGGCTGCCCGGAACGTAGAAATGACCATCACTTTCAAACTGGTTGCAATTATTCGTTTTATACGATGGAAAAACTGTACTATTTATTTTGTATTTTATGCTCCGGGCGTTGTTTTCTAAGGCCCTAGCTATTCGATCTGGTGGAGCAGAGCCCTAGAGTGAAGCCTAGGTTGCCCGGATCGTAGAAATGAACATCACTTTCAAAATGGTTGCAATTATTCCTCTTATATGATGTAAAAACTGTTGTATTTTGATTGCATTTTATGCTTCGGGCATTGACTTCTAGGGCCCTAACTATTCAATCTGTTGGAGCAACGCCCTAGGGTGAATCCTAGGTTGCCCGGAAAGTAGAAATGACCATAACTTTCACACTGATTGCTATTATTCGTTTTATACAATGGAAAAACTGTTGCATCTTTATTGTATTTTATGCTTCGGGCGTTGACTTCTAAGGCCCTAACTGTTGAATCTGGTGGAGCAACGCCCTAGAGTGAAGCCTAGATTGCCCGGAACGTTGAAATGACCATAACCTTCACACTGGTTGCTATTATTCGTTTTATACGATGGAAAAACTGTTATGTTTATATTGTATTTTATTCTTATGGCGTTGACTTCTTAGGCCCTACCTATTCGATCTGGTGGAACAACGCCCTAGGGTGAAGCCTAGGTTGCCTGGAACGTAGAAATGACCGTTACTTTCAGACTGTTTGCAATTATTCGTTTTAAACGATGGAAAAACTGTTGCATCTTTATTGTATTTTATGCTTCTGGCGTTGACTTCTAAGGCCCTACCTATTCGATCCGGTGGAGCAACGCCCTAGAGTGAAGCCTAGGTTGCCCGGAACGTAGAAATGACCATAACTGTCTCACTGGTTGCTATTATTCGTTTTATACGATGGAAAAACTGTTATATTTATATTGTATTTTATGCTTCTAGCGTTGACTTCATAGGCCCTAACTATTCGATCTGGTGGAACAACGCCCCAGACTGAAGAGTAGGTCGCCCGGAACGTAGAAATGACCATCACTTTCACACTGGTTGCAATTACTCCTGTTATACGATGGAAAAACTCTTGCATATTTAGCGCATTTCATGCTACGGGCGTTCACTTCTTAGACCCTAACTATTCGATCTGGTGGAGCAACGCCCTAGAGTGAAGCCTAGGTTGCCCGGAACGTAGAAGTGACCATATCTTTCACACTGGTTGCTATTATTCGTTTTATACTATGGAAAATCTGTTCTATTTATTTTGTACTTTATGTTTCGGGCGTTCACTTCTAAGGTCCTATCTATTCGATCTTGTTTAGCGACGCCCTGGAGTGAAGCGTAGGTTGCCCGGAACGTAGGACAGACCTTTACCTTCACACTGGTTGCAATTACTCCTGTTATACGATGGAAAAGCTGCAGCATCTTTATTGTACTTTATGCTTTTAGCGTTGAATTCTAAGTCCCTAGCTATTCGATCTGGTGGAGCAACGTCCTAGAGTGAAGCCTAGGTTGCCCGGAACGTAGAATTGGCCATCACTTTCAAACTGGTTGCAATTATTCCTGTTATATGGTGGAAACACTGTTGTATTTTTTTTGCATTTTATGGTTCGGGCGTTGACTTCTAAGGCCCTAATTATTCAATCTGTTGGAGCAACGCCCTAGGGTGAAGCCTAGGTTGCTCGGAAAGTAGAAATGACCATAAGTTTCATACTGGTTGCAATTATTCGTTTTATACGATGGAAAAGCTGTTGTATTTATATTGTATTTTATGCTTCTGGCGCTGACTTCTAAGGCACGAACTATTCGATCTGGTGGAGCAACGCCCTAGAGTGAAGCCTAGGTTGCCCGGAACGTAGAATTGGCCATCACTTTCAAACTCGTTGCAATTATTCCTGATATATGATGGAAACACTGTTGAATTTTTTGTGCATTTTATGGTTCGGGCGTTGACTCCTAAGGTCCTAACTATTCAATCTGTTGGAGCAACGCCCTAGAGTGAAGCCTAGGTGGCTCGGAACGTAGAAATGACCACTACTTTCACACTGTTTGCAATTATTCATTTAATACGATGGAAAAGCTGTTGTGTTTATATTGTATTTTATGCTTCTGGCGTTGACTTCTAAGGCACTAACTATTCGATCTGGTGGAGCAACGCCCTAGAGTGAAGCCTAGGTTGCCCGGAACGTAGAATTGGCCATCACTTTCAAACTCGTTGCAATTATTCCTGATATATGATGGAAACACTGTTGAATTTTTTGTGCATTTTATGGTTCGGGCGTTGACTCCTAAGGTCCTAACTATTCAATCTGTTGGAGCAACGCCCTAGGGTGAAGCCTAGGTTGCCCGGAAAGTAGAAATGTCCATAAGTTTCATACTGGTTGCAATTATTCGTTTTATACAATGGAAAAACTGTTGTATTTATATGGTATTTTATGCTTCTGGCGTTGTCTTCTAAGGCACTAACTATTCGATCTGGTGGACCGACGCAATAGAGTGATACCTAGGTTGCCCGGAACGTAGAATTGGCCATCAGTTTCAAACTGGTTGCAATTATACCTGTTATATGATGACAACACTGCTGTATTTTTTTTGCATTTTATGGTTCGGGCGTTGACTTCTAAGGCCCTAACTATTCACTCCGTTGGAGCAACGCCCTAGGGTGAAGCCTAGGTTGCTCGGAAAGTAGAAATGACCATAACTTTTACACTGGTAGCAATTATTCCTGTTATATGATGGAAACACTGTTGTATTTTTATTGCATTTTATGCTTCGGGCGTTGACTTCTAAGGCCCTAACTATTCAATCTGTTGGAGCAACGCCCTAGGGTGAAGCCTAGGTTGCCCGGAACGTAGAAATGACCATTACTTTCACACTGTTTGCAATTATTCCTTTTATACGATGGAAAACTGTAGTATTTATATCGTATTTTATGCTTCTGGCGTTGACTTCTAAGGACCTAACTATTCGATCTGGCGGAGCAACGCCCTAGAGTGAAGCCTAGGTTGCTCGGAATGTAGAAATGACCATAAGTCTCACACTGGTTGCAATTATTCGTTTTATACGATGGAAAAACTGTTGCATCTTTATCGTATTTTATGCTTCTGGCGATGACTTCTTAGGCCGTAACTATTCGATCTGGAGTAGCAACGCCCTGGAGTGAAACCTAGGTTGCCCGGAACGTAGAAATGACCATAACCTTTACACTGGTAGCAATTATTCCTGTTATATGATGGAAACACTGTTGTATTTTTATTGCATTTTATGCTTCGGGCGTTGACTTCTAAGGCCCTAACTATTCAATCCGTTGGAGCAACGCCCTAGGGTGAAGCCTAGGTTGCTCGGAAAGTAGAAATGTCCATAAGTTTCATACTGGTTGCAATTATTCGTTTTATGCGATGGAAAAACTGTTGTATTTATATTGTATTTTATGCTTCTGGCGTTGACTTCTAAGGCACTAACTATTCGATCTGGTGGAGCAACGCAATAGAGTGAAGCCTAGGTTGCCCGGAACGTAGAATTGGCCATCACTTTCAAAATGGTTGCAATTATTCCTGTTATATGTTGGAAACACTGTTGTATTTTTTTTGCATTTTATGGTTCGGGCGTTGACTTCTAAGGCCCTAACTATTCAATCCGTTGGAGCAACGCCCTAGGGTGAAGCTTAGGTTGCTCGGAAAGTAGAAATGACCAAAAGTTTCATACTGGTTGCAATTATTCGTTTTATACGATGGAAATACTGTTGTATTTATATTGTATTTTATGCTTCTGGCGTTGACTTCTAAGTACCTAACTATTCGATCTGGTGGAGCAACGCCCTAGAGTGAAGCCAAGGTTGCTCGGAAAGTAGAAATGACCATAAGTTTCATCCTGGTTGCAATTATTCGTTTTATACGATGGAAAAACTGTTGTATTTATATTGTATTCTATGCTTCTGGCGTTGACTTCTAAGGCACTATCTATTCGATCTGGTGGAGCACCGCCCTAGACTGAAGCCTAGGTTGCCCGGAACGTAGAATTGGCCATCACTTTCAAAATGGTTGCAATTATTCCTGTTATATGATGGAAACACTGTTGTATTTTGTTTGCATTGTATGGTTCGGGCGTTGACTTCTAAGGCCCTAACTATTCAATCTGTTGGAGCAACGCCCTAGGGTGAAGCCTAGGTTGCTCGGAAAGTAGAAATGACCATAGGTTTCATACTGGTTGCAATTATTCGTTTTATACGATGGAAAAACTGTTGTATTTATATTGTATTTTATGCTTCTGGCGTTGACTTCTAAGGCCCTAGCTATTCGATCTAGTGGAGCAACGCCCTAGACTGAAGCCTAGGTTGCCCGGAACGTAGAAATGACCATAACTTTTACACTGGTAGCAATTATTCGTTTCATGCAATGGAAAAACTGTTCCATTTATTTTGTATTTTATGCTTCGGGCGTTGACTTCTAAGGCCCTAACTGTTTGATCTGCTGGAGCAACGCCCTAGAGTGAAGCCTAGGTTGCCCGGAACGTAGAAATGACCATTACTTTCACACTGTTTGCAATTATTCCTTTTATACGATGGAAAACTGTTGTATTTATATCGTATTTTATGCTTCTGGCGTTGACTTCTAAGGACCTAACTATTCGATCTGGCGGAGCAACGCCCTAGAGTGAAGCCTAGGTTGCTCGGAATGTAGAAATGACCATAACTCTCACACTGGTTGCAATTATTCGTTTTATACGATGGAAAAACTGTTGCATCTTTATCGTATTTTATGCTTCTGGCGATGACTTCTTAGGCCGTAACTATTCGATCTGGAGTAGCAACGCCCTGGAGTGAAACCTAGGTTGCCCGGAACGTAGAAATGACCATAACCTTTACACTGGTAGCAATTATTCCTGTTATATGATGGAAACACTGTTGCATTTTTATTGCATTTTATGCTTCGGGCGTTGACTTCTAAGGCCCTAACTATTCAATCTGATGGAGCAACGCCCTAGGGTGAAGCCTAGGTTGCTCGGAAAGTAGAAATGTCCATAAGTTTCATTCTGGTTGCAATTATTCGTTTTATGCGATGGAAAAACTGTTGTATTTATATTGTATTTTATGCTTCTGGCGTTGACTTCTAAGGCACCAACTATTCGATCTGGTGGAGCAACGCAATAGAGTGAAGCCTAGGTTGCCTGGAACGTAGAATTGGCCATCACTTTCAAAATGGTTGCAATTATTCCTGTTATATGTTGGAAACACTGTTGTATTTTTTTTGCATTTTATGGTTGGGGCGTTGACTTCTAAGGCCCTAACTATTCAATCCGTTGGAGCAACGCCCTAGGGTGAAGCTTAGGTTGCTCGGAAAGTAGAAATGACCAAAAGTTTCGTACTGGTTGCAATTATTAGTTTTATACGATGGAAATACTGTTGTATTTATATTGTATTTTATGCTTCTGGCGTTGACTTCTAAGGACCTAACTATTCGATCTGGTGGAGCAACGCCCTAGAGTGAAGCCAAGGTTGCTCGGAAAGTAGAAATGACCATAAGTTTCATCCTGGTTGCAATTATTCGTTTTATACGATGGAAAAACTGTTGTATTTATATTGTATTCTATGCTTCTGGCGTTGACTTCTAAGGCACTATCTATTCGATCTGGTGGAGCAACGCCCTAGACTGAAGCGTAGGTTGCCCGGAACGTAGAATTGGCCATCACTTTCAAACTGGTAGCAATTATTCCTGTTATATGATGGAAACACTGTTGTATTTTGTTTGCATTTTATGGTTCGGGCGTTGACTTCTAAGGCCCTAACTATTCAATCTGTTGGAGCAACGCCCTAGAGTGAAGCCTAGGTTGCCTGGAACGTAGAAATGACCATAACTTTCACACTGGTTGCTATTATTCGTTTTATGCGATGGAAAAACTGTTATATTTATATTGTATTTTATGCTTCTGGCGTTGACTTCTTAGGCCGTAGCTATTCGATGTGGTGGATGAACGCCATAGAGGGTCGCCTAGGTTGCCCGGAACGTAGAAATGACCATAACTATCACACTGGTTGCAATTATTCGTTTTATACGATGGAAAAGCTGTTGTATTTATATCGTATTTTATGCTTCTGGCGTTGACTTCTTAGGCCCTAACTATTCGATCTGGTGGAACAACGCCCTAGAGTGAAGCCTAGGTTGCCCGGAACGTAGAAATGACCATAACTTTCACACTGGTTGCAATTATTCGTTTTATACGATGGAAAAGCAGTTGTATTTATATCGCATTTTATGCTTCTGGCGTTGACTTCTTAGGCCCTAACTATACGATCAGGAGGAACAACGCCCTAGAGTGAAGCCTAGGTTTCCTGGAACGTAGAAATGACCATGACCTTCACACGGGTTGCAATTATTCCTGTTATAGGATGGAAAGACTGTTGTATTTTTATTGTATTTTATACTCCAGTCGGTGACTTCTGAGGCCGTAGCTATTCGATGTGGTGGAAGAACGCCATAGAGTGAAGCCTAGGTTGCCCGGAACGTAGAAATGACCATAACTTTCACACTGCTTGCAATTATTCGTTTTATACGATGGAAACGCTGCTGTATTTATATTGTATTTTATGCCTCTGGCGTTGACTTCTAAGGACGTAGCTATTAGATGTGGTGGAGCAACGCCCTAGAGTGACGCCTAGGGTGCTCGGAACGTAGAAATGACCATTACTTTCACACTGGTTGCTATTATTCGTTTTATACGATGGAAAAGCTGTTGTATTTATATCGTTTTTTGTGCTTCTGGCATTGACTTCTTAGGCCGTAACCATTCGGTCTGGTGGAGCAACGTCCTGGAGTGAAACCTAGGTTGCCCGGAACGTAGAATTGGCCATCACTTTCAAACTGGTTGCAATTATTCCTGATATATGATGGAAAATCTGTTGTATTTATATCGTATTTTATGCTTCGGGCGTTGACTTCTTAGGCCCTGATATTACGATCTGGCGGAGCAACGCCCTAGAGTGAAGCCTAGGTTGCCCGGAACATAGAAATGACAATAACTTTCACACTGGTTGCTATTATCCGTTTTATACGATGGAAAAGCTGTTGTATTCATATCGTATTTTATGCTTCTGGCGTTGACTTCTTAGGCCGTAACTATTCGGTCTGGTGGAGCAACGACCTAGGGTGAAGCCTAGGTTGCCCGGAACGTAGAATTGGCCATCACTTTCAAACTGGTTGCAATTATTCCTGTTATATGATGGAAACACTGTTGTATTTTTATTGCATTTTATGGTTCTGGCGGTCACTTCTTAGGCCCTAACTATTCAATCTGGTGGAACAACGGCCTAGGGTGAAGCTTAGGTTGCTCGGAAAGTAGAAATGACCATAAGTTTCATACTGGTTCCAATTATTCGTTTTATACGATGGAAAAACTGTTGTATTTATATTGTATTTTGTGCTTCTGGCGTTGACTTCTAAGGCACTATCTATTCGATCTGGTGGAGCAACGCCCTAGAGTGAAGCCTAGGTTGCCCGGAACATAGAATTGGACATCACTTTCAAACTGGTAACAATTATTCCTGTTATATGATGGAAACACTGTTGTATTTTTTTTGCATTTTATGGGTCGGGCGTTGACTTCTATGGCCCTAGCTATTCAATCTGTTGGAGCAACGCCCTAGGGTGAAGCCTACGTTGCTCGGAAATTAGAAATGTCCATAAGTTTCATACTGGCTGCAATTATTCGTTTTATGCGATGGAAAAACTTTTGTATTTATATTGTATTTTATGCTTCTGGCATTGACTTCTAAGGCACTAACTATTCGATCTGGTGGAGCAACGCAATAGAGTGAAGCCTAGGTTGCCCGGAACGTAGAATTGGCCATCACTTTCAAACTGGTTGCAATTATTCCTGTTATATGATGGAAACACTGTTGTATTTTTTTTGCATTTTATGGTTCGGGCGTTGACTTCTAAGGCCCTAACTATTCAATCTGTTGGAGCAACGCCCTAGGGTGAAGCCTAGGTTGCTCGGAAAGTAGAAATGTCCATAAGTTTCATACTGGTTGCAATTATTCGTTTTATGCGATGGAAAAACTGTTGTATTTATATTGTATTTTATGCTTCTGGCGCTGACTTCTAAGGCACCAACTATTCGATCTGGTGGAGCAACGCAATAGAGTGAAGCCTAGGTTGCCCGGAACGTAGAATTGGCCATCACTTTCAAAATGGTTGCAATTATTCCTGTTATATGTTGGAAACACTGTTGTATTTTTTTTGCATTTTATGGTTGGGGCGTTGACTTCTAAGGCCCTAACTATTCAATCCGTTGGAGCAACGCCCTAGGGTGAAGCTTAGGTTGCTCGGAAAGTAGAAATGGCCAAAAGGTTCATACTGGTTGCAATTATTAGTTTTATACGATGGAAATACTGTTGTATTTATATTGTATTTTATGCTTCTGGCGTTGACTTCTAAGGACCTAACAATTCGATCTGGTGGAGCAACGCCCTAGAGTGAAGCCAAGGTTGCTCGGAAAGTAGAAATGACCATAAGTTTCATCCTGGTTGCAATTATTCGTTTTATACGATGGAAAAACTGTTGTATTTATATTGTATTCTATGCTTCTGGCGTTGACTTCTAAGGCACTATCTATTCGATCTGGTGGAGCAACGCCCTAGACTGAAGCGTAGGTTGCCCGGAACGTAGAATTGGCCATCACTTTCAAACTGGTAGCAATTATTCCTGTTATATGATGGAAACACTGTTGTATTTTGTTTGCATTTTATGGTTCGGGCGTTGACTTCTAAGGCCCTAACTATTCAATCTGTTGGAGCAACGCCCTAGAGTGAAGCCTAGGTTGCCTGGAACGTAGAAATGACCATAACTTTCACACTGGTTGCTATTATTCGTTTTATGCGATGGAAAAACTGTTATATTTATATTGTATTTTATGCTTCTGGCGTTGACTTCTTAGGCCGTAGCTATTCGATGTGGTGGATGAACGCCATAGAGGGTCGCCTAGGTTGCCCGGAACGTAGAAATGACCATAACTTTCACACTGGTTGCAATTATTCGTTTTATACGATGGAAAAGCTGTTGTATTTATATCGTATTTTATGCTTCTGGCGTTGACTTCTAAGGCACTATCTATTCGATCTGGTGGAGCAACGCCCTAGACTGAAGCCTAGGTTGCCCGGAACGTAGAATTGGCCATAACTTTCAAACTGGTAGCAATTATTCCTGTTATATGATGGAAACGCTGTTGTATTTTGTTTGCATTTTATGGTTCGGGCGTTGACTTCTAAGGCCCTAACTATTCAATCCGTTGGAGCAACGCCCTAGGGTGAAGCTTAGGTTGCTCGGAAAGTAGAAATGACCATAAGTTTCATACTGGTTGCAATTATTCGTTTTATACGATGGAAAAGCTGTTGTATTTATATCGTATTTTATGCTTCTGGCGTTGACTTCTTAGGCCGTAACTATTCGGTCTGGTGGAGCAGCGCCCTGGAGTGAAACCTAGGTTGCCCGGAACGTAGAATTGGCCATCAATTTCAAACTGGTTGCAATTATACCTGTTATATGATGGAAACACTGCTGTATTTTTTTTGCATTTTATGGATCGGGCGTTGACTTCTAAGGCCCTAACTATTCAATCCGTTGGAGCAACGCCCTAGGGTGAAGCCTAGGTTGCTCGGAAAGTAGAAATGACCACAAGTTTCATACTGGTTGCAATTATTCGTTTTATACGATGGAAAAACTGTTGTATTTATATTGTATTTTATGCTTCTGGCGTTGACTTCTAAGGCACTAACTATTCGATCTGGTGGAGCAACGCCCTAGAGTGAAGCCTAGGTTGCCCGTAACGTAGAATTGGCCATCACTTTCAAACTGGTTGCAATTATGCCTGATATATGATGGAAACACTGTTGTATTTTTTTTGCATTTTATGGTTCGGGCGTTGACTTCTAAGGCCCTAACTATTCAATCGGTTGTAGCAACGCCCTAGGGTGAAGCCTAGGTTGCTCGGAAAGTAGAAGTGACCATAAGTTTAATACTGGTTGCAATTATTCGTTTTATACGATGGAAAAACTGTTGTATTTATATTGTATTTTATGCCTCTGGCGTTGACTTCTAAGGCCGTAGCTATAAGATGTGGTGGGGCAACGCCCTAGAGTGAAGCCTAGGTTGCCCGGAACGTAGAAATGACCATTACTTTCACACTGGTTGCAATTATTCGTTTTATACGATGGAAAAGCAATTGTATTTATATCGCATTTTATGCTTCTGGCGTTGACTTCTTAGGCCCTAACTATACGATCAGGAGGAACAACGCCCTAGAGTGAAGCCTAGGTTTCCTGGAACGTAGAAATGACCATGACCTTCACACGGGTTGCAATTATTCCTGTTATAGGATGGAAAGACTGTTGTATTTTTATTGTATTTTATACTCCAGTCGGTGACTTCTGAGGCCGTAGCTATTCGATGTGGTGGAAGAACGCCATAGAGTGAAGCCTAGGTTGCCCGGAACGTAGAAATGACCATAACTTTCACACTGCTTGCAATTATACGTTTTATACGATGGAAACGCTGTTGTATTTATATTGTATTTTATGCCTCTGGCGTTGACTTCTAAGGACGTAGCTATTAGATGTGGTGGAGCAACGCCCTAGAGTGACGCCTAGGGTGCTCGGAACGTAGAATTGACCATTACTTTCACACTGGTTGCAATTATTCGTTTTATACGATGGAAAAGCTGTTGTATTTATATCGTATTTTATGCTTCTGGCGTTGACTTCTAAGGCACTATCTATTCGATCTGGTGGAGCAACGCCCTAGACTGAAGCCTAGGTTGCCCGGAACGTAGGATTGGCCATAACTTTCAAACTGGTAGCAATTATTCCTGTTATATGATGGAAACGCTGTTGTATTTTGTTTGCATTTTATGGTTCGGGCGTTGACTTCTAAGGCCCTAACTATTCAATCCGTTGGAGCAACGCCCTAGGGTGAAGCTTAGGTTGCTCGGAAAGTAGAAATGACCATAAGTTTCATACTGGTTGCAATTATTCGTTTTATACGATGGAAAAGCTGTTGTATTTATATCGTATTTTATGCTTCTGGCGTTGACTTCTTAGGCCGTAACTATTCGGTCTGGTGGAGCAGCGCCCTGGAGTGAAACCTAGGTTGCCCGGAACGTAGAATTGGCCATCAATTTCAAACTGGTTGCAATTATACCTGTTATATGATGGAAACACTGCTGTATTTTTTTTGCATTTTATGGATCGGGCGTTGACTTCTAAGGCCCTAACTATTCAATCCGTTGGAGCAACGCCCTAGGGTGAAGCCTAGGTTGCTCGGAAAGTAGAAATGACCACAAGTTTCATACTGGTTGCAATTATTCGTTTTATACGATGGAAAAACTGTTGTATTTATATTGTATTTTATGCTTCTGGCGTTGACTTCTAAGGCACTAACTATTCGATCTGGTGGAGCAACGCCCTAGAGTGAAGCCTAGGTTGCCCGTAACGTAGAATTGGCCATCACTTTCAAACTGGTTGCAATTATGCCTGATATATGATGGAAACACTGTTGTATTTTTTTTGCATTTTATGGTTCGGGCGTTGACTTCTAAGGCCCTAACTATTCAATCGGTTGTAGCAACGCCCTAGGGTGAAGCCTAGGTTGCTCGGAAAGTAGAAGTGACCATAAGTTTAATACTGGTTGCAATTATTCGTTTTATACGATGGAAAAGCTGTTGTATTTATATTGTATTTTATGCCTCTGGCGTTGACTTCTAAGGCCGTAGCTATAAGATGTGGTGGGGCAACGCCCTAGAGTGAAGCCTAGGTTGCCCGGAACGTAGAAATGACCATTACTTTCACACTGGTTGCAATTATTCGTTTTATACGATGGAAAAGCAATTGTATTTATATCGCATTTTATGCTTCTGGCGTTGACTTCTTAGGCCCTAACTATACGATCAGGAGGAACAACGCCCTAGAGTGAAGCCTAGGTTTCCTGGAACGTAGAAATGACCATGACCTTCACACGGGTTGCAATTATTCCTGTTATAGGATGGAAAGACTGTTGTATTTTTATTGTATTTTATACTCCAGTCGGTGACTTCTGAGGCCGTAGCTATTCGATGTGGTGGAAGAACGCCATAGAGTGAAGCCTAGGTTGCCCGGAACGTAGAAATGACCATAACTTTCACACTGCTTGCAATTATACGTTTTATACGATGGAAACGCTGTTGTATTTATATTGTATTTTATGCCTCTGGCGTTGACTTCTAAGGACGTAGCTATTAGATGTGGTGGAGCAACGCCCTAGAGTGACGCCTAGGGTGCTCGGAACGTAGAATTGACCATTACTTTCACACTGGTTGCTATTATTCGTTTTATACGATGGAAAAGCTGTTGTATTTATATCGTTTTTTATGCTTCTGGCATTGACTTCTTAGGCCGTAACCATTCGGTCTGGTGGAGCAACGTCCTGGAGTGAAACCTAGGTTGCCCGGAACGTAGAATTGGCCATCACTTTCCAACTGGTTGCAATTATTCCTGATATATGATGGAAAATCTGTTGTATTTATATCGTATTTTATGCTTCGGGCGTTGACTTCTTAGGCCCTGACATTTCGATCTGGCGGAGCAACGTCCTAGAGTGAAGCCTAGGTTGCCCGGAACATAGAAATGACAATAACTTTCACACTGGTTGCTATTATCCGTTTTATACGATGGAAAAGCTGTTGTATTCATATCGTATTTTATGCTTCTGGCGTTGACTTCTTAGACCGTAACTATTCCGTCTGGTGGAGCAACGACCTAGGGTGAAGCCTAGGTTGCCCGGAACGTAGAATTGGCCATCACTTTCAAACTGGTTGCAATTATTCCTGTTATATGATGGAAACACTGTTGTATTTTTATTGCATTTTATGGTTCTGGCGGCCACTTCTTAGGCCCTAACTATTCAATCTGGTAGAACAACGGCCTAGGGTGAAGCTTAGGTGGCTCGGAAAGTAGAAATGACCATAAGTTTCATACTGGTTGCAATTATTCGTTTTATACGATGGAAAAACTGTTGTATTTATATTGTATTTTGTGCTTCTGGCGTTGACTTCTAAGGCACTATCTATTCGATCTGGTGGAGCAACGCCCTAGAGTGAAGCCTAGGTTGCCCGGAACGAAGAATTGGCCATCACTTTCAAACTGGTTGCAATTATTCCTGTTATATGATGGAAACACTGTTGTATTTTTTTTGCATTTTATGGTTCGGGCGTTGACTTCTAAGGCCCTAACTATTCAATCTGTTGGAGCAACGCCATAGGGTGAAGCCTAGGTTGCTCTGAAAGTAGAAATGCCCATAAGTTTCTTGCTGGTTGCAATTACTCGTTTTATACAATGGAAAGACTGTTGTATTTATATTGTATTTTATGCTTCTGGCGTTCACTTCTTAGGCCCTAACTATTCGATCTGGTGGAGCAACGCCCTTGGGTGAAGCCTAGGTTGCCCGGAACGTAGAAATGACCATAACTTTTACACTGGTAGCAATTATTCGTTTTATGCAATGGAAAAACTGTTCCATTTATTTTGTATTTTATGCTTCGGGCGTTGACTTCTAGGGCCCTAACTGTTTGATCTGCTGGAGCAACGCCCTAGAGTGAAGCCTAGGTTGCCCGGAACGTAGAAATGACCATTACTTTCACACTGTTTGCAATTATTCCTTTTATACGATGGAAAACTGTAGTATTTATATCGTATTTTATGCTTCTGGCGTTGACTTCTAAGGACCTAACTATTCGATCTGGCGGAGCAACGCCCTAGAGTGAAGCCTAGGTTGCTCGGAATGTAGAAATGACCATAAGTCTCACACTGGTTGCAATTATTCGTTTTATACGATGGAAAAACTGTTGCATCTTTATCGTATTTTATGCTTCTGGCGATGACTTCTTAGGCCGTAACTATTCGATCTGGAGTAGCAACGCCCTGGAGTGAAACCTAGGTTGCCCGGAACGTAGAAATGACCATAACCTTTACACTGGTAGCAATAATTCCTGTTATATGATGGAAACACTGTTGTATTTTTATTGCATTTTATGCTTCGGGCGTTGACTTCTAAGGCCCTAACTATTCAATCTGTTGGAGCAACGCCCTAGAGTGAAGCCAAGGTTGCTCGGAAAGTAGAAATGACCATAAGCTTCATCCTGGTTGCAATTATTCGTTTTATACGATGGAAAAACTGTTGTATTTATATTGTATTCTATGCTTCTGGCGTTGACTTCTAAGGCACTATCTATTCGTTCTGGTGGAGCACCGCCCTAGACTGAAGCCTAGGTTGCCCGGAACGTAGAATTGGCCATCACTTTCAAAATGGTTGCAATTATTCCTGTTATATGATGGAAACACTGTTGTATTTTGTTTGCATTGTATGGTTCGGGCGTTGACTTCTAAGGCCCTAACTATTCAATCTGTTGGAGCAACGCCCTAGGGTGAAGCCTAGGTTGCTCGGAAAGTAGAAATGACCATAGGTTTCATACTGGTTGCAATTATTCGTTTTATACGATGGAAAAACTGTTGTATTTATATTGTATTTTATGCTTCTCTCGTTGACTTCTAAGGACCTAACTATTCGATCTGGTGGAGCAACGCCCTAGAGTGAAGCCTAGGTTGCTCGGAATGTAGAAATGACCATAACTTTCACACTGATTGCAATTATTCGTTTTATACGATTGAAAAACTGTTGCATCTTCATCGTATTTTATGCTTCTGGCGTTGACTTCTTAGGCCGTAACTATTCGATCTGGTGGTGCAACGCCCTGGAGTGAAACCTGGGTTGCCCGGAACGTAGAAATGACCACTGCTATCACGCTGGTTGCAAATTATTCCTGCTATACGATGGAAAAACTGTTGTATTTTTATTGCATTTTATGCTTCTGGCGTTCACTTCTTAGGCCCTAACTATTCGAATTGGTGGAACAACGGCCTAGGGTGAAGCCTAGGTTGCCCGGAACGTAGAACTGACTATTACTTTCACACTGTTTGCAATTATTCCTTTTATTCGATGGAACAGCTGTTGTATTTATATCGTATTTTATGCTTCTGGCGCTGACTTCTAAGGTCCTAACAATTCGATCTGGTGGAGCAACGCCCTAGAGTGAAGCCTAGGTTGCTCGGAATGTAGAAATGACCATAAGTTGCATACTGGTTGCAATTATTCGTTTTATACTATGGAATAGCTGTTGCATCTTTATCGTATTTTATGCTTCTGGCGTTGACTTCTTAGGCCGTAACTATCCGATCTGGTGGAGCAACGCCCTGGAGTTAAACCTGGGTTGCCCGGTACGTAGAAATGACCACTACTTTCACACTGTTTGCAATTATTCATTTAATACGATGGAAATGCTGTTGTGTTTATATCGTATTTTATGCTTCGGGCGTAGACTTCTTAGGCCCTAACATTTCGATCTGGTGGAGCAACGCCCGACAGTGAAGCCTAGGTTGCCCGGAACGTAGATATGACCATAACCTTCACACAGGTTGCAATTATTCGTTTTATACGGTGTAAAGGCTGTTGTATTTATTTTGTATTTTATTCTTCTGGTGTTGACTTCTTAGGCCCTCACTATTCGATCTGGTTTAACAACGCCGTAGAGTGAAGCCTAGGTTGCCCGGAACGTAGAAATGACCATTACTTTCACACTGTTTGCAATTATTCCTTTTATACGATGGAAAAGCTGTTGTATTAAATCGTATTTTATGCTTCTGGCGTTGACTTCTTAGGCCCTAACTATTCAATCTGTTGGGGCAAAGCCCTAGGGTGAAGCCTAGGTTGCTCGGAAAGTAGAAATGACCATAAGTTTCATACTGGTTGCAATTATTCGTTTTATACGATAGAAAAACTGTTGTATTTATATTGTATTTTATGCATCTGGCGTTGACTTCTCAGGACCTAATTATTCGATCTGGTGGAGCAATGCCTCAGAGTTAAGTCTAGGATGCCCGTAACGCCGAAATGATCATTACTTTCACGCTTGTTGCAATTATTCCTGTTATGCGATGGAAAGACTGTTGTATTTTTATTGTATTTTATGCTTCAGGCGTGGACTTCTGAGGCCATAGCTATTCGATGTGGTGGAAGAACGCCATACAGTGAAGCCTAGGTTGCCCGGAACATAGAAATGACCACTACATTCACACTGTTTGCAATTATTCATTTAATACGATGGAAATGCTGTTGTATTTATATCGTATTTTATGCTTCGGGCGTTGACTTCTTAGGCCCTAACATTTCGATCTGGTGGAGCAACGCCCGACAGTGAAGCCTATGTTGCACGGAACGTAGATATGAACATAACCTTCACACAGGTTGCAATTATTCGTTTTATACGGTGTAAAGGCTGTTGTATTTACTTTGTATTTTATTCTTCTGGTGTTGACTTCTTAGGACCTAACTATTCGATCTGGTGGAACAACGCCGTAGAGTGAAGCCTAGGTTGCCCGAACGTAGAAATGACCATTACTTTCACACTGTTTGCAATTATTCCTTTTATACGATGGAAAAGCTGTTGTATTTATATCGTATTTTATGCTTCTGGGGTTGACTTCTAAGGCCCTAAATATTCGATCTGGTGGAGCAATGCCTCAGAGTTAAGTCTAGGATGCCCGAAACGCCGAAATGATCATTACTTTCACGCTTGTTGCAATTATTCCTGTTATACGATGAAAAGAGTGTTGTATTTTTATTGTATTTTCTGCTTCAGGCGTGCACTTCTGAGGCCGTAGCTATTCGATGTGGTGGAAGAACACCATACAGTGAAGCCTAGGTTGCCCGGAACGTAGAAATGACCACTACCTTCACACTGTTTGCAATTATTCATTTAATACGATGGAAATGCTGTTGTATTTATATCGTATTTTATGCTTCGGGCGTAGACTTCTTAGGCCCTAACATTTCGATCTGGTGGAGCAACGCCCGACAGTGAAGCCTAGGTTGCCCGGAACGTAGATATGACCATAACCTTCACACAGGTTGCAATTATTCGTTTTATACGGTGTAAAGGCTGTTGTATTTATTTTGTATTTTATTCTTCTGGTGTTGACTTCTTAGGCCCTCACTATTCGATCTGGTTTAACAACGCCGTAGAGTGAAGCCTAGGTTGCCCGGAACGTAGAAATGACCATTACTTTCACACTGTTTGCAATTATTCATTTAATGCGATGGAAATGCTGTTGTATTTATATCGTATTTTATGCTTCGGGCGTTGACTTCTTAGGCCCTAACATTTCGATCTGGTGGAGCAACGCCCGACAGTGAAGCCTAGGTTGCACGGAACGTAGATATGACCATAACCTTCACACAGGTTGCAATTATTCGTTTTATACGGTGTAAAGGCTGTTGTATTTATTTTGTATTTTATTCTTCTGGTGTTGACTTCTTAGGCCCTCACTATTCGATCTGGTTTAACAACGCCGTAGAGTGAAGCCTAGGTTGCCCGGAACGTAGAAATGACCATTACTTTCACACTGTTTGCAATTATTCATTTAATACGATGGAAATGCTGTTGTATTTATATCGTATTTTATGCTTCGGGCGTTGACTTCTTAGGCCCTAACATTTCGATCTGGTGGAGCAACGACCGACAGTGAAGCCTAGGTTGCACGGAACGTAGATATGACCATAACCTTCACACAGGTTGCAATTATTCGTTTTATACGGTGTAAAGGCTGTTGTATTTATTTTGTATTTTATTCTTCTGGTGTTGACTTCTTAGGACCTAACTATTCGATCTGGTGGAACAACGCCGTAGAGTGAAGCCTAGGTTGCCCGAACGTAGAAATGACCATTACTTTCACACTGTTTGCAATTATTCCTTTTATACGATGGAAAAGCTGTTGTCTTTATATCGTATTTTATGCTTCTGGCGTTGACTTCTAAGGACCTAACTATTCGATCTGGTGGAGCAACGCCCTAGAGTGAAGCCTAGGTGGCTCGGAATGTAGAAATGACCATAACTTTCACACTGATTGCAATTATTCTTTTTATACGATGGAAAAACTGTTGCATCTTCATCGTATTTTATGCTTCTGGCGTTGACTTCTTAGGCCGTAACTATTCGATCTGGTGGGACAACGGCCTAGGGTGAAGCCTAGGTTGCCCGGAACGTAGAAATGACCATAACTTTCACACTGGTTGCAATTATTTGTTTTATACGATGGAAAAGCTGTTGTATTTATATCGTATTTTAGGCTTCTGGCGTTGACTTCTAAGGACCTAACTATTCGGTCTGGTGGAGCAACGCCCTAGAGTGAAGCCTAGGTTGCTCGGAATGTAGAAATGACCATAACTTTCACACTTGTTGCAATTATTTGTTTTATACGATGGAAAAACTGTTGCATCTTTATCGTATTTTGTGCTTCTGGCGTTGACTTCCTAGGCCGTAACTATTCGATCTGGTGGAGAACCGCCATGGAGTGAAGCCTGGGTTGCCCGGAACGTAGAAATAACCATAACTTTCACACTGGTTGCTATTATTCGTTTTATACGATGGAAAAACTGTTATATTTATATTGTATTTAAGCTTCTGGCGTTGACTTCTGAGGCCGTTGCTATTCCATGTGGTGGAAGAACGCCATAGAGTGAAACCTAGGTAGCCCGGCTCGTAGAAATGTCCATATCTTTCACACTGTTCGCAATTTTTCGTTTTATACGATGGAAAAACTGCTTTATTTATTTTGTATTTTATGCTTCTGGCGTTGACTTCTTAGGCCCTAACTATTCGATCTGGTGGAACAACGCCGTAGAGTGAAGCCTAGGTTGCCCGAACGTAGAAATGACCATTACTTTCACACTGTTTGCAATTATTCCTTTTATACGATGGAAAAGCTGTTGTATTTATATCGTATTTTATGCTTCTGGGGTTGACTTCTAAGGCCCTAAATATTCGATCTGGTGGAGCAATGCCTCAGAGTTAAGTCTAGGATGCCCGAAACGCCGAAATGATCATTACTTTCACGCTTGTTGCAATTATTCCTGTTATACGATGAAAAGAGTGTTGTATTTTTATTGTATTTTCTGCTTCAGGCGTGCACTTCTGAGGCCGTAGCTATTCGATGTGGTGGAAGAACACCATACAGTGAAGCCTAGGTTGCCCGGAACGTAGAAATGACCACTACCTTCACACTGTTTGCAATTATTCATTTAATACGATGGAAATGCTGTTGTATTTATATCGTATTTTATGCTTCGGGCGTAGACTTCTTAGGCCCTAACATTTCGATCTGGTGGAGCAACGCCCGACAGTGAAGCCTAGGTTGCCCGGAACGTAGATATGACCATAACCTTCACACAGGTTGCAATTAAGCGTTTTATACGGTGTAAAGGCTGTTGTATTTATTTTGTATTTTATTCTTCTGGTGTTGACTTCTTAGGACCTAACTATTCGATCTGGTGGAACAACGCCGTAGAGTGAAGCCTAGGTTGCCCGAACGTAGAAATGACCATTACTTTCACACTGTTTGCAATTATTCCTTTTATACGATGGAAAAGCTGTTGTCTTTATATCGTATTTTATGCTTCTGGCGTTGACTTCTAAGGACCTAACTATTCGATCTGGTGGAGCAACGCCCTAGAGTGAAGCCTAGGTGGCTCGGAATGTAGAAATGACCATAACTTTCACACTGATTGCAATTATTCTTTTTATACGATGGAAAAACTGTTGCATCTTCATCGTATTTTATGCTTCTGGCGTTGACTTCTTAGGCCGTAACTATTCGATCTGGTGGGACAACGGCCTAGGGTGAAGCCTAGGTTGCCCGGAACGTAGAAATGACCATAACTTTCACACT
Organism: Calliopsis andreniformis; assembly: GCF_051401765.1. Classification (NCBI taxonomy): domain Eukaryota; kingdom Metazoa; phylum Arthropoda; class Insecta; order Hymenoptera; family Andrenidae; genus Calliopsis; species Calliopsis andreniformis. The sequence goes on along the minus strand of NW_027480426.1, from coordinate 19,861,272 downwards.
GGTTGCAATTATTTGTTTTATACGATGGAAAAGCTGTTGTATTTATATCGTATTTTAGGCTTCTGGCGTTGACTTCTAAGGACCTAACTATTCGGTCTGGTGGAGCAACGCCCTAGAGTGAAGCCTAGGTTGCTCGGAATGTAGAAATGACCATAACTTTCACACTTGTTGCAATTATTTGTTTTATACGATGGAAAAACTGTTGCATCTTTATCGTATTTTGTGCTTCTGGCGTTGACTTCCTAGGCCGTAACTATTCGATCTGGTGGAGAACCGCCATGGAGTGAAGCCTGGGTTGCCCGGAACGTAGAAATAACCATAACTTTCACACTGGTTGCTATTATTCGTTTTATACGATGGAAAAACTGTTATATTTATATTGTATTTAAGCTTCTGGCGTTGACTTCTGAGGCCGTTGCTATTCGATGTGGTGGAAGAACGCCATAGAGTGAAACCTAGGTAGCCCGGCTCGTAGAAATGTCCATATCTTTCACACTGTTCGCAATTTTTCGTTTTATACGATGGAAAAACTGCTTTATTTATTTTGTATTTTATGCTTCTGGCGTTGACTTCTTAGGCCCTAACTATTCGATCTGGTGGAACAACGCCGTAGAGTGAAGCCTAGGTTGCCCGGAACGTAGAAATGACCATTACTTTCACACTGTTTGCAATTATTCGTTTTATACGATGGAAAAACTGTTGTATTTTTATTGCATTTTATGCGTCTGGCGTTCACTTCTTAGGCCCTAACTATTGGATCTGGTGGAACAACGCCCTAGGGTCAAGCCTAGGTTGCCCGGAACGTAGAAATGACCATACCTTTTACACTCGTTGCAATTATTCGTTTTATACAATGGAAAAACCGTTCTAATTATTTTGTATTTTATGCTTCGGGCGTTGACTTCTAAGACCCTAACTATTCAATCTGTTGGAGCAACGCCCTGGAGTGAAACCTGGGTTGCCCGGAACGTAGAAATGACCACTACTATCACACTGGTTGCAAATTATTCCTGCTATACGATGGAAAAACTGTTGTATTTTTATTGCATTTTATGCTTCTGGCGTTCACTTCTTAGGCCCTAACTATTCGATCTGGTGGAACAACGGCCTAGGGTGAAGCCTACGTTGCCCGGAACGTAGAAATGACCATAACTTTCACACTGGTTGCAATTATTTGTTTTATACAATGGAAAAGCTGTTGTATTTATATCGTATTTTATGCTTCTGGCGTTGACTTCTTAGGCCCTAACTATTCCATCTGGTGGAACAACGCCCTAGAGTAAAGCCCAGGTTGCGCGGAACGTAGAAATGACCATAACTTTCACACTGGTAGCAATTATTCGTTTTATACATTGGAAAAACTGTTGTATTTATATTGTATTTTATGCTTCTGGGGTTGACTTCTAAGGCCCTAAATATTCGATCTGGTGGAGCAATGCCTCAGAGTTAAGTCTAGGATGCCCGAAACGCCGAAATGATCATTACTTTCACGCTTGTTGCAATTATTCCTGTCATACGATGAAAAGACTGTTGTATTTTTATTGTATTTTATGCTTCAGGCGTGGACTTCTGAGGCCGTAGATATTCGATGTGGTGGAAGAACGCCATACAGTGAAGCCTAGGTTGCCCGGAACGTAGAAATGACCACTACTTTCACACTGTTTGCAATTATTCATTTAATACGATGGAAATGCTGTTGTATTTATATCGTATTTTATGCTTCGGGCGTAGACTTCTTAGGCCCTAACATTTCGATCTGGTGGAGCAACGCCCGACAGTGAAGCCTAGGTTGCCCTGAACGTAGATATGACCATAACCTTCACACAGGTTGCAATTATTCGTTTTATACGGTGTAAAGGCTGTTGTATTTATTTTGTATTTTATTCTTCTGGTGTTGACTTCTTAGGCCCTCACTATTCGATCTGGTTTAACAACGCCGTAGAGTGAAGCCTAGGTTGCCCGGAACGTAGAAATGACCATTACTTTCACACTGTTTGCAATTATACCTTTTATACGATGTAAAAGCTGTTGTATTAAATCGTATTTTATGCTTCTGGCGTTGACTTCTTAGGCCCTAACTATTCAATCTGTTGGAGCAAAGCCCTAGGGTGAAGCCTAGGTTGCTCGGAAAGTAGAAATGACCATAAGTTTCATACTGGTTGCAATTATTCGTTTTATACGATAGAAAAACTGTTGTATTTATATTGTATTTTATGCATCTGGCGTTGACTTCTCAGGACCTAATTATTCGATCTGGTGGAGCAATGCCTCAGAGTTAAGTCTAGGATGCCCGTAACGCCGAAATGATCATTACTTTCACGCTTGTTGCAATTATTCCTGTTATGCGATGAAAAGACTGTTGTATTTTTATTGTATTTTATGCTTCAGGCGTGGACTTCTGAGGCCGTAGCTATTCGATGTGGTGGAAGAACGCCATACAGTGAAGCCTAGGTTGCCCGGAACGTAGAAATGACCACTACATTCACACTGTTTGCAATTATTCTTTTAATACGATGGAAATGCTGTTGTATTTATATCGTATTTTATGCTTCGGGCGTTGACTTCTTAGGCCCTAACATTTCGATCTGGTGGTGCAACGCCCGACAGTGAAGCCTAGGTGGCTCGGAATGTAGAAATGACCATAACTTCCACACTGATTGCAATTATTCTTTTTATACGATGGAAAAACTGTTGCATCTTCATCGTATTTTATGCTTCTGGCGTTGACTTCTTAGGCCGTAACTATTCGATCTGGTGGGACAACGGCCTAGGGTGAAGCCTAGGTTGCCCGGAACGTAGAAATGACCATAGCTTTTACACTCGTAGCAATTATTCGTTTTATACAATGGAAAATCCGTTCTAATTATTTTGTATTTTATGCTTCGGGCGTTGACTTCTAAGACCCTAACTATTCAATCTGTTGGAGCAACGCCCTGGAGAGAAACCTGGGTTGCCCGGAACGTAGAAATGACCACTACTATCACACTGGTTGCAAATTATTCCTGCTATACGATGGAAAAACTGTTGTATTTTTATTGCATTTTATGCTTCTGGCGTTCACTTCTTAGGCCCTAACTATTCGATCTGGTGGAACAACGGCCTAGGGTGAAGCCTACGTTGCCCGGAACGTAGAAATGACCATAACTTTCACACTGGTTGCAATTATTTGTTTTATACGATGGAAAAGCTGTTGTATTTATATCGTATTTTATGCTTCTGGCGTTGACTTCTTAGGCCCTAACTATTCCATCTGGTGGAACAACGACCTAGAGTAAAGCCCAGGTTGCGCGGAACGTAGAACTGACCATAACTTTCACACTGGTAGCAATTATTCGTTTTATACATTGGAAAAACTGTTGTATTTATATTGTATTTTATGCTTCTGGGGTTGACTTCTAAGGCCCTAAATATTCGATCTGGTGGAGCAATGCCTCAGAGTTAAGTCTAGGATGCCCGAAACGCCGAAATGATCATTACTTTCACGCTTGTTGCAATTATTCCTGTCATACGATGAAAAGACTGTTGTATTTTTATTGTATTTTATGCTTCAGGCGTGGACTTCTGAGGCCGTAGCTATTCGATGTGGTGGAAGAACGCCATACAGTGAAGCCTAGGTTGCCCGGAACGTAGAAATGACCACTACTTTCACACTGTTTGCAATTATTCATTTAATACGATGGAAATGCTGTTGTATTTATATCGTATTTTATGCTTCGGGCGTAGACTTCTTAGGCCCTAACATTTCGATCTTGTGGAGCAACGCCCGACAGTGAAGCCTAGGTTGCCCGGAACGTAGATATGACCATAACCTTCACACAGGTTGCAATTATTCGTTTTATACGGTGTAAAGGCTGTTGTATTTATTTTGTATTTTATTCTTCTGGTGTTGACTTCTTAGGCCCTCACTATTCGATCTGGTTTAACAACGCCGTAGAGTGAAGCCTAGGTTGCCCGGAACGTAGAAATGACCATAGCTTTCACACTGGTTGCAATTAGTCGTTTTATGCGATGGAAAAGCTGTTGTATTTATATTGTATTTTATGCTTCAGGCGTTGACTTCTAAGGTCGCAGCTATTCGATGTGGTGGAGCTACACCCTAGAGCGAAGCCTTGGTTGCACGGGACGTAGAAATGTCCATTACCTTCACAGGGGTTGCAATTATTCCTGTTATACGATGGAAGGACTGTTGTATATTTATTGTATTTTATGGTTCTGGCGTTGACTTCTTAGGCCCTAGCTATTCGATCTCGTGGTGCAACGTCCAAGAGTGAAGCGTATGTTGCCCGAAACATAGAAATGTCCATTACTTTCACACTGTTTGCAATTATTCTTTTTATACGATGGAAAAACTGTTGTATTTTTATTGTATTTTATGCGTCTGGAGTTGTTTTCTAATGCCCTAACTATTCGACCTGGTGGTGCAATATCCTAGAGCGAAGCCTAGGTTGCCCGCAACGTAGTAATGACCATTACATTCACACTGGTTGCAATTATTCCTGTTATACGATGGAAGGACTGTTGTATTTTTACTGTATCTTATGCGTCTGGAGTAGTTTTCTAAGGCCCTAGCTATTCGACCTGGTGGTGCAACGCCCTAGTGCGAATCCTAGGTTGCATGGAACGTAGAAATGCCCATTACTTTCACACTGGTTGCAATTATTCCTGTTATACGATGGAACAACTATTGTATTTTTATTATATTTTACGCTTCTGGCGCTGACGTCTAAGAGCCTAGCTATTCGATCTGGTGGAGCAACACCCTAGAGCGAAACCTAGGTTGCCCGGAACGTAGAAATGACCATTACTTTCACACTGGTTGCAATTATTCCTGTTATACGATTGAAGGACTGTTGTATTTTTATAGTATTTTATGCTTCTGTCGTTGACTTCTTAGGCCCTAGCTATTCGATCTGGTGGCACAACGAACTAGAGTGAAGCCTAGGTTGCACGGATCGTATGAATGACCATAACTTTCACACTGGTTGCATTTATTCGTTTTATACAATGGAAAAACTGTTCTATTTATTTTGTATTTTATGCTTCGGGCGTCGACTACTAAATCCCTAACTATTCGATGTTGTGGAGCAACACCCTAGAGTGTGCCTAGGTTGCCCGGAACGTAGCAATGATCATTACTTTCACACTGGTTGCAATTATTCTTTTTATACGATGGAAAAACTGTTGCATTTTTACTGTATCTTATGTGTCTGGAGTTGTTTTCTTAGGCCCTAGCTATTCGACCTGCTGGTGCAACGCCCTAGTGCGAATCCTTGGTTGCACGGAACGTAGAAATGCCCATTACTTTCACACTGGTTGCAATTATTCCTCTTATACGATCGAACAACTGTTGTATTTTTATTATATTTCATGCTTCTGGCGCTGACGTCTAAGTCCCTAGCTATTCGATCTGGTGCAGCAACGCCCTAGTGTGACGCCTAGGTTGCGCGGAACGTAGAAATGACAATAACTTTCACACTGGTTGCAATTGCTCGCTTTACACGTAGGAAAAACTGTTGTATTTATATTGTATTTTATACTTCTGGCGTTGAATTCTAAGTCCCTAGCTATTCGATCTGGTGGAGCAACGCCCTAGAGTCAAGCCTAGGTTGCCCAGAATGTAGAAATGACCATCACTTTCACACTGGTTGCAATTATTCGCTTAATATGATGGAAAAACTGTTGTATTTATATTGTATTTTATACTTCTGGCGTTGACTTCTTAGGCCCTAACTATTCGATCTGGTCGAGCAACGCCCTAGAGTGAAGCCTAGGTTACCCGGAACGTAGAAATGACCAGTACTTTCACACTGGCTGCAATTATTCCTGTTATACTATGGAAAGATTGTTGTATTTTTATTGTGTTTTTTGCTTCAGGGGTTGACTTCTCAGGCGCTAACTATTCGATCTGGTGCAGCAACGCCCTAGAGTGAAGCCTAGGTTACACGGAACGTAGAAATGACCAGTACTTTCACACTGGATGCAATTATTCCTGTCATACGATGGAAGGACTGTTGTATTTTTATTGTATTTTATGTTTCAGGCGTTGACTTCTAAGGTCCTAGCTATTCGATCTCATGGAGCAACGTCCAAGAGTGAAGCGTATGTTGCCCGAAGCGTAGGAATGACAATTACTTTCACACTGGTTGCAATTATTCTTTTTATACGATAGAAATCTGTTGTATTTTTATTATATTTTATGCTTCTGGCGCTGACGTCTAAGTCCCTAGCTATTCGATCTGGTGGAGCAACACCCTAGAGCGAAACCTAGGTTGCGCGGAACGTAGTAATGACTATTGCTTTCACACTGGTTGCAATTATTCCTGTTATATGACGGAAACACTGTTGTATTTTTTTTGCATTTTATGGTTCGGGCGTTGACTTCTAAGGCCCTAACTATTCCATCTGTTGGAGCAAGGCCCTATGGTGAAGCCTAGGTTTCTCGGAAAGTAGAAATGACCATAAGTTTCATACTGGTTGCAATTATTCGTTTTATACGATGGAAAAGCTGTTGTATTTATATTGTATTTTATGCTTCTGGCGTTGACTTCTAAGGCACTAGCTATTCGATATGGTGGAGCAACGCCCTAGATAGAAGCCTAGTTTGCCCGGAACGTAGAATTGGCCATCACTTTCAAACTGGTTGCAATTATTCCTGTTGTATGATGGAAACACTGTTGTATTTTTTTTGCATTTTATGGTTCGGGCGTTCACTTCTAAGGCACTAGCTATTCGATCTGGTGGAGCAACGCCCTAGAGTGAAGCCTAGGTTGCCCGGAACGTAGAATTGGCCATCAATTTCAAACTGGTCGCAATTATTCCTGTTATATGATGGAAACACTGTTGTTTTTTTTTTGCATTTTATGGCTCGGGCGTTGACTTCTAAGGCCCTTACTATTCAATCTGATGGAGCAACGCCCTAGGCTGAAGCCTAGGTTGCTCGGAAAGTAGAAATGTCCATAAGTTTCATACTGGTTGCAATTATTCGTTTTATACGTTGGAAAAACTGTTGTATTTATATTGTATTTTATGCTTCTGGCGTTGACTTCTTAGGCCCTAACATTTCGTTCTGGTGGAACAGCGCCGTAGAGGGAAGCCTAGGTTGCCCGGAACGTAGAAATGACCATTACTTTCACACTGTTTGCAATTATTCCTTTTATACGATGGAAAAGCTGTTGTATTTATATCGTATTTTATGCTTCTGGCGTTGACTTCTAAGGCCCTAGCTATACGATCTAGTGCAGCAACACCCTAGAGTGAAGCCTAGGTTGCTCGGAAAGGAGAAATGACCATCACTTTCAAACTGGATGCAATTATTCCTGTTATATGATGGAAACACTGTTTTATTTTTTTTGCATTTTATGGTTCGGGCGTTGACTTCTAAGGCCCTAACTATTCAATCTGTTGGAGCAACGCCCTAGGGTGAAGCCTAGGTTGCTCGGAAAGTAGAAATGTCCATAAGTTTCATACTGGTTGCAATTATTCGTTATATACGATGGAAAAACTGTTGTATTTATATTGTATTTTATGCTGCTGGCGTTGACTTCTTAGGCCCTAACTATTCGATCTGGTGGAACAGCGCCGTAGAGTGAAGCCTAGGTTGCCCGGAACGTAGAAATACCATTACTTTCACACTGTTTGCAATTATTCCTTTTATACGATGGAAAAGCTGTTGTATTTATATCGTATTTTATGCTTCTGGCGTTGACTTCTAAGGCCCTAGCTATTCGATCTAGTGGAGCAACGCCCTAGAGTGAAGCCTAGGTTGCCCGGAAAGGAGAAATGACTATCACTTTCAAACTGGATGCAATTATTCCTGTTATATGATGGAAACACAGTTGTATTTTTTTTTGCATTTTATGGTTCGGGCGTTGACTTCTAAGGCCCTAACTATTCAATCTGTTGGAGCAACGCCCTAAGGTGAAGCATAGGTTGCTCGGAAAGTGGAAATGTCCATAAGTTTCATACTGGTTGCAATTATTCGTTTTATACGTTGGAAAAACTGTTGTATTTATATTGTATTTTATGCTTCTGGCGTTCACTTCTTAGGCCCTAACTATTCGATCTGGTGGAGCAACGCCCTAGGGTGAAGCCTAGGTTGCCCGGAACGTAGAAATGACCATAACTTTTACACTGGTAGCAATTATTCCTTTTATACGATGGAAAAGCTGTTGTATTTATATCGTATTTTATGCTTCTGGCGTTTACTTCAAATGACCTAACTATTCGATCTGGTGGAGCAACGCCCTAGAGTGAAGCCTAGGTTGCTCGGAATGTAGAAATGACCATAACTTTCACACTGGTTGCAATTATTCGTTTTATACGATGGAAACGCTGTTGTATTTATATTGTATTTTATGCCTCTGGCGTTGACTTCTAAGGCCGTAGCTATTAGATGTGGAGGAGCAACGCCCTAGAGTGACGCCTAGGGTGCTCGGAACGTAGAAATGACCATTACTTTCACACTGGTTGCAATTATTCGTTATATACGATGGAAAAGCTGTTGTATTTATATCGTATTTTATGCTTCTGGCGTTGACTTCTTAGGCCGTAACTATTCGGCCTGGTGGAGCAGCGCCCTAGAGTGAAGCCTATGTTGCTCGGAATGTAGAAATGACCATAACTTTCACACTGGTTTTAATTATTCGTTTTATACGATGGAAACGCTGTTGTATTTATATTGTATTTTATGCCTCTGGCGTTGACTTCTAAGGCCGTGGCTATTAGATGTGGTGGAGCAACGCCCTACAGTGACGCCTAGGGTGATCGGAACGTAGATATGACCATTACTTTCACACTGCTTGCAATTATTCGTTTTATACGATGAAAAAGCTGTTGTATTTTTTTTGCATTCTATGGTTCGGGCGTTGACGTCTTAGGCCCTAACTATTCAATCTGTTGGAGCAGCGCCCTAGGGTGAAGCCTAGGCTGCTCGGAAAGTAGAAATACCATTACTTTCACACTGTTTGCAATTATTCCTTTTATACGATGGAAAAGCTGTTGTATTTATATCGTATTTTATGCTTCTGGCGTTGACTTCTAAGGCCCTAGCTATTCGATCTAGTGGAGCAACGCCCTAGAGTGAAGCCTAGGTTGCCCGGAAAGGAGAAATGACCATCACATTCAAACTGGATGCAATTACTCCTGTTACATGATGGAAACACAGTTGTATTTTTTTTGCATTTTATGGTTCGGGCGTTGACTTCTAAGGCCCTAACTATTCAATCTGTTGGAGCAACGCCCTAGAGTGAAGCCGATGTTGCTCGGAATTTAGAAATGACCATAACTTTCACACTGATTGCAATTACTCGTGTTATCCGATGGAAAAACTGTTGCATCTTTATTGCATCTTATGCTTCTGGCGTTGACTTCTAAGGCCCTAACTGTTCGATCTGGTGGAGCAACGTCCTAGAGTGAAGCCTAGGTTTCCCGGTACGTCGGAATGACCATTACTTTCACACTAGTTGCAATAACTCGTTTTATACGATGGAAAAGCTGTTGTATTTATATCGTATTTTATGCTTCTGGCGTTGACTTCTTAGGCCCTAAATATTCGATCTGGTGGAACACCGCCCTAGAGTGAAGCCTATGTTGCCCGGAACGTAGAAATGACCATAACTTTCACACTGGTAGCAATTACTCGTTTTATACGATGGAAAAACTGTTGTGTTTATATTGTATTTTATGCTTCTGGCGTTGACTTCTAAGGCACTAACTATTCGATCTGGTGGAGCAACGCCCTAGAGTGAAGCCTAGGTTGCCCGGAACGTAGAAATGACCATCACTTTCAAACTGGTTGCAATTATTCCTGTTATAGGATGGAAAGACTGTTGTATTTTTATTGTATTTTATGCTTCATGCGTTGACTTCTGAGGCCGTAACTAGTCGATGTGGTGGAACAACGCCATAGAGTGAAGCCTGGGTTGCCCGGAACGTAGAAATGACCATAACTTTCACACTGGATGCTATTATTCGTTCTATACGATGGAAATACTGTTATATTTATTATGTATCTTATGCTTCTGGCGTTGACTTCTTAGGCACTAACAATTCGATCTGGTCGAACAACGCCCTAGAGTGAAGCCTAGGTTGCCTGGAACGTACAAATGACCATCACTTTCACACGGGTTGCAATTATTCCTCTTATAGGATGGAAAGACTGTTGTATTTTTATTGTATTTTATGCTTCAGGCGTTGACTTCTGAGGACGTAGCTATCCGATGTGGTGGAAGAACGCCATAGAGTGAAGCCTAGGTTGCCCGGAACGTAGAAATGACCATCACTTTCAAACTGGTTGCAATTAATCCTTTTATACGATGGAAAAACTGTTGTATTTTTATTGCATTTTATGCTTCCGTCGTTGACTTCTAAGGCCCTATCTATTCAGTCTGTTGGAGCAACGCCCTAGGGTGAAGCCTAGGTTGCCCGGAAAGTAGAAATGACGTCAACTTTCACACTGGTTGCAATTATTCGTTTTATACGATATAAAAACTGTTGTATTTATATTGTATTTTATGCTTCTGGCGTTGACTTCTAAGGCACTAAATATTCGATCTGGTGGAGCAACGCCCTAGAGTGAAGCCTAAGTTGCCCGGAACGTAGTTATTGCCATCACTTTCAGACTGGTTGCAAATACTCCTGTTATATGATGGAAAAGCTGTTGTATTTTTATTGCATTATATGCTTCGGGCATTAACTTCTAAGGCCCTATCTATTCAATCTGTAAGAGCAACGCCCTAGGGTGTAGCCTAGGTTGCCCGTAAAGTAGAAATGACCATAGCTTTCATACTGGTTGCAATTATTCGTTTTGTATGATGGAAAAACTGTTGTATTTATATTGTATTTTATGCTTCTGGCGTTCGCTTCATAGGCCCTAACTATTCGATCTGGTGGAACAACGCCCTATGGTGAAGCCTAGGTTGACCGGAACGTAGAAATGACCATAACTTTCACACCGGTTGCTATTATTCGTTTTATACGATGGAAAAGCTGTTATATTTATATTGTATCTTATGCTTCTGGCGTTGACTTCTTAGGACCTAACTATTCGGTCTGGTGGAGCAGCACCCTAGAGTGAAGCCTAGGTTGCTCGGAATGTAGAAATGACCATTACTTTCACACTGGTTGCAATCATTCGTTTGATACGATGGAAAAGCTGTTGTATTTATATTGTATTTTATGCCTCTGGCGTAGACTTCTAAGGCCGTAGCTATTACATGTGGTGGAGCAACGCCCTAGGGTGAAGCCTAGGTTGCTCGGAAAGTAGAAATGACCATAAGTTTCATACTGGTTGAAATTATTCGGTTTATACGATGGAAAAACTGTTATATTTATAATGTATTTTATGCTTCTGGCGTTGACTTCTAAGGCACTGACTATTCGATCTGGTGGAGCAACGCCCTGGAGTGAAGCCTAGGTTGCCCGGAACGTAGAATTGGCTATCACTTTTAAACTGGTTGCAATTATTCCTGATATATGATGGAAACACTGTTGTATTTTTTTTGCATTTTATGGTTCGGGCGTTGACTTCTAAGGCCCTAACTATTCAATCTGTTGGAGCAACGCCGTAGGGTGAAGCCTAGGTTGCTCGGAAAGTAGAAATGACCATAAGTTTCATACTGGTTGCAATTATTCGTTTTATACGATGGAAAAACAGTTGTATTTATATTGTATTTTATGCTTCTGGCGTTGACTTCTAAGGCACTAACTATTCGATCTGGTGGAGCGACGCAATAGAGTGATGCCTAGGTTGCCCGGACCGTAGAATTGGCCATCAATTTCAAACTGGTTGCAATTATACCTGTTATATGATGGAAACACTGCTGTATATTTTTTGCATTTTATGCTTCTGGCGTTGACCTCTAAGGCACTGACTATTCGATCTGGTGGAGCAACGCCCTGGAGTGAAGCCTAGGTTGCCCGGAACGTAGAATTGGCTATCACTTTTAAACTGGTTGCAATTATTCCTGATATATGATGGAAACACGGTTGTATTTTTTTTGCATTTTATGGTTCGGGCGTTGAATTCTAAGGCCCTAACTATTCAATCTGTTGTAGCAACGCCCTAGGGTGACGCCTAGATTGCTCGGAAAGTAGAAATGTCCATAAGTTTCATACTGGTTGCAATTATTCGTTTTATACGATGGAAAAACTGTTGTATTTATATTGTATTGTATGCCTCTGGCGTTGACTTCTAAGGCACTAACTATTCGATCCGGTGGAGCAACGCGATAGAGTGAAGCCTAGGTTGCCCGGAACGTAGAATTGGCCATCACTTTCAAAATGGTTGCAATTATTCCTGTTATATGTTGGAAACACTGTTGTATTTTTTTTGCATTTTATGGTTCGGGCGTTGACTTCTAAGGCCCTAACTATTCAATCCGTTGGAGCAGCGCCCTAGGGTGAAGCTTAGGTTGCTCGGAAAGTAGAAATAACCAAAAGTTTCATACTGGTTGCAATTATTCGTTTTATACGATGGAAATACTGTTGTATTTATATTGTATTTTATGCTTCTGGCGTTGACTTCTAAGTACCTAACTATTCGATCTGGTGGAGCAACGCCCTAGAGTGAAGCCAAGGTTGCTCGGAAAGTAGAAATGACCATAAGTTTCATCCTGGTTGCAATTATTCGTTTTATACGATGGAAAAACTGTTGTATTTATATTGTATTCTATGTTTCTGGCGTTGACTTCTAAGGCACTATCTATTCGATTTGATGGAGCACCGCCCTAGACTGAAGCCCAGGTTGCCCGGAACGTAGAATTGGCCATCACTTTCAAAATGGTTGCAATTATTCCTGTTATATGTTGGAAACACTGTTGTATTTTTTTTGCATCTTATGGTTCGGGCGTTAACTTCTAAGGCCCTAACTATTCAATCCGTTGGAGCAACGCCCTAGAGTGAAGCCAAGGTTGCTCGGAAAGTAGAAATGACCATAAGTTTCATCCTGGTTGCAATTATTCGTTTTATACGATGGAAAAACTGTTGTATTTATATTGTATTCTATGCTTCTGGCGTTGACTTCTAAGGCACTATCTATTCGATCTGGTGGAGCAACGCCCTAGACTGAAGCCTAGGTTGCCCGGAACGTAGAATTGGCCATCACTTTCGAACTGGTAGCAATTATTCCTGTTATATGATGGAAACACTGTTGTATTTTGTTTGCATTGTATGGTTCGGGCGTTGACTTCTAAGGCCCTAACTATTCAATCTGTTGGAGCAACGCCCTAGGGTGAAGCCTAGGTTGCTCGGAAAGTAGAAATGACCATAGGTTTCATACTGGTTGCAATTATTCGTTTTATACGATGGAAAAACTGTTGTATTTATACTGTATTTTATGCTTCTGGCGTTGACTTCTAAGGCCCTAGCTATTCGATCTAGTGGAGCAACGCCCTTGGGTGAAGCCTAGGTTGCCCGGAACGTAGAAATGACCATAACTTTTACACTGGTAGCAATTATTCGTTTTATGCAATGGAAAAACTGTTCCATTTATTTTGTATTTTATGCTTCGGGCGTTGACTTCTAAGGCCCTAACTGTTTGATCTGCTGGAGCAACGCCCTAGAGTGAAGCCTAGGTTGCCCGGAACGTAGAAATGACCATTACTTTCACACTGTTTGCAATTATTCCTTTTATACGATGGAAAACTGTTGTATTTATATCGTATTTTATGCTTCTGGCGTTGACTTCCAAGGACCTAACTATTCGATCTGGCGGAGCAACGCCCTAGAGTGAAGCCTAGGTTGCTCGGAATGTAGAAATGACCATAACTCTCACACTGGTTGCAATTATTCGTTTTATACGATGGAAAAACTGTTGCATCTTTATCGTATTTTATGCTTCTGGCGATGACTTCTTAGGCCGTAACTATTCGATCTGGAGTAGCAACGCCCTGGAGTGAAACCTAGGTTGCCCGGAACGTAGAAATGACCATAACTTTTACACTGGTAGCAATTATTCCTGTTATATGATGGAAACACTGTTGCATTTTTATTGCATTTTATGCTTCGGGCGTTGACTTCTAAGGCCCTAACTATTCAATCTGATGGAGCAACGCCCTAGGGTGAAGCCTAGGTTGCTCGGAAAGTAGAAATGTCCATAAGTTTCATACTGGTTGCAATTATTCGTTTTATGCGATGGAAAAACTGTTGTATTTATATTGTATTTTATGCTTCTGGCGTTGACTTCTAAGTACCTAACTATTCGATCTGGTGGAGCAACGCCCTAGAGTGAAGCCAAGGTTGCTCGGAAAGTAGAAATGACCATAAGTTTCATCCTGGTTGCAATTATTCGTTTTATACGATGGAAAAACTGTTGTATTTATATTGTATTCTATGCTTCTGGCGTTGACTTCTAAGGCACTATCTATTCGATTTGGTGGAGCACCGCCCTAGACTGAAGCCCAGGTTGCCCGGAACGTAGAATTGGCCATCACTTTCAAAATGGTTGCAATTATTCCTGTTATATGTTGGAAACACTGTTGTATTTTTTTTGCATCTTATGGTTCGGGCGTTAACTTCTAAGGCCCTAACTATTCAATCCGTTGGAGCAACGCCCTAGAGTGAAGCCAAGGTTGCTCGGAAAGTAGAAATGACCATAAGTTTCATCCTGGTTGCAATTATTCGTTTTATACGATGGAAAAACTGTTGTATTTATATTGTATTCTATGCTTCTGGCGTTGACTTCTAAGGCACTATCTATTCGATCTGGTGGAGCAACGCCCTAGACTGAAGCCTAGGTTGCCCGGAACGTAGAATTGGCCATCACTTTCGAACTGGTAGCAATTATTCCTGTTATATGATGGAAACACTGTTGTATTTTGTTTGCATTGTATGGTTCGGGCGTTGACTTCTAAGGCCCTAACTATTCAATCTGTTGGAGCAACGCCCTAGGGTGAAGCCTAGGTTGCTCGGAAAGTAGAAATGACCATAGGTTTCATACTGGTTGCAATTATTCGTTTTATACGATGGAAAAACTGTTGTATTTATATTGTATTTTATGCTTCTGGCGTTGACTTCTAAGGCCCTAGCTATTCGATCTAGTGGAGCAACGCCCTTGGGTGAAGCCTAGGTTGCCCGGAACGTAGAAATGACCATAACTTTTACACTGGTAGCAATTATTCGTTTTATGCAATGGAAAAACTGTTCCATTTATTTTGTATTTTATGCTTCGATCGTTGACTTCTAAGGCCCTAACTGTTTGATCTGCTGGAGCAACGCCCTAGAGTGAAGCCTAGGTTGCCCGGAACGTAGAAATGACCATTACTTTCACACTGTTTGCAATTATTCCTTTTATACGATGGAAAACTGTTGTATTTATATCGTATTTTATGCTTCTGGCGTTGACTTCTAAGGACCTAACTATTCGATCTGGCGGAGCAACGCCCTAGAGTGAAGCCTAGGTTGCTCGGAATGTAGAAATGACCATAACTCTCACACTGGTTGCAATTATTCGTTCTATACGATGGAAAAACTGTTGCATCTTTATCGTATTTTATGCTTCTGGCGATGACTTCTTAGGCCGTAACTATTCGATCTGGAGTAGCAACGCCCTGGAGTGAAACCTAGGTTGCCCGGAACGTAGAAATGACCATAACTTTTACACTGGTAGCAATTATTCCTGTTATATGATGGAAACACTGTTGCATTTTTATTGCATTTTATGCTTCGGGCGTTGACTTCTAAGGCCCTAACTATTCAATCTGATGGAGCAACGCCCTAGGGTGAAGCCTAGGTTGCTCGGAAAGTAGAAATGTCCATAAGTTTCATACTGGTTGCAATTATTCGTTTTATGCGATGGAAAAACTGTTGTATTTATATTGTATTTTATGCTTCTGGCGTTGACTTCTAAGTACCTAACTATTCGATCTGGTGGAGCAACGCCCTAGAGTGAAGCCAAGGTTGCTCGGAAAGTAGAAATGACCATAAGTTTCATCCTGGTTGCAATTATTCGTTTTATACGATGGAAAAACTGTTGTATTTATATTGTATTCTATGCTTCTGGCGTTGACTTCTAAGGCACTATCTATTCGATTTGGTGGAGCACCGCCCTAGACTGAAGCCCAGGTTGCCCGGAACGTAGAATTGGCCATCACTTTCAAAATGGTTGCAATTATTCCTGTTATATGTTGGAAACACTGTTGTATTTTTTTTGCATCTTATGGTTCGGGCGTTAACTTCTAAGGCCCTAACTATTCAATCCGTTGGAGCAACGCCCTAGAGTGAAGCCAAGGTTGCTCGGAAAGTAGAAATGACCATAAGTTTCATCCTGGTTGCAATTATTCGTTTTATACGATGGAAAAACTGTTGTATTTATATTGTATTCTATGCTTCTGGCGTTGACTTCTAAGGCACTATCTATTCGATCTGGTGGAGCAACGCCCTAGACTGAAGCCTAGGTTGCCCGGAACGTAGAATTGGCCATCACTTTCGAACTGGTAGCAATTATTCCTGTTATATGATGGAAACACTGTTGTATTTTGTTTGCATTGTATGGTTCGGGCGTTGACTTCTAAGGCCCTAACTATTCAATCTGTTGGAGCAACGCCCTAGGGTGAAGCCTAGGTTGCTCGGAAAGTAGAAATGACCATAGGTTTCATACTGGTTGCAATTATTCGTTTTATACGATGGAAAAACTGTTGTATTTATATTGTATTTTATGCTTCTGGCGTTGACTTCTAAGGCCCTAGCTATTCGATCTAGTGGAGCAACGCCCTTGGGTGAAGCCTAGGTTGCCCGGAACGTAGAAATGACCATTACTTTCACACTGTTTGCAATTATTCCTTTTATACGATGGAAAACTGTTGTATTTATATCGTATTTTATGCTTCTGGCGTTGACTTCTAAGGACCTAACTATTCGATCTGGCGGAGCAACGCCCTAGAGTGAAGCCTAGGTTGCTCGGAATGTAGAAATGACCATAACTCTCACACTGGTTGCAATTATTCGTTTTATACGATGGAAAAACTGTTGCATCTTTATCGTATTTTATGCTTCTGGCGATGACTTCTTAGGCCGTAACTATTCGATCTGGAGTAGCAACGCCCTGGAGTGAAACCTAGGTTGCCCGGAACGTAGAAATGACCATAACTTTTACACTGGTAGCAATTATTCCTGTTATATGATGGAAACACTGTTGCATTTTTATTGCATTTTATGCTTCGGGCGTTGACTTCTAAGGCCCTAACTATTCAATCTGATGGAGCAACGCCCTAGGGTGAAGCCTAGGTTGCTCGGAAAGTAGAAATGTCCATAAGTTTCATACTGGTTGCAATTATTCGTTTTATGCGATGGAAAAACTGTTGTATTTATATTGTATTTTATGCTTATGGCGTTGACTTCTAAGGCACCAACTATTCGATCTGGTGGAGCGACGCAATAGAGTGAAGCCTAGGTTGCCCGGAACGTAGAATTGGCCATCACTTTCAAAATGGTTGCAATTATTCCTGTTATATGTTGGAAACACTGTTGTATTTTTTTTGCATTTTATGGTTGGGGCGTTGACTTCTAAGGCCCTAACTATTCAATCCGTTGGAGCAACGCCCTAGGCTGAAGCTTAGGTTGCTCGGAAAGTAGAAATGACCAAAAGTTTCATACTGGTTGCAATTATTCGTTTTATACGATGGAAATACTGTTGTATTTATATTGTATTTTATGCTTCTGGCGTTGACTTCTAAGGACCTAACTATTCGATCTGGTGGAGCAACGCCCTAGAGTGAAGCCAAGGTTGCTCGGAAAGTAGAAATGACCATAAGTTTCATCCTGGTTGCAATTATTCGTTTTATACGATGGAAAAACTGTTGTATTTATATTGTATTCTATGCTTCTGGCGTTGACTTCTAAGGCACTATCTATTCGATCTGGTGGAGCAACGCCCTAGACTGAAGCCTAGGTTGCCCGGAACGTAGAATTGGCCATCACTTTCAAACTGGTTGCAATTATTCCTGTTATATGATGGAAACACTGTTGTATTTTTTTTGCATTTTATGGTTTGGGCGTTGACTTCTAAGGCCCTAACTATTCAATCTGTTGGACCAACGCCCTAGGGTGAAGCCTAGCTTGCTCGGAAAGTAGAAATGACCATAAGTTTCATACTGGTTGCATTTATTCGTTTTATACGATGGAAAAGCTGTTGTATTTATATCGTATTTTATGCTTCTGGCGTTGACTTCTTAGGCCGTAACTATTCGGTCTGGTGGAGCAACGCCCTGGAGTGAAACCTAGGTTGCCCGGAACGTAGAATTGGCCATCAATTTCAAACTGGTTGCAATTATACCTGTTATATGATGGAAACACTGCTGTATTTTTTTTGCATTTTATGGATCGGGCGTTGACTTCTAAGGCCCTAACTATTCAATCCGTTGGAGCAACGCCCTAGGGTGAAGCCTAGGTTGCTCGGAAAGTAGAAATGACCATAAGTTTCAAACTGGTTGCAATTATTCGTTTTATACGATGGAAAAACTGTTGTATTTATATTGTATTTTATGCTTCTGGCGTTGACTTCTAAGGCACTAACTATTCGATCTGGTGGAGCAACGCCCTAGAGTGAAGCCTAGGTTGCCCGTAACGTAGAATTGGCCATCACTTTCAAACTGGTTGCAATTATGCCTGATATATGATGGAAACACTGTTGTATTTTTTTTGCATTTTATGGTTCGGGCGTTGACATCTAAGGCGCTAACTATTCAATCTGTTGGAGCAACGCCCTAGGGTGAAGCCTAGGTTGCTCGGAAAGTAGAAATGACCATAGGTTTCATACTGGTTGCAATTATTCGTTTTATACGATGGAAATACTGTTGTATTTATATTGTATTTTATGCTTCTGGCGTTGACTTCTAAGGCCCTAGCTATTCGATCTAGTGGAGCAACGCCCTTGGGTGAAGCCTAGGTTGCCCGGAACGTAGAAATGACCATAACTTTTACACTGGTAGCAATTATTCGTTTCATGCAATGGAAAAACTGTTCCATTTATTTTGTATTTTAAGCTTCGGGCGTTGACTTCTAGGGCCCTAACTGTTTGATCTGCTGGAGCAACGCCCTAGAGTGAAGCCTAGGTTGCCCGGAACGTAGAAATGACCATTACTTTCACACTGTTTGCAATTATTCCTTTTATACGATGGAAAACTGTAGTATTTATATCGTATTTTATGCTTCTGGCGTTGACTTCTAAGGACCTAACTATTCGATCTGGCGGAGCAACGCCCTAGAGTGAAGCCTAGGTTGCTCGGAATGTGGAAATGACCATAAGTCTCACACTGGTTGCAATTATTCGTTTTATACGGTGGAAAAACTGTTGCATCTTTATCGTATTTTATGCTTCTGGCGATGACTTCTTAGGCCGTAACTATTCGATCTGGTGTAGCAACGCCCTGGAGTGAAACCTAGGTTGCCCGGAACGTAGAAATGACCATAACCTTTACACTGGTAGCAATAATTCCTGTTATATGATGGAAACACTGTTGTATTTTTATTGCATTTTATGCTTCGGGCGTTGACTTCTAAGGCCCTAACTATTCAATCTGTTGGAGCAACGCCCTAGGGTGAAGCCTAGGTTGCTCGGAAAGTAGAAATGTCCATAAGTTTCATACTGGTTGCAATTATTCGTTTTATGCGATGGAAAAACTGTTGTATTTATATTGTATTTTATGCTTCTGGCGTTGACTTCTAAGGCACTAACTATTCGATCTGGTGGAGCAACGCAATAGAGTGAAGCCTAGGTTGCCCGGAACGTAGAATTGGCCATCACTTTCAAAATGGTTGCAATTATTCCTGTTATATGTTGGAAACACTGTTGTATTTTTTTTGCATTTTATGGTTCGGGCGTTGACTTCTAAGGCCCTAACTATTCAATCCGTTGGAGCAACGCCCCAGGGTGAAGCTTAGGTTGCTCGGAAAGTAGAAATGACCAAAAGTTTCATACTTGTTGCAATTATTCGTTTTATACGATGGAAATACTGTTGTATTTATATTGTATTTTACGCTTCTGGCGTTGACTTCTAAGTACCTAACTATTCGATCTGCTGGAGCAACGCCCTAGAGTGAAGCCAAGGTTGCTCGGAAAGTAGAAATGACCATAAGTTTCATCCTGGTTGCAATTATTCGTTTTATACGATGGAAAAACTGTTGTATTTATATTGTATTCTATGCTTCTGGCGTTGACTTCTAAGGCACTATCTATTCGTTCTGGTGGAGCACCGCCCTAGACTGAAGCCTAGGTTGCCCGGAACGTAGAATTGGCCATCACTTTCAAAATGGTTGCAATTATTCCTGTTATATGCTGGAAACACTGTTGTATTTTGTTTGCATTGTATGGTTCGGGCGTTGACTTCTAAGGCCCTAGCTATTCGATCTAGTGGAGCAACGCCCTTGGGTGAAGCCTAGGTTGCCCGGAACGTAGAAATGACCATAACTTTTACACTGGTAGCAATTATTCGTTTCATGCAATGGAAAAACTGTTCCATTTATTTTGTATTTTATGCTTCGGGCGCTGACTTCTAAGGCCCTAACTGTTTGATCTGCTGGAGCAACGCCCTAGAGTGAAGCCTAGGTTGCCCGGAACGTAGAAATGACCATTACTTTCACACTGTTTGCAATTATTCCTTTTATACGATGGAAAACTGTTGTATTTATATCGTATTTTATGCTTCTGGCGTTGACTTCTAAGGACCTAACTATTCGATCTGGCGGAGCAACGACCTAGAGTGAAGCCTAGGTTGCTCGGAATGTAGAAATGACCATAACTCTCACACTGGTTGCAATTATTCGTTTTATACGATGGAAAAACTGTTGCATCTTTATCGTATTTTATGCTTCTGGCAATGACTTCTTAGGCCGTAACTATTCGATCTGGAGCAGCAACGCCCTGGAGTGAAACCTAGGTTGCCCGGAACGTAGAAATGACCATAACTTTTACACTGGTAGCAATTATTCCTGTTATATGATGGAAACACTGTTGCATTTTTATTGCATTTTATGCTTCGGCCGTTGACTTCTAAGGCCCTAACTATTCAATCTGATGGAGCAACGCCCTAGGGTGAAGCCTAGGTTGCTCGGAAAGTAGAAATGTCCATAAGTTTCATACTGGTTGCAATTATTCGTTTTATGCGATGGAAAAACTGTTGTATTTATATTGTATTTTATGCTTCTGGCGTTGACTTCTAAGGCACCAACTATTCGATCTGGTGGAGCAACGCAATAGAGTGAAGCCTAGGTTGCCCGGAACGTAGAATTGGCCATCACTTTCAAAATGGTTGCAATTATTCCTGTTATATGTTGTAAACACTGTTGTATTTTTTTTGCATTTTATGGTTGGGGCGTTGACTTCTAAGGCCCTAACTATTCAATCCGTTGGAGCAACGCCCTAGCGTGAAGCTTAGGTTGCTCGGAAAGTAGAAATGACCAAAAGTTTCATACTGGTTGCAATTATTAGTTTTATACGATGGAAATACTGTTGTATTTATATTGTATTTTATGCTTCTGGCGTTGACTTCTAAGGACCTAACTATTCGATCTGGTGGATCAACGCCCTAGAGTGAAGCCAAGGTTGCTCGGAAAGTAGAAATGACCATAAGTTTCATCCTGGTTGCAATTATTCGTTTTATACGATGGAAAAACTGTTGTATTTGTATTGTATTCTATGCTTCTGGCGTTGACTTCTAAGGCACTATCTATTCGATCTGGTGGAGCAACGCCCTAGACTGAAGCGTAGGTTGCCCGGAACGTAGAATTGGCCATCACTTTCAAACTGGTAGCAATTATTCCTGTTATATGATGGAAACACTGTTGTATTTTGTTTGCATTTTATGGTTCGGGCGTTGACTTCTAAGGCCCTAACTATTCAATCTGTTGGAGCAACGCCCTAGAGTGAAGCCTAGGTTGCCTGGAACGTAGAAATGACCATAACTTTCACACTGGTTGCTATTATTCGTTTTATGCGATGGAAAAACTGTTATATTTATATTGTATTTTATGCTTCTGGCGTTGACTTCTTAGGCCGTAGCTATTCGATGTGGTGGATGAAAGCCATAGAGGGTCGCCTAGGTTGCCCGGAACGTAGAAATGACCATAACTTTCACACTGGTTGCAATTATTCGTTTTATACGATGGAAAAGCTGTTGTATTTATATCGTATTTTATGCTTCTGGCGTTGACTTCTTAGGCCCTAACTATTCGATCTGGTGGAACAACGCCCTAGAGTGAAGCCTAGGTTGCCTGGAACGTAGAAATGACCATAGCTTTCATACTGGTTGCAATTATTCGTTTTATACGATGGAAATACTGTTGTGTTTATATTGTATTTTATGCTTCTGGCGTTGACTTCTAAGGACCTAACTGTTCGATCTGGTGGAGCAACGCCCTAGAGTGAAGCCATGGCTGTTCGGAAAGTATAAATGACCATAAGTTTCATCCTGGTTGCAATTATTCGTTTTATACGATGTAAAAACTGTTGTATTTTTATTGTATTCTATGCTTCTGGCGTTGACTTCTAAGGCACTATCTATTCGATCTGGTGGAGCAACGCCCTAGACTGAAGCCTAGGTTGCCCGGAACGTAGAATTGGCCATCACTTTCAAACTGGTAGCAATTATTCCTGTTATATGATGGAAACACTGTTGTATTTTGTTTGCATTTTATGGTTCGGGCGTTGACTTCTAAGGCCCTAACTATTCAATCCGTTGGAGCAACGCCCTAGGGTGAAGCTTAGGTTGCTCGGAAAGTAGAAATGACCATAAGTTTCATACTGGTTGCAATTATTCGTTTTATACGATGGAAAAGCTGTTGTATTTATATTGTATTTTATGCTTCTGGCGTTGACTTCTAAGGCACTAACTATTCGATATGGAGGAGCAACGCCCTAGAGTGAAGCCTAGGATGCCCGGAACGTAGAATAGGCCATCACTCTCAAACTGGCTGCAATTATTCCTGTTATATCATGGAAACACTGTTGTATTTCTATTGTATTTTATGCTTCAGGCGTAGGCTTCTTAATCCGTAGCTATTCGATATGGTGGAGCACCGCCCTAGAGTGAAGCCTAGGTTGCTCGGAACGTAGAAATGACCACTACTTTCACACTGTTTGCAATTATTCATTTAATACGATGGAAAAGCTGTTGTATTTATATCGTATTTTATAACTTCGGGCGTCGACTTCTTAGGCCCTAACATTTCGATCTAGTGGAGCAACGCCCTACAGTGAAGCCTAGGTTGCCCGGAACGTAGATATGACCATAACTTTCACAGTGGTAGCAATTATTCGATTTATACGATGGAAAAACTGTTCTATTTATTTTGTATTTTATGCTTCGGGCATTGACTTCTAAGGCCCTAGCTATTCGATCTGGTCGAGCAACGCCCTAGAGTGAAGCCTACGTTGCCCGGAACGTAGAATTGGCCATCACTTTCAAACTGGTTGCAATTATTCCCGTTATATGATGGAAACACTGTTGTATTTTTTTTTTGCATTTTATGGTTCGGGCGTTGACTTCTAAGGCCCTAACTATTCAACCTGTTGGAGCAACGCCCTAGGGTGAAGCCCAGGTTGCTCGGAAAGTAGAAATGGCCATTACCTTCACACAGTTTGCAATCATTCATTTTATACGATGGCAAAGCTGTTGTATTTATACTGTATTTTATGCTTCCGGCGTTAACTTCTAAGGCCGTAGCTATCAGATGTGGAGCAGCAACGCCCTAGAGTGACACGTAGGTTGCCAGGCACGTAGAAATGACCATTACTTTCACAATGTTCGCAATCATTCATTTTATACGATGGAAAAACTGTTGTACTTATATTGTATTTTATGCTTCGGGCGTTGACTTCTAAGGCCCTAACTATTCGATTTGGTGGAGCAACGCCCTACAGTGAAGCCTGGGTTGCCAGGAACGTAGAAATGGCCAGTACTTTCACACTGGTTACAGTTATTCGTTTTATACAATGGAAAAACTGTTCTATTTATTTTGCATTTTATGCTTCGGGCGTTGACTTCTAAGGCCCTAACTATTCGATCTGGTGGAGCAACGCCCTAGGGTGAAGCCTAGGTTGCTAGGAAACTAGAAATGACCATAAGTTTCATACTGGTTTCAATCATTCGTCTTATACGATGGAAAAACTGTTTCATTTATATTGTATTTTATGCTTCTGGCGTTGACTTCTAAGGCCCTAACTATTCGATCTGGTGGAACAACGACATAGAGTGAAGCCTAGGTTGCCTGGAACGTAGAAATGACCATCACTTTCACACAGGTTGCAATTATTCCTGTTATAGGGTGGAAAGACTGTTGTTTTTTTATTGTATTTTATACTTCAGGCGGTGAGTTCTGAGGCCGTATCTATTCGATGTGGTGGATGAACGCCATAGAGTGACGCCTAGGTTGCCCGGAACGTAGAAATGACCATAACTTTCACACTGGTTGCAATTATTCGTTTTATATGATGGTACAGCTGTTGTATTTATATTGTATTTTATGCCTCTGGCGTTGACTTCTAAGGCCGTAGCTATCAGATGTGGAGCAGCAACGCCCTAGAGTGACACGTAGGATGCCAGGCACGTAGAAATGACCATTACTTTCACAATGTTCGCAATCATTCATTTTATACGATGGAAAAACTGTTGTACTTATATTGTATTTTATGCTTCGGGCGCTGACTTCTAAGGCCCTAACTATTCGATTTGGTGGAGCAACGCCCTACAGTGAAGCCTAGGTTGCCCGGAACGTAGAAATGACCAGTACTTTCACACTGGTTACAGTTATTCGTTTTATACAATGGAAAAACTGTTATATTTATTTTGCATTTTATGCTTCGGGCGTTGACTTCTAAGGCCCTAGCTATTCCATCTGGTGGAGCAACACCCTAGAGTGCAGCCTAGGTTGCCCGGAACGTAGAAATGACCATTACCTTCACACTGTTTGCAATTACTCATTTTATACGATGGAAAAGCTGTTGTATTTATATTGTATTTTATGCTCCTGGCGTTGCCTTCTTAGGCCCTAACAGTTCGATCCGGTGGAACAACACCCTAGAGTGAAGCCTAGGTTACCCGGAACGTAGAAATGACCAGTACTTTCACACTGTTTGCAGATACCCCTGCTATACGATGGAAAAACTGTTGCATCTTTATTGAATTTTATGCTTCTGGCGTTGACTTCTAAGGCACTAACTATTCGATCTGGTGGAGCAACGCCCTAGAGTGAAGCCTAGGTTGCCCGGAACGTAGAAACGACCATCACTTTCAAACTGGTTGCAATTATTCCTGTTATATGATGGAAAAACTGTTGTATTTTTATTGCATTTTATGCTTCGGGCATTGACTTCTAAGGTCGTAACTATTCAATCTGTTGGAGAAACGCCCTAGGGTGAAGCCTAGGTTGCCCGGAAAGTAGAAATGACAATAACTTTCACACTGGTTGCAATTATTCGTTTTATACGATGGAAAAGCTGTTGCATCTTTATTGTATTTTATGCTTCTGTCGTTGACGTCTAAGGCCGTAGCTATTAGATGTGGTGGAGCAACGCACTAGAGTGACGCCTAGGTTGCCCGGAACGTAGAAATGACCATTACTTTCGCAATGTTTAAAATTATTCATTTTATACGATGGAAAAACTGTTGTACTTATATTGTATTTTATGCTTCTGGCGTTGACTTCTAAGGCACTAACTATTCGATCTGGTGGAGCAACGCCCTAGAGTGAAGCCTAGGTTGCCCGGAACGTAGAATCGGCCATCACTTTCAAACTGGTTGCAATTATTCCTGTTATATGATGGAAACACTGTTGTACTTTTATTGCATTTTATGCTTCGCGCGTTGACTTCTGAGGCCGTAGCTTTCGATGTGGTGGAAGAACACCATAGTGTGAAGCCTAGGTTGACCGGAACGTAGAAATGACCATAAGTTTCATACTGGTTGCTATCATTCGTTTTATATGATGGAAGAACTGTTCTATTTATATTGTATTTTATGCTTCTGGCGTTGACTTCATAGGCCCATACTATTCGATCTGGTGGATCAACGTCCTAGAGTGAAGCCTAGGTTGACCGGAACGTAGAAATGACCATAACTTTCACACTGGTTACCATTATTCTTTTTATATGATGGAAAAGCTGTTGTATTTATATCGTATTTTATGCTTCTGGCGTTGACTTTGAAGGCCGTAGCTATTGGATGCGGTGGAGCAACGCCCTAGAGTGTCGTATGGGTTGCCCGGAACGTAGAAATGACCATTACTTTCACAATGTTTGCAAATATTCATTTTATACGATGGAAAAACTGTTGTACTTATATTTTATTTTATTCTTCTGGCGTTGAATTCTAAGTCCCTAGCTATTCTATCTGGTCGAGCAACGCCCTAGAGTGAAACCTAGGTTACCCGGAACGTAGACATAACCATTACTTTCACACTGTTTGCAATTATTCATTTTATACGATGGAAAAGCTGTTGTATTTATATTGTATTTTATGCTCCTGGCATTAACTTCTAAGGCCGTAGCTATTAGATGTGGTGGAGGAACGCATTAGAGTGATGCCTAGGTTGACCGGAACGTAGAAATGACCATTACTTTCTCAACGTCTGCAATTATTCATTTTATACGATGGAAAAACTGTTGTACTTATAGTGTATTTTATCCTTCTGGCGTTGAATTCTAAGCCCCTAGCTATTCGATCTGGTGGAGCATCGCCCTAGAGTGAAACCTAGGTTACCCAGAACGTGGAAATGACCAGTACTTTCACACTGGTTGCAGTTATTCGTTTTATAGAATGGAAAAACTGTTCTATTTATTTTGCATTTTATGCTTCGGGCGTTGACTTCTAAGGCCCTAGCTATTCCATCTGGTGGAGCAACACCCTAGCGTGAAGCCTAGTTTGCCCGGAACGTAGAACATACCATTACCTGCACACTGTTTGCAATTATTCCTGTTATACGATGGAAAAACTGTTGCATCTTTATTGTATTTTATGCTTCTGGCGTTGACTTCTAAGGCACTAACTATTCGATCTGGTGGAGCAACGCCCTAGAGTGAAGCCTAGGTTGCCCGGAACGTAGAATTGGCCATCACTTTCAAACTGGTTGCAATTATTCCTGTTATATGATGGATACACTGTTGTATTTTTATTGCATTTTATGCTTCGGGCGTTGACTTCTAAGGCCCTAACTATTCAATCTGTTGGACCAACGCCCTAGGGTGAAGCCTAGCTTGCTGGGAAAGTAGAAATGACCATAAGTTTCATACTGGTTGCAATTATTCGTTTTATACGATGGAAAAGCTGTTGTATTTATATCGTATTTTATGCTTCTGGCGTTGACTTCTAAGGCCCCGACTATTCAATCTGTTGGAGCAACGCCCTAGGGCGAAGCCTAGGTTGCTCGGAAAGTAGAAATGACCATAAGTTTCATACTGGTTGCAATTACTCGTTTCATACGATGGAAAAAGCTGTTGTATTTATATTGTATTTTATGCTTCTGGCGTTGACTTCTAAGGCACTAACTATTCGATCTGGTGGAGCAACGCCCTAGAGTGAAGCCTAGGTTGCCCGGAACGTAGAATTGGCCATCACTTTCAAACTGGTTGCAATTATTCCTGTTATATGATGGAAACACTGATGTATTTTTATTGCATTTTATGCTTCGGGCGTTGACTTCTAAGGCCCTGACTATTCAATCTGTTGGAGCAACGCCCTAGGGTGAAGCCTAGGTTGCTCGGAAAGTAGAAATGACCATAAGTTTCATACTGGTTGCAATTACTCGTTTTATACGATGGAAAAAGCTGTTGTATTTATATTGTATTTTATGCTTCTGGCGTTGACTTCTAAGGCCCTAACTGTTCGATCTAGTGGAGCAACGCCCTATAGTGAAGCCGAGGTTGCCCGGAAAGGAGAAATAACCATCACTTTCAAACTGGTTGCAATTAATCCTTTTATACGATGGAAACACTGATGTATTTTTATTGCATTTTATGCTTCGGGCGTTGACTTCTAAGGCCCTGACTATTCAATCTGTTGGAGCAACGCCCTAGGGTGAAGCCTAGGTTGCTCGGAAAGTAGAAATGACCATAAGTTTCATACTGGTTGCAATTACTCGTTTTATACGATGGAAAAAGCTGTTGTATTTATATTGTATTTTATGCTTCTGGCGTTGACTTCTAAGGCCCTAACTGTTCGATCTAGTGGAGCAACGCCCTAGAGTGAAGCCGAGGTTGCCCGGAAAGGAGAAATGACCATCACTTTCAAACTGGTTGCAATTAATCCTTTTATACGATGGAAAAGCTGTTGTATTTATATCGTATTTTATACATCTGTCGTTGACTTCTAAGGCACTAACTATTCGATCTGGTGGAGCAACGCCCTAGAGTGAAGCCGAGGTTGCCCGGAAAGGAGAAATGACCATCACTTTCACACTGGTTGCAATTATTCGTTTTATACGATGGAAACGCTGTTGTATTTATATTGTATTTTATGCCTCTGGCGTAGACTTCTAATTCCGTAGCTATTAGATGTGGTCGAGCAACGCCCTAGAGTGACGCCTAGGGTGCTCGGAACGTAGAAATGACCATTACTTTCACACTGGTTGCAATTATTCGTTTTATACGATGGAAAAGCTGTTGTATTTATATCGTTTTTTATGCTTCTGGCGTTGACTTCTTAGGCCGTAACTATTCGGTCTGGTGGAGCAACGCCCTGGAGTGAAACCTAGGTTGCCCGGAACGTAGAATTGGCCATCACCTTCAAACTGGTTGCAATTATTCCTGTTATATGATGGAAACACTGTTGTATTTTTTTTTGCATTTTATGGTGCGGGCGTTGACTTCTAAGGCAATAACTATTCAATCTGTTGGAGCAACGCCCTAGGGTGAAGCCTAGATTGCTCGGAAAGTAGAAATGACCATAAGTTTCATACTGGTTGCAATTATTCGTTTTATACGATGGAAAAACTGCTGTATTTATATCGCATTTTATGCTTCTGGCGTTGACTTCTAAGGCACTATCTTTTCGATCTGGTGGAGCAACGCCCTAGGGCGAAGCCTAGGTTGCACGGAACGTAGAATTGGCCATCACTTTCAAACTGGTTGCAATTATTCCTGTTATATGATGGAAACACTGTTGTATTTTTATTGCATTTTATGCTTCTGGCGTTGACATCTAAGGCCCTAACTATTCAATCTGCAGGATCAAGGCCCTAGGGTGAAGCCTAGGTTGCTCGGAAAGTAGAAATGACCATAAGCTTCATACTGGTTGCAATTATTCGTTTTATACGATGGAAAAACTGTTGTATTTATATTGTATTTTATGCTTCTGGCGTTGACTTCTAGGGCACTATCTATTCGATCTGGTGGAGCAACGCCCTAGAGTGAAGCCTAGGTTGCCCGGAAGGTAGAATTGGCCATCACCTACAAACTGGTTGCAATTATTCGTTTTATACGATGGAAAAACTGTTGTACATATATTGTATTTTATACATCTGTGGTTGACTTCTAAGGCACTAACTATTCGATCTGGTGGAGCAACGCCCTAGAGTGAAGCCGAGGTTGCCCGGAAAGGAGAAATGACCATCACTTTCAAACTGGTTTCCATTAATCCTTTTATACGATGGAAAAGCTGTTGTATTTATATCGTATTTTATGCTTCTGGCGTTTACTTCTAAGGACTTAACAATTCGATCTGGTGGAGCATCGCCCCAGAGTGAAGCCTAGGTTCCTCGGAATGTAGAAATGACCATAACTTTCACACTGGTTGCAATTATTCGTTTTATACGATGGAAAAACTGTTGTATTTATATTGTATTTTATGCTTCTGGCGTTGACTTCTAAGGCACTAACTATTCGATCTGGTGGAGCAACGCCCTAGAGTGAAGCCTAGGTTGCCCGGAACGTAGAATTGGCCATCACTTTCAAGCTGGTTGCAATTATTCCTGTTATATGATGGAAACACTGTTGTATTTTTTTTGCATTTTACGGTTCGGGCGTTGACTTCTAAGGTCCTAACTATTCAATCTGTTGGAGCAACGCCCTAGGGTGAGGCCTAGGTTGCTCTGAAAGTAGAAATGACCATAAGTTTCATACTGGTTGCAATTATTCGTTTTATACGATGGAAAAACTCTTGTATTTATATCGTATTTTATGCTTCTGGCGTTGACTTCTAAGGCACTAACTATTCAATCTGTTGGACCAACGCCCTAGGGTGAAGCCTAGCTTGCTGGGAAAGTAGAAATGACCATAAGTTTCATACTGGTTGCAATTATTCGTTTTATACGATGGAAAAGCTGTTGTATTTATATCGTATTTTATGCTTCTGGCGTTGACTTCTAAGGCCCTGACTATTCAATCTGTTGGAGCAACGCCCTAGGGCGAAGCCTAGGTTGCTCGGAAAGTAGAAATGACCATAAGTTTCATACTGGTTGCAATTACTCGTTTCATACGATGGAAAAAGCTGTTGTATTTATATTGTATTTTATGCTTCTGGCGTTGACTTCTAAGGCACTAACTATTCGATCTGGTGGAGCAACGCCCTAGAGTGAAGCCTAGGTTGCCCGGAACGTAGAATTGGCCATCACTTTCAAACTGGTTGCAATTATTCCTGTTATATGATGGAAACACTGATGTATTTTTATTGCATTTTATGCTTCGGGCGTTGACTTCTAAGGCCCTGACTATTCAATCTGTTGGAGCAACGCCCTAGGGTGAAGCCTAGGTTGCTCGGAAAGTAGAAATGACCATAAGTTTCATACTGGTTGCAATTACTCGTTTTATACGATGGAAAAAGCTGTTGTATTTATATTGTATTTTATGCTTCTGGCGTTGACTTCTAAGGCCCTAACTGTTCGATCTAGTGGAGCAACGCCCTCGAGTGAAGCCGAGGTTGCCCGGAAAGGAGAAATGACCATCACTTTCAAACTGGTTGCAATTAATCCTTTTATACGATGGAAAAGCTGTTGTATTTATATCGTATTTTATGCTTCTGGCGTTTACTTCTAAGGACCTAGCTATTCGATCCGGTGGAGCAACGCCCTAGAGTGAATCCTAGGTTGCTCGGAATGTAGAAATGACCATAAATTTCACACTGGTTGCAATTATTCGTATTATACGATGGAAACGCTGTTGTATTTATATTGTATTTTATGCCTCTGGCGTAGACTTCTAATTCCGTAGCTATTAGATGTGGTCGAGCAACGCCCTAGAGTGACGCCTAGGGTGCTCGGAACGTAGAAATGACCATTACTTTCACACTGGTTGCAATTATTCGTTTTATACGATGGAAAAGCTGTTGTATTTATATCGTTTTTTATGCTTCTGGCGTTGACTTCTTAGGCCGTAACTATTCGGTCTGGTGGAGCAACGCCCTGGAGTGAAACCTAGGTTGCCCGGAACGTAGAATTGGCCATCACCTTCAAACTGGTTGCAATTATTCCTGTTATATGATGGAAACACTGTTGTATTTTTTTTGCATTTTATGGTGCGGGCGTTGACTTCTAAGGCAATAACTATTCAATCTGTTGGAGCAACGCCCTAGGGTGAAGCCTAGGTTGCTCGGAAAGTAGAAATGACCATAAGTTTCATACTGGTTGCAATTATTCGTTTTATACGATGGAAAAACTGTTGTATTTATATCGCATTTTATGCTTCTGGCGTTGACTTCTAAGGCACTATCTTTTCGATCTGGTGGAGCAACGCCCAAGGGCGAAGCCTAGGTTGCACGGAACGTAGAATTGGCCATCACTTTCAAACTGGTTGCAATTATTCCTGTTATATGATGGAAACACTGTTGTATTTTTATTGCATTTTATGCTTCTGGCGTTGACATCTAAGGCCCTAACTATTCAATCTGCAGGATCAAGGCCCTAGGGTGAAGCCTAGGTTGCTCGGAAAGTAGAAATGACCATAAGCTTCATACTGGTTGCAATTATTCGTTTTATACGATGGAAAAACTGTTGTATTTATATTGTATTTTATGCTTCTGGCGTTGACTTCTAAGGCACTATCTGCTCGATCTGGTGGAGCAACGCCCTAGAGTGAAGCCTAGGTTGCCCGGAAGGTAGAATTGGCCATCACCTTCAAACTGGTTGCAATTATTCGTTTTATACGATGGAAAAACTGTTGTACATATACTGTATTTTATACATCTGTCGTTGACTTCTAAGGCCCTAACTATTCGATCTGGTGGAGCAACGCCCTAGAGTGAAGCCGAGGTTGCCCGGAAAGGAGAAATGACCATCACTTTCAAACTGGTCGCCATTAATCCTTTTATACGATGGAAAAGCTGTTGTATTTATATCGTATTTTATGCTTCTGGCGTTTACTTCTAAGGACCTAACAATTCGATCTGGTGGAGCATCGCCCTAGAGTGAAGCCTAGGTTGCTCGGAATGTAGAAATGACCATAACTTTCACACTGGTTGCAATTATTCGTTTTATACGATGGAAACGCAGTTGTATTTATATTGTATTTTATGCCTCTGGCGTTGACTTCTAAGGCCGTAGCTATTAGATGTGGTGGAGCAACGCCCTAGAGTGACGCCTAGGGTGCTCGGAACGTAGAAATGACAATTACTTTCACACTGGTTGCAATTATTCGTTTTATACGATGGAAAAGCTGTTGTATTTATATTGTATTTTATGCTTCTGGCGTTGACTTCTAAGGCACTAACTATTCGATCTGGTGGAGCAACGCCCTAGAGTGAAGCCTAGGTTGCCCGGAACGTAGAATTGGCCATCACTTTCAAACTGGTTGCAATTATTCCTGTTATATGATGGAAACACTGTTGTATTTTTTTTGCATTTTACGGTTCGGGCGTTGACTTCTAAGGTCCTAACTATTCAATCTGTTGGAGCAACGCCCTAGGGTGAAGCCTAGGTTGCTCTGAAAGTAGAAATGACCATAAGTTTCATACTGGTTGCAATTAGTCGTTTTATACGATGGAATAGCTGTTGTATTTATATCGTATTTTATGCTTCTGGCGTTGACTTCTTAGGCCGTAACTATTCGGTCTGGTGGAGCAACGCCCTGGAGTGAAACCTAGGTTGCCCGGAACGTAGAATTGGCCATCACTTTCAAACTGGTTGCAATTATTCCTGATATATGATGGAAACACTGTTGTATTTTTTTTGCATTTTATGGTTCGGGCGTTGACATCTAAGGCCCTAACTATTCAATCTGCAGGATCAAGGCCCTAGGGTGAAGCCTAGGTTGCTCGGAAAGTAGAAATGACCATAAGCTTCATACTGGTTGCAATTATTCGTTTTATACGATGGAAAAACTGTTGTATTTATATTGTATTTTATGCTTCTGGCGTTGACTTCTAAGGCACTATCTATTCGATCTGGTGGAGCAACGCCCTAGAGTGAAGCCTAGGTTGCCCGGAAGGTAGAATTGGCCATCACCTTCAAACTGGTTGCAATTATTCGTTTTATACGATGGAAAAACTGTTGTACATATATTGTATTTTATACATCTGTCGTTGACTTCTAAGGCACTAACTATTCGATCTGGTGGAGCAACGCCCTAGAGTGAAGCCGAGGTTGCCCGGAAAGGAGAAATGACCATCACTTTCAAACTGGTTGCCATTAGTCCTTTTATACGATGGAAAAGCTGTTGTATTTATATCGTATTTTATGCTTCTGGCGTTTACTTCTAAGGACCTAACAATTCGATCTGGTGGAGCATCGCCCTAGAGTGAAGCCTAGGTTGCTCGGAATGTAGAAATGACCATAAGTTTCATACTGGTTGCAATTATTCGTTTTATACGATGGAAAAACTGTTGTATTTATATCGCATTTTATGCTTCTGGCGTTGACTTCTAAGGCACTATCTTTTCGATCTGGTGGAGCAACGCCCAAGGGCGAAGCCTAGGTTGCACGGAACGTAGAATTGGCCATCACTTTCAAACTGGTTGCAATTATTCCTGTTATATGATGGAAACACTGTTGTATTTTTATTGCATTTTATGCTTCTGGCGTTGACATCTAAGGCCCTAACTATTCAATCTGCAGGATCAAGGCCCTAGGGTGAAGCCTAGGTTGCTCGGAAAGTAGAAATGACCATAAGCTTCATACTGGTTGCAATTATTCGTTTTATACGATGGAAAAACTGTTGTATTTATATTGTATTTTATGCTTCTGGCGTTGACTTCTAAGGCACTATCTGCTCGATCTGGTGGAGCAACGCCCTAGAGTGAAGCCTAGGTTGCCCGGAAGGTAGAATTGGCCATCACCTTCAAACTGGTTGCAATTATTCGTTTTATACGATGGAAAAACTGTTGTACATATACTGTATTTTATACATCTGTCGTTGACTTCTAAGGCCCTAACTATTCGATCTGGTGGAGCAACGCCCTAGAGTGAAGCCGAGGTTGCCCGGAAAGGAGAAATGACCATCACTTTCAAACTGGTTGCCATTAATCCTTTTATACGATGGAAAAGCTGTTGTATTTATATCGTATTTTATGCTTCTGGCGTTTACTTCTAAGGACCTAACAATTCGATCTGGTGGAGCATCGCCCTAGAGTGAAGCCTAGGTTGCTCGGAATGTAGAAATGACCATAACTTTCACACTGGTTGCAATTATTCGTTTTATACGATGGAAACGCAGTTGTATTTATATTGTATTTTATTCCTCTGGCGTTGACTTCTAAGGCCGTAGCTATTAGATGTGGTGGAGCAACGCCCTAGAGTGACGCCTAGGGTGCTCGGAACGTAGAAATGACAATTACTTTCACACTGGTTGCAATTATTCGTTTTATACGATGGAAAAGCTGTTGTATTTATATTGTATTTTATGCTTCTGGCGTTGACTTCTAAGGCACTAACTATTCGATCTGGTGGAGCAACGCCCTAGAGTGAAGCCTAGGTTGCCCGGAACGTAGAATTGGCCATCACTTTCAAACTGGTTGCAATTATTCCTGTTATATGATGGAAACACTGTTGTATTTTTTTTGCATTTTACGGTTCGGGCGTTGACTTCTAAGGTCCTAACTATTCAATCTGTTGGAGCAACGCCCTAGGGTGAAGCCTAGGTTGCTCTGAAAGTAGAAATGACCATAAGTTTCATACTGGTTGCAATTAGTCGTTTTATACGATGGAATAGCTGTTGTATTTATATCGTATTTTATGCTTCTGGCGTTGACTTCTTAGGCCGTAACTATTCGGTCTGGTGGAGCAACGCCCTGGAGTGAAACCTAGGTTGCCCGGAATGTAGAATTGGCCATCACTTTCAAACTGGTTGCAATTATTCCTGATATATGATGGAAACACTGTTGTATTTTTTTTGCATTTTATGGTTCGGGCGTTGACATCTAAGGCCCTAACTATTCAATCTGCAGGATCAAGGCCCTAGGGTGAAGCCTAGGTTGCTCGGAAAGTAGAAATGACCATAAGCTTCATACTGGTTGCAATTATTCGTTTTATACGATGGAAAAACTGTTGTATTTATATTGTATTTTATGCTTCTGGCGTTGACTTCTAAGGCACTATCTATTCGATCTGGTGGAGCAACGCCCTAGAGTGAAGCCTAGGTTGCCCGGAAGGTAGAATTGGCCATCACCTTCAAACTGGTTGCAATTATTCGTTTTATACGATGGAAAAACTGTTGTACATATATTGTATTTTATACATCTGTCGTTGGCTTCTAAGGCACTAACTATTCGATCTGGTGGAGCAACGCCCTAGAGTGAAGCCGAGGTTGCCCGGAAAGGAGAAATGACCATCACTTTCAAACTGGTTGCCATTAATCCTTTTATACGATGGAAAAGCTGTTGTATTTATATCGTATTTTATGCTTCTGGCGTCTACTTCTAAGGACCTAACAATTCGATCTGGTGGAGCATCGCCCTAGAGTGAAGCCTAGGTTGCTCGGAATGTAGAAATGACCATAACTTTCACACTGGTTGCAATTATTCGTTTTATACGATGGAAACGCAGTTGTATTTATATTGTATTTTATGCCTCTGGCGTTGACTTCTAAGGCCGTAGCTATTAGATGTGGTGGAGCAACGCCCTAGAGTGACGCCTAGGGTGCTCGGAACGTAGAAATGACAATTACTTTCACACTGGTTGCAATTATTCGTTTTATACGATGGAAAAGCTGTTGTATTTATATCGTTTTTTATGCTTCTGGCGTAGACTTCTTAGGCCGTAACTATTCGGTCTGGTGGAGCAACGCCCTAGGGTGAAGCCTAGGTTGCTCGGAAAGTAGCAATGACCATAAGTTTCATACTGGTTGCAATTATTCGTTTATACGATGGAAAAACTGTTGTATTTATATTGTATTATATGCTTCTGGCGTTGACTTCTTAGGCCGTAACTATTCGGTCTGGTGGAGCAACGCCCTGGAGTGAAACCTAGGTTGCCCGGAACGTAGAATTGGCTGTCACTTTCAAACTGGTTGCAATTATTCCTGTTATACGATGGAAACACTGTTGTATTTTTATTGCATTTTATGCTTCGGGCGTTGACTTCTAAGGCCCTAACTATTCAATCTGTTGGTGCAACGCCCTAGGGTGAAGCCTAGGTTGCTCGGAAAGTAGAAATGACCGTAAGTTTCATACTGGTTGCAATTATTCGTTTTATACGATGGAAAAGCTGTTGTATTTATATTGTATTTTATGCTTCTGGCGTTGACTTCTAAGGCACTAACTATTCGATCTGGTGGAGCAACGCCCTAGAGTGAAGCCTAGGTTGCCCGGAACGTAGAATTGGCCATCACTTTCAAACTGGTTGCAATTATTCCTGTTATATGATGGAAACACTGTTGTATTTTTTTTGCATTTTACGGTTCGGGCGTTGACTTTTAAGGTCCTAACTATTCAATCTGTTGGAGCAACGCCCTAGGGTGAAGCCTAGGTTGCTCTGAAAGTAGAAATGACCATAAGTTTCATCCTGGTTGCAATTATTCGTTTTATACGATGGAAAAACTGTTGTATTTATATTGTATTTTATGCTTCTGGCGTTGACTTCTGAGGCACTAACTATTCGATCTGGTGGAGCAACGCCCTAGAGTGAAGCCTAGGTTGCCCGGAACGTAGAATTGGCCATCACTTTCAAACTGGTTGCAATTATTCCTGTTATATGATGGATACACTGTTGTATTTTTATTGCATTTTATGCTTCGGGCGTTGACTTCTAAGGCCCTAAGTATTCAATCTGTTGGACCAACGCCCTAGGGTGAAGCCTGGCTTGCTCGGAAAGTAGAAATGACCATAAGTTTCATACTGGTTGCAATTATTCGTTTTATACGATGGAAAAGCTGTTGTATTTATATCGTATTTTATGCTTCTGGCGTTGACTTCTAAGGCCCTGACTATTCAATCGGTTGGAGCAAGGCCCTAGGGCGAAGCCTAGGTTGCTCGGAAAGTAGAAATGACCATAAGTTTCATACTGGTTGCAATTACTCGTTTCATACGATGGAAAAAGCTGTTGTATTTATAGTGTATTTTATGCTTCTGGCGTTGACTTCTAAGGCCCTAACTGTTCGATCTAGTGGAGCAACGCCCTAGAGTGAAGCCGAGGTTGCCCGGAAAGGAGAAATGACCATCACTTTCAAACTGGTTGCAATTAATCCTTTTATACGATGGAAAAGCTGTTGTATTTATATCGTATTTTATGCTTCTGGCGTTTACTTCTAAGGACCTAACTATTAGATCTGGTGGAGCAACGCCCTAGGGTGAAGCCTAGGTTGCCCGGAATGTAGAAATGACCATAACTTTCACACTGGTTGCAATTATTCGTTTTATACGATGGAAACGCAGTTGTATTTATATTGTATTTTATGCCTCTGGCGTTGACTTCTAAGGCCGTAGCTATTAGATGTGGTGGAGCAACGCCCTAGAGTGACGCCTAGGGTGCTCGGAACGTAGAAATGACAATTACTTTCACACTGGTTGCAATTATTCGTTTTATACGATGGAAAAGCTGTTGTATTTATATCGTTTTTTATGCTTCTGGCGTTGACTTCTTAGGCCGTAACTATTCGGTCTGGTGGAGCAACGCCCTAGGGTGAAGCCTAGGTTGCTCGGAAAGTAGAAATGACCATAAGTTTCATACTGGTTGCAATTATTCGTTTTATACGATGGAAAAGCTGTTGTATTTTTTTTGCATTTTACGGTTCGGGCGTTGACTTCGAAGGCCCTAACTAGTCGATCTGGTGGAGCAACGCCCTAGAGTGAAGCCTAGGTTGCCCGGAACGTAGAATTGGCCATCACTTTCAAACTGGTTGCAATTATTCCTGTTATATGATGGAAACACTGTTGTATTTTTTTTGCATTTTACGGTTCGGGCGTTGACTTCTAAGGTCCTAACTATTCAATCTGTTGGAGCAACGCCCTAGGGTGAAGCCTAGGTTGCTCTGAAAGTAGAAATGACCATAAGTTTCATACTGGTTGCAATTAGTCGTTTTATACGATGGAAAAGCTGTTGTATTTATATCGTATTTTATGCTTCTGGCGTTGACTTCTTAGGCCGTAACTATTCGGTCTGGTGGAGCAACGCCCTGGAGTGAAACCTAGGTTGCCCGGAACGTAGAATTGGCCATCACTTTCAAACTGGTTGCAATTATTCCTGATATATGATGGAAACACTGTTGTATTTTTTTTGCATTTTATGGTTCGGGCGTTGACATCTAAGGCCCTAACTATTCAATCTGCAGGATCAAGGCCCTAGGGTGAAGCCTAGGTTGCTCGGAAAGTAGAAATGACCACAAGCTTCATACTGGTTGCAATTATTCGTTTTATACGATGGAAAAACTGTTGTATTTATATTGTATTTTATGCTTCTGGCGTTGACTTCTAAGGCACTATCTATTCGATCTGGTGGAGCAACGCCCTAGAGTGAAGCCTAGGTTGCCCGGAAGGTAGAATTGGCCATCACCTTCATACTGGTTGCAATTACTCGTTTTATACGATGGAAAAAGCTGTTGTATTTATATTGTATTTTATGCTTCTGGCGTTGACTTCTAAGGCCCAGCTGTTCGATCTAGTGGAGCAACGCCCTAGAGTGAAGCCGAGGTTGCCCGGAAAGGAGAAATGACCATCACTTTCAAACTGGTTGCAATTAATCCTTTTATACGATGGAAAAGCTGTTGTATTTATATCGTATTTTATGCTTCTGGCGTTTACTTCTAAGGACCTAGCTATTCGATCCGGTGGAGCAACGCCCTAGAGTGAATCCTAGGTTGCTCGGAATGTAGAAATGACCATAAATTTCACACTGGTTGCAATTATTCGTATTATACGATGGAAACGCTGTTGTATTTATATTGTATTTTATGCCTCTGGCGTAGACTTCTAATTCCGTGGCTATTAGATGTGGTCGAGCAACGCCCTAGAGTGACGCCTAGGGTGCTCGGAACGTAGAAATGACCATTACTTTCACACTGGTTGCAATTATTCGTTTTATACGATGGAAAAGCTGTTGTATTTATATCGTTTTTTATGCTTCTGGCGTTGACTTCTTAGGCCGTAACTATTCAATCTGCAGGATCAAGGCCCTAGGGTGAAGCCTAGGTTGCTCGGAAAGTAGAAATGACCATAAGCTTCATACTGGTTGCAATTATTCGTTTTATACGATGGAAAAACTGTTGTATTTATATTGTATTTTATGCTTCTGGCGTTGACTTCTAAGGCACTATCTATTCGATCTGGTGGAGCAACGCCCTAGAGTGAAGCCTAGGTTGCCCGGAAGGTAGAATTGGCCATCACCTTCAAACTGGTTGCAATTATTCGTTTTATACGATGGAAAAACTGTTGTACATATACTGTATTTTATACATCTGTCGTTGACTTCTAAGGCACTAACTATTCGATCTGGTGGAGCAACGCCCTAGAGTGAAGCCGAGGTTGCCCGGAAAGGAGAAATGACCATCACTTTCAAACTGGTTGCCATTAATCCTTTTATACGATGGAAAAGCTGTTGTATTTATATCGTATTTTATGCTTCTGGCGTTTACTTCTAAGGACCTAACAATTCGATCTGGTGGAGCATCGCCCTAGAGTGAAGCCTAGGTTGCTCGGAATGTAGAAATGACCATAACTTTCACACTGGTTGCAATTATTCGTTTTATACGATGGAAACGCAGTTGTATTTATATTGTATTTTATGCCTCTGGCGTTGACTTCTAAGGCCGTAGCTATTAGATGTGGTGGAGCAACGCCCTAGAGTGACGCCTAGGGTGCTCGGAACGTAGAAATGACAATTACTTTCACACTGGTTGCAATTATTCGTTTTATACGATGGAAAAGCTGTTGTATTTATATCGTTTTTTATGCTTCTGGCGTTGACTTCTTAGGCCGTAACTATTCGGTCTGGTGGAGCAACGCCCTAGGGTGAAGCCTAGGTTGCTCGGAAAGTAGCAATGACCATAAGTTTCATACTGGTTGCAATTATTCGTTTTATACGATGGAAAAGCTGTTGTATTTATATTGTATTTTATGCTTCTGGCGTTGACTTCTAAGGCACTTACTATTCGATGTGGTGGACCAACGCCCTAGAGTGAAGCCTAGCTTGCCCGGAACGTAGAATTGGCCATCACTTTCAAACTGGTTGCAATTATTCCTGTTATATGATGGAAACACTGTTGTATTTTTATTGCATTTTATGCTTCGGGCGTTGACCTCTAAGACCCTAACTATTCAATCTGTTGGAGCAACGCCCTAGGGTGAAGCCTAGGTTGCTCGGAAAGTAGAAATGACCATAAGTTTCATACTGGTTGCAATTATTCGTTTTATACGATGGAAAAACTGTTGTATTTATATTGTATTTTATGCTTCTGGCGTCGACTTCTAAGGCACTAACTATTCGATCTGGTGGAGAAATGCCCTAGAGTGAAGCCTAGGTTGCCCGGAACGTAGAATTGGCCATCACTTTCAAACTGGTTGCAATTATTCGTTTATACGATGGAAAAACTGTTGTATTTATATTGTATTATATGCTTCTGGCGTTGACTTCTTAGGCCGTAACTATTCGGTCTGGTGGAGCAACGCCCTGGAGTGAAACCTAGGTTGCCCGGAACGTAGAATTGGCTGTCACTTTCAAACTGGTTGCAATTATTACTGTTATACGATGGAAACACTGTTGTATTTTTATTGCATTTTATGCTTCGGGCGTTGACTTCTAAGGCCCTAACTATTCAATCTGTTGGTGCAACGCCCTAGGGTGAAGCCTAGGTTGCTCGGAAAGTAGAAATGACCGTAAGTTTCATACTGGTTGCAATTATTCGTTTTATACGATGGAAAAGCTGTTGTATTTATATTGTATTTTATGCTCCTGGCGTTGACTTCTAAGGCACTAACTATTCGATCTGGTGGAGCAACGCCCTAGAGTGAAGCCTAGGTTGCACGGAACGTAGAATTGGCCATCACTTTCAAACTGGTTGCAATTATTCCTGTTATATGATGGAAACACTGTTGTATTTTTTTTGCATTTTACGGTTCGGGCGTTGACTTTTAAGGTCCTAACTATTCAATCTGTTGGAGCAACGCCCTAGGGTGAAGCCTAGGTTGCTCGGAAAGTAGAAATGACCGTAAGTTTCATACTGGTTGCAATTATTCGTTTTATACGATGGAAAAGCTGTTGTATTTATATTGTATTTTATGCTTCTGGCGTTGACTTCTAAGGCACTAACTATTCGATCTGGTGGAGCAACGCCCTAGAGTGAAGCCTAGGTTGCCCGGAACGTAGAATTGGCCATCACTTTCAAACTGGTTGCAATTATTCCTGTTATATGATGGATACACTGTTGTATTTTTATTGCATTTTATGCTTCGGGCGTTGACTTCTAAGGCCCTAAGTATTCAATCTGTTGGACCAACGCCCTAGGGTGAAGCCTAGCTTGCTCGGAGAGTAGAAATGACCATAAGTTTCATACTGGTTGCAATAATTCGTTTTATACGATGGAAAAGCTGTTGTATTTATATCGTATTTTATGCTTCTGGCGTTGACTTCTAAGGCCCTGACTATTCAATCTGTTGGAGCAACGCCCTAGGGCGAAGCCTAGGTTGCTCGGAAAGTAGAAATGACCATAAGTTTCATACTGGTTGCAATTACTCGTTTCATACGATGGAAAAAGCTGTTGTATTTATATTGTATTTTATGCTTCTGGCCTTGACTTCTAAGGCACTAACTATTCGATCTGGTGGAGCAACGCCCTAGAGTGAAGCCTAGGTTGCCCGGAACGTAGAATTGGCCATCACTTTCAAACTGGTTGCAATTATTCCTGTTATATGATGGAAACACTGATGTATTTTTATTGCATTTTATGCTTCGGGCGTTGACTTCTAAGGCCCTGACTATTCAATCTGTTGGAGCAACGCCCTAGGGTGAAGCCTAGGTTGCCCGGAACGTAGAAATGACCATCACTTTCAAACTGGTTGCAATTAATCCTGTTATACGATGGAAAAACTGTTGTATTTTTATTGCATTTTATGCTTCGGGCGTTGACTTCTAAGGCCCTAACAACTCAATCTCTTGGAGCAACGCCCTAGGGTGAAGCCTACGTAGCCCGGAAAGTAGAAATGACGTTAACTTTCATACTGGTTGCAATTATTCGTTTTATACGATGGAAAAACTGTTGTATTTATATTGTATTTTATACATCTGGCGTTGACTTCTAAGGTACTAACTATTCGATCTAGTGGAGCAACGGCCTAGAGTGAAGCCTATGTTGCCCGGAACTTGGAAATGACCATCACTTTCAAACTGGTTGCAATTATTCCTGTTATATGATGGAAAAACTGTTGTATTTTTATTGCATTTTATGCTTCGAGCATTGACTTCTAAGGCCCTAACTATTCAATCTGTTGGAGCAACGCCCTAGGGTGAAGCCTAGGTTGCCCGGAAAGTAAAAATGACCATAACTTTCATACTGGTTGCAATTATTCGTTATATATGATGGAAAAACTGTTGTATTTATATTGTATTTTATGCTTCTGGCGTTCACTTCTTAGGCCCTAACTATTCGACCAGGTGGAACAACGGCCTAGGGTGGAGCCTAGGTTGCCCGGAACGTAGAAATGACCATAACTATTACACTGGTAGCAATTATTCGTTTTATACAATGAAAAAACTGTTCTATTTATTTTGTATTTAATGCTTCGGGCGTTGACTTCTAAGGCCCTAACTGTTTGATCAGGTGGAGCAACGCCCTAGAGTGAAGCCTAGGTTGCCCTGAACGTAGAAATGACCATAACTTTCACACTGGTTGCTATTATTCGTTTTCTACGATGGAAAAACTGTTATATTTGTATTGTATTTTATGCATCTGGCGTTGACTTCTTAGGCCCTAACTATTCGATCTGGCGGAACAACGCCCTAGAGTGAAGCCTAGGTTGCCTGGAACGTAGAAATGACCATCACTTTCACACGGGTTGCAATTATTCCTGTTATAGGATGGAAAGACTGTTGTATTTTTATTGTATTTTATACTTCAGGCGTTGACTTCTGAGGCCGTAGCTATTCGATGTGATGGAAGAACGCCATAGAGTGAAGCCTAGGTTGCCCGGAACGTAGAAATGGCCATAACTTTCACACTGGTTGCAATTATTCGTTTTATACGGTGGAAAAGCTGTTGTATTTATATCGTATTTTATGCTTCTGGCGTTGACTTCTTAGGCCCTATCCATTCGCTCTGGCGGAACAACGCCCTAGAGTGAAGTCGAGGTTGCCCGGAACGTAGAAATGACCATAACTTTTACACTGGTAGCAATTATTCGTTTTATACAATCGAAAAACTGTTCTATTTATTTCGTATTTTATGCTTCGGGCGTTGACTTCTAAGGCCCTAACTGCTTGATCTGGTGGAGCAACGCCCTAGAGTGAAGCCTAGGTTGCCCGGAACGTAGAAATGACCATAACTTTCACACTGGTTGCTATTATTCGTTTTATACGATGGAAAAACTGTTATATTTATATTGTACTTTATTCTTCTGGCGTTGACTTCTAAGGCCCTAGCAATTCGATCTGGTGGAGCAACGCCCTAGAGTGAAGCCTAGGTTGCCCGGAACGTAGAAATGACCATCACTTTCAAACTGGCTGCAATTAATCCTGTTATATGATGGAAAAGCTGTTGTCTTTTTATTGCATTTTATTCTTCGGGCATTGACTTCTAAGGCCCTAACTATTCAATCTGTTGGAGCAACGCCCTAGGGTGAAGCCTAGGTTGCCCGGAAAGTAGAAATGACGTTAACTTTCACACTGGTTGCAATTATTCGTTTTATTCGATGGAAAAACTGTTGTATTTATATTGTATTTTATGCTTCGGGCATTGACTTCTAAGGCCCTAACTGTTTGATCAGGAGGAGCAACGCCCTAGAGTGAAGCCTAGGTTGCCCGGAACGCAGACATGACCATAACTTTCACACTGGTTGCAATTATTCCTGTTATATGATGGAAACACTGTTGTATTTTTTTTGCATTTTATGGTGCGGGCGTTGACTTCTAAGACCCTAACTATTCAATCTGTTGGAGCAACGCCCTAGTGTGAAGCCGAGGTTGCCCAGAAAGGAGAAATGACCATCACTTTCAAACTGGTTGCAATTAATCCTTTTATACGATGGAAAAGCTGTTGTATTTATATCGTATTTTATGCTTCTGGCGTTTACTTCTAAGGACCTAACTATTCGATCTGGTGGAGCAACGCCCTAGAGTGACGCCTAGGTTGACCGGAACGTAGAAATGACCATTACTTTCACAATGTCTGCAATTATTCATTTTATACGATGGAAAAACCGTTGTACTTATATTGTATTTTATCCTTCTGGCGTTGAATTCTAAGTCCCAAGCTATTCGATCTGGTGGAGCATCGACCTAGGGTGAAACCTAGGTTACCCGGAACGTAGAAATGACCAGTACTTTCACACTGGTTACCGTTATTCGTTTTATGCAGTGGAAAAACTGTTCTATTTATTTTCCATTTTATGCTTCGGACGTTGACTTCTAAGGCCCTAACTATTCGATCTGGTGGAGCAACGCCCTAGAGTGAAGCCTAGGTTGCCCGGAACGTGGAAATGACCA
Organism: Calliopsis andreniformis; assembly: GCF_051401765.1. Classification (NCBI taxonomy): domain Eukaryota; kingdom Metazoa; phylum Arthropoda; class Insecta; order Hymenoptera; family Andrenidae; genus Calliopsis; species Calliopsis andreniformis. Next base: position 19,816,299 of record NW_027480426.1, on the reverse strand, counting down.
GTACTTTCACACTGGTTGCAGTTGTTCGTTTTATACAATGGAAAAGCTGTTCTATTTATCTTGCATTTTATGCTTCGGGCACTGACTTCTAAGGCCCTAACTATTCGATCTGGTGGAGCAACGCCCTAGAGTGAAGCCTAGGTTGCCCGGGAAGTAGAAATGACCATAACTTTCACACTGGTTGCAGTTATTCATTTTATACGATGGAAAAACTGTTGTACTTATAGTGTATTTTATTCTTATGGCGTTGAATTCTAAGTCCCGAGCTATTCGATCTGGTGCAGCAACGCCCTATAGTGAAACCTAGGTTACCCGGAACGTAGAAATGACCAGTACTTTCATACTGTTTGCAGTTATTCCTGTTATACGATGCAAAAGCTTTTGCATCTTTATCGTATTTTATGCTTCTGGCGTTGACTTCTTAGGCCGTAACTATTCGACCTGGTGGAGCAACGCCCTGGAGTGAAACCTAGGTTGCCCGGAACGTAGAAATGACCACTATTATCACACTGGTTGCCAGTTATTCCTGCTATACGATGGAAAAACTGTTGTATTTTTATTGCATTTTATGCTTCTGGCGTTCGCTTCTTAGGCCCTAACTATTCGATCTGGTTGAGCAACGGCCTAGGGTGAAGCCTACGTTGCCCGGAACGTAGAAATGACCATAACTTTTACACTGGTAGCAATTATTCGTTTTACACAATGGAAAAACTGATCTATTTATTTTGTATTTAATGCTCCGGGCGTTGGTATCAAAGGCCCTAACTGTTTGATCTGGTGGAGCAACGCCCTAGAGTGAAGCCTAGGTTGCCTCGAACGTAGAAATGACCATCACTTTTACACGGGTTGCAATTATTCCTGTTGTAGAATGAAAAGACTGTAGTATTTTTATTGTATTAAGTACTTCAGGCGTTGACTTCTGAGGCCGTAGCTATTCGATGTGGTGGAAGACGCCATACAGTGAAGCCTCGGTTGCCCGGAACGTAGAAATGACCATAAGTTTCATACTGGTTGCAATTATTCGTTTTATACGAAGGAAAAACTCTTGTATTTATATTGTATTTTATGCTTCTGGCGTTGACTTCTAAGGCACTAATTATTCGATTTGGTGGAGCAGTGCCTCAGAGTTAAGTATAGGATGCCCGAAACGCCGAAATGATCATTACTTTCACGCTTGTTGCAATTATTGCTGTTATACGATGAAAAGACTGTTGTATTTTTATTGTATTTTATGCTTCAGGCTTGGACTTCTGAGGCCGTAGCTATTCGATGTGGTGGAAGAACGCCATACAGTGAAGCCTAGGTTGCCCGGAACGTAGAAATGACCATAACCTTCACACAGGTTGCAGTTATTCGTTTTATACGGTGTAAAGTCTGTTGTATTTATTTTGTATTTTATTCTTCTGATGTTGACTTCTTAGGCCCTAACTATTCGATCTGGTGGAACAACGCCGTAGAGTGAAGCCTTGGTTGCCCGGAACGTAGAAATGACCATTACTTTCACACTGTTTGCAATTATCCCTTTTATACGATTGAAAAGCTGTTGTATTTATATCGTATTTTATGCTCCTGGCGTTGACTTCTAAGGACCTAACTATTCGATCTGGTGGAGCAACGCCCCAGAGTGGAGCCTAGGTTGCTCGGAATGAAGAAATGACCATAACTTTCACACTGATTGCAATTATTCGTTTTATACGATGGAAAAACTGTTGCATCTTTATCGTATTTAATGTTTCTGGCGTTGACTTCTAAGGACCTAACTATTCGATCTGGAGGAGCAACGCAATAGAGTGAAGCCTAGGTTGCTCGGAATGTAGAAATGACCATAACTTTCACACTGATTGCAATTATTCGTTTTATACGATGGAAAAACTGTTGCATCTTTATCGTATTTTATGCTTCTGGCGTTGACTTCTTAGGCCGTAACTATTCGATCTGGTGGAGCAACGCACTGGAGTGAAACCTGGGTTGCCCGGAACGTAGAAATGACCACTACTATCACACTGGTTGCAAATTATTCCTGCTATACGATGGAAAAACTGTTGTATTTTTATTGCATTTTATGCTTCTGGCGTTCACTTCTTAGGCCCTAACTATTCCATCTGGTCGAACAACGCACTAGAGTACAGCCCAGGTTGCGCGGAACGTAGAAATGACCATAACTTTCACACTGGTAGCAATTATTCGTTTTATACAATGGAAAAACTGTACTATTTATATTGTATTTTATGCTTCTGGCGTTGACTTCTTAGGCCCTAACTATTCGATCTTGTGGAACAACGCCCTAGAGTGAAGCCTAGGTTGCCTGGAACGTAGAAATGACCATCACTTTCACACGGGTTGCAATTATTCCTGTTATAGGATGGAAAGAATGTTGTATTTTTATTGTATTTTATTCTTCTGGTGTTAACTTCTTATGCCCTAAGTATTCGATCTGGTGGAACAACGCCGTAGAGTGAAGCCTAGGTTGCCCGGAACGTAGAAATGACCATAACTTTCACACTGGTTGCAATTATTAGATTTATACGATGGAAAAGCTGTGGCATCTTTTATGTATTTTATTCATCTGGGGTTGACTTCTAAGGCCGTTACTATTAGATGTGGTGGAGCAACGCCCTAGGGTGACGCCTAAGTTCCCCGGAACGTAGAAATGACCATTACCTTCACACTGGTTGCAATTATTCGTTTTATACGATGGAAAAACTGTTCTATTTATTTTGTATTTCATGCTTCGGGCGTTGACTTCTAAGGCCCTAACTATTCAATCTGTTGGTGCAACGCCCAAGGGTGAAGCCTATGTTGCCCGGAAAGTAGAAATGACATTAACTTTTATACTGGTTGTAATTATTCGTTTTATACGATGGAAAAACTGTTTTATTTATTTTGTATTTTATGATTCGGGCGTTGACTTCTAAGGCCCTAACTATTCGATCTGGTGGCATAACGCCCTAGAGTGAAGCCTAGGTTGCCCGGAACGTAGAAATGACCATAACTTTCATCCTGGTTGCAATTATCCGTTTTATATGTTGGAAAAGCTGTTGTATTTATATAGTGTTTTATGCTTCTGGCGTTCACTTCTTAGGTCCTAACTATTCCATCTGGTGGAACAACGCCCTATCGTGAAGCCTAGGTTGCCTGGAACGTAGAAATGACCATCACTTACACACGGGTTGCAATTATTCCTGTTATAGGATGGAAAGGCTGTTGTATTTTTATTGTATTTTATACTTCAGGCGTTGACTTCTAAGGCCCTAGCTATTCGATCTGGTCGAGCAACGCCCTAGAGTGAAGCCTATGTTGCCCGGAACGTAGACATGACCATAACTTCCACACTGGTTGCAATTATTCGTTTTATACGATGGAAAAGCTGTTCTATTTATATCGTATTTTATGCTTCTGGCGTTGACTTCTAAGGGTCTAACTATTCAATCTGCTGGTGCAACGCCCAAGGGTGAAGCCTATGTTGCCCCGAAAGTAGAAATGACGTTAACTTTCATACTGGTTGCAATTATTCTTTTTATACGATGGAAAAACTGTTTTATTTATATAGTCTTTTATGCTTCTGGCGATCACTTCTTAGGTCCTAACTATTCCATCTGGTGGAACAACGCCCTATCGTGAAGCCTAGGTTGCCTGGAACGTAGAAATGACCATCACTTACACACGGGTTGCAATTATTCCTGTTATAGGATGGAAAGGCTGTTGTATTTTTATTGTATTTTATACTTCAGGCGTTGACTTCTAAGGCCCTAGCTATTCGATCTGGTCGAGCAACGCCCTAGAGTGAAGCCTATGTTGCCCGGAACGTAGACATGACCATAACTTCCACACTGGTTGCAATTATTCGTTTTATACGATGGAAAAGCTGTTCTATTTATATCGTATTTTATGCTTCTGGCGTTGACTTCTAAGGGCCTAACTATTCAATCTGCTGGTGCAACGCCCAAGGGTGAAGCCTATGTTGCCCCGAAAGTAGAAATGACGTTAACTTTCATACTGGTTGCAATTATTCTTTTTATACGATGGAAAAACTGTTTTATTTATTTTGTATTTTATGCTTCGGGCGTAGACTTCTAAGGCCCTAATTATTCGATCTGGTGGAGCAACGCCCTAGAGTGAAGCCTAGGTTGCCCGGAACGTAGAAATGACCATAACTTCCACACTGGTTGCAATTATTCGTTTTATACGATGGAAAAACTGTATTATTTATTTTGTATTTTATGCTTCGGGCGTTGATTTCTAAGGCCCTAACTATTCGATCTGGTGCCGCAACGCCCTAGAGTGAAGCCGAGGTTGCCCGGAACGTAGAAATGACCATAACTTTCACACTGTTTGCAGTTATTCCTGTTATACGATGGAAAAACTTTTGCATCTTTATTGTACTTTATGCTTCTGGCGTTGGCTTCTAAGGTCCTAACTATTCAATCTGTTGGTGCAACGCTCTAGGGTGAAGCCTAGGTAGCCCGGAAAGTAGAAATGACGTTAACTTTCATACTGGTTTCAATTATTCGTTTTATACGATGGAAAAACTGTTGTATTTATATTGTATTTTATGTTTCGGGCATTGACTTCTAAGGCCCTAGCTACTCAATCTGTTGGAGCAACGCCCTAGGGTGAAGCCTAGGTTGCCCGGAAAGTAGAAATGACAATAACTTTCATACTGGTTGCAATTATTCGTTTTATATGATGGAAAAACTGTTGTATTTATATAGTGTTTTATGCTTCTGGCGTTGACTTCTTAGGCCCTAACTATTGCATCTGGTGGAACAACGCCCTAGAGTGAAGCCTAGGTTGTCCGGAACGTAGAAATGACCATAACTTCCACACTGGTTGCAATTATTCGTTTTATACGATGGAAAAGCTGTTGTATTTATATCGTATTTTATGATTCTGGCGTTGAACTCTTAGGCCCTAACTATTCCATCTGGTGGATCAACGCCCTCGGGTGAAGCCTAGGTTGCGCGTAACGTAGAAATGACCATAACTTTCACACTGGTAGCAATTATTCGTTTTATACGATGGAAAAACTGTTGTATTTATATCGTATTTTATGCTTCTGGCGTTGACTTCTAAGGCCCTAACTATTCGATCTGGTGGCGCAACGCCCTAGAGAGAAGCCTAGGTTGCCCGGAACGTAGAAATGACCATAACTTTCACACTGGTTGCAATTATTAGTTTTATACGATGGAAAAGCTGTGGCACCCTTTATGTATTTTATTCATCTGGGGTTGACTTCTACGGCCGTTGCTATTAGATGTGGTGGAGCAACGCCCTAGGGTGACGCCTAAGTTCCCCGGAACGTAGAAATGACCATTACCTTCACACTGGTTGCAATTATTCGTTTTATACGATGGAAAAACTGTTCTATTTATTTTGTATTTCATGCTTCGGGCGTTGACTTCTAAGGCCCTAACTATTAAATCTGTTGGTGCAACGCCCAAGGTGAAGCCTATGTTGCCCGGAAGGTAGAAATGACGTTAACTTTCATACTGGTTGCAATTATTCGTTTTATGCGATGGAAAAGCTGTTTTATTTATTTTGTGTTTTATGCTTCTGGCGCTGACTTCTTAGGCCCTAACTATTCCATCTGGTGGAACAACGCCCTAGGGTGAATCCTAGGTTGCCTGGAACGTAGAAATGACCATCACTTTCACACGGGTTGCAGTTATTCCTGTTATAGGATGGAAAGACAGTTGCATCTTTATTGTATTTTAAGCTTCGGGCATTGACTTCTAAGGCCCTAGCTATTCAATCTGTTGGAGCAACGCCCTAGGGTGAAGCCTAGGTTGCCCGGAAAGTAGAAATGACAATAACTTTCATCCTGGTTGCAATTATTCGTTTTATATGATGGAAAAACTGTTGTATTTATATAGTCTTTTATGCTTCTGGCGTTCACTTCTTAGGTCCTAACTATTCCATCTGGTGGAACAACGCCCTATCGTGAAGCCTAGGTTGCCTGGAACGTAGAAATGACCATCACTTACACACGGGTTGCAATTATTCCTGTTATAGGATGGAAAGGCTGTTGTATTTTTATTGTATTTTATACTTCAGGCGTTGACTTCTAAGGCCCTAGCTATTCGATCTGGTCGAGCAACGCCCTAGAGTGAAGCCTATGTTGCCCGGAACGTAGACATGACCATAACTTCCACACTGGTTGCAATTATTCGTTTTATACGATGGAAAAGCTGTTCTATTTATATCGTATTTTATGCTTCTGGCGTTGACTTCTAAGGGTCTAACTATTCAATCTGCTGGTGCAACGCCCAAGGGTGAAGCCTATGTTGCCCCGAAAGTAGAAATGACGTTAACTTTCATACTGGTTGCAATTATTCTTTTTATACGATGGAAAAACTGTTTTATTTATTTTGTATTTTATGCTTCGGGCGTAGACTTCTAAGGCCCTAACTATTCGATCTGGTGGCGCAACGCCCTAGAGTGAAGCCTAGGTTGCCCGGAACGTAGAAATGACCATAACTTTCACACTGGTTGCAATTATTAGTTTTATACGATGGAAAAGCTGTGGCATCCTTTATGTATTTTATTCATCTGGGGTTGACTTCTAAGGCCGTTGCTATTAGATGTGGTGGAGCAACGACCTAGGGTGACGCCTAAGTTCCCCGGAACGTAGAAATGACCATTACCTTCACACTGGTTGCAATTATTCGTTTTATACGATGGAAAAACTGTTCTATTTATTTTGTATTTCATGCTTCGGGCGTTGACTTCTAAGGCCCTAACTATTCAATCTGTTGGTGCAACGCCCAAGGGTGAAGCCTATGTTGCCCGGAAAGTAGAAATGACATTAACTTTTATACTGGTTGTAATTATTCGTTTTATACGATGGAAAAACTGTTGTATTTATTTTGTATTTTATGATTCGGGCGTTGACTTCTAAGGCCCTAACTATTCGATCTGGTGGCATAACGCCCTAGAGTGAAGCCTAGGTTGCCCGGAACGTAGAAATGACCATAACTTTCATCCTGGTTGCAATTATCCGTTTTATATGTTGGAAAAGCTGTTGTATTTATATAGTGTTTTATGCTTCTGGCGTTGACTTCTTAGGCCCTAACTATTCCATCTGGTGGAACAACGCCCTAGGGTGAATCCTAGGTTGCCTGGAACGTAGAAATGACCATCACTTTCACACGGGTTGCAGTTATTCCTGTTATAGGATGGAAAGACAGTTGCATCTTTATTGTATTTTAAGCTTCGGGCATTGACTTCTAAGGCCCTAGCTATTCAATCTGTTGGAGCAACGCCCTAGGGTGAAGCCTAGGTTGCCCGGAAAGTAGAAATGACAATAACTTTCATCCTGGTTGCAATTATTCGTTTTATATGATGGAAAAACTGTTGTATTTATATAGTCTTTTATGCTTCTGGCGATCACTTCTTAGGTCCTAACTATTCCATCTGGTGGAACAACGCCCTATCGTGAAGCCTAGGTTGCCTGGAACGTAGAAATGACCATCACTTACACACGGGTTGCCATTATTCCTGTTATAGGATGGAAAGGCTGTTGTATTTTTATTGTATTTTATACTTCAGGCGTTGACTTCTAAGGCCCTAGCTATTCGATCTGGTCGAGCAACGCCCTAGAGTGAAGCCTATGTTGCCCGGAACGTAGACATGACCATAACTTCCACACTGGTTGCAATTATTCGTTTTATACGATGGAAAAGCTGTTCTATTTATATCGTATTTTATGCTTCTGGCGTTGACTTCTAAGGGCCTAACTATTCAATCTGCTGGTGCAACGCCCAAGGGTGAAGCCTATGTTGCCCCGAAAGTAGAAATGACGTTAACTTTCATACTGGTTGCAATTATTCTTTTTATACGATGGAAAAACTGTTTTATTTATTTTGTATTTTATGCTTCGGGCGTAGACTTCTAAGGCCCTAACTATTCGATCTGGTGGAGCAACGCCCTAGAGTGAAGCCTAGGTTGCCCGGAACGTAGAAATGACCATAACTTCTACACTGGTTGCAATTATTCGTTTTATACGATGGAAAAACTGTATTATTTATTTTGTATTTTATGCTTCGGGCGTTGATTTCTAAGGCCCTAACTATTCGATCTGGTGCCGCAACGCCCTAGAGTGAAGCCGAGGTTGCCCGGAACGTAGAAATGACCATAACTTTCACACTGTTTGCAGTTATTCCTGTTATACGATGGAAAAACTTTTGCATCTTTATTGTACTTTATGCTTCTGGCGTTGGCTTCTAAGGTCCTAACTATTCAATCTGTTGGTGCAACGCTCTAGGGTGAAGCCTAGGTAGCCCGGAAAGTAGAAATGACGTTAACTTTCATACTGGTTTCAATTATTCGTTTTATACGATGGAAAAACTGTTGTATTTATATTGTATTTTATGTTTCGGGCATTGACTTCTAAGGCCCTAGCTACTCAATCTGTTGGAGCAACGCCCTAGGGTGAAGCCTAGGTTGCCCGGAAAGTAGAAATGACAATAACTTTCATACTGGTTGCAATTATTCGTTTTATATGATGGAAAAACTGTTGTATTTATATAGTGTTTTATGCTTCTGGCGTTGACTTCTTAGGCCCTAACTATTGCATCTGGTCGAACAACGCCCTAGAGTGAAGCCTAGGTTGTCCGGAACGTAGAAATGACCATAACTTCCACACTGGTTGCAATTATTCGTTTTATACGATGGAAAAGCTGTTGTATTTATATCGTATTTTATGATTCTGGCGTTGAACTCTTAGGCCCTAACTATTCCATCTGGTGGATCAACGCCCTCGGGTGAAGCCTAGGTTGCGCGTAACGTAGAAATGACCATAACTTTCACACTGGTAGCAATTATTCGTTTTATACGATGGAAAAACTGTTGTATTTATATCGTATTTTATGCTTCTGGCGTTGACTTCTAAGGCCCTAACTATTCGATCTGGTGGCGCAACGCCCTAGAGAGAAGCCTAGGTTGCCCGGAACGTAGAAATGACCATAACTTTCACACTGGTTGCAATTATTAGTTTTATACGATGGAAAAGCTGTGGCACCCTTTATGTATTTTATTCATCTGGGGTTGACTTCTACGGCCGTTGCTATTAGATGTGGTGGAGCAACGCCCTAGGGTGACGCCTAAGTTCCCCGGAACGTAGAAATGACCATTACCTTCACACTGGTTGCAATTATTCGTTTTATACGATGGAAAAACTGTTCTATTTATTTTGTATTTCATGCTTCGGGCGTTGACTTCTAAGGCCCTAACTATTAAATCTGTTGGTGCAACGCCCAAGGTGAAGCCTATGTTGCCCGGAAGGTAGAAATGACGTTAACTTTCATACTGGTTGCAATTATTCGTTTTATGCGATGGAAAAGCTGTTTTATTTATTTTGTATTTTATGCTTCGGGCGTAGACTTCTAAGGCCCTAACTATTCGATCTGGTGGAGCAACGCCCTAGAGTGAAGCCTAGGTTGCCCGGAACGTAGAAATGACCATAACTTCCACACTGGTTGCAATTATTCGTTTTATACGATGGAAAAACTGTATTATTTATTTTGTATTTTATGCTTCGGGCGTTGATTTCTAAGGCCCTAACTATTCGATCTGGTGCCGCAACGCCCTAGAGTGAAGCCGAGGTTGCCCGGAACGTAGAAATGACCATAACTTTCACACTGTTTGCAGTTATTCCTGTTATACGATGGAAAAACTTTTGCATCTTTATTGTACTTTATGCTTCTGGCGTTGGCTTCTAAGGTCCTAACTATTCAATCTGTTGGTGCAACGCTCTAGGGTGAAGCCTAGGTAGCCCGGAAAGTAGAAATGACGTTAACTTTCATACTGGTTTCAATTATTCGTTTTATACGATGGAAAAACTGTTGTATTTATATTGTATTTTATGTTTCGGGCATTGACTTCTAAGGCCCTAGCTACTCAATCTGTTGGAGCAACGCCCTAGGGTGAAGCCTAGGTTGCCCGGAAAGTAGAAATGACAATAACTTTCATACTGGTTGCAATTATTCGTTTTATATGATGGAAAAACTGTTGTATTTATATAGTGTTTTATGCTTCTGGCGTTGACTTCTTAGGCCCTAACTATTGCATCTGGTCGAACAACGCCCTAGAGTGAAGCCTAGGTTGTCCGGAACGTAGAAATGACCATAACTTCCACACTGGTTGCAATTATTCGTTTTATACGATGGAAAAGCTGTTGTATTTATATCGTATTTTATGATTCTGGCGTTGAACTCTTAGGCCCTAACTATTCCATCTGGTGGATCAACGCCCTCGGGTGAAGCCTAGGTTGCGCGTAACGTAGAAATGACCATAACTTTCACACTGGTAGCAATTATTCGTTTTATACGATGGAAAAACTGTTGTATTTATATCGTATTTTATGCTTCTGGCGTTGACTTCTAAGGCCCTAACTATTCGATCTGGTGGCGCAACGCCCTAGAGAGAAGCCTAGGTTGCCCGGAACGTAGAAATGACCATAACTTTCACACTGGTTGCAATTATTAGTTTTATACGATGGAAAAGCTGTGGCACCCTTTATGTATTTTATTCATCTGGGGTTGACTTCTACGGCCGTTGCTATTAGATGTGGTGGAGCAACGCCCTAGGGTGACGCCTAAGTTCCCCGGAACGTAGAAATGACCATTACCTTCACACTGGTTGCAATTATTCGTTTTATACGATGGAAAAACTGTTCTATTTATTTTGTATTTCATGCTTCGGGCGTTGACTTCTAAGGCCCTAACTATTAAATCTGTTGGTGCAACGCCCAAGGTGAAGCCTATGTTGCCCGGAAGGTAGAAATGACGTTAACTTTCATACTGGTTGCAATTATTCGTTTTATGCGATGGAAAAGCTGTTTTATTTATTTTGTGTTTTATGCTTCGGGCGTTGACTTCTAAGGCCCTAACTATTCGATCTGGTGGGGCAACGCCCTAGAGTGAAGCCTAGGTTGCCCGGAAAGTAGAAATGACCATAAATTTCATCCTGGTTGCAATTATTCGTTTTATATGATGGAAAAACTGTTGTATTTATATAGTGTTTTATGCTTCTGGCGTTGACTTCTTAGGCCTTAACTATTCCATCTGGTGGAACAACGCCTTAGGGTGAAGCCTAGGTTGCCCGCAAAGTAGAAATGACGTTAACTTTCATACTGGTTGCAATTATTCGTTTTATACGATGGAAAAGCTGTTGTATTTATATCGTATTTTATGCTTCTGGCGTTGACTACTAAGGCCCTAACTATTCGATCTGGTGGCGCCACGCCCTAGAGTGAAGCCTATGTTTGCCGGAACGTAGAAATGACCATAACTTTCACACTGGTTGCAATAATTCGTTTTATACGATGGAAAAGCTGTGGCATCTTTTATGTATTTTATTCATCTGGGGCTGACTTCTAAGGCCGTAGCTATTAGATGTGGTGGAGCAACGCCCTAGGGTGACGCCTAAGTTGCCTGGAACGTAGAAATGACCATTACCTTCACACTGGTTGCAATTATTCGTTTTATACGATGGAAAAGCTGTTCTATTTATATCGTATTTTATGTTTCTGGCGTTGACTTCTAAGGGCCTAACTATTCAATCCGTTGGTGCAACGCCCAAGGGTGAAGCCTATGTTGCCCGGAAAGTAGAAATGACCATAACTTTTACACTGGTTGCAATTATTCGTTTTATATGATGGAAAAACTGTTGTATTTATATAGTGTTTTATGCTTCTGGCGTTGACTTCTTAGGCCCTAACTATTCCATCTGGTGGAACAACGCCCTAGGGTGAATCCTAAGTTGCCCGGAACGTAGAAATGACCATAACTTTCACACTGTTTGCAGTTATTCCTGTTATACGATGGAAAAACTTTTGCATCTTTATTGTACTTTATGCTTCTGGCGTTGACTTCTTAGGCCCTAACTATTGCATCTGGTGGAACAACGCCCTAGAGTGAAGCCTAGGTTGTCCGGAACGTAGAAATGACCATAACTTCCACACTGGTTGCAATTATTCGTTTTATACGATGGAAAAGCTGTTGTATTTATATCGTATTTTATGATTCTGGCGTTGAACTCTTAGGCCCTAACTATTCCATCTGGTGGATCAACGCCCTCGGGTGAAGCCTAGGTTGCGCGTAACGTAGAAATGACCATAACTTTCACACTGGTAGCAATTATTCGTTTTATACGATGGAAAAACTGTTGTATTTATATCGTATTTTATGCTTCTGGCGTTGACTTCTTAGGCCCAAACTATTCCATCTGGTGGAACAACGCCCTAGAGTGAAGCCCAGGTTGCCCGGAACGTAGAAATGACCATAACTTCCACACTGGTTGCAATTATTCGTTTTATACGATGGAAAAGCTGTTGTATTTATATCGTATTTTATGCTTCTGGCGTTGACTTCTAAGGCCCTAACTATTCGATCTGGTGGCGCCACGCCCTAGAGTGAAGCCTATGTTGCCCAGAACGTAGAAATGACCATAACTTTCACACTGGTTGCAATAATTCGTTTTATACGATGGAAAAGCTGTGGCATCTTTTATGTATTTTATTCATCTGGGGCTGACTTCTAAGGCCGTTGCTATTAGATGTGGTGGAGCAACGCCCTAGGGTGACGCCTAAGTTGCCTGGAACGTAGAAATGACCATAACTTTTACACTGGTTGCAATTATTCGTTTTATATGATGGAAAAACTGTTGTATTTATATAGTGTTTTATGCTTCTGGCGTTGACTTCTAAGGGCCTAACTATTCAATCTGTTGGTGCAACGCCCTAGGGTGAAGCCTAGGTTGCCCGGAAAGTAGAAATGAAGAATAACTTTCATCCTGGTTGCAATTATTCGTTTTATATGATGGAAAAACTGTTGTATTTATATAGTGTTTTATGCTTCTGGCGTTGACTTCTTAGGCCCTAACTATTGCATCTGGTGGAACAACGCCCTAGGGTGAAGCCTAGGTTGCCCGCAAAGTAGAAATGACGTTAACTTTCATACTGGTTGCAATTATTCGTTTTATACGATGGAAAAGCTGTTTTATGTATTTTGTATTTTATGCTTCGGGCGTTGACTTCTAAGGCCCTAACTATTCGATCTGGTGGCGCAACGCCCTAGAGTGAAGCCTAGGTTGCCCGGAACGTAGAAATGACCATAACTTTCACACTGGTTGCAATTATTAGATTTATACGATGGAAAAGCTGTGGCATCTTTTATGTATTTTATTCATCTGGGGTTGACTTCTAAGGCCGTTACTATTAGATGTGGTGGAGCAACGCCCTAGGGTGACGCCTAAGTTCCCCGGAACGTAGAAATGACCATTACCTTCACACTGGTTGCAATTATTCGTTTTATACGATGGAAAAACTGTTCTATTTATTTTGTATTTCATGCTTCGGGCGTTGACTTCTAAGGCCCTAACTATTAAATCTGTTGGTGCAACGCCCAAGGTGAAGCCTATGTTGCCCGGAAGGTAGAAATGACGTTAACTTTCATACTGGTTGCAATTATTCGTTTTATGCGATGGAAAAGCTGTTTTATTTATTTTGTGTTTTATGCTTCGGGCATTGACTTCTAAGGCCCTAACTATTCGATCTGGTGGTGCAACGCCCTAGAGTGAAGCCTAGGTTGCCCGGAACGTAGACATGACCATAACTTCCACACTGGTTGCAATTATTCGTTTTATAGGATGGAAAAGCTATTCTATTTATATCGTATTTTATGCTTCTGGCGTTGACTTCTAAGGGCCTAACTATTCAATCTGTTGGTGCAACGCCCAAGGGTGAAGCCTATGTTGCCCCGAAAGTAGAAATGACGTTAACTTTCATACTGGTTGCAATTATTCGTTTTATACGATGGAAAACCTGTTTTATTTATTTTGCATTTTATGCTTCGGGCGTTGACTTCTAAGGCCCTAACTATTCGATCTGGTGGAGCAACGCCCTCGGGTGAAGCCTAGGATGCGCGTAACGTAGAAATGACCATAACTTTCACACTGGTAGCAATTATTCGTTTTATACGATGGAAAAACTGTTTTATTTATTTTGTATTTTATGCTACTGGCGTTGACTTCTAAGGCCCTAACCATTCGATCCGGTGGAGCAACGCCCTAGAGTGAAGCCTAGGTTGCCCGGAACGGAGAAATGACCATAACTTTCACACCGGTAGCAATTATTCTTTTTATACGATGGAAAAACTGTTCTATTTATTTTGTATTTTATGCTTCGGGCGTTGATTGCTAAGGCCCTAACTATTCAATCTGTTGGTGCAACGCCCAAGGGTGAAGCCTATGTTGCCCGGAAAGTAGAAATGACGTTAACTTTCATACTGGTTGCAATTATTCGTTTTATACGATGGAAAAGCTGTTCTATTTATTTTGTATTTCATGCTTCGGGCGTTGACTTCTAAGGCCCTAACTATTAAATCTGTTGGTGCAACGCCCAAGGTGAAGCCTATGTTGCCCGGAACGTAGAAATGACCATAACTTTCACACTGGTTACTATCATTCGTTTTATACGATGGAAAAACTGTTGTATTTATATCGTATTTTATGCTTCTGGCGTTGACTTCTAAGGCCCGAACTATTCGATCTGGTGGAGCAATGCCCTAGAGTGAAGCCTAGGCTGCCCGGAACGGAGAAATCACCATAACTTTCACACCGGTAGCAATTATTCGTTTTATGCGATGGAAAAACTGTTCTGCTTATTTTGTATTTTATGCTTCGGGCGTTGACTTCTAAGGCCCTAACTATTCAATCTGTTGGTGCAACGCCCTAGGGTGAAGCCTAGGTTGCCCGGAAAGTAGAAATGACGTTAATCTTCATACTGGTTGCAATTATTCGTTTTATACGATGGAAAAACTGTTGTATTTATATTGTATTTTATGCTTCGGGCATTGGCTTCTAAGGCCCTAACTATTCAATCTGTTGGAGCAACGCCCTAGGGTGAATCCTAGGTTGCCTGGAACGTAGAAATGACCATCACTTTCACACGGGTTGCAGTTATTCCTGTTATAGGATGGAAAGGCAGTTGCATTTTTATTGTATTTTATACTTCAGGCGTTGACTTCTAGGGTCCTAGCTATTCGATCTGGTCGAGCAACGCCTTAGAGTGCAGCCTAGGTTGCCCGGAACGTAGAAATGACCATAACTACCACACTGGTTGCAATTATTCGTTTTATACGATGGAAAAACTGTTTTATTTATTCTGTATTTTATGCTTCTGGCGTTGACTTCTAAGGCCCTAACTATTCGATCTGGTGAAGCAACGCCCTAGAGTGAAGCCTAGGTTGCCCGGAACGGAGAAATGACCATAGCTTTCACACCGGTAGCAATTATTCGTTTTATACGATGGAAAAACTGTTCAATTTATTTTGTATTTTATGCTTCGGGCGTTGACTTCTAAGGCCCTAACTATTCAATCTGTTGGTGCAACGCCCAAGGGTGAAGCCTATGTTGCCCGGAAAGTAGAAATGACATTAACTTTTATACTGGTTGTAATTATTCGTTTTATACGATGGAAAAACTGTTTTATTTATTTTGTATTTTATGATTCGGGCGTTGACTTCTAAGGCCCTAACTATTCGATCTGGTGGCATAACGCCCTAGAGTGAAGCCTAGGTTGCCCGGAACGTAGAAATGACCATAACTTTCATCCTGGTTGCAATTATCCGTTTTATATGTTGGAAAAGCTGTTGTATTTATATAGTGTTTTATGCTTCTGGCGTTGACTTCTTAGGCCCTAACTATTCCATCTGGTGGAACAACGCCCTAGGGTGAATCCTAGGTTGCCTGGAACGTAGAAATGACCATCACTTTCACACGGGTTGCAGTTATTCCTGTTATAGGATGGAAAGACAGTTGCATCTTTATTGTATTTTAAGCTTCGGGCATTGACTTCTAAGGCCCTAGCTATTCAATCTGTTGGAGCAACGCCCTAGGGTGAAGCCTAGGTTGCCCGGAAAGTAGAAATGACAATAACTTTCATCCTGGTTGCTATCATTCGTTTTATATGATGGAATAACTGTTGTATTCATATAGTGTTTTATGCTTCTGGCGTTGACTTCTTAGGCCCTAACTATTCCATCTGGTGGAACAACGCCCTAGAGTGAAGCCTGGGTTGCCCGGAACGTAGAAATGACCATAACTTCCACACTGGTTGCAATTATTCGTTTTATACGATGGAAAAGCTGTTGTATTTATATCGTATTTTATGCTTCTGGCGTTGACTTCTAAGGCCCTAGCCATTCGATCTGGTGGAGCAACGCCCTAGAGTGAAGCCTAGGTTGCCCGGAACGGAGAAATCACCATAAATTTCACACCGGTAGCAATTATTCGTTTTATACGATGGAAAAACTGTTCTGTTTATTTTGTATTTTATGCTTCGGGCGTTGACTTCTAAGGCCCTAACTATTCAATCTGTTGGTGCAACGCCCTAGGGTAAAGCCTAGGTTGCCCGGAAAGTAGGAATGACGATAACTTTCATACTGGTTGCAATTATTCGTTTTATACGATGGAAAAACTGTTGTATTTATATTGTATTTATATGCTTCGGGCATTGACTTCTAAGGCCCTAACTATTCAATCTGTTGGAGCAACGCCCCAGTGTGAAACCTAGGTTGCCCGGAAAGTAGAAATGACCATAACTTTCATCCTGGTTGCAATTATCCGTTTTATATGATGGAAAAGCTGTTGTATTTATATAGTGTTTTATGCTTCTGGCGTTGACTTCTTAGGCCCTAACTATTCCATCTGGTGGAACAACGCCCTAGGGTGAATCCTAGGTTGCCTGGAACGTAGAAATGACCATCACTTTCCCACGGGTTGCAGTTATTCCTGTTATAGGATGGAAACACAGTTGCATTTTTATTGTATTTTATACTTCAGGCGTTGACTTCTAAGGCCTTAGCTATTCGATCTGGTGGAGCACCGCCCTAGATTGAAGCCTAGGTTGCCCGGAACGTAGAAAAAACCATTACCTTCACACTGGTTGCAATTATTCGTTTTATACGATGGAAAAACTGTTCTATTTATTTTGTATTTTATGCTTCGGGCGTTGACTTCTAAGGGCCTAACTATTCAATCTGTTGGTGCAACGCCCAAGGGTGAAGCCTATGTTGCCCCGAAAGTAGAAATGACGTTAACTTTCATACTGGTTGCAATTATTCGTTTTATACGATGGAAAAACTGTTTTAGTTATTTTGTATTTTATGCTTCGGGCGTTGACTTCTAAGGCCCTAACTATTCGATCTGGTGGAGCAACGCCCTAGAGTGAAGCCTAGGTTGCCCGGAACGTAGAAATGACCATAACTTCCACACTGGTTGCAATTATTCCTTTTATACAATGGAAAAACTGTTCTATTTATTTTGTATTTTATGCTTCGGGCGTTGACTTCTGAGGCCGTTGCTATTCGATGTGGTGGAAGAACGCCATAGAGTGAAGCCTAGGTAGCCCGGAACTTAGAAATGACCATAACTTTCACACTGTTTGCAGTTATTCCTGTTATACGATGGAAAAACTTTTGCATCTTTATTGTATTTTATGCTTCGGGCATTGACTTCTAAGGCCCTAGCTATTCAATCTGTTGGAGCAACGCCCTAGGGTGAAGACTAGGTTGCCCGGAAAGTAGAAATGACAATAACTTTCATCCTGGTTGCAATTATTCGTTTTATATGATGGAAAAACTGTTGTATTTATATAGTGTTTTATGCTTCTGGCGTTGACTTCTTAGGCCCTAACTATTGCATCTGGTGGAACAACGCCCTAGGGTGACGCCTAAGTTGCCCGGAACGTAGAAATGACCATTACCTTCACACTGGTTGCAATTATTCGTTTTATACGATGGAAAAACTGTTCTATTTATTTTGTATTTTATGCTTCGAGCGTTGACTTCTAAGGCCCCAGCTATTCGATCTGGTCGAGCAACGCCCTAGAGTGAAGCCTAGGTTGCACGGAACGTAGAAATGACCATAACTTCCACACTGCTTGCAATTATTCGTTTTATACGATGGAAAAGCTGTTGTATATTTATCGTATTTTATGCTTCTGGCGTTGACTTCTTAGGCCCTAACTATTCCATCTGGTGGAACAGCGTCCTAGGGTGAAGCCTAGGTTGCGCGGAACGTAGAAGTGACCATAAATTTCACTCTGGTAGCAATTATTCGTTTTATACGATGGAAAAACTGTTTTATTTATTTTGTATTTTATGCTTCTGGCGTTGACTTCTACGGCCCTAACTATTCGATCTGGTGGAGCAATGCCCTAGAGTGAAGCCTAGGTTGCCCGGAACGGAGAAATCACCATAAATTTCACACCGGTAGCAATTATTCGTTTTATACGATGGAAAAACTGTTCTGTTTATTTTGTATTTTATGCTTCGGGCGTTGACTTCTAAGGCCCTAACTATTCAATCTGTTGGTGCAACGCCCTAGGGTGAAGCCTAGGTTGCCCGGAAAGTAGGAATGACGATAACTTTCATACTGGTTGCAATTATTCGTTTTATACGATGGAAAAACTGTTCTATTTATTTTGTATTTTATGCTTCGGGCGTTGACTGCTATGGCCCTAACTATTCAATCTGTTGGTGCAACGCCCTACGGTGACGCCTAAGTTGCCCGGAACGTAGAAATGACCATTACCTTCACACTGGTTGCAATTATTGGTTTTATGCGATGGAAAAGCTGTTTTATTTATTTTGTGTTTTATGCTTCGGGCGTTGACTTCTAAGGCCCTAACTATTCGATCTGTTGGTGCAACGCCCTAGAGTGAAGCCTAGGTAGCCCGGAACGTAGAAATGACCATGACTTTCACACTGTTTGCAGTTGTTCCTGTTATACGATGGAAAAACTTTTGCATCTTTATTGTACTTTGTGCTTCTGACGTTGACTTCTAAGGCCCTAACTATTCAATCTGTTGGTGCAACGCCCTATGGTCAAGCCTAGGTAGCCCGGAAAGTAGAAATGACGTTAACTTTCATACTGGTTTCAATTATTCGTTTTATACGATGGAAAAACTTCTGTATTTATATTGTATTTTATGCTTCGGGCATTGACTTCTAAGGCCCTAGCTATTCAATCTGTTGTAGCAACGCCCTAGTGTGAAGCCTAGGTTGCCCGGAAAGTAGAAATGACATTAACATTCATCCTGGTTGCAATTATTCGTTTTATATGGCGGAAAAGCTGTTGTATTTATATAGTGTTTTATGCTTCTGGCGTTGACTTCTAAGGCCCTAGCTATTCGATCTGGTCGAGCAACGCCCTAGAGTGAAGCCTAGGTTGCACGGAACGTAGAAATGACCATAACTTCCACACTGCTTGCAATTATTCCTGTTATACGATGGAAAACCTTTTGCATCTTTCTTGTACTTTATGCTTCTGGCGTTGGCTTCTAAGGCCCTAACTATTCAATCTGTTTGTGCAACGCTCTAGGGTGAAGCCTAGGTAGCCCGGAAAGTAGAAATGACGTTAGCTTTCATACTGGTTTCAATTATTCGTTTTATACGATGGAAAAACTGTTGTATTTATATTGTATTTTATGCTTCGGGCATTGACTTCTAAGGCCCTAGCTACTCAATCTGTTGGAGCAACGCCCTAGGGTGAAGCCTAGGTTGCCCGGAAAGTAGAAATGAAGAATAACTTTCATCCTGGTTGCAATTATTCGTTTTATATGATGGAAAAACTGTTGTATTTATATAGTGTTTTATGCTTCTGGCGTTGACTTCTTAGGCCCTAACTATTGCATCTGGTGGAACAACGCCCTAGAGTGAAGCCTAGGTTGCCCGGAACGTAGAAATGACCATAACTTCCACACTGGTTGCAATTATTCGTTTTATACGATGGAAAAGCTGTTGTATTTATATCGTATTTTATGATTCTGGCGTTGAACTCTTAGGCCCTAACTATTCCATCTGGTGGATCAACGCCCTCGGGTGAAGCCTAGGTTGCGCGTAACGTAGAAATGACCATAACTTTCACACTGGAAGCAATTATTCGTTTTATACGATGGAAAAACTGTTGTATTTATATCGTATTTTATGCTTCTGGCGTTGACTTCTAAGGCCCTAACTATTCGATCTGGTGGCGCAACGCCCTAGAGTGAAGCCTAGGTTGCCCGGAACGTAGAAATGACCATAACTTTCACACTGGTTGCAATTATTAGATTTATACGATGGAAAAGCTGTGGCATCTTTTATGTATTTTATTCATCTGGGGTTGACTTCTAAGGCCGTTACTATTAGATGTGGTGGAGCAACGCCCTAGGGTGACGCCTAAGTTCCCCGGAACGTAGAAATGACCATTACCTTCACACTGGTTGCAATTATTCGTTTTATACGATGGAAAAACTGTTCTATTTATTTTGTATTTCATGCTTCGGGCGTTGACTTCTAAGGCCCTAACTATTAAATCTGTTGGTGCAACGCCCAAGGTGAAGCCTATGTTGCCCGGAAGGTAGAAATGACGTTAACTTTCATACTGGTTGCAATTATTCGTTTTATGCGATGGAAAAGCTGTTTTATTTATTTTGTGTTTTATGCTTCGGGCATTGACTTCTAAGGCCCTAACTATTCGATCTGGTGGTGCAACGCCCTAGAGTGAAGCCTAGGTTGCCCGGAAAGTAGAAATGACCATAAATTTCATCCTGGTTGCAATTATTCGCTTTATATGATGGAAAAACTGTTGTATTTATATAGTGTTTTATGCTTCTGGCGTTGACGTCTTAGGCCCTAACTATTCAATCTGTTGGTGCAACGCCCAAGGGTGAAGCCTATGTTGCCCCGAAAGTAGAAATGACGTTAACTTTCATACTGGTTGCAATTATTCGTTTTATACGATGGAAAACCTGTTTTATTTATTTTGCATTTTATGCTTCGGGCGTTGACTTCTAAGGCCCTAACTATTCGATCTGGTGGAGCAACGCCCTCGGGTGAAGCCTAGGATGCGCGTAACGTAGAAATGACCATAACTTTCACACTGGTAGCAATTATTCGTTTTATACGATGGAAAAACTGTTTTATTTATTTTGTATTTTATGCTACTGGCGTTGACTTCTAAGGCCCTAACCATTCGATCCGGTGGAGCAACGCCCTAGAGTGAAGCCTAGGTTGCCCGGAACGGAGAAATGACCATAACTTTCACACCGGTAGCAATTATTCTTTTTATACGATGGAAAAACTGTTCTATTTATTTTGTATTTTATGCTTCGGGCGTTGATTGCTAAGGCTCTAACTATTCAATCTGTTGGTGCAACGCCCAAGGGTGAAGCCTATGTTGCCCGGAAAGTAGAAATGACGTTAACTTTCATACTGGTTGCAATTATTCGTTTTATACGATGGAAAAGCTGTTCTATTTATCTTGTGTTTCATGCTTCGGGCGTTGACTTCTAAGGCCCTAACTATTAAATCTGTTGGTGCAACGCCCAAGGTGAAGCCTATGTTGCCCGGAACGTAGAAATGACCATAACTTTCACACTGGTTACTATCATTCGTTTTATACGATGGAAAAACTGTTGTATTTATATCGTATTTTATGCTTCTGGCGTTGACTTCCAAGGCCCGAACTATTCGATCTGGTGGAGCAATGCCCTAGAGTGAAGCCTAGGCTGCCCGGAACGGAGAAATCACCATAACTTTCACACCGGTAGCAATTATTCGTTTTATACGATGGTAAAACTGTTCTGTTCATTTTGTATTTTATGCTTCGGGCGTTGACTTCTAAGGCCCTAACTATTCAATCTGTTGGTGCAACGCCCTAGGGTGAAGCCTAGGTTGCCCGGAAAGTAGAAATGACGTTAATCTTCATACTGTTTGCAGTTATTCCTGTTATACGATGGAAAAACTTTTGCATCTTTATTGTACTTTATGCTTCTGGCGTTGGCTTCTAAGGCCCTAACTATTCAATCTGTTGGTGCAACGCTCTAGGGTGAAGCCTAAGTAGCCCGGAAAGTAGAAATGACGTTAACTTTCATACTGGTTTCAATTATTCGTTTTATACGATGGAAAAACTGTTGTATTTATATTGTATTTTATGTTTCGGGCATTGACTTCTAAGGCCCTAGCTACTCAATCTGTTGGAGCAACGCCCTAGGGTGAAGCCTAGGTTGCCCGGAAAGTAGAAATGACAATAACTTTCATACTGGTTGCAATTATTCGTTTTATATGATGGAAAAACTGTTGTATTTATATAGTGTTTTATGCTTCTGGCGTTGACTTCTTAGGCCCTAACTATTGCATCTGGTGGAGCAACGCCCTTGGGTGAAGCCTCGGTTGCGCGGAACGTAGCAATGACCATAACTTTCGCACTGGTAGCAATTATTCGTTTCATACGATGGAAAAACTGTTCTATTTATTTTGTATTTTATGCTTCGGGCGTTGACTTCTAAGGCCCTAGCTATTCGATCTGGTCGAGCAACGCCCTAGAGTGAAGCCTAGGTTGCACGGAACGTAGAAATGACCATAACTTCCACACTGCTTGCAATTATTCGTTTTATACGATGGAAAAGCTGTTGTATATATATCGTATTTTATGCTTCTGGCGTTGACTTCTTAGGCCCTAACTATTCCATCTGGTGGAACAGCGTCCTAGGGTGAAGCCTAGGTTGCGCGGAACGTAGAAGTGACCATAAATTTCACTCTGGTAGCAATTATTCGTTTTATACGATGGAAAAACTGTTTTATTTATTTTGTATTTTATGCTTCTGGCGTTGACTTGTACGGCCCTAACTATTCGATCTGGTGGAGCAATGCCCTAGAGTGAAGCCTAGGTTGCCCGGAACGGAGAAATCACCATAAATTTCACACCGGTAGCAATTATTCGTTTTATACGATGGAAAAACTGTTCTGTTTATTTTGTATTTTATGCTTCGGGCGTTGACTTCTAAGGCCCTAACTATTCAATCTGTTGGTGCAACGCCCTAGGGTGAAGCCTAGGTTGCCCGGAAAGTAGGAATGACGATAACTTTCATACTGGTTGCAATTATTCGTTTTATACGATGGAAAAACTGTTGTATTTATATAGTGTTTTATGCTTCTGGCGTTGACTTCTTAGGCCCTAACTATTGCATCTGGTGGAACAACGCCCTAGGGTGACGCCTAAGTTGCCCGGAACGTAGAAATGACCATTACCTTCACACTGGTTGCAATTATTCGTTTTATACGATGGAAAAACTGTTCTATTTATTTTGTATTTTATGCTTCGGGCGTTGACTTCTAAGGCCCTAACTATTCAATCTGTTGGTGCAACGCCCAAGGCTGAAGCCTATGTTGCCCCGAAAGTAGAAATGACGTTAACTTTCATACTGGTTGCAATTATTCTTTTTATACGATGGAAAAACTGTTTTATTTATTTTGTATTTTATGCTTCGGGCGTAGACTTCTAAGGCCCTAACTATTCGATCTGGTGGAGCAACGCCCTAGAGTGAAGCCTAGGTTGCCCGGAACGTAGAAATGAGCATAACTTCCACACTGGATGCAATTATTCGTTTTATACGATGGAAAAACTGTATTATTTGTTTTGTATTTTATGCTTCGGGCGTCGATTTCTAAGGCCCTAACTATTCGATCTGGTGCCGCAACGCCCTAGAGTGAAGCCGAGGTTGCCCGGAACGTAGAAATGACCATAACTTTCACACTGTTTGCAGTTATTCCTGTTATACGATGGAAAAACTTTTGCATCTTTATTGTACTTTATGCTTCTGGCGTTGGCTTCTAAGGCCCTAACTATTCAATCTGTTGGTGCAACGCTCTAGGGTGAAGCCTAAGTAGCCCGGAAAGTAGAAATGACGTTAACTTTCATACTGGTTTCAATTATTCGTTTTATACGATGGAAAAACTGTTGTATTTATATTGTATTTTATGTTTCGGGCATTGACTTCTAAGGCCCTAGCTACTCAATCTGTTGGAGCAACGCCCTAGGGTGAAGCCTAGGTTGCCCGGAAAGTAGAAATGACAATAACTTTCATACTGGTTGCAATTATTCTTTTTATACGATGGAAAAACTGTTTTATTTATTTTGTATTTTATGCTTCGGGCGTAGACTTCTAAGGCCCTAACTATTCGATCTGGTGGAGCAACGCCCTAGAGTGAAGCCTAGGTTGCCCGGAACGTAGAAATGAGCATAACTTCCACACTGGATGCAATTATTCGTTTTATACGATGGAAAAACTGTATTATTTGTTTTGTATTTTATGCTTCGGGCGTCGATTTCTAAGGCCCTAACTATTCGATCTGGTGCCGCAACGCCCTAGAGTGAAGCCGAGGTTGCCCGGAACGTAGAAATGACCATAACTTTCACACTGTTTGCAGTTATTCCTGTTATACGATGGAAAAACTTTTGCATCTTTATTGTACTTTATGCTTCTGGCGTTGGCTTCTAAGGCCCTAACTATTCAATCTGTTGGTGCAACGCTCTAGGGTGAAGCCTAAGTAGCCCGGAAAGTAGAAATGACGTTAACTTTCATACTGGTTTCAATTATTCGTTTTATACGATGGAAAAACTGTTGTATTTATATTGTATTTTATGTTTCGGGCATTGACTTCTAAGGCCCAAGCTACTCAATCTGTTGGAGCAACGCCCTAGGGTGAAGCCTAGGTTGCCCGGAAAGTAGAAATGACAATAACTTTCATACTGGTTGCAATTATTCGTTTTATATGATGGAAAAACTGTTGTATTTATATAGTGTTTTATGCTTCTGGCGTTGACTTCTTAGGCCCTAACTATTGCATCTGGTGGAACGACGCCCTAGAGTGAAGCCTAGGTTGTCCGGAACGTAGAAATGACCATAACTTCCACACTGGTTGCAATTATACGTTTTCTACGATGGAAAAGCTGTTGTATTTATATCGTATTTTATGATTCTGGCGTTGAACTCTTAGGCCCTAACTATTCCATCTGGTGGATCAACGCCCTCGGGTGAAGCCTAGGTTGCGCGTAACGTAGAAATGACCATAACTTTCACACTGGTAGCAATTATTCGTTTTATACGATGGAAAAACTGTTGTATTTATATCGTATTTTATGCTCCTGGCGTTGACTTCTAAGGCCCTAACTATTCGATCTGGTGGCGCAACGCCCTAGAGTGAAGCCTAGGTTGCCCGGAACGTAGAAATGACCATAACTTTCACACTGGTTGCAATTATTAGTTTTATACGATGGAAAAGCTGTGGCATCCTTTATGTATTTTATTCATCTGGGGTTGACTTCTAAGGCCGTTGCTATTAGATGTGGTGGAGCAACGCCCTAGGGTGACGCCGAAGTTCCCCGGAACGTAGAAATGACCATTACCTTCACACTGGTTGCAATTATTCGTTTTATACGATGGAAAAACTGTTCTATTTATTTTGTATTTCATGCTTCGGGCGTTGACTTCTAAGGCCCTAACTATTCAATCTGTTGGTGCAACGCCCTAGGGTGAAGCCTAGGTTGCCCGGAAAGTAGGAATGACGATAACTTTCATACTGGTTGCAATTATTCGTTTTATACGATGGAAAAACTGTTGTATTTATATAGTGTTTTATGCTTCTGGCGTTGACTTCTTAGGCCCTAACTATTGCATCTGGTGGAACAACGCCCTAGGGTGACGCCTAAGTTGCCCGGAACGTAGAAATGACCATTACCTTCACACTGGTTGCAATTATTCGTTTTATACGATGGAAAAACTGTTCTATTTATTTTGTATTTTATGCTTCGGGCGTTGACTTCTAAGGCCCTAACTATTCAATCTGTTGGTGCAACGCCCAAGGCTGAAGCCTATGTTGCCCCGAAAGTAGAAATGACGTTAACTTTCATACTGGTTGCAATTATTCTTTTTATACGATGGAAAAACTGTTTTATTTATTTTGTATTTTATGCTTCGGGCGTAGACTTCTAAGGCCCTAACTATTCGATCTGGTGGAGCAACGCCCTAGAGTGAAGCCTAGGTTGCCCGGAACGTAGAAATGAGCATAACTTCCACACTGGATGCAATTATTCGTTTTATACGATGGAAAAACTGTATTATTTGTTTTGTATTTTATGCTTCGGGCGTCGATTTCTAAGGCCCTAACTATTCGATCTGGTGCCGCAACGCCCTAGAGTGAAGCCGAGGTTGCCCGGAACGTAGAAATGCCCATAACTTTCACACTGTTTGCAGTTATTCCTGTTATACGATGGAAAAACTTTTGCATCTTTATTGTACTTTATGCTTCTGGCGTTGGCTTCTAAGGCCCTAACTATTCAATCTGTTGGTGCAACGCTCTAGGGTGAAGCCTAAGTAGCCCGGAAAGTAGAAATGACGTTAACTTTCATACTGGTTTCAATTATTCGTTTTATACGATGGAAAAACTGTTGTATTTATATTGTATTTTATGTTTCGGGCATTGACTTCTAAGGCCCTAGCTACTCAATCTGTTGGAGCAACGCCCTAGGGTGAAGCCTAGGTTGCCCGGAAAGTAGAAATGACAATAACTTTCATACTGGTTGCAATTATTCGTTTTATATGATGGAAAAACTGTTGTATTTATATAGTGTTTTATGCTTCTGGCGTTGACTTCTTAGGCCCTAACTATTGCATCTGGTGGAACAACGCCCTAGAGTGAAGCCTAGGTTGTCCGGAACGTAGAAATGACCATAACTTCCACACTGGTTGCAATTATTCGTTTTCTACGATGGAAAAGCTGTTGTATTTATATCGTATTTTATGATTCTGGCGTTGAACTCTTAGGCCCTAACTATTCCATCTGGTGGAACAACGCCCTAGGGTGACGCCTAAGTTGCCCGGAACGTAGAAATGACCATTACCTTCACACTGGTTGCAATTATTCCTGTTATAGGATGGAAAGGCTGTTGTATTTTTATTGTATTTTATACTTCAGGCGTTGACTTCTAAGGCCCTAGCTATTCGATCTGGTCGAGCAACGCCCTAGAGTGAAGCCTAGGTTGCCCGGAACGTAGACATGACCATAACTTCCACACTGGTTGCAATTATTCGTTTTACACGATGGAAAAGCTGTTCTATTTATATCGTATTTTATGCTTCTGGCGTTGACTTCTAAGGGCCTAACTATTCAATCTGTTGGTGCAACGCCCAAGGGTGAAGCCTATGTTGCCCCGAAAGTAGAAATGACGTTAACTTTCATACTGGTTGCAATTATTCTTTTTATACGATGGAAAAACTGTTTTATTTATTTTGTATTTTATGCTTCGGGCGTAGACTTCTAAGGCCCTAACTATTCGATCTGGTGGAGCAACGCCCTAGAGTGAAGCCTAGGTTGCCCGGAACGTAGAAATGAGCATAACTTCCACACTGGATGCAATTATTCGTTTTATACGATGGAAAAACTGTATTATTTGTTTTGTATTTTATGCTTCGGGCGTCGATTTCTAAGGCCCTAACTATTCGATCTGGTGCCGCAACGCCCTAGAGTGAAGCCGAGGTTGCCCGGAACGTAGAAATGACCATAACTTTCACACTGTTTGCAGTTATTCCTGTTATACGATGGAAAAACTTTTGCATCTTTATTGTACTTTATGCTTCTGGCGTTGGCTTCTAAGGCCCTAACTATTCAATCTGTTGGTGCAACGCTCTAGGGTGAAGCCTAAGTAGCCCGGAAAGTAGAAATGACGTTAACTTTCATACTGGTTTCAATTATTCGTTTTATACGATGGAAAAACTGTTGTATTTATATTGTATTTTATGTTTCGGGCATTGACTTCTAAGGCCCTAGCTACTCAATCTGTTGGAGCAACGCCCTAGGGTGAAGCCTAGGTTGCCCGGAAAGTAGAAATGACAATAACTTTCATACTGGTTGCAATTATTCGTTTTATATGATGGAAAAACTGTTGTATTTATATAGTGTTTTATGCTTCTGGCGTTGACTTCTTAGGCCCTAACTATTGCATCTGGTGGAACAACGCCCTAGAGTGAAGCCTAGGTTGTCCGGAACGTAGAAATGACCATAACTTCCACACTGGTTGCAATTATTCGTTTTCTACGATGGAAAAGCTGTTGTATTTATATCGTATTTTATGATTCTGGCGTTGAACTCTTAGGCCCTAACTATTCCATCTGGTGGAACAACGCCCTAGGGTGACGCCTAAGTTGCCCGGAACGTAGAAATGACCATTACCTTCACACTGGTTGCAATTATTCCTGTTATAGGATGGAAAGGCTGTTGTATTTTTATTGTATTTTATACTTCAGGCGTTGACTTCTAAGGCCCTAGCTATTCGATCTGGTCGAGCAACGCCCTAGAGTGAAGCCTAGGTTGCCCGGAACGTAGACATGACCATAACTTCCACACTGGTTGCAATTATTCGTTTTATACGATGGAAAAGCTGTTCTATTTATATCGTATTTTATGCTTCTGGCGTTGACTTCTAAGGGCCTAACTATTCAATCTGTTGGTGCAACGCCCAAGGGTGAAGCCTATGTTGCCCCGAAAGTAGAAATGACGTTAACTTTCATACTGGTTGCAATTATTCTTTTTATACGATGGAAAAACTGTTTTATTTATTTTGTATTTTATGCTTCGGGCGTAGACTTCTAAGGCCCTAACTATTCGATCTGGTGGAGCAACGCCCTAGAGTGAAGCCTAGGTTGCCCGGAACGTAGAAATGAGCATAACTTCCACACTGGATGCAATTATTCGTTTTATACGATGGAAAAACTGTATTATTTGTTTTGTATTTTATGCTTCGGGCGTCGATTTCTAAGGCCCTAACTATTCGATCTGGTGCCGCAACGCCCTAGAGTGAAGCCGAGGTTGCCCGGAACGTAGAAATGACCATAACTTTCACACTGTTTGCAGTTATTCCTGTTATACGATGGAAAAACTTTTGCATCTTTATTGTACTTTATGCTTCTGGCGTTGGCTTCTAAGGCCCTAACTATTCAATCTGTTGGTGCAACGCTCTAGGGTGAAGCCTAAGTAGCCCGGAAAGTAGAAATGACGTTAACTTTCATACTGGTTTCAATTATTCGTTTTATACGATGGAAAAACTGTTGTATTTATATTGTATTTTATGTTTCGGGCATTGACTTCTAAGGCCCAAGCTACTCAATCTGTTGGAGCAACGCCCTAGGGTGAAGCCTAGGTTGCCCGGAAAGTAGAAATGACAATAACTTTCATACTGGTTGCAATTATTCGTTTTATATGATGGAAAAACTGTTGTATTTATATAGTGTTTTATGCTTCTGGCGTTGACTTCTTAGGCCCTAACTATTGCATCTGGTGGAACGACGCCCTAGAGTGAAGCCTAGGTTGTCCGGAACGTAGAAATGACCATAACTTCCACACTGGTTGCAATTATACGTTTTCTACGATGGAAAAGCTGTTGTATTTATATCGTATTTTATGATTCTGGCGTTGAACTCTTAGGCCCTAGCTATTCCATCTGGTGGATCAACGCCCTCGGGTGAAGCCTAGGTTGCGCGTAACGTAGAAATGACCATAACTTTCACACTGGTAGCAATTATTCGTTTTATACGATGGAAAAACTGTTGTATTTATATCGTATTTTATGCTCCTGGCGTTGACTTCTAAGGCCCTAACTATTCGATCTGGTGGCGCAACGCCCTAGAGTGAAGCCTAGGTTGCCCGGAACGTAGAAATGACCATAACTTTCACACTGGTTGCAATTATTAGTTTTATACGATGGAAAAGCTGTGGCATCCTTTATGTATTTTATTCATCTGGGGTTGACTTCTAAGGCCGTTGCTATTAGATGTGGTGGAGCAACGCCCTAGGGTGACGCCGAAGTTCCCCGGAACGTAGAAATGACCATTACCTTCACACTGGTTGCAATTATTCGTTTTATACGATGGAAAAACTGTTCTATTTATTTTGTATTTCATGCTTCGGGCGTTGACTTCTAAGGCCCTAACTATTAAATCTGTTGGTGCAACGCCCAAGGTGAAGCCTATGTTGCCCGGAAGGTAGAAATGACCATAAATTTCATCCTGGTTGCAATTATTCGTTTTATATGATGGAAAAACTGTTGTATTTATATAGTGTTTTATGCTTCTGGCGTTGACTTCTTAGGCCTTAACTATTCCATCTGGTGGAACAACGCCTTAGGGTGAAGCCTAGGTTGCCCGCAAAGTAGAAATGACGTTAACTTTCATACTGGTTGCAATTATTCGTTTTATGCGATGGAAAAGCTGTTTTATTTATTTTGTGTTTTATGCTTCGGGCGTTGACTTCTAAGGCCCTAACTATTCGATCTGGTGGGGCAACGCCCTAGAGTGAAGCCTAGGTTGCCCGGAAAGTAGAAATGAGCATAACTTCCACACTGGATGCAATTATTCGTTTTATACGATGGAAAAACTGTATTATTTGTTTTGTATTTTATGCTTCGGGCGTCGATTTCTAAGGCCCTAACTATTCGATCTGGTGCCGCAACGCCCTAGAGTGAAGCCGAGGTTGCCCGGAACGTAGAAATGACCATAACTTTCACACTGTTTGCAGTTATTCCTGTTATACGATGGAAAAACTTTTGCATCTTTATTGTACTTTATGCTTCTGGCGTTGGCTTCTAAGGCCCTAACTATTCAATCTGTTGGTGCAACGCTCTAGGGTGAAGCCTAAGTAGCCCGGAAAGTAGAAATGACCATAACTTTTACACTGGTTGCAATTATTCGTTTTATATGATGGAAAAACTGCTGTATTTATATAGTGTTTTATGCTTCTGGCGTTGACTTCTTAGGCCCTAACTATTCCATCTGGTGGAACAACGCCCTAGGGTGAAGCCTAAGTTGCCTGGAACGTAGAAATGACCATCACTTTCACACGGGTTGCAATTATTCCTGTTATAGGATGGAAAGGCTGTTGTATTTTTATTGTATTTTATACTTCAGGCGTTGACTTCTAAGGCCCTAGCTATCCGATCTGGTCGAGCAACGCCCTAGAGTGAAGCCTAGGTTGCCCGGAACGTAGACATGACCATAACTTCCACACTGGTTGCAATTATTCTTTTTATACGATGGAAAACTGTTTTATTTATTTTGTATTTTATGCTTCGGGCGTAGACTTCTAAGGCCCTAACTATTCGATCTGGTGGAGGAACGCCCTAGAGTGAAGCCTAGGTTGCCCGGAACGTAGAAATGACCATAACTTCCACACTGGTTGCAATTATTCGTTTTATACGATGGAAAAACTGTATTATTTATTTTGTATTTTATGCTTCGGGCGTTGATTTCTAAGGCCCTAACTATTCGATCTGGTGCCGCAACGCCCTAGAGTGAAGCCGAGGTTGCCCGGAACGTAGAAATGACCATAACTTTCACACTGTTTGCAGTTATTCCTGTTATACGATGGAAAAACTTTTGCATCTTTATTGTATTTTATGCTTCGGGCATTGACTTCTAAGGCCCTAGCTATTCAACCTGTTGGAGCAACGCCCTAGGGTGAAGCCTAGGTTGCCCGGAACGTAGAAATGACCATAACTTCCACACTGGTTGCAATTATTCGTTTTATACGATGGAAAAACTGTATTATTTATTTTGTATTTTATGCTTCGGGCGTTGATTTCTAAGGCCCTAACTATTCGATCTGGTGCCGCAACGCCCTAGGGTGAAGCCTAAGTTGCCCGGAACGTAGAAATGACCATAACTTCCACACTGGTTGCAATTATTCGTTTTATACGATGGAAAAGCTGTGGGATCTTTTATGTATTTTATTCATCTGGGGCTGACTTCTAAGGCCGTTGCTATTAGATGTGGTGGAGCAACGCCCTAGGGTGACGCCTAAGTTGCCTGGAACGTAGAAATGACCATTACCTTCACACTGGCTGCTATCATTCGTTTTATATGATGGAAAAACTGTTGTATTTATATAGTGTTTTATGCTTCTGGCGTTGACTTCTTAGGCCCTAACTATTCAATCTGTTGGTGCAACGCCCAAGGGTGAAGCCTATGTTGCCCCGAAAGTAGAAATGACGATAACTTTCATACTGGTTGCAATTATTCGTTTTATACGATGGAAAAACTGTTTTATTTATTTTGTATTTTATGCTTCGGGCGTTGACTTCTAAGGCCCTAACTATTCGATCTGGTGGAGCAACGCCCTAGAGTGAAGCCTAGGTTGCCCGGAACGTAGAAATGACCATAACTTCCACACTGGTTGCAATTATTCCTTTTATACAATGGAAAAACTGTTCTATTTATTTTGTATTTTATGCTTCGGGCGTTGACTTCTGAGGCCGTTGCTATTCGATGTGGTGGAAGAACGCCATAGAGTGAAGCCTAGGTAGCCCGGAACTTAGAAATGGCCATAACTTTCACACTGTTTGCAGTTATTCCTGTTATACGATGGAAAAACTTTTGCATCTTTATTGTATTTTATGCTTCGGGCATTGACTTCTAAGGCCCTAGCTATTCAATCTGTTGGAGCAACGCCCTAGGGTGAGGACTAGGTTGCCCGGAAAGTAGAAATGACAATAACTTTCATCCTGGTTGCAATTATTCGTTTTATATGATGGAAAAACTGTTGTATTTATATAGTGTTTTATGCTTCTGGCGTTGGCTTCTAAGGCCGTAGGTATTCGATGTGGTGGAGCAACACCCTAGAGTGACGCCTAGGTTGTCCGGAACGTAGAAATGACCATCACATTCACAATGTATGCATTTATTCATTTTATACGATGGAAAAACTGTTGTATTTACATTGTATTTTATGCATCTGGCGATGACTTCTAAGGCCCTAACTACTCGATCTGGTGGAGTAACGCCCTAGAGTGAAACCTAGACTGCCCGGAACGTAGAAATGACCATTACTTTCACACTGGTTGCAATTATTCGTTTTATACGATGGAAAAACTGTTCTATTTATTTTGTATTTTATGCTTCGAGCGTTGACTTCTAAGGCCCCAGCTATTCGATCTGGTCGAGCAACGCCCTAGAGTGAAGCCTAGGTTGCACGGAACGTAGAAATGACCATAACTTCCACACTGCTTGCAATTATTCGTTTTATACGATGGAAAAGCTGTTGTATATTTATCGTATTTTATGCTTCTGGCGTTGACTTCTTAGGCCCTAACTATTCCATCTGGTGGAACAACGTCCTAGGGTGAAGCCTAGGTTGCGCGGAACGTAGAAGTGACCATAAATTTCACTCTGGTAGCAATTATTCGTTTTATACGATGGAAAAACTGTTTTATTTATTTTGTATTTTATGCTTCTGGCGTTGACTTCTACGGCCCTAACTATTCGATCTGGTGGAGCAATGCCCTAGAGTGAAGCCTAAGTTGCCCGGAACGTAGAAATGACCATTACCTTCACTCTGGTTGCAATTATTGGTTTTATGCGATGGAAAAGCTGTTTTATTTATTTTGTGTTTTATGCTTCTGGCGTTGACTTCTTAGGCCCTAACTATTCCATCTGGTGGAACAGCGTCCTAGGGTGAAGCCTAGGTTGCGCGGAACGTAGAAGTGACCATAAATTTCACTCTGGTAGCAATTATTCGTTTTATACGATGGAAAAACTGTTTTATTTATTTTGTATTTTATGCTTCTGACGTTGACTTCTACGGCCCTAACTATTCGATCTGGTGGAGCAATGCCCTAGAGTGAAGCCTAGGTTGCCCGGAACGGAGAAATCACCATAAATTTCACACCGGTAGCAATTATTCGTTTTATACGATGGAAAAACTGTTCTGTTTATTTTGTATTTTATGCTTCGGGCGTTGACTTCTAAGGCCCTAACTATTCAATCTGTTGGTGCAACGCCCTAGGGTGAAGCCTAGGTTGCCCGGAAAGTAGGAATGACGATAACTTTCATACTGGTTGCAATTATTCGTTTTATACGATGGAAAAACTGTTGTATTTATATAGTGTTTTATGCTTCTGGCGTTGACTTCTTAGGCCCTAACTATTGCATCTGGTGGAACAACGCCCTAGGGTGACGCCTAAGTTGCCCGGAACGTAGAAATGACCATTACCTTCACACTGGTTGCAATTATTCGTTTTATACGATGGAAAAACTGTTCTATTTATTTTGTATTTTATGCTTCGGGCGTTGACTTCTAAGGCCCTAACTATTCAATCTGTTGGAGCAACGCCCAAGGGTGAAGCCTATGTTGCCCGGAAGGTAGAAATGACGTTAACTTTCATACTGGTTGCAATTATCCGTTTTTTGCGATGGAAAAACTGTTTTATTTATTTTGTGTTTTATGCTTCGGGCTTTGACTTCTAAGGCCCTAACTATTCGATCTGGTGGGGCAACGCCCTAGAGTGAAGCCTGGGTTGCCCGGAAAGTAGAAATGACCATAACTTTCATCCTGGTTGCAATTATTCGTTTTATATGATGGAAAAACTGTTGCATTTATATAGTGTTTTATGCTTCTGGCGTTGACTTCCTAGGTCCTAACTATTCCATCTGGTGGAACAACGCCCTATCGTGAAGCCTAGGTTGCCTGGAACGTAGAAATGACCGTCACTTTCACACGGGTTGCAATTATTCCTGTTATAGGATGGAAAGGCTGTTGTATTTTTATTGTATTTTATACTTCAGGCGTTGACTTCTAAGGCCCTAGCTATTCGATCTGGTCGAGCAACGCCCTAGAGTGAAGCCTAGGTTGCCCGGAACGTAGACATGACCATAACTTCCACACTGGTTGCAATTATTCGTTTTATACGATGGAAAAGCTGTTCTATTTATATCGTATTTTATGCTTCTGGCGTTGACTTCTAAGGGCCTAACTATTCAATCTGTTGGTGCAACGCCCAAGGGTGAAGCCTATGTTGCCCCGAAAGTAGAAATGACGTTAACTTTCATACTGGTTGCAATTATTCTTTTTATACGATGGAAAAACTGTTTTATTCATTTTGTATTTTATGCTTCGGGCGTAGACTTCTAAGGCCCTAACTATTCGATCTGGTGGAGCAACGCCCTAGAGTGAAGCCTAGGTTGCCCGGAACGTAGAAATGAGCATAACTTCCACACTGGATGCAATTATTAGTTTTATACGATGGAAAAACTGTATTATTTGTTTTGTATTTTATGCTTCGGGCGTCGATTTCTAAGGCCCTAACTATTCGATCTGGTGCCGCAACGCCCTAGAGTGAAGCCGAGGTTGCCCGGAACGTAGAAATGACCATAACTTTCACACTGTTTGCAGTTATTCCTGTTATACGATGGAAAAACTTTTGCATCTTTATTGTACTTTGTATGCTTCTGGCGTTGGCTTCTAAGGCCCTAACTATTCAATCTGTTGGTGCAACGCTCTAGGGTGAAGCCTAAGTAGCCCGGAAAGTAGAAATGACCATAACTTCCACACTGGTTGCAATTATTCGTTTTATACGATGGAAAAGCTGTTGTATTTATATCGTATTTTATGATTCTGGCGTTGAACTCTTAGGCCCTAACTATTCCATCTGGTGGATCAACGCCCTCGGGTGAAGCCTAGGTTGCGCGTAACGTAGAAATGACCATAACTTTCACACTGGTAGCAATTATTCGTTTTATACGATGGAAAAACTGTTGTATTTATATCGTATTTTATGCTCCTGGCGTTGACTTCTAAGGCCCTAACTATTCGATCTGGTGGCGCAACGCCCTAGAGTGAAGCCTAGGTTGCCCGGAACGTAGAAATGACCATAACTTTCACACTGGTTGCAATTATTAGTTTTATACGATGGAAAATCTGTGGCATCCTTTATGTATTTTATTCATCTGGGGTTGACTTCTAAGGCCGTTGCTATTAGATGTGGTGGAGCAACGCCCTAGGGTGACGCCTAAGTTCCCCGGAACGTAGAAATGACCATTACCTTCACACTGGTTGCAATTATTCGTTTTATACGATGGAAAAACTGTTCTATTTATTTTGTATTTCATGCTTCGGGCGTTGACTTCTAAGGCCCTAACTATTAAATCTGTTGGTGCAACGCCCAAGGTGAAGCCTATGTTGCCCGGAAGGTAGAAATGACGTTAACTTTCATACTGGTTGCAATTATTCGTTTTATGCGATGGAAAAGCTGTTTTATTTATTTTGTGTTTTATGCTTCGGGCGTTGACTTCTAAGGCCCTAACTATTCGATCTGGTGGGGCAACGCCCTAGAGTGAAGCCTAGGTTGCCCGGAAAGTAGAAATGACCATAAATTTCATCCTGGTTGCAATTATTCGTTTTATATGATGGAAAAACTGTTGTATTTATATAGTGTTTTATGCTTCTGGCGTTGACTTCTTAGGCCTTAACTATTCCATCTGGTGGAACAACGCCTTAGGGTGAAGCCGAGGTTGCCCGCAAAGTAGAAATGACGTTAACTTTCATACTGGTTGATATTATTCGTTTTATACGATGGAAAAGCTGTTTTATGTATTTTGTATTTTATGCTTCGGGCGTTGACTTCTAAGGCCCTAACTATTCGATCTGGTGGCGCGACGCCCTAGAGTGAAGCCTATGTTGCTCGGAACGTAGAAATGACCATAACTTTCACACTGGTTGCTATCATTCGTTTTATATGATGGAAAAACTGTTGTATTTATATAGTGTTTTATGCTTCTGGCGTTGACTTCTTAGGCCCTAACTATTCCATCTGGTGGAATAACGCCCTAGAGTGAAGCCTAGGTTGCCCGGAACGTAGAAATGACCATAACTTCCACACTGGTTGCAATTATTCGTTTTATACGATGGAAAAGCTGTTGTATTTATATCGTATTTTATGCTTCTGGCGTTGACTTCTAAGGCCCTAACTATTCGATCTGGTTGCGCCACGCCCTAGAGTGAAGCCTATGTTGCCCGGAACGTAGAAATGACCATAACTTTCACACTGGTTGCAATAATTCGTTTTATACGATGGAAAAGCTGTGGCATCTTTTATGTATTTTACTCATCTGGGGCTGACTTCTAAGGCCGTTGCTATTAGATGTGGTGGAGCAACGCCCTAGGGTGACGCCTAAGTTGCCTGGAACGTAGAAATGACCATTACCTTCACACTGGTTGCAATTATTCGTTTTATACGATGGAATAGCTGTTCTATTTATATCGTATTTTATGCTTCTGGCGTTGACTTCTAAGGGCCTAACTATTCAATCTGTTGGTGCAACGCCCAAGGGTGAAGCCTATGTTGCCCGGAAAGTAGAAATGACCATAACTTTTACACTGGTTGCAATTATTCGTTTTATATGATGGAAAAACTGTTGTATTTATATAGTGTTTTATGCTTCTGGCGTTGACTTCTTAGGCCCTAACTATTCCATCTGGTGGAACAACGCCCTAGGGTGAAGCCTAAGTTGCCTGGAACGTAGAAATAACCATCACTTTCACACGGGTTGCAATTATTCCTGTTATAGGATGGAAAGGCTGTTGTATTTTTATTGTATTTTATACTTCAGGCGTTGACTTCTAAGGCCCTAGCTATTCGATCTGGTCGAGCAACGCCCTAGAGTGAAGCCTACGTTGCACGGAACGTAGACATGACCATAACTTCCACACTGGTTGCAATTATTCGTTTTATACGATGGAAAAGCTGTTCTATTTATATCGTATTTTATGCTTCTGGCGTTGACTTCTAAGGGCCTAACTATTCAATCTGTTGGTGCAACGCCCAAGGGTGAAGCCTATGTTGCCCCGAAAGTAGAAATGACGTTAACTTTCATACTGGTTGCAATTATTCTTTTTATACGATGGAAAAACTGTTTTATTTATTTTGTATTTTATGCTTCGGGCGTAGACTTCTAAGGCGCTAACTATTCGATCTGGTGGAGCAACGCCCTAGAGTGAAGCCTAGGTTGCCCGGAACGTAGAAATGAGCATAACTTCCACACTGGATGCAATTATTCGTTTTATACGATGGAAAAACTGTATTATTTGTTTTGTATTTTATGCTTCGGGCGTCGATTTCTAAGGCCCTAACTATTCGATCTGGTGCCGCAACGCCCTAGAGTGAAGCCGAGGTTGCCCGGAACGTAGAAATGACCATAACTTTCACACTGTTTGCAGTTATTCCTGTTATACGATGGAAAAACTTTTGCATCTTTATTGTACTTTATGCTTCTGGCGTTGGCTTCTAAGGCCCTAACTATTCAATCTGTTGGTGCAACGCTCTAGGGTGAAGCCTAAGTAGCCCGGAAAGTAGAAATGACGTTAACTTTCATACTGGTTTCAATTATTCGTTTTATACGATGGAAAAACTGTTGTATTTATATTGTATTTTATGTTTCGGGCATTGACTTCTAAGGCCCTAGCTACTCAATCTGTTGGAGCAACGCCCTAGGGTGAAGCCTAGGTTGTCCGGAACGTAGAAATGACCACAACTTCCACACTGGTTGCAATTATTCGTTTTATACGATGGAAAAGCTGTTGTATTTATATCGTATTTTATGATTCTGGCGTTGAACTCTTAGGCCCTAACTATTCCATCTGGTGGATCAACGCCCTCGGGTGAAGCCTAGGTTGCGCGTAACGTAGAAATGGCCATAACTTTCACACTGGTAGCAATTATTCGTTTTATACGATGGAAAAACTGTTGTATTTATATCGTATTTTATGCTCCTGGCGTTGACTTCTAAGGCCCTAACTATTCGATCTGGTGGCGCAACGCCCTAGAGTGAAGCCTAGGTTGCCCGGAACGTAGAAATGACCATAACTTTCACACTGGTTGCAATTATTAGTTTTATATGATGGAAAAACTGTTGTATTTATATAGTGTTTTATGCTTCTGGCGTTGACTTCTTAGGCCTTAACTATTCCATCTGGTGGAACAACGCCTTAGGGTGAAGCCTAGGTCGCCCGCAAAGTAGAAATGACGTTAACTTTCATACTGGTTG
Source organism: Calliopsis andreniformis (assembly GCF_051401765.1). Classification (NCBI taxonomy): domain Eukaryota; kingdom Metazoa; phylum Arthropoda; class Insecta; order Hymenoptera; family Andrenidae; genus Calliopsis; species Calliopsis andreniformis. The sequence goes on along the minus strand of NW_027480426.1, from coordinate 19,777,607 downwards.
ATATTATTCGTTTTATACGATGGAAAAGCTGTTTTATGTATTTTGTATTTTATGCTTCGGGCGTTGACTTCTAAGGCCCTAACTATTCGATCTGGTGGCGCGACGCCCTAGAGTGAAGCCTATGTTGCTCGGAACGTAGAAATGACCATAACTTTCACACTGGTTGCTATCATTCGTTTTATATGATGGAAAAACTGTTGTATTTATAAAGTGTTTTATGCTTCTGGCGTTGACTTCTAAGGCCCTAACTATTCCATCTGGTGGAATAACGCCCTAGAGTGAAGCCAAGGTTGCCCGGAACGTAGAAATGACCATAACTTCCACACTGGTTGCAATTATTCGTTTTATACGATGGAAAAACTGTTTTATTTATTTTGTATTTTATGCTTCTGGCGTTGACTTCTACGGCCCTAACTATTCGATCTGGTGGAGCAATGCCCTATAGTGAAGCCTAGGTTGCCCGGAACGGAGAAATCACCATAAATTTCACACCGGTAGCAATTATTCGTTTTATACGATGGAAAAACTGTTCTGTTTATTTTGTATTTTATGCTTCGGGCGTTGACTTCTAAGGCCCTAACTATTCAATCTGTTGGTGCAACGCCCTAGGGTGAAGCCTAGGTTGCCCGGAAAGTAGGAATGACGATAACTTTCATACTGGTTGCAATTATTCGTTTTATACGATGGAAAAACTGTTGTATTTATATAGTGTTTTATGCTTCTGGCGTTGACTTCTTAGGCCCTAACTATTGCATCTCGTGGAACAACGCCCTAGGGTGACGCCTAAGTTGCCCGGAACGTAGAAATGACCATTACCTTCACACTGGTTGCAATTATTCGTTTTATACGATGGAAAAACTGTTGCATTTATATAGTGTTTTATGCTTCTGGCGTTGACTTCTTAGGTCCTAACTATTCCATCTGGTGGAACAACGCCCTATCGTGAAGCCTAGGTTGCCTGGAACGTAGAAATGACCGTCACTTTCACACGGGTTGCAATTATTCCTGTTATAGGATGGAAAGGCTGTTGTATTTTTATTGTATTTCATACTTCAGGCGTTGACTTCTAAGGCCCTAGCTATTCGATCTGGTCGAGCAACGCCCTAGAGTGAAGCCTAGGTTGCCCGGAACGTAGACATGACCATAACTTCCACACTGGTTGCAATTATTCGTTTTATACGATGGAAAAGCTGTTCTATTTATATCGTATTTTATGCTTCTGGCGTTGACTTCTAAGGGCCTAACTATTCAATCTGTTGGTGCAACGCCCAAGGGTGAAGCCTATGTTGCCCCGAAAGTAGAAATGACGTTAACTTTCATACTGGTTGCAATTATTCTTTTTATACGATGGAAAAACTGTTTTATTCATTTTGTATTTTATGCTTCGGGCGTAGACTTCTAAGGCCCTAACTATTCGATCTGGTGGAGCAACGCCCTAGAGTGAAGCCTAGGTTGCCCGGAACGTAGAAATGAGCATAACTTCCACACTGGATGCAATTATTAGTTTTATACGATGGAAAAACTGTATTATTTGTTTTGTATTTTATGCTTCGGGCGTCGATTTCTAAGGCCCTAACTATTCGATCTGGTGCCGCAACGCCCTAGAGTGAAGCCGAGGTTGCCCGGAACGTAGAAATGACCATAACTTTCACACTGTTTGCAGTTATTCCTGTTATACGATGGAAAAACTTTTGCATCTTTATTGTACTTTATATGCTTCTGGCGTTGGCTTCTAAGGCCCTAACTATTCAATCTGTTGGTGCAACGCTCTAGGGTGAAGCCTAAGTAGCCCGGAAAGTAGAAATGACGTTAACTTTCATACTGGTTTCAATTATTCGTTTTATACGATGGAAAAACTGTTGTATTTATATTGTATTTTATGTTTCGGGCATTGACTTCTTAGGCCCTAGCTACTCAATCTGTTGGAGCAACGCCCTAGGGTGAAGCCTAGGTTGCGCGGAAAGTAGAAATGACAATAACTTTCATACTGGTTGCAATTATTCGTCTTATATGATGGAAAAACTGTTGTATTTATATAGTGTTTTATGCTTCTGGCGTTGACTTCTTAGGCCCTAACTATTGCATCTGGTGGAACAACGCCCTAGAGTGAAGCCTAGGTTGTCCGGAACGTAGAAATGACCATAACTTCCACACTGGTTGCAATTATTCGTTTTATACGATGGAAAAGCTGTTGTATTTATATCGTATTTTATGATTCTGGCGTTGAACTCTTAGGCCCTAACTATTCCATCTGGTGGATCAACGCCCTCGGGTGAAGCCTAGGTTGCGCGTAACGTAGAAATGACCATAACTTTCACACTGGTAGCAATTATTCGTTTTATACGATGGAAAAACTGTTGTATTTATATCGTATTTTATGCTCCTGGCGTTGACTTCTAAGGCCCTAACTATTCGATCTGGTGGCGCAACGCCCTAGAGTGAAGCCTAGGATGCCCGGAACGTAGAAATGACCATAACTTTCACACTGGTTGCAATTATTAGTTTTATACGATGGAAAAGCTGTGGCATCCTTTATGTATTTTATTCATCTGGGGTTGACTTCTAAGGCCGTTGCTATTAGATGTGGTGGAGCAACGCCCTAGGGTGACGCCTAAGTTCCCCGGAACGTAGAAATGACCATTACCTTCACACTGGTTGCAATTATTCGTTTTATACGATGGAAAAACTGTTCTATTTATTTTGTATTTCATGCTTCGGGCGTTGACTTCTAAGGCCCTAACTATTAAATCTGTTGGTGCAACGCCCAAGGTGAAGCCTATGTTGCCCGGAAGGTAGAAATGACGTTAACTTTCATACTGGTTGCAATTATTCGTTTTATGCGATGGAAAAGCTGTTTTATTTATTTTGTGTTTTATGCTTCGGGCGTTGACTTCTAAGGCCCTAACTATTCGATCTGGTGGGGCAACGCCCTAGAGTGAAGCCTAGGTTGCCCGGAAAGTAGAAATGACCATAAATTTCATCCTGGTTGCAATTATTCGTTTTATATGATGGAAAAACTGTTGTATTTATATAGTGTTTTATGCTTCTGGCGTTGACTTCTTAGGCCTTAACTATTCCATCTGGTGGAACAACGCCTTAGGGTGAAGCCTAGGTTGCCCGCAAAGTAGAAATGACGTTAACTTTCATACTGGTTGATATTATTCGTTTTATACGATGGAAAAGCTGTTTTATGTATTTTGTATTTTATGCTTCGGGCGTTGACTTCTAAGGCCCTAACTATTCGATCTGGTGGCGCGACGCCCTAGAGTGAAGCCTATGTTGCTCGGAACGTAGAAATGACCATAACTTTCACACTGGTTGCTATCATTCGTTTTATATGATGGAAAAACTGTTGTATTTATATAGTGTTTTATGCTTCTGGCGTTGACTTCTTAGGCCCTAACTATTCCATCTGGTGGAATAACGCCCTAGAGTGAAGCCTAGGTTGCCCGGAACGTAGAAATGACCATAACTTCCACACTGGTTGCAATTATTCGTTTTATACGATGGAAAAGCTGTTGTATTTATATCGTATTTTATGCTTCTGGCGTTGACTTCTAAGGCCCTAACTATTCGATCTGGTTGCGCCACGCCCTAGAGTGAAGCCTATGTTGCCCGGAACGTAGAAATGACCATAACTTTCACACTGGTTGCAATAATTCGTTTTATACGATGGAAAAGCTGTGGCATCTTTTATGTATTTTACTCATCTGGGGCTGACTTCTAAGGCCGTTGCTATTAGATGTGGTGGAGCAACGCCCTAGGGTGACGCCTAAGTTGCCTGGAACGTAGAAATGACCATTACCTTCACACTGGTTGCAATTATTCGTTTTATACGATGGAAAAGCTGTTCTATTTATATCGTATTTTATGCTTCTGGCGTTGACTTCTAAGGGCCTAACTATTCAATCTGTTGGTGCAACGCCCAAGGGTGAAGCCTATGTTGCCCGGAAAGTAGAAATGACCATAACTTTTACACTGGTTGCAATTATTCGTTTTATATGATGGAAAAACTGTTGTATTTATATAGTGTTTTATGCTTCTGGCGTTGACTTCTTAGGCCCTAACTATTCCATCTGGTGGAACAACGCCCTAGGGTGAAGCCTAAGTTGCCTGGAACGTAGAAATAACCATCACTTTCACACGGGTTGCAATTATTCCTGTTATAGGATGGAAAGGCTGTTGTATTTATATCGCATTTTATGCTTCTGGCGTTGACTTCTAAGGGCCTAACTATTCAATCTGTTGGTGCAACGCCCAAGGGTGAAGCCTATGTTGCCCCGAAAGTAGAAATGACGTTAACTTTCATACTGGTTGCAATTATTCTTTTTATACGATGGAAAAACTGTTTTATTTATTTTGTATTTTATGCTTCGGGCGTAGACTTCTAAGGCCCTAACTATTCGATCTGGTGGAGCAACGCCCTAGAGTGAAGCCTAGGTTGCCCGGAACGTAGAAATGAGCATAACTTCCACACTGGATGCAATTATTCGTTTTATACGATGGAAAAACTGTATTATTTGTTTTGTATTTTATGCTTCGGGCGTCGATTTCTAAGGCCCTAACTATTCGATCTGGTGCCGCAACGCCCTAGAGTGAAGCCGAGGTTGCCCGGAACGTAGAAATGACCATAACTTTCACACTGTTTACAGTTATTCGTTTTATACGATGGAAAAGCTGTTGTATTTATATCGTATTTTATGATTCTGGCGTTGAACTCTTAGGCCCTAACTATTCCATCTGGTGGATCAACGCCCTCGGGTGAAGCCTAGGTTGCGCGTAACGTAGAAATGACCATAACTTTCACACTGGTAGCAATTATTCGTTTTATACGATGGAAAAACTGTTGTATTTATATCGTATTTTATGCTCCTGGCGTTGACTTCTAAGGCCCTAACTATTCGATCTGGTGGCGCAACGCCCTAGAGTGAAGCCTAGGTTGCCCGGAACGTAGACATGACCATAACTTCCACACTGGTTGCAATTATTCGTTTTATACGATGGAAAAGCTGTTCTATTTATATCGTATTTTATGCTTCTGGCGTTGACTTCTAAGGGCCTAACTATTCAATCTGTTGGTGCAACGCCCAAGGGTGAAGCCTATGTTGCCCCGAAAGTAGAAATGACGTTAACTTTCATACTGGTTGCAATTATTCTTTTTATACGATGGAAAACTGTTTTATTTATTTTGTATTTTATGCTTCGGGCGTAGACTTCTAAGGCCCTAACTATTCGATCTGGTGGAGGAACGCCCTAGAGTGAAGCCTAGGTTGCCCGGAACGTAGAAATGACCATAACTTCCACCCTGGTTGCAATTATTCGTTTTATACGATGGAAAAACTGTATTATTTATTTTGTATTTTATGCTTCGGGCGTTGATTTCTAAGGCCCTAACTATTCGATCTGGTGCCGCAACGCCCTAGAGTGAAGCCGAGGTTGCCCGGAACGTAGAAATGACCATAACTTTCACACTGTTTGCAGTTATTCCTGTTATACGATGGAAAAACTTTTGCATCTTTATTGTACTTTATGCTTCTGGCGTTGGCTTCTAAGGCCCTAACTATTCAATCTGTTGGTGCAACGCTCTAGGGTGAAGCCTAGGTAGCCCGGAAAGTAGAAATGACGTTAGCTTTCATACTGGTTTCAATTATTCGTTTTATACGATGGAAAAACTGTTGTATTTATATTGTATTTTATGCTTCGGGCATTGACTTCTAAGGCCCTAGCTACTCAATCTGTTGGAGCAACGCCCTAGGGTGAAGCCTAGGTTGCCCGGAAAGTAGAAATGAAGAATAACTTTCATCCTGGTTGCAATTATTCGTTTTATATGATGGAAAAACTGTTGTATTTATATAGTGTTTTATGCTTCTGGCGTTGACTTCTTAGGCCCTAACTATTGCATCTGGTGGAACAACGCCCTAGAGTGAAGCCTAGGTTGCCCGGAACGTAGAAATGACCATAACTTCCACACTGGTTGCAATTATTCGTTTTATACGATGGAAAAGCTGTGGCATCTTTTATGTATTTTATTCATCTGGGGCTGACTTCTAAGGCCGTTGCTATTAGATGTGGTGGAGCAACGCCCTAGGGTGACGCCTAAGTTGCCTGGAACGTAGAAATGACCATTACCTTCACACTGGCTGCTATCATTCGTTTTATATGATGGAAAAACTGTTGTATTTATATAGTGTTTTATGCTTCTGGCGTTGACTTCTTAGGCCCTAGCTATTCCATCTGGTGGAACAACGCCCTAGAGTGAAGCCTAGGTTGCCCGGAACGTAGACATGACCATAACTTCCACACTGGTTGCAATTATTCGTTTTATACGATGGAAAAGCTGTTGTATTTATCTCGTATTTTATGCTTCTGGCGTTGACTTCTAAGGGCCTAACTATTCAATCTGTTGGTGCAACGCCCAAGGGTGAAGCCTATGTTGCCCGGAAAGTAGAAATGACGTTAACTATCATACTGGTTGCAATTATTCGTTTTATACGATGGAAAAACTGTTTTATTTATTTTGTATTTTATGCTTCGGGCGTTGACTTCTAAGGCCCTAACTATTCGATCTGGTGGCGCAACGCCCTAGGGTGATGCCTAGGTTGCCCGGAAAGTAGAAATGACAATAACTTTCATCCTGGTTGCAATTATTCGTTTTATACGATGGAAAAGCTGTGGCATCTTTTATGTATTTTATTCATCTGGGGCTGACTTCTAAGGCCGTTGCTATTAGATGTGGTGGAGCAACGCCCTAGGGTGACGCCTAAGTTGCCCGGAACGTAGAAAAGACCATTAGCTTCACACTGGTTGCAATTATTCATTTTATACGATGGAAAAACTGTTCTATTTATTTTGTATTTTATGCTTCGGGCGTTGACTTCTAAGGCCCTAACTATTCAACCTGTTGGTGCAACGCCCAATGGTGAAGCCTATGTTGCGCGGAAGGTAGAAATGACGTTAACTTTCATACTGGTTGCGATTATCCGTTTTATACGATGGAAAAGCTGTTGTATTTATATAGTGTTCTATGCTTCTGGCGTTGACTTCTTAGGCCCTAACTATTCGATCTGTAGGTGCAACGCCCTAGAGTGAAGCCTAGGTAGCCCGGAACGTAGAAATGACCATAGCTTCCACACTGGTTGCAATTATTCGTTTTATACGATGGAAAAACTGAATTATTTATTTTGTATTTTATCCTTCGGGGGTTGATTTCTAATGCCCTAACTATTCGATCTGGTGCCGCAACGCCCTAGAGTGAAGCCGAGGTTGCCCGGAACGTAGAAATGACCATGTCTTTCACACTGTTTGCAGTTATTCCTGTTATACGATGGAAAAACTTTTGCATCTTTATTGTACTTTATGCTTCTGGCGTTGACTTCTAAGGCCCTAACTATTCAATCTGTTGGTGCAGCGCCCTACGGTCAAGCCTAGGTAGCCCGGAAAGTAGAAATGACGTTAACTTTCATACTGGTTTCAATTATTCGTTTTATACGATGGAAAAACTGTTGTATTTATATTGTATTTTATGCTTCGGGCATTGACTTCTAAGGCCCTAGCTATTCAATCTGTTGTAGCAACGCCCTAGGGTGAAGCCTAGGTTGCCCGGAAAGTAGAAATGACATTAACTTTCATCCTGGTTGCAATTATTCGTTTTATATGGCGGAAAAGCTGTTGTATTTATATAGTGTTTTATGCTTCTGGCGTTGACTTCTTAGGCCCTAACTATTGCATCTGGTGGAACAACGCCCTAGAGTGAAGCGTAGGTTGCCCGGAACGGAGAAATCACCATAACTTTCACACCGGTAGCAATTATTCGTTTTATACGATGGAAAAACTGTTCTGTTTATTTTGTATTTTATGCTTCGGGCGTTGACTTCTAAGGCCCTAACTATTCAATCTGTTGGTGCAACGCCCTAGGGTGAAGCCTAGGTTGCCCGGAAAGTAGGAACGACGTTAACTTTCTTACTGGTTGCAATTATTCGTTTTATACGATGGAAAAACTGTTGTATTTATATTGTATTTTATGCTTCGGGCATTGACTTCTATGGCCCTAACTATTCAATCTGTTGGAGCAACGCCCCAGTGTGAAACCTAGGTTGCCCGGAAAGTAGAAATGACCATAACTTTCATCCTGGTTGCAATTATCCGTTATATATGTTGGAAAAGCTGTTGTATTTATATAGTGTTTTATGCTTCTGGCGTTGACTTCTTACGCCCTAACTATTCCATCTGGTGGAACAACGCCCTAGGGTGAATCCTAGGTTGCGTGGAACGTAGAAATGACCATCACTTTCACACGGGTTGCAGTTATTCCTGTTATAGGATGGAAAGACAGTTGCATTTTTATTGTATTTTATACTTCAGGCGTTGACTTCTAAGGCCCTAGCTATTCGATCTGGTGGAGCACCGCCCTACATTGAAGCCTAGGTTGCCCGGAACGTAGGAAAAACCATTACCTTCACACTGGTTGCAATTATTCGTTTTATACGATGGAAAAACTGTTTTATTTATTTTGTATTTTATGCTTCGGGCGTTGACTTCTAAGGCCCTAGCTATTCGACTTGGTGGAGCAACGCCCTAGAGTGAAGCCTAGGTTTCACGGAACGTAGAAATGACCATAACTTCCACACTGGTTGCAATTATTCGTTTTATACGATGGAAAAACTGTTCTATTTATTTTGTATTTTATGCTTCGGGCGTTGACTTCTAAGGGCCTAACTATTCAATCTGTTGGTGCAACGCCCAAGGGTGAAGCCTATGTTGCCCCGAAAGTAGAAATGACGTTAACTTTCATACTGGTTGCAATTATTCGTTTTATACGATGGAAAAACTGTTTTATTTATTTTGTATTTTATGCTTCGGGCGCTGACTTCTAAGGCCCTAACTATTCGATTTGGTGGAGCAACGCCCTAGAGTGAAGCCTAGGTTGCCCGGAACGTAGAAATGACCATAACTTCCACACTGGTTGCAATTATTCGTTTTATACGATGGAAAAACTGTTCTATTTATTTTGTATTTTATGCTTGGGGCGTTGATTTCTAAGGCCCCAACTATTTGATCTGTTCGAGCAACGCCCTAGGGTGAAGCCTAGGTTGCCCGGAAAGTAGAAATGACAACAACTTTCATCCTGGTTGCAATTATTCGTTTTATATGATGGAAAAACTGTTGTATTTATATAGTGTTTTATGCTTCTGGCGTTGACTTCTTAGGCCCTAACTATTGCATCTGGTGGAACAACGCCCTAGAGTGAAGCCTAGGTTGCCCGGAACGTAGAAATGACCATAACTTCCACACTGGTTGCAATTATTCGTTTTATACGATAGAAAAGCTGTTGTATTTATATCGTATTTTATGATTCTGGCGTTGAACTCTTAGGCCCTAACTATTCCATCTGGTGGAACAACGCCCTAGGGTGACGCCTAAGTTGCCCGGAACGTAGAAATGACCATTACCTTCACACTGGTTGCAATTATTGGTTTTATGCGATGGAAAAGCTGTTTTGTTTATTTTGTGTTTTATGCTTCGGGCGTTGACTTCTAAGGCCCTAACTATTCGACCTGGTGGGGCAATGCCCTAGAGTGAAGCCTAGGTTGCCCGGAAAGTAGAAATGACCATAACTTTCATCCTGGTTGCAATTATTCGTTTTATATGATGGAAAAACTGTTGTATTTATATAGTGTTCTATGCTTCTGGCGTTGACTTCTTAGGCCCTAACTATTCGATCTGTTGGTGCAACGCCCTAGAGTGAAACCTAGGTAGCCCGGGACGTAGAAATGACCGTAGCTTCCACACTGATTGCAATCATTCGTTTTATACGATGGAAAAACTGAATTATTTATTTTGTATTTTATCCTTCGTGGGTTGATTTCTAATGCCCTAACTATTCGATCTGGTGCCGCAACGCCCTAGAGTGAAGCCGAGGTTGCCCGGAACGTAGAAATGACCATGTCTTTCACACTGTTTGCAGTTATTCCTGTTATACGATGGAAAAACTTTTGCATCTTTATTGTACTTTATGCTTCTGGCGTTGACTTCTAAGGCCCTAACTATTCAATCTGTTGGTGCAGCGCCCTACGGTCAAGCCTAGGTAGCCCGGAAAGTAGAAATGACGTTAACTTTCATACTGGTTTCAATTATTCGTTTTATACGATGGAAAAACTGTTGTATTTATATTGTATTTTATGCTTCGGGCATTGACTTCTAAGGCCCTAGCTATTCAATCTGTTGTAGCAACGCCCTAGGGTGAAGCCTAGGTTGCCCGGAAAGTAGAAATGACATTAACTTTCATCCTGGTTGCAATTATTCGTTTTATATGGCGGAAAAGCTGTTGTATTTATATAGTGTTTTATGCTTCTGGCGTTGACTTCTTAGGCCCTAACTATTGCATCTGGTGGAACAACGCCCTAGAGTGAAGCCTAGGTTGCCCGGAACGTAGAAATGACCATAACTTTCACACTGGTTACTATCATTCGTTTTATACGATGGAAAAACTGTTGTATTTATATCGTATTTTATGCTTCTGGCGTTGACTTCTTAGGCCCTAACTATTCCATCTGGTGGAACAGCGTCCTAGGGTGAAGCCTAGGTTGCGCGGAACGTAGAAGTGACCATAAATTTCACTCTGGTAGCAATTATTCGTTTTATACGATGGAAAAACTGTTTTATTTATTTTGTATTTTATGCTTCTGGCGTTGACTTCTACGGCCCTAACTATTCGATCTGGTGGAGCAATGCCCTAGAGTGAAGCCTAGGTTGCCCGCAACGGAGAAATCACCATAACTTTCACACCGGTAGCAATTATTCGTTTTATACGATGGAAAAACTGTTCTGTTTATTTTGTATTTTATGCTTCGGGCGTTGACTTCTAAGGCCCTACCTATTCAATCTGTTGGTGCAACGCCCTAGGGTGAAGCCTAGGTTGCCCGGAAAGTAGAAATGACGATAACTTTCATACTGGTTGCAATTATTCGTTTTATACGATGGAAAAACTGTTGTATTTATATTGTATTTTATGCTTCGGGCATTGACTTCTAAGGCCCTAACTATTCAATCTGTTGGAGCAACGGCCCAGGGTGAAACCTAGGTTGCCCGGAAAGTAGAAATGACCATTACTTTCATCCTGGTTGCAATTATCCGTTTTATATGTTGGAAAAGCTGTTGTATTTATATAGCGTTTTAAGCTTCTGGCGTTGACTTCTTAGGCCCTAACTATTCTATCTGATGGAACTACGCCCTAGGGTGAATCCTAGGTTGCCTGGAACGTAGAAATGACCATCACTTTCACACGGGTTGCAGTTATTCCTGTTATAGGATGGAAAGACTGTTGCATTTTTATTGTATTTTATACTTCAGGCGTTGACTTCTAAGGCCCTAGCTATTCGATCTGGTCGAGCAACGCCCTAGAGTGAAGCCTAGGTTGCCGGGAACGTAGAAATGACCATAACTTCCACACTGGTTGCAATTATTCGTTTTATACGATGGAAAAACTGTTTTATTTATTTTGTATTTTATGCTTCGGGCGTTGACTTCTAATTCCCTAACTATTCGATCTGGAGGAGCAACGCCCTAGAGTGAAGCCTAGGTTGCCCGGAACGTAGAAATGACCATAACTTTCACACTGGTTACTATCATTCGTTTTATACGATGGAAAAACTGTTGTATTTATATCGTATTTTATGCTTCTGGCGTTGACTTCTTAGGCCCTAACTATTCCATCTGGTGGAACAACGCCCTTGGGTGAAGCCTAGGTTGCGCGGAACGTAGCAATGACCATAACTTTCACACTGGTAGCAATTATTCGTTTCATACGATGGAAAAACTGTTCTATTTATTTTGTATTTTATGCTTCGGGCGTTGACTTCTAAGGCCCTAGCTATTCGATCTGGTCGAGCAACGCCCTAGAGTGAAGCCTAGGTTGCACGGAACGTAGAAATGACCATAACTTCCACACTGCTTGCAATTATTCGTTTTATACGATGGAAAAGCTGTTGTATATATATCGTATTTTATGCTTCTGGCGTTGACTTCTTAGGCCCTAACTATTCCATCTGGTGGAACAGCGTCCTAGGGTGAAGCCTAGGTTGCGCGGAACGTAGAAGTGACCATAAATTTCACTCTGGTAGCAATTATTCGTTTTATACGATGGAAAAACTGTTTTATTTATTTTGTATTTTATGCTTCTGGCGTTGACTTCTACGGCCCTAACTATTCGATCTGGTGGAGCAATGCCCTAGAGTGAAGCCTAGGTTGCCCGGAACGGAGAAATCACCATAAATTTCACACCGGTAGCAATTATTCGTTTTATACGATGGAAAAACTGTTCTGTTTATTTTGTATTTTATGCTTCGGGCGTTGACTTCTAAGGCCCTAACTATTCAATCTGTTGGTGCAACGCCCTAGGGTGAAGCCTAGGTTGCCCGGAAAGTAGAAATGACGATAACTTTCATAGTGGTTGCAATTATTCGTTTTATACGATGGAAAAACTGTTGTATTTATATTGTATTTTATGCTTCGGGCATTGACTTCTGAGGCCCTAACTATTCAATCTGTTGGAGCAACGCCCCAGGGTGAAACCTAGGTTGCCCGGAAAGTAGAAATGACCATTACTTTCATCCTGGTTGCAATTATCCGTTTTATATGTTGGAAAAGCTGTTGTATTTATATAGCGTTTTAAGCTTCTGGCGTTGACTTCTTAGGCCCTAACTATTCTATCTGATGGAACTACGCCCTAGGGTGAATCCTAGGTTGCCTGGAACGTAGAAATGACCATCACTTTCACACGGGTTGCAGTTATTCCTGTTATAGGATGGAAAGACTGTTGCATTTTTATTGTATTTTATACTTCAGGCGGTGACTTCTAAGGACCTAGCCATTCGATCTGGTGGAGCAACGCCCTAGAGTGAAGCCTAGGTTGCGCGGAACGTAGAAATGACCATAACGTTCACACTGGTAGCAATTATTCGTTTTGTACGATGGAAAAACTGTTTTATTTATTCTGTATTTTATGCTTCTGGCGTTGACTTCTAAGGCCCTAACTATTCGATCTGGTGGAGCAACGCCCTAGAGTGAAGCCTGGGTTGCCCGGAACGGAGAAATGACCATAACTTTCACACCGGTAGCAATTATTCGTTTTATACGATGGAAAAGCTGTTCTATTTATTTTGTATTTTATGCTTCGGGCGTGGACTTCTAAGGCCCTAACTATTCAATCTGTTGGTGCAACGCCCTAGAGTGAAGCCTAGGTTGCCCGGAACGTAGAAATGACCATAACTTTCACACTGGTTACTATCATTCGTTTTATACGATGGAAAAACTGTTGTATTTATATCGTATTTTATGCTTCTGGCGTTGACTTCTTAGGCCCTAACTATTCCATCTGGTGGAACAACGCCCTTGGGTGAAGCCTAGGTTGCGCGGAACGTAGAAATGACCATTACTTTCACAATGTTTGCAATTATTCATTTTATACGATGGAAAAGCTTTTGTACTTATATTGTATTTTATTCTTCTGCCGTTGACTTCTTAGGCCCTAGCTATTCGATCTGGTGGAACAACGCCCTAGAGTGAAGACTTGGTTGTCCGGAACATGGAAATGACCATTACTTTAACACTGTTTGCAGTTATTCCTGTTATGCGATGGGAAAACCTTTGCATCTTTATTGTATTTTATGCTTCTGGCGTTGACTTCTAAGGCCCGAACTATTCGATCTGGTGGAGCAATGACCTAGAGTGAAGCCTAGGCTGCCCGGAACGGAGAAATCACCATAACTTTCACACCGGTAGCAATTATTCGTTTTATACGATGGAAAAACTGTTCTGTTTATTTTGTATTCTATGCTTCGGGCGTTGACTTCTAAGGCCCTAACTATTCAATCTGTTGGTGCAACGCCCTAGGGTGAAGCCTAGGTTGCCCGGAAAGTAGAAATGACGATAACTTTCATACTGGTTGCAATTATTCGTTTTATACGATGGAAAAACTGTTGTATTTATATTGTATTTTATGCTTCGGGCATTGACTTCTGAGGCCCTAACTATTCAATCTGTTGGAGCAACGCCCCAGGGTGAAACCTAGGTTGCCCGGAAAGTAGAAATGACCATTACTTTCATCCTGGTTGCAATTATCCGTTTTATATGTTGGAAAAGCTGTTGTATTTATATAGCGTTTTAAGCTTCTGGCGTTGACTTCTTAGGCCCTAACTATTCTATCTGATGGAACTACGCCCTAGGGTGAATCCTAGGTTGCCTGGAACGTAGAAATGACCATCACTTTCACACGGGTTGCAGTTATTCCTGTTATAGGATGGAAAGACTGTTGCATTTTTATTGTATTTTATACTTCAGGCGGTGACTTCTAAGGCCCTAGCTATTCGATCTGGTCGATCAACGCCCTAGAGTGAAGCCTAGGTTGCCGGGAACGTAGAAATGACCATAACTTCCACACTGGTTGCAATTATTCGTTTTATACGATGGAAAAGCTGTTGTATTTATATCGTATTTTATGCTTCTGGCGTTGACTTCTAAGGACCTAGCCATTCGATCTGGTGGAGCAACGCCCTAGAGTGAAGCCTAGGTTGCGCGGAACGTAGAAATGACCATAACGTTCACACTGGTAGCAATTATTCGTTTTGTACGATGGAAAAACTGTTTTATTTATTCTGTATTTTATGCTTCTGGCGTTGACTTCTAAGGCCCCAACTATTCGATCTGGTGGAGCAACGCCCTAGAGTGAAGCCTGGGTTGCCCGGAACGGAGAAATGACCATAACTTTCACACCGGTAGCAATTATTCGTTTTATACGATGGAAAAGCTGTTCTATTTATTTTGTATTTTATGCTTCGGGCGTGGACTTCTAAGGCCCTAACTATTCAATCTGTTGGTGCAACGCCCTAGAGTGAAGCCTAGGTTGCCCGGAACGTAGAAATGACCATAACTTTCACACTGGTTACTATCATTCGTTTTATACGATGGAAAAACTGTTGTATTTATATCGTATTTTATGCTTCTGGCGTTGACTTCTTAGGCCCTAACTATTCCATCTGGTGGAACAACGCCCTTGGGTGAAGCCTAGGTTGCGCGGAACGTAGAAATGACCATTACATTCACAATGTTTGCAATTATTCATTTTATACGATGGAAAAGCTTTTGTACTTATATTGTATTTTATTCTTCTGCCGTTGACTTCTTAGGCCCTAGCTATTCGATCTGGTGGAACAACGCCCTAGAGTGAAGACTTGGTTGCCCGGAACATGGAAATGACCATTACTTTAACACTGTTTGCAGTTATTCCTGTTATGCGATGGGAAAACCTTTGCATCTTTATTGTATTTTATGCTTCTGGCGTTGACTTCTAAGGCCCGAACTATTCGATCTGGTGGAGCAATGACCTAGAGTGAAGCCTAGGCTGCCCGGAACGGAGAAATCACCATAACTTTCACACCGGTAGCAATTATTCGTTTTATACGATGGAAAAACTGTTCTGTTTATTTTGTATTTTATGCTTCGGGCGTTGACTTCTAAGGCCCTAACTATTCAATCTGTTGGTGCAGCGCCCTAGGGTGAAGCCTAGGTTGCCCGGAAAGTAGGAACGACGTTAACTTTCTTACTGGTTGCAATTATTCGTTTTATACGATGGAAAAACTGTTGTACTTATATTGTATTTTATGCTTCGGGCATTGACTTCTAAGGCCCTAACTATTCAATCTGTTGGAGCAACGCCCCAGTGTGAAACCTAGGTTGCCCGGAAAGTAGAAATGACCATAACTTTCATCCTGGTTGCAATTATCCGTTTTATATGTTGGAAAAGCTGTTGTATTTATATAGTGTTTTATGCTTCTGGCGTTGACTTCTTAGGCCCTAACTATTCCATCTGGTGGAACAACGCCCTAGGGTGAATCCTAGGTTGCCTGGAACGTAGAAATGACCATCACTTTCACACGGGTTGCAGTTATTCCTGTTATAGGATGGAAAGACAGTTGCATTTTTATTGTATTTTATACTTCAGGCGTTGACTTCTAAGGCCCTAGCTATTCGATCTGGTGGAGCACCGCCCTAGATTGAAGCCTAGGTTGCCCGGAACGTAGGAAAAACCATTACCTTCACACTGGTTGCAATTATTCGTTTTATACGATGGAAAAACTGTTTTATTTATTTTGTATTTTATGCTTCGGGCGTTGACTTCTAAGGCCCTAACTATTCGATTTGGTGGAGCAACGCCCTAGAGTGAAGCCTAGGTTGCCCGGAACGTAGAAATGACCATAACTTCCACACTGGTTGCAATTATTCGTTTTATACGATGGAAAAACTGTTCTATTTATTTTGTATTTTATGCTTCGGGCGTTGACTTCTAAGGGCCTAACTATTCAATCTGTTGGTGCAACGCCCAAGGGTGAAGCCTATGTTGCCCCGAAAGTAGAAATGACGTTAACTTCCACACTGGTTGCAATTATTGGTTTTATGCGATGGAAAAGCTGTTTTGTTTATTTTGTGTTTTATGCTTCGGGCGTTGACTTCTAAGGCCCTAACTATTCGACCTGGTGGGGCAACGCCCTAGAGTGAAGCCTAGGTTGCCCGGAAAGTAGAAATGACCATAACTTTCATCCCGGTTGCAATTATTCGTTTTATATGATGGAAAAACTGTTGTATTTATATAGTGTTCTATGCTTCTGGCGTTGACTTCTTAGGCCCTAACTATTCGATCTGTTGGTGCAACGCCCTAGAGTGAAGCCTAGGTAGCCCGGAACGTAGAAATGACCATAGCTTCCACACTGGTTGCAATTATTCGTTTTATACGATGGAAAAACTGAATTATTTATTTTGTATTTTATCCTTCGGGGGTTGATTTCTAATGCCCTAACTATTCGATCTGGTGCCGCAACGCCTTAGAGTGAAGCCGAGGTTGCCCGGAACGTAGAAATGACCATGACTTTCACACTGTTTGCAGTTATTCCTGTTATACGATGGAAAAACTTTTGCATCTTTATTGTACTTTATGCTTCTGGCGTTGACTTCTAAGGCCCTAACTATTCAATCTGTTGGTGCAGTGCCCTATGGTCAAGCCTAGGTAGCCCGGAAAGTAGAAATGACGTTAACTTTCATACTGGTTTCCATTCTTCGTTTTATACGATGGAAAAACTGTTGTATTTATATTGTATTTTATGCTTCGGGCATTGACTTCTAAGGCCCTAGCTATTCAATCTGTTGAAGCAACGCCCTAGGGTGAAGCCTAGGTTGCCCGGAAAGTAGAAATGACATTAACTTTCATCCTGGTTGCAATTATTCGTTTTATATGGCGGAAAAGCTGTTGTATTTATATAGTGTTTTATGCTTCTGGCGTTGACTTCTTAGGCCCTAACTATTGCATCTGGTGGAACAACGCCCTAGAGTGAAGCCTAGGTTGCCCGGAACGTAGAAATGACCATAACTTCCGCACTGGTTGCAATTATTCGTTTTATACGATGGAAAAACTGTTTTATTTATTTTGTATTTTATGCTTCGGGCGTTGACTTCTAATTCCCTAACTATTCGATCTGGAGGAGCAACGCCCTAGAGTGAAGCCTAGGTTGCCCGGAACGTAGAAATGACCATAACTTTCACACTGGTAGCAATTATTCGTTTCATACGATGGAAAAACTGTTCTATTTATTTTGTATTTTATGCTTCGGGCGTTGACTTCTAAGGCCCTAGCTATTCGATCTGGTCGAGCAACGCCCTAGAGTGAAGCCTAGGTTTCCGGGAACGTAGAAATGACCATAACTTCCACACTGCTTGCAATTATTCGTTTTATACGATGGAAAAGCTGTTGTATATATATCGTATTTTATGCTTCTGGCGTTGACTTCTTAGGCCCTAACTATTCCATCTGGTGGAACAACGCCCTTGGGTGAAGCCTAGGTTGCGCGGAACGTAGAAATGACCATTACTTTCACAATGTTTGCAATTATTCATTTTATACGATGGAAAAGCTTTTGTACTTATATTGTATTTTATTCTTCTGCCGTTGACTTCTTAGGCCCTAGCTATTCGATCTGGTGGAACAACGCCCTAGAGTGAAGACTTGGTTGTCCGGAACATGGAAATGACCATTACTTTAACACTGTTTGCAGTTATTCCTGTTATGCGATGGGAAAACCTTTGCATCTTTATTGTATTTTATGCTTCTGGCGTTGACTTCTAAGGCCCGAACTATTCGATCTGGTGGAGCAATGACCTAGAGTGAAGCCTAGGCTGCCCGGAACGGAGAAATCACCATAACTTTCACACCGGTAGCAATTATTCGTTTTATACGATGGAAAAACTGTTCTGTTTATTTTGTATTTTATGCTTCGGGCGTTGACTTCTAAGGCCCTAACTATTCAATCTGCTGGTGCAACGCCCTAGAGTGAAGCCTAGGTTGCCCGGAACGGAGAAATCACCATAAATTTCACACCGGTAGCAATTATTCGTTTTATACGATGGAAAAACTGTTCTGTTTATTTTGTATTCTATGCTTCGGGCGTTGACTTCTAAGGCCCTAACTATTCAATCTGTTGGTGCAACGCCCTAGGGTGAAGCCTAGGTTGCCCGGAAAGTAGAAATGACGATAACTTTCATACTGGTTGCAATTATTCGTTTTATACGATGGAAAAACTGTTGTATTTATATTGTATTTTATGCTTCGGGCATTGACTTCTGAGGCCCTAACTATTCAATCTGTTGGAGCAACGCCCCAGGGTGAAACCTAGGTTGCCCGGAAAGTAGAAATGACCATTACTTTCATCCTGGTTGCAATTATCCGTTTTATATGTTGGGAAAGCTGTTGTATTTATATAGCGTTTTAAGCTTCTGGCGTTGACTTCTTAGGCCCTAACTATTCTATCTGATGGAACTACGCCCTAGGGTGAATCCTAGGTTGCCTGGAACGTAGAAATGACCATCACTTTCACACGGGTTGCAGTTATTCCTGTTATAGGATGGAAAGACTGTTGCATTTTTATTGTATTTTATACTTCAGGCGGTGACTTCTAAGGCCCTAGCTATTCGATCTGGTCGAGCAACGCCCTAGAGTGAAGCCTAGGTTGCCGGGAACGTAGAAATGACCATAACTTCCACACTGGTTGCAATTATTCGTTTTATACGATGGAAAAGCTGTTGTATTTATATCGTATTTTATGCTTCTGGCGTTGACTTCTAAGGACCTAGCCATTCGATCTGGTGGAGCAACGCCCTAGAGTGAAGCCTAGGTTGCGCGGAACGTAGAAATGACCATAACGTTCACACTGGTAGCAATTATTCGTTTTGTACGATGGAAAAACTGTTTTATTTATTCTGTATTTTATGCTTCTGGCGTTGACTTCTAAGGCCCTAACTATTCGATCTGGTGGAGCAACGCCCTAGAGTGAAGCCTGGGTTGCCCGGAACGGAGAAATGACCATAACTTTCACACCGGTAGCAATTATTCGTTTTATACGATGGAAAAGCTGTTCTATTTATTTTGTATTTTATGCTTCGGGCGTGGACTTCTAAGGCCCTAACTATTCAATCTGTTGGTGCAACGCCCTAGAGTGAAGCCTAGCTTGCCCGGAACGTAGAAATGACCATAACTTTCACACTGGTTACTATCATTCGTTTTATACGATGGAAAAACTGTTGTATTTATATCGTATTTTATGCTTCTGGCGTTGACTTCTTAGGCCCTAACTATTCCATCTGGTGGAACAACGCCCTTGGGTGAAGCCTAGGTTGCGCGGAACGTAGAAATGACCATTACATTCACAATGTTTGCAATTATTCATTTTATACGATGGAAAAGCTTTTGTACTTATATTGTATTTTATTCTTCTGCCGTTGACTTCTTAGGCCCTAGCTATTCGATCTGGTGGAACAACGCCCTAGAGTGAAGACTTGGTTGCCCGGAACATGGAAATGACCATTACTTTAACACTGTTTGCAGTTATTCCTGTTATGCGATGGGAAAACCTTTGCATCTTTATTGTATTTTATACTTCAGGCGTTGACTTCTAAGGCCCTAGCTATTCGATCTGGTGGAGCACCGCCCTAGATTGAAGCCTAGGTTGCCCGGAACGTAGGAAAAACCATTACCTTCACACTGGTTGCAATTATTCGTTTTATACGATGGAAAAACTGTTTTATTTATTTTGTATTTTATGCTTCGGGCGTTGACTTCTAAGGCCCTAACTATTCGATCTGGTGGCGCCACGCCCTAGAGTGAAGCCTATGTTGCCCGGAACGTAGAAATGACCATAACTTTCACACTGGTTGCAATTATTCGTTTTATACGATGGAAAAGCTGTGGCATCTTTTATGTATTTTATTCATCTGGGGCTGACTTCTAAGGCCGTTGCTATTAGATGTGGTGGAGCAACGCCCTAGGGTGACGCCTAAGTTGCCTGGAACGTAGAAATGACCATTACCTTCACACTGGTTGCAATTATTCGTTTTATACGATGGAAAAGCTGTTGTATTTATCTCGTATTTTATGCTTCTGGCGTTGACTTCTAAGGGCCTAACTATTCAATCTGTTGGTGCAACGCCCAAGGGTGAAGCCTATGTTGCCCGGAAAGTAGAAATGACGTTAACTATCATACTGGTTGCAATTATTCGTTTTATACGATGGAAAAACTGTTTTATTTATTTTGTATTTTATGCTTCGGGCGTTGACTTCTAAGGCCCTAACTATTCGATCTGGTGGCGCAACGCCCTAGGGTGATGCCTAGGTTGCCCGGAAAGTAGAAATGACAATAACTTTCATCCTGGTTGCAATTATTCGTTTTATATGATGGAAAAACTGTTGTATTTATATAGAGTTTTATGCTTCTGGCGTTGACTTCTTAGGCCCTAACTATTGCATCTGGTGGAACAAGGCCCTAGAGTGAAGCCTAGGTTGCCCGGAACGTAGAAATGACCATAACTTCCACACTGGTTGCAATTATTCGTTTTATGCGATGGAAAAGCTGTTGTATTTATATCGTATTTTATGATTCTGGCGTTGAACTCTTAGGCCCTAACTATTCCATCCGGTGGAACAACGCCCTCGGGTGATGCCTAGGTTGCGCGTAACGTAGAAATGACCATAACTTTCACACTGGTAGCAATTATTCGTTTGATACGATGGAAAAACTGTTTTATTTATTTTGTATTTTATGCTTCGGGCGTTGACTTCCAAGGCCCTAACTATTCGATTTGGTGGAGCAACGCCCTAGAGTGAAGCCTAGGTTGCCCGGAACGGAGAAATGACCATAACTTTCACACCGGTAGCAATTATTCTTTTTATACGATGGAAAAACTGTTCTATTTATTTTGTATCTTATGCTTCGGGCGTTGACTGGTAAGGCCCTAACTGTTCAATCTGTTGGTGCAACGCCCAAGGGTGAAGCCTATGTTGCCCGGAATGTAGAAATGACGTTAACTTTCATACTGGTTGCAATTATTCGTTTTATACGATGGAAAAGCTGTTTTATTTATTTTGTATTTTATGCTTCGGGCGTTGACTTCTAAGGCCCTAACTATTCGGTCAGGTGGCGCGACGCCCTAGAGTGAAGCCAATGTTGCCCGGAACGTAGAAATGACCATAACTTTCACACTGGTTGCTATCATTCGTTTTATATGATGGAAAAACTGTTGTATTTATATAGTGTTTTATGCTTCTGGCGTTGACTTCTTAGGCCCTAACTATTCCATCTGGTGGAACAACGCCCTAGAGTGAAGCCTAGGTTGCCCGGAACGTAGAAATGACCATAAATTCCACACTGGTTGCAATTATTCGTTTTATACGATGGAAAAGCTGTTGTTTTTATATCGTATTTTATGCTTCTGGCGTTGACTTCTAAGGCACTAACTATTCGATCTGGTGGCGCAACGCCCTAGAGTGAAGCCTATGTTGCCCGAAGCGTAGAAATGACCATAACTTTCACACTGGTTGCAATTATTCGTTTTATACGATGGAAAAGCTGTGGCATCTTTTATGTATTTTATACTTCAGGCGTTGACTTCTAAGGCCCTAGCTATTCGATCTGGTCGAGCAACGCCCTAGAGTGAAGCCTAGGTTGCCGGGAACGTAGAAATGACCATAACTTCCACACTGGTTGCAATTATTCGTTTTATACGATGGAAAAGCTGTTGTATTTATATCGTATTTTATGCTTCTGGCGTTGACTTCTAAGGACCTAGCCATTCGATCTGGTGGAGCAACGCCCTAGAGTGAAGCCTAGGTTGCGCGGAACGTAGAAATGACCATAACGTTCACACTGGTAGCAATTATTCGTTTTGTACGATGGAAAAACTGTTTTATTTATTCTGTATTTTATGCTTCTGGCGTTGACTTCTAAGGCCCTAACTATTCGATCTGGTGGAGCAACGCCCCAGTGTGAAACCTAGGTTGCCCGGAAAGTAGAAATGACCATAACTTTCATCCTGGTTGCAATTATCCGTTTTATATGTTGGAAAAGCTGTTGTATTTATATTGTGTTTTATGCTTCTGGCGTTGACTTCTCAGGCCCTAACTATTCCATCTGGTGGATCAACGCCCTAGGGTGAATCCTAGGTTGCCTGGAACGTAGAAATGACCATCACTTTCACACAGGTTGCAGTTATTCCTGTTATAGGATGGAAAGACAGTTGCATATTTATTGTATTTTATACTTCAGGCGTTGACTTCTAAGGCCCTAGCTATTCGATCTGGTGGAGCACCGCCCTAGATTGAAGCCTAGGTTGCCCGGAACGTAGGAAAAACCATTACCTTCACACTGGTTGCAATTATTCGTTTTATACGATGGAAAAACTGTTTTATTTATTTTGTATTTTATGCTTCGGGCGTTGACTTCCAAGGCCCTAACTATTCGATTTGGTGGAGCAACGCCCTAGAGTGAAGCCTAGGTTGCCCGGAACGTACAAATGACCATAACTTCCACACTGGTTGCAATTATTCGTTTTATACGATGGAAAAACTGTTCTATTTATTTTGTATTTTATGCTTGGGGCGTTGATTTCTAAGGGCCTAACTATTCAATCTGTTGGTGCAACGCCCTAGGGTGAAGCCTAGGTTGCCCGGAAAGTAGAAATGACGTTAACTTTCTTACTGGTTGCAATTATTCGTTTTATACGATGGAGAAACTGTTGTATTTATATTGTATTTTATGCTTCGGGCATTGACTTCTAAGGCCCTAACTATTCAATCTGTTGGAGCAACGCCCCAGTGTGAAACCTAGGTTGCCCGGAAAGTAGAAATGACCATAACTTTCATCCTGGTTGCAATTATCCGTTTTATATGTTGGAAAAGCTGTTGTATATATATAGTGTTTTATGCTTCTGGCGTTGACTTCTTAGGCCCTAGCTATTCCATCTGGTGGAACAACGCCCTAGAGTGAAGCCTAGGTTGCCCGGAACGTAGAAATGACCATAACTTCCACACTGGTTGCAATTATTCGTTTTATACGATGGAAAAGCTGTTGTATTTATATCGTATTTTATGCTTCTGGCGTTGACTTCTAAGGCCCTAACTATTCGATCTGGTGGCGCCACGCCCTAGAGTGAAGCCTATGTTGCCCGGAACGTAGAAATGACCATAACTTTCACACTGGTTGCAATTATTCGTTTTATACGATGGAAAAGCTGTGGCTTCTTTTATGTATTTTATTCATCTGGAGCTGACTTCTAAGGCCGTTGCTATTAGATGTGGTGGAGCAACGCCCTAGGGTGACGCCTAAGTTGCCCGGAACGTAGAAATGACCATTACCTTCACACTGGTTGCAATTATTCGTTTTATACGATGGAAAAACTGTTCTATTTATTTTGTATTTTATGCTTCGGGCGTTGACTTCTAAGGCCCTAACTATTCAATCTGTTGGTGCAACGCCCAAGGGTGAAGCACATGTTGCCCGGATGGTAGAAATGACGTTAACTTTCATACTGGTTGCAATTATTCGTTTTATACGATGGAAAAGCTGTTGTATTTATATCGTATTTTATGCTTCTGGCGTTGACTTCTAAGGCACTAACTATTCGATCTGGTGGCGCAACGCCCTAGAGTGAAGCCTATGTTGCCCGAAACGTAGAAATGACCATAACTTTCACACTGGTTGCAATTATTCGTTTTATACGATGGAAAAGCTGTGGCATCTTTTATGTATTTTATTCATCTGGAGCTGACTTCTAAGGCCGTTGCTATTAGATGTGGTGGAGCAACGCCCTAGGGTGACGCCTAAGTTGCCCGGAACGTAGAAATGACCATTGCCTTCACACTGGTTGCATTAATTCGTTTTATACGATGGAAAAACTGTTCTATTTATTTTGTATTTTATGCTTCGGGCGTTGACTTCTAAGGCCCTAACTATTCAGTCTGTTGGTGCAACGCCCAAGGGTGAAGCACATGTTGCCCGGATGGTAGAAATGACGTTAACTTTCATACTGGTTACAATTATCCGTTTAATGCGATGGAAAAACTGTTTTATCTATTTTGTGTTTTATGCTTCGGGCGTTGACTTCTAAGGCCCTAACTATTCGATCTGGTGGGGCTACGCCCTAGAGTGAAGCCTAGGTTGCCCGGAAAGTAGAAATGACCATAACTTTCATCCTGGTTGCAATTATTCGTTTTATATGATGGAAAAACTGTTGTATTTATATAGTGTTTTATGCTTCTGGCGTTGACTTCTTAGGCCCTAACTATTCCATCTGGTGGAACAACGCCCTAGGGTGAAGCGTGGGTTGCCTGGAACGTAGAAATGACCATCACTTTCACTCGGGTTGCAATTATTCCTGTTATAGGATGGAAAGGCTGTTGTATTTTTATTGTATTTTATACTTCAGGCGTTGACTTCTAAGGCCCTAGCTATTCGATCTGGTCGAGCAACGCCCTAGAGTGAAGCCTAGGTTGCACGGAATGTAGACATGACCATAACTTCCACACTGGTTGCAATTATACGTTTTATACGATGGAAAAACTGTTCTATCTATTTTGTATTTTATGCTTCGGGCGTTGACTTCTAAGGCCCTAACTATTCAATCTGTTGGTGCAACGCCAAAGGGTGAAGCCTATGTTGCGCGGAAGGTAGAAATGACGTTAACTTTCATACTGGTTGCAATTATCCGTTTTATACGATGGAAAAGCTGTTGTATTTATTTTGTATTTTATGCTTCGGGCGTTGACTTCTAAGGGCCTAACTATTCAATCTGTTGGTGCAACGCCCAAGGGTGAAGCCTATGTTGCCCCGAAAGTAGAAATGACGTTAACTTCCACACTGGTTGCAATTATTGGTTTTATGCGATGGAAAAGCTGTTTTGTTTATTTTGTGTTTTATGCTTCGGGCGTTGACTTCTAAGGCCCTAACTATTCGACCTGGTGGGGCAACGCCCTAGAGTGAAGCCTAGGTTGCCCGGAAAGTAGAAATGACCATAACTTTCATCCTGGTTGCAATTATTCGTTTTATATGATGGAAAAACTGTTGTATTTATATAGTGTTCTATGCTTCTGGCGTTGACTTCTTAGGCCCTAACTATTCGATCTGTTGGTGCAACGCCCTAGAGTGAAGCCTAGGTAGCCCGGAACGTAGAAATGACCATAGCTTCCACACTGGTTGCAATTATTCGTTTTATACGATGGAAAAACTGAATTATTTATTTTGTATTTTATCCTTCGGGGGTTGATTTCTAATGCCCTAACTATTCGATCTGGTGCCGCAACGCCCTAGAGTGAAGCCGAGGTTGCCCGGAACGTAGAAATGACCATGACTTTCACACTGTTTGCAGTTATTCCTGTTATACGATGGAAAAACTTTTGCATCTTTATTGTACTTTATGCTTCTGGCGTTGACTTCTAAGGCCCTAACTATTCAATCTGTTGGTGCAGCGCCCTATGGTCAAGCCTAGGTAGCCCGGAAAGTAGAAATGACGTTAACTTTCATACTGGTTTCCATTCTTCGTTTTATACGATGGAAAAACTGTTGTATTTATATTGTATTTTATGCTTCGGGCATTGACTTCTAAGGCCCTAGCTATTCAATCTGTTGTAGCAACGCCCTAGGGTGAAGCCTAGGTTGCCCGGAAAGTAGAAATGACATTAACTTTCATCCTGGTTGCAATTATCCGTTTTATATGTTGGAAAAGCTGTTGTATTTATATAGTGTTCTATGCTTCTGGCGTTGACTTCTAAGGCCCTAACTATTCGATCTGGTGGAGCAACGCCCTAGAGTGAAGCCTGGGTTGCCCGGAACGGAGAAATGACCATAACTTTCACACCGGTAGCAATTATTCGTTTTATACGATGGAAAAACTGTTGTATTTATATTGTATTTTATGCTTCGGGCATTGACTTCTAAGGCCCTAACTATTCAATCTGTCGGAGCAACGCCCCAGTGTGAAACCTAGGTTGCCCGGAAAGTAGAAATGACCATAACTTTCATCCTGGTTGCAATTATCCGTTTTATATGTTGGAAAAGCTGTTGCATTTATATTGTGTTTTATGCTTCTGGCGTTGACTTCTTAGGCCCTAACTATTCCGTCTGGTGGAACAACGCCCTAGGGTGAATCCTAGGATGCCTGGAACGTAGAAATGACCATCACTTTCACACAGGTTGCAGTTATTCCTGTTATAGGATGGAAAGACAGTTGCATTTTTATTGTATTTTATACTTCAGGCGTTGACTTCTAAGGCCCTAGCTATTCGATCTGGTGGAGCACCGCCCTAGATTGAAGCCTAGGTTGCCCGGAACGTAGAAATGACCATAACTTTCATCCTGGTTGCAATTATTCGTTTTATATGATGGAAAAACTGTTGTATTTATATAGTGTTTTATGCTTCTGGCGTTGACTTCTTAGGCCCTAACTATTCCATCTGGTGGAACAACGCCCTAGGGTGAAGCGTGGGTTGCCTGGAACGTAGAAATGACCATCACTTTCACTCAGGTTGCAATTATTCCTGTTATAGGATGGAAAGGCTGTTGTATTTTTATTGTATTTTATACTTCAGGCGTTGACTTCTAAGGCCCTAGCTATTCGATCTGGTCGAGCAACGCCCTAGAGTGAAGCCTAGGTTGCACGGAATGTAGACATGACCATAACTTCCACACTGGTTGCAATTATACGTTTTATACGATGGAAAAACTGTTCTATCTATTTTGTATTTTATGCTTCGGGCGTTGACTTCTAAGGCCCTAACTATTCAATCTGTTGGTGCAACGCCAAAGGGTGAAGCCTATGTTGCGCGGAAGGTAGAAATGACGTTAACTTTCATACTGGTTGCAATTATCCGTTTTATACGATGGAAAAGCTGTTGTATTTATTTTGTATTTTATGCTTCGGGCGTTGACTTCTAAGGGCCTAACTATTCAATCTGTTGGTGCAACGCCCAAGGGTGAAGCCTATGTTGCCCCGAAAGTAGAAATGACGTTAACTTCCACACTGGTTGCAATTATTGGTTTTATGCGATGGAAAAGCTGTTTTGTTTATTTTGTGTTTTATGCTTCGGGCGTTGACTTCTAAGGCCCTAACTATTCGACCTGGCGGGGCAACGCCCTAGAGTGAAGCCTAGGTTGCCCGGAAAGTAGAAATGACCATAACTTTCATCCTGGTTGCAATTATTCGTTTTATATGATGGAAAAACTGTTGTATTTATATAGTGTTCTATGCTTCTGGCGTTGACTTCTTAGGCCCTAACAATTCGATCTGTTGGTGCAACGCCCTAGAGTGAAGCCTAGGTAGCCCGGAACGTAGAAATGACCATAGCTTCCACACTGGTTGCAATTATTCGTTTTATACGATGGAAAAACTGAATTATTTATTTTGTATTTTATCCTTCGGGGGTTGATTTCTAAAGCCCTAACTATTCGATCTGGTGCCGCAACGCCCTAGAGTGAAGCCGAGGTTGCCCGGAACGGAGAAATGACCATAACTTTCACACCGGTAGCAATTATTCGTTTTATACGATGGAAAAACTGTTGTATTTATATTGTATTTTATGCTTCGGGCATTGACTTCTAAGGCCCTAACTATTCAATCTGTTGGAGCAACGCCCCAGTGTGAAACCTAGGTTGCCCGGAAAGTAGAAATGACCATAACTTTCATCCTGGTTGCAATTATCCGTTTTATATGTTGGAAAAGCTGTTGCATTTATATTGTGTTTTATGCTTCTGGCGTTGACTTCTTAGGCCCTAACTATTCCATCTGGTGGAACAACGCCCTAGGGTGAATCCTAGGATGCCTGGAACGTAGAAATGACCATCACTTTCACACAGGTTGCAGTTATTCCTGTTATAGGATGGAAAGACAGTTGCATTTTTATTGTATTTTATACTTCAGGCGTTGACTTCTAAGGCCCTAGCTATTCGATCTGGTGGAGCACCGCCCTAGATTGAAGCCTAGGTTGCCCGGAACGTAGGAAAAACCATTACCTTCACACTGGTTGCAATTATTCGTTTTATACGATGGAAAAACTGTTTTATTTATTTTGTATTTTATGCTTCGGACGTTGACTTCCAAGGCCCTAACTATTCGATTTGGTGGAGCAACGCCCTAGAGTGAAGCCTAGGTTGCCCGGAACGTAGAAATGACCATAACTTTCACACTCGATTGCTATCATTCGTTTTATATGATGGAAAAACTGTTGTATTTATATAGTGTTTTATGCTTCTGGCGTTGACTTCTTAGGCCCTAACTATTGCATCTGGTGGAACAACGCCCTAGAGTGAAGCCTAGGTTGCCCGGAACGTAGAAATGACCATAACTTCCGCACTGGTTGCAATTATTCGTTTTATACGATGGAAAAACTGTTTTATTTATTTTGTATTTTATGCTTCGTGCGTTGACTTCTAATTCCCTAACTATTCGATCTGGAGGAGCAACGCCCTAGAGTGAAGCCTAGGTTGCGCGGAACGTAGCAATGACCATAACTTTCACACTGGTAGCAATTATTCGTTTCATACGATGGAAAAACTGTTCTATTTATTTTGTATTTTATGCTTCGGGCGTTGACTTCTAAGGCCCTAGCTATTCGATCTGGTCGAGCAACGCCCTAGAGTGAAGCCTAGGTTGCACGGAACGTAGAAATGACCATAACTTCCTCACTGCTTGCAATTATTCGTTTTATACGATGGAAAAGCTGTTGTATATATATCGTATTTTATGCTTCTGGCGTTGACTTCTTAGGCCCTAACTATTCCATCTGGTGGAACAGCGTCCTAGGGTGAAGCCTAGGTTGCGCGGAACGTAGAAGTGACCATAAATTTCACTCTGGTAGCAATTATTCGTTTTATACGATGGAAAAACTGTTGTATTTATATTGTATTTTATGCTTCGGGCATTGACTTCTAAGGCCCTCACTATTCAATCTGTTGGAGCAACGCCCCAGGGTGAAACCTAGGTTGCCCGGAAAGTAGAAATGACCATTACTTTCGTCCTGGTTGCAATTATCCGTTTTATATGTTGGAAAAGCTGTTGTATTTATATAGCGTTTTAAGCTTCTGGCGTTGACTTCTTAGGCCCTAGCTATTCTATCTGATGGAACTACGCCCTAGGGTGAATCCTAGGTTGCCTGGAACGTAGAAATGACCATCACTTTCACACGGGTTGCAGTTATTCCTGTTATAGGATGGAAAGACTGTTGCATTTTTATTGTATTTTATACTTCAGGCGTTGACTTCTAAGGCCCTAGCTATTCGATCTGGTCGAGCAACGCCCTAGAGTG
Source organism: Calliopsis andreniformis (assembly GCF_051401765.1). Lineage (NCBI taxonomy): Eukaryota > Metazoa > Arthropoda > Insecta > Hymenoptera > Andrenidae > Calliopsis > Calliopsis andreniformis. Next base: position 19,747,942 of record NW_027480426.1, on the reverse strand, counting down.
AAGCCTAGGTTGCCGGGAACGTAGAAATGACCATAACTTCCACACTGGTTGCAATTATTCGTTTTATACGATGGAAAAGCTGTTGTATTTATATCGTATTTTATGCTTCTGGCGTTGACTTCTAAGGACCTAGCCATTCGATCTGGTGGAGCAACGCCCTAGAGTGAAGCCTAGGTTGCGCGGAACGTAGAAATGACCATAACGTTCACACTGGTAGCAATTATTCGTTTTGTACGATGGAAAAACTGTTTTATTTATTCTGTATTTTATGCTTCTGGCGTTGACTTCTAAGGCCCTAACTATTCGATCTGGTGGAGCAACGCCCTAGAGTGAAGCCTGGGTTGCCCGGAACGGAGAAATGACCATAACTTTCACACCGGTAGCAATTATTCGTTTTATACGATGGAAAAACTGTTGTATTTATATTGTATTTTATGCTTCGGGCATTGACTTCTAAGGCCCTAACTATTCAATCTGTTGGAGCAACGCCCCAGTGTGAAACCTAGGTTGCCCGGAAAGTAGAAATGACCATAACTTTCATCCTGGTTGCAATTATCCGTTTTATATGTTGGAAAAGCTGTTGTATTTATATTGTGTTTTATGCTTCTGGCGTTGACTTCTTAGGCCCTAACTATTCCATCTGGTGGAACAACGCCCTAGGGTGAATCCTAGGTTGCCTGGAACGTAGAAATGACCATCACTTTCACACAGGTTGCAGTTATTCCTGTTATAGGATGGAAAGACAGTTGCACTTTTATTGTATTTTATACTTCAGGCGTTGACTTCTAAGGCCCTAGCTATTCGATCTGGTGGAGCACCGCCCTAGATTGAAGCCTAGGTTGCCAGGAACGTAGGAAAAACCATTACCTTCACACTGGTTGCAATTATTCGTTTTATACGATGGAAAAACTGTTTTATTTATTTTGTATTTTATGCTTCGGGCGTTGACTTCCAAGGCCCTAACTATTCGATTTGGTGGAGCAACGCCCTAGAGTGAAGCCTAGGTTGCCCGGAACGTAGAAATGACCATAACTTTCACACTGGATTGCTATCATTCGTTTTATATGATGGAAAAACTGTTGTATTTATATAGTGTTTTATGCTTCTGGCGTTGACTTCTTAGGCCCTGACTATTCCATCTGGTGGAACAACGCCCTAGAGTGAAGCCTAGGTTGCCCGGAACGTAGAAATGACCATAACTTCCACACTGGTTGCCATTATTCGTTCTATACGATGGAAAAGCTGTTGTATTTATATCGTACTTTATGCTTCTGGCGTTGACTGCTAAGGCCCTAGCTATTCGATCTGGTGGCGCAACGCCCTAGAGTGAAGCCTATGTCGCCCGGAACGTAGAAATGACCATAACTTTCACACTGGTTGCAATTATTCGTTTTATACGATGGAAAAGCTGTGGCATCTTTTATGTATTTTATTCATCTGGGACTGACTTCTAAGGCCGTTGCTATTAGATGTGGTGGAGCAACTCCCTAGGGCGACGCCTAAGTTGCCCGGAACGTATAAATGACCATTACCTTCACACTGGTTGCAATTATTCGTTTTATACGATGGAAAAACTGTTCTATTTATTTTGTATTTTATGCTTCGGGCGTTGACTTCTAAGGCCCTAACTATTCAATCTGTTGGTGCAACGCCCAAGGGTGAAGCCCATGTTGCCCGGAAGGTAGAAATGACGTTAACTTTCATACTGGTTGCAATTATCCGTTTAATGCGATGGAAAAACTGTTTTATCTATTTTGTGTTTTATGCTTCGGGCGTTGACTTCTAAGGCCCTAACTATTCGATCTGCTGGGGCTACGCCCTAGAGTGAAGCCTAGGTTGCCCGGAAAGTAGAAATGACCATAACTTTCATCCTGGTTGCAATTATTCGTTTTATATGATGGAAAAACTGTTGTATTTATATAGTGTTTTATGCTTCTGGCGTTGACTTCTTAGGCCCTAACTATTCCATCTGGTGGAACAACGCCCTAGGGTGAAGCGTGGGTTGCCTGGAACGTAGAAATGACCATCACTTTCACTCGGGTTGCAATTATTCCTGTTATAGGTTGGAAAGGCTGTTGTATTTTTATTGTATTTTATACTTCAGGCGTTGACTTCTAAGGCCCTAGCTATTCGATCTGGTCGAGCAACGCCCTAGAGTGAAGCCTAGGTTGCCCGGAATGTAGACATGACCATAACTTCCACACTGGTTGCAATTATTCGTTTTATACGATGGAAAAACTGTTCTATCTATTTTGTATTTTATGCTTCGGGCGTTGACTTCTAAGGCCCTAACTATTCAATCTGTTGGTGCAACGCCAAGGGGTGAAGCCTATGTTGCGCGGAAGGTAGAAATGACGTTAACTTTCATACTGGTTGCAATTAACCGTTTTATACGATGGAAAAGCTGTTGTATTTATATTGTATTTTATGCTTCGGGCATTGACTTCTAAGGCCCTAACTATTGCATCTGGTGGAACAACGCCCTAGAGTGAAGCCTAGGTTGCCCGGAACGTAGAAATGACCATAACTTCCACACTGGTTGCAATTATTCGTTTTATACGATGGAAAAGCTGTTGTATTTATATCGTATTTTATGATTCTGGCGTTGAACTCTTAGGCCCTAACTATTCCATCTGGTGGAACAACGCCCTCGGGTGAACCCTAGGTTGCGCGTAACGTAGAAATGACCATAACTTTTACACTGGTAGCAATTATTCGTTTTATACGATGGAAAAACTGTTTTATTTATTTTGTATTTTATGATTCTGGCGTTGACTTCTAAGGCCCTAACCATTCGATCCGGTGGAGCAACGCCCTAGAGTGAAGCCTAGGTTGCCCGGAACGGAGAAATGACCATAACTTTCAAACCGGTAGCAATTATTCTTTTTATACGATGGAAAAACCGTTCTATTTATTTTGTATTTTATGCTTCGGGCGTTGACTGCTAAGGCCCTAACTATTCAATCTGTTGGTGCAACGCCAAAGGGTGAAGCCTATGTTGCCCGGAAAGTAGAAATGACGTTAACATTCATACTGGTTGCAATTATTCGTTTTATACGATGGAAAAGCTGTTTTATTTATTTTGTATTTTATGCTTCGGGCGTTGACTTCTAAGGCCCTAACTATTCGATCAGGTGGCGCGACGCCCTAGAGTGAAGCCTATGTTGCCCGGAACGTAGAAATGACCATAACTTTCACACTGGATTGCTATGATTCGTTTTATATGATGGAAAAACTGTTGTATTTATATAGTGTTTTATGCTTCTGGCGTTGACTTCTTAGGCCCTAACTATTCCATCTGGTGGAACAACGCCCTAGAGTGAAGCCTAGGTTGCCCGGAACGTAGAAATGACCATAACTTCCACACTGGTTGCAATTATTCGTTTTATACGATGGAAAACCTGTTGTATTTATATCGTATTTTATGCTTCTGGCCTTGACTTCTAAGGCCCTAACTATTCGATCTGGTGGCGCAACGCCCTAGAGTGAAGCCTATGTTGCCCGGAACGTAGAAATGACCATAACTTTCACACTGGTTGCAATTATTCGTTTTATACGATGGAAAAGCTGTGGCATCTTTTATGTATTTTATTCATCTGGGACTGACTTCTAAGGCCGTTGCTATTAGATGTGGTGGAGCAACGCCCTAGGGTGACGCCTAAGTAGCCCGGAACGTATAAATGACCATTACCTTCACACTGGTTGCAATTATTCGTTTTATACGATGGAAAAACTGTTCTATTTATTTTGTATTTTATGCTTCGGGCGTTGACTTCTAAGGCCCTAACTATTCAATCTGTTGGTGCAACGCCCAAGGGTGAAGCCCATGTTGCCCGGAAGGTAGAAATGACGTTAACTTTCATACTGGTTGCAATTATCCGTTTAATGCGATGGAAAAACTGTTTTATCTATTTTGTGTTTTATGCTTCGGGCGTTGACTTCTAAGGCCCTAACTATTCGATCTGGTGGGGCTACGCCCTAGAGTGAAGCCTAGGTTGCCCGGAAAGTAGAAATGACCATAACTTTCATCCTGGTTGCAATTATTCGTTTTATATGATGGAAAAACTGTTGTATTTATATAGCGTTTTATGCTTCTGGCGTTGACTTCTTAGGCCCTAACTATTCCATCTGGTGGAACAACGCCCTAGGGTGAGGCGTGGGTTGCCTGGAACGTAGAAATGACCATCACTTTCACTCGGGTTGCAATTATTCCTGTTATAGGATGGAAAGGCTGTTGTATTTTTATTGTATTTTATACTTCAGGCGTTGACTTCTAAGGCCCTAGCTATTCGATCTGGTCGAGCAACGCCCTAGAGTGAAGCCTAGGTTGCCCGGAACGTAGAAATGACCATAACTTCCACACTGGTTGGAATTATTCGTTTTATACGATGGAAAAGCTGTTCTATTTATATCGTATTTTATGCTTCTGGCGTTGTCTTCTTAGGCCCTAACTATTCCATCTGGTGAAACAACGCCCTAGGGTGAAGCCTAGGTTGCCTGGAACGTAGAAATGACCATCACTTTCACACGGGTTGCAATTACTCCTGTTATAGAATGGAAAGACTCTTGTATTTTTATTGTATTTTATACTTCAGGCGTTGACTTCTAAGGCCCTAGCTATTCGATCTGGTCGAGCAACTCCCTAGAGTGAAGCCTAGGTTGCCCGGAACGTAGAAATGACCATAACTTCCACACTGGTTGCAATTATTCGTTTTATACGGTGGAAAAGCTGTTCTAATTATTTTGCATTTTATGCTTCGGGCGTTGACTTCTAAGGCCCTCACTGATTGACCTGGTGGAGCAACGCCCTAGAGTGAAGCCTAGATTGCCCGGAACGTTGAAATGACCATAACTTTCACACAGGTTGTTATTATTCGTTTGATACAATGGAAAAACTGTTATATTTATATTGTATTTTATTCTTATGGCGTTGAATACTAAGTCACTAGCTACTCGATCTGGTGGAGCAACGCCCTAAAGTGATACCTAGGTTACCCGCAACGTAGAAATGACCAGTACTTTCACACTGTTTGCAGTTATTCCTGTTATACGATGGAAAATCTTTTGCATCTTTATTGTATTTTGTGCTTCTGGCGTTGACTTCTAAGTCCCTAGCTATTCGATTTGGTGGTGCAACGCCCTAGAGTGGAGCCTAGGTTGCCCGGAACGTAGAAATGACCATTACTTTCAAACTGGTTGGAATTATTCCTGTTATACGATCGAAAAACTGTTGTCTTTTTATTGCATTTTATGCTTCGGGCGTTGACTTCTAAGGCCCTAACTATTCAGTGTGGTGGGGCAACGCCCTAGAGTGAAGCCTAGGATGCCCGGAAAGTAGAAATGACCATAACTTTCACAATGTTTGCAATTATTCATTTTATACGATGAAAACACTGTTGTACATATATTGTATTTTATCCTTCTGGCGTTGAATTCTAAGTCCCTAGCCATTCGATCTATTGGAGCGACGCCCTAGAGTGAAACCTAGGTTGCCCGGAACGTAGAAATGACCATCATTTTCAAACTGGTTGGAATCATTCCTGTTATACGATGGAAAAACTGTTGTACTTTTATTGCATTTTATGCTTCTGGCGTTGACTTCTTAGGGTCTAACTATTCGATCTGGTGGAGCAACGCCCTAGAGTGAAGCCTAGGCTGCCCGGAACGTAGAAATGACCATAACTTTCACACTGGTTGCTATCATTCGTTTTATACGATGGAAAAACTGTTATATTTATATTGCATTTTATGCTTCTGGCGTTGACTTCTTAGGCCCTAACTGTTCGATGAGGTTCAACAACGCCCTAGAGTGAAGACTAGGTTGCCCGGAACATGGAAATGACCATTACTTTCACATTGTTTGTAGTTATTCCTGTTATACGGTGGAAAAACTTTTGCATCTTTATTGTATTTCATGCTTCTGGCGTTGACTTCTAGGGCCCTACCTATTCGGTTTGGTGGAGCAACGCCCGAGAGCGGAGCCTAAGTTGCCCGGTACGTAGAAATCACCATTACTTTCACACTGTTTGCAAATATACATTATATACGATGGAAAATCTGTTGCATTTATGTTGTATTTTATGCTTCTGGCGTTGACTTCTAAGGCCCTAACTATTTGATCTGGTGGAGCACCGCCCTAGAGTGAAGCCTAGGTTGCTCGGAACGTAGAAAAGACCATTACCTTCACACTGGTTGCAATTATTCCTGTTTTACGATGGAAAGACTGTTGCATCTTTATTGTATTTTATGTTTCTGGCTTTGATTTCTAAGGCCCTAACTATTCGATCCGGTGCTGCAACGCCCTAGGGTGAAGCCTAGGTTGCCCAGAAAGTAGAAATGACCATAACTTTCATACTGGTTGCGATTATTCGTTTTATACGATGCAAAAACTGTTCTATTTACTTTGTATTTTATGCTTCGGGCGTTGACTTCTAAGGCCCTAACCATTCGATATTGTGGAGCAACGCCCTAGAGTGCAGCCTAGGTTGCCCGGAACGTAGAAATGACCATAACCTTTACACTGGTAGCAATTATTCGTTTTATACAATGGAAAAACTGTTCTATTTATTTCGTATTTAATGCTTCTGGCGTTGACTTCTAAGGACCTAACTATTCGATCTGATGGAAAAACGCCCTAGCGTGAAGCCTAGGTTGCCCGGAACGTAGAAATGACCATAACTTTTACACTGGTAGCAATTATTCGTTTTATGCAATGGAAAAACAGTTCTAATTATTTTGCATTTTATGCTTCCGGCGTTGACTTCTAAGGCCCTAACTGATTGACCTGGTGGAGCAACGCCCTAGAGTGAAGCATAGATTGCCCGGAACGTTGAAATGACAATAACTTTCACACAGGTTGTTATTATTCGTTTGATACAATGGAAAAACTGTTATATTTATATTGTATTTTATTCTTATGGCGTTGAATTCTAAGTCACTAGCTACTCGATCTGGTGGAGCAACGCCCTAAAGTAATACCTAGGTTACCCGGAACGTAGAAATGACCAGTACTTTCACACTGTTTGCAGTTATTCCTGTTATACGATGGAAAATCTTTTGCATCTTTATTGTATTTTATACTTCAGGCGTTGACTTCTAAGGCCCTAGCTATTCGACCTGGTGGAGCAACGCCCTAGAGTGATGCCTAGGTTGCCCGGAACGGCGAAATGACCATAACTTTCACACCGGTAGCAATTATTCGTTTTATACGATGGAAAAACTGTTCTATCTATTTTGTATTTTATGCTTCGGGCGTTGACTTCTAAGGACCTAACTATCCAATCTGTTGGTGCAACGCCCAAGGGTGAAGCCTATGTTGCCCGGAAAGTAGAAATGACGTTAACTTTTATACTGGTTGTAATTATTCGTTTTATACGATGGAAAAACTGTTTTATTTATTTTGTATTTTATGCTTCGGGAGTTGACTTCTAAGGACCTAACTATTCGATCTGGTGGCATAACACCCTAGAGTGAAGCCTAGGTTGCCCGGAACGTAGAAATGACCATAACTTTCACACTGGTTGCTATCATTCGTTTTATACGATGGAAAAACTGTTATATTTATATTGGATTTTATGCTTCTGGCGTTGACTTCTTAGGCCCTAACTGTTCGATCTGGTTCAACAACGCCCTAGAGTGAAGACTAGGTAGCCCGGAACATGGAAATGACCATTACCTTCACACTGTTTGCAGTTATTCCTGTTATACGGTGGAAAAACTTTTGCATTTTTATTGTATTTTATGCTTCTGGCGTTGACTTCTAAGGCCCTACCTATTCGGTGTGGTGGAGCAACGCCCGAGAGCGGAGCCTAAGTTGCCCTGTACGTAGAAATCACCATTACTTTCACACTGTTTGCAAATATACATTATATACGATGGAAAATCTGTTGTATTTATGTTGTATTTTATGCTTGTGGCGTTGACTTCTTAGGCCCTAACTATTTGATCTGGTGGAGCACCGCCCTAGAGTGAAGCCTAGGTTGCTCGGAACGTAGAAAAGACCATTACCTTCACACTGGTTGCAATTATTCCTGTTTTACGATGGAAAGACTGTTGCATCTTTATTGTATTTTATGTTTCTGGCTTTGATTTCTAAGGCCCTAACTATTCGATCCGGTGGTGCAACGCCCTAGGGTGAAGCCTAGGTTGCCCAGAAAGTAGAAATGACCATAACTTTCATACTGGTTGCGATTATTCGTTTTATACGATGCAAAAACTGTTCTATTTACTTTGTATTTTATGCTTCGGGCGTTGACTTCTAAGGCCCTAACCATTCGATATTGTGGAGCAACGCCCTAGAGTGCAGCCTAGGTTGCCCGGAACGTAGAAATGACCATAACTTTTACACTGGTAGCAATTATTCGTTTTATACAATGGAAAAACTGTTCTATTTATTTCGTATTTAATGCTTCTGGCGTTGACTTCTAAGGACCTAACTATTCGATCTGATGGAAAAACGCCCTAGCGTGAAGCCTAGGTTGCCCGGAACGTAGAAATGACCATAACTTTTACACTGGTAGCAATTATTCGTTTTATGCAATGGAAAAACAGTTCTAATTATTTTGCATTTTATGCTTCGGGCGTTGACTTCTAAGGCCCTAACTGATTGACCTGGTGGAGCAACGCCCTAGATTGAAGCCTAGATTGCCCGGAACGTTGAAATGACAATAACTTTCACACAGGTTGTTATTATTCGTTTGATACAATGGAAAAACTGTTATATTTATATTGTATTTTATTCTTATGGCGTTGAATTCTAAGTCACTAGCTACTCGATCTGGTGGAGCAACGCCCTAAAGTAATACCTAGGTTACCCGGAACGTAGAAATGACCAGTACTTTCACACTGTTTGCAGTTATTCCTGTTATACGATGGAAAATCTTTTGCATCTTTATTGTATTTTATACTTCAGGCGTTGACTTCTAAGGCCCTAGCTATTCGACCTGGTGGAGCAACGCCCTAGAGTGATGCCTAGGTTGCCCGGAACGGCGAAATGACCATAACTTTCACACCGGTAGCAATTATTCGTTTTATACGATGGAAAAACTGTTCTATCTATTTTGTATTTTATGCTTCGGGCGTTGACTTCTAAGGACCTAACTATCCAATCTGTTGGTGCAACGCCCAAGGGTGAAGCCTATGTTGCCCGGAAAGTAGAAATGACGTTAACTTTTATACTGGTTGTAATTATTCGTTTTATACGATGGAAAAACTGTTTTATTTATTTTGTATTTTATGCTTCGGGAGTTGACTTCTAAGGACCTAACTATTCGATCTGGTGGCATAACACCCTAGAGTGAAGCCTAGGTTGCCCGGAACGTAGAAATGACCATAACTTTCACACTGGTTGCTATCATTCGTTTTATACGATGGAAAAACTGTTATATTTATATTGGATTTTATGCTTCTGGCGTTGACTTCTTAGGCCCTAACTGTTCGATCTGATTCAACAACGCCCTAGAGTGAAGACTAGGTAGCCCGGAACATGGAAATGACCATTACCTTCACACTGTTTGCAGTTATTCCTGTTATACGGTGGAAAAACTTTTGCATTTTTATTGTATTTTATGCTTCTGGCGTTGACTTCTAAGGCCCTACCTATTCGGTGTGGTGGAGCAACGCCCGAGAGCGGAGCCTAAGTTGCCCTGTACGTAGAAATCACCATTACTTTCACACTGTTTGCAAATATACATTATATACGATGGAAAATCTGTTGTATTTATGTTGTATTTTATGCTTGTGGCGTTGACTTCTTAGGCCCTAACTATTTGATCTGGTGGAGCACCGCCCTAAGGTGAAGCCTAGGTTGCCCGGAACGTAGAAAAGACCATTACCTTCACACTGGTTGCAATTATTCCTGCTTTACGATGGGAAGACTGTTGCATCTTTATTGTATTTTATGCTTCTGGCGTTGATTTCTAAGGCCCTAACTATTCGATCTGGTGGTGCAACGTCCTATGGTGAAGCCTAGGTTGCCCAGAAAGTAGAAATGACCATAACTTTCATACTGGTTGCGATTATTCGTTTTATACGATGCAAAAACTGTTCTATTTACTTTGTATTTTATGCTTCGGGCGTTGACTTCTAAGGCCCTAACTATTCGATATGGTGGAGCAACGCCCTAGAGTGCAGCCTAGGTTGCCCGGAACGTAGAAATGACCATAACTTTTACACTGGCAGCAATTATTCGTTTTATACAGTGGAAAAACTGTTCTATTTATTTTGTATTTAATGCTTCTGGCGTTGACTTCTAAGGACCTATCTATTCGATCTGATGGAAAAACGCCCTAGGGTGAAGCCTAGGTTGCCCGGAACGTAGAAATGACCATAACTTTTACACTGGTAGCAATTATTCGTTTTATGCAATGGAAAAACAGTTCTAATTATTTCGCATTTTATGCTTCGGGCGTTGACTTCTAAGGCCCTAACTGATTGACCTGGTGGAGCAACGCCCTAGAGTGAAGCCTAGATTGCCCGGAACGTTGAAATGACAATAACTTTCACACAGGTTGTTATTATTCGTTTGATACAATGGAAAAACTGTTATATTTATGTTGTATTTTATTCTTATGGCGTTGAATTCTAAGTCACTAGCTACTCGATCTGGTGGAGCAACGCCCTAAAGTAATACCTAGGTTACCCGGAACGTAGAAATGACCAGTACTTTCACACTGTTTGCAGTTACTCCTGTTATACGATGGAAAATCTTTTGCATCTTTATTGTATTTTATACTTCAGGCGTTGACTTCTAAGGCCCTAGCTATTCGATCTGGTCGAGCAGCGCCCTAGAGTGAAGCCTAGGTTGCCCGGAACGTAGAAATGACCATAACTTTTACACTGGCAGCAATTATTCGTTTTATACAGTGGAAAAACTGTTCTATTTATTTTGTATTTAATGCTTCTGGCGTTGACTTCTAAGGACCTATCTATTCGATCTGATGGAAAAACGCCCTAGGGTGAAGCCTAGGTTGCCCGGAACGTAGAAATGACCATAACTTCCACACTGGTTGCAATTATTCGTTTTATACGATGGAAAAACTGTTTTATTTATTCTGTATTTTATGCTTCTGGCGTTGACTTCTAAGGCCCTAACTATTCGACCTGGTGGAGCAACGCCCTAGAGTGATGCCTAGGTTGCCCGGAACGGCGAAATGACCATAACTTTCACACCGGTAGCAATTATTCGTTTTATACGATGGAAAAACTGTTCTATCTATTTTGTATTTTATGCTTCGGGCGTTGACTTCTAAGGACCTAACTATCCAATCTGTTGGTGCAACGCCCAAGGGTGAAGCCTATGTTGCCCGGAAAGTAGAAATGACCATAACTTTCACACTGGTTGCTATCATTCGTTTTATACGATGGAAAAACTGTTACATTTATATTGTATTTTATGCTTCTGGCGTTGACTTCTTAGGCCCTAACTGTTCGATCTGGTTCAACAACGCCCTAGAGTGAAGACTAGGTTGCCCGGAACATGGAAATGACCATTACCTTCACACTGTTTGCAGTTATTCCTGTTATACGATGGAAAAACTATTGCATCTTTATTGTATTTTATGCTTCTGGCGTTGACTTCTAAGGCCCTAGCTATTCGATTTGGTGGAGCAACGCCCGAGAGTGGAGCCCAGGTTGCCGTGTACGTAGAAATGACCATTACTTTCACACTGTTTGCAAATCTACATTATATACGATGGAAAATCTGTTGTATTTATGTTGTATTTTATGCTTCTGGCGTTGAATTCTTAGGCCCTAACTATTTGATCCGGTGGAGCAGCGCCCTAGAGTGAAGCCTAGGTTGCCCGGAACGTAGAAAAGACCATTACCTTCACACTGGTTGCAATTATTCGTTTTATACGATGGAAAAGCTGTTCTATTTATTTTGTATTTTATGCTTCGGGCGTTGACTTCTAAGGCCCTAACTATTCAATCTGCTGGTGCAACGCCCAAGGGTGAAGCCTATGTTGCCCGGAAAGTAGAAATGACGTTAACTTTCATACTGGTTGCAATTATTCGTTTTATACGATGGAAAAACTGTTTTATTTATATTGTATTTTATGCTTCTGGCGTTGACTTCTTAGGCCCTAACTATTCGATCTGGTTCAACAACGCCCTAGAGTGAAGACTAGGTTGCCCGGAACATGAAAATGACCATTACTTTCACACTGTTTGCAGTTATTCCTGTTATACGGTGGAAAACTTTTTGCATCTTTATTGTATTTTATGCTTCTGGCGTTGACTTCTAGGGCCCTACCTATTCGGTTTGGTGGAGCAACGCCCGAGAGCGGAGCCTAAGTTGCCCGGTACGTAGAAATCACCATTACTTTCACACTGTTTGCAAATATACATTATATACGATGGAAAATCTGTTTCATTTATGTTGTATTCTATGCTTCTGGCGTTGACTTCTAAGGCCCTAACTATTTGATCTGGTGGAGCACCGCCCTAGAGTGAAGCCTAGGTTGCCCGGAACGTAGAAAAGACCATTACCTTCACACTGGTTGCAATTATTCCTGTTTTACGATGGAAAGACTGTTGCATCTTTATTGTATTTTATGCTTCTGGCGTTGATTTCTAAGGCCCTAACTATTCGATCTGGTGGTGCAACGGCCTAGGGTGAAGCCTAGGTTGCCCAGAAAGTATAAATGACCATAACTTTCATAGTGGTTGCGATTATTCGTTTTATACGATGCAAAAACTGTTCTATTTACTTTGTATTTTATGCTTCGGGCGTTGACTTCTAAGGCCCTAACTATTCGATATGGTGGAGCAACGCCCTAGAGTGCAGCCTAGGTTGCCCGGAACGTAGAAATGACCGTAACTTTTACACTGGTAGCAATTATTCGTTTTATACAATGGAAAAACTGTTCTATTTATTTTGTATTTAATGCTTCTGGCGTTGACTTCTAAGGACCTAACTATTCGATCTGATGGAAAAACGCCCTAGGGTGAAGCCTAGGTTGCCCGGAACGTAGAAATGACCATAACTTTTACACTGGTAGCAATTATTCGTTTTATGCAATGGAAAAACTGTTCTAATTATTTTGCATTTTATGCTTCGGGCGTTGACTTCTAAGGCCCTCACTGATTGACCTGGTGGAGCAACGCCCTAGAGTGAAGCCTAGATTGCCCGGAACGTTGAAATGACCATAACTTTCACACAGGTTGTTATTATTCGTTTGATACAATGGAAAAACTGTTATATTTATATTGTATTTTATTCTTATGGCGTTGAATTCTAAGTCACTAGCTACTCGATCTGGTGGAGCGACGCCCTAAAGTGACACCTAGGTTACCCGGAACGTAGAAATGACCAGTACTTTCACACTGTTTGCAGTTATTCCTGTTCTACGATGGAAAATCTTTTGCATCTTTATTGTATTTTGTGCTTCTGGCGTTGACTTCTAAGTCCCTAGCTATTCGATTTGGTGGTGCAACGCCCTAGAGTGGAGCCTAGGTTGCCCGGAACGTAGAAATGACCATAACTTCCACACTGGTTGCAATTATTCGTTTTATACGATGGAAAAACTGTTTTATTTATTCTGTATTTTATGCTTCTGGCGTTGACTTCTAAGGCCCTAACTATTTGATCTGGTGGAGCACCGCCCTAGAGTGAAGCCTAGGTTGCCCGGAACGTAGAAAAGACCATTACCTTCACACTGGTTGCAATTATTCCTGTTTTACGATGGAAAGACTGTTGCATCTTTATCGTATTTTATGCTTCTGGCGTTGATTTCTAAGGCCCTAACTATTCGATCTGGTGGTGCAACGCCCTAGGGTGAAGCCTAGGTTGCCCAGAAAGTGTAAATGACCATAACTTTCATAGTGGTTGCGATTATTCGTTTTATACGATGCAAAAACTGTTCTATTTACTTTGTATTTTATGCTTCGGGCGTTGACTTCTAAGGCCCTAACTATTCGACCTGGTGGAGCAACGCCCTAGAGTGATGCCTAGGTTGCCCGGAACGGCGAAATGACCATAACTTTCACACCGGTAGCAATTATTCGTTTTATACGATGGAAAAACTGTTCTATCTATTTTGTATTTTATGTTTCGGGCGTTGACTTCTAAGGACCTAACTATCCAATCTGTTGGTGCAACGCCCAAGGGTGAAGCCTATGTTGCCCGGAAAGTAGAAATGACCATAACTTTCACACTGGTTGCTATCATTCGTTTTATACGATGGAAAAACTGTTACATTTATATTGTATTTTATGCTTCTGGCGTTGACTTCTTAGGCCCTAACTGTTCGATCTGGTTCAACAACGCCCTAGAGTGAAGACTAGGTTGCCCGGAACATGGAAATGACCATTACCTTCACACTGTTTGCAGTTATTCCTGTTATACGATGGAAAAACTATTGCATCTTTATTGTATTTTATGCTTCTGGCGTTGACTTCTAAGGCCCTAGCTATTCGATTTGGTGGAGCAACGCCCGAGAGTGGAGCCCAGGTTGCCGTGTACGTAGAAATGACCATTACTTTCACACTGTTTGCAAATCTACATTATATACGATGGAAAATCTGTTGTATTTATGTTGTATTTTATGCTTCTGGCGTTGAATTCTTAGGCCCTAACAATTTGATCCGGTGGAGCACCGCCCTAGAGTGAAGCCTAGGTTGCCCGGAACGTAGAAAAGACCATTACCTTCACACTGGTTGCAATTATTCGTTTTATACGATGGAAAAGCTGTTCTATTTATTTTGTATTTTATGCTTCGGGCGTTGACTTCTAAGGCCCTAACTATTCAATCTGCTGGTGCAACGCCCAAGGGTGAAGCCTATGTTGCCCGGAAAGTAGAAATGACGTTAACTTTCATACTGGTTGCAATTATTCGTTTTATACGATGGAAAAACTGTTTTATTTATTTTGTATTTTATGCTTCGGGCGTTGACTTCTAAGGCCCTAACTTTTCGATCTGGTGGCGCAACGCCCTAGAGTGAAGCCTAGGTTGCCCGGAACGTAGAAATGACCATAACTTTCACACTGGTTGCTATCATTCGTTTTATACGGTGGAAAAACTGTTATATTTATATTGTATTTTATGCTTCTGGCGTTGACTTCTTAGGCCCTAACTATTCGATCTGGTTCAACAACGCCCTAGAGTGAAGACTAGGTTGCCCGGAACATGAAAATGACCATTACTTTCACACTGTTTGCAGTTATTCCTGTTATACGGTGGAAAACTTTTTGCATCTTTATTGTATTTTATGCTTCTGGCGTTGACTTCTAGGGCCCTACCTATTCGGTTTGGTGGAGCAACGCCCGAGAGCGGAGCCTAAGTTGCCCGGTACGTAGAAATCACCATTACTTTCACACTGTTTGCAAATATACATTATATACGATGGAAAATCTGTTGCATTTATGTTGTATTTTATGCTTCTGGCGTTGACTTCTAAGGCCCTAACTATTTGATCTGGTGGAGCACCGCCCTAGAGTGAAGCCTAGGTTGCCCGGAACGTAGAAAAGACCATTACCTTCACACTGGTTGCAATTATTCCTGTTTTACGATGGAAAGACTGTTGCATCTTTATTGTATTTTATGCTTCTGGCGTTGATTTCTAAGGCCCTAACTATTCGATCTGGTGGTGCAACGGCCTAGGGTGAAGCCTAGGTTGCCCAGAAAGTATAAATGACCATAACTTTCATAGTGGTTGCGATTATTCGTTTTATACGATGCAAAAACTGTTCTATTTACTTTGTATTTTATGCTTCGGGCGTTGACTTCTAAGGCCCTAACTATTCGATATGGTGGAGCAACGCCCTAGAGTGCAGCCTAGGTTGCCCGGAACGTAGAAATGACCGTAACTTTTACACTGGTAGCAATTATTCGTTTTATACAATGGAAAAACTGTTCTATTTATTTTGTATTTAATGCTTCTGGCGTTGACTTCTAAGGACCTAACTATTCGATCTGATGGAAAAACGCCCTAGGGTGAAGCCTAGGTTGCCCGGAACGTAGAAATGACCATAACTTTTACACTGGTAGCAATTATTCGTTTTATGCAATGGAAAAACTGTTCTAATTATTTTGCATTTTATGCTTCGGGCATTGACTTCTAAGGCCCTCACTGATTGACCTGGTGGAGCAACGCCCTAGAGTGAAGCCTAGATTGCCCGGAACGTTGAAATGACCATAACTTTCACACAGGTTGTTATTATTCGTTTGATACAATGGAAAAACTGTTATATTTATATTGTATTTTATTCTTATGGCGTTGAATTCTAAGTCACTAGCTACTCGATCTGGTGGAGCGACGCCCTAAAGTGACACCTAGGTTACCCGGAACGTAGAAATGACCAGTACTTTCACACTGTTTGCAGTTATTCCTGTTATACGATGGAAAATCTTTTGCATCTTTATTGTATTTTGTGCTTCTGGCGTTGACTTCTAAGTCCCTAGCTATTCGATTTGGTGGTGCAACGCCCTAGAGTGGAGCCTAGGTTGCCCGGAACGTAGAAATGACCATAACTTCCACACTGGTTGCAATTATTCGTTTTATACGATGGAAAAACTGTTTTATTTATTCTGTATTTTATGCTTCTGGCGTTGACTTCTAAGGCCCTAACTATTTGATCTGGTGGAGCACCGCCCTAGAGTGAAGCCTAGGTTGCCCGGAACGTAGAAAAGACCATTACCTTCACACTGGTTGCAATTATTCCTGTTTTACGATGGAAAGACTGTTGCATCTTTATCGTATTTTATGCTTCTGGCGTTGATTTCTAAGGCCCTAACTATTCGATCTGGTGGTGCAACGCCCTAGGGTGAAGCCTAGGTTGCCCAGAAAGTGTAAATGACCATAACTTTCATAGTGGTTGCGATTATTCGTTTTATACGATGCAAAAACTGTTCTATTTACTTTGTATTTTATGCTTCGGGCGTTGACTTCTAAGGCCCTAACTATTCGATATGGTGGAGCAACGCCCTAGAGTGCAGCCTAGGTTTCCCGGAACGTAGAAATGACCATAACTTTTACACTGGTAGCAATTATTCGTTTTATACAATGGAAAAACTGTTCTATTTATTTTGTATTTAATGCTTCTGGCGTTGACTTCTAAGGACCTAACTATTCGATCTGATGGAAAAACGCCCTAGGGTGAAGCCTAGGTTGCCCGGAACGTAGAAATGACCATAACTTTTACACTGGTAGCAATTATTCGTTTTATGCAATGGAAAAACTGTTCTAATTATTTTGCATTTTATGCTTCGGGCGTTGACTTCTAAGGCCCTCACTGATTGACCTGGTGGAGCAACGCCCTAGAGTGAAGCCTAGATTGCCCGGAACGTTGAAATGACCATAACTTTCACACAGGTTGTTATTATTCGTTTGATACAATGGAAAAACTGTTATATTTATATTGTATTTTATTCTTATGGCGTTTAATTCTAAGTCACTAGCTACTCGATCTGGTGGAGCGACGCCCTAAAGTGATACCTAGGTTACCCGGAACGTAGAAATGACCAGTACTTTCACACTGTTTGCAGTTATTCCTGTTATACGATGGAAAATCTTTTGCATCTTTATTGTATTTTGTGCTTCTGGCGTTGACTTCTAAGTCCCTAGCTATTCGATTTGGTGGTGCAACGCCCTAGAGTGGAGCCTAGGTTGCCCGGAACGTAGAAATGACCATTACTTTCAAACTGGTTGGAATTATTCCTGTTATACGATCGAAAAACTGTTGTCTTTTTATTGCATTTTATGCTTCGGGCGTTGACTTCTAAGGCCCTAACTATTCAGTGTGGTGGGGCAACGCCCTAGAGTGAAGCCTAGGATGCCCGGAAAGTAGAAATGACCATAACTTTCACAATGTTTGCAATTATTCATTTTATACGATGAAAACACTGTTGTACATATATTGTATTTTATCCTTCTGGCGTTGAATTCTAAGTCCCTAGCCATTCGATCTATTGGAGCGACGCCCTAGAGTGAAACCTAGGTTGCCCGGAACGTAGAAATGACCATCATTTTCAAACTGGTTGGAATCATTCCTGTTATACGATGGAAAAACTGTTGTACTTTTATTGCATTTTATGCTTCTGGCGTTGACTTCTTAGGGTCTAACTATTCGATCTGGTGGAACAACGCCCTAGAGTGAAACCTAGGTTGCCCGGAACGTAGAAATGACCATCATTTTCAAACTGGTTGGAATCATTCCTGTTATACGATGGAAAAACTGTTGTACTTTTATTGCATTTTATGCTTCTGGCGTTGACTTCTTAGGGTCTAACTATTCGATCTGGTGGAACAACGCCCTAGAGTGAAGCCTAGGCTGCCCGGAACGTAGAAATGACCATAACTTTCACACTGGTTGCTATCATTCGTTTTATACGATGGAAAAATTGTTATATTTATATTGCATTTTATGCTTCTGGCGTTGACTTCTTAGGCCCTAACTGTTCGATCAGGTTCAACAACGCCCTAGAGTGAAGACTAGGTTGCCCGGAACATGGAAATGACCATTACTTTCACATTGTTTGCAGTTATTCCTGTTATACGGTGGAAAAACTTTTGCATTTTTATTGTATTTTATGCTTCTGGCGTTGACTTCTAGAGCCCTACCTATTCGGTTTGGTGGAGCAACGCCCGAGAGCGGAGCCTAAGTTGCCCGGTACGTAGAAATCACCATTACTTTCACACTGTTTGCAAATATACATTATATACGATGGAAAATCTGTTGCATTTATGTTGTATTTTATGCTTCTGGCGTTGACTTCTAAGGCCCTAACTATTTGATCTGGTGGAGCACCGCCCTAGAGTGAAGCCTAGGTTGCTCGGAACGTAGAAAAGACCATTACCTTCACACTGGTTGCAATTATTCCTGTTTTACGATGGAAAGACTGTTGCATCTTTATTGTATTTTATGTTTCTGGCTTTGATTTCTAAGGCCCTAACTATTCGATCCGGTGGTGCAACGCCCTAGGGTGAAGCCTAGGTTGCCCAGAAAGTAGAAATGACCATAACTTTCATACTGGTTGCGATTATTCGTTTTATACGATGCAAAAACTGTTCTATTTACTTTGTATTTTATGCTTCGGGCGTTGACTTCTAAGGCCCTAACTATTCGATATTGTGGAGCAACGCCCTAGAGTGCAGCCTAGGTTGCCCGGAACGTAGAAATGACCATAACTTTTACACTGGTAGCAATTATACGTTTTATACAATGGAAAAACTGTTCTATTTATTTTGTATTTAATGCTTCTGGCGTTGACTTCTAAGGACCTAACTATTCGATCTGATGGAAAAACGCCCTAGCGTGAAGCCTAGGTTGCCCGGAACGTAGAAATGACCATAACTTTTACACTGGTAGCAATTATTCGTTTTATGCAATGGAAAAACAGTTCTAATGATTTTGCATTTTATGCTTCGGGCGTTGACTTCTAAGGCCCTAACTGATTGACCTGGTGGAGCAACGCCCTAGAGTGAAGCCTAGATTGCCCGGAACGTTGAAATGTCAATAACTTTCACACAGGTTGTTATTATTCGTTTGATACAATGGAAAAACTGTTATATTTATATTGTATTTTATTCTTATGGCGTTGAATTCTAAGTCACTAGCTACTCGATCTGGTGGAGCGACGCCCTAAAGTGATACCTAGGTTACCCGGAACGTAGAAATGACCAGTACTTTCACACTGTTTGCAGTTATTCCTGTTATACGATGGAAAATCTTTTGCATCTTTATTGTATTTTGTGCTTCTGGCGTTGACTTCTAAGTCCCTAGCTATTCGATTTGGTGGTGCAACGCCCTAGAGTGGAGCCTAGGTTGCCCGGAACGTAGAAATGACCATTACTTTCAAACTGGTTGGAATTATTCCTGTTATACGATCGAAAAACTGTTGTCTTTTTATTGCATTTTATGCTTCGGGCGTTGACTTCTAAGGCCCTAACTATTCAGTGTGGTGGGGCAACGCCCTAGAGTGAAGCCTAGGATGCCCGGAAAGTAGAAATGACCATAACTTTCACAATGTTTGCAATTATTCATTTTATACGATGAAAACACTGTTGTACATATATTGTATTTTATCCTTCTGGCGTTGAATTCTAAGTCCCTAGCCATTCGATCTATTGGAGCGACGCCCTAGAGTGAAACCTAGGTTGCCCGGAACGTAGAAATGACCATCATTTTCAAACTGGTTGGAATCATTCCTGTTATACGATGGAAAAACTGTTGTACTTTTATTGCATTTTATGCTTCTGGCGTTGACTTCTTAGGGTCTAACTATTCGATCTGGTGGAACAACGCCCTAGAGTGAAACCTAGGTTGCCCGGAACGTAGAAATGACCATCATTTTCAAACTGGTTGGAATCATTCCTGTTATACGATGGAAAAACTGTTGTACTTTTATTGCATTTTATGCTTCTGGCGTTGACTTCTTAGGGTCTAACTATTCGATCTGGTGGAACAACGCCCTAGAGTGAAGCCTAGGCTGCCCGGAACGTAGAAATGACCATAACTTTCACACTGGTTGCTATCATTCGTTTTATACGATGGAAAAACTGTTATATTTATATTGCATTTTATGCTTCTGGCGTTGACTTCTTAGGCCCTAACTGTTCGATCAGGTTCAACAACGCCCTAGAGTGAAGACTAGGTTGCCCGGAACATGGAAATGACCATTACTTTCACATTGTTTGCAGTTATTGCTGTTATACGGTGGAAAAACTTTTGCATTTTTATTGTATTTTATGCTTCTGGCGTTGACTTCTAGAGCCCTACCTATTCGGTTTGGTGGAGCAACGCCCGAGAGCGGAGCCTAAGTTGCCCGGTACGTAGAAATCACCATTACTTTCACACTGTTTGCAAATATACATTATATACGATGGAAAATCTGTTGCATTTATGTTGTATTTTATGCTTCTGGCGTTGACTTCTAAGGCCCTAGCTATTCGATCTAGTGGAGCAACGCCCTAGACTGAAGCCTAGGTTGCCCGGAACGTAGAAATGACCATAACTTTTACACTGGTAGCAATTATTCGTTTTATGCAATGGAAAAACAGTTCTAATGATTTTGCATTTTATGCTTCGGGCGTTGACTTCTAAGGCCCTAACTGATTGACCTGGTGGAGCAACGCCCTAGAGTGAAGCCTAGATTGCCCGGAACGTTGAAATGTCAATAACTTTCACACAGGTTGTTATTATTCGTTTGATACAATGGAAAAACTGTTATATTTATATTGTATTTTATTCTTATGGCGTTGAATTCTAAGTCATTAGCTACTCGATCTGGTGGAGCAACGCCCTAAAGTAATACCTAGGTTACCCGGAACGTAGAAATGACCAGTACTTTCACACTGTTTGCAGTTATTCCTGTTATACGATGGAAAATCTTTTGCATCTTTATTGTATTTTATACTTCAGGCGTTGACTTCTAAGGCCCTAGCTATTCGATCTGGTCGAGCAGCGCCCTAGAGTGAAGCCTAGGTTGCCCGGAACGTAGAAATGACCATAACTTCCACACTGGTTGCAATTATTCGTTTTATACGATGGAAAAACTGTTTTATTTATTCTGTATTTTATGCTTCTGGCGTTGACTTCTAAGGCCCTAACTATTTGATCTGGTGGAGCACCGCCCTAGAGTGAAGCCTAGGTTGCCCGGAACGTAGAAAAGACCATTACCTTCACACTGGTTGCAATTATTCCTGTTTTACGATGGAAAGACTGTTGCATCTTTATTGTATTTTATGCTTCTGGCGTTGATTTCTAAGGCCCTAACTATTCGATCTGGTGGTGCAACGCCCTAGGGTGAAGCCTAGGTTGCCCAGAAAGTATAAATGACCATATCTTTCATAGTGGTTGCGATTATTCGTTTTATACGATGCAAAAACTGTTCTATTTACTTTGTATTTTATGCTTCGGGCGTTGACTTCTAAGGCCCTAACTATTCGATATGGTGGAGCAACGCCCTAGAGTGCAGCCTAGGTTGCCCGGAACGTAGAAATGACCATAACTTATACACTGGTAGCAATTATTCGATTTATACAATGGAAAAACTGTTCTATTTATTTTGTATTTAATGCTTCTGGCGTTGACTGCTAAGGACCTAACTATTCGATCTGATGGAAAAACGCCCTAGGGTGAAGCCTAGGTTGCCCGGAACGTAGAAATGACCATAACTTTTACACTGGTAGCAATTACTCGTTTTATGCAATGGAAAAACTGTTCTAATTATTTTGCATTTTATGCTTCGGGCGTTGAATTCTAAGGCCCTCACTGATTGACCTGGTGGAGCAACGCCCTAGAGTGAAGCCTAGATTGCCCGGAACGTTGAAATGACCATAACTTTCACACAGGTTGTTATTATTCGTTTGATACAATGGAAAAACTGTTATATTTATATTGTATTTTATTCTTATGGCGTTGAATTCTAAGTCACTAGCTACTCGATCTGGTGGAGCGACGCCCTAAAGTGATACCTAGGTTACCCGGAACGTAGAAATGACCAGTACTTTCACACTGTTTGCAGTTATTCCTGTTATACGATGGAAAATCTTTTGCATCTTTATTGTATTTTGTGCTTCTGGCGTTGACTTCTAAGTCCCTAGCTATTCGATTTGGTGGTGCAACGCCCTAGAGTGGAGCCTAGGTTGCCCGGAACGTAGAAATGACCATAACTTTCACACTGGTTGCAATTATTCGTTTTATACGATGGAAAAACTGTTTTATTTATTCTGTATTTTATGCTTCTGGCGTTGACTTCTAAGGCCCTAACTATTTGATCTGGTGGAGCACCGCCCTAGAGTGAAGCCTAGGTTGCCCGGAACGTAGAAAAGACCATTACCTTCACACTGGTTGCAATTATTCCTGTTTTACGATGGAAAGACTGTTGCATCTTTATTGTATTTTATGCTTCTGGCGTTGATTTCTAAGGCCCTAACTATTCGATCTGGTGGTGCAACGCCCTAGGGTGAAGCCTAGGTTGCCCAGAAAGTATAAATGACCATAACTTTCATAGTGGTTGCGATTATTCGTTTTATACGATGCAAAAACTGTTCTATTTACTTTGTATTTTATGCTTCGGGCGTTGACTTCTAAGGCCCTAACTATTCGATATGGTGGAGCAACGCCCTAGAGTGCAGCCTAGGTTGCCCGGAACGTAGAAATGACCATAACTTTTACACTGGTAGCAATTATTCGTTTTATACAATGGAAAAACTGTTCTATTTATTTTGTATTTAATGCTTCTGGCGTTGACTTCTAAGGACCTAACTATTCGATCTGATGGAAAGACGCCCTAGGGTGAAGCCTAGGTTGCCCGGAACGTAGAAATGACCATAACTTTTACACTGGTAGCAATTATCCGTTTTATGCAATGGAAAAACTGTTCTAATTATTTTGCATTTTATGCTTCGGGCGTTGACTTCTAAGGCCCTCACTGATTGACCTGGTGGAGCAACGCCCTAGAGTGAAGCCTAGATTGCCCGGAACGTTGAAATGACCATAACTTTCACACAGGTTGTTATTATTCGTTTGATACAATGGAAAAACTGTTATATTTATATTGTATTTTATTCTTATGGCGTTGAATTCTAAGTCACTAGCTACTCGATCTGGTGGAGCGACGCCCTAAAGTGATACCTAGGTTACCCGGAACGTAGAAATGACCAGTACTTTCACACTGTTTGCAGTTATTCCTGTTATACGATGGAAAATCTTTTGCATCTTTATTGTATTTTGTGCTTCTGGCGTTGACTTCTAAGTCCCTAGCTATTCGATTTGGTGGTGCAACGCCCTAGAGTGGAGCCTAGGTTGCCCGGAACGTAGAAATGACCATTACTTTCAAACTGGTTGGAATTATTCCTGTTATACGATCGAAAAACTGTTGTCTTTTTATTGCATTTTATGCTTCGGGCGTTGACTTCTAAGGACCTAGCTATTCCATCTGGTCGAGCAGCGCCCTAGAGTGAAGCCTAGGTTGCCCGGAACGTAGAAATGACCATAACTTCCACACTGGTTGCAATTATTCGTTTTATACGATGGAAAAACTGTTTTATTTATTCTGTATTTTATGCTTCTGGCGTTGACTTCTAAGGCCCTAACTATTCGACCTGGTGGAGCAACGCCCTAGAGTGATGCCTAGGTTGCCCGGAACGGCGAAATGACCATAACTTTCACACCGGTAGCAATTATTCGTTTTATACGATGGAAAAACTGTTCTATCTATTTTGTATTTTATGCTTCGGGCGTTGACTTCTAAGGACCTAACTATCCAATCTGTTGGTGCAACGCCCAAGGGTGAAGCCTATGTTGCCCGGAAAGTAGAAATGACGTTAACTTTTATACTGGTTGTAATTATTCGTTTTATACGATGGAAAAACTGTTTTATTTATTTTGTATTTTATGCTTCGGGAGTTGACTTCTAAGGCCCTAACTATTCGATCTGGTGGCATAACACCCTAGAGTGAAGCCTAGGTTGCACGGAACGTAGAAATGACCATAACTTTCACACTGGTTGCTATCATTCGTTTTATACGATGGAAAAACTGTTATATTTATATTGTATTTTATGCTTCTGGCGTTGACTTCTAAGGCCCTACCTATTCGGTTTGGTGGAGCAACGCCCGAGAGCGGAGCCTAAGTTGCCCTGTACGTAGAAATCACCATTACTTTCACACTGTTTGCAAATATACATTATATACGATGGAAAATCTGTTGTATTTATGTTGTATTTTATGCTTGTGGCGTTGACTTCTTAGGCCCTAACTATTTGATCTGGTGGAGCACCGCCCTAGAGTGAAGCCTAGGTTGCCCGGAACGTAGAAAAGACCATTACCTTCACACTGGTTGCAATTATTCCTGCTTTACGATGGGAAGACTGTTGCATCTTTATTGTATTTTATGCTTCTGGCGTTGATTTCTAAGGCCCTAACTATTCGATCTGGTGGTGCAACGTCCTATGGTGAAGCGTAGGTTGCCCAGAAAGTAGAAATGACCATAACTTTCATTCTGGTTGCGATTATTCGTTTTATACGATGCAAAAACTGTTCTATTTACTTTGTATTTTATGCTTCGGGCGTTGACTTCTAAGGCCCTAACTATTCGATATGGTGGAGCAACGCCCTAGAGTGCAGCCTAGGTTGCCCGGAACGTAGAAATGACCATAACTTTTACACTGGCAGCAATTATTCGTTTTATACAGTGGAAAAACTGTTCTATTTATTTTGTATTTAATGCTTCTGGCGTTGACTTCTAAGGACCTAACTATTCGATCTGATGGAAAAACGCCCTAGGGTGAAGCCTAGGTTGCCCGGGACGTAGAAATGACCATAACTTTTACACTGGTAGCAATTATTCGTTTTATGCAATGGAAAAACAGTTCTAATTATTTTGCATTTTATGCTTCGGGCGTTGACTTCTAAGGCCCTAACTGATTGACCTGGTGGAGCAACGCCCTAGAGTGAAGCCTAGATTGCCCGGAACGTTGAAATGACAATAACTTTCACACAGGTTGTTATTATTCGTTTGATACAATGGAAAAACTGTTATATTTATATTGTATTTTATTCTTATGGCGTTGAATTCTAAGTCACTAGCTACTCGATCTGGTGGAGCAACGCCCTAAAGTAATACCTAGGTTACCCGGAACGTAGAAATGACCAGTACTTTCACACTGTTTGCAGTTACTCCTGTTATACGATGGAAAATCTTTTGCATCTTTATTGTATTTTATACTTCAGGCGTTGACTTCTAGGGCCCTAGCTATTCGATCTGGTCGAGCAGCGCCCTAGAGTGAAGCCTAGGTTGCCCGGAACGTAGAAATGACCATAACTTCCACACTGGTTGCAATTATTCGTTTTATACGATGGAAAAACTGTTTTATTTATTCTGTATTTTATGCTTCTGGCGTTGACTTCTAAGGCCCTAACTATTCGACCTGGTGGAACAACGCCCTAGAGTGGTGCCTAGGTTGCCCGGAACGGCGAAATGACCATAACTTTCACACCGGTAGCAATTATTCCTTTTATACGATGGAAAAACTGTTCTATCTATTTTGTATTTTATGCTTCGGGCGTTGACTTCTAAGGACCTAACTATCGAATCTGTTGGTGCAACGCCCAAGGGTGAAGCCTATGTTGCCCGGAAAGTAGAAATGACGTTAACTTTTATACTGGTTGTAATTATTCGTTTTATACGATGGAAAAACTGTTTTATTTATTTTGTATTTTATGCTTCGGGAGTTGACTTCTAAGGCCCTAACTATTCGATCTGGTGGCATAACACCCTAGAGTGAAGCCTAGGTCGCCCGGAACGTAGAAATGACCATAACTTTCACACTGGTTGCTATCATTCGTTTTATACGATGGAAAAACTGTTATATTTATATTGTATTTTATGCTTCTGGCGTTGACTTCTTAGGCCCTAACTGTTCGATCTGGTTCAACAACGCCCTAGAGTGAAGACTAGGTTGCCCGGAACATGGAAATGACCATTACCTTCACACTGTTTGCAGTTATTCCTGTTATACGGTGGAAAAACTTTTGCATCTTTATTGTATTTTATGCTTCTGGCGTTGACTTCTAAGGCCCTACCTATTCGGTTTGGTGGAGCAACGCCCGAGAGCGGAGCCTAAGTTGCCCTGTACGTAGAAATCACCATTACTTTCACACTGTTTGCAAATATACATTATATACGATGGAAAATCTGTTGTATTTATGTTGTATTTTATGCTTGTGGCGTTGACTTCTTAGGCCCTAACTATTTGATCTGGTGGAGCACCGCCCTAGAGTGAAGCCTAGGTTGCCCGGAACGTAGAAAAGACCATTACCTTCACACTGGTTGCAATTATTCCTGCTTTACGATGGGAAGACTGTTGCATCTTTATTGTATTTTATGCTTCTGGCGTTGATTTCTAAGGCCCTAACTATTCGATCTGGTGGTGCAACGCCCTATGGTGAAGCCTAGGTTGCCCAGAAAGTAGAAATGACCATAACTTTCATACTGGTTGCGATTATTCGTTTTATACGATGCAAAAACTGTTCTATTTACTTTGTATTTTATGCTTCGGGCGTTGACTTCTAAGGCCCTAACTATTCGATATGGTGGAGCAACGCCCTAGAGTGCAGCCTAGGTTGCCCGGAACGTAGAAATGACCATAACTTTTACACTGGCAGCAATTATTCGTTTTATACAATGGAAAAACTGTTCTATTTACTTTGTATTTAATGCTTCTGGCGTTGACTTCTAAGGACCTAACTATTCGATCTGATGGAAAAACGCCCTAGGGTGAAGCCTAGGTTGCCCGGAACGTAGAAATGACCATAACTTTTACACTGGTAGCAATTATTCGTTTTATGCAATGGAAAAACTGTTCTAATTATTTTGCATTTTATGCTTCGGGCGTTGACTTCTAAGGCCCTAACTGATTGAACTGGTGGAGCAACGCTCTAGAGTGAAGCCTAGATTGCCCGGAACGTTGAAATGACCATAACTTTCACACAGGTTGTTATTATTCGTTTGATACAATGGAAAAACTGTTATATTTATATTGTATTTTATTCTTATGGCGTTGAATTCTAAGTCACTAGCTACTCGGTCTGGTGGAGCAACGCCATAAAGTGATACCTAGGTTACCCGGAACGTAGAAATGACCAGTACTTTCACACTGTTTGCAGTTATTCCTGTTATACGATGGAAAATCTTTTGCATCTTTATTGTATTTTATGCTTCTGGCGTTGACTTCTAAGTCCCTAGCTATTCGATTTGGTGGAGCAACGCCCTAGAGTGGAGCCTAGGTTGCCCGGAACGTAGAAATGACCATTACTTTCAAACTGGTTGGAATTATTCCTGTTATACTATCGAAAAACTGTTGTCTTTTTATTGCATTTTATGCTTCGGGCGTTGACTTCTAACGCCCTAACTATTCAGTGTGGTGGTGCAACGCCCTAGAGTGAAGCCTAGGATGCCCGGAAAGTAGAAATGACCATAACTTTCGCAATGTTTGCAATTATTCATTTTATACGATGAAAACACTGTTGTACATATATTGTATTTTATCCTTCTGGCGTTGAATTCTAAGTCCCTAGCCATTCGATCTATTGGAGCGACGCCCTAGAGTGAAACCTAGGTTGCCCGGAACGTAGAAATGACCATCATTTTCAAACTGGTTGGAATCATTCCTGTTATACGATGGAAAAACTGTTGTACTTTTATTGCATTTTATGCTTCTGGCGTTGACTTCTTAGGGCCTAACTATTCGATCTGGTGGAACAACGCCCTAGAGAGAAGCCTAGGCTGCCCGGAACGTAGAAATGACCATAACTTTCACACTGGTTGCTATCATACGTTTTATACGATGGAAAAACTGTTATATTTATATTGCATTTTATGCTTCTGGCGTTGACTTCTTAGGCCCTAACTGTTCGATCAGGTTCAACAACGCCCTAGAGTGAAGACTAGGTTGCCCGGAGCATGGAAATGACCATTACTTTCACACTGTTTGCAGTTATTCCTGTTATACGATGGAAAAACTTTTGCATCTTTATTGTATTTTATGCTTCTGGCGTTGACTTCTAAGGCCCTAGCTATTCGATTTGGTGGAGCAACACCCGAGAGTGGAGCCTAGGTTGCCCGATACGTAGAAATGACCATTACTTTCACACTGTTTGCAAATATACACTATATACGATGGAAAAACTGTTGTATTTATGTTGTATTTTATGCTTCTGGCGTTGACTTCTTAGGCCCTAACTATTTGATCTGGTGGAGCACCGCCCTAGAGTGAAGCCTAGGTTGCCCGGAACGTAGAAAAAACCATTACCTTCACACTGGTTGCAATTATTCGTTTTATACGATGGAAAAACTGTTCTATTTATTTTGTATTTTATGCTTCGGGCGTTGATTTCTAAGGCCCTAGCCATTCCATCTGGTCGAGCAACGCCCTAGAGTGAAGCCTATGTTGCCCGGAACATAGAAATGACCATAACTTTCACACTGGTTGCTATCATTCGTTTTATATGATGGAAAAACTGTTGTATTTATATAGTGTTTTATGCTTCTGGCGTTGACTTCTTAGGCCCTAACTATACCATCTGGTGGAACAACGCCCTAGAGTGAAGCCTAGGTTGCCCGGAACGTAGAAATGACCATAACTTCCACACTGGTTGCAATTATTCGTTTTATACGATGGAAAAGCTGTTGCATTTATATCGTATTTTATGCTTCTGGCGTTGACTTCTAAGGCCCTAACTATTCGATCTGGTGGCGCAACGCCCTAGAGTGAAGCCTATGTTGCCCGGAACGTAGAAATGACCATAACTTTCACACTGGTTGCAATTATTCGTTTTATACGATGGAAAAGCTGTGGCATCTTTTATGTATTTTATTCATCTGGGGCTGACTTCTAAGGCCGTTGCTATTAGATGTGGTGGAGCAACGCCCTAGGGTGACGCCTAAGTTGCCCGGAACGTAGAAATGACCATTACCTTCACACTGGTTGCAATTATTCGTTTTATACGATGGAAAAACTGTTCTATTTATTTTGTATTTTATGCTTCGGGCGTTGTCTTCTAAGGCCCTAACTATTCAATCTGTTGGTGCAACGCCCAAGGGTGAAGCCTATGTTGCCCGGAAGGTAGAAATGACGTTAACTTTCATACTGGTTGCAATTATCCGTTTTATGCGATGGAAAAACTGTTTTATTTATTGTGTGTTTTATGCTTCGGGCGTTGACTTCTAAGGCCCTAACTATTCGACCTGGTGGGGCAACGCCCTAGAGTGAAGCCTAGCTTGCCCGGAAAGTAGAAATGACCATAACTTTCATCCTGGTTGCAATTATTCGTTTTATACGATGGAAAAGCTGTTGTATTTATATAGTGTTACATGCTTCTGGCGTTGACTTCTTAGGCCCAGCTATTCCATCTGGTGGAACAACGCCCTCGGGTGAAGCCTAGGTTGCGCGTAACGTAGAAATGACCATTACTTTCACACTGGTAGCAATTATTCGTTTTATACGATGGAAAAACTGTTTTATTTATTTTGTATTTTATGCTTCTGGCGTTGACTTCTAAGGCCCTAACTATTCGATCCGGTGGAGCAACGCCCTAGAGTGAAGCCTAGGTTGCCCGGAACGGAGAAACGACCATAACTTTCACACCGGTAGCAATTATTCTTTTTATACGATGGAAAAACTGTTGTATTTATTTTGTATTTTATGCTTCGGGCGTTGACTGCTAAGGCCCTAACTATTCCATCTGTTGGTGCAACGCCCAAGGGTGAAGTCTATGTTGCCCGGAAAGTAGAAATGACGTTAACCTTCATACTGGTTGCAATTATTCGTTTTATACGCTGGAAAAACTTTTTTATTTATTTTGTATTTTATGCTTCGGGCGTTGACTTCTAAGGCCCTAACTGTTCGATCTGGTGGCGCAACGCCCTAGAGTGAAGCCTAGGTTGCCCGGAACGTAGAAATGACCATAACTTTCACACTGGTTGCTATCATTCGTTTTATATGATGGAAAAACTGTTGTATTTATATAGTGTTTTATGCTTCTGGCGTTGACTTCATGGGCCCTAACTATTCCATCTGGTGGAAGAACGCCCTAGAGTGAAGCCTAGGTTGCCCGGAACGTAGAAATGACCATAACTTCCACACTGGTTGCAATTATTCGTTTTATACGATGGAAAAGCTGTTGTATTTATATCGTATTTTATGCTTCTGACGTTGACTTCTAAGGCCCTAACTATTCGATCTGGTGGCGCAACGCCCTAGAGTGAAGCCTAGGTTGCCCGGAACGTAGAGGTGACCATAACTTTCACACTGGTTGCAATTATTCGTTTTATACGATGGAAAAGCTGTGGCATCTTTTATGTATTTTATTCATCTGGGGTTGACTTCTAAGGCCGTTGCTATTAGATGTGGTGGAGCAACGCCCTAGGGTGACGCCTAAGTTGCCCGGAACGTAGAAATGACCATTACCTTCACACTGGTTGCAATTATTCGTTTTATACGATGGAGAAAATGTTCTATTTATCTTGTATTTTATGCTTCGGGCGTTGACTTCTAAGGCCCTAACTATTAAATCTGTTGGCGCAACGCCCAAGGGTGACGCCTATGTTGCCCGGAAGATAGAAATGACGTTAACTTTCATACTGGTTGCAATTATTCGTGTTATGCGATGGAAAAGCTGTTTTATTTATTTTGTGTTTTATGCTTCGGGCGTTGACTTCTAAGGCCCTAACTATTCGATCTGGTGGGGCAACGCCCTAGAGTGAAACCTAGGTTGCCCGGAAAGTAGAAATGACCATAAATTTCATCCTGGTTGCAATTATTTGTTTTATATGATGGAAAAACTGTTGTATTTATATAGTGTTTTATGCTTCTGGCGTTGACTTCTTAGGCCCTAACTATTCCATCTGGTGGAACAACGCCCTAGGGTGAAGCCTAGGTTGCCTGGAACGTAGAAATGACCATCACTTTCACACGGGTTGCAATTATTCCTGTTATAGGATGGAAAGGCTGTTGTATTTTTATTGTATTTTATACTTTAGGCGTTGACTTCTAAGGCCCTAGCTATTCGATCTGGTCGAGCAACGCCGTAGAGTGAAGCTAGGTTGCCCGGAACGTAGACATGACCATAACTTCCACACTGGTTGCAATTATTCGTTTTGTACGATGGAAAATCTGTTCTATTTATATCGTATTTTATGCTTCTGGCGTTGACTTCTAAGGGCCTAACTATTCAATCTGTTGGTGCAACGCCCAAGGGTGACGCCTATGTTGCCCGGAAGATAGAAATGACGTTAACTTTCATACTGGTTGCAATTATTCGTTTTATACGATGGATAAACTGTTTTATTTATTTTGTATTATATGCTTCGGGCGTTGACTTCTAAGGCCCTAACTATTCGATCTGGTGGAGCAACGCCCTAGAGTGAAGCCTAGGTTGCTCGGAACGTAGAAATGACCATAACTTTCACACTGGTTGCTATCATACGTTTTATACGATGGAAAAACTGTTATATTTATATTGCATTTTATGCTTCTGGCGATGACTTCTTAGGCCCTAACTGTTCGATCAGGTTCAACAACGCCCTAGAGTGAAGACTAGGTTGCCCGGAGCATGGAAATGACCATTACTTTCACACTGTTTGCAGTTATTCCTGTTATACGATGGAAAAACTTTTGCATCTTTATTGTATTTTATGCTTCTGGCGTTGACTTCTAAGGCCCTAGCTATTTGATTTGGTGGAGCAACACCCGAGAGTGGAGCCTAGGTTGCCCGATACGTAGAAATGACCATTACTTTCACACTGTTTGCAAATATACACTATATACGATGGAAAAACTGTTGCATTTATGTTGTATTTTATGCTTCTGGCGTTGACTTCTTAGGCCCTAACTATTTGATCTGGTGGAGCACCGCCCTAGAGTGAAGCCTAGGTTGCCCGGAACGTAGAAAAAACCATTACCTTCACACTGGTTGCAATTATTCGTTTTATACGATGGAAAAACTGTTCTATTTATTTTGTATTTTATGCTTCGGGCGTTGATTTCTAAGGCCCTAGCCATTCCATCTGGTCGATCAACGCCCTAGAGTGAAGCCTATGTTGCCCGGAACATAGAAATGACCATAACTTTCACACTGGTTGCTATCATTCGTTTTATATGATGGAAAAACTGTTGTATTTATATAGTGTTTTATGCTTCTGGCGTTGACTTCTTAGGCCCTAACTATACCATCTGGTGGAACAACGCCCTAGAGTGAAGCCTAGGTTGCCCGGAACGTAGAAATGACCATAACTTCCACACTGGTTGCAATTATTCGTTTTATACGATGGAAAAGCTGTTGCATTTATATCGTATTTTATGCTTCTGGCGTTGACTTCTAAGGCCCTAACTATTCGATCTGGTGGCGCAACGCCCTAGAGTGAAGCCTATGTTGCCCGGAACGTAAAAATGACCATAACTTCCACACTGGTTGCAATTATTCGTTTTATACGATGTAAAAGCTGTTGTATTTATATCGTATTTTATGCTTCTGGCGTTGACTTCTTAAGCCCTAACTATTAGACCTGGTGGAGCAACGCCCTAGAGTGAAACCTGGGTTGCCCGGAACGTAGAAATGACCATTACATTCACACTGGTTGCAATTATTCCTGTTATACGATGGAAAAACTGTTGTATTTTTATTGTGTTCTATGCTTCTGGCGTTTAATTCTAAGTCGCTAGCTATTTGATCTGGTGGAGCAACGACCTAGAGTGAAGTCTAGGTTGCCCGGAACGTAGAAATGACAATAACTTTCACACTGTGTGCTATTATTCATTTTGTACGATGGAAAAGCTGTTGTACTTATATTGTA
This sequence comes from Calliopsis andreniformis, assembly GCF_051401765.1. NCBI lineage: Eukaryota > Metazoa > Arthropoda > Insecta > Hymenoptera > Andrenidae > Calliopsis > Calliopsis andreniformis. The sequence continues at coordinate 19,714,644 of NW_027480426.1, read as the reverse complement.
TTTTATTCCTCTGGCGTTGACTTCTAAGGCCGTAGCTATTAGATGTGGTGGAGCAACGCCCTAGAGTGACGCCTAGGTTGACCGGAACATAGAAATGTCCGTTACTTTCACAATGTCTGCAATTATTCATTTTATACGATGGAAAAACTGTTGTACTTATATTGTATTTTATCCTCTTGGCGTTGATTTCTAAGTCTCTAGCTATTCGATCTGGTGGAGCAACGCCTCAGAGTTAAGCCTAGGATGCCCGAAACGTCGAAATGATCATTACTTTCGCACTGGTTGCAATAAGTCATGCTTTACGATGGAAAAACTGTTGCATTCTTATTGTATTTTATGCTTCTGGCGTTGACTTCTAAGGCCGTAGCTATTAGCTGTGGGGGAGCAACGCCCTAGAGTGACGCCTAGGTTGCTCGGACCGTAGAAATGACCATTACTTTCACACTGGTTGCAATTATTCCTGTTACACGGTGGAAAAACTCTTGTATATTTATTGTGTTTTATGCTTCTGGCGTTGACTTCTTAGGCCCAAGCTATTCCATCTGGTGGAACAACGCCCTAGAGTGAAGCCTAGGTTGCCCGGAACGTAGAAATGACCATCACTTTCACACTGGTTGCAATTATTCATGTTACACGGTGGAAAAACTCTTGTATATTTAATGTGTTTTATGCTTCTGGCGTTGACTTCTTAGGCCCTAACTATTCCATCGGGTGGAACAACGCCCTGGAGTGAAGCCTAGGTTGCCCGGAACGTAGAAATGACCATAACTTTCACACTGGTAGCAATTGTTCGTTTTATACATGGAAAAACTGTTCTATTTATTTTGTATTTCATGCTTCTGGCGTTGACTTCTAAGGCCCTAACTATTCCATCTGGTGGAGTAACGCCCTAGAGTGACGCCTAGGTTACCCGGAACGTAGAAATGACCATTGCTTTCACACTGTTTGCAATTATTCGTTTCATACGACGGGAAAACTGTTGCACCTTTATTGTATTTTCTGCATCTGGCGTTGACATCTAAGGCCCTAACTATTCGATCTGGTGGAGCAACGTCCTAGAGTGAAGCCTAGGTTGACCGGAACGTAGAAATGACCATAACTTTCACACTGGTTACCATTATTCGTTTTATACGATGGAAAAGCTGTTGTATTTATATCGTGTTTTATGCTTCTGGCGTTGACTTCTTAGGCCCTAACTGTTCCATCTGGTGGAACAACGCCCTAGAGTGAAGCCTAGGTTGCCCGGAACGTAGAAGTGACCATTACTTCCACACTGCTTGCAAATATACATTATATACGATGGAAAAGCTGTTGTACTTATATTGTAATTGATGCTACTGGCGTTGACTTCTTAGGCCCTAACTATTTGATCTGGTGGAGCACCGCCCTAGAGTGAAGCCTAGGTTGCCCGGAACGTAGAACATACCATTACCTTCACACTGGTTGCAATTATTCCTGTTATACGATGGAAAAACTGTTGCACCTTTATTGTATTTTATGCTTCTGGCGTTGACTTCTTAGGCCCAAGCTATTCCATCTGGTGGAACAACGCCCTAGAGTGAAGCCTAGGTTGCCCGGAACGTAGAAATGACCATCACTTTCACACTGGTTGCAATTATTCATGTTACACGGTGGAAAAACTCTTGTATATTTATTGTGTTTTATGCTTCTGGCGTTGACTTCTTAGGCCCTAACTATTCCATCGGGTGGAACAACGCCCTGGAGTGAAGCCTAGGTTGCCCGGAACGTAGAAATGACCATAACTTTCACACTGGTAGCAATTATTCGTTTTATACATGGAAAAACTGTTCTATTTATATTGTATTTCATGCCTCTGGCGTTGACTTCTAAGGCCCTAACTATTCCATCTGGTGAAGTAACGCCCTAGAGTGACGCCTAGGTTACCCGGAACGTAGAAATGACCATTACTTTCACACTGTTTGCAATTATTCGTTTTATACGACGGGAAAACTGTTGCACCTTTATTGTATTTTCTGCATCTGGCGTTGACATCTAAGGCCCTAACTATTCGATCTGGTGGAGCAACGTCCTAGAGTGAAGCCTAGGTTGACCGGAACGTAGAAATGACCATAACTTTCACACTGGTTACCATTATTCGTTTTATACGATGGAAAAGCTGTTGTATTTATATCGTGTTTTATGCTTCTGGCGTTGACTTCTTAGGCCCTAACTGTTCCATCTGGTGGAACAACGCCCTAGAGTGAAGCCTAGGTTGCCCGGAACGTAGAAGTGACCATTACTTCCACACTGCTTGCAAATATACATTATATACGATGGAAAAGCTGTTGTACTTATATTGTAATTGATGCTACTGGCGTTGACTTCTTAGGCCCTAACTATTTGATCTGGTGGAGCACCGCCCTAGAGTGAAGCCTAGGTTGCCCGGAACGTAGAACATACCATTACCTTCACACTGGTTGCAATTATTCCTGTTATACGATGGAAAAACTGTTGCACCTTTATTGTATTTTATGCTTCTGGCGTTGACTTCATAGGCCCTAACTATTCGATCTGGTGGAGCAACGTCCTAGAGTGAAGCCTAGGTTGACTGGAACGTAGAAATGACCATAACTTTCACACTGGTTACCATTATTCGTCTTATACGATGGAAAAGCTGTTGTATTTATATCGTATTTTATGCTTCTGGCGTTGACTTTTAAGGCCGTAGCTATTAGATGTGGTGGAGCAACGCCCTTGAGTGTCGCATAGGTTGCCCGGAACGTAGAAATGACCATTACTTTCACAATTTTTGCAAATATACATTTTATACGATTGAAAAACTGTTGCACTTATATAGTATTTTAGCCTTCTGGCGTTGAATTATAAGTCCCTAGCTATTCTACCTGGTGGAGCAGCGCCCTAGAGTGAAACCTAGGTTACCCGGAACGTAGAAATGACCAGTACTTTCACACTGGTTGCAGTTATTCCTGTTATACGATGGAAAAACTGTTGCTCCTTTATTATATTTTATGCATCTGGCGTTGACATCTAAGGCCCTAACTATTCGATCTGGTGGAGCAAGGCCCTAGAGTGAAGCCTAGGTTGCCCGGAACATAGAAATGACCAGTACTTTCACACTGGTTGCAGTTATTCGTTTTATACAATGAAAAACTGTTCTATTTATTTTGCATTTTATGCTTCGGGCGCTGACTTCTAAGGCCCTAACTATTCGATCTGGTGGAGCAACGCCCTAGAGTGAAGCCTAGGTTGCCCGGGAAGTAGAAATGACCATAACTTTCACACTGGTTGCAATTATACCTGTCACACGATGGAAAAACTGTTGCACCTTTATTGCGTTTTATGCTTCTGGCGTTGACTTCATAGGCCCTAACTATTCGATCTGGTGGAGCAACGTCCTAGAGTGAAGCCTAGGTTGACCGGAACGTGGAAATGACCATAACTTTCACACTGGTTCCCATTATTCGTTTTATAGGATGGAAAAGCTGTTGTATCTATATCGCATTTTATGCTTCTGGCGTTGACTACTAAGGCCATAACTCCTCGATCTGGTGGAGCAACGCCTCAGAGTTAAGCCTAGGATGCCCGATACTTCGAAATGATCATTACTTTCGCACTGGTTGCAATTAGTCATGCTATACGATGGAAAAACTGTTGCATTCTTCTTGTATTTTATACTTCTGGCGCTGACTTCTAAGGGCGTAGCTATTAGCTGTGTGGGAGCAACGCCCTAGAGTGACGCCTAGGTTGCTCGGAACGTAGAAGTGACCATTACCTTCACACTGGTTGCAATTATTCCTGTTATACGATGGAAAAACTGTTGCACCTTTATTGTATTTTATGCTTCTGGCGTAGACTTCATGGGCCCTAACTATTCGATCTGGTGGAGCAACGTCCTAGAGTGAAGCCTAGGTTGACCGGAACGTAGAAATGACCATAACTTCCACACTGGTTGCAATTATTCGTTTTATACAATGAAAAACTGTTCTATTTATTTTGCATTTTATGCTTCGGGCGCTGACTTATAAGGCCCTAACTATTCGATCTGGTGGAACAAAGCCCTGGAGTGAAGCCTAGGTTGCCCGGAACGTAGAAATGACCATAACTTTCACACTGGTAGCAATTATTCGTTTTATACATGGAAAAGCTGTTCTATTTATTTTGTATTTCATGCTTCTGGCGTTGACTTCTAAGGCCCTAACTACTCGATCTGGTGGAGTAATGCCACACAATTAAGTCTAGGATGCCCGAAACGCCGAAATGATCATTACTTTCACACTGGTTGCAATTATTCATGCTATACGATGGAATAACTGTTGCATTCTTGTTGTATTTTCTGCTTCTGGCTTCGATTTCTAAGGTCCTAGCTATTCGATCTGGTGGGGCAACGTCCAAGAGTGAAGCCTATGTTGCCCGTAACGCAGAAATGACCATAACTTTCACTATGGTTGCAATTACTCGTTTTATACAATGAAAAACTGTTCTATTTATTTTGCATTGTATGCTTCGGGCGCTGACTTCTAAGGCCCTAACTATTCGATCTGGTCGAGCAACGCCCTAGAGTGAAGCCTAGGTTGCCCGGGAAATAGAAATGACCATAACTTTCACACTGGTTGCAATTATTCGTTTTATACGATGGAAAAACTGTTCTATTTATTTTGTATTTTATGCTTCGGGCGTTGGCTTCTAAGGCCCTAACTATTCAATCGGTTGCAGCAACGCCCTAGGGTGGATCCTAGGTTGCCCGGAAAGTAGAGATAACCATAACTTTCATACTGGTTGCAATTATTTGTTTTATACGACGGAAAAAGTGTTGTATTTATATTGTATTTTATGCTTCTGGCGCTGACTTCTAGGGCACTAATTATTCGATCTGGTGGAGCACCGCCCTAGAGTGAAGCCTAGGTTGCCCGGAACGTAGAAATGACCATCACTTTCACACTGGTTGCAATTATTCCTGTTATACGGTGGAAAAACTCTTGTATATTTATTGTATTTTATGCTTCGGGCGTTGACATCTAAGGCCCTAACTATTCAATCGGTTGCAGCAACGCCCTAGGGTGGATCCTAGGTTGCCCGGAAAGTAGAGATAACCATAACTTTCATACTGGTTGCTATTATTTGTTTTCTACGACGGAAAAGTTGTTATATTTATATTACATTTTATGCTTCTGGCATTGAATTCTAACTCCCTAGCTATTCCATCTGGTGGAGCAACACCCTAGTGTGAAGCCTAGGTTGCCCGGAACGTAGAAATAACCATTACTTCCACACTGATTGCAAATATACATTACATACGATGGAAAAGCTGTTGTACTTATATTGTAATTTATGCTTCTGGCGTTGGCTTCTTAGGCACTAACCATTCGATCTGGTGGAACAACGCCCTAGAGTGAAGCCTAGGTTGCCCGGAACGTAGAAATGACCATTACCTTCACACTGGTTGCAATTATTCCTGTTATGCGATGGAAAAACTGTTGCATCTTTATTGTACTTTATGCTTCTGGCGTTGACTTCTTAGGCCCTAACTATTCGATCTGGTGGAGCAACGTCCTAGAGTGAAGCCTAGGTTGCGCGGAACGTAGAAATGACCATAGCTTTCACACTGGCTACCATTATTCGTTTTATACGATGGAAAAGCTGTTGTATTTATATGGTATTTTATGCTTCTGGCGTCGACTTCTAAGGCCCTAACTTTTCCATCTGGTGGAACAACGCACTACGGTGAAGCCTAGGTTGCCCGGAACGTAGAAATGTCCATAACTTTCACACTGGTAGCAATTATTCGTTTTATACATGGAAAAACTGTTCTATTTATTTTGTATTTCATGCTTCTGGCGTTGACTTCTAAGGCCCTAACTATTCGAACTGGTGGAGGAACGCCCTAGAGTGAAGCCTAGGTTGCCCGGAACGTAGAAATGACCATTACCTTCACACTGGTTGCAATTATTCCTGTTATGCGATGGAAAAACTGTTGCATCTTTATTGTATTTTATGCTTCTGGCGTTGACTTCTTAGGCCCTAACTATTCGATCTGGTGGAGCAACGTCCTAGAGTGAAGCCTAGGTTGCGCGGAACGTAGAAATGACCATAGCTTTCACACTGGCTACCATTATTCGTTTTATACGATGGAAAAGCTGTTGTATTTATATCGTATTTTATGCTTCTGGCGTCGCCTCCTAAGGCCCTAACTTTTCCATCTGGTGGAACAACGCACTACGGTGAAGCCTAGGTTGCCCGGAACGTAGAAATGTCCATAACTTTCACACTGGTGGCAATTATTCGTTTTATACATTGAAAAACTGTTCTATTTATTTTGTATTTCATGCTTCTGGCGTTGACTTCTAAGGCCCTAACTATTCGAACTGGTGGAGGAACGCCCTAGGGTGCAGCCTAGGTAGCCCGGAACGTAGAAATGATCATAACTTTCACACTGGTTGCTATTATTCGTTTCATACGATGGAAAAACTGTTATATTTATATTGTATTGTATGCTTCTGGCGTTGACTTCTTAGGCCATATCTTTTCGATCTGGTGGTACAACGCCCTAGACTGAAGCCTAGGTTGCCCGGAACGTAGAAATGACAATCACTTTCACACTGGTTGCAATTATTCCTGTTACACGGTGGAAAAACTCTTGTATATTTATTGTGTTTTATGCTTCTGGCGTTGACTTTTAAGGCCGTAGCTATTAGATCTGGGGGAGCAACGACCTTGAGTGTCGCATACGTTGCCCGGAACGTAGAAATGACCATTACTTTCACAATTTTTGCAAATATACATTTTATACGATGGAAAAACTGTTGTACTTATATAGTATTTTAGCCTTCTGGCGTTGAATTATAAGTCCCTATCTATTCTATCTGGTGGAGCAACGCCCTAGAGTGAAACCTAGGTTACCCGGAACGTAGAAATGACCAGTACTTTCACACTGGTTGCAGTTATTCGTTTTATACAATGGAACAACTGTTCTATTTATTTTGCATTTTATGCTTCGGGCGTTGACTTCTAATGCCCTAACTATTAGATCTGGTGGAGCAACGCCCTAGAGTGAAGCCTAGGTTGCCCGGGAAGTAGAAATGACCATAACTTTCACACTGGTAGCAATTATTCGTTTTATACATGGAAAAACTGTTCTATTTATCTTGTATTTCATGCTTCTGGCGTTGACTTCTAAGGCCCTAACTATTCGAACTGGTGGAGGAACGCCCTAGAGTGCAGCCTAGGTAGCCCGGAACGTAGACATGACCATAACTTTCACACTGGTTGCTATTATTCGTTTCATACGATGGAAAAACTGTTATATTTATATTGTATTTTATGCTTCTGGCGTTGACTTCTTAGGCCCTAACTTTTCGATCTGGTGGTACAACGCCCTAGAGTGAAGCCTAGTTTGCCCGGAACGTAGAAATGACCATCACATTCACACTGGTTGCAATTATTCCTGTTACACGGTGGAAAAACTCTTGTATATTTATTGTGTTTTATGCTTCTGGCGTTGACTTCTTAGGCCCAAACTTTTCCATCTGGTGGAACAACGCCCTAGGGTGAAGCCTAGGTTGCCCGGAACGTAGAAATGACCATAACTTTCACACTGGTAGCTATTATTCGTTTTATACGATGGAAAAGCTGTAGTATTTATATCGTATTTTATGCTTCTGGCGTTGACTTCTTAGGCCCTAACTATTCCATCTGGTGAAACAACGCCCTGGAGTGAAGCCTAGGTAGCCCGGAACGTAGAAATGACCATAACTTTCACACTGGTAGCAATTATTCGTTTTATACATGGAAAAACTGTTCTATTTATTTTGTATTTCATGCTTCTGGCGTTGACTTCTCAGGCCCTAACTATTCGATCTGGTGGAGTAACGCCCTAGAGTAGCGCCTAGGTTACCCGGAACGTAGAAATGACCATTACATTCACACTGTTTGCAATTACTCGTTTTATACGACGGGAAAACAGTTGCACCTTTATTGTATTTTATGCATCTGGCGTTGACATCTAAGGCCCTAACTATTCGATCTGGTGGAGCAAGGCCCTAGAGTGGAGCCTAGGTTGCCCGGAACATAGAAATGACCATAACTTTCACATTGGTAGCAATTATTCGTTTTATACGATGGAAAAACTGTTATATTTGTTTTGTATTTTATGCTTCGGCCGTTGACTTCTAAGGCCCTAACTATTCAAACTGTTGGAGCAACGCCCTGGGGTCAAGCCTAGGTTGCCCGGAACGTAGAAATGACCATAACTTTCACACTGGTAGCAATTATTCGTTTTATACAATGGAAAACCTGTTCGATTTATTTTGTATTTTATGTTTCGGGCGTTGACTTCTAAGGCCCTAACTGTTTGATCTGGTGGACCAACGCCCTATAATGAAGGCTAGGTTGCCCGGAACGTAGAAATGACCATATATTTCACACTGTTTGCAATTATTAATTTATTCGATGCCAAAGCTGTTGTATTTATATCGTGTGTTATGCTTCTGGCGTTGACTTCTTAGGCCCTAACTATTCCATCTGGTGGAACAACGCCCTAGGGTGAAGCCTAGGTTGCCCGGAAAGTAGAAATGCCCATAACTTCCACACTGGTAGAAATTATTCGTTTTATGCGATTGAAAAACTGTACTATTTATTTTGTATTTTATGCTTCGGGCGTTGACTTCTAAGGCCCTAGCTGTTTGATCTGGTGGAGCAACGCCCTAGAGTGAAGCCTAGGTTGCCCGGAAAGTAGAAATGACCATCACTTTCAAACTGGTTGCAATTATTCCTGTTATATGATGAAAAAACTGTTGTATTATTATTGCATTTTATGCTTCGGGCATTGACTTCTAAGGCCCTAACTATTCAATCTGTGGGAGCTACGCCCTAGGGTGAAGCCTAGGTTGCCCGGAACGTAGATATGACCATAACCTTCACACGGGTTGCAATTATTCGTTTTATACGGTGTAAAGGCTGTTGTATCTATTTTGTATTTTATTCTTCTGGTGTTGACTTCTTAGGCCCTAACTATTCGATCTGGTGGAACAACGCCGTAGAGTGAAGTCTAGGTTGCCCGGAACGTAGAAATGACCATTACTTTCACACTGTTTGCAATTATTCCTTTCATACCATGGAAAAGCTGTTGTATTTATATCGTATTTTATGCTTCTGGCGTTGACTTCTAAGGACCTAACTATTCGATCTGGTGGAGCAACGCCCTAGAGTGAGGCCTAGGTAGCTCGGAATATAGAAATGACCATAACTTTCACACTGGTTGCAATTATTCGTTTTCTGCGATGGAATAACTGTTGTATTTATACTGTATTTTATGCTTCTGGCGTTCACTTCTTAGGCCCTAACTATTCGATCTGCTGGAACAACGCCCTAGGGTGAAGCCTAGGTTGCCGGGAACGTGGAAATGACCATAACTTTTACACTGGTAGCAATTATTCGTTTTATACAATAGAAAAACTGTTGTATTTTATGCTTCTGGCGTTGACTTCTTAGGCCCTAACTATTTGATCTGGTGGAGCAATGCCTCAGAGTTAAGTCTAGGATGCCCGAAACGCCGAAATGATCATTACTTTCACGCTTGTTGCAATTGTTCCTGTTATACGATGAAAAGACCGTTGTATTTTGATTGTATTTAATGCTTCAGGCGTAGGCTTCTAAGGCCGTAGCTATTCGATATGGCGGAGCACCGCCCTAGAGTGAAGCCTAGGTTGCTCGGAATATAGAAATGACCATAACTTTCACACTGGTTGGAATTATTCATTTTATACGGTGGCAAAGCGGTTGCATTTATATTGTATTTTATGCTTCTGGCGTCGACTCCTTAGGCCCTAACTATTCAATCTGGTGGAGCAATGCCTCAGAGTTAAGTCTAGGATGGCCGAAACGCCGAAATGATCATTACTTTCACGCTTGTTGCAATTAATCCTGTTATACGATGAAAAGACCGTTGCATTTTTATTGTATTTTGTGCTTCAGGCGTAGGCTTCTAAGGCCGTAGCTATTCGATATGGTGGAGCACCTCCCTAGAGTGAAGCCTAGGTTGCTCGGAATATAGAAATGACCATAACTTTCACACTGGTTGCAATTATTCGTTTTCTACGATGGAAAAACTGTTGCATTTATATTGTATTTTATGCTGCTGGCGTTCACTGCTTAGGGCCTAACTATTCGATCTGATGGAACAATGCCCTAGGGCGAAGCCTAGGTAGCCCGGAACTTAGAAATGACCATAACTTTTACACTGGTAGCAATTATTTTTTTTATACAATTGAAAAACTGTTCTATTTATTTTGTATTTTATGCTTCGGGCGTTGACTTCTTTGGCCCTAACAATTCGATCTGGTGGAGCAACGCCCTAGAGTGAAGCCTAGGTTCCCTGGAACGTACAAATGACCATCACTTTCACACGGGTTGCAATTATTCCTGTTATAGGATGGAAAGACTGTTGTATTTTTATTGCATTTTATGCTTCTGGCGTTCACTTCTTAGGCCCTGACTATTCGATCTGGTGGAACAACGCCCTAGGGTGAAGTCTAGGTAGCCCGGAACGTAGAAATGACTATAACTTTTACACTGGTAGCAATTATTCGTTTTATACGATGAAAAAACTGTTGTATTTATATTGTATTTAATGCTTCTGGCGTTCACTTCTTAGGCCCTAACTGTTTGATCTGGTGAAGCAACGCCATAGAGTGAAGCCTAGGTTGCCCGGAACGTAGAAATGACAATTACTTTCACACTGTTTGCAATTATTCCTTTTATACGATGCAAAAGCTGTTGTAGTTATATCGTATTTTATGCTTCTGGCGTTGACTTCTAAGGCCCTAGCAATTCGATCTAGTGGAGGAACGCCATAGAGTGAAGCCTAGGTTGCCAGGAACGTAGAAATGACCATCACTTTCAAACTGGTTGCAATTAATCCTGTTATACGATGGAAGAACTGTTGTATTTTTATTGCATTTTATGCTTCGGGCGTTGACTTATAAGGCCCTGACTACTCAATCTGTTGGAGCAACGCCCTAGAGTGAAGCCTAGGTTGCTCGGAATGTGGAAATGACCATAGCTTTCACACTGTTTGCAATTATTCGTTTTATACGATGGAAAAACTGTTGTATTTATTTCGTATTTTATGCTTCTGGCGTTGACTTCTATGGCCCTAGCTATTCGATCTAGTGGAGCAACGCCCTAGAGAGAAGCTTAGGTTGCCCGGAGCGTAGAAATGACCATCACTTTCAAACTGGTTGCAATTAATCCTGTTATACGATGGGTAAACTGTTGTATTTTTATTGCATTTTATGCTTCGGGCGTTGACTTCTAAGGCCCTAAGTATTCAATCTGTTGGAGCAACGCCCTAGAGTGAAGCCTTCGTTGTTCGGAATGTAGAAATGTCCATAACTTTCTCACTGGTTGCAATTATTCGTTTTATACGATGGAAAAACTGTTGTATTTATACTGTATTTTATGCTTCTGGCGTTCACTTCTTAGGCCCTAACTATTCGATCTGCTGGAACAACGCCCTAGGGTGATGCCTAGGTTGCCCGGAACGTGGAAATGACCATAACTTTTACACTGGTAGCAATTATTCGTTTTATACAATAGAAAAACTGTTGTATTTAGATTGTATTTTATGCTTCTGGCGTTGACTTCTTAGGCCCTAACTATTCGATCTGGTGGAGCAATGCCTCAGAGTTAAGTCTAGGATGCCCGAAACGCCGAAATGATCATTATTTTCACGCTTGTTGCAATTATTCCTGTTATACGATGAAAAGACCGTTGTATTTTGATTGTATTTAATGCTTCAGGCGTAGGCTTCTAAGGCCGTAGCTATTCGATATGGCGGAGCACCGCCCTAGAGTGAAGCCTAGGTTGCTCGGAATATAGAAATGACCATAACTTTCACACTGGTTGCAATTATTCATTTTATACGGTGGCAAAGCTGTTGCATTTATATTGTATTTTATGCTTCTGGCGTTGACTCCTTAGGCCCTAACTATTCAATCTGGTGGAGCAGTGCCTCGGAGTTAAGTCTAGGATGCCCGAAACGCCGAAATGATCATTACTTTCACGCATGTTGCAATTATTCCGGTTATCCGATGAAAAGACTGTTGTATTTGTATTGTATTTTATGCTTCAGGCGTAGGCTTCTAAGGCCGTAGCTATTCGATATGGTGGAGCACCGCCCTAGAGTGAAGCCTAGGTTGCTCGGAACGCAGAAATGACCACTACTTTCACACAGTTTGCAATCATTCATTTAATACGATGGGAAAGCTGTTGTATTTATATCGTATTTTATGCTTCGGGCGTTGACTTCTTAGGCCCTAACACTTCGATCTGGTGGAGCAACACCCTACAGTGAAGCCTAGGTTGCCCGGAACGTAGATATGACCATAACCTTCACACAGGTTGCAATTATTCGTTTTATACGGTGTAAAGGCTGTTGCATTTATTTTGTATTTTATTATTCTGGTGTTGACTTCTAAGGCCCCAGCAATTCGATCTAGTGGAGCAACGCCCTAGAGTGTAGCCTCGGTTGCCCGGAACGTAGAAATGACCATCACTTTCAAACTGGTTGCAATTATTCGTTTTATACGATTGAAAAGCTGTTGCATTTATATTGTATTTTATGCTTCTGGCGTTGACTTCTTAGGCCCTAACTATTCCCTCTGGTGCATCAACACGCTAGAGTGAAACCTACGTTGCCCGGAACGTAGAAATGACCATTCCTTTCACACTGGTTGCAATTATTCCTGTTATACAATGGAAAAACTGTTGTATTTTAATTGTATTTTATCCTTTTAGCGATGAATTCTAAGTCCCTAGCTATTCGATCTGGTGGAGCGACGCCATAGAGTGACGCCTAGCTTGCTCGGAACGTAGAAATGACCATTACTTTCACACTGGTTGCAATTATTCGTTTTATACGATGGAAAAGCTGTTGTATTTATATCGTATTTTATGCTTCTGGCATTGACTTCTTATGACCTAACTATTCGATCTAGTGGATCAACGCCCTGGAGTGAAACCTAGGTTGCCCGGAACGTAGAAATGACCAGTACTTTCACACTGTTTGCAGTTATTCCTGTTATACGATGGAAAAACTGTTGTACTTATATTGTATTTTATTCTTATGGCGTTCACTTCTTAGGGCCTAACTATTCGATCTGATGGAACAATGCCCTAGGGTGAAGCCTAGGTTGCCCGGAACGTGGAAATGACCGTAACTTTTACACTGGTAGCAATTATTCGTTTTATACAATGGAAAAACTGTTTTATTTATTTTGTATTTTATGCTTCGGGCGTTGACTTCTGAGGCCCTAACTATTCGATCTGGTGGAGCAACGCCCTGGAGTGAAACCTGGGTTGCCCGGAACGTAGAAATGACCATAACTTTCACACTGGTTGCTATCTTTCGTTTTATACGATGTAAAGGCTGTTGTACTTAATTGGTGTTTTATTCTTCTGGTGTTGATTTCTTAGGCCCTAACTATTCGATCTGGTTGAACAACGCCGTAGAGTGAAGCCTAGGTTGCCCGGAACGTAGGAATGACCATTACTTTCACACAGTTTGCAATTATTCCTTTTACACGATGGAAAAGCTGTTGTATTTATATCGTATTTTATGCTTCTGGCGTTGACTTCTTAGGCCCTAACTATTCGATCTGGTGGAACAACGCCCTAGGGTGAAGCCTAGGTTGCCCGGAACGTAGAAATGACCATAACTTTTACACTGGTAGCAATTATTCGTTTTATACAATCGAAAAACTGTTCTATTTATTTTGTATTTAATGCTTCGGGCGTCGACTTCTAAGGCCCTAACTGTTTGATCTGGTGGAGCAACGCCCTAGAGTGAAGCCTAGGTTGCACGGAACGCAGAAATGACCATAACTTTCACACGGGTTGCAATTATTCGTTTTATACGATTGAAAAGCTGTTGCATTTATATTGTATTTTATGCTGCTGGCGTTGACTTCTTAGGCCCTAACTATTCCCTCTGGTGCATCAACACGCTAGAGTGAAGCCTAGGTTGCCCGGACCGTAGAAATGACCATAACTTTTACACTGGTAGCAATTATTCGCTTTATACAATGGAAAAACCGTTGTATTTTTATTGCATTTTTTGCTTCGGGCATTGACTTCTATGGCCCTAACTATGCAATCTGTTGGAGCAACGCTCTAGGGGGAAGCCTAGGTTGCTCGGAACGTTGAAATGACCATAACCTTCACACTGGTTGCAATTATTCGTTTTGTACGATGGAAAAGCTGTTGTATTTATATCGTATTTTATGCTTCTGGCGTTGACTTCTTAGGCCCTAACTATTCCATCTGGTGGAACAACGCCCTCGGGGGAAGTCTAGGTTGCCCGGAAAGTAGAAATGACCATAACTTTCACACTGGTAGCAATTATTCGTTTATACGATGGAAAAACTGTTCTACTTATTTTGTATTTTATGCTTCGGGCGTTGACTTCTAAGGCCCTAACTATTCGATATGGTGGAGCAACGCCCTAGAGTGAAGCCTACGTTGCCCGGTACGTAGAAATGACCATCACTTTCAAAATGGTTGCAATTATTCGTGTTATATGATGGAAAAACTGTTGTATTTTTATTGCACTTTATGCTCGGGCATTGACTTCTAAGGCCCTAACTATTCAATCTGTTGGAGCAACACCCTAGGGTGAAGCCTAGGTTGCCCGGAAAGTAGAAATGACCATAACTTTCATACTGGTTGCAATTATTCGTTTTATATGGTGGAAAAACTGTTGTATTTATATCGTATTTTATGCTTCTGGCGTTCACTTCTTAGGCCCTAACTATTCGATATGGTGGAACAACGCCCTAGGGTGAAGCCTAGGTTGCCCGGAACGTAGAAATGACCATAACTTTTACACTGGTAGCAATTATTCGTTTTATACAATCGAAAAACTGTTCTATTTATTTTGTATTTAATGCTTCGGGCGTCGACTTCTAAGGCCCTAACTGTTTGATCTGGTGGAGCAACGCCCTAGAGTGAAGCCTAGGTTGCACGAAACGCAGAAATGACCATAACTTTCACACGGGTTGCAATTATTCGTTTTATACGATTGAAAAGCTGTTGCATTTATATTGTATTTTATGCTTCTGGCGTTGACTTCTTAGGCCCTAACTATTCCCTCTGGTGCATCAACACGCTAGAGTGAAGCCTAGGTTGCCCGGACCGTAGAAATGACCATAACTTTTACACTGGTAGCAATTATTCGCTTTATACAATGGAAAAACCGTTGTATTTTTATTGCATTTTTTGCTTCGGGCATTGACTTCTATGGCCCTAACTATGCAATCTGTCGGAGCAACGCTCTAGGGGGAAGCCTAGGTTGCTCGGAACGTTGAAATGACCATAACCTTCACACTGGTTGCAATTATTCGTTTTGTACGATGGAAAAGCTGTTGTATTTATATCGTATTTTATGCTTCTGGCGTTGACTTCTTAGGCCCTAACTATTCCATCTGGTGGAACAACGCCCTCGGGGGAAGTCTAGGTTGCCCGGAAAGTAGAAATGACCATAACTTTCACACTGGTAGCAATTATTCGTTTATACGATGGAAAAACTGTTCTACTTATTTTGTATTTTATGCTTCGGGCGTTGACTTCTAAGGCCCTAACTATTCGATATGGTGGAGCAACGCCCTAGAGTGAAGCCTACGTTGCCCGGTACGTAGAAATGACCATCACTTTCAAAATGGTTGCAATTATTCGTGTTATATGATGGAAAAACTGTTGTATTTTTATTGCATTTTATGCTCGGGCATTGACTTCTAAGGCCCTAACTATTCAATCTGTTGGAGCAACACCCTAGGGTGAAGCCTAGGTTGCCCGGAAAGTAGAAATGACCATAACTTTCATACTGGTTGCAATTATTCGTTTTATATGGTGGAAAAACTGTTGTATTTATATCGTATTTTATGCTTCTGGCGTTCACTTCTTAGGCCCTAACTATTCGATATGGTGGAACAACGCCCTAGGGTGAAGCCTAGGTTGCCCGGAACGTAGAAATGACCATAACTTTTACACTGGTAGCAATTATTCGTTTTATACAATGGAAAAACTGCTGTATTTATATTGTATTTTATGCTTCTGGCGTTGACTTCTTAGGCCCTAACTATTCGATCTGGTGGAGCAATGCCTGAGAGTTAAGTCTAGGATGCCCGAAACGTCGAAATGATCATTACTTTCACGCTTGTTGCAATTATTCCTGTTATACGATGAAAAGACCGTTGTAGTTTTATTGTATTTTATGCTTCAGGCGTAGGCTTCTAAGGCCATAGCTATTCGATCTGGTGGAGCAACACCCTGGAGTGAAGCCTGGGTTGCTCGGAACGTGGAAATGACCAGAACTCTCACACTGGTTGCAATTATTCGTTTTATACGATGTAAAAGCTGTTGTATTTATATCGTATTTTATGCTTCTGGCGTTGACTTCTTAGGCCCTAACTATGCGACCTGGTGGAGCAACGCCCTAGAGTGAAACCTAGGTTGGCCGGAACGTAGAAATGACCATTAAGTTCACACTGATTGCTATTATTCCTGTTATACGATGGAAAAACTGTTGTATTTTTATTGAATTCTATGCTTCTGGCGTTTAATTCTAACTCGCTAGCTATTTGATCTGGTGGAGCAACGACCTAGAGTGATGCCTAGGTTGCCCGGAACGTAGAAATGACAATTACTTTCACACTGTTTGGTATTATTCATTTTGTACGATGGAAAAGCTGTTGTATTTATATTGTATTTTATGCCTCTGGCGTTGACTTCTAAGGCCGTAGCTATTGGATATGGTGGAGCACCGCCTTAGAGTGAAGCCTAGGTTGCTCGGAATATAGAAATGACCATAACTTTCACACTGGTTGCAATTATTCGTTTTCTACGATGGAAAAACTGTTGTATTCATATTGTTTTTTATGCTTCTGGCGTTCACTTCTTAGGGCCTAACTATTCGATCTGATGGAGCAATGCCCTAGGGTGAAGCCTAGGTTGCCCGGAACGTAAAAATGACCATAACTTTTACAATGGTAGCAATTATTCGTTTTATACAATGGAAAAACTGTTCTATTTAATTTGTATTTTATGCTTCGGGCGTTGACTTCGAAGGCCCTAACTGTTTGATCTGGAGGACTAACGCCCTAGAGTGAAGCCTAGGTTGCCCGGAACGTAGAAATGACCATAACTTTCACACTGGTTGCTATTATTCGTTTTATAAGATGGAAAAACTGTTATATTTATATTGTATTTTATGCTTCAGGCGTTGACTTCTGAGGCCGTAGCTATTCGATGTGGTGGAAGAACGCCATAGAGTGAAGCCTAGGTTGCCCGGAACGTAGAAATTTCCATATCTTTCACACTGTTTGCAATTATTCATTTTATACGGTGGCAAAACTGTTGCATTTATATTGTATTTTATGCTTCTGGCGTTGACTTCTAAGGACCTAACTATTCGATCTGGTGGAGCAACGCCCTAGAGTGAAGCCTAGGTTGCCCGGAAAGTAGAAATGACGTTAACTTTCATACTGGTTGCAATTATTCGTTTTTTACGATGGAAAAACTGTTGTATTTATATTGTATTTTATGCATCTGGCGTTGACTTCTAAGGCACTAACTATTCCTTCTAGTGGATCAACGCCCCAGAGTGAAGCCTACGTTGCCCGGAACGTAGAAATGACCATCACTTTCAAACTGGTTGCAATTATTCCTGTTATATGATGTAAAAACTGTTGTATTTTTATCGCATTTTATGCTTCGGGCATTGACTTCTAAGGCCCTAACTATTCAATCTGTTGGAGCAACGCCCTAGGGTGAAGCCTAGGTTGCCCGGAACGTAGAAATGACCATAACTTTCACACAGGATGCAATTATTCGTTTTATACGATGGAAAGGCTGTTGTATTTATATCGTATTTTATGCTTCTGGCATTGACTTCTAAGGCCCTAACTATTCAATCTGTTGGAGCAACGCCCTAGGGTGAAGCCTAGGTTGCCCGGAAAGTAGAAATGACGTTAACTTTCATACTGGTTGCAA
This sequence comes from Calliopsis andreniformis, assembly GCF_051401765.1. Classification (NCBI taxonomy): domain Eukaryota; kingdom Metazoa; phylum Arthropoda; class Insecta; order Hymenoptera; family Andrenidae; genus Calliopsis; species Calliopsis andreniformis. Next base: position 19,696,620 of record NW_027480426.1, on the reverse strand, counting down.
TTATTCGTTTTTTACGATGGAAAAACTGTTGTATTTATATTGTATTTTATGCATCTGGCGTTGACTTCTAAGGCACTAACTATTCCGTCTAGTGGATCAACGCCCCAGAGTGAAGCCTACGTTGCCCGGAACGTAGAAATGACCATCACTTTCAAACTGGTTGCAATTATTCCTGTTATATGATGTAAAAACTGTTGTATTTTTATCGCATTTTATGCTTCGGGCATTGACTTCTAAGGCCCTAACTATTCAATCTGTTGGAGCAACGCCCTAGGGTGAAGCCTAGGTTGCCCGGAACGTAGAAATGACCATAACTTTCACACAGGATGCAATTATTCGTTTTATACGATGGAAAGGCTGTTGTATTTATATCGTATTTTATGCTTCTGGCGTTGACTTCTTAGGCCGCAACTATTCGATCTGGAGGAACAACGCCCTGGGGTGAAGCGTAGGTTGCCCGGAAAGCAGAAATGACCATAACTTTCATACTGGTAGCAATTATTCGTTTTATACGATGGAAAAACTGTTCTATTTATTTTGTATTTTATGCTTCGGGCGTTGACTTCTAAGGCCCTAACTATTCGATCTGGTGGAGCAACGACCTAGAGTGAAGCCTAGGTAGCCCGGAACGTAGAAATGACCATCACTTTCAAACTGGTTGCAATTAATCCTGTTATACGGTGGAAAAACTATTGTATTTTTATTGCCTTTTATGCTTCGGGCGTTGACTTCTAAGGCCCTAACTATTCAATCTGTTGGAGCAACGCCCTAGGGTGAAGCCTAGGTTGCCCGGAAAGTAGAAATGACGTTAACTTTCATATTGGTTGCAATTATTCGTTTTTTACGATGGAAAAACTGTTGTATTTATATTGTATTTTATGCATCTGGCGTTGACTTCTAAGGCACTAACTATTCCGTCTAGTGGATCAACGCCCCAGAGTGAAGCCTAGGTTGCCCGGAACGTAGAAATGACCATCACTTTCAAACTGGTTGCAATTATTCCTGTTATATGATGTAAAAACTGTTGTATTTTTATCGCATATTATGCTTCGGGCATTGACTTCTAAGGCCCTAACTATTCAATCTGTTGGAGCAACGCCCTAGGGTGAAGCCTAGGTTGCCCGGAACGTAGAAATGACCATAACTTTCACACAGGTTGCAATTATTCGTTTTATACGATGGAAAGGCTGTTGTATTTATATCGTATTTTATGCTTCGGGCGTTGACTTCTTAGGCCCTAACTATTCAATCTGTTGGAGGAACGCCCTAGGGTGAAGCCTAGGTTGCCCGGAACGTAGAAATGACCATAACTTTCACACTGGTAGCAATTATTCGTTTTATACGATGGAAAAACTGTTGTATTTTTATTGCCTTTTATGCTTCGGGCGTTGACTTCTAAGGCCCTAACTATTCAATCTGTTGGAGCAACGCCCTAGGGTGAAGCCTAGGTTGCCCGGAAAGTAGAAATGACGTTAACTTTCATATTGGTTGCAATTATTCGTTTTTTACGATGGAAAAACTGTTGTATTTATATTGTATTTTATGCATCTGGCGTTGACTTCTAAGGCACTAACTATACCGTCTAGTGGATCAACGCCCCAGAGTGAAGCCTAGGTTGCCCGGAACGTAGAAATGACCATCACTTTCAAACTGGTTGCAATTATTCCTGTTATATGATGTAAAAACTGTTGTATTTTTATCGCATTTTATGCTTCGGGCATTGACTTCTAAGGCCCTAACTATTCAATCTGTTGGAGCAACGCCCTAGAGTGAAGCCTAGGTTGGCCGGCACGTAGAAATGACCATAACTTTCACACTGGTTGCTATCATTCGTTTTATATGATGGAAAAACTGTTGTATTTATATTGTATTTTATGCTTCTGGCGATCACTTCTTAGGCCCTAACTATTGGACCTGGTGGAACAGCGGCCTAGAGTGAAGCCTAGGTTGCCCGGAACGTAGAAATGACCATAACTTTCACACTGGTTGCTATCATTCGTATTATATGATGGATAAACTGTTGTATTTATATTGTATTTTATGCTTCTGGCGTTCACTTCTTAGGCCCTAACTATTCGATCAGGTGGAGCAACGCCCTAGAGTGAAGCCTAGGTTGCTCGAAATGTAGAAATGACCATAACTTTCACACAGGTTGCAATTATTCGTTTTATACGATGGAAAAGCTGTTGTATTTATATCGTATTTTATGCTTCTGGCGTTGACTTCTTAGGCCCTAACTATTCAATCTGTTGGAGCAACGCCCTTGGGTGAAGCCTAGGTTGCCCGGAACGTAGAAATGACCATAACTTTCACACTGGTAGCAATTATTCGTTTTATACGATGGAAAAACTGTTTTATTTATTTTGTATTTTATGCTTCGGGCGTTGACTTCTAAGGCCCTAACTATTCAATCTGTTGGAGGAACACCCTAGGGTGAAGCCTAGGTTGCCCGGAAAGTAGAAATGACGTTAACTTTCATATTGGTTGCAATTATTCGTTTTTTACGATGGAAAAACTGTTGTATTTATATTGTATTTTATGACTCTGGCGTTGACTTCTAAGGCCCTAGCTATTCGATCTAGTGGAGCAACGCCCTAGAGTGAAGCCTACGTTGCCCGGTACGTAGAAATGACCATCACTTTCAAAATGGTTGCAATTATTCGTGTTATATGATGGAAAAACTGTTGTATTTTTATTGCATTTTATGCTCGGGCATTGACTTCTAAGGCCCTAACTATTCAATCTGTTGGAGAAACACCCTAGGGTGAAGCCTAGGTTGCCCGGAAAGTAGAAATGACCATAACTTTCATACTGGTTGCAATTATACGTTTTATATGGTGGAAAAACTGTTGTATTTATATCGTATTTTATGCTTCTGGCGTTCACTTCTTAGGCCCTAACTATTCGATATGGTGAAACAACGCCCTAGGGTGAAGCCTAGGTTGCCCGGAACGTAGAAATGACCATAACTTTTACACTGGTAGCAATTATTCGTTTTATACAATGGAAAAACTGCTGTATTTATATTGTATTTTATGCTTCTGGCGTTGACTTCTTAGGCCCTAACTATTCGATCTGGTGGAGCAATGCCTGAGAGTTAAGTCTAGGATGCCCGAAACGCCGAAATGATCATTACTTTCACGCTTGTTGCAATTATTCCTGTTATACGATGAAAAGACCGTTGTAGTTTTATTGTATTTTATGCTTCAGGCGTAGGCTTCTAAGGCCGTAGCTATTCGATCTGGTGGAGCAACACCCTGGAGTGAAGCCTGGGTTGCTCGGAACGTGGAAATGACCAGAACTCTCACACTGGTTGCAATTATTCGTTTTATACGATGTAAAAGCTGTTGTATTTATATCGTATTTTATGCTTCTGGCGTTGACTTCTTAGGCCCTAACTATGCGACCTGGTGGAGCAACGCCCTAGAGTGAAACCTAGGTTGGCCGGAACGTAGAAATGACCATTACATTCACACTGATTGCTATTATTCCTGTTATACGATGGAAAAACTGTTGTATTTTTATTGAATTCTATGCTTCTGGCGTTTAATTCTAACTCGCTAGCTATTTGATCTGGTGGAGCAACGACCTAGAGTGATGCCTAGGTTGCCCGGAACGTAGAAATGACAATTACTTTCACACTGTTTGGTATTATTCATTTTGTACGATGGAAAAGCTGTTGTATTTATATTGTATTTTATGTCTCTGGCGTTGACTTCTAAGGCCGTAGCTATTGGATATGGTGGAGCACCGCCTTAGAGTGAAGCCTAGGTTGCTCGGAATATAGAAATGACCATAACTTTCACACTGGTTGCAATTATTCGTTTTCTACGATGGAAAAACTGTTGTATTCATATTGTTTTTTATGCTTCTGGCGTTCACTTCTTAGGGCCTAACTATTCGATCTGATGCAGCAATGCCCTAGGGTGAAGCCTAGGTTGCCCGGAACGTAAAAATGACCATAACTTTTACAATGGTAGCAATTATTCGTTTTATACAATGGAAAAACTGTTCTATTTAATTTGTATTTTATGCTTCGGGCGTTGACTTCGAAGGCCCTAACTGTTTGATCTGGAGGACTAACGCCCTAGAGTGAAGCCTAGGTTGCCCGGAACGTAGAAATGACCATAGCTTTCACACTGGTTGCTATTATTCGTTTTATAAGATGGAAAAACTGTTATATTTATATTGTATTTTATGCTTCAGGCGTTGACTTCTGAGGCCGTTGCTATTCGATGTGGTGGAAGAACGCCATAGAGTGAAGCCTAGGTTGCCCGGAACGTAGAAATTTCCATATCTTTCACACTGTTTGCAATTATTCATTTTATACGGTGGCAAAACTGTTGCATTTATATTGTATTTTATGCTTCTGGCGTTGACTTCTAAGGACCTAACTATTCGATCTGGTGGAGCAACGCCCTAGAGTGAAGCCTAGGTTGCCCGGAAAGTAGAAATGACGTTAACTTTCATACTGGTTGCAATTATTCGTTTTTTACGATGGAAAAACTGTTGTATTTATATTGTATTTTATGCATCTGGCGTTGACTTCTAAGGCACTAACTATTCCGTCTAGTGGATCAACGCCCCAGAGTGAAGCCTAGGTTGCCCGGAACGTAGAAATGACCATCACTTTCAAACTGGTTGCAATTATTCCTGTTATATGATGTAAAAACTGTTGTATTTTTATCGCATTTTATGCTTCGGGCATTGACTTCTAAGGCCCTAACTATTCAATCTGTTGGAGCAACGCCCTAGGGTGAAGCCTAGGTTGCCCGGAACGTAGAAATGACCATAACTTTCACACAGGATGCAATTATTCGTTTTATACGATGGAAAGGCTGTTGTATTTATATCGTATTTTATGCTTCTGGCGTTGACTTCTTAGGCCGCAACTATTCGATCTGGAGGAACAACGCCCTGGGGTGAAGCGTAGGTTGCCCGGAAAGCAGAAATGACCATAACTTTCACACTGGTAGCAATTATTCGTTTTATACGATGGAAAAACTGTTCTATTTATTTTGTATTTTATGCTTCGGGCGTTGACTTCTAAGGCCCTAACTATTCGATCTGGTGGAGCAACGACCTTGAGTGAAGCCTAGGTAGCCCGGAACGTAGAAATGACCATCACTTTCAAACTGGTTGCAATTAATCCTGTTATACGGTGGAAAAACTATTGTATTTTTATTGCCTTTTATGCTTCGGGCGTTGACTTCTAAGGCCCTAACTATTCAATCTGTTGGAGCAACGCCCTAGGGTGAAGCCTAGGTTGCCCGGAAAGTAGAAATGACGTTAACTTTCATATTGGTTGCAATTATTCGTTTTTTACGATGGAAAAACTGTTGTATTTATATTGTATTTTATGCATCTGGCGTTGACTTCTAAGGCACTAACTATTCCGTCTAGTGGATCAACGCCCCAGAGTGAAGCCTAGGTTGCCCGGAACGTAGAAATGACCATCACTTTCAAACTGGTTGCAATTATTCCTGTTATATGATGTAAAAACTGTTGTATTTTTATCGCATATTATGCTTCGGGCATTGACTTCTAAGGCCCTAACTATTCAATCTGTTGGAGCAACGCCCTAGGGTGAAGCCTAGGTTGCCCGGAACGTAGAAATGACCATAACTTTCACACAGGTTGCAATTATTCGTTTTATACGATGGAAAGGCTGTTGTATTTATATCGTATTTTATGCTTCTGGCGTTGACTTCTTAGGCCCTAACTATTCAATCTGTTGGAGGAACGCCCTAGGGTGAAGCCTAGGTTGCCCGGAACGTAGAAATGACCATAACTTTCACACTGGTAGCAATTATTCGTTTTATACGATGGAAAAACTGTTTTATTTATTTTGTATTTTATGCTTCGGGCGTTGACTTCTAAGGCCCTAACTATTCGATCTGGTGGAGCAACGCCCTAGAGTGAAGCCTAGGTTCCCCGGCACGTAGAAATGACCATTACTTTCACACTGGTTGCTATCATTCATTTATATGATGGAAAAACTGTTGTATTTATATTGTATTTTATGCATCTGGCGTTGACTTCTAAGGCACTAACTATTCCGTCTAGTGGATCAACGCCCCAGAGTGAAGCCTAGGTTGCCCGGAACGTAGAAATGACCATCACTTTCAAACTGGTTGCAATTATTCCTGTTATATGATGTAAAAACTGTTGTATTTTTATCGCATTTTATGCTTCGGGCATTGACTTCTAAGGCCCTAACTATTCAATCTGTTGGAGCAACGCCCTAGGGTGAAGCCTAGGTTGCCCGGAACGTAGAAATGACCATAACTTTCACACAGGTTGCAATTATTCGTTTTATACGATGGAAAAGCTGTTGTATTTATATCGTATTTTATGCTTCTGGCGTTGACTTCTTAGGCCCTAACTATTCAATCTGTTGGAACAACGCCCTAGGGTGAAGCCTAGGTTGCCCGGAACGTAGAAATGACCATAACTTTCACACAGGTTGCAATTATTCGTTTTATACGATGGAAAGGCTGTTGTATTTATATCGTATTTTATGCTTCTGGCGTTGACTTCTTAGGCCCTAACTATTCAATCTGTTGGAGGAACGCCCTAGGGTGAAGCCTAGGTTGCCCGGAACGTAGAAATGACCATAACTTTCACACTGGTAGCAATTATTCGTTTTATACGATGGAAAAACTGTTTTATTTATTTTGTATTTTATGCTTCGGGCGTTGACTTCTAAGGCCCTAACTATTCGATCTGGTGGAGCAACGCCCTAGAGTGAAGCCTAGGTTCCCCGGCACGTAGAAATGACCATAACTTTCACACTGGTTGCTATCATTCGTTTTATATGATGGAAAAACTGTTGTATTTATATTGTATTTTATGCTTCTGGCGATCACTTCTTAGGCCCTAACTATTCGACCTGGTGGAACAGCGGCCTAGAGTGAAGCCTAGGTTGCCCGGAACGTAGAAATGACCATAACTTTCACACTGGTTGCTATCATTCGTATTATATGATGGATAAACTGTTGTATTTATATTGTATTTTATGCTTCTGGCGTTCACTTCTTAGGCCCTAACTATTCGATCAGGTGGAGCAACGCCCTAGAGTGAAGCCTAGGTTGCTCGAAATGTAGAAATGACCATAACTTTCACACAGGTTGCAATTATTCGTTCTATACGATGGAAAAGCTGTTGTATTTATATCGTATTTTATGCTTCTGGCGTTGACTTCTTAGGCCCTAACTATTCAATCTGTTGGAGCAACGCCCTTGGGTGAAGCCTAGGTTGCCCGGAACGTAGAAATGACCATAACTTTCACACTGGTAGCAATTAATCGTTTTATACGATGGAAAAACTGTTTTATTTATTTTGTATTTTATGCTTCGGGCGTTGACTTCTAAGGCCCTAACTATTCGATCTGTTGGAGCAACGCCCTTGGGTGAAGCCTAGGTTGCCCGGAAAGTAGAAATAACCACAACTTTCGTACTTGTTGCAATTATTCGTTTTATACGATGGATAACTGTTATATTTATATTGTATTTTATGCTTCTGGCGTTGACTTCTTGGGCCCTAACTATTCGATCTGGCGGAACGACGCCCTAGAGTGAAGCCTAGGTTGCCCGGAACCTAGAAATGACCATAACTTTCACACTGGTTGCAATTATTCGTTTTATACGACGGAAAAGCTGTGGTATTTATATCGTATTTTATGCTTCTGGCGGTGACTTCTTAGGCCCTAACTATTCGATCTGGTGGAGCAACGCCCTAGAGTGAAACCTAGTTTGCCCGGAACGTAGAACTGACCATTACTTTCACACTGGTTGCAATTATTCCTGTTATACGATGAAAAGGCTGTTGTATTTTTATTGTATTTTATGCTTCAGGCGTAGGCTTCTAAGGCCGTAGCTATTCGATGTGGTGGAAGAACGCCATAGAGTGAAGCCTAGGTTGCCCGGAACGTAGAAACGACCATAACCTTCATACTGGTTGCAATTATTCGTTTTATATGATGGAAGAACTATTGTATTTATATTGTATTTTATGCTGCTATCGTTCACTTCTTAGCCCCTAACTATTCGATCTGGTGGAACAACGCCCTGGGGTGCAGCCTAGGTTGCCGGAACGTAGAAATGATCATAACTTTCACACTGGTTGCTATTATTCGTTTTATACGATGGAGAAACTCTTCTATTTATTTTGTATTTTATGCTTCGGGCGTTGACTTCTAAGGAACTAACTGTTCGATCTGGTGGAACAACGCCCTAGGGTGAAGCCTAGGCTGCCCGGAACGTAGAAATGACCATAACTTTTACACTGGTAGCAATTATTCGTTTTATACGATGGAAAAACTGTTGTATTTATATTGTATTTAATGCTTCTGGCGTTCACTTCTTAGGCCCTAACTGTTTGATCTGGTGAAGCAACGCCATAGAGTGAAGCCTAGGTTGCACAGAACGTAGAAATGACATTTACTTTCACACTGTTTGCAATTATTCCTTTTATACGGTGCAAAAGCTGTTGTAGTTATATCGTATTTTATGCTTCTGGCGTTGAGTTCTAAGGACCTAACTATTCGATCTGGTGGAGCAACGCCCTAGAGTGAAGCCTAGGTTGCTCGGAATGTAGAAATAACCATAACTTTCACACTGGTAGCAATTATTCGTTTTATACAATGGAAAAACTGTTCTATTTATTTTGTATTTTATGCTTCGGGCGTTGACTTCTTTGGCCCTAACAATTCGATCTGGTGGAGCAACGCCCTAGAGTGAAGCCTAGGTTCCCTGGAACGTACAAATGACCATCACTTTCACACGGGTTGCAATTATTCCTGTTATAAGTTGGAAAGTCTGTTGTATTTTTATTGCATTTTATGCTTCTGGCGTTCACTTCCTAGGCCCTGACTATTCCATCTGGTGGAACAACGCCCTAGGGTGAAGCCTAGGTTGCCCGGAACGTAGAAATGACCATAACTTTTACACTGGTAGCAATTATTCGTTTTATACCATGGAAAAACTGTTCTATTTATTTTGTATTTTATGCTTCGGGCGTTGACTTCTAAGGCCCTAACTGTTTGATCTGGTGAAGCGACGCCCTAGAGTGAAGCCTAGGTTGCCCGGAACGTAGAAATGACAATTACTTTCACACTGTTTGCAATTATTCCTTTTATACGATGCAAAAGCTGTTGTATTTATATCGTATTTTATGCTTGTGGCGTTGACTTCTAAGGACCTAACTATTCGATCTGGTGGAGCAACGCCCTAGAGTGAAGCCTAGGTTGCTAGGAATGTAGAAATAACCATAACTTTCACACTGGTTGCAATTATTCGTTTTTTACGATGGAAAAGCTGTTGTATTTATATTGTATTTTATGACTCTGGCGTTGACTTCTAAGGCCCTAGCTATTCGATCTAGTGGAGCAACGCCCTAGAGTGAAGCCTACGTTGCCCGGTACGTAGAAATGACCATCACTTTCAAAATGGTTGCAATTATTCGTGTTATATGATGGAAAAACTGTTGTATTTTTATTGCATTTTATGCTCGGGCATTGACTTCTAAGGCCCTAACTATTCAATCTGTTGGAGCAACACCCTAGGGTGAAGCCTAGGTTTCCCGGAAAGTAGAAATGACCATAACTTTCATACTGGTTGCAATTATTCGTTTTATATGGTGGAAAAACTGTTGTATTTATATCGTATTTTATGCTTCTGGCGTTCACTTCTTAGGCCCTAACTATTCGATATGGTGGAACAACGCCCTAGGGTGAAGCCTAGGTTGCCCGGAACGTAGAAATGACCATAACTTTTTCACTGGTAGCAATTATTCGTTTTATACAATGGAAAAACTGCTGTATTTATATTGTATTTTATGCTTCTGGCGTTGACTTCTTAGGCCCTAACTATTCGATCTGGTGGAGCAATGCCTGAGAGTTAAGTCTAGGATGCCCGAAACGCCGAAATGATCATTACTTTCACGCTTGTTGCAATTATTCCTGTTATACGATGAAAAGACCGTTGTAGTTTTATTGTATTTTATGCTTCAGGCGTAGGCTTCTAAGGCCGTAGCTATTCGATCTGGTGGAGCAACACCCTGGAGTGAAGCCTGGGTTGCTCGGAACGTGGAAATGACCAGAACTCTCACACTGGTTGCAATTATTCGTTTTATACGATGTAAAAGCTGTTGTATTTATATCGTATTTTATGCTTCTGGCGTTGACTTCTTAGGCCCTAACTATGCGACCTGGTGGAGCAACGCCCTAGAGTGAAACCTAGGTTGGCCGGAACGTAGAAATGACCATTACATTCACACTGATTGCTATTATTCCTGTTATACGATGGAAAAACTGTTGTATTTTTATTGAATTCTATGCTTCTGGCGTTTAATTCTAACTCGCTAGCTATTTGATCTGGTGGAGCAACGACCTAGAGTGATGCCTAGGTTGCCCGGAACGTAGAAATGACAATTACTTTCACACTGTTTGGTATTATTCATTTTGTACGATGGAAAAGCTGTTGTATTTATATTGTATTTTATGCCTCTGGCGTTGACTTCTAAGGCCGTAGCTATTGGATATGATGGAGCACCGCCTTAGAGTGAAGCCTAGGTTGCTCGGAATATAGAAATGACCATAACTTTCACACTGGTTGCAATTATTCGTTTTCTACGATGGAAAAACTGTTGTATTCATATTGTTTTTTATGCTTCTGGCGTTCACTTCTTAGGGCCTAACTATTCGATCTGATGGAGCAATGCCCTAGGGTGAAGCCTAGGTTGCCCGGAACGTAAAAATGACCATAACTTTTACAATGGTAGCAATTATTCGTTTTATACAATGGAAAAACTGTTCTATTTAATTTGTATTTTATGCTTCGGGCGTTGACTTCGAAGGCCCTAACTGTTTGATCTGGAGGACTAACGCCCTAGAGTGAAGCCTAGGTTGCCCGGAACGTAGAAATGACCATAACTTTCACACTGGTTGCTATTAATCGTTTTATAAGATGGAAAAACTGTTATATTTATATTGTATTTTATGCTTCAGGCGTTGACTTCTGAGGCCGTAGCTATTCGATATGGTGGAACAACGCCCTAGGGTGAATCCTGGGTTGCCCGGAACGTAGATATGACCATAACTTTCACACTGGTTGCAATTATTCGTTTTATACGATGGAAAAGCTGTTGTATTTATATCGTATTTTATGCTTCTGGCGTTGACTTCTTAGGCCGCAACTATTCGATCTGGAGGAACAACGCCCTGGGGTGAAGCGTAGGTTGCCCGGAAAGCAGAAATGACCATAACTTTCACACTGGTAGCAATTATTCGTTTTATACGATGGAAAAACTGTTCTATTTATTTTGTATTTTATGCTTCGGGCGTTGACTTCTAAGGCCCTAACTATTCGATCTGGTGGAGCAACGACCTAGAGTGAAGCCTAGGTAGCCCGGAACGTAGAAATGACCATCACTTTCAAACTGGTTGCAATTAATCCTGTTATACGATGGAAAAACTGTTGTATTTTTATTGCCTTTTATGCTTCGGGCGTTGACTTCTAAGGCCCTAACTATTCAATCTGTTGGAGCAACGCCCTAGGGTGAAGCCTAGGTTGCCCGGAAAGTAGAAATGACGTTAACTTTCATATTGGTTGCAATTATTCGTTTTTTACGATGGAAAAACTGTTGTATTTATATTGTATTTTATGCATCTGACGTTGACTTCTAAGGCACTAACTATTCCGTCTAGTGGATCAACGCCCCAGAGTGAAGCCTACGTTGCCCGGAACGTAGAAATGACCATCACTTTCAAACTGGTTGCAATTATTCCTGTTATATGATGTAAAAACTGTTGTATTTTTATCGCATTTTATGCTTCGGGCATTGACTTCTAAGGCCCTAACTATTCAATCTGTTGGAGCAACGCCCTAGGGTGAAGCCTAGGTTGCCCGGAACGTAGAAATGACCATAACTTTCACACAGGTTGCAATTATTCGTTTTATACGATGGAAAAGCTGTTGTATTTATATCGTATTTTATGCTTCTGGCGTTGACTTCTTAGGCCCTAACTATTCAATGTGTTGGAGGAACGCCCTAGGGTGAAGCCTAGGTTGCCCGGAACGTAGAAATGACCATAACTTTCACACTGGTAGCAATTATTCGTTTTATACGATGGAAAAACTGTTTTATTTATTTTGTATTTTATGCTTCGGGCGTTGACTTCTAAGGCCCTAACTATTCGATCTGGTGGAGCAACGCCCTAGAGTGAAGCCTAGGTTGCCCGGCACGTAGAAATGACCATAACTTTCACACTGGTTGCTATCATTCGTTTTATATGATGGAAAAACTGTTGTATTTATATTGTATTTTATGCTTCTGGCGATCACTTCTTAGGCCCTAACTATTCGACCTGGTGGAACAGCGGCCTAGAGTGAAGCCTAGGTTGCCCGGAACGTAGAAATGACCATAACTTTCACACTGGTTGCTATCATTCGTATTATATGATGGATAAACTGTTGTATTTATATTGTATTTTATGCTTCTGGCGTTCACTTCTTAGGCCCTAACTATTCGATCAGGTGGAGCAACGCCCTAGAGTGAAGCCTAGGTTGCTCGAAATGTAGAAATGACCATAACTTTCACACAGGTTGCAATTATTCGTTTTATACGATGGAAAAGCTGTTGTATTTATATCGTATTTTATGCTTCTGGCGTTGACTTCTTAGGCCCTAACTATTCAATCTGTTGGAGCAACGCCCCAGAGTGAAGCCTAGGTTGCCCGGAACGTAGAAATGACCATCACTTTCAAACTGGATGCAATTATTCCCGTTATATGATGTAAAAACTGTTGTATTTTTATCGCATTTTATGCTTCGGGCATTGACTTCTAAGGCCCATAACTATTCGATCTGTTGGAGCAACGCCCTTGGGTGAAGCCTAGGTTGCCCGGAAAGTAGAAATAACCACAACTTTCGTACTTGTTGCAATTATTCGTTTTATACGATGGATAACTGTTATATTTATATTGTATTTTATGCTTCTGGCGTTGACTTCTTGGGCCCTAACTATTCGATCTGGCGGAACGACGCCCTAGAGTGAAGCCTAGGTTGCCCGCAACCTAGAAATGACCATAACCTTCACACTGGTTGCAATTATTCGTTTTATACGACGGAAAAGCTGTGGTATTTATATCGTATTTTATGCTTCTGGCGGTGACTTCTTAGGCCCTAACTATTCGATCTGGTGGAGCAACGCCCTAGAGTGAAACCTAGTTTGCCCGGAACGTAGAACTGACCATTACTTTCACACTGGTTGCAATTATTCCTGTTATACGATGGAAAAACTGTTGCATCTTTATTGTATTTTATGCTTCTGGCGTTGACTTCTAAGTCCCTAACTATTCGATCTGGTGGAGCAACGCACTAGAGTGAAGCCTAGGATGCCCGGAACGTAGAGATGACCATAACTTTCACACTGGTTGCAGTTATTCGTTTTATACGTCCGAAAAGCTGTGGTATTTATATCGTATTTTATGCTTCGGCCGTTGACTTCTAAGGCCCTAACTATTCCATCTGTTGGAGCAACGCCCTAGGGTGAAGCCTAGGTTGCCCGGAAAGTAGAAAATGACCATAACTTTCATACTGGTTGCAATTATTCGTTTTATACGATGGAAAAACTGTTGTATTTATATTGTATTTTATGCTTCTGGCGTTGACTTCTAAGGCAGTAACATTTCGATCTGGTTGAGCAACGCAATAGAGTGAAGCCTAAGTTGCCCGGAACGTAGAATTGGCCATCACTTTCAAACTGGTTGCAATTATTCCTGTTATATGATGGTAACACTGTTGTATTTTTTTTGCATTTTATGGTTCGGGCGTTGACTTCTACGGCCCCAACTATACGATCAGGTGGAACAATGCCTCAGAGTTAAGTCTAGGATGCCCGAAACGCCGAAATGGTCATTACTTTCACGCTTGTTGCAATTATTCCTGTTATACGATGAAAAGGCTGTTGTATTTTTATTGTATTTTATGCTTCAGGCGTAGGCTTCTAAGGCCGTAGCTATTCGATGTGGTGGAAGAACGCCATAGAGTGAAGCCTAAGTTGCCCGGAACGTAGAAACGACCATAACCTTCATACTGGTTGCAATTATTCGTTTTATATGATGGAAGAACTATTGTATTTATATTGTATTTTATGCTGCTATCGTTCACTTCTTAGCCCCTAACTATTCGATCTGGTGGAACAACGCCCTGGGGTGCAGCCTAGGTTGCCGGAACGTAGAAATGATCATAACTTTCACACTGGTTGCTATTATTCGTTTTATACGATGGAGAAACTCTTCTATTTATTTTGTATTTTATGCTTCGGGCGTTGACTTCTAAGGAACTAACTGTTCGATCTGGTGGAACAACGGCCTAGGGTGAAGCCTAGGCTGCCCGGAACGTAGAAATGACCATAACTTTTACACTGGTAGCAATTATTCGTTTTATACGATGGAAAAACTGTTGTATTTATATTGTATTTAATGCTTCTGGCGTTCACTTCTTAGGCCCTAACTGTTTGATCTGGTGAAGCAACGCCATAGAGTGAAGCCTAGGTTGCACGGAACGTAGAAATGACATTTACTTTCACACTGTTTGCAATTATTCCTTTTATACGGTGCAAAAGCTGTTGTAGTTATATCGTATTTTATGCTTCTGGCGTTGAGTTCTAAGGACCTAACTATTCGATCTGGTGGAGCAACGCCCTAGAGTGAAGCCTAGGTTGCTCGGAATGTAGAAATAACCATAACTTTCACACTGGTAGCAATTATTCGTTTTATACAATGGAAAAACTGTTCTATTTATTTTGTATTTTATGCTTCGGGCGTTGACTTCTTTGGCCCTAACAATTCGATCTGGTGGAGCAACGCCCTAGAGTGAAGCCTAGGTTCCCTGGAACGTACAAATGACCATCACTTTCACACGGGTTGCAATTATTCCTGTTATAGGATGGAAAGTCTGTTGTATTTTTATTGCATTTTATGCTTCTGGCGTTCACTTCCTAGGCCCTGACTATTCCATCTGGTGGAACAACGCCCTAGGGTGAAGCCTAGGTTGCCCGGAACGTAGAAATGACCATAACTTTTACACTGGTAGCAATTATTCGTTTTATACCATGGAAAAACTGTTCTATTTATTTTGTATTTTATGCTTCGGGCGTTGACTTCTAAGGCCCTAACTGTTTGATCTGGTGAAGCGACGCCCTAGAGTGAAGCCTAGGTTGCCCGGAACGTAGAAATGACAATTACTTTCACACTGTTTGCAATTATTCCTTTTATACGATGCAAAAGCTGTTGTATTTATATCGTATTTTATGCTTGTGGCGTTGACTTCTTAGGCCCTAAGTATTCGACCTGGTGGAACAACGCCCTTGAGTGAAGCCTAGGTTGCCTGGAACGTAGAAATGACTATCACTTTCACACGGGTTGCAATTATTCCTGTTATAGGATGGAAAGACTGTTGCATTTTTATTGTATTTTGTGCTTCAGGCGTTGACTTCTGAGGCCGTAGCTATTCGATGTGGTGGAAGAACGCCATAGAGTGAAGCCTAGGTTGCCCGGAACGTAGAAATGACCATCACTTTCACACTGGTTGCAATTAATCCTGTTATACGATGGAAAACCTGTTGTATTTTTATTGCATTTTATGCTTCTGGCATTCACTTCTTAGGCCCTAACTACTCGATCTGGTGGAGCAATGCCTCAGAGTTAAGTGTAGGATGCCCGAAACGCCGAAATGATCATTACTTTCACGCTTGTTGCAATTATTCCTGTTATACGATGAAAAGACCGTTGTATTTTTATTGTATTTTATGCTTCGGCGTAGGCTTCTAAGGCCGTAGCTATTAGATATGGTGGAGCACCGCCCTAGAGTGAAGCCTAGGTTGCTCGGAATATAGATATGACCATAACTTTCACACTGGTTGCAATTATTCGTTTTCTACGATGGAAAAACTGTTGTATTTATATTGTATTTTATGCTTCTGGCGTTGACTTCTAAGGACCTAACTATTCGATCTGGTGGAGCAACGCCCTAGATGAAGCCTAGGTTGCTCGGAATGTAGAAATAACCATAACTTTCACACTGGTTGCAATTATTCGTTTTTTACGATGGAAAAGCTGTTGTATCTATATTGTATTTTATGCCTCTGGCGTTGACTTCTAAGGCCGTATATATTAGATGCGGTGGAGCAACGCCCTAGAGTGACGCCTAGGTTGCCCGGAACGTAGAAATGACCATTACTTTCACACTGTTTGCAATTATTCCTTTTATACGATGGGAAAGCTGTTGTATTTATATCGAATTTTATGCTTCGGGCGTCGACTTCTAAGGCCCTAACTGTTTGATCTGGTGGAGCAACGCTCTAGAGTGAATCCTAGGTTGCCCGGAACGTAGAAATGACCATAACTTTCACACTGGTTGCTATTATTCGTTTTATACGATCGAAAAACTGTTATTTTTATATTTTATTTTATGCTTCTGGCGTTGACTTCTTAGGCCCTAACTATTCGATCTGGTGGAAGAACGCCCTTGAGTGAAGCCTAGGTTGCCTGGAACGTAGTAATGAATCATCACTTTCACACGGGTTGCAATTATTCCTGTTATAGGATGGAAAGACTGTTGCATTTTTATTGTATTTTATGCTTCAGGCGTTGACTTCTGAGGCCATAGCTATTCGATGTGGTGGAAGAACGCCATAGAGTGAAGCCTAGGTTGCCCGGAACGTAGAAATGACCATAAGTTTCATAATGGTTGCAATTATTACTGTTATAGGATGGAAAGACTGTTGTATTTTTATTGCATTTTATGCTTCTGGCGTTCACTTCTTAGGCCCTAACTATTCGATCTGGTGGAGCAACGCCCTAGGGTGAAGCCTAGGTTGCTCGGAACGTAGAAATGACCATAACTTTTACACTGGTAGCAATCATTCGTTTTATACAATGGAAAAACTGTTCTATTTATTTTGTATTTTATGCTTCGGGCGTTGACTTCTAATGCCCTAACTGTTGGATCTGGTGGAGAAACGCCCTAGAGTGAAGCCTAGGTTGCCCGGAACGTAGAAATGACCATAACTTTCACACTGGTTGCTATTATTCGTTTTATACGATGGAAAAACTGTTGTATTTTTATTGCATTTTATGCTTCTGGCGTTCACTTCTTAGGCCCTAACTATTCGATCTGGTGGAGCAACGCCCTAGGGTGAAGCCTAGGTTGCTCGGAACGTAGAAATGACCATAACTTTTACACTGGTAGCAATCATTCGTTTTATACAATGGAAAACCTGTTGTATTTTTATTGCATTTTATGCTTCTGGCATTCACTTCTTAGGCCCTAACTATTCGATCTGGTGGAACAACGGCCTAGGGTGAAGCCTAGGTTGCCCGGAATGTAGAAATGACCATTACTTTCACACTGTTTGCAAATATACATTATATACGATGGAAAGGCTGTTGTATTTATATTGTATTATATGCTTCTGGCGTTGACTTCTTAGGCCCTAACTATTCGATCTGGTGGAACAACGCCCTAGAGTGAAGCCTAGGTTGCCTGGAACGTAGAAAGGACCATCACTTTCACACGGGTTGCAATTATTCCTGTTATAGGATGGAAAGACTGTTGTATTTTTATTGTATTTTATGCTTCAGGCGTTGACTTCTGAGGCCGTAGCTATTCGATGTGGTGGAACAACGCCCTAGGGTGAATCCTGGGTTGCCCGGAACGTAGATATGACCATAACTTTCACACTGGTTGCAATTATTCGTTTTATACGATGGAAGAGCTGTTGTATTTATATCGTATTTTATGCTTCTGGCGTTGACTTCTTAGGCCGCAACTATTCGATCTGGAGGAACAACGCCCTGGGGTAAAGCGTAGGTTGCCCGGAAAGCAGAAATGACCATAACTTTCACACTGGTAGCAATTATTCGTTTTATACGATGGAAAAACTGTTCTATTTATTTTGTATTTTATGCTTCGGGCGTTGACTTCTAAGGCCCTAACTATTCAATCTGTTGGAGCAACGCCCTAGGGTGAAGCCTAGGTTGCCCGGAAAGTAGAAATGACGTTAACTTTCATATTGGTTGCAATTATTCGTTTTTTACGATGGAAAAACTGTTGTATTTATATTGTATTTTATGCATCTGGCGTTGACTTCTAAGGCACTAACTATTCCGTCTAGTGGATCAACGCCCCAGAGTGAAGCCTAGGTTGCCCGGAACGTAGAAATGACCATCACTTTCAAACTGGATGCAATTATTCCTGTTATATGATGTAAAAACTGTTGTATATTTATCGCATTTTATGCTTCGGGCATTGACTTCTAAGGCCCTAACTATTCGATCTGTTGGAGCAACGCCCTTGGGTGAAGCCTAGGTTGCCCGGAAAGTAGAAATAACCACAACTTTCGTACTTGTTGCAATTATTCGTTTTATACGATGGATAACTGTTATATTTATATTGTATTTTATGCTTCTGGCGTTGACTTCTTGGGCCCTAACTATTCGATCTGGCGGAACGACGCCCTAGAGTGAAGCCTAGGTTGCCCGGAACCTAGAAATGACCATAACTTTCACACTGGTTGCAATTATTCGTTTTATACGACGGAAAAGCTGTGGTATTTATATCGTATTTTATGCTTCTGGCGGTGACTTCTTAGGCCCTAACTATTCGATCTGGTGGAGCAACGCCCTAGAGTGAAACCTAGTTTGCCCGGAACGTAGAACTGACCATTACTTTCACACTGGTTGCAATTATTCCTGTTATACGATGGAAAAACTGTTGCATCTTTATTGTATTTTATGCTTCTGGCGTTGACTTCTAAGTCCCTAACTATTCGATCTGGTGGAGCAACGCACTAGAGTGAAGCCTAGGATGCCCGGAACGTAGAAATGACCATAACTTTCACACTGGTTGCAGTTATTCGTTTTATACGTCCGAAAAGCTGTGTTATTTATATCGTATTTTATGCTTCGGCCGTTGACTTCTAAGGCCCTAACTATTCCATCTGTTGGAGCAACGCCCTAGGGTGAAGCCTAGGTTGCCCGGAAAGTAGAAAATGACCATAACTTTCATACTGGTTGCAATTATTCGTTTTATACGATGGAAAAACTGTTGTATTTATATTGTATTTTATGCTTCTGGCGTTGACTTCTAAGGCAGTAACTTTTCGATCTGGTTGAGCAACGCAATAGAGTGAAGCCTAAGTTGCCCGGAACGTAGAATTGGCCATCACTTTCAAACTGGTTGCAATTATTCCTGTTATATGATGGTAACACTGTTGTATTTTTTTTGCATTTTATGGTTCGGGCGTTGACTTCTACGGCCCCAACTATACGATCAGGTGGTACAATGCCTCAGAGTTAAGTCTAGGATGCCCGAAACGCCGAAATGGTCATTACTTTCACGCTTGTTGCAATTATTCCTGTTATACGATGAAAAGGCTGTTGTATTTTTATTGTATTTTATGCTTCAGGCGTAGGCTTCTAAGGCCGTAGCTATTCGATGTGGTGGAAGAACGCCATAGAGTGAAGCCTAGGTTGCCCGGAACGTAGAAACGACCATAACCTTCATACTGGTTGCAATTATTCGTTTTATATGATGGAAGAACTATTGTATTTATATTGTATTTTATGCTGCTATCGTTCACTTCTTACCCCTAACTGTTTGATCTGGTGAAGCAACGCCATAGAGTGAAGCCTAGGTTGCACGGAACGTAGAAATGACATTTACTTTCACACTGTTTGCAATTATTCCTTTTATACGGTGCAAAAGCTGTTGTAGTTATATCGTATTTTATGCTTCTGGCGTTGAGTTCTAAGGACCTAACTATTCGATCTGGTGGAGCAACGCCCTAGAGTGAAGCCTAGGTTGCTCGGAATGTAGAAATAACCATAACTTTCACACTGGTAGCAATTATTCGTTTTATACAATGGAAAAACTGTTCTATTTATTTTGTATTTTATGCTTCGGGCGTTGACTTCTTTGGCCCTAACAATTCGATCTGGTGGAGCAACGCCCTAGAGTGAAGCATAGGTTCCCTGGAACGTACAAATGACCATCACTTTCACACGGGTTGCAATTATTCCTGTTATAGGATGGAAAGTCTGTTGTATTTTTATTGCATTTTATGCTTCTGGCGTTCACTTCCTAGGCCCTGACTATTCCATCTGGTGGAACAACGCCCTAGGGTGAAGCCTAGGTTGCCCGGAACGTAGAAATGACCATAACTTTTACACTGGTAGCAATTATTCGTTTTATACCATGGAAAAACTGTTCTATTTATTTTGTATTTTATGCTTCGGGCGTTGACTTCTAAGGCCCTAACTGTTTGATCTGGTGAAGCGACGCCCTAGAGTGAAGCCTAGGTTGCCCGGAACGTAGAAATGACAATTACTTTCACACTGTTTGCAATTATTCCTTTTATACGATGCAAAAGCTGTTGTATTTATATCGTATTTTATGCTTGTGGCGTTGACTTCTAAGGACCTAACTGTTCGACCTGGTGGAACAACGCCCTTGAGTGAAGCCTAGGTTGCCTGGAACGTAGAAATGACCATCACTTTCACACGGGTTGCAATTATTCCTGTTATAGGATGGAAAGACTGTTGCATTTTTATTGTATTTTGTGCTTCAGGCGTTGACTTCTGAGGCCGTAGCTATTCGATGTGGTGGAAGAACGCCATAGAGTGAAGCCTAGGTTGCCCGGAACGTAGAAATGACCATCACTTTCACACTGGTTGCAATTAATCCTGTTATACGATGGAAAACCTGTTGTATTTTTATTGCATTTTATGCTTCTGGCATTCACTTCTTAGGCCCTAACTATTCGATCTGGTGGAACAACGGCCTAGGGTGAAGCCTAGGTTGCCCGGAATGTAGAAATGACCATTACTTTCACACTGTTTGCAAATATACATTATATACGATGGAAAGGCTGTTGTATTTATATTGTATTATATGCTTCTGGCGTTGACTTCTTAGGCCCTAACTATTCGATCTGGTGGAACAACGCCCTAGAGTGAAGCCTAGGTTGCCTGGAACGTAGAAAGGACCATCACTTTCACACGGGTTGCAATTATTCCTGTTATAGGATGGAAAGACTGTTGTATTTTTATTGTATTTTATGCTTCAGGCGTTGACTTCTGAGGCCGTAGCTATTCGATGTGGTGGAACAACGCCCTAGGGTGAATCCTGGGTTGCCCGGAACGTAGATATGACCATAACTTTCACACTGGTTGCAATTATTCGTTTTATACGATGGAAAAGCTGTTGTATTTATATCGTATTTTATGCTTCTGGCGTTGACTTCTTAGGCCGCAACTATTCGATCTGGAGGAACAACGCCCTGGGGTGAAGCGTAGGTTGCCCGGAAAGCAGAAATGACCATAACTTTCACACTGGTAGCAATTATTCGTTTTATACGATGGAAAAACTGTTCTATTTATTTTGTATTTTATGCTTCTGGCGATCACTTCTTAGGCCCTAACTATTCGACCTGGTGGAACAGCGGCCTAGAGTGAAGCCTAGGTTGCCCGGAACGTAGAAATGACCATAACTTTCACACTGGTTGCTATCATTCGTATTATATGATGGATAAACTGTTGTATTTATATTGTATTTTATGCTTCTGGCGTTCACTTCTTAGGCCCTAACTATTCGATCAGGTGGAGCAACGCCCTAGAGTGAAGCCTAGGTTGCTCGAAATGTAGAAATGACCATAACTTTCACACAGGTTGCAATTATTCGTTTTATACGATGGAAAAGCTGTTGTATTTATATCGTATTTTATGCTTCTGGCGTTGACTTCTTAGGCCCTAACTATTCAATCTGTTGGAGCAACGCCCTTGGGTGAAGCCTAGGTTGCCCGGAACGTAGAAATGACCATAACTTTCACACTGGTAGCAATTATTCGTTTTATACGATGGAAAAACTGTTTTATTTATTTTGTATTTTATGCTTCGGGCGTTGACTTCTAAGGCCCTAACTATTCAATCTGTTGGAGCAACGCCCTAGGGTGAAGCCTAGGTTGCCCGGAAAGTAGAAATGACGTTAACTTTCATATTGGTTGCAATTATTCGTTTTTTACGATGGAAAAACTGTTGTATTTATATTGTATTTTATGCATCTGGCGTTGACTTCTTAGGCACTAACTATTCCGTCTAGTGGATCAACGCCCCAGAGTGAAGCCTAGGTTGCCCGGAACGTAGAAATGACCATCACTTTCAAACTGGATGCAATTATTCCTGTTATATGATGTAAAAACTGTTGTATTTTTATCGCATTTTATGCTTCGGGCATTGACTTCTAAGGCCCTAACTATTCGATCTGTTGGAGCAACGCCCTTGGGTGAAGCCTAGGTTGCCCGGAAAGTAGAAATAACCACAACTTTCGTACTTGTTGCAATTATTCGTTTTATACGATGGATAACTGTTATATTTATATTGTATTTTATGCTTCTGGCGTTGACTTCTTGGGCCCTAACTATTCGATCTGGCGGAACGACGCCCTAGAGTGAAGCCTAGGTTGCCCGGAACCTAGAAATGACCATAACTTTCACACTGGTTGCAATTATTCGTTTTATACGACGGAAAAGCTGTGGTATTTATATCGTATTTTATGCTTCTGGCGGTGACTTCTTAGGCCCTAACTATTCGATCTGGTGGAGCAACGCCCTAGAGTGAAACCTAGTTTGCCCGGAACGTAGAACTGACCATTACTTTCACACTGGTTGCAATTATTCCTGTTATACGATGGAAAAACTGTTGCATCTTTATTGTATTTTATGCTTCTGGCGTTGACTTCTAAGTCCCTAACTATTCGATCTGGTGGAGCAACGCACTAGAGTGAAGCCTAGGATGCCCGGAACGTAGAAATGACCATAACTTTCACACTGGTTGCAGTTATTCGTTTTATACGTCCGAAAAGCTGTGTTATTTATATCGTATTTTATGCTTCGGCCGTTGACTTCTAAGGCCCTAACTATTCCATCTGTTGGAGCAACGCCCTAGGGTGAAGCCTAGGTTGCCCGGAAAGTAGAAAATGACCATAACTTTCATACTGGTTGCAATTATTCGTTTTATACGATGGAAAAACTGTTGTATTTATATTGTATTTTATGCTTCTGGCGTTGACTTCTAAGGCAGTAACTTTTCGATCTGGTTGAGCAACGCAATAGAGTGAAGCCTAAGTTGCCCGGAACGTAGAATTGGCCATCACTTTCAAACTGGTTGCAATTATTCCTGTTATATGATGGTAACACTGTTGTATTTTTTTTGCATTTTATGGTTCGGGCGTTGACTTCTACGGCCCCAACTATACGATCAGGTGGTACAATGCCTCAGAGTTAAGTCTAGGATGCCCGAAACGCCGAAATGGTCATTACTTTCACGCTTGTTGCAATTATTCCTGTTATACGATGAAAAGGCTGTTGTATTTTTATTGTATTTTATGCTTCAGGCGTAGGCTTCTAAGGCCGTAGCTATTCGATGTGGTGGAAGAACGCCATAGAGTGAAGCCTAGGTTGCCCGGAACGTAGAAACGACCATAACCTTCATACTGGTTGCAATTATTCGTTTTATATGATGGAAGAACTATTGTATTTATATTGTATTTTATGCTGCTATCGTTCACTTCTTACCCCTAACTGTTTGATCTGGTGAAGCAACGCCATAGAGTGAAGCCTAGGTTGCACGGAACGTAGAAATGACATTTACTTTCACACTGTTTGCAATTATTCCTTTTATACGGTGCAAAAGCTGTTGTAGTTATATCGTATTTTATGCTTCTGGCGTTGAGTTCTAAGGACCTAACTATTCGATCTGGTGGAGCAACGCCCTAGAGTGAAGCCTAGGTTGCTCGGAATGTAGAAATAACCATAACTTTCACACTGGTAGCAATTATTCGTTTTATACAATGGAAAAACTGTTCTATTTATTTTGTATTTTATGCTTCGGGCGTTGACTTCTTTGGCCCTAACAATTCGATCTGGTGGAGCAACGCCCTAGAGTGAAGCATAGGTTCCCTGGAACGTACAAATGACCATCACTTTCACACGGGTTGCAATTATTCCTGTTATAGGATGGAAAGTCTGTTGTATTTTTATTGCATTTTATGCTTCTGGCGTTCACTTCCTAGGCCCTGACTATTCCATCTGGTGGAACAACGCCCTAGGGTGAAGCCTAGGTTGCCCGGAACGTAGAAATGACCATAACTTTTACACTGGTAGCAATTATTCGTTTTATACCATGGAAAAACTGTTCTATTTATTTTGTATTTTATGCTTCGGGCGTTGACTTCTAAGGCCCTAACTGTTTGATCTGGTGAAGCGACGCCCTAGAGTGAAGCCTAGGTTGCCCGGAACGTAGAAATGACAATTACTTTCACACTGTTTGCAATTATTCCTTTTATACGATGCAAAAGCTGTTGTATTTATATCGTATTTTATGCTTGTGGCGTTGACTTCTAAGGACCTAACTGTTCGATCTGGTGGAGCAACGCCCTAGAGTGAAGCCTAGGTTGCTAGGAATGTAGAAATAACCATAACTTTCACACTGGTTGCAATTATTCGTTTTTTACGATGGAAAAGCTGTTGTATTTATATTGTATTTTATGACTCTGGCGTTGACTTCTAAGGCCCTAGCTATTCGATCTAGTGGAGCAACGCCCTAGAGTGAAGCCTAGGTTGCCCGGAACGTAGAAATGACCATCACTTTCAAACTGGTTGCAATTAATCCTGTTATACGATGGAAAAACTGTTGTATTTTTATTGTATTTTATGCTTCTGGCGTTGACTTCTTAGGCCCTAACTATTCGATCTGGTGGAGCAATGCCTCAGAGTTAAGTCTAGGATGCCCGAAACGCCGAAATGATCATTACTTTCACGCTTGTTGCAATTATTCCTGTTATACGATGAAAAGACCGTTGTATTTTTATTGTATTTTGTGCTTCAGGCGTAGGCTTCTAAGGCCGTAGCTATTCGATATGGTGGAGCACCGCCCTAGAGTGAAGCCTAGGTTGCTCGGAATATAGAAATGGCCATAACTTTCACACTGGTTGCAATTATTCGGTTTCTACGATGGAAAAACTGTTGCATTTATATTGTATTTTATGCTTCTGGCGTTCACTTCTTAGGGCCTAACTATTCGATCTGATGGAACAATGCCCTAGGGTGAAGCCTAGGTTGCCCGGAACGTAAAAATGACCATAACTTTTACACTGGTAGCAATTATTTGTTTTATACAATGGAAAAACTGTTATATTTACATTGTATTTTATGCTTCAGGCGTTGACTTCTGAGGCCGTAGCTATTCGATGTTGTGGAAGAACGCCATAGAGTGAAGCCTAGCTTGCCCGGAGCGTAGAAATGTCCATATCTTTCACACTGTTTGCAATTATTCATTTTATACGATGGCAAAGCTGTTGCATTTATATTGTATTTTATGCTTCTGGCGTTGTATCCTTAGGCCCTAACTATTCGATCTGGTGGAGCAATGCCTCAGAGTTAAGTCTAGGATGCCCGAAACGCCGAAATGATCATTACTTTCACGCATGTTGCAATTATTCCTGTTATACGATGAAAAGACTGTTGTATTTTTATTGTACTTTATGCTTCAGGCGTAGGCTTCTAATTCCCTAACTATTCGACCTGGTGGAGCAACGCCCTAGAGTGAAAGCTAGGTTGCCCGGAACGTAGAAATGACCATTACATTCACACTGGTTGCAATTATTCATGTTATACGATGGAAAAACTGTTGTATTTTTATTGTATTCTATGCTTCTGGCGTTTAATTCTAAGTCGCTAGCTATTTGATCTGGTGGAGCAACGACCCAGAGTGATGCCTAGGTTGCCCGGAACGTAGAAATGACAATTACTTTCACACTGTTTGGTATTATTCATTTTGTACGATGGAAAAGCTGTTGTATCTATATTGTATTTTATGCCTCTGGCGTTGACTTCTAAGGCCGTATATATTAGATGCGGTGGAGCAACGCCCTAGAGTGACGCCTAGGTTGCCCGGAACGTAGAAATGACCATTACTTTCACACTGTTTGCAATTATTCCTTTTATACGATGGAAAAGCTGTTGTATTTATATCGTATTTTATGCTTCGGGCGTCGACTTCTAAGGCCCTAACTGTTTGATCTGGTGGAGCAACGCTCTAGAGTGAATCCTAGGTTGCCCGGAACGTACAAATGACCATAACTTTCACACTGGTTGCTATTATTCGTTTTATACGACCGAAAAACTGTTATTTTTATATTGTATTTTATGCTTCTGGCGTTGACTTCTTAGGCCCTAACTATTCGATCTGGTGGAAGAACGCCCTTGAGTGAAGCCTAGGTTGCCTGGA
Organism: Calliopsis andreniformis; assembly: GCF_051401765.1. Taxonomy (NCBI): domain Eukaryota; kingdom Metazoa; phylum Arthropoda; class Insecta; order Hymenoptera; family Andrenidae; genus Calliopsis; species Calliopsis andreniformis. The sequence continues at coordinate 19,670,270 of NW_027480426.1, read as the reverse complement.
ACGTAGTAATGACCATCACTTTCACACGGGTTGCAATTATTCCTGTTATAGGATGGAAAGACTGTTGCATTTTTATTGTATTTTATGCTTCAGGCGTTGACTTCTGAGGCCATAGCTATTCGATGTGGTGGAAGAACGCCATAGAGTGAAGCCTAGGTTGCCCGGAACGTAGAAATGACCATAAGTTTCATAATGGTTGCAATTATTACTGTTATAGGATGGAAAGACTGTTGTATTTTTATTGCATTTTATGCTTCTGGCGTTCACTTCTTAGGCCCTAACTATTCGATCTGGTGGAGCAACGCCCTAGGGTGAAGCCTAGGTTGCTCGGAACGTAGAAATGACCATAACTTTTACACTGGTAGCAATCATTCGTTTTATACAATGGAAAAACTGTTCTATTTATTTTGTATTTTATGCTTCGGGCGTTGACTTCTAATGCCCTAACTGTTGGATCTGGTGGAGCAACGCCCTAGAGTGAAGCCTAGGTTGCCCGGAACGTAGAAATGACCATAACTTTCACACTGGTTGCTATTATTCGTTTTATACGATGGAAAAACGGTTATATTTATATTGTATTTTATGCTTCTGGCGTTGACTTCTCAGGCCCTAAGTATTCGACCTGGTGGAACAACGCCCTTGAGTGAAGCCTAGGTTGCCTGGAACGTAGAAATGACTATCACTTTCACACGGGTTGCAATTATTCCTGTTATAGGATGGAAAGACTGTTGCATTTTTATTGTATTTTGTGCTTCAGGCGTTGACTTCTGAGGCCGTAGCTATTCGATGTGGTGGAAGAACGCCATAGAGTGAAGCCTAGGTTGCCCGGAACGTAGAAATGACCATCACTTTCACACTGGTTGCAATTAATCCTGTTATACGATGGAAAACCTGTTGTATTTTTATTGCATTTTATGCTTCTGGCATTCACTTCTTAGGCCCTAACTACTCGATCTGGTGGAGCAATGCCTCAGAGTTAAGTGTAGGATGCCCGAAACGCCGAAATGATCATTACTTTCACGCTTGTTGCAATTATTCCTGTTATACGATGAAAAGACCGTTGTATTTTTATTGTATTTTATGCTTCGGCGTAGGCTTCTAAGGCCGTAGCTATTGGATATGGTGGAGCACCGCCCTAGAGTGAAGCCTAGGTTGCTCGGAATATAGATATGACCATAACTTTCACACTGGTTGCAATTATTCGTTTTCTACGATGGAAAAACTGTTGTATTTATATTGTATTTTATGCTTCTGGCGTTGACTTCTAAGGACCTAACTATTCGATCTGGTGGAGCAACGCCCTAGATGAAGCCTAGGTTGCTCGGAATGTAGAAATAACCATAACTTTCACACTGGTTGCAATTATTCGTTTTTTACGATGGAAAAGCTGTTGTATCTATATTGTATTTTATGCCTCTGGCGTTGACTTCTAAGGCCGTATATATTAGATGCGGTGGAGCAACGCCCTAGAGTGACGCCTAGGTTGCCCGGAACGTAGAAATGACCATTACTTTCACACTGTTTGCAATTATTCCTTTTATACGATGGGAAAGCTGTTGTATTTATATCGTATTTTATGCTTCGGGCGTCGACTTCTAAGGCCCTAACTGTTTGATCTGGTGGAGCAACGCTCTAGAGTGAATCCTAGGTTGCCCGGAACGTAGAAATGACCATAACTTTCACACTGGTTGCTATTATTCGTTTTATACGATCGAAAAACTGTTATTTTTATATTTTATTTTATGCTTCTGGCGTTGACTTCTTAGGCCCTAACTATTCGATCTGGTGGAAGAACGCCCTTGAGTGAAGCCTAGGTTGCCTGGAACGTAGTAATGACCATCACTTTCACACGGGTTGCAATTATTCCTGTTATAGGATGGAAAGACTGTTGCATTTTTATTGTATTTTATGCTTCAGGCGTTGACTTCTGAGGCCATAGCTATTCGATGTGGTGGAAGAACGCCATAGGGTGAAGCCTAGGTTGCCCGGAACGTAGAAATGACCATAAGTTTCATAATGGTTGCAATTATTACTGTTATAGGATGGAAAGACTGTTGTATTTTTATTGCATTTTATGCTTCTGGCGTTCACTTCTTAGGCCCTAACTATTCGATCTGGTGGAGCAACGCCCTAGGGTGAAGCCTAGGTTGCTCGGAACGTAGAAATGACCATAACTTTTACACTGGTAGCAATCATTCGTTTTATACAATGGAAAAACTGTTCTATTTATTTTGTATTTTATGCTTCGGGCGTTGACTTCTAATGCCCTAACTGTTGGATCTGGTGGAGCAACGCCCTAGAGTGAAGCCTAGGTTGCCCGGAACGTAGAAATGACCATAACTTTCACACTGGTTGCTATTATTCGTTTTATACGATGGAAAAACTGTTATATTTATATTGTATTTTATGCTTCTGGCGTTGACTTCTTAGGCCCTAAGTATTCGACCTGGTGGAACAACGCCCTTGAGTGAAGCCTAGGTTGCCTGGAACGTAGAAATGACCATCACTTTCACACGGGTTGCAATTATTCCTGTTATAGGATGGAAAGACTGTTGCATTTTTATTGTATTTTGTGCTTCAGGCGTTGACTTCTGAGGCCGTAGCTATTCGATGTTGTGGAAGAACGCCATAGAGTGAAGCCTAGCTTGCCCGGAACGTAGAAATTTCCATATCTTTCACACGGTTTGCAATTATTCATTTTATACGGTGGCAAAGCTGTTGCATTTATATTGTATTTTATGCTTCTGGCGTTGACTCCTTAGGCCCTAACTATTGGATCTGGTGGAGCAATGCCTCAGAGTTAAGTCTAGGATGCCCGAAACGCCGAAATGATCATTACTTTCACGCATGTTGCAATTATTCCTGTTATACGATGAAAAGACTGTTGTATTTTTATTGTACTTTATGCTTCAGGCGTAGGCTTCTACGGCCCTAACTATTCGACCTGGTGGAGCAACGCCCTAGAGTGAAAGCTAGGTTGCCCGGAACGTAGAAATGACCATTACATTCACACTGGTTGCAATTATTCATGTTATACGATGGAAAAACTGTTGTATTTTTATTGTATTCTATGCTTCTGGCGTTTAATTCTAAGTCGCTAGCTATTTGATCTGGTGGAGCAACGACCTAGAGTGATGCCTAGGTTGCCCGGAACGTAGAAATGACCATAAGTTTCATAATGGTTGCAATTATTACTGTTATAGGATGGAAAGACTGTTGTATTTTTATTGCATTTTATGCTTCTGGCGTTCACTTCTTAGGCCCTAACTATTCGATCTGGTGGAGCAACGCCCTAGGGTGAAGCCTAGGTTGCTCGGAACGTAGAAATGACCATAACTTTTACACTGGTAGCAATCATTCGTTTTATACAATGGAAAAACTGTTCTATTTATTTTGTATTTTATGCTTCGGGCGTTGACTTCTAATGCCCTAACTGTTGGATCTGGTGGAGCAACGCCCTAGAGTGAAGCCTAGGTTGCCCGGAACGTAGAAATGACCATAACTTTCACACTGGTTGCTATTATTCGTTTTATACGATGGAAAAACTGTTATATTTATATTGTATTTTATGCCTCTGGCGTTGACTTCTTAGGCCCTAAGTATTCGACCTGGTGGACCAACGCCCTTGAGTGAAGCCTAGGTTGCCTGGAACGTAGAAATGACCATCACTTTCACACGGGTTGCAATTATTCCTGTTATAGGATGGAAAGACTGTTGCATTTTTATTGTATTTTGTGCTTCAGGCGTTGACTTCTGAGGCCGTAGCTATTCGATGTGGTGGAAGAACGCCATAGAGTGAAGCCTAGGTTGCCCGGAACGTAGAAATGACCATCACTTTCACACTGGTTGCTATTAATCCTGTTATACGATGGAAAACCTGTTGTATTTTTATTGCATTTTATGCTTCTGGCATTCACTTCTTAGGCCCTAACTATACGATCTGGTGGAACAACGGCCTAGGGTGAAGCCTAGGTTGCCCGGAACGTAGAAATGACCATAACTTTTACACTGGTAGCAATTATACGTTTTATACAATGGAAAAACTGTTGTATTTATATTGTATTTTATGCTTCTGGCGTTGACTTCTTAGGCCCTAACTATTCGATCTGATGAAACAATGCCCTAGGGTGAAGCCTAGGTTGCCCGGAACGTAAAAATGACCATAACTATTACACTGGTAGCAATTATTCGTTTTATACAATGGAAAAACTGTTCTATTTATTTTGTATTTTATGCTTAGGGCGTTGACTTCTGAGGCCCTAACTATTCGATCTGGTGGAGCAACGCCCTGGAGTGAAACCTGGGTTGCCCGGAACGTAGAAATGACCATAACTTTCACACTGGCTGCTATCTTTCGTTTTATACGATGTAAAGGCTGTTGTACTTAATTGGTATTTTATTCTTCTGGTGTTGATTTCTTAGGCCCTAACTATTCGATCTGGTTGAACAACGCCGTAGAGTGAAGCCTAGGTTGCCCGGAACGTAGGAATAACCATTACTTTCACACGGTTTGCAATTATTCCTTTTACACGATGGAAAAGCTGTTGTATTTATATCGTATTTTATGCTTCTGGCGTTGACTTCTTAGGCCCTAACTATTCGATCTGGTGGAACAACGCCCTAGGGTGAAGCCTAGGTTGCCCGGAACGTAGAAATGACCATAACTTTTACACTGGTAGCAATTATTCGTTTTATACAATCGAAAAACTGTTCTATTTATTTTGTATTTAATGCTTCGGGCGTCGACTTCTAAGGCCCTGACTATTCAATCTGTTGGAGCAACGCCCTAGAGTGAATCCTAGGTTGCTCGGAATGTAGAAATGACCATAGCTTTCACACTGGTTGCAATTATTCGTTTTATATGATGGAAAAGCTGTTGTATTTATATTGTATTTTATGCTTCTGGCGTTCACTTCTTAGGCCCTAACTATTCGATCTGGTGGAACAACGGCCTAAGGTGAAGCCTAGGTTGCCCGCAACGTAGAAATGGCCATAACTTTTACACAGGTAGCAATTATTCGTTTTATACAATGGAAAAACTGTTCTATTTATTTTGTATTTAATGCTTCGGGCGTTGGCTTCTAAGGCCCTAACTGTTTGATCTGGTGGACCAACGCCCTAGAGTGAAGCCTAGGTTGCCCGGAACGTAGAAATGACCATAACTTTCACACTGGTTGCTATTATTCGTTTTATACGATGGAAAAACTGTTATATTTATATTGTATTTTATGCTTCAGGCGTTGACTTCTGAGGCCGTAGCTATTCGATGTTGTGGAAGAACGCCATAGAGTGAAGCCTAGCTTGCCCGGAACGTAGAAATGTCCATATCTTTCACACGGTTTGCAATTATTCATTTTATACGGTGGCAAAGCTGTTGCATTTATATTGTATTTTATGCTTCTGGCGTTGACTCCTTAGGCCCTAACTATTGGATCTGGTGGAGCAATGCCTCAGAGTTAAGTCTAGGATGCCCGAAACGCCGAAATGATCATTACTTTCACGCATGTTGCAATTATTCCTGTTATACGATGAAAAGACTGTTGTATTTTTATTGTACTTTATGCTTCAGGCGTAGGCTTCTACGGCCCTAACTATTCGACCTGGTGGAGCAACGCCCTAGAGTGAAAGCTAGGTTGCCCGGAACGTAGAAATGACCATTACATTCACACTGGTTGCAATTATTCATGTTATACGATGGAAAAACTGTTGTATTTATATTGTATTTTATGCTTCTGGCGTTGACATCTTAGGCCCTAACTGTCCGATCTGGTGGCGTAACGCCCTAGGGTGAAGCCTAGGTTGGCCGGAATGTAGAAATGTCCATAACTTTCACACTGGTTGCAATTATTCGTTTTATACGATTGAAAAGCTGTTGTATTTATATTATATTTTATGCTTCTGGCGTTGACTTCTTAGGCCCTAACTATTCCCTCTGGTGCATCAACTCGTTAGAGTGAAACCTACGTTGCCCGGAACGTAGAAATGACCATTCCTTTCACACTGGTTGCAATTATTCCTGTTATACAATGGAAAAACTGTTGTATTTTAATTGTATTTTATGCTTTTAGCGATGAATTCTAAGTCCCTAGCTATTCGATCTGGTGGAGCAACGCCCTAGAGTGACGCCTAGCTTGCTCGGAACGTAGAAATGACCATTACTTTCACACTGGTTGCAATTATTCGTTTTATACAATGGAAAAACTGTTTTATTTATTTTGTATTTTATGCTTCAGGCGTTGACTTCTGAGGCCATAGCTATTCGATGTGGTGGAAGAACGCCCTAGAGTGAAGCCTAGGTTGCCCGGAACGTAGAAATGACCATAACTTTCACACTGGTTGCTATTATTCGTTTCATACGATGGAAAAACTGTTATATTTATATTGTATTTTATGCTTCTGGCGTTGACTTCTTAGGCCCTAAGTATTCGACCTGGTGGAACAACGCCCTTGAGTGAAGCCTAGGTTGCCTGGAACGTAGAAATGACCATCACTTTCACACGGGTTGCAATTATTCCTGTTATAGGATGGAAAGACTGTTGCATTTTTATTGTATTTTGTGCTTCAGGCGTTGACTTCTGAGGCCGTAGCTATTCGATGTGGTGGAAGAACGCCATAGAGTGAAGCCTAGGTTGCCCGGAACGTAGAAATGACCATCACTTTCACACTGGTTGCAATTAATCCTGTTATACGATGGAAAACCTGTTGTATTTTTATTGCATTTTATGCTTCTGGCATTCACTTCTTAGGCCCTAACTACTCGATCTGGTGGAGCAACGCCCTGGAGTGAAACCTGGGTTGCCCGGAACGTAGAAATGACCATAACTTTCACACTGGTTGCTATCTTTGGTTTTATACGATGTAAAGGCTGTTGTACTTAATTGGTATTTTATTCTTCTGGTGTTGATTTCTTAGGCCCTAACTATTCGATCTGGTTGAACAACGCCGTAGAGTGAAGCCTAGGTTGCCCGGAACGTAGGAATAACCATTACTTTCACACTGTTTGCAATTATTCCTTTTACACGATGGAAAAGCTGTTGTATTTATATCGTATTTTATGCTTCTGGCGTTGACTTCTTAGGCCCTAACTATTCGATCTGGTGGAACAACGCCCTAGGGTGAAGCCTAAGTTGCCCGGAACGTAGAAATGACCATAACTTTTACACTGGTAGCAATTATTCGTTTTATACAATCGAAAAACTGTACTATTTATTTTGTATTTAATGCTTCGGGCGTCGACTTCTAAGGCCCTGACTATTCAATCTGTTGGAGCAACGCCCTAGAGTGAATCCTAGGTTGCTCGGAATGTAGAAATGACCATAGCTTTCACACTGGTTGCAATTATTCGTTTTATATGATGGAAAAGCTGTTGTATTTATATTGTATTTTATGCTTCTGGCGTTCACTTCTTAGGCCCTAACTATTCGATCTGGTGGAACAACGGCCTAAGGTGAAGCCTAGGTTGCCCGCAACGTAGAAATGGCCATAACTTTTACACAGGTAGCAATTATTCGTTTTATACAATGGAAAAACTGTTCTATTTATTTTGTATTTAATGCTTCGGGCGTTGGCTTCTAAGGCCCTAACTGTTTGATCTGGTGGACCAACGCCCTAGAGTGAAGCCTAGGTTGCCCGGAACGTAGAAATGACCATAACTTTCACACTGGTTGCTATTATTCGTTTTATACGATGGAAAAACTGTTATATTTATATTGTATTTTATGCTTCAGGCGTTGACTTCTGAGGCCGTAGCTATTCGATGTTGTGGAAGAACGCCATAGAGTGAAGCCTAGCTTGCCCGGAACGTAGAAATGTCCATATCTTTCACACGGTTTGCAATTATTTATTTTATACGGTGGCAAAGCTGTTGCATTTATATTGTATTTTATGCTTCTGGCGTTGACTCCTTAGGCCCTAACTATTCGATCTGGTGGAGCAATGCCTCAGAGTTAAGTCTAGGATGCCCGAAACGCCGAAATGATCATTACTTTCACGCATGTTGCAATTATTCCTGTTATACGATGAAAAGACTGTTGTATTTTTATTGTACTTTATGCTTCAGGCGTAGGCTTCTAAGGCCGTAGCTATTCGATCTGGTGGAGCAACGCCCTAGAGTGAAACCTGGGTTGGCCGGAACGTAGAAATGACCATTACATTCACACTGGTTGCTATTATTCCTGTCATACGATGGAAAAACTGTTGTATTTTTATTGAATTCTATGCTTCTGGCGTTTAATTCTAACTCGCTAGCTATTTAATCAGGTAGAGCAACGACCTAGAGTGATGCCTAAGTTGCGCGCAACGTAGAAATGACAATTACTTTCACACTGTTTGGTATTATTCATTTTGTACGATGGAAAAGCTGTTGTATTTATATTGTATTTTATGCCTGTGGCGTTGACTTCTAAGGCCGTAGCTATTGGATATGGTGGAGCACCGCCCTAGAGTGAAGCCTAGGTTGCTCGGAATATAGAAATGACCATAACTTTCACACTGGTTGCAATTATTCGTTTTCTACGATGGAAAAACTGTTGTATTCATATTGTTTTTTATGCTTCTGGCGTTCACTTCTTAGGGCCTAACTATTCGATCTGATGGAGCAATGCCCTAGGGTGAAGCCTAGGTTGACCGGAACGTAAAAATGACCATAACTTTTACACTGGTAGCAATTATTCGTTTTATACAATGGTAAAACTGTTCTATTTAATTTGTATTTTATGCTTCGGGCGTTGACTTCTTTGGCCCTAACAATTCGATCTGGTGGAGCAACGCCCTAGAGTGAAGCCTAGGTTGCCTGGAACGTACAAATGACCATCACTTTCACAAGGGTTGCAATTATTCCTGTTATAGGATGGAAAAACAGTTGTATTTTTATTGCATTTTATGCTTCTGGCGTTCACTTCTTAGGCCCTAACTATTCCATCTGGTGGAGCACCGCCCTAGAGTGAAGCCTAGGTTCCCCGGAACGTAGAAATGACCATAACTTTTACACTGGTATCAATTATTCGTTTCATACAATGGAAAAACTGTTCTATTTATTTTGTATTTAATGCTTCGGGCGTTGGCTTCGAAGGCCCTAACTGTTTGCTCTGGAGGACCAACGCCCTAGAGTGATGCCTAGGTGGCTCGGATCGTAGAAATGACCATAACTTTCACACTGGTTGCTATTATTTGTTTTATAAGATGGAAAAACTGTTATATTTATATTGTATTTTATGCTTCAGGCGTTGACTTCTGAGGCCGTAGCTATTCGATGTGGTGGAAGAACGCCATAGAGTGAAGCCTAGGTCGCCCGGAACGTAGAAATTTCCATATCTTTCACACTGTTTGCAATTATTCATTTTATACGGTGGCAAAACTGTTGCATTTATATTGTATTTTATGCTTCTGGCGTTGACTTCTAAGGACCTAACTATTCGATCTGGTGGAGAAACGCCCTAGAGTGAAGCCTAGGTTGCTCGGAATGTAGAAATAACCATAACTTTCACACTGGTTGCAATTATTCGTTTTTTACGATGGAAAAGCTGTTGTATTTATATTGTATTTTATGCCTCTGGCGTTGACTTCTAAGGCCCTAGCTATTCCATCTAGTGGAGCAACGCCCTAGGGTGAAGCCTAGGTTGCCCGGAACGTAGAAATGACCATTACTTTCACACTGTTTGCAATTATTCCTTTTATACGATGGAAAAGCTGTTGTATTTATATCGTATTTTATGCTTCTGGCGTTGACTTCTTAGGCCCTAACTGTCCGATCTGGTGGAACAACGCCCTAGAGTGAAGCCTAGGTTATCCGGAACGTAGAAATGACCAGTACATTCACACTGGTTGCAGTTATTCCTGTAAAACAATGGAAAAACTGATGCATCTTTATTGTATTTTATGCTTCTGGCGTTGATTTCTTAGGTCCTAACTATTCGATCTGGTTGAACAACGCCGTAGAGTGAAGCCTAGGTTGCCCGGAACGTAGGAATAACCATTACTTTCACACTGTTTGCAATTATTCCTTTTATACGATGGAAAAGCTGTTGTATTTATATCGTATTTTATGCTTCTGGCGTTGACTTCTTAGGCCCTAACTATTCGACCTGTTGGAGCAACGCCCTAGAGTGAAACCTAGGTTGCCCGGAACGTAGAAATGACCATTACATTCACACTGGTTGCTATTATTCGTTTTATACGATGGAAAAACTGTTATATTTATATTGTATTTATGCTTCTGGCGTTGACTTCTGAGGCCGTTGCTATTCGATGTGGTGGAAGGACGCCATAGAGTGAAGCCTAGGTAGCCCGGAACGTAGAAATGTCCATATCTTTCACACTGTTTGCAATTATTCATTTTATACGATGGCAAAGCTGTTGTATTTATATTGTATTTTATGCTTCTGGCGTTGACTTCTTAGGCCCTAACTATTCGATCTGGTGGGACAACGGCCTAGGGTGAAGCCTCGGTTGCCCGGAACGTAGAAATGACCATAACTTTTACACTGGTAGCAATTATTCGTTTTATACAACGGAAAAACTGTTCTATTTATTTTGTATTTAATCCTTCGGGCGTTGGCTTCTAAGGCCCTAACTGTTTGATCTGGTGGAGCAACGCCCTAGAGTGAAGCCTAGGTTGCCTGGAACGTAGAAATGACCATCCCTTTCACACGGGTTGCAATTATTCCTGTTATAGGATGGAAAGACTGTTGTATTTTTATTGTATTTTATACTTCAGGCGTTGACTTCTGAGGCCGTAGCTATCCGATGTGGTGGAAGAACGCCATACAGTGAAGCCTAGAATGCCCGGAACGTAGAAATGACCATCACTTTCATAATGGTTGCAATTATTCGTGTTATATGATGGAAAAACTGTTGTATTTTTATTGCATTTTATGCTTCGGGCATTGACTTCTAAGGCCCTAACTATTCAATCTGTTGGAGCAACGCCCTAGGGTGAAGCCTAGGTTGCCCGGAAAGTAGAAATGACCATAACTTTCATACTGGTTGCAATTATTCGTTTTATATGGTGGAAAAACTGTTGTATTTATATCGTATTTTATGCTTCTGGCGTTCACTTCTTAGGCCCTAACTATTCGATATGGTGGAACAACGCCCTAGGGTGAAGCCTAGGTTGCCCGGAACGTAGAAATGACCATAACTTTTACACTGGTAGCAATTATTCGTTTTATACAATGGAAAAACTGCTGTATTTATATTGTATTTTATGCTTCTGGCGTTGACTTCTTAGGCCCTAACTATTCGATCTGGTGGAGCAATGCCTCAGAGTTAAGTCTAGGATGCCCGAAACGCCGAAATGATCATTACTTTCACGCTTGTTGCAATTATTCCTGTTATACGATGAAAAGGCCGTTGTATTTTTATTGCATTTTATGCTTCAGGCGTAGGCTTCTAAGGCCGTAGCTATTCGATCTGGTGGAGCAACGCCCTAGAGTGAAACCTAGGTTGGCCGGAACGTAGAAATGACCATTACATTCACACTGGTTGCTATTATTCCTGTTATACGATGGAAAAACTGTTGTATTTTTATTGAATTCTATGCTTCTGGCGTTTAATTCTAACTCGCTAGCTATTTAATCTGGTGGAGCAACGAGCTAGAGTGATGCCTAGGTTGCCCGGAACGTAGAAATGACAATTACTTTCACACTGTTTGGTATTATTCATTTTGTACGATGTAAAAGCTGTTGTATTTATATTGTATTTTATGCCTCTGGCGTTGACTTCTAAGACCGTAGCTATTGGATATGGTGGAGCACCGCCCTAGAGTGAAGCCTAGGTTGCTCGGAATATAGAAATGACCATAACTTTCACACTGGTTGCAATTATTCGTTTTCTACGATGGAAAAACTGTTGTATTCATATTGTTTTTTATGCTTCTGGCGTTCACTTCTTAGGGCCTAACTATTCGATCTGATGGAGCAATGCCCTAGGGTGAAGCCTAGGTTGACCGGAACGTAAAAATGACCATAACTTTTACACTGGTAGCAATTATTCGTTTTATACAATGGAAAAACTGTTCTATTTAATTTGTATTTTATGCTTCGGGCGTTGACTTCTTTGGCCCTAACAATTCGATCTGGTGGAGCAACGCCCTAGAGTGAAGCCTAGGTTGCCTGGAACGTACAAATGACCATCACTTTCACAAGGGTTGCAATTGTTCCTGTTATAGGATGGAAAAACAGTTGTATTTTTATTGCATTTTATGCTTCTGGCGTTCACTTCTTGGGCCCTAACTATTCCATCTGGTGGAGCACCGCCCTAGAGTGAAACCTAGGTTTCCCGGAACGTAGAAATGACCATTACTTTCACACTGTTTGCAATTATTCCTTTTATACGATGGAAAAGCGGTTGTATTTATATTGTATTTTATGCTTCTGGCGTTGACTTCTTAGGCCCTAACTATTCGATCTGGTGGAGCAAAGCCTCAGAGTTAAGTCTAGGATGCCCGAAACGCCGAAATGATCATTATTTTCACGCTTATTGCAATTATTCCTGTAATACGATGAAACGACTGTTGTATTTTTATTGTATCTTATGTTCCTGGCGTTGACTTCTAAGGCCCTAACTATTCGATCTGGTGGAGCAACACCCTAGAGTGAAACCTAGGTTGCCCGGAACGTAGAAATGACCATTACATTCACACTGGTTGCTATTATTCGTTTTATACGATGGAAAAACTGTTATATTTATATTGTATTTATGCTTCTGGCGTTGACTTCTGAGGCCGTTGCTATTCGATGTGGTGGAAGAACGCCATAGAGTGAAGCCTAGGTAGCCCGGAACGTAGAAATGTCCATATCTTTCACACTGTTTGCAATTATTCATTTTATACGATGGCAAAGCTGTTGTATTTATATTGTATTTTATGCTTCTGGCGTTGACTTCTTAGGCCCTAACTATTCGATCTGGTGGGACAACGGCCTAGGGTGAAGCCTCGGTTGCCCGGAACGTAGAAATGACCATAACTTTTACACTGGTAGGAATTATTCGTTTTATACAACGGAAAAACTGTTCTATTTATTTTGTATTTAATCCTTCGGGCGTTGGCTTCTAAGGCCCTAACTGTTTGATCTGGTGGAGCAACGCCCTAGAGTGAAGCCTAGGTTGCCTGGAACGTAGAAATGACCATCCCTTTCACACGGGTTGCAATTATTCCTGTTATAGGATGGAAAGACTGTTGTATTTTTATTGTATTTTATACTTCAGGCGTTGACTTCTGAGGCCGTAGCTATCCGATGTGGTGGAAGAACGCCATACAGTGAAGCCTAGGATGCCCGGAACGTAGAAATGACCATCACTTTCATAATGGTTGCAATTATTCGTGTTATATGATGGAAAAACTGTTGTATTTTTATTGCATTTTATGCTTCGGGCATTGACTTCTAAGGCCCTAACTATTCGATATGGTGGAACAACGCCCTAGGGTGAAGCCTAGGTTGCCCGGAACGTAGAAATGACCATAACTTTTACACAGGTAGCAATTATTCGTTTTATACAATGGAAAAACTGCTGTATTTATATTGTATTTTATGCTTCTGGCGTTGACTTCTTAGGCCCTAACTATTCGATCTGGTGGAGCAATGCCTCAGAGTTAAGTCTAGGATGCCCGAAACGCCGAAATGATCATTACTTTCACGCTTGTTGCAATTATTCCTGTTATACGATGAAAAGGCCGTTGTATTTTTATTGCATTTTATGCTTCAGGCGTAGGCTTCTAAGGCCGTAGCTATTCGATCTGGTGGAGCAACGCCCTAGAGTGAAACCTAGGTTGGCCGGAACGTAGAAATGACCATTACATTCACACTGGTTGCTATTATTCCTGTTATACGATGGAAAAACTGTTGTATTTTTATTGAATTCTATGCTTCTGGCGTTTAATTCTAACTCGCTAGCTATTTAATCTGGTGGAGCAACGAGCTAGAGTGATGCCTAGGTTGCCCGGAACGTAGAAATGACAATTACTTTCACACTGTTTGGTATTATTCATTTTGTACGATGTAAAAGCTGTTGTATTTATATTGTATTTTATGCCTCTGGCGTTGACTTCTAAGGCCGTAGCTATTGGATATGGTGGAGCACCGCCCTAGAGTGAAGCCTAGGTTGCTCGGAATATAGAAATGACCATAACTTTCACACTGGTTGCAATTATTCGTTTTCTACGATGGAAAAACTGTTGTATTCATATTGTTTTTTATGCTTCTGGCGTTCACTTCTTAGGGCCTAACTATTCGATCTGATGGAGCAATGCCCTAGGGTGAAGCCTAGGTTGACCGGAACGTAAAAATGACCATAACTTTTACACTGGTTGCAATTATTCGTTTTATACAATGGAAAAACTGTTCTATTTAATTTGTATTTTATGCTTCGGGCGTTGACTTCTTTGGCCCTAACAATTCGATCTGGTGGAGCAACGCCCTAGAGTGAAGCCTAGGTTGCCTGGAACGTACAAATGACCATCACTTTCACAAGGGTTGCAATTATTCCTGTTATAGGATGGAAAAACAGTTGTATTTTTATTGCATTTTATGCTTCTGGCGTTCACTTCTTAGGCCCTAACTATTCCATCTGGTGGAGCACCGCCCTAGAGTGAAGCCTAGGTTTCCCGGAACGTAGAAATGACCATTACTTTCACACTGTTTGCAATTATTCCTTTTATACGATGGAAAAGCGGTTGTATTTATATTGTATTTTATGCTTCTGGCGTTGACTTCTTAGGCCCTAACTATTCCATCTGGTGGAACAACGCCCGAGGGTGAAGCCTAGGTTGCCTGGAACGTAGAAATGACCATAACTTTTACACTGGTAGCAATTATTCGTTTTATACAATGGAAAAACTGCTGTATTTATATTGTATTTTATGCTTCTGGCGTTGACTTCTTAGGCCCTAACTATTCGATCTGGTGGAGCAATGCCTCAGAGTTAAGTCTAGGATGCCCGGAACGCCGAAATGATCATTACTTTCACGCTTGTTGCAATTATTCCTGTTATACGATCAAAAGACCGTTGTATTTTTATTGTATTTTATGCTTCAGGCGGAGGCTTCTAAGGCCCTAACAATTCGATCTGGTGGAGCAACGCCCTAGAGTGAAGCCTAGGTTGCCTGGAACGTACAAATGACCATCACTTTCACACGGGTTGCAATTATTCCTGTTATAGGATGGAAAGACTGTTGTATTTTTATTGCATTTTATGCTTCTGGCGTTCACTTCTTAGGCCCTAACTAATCCATCTGGTGGAGCACCGCCCTAGAGTGAAGCCTAGGTTGCCCGGAACGTAGAAATGACCATAACTTTTACACTGGTTGCAATTATTCGTTTTTTACGATGGAAAAGCTGTTATATTTTTATTGTATTTTATGCTTCGGGCGTTGACTTCTAAGGCCCTAACTGTTTGATCTGGTGGAGCATCGCCGTAGAGTGAAGCCTAGGTTGCCCGGAACGTAGAAATGACCATAACTTTCACACTGGTTACAATTATTTGTTTTATACGATGGAAAAGCTGTTGTATTTATATCGTATTTTATGCTTCTGGCGTTGACTTCTTAGGCCCTAAGTATTCCATCTGGTGGAACAACGCCCTAGGGAGAAGCCTAGGTTGCCCGGAACGTAGAAATGACCATCACTTTTACACTCGTAGCAATTATTCGTTTTATACAATGGAAAAACCGTTCTATTTATTTTGTATTTTATGCTTCGGGCGTTGACTTCTAAGGCCCTAACTATTCAATCTGTTGGAGCAAAGCCCTAGGGTGAAGCCTAGGTTGCTCGGAAAGTAGAAATGACCATAACTTTCACACGGGTAGCAATTATTCCTGTTATAGGATGGAAAGACTGTTGTATTTTTATTGTATTTTATACTTCAGGCGTTGACTTCTGAGGCCGTAGCTATTCGTTGTGGTGGAAGAACGCCATACAGTGAAGCCTAGGTTGCCCGGACCGTAGAAATGACCATAACTTTTACACTGGTAGCAATTATTCGTTTTATACAATGGAAAAACCGTTGTATTTTAATTGCATTTTTTGCTTCGGGCATTGACTTCTAAGGCCCTAACTATGCAATCTGTTGGAGCAACGCCCTAGGGGGAAGCCTAGGTTGCTTGGAACGTTGACATGACCATAACCTTCACACTGGTTGCAATTATTCGTTTTATACGATGGAAAAGCTGTTGTATTTATATCGTATTTTATGCTTCTGGCGTTGACTTCTTAGGCCCTAACTATTCCATCTGGTGGAACAACGCCCTAGGGGAAGTCTAGGTTGCCCGGAAAGTAGAAATGACCATAACTTTCACGCTGGTAGCAATTATTCGTTTTATACGATGGAAAAACTGTTCTATTTATTTTGTATTTTATGCTTCGGGCGTTGACTTCTAAGGCCCTAACTATTCGATCTGGTGGAGCAATGCCTTAGAGTTAAGTCTAGGATGCCCGAAACGCCGAAATGATCATTACTTTCACGCTTGTTGCAATTATTCCTGTTATACGATCAAAAGACCGTTGTATTTTTATTGTATTTTATGCTTCAGGCGTAGGCTTCTAAGGCCGTAGCTATTCGATCTGGTGGAGCAACACCCTGTAGTGAAGCCTGGGTTGCCCGGAACGTGGAAATGACCAGAACTCTCACACTGGTTGCAATTATTCGTTTTATACGATGTAAAAGCTGTTGTATTTATATCGTATTTTATGCTTCTGGCGTTGACTTCTTAGGCCCTAACTATGCGACCTGGTGGAGCAACGCCCTAGAGTGAAACCTAGGTTGGCCGGAACGTAGAAATGACCATTACATTCACACTGGTTGCTATTATTCCTGTTATACGATGGAAAAACTGTTGTATTTTTATTGAATTCTATGCTTCTGGCGTTTAATTCTAACTCGCTAGCTATTTGATCTGGTGGAGCAACGACCTAGAGCGATGCCTAGGTTGCCCGGAACGTAGAAATGACAATTACTTTCACACTGTTTGGTATTATTCATTTTGTACGATGTAAAAGCTGTTGTATTTATATTGTATTTTATGCCTCTGGCGTTGACTTCTAAGGCCGTAGCTATTGGATATGGTGGAGCACCGCCCTAGAGTGAAGCCTAGGTTGCCCGGAATATAGAAATGACCATAACTTTCACACTGGTTGCAATTATTCGTTTTCTACGATGGAAAAACTGTTGTATTCATATTGTTTTTTATGCTTCTGGCGTTCACTTCTTAGGGCCTAGCTATTCGATCTGATGCAGCAATGCCCTAGGGTGAAGCCTAGGTTGCCCGGAACGTAAAAATGACCATAACTTTTACACTGGTAGCAATTATTCGTTTTATACAATGGAAAAACTGTTCTATTTATTTTGTATTTAATGCTTCGGGAGTTGACTTCTAAGGCACTAACTGTTTGATCTGGTGGAGTAACGCCCTAGACTGAAGCCTAGGTTGCCTGGAACGTAGAAATGACCATCACTTTCACACGGGTTGCAATTATTCCTGTTATAGGATGGAAAGACTGTTGTATTTATATCGTATTTTATGCTTCAGGCGTTGACTTCTGAGGCCGTAGCTATTCGATGTGGTGGAAGAACGCCATAGAGTGAAGCCTAGGTTGCCCGGAACGTAGAAATTTCCATATCTTTCACACTGTTTGCAATTATTCATTTTATTCGGTGGCAAAGCTGTTGCATTTATATTGTATTTTATGCTTCTGGCGTTGACTTCTAAGGACCTAACTATTCGACCTGGTGGAGCAACGCCCTAGAGTGAAGCGTAGGTTGCTCGGAATGTAGAAATAACGATAACTTTCACACTAGTTGCAATTATTCGTTTTTTACGATGGAAAAGCTGTTGTATTTATATTGTATTTTATGCCTCTGGCGTTTACTTCTAAGGCCCTAACTGTTTGATCTGTTGGAGCATCGCCGTAGAGTGAAGCCTAGGTTGCCCGGAACGTAGAAATGACCATAACTTTCACACTGGTTAAAATTATTTGTTTTATACGATGGAAAAGCTGTTGTATTTATATCGTATTTTATGCTTCTGGCGTTGACTTCTTAGGCCCTAACTATTCCATCCGGTGGAACAACGCCCTAGGGTAAAGCCCAGGTTTCGCGGAACGTAGAAATGACCATAACTTTCACACTGGTACCAATTATTCATTTTATACGATGGAAAAACTGTTTTATTTATTTTGTATTGTAAGCTTCGGTCGTTGACTTCTAAGGCCCTAACTATTCGATCTGGTGGAGCAACGCCCTAGAGTGAAGCCTAGGTTGCCCGGAACGTGGAAATGACCATCACTTTCACACTGGTTGCAATTATTCGTTTCATACGATGGGAAAACTGTTGCATCTTTATCGTATTTTATGCTCCTGGCGTTGACTTCTTAGGCCCTAACTATTCGATCTTGTGGAACAACGCCCTAGAGTGAAGCCTAGGTTGCCTCGAACGTAGAAATGACCATCACTTTCACACCGGTTGCAATTATTTCTGTTATAGAATTGAAAGGCTGTTGTATTTTTATTGTATTTTATACTTCAGGCGTTGACTTCTGAGGCCGTAGCTATTCGATGTGGTGGAAGAACGCCATACAGTCAAGCCTAGGTTGCGCGGAACGTAGAAATGACCATAAGTGTCATACTGGTTGCAATTATTCGGTTTATACGATGGAAATACTGTTGTATTTATATTGTATTTTATGCTTCTGGCGTTCACTTCTTAGGCCCTAACTATTCGATCTCGTGGAACAACACCCTAGGGTGAAGCCTAGGTTGCCCGGAACGTAGAAATGACCATAGCTTTTACACTGGTAGCAATTATTCGTTTTATACAATGGAAAAACCGTTCTATTTATTTTGTATTTTATGCTTCTGGCGTTGACTTCTTAGGCTTTAACTATTCGATCTGGTGGAACAACGCCGTAGAGTGAAGCCTAGGTTGCCCGGAACGTAGAAATGACCATTACCTTCACACTGCTTGCAATTTTTCGTTTTATACGATGGAAAAACTGTTGCATCTTTATCGTATTTTATGCTTCTGGCGTTGACTTCTTAGGCCGTAACTATCCGATCTGGTGGAGCAACGCCCTGGAGTGAAACCTGGGTTGCCCGTAACGTAGAAATGACCACTACTATCACACTGGTTGCAAATTATTCCTGCTATACGATGAAGAAACTGTTGTATTTTTATTGCATTTTATGCTTCTGGCGTTCACTTCTTAGGCCTTAACTATTCGATCTGGTGGAACATCGCCCTAGGGAGAAGCCTAGGTTGCCCGGAACGTAGAAATGACCATAGCTTTTACACTCGTAGCAATTATTCGTTTTATACAATGGAAAAACCGTTCTATTTATTTTGTATTTTATGCTTCGGGCGTTGACTTCTAAGGCCCTAACTATGCAATCTGTAGGAGCAACGCCCTAGGGGGAAGCCTAGGTTGCTCGGAACGTTGAAATGACCATAACCTTCACACTGGTTGCAATTATTCGTTTTATACGATGGAAAAGCTGTTGTATTTATATCGTATTTTATGCTTCTGGCGTTGACTTCTTAGGCCCTAACTATTCCATCTGGTGGAACAACGCCCTAGGGGAAGTCTAGGTTGCCCGGAAAGTAGAAATGACCATAACTTTCACGCTGGTAGCAATTATTCGTTTTATACGATGGAAAAACTGTTCTATTTATTTTGTATTTTATGCTTCGGGCGTTGACTTCTAAGGCCCTAACTATTCGATCTGGTGGAGCAACGCCCTAGAGTGAAGCCTACTTTGCCCGGTACGTAGAAATGACCATCACTTTCAAAATGGTTGCAATTGTTCGTGTTATATGATGGAAAAACTGTTGTATTTTTATTGCATTTTATGCTTCGGGCATTGACTTCTAAGGCCCTAACTATTCAATCTGTTGGAGCAACGCCCTAGGGTGAAGCCTAGGTTGCCCGGAAAGTAGAAATGACCATAACTTTCATACTGGTTGCAATTATTCGTTTTATATGGTGGAAAAACTGTTGTATTTATATCGTATTTTATGCTTCTGGCGTTCACTTCTTAGGCCCTAACTATTCGATATGGTGGAACAACGCCCTAGGGTGAAGCCTAGGTTGCCTGGAACGTACAAATGACCATCACTTTCACACGGGTTGCAATTATTCCTGTTATATGATGGAAAAACTGTTGTATTTTTATTGCACTTTATGCCTCGGGCATTGACTTATAAGGTCCTAACTATTCAATCTGTTAGAGCCACGCCCTAGGGTGAAGCCTAGGTTGCCCGGAAAGTAGGAATGACGTTAACTTTCATACTGGTTGCAATTATTCGTTTGATACGATGGAAAAACTGTTGTGTTTATATTGTATTTTATGCATCTGGCGTTGACTTCTTAGGCCCTAACTATTCGATCTGGTGGAGCAATGCCTCAGAGTTAAGTCTAGGATGCCCGAAACGCCGAAATGATCATTACTTTCACGCTTGTTGCAATTATTCCTGTTATACGATCAAAAGACCGTTGTATTTTTATTGTATTTTATGCTTCAGGCGTAGGCTTCTAAGGCCGTAGCAATTCGATCTGGTGGAGCAACACCCTGGAGTGAAGCCTGGGTTGCCCGGAACGTGGAAATGACCAGAACTCTCACACTGGTTGCAATTATTCGTTTTATACGATGTAAAAGCTGTTGTATTTATATCGTATTTTATGCTTCTCGCGTTGACTTCTTAGGCCCTAACTATGCGACCTGGTGGAGCAACGCCCTAGAGTGAAACCTAGGTTGGCCGGAACGTAGAAATGACCATTACATTCACACTGGTTGCTATTATTCCTGTTATACGATGGAAAAACTGTTGTATTTTTATTGAATTCTATGCTTCTGGCGTTTAATTCTAACTCGCTAGCTATTTGATCTGGTGGAGCAACGACCTAGAGTGATGCCTAGGTTGCCCGGAACGTAGAAATGACAATTACTTTCTCACTGTTTGGTATTATTCATTTTGTACGATGTAAAAGCTGTTGCATTTATATTGTATTTTATGCCTCTGGCGTTGACTTCTAAGGCCGTAGCTATTGGATATGGTGGAGCACCGCCCTAGAGTGAAGCCTAGGTTGCCCGGAATATAGAAATGACCATAACTTTCACACTGGTTGCAATTATTCGTTTTCTACGATGGAAAAACTGTTGTATTAATATTGTTTTTTATGCTTCTGGCGTTCACTTCTTAGGGCCTAACTATTCGATCTGATGCAGCAATGCCCTAGGGTGAAGCCTAAGTTGCCCGGAACGTAAAAGTGACCATAACTTTTACACTGGTAGCAATTATTCGTTTTATACAATGGAAAAACTGTTCTATTTAATTTGTATTTTATGCTTCGGGCGTTGACTTCTTTGGCCCTAACAATTCGATCTGGTGGAGCAACGCCCTAGAGTGAAGCCTAGGTTGCCTGGAACGTACAAATGACCATCACTTTCACACGGGTTGCAATTATTCCTGTTATAGGATGGAAAGACTGTTGTATTTTTATTGCATTTTATGCTTCTGGCGTTCACTTCTTAGGCCCTAACTAATCCATCTGGTGGAGCACCGCCCTAGAGTGAAGCCTAGGTTGCCCGGAACGTAGAAATGACCATAACTTTTACACTGGTTGCAATTATTCGTTTTTTACGATGGAAAAGCTGTTATATTTTTATTGTATTTTATGCTTCGGGCGTTGACTTCTAAGGCCCTAACTGTTTGATCTGGTGGAGCATCGCCGTAGAGTGAAGCCTAGGTTGCCCGGAACGTAGAAATGACCATAACTTTCACACTGGTTACAATTATTTGTTTTATACGATGGAAAAGCTGTTGTATTTAAATCGTATTTTATGCTTCTGGCGTTGACTTCTTAGGCCCTAACTATTCCATCTGGTGGAACAACGCCCTAGGGTAAAGCCCAGGTTGCGCGGAACGTAGAAATGACCATAACTTTCACACTGGTAGCAATTATTCATTTTATACGATGGAAAAACTGTTTTATTTATTTTGTATTATAAGCTTCGGTCGTTGACTTCTAAGGCCCTAACTATTCGATCTGGTGGAGCAACGCCCTAGAGTGAAGCCTAGGTTGCCCGGAACGTAGAAATGACCATCACTTTCACACTGGTTGCAATTATTCGTTTCATACGATGGGAAAACTGTTGCATCTTTATCGCATTTTATGCTCCTGGCGTTGACTTCTTAGGCCCTAACTATTCGATCTTGTGGAACAACGCCCTAGAGTGAAGCCTAGGTTGCCTCGAACGTAGAAATGACCATCACTTTCACACCGGTTGCAATTATTTCTGTTATAGAATGGAAAGACTGTTGTATTTTTATTGTATTTTATACTTCAGGCGTTGACTTCTGAGGCCGTAGCTCTTCGATGTGGTGGAAGAACGCCATACAGTGACGCCTAGGTTGCGCGGAACGTAGAAATGACCATAAGTGTCATACTGGTTGCAATTATTCGGTTTATACGATGGAAAAACTGTTGTATTTATATTGTATTTTATGCTTCTGGCGTTCACTTCTTAGGCCCTAACTATTCGATCTGGTGGAACAACACCCTAGGGTGAAGCCTAGGTTGCCCGGAACGTAGAAATGACCATAGCTTTTACACTGGTAGCAATTATTCGTTTTATACAATGGAAAAACCGTTCTATTTATTTTGTATTTTATGCTTCTGGCGTTGACTTCTTAGGCTTTAACTATTCGATCTGGTGGAACAACGCCGTAGAGTGAAGCCTAGGTTGCCCGGAACGTAGAAATGACCATTACTTTCACACTGCTTGCAATTATTCGTTTTATACGATGGAAAAACTGTTGCATCTTTATCGTATTTTATGCTTCTGGCGTTGACTTCTTAGGCCGTAACTATCCGATCTGGTGGAGCAACGCCCTGGAGTGAAACCTGGGTTGCCCGTAACGTAGAAATGACCACTACTATCACACTGGTTGCAAATTATTCCTGCTATACGATGGAGAAACTGTTGTATTTTTATTGCATTTTATGCTTCTGGCGTTCACTTCTTAGGCCCTAACTATTCGATCTGGTGGAACAACGCCCTAGGGAGAAGCATAGGTTGCCCGGAACGTAGAAATGACCATAGCTTTTACACTCGTAGCAATTATTCGTTTTATACAATGGAAAAACCGTTCTATTTATTTTGTATTTTTTGCTTCGGGCATTGACTTCTAAGGCCCTAACTATGCAATCTGTTGGAGCAACGCCCTAGGGGGAAGCCTAGGTTGCTCGGAACGTTGAAATGACCATAACCTTCACACTGGTTGCAATTATTCGTTTTATACGATGGAAAAGCTGTTGTATTTATATCGTATTTTTTGCTTCTGGCGTTGACTTCTTAGGCCCTAACTATTCCATCTGGTGGAACAACGCCCTAGGGGAAGTCTAGGTTGCCCGGAAAGTAGAAATGACCATAACTTTCACGCTGGTAGCAATTATTCGTTTTATACGATGGAAAAACTGTTCTATTTATTTTGTATTTTATGCTTCGGGCGTTGACTTCTAAGGCCCTAACTATGCAATCTGTTGGAGCAACGCCCTAGGGTGAAGCCTAGGTTGCCCGGAACGTAGAAATGACCATAACTTTCACACTGGTTACAATTATTTGTTTTATACGATGGAAAAGCTGTTGTATTTATATCGTATTTTATGCTTCTGGCATTGACGTCTTAGGCCCTAACTATTCCATCTGGTGGAACAACGCCCTAGGGTAAAGCCCAGGTTGCGCGGAACGTAGAAATGACCATAACTTTCACACTGGTAGCAATTATTCATTTTATACGATGGAAAAACTGTTTTATTTATTTTGTATTATAAGCTTCGGTCGTTGACTTCTAAGGCCCTAACTATTCGATCTGGTGGAGCAACGCCCTAGAGTGAAGCCTAGGTTGCCCGGAACGTAGAAATGACCATTACTTTCACACTGCTTGCAATTATTCGTTTTATACGATGGAAAAACTGTTGCATCTTTATCGTATTTTATGCTTCTGGCGTTGACTTCTTAGGCCGTAACTATCCGATCTGGTGGAGCAACGCCCTGGAGTGAAACCTGGGTTGCCCGTAACGTAGAAATGACCACTACTATCACACTGGTTGCAAATTATTCCTGCTATACGATGGAGAAACTGTTGTATTTTTATTGCATTTTATGCTTCTGGCGTTCACTTCTTAGGCCCTAACTATTCGATCTGGTGGAACAACGCCCTAGGGAGAAGCCTAGGTTGCCCGGAACGTAGAAATGACCATAACTTTTACACTCGTAGCAATTATTCGTTTTATACAATGGAAAAACCGTTCTATTTATATTGTATTTTATGCTTCGGGCGTTGACTTCTAAGGCCCTAACTATTCAATCTGTTGGAGCAAAGCCCTAGGGTGAAGCCTAGGTTGCTCGGAAAGTAGAAATGACCATAACTTTCACACGGGTAGCAATTATTCCTGTTATAGGATGGAAAGACTGTTGTATTTTAATTGTATTTTATACTTCAGGCGTTGACTTCTGAGGCCGTAGCTATTCGTTGTGGTGGAAGAACGCCATACAGTGAAGCCTAGGTTGCCCGGACCGTAGAAATGACCATAACTTTTACACTGGTAGCAATTATTCGTTTTATACAATGGAAAAACCGTTGTATTTTAATTGCATTTTTTGCTTCGGGCATTGACTTCTAAGGCCCTAACTATGCAATCTGTTGGAGCAACGCCCTAGGGGGAAGCCTAGGTTGCTTGGAACGTTGACATGACCATAACCTTCACACTGGTTGCAATTATTCGTTTTATACGATGGAAAAGCTGTTGTATTTATATCGTATTTTATGCTTCTGGCGTTGACTTCTTAGGCCCTAACTATTCCATCTGGTGGAACAACGCCCTAGGGGAAGTCTAGGTTGCCCGGATAGTAGAAATGACCATAACTTTCACGCTGGTAGCAATTATTCGTTTTATACGATGGAAAAACTGTTCTATTTATTTTGTATTTTATGCTTCGGGCGTTGACTTCTAAGGCCCTAACTATTCGATCTGGTGGAGCAACGCCCTAGAGTGAAGCCTAGGTTGCCCGGAACGTGGAAATGACCATCACTTTCACACTGGTTTCAATTATTCGTTTCATACGATGGGAAAACTGTTGCATCTTTATCGTATTTTATGCTCCTGGCGTTGACTTCTTAGGCCCTAACTATTCGATCTTGTGGAACAACGCCCTAGAGTGAAGCCTAGGTTGCCTCGACCGTAGAAATGACCATCACTTTCACACCGGTTGCAATTATCTCTGTTATAGAATTGAAAGGCTGTTGTATTTTTATTGTATTTTATACTTCAGGCGTTGACTTCTGAGGCCGTAGCTATTCGATGTGGTGGAAGAACGCCATACAGTGAAGCCTAGGTTGCGCGGAACGTAGAAATGACCATAAGTGTCATACTGGTTGCAATTATTCGGTTTATACGATGGAAATACTGTTGTATTTATATTGTATTTTATGCTTCTGGCGTTCACTTCTTAGGCCCTAACTATTCGATCTGGTGGAACAACACCCTAGGGTGAAGCCTAGGTTGCCCGGAACGTAGAAATGACCATAGCTTTTACACTGGTAGCAATTATTCGTTTTATACAATGGAAAAACCGTTCTATTTATTTTGTATTTTATGCTTCTGGCGTTGACTTCTTAGGCTTTAACTATTCGATCTGGTGGAACAACGCCGTAGAGTGAAGCCTAGGTTGACCGGGACGTAGAAATGACCATTACTTTCACACTGCTTGCAATTTTTCGTTTTATACGATGGAAAAACTGTTGCATCTTTATCGTATTTTATGCTTCTGGCGTTGACTTCTTAGGCCGTAACTATCCGATCTGGTGGAGCAACGCCCTGGAGTGAAACCTGGGTTGCCCGTAACGTAGAAATGACCACTACTATCACACTGGTTGCAAATTATTCCTGCTATACGATGGAGAAACTGTTGTATTTTTATTGCATTTTATGCTTCTGGCGTTCACTTCTTAGGCCCTAACTATTCGATCTGGTGGAACAACGCCCTAGGGAGAAGCCTAGGTTGCCCGGAACGTAGAAATGACCATAGCTTTTACACTCGTAGCAATTATTCGTTTTATACAATGGAAAAACCGTTCTATTTATTTTGTATTTTATGCTTCGGGCGTTGACTTCTAAGGCCCTAACTATGCAATCTGTAGGAGCAACGCCCTAGGGGGAAGCCTAGGTTGCTCGGAACGTTGAAATGACCATAACCTTCACACTGGTTGCAATTATTCGTTTTATACGATGGAAAAGCTGTTGTATTTATATCGTATTTTATGCTTCTGGCGTTGACTTCTTAGGCCCTAACTATTCCATCTGGTGGAACAACGCCCTAGGGGAAGTCTAGGTTGCCCGGAAAGTAGAAATGACCATAACTTTCACGCTGGTAGCAATTATTCGTTTTATACGATGGAAAAACTGTTCTATTTATTTTGTATTTTATGCTTCGGGCGTTGACTTCTAAGGCCCTAACTATTCGATCTGGTGGAGCAACGCCCTAGAGTGAAGCCTACTTTGCCCGGTACGTAGAAATGACCATCACTTTCAAAATGGTTGCAATTGTTCGTGTTATATGATGTAAAAACTGTTGTATTTTTATTGCATTTTATGCTTCGGGCATTGACTTCTAAGGCCCTAACTATTCAATCTGTTGGAGCAACGCCCTAGGGTGAAGCCTAGGTTGCCCGGAAAGTAGAAATGACCATAACTTTCATACTGGTTGCAATTATTCGTTTTATATGGTGGAAAAACTGTTGTATTTATATCGTATTTTATGCTTCTGGCGTTCATTTCTTAGGCCCTAACTATTCGATATGGTGGAACAACGCCCTAGGGTGAAGCCTAGGTTGCCCGGAACGTAGAAATGACCATAAATTTTACACTGGTAGCAATTATTCGTTTTATACAATGGAAAAACTGCTGTATTTATATTGTATTTTATGCTTCTGGCGTTGACTTCTTAGGCCCTAACTATTCGATCTGGTGGAGCAATGCCTCAGAGTTAAGTCTAGGATGCCCGAAACGCCGAAATGATCATTACTTTCACGCTTGTTGCAATTATTCCTGTTATACGATCAAAAGACCGTTGTATTTTTATTGTATTTTATGCTTCAGGCGTAGGCTTCTAAGGCCGTAGCAATTCGATCTGGTGGAGCAACACCCTGGAGTGAAGCCTGGGTTGCCCGGAACGTGGAAATGACCAGAACTCTCGCACTGGTTGCAATTATTCGTTTTATACGATGTAAAAGCTGTTGTATTTATATCGTATTTTATGCTTCTGGCGTTTACTTCTTAGGCCCTAACTATGCGACCTGGTGGAGCAACGCCCTAGAGTGAAACCTAGGTTGGCCGGAACGTAGAAATGACCATTACATTCACACTGGTTGCTATTATTCCTGTTATACGATGGAAAAACTGTTGTATTTTTATTGAATTCTATGCTTCTGGCGTTTAATTCTAACTCGCTAGCTATTTGATCTGGTG
This sequence comes from Calliopsis andreniformis, assembly GCF_051401765.1. Lineage (NCBI taxonomy): Eukaryota > Metazoa > Arthropoda > Insecta > Hymenoptera > Andrenidae > Calliopsis > Calliopsis andreniformis. The sequence goes on along the minus strand of NW_027480426.1, from coordinate 19,642,755 downwards.
GAGCAACGACCTAGAGTGATGCCTAGGTTGCCCGGAACGTAGAAATGACAATTACTTTCACACTGTTTGGTATTATTCATTTTGTACGATGTAAAAGCTGTTGCATTTATATTGTATTTTATGCCTCTGGCGTTGACTTCTAAGGCCGTAGCTATTGGATATGGTGGAGCACCGCCCTAGAGTGAAGCCTAGGTTGCCCGGAATATAGAAATGACCATAACTTTCACACTGGTTGCAATTATTCGTTTTCTACGATGGAAAAACTGTTGTATTAATATTGTTTTTTATGCTTCTGGCGTTCACTTCTTAGGGCCTAACTATTCGATCTGATGCAGCAATGCCCTAGGGTGAAGCCTGAGTTGCCCGGAACGTAAAAATGACCATAACTTTTACACTGGTAGCAATTATTCGTTTTATACAATGGAAAAACTGTTCTATTTAATTTGTATTTTATGCTTCGGGCGTTGACTTCTTTGGCCCTAACAATTCGATCTGGTGGAGCAACGCCCTAGAGTGAAGCCTAGGTTGCCTGGAACGTACAAATGACCATCACTTTCACACGGGTTGCAATTATTCCTGTTATAGGATGGAAAGACTGTTGTATTTTTATTGCATTTTATGCTTCTGGCGTTCACTTCTTAGGCCCTAACTAATCCATCTGGTGGAGCACCGCCCTAGAGTGAAGCCTAGGTTGCCCGGAACGTAGAAATGACCATAACTTTTACACTGGTTGCAATTATTCGTTTTTTACGATGGAAAAGCTGTTATATTTTTATTGTATTTTATGCTTCGGGCGTTGACTTCTAAGGCCCTAACTGTTTGATCTGGTGGAGCATCGCCGTAGAGTGAAGCCTAGGTTGCCCGGAACGTAGAAATGACCATAACTTTCACACTGGTTACAATTATTTGTTTTATACGATGGAAAAGCTGTTGTATTTATATCGTATTTTATGCTTCTGGCGTTGACTTCTTAGGCCCTAACTATTCCATCTGGTGGAACAACGCCCTAGGGTAAAGCCCAGGTTGCGCGGAACGTAGAAATAACCATAACTTTCACACTGGTAGCAATTATTCATTTTATACGATGGAAAAACTGTTTTATTTATTTTGTATTATAAGCTTCGGTCGTTGACTTCTAAGGCCCTAACTATTCGATCTGGTGGAGCAACGCCCTAGAGTGAAGCCTAGGTTGCTCGGAACGTAGAAATGACCATCACTTTCACACTGGTTGCAATTATTCGTTTCATACGATGGGAAAACTGTTGCATCTTTATCGTATTTTATGCTCCTGGCGTTGACTTCTTAGGCCCTAACTATTCGATCTTGTGGAACAACGCCCTAGAGTGAAGCCTAGGTTGCCCGGAACGTAGAAATGACCATAACTTTTACACTGGTTGCAATTATTCGTTTTATATGGTGGAAAAACTGTTGTATTTATATCGTATTTTATGCTTCTGGCGTTCACTTCTTAGGCCCTAACTATTCGATATGGTGGAACAACGCCCTAGGGTGAAGCCTAGGTTGCCCGGAACGTAGAAATGACCATAAATTTTACACTGGTAGCAATTATTCGTTTTATACAATGGAAAAACTGCTGTATTTATATTGTATTTTATGCTTCTGGCGTTGACTTCTTAGGCCCTAACTATTCGATCTGGTGGAGCAATGCCTCAGAGTTAAGTCTAGGATGCCCGAAACGCCGAAATGATCATAACTTTCACGCTTGTTGCAATTATTCCTGTTATACGATCAAAAGACCGTTGTATTTTTATTGTATTTTATGCTTCAGGCGTAGGCTTCTAAGGCCGTAGCAATTCGATCTGGTGGAGCAACACCCTGGAGTGAAGCCTGGGTTGCCCGGAACGTGGAAATGACCAGAACTCTCGCACTGGTTGCAATTATTCGTTTTATACGATGTAAAAGCTGTTGTATTTATATCGTATTTTATGCTTCTGGCGTTGACTTCTTAGGCCCTAACTATGCGACCTGGTGGAGCAACGCCCTAGAGTGAAACCTAGGTTGGCCGGAACGTAGAAATGACCATTACATTCACACTGGTTGCTATTATTCCTGTTATACGATGGAAAAACTGTTGTATTTTTATTGAATTCTATGCTTCTGGCGTTTAATTCTAACTCGCTAGCTATTTGATCTGGTGGAGCAACGACCTAGAGTGATGCCTAGGTTGCCCGGAACGTAGAAATGACAATTACTTTCACACTGTTTGGTATTATTCATTTTGTACGATGTAAAAGCTGTTGCATTTATATTGTATTTTATGCCTCTGGCGTTGACTTCTAAGGCCGTAGCTATTGGATATGGTGGAGCACCGCCCTAGAGTGAAGCCTAGGTTGCCCGGAATATAGAAATGACCATAACTTTCACACTGGTTGCAATTATTCGTTTTCTACGATGGAAAAACTGTTGTATTAATATTGTTTTTTATGCTTCTGGCGTTCACTTCTTAGGGCCTAACTATTCGATCTGATGCAGCAATGCCCTAGGGTGAAGCCTGAGTTGCCCGGAATGTAAAAATGACCATAACTTTTACACTGGTAGCAATTATTCGTTTTATACAATGGAAAAACTGTTCTATTTAATTTGTATTTTATGCTTCGGGCGTTGACTTCTTTGGCCCTAACAATTCGATCTGGTGGAGCAACGCCCTAGAGTGAAGCCTAGGTTGCCTGGAACGTACAAATGACCATCACTTTCACACGGGTTGCAATTATTCCTGTTATAGGATGGAAAGACTGTTGTATTTTTATTGCATTTTATGCTTCTGGCGTTCACTTCTTAGGCCCTAACTAATCCATCTGGTGGAGCACCGCCCTAGAGTGAAGCCTAGGTTGCCCGGAACGTAGAAATGACCATAACTTTTACACTGGTTGCAATTATTCGTTTTTTACGATGGAAAAGCTGTTATATTTTTATTGTATTTTATGCTTCGGGCGTTGACTTCTAAGGCCCTAACTGTTTGATCTGGTGGAGCATCGCCGTAGAGTGAAGCCTAGGTTGCCCGTAACGTAGAAATGACCATAACTTTCACACTGGTTACAATTATTTGTTTTATACGATGGAAAAGCTGTTGTATTTATATCGTATTTTATGCTTCTGGCGTTGACTTCTTAGGCCCTAACTATTCCATCTGGTGGAACAACGCCCTAGGGTAAAGCCCAGGTTGCGCGGAACGTAGAAATAACCATAACTTTCACACTGGTAGCAATTATTCATTTTATACGATGGAAAAACTGTTTTATTTATTTTGTATTATAAGCTTCGGTCGTTGACTTCTAAGGCCCTAACTATTCGATCTGGTGGAGCAACGCCCTAGAGTGAAGCCTAGGTTGCCCGGAACGTAGAAATGACCATCACTTTCACACTGGTTGCAATTATTCGTTTCATACGATGGGAAAACTGTTGCATCTTTATCGTATTTTATGCTCCTGGCGTTGACTTCTTAGGCCCTAACTATTCGATCTTGTGGAACAACGCCCTAGAGTGAAGCCTAGGTTGCCTCGAACGTAGAAATGACCATCACTTTCACACCGGTTGCAATTATTTCTGTTATAGAATGGAAAGACTGTTGTATTTTTATTGTATTTTATACTTCAGGCGTTGACTTCTGAGGCCGTAGCTCTTCGATGTGGTGGAAGAACGCCATACAGTGAAGCCTAGGTTGCGCGGAACGTAGAAATGACCATAAGTGTCATACTGGTTGCAATTATTCGGTTTATACGATGGAAAAACTGTTGTATTTATATTGTATTTTATGCTTCTGGCGTTCACTTCTTAGGCCCTAACTATTCGATCTGGTGGAACAACACCCTAGGGTGAAGCCTAGGTTGCCCGGAACGTAGAAATGACCATAGCTTTTACACTGGTAGCAATTATTCGTTTTATACAATGGAAAAACCGTTCTATTTATTTTGTATTTTATGCTTCTGGCGTTGACTTCTTAGGCTTTAACTATTCGATCTGGTGGAACAACGCCGTAGAGTGAAGCCTAGGTTGCCCGGAACGTAGAAATGACCATTACTTTCACACTGCTTGCAATTATTCGTTATATACGATGGAAAAACTGTTGCATCTTTATCGTATTTTATGCTTCTGGCGTTGACTTCTTAGGCCGTAACTATCCGATCTGGTGGAGCAACGCCCTGGAGTGAAACCTGGGTTGCCCGTAACGTAGAAATGACCACTACTATCACACTGGTTGCAAATTATTCCTGCTATACGATGGAGAAACTGTTGTATTTTTATTGCATTTTATGCTTCTGGCGTTCACTTCTTAGGCCCTAACTATTCGATCTGGTGGAACAACGCCCTAGGGAGAAGCCTAGGTTGCCCGGAACGTAGAAATGACCATAGCTTTTACACTCGTAGCAATTATTCGTTTTATACAATGGAAAAACCGTTCTATTTATTTTGTATTTTATGCTTCGGGCGTTGACTTCTAAGGCCCTAACTATTCAATCTGTTGGAGCAAAGCCCTAGGGTGAAGCCTAGGTTGCTCGGAAAGTAGAAATGACCATAACTTTCACACGGGTTGCAATTATTCCTGTTATAGGATGGAAAGACTGTTGTATCTTTATTGTATTTTATACTTCAGGCGTTGACTTCTGAGGCCGTAGCTATTCGTTGTGGTGGAAGAACGCCATACAGTGAAGCCTAGGTTGCCCGGAATATAGAAATGACCATAACTTTCACACTGGTTGCAATTATTCGTTTTCTACGATGGAAAAACTGTTGTATTTTAATTGCATTTTTTGCTTCGGGCATTGACTTCTAAGGCCCTAACTATGCAATCTGTTGGAGCAACGCCCTAGGGGGAAGCCTAGGTTGCTCGGAACGTTGAAATGACCATAACCTTCACACTGGTTGCAATTATTCGTTTTATACGATGGAAAAGCTGTTGTATTTATATCGTATTTTTTGCTTCTGGCGTTGACTTCTTAGGCCCTAACTATTCCATCTGGTGGAACAACGCCCTAGGGGAAGTCTAGGTTGCCCGGAAAGTAGAAATGACCATAACTTCCACGCTGGTAGCAATTATTCGTTTTATACGATGGAAAAACTGTTCTATTTATTTTGTATTTTATGCTTCGGGCGTTGACTTCTAAGGCCCTAACTATTCAATCTGTTGGAGCAACGCCTTAGGGTGAAGCCTAGGTTGCCCGGAAAGTAGAAATGACCATAACTTTCATACTGGTTGCAATTATTCGTTTTATATGGTGGAAAAACTGTTGTATTTATATCGTATTTTATGCTTCTGGCGTTCACTTCTTAGGCCCTAACTATTCGATATGGTGGAACAACGCCCTAGGGTGAAGACTAGGTTGCCCGGAACGTAGAAATGACCATAACTTTTACACTGGTAGCAATTATTCGTTTTATACAATGGAAAAACTGCTGTATTTATATTGTATTTTATGCTTCTGGCGTTGACTTCTTAGGCCCTAACTATTCGATCTGGTGGAGCAATGCCTCAGAGTTAAGTCTAGGATGCCCGAAACGCCGAAATGATCATTACTTTCACGCTTGTTGCAATTATTCCTGTTATACGATCAAAAGACCGTTGTATTTTTATTGTATTTTATGCTTCAGGCGTAGGCTTCTAAGGCCGTAGCTATTCGATCTGGTGGAGCAACACCCTGGAGTGAAGCCTGGGTTGCCCGGAACGTGGAAATGACCAGAACTCTCACACTGGTTGCAATTATTCGTTTTATACGATGTAAAAGCTGTTGTATTTATATCGTATTTTATGCTTCTGGCGTTGACTTCTTAGGCCCTAACTATGCGACCTGGTGGAGCAACGCCCTAGAGTGAAACCTAGGTTGGCCGGAACGTAGAAATGACCATTACATTCACTCTGGTTGCTATTATTCCTGTTATACGATGGAAAAACTGTTGTATTTTTATTGAATTCTATGCTTCTGGCGTTTAATTCTAACTCGCTAGCTATTTGATCTGGTGGAGCAACGACCTAGAGTGATGCCTAGGTTGCCCGGAACGTAGAAATGACAATTGCTTTCACACTGTTTGGTATTATTCATTTTGTACGATGTAAAAGCTGTTGTATTTATATTGCATTTTATGCCTCTGGCGTTGACTTCTAAGGCCGTAGCTATTGGATATGGTGGAGCACCGCCCTAGAGTGAAGCCTAGGTTGCTCGGATATAGAAATGACCATAACTTTCACACTGGTTGCAATTATTCGTTTTCTACGATGGAAAAACTGTTGTATTCATATTATTTTTTATGCTTCTGGCGTTCACTTCTTAGGGCCTAACTATTCGATCTGATGCAGCAATGCCCTAGGGTGAAGCCTAGGTTGCCTGGAACGTAAAAATGACCATCACTTTCACACGGGTTGCAATTATTCGTTTTATACGATGGAAAAACTGTTGTATTTATTTTGTATTTTATGCTTGTGGCGTTGACTTCTAAGGCCCTAACTATTCGATCTGGTAGAGCAGCGCCCTAGAGTGAACCCTAGGTTGCCCGGTAAGTAGAAATGACCATAAGTTTCATACTGGTTGCAATTATTCGTTTAATACGATGGAAAAACTGTTGTATTTATATTGTATTTTATGCTTCTGGCGTTCACTTCTTAGGCCCTAACTATTCGATCTGGTGGTACAACGCCCTAGGGTGAAGCGTAGGTTGCCCGGAACGTAGAAATGACCATAACTTTTACACTGTCAGCAATTATTCGTTTTATACAATGGAAAAACCGTTCTATTTATTTTGTATTTTATGCTTCGGGCGTTGACTTCTAAGGCCCTAACTGTTTGATCTGGTGGAGCATCGCCGTAGAGTGAAGCCTAGGTTGCCCGGAACGTAGAAATGACCATAACTTTCACACTGGTTGCTATTATTCCTTTTATACGATGGAAAAACTGTTATATTTATATTGTATTTAAGCTTCTGGCGTTGACTTCTGAGGCCGCTGCTATTCGATGTGGTGGAAGAACGCCATAGAGCGAAGTCTAGGCAGCCCGGATCGGAGAAATGTCCATATCTTTCACACTGTTTGCAATTTTTCGTTTTATACGATGGAAAAACTGTTTTATTTATTTTGTATTTAATGCTTCGGGCGTTGGCTTCGAAGGCCCTAACTGTTTGATCTGGAGGACCAACGCCCTAGAGGGAAGCCTAGGTTGCCCGGAACGTAGAAATGACCATAACTTTTACACTGGAAGCAATTATTCGTTTTATACAATGGAAAAACTGTTCTATTTATTTTGTATTTAATGCTTCGGGCGTTGGCTTCGAAGGCCCTAACTGTTTGATCTGGTGGAGCAACGCCCTAGAGTGAAGCCTAGGTTGCCCGGAACGTAGAAATGACCATAACTTTCACACTGGTTACAATTATTTGTTTTATACGATGGAAAAGCTGTTGTATTTATATCGTATTTTATGCTTCTGGCGTTGACTTCTTAGGCTCTAACTATTCCATCTGGTGGAACACCGCCCTAGGGTAAAGCCCAGGTTGCGCGGAACGTAGTAATGACCATAACTTTCACACTGGTAGCAATTATTCATTTTATACGATGGAAAAACTGTTTTATTTATTTTGTATTTTAAGCTTCGGGCGTTGACTTCTAAGGCCCTAACTATTCGATCTGGGGGAGCAACGCCCTAGAGTGAAGCCTAGGTTGCCCGGAACGTAGAAATGACCATCACTTTCACACTGCTTGCAATCATTCGTTTTATACGATGGAAAAACTGTTGCATCTTTATCGTATTTTATGCTTCTGGCGTTGACTTCTTAGGCCGTAACTATCCGATCTGGTGGAGCAACGCCCTGGAGTGAAACCTGGGTTGCCCGGAACGTAGAAATGACCACTACTATCACACTGGTTGCAAATTATTCATGCTATACGATGGAAAAACTGTTGTATTTTTATTGCATTTTATGCTTCTGGCGTTCACTTCTTAGGCCCTAACTATTCGATCTGGTGGAGCAATGCCTCAGAGTTAAGTCTAGGATGACCGAAACGCCGAAATGATCATTACTTTCACGCTTGTTGCAATTATTCGTGTTATACGATCAAAAGACCGTTGTATTTTTATTGTATTTTATGCTTCAGGCGTAGGCTTCTAAGGCCGTAGCTATTCGATCTGGTGGAGCAACACCCTGGAGTGAAGCCTGGGTTGCCCGGAACGTGGAAATGACCAGAACTCTCACACTGGTTGCAATTATTCGTTTTATACGATGTAAAAGCTGTTGTATTTATATCGTATTTTATGCTTCTGGCGTTGACTTCTTAGGCCCTAACTATGCGAGCTGGTGGAGCAACGCCCTAGAGTGAAACCTAGGTTGGCCGGAACGTAGAAATGACCATTACATTCACACTGGTTGCTATTATTCCTGTTATACGATGGAAAAACTGTTGTATTTTTATTGAATTCGATGCTTCTGGCGTTTAATTCTAACTCGCTAGCCATTTGATCTGGTGGAGCAACGACCTAGAGTGATGCCTAGGTTGCCCGGAACGTAGAAATGACAATTACTTTCACACTGTTTGGTATTATTCATTTTGTACGATGTAAAAGCTGTTGTATTTATATTGTATTTTATGCCTCTGGCGTTGACTTCTAAGGCCGTAGCTATTGGATATGGTGGAGCACCGCCCAAGAGTGAAGCCTAGGTTGCTCGGAATATAGAAATGACCATAACTTTCACACTGGTTGCAATTATTCGTTTCCTACGATGGAAAAACTGTTGTATTCATATTGTTTTTTATGCTTCTGGCGTTCACTTCTTAGGGCCTAACTATTCGATCAGATGCAGCAATGCCCTAGGGTGAAGCCTAGGTTGCCCGGAACGTAAAAATGACCATAACTTTTACACTGGTAGCAATTATTCGTTTTATACAATGGAAAAACTGTTCTATTTAATTTGTATTTTATGCTTCGGGCGTTGACTTCTTTGGCCCTAACAATTCGATCTGGTGGAGCAACGCCCTAGAGTGTAGCCTAGGTTGCCTGGAACGTACAAATGACCATCACTTTCACACGGGTTGCAATTATTCCTGTTATAGGATGGAAAGACTGTTGTATTTTTATTGCATTTTATGCTTCTGGCGTTCACTTCTTAGGCCCTAACTATTCCATCTCGTGGAGCACCGCCCTAGAGTGAAGCCTAGGTTGCCCGGAACGTAGAAATGACCATAACTTTTACACTGGAAGCAATTATTCGTTTTATACAATGGAAAAACTGTTCTATTTATTTTGTATTTAATGCTTCGGGCGTTGGCTTCGAAGGCCCTAACTGTTTGATCTGGAGGACCAACGCCCTAGAGGGAAGCCTAGGTTGCCCGGAACGTAGAAATGACCATAACTTTCACACTGGTTGCTATTATTCGTTTTATAAGATGGAAAAACTGTTATATTTATATTGTATTTTATGCTTCAGGCGTTGACTTCTGAGGCCGTAGCTATTCGATGTGGTGGAAGAACGCCATAGAGTGAAGCCTAGGTTGCCCGGAACGTAGAAATTTCCATATCTTTCACACTGTTTGCAATTATTCATTTTATACGGTGGCAAAACTGTTGCATTTATATTGTATTTTATGCTTCTGGCGTTGACTTCTAAGGACCTAACTATTCGATCTGGTGGAGCAACGCCCTAGAGTGAAGCCTAGGTTGCTCGGAATGTAGAAATAACCATAACTTTCACACTGGTTGCAAATATTCGTTTTTTACGATGGAAAAGCTGTTATATTTTTATTGTATTTTATGCCTCTGGCGTCGACTTCTAAGGCCCTAGCTATTCGATCTAGTGGAGCAACGCCCTAGGGTGAAGCCTAGGTTGCCCGGAACGTAGAAATGACCATTACTTTCACACTGTTTGCAATTATTCCTTTTATACGATGTAAAAGCGGTTGTATTTATATTGTATTTTATGCTTCTGGCGTTGACTTCTTAGGCCCTAACTATTCGATCTGGTGGAGCAAAGCCTCAGAGTTAAGTCTAGGATGCCCGAAACGCCGAAATGATCATTATTTTCACGCTTATTGCAATTATTCCTGTAATACGATGAAACGACTGTTGTATTTTTATTGTATCTTATGTTCCTGGCGTTGACTTCTAAGGCCCTAACTATTCGATCTGGTGGAGAAACACCCTGGAGTGAAGCCTAGGTTGCCCGGAACGTGGAAATGACCAGAACTCTCACACTGGTTGCAATTATTCGTTTTATACGATGTAAAAGCTGTTGTATATATATCGTATTCTATGCTTCTGGCGTTGACTTCTTAGGCCCTAACTATGCGACCTGGTGGAGCAACGCCCTAGAGTGAAACCTAGGTTGGCCGGAACGTAGAAATGACCATTACATTCACACTGGTTGCTATTATTCCTGTTATACGATGGAAAAACTGTTGTATTTTTATTGAATTCTATGCTTCTGGCGTTTAATTCTAACTCGCTAGCCATTTGATCTGGTGGAGCAACGACCTAGAGTGATGCCTAGGTTGCCCGGAACGTAGAAATGACAATTACTTTCACACTGTTTGGTATTATTCATTTTGTACGATGTAAAAGCTATTGTATTTATATTGTATTTTATGCCTCTGGCGTTGACTTCTAAGGCCGTAGCTATTGGATATGGTGGAGCACCGCCCTAGAGTGAAGCCTAGGTTGCTCGGAATATAGAAATGGCCATAACTTCCACACTGGTTGCAATTATTCGTTTTCTACGATGGAAAAACTGTTGTATTCATATTGTTTTTTATGCTTCTGGCGTTCACTTCTTAGGGCCTAACTATTCGATCTGATGCAGCAATGCCCTAGGGTGAAGCCTAGGTTGCCTGGAACGTACAAATGACCATCACTTTCACGCGGGTTGCAATTATTCCTGTTATAGGATGGAAAGACTGTTGTATTTTTATTGCATTTTATGCTTCTGGCGTTCACTTCTTAGGCCCTAACTATTCCATCTGGTGGAGCACCGCCCTAGAGTGAAGCCTAGGTTGCCCGGAACGTAGAAATGACCATAACTTTTACACTGGTAGCAATTATTCGTTTTATACAATGGAAAAACTGTTCTATTTATTTTGTATTTAATGCTTCGGGCGTTGGCTTTGAAGGCCCTAACTGTTTGATCTGGAGGACCAACGCCCTAGAGTGAAGCCTAGGTTGCCCGGAACGTAGAAATGACCATAACTTTCACACTGGTTGCTATTATTCGTTTTATAAGATGGAAAAACTGTTATATTTATATTGTATTTTATGCTTCAGGCGTTGACTTCTGAGGCCGTAGCTATTCGATGTGGTGGAAGAACGCCATAGAGTGAAGCCTAGGTTGCCCGGAACGTAGAAATTTCCATATCTTTCACACTGTTTGCAATTATTCATTTTATACGGTGGCAAAACTGTTGTATTTATATTGTATTTTATGCTTCTGGCGTTGACTTCTAAGGACCTAACTATTCGATCTGGTGGAGCAACGCCCTAGAGTGAAGCCTAGGTTGCTCGGAATGTAGAAATAACCATAACTTTCACACTGGTTGCAATTATTCGTTTTTTACGATGGAAAAGCTGTTATATTTTTATTGTATTTTATGCCTCTGGCGTCGACTTCTAAGGCCCTAGCTATTCGATCTAGTGGAGCAACGCCCTAGGGTGAAGCCTAGGTTGCCCGGAACGTAGAAATGACCATTACTTTCACACTGTTTGCAATTATTCCTTTTATACGATGGAAAAGCGGTTGTATTTATATTGTATTTTATGCTTCTGGCGTTGACTTCTTAGGCCCTAACTATTCGATCTGGTGGAGCAAAGCCTCAGAGTTAAGTCTAGGATGCCCGAAACGCCGAAATGATCATTATTTTCACGCTTATTGCAATTATTCCTGTAATACGATGAAACGACTGTTGTATTTTTATTGTATCTTATGTTCCTGGCGTTGACTTCTAAGGCCCTAACTATTCGATCTGGTGGAGCAACACCCTGGAGTGAAGCCTAGGTTGCCCGGAACGTGGAAATGACCAGAACTCTCACACTGGTTGCAATTATTCGTTTTATACGATGTAAAAGCTGTTGTATATATATCGTATTTTATGCTTCTGGCGTTGACTTCTTAGGCCCTAACTATTCGACCTGGTGGAGCAACGCCCTAGAGTGAAACCTAGGTTGCCCGGAACGTAGAAATGACCATTACATTCACACTGGTTGCAATTATTCCTGTTATACGATGGAAAAACTGTTGTATTTTTATTGTATTCTATGCTTCTGGCGTTTAATTCTAAGTCGCTAGCTATTTGATCTGGTGGAGCAACCACCTAGAGTGATGCCTAGGTTGCCCGGAACGTAGGAATAACCATTACTTTCACACTGTTTGCAATTATTCCTTTTATACGATGGAAAAGCTGTTGTATTTATATCGTATTTTATGCTTCTGGCGTTGACTTCTTAGGCCCTAACTATTCGACCTGGTGGAGCAACGCCCTTGAGTGAAACCTAGGTTGCCCGGAACGTAGAAATGACCATTACATTCACACTGGTTGCAATTATTCCTGTTATACGATGGAAAAACTGTTGTACTTTTATTGTATTCTATGCTTCTGGCGTTTAATTCTAAGTCGCTAGCTATTTGATCTGGTGGAGCTACCACCTAGAGTGATGCCTATGTTGCCCGGAACGTAGGAATAACCATAACTTTCACACTGGTTGCAATTATTTGTTTTATACGATGGAAAAGCTGTTGTATTTATATCGTATTTTATGCTTCGGGCGTTGACTTCTAAGGCCCTAACTGTTTGATCTGGTGGAGCAACGCCCTAGAGTGAAGCCTAGGTTGCCCGGAACGTAGAAATGACCATAACTTTCACACTGGTTGCTATTACTCGTTTTATACGATGGAAAAGCCGTTATATTTAAATTGTATTTAAGCTTCTGGCGTTGACTTCTGAGGCCGCTGCTATTCGATCTGGTGGAAGAACGCCATAGAGTGAAGCCTAGGTAGCCCGGATCGTAGAAATGTCCATATCTTTCAAACTGTTTGCAATTTTTCGTTTTATACGATGGAAAAACTGTTTTATTTATTTTGTATTTTATGCTTCGGGCGTTGACTTCTAAGGCCGTAACTATTCTATCTGGTGGAACTGCGGCCTAGGGTGAAGCCTAGGTTGCCCGGAACGTAGAAATGACCATAACTTTTACACTGGTAGCAATTAATCGTTTTATACAATGGAAAAACTGTTCTATTTATTTTGTACATAATGTTTCGGGCGTTGACTTCTAAGACCCTAACTGTTTGATCTGGTGGAGCAACGCCCTAGAGTGAAGCCTAGGTTGCCCGGAACGTAGAAATGACCATAACTTTCACACCGGTTACAATTATTTGTTTTATACGATGGAAAAGCTGTTGTATTTATATCGTATTTTATGCTTCTGGCGTCGACTTCTAAGGCCCTAGCTATTCGATCTAGTGGAGCAACGCCCTAGGGTGAAGCCTAGGTTGCCCGGAACGTAGAAATGACCACTACTATCACACTGGTTGCAAATTATTCCTGCTATACGATGGAAAAACTGTTGTATTTTTATTGCATTTTATGCTTCTGGCGTTCACTTCTTAGGCCCTAACTATTCGATCTGGTGGAGCAATGCCTCAGAGTTAAGTCTAGGATGACCGAAACGCCGAAATGATCATTACTTTCACGCTTGTTGCAATTATTCGTGTTATACGATCAAAAGACCGTTGTATTTTTATTGTATTTTATGCTTCAGGCGTAGGCTTCTAAGGCCGTAGCTATTCGATCTGGTGGAGCAACACCCTGGAGTGAAGCCTGGGTTGCCCGGAACGTGGAAATGACCAGAACTCTCACACTGGTTGCAATTATTCGTTTTATACGATGTAAAAGCTGTTGTATTTATATCGTATTTTATGCTTCTGGCGTTGACTTCTTAGGCCCTAACTATGCGAGCTGGTGGAGCAACGCCCTAGAGTGAAACCTAGGTTGGCCGGAACGTAGAAATGACCATTACATTCACACTGGTTGCTATTATTCCTGTTATACGATGGAAAAACTGTTGTATTTTTATTGAATTCGATGCTTCTGGCGTTTAATTCTAACTCGCTAGCCATTTGATCTGGTGGAGCAACGACCTAGAGTGATGCCTAGGTTGCCCGGAACGTAGAAATGACAATTACTTTCACACTGTTTGGTATTATTCATTTTGTACGATGTAAAAGCTGTTGTATTTATATTGTATTTTATGCCTCTGGCGTTGACTTCTAAGGCCGTAGCTATTGGATATGGTGGAGCACCGCCCAAGAGTGAAGCCTAGGTTGCTCGGAATATAGAAATGACCATAACTTTCACACTGGTTGCAATTATTCGTTTCCTACGATGGAAAAACTGTTGTATTCATATTGTTTTTTATGCTTCTGGCGTTCACTTCTTAGGGCCTAACTATTCGATCAGATGCAGCAATGCCCTAGGGTGAAGCCTAGGTTGCCCGGAACGTAAAAATGACCATAACTTTTACACTGGTAGCAATTATTCGTTTTATACAATGGAAAAACTGTTCTATTTAATTTGTATTTTATGCTTCGGGCGTTGACTTCTTTGGTCCTAACAATTCGATCTGGTGGAGCAACGCCCTAGAGTGAAGCCTAGGTTGCCTGGAACGTACAAATGACCATCACTTTCACACGGGTTGCAATTATTCCTGTTATAGGATGGAAAGACTGTTGTATTTTTATTGCATTTTATGCTTCTGGCGTTCACTTCTTAGGCCCTAACTATTCCATCTCGTGGAGCACCGCCCTAGAGTGAAGCCTAGGTTGCCCGGAACGTAGAAATGACCATAACTTTTACACTGGAAGCAATTATTCGTTTTATACAATGGAAAAACTGTTCTATTTATTTTGTATTTAATGCTTCGGGCGTTGGCTTCGAAGGCCCTAACTGTTTGATCTGGAGGACCAACGCCCTAGAGGGAAGCCTAGGTTGCCCGGAACGTAGAAATGACCATAACTTTCACACTGGTTGCTATTATTCGTTTTATAAGATGGAAAAACTGTTATATTTATATTGTATTTTATGCTTCAGGCGTTGACTTCTGAGGCCGTAGCTATTCGATGTGGTGGAAGAACGCCATAGAGTGAAGCCTAGGTTGCCCGGAACGTAGAAATTTCCATATCTTTCACACTGTTTGCAATTATTCATTTTATACGGTGGCAAAACTGTTGCATTTATATTGTATTTTATGCTTCTGGCGTTGACTTCTAAGGACCTAACTATCCGATCTGGTGGAGCAACGCCCTAGAGTGAAGCCTAGGTTGCTCGGAATGTAGAAATAACCATAACTTTCACACTGGTTGCAAATATTCGTTTTTTACGATGGAAAAGCTGTTATATTTTTATTGTATTTTATGCCTCTGGCGTCGACTTCTAAGGCCCTAGCTATTCGATCTAGTGGAGCAACGCCCTAGGGTGAAGCCTAGGTTGCCCGGAACGTAGAAATGACCATTACTTTCACACTGTTTGCAATTATTCCTTTTATACGATGTAAAAGCGGTTGTATTTATATTGTATTTTATGCTTCTGGCGTTGACTTCTTAGGCCCTAACTATTCGATCTGGTGGAGCAAAGCCTCAGAGTTAAGTCTAGGATGCCCGAAACGCCGAAATGATCATTATTTTCACGCTTATTGCAATTATTCCTGTAATACGATGAAACGACTGTTGTATTTTTATTGTATCTTATGTTCCTGGCGTTGACTTCTAAGGCCCTAACTATTCGATCTGGTGGAGCAACACCCTGGAGTGAAGCCTAGGTTGCCCGGAACGTGGAAATGACCAGAACTCTCACACTGGTTGCAATTATGCGTTTTATACGATGTAAAAGCTGTTGTATATATATCGTATTTTATGCTTCTGGCGTTGACTTCTTAGGCCCTAACTATTCGACCTGGTGGAGCAACGCCCTAGAGTGAAACCTAGGTTGCCCGGAACGTAGAAATGACCATTACATTCACACTGGTTGCAATTATTCCTGTTATACGATGGAAAAACTGTTGTATTTTTATTGTATTCTATGCTTCTGGCGTTTAATTCTAAGTCGCTAGCTATTTGATCTGGTGGAGCAACCACCTAGAGTGATGCCTAGGTTGCCCGGAACGTAGGAATAACCATTACTTTCACACTGTTTGCAATTATTCCTTTTATACGATGGAAAAGCTGTTGTATTTATATCGTATTTTATGCTTCTGGCGTTGACTTCTTAGGCCCTAACTATTCGACCTGGTGGAGCAACGCCCTTGAGTGAAACCTAGGTTGCCCGGAACGTAGAAATGACCATTACATTCACACTGGTTGCAATTATTCCTGTTATACGATGGAAAAACTGTTGTACTTTTATTGTATTCTATGCTTCTGGCGTTTAATTCTAAGTCGCTAGCTATTTGATCTGGTGGAGCTACCACCTAGAGTGATGCCTGGGTTGCCCGGAACGTAGGAATAACCATAACTTTCACACTGGTTGCAATTATTTGTTTTATACGATGGAAAAGCTGTTGTATTTATATCGTATTTTATGCTTCGGGCGTTGACTTCTAAGGCCCTAACTGTTTGATCTGGTGGAGCAACGCCCTAGAGTGAAGCCTAGGTTGCCCGGAACGTAGAAATGACCATAACTTTCACACTGGTTGCTATTACTCGTTTTATACGATGGAAAAGCCGTTATATTTAAATTGTATTTAAGCTTCTGGCGTTGACTTCTGAGGCCGCTGCTATTCGATCTGGTGGAAGAACGCCATAGAGTGAAGCCTAGGTAGCCCGGATCGTAGAAATGTCCATATCTTTCAAACTGTTTGCAATTTTTCGTTTTATACGATGGAAAAACTGTTTTATTTATTTTGTATTTTATGCTTCGGGCGTTGACTTCTAAGGCCGTAACTATTCTATCTGGTGGAACTGCGGCCTAGGGTGAAGCCTAGGTTGCCCGGAACGTAGAAACGACCATAACTTTTACACTGGTAGCAATTAATCGTTTTATATAATGGAAAAACTGTTCTATTTATTTTGTACTTAATGCTTCGGGCGTTGACTTCTAAGACCCTAACTGTTTGATCTGGTGGAGCAACGCCCTAGAGTGAAGCCTAGGTTGTCCGGAACGTAGAAATGACCATAACTTTCACACTGGTTACAATTATTTGTTTTATACGATGGAAAAGCTGTTGTATTTATATCGTATTTTATGCTTCTGGCGTTGACTTCTTAGGCCCTAACTATTCCATCTGGTGGAACAACGCCCTAGGGTAAAGCCCAGGTTGCGCGGAACGTAGAAATGACCATAACTTTCACACTGGTAGCAATTATTCATTTTATACGATGGAAAAACTGTTTTATTTATTTTGTATTTTAAGCTTCGGGCGTTGACTTCTAAGGCCCTAACTATTCGATCTGGTGGAGCAACGCCCTAGAGTGAAGCCTAGGTTGCCCGGAACGTAGAAATGACCATCACTTTCACACTGGTTGCAATTACTTGTTTCATACGATGGGAAAACTGTTGCATCTTTATCGTATTTTATGCTCCTGGCGTTGACTTCTTAGGCCCTAACTATTCGATCTTGTGGAACAACGCCCTAGAGTGAAGCCTAGGTTGCCTCGAACGTAGAAATGACCATCACTTTCACACCGGTTGCAATTATTCCTGTTATAGAATGGAAAGACTGTTGTATTTTTATTGTATTTTATACTTCAGGCGCTGACTTCTTAGGCCCTAACTATTCCATCTGGTGGAACAACGCCCTAGGGTAAAGCCCAGATTGCGTGGAACGTAGAAATGACCATAAGTGTCATACTGGTTGCAATTATTCGGTTTATACGATGGAAAAACTGTTGTATTTAGATTGTATTTTATGCTTCTGGCGTTCACTTCTTAGGCCCTAACTATTCGATCTGGTGGAACAACACCCTAGGGTGAAGCCTAGGTTGCCCGGAACGTAGAAATGACCATAGCTTTTACACTCGTAGCAATTATTCGTTTTATACAATGGAAAAACCGTTCTATTTATTTTGTATTTTATGCTTCTGGCGTTGACTTCTTAGGCCTTAACTATTCGATCTGGTGGAACAACGCCCTAGGGTGAAGCCTAGGTTGCCCGGAACGTAGAAATGACCATAGCTTTTACACTCGTAGCAATTATTCGTTTTATACAATGGAAAAACCGTTCTATTTATTTTGTATTTTATGCTTCGGGCGTTGACTTCTAAGGCCCTAACTATTCAATCTGTTGGAGCAAAGCCCTAGGGTGAAGCCTAGGTTGCTCGGAAAGTAGAAATGACCATAAGTTTCATACTGGTTGCAATTATTCGTTTTATACGATGGAAAAACTGCTGTATTTATATTGTATTTTATGCCTCTGGCGTTGACTTCTCAGGCCCTAATTATTCGATCTGGTGGAGCAATGCATCAGAGTTAAGTCTAGGATGCCGGAAACGCCGAAATGATCATTACTTTCACGCTTGTTGCAATTATTCCTGTTATGCGATGAAAAGACTGTTGTATTTTTATTGTATTTTATGCTTCAGACGTGGACTTCTGAGGTCGTAGCTATTCGATGTGGTGGAAGAACGCCATACAGTGAAGCCTAGGTTGCCCGGAACGTATAAATGTCCACTATTTTCACACAGTTTGCAATTATTCATTTAATACGATGGAAATGCTGTTGTATTTATATCGTATTTTATGCTACGGGCGTTGACTTCTTAGGCCCTAACATTTCGATCTGGTGGAGCAACGCCCGACAGTGAAGCCTAGGTTGCCCCTAACGTAGATATGACCATAACCTTCACACAGGTTGCAATTATTGGTTTTATACGGTGTAAAGGCTGTTGTATTTATTTTGTATTTTATTCTTCTGGTGTTGACTTCTTAGGCCCTAACTGTTCGACCTGGTGGAACAACGCCGTAGAGTGAAGCCTAGGTTGCCCGGAACGTAGTAATGACCATAACTTTCACACTGGTTGCTATCATTCGATTTATACGATGGAAAAACTGTTATATTTACATTGTATTTTATACTTCTGGCGTTGACTTCTTAGGGCCTAACTGTTCGATCTGGTGGAACAACGCCCTAGAGTGAAGCCTAGGTTGCCGGTACGTAGAAATGACCAGTACCTTCACAATGTTAGCAATTATTCATTTTATACGATGAACGAACTGTTGTACATATATTGTGTTTTATTCTTCTGGCGTTGACTTCTCAGGCCCTAACTATGCGATCTGGTGGAGCAACGCCCTAGAGTGCTGCCTAGGTAGACCGGAACGTAGAAATGACCATAACCTTCACACTGATTGCTATTAGTCGTTTTATACGGTGGAAAAACTGTTATATTTATATTGTATTTTATCCTTCTGGCGCCGACTTCTAAGGCTCTAGCTATTCGATCTGATGGAGCGACGCCCTAGAGTGAAGCCTAGGTAGCCAGGAACGTAGAAATGACCATAACTTTCACACTGGACGCAATTATTCGTTTTATACGATGGAAAAGCTGTTGTATTTATTTTGTAGTTTATGCTTCTGGCGTTGACTTCTAAGGCCCTAACTGTTTGATCTGGTGGAGCAACGCCCTAGAGTGAAGCCTAGGTTTCCCGGAACGTAGAAATGACCATAACTTTCACACTGGTTGCAATTATTCGTTTTATACGATGTAAAAGCTGTTGTATTTATATCGTATTTTATGCTTCTGGCGTTGACTTCTTAGGCCCTAACTATGCGACCTGGTGGAGCAACGCCCTAGAGTGAAACCTAGGTTGGCCGGAACGTAGAAATGACCATTACATTCACACTGGTTGCTATTAATCCTGTTATACGATGGAAAAACTGTTGTATTTTTATTGAATTCTATGCTTCTGGCGTTTAATTCTAACTCGCTAGCCATTTGATCTGGTGGAGCAACGACCTAGAGTGATGCCTAGGTTGCCCGGAACGTAGAAATGACAATTACTTTCACACTGTTTGGTATTATTCATTTTGTACGATGTAAAAGCTGTTGTATTTATATTGTATTTTATGCCTCTGGCGTTGACTTCTAAGGCCGTAGCTATTGGATATGGTGGAGCACCGCCCTAGAGTGAAGCCTAGGTTGCTCGGAATATAGAAATGACCATAACTTTCACACTGGTTGCAATTATTCGTTTTCTACGATGGAAAAACTGTTGTATTCATATTGTTTTTTATGCTTCTGGCGTTCACTTCTTAGGGCCTAACTATTCGATCTGATGCAGCAATGCCCTAGGGTGAAGCCTAGGTTGCCCGGAACGTAAAAATGACCATAACTTTTACACTGGTAGCAATTATTCGTTTTATACAATGGAAAAACTGTTCTATTTAATTTGTATTTTATGCTTCGGGCGTTGACTTCTTTGGCCCTAACAATTCGATCTGGTGGAGCAACGCCCTAGAGTGAAGCCTAGGTTGCCTGGAACGTACAAATGACCATCACTTTCACGCGGGTTGCAATTATTCCTGTTATAGGATGGAAAGACTGTTGTATTTTTATTGCATTTTATGCTTCTGGCGTTCACTTCTTAGGCCCTAACTATTCCATCTGGTGGAGCACCGCCCTAGAGTGAAGCCTAGGTTGCGCGGAACGTAGAAATGACCATAACTTTTACTCTGGTTGCTATTATTCGTTTTATAAGATGGAAAAACTGTTATATTTATATTGTATTTTATGCTTCAGGCGTTGACTTCTGAGGCCGTAGCTATTCGACGTGGTGGAAGAACGCCATAGAGTGAAGCCTAGGTTGCCCGGAACGTAGAAATTTCCATATCTTTCACACTGTTTGCAATTATTCATTTTATACGGTGGCAAAACTGTTGCATTTATATTGTATTTTATGCTTCTGTCGTTGACTTCTTAGGCCCTAACTATTCGATCTGGTGGAGCAAAGCCTCAGAGTTAAGTCTAGGATGCCCGAAACGCCGAAATGATCATTATTTTCACGCTTATTGCAATTATTCCTGTAATACGATGAAACGACTGTTGTATTTTTATTGTATCTTATGTTCCTGGCGTTGACTTCTAAGGCCCTAACTATTCGATCTGGTGGAGCAACACCCTGGAGTGAAGCCTAGGTTGCCAGGAACGTGGAAATGACCAGAACTCTCACACTGGTTGCAATTATTCGTTTTATACGATGTAAAAGCTGTTGTATATATATCGTATTTTATGCTTCTGGCGTTGACTTCTTAGGCCCTAACTATTCGACCTGGTGGAGCAACGCCCTAGAGTGAAACCTAGGTTGCCCGGAACGTAGAAATGACCATTACATTCACACAGGTTGCAATTATTCCTGTTATACGATGGAAAAACTGTTGTATTTTTATTGTATTCTATGCTTCTGGCGTTTAATTCTAAGTCGCTAGCTATTTGATCTGGTGGAGCAACCACCTAGAGTGATGCCTAGGTTGCCCGGAACGTAGGAATAACCATTACTTTCACACTGTTTGCAATTATTCCTTTTATACGATGGAAAAGCTGTTGTATTTATATCGTATTTTATGCTTCTGGCGTTGACTTCTTAGGCCCTAACTATTCGACCTGGTGGAGCAACGCCCTAGAGTGAAGCCTAGGTTGCTCGGAATGTAGAAATAACCATAACTTTCACACTGGTTGCTATTATTCGTTTTATACGATGGAAAAACTGTTATATTTATATTGTATTTATGCTTCTGGCGTTGACTTCTGAGGCCGTTGCTATTCGATGTGGTGGAAGAACGCCATAGAGTGAAGCCTAGGTTGCCCGGAACGTAGAAATGACAATAACTTTCACACTGGTAGCAATTATTCGTTTTATACAATGGAAAAACTGTTCTATTTATTTTGTATTTAATGCTTCTGGCGTTGACTTCTTAGGCCCTAACTATTCGATCCGGTGGAGCGATGCCTCAGAGTTAAGTCTAGGATGCCCGAAACGCCGAAATGATCATTACTTTCACGCTTGTTGCAATTATTCCTGTTATAGGATGGAAAGACTGTTGTATTTTTATTGTATTTTATACTTCAGGCGTTGACTTCTGAGGCCGTAGCTATCCGATGTGGTGGAAGAACGCCATACAGTGAAGCCTAGGTTGCCCGGAACGTAGAAATGACCATAACTTTCACACTGGTTGCAATTATTTGTTTTATACGATGGAAAAGCTGTTGTATTTATATCGTATTTTATGCTTCGGGCGTTGACTTCTAAGGCCCTAACTGTTTGATCTGGTGGAGCAACGCCCTAGAGTGAAGTCTAGGTTGCCCGGAACGTAGAAATGACCATAACTTTCACACTGGTTGCTATTACTCGTTTTATACGATGGAAAAGCCGTTATATTTATATTGTATTTTATGCTTCTGGCGTTGACTTCTGAGGCCGTTGCTATTCGATGTGGTGGAAGAACGCCATAGAGTGAAGCCTTGGTAGCCCGGAACGTAGAAATGTCCATATCTTTCACACTGTTTGCAATTATTCGTTTTATACGATGGAAAAACTGCTGTATTTATATTGTATTTTATGCCTCTGGCGTTGACTTCTCAGGCCCTAATTATTCGATCTGGTGGAGCAATGCATCAGAGTTAAGTCTAGGATGCCGGAAACGCCGAAATGATCATTACTTTCACGCTTGTTGCAATTATTCCTGTTATGCGATGAAAAGACTGTTGTATTTTTATTGTATTTTATGCTTCAGACGTGGACTTCTGAGGCCGTAGCAATTCGATGTGGTGGAAGAACGCCATACAGTGAAGCCTAGGTTGCCCGGAACGTATAAATGTCCACTATTTTCACACTGTTTGCAATTATTCATTTAATACGATGGAAATGCTGTTGTATTTATATCGTATTTTATGCTACGGGCGTTGACTTCTTAGGCCCTAACATTTCGATCTGGTGGAGCAACGCCCGACAGTGAAGCCTAGGTTGCCCCTAACGTAGATATGACCATAACCTTCACACAGGTTGCAATTATTGGTTTTATACGGTGTAAAGGCTGTTGTATTTATTTTGTATTTTATTCTTCTGGTGTTGACTTCTTAGGCCCTAACAGTTCGACCTGGTGGAACAACGCCGTAGAGTGAAGCCTAGGTTGCCCGGAACGTAGAAATGACCATAGCTTTCACACTGGTTGCTATCATTCGATTTATACGATGGAAAAACTGTTATATTTACATTGTATTTTATACTTCTGGCGTTGACTTCTTAGGGCCTAACTGTTCGATCTGGTGGAACAACGCCCTAGAGTGAAGCCTAGGTTGCCGGTACGTAGAAATGACCAGTACCTTCACAATGTTAGCAATTATTCATTTTATACGATGAACGAACTGTTGTACATATATTGTGTTTTATTCTTCTGGCGTTGACTTCTCAGGCCCTAACTATGCAATCTGGTGGAGCAACGCCCTAGAGTGCAGCCTAGGTAGACCGGAACGTAGAAATGACCATAACCTTCACACTGATTGCTATTAGTCGTTTTATACGGTGGAAAAACTGTTATATTTATATTGTATTTTATCCTTCTGGCGTCGACTTCTAAGGCTCTAGCTATTCGATCTGATGGAGCGACGCCCTAGAGTGAAGCCTAGGTTGCCTGGAACGTACAAATGACCATCACTTTCACGCGGGTTGCAATTATTCCTGTTATAGGATGGAAAGACTGTTGTATTTTTATTGCATTTTATGCTTCTGGCGTTCACTTCTTAGGCCCTAACTATTCCATCTGGTGGAGCACCGCCCTAGAGTGAAGCCTAGGTTGCGCGGAACGTATAAATGACCATAACTTTTACACTGGTTGCTATTATTCGTTTTATAAGATGGAAAAACTGTTATATTTATATTGTATTTTATGCTTCAGGCGTTGACTTCTGAGGCCGTAGCTATTCGACGTGGTGGAAGAACGCCATAGAGTGAAGCCTAGGTTGCCCGGAACGTAGAAATTTCCATATCTTTCACACTGTTTGCAATTATTCATTTTATACGGTGGCAAAACTGTTGCATTTATATTGTATTTTATGCTTCTGTCGTTGACTTCTTAGGCCCTAACTATTCGATCTGGTGGAGCAAAGCCTCAGAGTTAAGTCTAGGATGCCCGAAACGCCGAAATGATCATTATTTTCACGCTTATTGCAATTATTCCTGTAATACGATGAAACGACTGTTGTATTTTTATTGTATCTTATGTTCCTGGCGTTGACTTCTAAGGCCCTAACTATTCGATCTGGTGGAGCAACACCCTGGAGTGAAGCCTAGGTTGCCAGGAACGTGGAAATGACCAGAACTCTCACACTGGTTGCAATTATTCGTATTATACGATGTAAAAGCTGTTGTATATATATCGTATTTTATGCTTCTGGCGTTGACTTCTTAGGCCCTAACTATTCGACCTGGTGGAGCAACGCCCTAGAGTGAAACCTAGGTTGCCCGGAACGTAGAAATGACCATTACATTCACACAGGTTGCAATTATTCCTGTTATACGATGGAAAAACTGTTGTATTTTTATTGTATTCTATGCTTCTGGCGTTTAATTCTAAGTCGCTAGCTATTTGATCTGGTGGAGCAACCACCTAGAGTGATGCCTAGGTTGCCCGGAACGTAGGAATAACCATTACTTTCACACTGTTTGCAATTATTCCTTTTATACGATGGAAAAGCTGTTGTATTTATATCGTATTTTATGCTTCTGGCGTTGACTTCTTAGGCCCTAACTATTCGACCTGGTGGAGCACCGCCCTTGAGTGAAACCTAGGTTGCCCGGAACGTAGAAATGACAATTACATTCACACTAGTTGCAATTATTCCTGTTATACAATGGAAAAACTGTTGTATTTTTATTGTATTCTATGCTTCTGGCGTTTAATTCTAAGTCGCTAGCTATTTGATCTGGTGGAGCAACCACCTAGAGTGATGCCTAGGTTGCCCGGAACGTAGGAATAACCATTACTTTCACACTGTTTGCAATTATTCCTTTTATACGATGGAAAAGCTGTTGTATTTATATCGTATTTTATGCTTCTGGCGTTGACTTCTTAGGCCCTAACTATTCGATCTGGTGCAGCAACGCCCTAGAGTGAAGCCTAGGTTGCTCGGAATGTAGAAATAACCATAACTTTCACACTGGTTGCTATTATTCGTTTTATACGATGGAAAAACTGTTATATTTATATTGTATTTATGCTTCTGGCGTTGACTTCTGAGGCCGTTGCTATTCGATGTGGTGGAAGAACGCCATAGAGTGAAGCCTAGGTTGCCCGGAACGTAGAAATGACAATAACTTTCACACTGGTAGCAATTATTCGTTTTATACAATGGAAAAACTGTTCTATTTATTTTGTATTTAATGCTTCTGGCGTTGACTTCTTAGGCCCTAACTATTCGATCCGGTGGAGCGATGCCTCAGAGTTAAGTCTAGGATGCCCGAAACGCCGAAATGATCATTACTTTCACGCTTGTTGCAATTATTCCTGTTATAGGATGGAAAGACTGTTGTATTTTTATTGTATTTTATACTTCAGGCGTTGACTTCTGAGGCCGTAGCTATCCGATGTGGTGGAAGAACGCCATACAGTGAAGCCTAGGTTGCCAGGAACGTAGAAATGACCATAACTTTCACACTGGTTGCAATTATTTGTTTTATACGATGGAAAAGCTGTTGTATTTATATCGTATTTTATGCTTCGGGCGTTGACTTCTAAGGCCCTAACTGTTTGATCTGGTGGAGCAACGCCCTAGAGTGAAGCCTAGGTTGCCCGGAACGTAGAAATGACCATAACTTTCACACTGGTTGCTATTACTCGTTTTATACGATGGAAAAGCCGTTATATTTATATTGTATTTTATGCTTCTGGCGTTGACTTCTGAGGCCGTTGCTATTCGATGTGGTGGAAGAACGCCATAGAGTGAAGCCTTGGTAGCCCGGAACGTAGAAATGTCCATATCTTTCACACTGTTTGCAATTATTCGTTTTATACGATGGAAAAACTGCTGTATTTATATTGTATTTTATGCCTCTGGCGTTGACTTCTCAGGCCCTAATTATTCGATCTGGTGGAGCAATGCATCAGAGTTAAGTCTAGGATGCCGGAAACGCCGAAATGATCATTACTTTCACGCTTGTTGCAATTATTCCTGTTATGCGATGAAAAGACTGTTGTATTTTTATTGTATTTTATGCTTCAGACGTGGACTTCTGAGGCCGTAGCAATTCGATGTGGTGGAAGAACGCCATACAGTGAAGCCTAGGTTGCCCGGAACGTATAAATGTCCACTATTTTCACACTGTTTGCAATTATTCATTTAATACGATGGAAATGCTGTTGTATTTATATCGTATTTTATGCTACGGGCGTTGACTTCTTAGGCCCTAACATTTCGATCTGGTGGAGCAACGCCCGACAGTGAAGCCTAGGTTGCCCCTAACGTAGATATGACCATAACCTTCACACAGGTTGCAATTATTGGTTTTATACGGTGTAAAGGCTGTTGTATTTATTTTGTATTTTATTCTTCTGGTGTTGACTTCTTAGGCCCTAACAGTTCGACCTGGTGGAACAACGCCGTAGAGTGAAGCCTAGGTTGCCCGGAACGTAGAAATGACCATAGCTTTCACACTGGTTGCTATCATTCGATTTATACGATGGAAAAACTGTTATATTTACATTGTATTTTATACTTCTGGCGTTGACTTCTTAGGGCCTAACTGTTCGATCTGGTGGAACAACGCCCTAGAGTGAAGCCTAGGTTGCCGGTACGTAGAAATGACCAATACCTTCACAATGTTAGCAATTATTCATTTTATACGATGAACGAACTGTTGTACATATATTGTGTTTTATTCTTCTGGCGTTGACTTCTCAGGCCCTAACTATGCAATCTGGTGGAGCAACGCCCTAGAGTGCAGCCTAGGTAGACCGGAACGTAGAAATGACCATAACCTTCACACTGATTGCTATTAGTCGTTTTATACGGTGGAAAAACTGTTATATTTATATTGTATTTTATCCTTCTGGCGTCGACTTCTAAGGCTCTAGCTATTCGATCTGATGGAGCGACGCCCTAGAGTGAAGCCTAGGTAGCCCGGAACGTAGAAATGACCATAACTTTCACACTGGACGCAATTATTCGTTTTATACGATGGAAAAGCTGTTGTATTTATTTTGTAGTTTATGCTTCTGGCGTTGACTTCTAAGGCCCTAACTCTTGGATCTGGTGGAACAGCGCCTCAGAGTTAAGTCTAGGGTGCCCGAAATGTCGATATGATCATTACTTTCGCACTGGTTGCAATTAGTCATGCTATACGATGGAAAAACTGCTGCATTTTTATGGTATTTTTTGCTTCTGGCGTTGACTTCTAAGGCCGTAGCTATTAGATATGATGGGGTAACGCCCTAGAGTGACGCCTAGGTTGACCGGAACGTAGAAATGACCATTACTTTCACAATGTCTGGAATTATTCATTTTATACGATGGAAAAACTGTTGTACTTATACTGTATTTTATCCTTCGGGCGTTGATTTCTAAGGCCCTAACTATTCGATCTGGTGGAGCAACGCCCTAGAGTGAAGCCTAGGTTGCCCGGAACGTAGAAATGACCAGAACTTTCACACTGTTTGCAGTTATTCCTGTTGTACGATGGAAAACTGTTGCATCTTTATTGTATTTTATGCTCCTGGCGTTGACTTCTAAGGCCCTAACTATTCGATCTGTTGGAGTAACGCCCTAGAGTGACGCCTAGGTTACGCGGAACGTAGAAATGACCATTACTTTCACACTGTTTGCGATTATTCGTTTTATACGATGGAAAAGCTGTTGTATTTATATCGTATTTTATGCTTCTGGCGTTGTCTCCTTAGGCCCTAACTATTCCATCTGGTGGAACAACGCCCTAGGGTGAAGCCTAGGTTGCCGGAACGTAGAAATTACCAGTACCTTCACACTGGTTGCAGTTATTCGTTTTATACAATGGAACTACTGTTCTATTTATTTTGCATTTTATGCTTCGGGCGTTGACTTCTTAGGCCCTAACTATTTGATCTGGTGGAGCACAGCCCTAGAGTGAAGCCTAGGCTGCCCGGAACGTAGAACATACCATTACCTTCACACTGGTTGCAATTATTCCTGTTATACGATGGAAAAACTGTTGCACCTTTATTGTATTTTATGCTTCTGGCGTTGACTTCATAGGCCCTAACTATTCGATCTGGTGTAGCAACGTCCTAGAGTGAAGCCTAGGTTGACTGGAACGTAGAAATGACCATAACTTTCACACTGGTTACCATTATTCGTTTTATACGATGGAAAAGCTGTTGTATTTATATCGTATTTTATGCTTCTGGCGGCCACTTTTAAGGCCGTAGCTATTAGATGTGGTGGAGCAACGCCCTAGAGTGTCGCATAGGTTGCCCGGAACGTAGAAATGACCATAACATTCACACTGGTAGGAATTATTCGTTTTACACATGGAAAAACTGTTCTATCTTTTTGTATTTTATGCATCGGGCGTTGACTTCTAAGGCCCTAGCTATTCGATCTGGTGGAGCAACGCCCTAGAGTGAAACCTATGTTACCCGGAACGTAGAAATGACCAGTACTTTCACACTGTTTGCAGATATTCCTGTTGTATGATGGAAAAACTGTTGTATTTTTATTGAATTCTATGCTTCTGGCGTTTAATTCTAACTCGCTAGCCATTTGATCTGGTGGAGCAACGACCTAGAGTGATGCCTAGGTTGCCCGGAACGTAGAAATGACAATTACTTTCACACTGTTTGGTATTATTCATTTTGTACGATGTAAAAGCTGTTGTATTTATATTGTATTTTATGCCTCTGGCGTTGACTTCTAAGGCCGTAGCTATTGGATATGGTGGAGCACCGCCCTAGAGTGAAGCCTAGGTTGCTCGGAATATAGAAATGACCATAACTTTCACACTGGTTGCAATTATTCGTTTTCTACGATGGAAAAACTGTTGTATTCATATTGTTTTTTATGCTTCTGGCGTTCACTTCTTAGGGCCTAACTATTCGATCTGATGCAGCAATGCCCTAGGGTGAAGCCTAGGTTGCCCGGAACGTAAAAATGACCATAACTTTTACACTGGTAGCAATTATTCGTTTTATACAATGGAAAAACTGTTCTATTTAATTTGTATTTTATGCTTCGGGCGTTGACTTCTTTGGCCCTAACAATTCGATCTGGTGGAGCAACGCCCTAGAGTGAAGCCTAGGTTGCCTGGAACGTACAAATGACCATCACTTTCACGCGGGTTGCAATTATTCCTGTTATAGGATGGAAAGACTGTTGTATTTTTATTGCATTTTATGCTTCTGGCGTTGACTTCTTAGGCCCTAACTATTCGACCTGGTGGAGCAACGCCCTTGAGTGAAACCTAGGTTGCCCGGAACGTAGAAATGACAATTAGATTCACACTAGTTGCAATTATTCCTGTTATACAATGGAAAAACTGTTGTATTTTTATTGTATTCTATGCTTCTGGCGTTTAATTCTAAGTCGCTAGCTATTTGATCTGGTGGAGCAACCACCTAGAGTGATGCCTAGGTTGCCCGGAACGTAGGAATAACCATTACTTTCACACTGTTTGCAATTATTCCTTTTATACGATGGAAAAGCTGTTGTATTTATATCGTATTTTATGCTTCTGGCGTTGACTTCTTAGGCCCTAACTATTCGATCTGGTGCAGCAACGCCCTAGAGTGAAGCCTAGGTTGCTCGGAATGTAGAAATAACCATAACTTTCACACTGGTTGCTATTATTCGTTTTATACGATGGAAAAACTGTTATATTTATATTGTATTTATGCTTCTGGCGTTGACTTCTGAGGCCGTTGCTATTCGATGTGGTGGAAGAACGCCATAGAGTGAAGCCTAGGTTGCCCGGAACGTAGAAATGACAATAACTTTCACACTGGTAGCAATTATTCGTTTTATACAATGGAAAAACTGTTCTATTTATTTTGTATTTAATGCTTCTGGCGTTGACTTCTTAGGCCCTAACTATTCGATCCGGTGGAGCGATGCCTCAGAGTTAAGTCTAGGATGCCCGAAACGCCGAAATGATCATTACTTTCACGCTTGTTGCAATTATTCCTGTTATAGGATGGAAAGACTGTTGTATTTTTATTGTATTTTATACTTCAGGCGTTGACTTCTGAGGCCGTAGCTATCCGATGTGGTGGAAGAACGCCATACAGTGAAGCCTAGGTTGCCCGGAACGTAGAAATGACCATAACTTTCACACTGGTTGCAATTATTTGTTTTATACGATGGAAAAGCTGTTGTATTTATATCGTATTTTATGCTTCGGGCGTTGACTTCTAAGGCCCTAACTGTTTGATCTGGTGGAGCACCGCCCTAGAGTGAAGCCTAGGTTGCCCGGAACGTAGAAATGACCATAACTTTCACACTGGTTGCTATTACTCGTTTTATACGATGGAAAAGCCGTTATATTTATATTGTATTTTATGCTTCTGGCGTTGACTTCTGAGGCCGTTGCTATTCGATGTGGTGGAAGAACGCCATAGAGTGAAGCCTTGGTAGCCCGGAACGTAGAAATGTCCATATCTTTCACACTGTTTGCAATTATTCGTTTTATACGATGGAAAAACTGCTGTATTTATATTGTATTTTATGCCTCTGGCGTTGACTTCTCAGGCCCTAATTATTCGATCTGGTGGAGCAATGCATCAGAGTTAAGTCTAGGATGCCGGAAACGCCGAAATGATCATTACTTTCACGCTTGTTGCAATTATTCCTGTTATGCGATGAAAAGACTGTTGTATTTTTATTGTATTTTATGCTTCAGACGTGGACTTCTGAGGCCGTAGCAATTCGATGTGGTGGAAGAACGCCATACAGTGAAGCCTAGGTTGCCCGGAACGTATAAATGTCCACTATTTTCACACTGTTTGCAATTATTCATTTAATACGATGGAAATGCTGTTGTATTTATATCGTATTTTATGCTACGGGCGTTGACTTCTTAGGCCCTAACATTTCGATCTGGTGGAGCAACGCCCGACAGTGAAGCCTAGGTTGCCCCTAACGTAGATATGACCATAACCTTCACACAGGTTGCAATTATTGGTTTTATACGGTGTAAAGGCTGTTGTATTTATTTTGTATTTTATTCTTCTGGTGTTGACTTCTTAGGCCCTAACAGTTCGACCTGGTGGAACAACGCCGTAGAGTGAAGCCTAGGTTGCCCGGAACGTAGAAATGACCATAGCTTTCACACTGGTTGCTATCATTCGATTTATACGATGGAAAAACTGTTATATTTACATTGTATTTTATACTTCTGGCGTTGACTTCTTAGGGCCTAACTGTTCGATCTGGTGGAACAACGCCCTAGAGTGAAGCCTAGGTTGCCGGTACGTAGAAATGACCAGTACCTTCACAATGTTAGCAATTATTCATTTTATACGATGAACGAACTGTTGTACATATATTGTGTTTTATTCTTCTGGCGTTGACTTCTCAGGCCCTAACTATGCAATCTGGTGGAGCAACGCCCTAGAGTGCAGCCTAGGTAGACCGGAACGTAGAAATGACCATAACCTTCACACTGATTGCTATTAGTCGTTTTATACGGTGGAAAAACTGTTATATTTATATTGTATTTTATCCTTCTGGCGTCGACTTCTAAGGCTCTAGCTATTCGATCTGATGGAGCGACGCCCTAGAGTGAAGCCTAGGTAGCCCGGAACGTAGAAATGACCATAACTTTCACACTGGACGCAATTATTCGTTTTATACGATGGAAAAGCTGTTGTATTTATTTTGTAGTTTATGCTTCTGGCGTTGACTTCTAAGGCCCTAACTCTTGGATCTGGTGGAACAGCGCCTCAGAGTTAAGTCTAGGGTGCCCGAAATGTCGATATGATCATTACTTTCGCACTGGTTGCAATTAGTCATGCTATACGATGGAAAAACTGCTGCATTTTTATGGTATTTTTTGCTTCTGGCGTTGACTTCTAAGGCCGTAGCTATTAGATATGATGGGGTAACGCCCTAGAGTGACGCCTAGGTTGACCGGAACGTAGAAATGACCATTACTTTCACAATGTCTGGAATTATTCATTTTATACGATGGAAAAACTGTTGTACTTATACTGTATTTTATCCTTCGGGCGTTGATTTCTAAGGCCCTAACTATTCGATCTGGTGGAGCAACGCCCTAGAGTGAAGCCTAGGTTGCCCGGAACGTAGAAATGACCAGAACTTTCACACTGTTTGCAGTTATTCCTGTTGTACGATGGAAAACTGTTGCATCTTTATTGTATTTTATGCTCCTGGCGTTGACTTCTAAGGCCCTAACTATTCGATCTGTTGGAGTAACGCCCTAGAGTGACGCCTAGGTTACGCGGAACGTAGAAATGACCATTACTTTCACACTGTTTGCGATTATTCGTTTTATACGATGGAAAAGCTGTTGTATTTATATCGTATTTTATGCTTCTGGCGTTGTCTCCTTAGGCCCTAACTATTCCATCTGGTGGAACAACGCCCTAGGGTGAAGCCTAGGTTGCCGGAACGTAGAAATTACCAGTACCTTCACACTGGTTGCAGTTATTCGTTTTATACAATGGAACTACTGTTCTATTTATTTTGCATTTTATGCTTCGGGCGTTGACTTCTTAGGCCCTAACTATTTGATCTGGTGGAGCACAGCCCTAGAGTGAAGCCTAAGCTGCCCGGAACGTAGAACATACCATTACCTTCACACTGGTTGCAATTATTCCTGTTATACGATGGAAAAACTGTTGCACCTTTATTGTATTTTATGCTTCTGGCGTTGACTTCATAGGCCCTAACTATTCGATCTGGTGTAGCAACGTCCTAGAGTGAAGCCTAGGTTGACTGGAACGTAGAAATGACCATAACTTTCACACTGGTTACCATTATTCGTTTTATACGATGGAAAAGCTGTTGTATTTATATCGTATTTTATGCTTCTGGCGGCCACTTTTAAGGCCGTAGCTATTAGATGTGGTGGAGCAACGCCCTAGAGTGTCGCATAGGTTGCCCGGAACGTAGAAATGACCATAACATTCACACTGGTAGGAATTATTCGTTTTACACATGGAAAAACTGTTCTATCTTTTTGTATTTTATGCATCGGGCGTTGACTTCTAAGGCCCTAGCTATTCGATCTGGTGGAGCAACGCCCTAGAGTGAAACCTATGTTACCCGGAACGTAGAAATGACCAGTACTTTCACACTGTTTGCAGATATTCCTGTTGTATGATGGAAGAACTGTTGCATCTTTATTGTATTTTATGCTTCTGGCGTTGACTTCTAAGGCCCTAACTATTCGATCTGGTGGAGCAATGCCCTACAGTGAAGCGTAGGTTGCCCGGTACGTAGATATGTCCATAACCATCACACAGGTTGCAATTATTCGTTTTATACGATGGAAAGACTGTTGTATTTATT
The DNA here is from genome assembly GCF_051401765.1 of Calliopsis andreniformis. Classification (NCBI taxonomy): domain Eukaryota; kingdom Metazoa; phylum Arthropoda; class Insecta; order Hymenoptera; family Andrenidae; genus Calliopsis; species Calliopsis andreniformis. Next base: position 19,609,295 of record NW_027480426.1, on the reverse strand, counting down.
TTGTAGTTTATGCTTCTGGCGTTGACTTCTAAGGCCCTAACTCTTGGATCTAGTGGAGCAGCGCCTCAGAGTTAAGTCTAGGGTGCCCGAAATGTCGATATGACCATTACTTACGCACTGGTTGCAATTAGTCATGCTATACGATGGAAAAACTGCTGCATTTTTATTGTATTTTGTGCTTCTGGCGTTGACTTCTAAGGCCGTAGCTATTAGATATGATGGGGCAACGCCCCAGAGTGACGCCTAGGTTACCCGGAACGTAGAAACGACCATTACCTTCAGACTGTTTGCAATTATTCATTTTATACCATGGCAAAGCTGTTGTATTTATATTGTATTTTATGCTTCCGGCGTTAACTTCTATGGGCGTAGCTATCAGATGTGTAGCAGCAACGCCCTAGAGTGACGCGTAGGTTGCCCGGAACGTAGAAATGATCATTACTTTCACAATGTTCGCAATCATTCATTTTAAACGATGGGAAAGCTGTTGTATTTATATCGTATTTTATGCTTCGGGCGTTGACTTCTTAGGCCCTAACACTTCGATCTGGTGGAGCAACACCCTACAGTGAAGCCTGGGTTGCCCGGAACGTAGATATGACCATAACCTTCACACAGGTTGCAATTATTCGTTTTATACGGTGTAAAGGCTGTTGCATTTGTTTTGTATTTAATTCTTCTGGTGTTGACTTCTTAGGCCCTAACTATTCGATCTGGTGGAACAACGCCGTAGAGTGAAGCCTAGGTTGCCCGGAACGTAGAAATGACCATTACTTTCACACTGTTTGCAATTATTCCCTTCATACCATGGAAAAGCTGTTGTATATATATCGTATTTTATGCTTCTGGCGTTGACTTCTAAGGACCTAACTATTCGATCTGGTGGAGCAACGCCCTAGAGTGAAGCCTAGGTTGCTCGGAATGTAGAAATAACCATAACTTTCACACTGGTTGCAATTATTCGTTCTTTACGATGGAAAAGCTGTTGTATTTATATTGTATTTTATGCCTCTGGCGTTGACTTCTAAGGCCCTAGCAATTCGATCTAGTGGAGCAACGCCCTAGAGTGTAGCCTAGGTTGCCCGGAACGTAGAAATGACCATCACTTTCAAACTGGTTGCAATTAATCCTGTTATACGATGGAAAAACTGTTGTATTTTTATTGCATTTTATGCTTCGGGCGTTGACTTATAAGGCCCTGACTATTCAATCTTTTGGAGCAACGCCCTAGAGTGAAGCCTAGGTTGCTCGGAATGTAGAAATGACCATAGCTTTCACACTCGTTGCAATTATTCGTTTTACACGATGGAAAAACTGTTGTATTTATATTGTATTTTATGCTTCTGGCGTCCACTTCTTAGGCCCTAACTATTCGATCTGGTGGAACAACGCCCTAGGGTGAAGCCTAGGCTGCCCGCAACGCAGAAATGACCATAACTTTTACACTGGTAGCAATTATTCGTTTTATACGATGGAAAAACTGTTGTATTTATATTGTATTTAATGCTTCTGGCGTTCACTTCTTAGGCCCTAACTGTTTGATCTGGTGAAGCAACGCCATAGAGTGAAGCCTAGGTTGCCCGGAACGTAGAAATGACAATTACTTTCACACTGTTTGCAATTATTCCTTTTATACGATGCAAAAGCTGTTGTATTTATATCGTATTTTATGCTTGTGGCGTTGACTTCTAAGGACCTAACTATTCGATCTGGTGGAGCAACGCCCTAGAGTGAAGCCTAGGTTGCTCGGAATATAGAAATGACCATAACTTTCACACTGGTTGCAATTATTCGTTTTCTGCGATGGAAAAACTGTTGTATTTATATTGTATTTTATGCTCCTGGCGTTGACTTATTAGGCCCTAACTATTCGATCTGTTGGAGCAATGCCTCAGAATTAAGTCTAGGATGGCCGAAACGCCGAAATGATCATTACTTTCACGCTTGTTGCAATTATTCCTGTTATACGATGAAAAGACCGTTGCATTTTTATTGTATTTTGTGCTTCAGGCGTAGTCTTCTAAGGCCGTAGATATTCGATATGGTGGAGCACCTCCCTAGAGTGAAGCCTAGGTTGCTCGGAATATAGAAATGACCATAACTTTCACACTGGTTGCAATTATTCGTTTTCTACGATGGAAAAACTGTTGCATTTATATTGTATTTTATGCTTCTTGCGTTCACTGCTTAGGGCCTAACTATTCGATCTGATGGAACAATGCCCTAGGGCGAAGCCTAGGTAGCCCGGAACGTAGAAATGACCATAACTTTTACACTGGTAGCAATCATTTTTTTTATACAATTGAAAAACTGTTCTATTTATTTTGTATTTTATGCTTCGGGCGTTGACTTCTTTGGCCCTAACAATTCGATCTGGTGGAGCAACGCCCTAGAGTGAAGCCTAGGTTCCCTGGAACGTACAAATGACCATCACTTTCACACGGGTTGCAATTATTCCTGTTATAGGATGGAAAGGCTGTTGTATTTTTATTGCATTTTATGCTTCTGGCGTTCACTTCTTAGGCCCTGACTATTCGATCTGGTGGAACAACGCCCTAGGGTGAAGTCTAGGTAGCCCGGAACGTAGAAATGACCATAACTTTTACACTGGTAGCAATTATTCGTTTTATACGATGAAAAAACTGTTGTATTTATATTGTATTTAATGCTTCTGGCGTTCACTTCTTAGGCCCTAACTGTTTGATCTGGTGAAGCAACGCCATAGAGTGAAGCCTAGGTTGCCCGGAACGTAGAAATGACAATTACTTTCACACTGTTTGCAATTATTCCTTTTATACGATGCAAAAGCTGTTGTAGTTATATCGTATTTTATGCTTGTGGCGTTGAGTTCTAAGGACCTAACTATTCGATCTGGTGGAGCAACGCCCTAGAGTGAAGCCTAGGTTGCCCGGAACGTAGAAATGACCATAACTATTACACTGGTAGCAATTATTCGTTTTCTGCGTTGGAAAAACTGTTGTATTTATATTGTATTTTATGCCTCTGGCGTTGACATCTAAGGCCCTAGCAATTCGATCTAGTGGAGGAACGCCATAGAGTGAAGCCTAGGTTGCCAGGAACGTAGAAATGACCATCACTTTCAAACTGGTTGCAATTAATCCTGTTATACGATGGAAGAACTGTTGTATTTTTATTGCATTTTATGCTTCGGGCGTTGACTTATAAGGCCCTGACTATTCAATCTGTTGGAGCAACGCCCTAGAGTGAAGCCTAGGTTGCTCGGAATGTGGAAATGACCATAGCTTTCACACTGTTTGCAATTATTCGTTTTATACGATGGAAAAACTGTTGTATTTATTTCGTATTTTATGCTTCTGGCGTTGACTTCTATGGCCCTAGCTATTCGATCTAGTGGAGCAACGCCCTAGAGAGAAGCCTAGGTTGCCCGGAGCGTAGAAATGACCATCACTTTCAAACTGGTTGCAATTAATCCTGTTATACGATGGGTAAACTGTTGTATTTTTATTGCATTTTATGCTTCGGGCGTTGACTTCTAAGGCCCTAAGTATTCAATCTGTTGGAGCAACGCCCTAGAGTGAAGCCTTCGTTGTTCGGAATGTAGAAATGTCCATAACTTTCTCACTGGTTGCAATTATTCGTTTTATACGATGGAAAAACTGTTGTATTTATACTGTATTTTATGCTTCTGGCGTTCACTTCTTAGGCCCTAACTATTCGATCTGCCGGAACAACGCCCTAGGGTGATGCCTAGGTTGCCCGGAACGTGGAATTGACCATAACTTTTACACTGGTAGCAATTATTCGTTTTATACAATAGAAAAACTGTTGTATTTATATTGTATTTTATGCTTCTGGCGTTGACTTCTTAGGCCCTAACTATTCGATCTGGTGGAGCAATGCCTCAGAGTTAAGTCTAGGATGCCCGAAACGCCGAAATGATCATTATTTTCACGCTTGTTGCAATTATTCCTGTTATACGATGAAAAGACCGTTGTATTTTGATTGTATTTAATGCTTCAGGCGTAGGCTTCTAAGGCCGTAGCTATTCGATATGGTGGAGCACCGCCCTAGAGTGAAGCCTAGGTTGCTCGGAATATAGAAATGACCATAACTTTCACACTGGTTGCAATTATTCGTTTTATACGATGGAAAAGCTGTTGTATTTATATCGTATTTTATGCTTCTGGCATTGACTTCTTATGACCTAACTATTCGATCTAGTGGATCAACGCCCTGGAGTGAAACCTAGGTTGCCCGGAACGTAGAAATGACCAGTACTTTCACACTGTTTGCAGTTATTCCTGTTATACGATGGAAAAACTGTTGTACTTATATTGTATTTTATTCTTATGGCGTTCACTTCTTAGGGCCTAACTATTCGATCTGATGGAACAATGCCCTAGGGTGAAGCCTAGGTTGCCCGGAACGTGGAAATGACCGTAACTTTTACACTGGTAGCAATTATTCGTTTTATACAATGGAAAAACTGTTTTATTTATTTTGTATTTTATGCTTCGGGCGTTGACTTCTGAGGCCCTAACTATTCGATCTGGTGGAGCAACGCCCTGGAGTGAAACCTGGGTTGCCCGGAACGTAGAAATGACCATAACTTTCACACTGGTTGCTATCTTTCGTTTTATACGATGTAAAGGCTGTTGTACTTAATTGGTGTTTTATTCTTCTGGTGTTGATTTCTTAGGCCCTAACTATTCGATCTGGTTGAACAACGCCGTAGAGTGAAGCCTAGGTTGCCCGGAACGTAGAAATGACCATAACTTTCACACTGGTAGCAATAATTCGTTTTATACAATGGAAAAACTGTTCTACTTATTTTGCATTTAATGCTTCGGGAGTTGACTTCTAAGGCCCTAACTGTTTGATCTGGTGGAGTAACGCCCTAGAGTGAAGCCTAGGTTGCCTGGAACGTAGAAATGACCATCACTTTCACACGGGTTGCAGTTATTCCTGTTATAGGATGGAAAGGCTGTTGTATTTATATTGTATTTTATGCTTCTGGCGTTGACTCCTGAGGCCGTTGCTATTCGATGTGGTGGAAGAACGCCATACAGTGAAGCCTAGGTTGCCCGGAACGTAGAAATGACCATAACTTTCACACTGGTTGCAATTATTCGTTCTTTACGATGGAAAAGCTGTTGTATTTATATTGTATTTTATGCCTCTGGCGTTGACTTCTAAGGCCCCAGCAATTCGATCTAGTGGAGCAACGCCCTAGAGTGTAGCCTAGGTTGCCCGGAACGTAGAAATGACAATCACTTTCAAACTGGTTGCAATTAATCCTGTTATACGATGGAAAAACTGTTGTATTTTTATTGCATTTTATGCTTCGGGCGTTGACTTATAAGGCCCTGACTATTCAATCTGTTGGAGCAACGCCCTAGAGTGAAGCCTAGGTTGCTCGGAATGTAGAAATGACCATAGCTTTCACACTGGTTGCAATTATTCGTTTTATACGATGGAAAAACTGTTGTATTTATATTGTATTTTATGCTTGAGGCGTAGGCTTCTCAGGCCGTAGCTATTCGATATGGTGGAGCACCGCCCTAGAGTGAAGCCTAGGTTGCTCGGAACGCAGAAATGACCACTACTTTCACACAGTTTGCAATTATTCATTTAATACGATGGGAAAGCTGTTGTATTTATATCGTATTTTATGCTTCGGGCGTTGACTTCTTAGGCCCTAACACTTCGATCTGGTGGAGCAACACCCTACAGTGAAGCCTAGGTTGCCCGGAACGTAGATATGACCATAACCTTCACACAGGTTGCAATTATTCGTTTTATACGGTGTAAAGGCTGTTGCATTTGTTTTGTATTTTATTCTTCTGGTGTTGACTTCTTAGGCCCTAACTATTCGATCTGGTGGAACAACGCCGTAGAGTGAAGCCTAGGTTGCCCGGAACGTAGAAATGACCATTACTTTCACACTGTTTGGAATTATTCCTTTCATACCATGGAGAAGCTGTTGTATTTATATCGTATTTTATGCTTCTGGCGTTGACTTCTAAGGACCTAACTATTCGATCTGGTGGAGCAACGCCCTAGAGTGAAGCCTAGGTTGCTCGGAATGTAGAAATAACCATAACTTTCACACTGGTTGCAATTATTCGTTCTTTACGATGGAAAAGCTGTTGTATTTATATTGTATTTTATGCCTCTGGCGTTGACTTCTAAGGCCCTAGCAATTCGATCTAGTGGAGCAACGCCGTAGAGTGTAGCCTAGGTTGCCCGGAACGTAGAAATGACCATCACTTTCAAACTGGTTGCAATTAATCCTGTTATACGATGGAAAAACTGTTGTATTTTTATTGCATTTTATGCTTCGGGCGTTGACTTATAAGGCCCTGACTATTCAATCTGTTGGAGCAACGCCCTAGAGTGAAGCCTAGATTGCTCGGAATGTAGAAATGACCATAGCTTTCACACTGGTTGCAATTATTCGTTTTATACGATGGAAAAACTGTTGCATTTATATTGTATTTTATGCTTCTCGCGTCCACTTCTTAGGCCCTAACTGTTCGATCTGGTGGAACAACGCCCTAGGGTGAAGCCTAGGCTGCCCGGAACGTAGAAATGACCATAACTTTTACACTGGTAGCAATTATTCGTTTTATACGATGGAAAAACTGTTGTATTTATATTGTATTTAATGCTTCTGGCGTTCACTTCTTAGGCCCTAACTGTTTGATCTGGTGAAGCAACGCCATAGAGTGAAGCCTAGGTTGCCCGGAACGTAGAAATGACATTTACTTTCACACTGTTTGCAATTATTCCTTTTATACGGTGCAAAAGCTGTTGTAGTTATATCGTATTTTATGCTTCTGGCGTTGAGTTCTAAGGACCTAACTATTCGATCTGGTGGAGCAACGCCCTAGAGTGAAGCCTAGGTTGCTCGGAATGTAGAAATAACCATAACTTTCACACTGGTAGCAATTATTCGTTTTATACAATGGAAAAACTGTTCTATTTATTTTGTATTTTATGCTTCGGGCGTTGACTTCTTTGGCCCTAACAATTCGATCTGGTGGAGCAACGCCCTAGAGTGAAGCCTAGGTTCCCTGGAACGTACAAATGACCATCACTTTCACACGGGTTGCAATTATTCCTGTTATAGGATGGAAAGTCTGTTGTATTTTTATTGCATTTTATGCTTCTGGCGTTCACTTCCTAGGCCCTGACTATTCCATCTGGTGGAACAACGCCCTAGGGTGAAGCCTAGGTTGCCCGGAACGTAGAAATGACCATAACTTTTACACTGGTAGCAATTATTCGTTTTATACCATGGAAAAACTGTTCTATTTATTTTGTATTTTATGCTTCGGGCGTTGACTTCTAAGGCCCTAACTGTTTGATCTGGTGAAGCGACGCCCTAGAGTGAAGCCTAGGTTGCCCGGAACGTAGAAATGACAATTACTTTCACACTGTTTGCAATTATTCCTTTTATACGATGCAAAAGCTGTTGTATTTATATCGTATTTTATGCTTGTGGCGTTGACTTCTAAGGACCTAACTATTCGATCTGGTGGAGCAACGCCCTAGAGTGAAGCCTAGGTTGCTCGGAATGTAGAAATAACCATAACTTTCACACTGGTTGCAATTATTCGTTTTTTACGATGGAAAAGCTGTTGTATTTATATTGTATTTTATGACTCTGGCGTTGACTTCTAAGGCCCTAGCTATTCGATCTAGTGGAGCAACGCCCTAGAGTGAAGCCTAGGTTGCCCGGAACGTAGAAATGACCATCACTTTCAAACTGGTTGCAATTAATCCTGTTATACGATGGAAAAACTGTTGTATTTTTATTGTATTTTATGCTTCTGGCGTTGACTTCTTAGGCCCTAACTATTCGATCTGGTGGAGCAATGCCTCAGAGTTAAGTCTAGGATGCCCGAAACGCCGAAATGATCATTACTTTCACGCTTCTTGCAATTATTCCTGTTATACGATGAAAAGACCGTTGTATTTTTATTGTATTTTGTGCTTCAGGCGTAGGCTTCTAAGGCCGTAGCTATTCGATATGGTGGAGCACCGCCCTAGAGTGAAGCCTAGGTTGCTCGGAATATAGAAATGACCATAACTTTCACACTGGTTGCAATTATTCGGTTTCTACGATGGAAAAACTGTTGCATTTATATTGTATTTTATGCTTCTGGCGTTCACTTCTTAGGGCCTAACTATTCGATCTGGTGGAGCAATGCCTCAGAGTTAGGTCTAGGATGCCCGAAACGCCGAAATGATCATTACTTTCACGCTTGTTGCAATTATTCCTGTTATACGATGAAAAGACCGTTGTATTTTGATTGTATTTAATGCTTCAGGCGTAGGCTTCTAAGGCCGTAGCTATTCGATATGGCGGAGCACCGCCCTAGAGTGAAGCCTAGGTTGCTCGGAATATAGAAATGACCATAACTTTCACACTGGTTGCAATTAATCATTTTATACGGTGGCAAAGCTGTTGCATTTATATTGTATTTTATGCTCCTGGCGTTGACTCCTTAGGCCCTAACTATTCAATCTGGTGGAGCAGTGCCTCGGAGTTAAGTCTAGGATGCCCGAAACGCCGAAATGATCATTACTTTCACGCATGTTGCAATTATTCCGGTTATACGATGAAAAGACTGTTGTATTTGTATTGTATTTTATGCTTCAGGCGTAGGCTTCTAAGGCCGTAGCTATTCGATATGGTGGAGCACCGCCCTAGAGTGAAGCCTAGGTTGCTCGGAACGCAGAAATGACCACTACTTTCACACAGTTTGCAATCATTCATTTAATACGATGGGAAAGCTGTTGTATTTATATCGTATTTTATGCTTCGGGCGTTGACTTCTTAGGCCCTAACACTTCGATCTGGTGGAGCAACACCCTACAGTGAAGCCTAGGTTGCCCGTAACGTAGATATGACCATAACCTTCACACAGGTTGCAATTATTCGTTTTATACGGTGTAAAGGCTGTTGCATTTATTTTGTATTTTATTCTTCTGGTGTTGACTTCTTAGGCCCTAGCTATTCGATCTGGTGGAACAACGCCGTAGAGTGAAGCCTAGGTTGCCCGGAACGTAGAAATGACCATTACTTTCACACTGTTTGCAATTATTCCCTTCATACCATGGAAAAGCTGTTGTATTTATATCGTATTTTATGCTTCTGGCGTTGACTTCTAAGGACCTAACTATTCGATCTGGTGGAGCAACGCCCTAGAGTGAAGCCTAGGTTGCTGGGAATGTAGAAATAACCATAACTTTCACACTGGTTGCAATTATTCGTTCTTTACGATGGAAAAGCTGTTGTATTTATATTGTATTTTATGCCTCTGGCGTTACTTCTAAGGCCCCAGCAATTCGATCTAGTGGAGCAACGCCCTAGAGTGTAGCCTAGGTTGCCCGGAACGTAGAAATGACAATCACTTTCAAACTGGTTGCAATTAATCCTGTTATACGATGGAAAAACTGTTGTATTTTTATTGCATTTTATGCTTCGGGCGTTGACTTATAAGGCCCTGACTATTCAATCTGTTGGTGCAACGCCCTAGAGTGAAGCCTAGGTTGCTCGGAATGTAGAAATGACCATAGCTTTCACACTGGTTGCAATTATTCGTTTTATACGGTGTAAAGGCTGTTGTATTCATTTTGTATTTTATTCTTCTGGTGTTGACTTCTTAGGCCCTACCTATTCGATCTGGTGGAACAACGCCGTAGAGTGAAGCCTAGGTTGCCCGAACGTAGAAATGACCATTACTTTCACACTGTTTGCAATTATTCCTTTTATACGATGGAAAAACTGTTGTATTTTTATTGTATTCTATGCTTCTGGCGTTTAATTCTAAGTCACTAGCTATTTGATCTGGTGGAGCAACGACCTAGAGTGTAGCCTAGGTTGCCCGGAACGTAGAAATGACCATTACTTTCACACTGGTTGCAATTATTCGTTTTATACGATGGAAAAACTGTTGTATTTATATCGTGTTTTATGCTTCTGGCGTTGACTTCTTAGGCCCTAACTGTTCCATCTGGTGGAACAACTCCCTAGGGTGAAGCCTAGGTTGCCCGGAAAGTAGAAATGCCCATATCTTCCACACTGGTAGAAATTATTCGTTTTATACGATTGAAAAACTGTACTATTTATTTTGTATTTTATGCTTCGGGCGTTGACTTCTAAGGCCCTAACTGTTCGATCTGGTGGGTCAACGCCCAAGAGTGAGGTCTAGGTTGCCCGGAAAGTAGAAATGACCATAACTTTCATACTGGTTGCAATTATTCGTTTTATACGGTGAAAAAACTGTTGTATTTATATTGTATTTTATGCTTCTGGCGTTGACTTCTTAGGCCCTAACTATTCGATCTGGTGGAGCAACGCCCTGGAGTGAAACCTAGGTTGCCCGGAACGTAGGAATGACCATTACTTTCACACTGGTTGCAATTATTCCTGTTATACGATGGAAAAACTGTTGTATTTTTATTGCAGTTTATGCTTCGGGCATTGACTTTTAAGGCCCTAGCTATTCAATCTGTTGGAGCAGAGCCCTAGGGTGAAGCCTAGGTTGCCCGGAACGTAGAAATGAGCATAACTATCACACTGGTTGCAATTATTCGTTTTATACGATGGAAAAGCTGCCGTATTTATATCGTATTTTATGCTTCTGGCGTTGACTTCTTAGGCCCTAACTATTCCATCTGGTGGAACAACGCCCTAGGGTGACGCCTAGGTTGCCTGGAAAGTAGAAATGACCATAACTTTCAAACTGGTAGCAATTATTCGTTTTATACGATGGAAAAACTGTTCTATATATTTTGTATTTTATGCTTCGGGCGTTGACTTCTAAGGCCCTAACTATTCGATCTGGTGGTGCAACTCCCTAGAGTGAAGCCTAGGTTGCTCGGAACGTAGAAATGACCATTACTTTCACACTGGTTGCAATTATTCGTTTTATACGATGGAAAAGCTGTTGTACTTATATCGTATTTTATGCTTCTGGCGTTGACTTCTTAGGCCCTAACTATTCCCTCTGGTGGATCGACGCCCTAGAGTGAAACCTACGTTGCCCGGAACGTAGAAATGACCATTCCTTTCACACTGGTTGCAATTATTCCTGTTATACGATGGAAAAACTGTTGTATTTTGATTCTATTTTATGCTTTTAGCGATGAATTCTAAGTCCCTAGCTATTCGATCTGGTGGAGCAACGCCGTACAGTGACGCCTAGGTTGCTCGGAACGTAGGAATGACCATTACTTTCACACTGGTTGCAATTATTCCTGTTATACGATGGAAAAACTGTTGTATTTTTATTGCATTTTATGTTTCGGGCATTGACTTTTAAGGCCCTAGCTATTCAATCTGGTGGAGCAGCGCCCTAGGGTGAAGCCTAGGTTGCCCGGAACGTAGAAATGAGCATAACTATCACACTGGTTGCAATGATTCGTTTTATACGATGGAAAAGCTGCTGTATTTATATCGTATTTTATGCTTCTGGCGTTGACTTCTTAGGCCCTAACTATTCCATCTGGTGGAACAACGCCCTAGGGTGACGCATAGGTTGCCTGGAAAGTAGAACTGACCATAACTTTCACACTGGTAGCAATTATTCGTTTTATACGATGGAAAAACTGTTCTATATATTTTGTATTTTATGCTTCGGGCGTTGACTTCTAAGGCCCTAACTATTCGATCTGGTGGTGCAACTCCCTAGGGTGAAGCCTAGGTTGCTCGGAAAGTAGAAATGACCATAACTTTCATACTGCTTGCGATTATTCGTTTTATACCATGGAAAAACTGTTGTATTTATATCGTGTTTTATGCTTCTGGCGTTGACTTCTTAGGCCCTAACTATTCCATCTGGTAGAACAACTCCCTAGGGTGAAGCCTAGGTTGCCCGGAAAGTAGAAATGCCCATAACTTCCACACTGGTAGAAATTATTCGTTTTATACGATTGAAAAACTGTACTATTTATTTTGTATTTTATGCTTCGGGCGTTGACTTCTTAGGCCCTAACTGTTCGATCTGGTGGGGCAACGCCCTAGAGTGAGGTCTAGTTTGCCCGGAAAGTAGAAATGACCATAACTTTCATACTGGTTGCAATTATTCGTTTTATACGGTGAAAAAACTGTTGTATTTATATTGTATTTTATGCTTCTGGCGTTCACTTCTTAGGCCCTAACTATTCGATCTGGTGGAACAACGCCGTAGGGTGAAGCCTAGGTAGCCCGGAACGTAGAAATGACCATCACTTTCAAACTGGTTTCAATTATTCCTGTTATATGATGGAAAAACTGTTGTATTTTTATTGCATTTTATGCTTCGGGCATTGACTTTTAAGGCCCTAACTATTCAATCTGTTGGAGCAACGCCCTAGGGTGAAGCCTAGGTTTCCTGGAACGTAGAAATGAGCATAACTATCACACTGGTTGCAATTATTCGTTTTATACGATGGAAAAGCTGCCGTATTTATATCGTATTTTATGCTTCTGGCTTTGACTTCTTAGGCCCTAACTATTCGAGCTGGTGGAGCAACGCCCTAGAGTGAAGCCTAGCTTGCCCGGAACGTAGAAATGACCATCACTTTCAAACTGGTTTCAATTATTCCTGTTATATGATGGAAAAACTGTTGTATTTTTATTGCATTTTATGCTTCGGGCATTGACTTTTAAGGCCCTAACTATTCAATCTGTTGGAGCAACGCCCTAGGGTGAAGCCTAGGTTTCCTGGAACGTAGAAATGAGCATAACTATCACACTGGTTGCAATTATTCGTTTTATACGATGGAAAAGCTGTTGTATTTATATCGTATTTTATGCTTCTGGCGTTGACTTCTTATGACTTAACTATTCGATCTGGTGGAGCAACGCCCTGGAGTGAAACCTAGGTTGCCCGGAACGTAGGAATGACCATTAGTTTCACACTGGTTGCAATTATTCCTGTTATACGATGGAAAAACTGTTGTATTTTGATTCTATTTTATGCTTTTAGCGATGAATTCTAAGTCCCTAGCTATTCGATCTGGTGGAGCAACGCCCTAGAGTGACGCCTAGGTTGCTCGGAACGTAGGAATGACCATTACTTTCACACTGGTTGCAATTATTCCTGTTATACGATGGAAAAACTGTTGTATTTTTATTGCATTTTATGTTTCGGGCATTGACTTTTAAGGCCCTAGCTATTCAATCTGGTGGAGCAGCGCCCTAGGGTGAAGCCTAGGTTGCCCGGAACGTAGAAATGAGCATAACTATCACACTGGTTGCAATTATTCGTTTTATACGATGGAAAAGCTGCTGTATTTATATCGTATTTTATGCTTCTGGCGTTGACTTCTTAGGCCCTAACTATTCCATCTGGTGGAACAACGCCCTAGGGTGACGCCTAGGTTGCCTGGAAAGTAGAACTGACCATAACTTTCACACTGGTAGCAATTATTCGTTTTATACGATGGAAAAACTGTTCTATATATTTTGTATTTTATGCTTCGGGCGTTGACTTCTAAGGCCCTAACTATTCGATCTGGTGGTGCAACTCCCTAGGGTGAAGCCTAGGTTGCTCGGAAAGTAGAAATGACCATAACTTTCATACTGCTTGCAATTATTCGTTTTATACCATGGAAAAACTGTTGTATTTATATCGTGTTTTATGCTTCTGGCGTTGACTTCTTAGGCCCTAACTATTCCATCTGGTAGAACAACTCCCTAGGGTGAAGCCTAGGTTGCCCGGAAAGTAGAAATGCCCATAACTTCCACACTGGTAGAAATTATTCGTTTTATACGATTGAAAAACTGTACTATTTATTTTGTATTTTATGCTTCGGGCGTTGACTTCTTAGGCCCTAACTGTTCGATCTGGTGGGGCAACGCCCTAGAGTGAGGTCTAGTTTGCCCGGAAAGTAGAAATGACCATAACTTTCATACTGGTTGCAATTATTCGTTTTATACGGTGAAAAAACTGTTGTATTTATATTGTATTTTATGCTTCTGGCGTTCACTTCTTAGGCCCTAACTATTCGATCTGGTGGAACAACACCGTAGGGTGAAGCCTAGGTAGCCCGGAACGTAGAAATGACCATAACTTTCACACTGGCTGCAATTATTCGTTTTATACGATGGAAAAGCTGTTGTATTTATATCGTATTTTATGCTTCTGGCGTTGACTTCTTAGGCCGTAACTATTCGATCTGGTGGAGCGACGCCCTGGAGTGAAACCTGGGTTGCCCGGAACGTAGAAATGACCACTACTATCACACTGGTTGCAAATTATTCCTGCTATACGATGGAAAAACTGTTGTATTTTTATTGCATTTTATGCTTCTGGCGTTCACTTCTTAGGACCTAACTATTCGATCTGGTGGAACAACGGCCTAGGGTGAAGCCTAGGTTGCCCGGAACGTAGAAATGTCCATAACTTTCACACTGGTTGCAATTATTTGTTTTATAGGATGGAAAAGCTGTTGTATTTATATAGTATTTTATGCTTCTGGCGTTGACTTCTTAGGCCCTAACTATTCCATCTGGTGGAACAACGCCCTAGAGTAAAGCCCAGGTTGCGCGGAACGTAGAAATGACCATAACTTTCACACTGGTAGCAATTATTCGTTTTATACAATGGAAAAACTGTTCTATTTATATTGTATTTTATGCTTCTGGCGTTGCCTACTTAGGCCCTAACTATTCGATCTGGTGGAGCAACGCCCTAGAGTGAAGCCTAGGTTGCTCGGAATGTAGAAATGACCATAAGTTGCATACCGGATGCAATTATTCGTTTTATACGATGGAAAAACTGTTGGATTTATATTGTATTTTATGCTTCTGGCGTTGACTTCTAAGGCCCTAAATACTCGATCTGGTGGAGCAATGCCTCAGAGTTAAGTCTAGGATTCCCGAAACGCCGAAATGATCAATACTTTCACGTTTGTTGCAATTATTCCTGTTATACGATGAAAAGACTGTTGTATTTTTATTGTATTTTATGCTTCAGGCGTGGACTTCTGAGGCCGTAGCTATTCGATGTGGTGGAAGAACGCCATACAGTGAAGCCTAGGTTGCCCGGAACGTAGGAATGACCACTACTTTCACACTGTTTGCAATTACTCATTTAATACGATGGAAATGCTGTTGTATTTATATCGTATTTTATGCTTCTGGCGTTGACTTCTTAGGCCCTAACTATTCGACCTGGTGGAGCAACGCCTTAGAGTGAAACCTAGGTTGCCCGGAACGTAGAAATGACCATTACATTCGCACTGGTTGCAATTATTCCTGTTATACGATGGTAAAACTGTTGTATTTTTATTGTATTCCATGCTTCTGGCGTTTAATTCTAAGTCGCTAGCTATTTGATCTGGTGGAGCAACGACCTAGAGTGAAGCCTAGGTTGCCCGGGAACGCAGAAATGACAATTACTTTCACACTGTTTGGTATTATTCATTTTGTACGATGGAAAAGCTGTTGTATTTACATTGTTTTTTATGCCTCTGGCGTTGACTTCTAAGGCCGTAGCTATTAGATGCGGTGGAGCAACGCCCTAGAGTGACGCCTAGGTTGCCCGGAACGTAGAAATGACCATAACATTCACACTGGTTGCTATCATTCGTTTTATACGATGGAAAAACTGTTATATTTATATTGTATTTTATGCTTCTGGCGTTGACTTCTAAGGACCTAACTATTCGATCTGGTGGAGCAACGCCCTAGAGTGAAGCCTAGGTTGCTGGGAATGTAGAAATAACCATAACTTTCACACTGGTTGCAATTATTCGTTCTTTACGATGGAAAAACTGTTGTATTTATATCGTGTTTTATGCTTCTGGCGTTGACCTCTTAGGCCCTAACTGTTCCATCTGGTGGAACAACTCCCTAGGGTGAAGCCTAGGTTGCCCGGAAAGTAGAAATGCCCATATCTTCCACACTGGTAGAAATTATTCGTTTTATACGATTGAAAAACTGTACTATTTATTTTGTATTTTATGCTTCGGGCGTTGACTTCTAAGGCCCTAACTGTTCGATCTGGTGGGTCAACGCCCGAGAGTGAGGTCTAGGTTGCCCGGAAAGTAGAAATGACCATAACTTTCATACTGGTTGCAATTATTCGTTTTATACGGTGAAAAAACTGTTGTATTTATATTGTATTTTATGCTTCTGGCGTTGACTTCTTAGGCCCTAACTATTCGATCTGGTGGAGCAACGCCCTGGAGTGAAACCTAGGTTGCCCGGAACGTAGGAATGACCATTACTTTCACACTGGTTGCAATTATTCCTGTTATACGATGGAAAAACTGTTGTATTTTTATTGCAGTTTATGCTTCGGGCATTGACTTTTAAGGCCCTAGCTATTCAATCTGTTGGAGCAGAGCCCTAGGGTGAAGCCTAGGTTGCCCGGAACGTAGAAATGAGCATAACTATCACACTGGTTGCAATTATTCGTTTTATACGATGGAAAAGCTGCCGTATTTATATCGTATTTTATGCTTCTGGCGTTGACTTCTTAGGCCCTAACTATTCCATCTGGTGGAACAACGCCCTAGGGTGACGCCTAGGTTGCCTGGAAAGTAGAAATGACCATAACTTTCAAACTGGTAGCAATTATTCGTTTTATACGATGGAAAAACTGTTCTATATATTTTGTATTTTATGCTTCGGGCGTTGACTTCTAAGGCCCTAACTGTTCGATCTGGTGGGGCAACGCCCTAGAGTGAGGTCTAGTTTGCCCGGAAAGTAGAAATGACCATAACTTTCATACTGGTTGCAATTATTCGTTTTATACGGTGAAAAAACTGTTGTATTTATATTGTATTTTATGCTTCTGGCGTTCACTTCTTAGGCCCTAACTATTCGATCTGGTGGAACAACGCCGTAGGGTGAAGCCTAGGTAGCCCGGAACGTAGAAATGACCATCACTTTCAAACTGGTTTCAATTATTCCTGTTATATGATGGAAAAACTGTTGTATTTTTATTGCATTTTATGCTTCGGGCATTGACTTTTAAGGCCCTAACTATTCAATCTGTTGGAGCAACGCCCTAGGGTGAAGCCTAGGTTTCCTGGAACGTAGAAATGAGCATAACTATCACACTGGTTGCAATTATTCGTTTTATACGATGGAAAAGCTGCCGTATTTATATCGTATTTTATGCTTCTGGCTTTGACTTCTTAGGCCCTAACTATTCGAGCTGGTGGAGCAACGCCCTAGAGTGAAGCCTAGCTTGCCCGGAACGTAGAAATGACCATCACTTTCAAACTGGTTTCAATTATTCCTGTTATATGATGGAAAAACTGTTGTATTTTTATTGCATTTTATGCTTCGGGCATTGACTTTTAAGGCCCTAACTATTCAATCTGTTGGAGCAACGCCCTAGGGTGAAGCCTAGGTTTCCTGGAACGTAGAAATGAGCATAACTATCACACTGGTTGCAATTATTCGTTTTATACGATGGAAAAGCTGTTGTATTTATATCGTATTTTATGCTTCTGGCGTTGACTTCTTATGACTTAACTATTCGATCTGGTGGAGCAACGCCCTGGAGTGAAACCTAGGTTGCCCGGAACGTAGGAATGACCATTAGTTTCACACTGGTTGCAATTATTCCTGTTATACGATGGAAAAACTGTTGTATTTTGATTCTATTTTATGCTTTTAGCGATGAATTCTAAGTCCCTAGCTATTCGATCTGGTGGAGCAACGCCCTAGAGTGACGCCTAGGTTGCTCGGAACGTAGGAATGACCATTACTTTCACACTGGTTGCAATTATTCCTGTTATACGATGGAAAAACTGTTGTATTTTTATTGCATTTTATGTTTCGGGCATTGACTTTTAAGGCCCTAGCTATTCAATCTGGTGGAGCAGCGCCCTAGGGTGAAGCCTAGGTTGCCCGGAACGTAGAAATGAGCATAACTATCACACTGGTTGCAATTATTCGTTTTATACGATGGAAAAGCTGCTGTATTTATATCGTATTTTATGCTTCTGGCGTTGACTTCTTAGGCCCTAACTATTCCATCTGGTGGAACAACGCCCTAGGGTGACGCCTAGGTTGCCTGGAAAGTAGAACTGACCATAACTTTCACACTGGTAGCAATTATTCGTTTTATACGATGGAAAAACTGTTCTATATATTTTGTATTTTATGCTTCGGGCGTTGACTTCTAAGGCCCTAACTATTCGATCTGGTGGTGCAACTCCCTAGGGTGAAGCCTAGGTTGCTCGGAAAGTAGAAATGACCATAACTTTCATACTGCTTGCAATTATTCGTTTTATACCATGGAAAAACTGTTGTATTTATATCGTGTTTTATGCTTCTGGCGTTGACTTCTTAGGCCCTAACTATTCCATCTGGTAGAACAACTCCCTAGGGTGAAGCCTAGGTTGCCCGGAAAGTAGAAATGCCCATAACTTCCACACTGGTAGAAATTATTCGTTTTATACGATTGAAAAACTGTACTATTTATTTTGTATTTTATGCTTCGGGCGTTGACTTCTTAGGCCCTAACTGTTCGATCTGGTGGGGCAACGCCCTAGAGTGAGGTCTAGTTTGCCCGGAAAGTAGAAATGACCATAACTTTCATACTGGTTGCAATTATTCGTTTTATACGGTGAAAAAACTGTTGTATTTATATTGTATTTTATGCTTCTGGCGTTCACTTCTTAGGCCCTAACTATTCGATCTGGTGGAACAACACCGTAGGGTGAAGCCTAGGTAGCCCGGAACGTAGAAATGACCATAACTTTCACACTGGCTGCAATTATTCGTTTTATACGATGGAAAAGCTGTTGTATTTATATCGTATTTTATGCTTCTGGCGTTGACTTCTTAGGCCGTAACTATTCGATCTGGTGGAGCGACGCCCTGGAGTGAAACCTGGGTTGCCCGGAACGTAGAAATGACCACTACTATCACACTGGTTGCAAATTATTCCTGCTATACGATGGAAAAACTGTTGTATTTTTATTGCATTTTATGCTTCTGGCGTTCACTTCTTAGGACCTAACTATTCGATCTGGTGGAACAACGGCCTAGGGTGAAGCCTAGGTTGCCCGGAACGTAGAAATGTCCATAACTTTCACACTGGTTGCAATTATTTGTTTTATAGGATGGAAAAGCTGTTGTATTTATATAGTATTTTATGCTTCTGGCGTTGACTTCTTAGGCCCTAACTATTCCATCTGGTGGAACAACGCCCTAGAGTAAAGCCCAGGTTGCGCGGAACGTAGAAATGACCATAACTTTCACACTGGTAGCAATTATTCGTTTTATACAATGGAAAAACTGTTCTATTTATATTGTATTTTATGCTTCTGGCGTTGCCTACTTAGGCCCTAACTATTCGATCTGGTGGAGCAACGCCCTAGAGTGAAGCCTAGGTTGCTCGGAATGTAGAAATGACCATAAGTTGCATACCGGATGCAATTATTCGTTTTATACGATGGAAAAACTGTTGGATTTATATTGTATTTTATGCTTCTGGCGTTGACTTCTAAGGCCCTAAATACTCGATCTGGTGGAGCAATGCCTCAGAGTTAAGTCTAGGATTCCCGAAACGCCGAAATGATCAATACTTTCACGTTTGTTGCAATTATTCCTGTTATACGATGAAAAGACTGTTGTATTTTTATTGTATTTTATGCTTCAGGCGTGGACTTCTGAGGCCGTAGCTATTCGATGTGGTGGAAGAACGCCATACAGTGAAGCCTAGGTTGCCCGGAACGTAGGAATGACCACTACTTTCACACTGTTTGCAATTACTCATTTAATACGATGGAAATGCTGTTGTATTTATATCGTATTTTATGCTTCTGGCGTTGACTTCTTAGGCCCTAACTATTCGACCTGGTGGAGCAACGCCCTAGAGTGAAACCTAGGTTGCCCGGAACGTAGAAATGACCATTACATTCGCACTGGTTGCAATTATTCCTGTTATACGATGGTAAAACTGTTGTATTTTTATTGTATTCCATGCTTCTGGCGTTTAATTCTAAGTCGCTAGCTATTTGATCTGGTGGAGCAACGACCTAGAGTGAAGCCTAGGTTGCCCGGGAACGCAGAAATGACAATTACTTTCACACTGTTTGGTATTATTCATTTTGTACGATGGAAAAGCTGTTGTATTTACATTGTTTTTTATGCCTCTGGCGTTGACTTCTAAGGCCGTAGCTATTAGATGCGGTGGAGCAACGCCCTAGAGTGACGCCTAGGTTGCCCGGAACGTAGAAATGACCATAACATTCACACTGGTTGCTATCATTCGTTTTATACGATGGAAAAACTGTTATATTTATATTGTATTTTATGCTTCTGGCGTTGACTTCTTAGGCCCTAGCTATTCGATCTGGTGGAGCAACGCCCTAGAGTGACGCCTAGGTTTTCCGGAACGTAGAAATGACCATTACTTTCACACTGTTTGCAATTATACATTTTATACGATGGAAAAGATGTTGTATTTATATTGTATTTTATGCTCCTGGCGTTGACTTCTAAGGCCGTAGCTGTTAGATGTGGTGGAGCAACGCCCTAGAGTGACGCCTAGGTTGACCGGAACGTAGAAATGACCATTACTTTCACCATGTCTGCAATTATTCATTTTATGCGATGGAAAAACTGTTGTACTTATATTGTATTTTATCCTTCTGGCGTTGAATTCTAAGTCCCTAGCTATTTGATCTGGTGGAGTAACGCACTAGAGTGAAGCCTAGATTACCCGGAACGTAGAAATGACCAGTACTTTCACACTGGTTGCAGTTATTCGTTTTATACAGTGGAAAAACTGCTCTATTTATTTTGCATTTTATGCTTCGGGCGTTGACTTCCAAGGCCCTAACTATTCGATCTGGTGGAGCAACTCCCTAGAGTGAAGCCTAGGTTGCCCGGAACGTAGAAATGACCAGTACTTTGACACTGGTTGCAGTTATTCGTTTTATACGATGGAACAACTGTTCTATTTATTTTTCATTTTATGCTTCGGGCGTTGACTTCTAAGGCCCTAACTATTCGATCTGGTGGAGCAACGCCCTAGAGTGAAGCCCAGGTTGCCCGGGAAGTAGAAATGGCCATAACTTTCACACCTGGTTGCTATTGTTCGTTCTATACGATGGAAAAGCTGTTATATTTATATTGAATTTTATGCTTCTGGCATTGAATTCTAAGTCCCTAGCAATCCCATCTGGTGGAGCAACACCCTAGAGTGAAGCCTAGGTTGCCCGGAACGTAGAAGTGACCATTACTTCCACACTGTTTGCAAATATACATTATATACGATGGAAAACCTGTTGTACTTATATTGTAATTTATGCATCTGGCGTTGACTTCTAAGGCCCTAACTATTCGATCTGGTGGAGCAACGCCCTAGAGTGAAGCATAGGTTGCTCGGAACGTAGAAATGACCATAACTTTTACACTGGTTGCCATTATTCGTTTTCTGCGACGGGAAAGCTGTTGTATTTGTATCGTATTTTATGCTTCTGGCGTTGACTTCTTGGGCCCTAACTATTCCATCTGGTGGAACCACGCCCTAGGGTCAAGCCTAGGTTGACCGGAACGTAGAAATGACCATTACTTTCACACTGGTTGCAGTTATTCGTTTTATACAGTGGAAAAACTGTTGTATTTATATCGTATTTTATGCATCTGGCGTTGACTCCTAAGGCCGTAGTTATTAGATGTGGTGGAGCAATGCCCTTGAGTGTCGCATAGGTTGCCCGGAACGTAGAAATGACCATTACTGTCACAATTTTTGCAAATATACATTTTATACGATGGAAAAACTGTTGTACTTGTATTGTATTTTATTATTCTGGAATTGAATTATAAGTCCGTAGCTATTCTATCTGGTGGAGCAACGCCCTAGAGTGAAACCTGGGTTACCAGGAACGTAGAAATGACCAGTACTTTCACACTGTTTGCAGTTATTCCTGTTGTACGATGGAAAAACTGTTGCATCTTTATTGCATTTTATGCTTCTGGCGTTGACTTCTAAGGCCCTAACTATTCGATCTGGTGGACAAACGCCCTAGAGTAAAGTCTAGGTTGCTCGGAACGTAGAAACGACCATAACTTTCACACTGGTTGCCATTATCCGTCTTCTACGATGGAAACGCTGTTGTATTTGTATCGTACTTTATGCTTCTGGCGTTGACTTCATAGGCCCTAACTATTCGATCTGGTGGACCAACGTCCTAGAGTGAAGCCTAGGTTGACCGGAACGTAGAAATGACCATAACTTTCACACTGGTTACCATTATTCGTTTTGTACGATGGAAAAGCTGTTGTATTTATATCGTATTTTATGCTTCTGGCGTTGACTTCTTAGGCCCTAACTATTCGATCTGGTGGAACAACGCCCTAGGGTGGAGCCTAGATTGCCGGAACGTAGAAATGACCATTACTTTCACACTGGTTGCAGTTATTCGTTTTATACAATGGAACAACCTTTCTATTTATTTTGCATTTTATGCTTCGGGCGCTGACTTCTAAGGCCCTAACTATTCGATATGGTGGATCAACGCCCTAGAGTGAAGCCTAGGTTGCCCGGTAAGTAGAAATGACCAGTACTTTCACACTGTTTGCAGTTATTCCTGTTTTATGATGGAAAAACTGTTGCATCTTTATTGTATTTTATGCTTCTGGCGTTGACTTCTTAGGCCCTAACTATTTGATCTGGTGGTGCACCGCCCTGGAGTGAAGCCTAGGTTGCCCGCAACGTAGAAAAGACCATTACCTTCACACTGGTTGCAATTATTCCTGTTTTACGATGGAAAAACTGTTGCATCTTTATTGTATTTTATGCTTCCGGCGATGATTTCTAAGGCCCTAATTATTCGATCTGGTGGAACAACGCCCTAGAGTGAAGCCAAGGTTGCCCGGAACGTAGAAATGACCATTACATTCACACTGGTTGCAATTATTCGTCTTATACGATGGAAAAGCTTTTGTATTTATATCGTATTTTATGCTTCTGACGTTGACTTCTTAGGCCCTAACTATTCCATCTGGTGGAACAACGCCCTTGGGTGAAGCCTAGGTTGCGCGGAACGTAGCAATGACCATAACTTTCACACTGGTAGCAATTATTCGTTTTACACGATGGAAAAACTGTTCTATTTATTTTGTATTTTATGCTTCGGGCGTTGACTTCTAAGGCCCCAACTATTCTATCTGGTGGAGCAACGCCCTAGAGTGAAGCCTAGGTTGCCCGGAACGTAGAAATGACCATAACTTCCACACTGGTTGCAATTCTTCGTTTTATACGATGGAAATGCAGTTGTATTTATATCGTATTTTGTGCTTCTGGCGTTGACTTCTAAGGACCTAACTATTCGATCTGGTGGAGAAACGCCCTAGAGTAAAGCCTAGGTTGCGCGGAACGTAGAAATGACCATAACGTTCACACTGGTAGCAATTATTCGTTTTACACGACGGAAAAACTGTTTTATTTATTTTGTATTTTATTCTTCTGGCGTTGACTTCTAAGGCCCTAACTATTCGATCTGGTGGAGCAACGCCCTAGAGTGAAGCCTAGGTTGCCCGGAAAGTAGAAATGACCATAACTTTCATCCTGGTTGCAATTATTCGTTTTATATGATGGAAAAACTGTTGTATTTATATAGTGTTTTATGTTTCTGGCGCTGACTTCTTAGGCCCTAACTATTCCATCTGGTGGAACAACGCCCTTGTGTGAAGCCTAGGTTGCGCGCAACGTAGCAATGACCATAACTTTCACACTGGTAGCAATTATTCGTTTTATACGATGGAAAAACTGTTTTATTTATTTTGTATTTTATGCTTCTGGCGTTGACTTCTAAGGCCCTATCTATTCGATCTGGTGGAGAAACGCCCTAGAGTGAAGCCTAGGTTGCGCGGAACGTAGAAATGACCATAACGTTCACACTGGTAGCAATTATTCGTTTTATACGACGGAAAAACTGTTTTATTTATTTTGTATTTTATGCTTCTGGCGTTGACTTCCAAGGCCCTAACTATTCGATCTGGTGGAGCAACGCCCTAGAGTGAAGCCTATGTTGCCCGGAAAGTGGAAATGGCCATAACTTTCATCCTGGTTGCAATTATTCGTTTTATATGATGGAAAAACTGTTGTATTTATATAGCGTTTTATGCTTCTGGCGTTGACTTCTTAGTCCCTAACTATTCCATCTGGTGGAACAACGCACTAGTGTGAAGCCTAGGTTGCGCGCAACGTAGCAATGACCATAACTTTCACACTGGTAGCAATTATTCGTTTTATACGATGGAAAAACTGTTTTATTTATTTTGTATTTTATGCTTCTGGCGTTGACTTCTAAGGCCCTATCTATTCGATCTGGTGGAGAAACGCCCTAGAGTGAAGCCTAGGTTGCGCGGAACGTAGAAATGACCATAACTTTCACACTGGTTGCAATTGTTTGTTTTATACGATGGAAATGCTGTTTCATCTTTATTGTGTTTTATTCTTCTGGCGTTGACTTCTAAGGCCGTAGCTATTAGATGTGGTGTAGCAACGCCCTAGAGTGACACCTAGGTTGCCCGGAACGTAGAAATGACCATTACTTTCACAATGTATGCAATTATTCATTTTATACGATGGAAAAACTGTTGTACTTATATTGATTTTATTCGTCTGGCGTTGACTTCTTAGGCCCTAACTATTCGATCTGGTGGAACAACGCCCTAGAGTGAAGCCTAGGTTGCCCGGAACGTAGAAATGACCATAACTTCCACACTGGTTGCAATTATTCGTTTTATACGATGTAAATGCTGTTGTACTTATATCGTATTTTATGCTTCTGGCGTTGACTTCTTAGGCCCTAACTATTCCATCTGGTGGAACAACGGCCTAGGGTGAAGCCTAGGTTGCCCGGAACGTAGAAATGGCCATAACTTTCACACTGGTAGCAATTATTCGTTTTATACGTTGGAAAAACTGTTCTATTTATTTTGTATTTTATGCTTCGGGCGTTGACTTCTAAGGCCCTAGCTATTCGAGCTGGTCGGGCAACGCCCTAGAGTGAAGCCTAGGTTGCCCAGAACGTAGAAATGACCATAACTTTCATCCTGATTGCAATTATTCGTTTTATATGATGGAAAAACTGTTGTATTTATATTGTATTTTATGCTTCTGGCGTTCACTTCTTAGGCTCTAACTATTCTATCTGGTGGAACAACGCCCTAGGGTGAAGCCTAGGTTGCCCGGAACATAGAAATGACCATAACTTTCACACTGGTTGCAATTATTCCTGTTACACGATGGAAAAACTGTTGCACCTTTATTGTGTTTTATGCTTCAGGCGTTGACTACATAGGCCCTAACTATTCGATCTGGTGGTGCAACGTCCTAGAGTGAAGCCTAGGTTGACCGGAACGTAGAAATGACCATAACTTTCACACTGGTTACCATTACTCGTTTTATACGATGGCAAAGCTGTTGTATTTATATTGTATTTTATGCTTCTGGCATTGACTTCTTAGGCCCTAACTATTTGATCTGGAGGCGCAATGCCCCATAGTTAAGTCTAGGATGCCCGAAACGCCGAAATGATCGTTACTTTCACGCTTATTACAATTATTCCTGTAATACGATGAAAAGACTGTTGTATTTTTATTGTATCTTATGCTCCTGGCGTTTACTTCTAAGGCCCTAACTATTCGATCTGGTGGAGCAACACCCTAGAGTGAAGCCTAGGTTACCCGGAACGTAGACATGACCATTACTTTCATACCGGTTGCTATTATTCGTTTTATACGATGGAAAAACTGTTATATTTATATTGTATTTTATGTTTCAGGCGTTGACTTCTGAGGCCGTAGCTATTCGATGTGGTGGAAGAACGCCATAGAGTGAAGCCTAGGTTGCCCGGAACGTAGAAATGTCCATATCTTTCACACTGGTTGCAATTATTCGTTTTATACAATGGAAAAACTGTTCTATTTATTTTGTATTTAATGCTTCGGGCGTTGGCTTCTAAGGCACTAACTGTTTGATCTGGTGGAGCAACGCCCTAGAGTGAAGCCTAGGTTGCGCGGAACGTAGAAATGACCATAACTTTCACACCGGTTGCTATTATTCGTTTTATACGATGGAAAAACTGTTATATTTATATTGTATTTTATGTTTCAGGCGTTGACTTCTGAGGCCGTAGCTATTCGATGTGGTGGAAGAACGCCATAGAGTGAAGCCTAGGTTGCCCGGAACGTAGAAATGTCCATATCTTTCACACTGGTTGCAATTATTCATTTTCTACGATGGAAAAGCTGTTGTATTTATATTGTATTTTATGACTCTGGCGTTGACTTCTAAGGCCCTAGCTATTCGATCTAGTGGAGCAACGCCCTAGAGTGAAGCCTAGGTTGCCGGGAACGTAGAAATGACCATCACTTTCAAACTGGTTGCAATTAATCCTGTTATACGATGGAAAAACTGTTGTATTTTTATTGCATTTTATGCTTCGGGCGTTGACTTCTAAGGCCCTGACTATTCAATCTGTTGGAGCTACGCGCTAGAGTGTAGCCTAGGTTGCTCGGAATGTAGAAACGACCATAGCTTTCACACTGGTTGCAATTATTCGTTTTATACGATGGAAAAACTGTTGTATTTATATTGTATTTTATGCTTCTGGCGTGCACTTCTTAGGCCCTATCTATTCGATCTGGTGGAACAACTCCCTAGGGTGAAGCCTAGGTTGCCCGGAACGTAGAAATGACCATTACTTTTTCACTGGTAGCAATTATTCGTTTTATACAATGGAAAAACTGTTCTATTTATTTTGTATTTTATGCTTCGGGCGTTGACTTCTAAGGCCCTAACTGTTTAATCTGGTGGAGCAACGCCCTAGGGTGAAGCCTAGGTTGCCCGGAACGTAAAAATGACCATTACTTTCGCACTGTTTGCAATTATTCCTTTTATACGATGGAAAAGCTGTTGTATTTATATCGTATTTTATGCTTCTGGCGTTGACTTCTATGGCCCTAGCTATTCGATCTAGTGGAGCAACGCCCTAGAGTGAAGCCTAGGTTGCCCGGAATGTAGAAATGACAATCACTTTCAAACTGGTTGCAATTAATCCTGTTATACGAAGGAAAAACTGTTGTATTTTTATTGCATTTTATGCTTCGGGCGTTGACTTCTAAGCCCCTAACTATTCAATCTGTTGGAGCAACGCCCTAGAGTGAAGCCTAGGTTGCTCGGAATGTAGAAATGACCATAACTTTCACACTGGTTGCAATTATTCGTTTTATACGATGGAAAAACTGTTGTATTTATATTGCATTTTATGCTTCTGGCGTTGACTTCTATGGCCCTAGCTATTCGATCTAGTGGAGCAACGCCCTAGAGTGAAGCCTAGGTTGCCCGGAACGTAGAAATGACAATCACTTTCAAACTGGTTGCAATTAATCCTGTTATACGATGGAAAAACTGTTGTATTTTTATTGCATTTTATGCTTCGGGCGTTGACTTCTAAGCCCCTAACTATTCAATCTGTTGGAGCAACGCCCTAGAGTGAAGCCTAGGTTGCTCGGAATGTAGAAATGACCATAACTTTCACACTGGTTGCAATTATTCGTTTTATACGATGGAAAAACTGTTGTATTTATATTGCATTTTATGCTTCTGGCGTTCACTTCTAAGGCCCTAACTATTCGATCTGGTGGAGCAACGCCCTAGAGTGAAGCCTAGGTTTCTCGGAACGTAGAAACGGCCATTACTTTCACAATGTCTGCAATAATTCGTTTTCTACGATGGAAAAGCTGTTGTATTTGTATCGTATTTTATGCTTCTGGTGTTGACTACTTTGGCCCTAACTATTCCATCTGGTGGAACAACGCCCTAGGGTCAAGCCTAGGTTGACCGGAACGTAGAAATGACCATTACTTTCACACTGGTTGCAGTTATTCGTTTTATACAGTGGAAAAACTGTTGTATTTATATCGTATTTTATGCATCTGGCGTTGACTCCTAAGGCCGTAGTTATTAGATGTGGTGGAGCAATGCCCTTGAGTGTCGCATAGATTGCCCGGAACGTAGAAATGACCATTACTGTCACAATTTTTGCAAATATACATTTTATACGATAGAAAAACTGTTGTACTTGTATTGTATTTTATTATTCTGGAATTGAATTATAAGTCCCTAGCTATTCTATCTGGTGGAGCAACGCCCTAGAGTGAAACCTAGGTTACCCGGAACGTAGAAATGACCATTACTTTCACACTGTTTGCAGTTATTCCTGTTGTACGATGGAAAAACTGTTGCATCTTTATTGTATTTTATGCTTCTGGCGTTGACTTCTAAGGCCCTAACTATTCGATCTGGTGGACAAACGCCCTAGAGTAAAGCCTAGGTTGCTCGGAACGTAGAAACGACCATAACTTTCACACTGGTTGCCATTATCCGTCTTCTACGATGGAAACGCTGTTGTATTTGTATCGTACTTTATGCTTCTGGCGTTGACTTCATAGGCCCTAACAATTCGATCTGGTGGACCAACATCCTAGAGTGAAGCCTAGGTTGACCGGAACGTAGAAATGACCATAACTTTCACACTGGTTGCAATTATTCGTTTTATACGACGGAAAAACTGTTTTATTTATTTTGTATTTTATGCTTCTGGCGTTGACTTCCAAGGCCCTAACTATTCGATCTGGTGGAGCAACGCCCTAGAGTGAAGCCTATGTTGCCCGGAAAGTGGAAATGGCCATAACTTTCATCCTGGTTGCAATTATTCGTTTTATATGATGGAAAAACTGTTGTATTTATATAGCGTTTTATGCTTCTGGCGTTGACTTCTAAGGCCCTAACTATTCGATCTGGTGGACAAACGCCCTAGAGTAAAGTCTAGGTTGCTCGGAACGTAGAAACGACCATAACTTTCACACTGGTTGCCATTATCCGTCTTCTACGATGGAAACGCTGTTGTATTTGTATCGTACTTTATGCTTCTGGCGTTGACTTCATAGGCCCTAACTATTCGATCTGGTGGACCAACGTCCTAGAGTGAAGCCTAGGTTGACCGGAACGTAGAAATGACCATAACTTTCACACTGGTTACCATTATTCGTTTTGTACGATGGAAAAGCTGTTGTATTTATATCGTATTTTATGCTTCTGGCGTTGACTTCTTAGGCCCTAACTATTCGATCTGGTGGAACAACGCCCTAGGGTGGAGCCTAGATTGCCGGAACGTAGAAATGACCATTACTTTCACACTGGTTGCAGTTATTCGTTTTATACAATGGAACAACCTTTCTATTTATTTTGCATTTTATGCTTCGGGCGCTGACTTCTAAGGCCCTAACTATTCGATATGGTGGATCAACGCCCTAGAGTGAAGCCTAGGTTGCCCGGTAAGTAGAAATGACCAGTACTTTCACACTGTTTGCAGTTATTCCTGTTTTATGATGGAAAAACTGTTGCATCTTTATTGTATTTTATGCTTCTGGCGTTGACTTCTTAGGCCCTAACTATTTGATCTGGTGGTGCACCGCCCTGGAGTGAAGCCTAGGTTGCCCGCAACGTAGAAAAGACCATTACCTTCACACTGGTTGCAATTATTCCTGTTTTACGATGGAAAAACTGTTGCATCTTTATTGTATTTTATGCTTCCGGCGATGATTTCTAAGGCCCTAATTATTCGATCTGGTGGAACAACGCCCTAGAGTGAAGCCAAGGTTGCCCGGAACGTAGAAATGACCATTACATTCACACTGGTTGCAATTATTCGTCTTATACGATGGAAAAGCTTTTGTATTTATATCGTATTTTATGCTTCTGACGTTGACTTCTTAGGCCCTAACTATTCCATCTGGTGGAACAACGCCCTTGGGTGAAGCCTAGGTTGCGCGGAACGTAGCAATGACCATAACTTTCACACTGGTAGCAATTATTCGTTTTACACGATGGAAAAACTGTTCTATTTATTTTGTATTTTATGCTTCGGGCGTTGACTTCTAAGGCCCCAACTATTCTATCTGGTGGAGCAACGCCCTAGAGTGAAGCCTAGGTTGCCCGGAACGTAGAAATGACCATAACTTCCACACTGGTTGCAATTCTTCGTTTTATACGATGGAAATGCAGTTGTATTTATATCGTATTTTGTGCTTCTGGCGTTGACTTCTAAGGACCTAACTATTCGATCTGGTGGAGAAACGCCCTAGAGTAAAGCCTAGGTTGCGCGGAACGTAGAAATGACCATAACGTTCACACTGGTAGCAATTATTCGTTTTACACGACGGAAAAACTGTTTTATTTATTTTGTATTTTATTCTTCTGGCGTTGACTTCTAAGGCCCTAACTATTCGATCTGGTGGAGCAACGCCCTAGAGTGAAGCCTAGGTTGCCCGGAAAGTAGAAATGACCATAACTTTCATCCTGGTTGCAATTATTCGTTTTATATGATGGAAAAACTGTTGTATTTATATAGTGTTTTATGTTTCTGGCGCTGACTTCTTAGGCCCTAACTATTCCATCTGGTGGAACAACGCCCTTGTGTGAAGCCTAGGTTGCGCGCAACGTAGCAATGACCATAACTTTCACACTGGTAGCAATTATTCGTTTTATACGATGGAAAAACTGTTTTATTTATTTTGTATTTTATGCTTCTGGCGTTGACTTCTAAGGCCCTATCTATTCGATCTGGTGGAGAAACGCCCTAGAGTGAAGCCTAGGTTGCGCGGAACGTAGAAATGACCATAACGTTCACACTGGTAGCAATTATTCGTTTTATACGACGGAAAAACTGTTTTATTTATTTTGTATTTTATGCTTCTGGCGTTGACTTCCAAGGCCCTAACTATTCGATCTGGTGGAGCAACGCCCTAGAGTGAAGCCTATGTTGCCCGGAAAGTGGAAATGGCCATAACTTTCATCCTGGTTGCAATTATTCGTTTTATATGATGGAAAAACTGTTGTATTTATATAGCGTTTTATGCTTCTGGCGTTGACTTCTTAGTCCCTAACTATTCCATCTGGTGGAACAACGCACTAGTGTGAAGCCTAGGTTGCGCGCAACGTAGCAATGACCATAACTTTCACACTGGTAGCAATTATTCGTTTTATACGATGGAAAAACTGTTTTATTTATTTTGTATTTTATGCTTCTGGCGTTGACTTCTAAGGCCCTATCTATTCGATCTGGTGGAGAAACGCCCTAGAGTGAAGCCTAGGTTGCGCGGAACGTAGAAATGACCATAACTTTCACACTGGTTGCAATTGTTTGTTTTATACGATGGAAATGCTGTTTCATCTTTATTGTGTTTTATTCTTCTGGCGTTGACTTCTAAGGCCGTAGCTATTAGATGTGGTGTAGCAACGCCCTAGAGTGACACCTAGGTTGCCCGGAACGTAGAAATGACCATTACTTTCACAATGTATGCAATTATTCATTTTATACGATGGAAAAACTGTTGTACTTATATTGATTTTATTCGTCTGGCGTTGACTTCTTAGGCCCTAACTATTCGATCTGGTGGAACAACGCCCTAGAGTGAAGCCTAGGTTGCCCGGAACGTAGAAATGACCATAACTTCCACACTGGTTGCAATTATTCGTTTTATACGATGTAAATGCTGTTGTACTTATATCGTATTTTATGCTTCTGGCGTTGACTTCTTAGGCCCTAACTATTCCATCTGGTGGAACAACGGCCTAGGGTGAAGCCTAGGTTGCCCGGAACGTAGAAATGGCCATAACTTTCACACTGGTAGCAATTATTCGTTTTATACGTTGGAAAAACTGTTCTATTTATTTTGTATTTTATGCTTCGGGCGTTGACTTCTAAGGCCCTAGCTATTCGAGCTGGTCGGGCAACGCCCTAGAGTGAAGCCTAGGTTGCCCAGAACGTAGAAATGACCATAACTTTCATCCTGATTGCAATTATTCGTTTTATATGATGGAAAAACTGTTGTATTTATATTGTATTTTATGCTTCTGGCGTTCACTTCTTAGGCTCTAACTATTCTATCTGGTGGAACAACGCCCTAGGGTGAAGCCTAGGTTGCCCGGAACATAGAAATGACCATAACTTTCACACTGGTTGCAATTATTCCTGTTACACGATGGAAAAACTGTTGCACCTTTATTGTGTTTTATGCTTCAGGCGTTGACTACATAGGCCCTAACTATTCGATCTGGTGGTGCAACGTCCTAGAGTGAAGCCTAGGTTGACCGGAACGTAGAAATGACCATAACTTTCACACTGGTTACCATTACTCGTTTTATACGATGGCAAAGCTGTTGTATTTATATTGTATTTTATGCTTCTGGCATTGACTTCTTAGGCCCTAACTATTTGATCTGGAGGCGCAATGCCCCATAGTTAAGTCTAGGATGCCCGAAACGCCGAAATGATCGTTACTTTCACGCTTATTACAATTATTCCTGTAATACGATGAAAAGACTGTTGTATTTTTATTGTATCTTATGCTCCTGGCGTTTACTTCTAAGGCCCTAACTATTCGATCTGGTGGAGCAACACCCTAGAGTGAAGCCTAGGTTACCCGGAACGTAGACATGACCATTACTTTCATACCGGTTGCTATTATTCGTTTTATACGATGGAAAAACTGTTATATTTATATTGTATTTTATGTTTCAGGCGTTGACTTCTGAGGCCGTAGCTATTCGATGTGGTGGAAGAACGCCATAGAGTGAAGCCTAGGTTGCCCGGAACGTAGAAATGTCCATATCTTTCACACTGGTTGCAATTATTCGTTTTATACAATGGAAAAACTGTTCTATTTATTTTGTATTTAATGCTTCGGGCGTTGGCTTCTAAGGCACTAACTGTTTGATCTGGTGGAGCAACGCCCTAGAGTGAAGCCTAGGTTGCGCGGAACGTAGAAATGACCATAACTTTCACACCGGTTGCTATTATTCGTTTTATACGATGGAAAAACTGTTATATTTATATTGTATTTTATGTTTCAGGCGTTGACTTCTGAGGCCGTAGCTATTCGATGTGGTGGAAGAACGCCATAGAGTGAAGCCTAGGTTGCCCGGAACGTAGAAATGTCCATATCTTTCACACTGGTTGCAATTATTCATTTTCTACGATGGAAAAGCTGTTGTATTTATATTGTATTTTATGACTCTGGCGTTGACTTCTAAGGCCCTAGCTATTCGATCTAGTGGAGCAACGCCCTAGAGTGAAGCCTAGGTTGCCCGGAACGTAGAAATGACCATCACTTTCAAACTGGTTGCAATTAATCCTGTTATACGATGGAAAAACTGTTGTATTTTTATTGCATTTTATGCTTCGGGCGTTGACTTCTAAGGCCCTGACTATTCAATCTGTTGGAGCTACGCGCTAGAGTGTAGCCTAGGTTGCTCGAAATGTAGAAACGACCATAGCTTTCACACTGGTTGCAATTATTCGTTTTATACGATGGAAAAACTGTTGTATTTATATTGTATTTTATGCTTCTGGCGTGCACTTCTTAGGCCCTATCTATTCGATCTGGTGGAACAACTCCCTAGGGTGAAGCCTAGGTTGCCCGGAACGTAGAAATGACCATTACTTTTTCACTGGTAGCAATTATTCGTTTTATACAATGGAAAAACTGTTCTATTTATTTTGTATTTTATGCTTCGGGCGTTGACTTCTAAGGCCCTAACTGTTTAATCTGGTGGAGCAACGCCCTAGGGTGAAGCCTAGGTTGCCCGGAACGTAAAAATGACCATTACTTTCGCACTGTTTGCAATTATTCCTTTTATACGATGGAAAAGCTGTTGTATTTATATCGTATTTTATGCTTCTGGCGTTGACTTCTATGGCCCTAGCTATTCGATCTAGTGGAGCAACGCCCTAGAGTGAAGCCTAGGTTGCCCGGAATGTAGAAATGACAATCACTTTCAAACTGGTTGCAATTAATCCTGTTATACGATGGAAAAACTGTTGTATTTTTATTGCATTTTATGCTTCGGGCGTTGACTTCTAAGCCCCTAACTATTCAATCTGTTGGAGCAACGCCCTAGAGTGAAGCCTAGGTTGCTCGGAATGTAGAAATGACCATAAC
The DNA here is from genome assembly GCF_051401765.1 of Calliopsis andreniformis. NCBI lineage: Eukaryota > Metazoa > Arthropoda > Insecta > Hymenoptera > Andrenidae > Calliopsis > Calliopsis andreniformis. The sequence goes on along the minus strand of NW_027480426.1, from coordinate 19,575,322 downwards.
TTTCACACTGGTTGCAATTATTCGTTTTATACGATGGAAAAACTGTTGTATTTATATTGCATTTTATGCTTCTGGCGTTGACTTCTATGGCCCTAGCTATTCGATCTAGTGGAGCAACGCCCTAGAGTGAAGCCTAGGTTGCCCGGAACGTAGAAATGACAATCACTTTCAAACTGGTTGCAATTAATCCTGTTATACGATGGAAAAACTGTTGTATTTTTATTGCATTTTATGCTTCGGGCGTTGACTTCTAAGCCCCTAACTATTCAATCTGTTGGAGCAACGCCCTAGAGTGAAGCCTAGGTTGCTCGGAATGTAGAAATGACCATAACTTTCACACTGGTTGCAATTATTCGTTTTATACGATGGAAAAACTGTTGTATTTATATTGCATTTTATGCTTCTGGCGTTCACTTCTAAGGCCCTAACTATTCGATCTGGTGGAGCAACGCCCTAGAGTGAAGCCTAGGTTTCTCGGAACGTAGAAACGGCCATTACTTTCACAATGTCTGCAATAATTCGTTTTCTACGATGGAAAAGCTGTTGTATTTGTATCGTATTTTATGCTTCTGGTGTTGACTACTTTGGCCCTAACTATTCCATCTGGTGGAACAACGCCCTAGGGTCAAGCCTAGGTTGACCGGAACGTAGAGATGACCATTACTTTCACACTGGTTGCAGTTATTCGTTTTATACAGTGGAAAAACTGTTGTATTTATATCGTATTTTATGCATCTGGCGTTGACTCCTAAGGCCGTAGTTATTAGATGTGGTGGAGCAATGCCCTTGAGTGTCGCATAGATTGCCCGGAACGTAGAAATGACCATTACTGTCACAATTTTTGCAAATATACATTTTATACGATAGAAAAACTGTTGTACTTGTATTGTATTTTATTATTCTGGAATTGAATTATAAGTCCCTAGCTATTCTATCTGGTGGAGCAACGCCCTAGAGTGAAACCTAGGTTACCCGGAACGTAGAAATGACCATTACTTTCACACTGTTTGCAGTTATTCCTGTTGTACGATGGAAAAACTGTTGCATCTTTATTGTATTTTATGCTTCTGGCGTTGACTTCTAAGGCCCTAACTATTCGATCTGGTGGACAAACGCCCTAGAGTAAAGCCTAGGTTGCTCGGAACGTAGAAACGACCATAACTTTCACACTGGTTGCCATTATCCGTCTTCTACGATGGAAACGCTGTTGTATTTGTATCGTACTTTATGCTTCTGGCGTTGACTTGATAGGCCCTAACAATTCGATCTGGTGGACCAACATCCTAGAGTGAAGCCTAGGTTGACCGGAACGTAGAAATGACCATAACTTTCACACTGGTTGCAATTATTCGTCTTATACGATGGAAAAGCTTTTGTATTTATATCGTATTTTATGCTTCTGACGTTGACTTCTTAGGCCCTAACTATTCCATCTGGTGGAACAACGCCCTTGGGTGAAGCCTAGGTTGCGCGGAACGTAGCAATGACCATAACTTTCACACTGGTAGCAATTATTCGTTTTACACGATGGAAAAACTGTTCTATTTATTTTGTATTTTATGCTTCGGGCGTTGACCTCTAAGGCCCCAACTATTCTATCTGGTGGAGCAACGCCCTAGAGTGAAGCCTAGGTTGCCCGGATCGTAGAAATTACAATCACTTTCAAACTGGTTGCAATTAATCCTGTTATACGATGGAAAAAATGTTGTATTTTTATTGCATTTTATGCTTCGGGCGTTGACTTCTAAGGCCCTAACTATTCAATCTGTTGGACCAACGCCCTAGAGTGAAGCCTAGGTTGCTCGGAATGTAGAAATGACCATAACTTTCACACTGGTTGCAATTATTCGTTTTATACGATGGAAAAACTGTTGTATTAATATTGCATTTAATGCTTCTGGCGTTCACTTCTAAGGCCCTAACTATTCGATCTGGTGGAACAACGCCCTAGGGTGAAGCCTAGGTTGCCCGGAACGTAGAAATGACCATAACTTTTACACTGGTAGCAATTATTCGTTTTATACAATGGAAAAACTGTTGTATTTATATTGTATTTTATGCTTCTGGCGTTGACTTCTTAGGCCCTAACTATTCGATCTGGTGGAGCAATGCCTCAGAGTTAAGTCTAGGGTGCCCGAAACGCCGAAATGACCATTACTTTCACGCTTGTTGCAATTATTCCTGTTATACGATGAAAAGACCGTTGTATTTTTATTGTATTTTATGCTTCAGGCATAGGCTTCTAAGGCCGTAGCTATTCGATATGGTGGAGCACCGCCCTAGAGTGAAGCCTAGGTTGCTCGGAACGCAGAAATGACCACTACTTTCACACAGTTTGCAATTATTTATGTAATACGATGGAAAATCTGTTGTATTTATATCGTATTTTATGCTTCGGGCGTTGACTTCTTAGGCCCTAACACTTCGATCTGGTGGAGCAACGCCCTACAGTGAAGCCTAGGTTGCCCGGGACGTAGAAATGACCATAACATTTACACTGGTAGCAATTATTCGTTTTATACAATGGAAAAACTGTTCTTTTTATTTTGTATTCTATGCTTCGGGCGTTGACTTCTAAGGCCCTAACTGTTTGATCTGGTGGAGCAACGCCCTAGAGTGAAGCCTAGGTTTCCCGGAACGTAGAAATGACCATCACTTTCAAACTGGTTGCAATTAATCCTGTTATACGATGGAAAAACTGTTGTATTTTTATTGCATTTTATGCTTCGGCGTTGACTTCTAAGGACCTAACTATTCGATCTGGTGGAGCAACGCCCTAGAGTTTAGCCTAGGTAGCTCGGAATGTAGAAATAACCATAACTTTCACACTGGTTGCAATTATTTGTTTTATACGATGAAAAGACCGTTGCATTTTTATTGTATTTTATGCTTCAGGCTTAGGCTTCTAAGGCCGTAGCTATTCGATATGGTGGAGCACCGCCCTAGAGTGAAGCCTAGGTTGCTCGGAATATAGAAATGACCATAACTTTGACACTGGTTGCAATTATTCGTTTTCTACGATGGAAAAACTATTGTATTTATATTGTATTTTATGCTTCTGGCGTTCACTTCTTATGGCCTAACTACTCGATCTGATGGAACAATGCCCTAGGATGAAGCCTAGGTTGCCCGGAACGTAGAAATGACCATAACTTTTACACTGGTAGCAATTATTCGTTTTATACAATGGAAAAACTGTTCTATTTATTTTGTATTTTATGCTTCGGGCGTTGACTTCTTTGGCCCTAACAATTCGATCTGGTGGAGCAACGCCCTAGAGTGAAGCCTAGGTTCCCTGGAACGTACAAATGACCATCACTTTCACACGGGTTGCAATTATTGATGTTATAGGATTGAAAGACTGTTGTATTTTTATTGCATTTTATGCTTCTGGCGTTCACTTCTTAGGCCCTGACTATTCGATCTGGTGGAACAACGCCCTAGGGTGAAGCCTAGGTTGCCCGGAACGTAGAAATGACCATAACTTTTACACTGGTAGCAATTATTCGTTTTATACAATGGAAAATCTGTTCTATTTATTTTGTATTTTATGCTTGGGGCGTTGACTTCTAAGGCTCTAACTGTTTGATCTGGTGGAGCAACGCCCTAGAGTGAAGCCTAGGTTGCCCGGAACGTAGAAATGACAATTACATTCACACTGTTTGCAATTATTCCTTTTATACGATGCAAAAGCTTTTTTATTTATATCGTATTTTATGCTTCTGGCGTTGACTTCTAAGGACCTAACTATTCGATCTGGTGGAGCAACGCCCTAGAGTGAAGCCTAGGTTGCCCGGAACGTAGAAATGACCATCACTTTCAAACTGGTTGCAATTAATCCTGTTATACGATGGAAAAACTGTTGTATTTTTATTGCATTTTATGCTTCTGGCGTTCACTTCTTAGGGCCTAACTATTAGATCTGTTGGAACAATGCCCTAGGGTGAAGCCAAGGTTGCCCGGAACGTAGAAATGACCATAACTTTTACACTGGTAGCAATTATTCGTTTTATACAATGGAAAAACTGTTCTATTTATTTTGTATTTTATGCTTTGGGCGTTGACTTCTAAGGCCCTAACTGTTCAATCTGGTGGAGCAACGCCCTAGGGTGAAGCCTAGGTTGCCCGGAACGTAGAAATGACCATTACTTTCGCACAGTTTGCAATTATTCCTTTTATACGATGGAAAAGCTGTTGTATTTATATCGTATTTTATGCTTCTGGCGTTGACTTCTATGGCCCTAGCTATTCGATCTAGTGGAGCAACGCCCTAGAGTGAAGCATAGGTTGCCCGGAACGTAGAAATTACAATCACTTTCAAACTGGTTGCAATTAATCCTGTTATACGATGGAAAAACTGTTGTATTTTTATTGCATTTTATGCTTCGGGCGTTGACTTCTAAGGCCCTAACTATTCAATCTGTTGGAGCAACGCCCTAGAGTGAAGCCTAGGTTGCTCGGAATGTAGAAATGACCATAACTTTCACACTGGTTGCAATTATTCGTTTTATACGATGGAAAAACTGTTGTATTAATATTGCATTTAATGCTTCTGGCGTTCACTTCTAAGGCCCTAACTATTCGATCTGGTGGAACAACGCCCTAGGGTGAAGCCTAGGTTGCCCGGAACGTAGAAATGACCATAACTTTTACACTGGTAGCAATTATTCGTTTTATACAATAGAAAAACTGTTGTATTTATATTGTATTTTATGCTTCTGGCGTTGACTTCTTAGGCCCTAACTATTCGATCTGGTGGAGAAATGCCTCAGAGTTAAGTCTAGGATGCCCGAAACGCCGAAATGATCATTACTTTCACGCTTGTTGCAATTATTCCTGTTATACGATGGAAAGACCGTTGTATTTTTATTGTATTTTATGCTTCGGGCGTAGGCTTCTAAGGCCGTAGCTATTCGATATGGTGGAGCACCGCCCTGGAGTGAAGCCTAGGTTGCTCGGAACGCAGAAATGACCACTACTTTCACACAGTTTGCAATTATTTATGTAATACGATGGAAATTCTGTTGTATTTATATCGTATTTTATGCTTCGGGCGTTGACTTCTTAGGCCCTAGCACTTCGATCTGGAGGAGCAACGCCCTACAGTGAAGCCTAGGTTGCCCGGAACGTAGATATGACCATAACCTTCACACAGGTTGCAATTATTCGTTTTATACGGTGTAAAGGCTGTTGTATTTATTTTGTATTTTATTCTTCTGGTGTTGAATTCTTAGGCCCGAACTATTCGATCTGGTGGAACAACGCCGTAGACTGAAGCCTAGGTTGCCCGGAACGCAGAAATGACCATTACTTTCACACTGTTTGCAATTATTCCTGTTATACGATGAAAAGACCGTTGTATTTTTATTGTATTTTATGCTTCAGGCGTAGGCTTCTAAGGCCGTAGCTATTCGATATGGTGGAGCACCGCCCTAGAGTGAAGCCTAGGTTGCTCGGAATATAGAAATGACCATAACTTTCACACTGGTTGCAATTATTCGTTTTCTACGATGGAAAAACTGTTGTATTTATATTGTATTTTATGCTGCTGGCGTTCACTTCTTAGGGCCTAACTATTCGATCTGATGGAACAATGCCCTAGGGTGAAGCCTAGGTTGCCCGGAACGTAGAAATGACCATAACTTTTACACTGGTAGCAATTATTCGTTTTATACAATGGAAAAACTGTTCTATTTATTTTGTATTTTATGCTTCGGGCGTTGACTTCTTTGGCCCTAACAATTCGATCTGGTGGAGCAACGCCCTAGAGTGAAGCCTAGGTTCCCTGGAACGTACAAATGACCATCACTTTCACACGGGTTGCAATTATTGATGTTATAGGATTGAAAGACTGTTGTATTTTTATTGCATTTTATGCTTCTGGCGTTCACTTCTTAGGCCCTGACTATTCGATCTGGTGGAACAACGCCCTAGGGTGAAGCCTAGGTTGCCCGGAACGTAGAAATGACCATAACTTTTACACTGGTAGCAATTATTCGTTTTATACAATGGAAAATCTGTTCTATTTATTTTGTATTTTATGCTTGGGGCGTTGACTTCTAAGGCTCTAACTGTTTGATCTGGTGGAGCAACGCCCTAGAGTGAAGCCTAGGTTGCCCGGAACGTAGAAATGACAATTACATTCACACTGTTTGCAATTATTCCTTTTATACGATGCAAAAGCTTTTTTATTTATATCGTATTTTATGCTTCTGGCGTTGACTTCTAAGGACCTAACTATTCGATCTGGTGGAGCAACGCCCTAGAGTGAAGCCTAGGTTGCCCGGAACGTAGAAATGACCATCACTTTCAAACTGGTTGCAATTAATCCTGTTATACGATGGAAAAACTGTTGGATTTTTATTGCATTTTATGCTTCTGGCGTTCACTTCTTAGGGCCTAACTATTAGATCTGTTGGAACAATGCCCTAGGGTGAAGCCAAGGTTGCCCGGAACGTAGAAATGACCATAACTTTTACACTGGTAGCAATTATTCGTTTTATACAATGGAAAAACTGTTCTATTTATTTTGTATTTTATGCTTTGGGCGTTGACTTCTAAGGCCCTAACTGTTCAATCTGGTGGAGCAACGCCCTAGGGTGAAGCCTAGGTTGCCCGGAACGTAGAAATGGCCATTACTTTCGCACTGTTTGCAATTATTCCTTTTATACGATGGAAAAGCTGTTGTATTTATATCGTATTTTATGCTTCTGGCGTTGACTTCTATGGCCCTAGCTATTCGATCTAGTGGAGCAACGCCCTAGAGTGAAGCATAGGTTGCCCGGAACGTAGAAATTACAATCACTTTCAAACTGGTTGCAATTAATCCTGTTATACGATGGAAAAACTGTTGTATTTTTATTGCATTTTATGCTTCGGGCGTTGACTTCTAAGGCCCTAACTATTCAATCTGTTGGAGCAACGCCCTAGAGTGAAGCCTAGGTTGCTCGGAATGTAGAAATGACCATAACTTTCACACTGGTTGCAATTATTCGTTTTATACGATGGAAAAACTGTTGTATTAATATTGCATTTAATGCTTCTGGCGTTCACTTCTAAGGCCCTAACTATTCGATCTGGTGGAACAACGCCCTAGGGTGAAGCCTAGGTTGCCCGGAACGTAGAAATGACCATAACTTTTACACTGGTAGCAATTATTCGTTTTATACAATAGAAAAACTGTTGTATTTATATTGTATTTTATGCTTCTGGCGTTGACTTCTTAGGCCCTAACTATTCGATCTGGTGGAGAAATGCCTCAGAGTTAAGTCTAGGATGCCCGAAACGCCGAAATGATCATTACTTTCACGCTTGTTGCAATTATTCCTGTTATACGATGAAAAGACCGTTGTATTTTTATTGTATTTTATGCTTCGGGCGTAGGCTTCTAAGGCCGTAGCTATTCCATATGGTGGAGCACCGCCCTGGAGTGAAGCCTAGGTTGCTCGGAACGCAGAAATGACCACTACTTTCACACAGTTTGCAATTATTTATGTAATACGATGGAAATTCTGTTGTATTTATATCGTATTTTATGCTTCGGGCGTTGACTTCTTAGGCCCTAGCACTTCGATCTGGTGGAGCAACGCCCTACAGTGAAGCCTAGGTTGCCCGGAACGTAGATATGACCATAACCTTCACACAGGTTGCAATTATTCGTTTTATACGGTGTAAAGGCTGTTGTATTTATTTTGTATTTTATTCTTCTGGTGTTGAATTCTTAGGCCCGAACTATTCGATCTGGTGGAACAACGCCGTAGACTGAAGCCTAGGTTGCCCGGAACGCAGAAATGACCATTACTTTCACACTGTTTGCAATTATTCCTGTTATACGATGAAAAGACCGTTGTATTTTTATTGTATTTTATGCTTCAGGCGTAGGCTTCTAAGGCCGTAGCTATTCGATATGGTGGAGCACCGCCCTAGAGTGAAGCCTAGGTTGCTCGGAATATAGAAATGACCATAACTTTCACACTGGTTGCAATTATTCGTTTTCTACGATGGAAAAACTGTTGTATTTATATTGTATTTTATGCTGCTGGCGTTCACTTCTTAGGGCCTAACTATTCGATCTGATGGAACAATGCCCTAGGGTGAAGCCTAGGTTGCCCGGAACGTAGAAATGACCATAACTTTTACACTGGTAGCAATTATTCGTTTTATACAGTGGAAAAACTGTTGTATTTATATTGTATTTTATGTTTCTGGCGTTGACTTCTTAGGCCCTAACTATTAGATCTGGTGGAGCAATGCCTCAGAGTTAAGTCTAGGATGCCCGAAACGCCGAAATGATCATTACTTTCACGCCTGTTGCAATTATACCTGTTATACGATGAAAAGACCGTTGTATTTTTATTGTATTTTATGCTTCAAGCGTAGGCTTCTAAGGCCGTAGCTATTCGATATGGTGGAGCACCGCCCTAGAGTGAAGCCTAGGTTGCCCGGAACGTAGAAATGACCATAACTTTTACACTGGTAGCAATTATTCGTTTTATACAATGGAAAATCTGTTCTATTTATTTTGTATTTTATGCTTCGGGCGTTGACTTCTAAGGCCCTAACTGTATGATCTGGTGGAGCAACGCCCTAGAGTGAAGCCTAGGTTTCCCGGAACGTAGAAATGACCATAGCTTTCAAACTGGTTGCAATTAATCCTGTTATACGATGGAAAAACTGTTGTATTTTTATTGCATTTTATGCTTCCGGCGTTCACTTCTTAGTCCCTAACTATTCGATCTGGTGGGACAACGTCCTAGGGTGAAGCCTAGGTTGCCCGGAAGGTAGAAATTACCATAAGTTTCATAATGGTTGCAATTATTCGTTTTATACGATTGAAAAACTGTTGTATTACTATTGTATTTTATGCTTCGGGCGTTGATTTCTTAGGCCTTAACACTTCGAACTGGTGGAGCAACGCCCTACAGTGAAGCCTAGGTTGCCCGGAACGTAGATATGACCATAACCTTCACACAGGTTGCAATTATTCGTTTTATACGGTGTAAAGGCTGTTGTATTTATTTTGTATTTTATTCTTCTGCTGTTGACTTCTTAGGCCCTAACTATTCGATATGGTGGAATAACGCCGTAGAGTGAAGCCTAGGTTGCCCGGAACGTAGAAATGACCATTACTTTCACACTGTTTGCAATTATTCCTTTTATACGATGGAAAAGCTGCTGTATTTATATCGTATTTTATGCTTCTGGCGTTGACTTCTAAGGACCCAACTATTCGATCTGGTGGAGCAACGCCCTAGAGTGAAGCCTAGGTTGCTCGGAATGTAGAAATGACCATAACTTTCACACTGGTTGCAATTATTCGTTTTATACGATGGAAAAACTGTTGTATTTATATTGTATTTTATGCTTCTGCCGTTCACTTCTTGGGCCCTAACTATTCAATCTGGTGGAACAACGCCCTAGGGTGAAGCCTAGGTTGCCTGGAACGTAGAAATGACCATAACATTTACACTGGTAGCAATTATTCGTTTTATACAATGGAAAAACTGTTCTTTTTATTTTGTGTTTTATGCTTCGGGCGTTGACTTCTAAGGCCCTCACTGTTTGATCTGGTGGAGCAACGCCCTAGAGTTAAGCCTAGGTTTCCCGGAACGTAGAAATGACCATCACTTTCAAACTGGTTGCAATTAATCCTGTTATACGATGGAAAAACTGTTGTATTTTTATTGCATTTTATGCTTCTGGCGTTCACTTCTTAGGCCCTAACTATTCGATCTGGTGGAACAACGTCCTAGGGTGAAGCCTAGGTTGCCCGGAAGGTAGAAATTACCATAAGTTTCATAATGGTTGCAATTATTCGATTTATACGGTGTAAAGGCTGTTGTATTTATTTTGTATTTTATTCTCCTGGTGTTGACTTCTTAGGCCCTAACTATTCGATATGGTGGAATAACGCCGTAGAGTGAAGCCTAGGTTGCCCGGAACGTAGAAATGACCATTACTTTCACACTGTTTGCAATTATTCCTTTTATACGATGGAAAAGCTGCTGCATTTATATCGTATTTTATGCTTCTGGCGTTGACTTCTAAGGACCTAACTATTCGATCTGGTGGAGCAACGCCCTAGAGTGAAGCCTAGGTTGCTCGGAATGTAGAAATGACCATAACTTTCACACTGGTTGCAATTATTCGTTTTATACGATGGAAAAGCTGTTGTATTTATATTGTATTTTATGCTTCTGCCGTTCACTTCTTGGGCCCTAACTATTCGATCTGGTGGAACAACGCCCTAGGATGAAGCCTAGGTTGCCCGGAGCGTAGAAATGACCATAACATTTACACTGGTAGCAATTATTCGTTTTATACAATGGAAAAACTGTTCTTTTTATTTTGTATTTTATGCTTCGGGCGTTGACTTCTAAGGCCCTAACTGTTTGATCTGGTGGAGCAACGCCCTAGAGTTAAGCCTAGGTTGCCCGGAACTTAGAAATGACCATCACTTTCAAACTGGTTGCAATTAATCCTGTTATACGATGGAAAAGCTGTAGTATTTTTATTGCATTTTATGCTTCGGGCGTTGACTTCTAAGGCCCTAACTATTCAATCTGTTGGAGCAACGCCCTAGAGTGAAGCCTAGGTTGCTCGGAATGTAGAAATGACCATAACTTTCACACTGGCTGCAATTATTCGTTTTATACGATGGAAAAGCTGTTGTATTTATATCGTATTTTATGCTTCTGGCGTTCACTTCTTAGGCCCTAACTATTCGATCTGGTGGAACAGCGCTCTAGGGTGAAGCCTAGGTTGCCCGGAACGTAGATATGACCATAACCTTCACACAAGTTGCAATTATTCGTTTTATACGGTGTAAAGGCTGTTGTATTTACTTTGTATTTTATTCTTCTGGTGTTGAATTCTTAGGCCCGAACTATTCGATCTGGTGGAACAACGCCGTAAGGTGAAGCCTAGGTTGCCCGGAACGCAGAAATGACCATTACTTTCACACTGTTTGCAATTATTCCTTTTATACGATGGAAAAACTGTTGAATTTTTATTGCATATTATGCTTCGGGCGTTGACTTCTTAGGCCCTAACTATTCAATCTGTTGCAGCAACGCCCTAGAGTGAAGCCTAGGTTGCCCGGAACGTAGAAATGACTATAACTTTTACACTGGTAGCAATTATTCGTTTTATACAATGGAAAAACTGTTCTATTTATTTTGTATTTTATGCTTCGGGCGTTGACTTCTAAGGTCCTAACTGTTTCATCTGGTGGAGCAACGCCCTAGGGTGAAGCCTAGGTTGCCCGGAACGTAGAAATGACCATTGCTTTCGCACTGTTTGCAAATATTCCTTTTATACGATGGAAAAGCTGTTGTACGTATATCGTATTTTTTGCTTCTGGCGTTGACTTCTAAGGCCCTAGCTATTCGATCTAGTGGAGCAACGCCCTAGAGTGAAGCCTAGGTTTCCCGGAACGTAGAAATGACCATCACTTTCAAACTGGTTGCAATTAATCCTGTTATACGATGGAAAAACCGTTGTATTTTTTATGCATTTTATGCTTCGGTCGTTGACTTCTAAGGCCCTAACTATTCAATCTGTTGGAGCAACGCCCTAGAGTGAAGCCTAGGTTGCTCGGAATGTAGAAATGACCATCACTTTCAAACTGGTTGCAATTAATCCTGTTATACGATGGAAAAACTGTTGTATTTTTATTGCATTTTATGCTTCTGGCGTTCACTTCTTAGGCCCTAACTATTCGATCTGGTGGAACAACGTCCTAGGGTGAAGCCTAGGTTGCCCGGAAGGTAGAAATTACCATAAGTTTCATAATGGTTGCAATTATTCGTTTTATACGGTGTAAAGGCTGTTGTATTTATTTTGTATTTTATTCCTCTGGTGTTGACTTCTTAGGCCCTAACTATTCGATATGGTGGAATAACGCCGTAGAGTGAAGCCTAGGTTGCCCGGAACGTAGAAATGACCATTACTTTCACACTGTTTGCAATTATTCCTTTTATACGATGGAAACGCTGCTGCATTTATATCGTATTTTATGCTTCTGGCGTTGACTTCTAAGGACCTAACTATTCGATCTGGTGGAGCAACGCCCTAGAGTGAAGCCTAGGTTGCTCGGAATGTAGAAATGACCATAACTTTCACACTGGTTGCAATTATTCGTTTTATACGATGGAAAAGCTGTTGTATTTATATTGTATTTTATGCTTCTGCCGTTCACTTCTTGGGCCCTAACTATTCGATCTGGTGGAACAACGCCCTAGGATGAAGCCTAGGTTGCCCGGAGCGTAGAAATGACCATAACATTTACACTGGTAGCAATTATTCGTCTTATACAATTTAAAAACTGTTGTATTTATATTGTATTTTATGCTTCGGGCGTTGACTTCTAAGGACCTAACTATTCGATCTGGTGGAGCAACGCCCTAGAGTTTAGCCTAGGTAGCTCGGAATGTAGAAATAACCATAACTTTCACACTGGTTGCAATTATTAGTTTTATACGATGAAAAGACCGTTGTATTTTTATTGTATTTTATGCTTCAGGCGTAGGCTTCTAAGGCCGTAGCTATTCGATATGGTGGAGCACCGCCCTAGAGTGAAGCCTAGGTTTCCCGGAACGTAGAAATGACCATCACTTTCAAACTGGTTGCAATTAATCCTGTTATACGATGGAAAAACTGTTGTATTTTTATTGCATTTTATGCTTCTGGCGTTCACTTCTTAGGCCCTAACTATTCGATCTGGTGGAACAACGTCCTAGGGTGAAGCCTAGGTTGCCCGGAAGGTAGAAATTACCATAAGTTTCATAATGGTTGCAATTATTCGTTTTATACGATGGAAAAACTGTTGTATCTCTATTGTATTTTATGCTTCGGGCGTTGACTTCTTAGGCCCTAACACTTCGATCTGGTGGAGCAACGCCCTACAGTGAAGCCTAGGTTGCCCGGAACGTAGATATGACCATAACCTCCACACAGGTTGCAATTATTCGTTTTATACGGTGTAAAGGCTGTTGTATTTATTTTGTATTTTATTCCTCTGGTGTTGACTTCTTAGGCCCTAACTATTCGATATGGTGGAATAACGCCGTAGAGTGAAGCCTAGGTTGCCCGGAACGTAGAAATGACCATTACTTTCACACTGTTTGCAATTATTCCTTTTATACGATGGAAACGCTGCTGCATTTATATCGTATTTTATGCTTCTGCCGTTGACTTCTAAGGACCTAACTATTCGATCTGGTGGAGCAACGCCCTAGAGTGAAGCCTAGGTTGCTCGGAATGTAGAAATGACCATAACTTTCACACTGGTTGCAATTATTCGTTTTATACGACGGAAAAACTGTTGTATTTAAATTGAATTTTATGCTTCTGCCGCTCACTTCTTGGGCCTTAACTATTCAATCTGTTGGAGCAACGCCCTAGAGTGAAGCCTAGGTTGCTCGGAATGTAGAAATGACCATAACCTTCACACAGGTTGCAATTATTCATTTTATACGATGGAAAAACTGTTGTATTTATATTGTATTTTATGCTTCTGGCGTTTACTTCTTAGGCCCTAACTATTCGACCTGGTGGAACAACGCCCTAGGGTGAAGCCTAGGTTGCCCGGAACGTAGAAATGACCATAACTTTTACACTGGTAGCAATTATTCGTCTTATACAATTTAAAAACTGTTGTATTTATATTGTATTTTATGCTTCGGGCGTTGACTTCTAAGGACCTAACTATTCGATCTGGTGGAGCAACGCCCTACAGTTTAGCCTAGGTAGCTCGGAATGTAGAAATAACCATAACTTTCACACTGGTTGCAATTATTAGTTTTATACGATGAAAAGACCGTTGTATTTTTATTGTATTTTATGCTTCAGGCGTAGGCTTCTAAGGCCGTAGCTATTCGATATGGTGGAGCACCGCCCTAGAGTGAAGCCTAGGTTTCCCGGAACGTAGAAATGACCATCACTTTCAAACTGGTTGCAATTAATCCTGTTATACGATGGAAAAACTGTTGTATTTTTATTGCATTTTATGCTTCTGGCGTTCACTTCTTAGGCCCTAACTATTCGATCTGGTGGAACAACGTCCTAGGGTGAAGCCTAGGTTGCCCGGAAGGTAGAAATTACCATAAGTTTCATAATGGTTGCAATTATTCGTTTTATACGATGGAAAAACTGTTGTATCTCTATTGTATTTTATGCTTCGGGCGTTGACTTCTTAGGCCCTAACACTTCGATCTGGTGGAGCAACGCCCTACAGTGAAGCCTAGGTTGCCCGGAACGTAGATATGACCATAACCTCCACACAGGTTGCAATTATTCGTTTTATACGGTGTAAAGGCTGTTGTATTTATTTTGTATTTTATTCCTCTGGTGTTGACTTCTTAGGCCCTAACTATTCGATATGGTGGAATAACGCCGTAGAGTGAAGCCTAGGTTGCCCGGAACGTAGAAATGACCATTACTTTCACACTGTTTGCAATTATTCCTTTTATACGATGGAAACGCTGCTGCATTTATATCGTATTTTATGCTTCTGCCGTTGACTTCTAAGGACCTAACTATTCGATCTGGTGGAGCAACGCCCTAGAGTGAAGCCTAGGTTGCTCGGAATGTAGAAATGACCATAACTTTCACACTGGTTGCAATTATTCGTTTTATACGACGGAAAAACTGTTGTATTTAAATTGAATTTTATGCTTCTGCCGCTCACTTCTTGGGCCTTAACTATTCAATCTGTTGGAGCAACGCCCTAGAGTGAAGCCTAGGTTGCTCGGAATGTAGAAATGACCATAACCTTCACACAGGTTGCAATTATTCATTTTATACGATGGAAAAACTGTTGTATTTATATTGTATTTTATGCTTCTGGCGTTTACTTCTTAGGCCCTAACTATTCGACCTGGTGGAACAACGCCCTAGGGTGAAGCCTAGGTTGCCCGGAACGTAGAAATGACCATAACTTTTACACTGGTAGCAATTATTCGTCTTATACAATTTAAAAACTGTTGTATTTATATTGTATTTTATGCTTCGGGCGTTGACTTCTAAGGACCTAACTATTCGATCTGGTGGAGCAACGCCCTACAGTTTAGCCTAGGTAGCTCGGAATGTAGAAATAACCATAACTTTCACACTGGTTGCAATTATTAGTTTTATACGATGAAAAGACCGTTGTATTTTTATTGTATTTTATGCTTCAGGCGTAGGCTTCTAAGGCCGTAGCTATTCGATATGGTGGAGCACCGCCCTAGAGTGAAGCCTAGGTTTCCCGGAACGTAGAAATGACCATCACTTTCAAACTGGTTGCAATTAATCCTGTTATACGATGGAAAAACTGTTGTATTTTTATTGCATTTTATGCTTCTGGCGTTCACTTCTTAGGCCCTAACTATTCGATCTGGTGGAACAACGTCCTAGGGTGAAGCCTAGGTTGCCCGGAACGTAGAAATGACCATAACTTTTACACTGGTACCAATTATTCGTTTTATACAATGGAAAAACTGTTCTATTTATTTTGTATTTTATGCTTCGGGCGTTGACTTCTAAGGCCTTAACTGTTTGGTCTGGTGTAGCAACGCCCTAGAGTGAAGCCTAGGTTGCCCGGAACGTAGAAATGACCATCACTTTCAAACTGGTTGCAATTAATCCTGTTATACGATGGAAAAACAGTTGAATTTTTATTGCATATTATGCTTCGGGCGTTGACTTCTAAGGCCCTAACTATTCAATCTGTTGCAGCAACGCCCTAGAGTGAAGCCTAGGTTGCCCGGAACGTAGAAATGACTATAACTTTTACACTGGCAGCAATTATTCGTTTTATACAATGGAAAAGCTGTTCTACTTATTTTGTATTTTATGCTTCTGGCGTTGACTTCATAGGCCCTAACTATTCGATCTGGTGGAGCAATGCCTCAGAGTTAAGTCTAGGATGCCCGAAACGCCGAAATGATCATTACTTTCACGCTTGTTGCAATTATTCCTGTTATACGATGAAAAGACCGTTGTATTTTTATTGTATTTTACGCTTCAGGCGTAGGCTTCTAAGGCCGTAGCTATTCGATATGGTGGAGCACCGCCCTAGAGTGAAGCCTAGGTTGCCCGGAACGTAGAAATGTCCATCACCTTCAAACTGGTTGCAATTAATCCCGTTATACGATGGAAAAACTGTTGTATTTTTATTGCATTTTATGCTTCGGGCGTTGACTTATAATGCCCTGACTATTCAATCTGTTGGAGCAACGCCCTAGAGTGAAGCCTAGGTTGCTCGGAATGTAGAAATGACCATAGCTTTCACACTGGTTGCAATTATTCGTTTTATACGATGGAAAAACTGTTGTATTTATATTGTATTTTATGCTCCTGGCGTTCACTTCTTAGGCCCTAACTATTCGATCTGGTGGAACAACGCCCTAGGGTGAAGCCTAGGTGGCCCGGAACGTAGAAATGACCATAACTTTTACACTGGTAACAATTATTCGTTTCATACAATGGAAAAACTGTGCTATTTATTTTGTGTTTTATGCTTCGGGCGTTGACTTCTAACGCCCTACCTGTTTGATCTGGTGGAGCAACGCCCTAGAGTGAAGCCTAGGTTGCTCGGAACGTAGAAATGACAATTACTTTCACACTGGCTGCTATTAATCGTTTTATACGATGGAAAAACTGTTGTATTTATACTGTATTTTATGCTTCTGGCGTCCACTTCTTAGGCCCTAACTATTCGATCTGGCGGAGCAATGCCTCAGAGTTAAGTCTAGGATGCCCGAAACGCCGAAATGATCATTACATTCACGCTTGTTGCAATTATTCATGTTATACGATGAAAAGACCGTTGTATTTTTATTGTATTTTATGCTTCAGGCGTAGGCTTCTAAGGCCGTAGCTATTCGATATGGTGGAGCACCGCCCTAGAGTGAAGCCTAGGTTGCTCGGAATATAGAAATGACCATAACTTTCACACTGGTTGCAATTATTCGTTTTCTACGAGGGAAAAACTGTTGTATTTATATCGTATTTTATGCTTCTGGCGTTGACTTCTAAGGACCTAACTAGTCGATCTGGTGGAGCAACGCCCTAGAGTGAAGCCTAGGTTGCCCGGAACGTAGAAATGACCATCACTTTCACACGGGTTGCAATTATTCCTGTTATATGATGGAAAGACTGTTGTATTTTTATTGCATTTTATGCTTCTGGCGTTCACTTCTTATGCCCTGACTATTCGATCAGGTGGAACAACGCCCTAGGGTGAAGCCTAGGTTGCCCGGAACGTAGAAATGACCATAACTTTTACACTGGTAGCAATTATTCGTTTTATACGATGGAAAAACTGTTGTATTTATATTGTATTTAATGTTTCGGGCGTTGACTTCTAAGGCCCTAACAGTTTGATCTCGTGGAGCAACGCCCTAGAGTGAAGCCTAGGTTGCCTGGAACGTACAAATACCATCAGTTTCACATGGATTGCAATTATTCCTGTTATAGGATGGAAAGACTGTTGTATTTTTATTGCATTTTATGCTTCTGGCGTTCACTGCTTAGGCCCTAACTATTCGATCTGGTGGAACAACGCCCTTGGGTGAAGCCTAGGTTGCCCGGAACGTAGAAATGACCATAACTTTTACACTGGTAGCAATTATTAGTTTTATACAATGGAAAAACTGTTCTATTTATTTTGTATTTTATGCTTCAGGCGTTGACTTCTAAGGCCCTAACTGTTTGATCTGGTGGAGCAACGCCCTAGAGTGAAGCCTAGGTTGCCCGGAACGTAGAAATGACCATAACTTTCACACTGGCTGCTATTATTCGTTTTATACGATGGAAAAACTGTTATATTTATATTGTACATTATGCTTCTGGCGTTGACATCTAAGGACCTAACTATTCGATCTGGTGGAGCAACGCTCTAGAGTGAAGCCTAGGTTGCTCGGAATGTAGAAATAACCATAACTTTCACACTGGTTGCAATTATTCGTTTTTTACGATTGAAAAGCTGTTGTATTTATATTGTATTTTATGCCTCTGGCGTTGACTTCTAAGGCCCTAGCTATTCGATGTAGTGGAGCAACGCCCTACAGTGAAGCCTAGGTTGCCCGGAACGTAGAAATGACCATCACTTTCAAACTGGTTGCAATTAATCCTGTTATACGAAGGATAAACTGTTGTATTTTTATTGCATTTTATGCTTCGGGCGTTGACTTCTAAGGCCCTGACTATTCAATCTGTTGGAGCAACGCCCTAGAGTGAAGCCTAGGTTGCTCGGAATGTAGAAATGACCATAGCTTTCACACTGGTTGCAATTATTCGTTTTATATGATGGAAAAACTGTTGTATTTATATTGTATTTTATGCTTCTGGCGTTCACTTCTTAGGCCCTAACTATTCGATCTGGTGGAACAACGGCCTAAGGTGAAGCCTAGGTTGCCCGCAACGTAGAACGGGCCATAACTTTTACACAGGTAGCAATTATTCGTTTTATACAATGGAAAAACTGTTCTATTTATTTTGTATTTAATGCTTCGGGCGTTGGCTTCTAAGGCCCTAACTGTTTGATCTGGTGGACCAACGCCCTAGAGTGAAGCCTAGGTTGCCCGGAACGTAGAAATGACCATAACTTTCACACTGGTTGCTATTATTCGTTTTCTACGATGGAAAAACTGTTGTATTTATATTGTATTTTATGCTTCTGGCGTTCACTTCTTAGGGCCTAACTATTCGATCTGATGGAACAATGTCCTAGGGTGTAGCCTAGGTTGCCTGGAACGTAAAAATGACCATAACCTTTACACTGGTAACAATTATTCGTTTTATACAATGTAAAAACTGTTCTATTTATTTTGTATTTTATGCTTCGGGCGTTGACTTCTAAGTCCCTTACTGTTTGGTCTGGTGGAGCAACGCCCTAGGGTGAAGCCTAGGTTGCCCGGAACGTAGAAATGACCATTACTTTCACACTGTTTGCGATTATTCCTTTTATACGATGGAAAAGCTGTTGTATTTATATTGTATTTTATGCTTCTGGCGTTCACTTTTTAGGCCCTAACTACTCGATCTGGTGGAACAACGTACCAGGGTGAAGCCTAGGTTGCCCGGAACGTAGAAATGACCATAACTTTTACACTGGTAGCAATTATTCGTTTTATACAATGGAAAAACTGTTCTATTTATTTTGTATTTTATGCTTCGGGCGTTGACTTCTAAGTCCCTTACTGTTTGGTCTGGTGGAGCAACGCCCTAGGGTGAAGCCTAGGTTGCCCGGAACGTAGAAATGACCATTACTTTCACACTGTTTGCGATTATTCCTTTTATACGATGGAAAAGCTGTTGTATTTATATCGTATTTTATGCTTCTGGCGTTGACTTCTAAGGACCTAACTATTCGATCTGGTGGAGCAACGCCCTAGAGTGAAGCCTAGGTTGCCCGGAACGTAGAATAGACCATATCTTTCACACTGGTTGCTATTATTCGTTTTATACGACGGCAAAACTGTTGTATTTATATTGTATTTTATGCTTCTGGCGTTCACTTCTTAGGCCCTAACTATTCGACCTGGTGGAACAACGCCCTAGGGTGAAGCCTAGGTTGCCCGGAACGTAGAAATGACCATAACTTTTACACTGGTAGCAATTATTCGTCTTATACAATTTAAAAACTGTTGTATTTATATTGTATTTTATGCTTCGGGCGTTGACTTCTAAGGACCTAACTATTCGATCTGGTGGAGCAACGCCCTAGAGTTTAGCCTAGGTAGCTCGGAATGTAGAAATAACCATAACTTTCACACTGGTTGCAATTATTAGTTTTATACGATGAAAAGACCGTTGTATTTTTATTGTATTTTATGCTTCAGGCGTAGGCTTCTAAGGCCGTAGCTATTCGATATGGTGGAGCACCGCCCTAGAGTGAAGCCTAGGTTGCCCGGAACGTAGAAATGACCATCACTTTCAAACTGGTTGCAATTAATCCTGTTATACGATGGAAAAACTGTTGTATTTTTATTGCATTTTATGCTTCTGGCGTTCACTTCTTAGGCCCTAACTATTCGATCTGGTGGAACAACGTCCTAGGGTGAAGCCTAGGTTGCCCGGAACGTAGAAATGACCATAACTTTTACACTGGTACCAATTATTCGTTTTATACAATGGAAAAACTGTTCTATTTATTTTGTATTTTATGCTTCGGGCGTTGACTTCTAAGGCCTTAACTGTTTGGTCTGGTGTAGCAACGCCCTAGAGTGAAGCCTAGGTTGCCCGGAACGTAGAAATGACCATCACTTTCAAACTGGTTGCAATTAATCCTGTTATACGATGGAAAAACAGTTGAATTTTTATTGCATATTATGCTTCGGGCGTTGACTTCTAAGGCCCTAACTATTCAATCTGTTGCAGCAACGCCCTAGAGTGAAGCCTAGGTTGCCCGGAACGTAGAAATGACTATAACTTTTACACTGGCAGCAATTATTCGTTTTATACAATGGAAAAGCTGTTCTACTTATTTTGTATTTTATGCTTCTGGCGTTGACTTCATAGGCCCTAACTATTCGATCTGGTGGAGCAATGCCTCAGAGTTAAGTCTAGGATGCCCGAAACGCCGAAATGATCATTACTTTCACGCTTGTTGCAATTATTCCTGTTATACGATGAAAAGACCGTTGTATTTTTATTGTATTTTACGCTTCAGGCGTAGGCTTCTAAGGCCGTAGCTATTCGATATGGTGGAGCACCGCCCTAGAGTGAAGCCTAGGTTGCCCGGAACGTAGAAATGTCCATCACCTTCAAACTGGTTGCAATTAATCCCGTTATACGATGGAAAAACTGTTGTATTTTTATTGCATTTTATGCTTCGGGCGTTGACTTATAATGCCCTGACTATTCAATCTGTTGGAGCAACGCCCTAGAGTGAAGCCTAGGTTGCTCGGAATGTAGAAATGACCATAGCTTTCACACTGGTTGCAATTATTCGTTTTATACGATGGAAAAACTGTTGTATTTATATTGTATTTTATGCTCCTGGCGTTCACTTCTTAGGCCCTAACTATTCGATCTGGTGGAACAACGCCCTAGGGTGAAGCCTAGGTGGCCCGGAACGTAGAAATGACCATAACTTTTACACTGGTAACAATTATTCGTTTCATACAATGGAAAAACTGTGCTATTTATTTTGTGTTTTATGCTTCGGGCGTTGACTTCTAACGCCCTACCTGTTTGATCTGGTGGAGCAACGCCCTAGAGTGAAGCCTAGGTTGCTCGGAACGTAGAAATGACAATTACTTTCACACTGGCTGCTATTAATCGTTTTATACGATGGAAAAACTGTTGTATTTATACTGTATTTTATGCTTCTGGCGTCCACTTCTTAGGCCCTAACTATTCGATCTGGCGGAGCAATGCCTCAGAGTTAAGTCTAGGATGCCCGAAACGCCGAAATGATCATTACATTCACGCTTGTTGCAATTATTCATGTTATACGATGAAAAGACCGTTGTATTTTTATTGTATTTTATGCTTCAGGCGTAGGCTTCTAAGGCCGTAGCTATTCGATATGGTGGAGCACCGCCCTAGAGTGAAGCCTAGGTTGCTCGGAATATAGAAATGACCATAACTTTCACACTGGTTGCAATTATTCGTTTTCTACGAGGGAAAAACTGTTGTATTTATATCGTATTTTATGCTTCTGGCGTTGACTTCTAAGGACCTAACTAGTCGATCTGGTGGAGCAACGCCCTAGAGTGAAGCCTAGGTTGCCCGGAACGTAGAAATGACCATCACTTTCACACGGGTTGCAATTATTCCTGTTATATGATGGAAAGACTGTTGTATTTTTATTGCATTTTATGCTTCTGGCGTTCACTTCTTATGCCCTGACTATTCGATCAGGTGGAACAACGCCCTAGGGTGAAGCCTAGGTTGCCCGGAACGTAGAAATGACCATAACTTTTACACTGGTAGCAATTATTCGTTTTATACGATGGAAAAACTGTTGTATTTATATTGTATTTAATGTTTCGGGCGTTGACTTCTAAGGCCCTAACAGTTTGATCTCGTGGAGCAACGCCCTAGAGTGAAGCCTAGGTTGCCTGGAACGTACAAATGACCATCAGTTTCACATGGATTGCAATTATTCCTGTTATAGGATGGAAAGACTGTTGTATTTTTATTGCATTTTATGCTTCTGGCGTTCACTGCTTAGGCCCTAACTATTCGATCTGGTGGAACAACGCCCTTGGGTGAAGCCTAGGTTGCCCGGAACGTAGAAATAACCATAACTTTTACACTGGTAGCAATTATTAGTTTTATACAATGGAAAAACTGTTCTATTTATTTTGTATTTTATGCTTCAGGCGTTGACTTCTAAGGCCCTAACTGTTTGATCTGGTGGAGCAACGCCCTAGAGTGAAGCCTAGGTTGCCCGGAACGTAGAAATGACCATAACTTTCACACTGGCTGCTATTATTCGTTTTATACGATGGAAAAACTGTTATATTTATATTGTACATTATGCTTCTGGCGTTGACATCTAAGGACCTAACTATTCGATCTGGTGGAGCAACGCTCTAGAGTGAAGCCTAGGTTGCTCGGAATGTAGAAATAACCATAACTTTCACACTGGTTGCAATTATTCGTTTTTTACTATTGAAAAGCTGTTGTATTTATATTGTATTTTATGCCTCTGGCGTTGACTTCTAAGGCCCTAGCTATTCGATGTAGTGGAGCAACGCCCTACAGTGAAGCCTAGGTTGCCCGGAACGTAGAAATGACCATCACTTTCAAACTGGTTGCAATTAATCCTGTTATACGAAGGATAAACTGTTGTATTTTTATTGCATTTTATGCTTCGGGCGTTGACTTCTAAGGCCCTGACTATTCAATCTGTTGGAGCAACGCCCTAGAGTGAAGCCTAGGTTGCTCGGAATGTAGAAATGACCATAGCTTTCACACTGGTTGCAATTATTCGTTTTATATGATGGAAAAACTGTTGTATTTATATTGTATTTTATGCTTCTGGCGTTCACTTCTTAGGCCCTAACTATTCGATCTGGTGGAACAACGGCCTAAGGTGAAGCCTAGGTTGCCCGCAACGTAGAACGGGCCATAACTTTTACACAGGTAGCAATTATTCGTTTTATACAATGGAAAAACTGTTCTATTTATTTTGTATTTAATGCTTCGGGCGTTGGCTTCTAAGGCCCTAACTGTTTGATCTGGTGGACCAACGCCCTAGAGTGAAGCCTAGGTTGCCCGGAACGTAGAAATGACCATAACTTTCACACTGGTTGCTATTATTCGTTTTCTACGATGGAAAAACTGTTGTATTTATATTGTATTTTATGCTTCTGGCGTTCACTTCTTAGGGCCTAACTATTCGATCTGATGGAACAATGTCCTAGGGTGTAGCCTAGGTTGCCTGGAACGTAAAAATGACCATAACCTTTACACTGGTAACAATTATTCGTTTTATACAATGTAAAAACTGTTCTATTTATTTTGTATTTTATGCTTCGGGCGTTGACTTCTAAGTCCCTTACTGTTTGGTCTGGTGGATCAACGCCCTAGGGTGAAGCCTAGGTTGCCCGGAACGTAGAAATGACCATTACTTTCACACTGTTTGCGATTATTCCTTTTATACGATGGAAAAGCTGTTGTATTTATATTGTATTTTATGCTTCTGGCGTTCACTTTTTAGGCCCTAACTACTCGATCTGGTGGAACAACGTACCAGGGTGAAGCCTAGGTTGCCCGGAACGTAGAAATGACCATAACTTTTACACTGGTAGCAATTATTCGTTTTATACAATGGAAAAACTGTTCTATTTATTTTGTATTTTATGCTTCGGGCGTTGACTTCTAAGTCCCTTACTGTTTGGTCTGGTGGAGCAACGCCCTAGGGTGAAGCCTAGGTTGCCCGGAACGTAGAAATGACCATTACTTTCACACTGTTTGCGATTATTCCTTTTATACGATGGAAAAGCTGTTGTATTTATATCGTATTTTATGCTTCTGGCGTTGACTTCTAAGGACCTAACTATTCGATCTGGTGGAGCAACGCCCTAGAGTGAAGCCTAGGTTGCCCGGAACGTAGAATAGACCATATCTTTCACACTGGTTGCTATTATTCGTTTTATACGACGGCAAAACTGTTGTATTTATATTGTATTTTATGCTTCTGGCGTTCACTTCTTAGGCCCTAACTATTCGACCTGGTGGAACAACGCCCTAGGGTGAAGCCTAGGTTGCCCGGAACGTAGAAATGACCATAACTTTTACACTGGTAGCAATTATTCGTCTTATACAATTTAAAAACTGTTGTATTTATATTGTATTTTATGCTTCGGGCGTTGACTTCTAAGGACCTAACTATTCGATCTGGTGGAGCAACGCCCTAGAGTTTAGCCTAGGTAGCTCGGAATGTAGAAATAACCATAACTTTCACACTGGTTGCAATTATTAGTTTTATACGATGAAAAGACCGTTGTATTTTTATTGTATTTTATGCTTCAGGCGTAGGCTTCTAAGGCCGTAGCTATTCGATATGGTGGAGCACCGCCCTAGAGTGAAGCCTAGGTTGCCCGGAACGTAGAAATGACCATCACTTTCAAACTGGTTGCAATTAATCCTGTTATACGATGGAAAAACTGTTGTATTTTTATTGCATTTTATGCTTCTGGCGTTCACTTCTTAGGCCCTAACTATTCGATCTGGTGGAACAACGTCCTAGGGTGAAGCCTAGGTTGCCCGGAACGTAGAAATGACCATAACTTTTACACTGGTACCAATTATTCGTTTTATACAATGGAAAAACTGTTCTATTTATTTTGTATTTTATGCTTCTGGCGTTGACTTCATAGGCCCTAACTATTCGATCTGGTGGAGCAATGCCTCAGAGTTAAGTCTAGGATGCCCGAAACGCCGAAATGATCATTACTTTCACGCTTGTTGCAATTATTCCTGTTATACGATGAAAAGACCGTTGTATTTTTATTGTATTTTACGCTTCAGGCGTAGGCTTCTAAGGCCGTAGCTATTCGATATGGTGGAGCACCGCCCTAGAGTGAAGCCTAGGTTGCCCGGAACGTAGAAATGTCCATCACCTTCAAACTGGTTGCAATTAATCCCGTTATACGATGGAAAAACTGTTGTATTTTTATTGCATTTTATGCTTCGGGCGTTGACTTATAATGCCCTGACTATTCAATCTGTTGGAGCAACGCCCTAGAGTGAAGCCTAGGTTGCTCGGAATGTAGAAATGACCATAGCTTTCACACTGGTTGCAATTATTCGTTTTATACGATGGAAAAACTGTTGTATTTATATTGTATTTTATGCTCCTGGCGTTCACTTCTTAGGCCCTAACTATTCGATCTGGTGGAACAACGCCCTAGGGTGAAGCCTAGGTGGCCCGGAACGTAGAAATGACCATAACTTTTACACTGGTAACAATTATTCGTTTCATACAATGGAAAAACTGTGCTATTTATTTTGTGTTTTATGCTTCGGGCGTTGACTTCTAACGCCCTACCTGTTTGATCTGGTGGAGCAACGCCCTAGAGTGAAGCCTAGGTTGCTCGGAACGTAGAAATGACAATTACTTTCACACTGGCTGCTATTAATCGTTTTATACGATGGAAAAACTGTTGTATTTATACTGTATTTTATGCTTCTGGCGTCCACTTCTTAGGCCCTAACTATTCGATCTGGCGGAGCAATGCCTCAGAGTTAAGTCTAGGATGCCCGAAACGCCGAAATGATCATTACATTCACGCTTGTTGCAATTATTCATGTTATACGATGAAAAGACCGTTGTATTTTTATTGTATTTTATGCTTCAGGCGTAGGCTTCTAAGGCCGTAGCTATTCGATATGGTGGAGCACCGCCCTAGAGTGAAGCCTAGGTTGCTCGGAATATAGAAATGACCATAACTTTCACACTGGTTGCAATTATTCGTTTTCTACGAGGGAAAAACTGTTGTATTTATATCGTATTTTATGCTTCTGGCGTTGACTTCTAAGGACCTAACTAGTCGATCTGGTGGAGCAACGCCCTAGAGTGAAGCCTAGGTTGCCCGGAACGTAGAAATGACCATCACTTTCACACGGGTTGCAATTATTCCTGTTATATGATGGAAAGACTGTTGTATTTTTATTGCATTTTATGCTTCTGGCGTTCACTTCTTATGCCCTGACTATTCGATCAGGTGGAACAACGCCCTAGGGTGAAGCCTAGGTTGCCCGGAACGTAGAAATGACCATAACTTTTACACTGGTAGCAATTATTCGTTTTATACGATGGAAAAACTGTTGTATTTATATTGTATTTAATGTTTCGGGCGTTGACTTCTAAGGCCCTAACAGTTTGATCTCGTGGAGCAACGCCCTAGAGTGAAGCCTAGGTTGCCTGGAACGTACAAATGACCATCAGTTTCACATGGATTGCAATTATTCCTGTTATAGGATGGAAAGACTGTTGTATTTTTATTGCATTTTATGCTTCTGGCGTTCACTGCTTAGGCCCTAACTATTCGATCTGGTGGAACAACGCCCTTGGGTGAAGCCTAGGTTGCCCGGAACGTAGAAATAACCATAACTTTTACACTGGTAGCAATTATTAGTTTTATACAATGGAAAAACTGTTCTATTTATTTTGTATTTTATGCTTCAGGCGTTGACTTCTAAGGCCCTAACTGTTTGATCTGGTGGAGCACCGCCCTAGAGTGAAGCCTAGGTTGCTCGGAATATAGAAATGACCATAACTTTCACACTGGTTGCAATTATTCGTTTTCTACGAGGGAAAAACTGTTGTATTTATATCGTATTTTATGCTTCTGGCGTTGACTTCTAAGGACCTAACTAGTCGATCTGGTGGAGCAACGCCCTAGAGTGAAGCCTAGGTTGCCCGGAACGTAGAAATGACCATCACTTTCACACGGGTTGCAATTATTCCTGTTATATGATGGAAAGACTGTTGTATTTTTATTGCATTTTATGCTTCTGGCGTTCACTTCTTATGCCCTGACTATTCGATCAGGTGGAACAACGCCCTAGGGTGAAGCCTAGGTTGCCCGGAACGTAGAAATGACCATAACTTTTACACTGGTAGCAATTATTCGTTTTATACGATGGAAAAACTGTTGTATTTATATTGTATTTAATGTTTCGGGCGTTGACTTCTAAGGCCCTAACAGTTTGATCTCGTGGAGCAACGCCCTAGAGTGAAGCCTAGGTTGCCTGGAACGTACAAATGACCATCAGTTTCACATGGATTGCAATTATTCCTGTTATAGGATGGAAAGACTGTTGTATTTTTATTGCATTTTATGCTTCTGGCGTTCACTGCTTAGGCCCTAACTATTCGATCTGGTGGAACAACGCCCTTGGGTGAAGCCTAGGTTGCCCGGAACGTAGAAATAACCATAACTTTTACACTGGTAGCAATTATTAGTTTTATACAATGGAAAAACTGTTCTATTTATTTTGTATTTTATGCTTCAGGCGTTGACTTCTAAGGCCCTAACTGTTTGATCTGGTGGAGCAACGCCCTAGAGTGAAGCCTAGGTTGCCCGGAACGTAGAAATGACCATAACTTTCACACTGGCTGCTATTATTCGTTTTATACGATGGAAAAACTGTTATATTTATATTGTACATTATGCTTCTGGCGTTGACATCTAAGGACCTAACTATTCGATCTGGTGGAGCAACGCTCTAGAGTGAAGCCTAGGTTGCTCGGAATGTAGAAATAACCATAACTTTCACACTGGTTGCAATTATTCGTTTTTTACTATTGAAAAGCTGTTGTATTTATATTGTATTTTATGCCTCTGGCGTTGACTTCTAAGGCCCTAGCTATTCGATGTAGTGGAGCAACGCCCTACAGTGAAGCCTAGGTTGCCCGGAACGTAGAAATGACCATCACTTTCAAACTGGTTGCAATTAATCCTGTTATACGAAGGATAAACTGTTGTATTTTTATTGCATTTTATGCTTCGGGCGTTGACTTCTAAGGCCCTGACTATTCAATCTGTTGGAGCAACGCCCTAGAGTGAAGCCTAGGTTGCTCGGAATGTAGAAATGACCATAGCTTTCACACTGGTTGCAATTATTCGTTTTATATGATGGAAAAACTGTTGTATTTATATTGTATTTTATGCTTCTGGCGTTCACTTCTTAGGCCCTAACTATTCGATCTGGTGGAACAACGGCCTAAGGTGAAGCCTAGGTTGCCCGCAACGTAGAACGGGCCATAACTTTTACACAGGTAGCAATTATTCGTTTTATACAATGGAAAAACTGTTCTATTTATTTTGTATTTAATGCTTCGGGCGTTGGCTTCTAAGGCCCTAACTGTTTGATCTGGTGGACCAACGCCCTAGAGTGAAGCCTAGGTTGCCCGGAACGTAGAAATGACCATAACTTTCACACTGGTTGCTATTATTCGTTTTCTACGATGGAAAAACTGTTGTATTTATATTGTATTTTATGCTTCTGGCGTTCACTTCTTAGGGCCTAACTATTCGATCTGATGGAACAATGTCCTAGGGTGTAGCCTAGGTTGCCTGGAACGTAAAAATGACCATAACCTTTACACTGGTAACAATTATTCGTTTTATACAATGTAAAAACTGTTCTATTTATTTTGTATTTTATGCTTCGGGCGTTGACTTCTAAGTCCCTTACTGTTTGGTCTGGTGGATCAACGCCCTAGGGTGAAGCCTAGGTTGCCCGGAACGTAGAAATGACCATTACTTTCACACTGTTTGCGATTATTCCTTTTATACGATGGAAAAGCTGTTGTATTTATATTGTATTTTATGCTTCTGGCGTTCACTTTTTAGGCCCTAACTACTCGATCTGGTGGAACAACGTACCAGGGTGAAGCCTAGGTTGCCCGGAACGTAGAAATGACCATAACTTTTACACTGGTAGCAATTATTCGTTTTATACAATGGAAAAACTGTTCTATTTATTTTGTATTTTATGCTTCGGGCGTTGACTTCTAAGTCCCTTACTGTTTGGTCTGGTGGAGCAACGCCCTAGGGTGAAGCCTAGGTTGCCCGGAACGTAGAAATGACCATTACTTTCACACTGTTTGCGATTATTCCTTTTATACGGTGGAAAAGCTGTTGTATTTATATCGTATTTTATGCTTCTGGCGTTGACTTCTAAGGCCCTAACTGTTTGATCTGGTGGAGCAACGCCCTAGAGTGAAGCCTAGGTTGCCCGGAACGTAGAATAGACCATATCTTTCACACTGGTTGCTATTATTCGTTTTATACGACGGCAAAACTGTTGTATTTATATTGTATTTTATGCTTCTGGCGTTCACTTCTTAGGCCCTAACTATTCGATCTGGTGGAACAACGACCTAGGGTGAAGCCTAGGTTGACCGGAACGTAGAAATGACCATAGCTTTTACACTGGTAGCAATTATTCGTTTTATACAATGGAAAAACCGTTGTATTTATTTTGTATTTTATGCTTCGGGCGTTGACTTCTAAGGCCCTAGCTATTCAATCTGTTGGAGCAACGCCCTAGGGTGAAGCCGAGGTTGCTCGGAAAGTAGAAATGGCCATAACTTTCACACTGGTTGCTATCTTTCGTTTTATACGATGTAAAGGCTGTTGTACTTAATTGGTATTTTATTCTTCTGGTGTTGATTTCTTAGGTCCTAACTATTCGATCTGGTTGAACAACGCCGTAGAGTGAAGCCTAGACTGCCCGGAACGTAGGAATAACCATTACTTTCACACTGGTTGCAATTATTTGTTTTATACGATGGAAAAGCTGTTGTATTTATATCGTATTTTATGCTTCGGGCGTTGACTTCTAAGGCCCTAACTGTTTGATCTGGTGGAGCAACGCCCTAGAGTGAAGCCTAGGTTGCACGGAACGTAGAAATGACCATAACTTTCACACTGGTTGCTATTACTCGTTTTATACGATTGAAAAGCCGTTATATTTATATGGTATTTTATGCTTCTGGCGTTGACTTCTGAGGCCGTTGCTATTCGATGTGGTGGAAGAACGCCATAGAGTGAAGCCTAGGTAGCCCGGAACGTAGAAATGTCCATATCTTTCACACTGTTTGCAATTATTCACTTTATACGATGGCAAAGCTGTTGTATTTATATTGTATTTTATGCTTCTGGCGTTGACTTCTTAGGCCCTAACTATTCGATCAGGGGGAGCGATGCCTCAGAGTTAAGTCTAGGATGCCCGAAACGCCGAAATGATCATTACATTCACGCTTGTTGCAATTATTCCTATTATAGGATGGAAAGACTGTTGTATATTTATTGTATTTTATACTTCAGGCGTTGACTTCTGAGGCCGTAGCTATTCGATGTGTTGGAAGAACGGCATACAGTGAAGCCTAGGTTGCCCGGAACGTAGAAATGACCATTACTTTCACACTGTTTGCAATTATTCCTTTTATACGATGGAAAAGCTGTTGTATTTATATCGTATTTTATGCTTCTGGCGTTGACTTCTAAGGACCTAACTGTTCGGTCTGGTGGAGCAACGCCCTAGAGTGAAGCCGAGGTTGCTCCGAATGTAGAAATGACCATAACTTTCACACTGGTTGCAATTATTCGTTTTATACGATGGAAAAACTGTTGCATCTTTATCGTATTTTGTGCTTCTGGCGTTGACTTGTTAGGCCGTAACTATTCGATCTGGTGGAGCACCGCCCTGGAGTGAAACCTAGGTTGCCCGGAACGTAGAAATGACCACTACTATCACACTGGTTGCAAATTATTCCTGCTATACGATGGAAAAGCTGTTGTATTTTTATTGCATTTTATGCTTCGGGCATTGACTTCTAAGGCCCTGACTATTCAATCTGTTGGAGCAACGCCCTAGGGTGAAGCCTAGGTTGCCCGGAACGTAGAAATGACCATAACTTTCACACTGGTTGCAATTATTCGTTTTATACGATGGAAAAGCTGTTGTATTTATATCGTATTTTATGCTTCTGGCGTTGAGTTCGTAGGCCCTAACTATTCGATCTGGTGGAACAACGGCCTAGGGTGAGGCGTAGGTTGCCCGGAACGTAGAAATGACCATAACTTTCACACTGGTTACAATTATTAGTTTTATGCGATGGAAAAGCTGTTGTATTTATATCGTATTTTATGCTTCTGGCGTTGACTTCTTAGGCCCTAACTATTCCATCTGGTGGAACAACGCCCTAGGGTAAAGCCCAGGTTGCGCGGACGTAGAAATGACCATAACTTTCACACTGGTAGCAATTATTCATTTTATACGATGGAAAAACTGTTTTATTTATTTTGTATTTTATGCTTCGGGCGTTGACTTCTAAGGCCCTAACTGTTTGATCTGGTGGAGCATCGCCGTAGAGTGAAGCCTAGGTTGCCCGGAACGTAGAAATGACCATAACTTTCACACTGGTTGCTATTATTCGTTTTATACGATGGAAAAACTGTTATATTTATATTGTATTTAAGCTTCTGGCGTTGACTTCTGAGGCCGCTGCTATTCGATGTGGTGGAAGAACGCCATAGAGTGAAGCCTAGGTAGCCCGGATCGTAGAAATGTCCATATCTTTCACACTGTTTGCAATTTTTCGTTTTATACGATGGAAAAACTGTTGTATTTATATCGTATTTTATGCTTCTGGCGTTGACTTC
This sequence comes from Calliopsis andreniformis, assembly GCF_051401765.1. NCBI lineage: Eukaryota > Metazoa > Arthropoda > Insecta > Hymenoptera > Andrenidae > Calliopsis > Calliopsis andreniformis. The sequence continues at coordinate 19,543,700 of NW_027480426.1, read as the reverse complement.
TTAGGCCCTAACTATTCCATCTGGTGGAACAACGCCCTAGGGTAAAGCCCAGGTTGCGCGGAACGTAGAAATGACCATAACCTTCACACTGGTAGCAATTATTCATTTTATACGATGGAAAAACTCTTTTATTTATTTTGTATTTTATGCTTCGGGCGTTGACTTCTAAGGCCGTAACTATTCGATATGGTGGAGCAACGCCCTAGAGTGAAGCCTAGGTCGCCCGGAACGTAGAAATGACCATAACTCTCACACTGGTTGCTATCATTCGTTTTATACGATGAAGGAACTGTTATATTTATATTGTATTTTATGCTTCTGGCGTTGACTTCTTAGGCCCTAACTGTTCGATCTGGTAGAGCAACGCCCTAGAGTGAAGCCTAGGTTGCCCGGTACGTAGAAATGACCATAACTTTAACACTGGTAGCAATTATTCGTTTTATACGATGGAAAAACTGTTTTATTTATTTTGTATTTTATGCTTCGGGCGTTGACTTCTAAGGCCCTAACTATTCCATCTGGTGGAGCAACGCCCTAGAGTGCAGCCTAGGTTAACCGGAACGTAGAAATGACCATAACTTTTACACTGGTAGCAATTATTCGTTTTATACAATGGAAAAACTGTTCTATTTATTTTGTATTTAATGCTTCAGGCGTTGACTTCTAAGGCCCTAACTATTCAATCTGTTGGAGCAATGCCCTAGGGTGAAGCCTAGGTTGCTCGGAAAGTAGAAATGACCATAAGTTTCATACTGGTTGCAATTACTTGTTTTATACGATGGAAAAACTGTTGTATTTATATTGTATTTTATGCTTCTGGCGTTGACTTCTCAGGCCCTAATTATTCGATCTGGTGGAGCAATGCCTCAGGGTTAAGTCTAGGATGTCCGAAACGCCGAAATGATCATTACTTTCACGCATGTTGTAATTATTCCTGTTATGCGATGAAAAGACTGTTGTATTTTTATTGTATTTTATGCTTCACGCGTGGACTTCTGAGGCCGTAGCTATTCGAAGTGGTGGAAGAACGCCATACAGTGAAGCCTAGGTTGCCCGAACGTAGAAATGACCATTACTTTCACACTGTTTGCAATTATTCCTTTTATACGATGGAAAAGCTGTTGTATTTATATCGTATTTTATGCTTCTGGCGTTGACTTCTAAGGACCAAACTATTCGATCTGGTGGAGCAACGCCCTAGAGTGAAGCCTAGGTTGCCCGGAACGTAGAATAGACCATATCTTTCACACTGGTTGCTATTATTCGTTTTATACGACGGCAAAACTGTTGTATTTATATTGTATTTTATGCTTCTGGCGTTCACTTCTTAGGCCCTAACTATTCGATCTGGTGGAACAACGACCTAGGGTGAAGCCTAGGTTGACCGGAACGTAGGAATGACCATAGCTTTTACACTGGTAGCAATTATTCGTTTTATACAATGGAAAAACCGTTGTATTTATTTTGTATTTTATGCTTCGGGCGTTGACTTCTAAGGCCCTAGCTATTCAATCTGTTGGAGCAACGCCCTAGGGTGAAGCCTAGGTTGCTCGGAAAGTAGAAATGACCATATCTTTCACACTGGTTGCTATTATTCGTTTTATACGACGGCAAAACTGTTGTATTTATATTGTATTTTATGCTTCTGGCGTTCACTTCTTAGGCCCTAACTATTCGATCTGGTGGAACAACGACCTAGGGTGAAGCCTATGTTGACCGGAACGTTGAAATGACCATAGCTTTTACACTGGTAGCAATTATTCGTTTCATACAATGGAAAAACCGTTGTATTTATTTTGTATTTTATGCTTCGGGCGTTGACTTCTAAGGCCCTAGCTATTCAATCTGTTGGAGCAACGCCCTCGGGTGAAGCCTAGGTTGCTCGGAAAGTAGAAATGACCATAAGTTTCATACTGGTTGCAATTATTCGTTTTATACGATGGAAAAACTGTTATATTTATATTGTATTTAAGCTTCTGGCGTTGACTTCTGAGGCCCTAAATATTCGATCCTGTGGAACAACGCCCTAGAGTGAAGTCTAGGTTGCCTGGAACGTAGAAATGACCATCACTTTCACACGGGTTGCAATTATTCCTTTTATAGGATGGAAAGACTGTTGTATTTTTATTGTATTTTATTCTTCTGGTGTTGACTTCTTAGGCCCTAACTATTCGATCTGGTGGATCAACGCCGTAGAGTGAAGCCTAGGTTGCCCGGAACGTAGAAATGGCCATTACTTTCACACTGGTAGCAATTATTCATTTTATACGATGGAAAAACTGTTTTATCTATTTTGTATTTTATGCTTCGGGCGTTGACTTCTAAGGCCCTAACTATTCGATATGGTGGAGCGTCGCCCTAGAGTGAATCCTAGGTCGCCCGGAACGTAGAAATGACCATAACTTTCACACTGGCAGCAATTATTCGTTTTATACAATGGAAAAACTGTTCTATTTATTTTGTATTTAATGCTTCGGGCGTTGACTTCTAAGGCCCCAACTGTTTGATCTGGTGGAGCAACGCCCTAGAGTGAAGCCTAGGTTGCCTGGAACGTAGAAATGACCATCACTTTCACACAGGTTGCAATTATTCCTGTTATAGGATGGAAAGACTGTTGTATCTTTATTGTATTTTATACTTCAGGCGTTGACTTCTGAGGCCGTAGATATTCGATGTGGTGGAAGAACGCCATACAGTGAAGCCTAGGTTGCCCGGAACGTAGAAATGACCACTACTTTCACACTGTTTGCAATTATTCATTTAATACGATGGAAATGCTGTTGTATTTATGTCGTATTTTATGCTTCGGGCGTTGATTTCTTAGGCCCTAACATTTCGGTCTGGTGCAGCAACACCCGACAGTGAAGCCAAGGTTGCCCGGAACGTAGAAATGACCATAACTTTTACACTGGTAGCAATTATTCGTTTTATACAATGGAAAAACTGTTCTATTTATTTTGTATTTAATGCTTCGGGCGTTGACTTCTAAGGCCCTAACTATTCGATGAGGTCGAGCAACGCCCTAGACTGAAGCCTAGGTTGCTCGAAATGTAGAAATGACCATAACTTTCACACTGGTTGCTATCATTCGTTTTATATGGTGGAAAATCTGTTGTATTTATATTGTATTTTATGCCTCTGGCGTTGACTTCTAAGGCCCTAGCTATTCGATGTAGTGGAGCAACGCCCTACAGTGAAGCCTAGGTTGCCCGGAACGTAGAAATGACCATCACTTTCAAACTGGTTGCAATTAATCCTGTTATACGAAGGATAAACTGTTGTATTTTTATTGCATTTTATGCTTCGGGCGTTGACTTCTAAGGCCCTGACTATTCAATCTGTTGGAGCAACGCCCTAGAGTGAAGCCTAGGTTGCTCGGAATGTAGAAATGACCATAGCTTTCACACTGGTTGCAATTATTCGTTTTATATGATGGAAAAACTGTTGTATTTATATTGTATTTTATGCTTCTGGCGTTCACTTCTTAGGCCCTAACTATTCGATCTGGTGGAACAACGGCCTAAGGTGAAGCCTAGGTTGCCCGCAACGTAGAACGGGCCATAACTTTTACACAGGTAGCAATTATTCGTTTTATACAATGGAAAAACTGTTCTATTTATTTTGTATTTAATGCTTCGGGCGTTGGCTTCTAAGGCCCTAACTGTTTGATCTGGTGGACCAACGCCCTAGAGTGAAGCCTAGGTTGCCCGGAACGTAGAAATGACCATAACTTTCACACTGGTTGCTATTATTCGTTTTCTACGATGGAAAAACTGTTGTATTTATATTGTATTTTATGCTTCTGGCGTTCACTTCTTAGGGCCTAACTATTCGATCTGATGGAACAATGTCCTAGGGTGTAGCCTAGGTTGCCTGGAACGTAAAAATGACCATAACCTTTACACTGGTAACAATTATTCGTTTTATACAATGTAAAAACTGTTCTATTTATTTTGTATTTTATGCTTCGGGCGTTGACTTCTAAGTCCCTTACTGTTTGGTCTGGTGGAGCAACGCCCTAGGGTGAAGCCTAGGTTGCCCGGAACGTAGAAATGACCATTACTTTCACACTGTTTGCGATTATTCCTTTTATACGATGGAAAAGCTGTTGTATTTATATTGTATTTTATGCTTCTGGCATTCACTTTTTAGGCCCTAACTACTCGATCTGGTGGAACAACGTACCAGGGTGAAGCCTAGGTTGCCCGGAACGTAGAAATGACCATAACTTTTACACTGGTAGCAATTATTCGTTTTATACAATGGAAAAACTGTTCTATTTATTTTGTATTTTATGCTTCGGGCGTTGACTTCTAAGTCCCTTACTGTTTGGTCTGGTGGAGCAACGCCCTAGGGTGAAGCCTAGGTTGCCCGGAACGTAGAAATGACCATTACTTTCACACTGTTTGCGATTATTCCTTTTATACGATGGAAAAGCTGTTGTATTTATATCGTATTTTATGCTTCTGGCGTTGACTTCTAAGGACCTAACTATTCGATCTGGTGGAGCAACGCCCTAGAGTGAAGCCTAGGTTGCCCGGAACGTAGAATAGACCATATCTTTCACACTGGTTGCTATTATTCGTTTTATACGACGGCAAAACTGTTGTATTTATATTGTATTTTATGCTTCTGGCGTTCACTTCTTAGGCCCTAACTATTCGATCTGGTGGAACAACGACCTAGGGTGAAGCCTAGGTTGACCGGAACGTAGAAATGACCATAGCTTTTACACTGGTAGCAATTATTCGTTTTATACAATGGAAAAACCGTTGTATTTATTTTGTATTTTATGCCTCGGGCGTTGACTTCTAAGGCCCTAGCTATTCAATCTGTTGGAGCAACGCCCTAGGGTGAAGCCGAGGTTGCTCGGAAAGTAGAAATGGCCATAACTTTCACACTGGTTGCTATCTTTCGTTTTATACGATGTAAAGGCTGTTGTACTTAATTGGTATTTTATTCTTCTGGTGTTGATTTCTTAGGTCCTAACTATTCGATCTGGTTGAACAACGCCGTAGAGTGAAGCCTAGACTGCCCGGATCGTAGGAATAACCATTACTTTCACACTGGTTGCAATTATTTGTTTTATACGATGGAAAAGCTGTTGTATTTATATCGTATTTTATGCTTCGGGCGTTGACTTCTAAGGCCCTAACTGTTTGATCTGGTGGAGCAACGCCCTAGAGTGAAGCCTAGGTTGCACGGAACGTAGAAATGACCATAACTTTCACACTGGTTGCTATTACTCGTTTTATACGATTGAAAAGCCGTTATATTTATATGGTATTTTATGCTTCTGGCGTTGACTTCTGAGGCCGTTGCTATTCGATGTGGTAGAAGAACGCCATAGAGTGAAGCCTAGGTAGCCCGGAACGTAGAAATGTCCATATCTTTCACACTGTTTGCAATTATTCACTTTATACGATGGCAAAGCTGTTGTATTTATATTGTATTTTATGCTTCTGGCGTTGACTTCTTAGGCCCTAACTATTCGATCAGGGGGAGCGATGCCTCAGAGTTAAGTCTAGGATGCCCGAAACGCCGAAATGATCATTACATTCACGCTTGTTGCAATTATTCCTGTTATAGGATGGAAAGACTGTTGTATATTTATTGTATTTTATACTTCAGGCGTTGACTTCTGAGGCCGTAGCTATTCGATGTGTTGGAAGAACGGCATACAGTGAAGCCTAGGTTGCCCGGAACGTAGAAATGACCATTACTTTCACACTGTTTGCAATTATTCCTTTTATACGATGGAAAAGCTGTTGTATTTATATCGTATTTTATGCTTCTGGCGTTGACTTCTAAGGACCTAACTATTCGGTCTGGTGGAGCAACGCCCTAGAGTGAAGCCGAGGTTGCTCCGAATGTAGAAATGACCATAACTTTCACACTGGTTGCAATTATTCGTTTTATACGATGGAAAAACTGTTGCATCTTTATTGTATTTTGTGCTTCTGGCGTTGACTTGTTAGGCCGTAACTATTCGATCTGGTGGAGCACCGCCCTGGAGTGAAACCTAGGTTGCCCGGAACGTAGAAATGACCACTACTATCACACTGGTTGCAAATTATTCCTGCTATACGATGGAAAAGCTGTTGTATTTTTATTGCATTTTATGCTTCGGGCATTGACTTCTAAGGCCCTGACTATTCAATCTGTTGGAGCAACGCCCTAGGGTGAAGCCTAGGTTGCCCGGAACGTAGAAATGACCATAACTTTCACACTGGTTGCAATTATTCGTTTTATACGATGGAAAAGCTGTTGTATTTATATCGTATTTTATGCTTCTGGCGTTGAGTTCGTAGGCCCTAACTATTCGATCTGGTGGAACAACGGCCTAGGGTGAGGCGTAGGTTGCCCGGAACGTAGAAATGACCATAACTTTCACACTGGTTACAATTATTAGTTTTATGCGATGGAAAAGCTGTTGTATTTATATCGTATTTTATGCTTCTGGCGTTGACTTCTTAGGCCCTAACTATTCCATCTGGTGGAACAACGCCCTAGGGTAAAGCCCAGGTTGCGCGGACGTAGAAATGACCATAACTTTCACACTGGTAGCAATTATTCATTTTATACGATGGAAAAACTGTTTTATTTATTTTGTATTTTATGCTTCGGGCGTTGACTTCTAAGGCCCTAACTGTTTGATCTGGTGGAGCATCGCCGTAGAGTGAAGCCTAGGTTGCCCGGAACGTAGAAATGACCATAACTTTCACACTGGTTGCTATTATTCGTTTTATACGATGGAAAAACTGTTATATTTATATTGTATTTAAGCTTCTGGCGTTGACTTCTGAGGCCGCTGCTATTCGATGTGGTGGAAGAACGCCATAGAGTGAAGCCTAGGTAGCCCGGATCGTAGAAATGACCATATCTTTCACACTGTTTGCAATTTTTCGTTTTATACGATGGAAAAACTGTTGTATTTATATCGTATTTTATGCTTCTGGCGTTGACTTCTTAGGCCCTAACTATTCCATCTGGTGGAACAACGCCCTAGGGTAAAGCCCAGGTTGCGCGGAACGTAGAAATGACCATAACCTTCGCACTGGTAGCAATTATTCATTTTATACGATGGAAAAACTCTTTTATTTATTTTGTATTTTATGCTTCGGGCGTTGACTTCTAAGGCCGTAACTATTCGATATGGTGGAGCAACGCCCTAGAGTGAAGCCTAGGTCGCCCGGAACGTAGAAATGACCATAACTCTCACACTGGTTGCTATCATTCGTTTTATACGATGAAGGAACTGTTATATTTATATTGTATTTTATGCTTCTGGCGTTGACTTCTTAGGCCCTAACTGTTCGATCTGGTAGAGCAACGCCCTAGAGTGAAGCCTAGGTTGCCCGGTACGTAGAAATGACCATAACTTTAACACTGGTAGCAATTATTCGTTTTATACGATGGAAAAACTGTTTTATTTATTTTGTATTTTATGCTTCGGGCGTTGACTTCTAAGGCCCTAACTATTCCATCTGGTGGAGCAACGCCCTAGAGTGCAGCCTAGGTTGACCGGAACGTAGAAATGACCATAACTTTTACACTGGTAGCAATTATTCGTTTTATACAATGGAAAAACTGTTCTATTTATTTTGTATTTAATGCTTCAGGCGTTGACTTCTAAGGCCCTAACTATTCAATCTGTTGGAGCAATGCCCTAGGGTGAAGCCTAGGTTGCTCGGAAAGTAGAAATGACCATAAGTTTCATACTGGTTGCAATTACTTGTTTTATACGATGGAAAAACTGTTGTATTTATATTGTATTTTATGCTTCTGGCGTTGACTTCTCAGGCCCTAATTATTCGATCTGGTGGAGCAATGCCTCAGGGTTAAGTCTAGGATGTCCGAAACGCCGAAATGATCATTACTTTCACGCATGTTGTAATTATTCCTGTTATGCGATGAAAAGACTGTTGTATTTTTATTGTATTTTATGCTTCACGCGTGGACTTCTGAGGCCGTAGCTATTCGAAGTGGTGGAAGAACGCCATACAGTGAAGCCTAGGTTGCCCGAACGTAGAAATGACCATTACTTTCACACTGTTTGCAATTATTCCTTTTATACGATGGAAAAGCTGTTGTATTTATATCGTATTTTATGCTTCTGGCGTTGACTTCTAAGGACCAAACTATTCGATCTGGTGGAGCAACGCCCTAGAGTGAAGCCTAGGTTGCCCGGAACGTAGAATAGACCATATCTTTCACACTGGTTGCTATTATTCGTTTTATACGACGGCAAAACTGTTGTATTTATATTGTATTTTATGCTTCTGGCGTTCACTTCTTAGGCCCTAACTATTCGATCTGGTGGAACAACGACCTAGGGTGAAGCCTAGGTTGACCGGAACGGAGGAATGACCATAGCTTTTACACTGGTAGCAATTATTCGTTTTATACAATGGAAAAACCGTTGTATTTATTTTGTATTTTATGCTTCGGGCGTTGACTTCTAAGGCCCTAGCTATTCAATCTGTTGGAGCAACGCCCTAGGGTGAAGCCTAGGTTGCTCGGAAAGTAGAAATGACCATATCTTTCACACTGGTTGCTATTATTCGTTTTATACGACGGCAAAACTGTTGTATTTATATTGTATTTTATGCTTCTGGCGTTCACTTCTTAGGCCCTAACTATTCGATCTGGTGGAACAACGACCTAGGGTGAAGCCTATGTTGACCGGAACGTTGAAATGACCATAGCTTTTACACTGGTAGCAATTATTCGTTTCATACAATGGAAAAACCGTTGTATTTATTTTGTATTTTATGCTTCGGGCGTTGACTTCTAAGGCCCTAGCTATTCAATCTGTTGGAGCAACGCCCTAGGGTGAAGCCTAGGTTGCTCGGAAAGTAGAAATGACCATAAGTTTCATACTGGTTGCAATTATTCGTTTTATACGATGGAAAAACTGTTATATTTATATTGTATTTAAGCTTCTGGCGTTGACTTCTGAGGCCCTAAATATTCGATCCTGTGGAACAACGCCCTAGAGTGAAGTCTAGGTTGCCTGGAACGTAGAAATGACCATCACTTTCACACGGGTTGCAATTATTCCTTTTATAGGATGGAAAGACTGTTGTATTTTTATTGTATTTTATTCTTCTGGTGTTGACTTCTTAGGCCCTAACTATTCGATCTGGTGGATCAACGCCGTAGAGTGAAGCCTAGGTTGCCCGGAACGTAGAAATGGCCATTACTTTCACACTGGTAGCAATTATTCGTTTTATACAATGGAAAAACTGTTCTATTTATTTTGTATTTAATGCTTCGGGCGTTGACTTCTAAGGCCCTAACTATTCGATGAGGTCGAGCAACGCCCTAGACTGAAGCCTAGGTTGCTCGAAATGTAGAAATGACCATAACTTTCACACTGGTTGCTATCATTCGTTTTATATGGTGGAAAATCTGTTGTATTTATATTGTTTTTTATTCTTATGGCGTTGAATTCTATGTCCCTAGCTATTCGATCTGGTGGAGCAACGCCCTAGAGTGAAACATAGGTTACCCGGAACGTAGTAATGTCCAGTACTTTCATACTGTTTGCAGTTACTCCTGTTATACGATGGAAAAACTTTTGCATCTTTATTGTATTTTATGCTTCTGGCGTTGACTTCTAAGGCCCTAGCTATTCGATTTGGTGGAGCACCGCCCTAGAGCGTAGCCTAGGTTGCACGGAACGTAGAAATGACTATAACTTCCACACTGGTTGCAATTATTCCTTTTATACGATGGAAAAGCTGTTGTATTTATATCGTTTTTTATGCTTCTGGCCTTGACTTCTTAGGCCCTAACTATTCCATCTGGTGGAACAACGCCCTAGGGTAAAGCCCAGATTGCGCGGAAAGTAGAAATGACCATAACTTTCACACTGGTAGCAATTTTTCGTTTTATACGATGGAAAAACTGTTTTATTTATTTTGTATTTTAAGCTTCGGGCGTTGACTTCTAAGGCCCTAACTATTCGATCTGCTGGAGCAACGCCATAGAGTGAAGCCTAGGTTGCCCGGAACGTAGAAATGACCATAACTTTCACACTGGTTGCAATTATTCGTTTTATACGATGGAAAAGCTGTGGCATCTTTATTGTATTTTATTCATCTGGGGCTGACTTCTAAGGCCCTAACTATTCGATATGGTGGAGCAACGCCCTAGAGTGAATCCTAGGTCGCCCGGAACGTAGAAATGACCATAACTTTTACACTGGCAGCAATTATTCGTTTTATACAATGGAAAAACTGTTCTATTTATTTTGTATTTAATGCTTCGGGCGTTGACTTCTAAGGCCCCAACTGTTTGATCTGGTGGAGCAACGCCCTAGAGTGAAGCCTAGGTTGCCTGGAACGTAGAAATGACCATCACTTTCACACAGGTTGCAATTATTCCTGTTATAGGATGGAAAGACTGTTGTATCTTTATTGTATTTTATACTTCAGGCGTTGACTTCTGAGGCCGTAGATATCCGATGTGGTGGAAGAACGCCATACAGTGAAGCCTAGGTTGCCCGGAACGTAGAAATGACCACTACTTTCACACTGTTTGCAATTATTCATTTAATACGATGGAAATGCTGTTGTATTTATGTCGTATTTTATGCTTCGGGCGTTGATTTCTTAGGCCCTAACATTTCGATCTGGTCGAGCAACGCCCTAGAGTGAAGCCTAGGTTACTCGAAATGTAGAAATGACCATAACTTTCACACTGGTTGCTATCATTCGTTTTATATGGTGGAAAATCTGTTGTATTTATATTGTTTTTTATTCTTATGGCGTTGAATTCTAAGTCCCTAGCTATTCGATCTGGTGGAGCAACGCCCTAGAGTGAAACATAGGTTACCCGGAACGTAGTAATGTCCAGTACTTTCATACTGTTTGCAGTTACTCCTGTTATACGATGGAAAAACTTTTGCATCTTTATTGTATTTTATGCTTCTGGCGTTGACTTCTATGGCCCTAGCTATTCGATTTGGTGGAGCACCGCCCTAGAGCCTAGCCTAGGTTGCACGGAACGTAGAAATGACCATAACTTCCACACTGGTTGCAATTATTCCTTTTATACGATGGAAAAGCTGTTGTATTTATATCGTTTTTTATGCTTCTGGCGTTGACTTCTTAGGCCCTAACTATTCCATCTGGTGGAACTACGCCCTAGGGTAAAGCCCAGATTGCGCGGAAAGTAGAAATGACCATAACTTTCACACTGGTAGCAATTTTTCGTTTTATAGGATGGAAAAACAGTTTTATTTATTTTGTATTTTAAGCTTCGGGCGTTGACTTCTAAGGCCCTAACTATTCGATCTGCTGGAGCAACGCCATAGAGTGAAGCCTAGGTTGCCCGGAACGTAGAAATGACAATAACTTTCACACTGGTTGCAATTATTCGTTTTATACAATGGAAAAACTGTTCTATTTATTTTGTATTTAATGCTTCGGGCGTTGACTTCTAAGGCCCTAACTATTCGATGAGGTCGAGCAACGCCCTAGACTGAAGCCTAGGTTGCTCGAAATGTAGAAATGACCATAACTTTCACACTGGTTGCTATCATTCGTTTTATATGGTGGAAAATCTGTTGTATTTATATTGTTTTTTATTCTTATGGCGTTGAATTCTATGTCCCTAGCTATTCGATCTGGTGGAGCAACGCCCTAGAGTGAAACATAGGTTACCCGGAACGTAGTAATGTCCAGTACTTTCATACTGTTTGCAGTTACTCCTGTTATACGATGGAAAAACTTTTGCATCTTTATTGTATTTTATGCTTCTGGCGTTGACTTCTAAGGCCCTAGCTATTCGATTTGGTGGAGCACCGCCCTAGAGCGTAGCCTAGGTTGCACGGAACGTAGAAATGACTATAACTTCCACACTGGTTGCAATTATTCCTTTTATACGATGGAAAAGCTGTTGTATTTATATCGTTTTTTATGCTTCTGGCCTTGACTTCTTAGGCCCTAACTATTCCATCTGGTGGAACAACGCCCTAGGGTAAAGCCCAGATTGCGCGGAAAGTAGAAATGACCATAACTTTCACACTGGTAGCAATTCTTCGTTTTATACGATGGAAAAACTGTTTTATTTATTTTGTATTTTAAGCTTCGGGCGTTGACTTCTAAGGCCCTAACTATTCGATCTGCTGGAGCAACGCCATAGAGTGAAGCCTAGGTTGCCCGGAACGTAGAAATGACCATAACTTTCACACTGGTTGCAATTATTCGTTTTATACGATGGAAAAGCTGTGGCATCTTTATTGTATTTTATTCATCTGGGGCTGACTTCTAAGGCCCTAACTATTCGATATGGTGGAGCGACGCCCTAGAGTGAATCCTAGGTCGCCCGGAACGTAGAAATGACCATAACTTTTACACTGGCAGCAATTATTCGTTTTATACAATGGAAAAACTGTTCTATTTATTTTGTATTTAATGCTTCGGGCGTTGACTTCTAAGGCCCCAACTGTTTGATCTGGTGGAGCAACGCCCTAGAGTGAAGCCTAGGTTGCCTGGAACGTAGAAATGACCATCACTTTCACACAGGTTGCAATTATTCCTGTTATAGGATGGAAAGACTGTTGTATCTTTATTGTATTTTATACTTCAGGCGTTGACTTCTGAGGCCGTAGATATCCGATGTGGTGGAAGAACGCCATACAGTGAAGCCTAGGTTGCCCGGAACGTAGAAATGACCACTACTTTCACACTGTTTGCAATTATTCATTTAATACGATGGAAATGCTGTTGTATTTATGTCGTATTTTATGCTTCGGGCGTTGATTTCTTAGGCCCTAACATTTCGATCTGGTCGAGCAACGCCCTAGAGTGAAGCCTAGGTTGCTCGAAATGTAGAAATGACCATAACTTTCACACTGGTTGCTATCATTCGTTTTATATGGTGGAATATCTGTTGTATTTATATTGTTTTTTATTCTTATGGCGTTGAATTCTAAGTCCCTAGCTATTCGATCTGGTGGAGCAACGCCCTAGAGTGAAACATAGGTTACCCGGAACGTAGTAATGTCCAGTACTTTCATACTGTTTGCAGTTACTCCTGTTATACGATGGAAAAACTTTTGCATCTTTATTGTATTTTATGCTTCTGGCGTTGACTTCTATGGCCCTAGCTATTCGATTTGGTGGAGCACCGCCCTAGAGCCTAGCCTAGGTTGCACGGAACGTAGAAATGACCATAACTTCCACACTGGTTGCAATTATTCCTTTTATACGATGGAAAAGCTGTTGTATTTATATCGTTTTTTATGCTTCTGGCGTTGACTTCTTAGGCCCTAACTATTCCATCTGGTGGAACTACGCCCTAGGGTAAAGCCCAGATTGCGCGGAAAGTAGAAATGACCATAACTTTCACACTGGTAGCAATTTTTCGTTTTATAGGATGGAAAAACAGTTTTATTTATTTTGTATTTTAAGCTTCGGGCGTTGACTTCTAAGGCCCTAACTATTCGATCTGCTGGAGCAACGCCATAGAGTGAAGCCTAGGTTGCCCGGAACGTAGAAATGACAATAACTTTCACACTGGTTGCAATTATTCGTTTTATACGATGGAAAAGCTGTGGCATCTTTATTGTATTTTATTCACCTGGGGCTGACTTCTAAGGCCGTAGCTATTAGATGTGGTGGAGCAACGCCCTAGAGTGTCGCCTAGGTTGCCCGGAACGTAGACATGACCATTACTTTCACAATGTTTGCAATTATTCATTTTATACGATGGAAAAACTTTTGTACTTATATTGTATTTTATTCTTCTGGCGTTGACTTCTTAGGCCCTAACTATTCGATCTGGTGGAACAACGCCCTATAGCGAAGACTAGGTTACCCGGAACATGGAAATGACCATTACTTTCAGCCTGTTTGCAAATATACATTATATACGATGGAAAAGCTGTTGTATTTATATTGTATTTTATGCTTCTGGCATTGACTTCTTAGGCCCTAACTACGTAATCTGGTAGAGAACCGCCCTAGAGTGAAGCATAGGTTGCCCGGAACGTAGAAATGACCATAACTTTCACACCGCTAGCAACTATCCGTTTTATACGATGGAAAAACTGTTCTATTTATTTTGTATTTTATGCTTCGGGCGTTGACTTCTGAGGCCCTAACTATTCAATCTGTTGGTGCAACGCCCTAGGGTGCAGTCTAGGTTGCCCGGAACGTCGAAATGACCAGAACTCTCACACTGGTTGCAATTATTCGTTTTATATGATGTAAAAGCTGTTGTATTTATATTGTGTTTTATGCTTCTGGCGTTCACTTCTTAGGCCCTAACTATACGATCTGGTGGAACAACGGCCTAGATTGAAGCCTAGGTTGCCCGGAAAGTAGATATGACCATCACTTTCACACTGGTTGCAATTATTCGTTTCATACGATGGGAAAACTGTTGCATCTTTATCGTATTTTATGCTCCTGGCGTTGACTTCTTAGGCCCTAACTATTCGATCTTGTGGAGCAACGCCCGAGAGTGAAGCCTAGGTTGCCTGGAACGTAGAAATGACCATCACTTTCACACGGGTTGCAATTATTCATTTTATACGATGGAAAAACTGTTTTATCTATTTTGTATTTTATGCTTCGGGCGTTGACTTCTAAGGCCCTAACTATTCGATATGGTGGAGCAACGCCCTAGAGTGAATCCTAGGTCGCCCGGAACTTAGAAATGACCATAACTTTTACACTGGCAGCAATTATTCGTTTTATACAATGGAAAAACTGTTCTATTTATTTTGTATTTAATGCTTCGGGCGTTGACTTCTAAGGCCCCAACTGTTTGATCTGGTGGAGCAACGCCCTAGAGTGAAGCCTAGGGTGCCTGGAACGTAGAAATGACCATAACTTTCACACTGGTTGCAATTATTTGTTTTATACGATGGAAAAGCTGTTGTATTTATATCGTATTTTATGCTTCTGGCGTTGACTTTTTAGGCCCTAACCATTCCATCTGGTGGAACAACGCCCTAGAGTAAAGCCCAGGTTGCGCGGAACGTAGAAATGACCATAACTTTCACACAGGTTGCAATTATTGGTTTTATACGGTGTAAAGGCTGTTGTATTTATTTTGTATTTTATTCTTCGGGTGTTGACTTCTTAGGCCCTAACTATTCGAAATGGTGGAACAACGCCGTAGAGTGAAGCCTGGGTTGCCCGGAACGTAGAAATGACCATTACTTTCACACTGTTTGCAATTATTCCTTTTATAAGATGGACAAGCTGTTGTATTTATATCGTATTTTATGCTTCTGGCGTTGACTTCTTAGGCCCTAACTATTCGATCTGGTGGAACAACGGCCTAGGGTGAAGCCTAGGTTGCCCGGAACGTAGAAATGACCATCACTTTCACACTGGTTGCAATTATTCGTTTCATACGATGGGAAAACTGTTGCATCTTTACCGTATTTTATGCTCCTGGCGTTGACTTCTTTGGCCCTAACTATTCGATCTGGTGGAACAACGCCCGAGAGTGAAGCCTAGGTTGCCTCGAACGTAGAAATAACCATCACTGTCACACCGGTTGCAATTATTCCTGTTATAGAATGGAAAGACTGTTGCATTTTTTTGTATTTTATGCTTCGGGCGTTGACTTCTATGGCCCTACCTATTCGATCTGGTGGAACAACACCCTACAGTGAAGCCTAGGTTGCCCGGAACGTAGATATGACCATAAACTTCACACAGGTTTCAATTATACGTTTTATACGATGGAAAGGCTGTTGCATTTATTTTGTAGTTTATGGTTATGGCGTTAACTTCTAAGGCCCTAACTCTTCGATCTGGTCGAGCAACGCCTCAGAGTTAAGCCTAGGATGCCCGAAAAGTCGAAATGATCATTACTTTCGCACTGGTTGCAATTAGTCATGCTATACGATGGAAAAACTGTGGCATTTTTATTGTATTTTATGCTTCTGGCGTTGACTTCTAAGGCCTTAGCTATTAGATATGGTGGAGCAACGCCCTAGTGTGACGCCTAGGATCCCCGGAACGTAGAAATGACCATAACTTTCACAATGTTTGCAATTATTCATTTTATACGATGAAAAAACTGTTGTACATATATTGTATTTTATCCTCCTGGCGTTGAATTCTAAGTCCCTAGCTATTCGACCTATTGGAACGACGCCCTAGAGCGAAACCTAGGTTGCCGGGAACGTAGAAATGACCATCACTTTCAAACGCATAGGTTGCCCGGAACGTAGAACATACGATTACCTTCACCCTGGTTGCAATTATTCCTGTTATACGATGGAAAAACTGTTGCATCTTTATTGTATTTTATGCTTCTGGCGTTGACTTCTAAGGCCCCAACTAGTCGATCTGGTGGAGCAACGCCCTAGAGTGAAGCCTAGGTTGCCGGAACGTGGAAATGACCAGAACCTTCACAATGTTAGCAATTATTCATTTTATACGATGGAAAAACTGTTGTACATATATTGTGTTTTATTCTTCTGGCATTGACTTCTCAGGCCCTAACTATTCGATCTGGTGTAACAACGCCCTAGGGTAAAGCCTAGGTGTCCCGGAAAGTAGAAATGACCATAACTTTCACTATGTTTGCAATTATTCATTTTATACGATGAAAAAACTGTTGTACATATATTGTATTTTATCCTTCTGTCGTTGAATTCTAAGTCCCTAGCTATTCGACCTATTGGAGCGACGCCCTAGAGTGAAGTCTAGGTTGCTCGAAATGTAGAAATGACCATAACTTTCACACTGGTTGCTATCATTCGTTTTATATGGTGGAAAATCTGTTGTATTTATATTGTTTTTTATTCTTATGGCGTTGAATTCTATGTCCCTAGCTATTCGATCTGGTGGAGCAACGCCCTAGAGTGAAACATAGGTTACCCGGAACGTAGTAATGTCCAGTACTTTCATACTGTTTGCAGTTACTCCTGTTATACGATGGAAAAACTTTTGCATCTTTATTGTATTTTATGCTTCTGGCGTTGACTTCTAAGGCCCTAGCT
This sequence comes from Calliopsis andreniformis, assembly GCF_051401765.1. Taxonomy (NCBI): domain Eukaryota; kingdom Metazoa; phylum Arthropoda; class Insecta; order Hymenoptera; family Andrenidae; genus Calliopsis; species Calliopsis andreniformis. Next base: position 19,526,719 of record NW_027480426.1, on the reverse strand, counting down.
ATTCGATTTGGTGGAGCACCGCCCTAGAGCGTAGCCTAGGTTGCACGGAACGTAGAAATGACTATAACTTCCACACTGGTTGCAATTATTCCTTTTATACGATGGAAAAGCTGTTGTATTTATATCGTTTTTTATGCTTCTGGCCTTGACTTCTTAGGCCCTAACTATTCCATCTGGTGGAACAACGCCCTAGGGTAAAGCCCAGATTGCGCGGAAAGTAGAAATGACCATAACTTTCACACTGGTAGCAATTTTTCGTTTTATACGATGGAAAAACTGTTTTATTTATTTTGTATTTTAAGCTTCGGGCGTTGACTTCTAAGGCCCTAACTATTCGATCTGCTGGAGCAACGCCATAGAGTGAAGCCTAGGTTGCCCGGAACGTAGAAATGACCATAACTTTCACACTGGTTGCAATTATTCGTTTTATACGATGGAAAAGCTGTGGCATCTTTATTGTATTTTATTCATCTGGGGCTGACTTCTAAGGCCCTAACTATTCGATATGGTGGAGCAACGCCCTAGAGTGAATCCTAGGTCGCCCGGAACGTAGAAATGACCATAACTTTTACACTGGCAGCAATTATTCGTTTTATACAATGGAAAAACTGTTCTATTTATTTTGTATTTAATGCTTCGGGCGTTGACTTCTAAGGCCCCAACTGTTTGATCTGGTGGAGCAACGCCCTAGAGTGAAGCCTAGGTTGCCTGGAACGTAGAAATGACCATCACTTTCACACAGGTTGCAATTATTCCTGTTATAGGATGGAAAGACTGTTGTATCTTTATTGTATTTTATACTTCAGGCGTTGACTTCTGAGGCCGTAGATATCCGATGTGGTGGAAGAACGCCATACAGTGAAGCCTAGGTTGCCCGGAACGTAGAAATGACCACTACTTTCACACTGTTTGCAATTATTCATTTAATACGATGGAAATGCTGTTGTATTTATGTCGTATTTTATGCTTCGGGCGTTGATTTCTTAGGCCCTAACATTTCGATCTGGTCGAGCAACGCCCTAGAGTGAAGCCTAGGTTGCTCGAAATGTAGAAATGACCATAACTTTCACACTGGTTGCTATCATTCGTTTTATATGGTGGAAAATCTGTTGTATTTATATTGTTTTTTATTCTTATGGCGTTGAATTCTAAGTCCCTAGCTATTCGATCTGGTGGAGCAACGCCCTAGAGTGAAACATAGGTTACCCGGAACGTAGTAATGTCCAGTACTTTCATACTGTTTGCAGTTACTCCTGTTATACGATGGAAAAACTTTTGCATCTTTATTGTATTTTATGCTTCTGGCGTTGACTTCTATGGCCCTAGCTATTCGATTTGGTGGAGCACCGCCCTAGAGCCTAGCCTAGGTTGCACGGAACGTAGAAATGACCATAACTTCCACACTGGTTGCAATTATTCCTTTTATACGATGGAAAAGCTGTTGTATTTATATCGTTTTTTATGCTTCTGGCGTTGACTTCTTAGGCCCTAACTATTCCATCTGGTGGAACTACGCCCTAGGGTAAAGCCCAGATCGCGCGGAAAGTAGAAATGACCATAACTTTCACACTGGTAGCAATTTTTCGTTTTATAGGATGGAAAAACAGTTTTATTTATTTTGTATTTTAAGCTTCGGGCGTTGACTTCTAAGGCCCTAACTATTCGATCTGCTGGAGCAACGCCATAGAGTGAAGCCTAGGTTGCCCGGAACGTAGAAATGACAATAACTTTCACACTGGTTGCAATTATTCGTTTTATACGATGGAAAAGCTGTGGCATCTTTATTGTATTTTATTCACCTGGGGCTGACTTCTAAGGCCGTAGCTATTAGATGTGGTGGAGCAACGCCCTAGAGTGTCGCCTAGGTTGCCCGGAACGTAGACATGACCATTACTTTCACAATGTTTGCAATTATTCATTTTATACGATGGAAAAACTTTTGTACTTATATTGTATTTTTTTCTTCTGGCGTTGACTTCTTAGGCCCTAACTATTCGATCTGGTGGAACAACGCCCTATAGCGAAGACTAGGTTACCCGGAACATGGAAATGACCATTACTTTCAGCCTGTTTGCAAATATACATTATATACGATGGAAAAGCTGTTGTATTTATATTGTATTTTATGCTTCTGGCATTGACTTCTTAGGCCCTAACTACGTAATCTGGTAGAGAACCGCCCTAGAGTGAAGCATAGGTTGCCCGGAACGTAGAAATGACCATAACTTTCACACCGCTAGCAACTATCCGTTTTATACGATGGAAAAACTGTTCTATTTATTTTGTATTTTATGCTTCGGGCGTTGACTTCTGAGGCCCTAACTATTCAATCTGTTGGTGCAACGCCCTAGGGTGCAGTCTAGGTTGCCCGGAACGTCGAAATGACCAGAACTCTCACACTGGTTGCAATTATTCGTTTTATATGATGTAAAAGCTGTTGTATTTATATTGTGTTTTATGCTTCTGGCGTTCACTTCTTAGGCCCTAACTATACGATCTGGTGGAACAACGGCCTAGATTGAAGCCTAGGTTGCCCGGAACTTAGAAATGACCATAACTTTTACACTGGCAGCAATTATTCGTTTTATACAATGGAAAAACTGTTCTATTTATTTTGTATTTAATGCTTCGGGCGTTGACTTCTAAGGCCCCAACTGTTTGATCTGGTGGAGCAACGCCCTAGAGTGAAGCCTAGGGTGCCTGGAACGTAGAAATGACCATCACTTTCACACAGGTTGCAATTATTCCTGTTATAGGATGGAAAGACTGTTGTATCTTTATTGTATTTTATACTTCAGGCGTTGACTTCTGAGGCCGTAGATATTCGATGTGGTGGAAGAACGCCATACAGTGAAGCCTAGGTTGCCCGGAACGTAGAAATGACCACTACTTTCACACTGTTTGCAATTATTCATTTAATACGATGGAAATGCTGTTGTATTTATGTCGTATTTTATGCTTCGGGCGTTGATTTCTTAGGCCCTAACATTTCGATCTGGTGGAGCAACGCCCGACAGTGAAGCCAAGGTTGCCCGGAACGTAGAAATGACAATAACTTTTACACTGGTAGCAATTATTCGTTTTATACAATGGAAAAACTGTTCTATTTATTTTGTATTTAATGCTTCGGGCGTTGACTTCTAAGGCCCTAACTGTTTGATATGGTGGAGCAACGAACTAGAGTGAAGCCTAGGTTGCCTGGAACGTAGAAATGACCATCCCTTTCACACGGGTTGCAATTATTCCTGTTATAGGATGGAAGGACTGTTGTATTTTTATTGTATTTTATACATCAGGCGTTGACTTCTGAGGCCGTCGCTATCCGATGTGGTGGAAGAACGCCATACAGTGAAGCCTAGGTTGCCCGGAACGTAGAAATGACCATAACTTTCACACTGGTTGCAATTATTTGTTTTATACGATGGAAAAGCTGTTGTATTTATATCGTATTTTATGCTTCTGGCGTTGACTTTTTAGGCCCTAACCATTCCATCTGGTGGAACAACGCCCTAGAGTAAAGCCCAGGTTGCGCGGAACGTAGAAATGAGCATAACTTTCACACAGGTTGCAATTATTGGTTTTATACGGTGTAAAGGCTGTTGTATTTATTTTGTATTTTATTCTTCGGGTGTTGACTTCTTAGGCCCTAACTATTCGAAATGGTGGAACAACGCCGTAGAGTGAAGCCTGGGTTGCCCGGAACGTAGAAATGACCATTACTTTCACACTGTTTGCAATTATTCCTTTTATAAGATGGACAAGCTGTTGTATTTATATCGTATTTTATGCTTCTGGCGTTGACTTCTAAGGCCCTAACTATTCGATCTGTTGGAGTAACGCCCTAGAGTGAAGCCTAGGTTGCTCGGAATGTAGAACTAACCATAACTTTCACACTGGTTGCAATTATTCGTTTTTTACGATGGAAAAGCTGTTGTATTTATATTGTATTTTATGCCTCTGGCGTTGACTTCTAAGGCCCTAGCTATTCGATCTAGTGGAGCAACGCCCTAGGGTGAAGCCTAGGTTGCCCGGAACGTAGAAATGACCATTACTTTCACACTGTTTGCAACTATTCCTTTTATACGATGGAAAAGCGGTTGTATTTATATTGTATTTTATGCTTCTGGCGTTGACTTCTTAGGCCCTAACTATTCGATCTGGTGGAGCAAAGCCTCAGAGTTAAGTCTAGGATGCCCGAAACGCCGAAATGATCATTATTTTCACGCTTATTGCAATTATTCCTGTAATACGATGAAACGACTGTTGTATTTTTATTGTATCTTATGTTCCTGGCGTTGACTTCTAAGGCCCTAACTATTTGATCTGGTGGAGCAACACCCTGGAGTGAAGCCTAGGTTACCCGGAACGTGGAAATGACCAGAACTCTCACACTGGTTGCAATTATTCGTTTTATACGATGTAAAAGCTGTTGTATTTATATCGTATTTTATGCTTCTGGCGTTGACTTCTTAGGCCCTAACTATTCGACCTGGTGGAGCAACGCCCTAGAGTGAAACCTAGGTTGCCCGGAACGTAGAAATGACCATTACATTCACACTCGTTGCAATTATTCCTGTTATACGATGGAAAAACTGTTGTATTTTTATTGTATTCTATGCTTCTGGCGTTTAATTCTAAGTCGCTAGCTATTTGATCTGGTGGAGCAACCACCTAGAGTGATGCCTAGGTTGCCCGGAACGTAGAAATGACAATTACTTTCACACTGTTTGGTATTATTCTTTTTGTACGATGGAAAAGCTGTTGTATTTATATTGTATTTTATGCCTCTGGCGTTGACTTCTAAGGCCGTAGCTATTAGATGCGCTGGAGCAACGCCCTAGAGTGAGGCCTAGGTTGCCCGGAACGTAGAAATGACCATAACTTTCACACTGGTTGCTATCATTCGTTTTATACGATGGAAAAACTGTTGTATTTATATCGTATTTTATGCTTCTGGCGTTGACTTCTTAGGCCCTAACTGTCCGATCTGGTGGAACAACGCCCTAGAGTGAAGCCTAGGTTATCCGGAACGTAGAAATGACCAGTACATTTACACTGGTTGCAGTTATTCCTGTAAAACAATGGAAAAACTGATGCATCTTTATTGTATTTTATGCTTCTGGCGTTGATTTCTTAGGTCCTAACTATTCGATCTTTTTGAACAACGCCGTAGAGTGAAGCCTAGGTTGCCCGGAACGTAGGAATAACCATTACTTTCACACTGTTTGCAATTATTCCTTTTATACGATGGAAAAGCTGTTGTATTTATATCGTATTTTATGCTTCTGGCGTTGACTTCTTAGGCCCTAACTATTCGATCTGGTGAAGCAACGCCCTAGAGTGAAGCCTAGGTTGCTCGGAATGTAGAAATAACCATAACTTTCACACTGGTTGCTATTATTCGATTTATACGATGAAAAACTGTTATATTTATATTGTATTTATGCTTCTGGTGTTGACTTCTGAGGCCGTTGCTATTCGATGTGGTGGAAGAACGCCATAGAGTGAAGCCTAGGTTGCCCGGAACGTAGAAATGACCATAACTTTTACACTGGTAGCAATTATTCGTTTTATACAATGGAAAAACTGTTCTATTTATTTTGTATTTAATGCTTCTGGCGTTGACTTCTTAGGCCCTAACTATTCGATCCGGTGGAACAACGGCCTAGGGTGAAGCCTAGGTTGCCCGGAACGTAGAAATGACCATAACTTTTACACTGGTAGCAATTATTCGTTTTATACAACGGAAAAACTGTTCTATTTATTTTGTATTTAATGCTTCGGGAGTTGACGTCTAAGGCCCTAACTGTTTGATCTGGTGGAGTAACGCCCTAGAGTGAAGCCTAGGTTGCCTGGAACGTAGAAATGACCATCACTTTCACACGGGTTGCAATTATTCGTTTTATACAACGGAAAAACTGTTCTATTTATTTTGTATTTAATGCTTCGGGAGTTGACTTCTAAGGCCCTAACTGTTTGATCTGGTGGAGCAACGCCCTAGAGTGAAGCCTAGGTTGCCTGGAACGTAGAAATGACCATCACTTTCACACGGGTTGCAATTATTCCTGTTATAGGATGGAAATACTGTTGTATTTATATCGTATTTTATGCTTCTGGCGTTGACTTCTGAGGCCGTTGCTATTCGATGTGGTGGAAGAACGCCATACAGTGAAGCCTAGGTTGCCCGGAACGTAGAAATGACCATTACTTTCACACTGTTTGCAATTATTCCTTTTATACGATGGAAAAGCTGTTGTATTTATATCGTATTTTATGCTTCTGGCGTTGACTTCTAAGGACCTAACTATTCGGTCTGGTGGAGCAACGCCCTAGAATGAAGCCTAGGTTGCTCGGAATGTAGAAATGACCATAACTCTCACACTGGTTGCAATTATTCGTTTTATACGATGGAAAAACTGTTGTATTTATATTGTATTTTATGCTTCTGGCGTTGACTTCTCAGGCCCTACTTATTTGATCTGGTGGAGCAATGCCTCAGAGTTAAGTCTAGGATGTCCGAAACGCCGAAATGCTCATTACTTTCACGCTTGTTGCAATTATTCCTGTTATGCGATGAAAAGACTGTTGTATTTTTATTGTATTTTATGCTTCAGGCGTGGACTTCTGAGGCCGTAGCTATTCGATGTGGTGGAAGAACGCCATACAGTGAAGCCTAGGTTGGCCGAACGTAGAAATGACCATTACTTTCACACTGTTTGCAATTATTCCTTTTATACGATGGAAAAGCTGTTGTATTTATATCGTATTTTATGCTTCTGGTATTGACTTCTAAGGACCTAACTATTCGATCTGGTGGAGCAACGCCCTAGAGTGAAGCCTAGGTTGCCCGGAACGTAGAACAGACCATATCTTTCTCACTGGTTGCTATTATTCGTTTTATACGACGGAAAAACTGTTATATTTATATTGTGTTTTATGCTTCTGGCGTTGACTTCTTAGTCCCTAACTATTCGATCTTGTGGAACAACGCCCTAGAGTGAAGCCTAGGTTGCCTCGAACGTAGAAATGACCATCACTTTCACACGGGTTGCAATTATTCCTGTTATAGAATGGAAAGACTGTTGTTTTTTTATTGTATTTTATACTTCAGGCGTTGACTTCTGAGGCCGTAGCTATTCGATGTGGTGGAAGAACGCCATACGGTGAAGCCTAGGTTGCTCGAAATGTAGAAATGACCATAACTTTCACACTGGTTGCTATCATTCGTTTTATATGGTGGAAAATCTGTTGTATTTATATTGTATTTTATTCTTATGGCGTTGAATTCTAAGTCCCTAGCTATTCGATCTGGTGGAGCAACGCCGTAGAGTGAAACCTAGGTTACCCGGAACGTAGTAATGTCCAGTACTTTCATACTGTTTGCAGTTATTCCTGTTATACGATGGAAAAACTTTTGCATCTTTATTGTATTTTATGCTTCTAGCGTTGACTTCTAAGGCCCTAGCTATTCGATTTGGTGGAGCACCGCCCTAGAGCGAAGCCTAGGTTGCAGGGAACGTAGAAATGACCATAAGCGTCATACTGGTTGCAATTATTCGTTTTATACGATGGAAAAGCTGTTGTATTTATATCGTTTTTTATGCTTCTGGCGTTGACTTCTTAGGCCCTAACTATTCCATCTGGTGGAACAACGCCCTAGGGTAAAGCCCAGATTGCGCGGAACGTAGAAATGACCATAACTTTCACACTGCCAGCAATTTTTCGTTTTACACGATGGAAAAACTGTTTTATTTATTTTGTATTTTAAGCTTCGGGCGTTGACTTCTAAGGCCCTAACTATTCGATCTGGTGGAGCAACGCCCTAGAGTGAAGCCTAGGTTGCCCGGAACGTAGAAATGACCATCACTTTCACACTGGTTGCAATTATTCGTTTCATACGATGGGAAAACTGTTGCATCTTTATCGTATTTTATGCCCCTGGCGTTGACTTCTTAGGCCCTAACTATTCGATCTTGTGGAACAACGCCCTAGAGTGAAGCCTAGGTTGCCTCGAACGTAGAAATGACCATCACTTTCACACCGGTTGCAACTATTCCTGTTATAGAATGGAAGGACTGTTGTATTTTTATTGTATTTTATACTTCAGGCGTTGACTTCTGAGGCCGTAGCTATTCGATGTGGTGGAAGAACGCCATACAGTGAAGCCTAGGTTGCCCGGAACGTAGAAATGACTATAAGCGTCATACTGGTTGCAATTATTCGGTTTATACGATGGAAAAACTGTTGTATTTATATTGTATTTTATGCTTCTGGCGTTCACTTCTTAGGCCCTAACTATTCGATCTGGTGGAACAACACCCTAGGGTGAAGCCTAGGTTGCCCGGAACGTAGAAATGACCATAGCTTTTACACTGGTAGCAATTATTCGTTTTATACAATGGAAAAACCGTTCTATTTATTTTGTATTTTATGCTTCTGGCGTTGACTTCTTAGGCCTTAACTATTCGATCTGGTGGAACAACGCCGTAGAGTGAAGCCTAGGTTGCCCGGAACGTAGAAATGACCATTACTTTCACACTGCTTGCAATTATTCGTTTTATGCGATGGAAAAACTGTTGCATCTTTATCGTATTTTATGCTTCTGGCGTTGACTTCTTAGGCCGTAACTATTCGATCTGGTGGAGCACCGCCCTGGAGTGAAACATACGTTGCCCGGAACGTAGAAATGACCACTACTATCACACTGGTTGCAAATTATTCCTGCTATACGATGGAAAAACTGTTGTATTTTTATTGCATTTTATGCTTCTGGCGTTCACTTCTTAGGCCCTAACTATTCGATCTGGTGGAACAACGCCCTAGCGTGAAGCCTAGGTTGCCCGGAACGTAGAAATGACCATAGCTTTTACACTCGTAGCAATTATTCGTTTTATACATTGGAAAAACCGTTCTATTTATTTTGTATTTTATGCTTCGGGCGTTGACTTCTAAGGCCCTAACTATTCAATCTGTTGGAGCAAAGCCCTAGGGTGAAGCCTAGGTTGCACGGAAAGTAGAAATGACCATAGGTTTCATACTGGTTGCAATTATTCGTTTTATACGATGGAAAAACTGTTGTATTTATATTGTATTTTATGCTTCTGGCGTTGACTTCTCAGGCCCTACTTATTCGATCTGGTGAAGCAATGCCTCAGGGTTAAGTCTAGGATGTCCGAAACGCCGAAATGCTCATTACTTTCACGCTTGTTGCAATTATTCCTGTTATGCGATGAAAAGACTGTTGTATTTTTATTGTATTTTATGCTTCAGGCGTGGACTTCTGAGGCCGTAGCTATTCGATGTGGTGGAAGAACGCTATACAGTGAAGCCTAGGTTGGCCGAACGTAGAAATGACCATTACTTTCACACTGTTTGCAATTATTCCTTTTATACGATGGAAAAGCTGTTGTATTTATATCGTATTTTATGCTTCTGGTATTGACTTCTAAGGACCTAACTATTCGATCTGGTGGAGCAACGCCCTAGAGTGAAGCCTAGGTTGCACGGAACGTAGAACAGACCATATCTTTCACACTGGTTGCTATTATTCGTTTTATACGACGGAAAAACTGTTATATTTATATTGTATTTTATGCTTCTGGCGTTGACTTCTTAGTCCCTAACTATTCGATCATGTGGAACAACGCCCTAGAGTGAAGCCTAGGTTGCGTCGAACGTAGAAATGACCATCACTTTCACACCGGTTGCAATTATTCCTGTTATAGAATGGAAAGACTGTTGTATTTTTATTGTATTTTATACTTCAGGCGTTGACTTCTGAGGCCGTAGCTATTCGATGTGGTGGAAGAACGCCATACGGTGAAGCCTAGGTTGCTCGAAATGTAGAAATGACCATAACTTTCACACTGGTTGCTATCATTCGTTTTATATGGTGGAAAATCTGTTGTATTTATATTGTATTTTATTCTTATGGCGTTGAATTCTAAGTCCCTAGCTATTCGATCTGGTGGAGCAACGCCGTAGAGTGAAACCTAGGTTACCCGGAACGTAGTAATGTCCAGTACTTTCATACTGTTTGCAGTTATTCCTGTTATACGATGGAAAAACTTTTGCATCTTTATTGTATTTTATGCTTCTAGCGTTGACTTCTAAGGCCCTAGCTATTCGATTTGGTGGAGCACCGCCCTAGAGCGAAGCCTAGGTTGCAGGGAACGTAGAAATGACCATAACTTCCACACTGGTTGCAATTATTCGTTTTATACGATGGAAAAGCTGTTGTATTTATATCGTTTTTTATGCTTCTGGCGTTGACTTCTTAGGCCCTAACTATTCCATCTGGTGGAACAACGCCCTAGGGTAAAGCCCAGATTGCGCGGAACGTAGAAATGACCATAACTTTCACACTGCTAGCAATTTTTCGTTTTATACGATGGAAAAACTGTTTTATTTATTTTGTATTTTAAGCTTCGGGCGTTGACTTCTAAGGCCCTAACTATTCGATCTGGTGGAGCAACGCCCTAGAGTGAAGCCTAGGTTGCCCGGAACGTAGAAATGACCATCACTTTCACACTGGTTGCAATTATTCGTTTCATACGATGGGAAAACTGTTGCATCTTTATCGTATTTTATGCCCCTGGCGTTGACTTCTTAGGCCCTAACTATTCGATCTTGTGGAACAACGCCCTAGAGTGAAGCCTAGGTTGCCTCGAACGTAGAAATGACCATCACTTTCACACCGGTTGCAACTATTCCTGTTATAGAATGGAAAGACTGTTGTATTTTTATTGTATTTTATACTTCAGGCGTTGACTTCTGAGGCCGTAGCTATTCGATGTGGTGGAAGAACGCCATACAGTGAAGCCTAGGTTGCCCGGAACGTAGAAATGACCATAAGCATCATACTGGTTGCAATTATTCGGTTTATACGATGGAAAAACTGTTGTATTTATATTGTATTTTATGCTTCTGGCGTTCACTTCTTAGGCCCTAACTATTCGATCTGGTGGAACAACACCCTAGGGTGAAGCCTAGGTTGCCCGGAACGTAGAAATGACCATAGCTTTTACACTGGTAGCAATTATTCGTTTTATACATTGGAAAAACCGTTCTATTTATTTTGTATTTTATGCTTCGGGCGTTGACTTCTAAGGCCCTAACTATTCAATCTGTTGGAGCAATGCCCTAGGGTGAAGCCTAGGTTGCTCGGAAAGTAGAAATGACCATAAGTTTCATACTGGTTGCAATTATTCGTTTTATACGATGGAAAAACTGTTGTATTTATATTGTATTTTATGCTTTTGGCGTTGACTTCTAAGGCCCTAATTATTCGAATTGGTGGAGCAATGCCTCAGAGTTAAGTCTAGGATGCCCGAAACGCCGAAATGATCATTACTTTCACGCTTGTTGCAATTATTCCTGTTATACGATGAAAAGACTGTTGTATTTTTATTGTATTTTATGCTTCAGGCGTGGACTTCTGAGGCCGTAGCTATTCGATGTGGTGGAAGAACGCCATACAGTGAAGCCTAGGTTGCCCGGAACGTAGAAATGACCATAACTTTCACACTGGTTGCAATTATTTGTTTTATACGATGGAAAAGCTGTTGTATTTTTATTGTATTTTATACTTCAGGCGTTGACTTCTGAGGCCGTAGCTATTCGATGTGGTGGAAGAACGCCATACAGTGAAGCCTAGGTTGCGAGGAACGTAGAAATGACCATAACTTTCACACTGGTAGCTATTATTCGTTTGATACAATGGAAAAACTGTTGTATTTATTTTGTATTTAATGCTTCGGGCGTTGACTTCTTAGGCCCTAAGTATGCGACCTGGTGGAGCAACGCCCTAGAGTGACACCTAGGTTGGCCGGAACGTAGAAATGACGATTACATTCACACTGGTTGCTATTATTCCTGTTATACGATGGAAAAACTGTTGTATTTTTATTGAATTCTATGCTTCTGGCGTTTAATTCTAACTGGCTAGCTATTTGATCTGGTGGAGCAAAGACCTAGAGTGATGCCTAGGTTGCCCGGAACGTAGAAATGACAATTACTTTCACACTGTTTGTTATTATTCATTTTGTACGATGGAAAAGCTGTTGTATTTATATTGTATTTTATGCCTCTGGCGTTGACTTCTAAGGCCGTAGCTATTGGATATGGTGGAGCACCGCCCTAGAGTGAAGCCTAGGTTGCTCGGAATATAGAAATGACCATAACTTTCACACTGGTTGCAATTATTCGTTTTCTACGATGGAAAAACTGTTGTATTCATATTGTTTTTTATGCTTCTGGCGTTCACTTCTTAGGGCCTAACTATTCGATCTGATGGAGCAATGCCCTAGGGTGAAGCCTAGGTTGCCCGGAACGTAAAAATGACCATAACTTTTACACTGGTAGCAATTATTCGTTTTATACAATGGAAAAACTGTTCTATTTGATATGTATTTTATGCTTCGGGCGTTGACTTCTTTGACCCTAACAATTCGATCTGGTGGAGCAACGCCCTAGAGTGAAGCCTAGGTTGCCTGGAACGTACAAATGACCATCACTTTCACACGGGTTGCAATTATTCATGTTATAGGATGGAAAGACTGTTGTATTTTTATTGCATTTTATGCTTCTGGCGTTCACTTGTTAGGCCCTAACTATTCCATCTGGTGGAGCACCGCCCTAGAGTGAAGCCTAGGTTGCCCGGAACGTAGAAATGACCATAACTTTTACACTGGTAGCAATTATTCGTTTTATACAATGGAAAAACTGTTCTATTTATTTTGTATTTAATGCTTCGGGCGTTGGCTTCGAAGGCCCTAACTGTTTGATCTGGAGGACCAACGCCCTAGAGTGAAGCCTAGGTTGCCCGGAACGTAGAAATGACCATAACTTTCACACTGGTTGCTATTATTCGTTTTATAAGATGGAAAAACTGTTATATTTATATTGTATTTTATGCTTCAGGCGTTGACTTCTGAGGCCGTAGCTATTCGATGTGGTGGAAGAACGCCATAGAGTGAAGCCTAGGTTGCCCGGAACGTAGAAATTTCCATATCATTCACACTGTTTGCAATTATTCATTTTATACGGTGGCAAAACTGTTGCATTTATATTGTATTTTATGCTTCTGGCGTTGACTTCTAAGGACCTAACTATTCGATCTGGTGGAGGAACGCCCTAGAGTGAAGCCTAGGTTGCTCGGAATGTAGAACTAACCATAACTTTCACACTGGTTGCAATTATTCGTTTTTTACGATGGAAAAGCTGTTGTATTTATATTGTATTTTATGCCTCTGGCGTTGACTTCTAAGGCCCTAGCTATTCGATCTAGTGGAGCAACGCCCTAGGGTGAAGCCTAGGTTGCCCGGAACGTAGAAATGACCATTACTTTCACACTGTTTGCAACTATTCCTTTTATACGATGGAAAAGCTGTTGTATTTATATCGTATTTTATGCTTCTGGTATTGACTTCTAAGGACCTAACTATTCGATCTGGTGGAGCAACGCCCTAGAGTGAAGCCTAGGTTGCCCGGAACGTAGAACAGACCATATCTTTCTCACTGGTTGCTATTATTCGTTTTATACGACGGAAAAACTGTTATATTTATATTGTGTTTTATGCTTCTGGCGTTGACTTCTTAGTCCCTAACTATTCGATCTTGTGGAACAACGCCCTAGAGTGAAGCCTAGGTTGCCTCGAACGTAGAAATGACCATCACTTTCACACGGGTTGCAATTATTCCTGTTATAGAATGGAAAGACTGTTGTTTTTTTATTGTATTTTATACTTCAGGCGTTGACTTCTGAGGCGGTAGCTATTCGATGTGGTGGAAGAACGCCATACGGTGAAGCCTAGGCTGCTCGAAATGTAGAAATGACCATAACTTTCACACTGGTTGCTATCATTCGTTTTATATCGTGGAAAATCTGTTGTATTTATATTGTATTTTATTCTTATGGCGTTGAATTCTAAGTCCCTAGCTATTCGATCTGGTGGAGCAACGCCCTAGAGTGAAACCTAGGTTACCCGGAACGTAGTAATGTTCAGTACTTTCATACTGTTTGCAGTTATTCCTGTTATACGATGGAAAAACTTTTGCATCTTTATTGTATTTTATGCTTCTAGCGTTGACTTCTAAGGCCCTAGCTATTCGATTTGGTGGAGCACCGCCCTAGAGCGAAGCCTAGGTTGCAGGGAACGTAGAAATGACCATAACTTCCACACTGGTTGCAATTATTCGTTTTATACGATGGAAAAGCTGTTGTATTTATATCGTTTTTTATGCTTCTGGCGTTGACTTCTTAGGCCCTAACTATTCCATCTGGTGGAATAACGCCCTAGGGTAAAGCCCAGATTGCGCGGAACGTAGAAATGACCATAACTTTCACACTGCTAGCAATTTTTCGTTTTATACGATGGAAAAACTGTTTTATTTATTTTGTATTTTAAGCTTCGGGCGTTGACTTCTAAGGCCCTAACTATTCGATCTGGTGGAGCAACGCCCTAGAGTGAAGCCTAGGTTGCCTCGAACGTAGAAATGACCATCACTTTCACACCGGTTGCATCTATTCCTGTTATAGAATGGAAAGACTGTTGTATTTTTATTGTATTTTATGCTTCAGGCGTGGACTTCTGAGGCCGTAGCTATTCGATGTGGTGGAAGAACGCCATACAGTGAAGCCTAGGTTGCCCGGAACGTAGAAATGACCATAACTTTCACACTGGTTGCAATTATTTGTTTTATACGATGGAAAAGCTGTTGTATTTATATCGTATTTTATGCTTCTGGCGTTGACTTCTTAGGCCCTAACTATTCCATCTGGTGGAACAACGCCCTAGAGTAAAGCCCAGGTTGCGCGGAACGTAGAAATGACCATAACTTTCACACTGGTAGCTATTATTCGTTTGATACAATGGAAAAACTGTTGTATTTATTTTGTATTTAATGCTTCGGGCGTTGACTTCTAAGGCCCTAACTATTCGATCAGGTGGAGCAACGGCCAAGAGTGAAGCCTAGATTGCTCGAAATGTAGAAATGACCATAACTTTCACACAGGTTGCTATCATTCGTTTTATACGGTGGAAAAACTGTTATATTTATATTGTATATTATGCTTCTTGCGTTGACTTCTTAGGCCCTAACATTTCGATCTGGTGGAACAACGCCCTAGAGTGAAGCCTAGGTTGCCCGGAACGTAGAAATGTCTATCACTTTCACACTGGTTGCAATTATTCCTGTTATACGATGGAAAAACTCTTGTATATTTATTGTATTTTATGCTTCGGGCGTTGACTTCTATGGCCCTACCTATTCGATCTGGTGGAACAACACCCTACAGTGAAGCCTAGGTTGCCCGGAACGTAGAAATGACCATTACTTTCACAATGTCTGCAATTATTCATTTTATACGATAGAAAAACTTTTGTACTATATTGTATTTTATCCTTCTGGCGTCGACTTCTAAGGCTCTAGCTATTCGATCTGATGGAGCGACGCCCTAGAGTGAAGCCTAGGTTGCCCGGAACGTAGAAATGACCAGAACTTTCACACTGTTTGCAGTTATTCCTGTTGTACGATGGAAAACTGTTGCATCTTTATTGTATTTTATGCTTCTGGCGTTGTCTTCTAAGGCCCTAACTATTCGATCTGTTGGAGTAACGCCCTAGAGTGACGCCTAGGTAGCCCGGAACGTAGAAATGACCATAACTTTCACACTGGATGCAATTATTCGTTTTATACGATGGAAAAGCTGTTATATTTATATTGTATTTTATGCTTCTGGCGTTGACTTCTTAGGCCCTAACTATTCGATCTGGTGGAACAACGCCCTAGCGTGAAGCCTAGGTTGCCCGGAACGTAGAAATGACCATAGCTTTTACACTCGTAGCAATTATTCGTTTTATACATTGGAAAAACCGTTCTATTTATTTTGTATTTTATGCTTCGGGCGTTGACTTCTAAGGCCCTAACTATTCAATCTGTTGGAGCAAAGCCCTAGGGTGAAGCCTAGGTTGCTCGGAAAGTAGAAATGACCATAAGTTTCATACTGGTTGCAATTATTCGTTTTATACGATGGAAAAACTGTTGTATTTATATTGTATTTTATGCTTTTGGCGTTGACTTCTAAGGCCCTAATTATTCGAATTGGTGGAGCAATGCCTCAGAGTTAAGTCTAGGATGCCCGAAACGCCGAAATGATCATTACTTTCACGCTTGTTGCAATTATTCCTGTTATACGATGAAAAGACTGTTGTATTTTTATTGTATTTTATGCTTCAGGCGTGGACTTCTGAGGCCGTAGCTATTCGATGTGGTGTAAGAACGCCATACAGTGAAGCCTAGGTTGCCCGGAACGTAGAAATGACCATAACTTTCACACTGGTTGCAATTATTTGTTTTATACGATGGAAAAGCTGTTGTATTTATATCGTATTTTATGCTCCTGGCGTTGACTTCTTAGGCCCTAACTATTCCATCTGGTGGAACAACGCCCTAGAGTAAAGCCCAGGTTGCGCGGAACGTAGAAATGACCATAACTTTCACACTGGTAGCTATTATTCGTTTGATACAATGGAAAAACTGTTGTATTTATTTTGTATTTAATGCTTCGGGCGTTGACTTCTTAGGCCCTAAGTATGCGACCTGGTGGAGCAACGCCCTAGAGTGACACCTAGGTTGGCCGGAACGTAGAAATGACGATTACATTCACACTGGTTGCTATTATTCCTGTTATACGATGGAAAAACTGTTGTATTTTTATTGAATTCTATGCTTCTGGCGTTTAATTCTAACTCGCTAGCTATTTGATCTGGTGGAGCAAAGACCTAGAGTGATGCCTAGGTTGCCCGGAACGTAGAAATGACAATTACTTTCACACTGTTTGTTATTATTCATTTTGTACGATGGAAAAGCTGTTGTATTTATATTGTATTTTATGCCTCTGGCGTTGACTTCTAAGGCCGTAGCTATTGGATATGGTGGAGCACCGCCCTAGAGTGAAGCCTAGGTTGCTCGGAATATAGAAATGACCATAACTTTCACACTGGTTGCAATTATTCGTTTTCTACGATGGAAAAACTGTTGTATTCATATTGTTTTTTATGCTTCTGGCGTTCACTTCTTAGGGCCTAACTATTCGATCTGATGGAGCAATGCCCTAGGGTGAAGCCTAGGTTGCCCGGAACGTAAAAATGACCATAACTTTTACACTGGTAGCAATTATTCGTTTTATACAATGGAAAAACTGTTCTATTTGATATGTATTTTATGCTTCGGGCGTTGACTTCTTTGACCCTAACAATTCGATCTGGTGGAGCAACGCCCTAGAGTGAAGCCTAGGTTGCCTGGAACGTACAAATGACCATCACTTTCACACGCGTTGCAATTATTCATGTTATAGGATGGAAAGACTGTTGTATTTTTATTGCATTTTATGCTTCTGGCGTTCACTTGTTAGGCCCTAACTATTCCATCTGGTGGAGCACCGCCCTAGAGTGAAGCCTAGGTTGCCCGGAACGTAGAAATGACCATAACTTTTACACTGGTAGCAATTATTCGTTTTGTACAACGGTAAAACTGTTCTATTTATTTTGTATTTAATGCTTCGGGAGTTGACTTCTAAGGCCCTAGCTGTTTGATCTGGTGGAGTAACGCCCTAGAGTGAAGCCTAGGTTGCCTGGAACGTAGAAATGACCATCACTTTCACACGGGTTGCAATTATTCGTTTTATACAACGGAAAAACTGTTCTATTTATTTTGTATTTAATGCTTCGGGAGTTGACTTCTAAGGCCCTAACTGTTTGATCTGGTGGAGTAACGCCCTAGAGTGAAGCCTAGGTTGCCTGGAACGTAGAAATGACCATCACTTTCACACGGGTTGCAATTATTCCTGTTATAGGATGGAAATACTGTTGTATTTATATCGTATTTGATGCTTCAGGCGTTGACTTCTGAGGCCGTTGCTATTCGATGTGGTGGAAGAACGCCATACAGTGAAGCCTAGGTTGCCCGGAACGTAGAAATGACCATTACTTTCACACTGTTTGCAATTATTCCTTTTATACGATGGAAAAGCTGTTGTATTTATATCGTATTTTATGCTCCTGGCGTTGACTTCTAAGGACCTAACTATTCGGTCTGGTGGAGCAACGCCCTAGAATGAAGCCTAGGTTGCTCGGAATGTAGAAATGACCATAACTCTCACACTGGTTGCAATTATTCGTTTTATACGATGGAAAAACTGTTGCATCTTTATCGTATTTTGTGCTTCTGGCGTTGACTTCTTAGGCCGTAACTATTCGATCTGGTGGAGCACCGCCCTGGAGTGAAACATACGTTGCCCGGAACGTAGAAATGACCACTACTATCACACTGGTTGCAAATTATTCCTGCTATACGATGGAAAAGCTGTTGTATTTTTATTGCAGTTTATGCTTCGGGCATTGACTTCTGAGGCCGTAGCTATTCGATGTGGTGGAAGAACGCCATACAGTGAAGCCTAGGTTGGCCGAACGTAGAAATGACCATTACTTTCACACTGTTTGCAATTATCCCTTTTATACGATGGAAAACCTGTTGTATTTATATCGTATTTTATGCTTCTGGTATTGACTTCTAAGGACCTAACCATTCGATCTGGTGGAGCAACGCCCTAGAGTGAAGCCTAGGTTGCCCGGAACGTAGAACAGACCATATCTTTCACACTGGTTGCTATTATTCGTTTTATACGACGGAAAAACTGTTATATTTATATTGTATTTTATGCTTCTGGCGTTGACTTCTTAGTCCCTAACTATTCCATCTTGTGGAACAACGCCCTAGAGTGAAGCCTAGGTTGCCTCGAACGTAGAAATGACCATCACTTTCACACGGGTTGCAATTATTCCTGTTATAGAATGGAAAGACTGTTGTATTTTTATTGTATTTTATACTTCAGGCGTTGACTTCTGAGGCCGTAGCTATTCGATGTGGTGGAAGAACGCCATACGGTGAAGCCTAGGTTGCTCGAAATGTAGAAATGACCATAACTTTCACACTGGTTGCTATCGTCCGTTTTATATGGTGGAAAATCTGTTGTATTTATATTGTATTTTATTCTTATGGCGTTGAATTCTAAGTCCCTAGCTATTCGATCTGGTGGAGCAACGCCCTAGAGTGAAACCTAGGTTACCCGGAACGTAGTAATGTTCAGTACCTTCATACTGTTTGCAGTTATTCCTGTTATACGATGGAAAAACTTTTGCATCTTTATTGTATTTTATGCTTCTAGCCTTGACTTCTAAGGCCCTAGCTATTCGATTTGGTGGAGCACCGCCCTAGAGCGAAGCCTAGTTTGCAGGGAACGTAGAAATGACCATAACTTCCATACTGGTTGCAATTACTCGTTTTATACGATGGAAAAGCTGTTGAATTTATATCGTTTTTTATGCTTCTGGCGTTGACTTCTTAGGCCCTAACTATTCCATCTGGTGGAACAACGCCCTAGGGTAAAGCCCAGATTGCGCGGAACGTAGAAATGACCATAACTTTCACACTGCTAGCAGTTTTTCGTTTTATACGATGGAAAAACTGTTTTATTTATTTTGTATTTTAAGCTTCGGGCGTTGACTTCTAAGGCCCTAACTATTCGATCTGGTGGAGCATCGCCCTAGAGTGAAGCCTAGGTAGCGCGGAACGTAGAAATGACCATAACTTTCACACTGGATGCAATTATTCGTTTTATACGATGGAAAAGCTGTTGTATTTATTTTGTAGTTTATGCTTCTGGCGTTGACTTCTAAGGCCCTAACTCTTGGATCTGGTGGAGCAGCGCCTCAGAGTTAAGTCTAGGGTGCCCGAAATGTCGATATGATCATTACTTTCGCACTGGTTGCAATTAGTCATGCTATACGATGGAAAAACTGCTGCATTTTTATTGTATTTTGTGCTTCTGGCGTTGCCTTCTGAGGCCCTAACTATTCGATCTGGTGGAGCAACGCCCTATAGTGAAGCCTAGGTTGCCCGGAACGTAGAAATGAGCAGAACTTTCACACTGTTTGCAGTTATTCCTGTTGTACGATGGAAAACTGTTGCATCTTTATTGTATTTAATGCTTCTAGCGTTGACTTCTAAGGCCCTAACTATTCGATCTGTTGGAGTAACGCCCTAGAGTGACGCCTAGGTTACCCGGAACGTAGAAATGAACATTACTTTCACACTGTTTGCAGTTATTCGTTTTATACGATGGAAAAGCTGTTGTATTTATATCGTATTTTATGCTTCTGGCGGCCACTTTTAAGGCCGTAGCTATTAGATGTGGTGGAGCAACGCCCTAGAGTGTCGCATACGTTGCCCGGAACGTAGAAATGACCATAACTTTCACACTGGTAGCAATTATTCGTTTTACACATGGAAAAACTGTTCTATTTTTTTGTATTTTATGCATCGGGCGTTGACTTCTAAGGCACTAACTATTCGATTTGGTGGAGCAACGCCCTACAGTGAAGCGTAGGTTGCCCGGTACGTAGATATGTCCATAACCATCACACAGGTTGCAATTATTCGTTTTATACGATGGAAAGACTGTTGTATTTATTTTGTAGTTTATGCTTCTGGCGTTGACTTCTAAGGCCCTAACTCTTGGGTCTGGTGGACCAGCGCCTCAGAGTTAAGTCTAGGGTGCCCGAAATGTCGATATGATCATTACTTTCGTACTGGTTGCAATTAGTCATGCTATACGATGGAAAAACTGCTGCATTTTTATTGTATTTTGTGCTTCTGGCGTTGACTTCTAAGGCCGTAGCTATTAGATATGATCGGGCAAGGCCCCAGAGTGACGCCTAGGTTACCCGGAACGTAGAAACGACCATTACCTTCACACTGTTTGCAATTATTCATTTTATACCATGGCAAAGCTGTTGTATTTATATTGTATTTTATTCTTCCGGCTTTAACTTCTAAGGGCGTAGCTATCAGATGTGTAGCAGCAACGCCCTAGAGTGACGCGTAGGTTGCCCGGAACGTAGAAATGACCATTACTTTCACAATGTTCGCAATCATTCATTTTATACGATGGAAAAACTGTTGTACTTATATTGTATTTTATGATTCGGGCGTGACTTCTAAGGCCCTAACTATTCGATTTGGTGGAGCAACGCCCTACAGTGAAGCCTAGGTTGCCCGGAACGTAGATATGTCCATAACCATCACACAGGTTGCAATTATTCGTTTTATACGATGGAAAGACTGTTGTATTTATTTTGTAGTTTATGCTTCTGGCGTTGACTTCTAAGGCCCTAACTCTTGGATCTGGTGGAGCAGCGCCTCAGAGTTAAGTCTATGGTGCCCGAAATGTCGATATGATCATTACTTTCGCACTGGTTGCAATCAGTCATGCTATACGATGGAAAAACTGCTGCACTTTTATTGTATTTTGTGCTTCTGGCGTTGACTAATAAGGCCGTAGCTACTAGATACGGTGGAGCAACGCCCTAGAGTGACGCCTAGGTTACCCGGTATGTAGAAATGACCATTACTTTCACAATGTCTGCAATTATTCATTTTATACGATGGAAAAACTGTTGTTCTTATATTGTATTTTATCCTTCTGGCGTTGAATTCTAAGTCCCTAGGTATTCGATCTGGTGGAGCAACGCACTAGAGCGAAGCCTAGGTTACCCGGAACGTAGAAATGACCAGTACTTTCACACTGGTTGCAGTTATTCGTTTTATACAGTGGAAAAACTGTTCTATTTATTTTGCATTTTATGCTTCGTGCGTTGACTTCTAAGGCCCTAACTATTCGATCTGGTGGAGCAACGCCCTAGAGTGAAGCCTAGGTTGCTCGGAACGTAGAAACGACCATTACCTTCACACTGTTTTCAATTATTCATTTTATACCATGGCAAAGCTGTTGTATTTATATTGTATTTTATGCTTCCGGCGTTAACTTCTAAGGGCGTAGCTATCAGATGTGGAACAGCAACGCCCTAGAGTGACGCGTAGGTTGCCCGGAACGTAGAAATGACCATTACTTTCACAATGTTCGCAATCATTCATTTTATACGATGGAAAAACTGTTGTACTTATATTGTATCTTATGATTCGGGCGTTGACTTCTAAGGCCCTAACTATTCGATTTGGTGGAGCAACGCCCTACAGTGAAGCCTAGGTTGCCAGGTACGTAGATATGTCCATAACCATCACACAGGTTGCAATTATACGTTTTATACGATGGAAAGACTGTTGTATTTATTTTGTAGTTTATGCTTCTGGCGTTGACTTCTAAGGTCCTAACTGTTGGATCTGGTGGAGCAGCGCCTCAGAGTTAAGTCTAGGGTGCCCGAAATGTCGATATGATCATTACTTTCACACTGGTTGCAATTAGTCATGCTATACGATGGAAAAACTGCTGCATTTTTATTGTATTTTGTGATTCTGGCGTTGACTTCTAAGGCCGTAGCTTTTAGATGTGGTGTAGCAATGCCCTAGGGTGACGCCTAGGTTGACCGGAACGTAGAAATGACCATTACTTTCACAATGTCTGCAATTATTCATTTTATACGATGGAAAAACTGTTGTACTTATATTGTATTTTATCCTTCTGGCGTTGAATTCTAAGTCCCTAGCTATTCGATCTGGTGGAGCAACGCACTAGAGTGAAGCCTAGGTTACTCGGAACGTAGAAATGACCAGTACTTTCACACTGGATGCAGTTATTCGTTTTATACAATGAAAAAACTGTTCTATTTATTTTGCATTTTATGCTTCGGGCGCTGACTTCTAAGTCCCTAGCAATTCCATCTGGTGGAGCAACGCCCTAGAGTGAAGCCTAGGTTGCTCGGAACGTAGAAATGACCAGTACTTTCACACTGGTTGCAGTTATTCGTTTTATACAGTGGAAAAACTGTTCTATTTATTTTGCGTTTTATGCTTCGGGCGTTGATTTCTAAGGCCCTAACTATTCGATCTGGTGGAGCAACGCCCTAGAGTGAAGCCTAGGTTGCCCTGAACGTAGAAATGACCAGTACTTTCACACTGGTTGCAGTTATTCGTTTTATACAGTGGAACAACTGTTCTATTTATTTTGCATTTTATGCTTCGGGCGTTGACTTCTAAGGCCTTGGCTATTCGATTAGGTGGAGCATCGCCCTAGAGTGAAACCTAGGTTACCCGGAACGCAGAAATGACCAGTACTTTCACACTGTTTGCAGTTATTCCTGTTGTATGATGGAAAAACTGTTGCATCTTTACTGTATTTTATGCTTCTGGCGTTGACTTCTAAGGCCCTAACTATTCGATCTGGTGGAGCAACGCCCTAGAGTGAAGCCTAGGTTGCTCGGAACGTAGAAACGACCATTACCTTCACACTGTTTGCAATTATTCATTTTATACCATGGCAAAGCTGTTGTATTTATATTGTAATTTATGCTTCCGGCGTTAACTTCTAAGGGCGTAGCTATCAGATGTGGAGCAGCAACGCCCTAGAGTGACGCATAGGTTGCCCGGAACGTAGAAATGACCATTACTTTCACAATGTTCGCAATCATTCATTTTATACGATGGAAAAACTGTTGTACTTATATTGTATCTTATGATTCGGGCGTTGACTTCTAAGGCCCTAACTATACGATTTGGTGGAGCGGCGCCCTACACTGAAGCCTAGGTTGCCCGGTACGTAGATATGTCCATAACCATCACACAGGTTGCAACTATTCGTCTTATACGATGGAAAGACTGTTGTATTTATTTTGTAGTTTATGCTTCTGGCGTTGACTTCTAAGGCCCTAACTGTTGGATCTGGTGGAGCAGCGCCTCAGAGTTAAGTCTAGGGTGCCCGAAATGTCGATATGATCATTACTTTCGCACTGGTTGCAATTAGTCATGCTATACGATGGAAAAACTGCTTCATTTTTATTGTATTTTGTGCTTCTGGCGTTGACTTCTAAGGCCGTAGCTACTAGATATGATGGGGCAACGCCCTAGAGTGACGCCTAGGTTACCCGGAACGTAGAAATGACCATTACTTTCACACTGTTTGCAATTACTCATTTTATACGATGCAAAAGCTGTTGTATTTATATTGTATTTTATGCTCCTGGCGTTGACTTCTAAGGCCGTAGCTTTTAGATGTGGTGTAGCAACGCCCTAGAGTGACGCCTAGGTTGACCGAAACGTAGAAATGACCATTACTTTCACAATGTCTGCAATTATTCATTTTATACGATGGAAAAACTGTTGTACTTATATTGTATTTTATCCTTCTGGCGTTGAATTCTAAGTCCCTAGCTATTCTCTCTGGTGGAGCAACGCACTAAAGTGAAGCCTAGGTTACCCGGAACGTAGAAATGACCAGTACTTTCACACTGGTTGCAGTTATTCGTTTTATACAGTGGAAAAACTGTTCTATTTATTTTGCGTTTTATGCTTCGGGCGTTGATTTCTAAGGCCCTAACTATTCGATCTGGTGGAGCAACGCCCTAGAGTGAAGCCTAGGTTGCCCTGAACGTAGAAATGACCAGTACTTTCACACTGGTTGCAGTTATTCGTTTTATACAATGGAACAACTGTTCTATTTATTTTGCATTTTATGCTTCGGGCGTTGACTTCTAAGGCCTTAGCTATTCGATTAGGTGGAGCATCGCCCTAGAGTGAAACCTAGGTTACCCGGAACGCAGAAATGACCAGTACTTTCACACTGTTTGCAGTTATTCCTGTTGTATGATGGAAAAACTGTTGCATCTTTACTGTATTTTATGCTTCTGGCGTTGACTTCTAAGGCCCTAACTATTCGATCTGGTGGAGCAACGCCCTAGAGTGAAGCCTAGGTTGCTCGGAACGTAGAAACGACCATTACCTTCACACTGTTTGCAATTATTCATTTTATACCATGGCAAAGCTGTTCTATTTATATTGTAATTTATGCTTCCGGCGTTAACTTCTAAGGGCGTAGCTATTAGATGTGGAGCAGCAACGCCCTAGAGTGACGCATAGGTTGCCCGGAACGTAGAAATGACCATTACTTTCACAATGTTCGCAATCATTCATTTTATACGATGGAAAAACTGTTGTACTTATATTGTATTTTATGATTCGGGCGTGACTTCTAAGGCCCTAACTATTCGATTTGGTGGAGCAACGCCCTACAGTGAAGCCTAGGTTGCCCGGAACGTAGATATGTCCATAACCATCACACAGGTTGCAATTATTCGTTTTATACGATGGAAAGACTGTTGTATTTATTTTGTAGTTTATGCTTCTGGCGTTGACTTCTAAGGCCCTAACTCTTGGATCTGGTGGAGCAGCGCCTCAGAGTTAAGTCTATGGTGCCCGAAATGTCGATATGATCATTACTTTCGCACTGGTTGCAATTAGTCATGCTATACGATGGAAAAACTGCTGCACTTTTATTGTATTTTGTGCTTCTGGCGTTGACTAATAAGGCCGTAGCTACTAGATACGGTGGAGCAACGCCCTAGAGTGACGCCTAGGTTACCCGGTACGTAGAAATGACCATTACTTTCACAATGTCTGCAATTATTCATTTTATACGATGGAAAAACTGTTGTTCTTATATTGTATTTTATCCTTCTGGCGTTGAATTCTAAGTCCCTAGGTATTCGATCTGGTGGTGCAACGCACTAGAGCGAAGTCTAGGTTACCCGGAACGTAGAAATGACCAGTACTTTCACACTGGATGCAGTTATTCGTTTTATACAATGAAAAAACTGTTCTATTTATTTTGCATTTTATGCTTCGGGCGCTGACTTCTAAGGCCCTAACTATTCGATCTGGTGGAGCAACGCCCTAGAGTGAAGCCTAGGTTGCTCGGAACGTAGAAATGACCATAACCTTCACACTGGTTGCAACTATTCGTTTTATACGATGGAAAAGCTGTTGTATTTATATCGTATTTTATGCTTCCGGCGTTGACTTCTTAGGCCCTAACTATTCCATCTGGTGGAACAACGCCCTAGGGTGAAGCCTAGGTTTCCGGAACGTAGAAATGACCAGTACTTTCACACTGGCTGCAGTTATTCGTTTTATACAATGGAACTACTGTTCTATTTATTTTGCATTTTATGCTTCGGGCGTTGACTTCAAAGGCCCTAACTATTCGATCTGGTGGAGCAACGCCCTAGAGTGAAGCCTAGGTTGCCCTGGAAGTAGAAATGACCATAACTTTCACACTGTTTGCAATTATTCGTTTTATACGATGGAAAGGCTGTTGTATTTATATCGTATTTTATGCTTCTGGCGTTGACTTCTTAGGCCCTAACTACTCCATCTGGTGGAACAACGCCCTACGGTGAAGCCTAGGTTGCCGGAACGTAGAAATGACCAGTACTTTCACACTTGCTGCAGTTATTCCTGTTGTATGATGGAAAAACTGTTGCATCTTTATTGTATTTTATGCTTCTGGCGTTGACTTCTAAGGCCCTAACTATTCGATCTGGTGGAGCAACGCCCTAGAGTGAAGCCTAGGTTGCTCGGAACGTAGAAACGACCATTACCTTCACACTGTTTTCAATTATTCATTTTATACCATGGCAAAGCTGTTGTATTTATATTGTATTTTATGCTTCCGGCGTTAACTTCTAAGGGCGTAGCTATCAGATGTGGAGCAGCAACGCCCTAGAGTGACGCGTAGGTTGCCCGGAACGTAGAAATGACCATTACTTTCACAATGTTCGCAATCATTCACTTTATACGATGGAAAAACTGTTGTACTTATATTGTATCTTATGATTCGGGCGTTGACTTCTAAGGCCCTAACTATTCGATTTGGTGGAGCAACGCCCTACAGTGAAGCCTAGGTTGCCAGGTACGTAGATATGTCCATAACCATCACACAGGTTGCAATTATACGTTTTATACGATGGAAAGACTGTTGTATTTATTTTGTAGTTTATGCTTCTGGCGTTGACTTCTAAGGCCCTAACTGTTGGATCTGGTGGAGCAGCGCCTCAGAGTTAAGTCTAGGGTGCCCGAAATGTCGATATGATCATTACTTTCGCACTGGTTGCAATTAGTCATGCTATACGATGGAAAAACTGCTGCATTTTTATTGTATTTTGTGCTTCTGGCGTTGACTTCTAAGGCCGTAGCTTTTAGATGTGGTGTAGCAATGCCCTCGGGTGACGCCTAGGTTGACCGGAACGTAGAAATGACCATTACTTTCACAATGTCTGCAATTATTCATTTTATACGATGGAAAAACTGTTGTACTTATATTGTATTTTATCCTTCTGGCGTTGAATTCTAAGTCCCTAGCTATTCGATCTGGTGGAGCAACGCACTAGAGTGAAGCCTAGGTTACCCGGAACGTAGAAATGACCAGTACTTTCACACTGGATGCAGTTATTCGTTTTATACAATGAAAAAACTGTTCTATTTATTTTGCATTTTATGCTTCGGGCGCTGACTTCTAAGTCCCTAGCAATTCCATCTGGTGGAGCAACACCTTAGAGTGAAGCCTAGGTTGCTCGGAACGTAGAAATGACCATAACCTTCACACTGGTTGCAACTATTCGTTTTATACGATGGAAAAACTGTTGTACTTATATTGTATTTTATCCTTCTGGCGTTGAATTCTAAGTCCCTAGCTATTCGATCTGGTGGAGCAACGCACTAGAGTGAAGCCTAGGTTACCCGGAACGTAGAAATGTCCAGTACTTTCACACTGGTTGCAGTTATTCGTTTTATACAGTGGAAAAACTGTTCTATTTATTTTGCGTTTTATGCTTCGGGCGTTGATTTCTAAGGCCCTAACCATTCGATCTGGTGGAGCAACGCCCTAGAGTGAAGCCTAGGTTGCCCTGAACGTAGAAATGACCAGTACTTTCACACTGGTTGCAGTTATTCGTTTTATACAATGGAACAACTGTTCTATTTATTTTGCATTTTATGCTTCGGGCGTTGACTTCTAAGGCCTTAGCTATTCGATTAGGTGGAGCATCGCCCTAGAGTGAAACCTAGGTTACCCGGAACGCAGAAATGACCAGTACTTTCACACTGTTTGCAGTTATTCCTGTTGTATGATGGAAAAACTGTTGCATCTTTACTGTATTTTATGCTTCTGGCGTTGACTTCTAAGGCCCTAACTATTCGATCTGGTGGAGCAACGCCCTAGAGTGAAGCCTAGGTTGCTCGGAACGTAGAAACGACCATTACCTTCACACTGTTTGCAATTATTCATTTTATACCATGGCAAAGCTGTTGTATTTATATCGTATTTTATGCTTCCGGCGTTAACTTCTAAGGGCGTAGCTATTAGATGTGGAGCAGCAACGCCCTAGAGTGACGCATAGGTTGCCCGGAACGTAGAAATGACCATTACTTTCACAATGTTCGCAATCATTCATTTTATACGATGGAAAAACTGTTGTACTTATATTGTATCTTATGATTCGGGCGTTGACTTCTAAGGCCCTAACTATACGATTTGGTGGAGCGACGCCCTACACTGAAGCCTAGGTTGCCCGGTACGTAGATATGTCCATAACCATCACACAGGTTGCAATTATTCGTCTTATACGATGGAAAGACTGTTGTATTTATTTTGTAGTTTATGCTTCTGGCGTTGACTTCTAAGGCCCTAACTGTTGGATCTGGTGGAGCAGCGCCTCAGAGTTAAGTCTAGGGCGCCCGAAATGTCGATATGATCATTACTTTCGCACTGGTTGCAATTAGTCATGCTATACGATGGAAAAACTGCTGCATTTTTATTGTATTTTGTGCTTCTGGCGTTGACTTCTAAGGCCGTAGCTACTAGATATGATGGGGCAACGCCCTAGAGTGACGCCTAGGTTACCCGGAACGTAGAAATGACCATTACTTTCACACTGTTTGCAATTACTCATTTTATACGATGGAAAAGCTGTTGTATTTATATTGTATTTTATGCTCCTGGCGTTGACTTCTAAGGCCGTAGCTTTTAGATGTGGTGTAGCAACGCCCTAGAGTGACGCCTAGGTTGACCGGAACGTAGAAATGACCATTACTTTCACAATGTCTGCAATTATTCACTTTATACGATGGAAAAACTGTTGTACTTATATTGTATTTTATCCTTCTGGCGTTGACTTCTAAGTCCCTAGCTATTCGATCTGGTGGAGCAACGCACTAGAGTGAAGCCTAGGTTACCCGGAACGTAGAAATGACCAGTACTTTCACACTGGATGCAGTTATTCGTTTTATACAATGAAAAAACTGTTCTATTTATTTTGCATTTTATGCTTCGGGCGCTGACTTCTAAGTCCCTAGCAATTCCATCTGGTGGAGCAACACCTTAGAGTGAAGCCTAGGTTGCTCGGAACGTAGAAATGACCATAACCTTCACACTGGTTGCAACTATTCGTTTTATACGATGGAAAAACTGTTGTACTTATATTGTATTTTATCCTTCTGGCGTTGAATTCTAAGTCCCTAGCTATTCGATCTGGTGGAGCAACGCACTAGAGTGAAGCCTAGGTTACCCGGAACGTAGAAATGACCAGTACTTTCACACTGGTTGCAGTTATTCGTTTTATACAGTGGAAAAACTGTTCTATTTATTTTGCGTTTTATGCTTCGGGCGTTGATTTCTAAGGCCCTAACTATTCGATCTGGTGGAGCAACGCCCTAGAGTGAAGCCTAGGTTGCCCTGAACGTAGAAATGACCAGTACTTTCACACTGGTTGCAGTTATTCGTTTTATACAGTGGAACAACTGTTCTATTTATTTTGCATTTTATGCTTCGGGCGTTGACTTCTAAGGCCTTAGCTATTCGATTAGGTGGAGCATCGCCCTAGAGTGAAACCTAGGTTACCCGGAACGCAGAAATGACCAGTACTTTCACACTGTTTGCAGTTATTCCTGTTGTATGATGGAAAAACTGTTGCATCTTTACTGTATTTTATGCTTCTGGCGTTGACTTCTAAGGCCCTAACTATTCGATCTGGTGGAGCAACGCCCTAGAGTGAAGCCTAGGTTGCTCGGAACGTAGAAACGACCATTACCTTCACACTGTTTGCAATTATTCATTTTATACCATGGCAAAGCTGTTGTATTTATATTGTAATTTATGCTTCCGGCGTTAACTTCTAAGGGCGTAGCTATTAGATGTGGAGCAGCAACGCCCTAGAGTGACGCATAGGTTGCCCGGAACGTAGAAATGACCATTACTTTCACAATGTTCGCAATCATTCATTTTATACGATGGAAAAACTGTTGTACTTATATTGTATCTTATGATTCGGGCGTTGACTTCTAAGGCCCTAACTATACGATTTGGTGGAGCGACGCCCTACACTGAAGCCTAGGTTGCCCGGTACGTAGATATGTCCATAACCATCACACAGGTTGCAATTATTCGTCTTATACGATGGAAAGACTGTTGTATTTATTTTGTAGTTTATGCTTCTGGCGTTGACTTCTAAGGCCCTAACTGTTGGATCTGGTGGAGCAGCGCCTCAGAGTTAAGTCTAGGGCGCCCGAAATGTCGATATGATCATTACTTTCGCACTGGTTGCAATTAGTCATGCTATACGATGGAAAAACTGCTGCATTTTTATTGTATTTTGTGCTTCTGGCGTTGACTTCTAAGGCCGTAGCTACTAGATATGATGGGGCAACGCCCTAGAGCGACGCCTAGGTTACCCGGAACGTAGAAATGACCATTACTTTCACACTGTTTGCAATTACTCATTTTATACGATGGAAAAGCTGTTGTATTTATATTGTATTTTATTCTTCCGGCGTTAACTTCTAAGGGCGTAGCTATCAGATGTGTAGCAGCAACGCCCTAGAGTGACGCGTAGGTTGCCCGGAACGTAGAAATGACCATTACTTTCACAATGTTCGCAATCATTCATTTTATACGATGGAAAAACTGTTGTACTTATATTGTATTTTATGATTCGGGCGTGACTTCTAAGGCCCTAACTATTCGATTTGGTGGAGCAACGCCCTACAGTGAAGCCTAGGTTGCCCGGAACGTAGATATGTCCATAACCATCACACAGGTTGCAATTATTCGTTTTATACGATGGAAAGACTGTTGTATTTATTTTGTAGTTTATGCTTCTGGCGTTGACTTCTAAGGCCCTAACTCTTGGATCTGGTGGAGCAGCGCCTCAGAGTTAAGTCTATGGTGCCCGAAATGTCGATATGATCATTACTTTCGCACTGGTTGCAATTAGTCATGCTATACGATGGAAAAACTGCTGCACTTTTATTGTATTTTGTGCTTCTGGCGTTGACTAATAAGGCCGTAGCTACTAGATACGGTGGAGCAACGCCCTAGAGTGACGCCTAGGTTACCCGGTACGTAGAAATGACCATTACTTTCACAATGTCTGCAATTATTCATTTTATACGATGGAAAAACTGTTGTTCTTATATTGTATTTTATCCTTCTGGCGTTGAATTCTAAGTCCCTAGGTATTCGATCTGGTGGAGCAACGCACTAGAGCGAAGCCTAGGTTACCCGGAACGTAGAAATGACCAGTACTTTCGCACCGGTTGCAGTTATTCGTTTTATACAGTGGAAAAACTGTTCTATTTATTTTGCATTTTATGCTTCGGGCGTTGACTTCTAAGGCCCTAACTATTCGATCTGGTGGAGCAACGCCCTAGAGTGAAGCCTAGGTTGCCCGGGATGTAGAAATGACCATAATGATCACACTGGTTGCAATTATTCCTGTTACACGATGGAAAAACTGTTGCACCTTTATTGTATTTTATGCTTCTGGCGTTGACTTCATAGGCCCTAACTATTCGATCTGGTGGAGCAACGTCCTAGAGTGTAGCCTAGGTTGACTGGAACGTAGAAGTGACCATAACTTTCACACTGGTTACCATTATTCGTTTTATACGATGGAAAAGCTGTTGTATTTATATCGTATTTTATGATTCTGGCGTTGACTTCTTAGGCCCTAACTATTCCATCTGGTGGAACAACGCCCTAGAGCGAAGCCTAGGTTGCCCTGAACGTAGAAATGACCAGTACTTTCACACTGGTTGCAGTTATTCGTTTTATACAATGGAACAACTGTTCTATTTATTTTGCATTTTATGCTTCGGGCGTTGACTTCTAAGGCCCTAGCTATTCGATTAGGTGGAGCATCGCCCTAGAGTGAAACCTAGGTTACCCGGAACGTAGAAATGACCAGTACTTTCACAATGTTCGCAATCATTCATTTTATACGATGGAAAAACTGTTGTACTTATATTGTATCTTATGATTCGGGCGTTGACTTCTAAGGCCCTAACTATTCGATTTGGTGGAGCAACGCCCTACAGTGAAGCCTAGGTTGCCAGGTACGTAGATATGTCCATAACCATCACACAGGTTGCAATTATACGTTTTATACGATGGAAAGACTGTTGTATTTATTTTGTAGTTTATGCTTCTGGCGTTGACTTCTAAGGCCCTAACTGTTGGATCTGGTGGAGCAGCGCCTCAGAGTTAAGTCTAGGGTGCCCGAAATGTCGATATGATCATTACTTTCGCACTGGTTGCAATTAGTCATGCTATACGATGGAAAAACTGCTGCATTTTTATTGTATTTTGTGCTTCTGGCGTTGACTTCTAAGGCCGTAGCTTTTAGATGTGGTGTAGCAATGCCCTAGGGTGACGCCTAGGTTGACCGGAACGTAGAAATGACCATTACTTTCACAATGTCTGCAATTATTCATTCTATACGATGGAAAAACTGTTGTACTTATATTGTATTTTATCCTTCTGGCGTTGAAGTCTAAGTCCCTAGCTATTCGATCTGGTGGAGCAACGCACTAGAGTGAAGCCTAGGTTACCCGGAACGTAGAAATGACCAGTACTTTCACACTGGTTTCAGTTATTCGTTTTATACAGTGGTAAAACTGTTCTATTTATTTTGCGTTTTATGCTTCGGGCGTTGATTTCTAAGGCCCTAACTATTCGATCTGGTGGAGCAACGCACTAGAGTGAAGCCTAGGTTACCCGGAACGTAGAAATGACCAGTACTTTCACACTGGATGCAGTTATTCGTTTTATACAATGAAAAAACTGTTCTATTTGTTTTGCATTTTATGCTTCGGGCGCTGACTTCTAAGTCCCTAGCAATTCCATCTGGTGGAGCAACACCTTAGAGTGAAGCCTAGGTTGCTCGGAACGTAGAAATGACCATAACCTTCACACTTGTTGCTATTATTCGTTTTATACGATGGAAAAACTGTTGTACTTATATTGTATTTTATCCTTCTGGCGTTGAATTCTAAGTCCCTAGCTATTCGATCTGGTGGAGCAACGCACTAGAGTGAAGCCTAGGTTACCCGGAACGTAGAAATGACCAGTACTTTCACACTGGTTGCAGTTATTCGTTTTATACAGTGGAAAAACTGTTCTATTTATTTTGCGTTTTATGCTTCGGGCGTTGATTTCTAAGGCCCTAACTATTCGATCTGGTGGAGCAACGCCCTAGAGTGAAGCCTAGGTTGCCCTGAACGTAGAAATGACCAGTACTTTCACACTGGTTGCAGTTAATCGTTTTATACAGTGGAACAACTGTTCTATTTATTTTGCATTTTATGCTTCGGGCGTTGACTTCTAAGGCCTTAGCTATTCGATTAGGTGGAGCATCGCCCTAGAGTGAAACCTAGGTTACCCGGAACGCAGAAATGACCAGTACTTTCACACTGTTTGCAGTTATTCCTGTTGTATGATGGAAAAACTGTTGCATCTTTGCTGTATTTTATGCTTCTGGCGTTGACTTCTAAGGCCCTAACTATTCGATCTGGTGGTGCAACGCCCTAGAGTGAAGCCTAGGTTGCTCGGAACGTAGAAACGACCATTACCTTCACACTGTTTGCAATTATTCATTTTATACCATGGCAAAGCTGTTGTATTTATATTGTAATTTATGCTTCCGGCGTTAACTTCTAAGGGCGTAGCTATCAGATGTGGAGCAGCAACGCCCTAGAGTGACGCATAGGTTGCCCGGAACGTAAAAATGACCATTACTTTCACAATGTTCGCAATCATTCATTTTATACGATGGAAAAACTGTTGTACTTATATTGTATCTTATGATTCGGGCGTTGACTTCTAAGGCCCTAACTATACGATTTGGTGGAGCGACGCCCTACACTGAAGCCTAGGTTGCCCGGTACGTAGATATGTCCATAACCATCACACAGGTTGCAATTATTCGTCTTATACGATGGAAAGACTGTTGTATTTATTTTGTAGTTTATGCTTCTGGCGTGGACTTCTAAGGCCCTAACTGTTGGATCTGGTGGAGCAGCGCCTCAGAGTTAAGTCTAGGGCGCCCGAAATGTCGATATGATCATTACTTTCGCACTGGTTGCAATTAGTCATGCTATACGATGGAAAAACTGCTGCATTTTTATTGTATTTTGTGCTTCTGGCGTTGACTTCTAAGGCCGTAGCTACTAGATATGATGGGGCAACGCCCTAGAGTGACGCCTAGGTTACCCGGAACGTAGAAATGACCATTACTTGCACACTGTTTGCAATTACTCATTTTATACGATGGAAAAGCTGTTGTATTTATATTGTATTTTATGCTCCTGGCGTTGACTTCTAAGGCCGTAGCTTTTAGATGTGGTGTAGCAACGCCCTAGAGTGACGCCTAGGTTGACCGGAACGTAGAAATGACCATTACTTTCACAATGTCTGCAATTATTCATTTTATACGATGGAAAAACTGTTGTACTTATATTGTATTTTATCCTTCTGGCGTTGAATTCTAAGTCCCTAGCTATTCGATCTGGTGGAGCAACGCACTAGAGTGAAGCCTAGGCTGCTCGGAACGTAGAAATGACCATAACCTTCACACTGGTTGCAACTATTCGTTTTATACGATGGAAATGCTGTTGTATTTATATCGTATTTTATGCTTCCGGCGTTGACTTCTTAGGCCGTAGCTTTTAGATGTGGTGTAGCAACGCCCTAGAGTGACGCCTAGGTTGACCGGAACGTAGAAATGACCATTACTTTCACAATGTCTGCAATTATTCATTTTATACGATGGAAAAACTGTTGTACTTATATTGTATTTTATCCTTCTGGCGTTGAATTCTAAGTCCCTAGCTATTCGATCTGGTGGAGCAACGCACTAGAGTGAAGCCTAGGTTACCCGGAACGTAGAAATGACCAGTACTTTCACACTGGTTGCAGTTATTCGTTCTATACAGTGGAAAAACTGTTCTATTTATTTTGCATTTTATGCTTCGGGCGTTGATTTCTAAGGCCCTAACTATTCGATCTGGTGGAGCAACGCCCTAGAGTGAAGCCTAGGTTGCCCGGAACGTAGAAATGACCAGTACTTTCACACTGGATGCAGTTATTCGTTTTATACAATGAAAAAACTGTTCTATTTATTTTGCATTTTATGCTTCGGGCGCTGACTTCTAAGGCCCTAACTATTCGATCTGGTGGAGCAACGCCCTAGAGTGAAGCCTAGGTTGCCCGGAACGTAGAAATGACCAGTGCTTTCACACTGGTTGCAGTTATTCCTATTACACGATGGAAAAACTGTTGCACCTTTATTGTATTTTATGCATGTGGCGTTGACATCTAAGGCCCTCACAATTCGATCTGGTGGAGCAACGCCGTAGAGTGAAACCTAGGTTGCCCGGAACGTAGAAACAACCACAACTTTCATCCTTGCTGCAATTATTCGTTTTATACGACGGATAAGCTGTGGTATTTATATCGTATTTTATGTTTCTGGCGTTGACTTCTTAGGCCCTAACTATTCGATCTGGTGGAGCAACGCCCTACAGTGAAGCCTAGGTTGCCCGGAACGTAGAAATGACCATCACTTTCACACTGGTTGCAATTATTCCTGTTATACGATGGAAAAACTGCTGCATCTTTATTGTATTTTAAGCTTCTGGCGTTGACTTCTAAGTCCCTAACTATTCGATCTCGTGGAGCAACTCCTCAGAGTTAAGTCTAGGATGCCCGAAACGTCGAAATGATCATTACTTTCGCACTGGTTGCAATTAGTCATGCTATACGATGGAAAAACTGTTGCATTTTTATTGTATTTTCTGCTTCTGGCTTTGACTTCTAAGGTCGTAGCTATTAGCTGTGGTGGGGCAACGGCCAAGAGTGAAGCCTATGTTGCCAGGAACGCAGAAATGACCATAACTTTCACACTCGTTGCAATTACGCGTTTTATACAATGGAAAAACTGTTGTATCTATATTGTATTTTATGCTTCCGGCGTTGACTTCTAAGGCCGTAGCTATTCGATGTGGTGGAGCAACGCCCTAGGTTGAAGCATAGGTTGACCGGAACGTAGAAATGACCATATCTTTCAAACTGGTTGCAATTATTCCTGTTACACGATGGAACAGCTCTTATATTCATATCGTATTTTATGTCTCTGGCGTCGACTTCTTAGGCCCTAACTATTCGATCTGGTGGAGCAATGCCATAGAGTGAAACGTAGGTTGCCCAGAACGTAGAAATGACCATTACTTTCACAATGGTTGCAATTATTCCTGCTATACGATGGAAGAACTGTTGTATTTTTATTGTATTTTATGCTTCTGGCGTTGAATTCTAAGTCCATTGCTATTCGATCTGGTGGAGCACCGCCCTAGAGTGAAACCTAGGTTGCCCGGAACGTAGAAATGACCATTACTTTCACACTGTTTGCTATTATTCATTTTATACGCTGGAAAAGGTGTTGTATTTATATTGTATTATATGCTTCTGGTGTTGACTTCTAAGGCCGTAGCTATTAGATGTGGTGGAGTAACGCCCTGGAGTGACGCCTAGGTTGCCTGGAACGTAGAAATGACCATTACTTTCACAATGTTTCTAATTATTCATTTTATACGATGGAAAAACTGTTGTACTCATAATGTATTTTATTCTTATGGCGTTGAATTCTAAGTCCCTAGCTATGCGATCTGGTGGAGCAACGCCCTAGAGTGAAACCGAGGTTGCCCGGAACGTAGAAATGACCATTACTTTTCCACTGGTTTCAATTATTCTTTTTATACGATGGAAACACTGTTGCATCTTTATTGTATTTTATGCCTCTGGCGTTGACTTCTAAGGCCCTAACTATTCGATCTGGTGGAGCACCGCCCTAGAGTGAAACCTAGGTTGCCCGGAACGTAGAAATGACCATTACTTTCACACTGGTAGCAATTATTCGTTTTATACAATGGAAAAACTGTTCTATTTATTTTGTAGTTTATGCTTCGGGCGTTGACTTCTAAGGCCCTAACTATTCGATCTGGTGGGGCAACGCCCTAGAGTGAGGCCTAGGTTGCCCGAAACGTAGAAATGACCATAACTTCCACACTGGTTGCTATTATTCGTTTTATACAATGGAAAAACTGTTCTATTTATTTTGTATTTTATGCTTCGGGCGTTTACTTCTTAGGCCCTAACTATTAGATCTGGTGGAGCAACGCCCTAGAGTGAAACCTAGTTTGCCCGGAACGTAGAACTGACCATTACTTTCACACTGGTTGCAATTATTTCTGTTATACGATGGAAAAACTGCTGCATCCTTATTGTATTTAATGCTTCTGGCGTTGACTTCTAAGGCCCTAACTATTCTATCTGTTGGAGCAACGCCGTAGGGGGAAGCCTAGGTTGCTCGGAAAGTAGAAATGACCATAACTTCCACACTGGTTGCTATTATTCGTTTTATACAATGAAAAACTGTTCTATTTATTTTGTATTTTATGCTTCGGGCGTTGACTTCTAAGGCCCTAACTATTCGATCTGGTTTAGCAACACCCTAGGGTGAAGCTAAGCTTGCTCGGAACGTAGGACATACCATTACCCTCACACTGGTTGCAATTATTCCTGTTATACGATGGAAAAACTGTTGCATCTTTATTGTATTTTATACTTCTGGCGTTGACTTCTAAGGCCCTATCTATTCGATCTGGTGGAGCAACGACCCAGAGTGAAGCCTAGGTTGCCCGGAACGTAGAAATGACCATCACTTTCAAACTGGCTGCAATCATTCCTGTTATTGGATGGAAAGACTGTTGTATTTTTATTG
Source organism: Calliopsis andreniformis (assembly GCF_051401765.1). Classification (NCBI taxonomy): domain Eukaryota; kingdom Metazoa; phylum Arthropoda; class Insecta; order Hymenoptera; family Andrenidae; genus Calliopsis; species Calliopsis andreniformis. The sequence continues at coordinate 19,488,758 of NW_027480426.1, read as the reverse complement.
TATTTTATGCTTCAGGCGTTGACTTCTAAGGCCGTAGCTATTCGATTTGGTGGAGCAACGCCCTAGAGTCAAACCTAGGTTGCCCGGAACGTAGAAATGCCCATTACTTTCACACTGGTTGCAATTATTAGTTTTATACGATGGAAAAACTGTTCTATTTATTTTGTATTTTATGCTTCGGGCGTTGACTTCTAAGGCCCTAACTATTCAATCTGTTGGAGCAACGCCCTAGGGTGAAGCCTAGGTTGCCCGGAAAGTAGAAATGACCATACCTTTCATACTGGTTGCAATTATTTGTTTTATACGATGGAAAAGCTGTTGTATTTATACCGTATTTTATGCTTCTGGCGTTGACTTCTTATGCCCTAACCATTCCATCTGGTGGAACAACGCCCTAGGGAGAAGCCTGGGTTGCCCGGAACGTAGAAATGACCATAACTTTCACACCGGTAGCAATTATTCGTTTTATACGATGGAAAAACTGTTCTATTTATTTTGTATATTGTGCTTCGGGCGTTGACTTCTAAGGACCTAACTATTCAATCTGTTGGAGCAACGACCTAGGGTGAAGCCTAGGTTGCCCGGAAAGTAGAAATAACCACAACTTTCATACTTGTTGCAATTATTCGTTTCATACGATGGAAAAACTGTTGTATTTATATTGTATTTTATGCTTCTGGCGCTGACTTCTAGGGCACTAACTATTCGTTCTAGTGGAGCAGCGCCCTAGGGTGAAGCCTAGGTTGCCCGGAACGTAGAAATGACCATAACTTTCACACCGGTAGCAATTATTCGTTTTATACGATGGAAAAACTGTTGTACGTATATTGTATTTTATGCTTCTGGCGTTGACTTCTTATGCCCTAACTATTCCATCTGGTGGATCAACGCCCTAGAGTGAAGCCTAGGTTGCCCGGAACGTAGAAATGACCATCACTTTCACACTGGTTGCTATTATTCGTTTTATACAATGAAAAACTGTTCTATTTATTTTGTATTTTATGCTTCGGGCGTTGACTTCTAAGGCCCTAACTATTCGATCTGGTTTAGCAACACCCTAGGGTGAAGCTAAGCTTGCTCGGAACGTAGGACATACCATTACCCTCACACTGGTTGCAATTATTCCTGTTATACGATGGAAAAACTGTTGCATCTTTATTGTATTTTATGCTTCTGGCGTTGACTTCTAAGGCCCTATCTATTCGATCTGGTGGAGCAACGACCCAGAGTGAAGTCTAGGTTGCCCGGAACGTAGAAATGACCATCACTTTCAAACTGGTTGCAATCATTCCTGTTATAGGATGGAAAGACTGTTGTATTTTTATTGTATTTTATGCTTCAGGCGTTGACTTCTGAGGCCGTAGCTATTCGATGTGGTGAAAGAACGCCATAGAGTGAAGCCTGGGTTGCCCGGAACGTAGAAATGACCATAGCTTTCATACTGGTTGCAATTATTCGTTTTATATGATGGAAGAACTGTTGTATTTATATTGTATTTTATGCTGCTGGCGTTCACTTCTTAGGCCCTAACTATTCGATCTGGTGGAACAACGACCTGGGGTGAAGCCTAGGTTGCCCGGAACGTAGAAATGACCATAACTATCACACTGGTTGCAATTGTTCGTCTTATACGATGGAAAAGCTGTTGTATTTATATCGTATTTTATGCTTCTGGCGTTGACTTCTTAGGCCCTAACTATTCAATCTGTAAGAGCAACGCCCTAGGGTGTAGCCTAGGTTGCCCGGAACATAGAAATGCCCATTACTTTCACACTGGTTGCAATTATTAGTTTTATACGATGGAAAAACTGTTCTATTTATTTTGTATTTTATGCTTCGGGCGTTGACTTCTAAGGCCCTAACTATTCAATCTGTTGGAGCAACGCCCTAGGGTGAAGCCTAGGTTGCCCGGAAAGTAGAAATGACCATACCTTTCATACTGGTTGCAATTATTTGTTTTATACGATGGAAAAGCTGTTGTATTTATACCGTATTTTATGCTTCTGGCGTTGACTTCTTATGCCCTAACCATTCCATCTGGTGGAACAACGCCCTAGGGAGAAGCCTGGGTTGCCCGGAACGTAGAAATGACCATAACTTTCACACCGGTAGCAATTATTCGTTTTATACGATGGAAAAACTGTTCTATTTATTTTGTATATTGTGCTTCGGGCGTTGACTTCTAAGGACCTAACTATTCAATCTGCTGGAGCAACGACCTAGGGTGAAGCCTAGGTTGCCCGGAAAGTAGAAATAACCACAACTTTCATACTTGTTGCAATTATTCGTTTCATACGATGGAAAAACTGTTGTATTTATATTGTATTTTATGCTTCTGGCGCTGACTTCTAGGGCACTAACTATTCGTTCTAGAGGAGCAGCGCCCTAGGGTGAAGCCTAGGTTGCCCGGAACGTAGAAATGACCATAACTTTCACACCGGTAGCAATTATTCGTTTTATACGATGGAAAAACTGTTGTACGTATATTGTATTTTATGCTTCTGGCGTTGACTTCTTATGCCCTAACTATTCCATCTGGTGGATCAACGCCCTAGAGTGAAGCCTAGGTTGCCCGGAACGTAGAAATGACCATCACTTTCACACTGGTTGCTATTATTCGTTTTATACAATGAAAAACTGTTCTATTTATTTTGTATTTTATGCTTCGGGCGTTGACTTCTAAGGCCCTAACTATTCGATCTGGTTTAGCAACACCCTAGGGTGAAGCTAAGCTTGCTCGGAACGTAGGACATACCATTACCCTCACACTGGTTGCAATTATTCCTGTTATACGATGGAAAAACTGTTGCATCTTTATTGTATTTTATGCTTCTGGCGTTGACTTCTAAGGCCCTATCTATTCGATCTGGTGGAGCAACGACCCAGAGTGAAGTCTAGGTTGCCCGGAACGTAGAAATGACCATCACTTTCAAACTGGTTGCAATCATTCCTGTTATAGGATGGAAAGACTGTTGTATTTTTATTGTATTTTATGCTTCAGGCGTTGACTTCTGAGGCCGTAGCTATTCGATGTGGTGAAAGAACGCCATAGAGTGAAGCCTGGGTTGCCCGGAACGTAGAAATGACCATAGCTTTCATACTGGTTGCAATTATTCGTTTTATATGATGGAAGAACTGTTGTATTTATATTGTATTTTATGCTGCTGGCGTTCACTTCTTAGGCCCTAACTATTCGATCTGGTGGAACAACGACCTGGGGTGAAGCCTAGGTTGCCCGGAACGTAGAAATGACCATAACTATCACACTGGTTGCAATTGTTCGTCTTATACGATGGAAAAGCTGTTGTATTTATATCGTATTTTATGCTTCTGGCGTTGACTTCTTAGGCCCTAACTATTCAATCTGTAAGAGCAACGCCCTAGGGTGTAGCCTAGGTTGCCCGGAACATAGAAATGTCCATCACTTTCAAACTGGTTGCTATTATTAGCTTAATACGATGGAAAAGCTGTTGCATCTTTATTGTATTACATGCTTCTGTCGTTGACGTCTAAGGCCGTAGCTATTAGATGTGGTGGAGCAAGGCACTAGAGTGACGCCTAGGTTGCCCGGAACGTGGAATGACCATTACTTTCGCAATGTTTGCAATTATTCATTTTATACGATGGAAAAACTGTTGTACTTATATTGTATTTTATGCTTCTGGCGTTGATTTCTAAGGCCCTAACTATTCGATCTGGTGGAGCAACGCCCTAGAGTGAAGCCTAGGTTGCCCAGGACGTAGAAATGACCATCACTTTCAAACTGGTTGCAATTAATCCTTTTATACGATGGAAAAACTGTTGTATTTTTATTGCATTTTATGCTTCGGGCATTAACTTCTAAGGCCCTAACTATTCAATCTGTAAGAGCAACGCCCTAGGGTGTAGCCTAGGTTGACCGTAAAGTAGAAATGACCATAACTTTCACACTGGTTGCTACTATTCGTTTTATACGATGGAAAAACTGTTATATTTATATTGTATTCTATGCTTCTGGCGTTGCCTTCTTAGGCCCTAACTGTTCGACCAGGTGGAACAACGCCGTAGAGTGAAGCCTAGGTTACCCGGAACGTAGAAATGACCAGTACTTTCACACTGTTTGCAGTTATTCCTGCTATACGATGGAAAAACAGTTGCATCTTTATTGAATTTTATGCTTCTGGCGCTGAATTCTAAGTCCCTAACTATTCTATCTGGTGGATCAACGCCCTAGAGTGAAGCCTAGGTTGCTCGGAATGTAGAAATGACCATAACATTCACACTGGTTGAAATTATTCGTTTTAAACGATGGAAAAACTGTTATATTTATATTGAATTTTATGCTTCTGGCGTTGGTTTCTTAGGCCCTAACTATTCAATCTGGTGGAACGACGCCCTAGAGTGAGGCCCAGGTTGCCCGGAACGTAGAAGTGACCATCACTTCCATACTGCTAGCAATTATTCGTTTTATACGATGGAAAATCTGTTGTGTTTATATTGTATTTTATGCATCTGGCGTTGACTTCTAAGGCACTAACTATTCGATCTGGTGGAGCAACGCCCTGGAGTGAAGCCTAGGTTGCGCGGAACGTAGAATTGGCCATCACTTTCACACTGTTTGCAGTTATTCCTGCTATACGATGGAAAAACAGTTGCATCTTTATTGAATTTTATGCTTCTGGCGCTGAATTCTAAGTCCCTAACTATTCTATCTGGTGGATCAACGCCCTAGAGTGAAGCCTAGGTAGCTCGGAATGTAGAAATGACCATAACATTCACACTGGTTGAAATTATTCGTTTTAAACGATGGAAAAACTGTTATATTTATATTGAATTTTATGCTTCTGGCGTTGGTTTCTTAGGCCCTAACTATTCAATCTGGTGGAACAACGCCCTAGAGTGAGGCCTAGGTTGCCCGGAACGTAGAAGTGACCATCACTTCCATACTGCTAGCAATTATTCGTTTTATACGATGGAAAAACTGTTGTGTTTATATTGTATTTTATGCATCTGGCGTTAACTTCTAAGGCACTAACTATTCGATCTGGTGGAGCAACGCCCTAGAGTGAAGCCTAGGTTGCCCGGAACGTAGAAATGACCATCACTTTCAAACTGGTTGCAATCATTCCTGTTATAGGATGGAAAGACTGTTGTATTTTTATTGCATTTTAAGCTTCGGGCGTTGACTTCTAAGGCACTAACTATTCGATCTGGTGGAGCAACGCCCTAGAGTGAAGCCTAGGTTGCCCGGAAAGTAGAAATGACAATAACTTTCACACTGGTTGCAATTATTCGTTTTATACGTAGGAAAAGCTGTTGCATCTTTATTGAATTTTATGCTTCTGTCGTTGACGTCTAAGACCGTAGCTATTAGATGTGGTGGAGCAACGCACTAGAGTGACGCCTAGGTTGCCCGGAACGTAGAAATGACCATAACTTTCACACCGGTAGCAATTATTCGTTTTATACGATGGAAAAACTGTTCTACTTATATCGTATTTTATGCTTCTGGCGTTGACTTCTTATGCCCTAACTATTCCATCTGGTGGAACAACGCCCTAGGGTGAAGCCTAAGTTGCCCGGAACATAGAATTGGCCATCACTTTCAAACTGGTTGCAATTATTCCTGTTATATGATGGTAACACTGTTGTATTTTTTTTGCATTTTATGGTTCGGGCGTTGACTTCTACGGCCCTAACTATACGATCTGGTGGAGCAATGCCTCAGAGTTACGTCTAGGATGCCCGAAACGCCGAAATGGTCATTACTTTCACGCTTGTTGCAATTATTCATGCTATACGATGAAAAGGCTGTTGTATTTTTATTGTATTTTATGCCTCAGGCGTAGGCTTCTAAGGCCGTAGCTATTCGATGTGGTGGAAGAACGCCATAGATTAAAGCCTAGGTTGCCCGGAACGTAGAAGCGACCATAACCTTCATACTGGTTGCTATTATTCGTTTTATATGATGGAAGAACTATTGTATTTATACTGTATTTTATGCTGCTGGCGTTCACTTCTTAGCCCCTAACTATTCGATCTGGTGGAACAACGCCCTGGGGTGAAGCCTAGGTTGCCGGAACGTAGAAATGATCATAACTTTCACACTGGTTGCTATTATTCGTTTTATACGATGGAGAAACTGTTCTATTTATTTTGTATTTTATGCTTCGGGCGTTGACTTCTAAGGCACTAACTATTCGATCTGGTGGAGCAACGCCCTAGAGTGAAGCCTAGGTTGCCCAGAACGTAGAAATGACCATCACTTTCAAACTGGTTGCAATCATTCCTGTTATGGGATGGAAAGACTGTTGTATTTTTATTGTATTTTATGCTTCAGGCGTTGACTTCTGAGGCCGTAGCTATTCGATCTGGTCGAGCAACGCCCTAGAGTGAAGCCTAGGTTGCCCGGAACGTAGAAATGACAATTACTTTCACACTGTTTGGTATTATTCATTTTGTACGATGGAAAAGCTGTTGTATTTATATTGTATTTTATGCCTCTGGCGTTGACTTCTAAGTCCCTAGCTATTCGATCTGGTGGAGCAGCGCCATAGAGTGACGCCTAGCTTGCTCGGAACGTAGAAATGACCATTACTTTCACACTGGTTGCAATTATTCGTTTTATACGATGGAAAAGCTGTTGTATTTATATCGTATTTTATGCTTCTGGCGTTGACTTCTTATGACCTAACTATGCGAACTGGTGGAGCAACGCCATGGAGTGAAACCTAGGTTGCCCGGAACGTAGAAATGACCATAACTTTCACACCGGTAGCAACTATTCGTTTTATACGATGGAAAAACTGTTTTATATATTTTGTATTTTATGCTTCGGACGTTGACTTCTAAGGCTCTAACTATTCGATCTGGTGGAGCAACGCCCTAGAGTGAAGCCTAGGTTGCCCGGAACGTAGAAATGACCATAACTTTCACACTGGCTGCTATCATTCGATTTATACGATGGAAAAACTGTTATATTTACATTGTAGTTTATACTTCTGGCGTTGACTTCTTAGGCCCTAACTGTTCGATCTGGTGGAAGAACGCCCTAGAGTGAAGCCTAGGTTATCCGGAACGTAGAAATGACCAGTACATTATCACTGGTTGCAGTTACTCCTATAAAACGATGGAAAAACTGTTGCATCTTTATTGCATTTTATGCTTCTGGCGTTGACTTCTAAGGCCCTAACTATTCGATCTGGTGGAGCAACGCCCTAGGGTGAAGCCTAGGTTGGCCGGAATGCAGAAATGTCCATAACTTTCACACTGGTTGCAATTATTCGTTTTATACGATTCAAAAGCTGTTGTATTTATATTGTATTTTATGCTTCTGGCGTTGACTTCTTGGCCCTAAGTATTCCCTCTGGTGGATCAACGCCCTAGGGTGACGCCTAGGTTGCCTGGAAAGTAGAAATGACCATAACTTTCACACTGGTAGCAATTATTCGTTTTATACGATGGAAAAACTGTTCTATATATTTTGTATTTTATGCTTCGGGCGTTGACTTCTAAGGCCCTAGCTGTTTGATCTGGTGGAGCAACGCTCCAGAGTGAAGCCTAGGTTGCCCGGAACGTAGAAATGACCATCACTTTCGAACTGGTTGCAATTATTCCTGTTATATGATGGAAAAACTGTTGTATTTATATTGTATTTTATGCTTCGGGCGTTGACTGCTAAGTCCCTAACTATTCAATCTGTAAGAGCAACGCCCTAGGGTGTAGCCTAGGTTGCCCGTAAAGTAGAAATGACCCTAGCTTTCATACTGGTTGAAATTATTCGTTTAATACGATGGAAAAGCTGATATATTTATATTGTATTTTATGCTTTTAGCGATGAATTCTAAGTCCCTAGCTATTCGATCTGGTGGAGCAACGACCTAGAGTGACGCCTAGCTTGCTCGGAACGTAGAAATGGCCATTACTTTCACACTGGTTGCAAATATCCGTTTTATACGATGGAAAAGCTGTTGTATTTATATCGTATTTTATGCTTCTGGCGTTGACTTCTTATGACCTAACTATGCGAACTGGTGGAGCAACGCCCTGGAGTGAAACCTAGGTTGCCCGGAACGTAGAAATGACAATAACTTTCACACCGGTAGCAACTATTCGTTTTATACGATGGAAAAACTGTTCTATTTATTTTGTATTTTATGCTTCTGGCTTTGACTTCTTAGGCCCTAACAATTCGAGCTGGTGGAGCAACGCCCTAGAGTGAAATCTAGGTTGCCCGGAACGTAGAAATGACCATTACATTCACACTGGTTGCAATTATTCCGGTTATACGATGGAAAAACTGTTGTATTTTTATTGCATTCTATGCTTCTGGCGTTTAATTCTAAGTCGCTAGCTATTCGACCTGGTGGAGCAACGACCCAGAGTGAAGCCTAGGTTGCCCGGAACGTAGAAATGACCATAACTTTCACACTGGTTGCAATTATTTGTTTTATACGATGGAAAAGCTGTTGTAGTTATATCGCATTTTATGCTTCTGGCGTTGACTTCTTAGGCCCTAACTATTCCATCTGGTGGAACAACGCCCTAGAGTAAAGCCCAGGTTGCGCGGAACGTAGAAATGACCATAACTTTCACACTGGTAGAAATTATTCGTTTTATACAATGGAAAAACTGTTCTATTTATATTGTATTTTATGCTTCTGGCGTTCACTTCTTAGGCCCTAACCATTCGATCTGGTGGAACAACGCCCTAGGGTGAAGCCTAGGTTGCCCGGAACGTAGAAATGACCATAACTTTTACACTGGTAGCAATTATTCGTTTTATACAATGGAAAAACAGTTCTATTTATTTTGTATTTTATGCTTCGGGCGTTGACTTCTAAGGCCCTAACTGTTTTATCTGGTGGAGCAACGCCCTAGAGTAAAGCCTAGGTTGCCCGGAACGTAGAAATGACCATAACTTTCATACTGGTTGCTATTATTCGTTCTATAGGATAGAAAAACTGTTATATTTATATTGTATCTTATGCTTCTGGCGTTGACTTCTTAGGCACTAACAATTCGATCTGGTGGAACAACGCCCTAGAGTGAAGCCTAGGTTGCCTGAAACGTACAAATGACCATCACTTTCACACGGGTTGCAATTATTCCTGTTATAGGATGGAAAGACTGGTCTATTTTAATTGTATTTTATGCTTCAGGCGTTGACTTCTGAGGCCGTAGCCATTCGATGTGATGGAAGAACGCCATAGAGTGAAGCCTAGGTTGCCCGGAACGTAGACATGACCATACCTTTCATACTGGTTGCAATTATTCGTTTTATATGATGGAAGAACTGTTGTATTTATATTGTATTTTATGCTGCTGGCGTTCACTTCTTAGGCCCTAACTATTCAATCTGTTGGGTCAACGCCCCAGAGTGAAGCCTAGGTTGCTCGGAATGTAGAAATGACCAAAACATTCACACTGGTTGAAATTATTCGTTTTATATGATGGAAAAGCTGTTGCATCTTTATTGTATTTTATGCTTCTGGCGTTTAATTCTAAGTCGCTAGCTATTTGATCTGGTGGAGCAACGACCTAGAGTGAAGCATAGGTTGCCCGGAACGTAGAAATGACAATTACTTTCACACTGTTTGGTATTATTCATTTTGTACGATGGAAAAGCTGTTGTATTTATTTGTATTTTTTGCCTCTGGCGTTGACTTCTAAGGCCGTAGCTATTAGATGCGGTGGAGCAACGCCCTAGGGTGAAGCCTAGGTTGCCCGGAACGTAGAAATGACCATAACCTTCACACTGGTTTGTATTATTCGTTTTATACGATACAAAAACTGTTATATTTATATTGTATTTTATGCTTCTGGCGTTGACTTCTTAGGCCTTAATTATTCCATCTGGTGGAACAACGCCCTAGGGTGAAGCCTAGGTTGCCTGGAACGTAGAAATGACCAGTACATTCACACTGGTTGCAGTTATTCCTGAAAAACGATGGAAAAACTGTTGCATCTTTATTGTATATTATGCTTCTGGCGTTGTCTTCTAAGGCCCTAACTATTCGATCTGGTGGAGCAACGCCCTAGGGTGAAGCCTAGGTTGGCCGGAATGTAGAAATGACCATAACTTTCACACTGGTTGCAATTATTCGTTTTATACGATGGAAAAGCTGTTGTATTTATATCGTATTTTATGCTTCTGGCTTTGACTTCTTAGGCCCTAACAATTCGAGCTGGTGGAGCAACACCCTAGAGTGAAATCTAGGTTGCCCGGAACGTAGAAATGACCATTACATTCACACTGGTTGCAATTATTCCGGTTATACGATGGAAAAACTGTTGTATTTTTATTGCATTCTATGCTTCTGGCGTTTAATTCTAAGTCGCTAGCTATTCGACCTGGTGGAGCAACGACCCAGAGTGAAGCCTAGGTTGCCCGGAACGTAGAAATGACCATAACTTTCACACTGGTTGCAATTATTTGTTTTATACGATGGAAAAACTTTTGTATTAATATTGCATTTTATGCTTCTGGCGTTGACTTCTTAGGTCCTAACTACTCGATCTGGTGAAGTAATGCCTCACAGTTAAGTCTAGGATGCCCGAAACGCCGAAATGATCATTACTTTCACACTGGTTGCAATTATTCATGCTATACGATGGAAAAACTGTTGCATTCCTGTTGTATTTTCTGTTTCTGGCTTCGACTTCTAAGGTCCTAGCTATTCGATCTTGAGGGGCAGCATCCAAGAGTGAAGCCTATGTTGTCCGGAACGTGGAAATGACCATAACTTTCACGCTGGTTGCAATTACTCTTTTTGTACAATGGAAAAACTGTTGTATCTATATTGTATTTTATGCTTCTGGCTTTGACATCAAAGGCCCTAACTGTTTGATCTGGTGGAGCAACGCCCCAGAGTGAAGCCTAGGTTGCCCGGAACGTAGAAATGACCATTACTTTCACACTGTTTGCAATTATTCATTTTATACGAATGAAAAACTGTTGCATCTTTATTGTATTGTATGCTTCTGGCGTTGACTTCTAAGGCCCTAACTATTCGATCAGGTGGCGCAACGCCCTAGAGTGATACCTAGGTTGCTCGCAATGTAGAAATGACCATAACTTTCACACTGGTTGCAATTATTCATTTTATACGATGGAAAAACTGTTGTACTTATATTGTATTTTATTCTTATGGCGTTGAATTCTAAGTCCCTAGCTATTCGATATGGTGGAGCAACGCCCTACAGTGAAACCTAGGTTACCCGGAACGTAGAAATGACTAGTACTTTCATACTGTTTGCAGTTATTCCTGTTATACGATGGAAAAACTTTTGCATCTATATTGTACTTTATGCTTACGGCGTTGACTTCTAAGGCCCTAGCTATTCGATTTGGTGGAGCAACGCCCTAGAGTGGGGCCTAGGTTGCCCGGTACGTAGAAATGTCCATTACTTTCACACTGTTTGCAAATATACATTATATACGATGGAAAATCTGTTGTATTTATGTTGCATTTAATGCTTCTGGCTTTGACATCTAAGGCCCTAACTGTTTGATCTGGTGGAGCAACGCCCCAGAGTGAAGCCCAGGTTGCCCGGAACGTAGAAATGACCATAACTTTCACACTGGTTGCTATTATTCGTTTTATACGATGGAAAAACTGTTTTATTTATATTTTATTTTATGCTTCTGGCGTTGACTTCTTAGGCCCTATCTATTCGATCTGGTGGAACAACACCCTAGAGTGAAGCCTAGGTTGCCTGGAACGTAGAATTGACCATCACTTTTACACGGGTTGCAATTATTCCTGTTATAGGATGGAAAGACTGTTGTATTTTTATTGTATTTTATCCTTCACGCGTTGACTTCTGAGGCCGTAGCTATTCGATGTGGTGGATGAACGCCATAGAGTGAAGCCTAGGTTGCCCGGAACGTAGAAATGTCCATATCTTTCACACTGTTTGCAATAATTCATTTTATACGATGGCAAAGCTGTTGTATTTATATTGTATTTTATGCTTCTGGCGTTGACTTCTAAGGCCCTACCTATCCGATCTGGCGGAGCAACGACCTCGAGTGAAGCCTAGGTTGCCCGGAACGTAGAAATGACCATAACCTCACACTGGTTGCTATTATTCGTTTTATACGATGAAAAAGCTGTTATATTTATATTGCATTTTATGCTTCTGGCGTTGACTTCTTGTCCCTAACTATTCGATCTGGTGGAACAACGCCCTAGAGTGAAGCCTAGGTTGCCAGGAACGTAGAAATGACCATTACTTTCACACTGTTTGCAAATATACATTACATACGATGGAAAGGCTGTTGTACTTATATTGTATTTTATCCTTCTGGCGTTGACTTCTTAGGCCCTAACTATTTAACCTGGTGGAGCACCGCCCTAGAGTGAGCCTAGGTTGCCCGGAACGTAGAACATACCATTACCTTCACACTGGTTGCAATTATTCCTGCTATACGATGGAAAAACTGTTGCATCTTTATTGTATTTTATGCTTCTGGCGTTGACTTCATAGGCCCTAACTATTCCATCTGGTGGAAGAACGCCCTAGGGTGAAGCCTAGGTTGCCCGGAACGTAGAAATGACCAACTCTTTCACACTGGTACCAATTATTCGTTTTATACATGGAAAAGCTGTTATATATATATTGCATTTTATGCTTCTGGTATTGAATTCTAAGTCCCTAGCTATTCGGTCTGGTGGAGCAACGCCCTAGAGTGAAGCCTAGGTTGCCCGGAACGTAGAAATGACCATTGCTTTCCCAATGTATGCAATTATTCATTTTATTCGGTGGAAAAACTGTTGTACTTATATTGTATTTTATTCTCCTGGCGTTGTATTCTAAGTCCCTAGCTATTCGATCTGGTGGAGCAACGCCCTAGAGTGAAACCTGGATTACCCGGAACGTCGAAATGACCTGTACTTTCACACTGTTTGCTGTTATTCCTGTTATACGATGGAACAACTGTGGCATCTTTATTGTATTTTATGCTTCTGGCGTTGACTTCATAGGCCCTAACTATTCGATCTCGTGGAGCATCGTCCTAGAGTGAAGCCTAGATTGCCCGGAACGTAGAAATGACCATAACTTTCACACTAGTTACCATTATTCGTTTTATACGATGGAAAAACTGTTCCATTTATTTTGTATCTTATGCTTCTGGCGTTGACTTCTAAGGCACTAAGTATTCGATCTGGTGGACCAACACCCTAGAGTGAAGTCTAAGTTGCCCGGATCGTAGAAATTACCATCACTTTCACACTGGTCGCTATTATTCGTTTTATACGATGGAGAAACTGTTATATTTATATTGTATTTTATGCTTCTGGCTTTGCCTTCTTGGGCCCTAGCTGTTCGATCTGTTGGAGCAACGCCCTAGGGCCAAGCCTAGGTTGCCCGGAAAGTAGAAATGACGTTAACTTTCATACTGGTTGCAATTATTCGTTTTATACGATGGAAAAACTGTTGTATTTATATTGTATTTTATGCTTCTGGCGTTGACTTCTAAGGCCCTAACTGTTCAGTCTGTTGGAGCAACGCCCTAGGGCCAAGCCTAGGTTGCCCGGAAAGTAGAAATGACGTGAACTTTCATACTGGTTGCAATTATTCGTTTTATACGATGGAAAAACTGTTGTATTTATATTGTATTTTATGCTTCTGGCGTTCACTTCTTAGGCCCTGACTATTCAATCTGGTGGAACAATGCCCTATGGTGAAGCCTAGGTTGACCGGAACGTAGAAATGACCATAACTTTCACACCGGTAGCAATTATTCGTTTTACACGATGGAAAAACTGTTCCATTTATTTTGTATCTTATGCTTCTGGCGTTGACTTCTAAGGCACTAACTATTCGATCTGGTGGAGCAACGCCCTAGAGTGAAGTCTAAGTTGCCCGGAACGTAGAAATTACCATCACTTTCAAACTGGTTGCAAATATTCCTGTTATATGATGGAAAAACTGTTGTATTTTTATTGCATCTCATGCTTCGGGCAATGACTTCTAACGCCCTAACTATTCAATCTGTAGGAGCAACGCCCTAGGGTGTAGCCTAGGTTGCCCGTAAAGTAGAAATGACCATAGCTTTCATACTGGTTGCAATTATTCGTTTTATATGATGGAAAAACTGTTGTATTTATATTGCATTTTATGCTTCTGGCGTTCACTTCTTAGGCCCTAACTATTCGATCTGGTGGAACAACGCCTTGGGGTGAAGCCTAGGTTGCCGGGAACGTAGAAATGACCATAACTTTCACACTGGTCGCTATTATTCGTTTTATACGATGGAGAAACTGTTATATTTATATTGTATTTTATGCTTCTGTCTTTGCCTTCTTAGGCCCTAGCTGTTCGATCTGGTGGAGCAACGCCCTAGAGTGGGGCCTAGGTTGCCCGGTACGTAGAAATATCCATTACTTTCACACTGTTTGCAAATATACATTATATACGATGGAAAATCTGTTGTATTTATGTTGCATTTAATGCTTCTGGCTTTGACATCTAAGGCCCTAACTGTTTGATCTGGTGGAGCAACGCCCCAGAGTGAAGCCTAGGTTGCCCGGAACGTAGAAATGACCATAACTTTCACACTGGTTGCTATTATTCGTTTTATACGATGGAAAAACTGTTTTATTTATATTTTATTTTATGCTTCTGGCGTTGACTTCTTAGGCCCTAACTATTCGATCTGGTGGAACAACACCCTAGAGTGAAGCCTAGGTTGCCTGGAACGTAGAAATGACCATCACTTTTACACGGGTTGCAATTATTCCTGTTATAGGACGGAAAGACTGTTGTATTTTTATTGTATTTTATCCTTCACGCGTTGACTTCTGAGGCCGTAGCTATTCGATGTGGTGGATGAACGCCATAGAGTGAAGCCTAGGTTGCCCGGAACGTAGAAATGTCCATATCTTTCACACTGTTTGCAATAATTCATTTTATACGATGGCAAAGCTGTTGTATTTATATTGTATTTTATGCTTCTGGCGTTGACTTCTAAGGCCCTACCTATCCGATCTGGCGGAGCAACGACCTCGAGTGAAGCCTAGGTTGCCCGGAACGTAGAAATGACCATAACCTCCAACTGGTTGCTATTATTCGTTTTATACGATGAAGAAGCTGTTATATTTATATTGCATTTTATGCTTCTGGCGTTGACTTCTTGTCCCTAACTATTCGATCTGGTGGAACAACGCCCTAGAGTGAAGCCTAGGTTGCCAGGAACGTAGAAATGACCATTACTTTCACACTGTTTGCAAATATACATTATATACGATGGAAAGGCTGTTGTACTTATATTGTATTTTATCCTTCTGGCGTTGACTTCTTAGGCCCTAACTATTTAACCTGGTGGAGCACCGCCCTAGAGTGAGCCTAGGTTGCCCGGAACGTAGAACATACCATTACCTTCACACTGGTTGCAATTATTCCTGCTATACGATGGAAAAACTGTTGCATCTTTATTGTATTTTATGCTTCTGGCGTTGACTTCATAGGCCCTAACTATTCGATCTCGTGGAGCATCGTCCTAGAGTGAAGCCTAGGTTGCCCGGAACGTAGAAATGACCATTGCTTTCACAATGTATGCAATTATTCATTTTATTCGGTGGAAAAACTGTTGTAATTAGATTGTATTTTATTCTCCTGGCGTTGTATTCTAAGTCCCTAGCTATTCGATCTGGTGGAGCAACGCCCTAGAGTGAAACCTGGATTACCCGGAACGTCGAAATGACCTGTACTTTCACACTGTTTGCTGTTATTCCTGTTATACGATGGAACAACTGTGGCATCTTTATTGTATTTTATGCTTCTGGCGTTGACTTCATAGGCCCTAACTATTCGATCTCGTGGAGCATCCACCTAGAGTGAAGCCTAGATTGCCCGGAACGTAGAAATGACCATAACTTTCACACTGGTTACCATTATTCGTTTTATACGATGGAAAAACTGTTCCATTTATTTTGTATCTTATGCTTCTGGCGTTGACTTCTAAGGCACTAAGTATTCGATCTGGTGGACCAACGCCCTAGAGTGAAGTCTAAGTTGCCCGGATCGTAGAAATTACCATCACTTTCACACTGGTCGCTATTATTCGTTTTATACGATGGAGAAACTGTTATATTTATATTGTGTTTTATGCTTCTGGCGTTGACTTCTAAGGCACTAAGTATTCGATCTGGTGGACCAACGCCCTAGAGTGAAACCTAGGTTACCCGGAACGTAGAAATGACTAGTACTTTCATACTGTTTGCAGTTATTCCTGTTATACGATGGAAAAACTTTTGCATCTATATTGTACTTTATGCTTACGGCGTTGACTTCTAAGGCCCTAGCTATTCGATTTGGTGGAGCAACGCCCTAGAGTGGGGCCTAGGTTGCCCGGTACGTAGAAATGTCCATTACTTTCACACTGTTTGCAAATATACATTATATACGATGGAAAATCTGTTGTATTTATGTTGCATTTTATGCTTCTGGCTTTGACATCTAAGGCCCAAACTGTTTGATCTGGTGGAGCAACGCCCCAGAGTGAAGCCTAGGTTGCCCGGAACGTAGAAATGACCATAACTTTCACACTGGTTTCTATTATTCGTTTTATACGGTGGAAAAACTGTTTTATTTATATTTTATTTTATGCTTCTGGCGTTGACTTCTTAGGCCCTAACTATTCGATCTGGAGGAACAACACCCTAGAGTGAAGCCTAGGTTGCCTGGAACGTAGAATTGACCATCACTTTTACACGGGTTGCAATTACTCCTGTTATAGGATGGAAAGACTGTTGTATTTTTATTGTATTTTATCCTTCACGCGTTGACTTCTGAGGCCGTAGCTATTCGATGTGGTGGATGAACGCCATAGAGTGAAGCCTAGGTTGCCCGGAACGTAGAAATGTCCATATCTTTCACACTGTTTGCAATAATTCATTTTATACGATGGCAAAGCTGTTGTATTTATATTGTATTTTATGCTTCTGGCGTTGACTTCTAAGGCCCTACCTATCCGATCTGGCGGAGCAACGACCTCGAGTGAAGCCTAGGTTGCCCGGAACGTAGAAATGACCATAACCTCACACTGGTTGCTATTATTCGTTTTATACGATGAAAAAGCTGTTATATTTATATTGCATTTTATGCTTCTGGCGTTGACTTCTTGTCCCTAACTATTCGATCTGGTGGAACAACGCCCTAGAGTGAAGCCTAGGTTGCCCGGAACGTAGAAATGACCATTACTTTCACACTGTTTGCAATTATTCATTTTATACGAATGAAAAACTGTTGCATCTTTATTGTATTGTATGCTTCTGGCGTTGACTTCTAAGGCCCTAACTATTCGATCAGGTGGCGCAACGCCCTAGAGTGATACCTAGGTTGCTCGCAATGTAGAAATGACCATAACTTTCACACTGGTTGCAATTATTCATTTTATACGATGGAAAAACTGTTGTACTTATATTGTATTTTATTCTTATGGCGTTGAATTCTAAGTCCCTAGCTATTCGATATGGTGGAGCAACGCCCTACAGTGAAACCTAGGTTACCCGGAACGTAGAAATGACTAGTACTTTCATACTGTTTGCAGTTATTCCTGTTATACGATGGAAAAACTTTTGCATCTATATTGTACTTTATGCTTACGGCGTTGACTTCTAAGGCCCTAGCTATTCGATTTGGTGGAGCAACGCCCTAGAGTGGGGCCTAGGTTGCCCGGTACGTAGAAATGTCCATTACTTTCACACTGTTTGCAAATATACATTATATACGATGGAAAATCTGTTGTATTTATGTTGCATTTAATGCTTCTGGCTTTGACATCTAAGGCCCTAACTGTTTGATCTGGTGGAGCAACGCCCCAGAGTGAAGCCTAGGTTGCCCGGAACGTAGAAATGACCATAACTTTCACACTGGTTGCTATTATTCGTTTTATACGATGGAAAAACTGTTTTATTTATATTTTATTTTATGCTTCTGGCGTTGACTTCTTAGGCCCTATCTATTCGATCTGGTGGAACAACACCCTAGAGTGAAGCCTAGGTTGCCTGGAACGTAGAATTGACCATCACTTTTACACGGGTTGCAATTATTCCTGTTATAGGATGGAAAGACTGTTGTATTTTTATTGTATTTTATCCTTCACGCGTTGACTTCTGAGGCCGTAGCTATTCGATGTGGTGGATGAACGCCATAGAGTGAAGCCTAGGTTGCCCGGAACGTAGAAATGTCCATATCTTTCACACTGTTTGCAATAATTCATTTTATACGATGGCAAAGCTGTTGTATTTATATTGTATTTTATGCTTCTGGCGTTGACTTCTAAGGCCCTACCTATCCGATCTGGCGGAGCAACGACCTCGAGTGAAGCCTAGGTTGCCCGGAACGTAGAAATGACCATAACCTCACACTGGTTGCTATTATTCGTTTTATACGATGAAAAAGCTGTTATATTTATATTGCATTTTATGCTTCTGGCGTTGACTTCTTGTCCCTAACTATTCGATCTGGTGGAACAACGCCCTAGAGTGAAGCCTAGGTTGCCAGGAACGTAGAAATGACCATTACTTTCACACTGTTTGCAAATATACATTACATACGATGGAAAGGCTGTTGTACTTATATTGTATTTTATCCTTCTGGCGTTGACTTCTTAGGCCCTAACTATTTAACCTGGTGGAGCACCGCCCTAGAGTGAGCCTAGGTTGCCCGGAACGTAGAACATACCATTACCTTCACACTGGTTGCAATTATTCCTGCTATACGATGGAAAAACTGTTGCATCTTTATTGTATTTTATGCTTCTGGCGTTGACTTCATAGGCCCTAACTATTCCATCTGGTGGAAGAACGCCCTAGGGTGAAGCCTAGGTTGCCCGGAACGTAGAAATGACCAACTCTTTCACACTGGTACCAATTATTCGTTTTATACATGGAAAAGCTGTTATATATATATTGCATTTTATGCTTCTGGTATTGAATTCTAAGTCCCTAGCTATTCGGTCTGGTGGAGCAACGCCCTAGAGTGAAGCCTAGGTTGCCCGGAACGTAGAAATGACCATTGCTTTCCCAATGTATGCAATTATTCATTTTATTCGGTGGAAAAACTGTTGTACTTAGATTGTATTTTATTCTCCTGGCGTTGTATTCTAAGTCCCTAGCTATTCGATCTGGTGGAGCAACGCCCTAGAGTGAAACCTGGATTACCCGGAACTTCGAAATGACCTGTACTTTCACACTGTTTGCTGTTATTCCTGTTATACGATGGAACAACTGTGGCATCTTTATTGTATTTTATGCTTCTGGCGTTGACTTCATAGGCCCTAACTATTCGATCTCGTGGAGCATCGTCCTAGAGTGAAGCCTAGATTGCCCGGAACGTAGAAATGACCATAACTTTCACACTAGTTACCATTATTCGTTTTATACGATGGAAAAACTGTTCCATTTATTTTGTATCTTATGCTTCTGGCGTTGACTTCTAAGGCACTAAGTATTCGATCTGGTGGACCAACACCCTAGAGTGAAGTCTAAGTTGCCCGGATCGTAGAAATTACCATCACTTTCACACTGGTCGCTATTATTCGTTTTATACGATGGAGAAACTGTTATATTTATATTGTATTTTATGCTTCTGGCTTTGCCTTCTTGGGCCCTAGCTGTTCGATCTGTTGGAGCAACGCCCTATGGCCAAGCCTAGGTTGCCCGGAAAGTAGAAATGACGTTAACTTTCATACTGGTTGCAATTATTCGTTTTATACGATGGAAAAACTGTTGTATTTATATTGTATTTTATGCTTCTGGCGTTGACTTCTAAGGCCCTAACTGTTCAATCTGTTGGAGCAACGCCCTAGGGCCAAGCCTAGGTTGCCCGGAAAGTAGAAATGACGTGAACTTTCATACTGGTTGCAATTATTCGTTTTATACGATGGAAAAACTGTTGTATTTATATTGTATTTTATGCTTCTGGCGTTCACTTCTTAGGCCCTGACTATTCAATCTGGTGGAACAATGCCCTATGGTGAAGCCTAGGTTGACCGGAACGTAGAAATGACCATAACTTT
Source organism: Calliopsis andreniformis (assembly GCF_051401765.1). NCBI lineage: Eukaryota > Metazoa > Arthropoda > Insecta > Hymenoptera > Andrenidae > Calliopsis > Calliopsis andreniformis. Next base: position 19,468,747 of record NW_027480426.1, on the reverse strand, counting down.
CACACCGGTAGCAATTATTCGTTTTACACGATGGAAAAACTGTTCCATTTATTTTGTATCTTATGCTTCTGGCGTTGACTTCTAAGGCACTAACTATTCGATCTGGTGGAGCAACGCCCTAGAGTGAAGTCTAAGTTGCCCGGAACGTAGAAATTACCATCACTTTCAAACTGGTTGCAAATATTCCTGTTATATGATGGAAAAACTGTTGTATTTTTATTGCATCTCATGCTTCGGGCAATGACTTCTAACGCCCTAACTATTCAATCTGTAGGAGCAACGCCCTAGGGTGTAGCCTAGGTTGCCCGTAAAGTAGAAATGACCATAGCTTTCATACTGGTTGCAATTATTCGTTTTATATGATGGAAAAACTCTTGTATTTATATTGCATTTTATGCTTCTGGCGTTCACTTCTTAGGCCCTAACTATTCGATCTGGTGGAACAACGCCTTGGGGTGAAGCCTAGGTTGCCGGGAACGTAGAAATGACCATAACTTTCACACTGGTCGCTATTATTCGTTTTATACGATGGAGAAACTGTTATATTTATATTGTATTTTATGCTTCTGTCTTTGCCTTCTTAGGCCCTAGCTGTTCGATCTGGTGGAGCAACGCCCTAGAGTGGGGCGTAGGTTGCCCGGTACGTAGAAATGTCCATTACTTTCACACTGTTTGCAAATATACATTATATACGATGGAAAATCTGTTGTATTTATGTTGCATTTAATGCTTCTGGCTTTGACATCTAAGGCCCTAACTGTTTGATCTGGTGGAGGAACGCCCCAGAGTGAAGCCTAGGTTGCCCGGAACGTAGAAATGACCATAACTTTCACACTGGTTGCTATTATTCGTTTTATACGATGGAAAAACTGTTTTATTTATATTTTATTTTATGCTTCTGGCGTTGACTTCTTAGGCCCTAACTATTCGATCTGGTGGAACAACACCCTAGAGTGAAGCCTAGGTTGCCTGGAACGTAGAAATGACCATCACTTTTACACGGGTTGCAATTATTCCTGTTATAGGACGGAAAGACTGTTGTATTTTTATTGTATTTTATCCTTCACGCGTTGACTTCTGAGGCCGTAGCTATTCGATGTGGTGGATGAACGCCATAGAGTGAAGCCTAGGTTGCCCGGAACGTAGAAATGTCCATATCTTTCACACTGTTTGCAATAATTCATTTTATACGATGGCAAAGCTGTTGTATTTATATTGTATTTTATGCTTCTGGCGTTGACTTCTAAGGCCCTACCTATCCGATCTGGCGGAGCAACGACCTCGAGTGAAGCCTAGGTTGCCCGGAACGTAGAAATGACCATAACCTCCAACTGGTTGCTATTATTCGTTTTATACGATGAAGAAGCTGTTATATTTATATTGCATTTTATGCTTCTGGCGTTGACTTCTTGTCCCTAACTATTCGATCTGGTGGAACCACGCCCTAGAGTGAAGCCTAGGTTGCCAGGAACGTAGAAATGACCATTACTTTCACACTGTTTGCAAATATACATTATATACGATGGAAAGGCTGTTGTACTTATATTGTATTTTATCCTTCTGGCGTTGACTTCTTAGGCCCTAACTATTTAACCTGGTGGAGCACCGCCCTAGAGTGAGCCTAGGTTGCCCGGAACGTAGAACATACCATTACCTTCACACTGGTTGCAATTATTCCTGCTATACGATGGAAAAACTGTTGCATCTTTATTGTATTTTATGCTTCTGGCGATGACTTCATAGGCCCTAACTATTCCATCTGGTGGAAGAACGCCCTAGGGTGAAGCCTAGGTTGCCCGGAACGTAGAAATGACCAACTCTTTCACACTGGTACCAATTATTCGTTTTATACATGGAAAAGCTGTTATATATATATTGCATTTTATGCTTCTGGTATTGAATTCTAAGTCCCTAGCTATTCGGTCTGGTGGAGCAACGCCCTAGAGTGAAGCCTAGGTTGCCCGGAACGTAGAAATGACCATTGCTTTCACAATGTATGCAATTATTCATTTTATTCGGTGGAAAAACTGTTGTAATTAGATTGTATTTTATTCTCCTGGCGTTGTATTCTAAGTCCCTAGCTATTCGATCTGGTGGAGCAACGCCCTAGAGTGAAACCTGGATTACCCGGAACGTCGAAATGACCTGTACTTTCACACTGTTTGCTGTTATTCCTGTTATACGATGGAACAACTGTGGCATCTTTATTGTATTTTATGCTTCTGGCGTTGACTTCATAGGCCCTAACTATTCGATCTCGTGGAGCATCGTCCTAGAGTGAAGCCTAGATTGCCCGGAACGTAGAAATGTCCATATCTTTCACACTGATTGCAATAATTCATTTTATACGATGGCACAGCTGTTGTATTTATATTGTATTTTATGCTTCTGGCGTTGACTTCTAAGGCCCTACCTATCCGATCTGGCGGAGCAACGACCTCGAGTGAAGCCTAGGTTGCACGGAACGTAGAAATGACCATAACCTCACACTGGTTGCTATTATTCGTTTTATACGATGAAAAAGCTGTTATATTTATATTGCATTTTATGCTTCTGGCGTTGACTTCTTGTCCCTAACTATTCGATCTGGTGGAACAACGCCCTAGAGTGAAGCCTAGGTTGCCAGGAACGTAGAAATGACCATTACTTTCACACTGTTTGCAAATATACATTACATACGATGGAAAGGCTGTTGTACTTATATTGTATTTTATCCTTCTGGCGTTGACTTCTTAGGCCCTAACTATTTAACCTGGTGGAGCACCGCCCTAGAGTGAGCCTAGGTTGCCCGGAACGTAGAACATACCATTACCTTCACACTGGTTGCAATTATTCCTGCTATACGATGGAAAAACTGTTGCATCTTTATTGTATTTTATGCTTCTGGCGTTGACTTCATAGGCCCTAACTATTCCATCTGGTGGAAGAACGCCCTAGGGTGAAGCCTAGGTTGCCCGGAACGTAGAAATGACCAACTCTTTCACACTGGTACCAATTATTCGTTTTATACATGGAAAAGCTGTTATATATATATTGCATTTTATGCTTCTGGTATTGAATTCTAAGTCCCTAGCTATTCGGTCTGGTGGAGCAACGCCCTAGAGTGAAGCCTAGGTTGCCCGGAACGTAGAAATGACCATTGCTTTCCCAATGTATGCAATTATTCATTTTATTCGGTGGAAAAACTGTTGTACTTAGATTGTATTTTATTCTCCTGGCGTTGTATTCTAAGTCCCTAGCTATTCGATCTGGTGGAGCAACGCCCTAGAGTGAAACCTGGATTACCCGGAACGTCGAAATGACCTGTACTTTCACACTGTTTGCTGTTATTCCTGTTATACGATGGAACAACTGTGGCATCTTTATTGTATTTTATGCTTCTGGCGTTGACTTCATAGGCCCTAACTATTCGATCTCGTCGAGCATCGTCCTAGAGTGAAGCCTAGATTGCCCGGAACGTAGAAATGACCATAACTTTCACACTAGTTACCATTATTCGTTTTATACGATGGAAAAACTGTTCCATTTATTTTGTATCTTATGCTTCTGGCGTTGACTTCTAAGGCACTAAGTATTCGATCTGGTGGACCAACACCCTAGAGTGAAGTCTAAGTTGCCCGGATCGTAGAAATTACCATCACTTTCACACTGGTCGCTATTATTCGTTTTATACGATGGAGAAACTGTTATATTTATATTGTATTTTATGCTTCTGGCTTTGCCTTCTTGGGCCCTAGCTGTTCGATCTGTTGGAGCAACGCCCTAGGGCCAAGCCTAGGTTGCCCGGAAAGTAGAAATGACGTTAACTTTCATACTGGTTGCAATTATTCGTTTTATACGATGGAAAAACTGTTGTATTTATATTTTATTTTATGCTTCTGGCGTTGACTTCTAAGGCCCTAACTGTTCAATCTGTTGGAGCAACGCCCTAGGGCCAAGCCTAGGTTGCCCGGAAAGTAGAAATGACGTGAACTTTCATACTGGTTGCAATTATTCGTTTTATACGATGGAAAAACTGTTGTATTTATATTGTATTTTATGCTTCTGGCGTTCACTTCTTAGGCCCTGACTATTCAATCTGGTGGAACAATGCCCTATGGTGAAGCCTAGGTTGACCGGAACGTAGAAATGACCATAACTTTCACACCGGTAGCAATTATTCGTTTTACACGATGGAAAAACTGTTCCATTTATTTTGTATCTTATGCTTCTGGCGTTGACTTCTACGGCACTAACTATTCGATCTGGTGGAGCAACGCCCTAGAGTGAAGTCTAAGTTGCCCGGAACGTAGAAATTACCATCACTTTCAAACTGGTTGCAAATATTCCTGTTATATGATGGAAAAACTGTTGTATTTTTATTGCATCTCATGCTTCGGGCAATGACTTCTAACGCCCTAACTATTCAATCTGTAGGAGCAACGCCCTAGGGTGTAGCCTAGGTTGCCCGTAAAGTAGAAATGACCATAGCTTTCATACTGGTTGCAATTATTCGTTTTATATGATGGAAAAACTGTTGTATTTATATTGCATTTTATGCTTCTGGCGTTCACTTCTTAGGCCCTAACTATTCGATCTGGTGGAACAAGGCCTTGGGGTGAAGCCTAGGTTGCCGGGAACGTAGAAATGACCATAACTTTCACACTGGTCGCTATTATTCGTTTTATACGATGGAGAAACTGTTATATTTATATTGTATTTTATGCTTCTGTCCTTGCCTTCTTAGGCCCTAGCTGTTCGATCTGGTGGAACAACGCCCTAGAGTGAAGCCTAGGTTGCCCGGAACGTAGAAATGACCATAACTTTCACAGTGGTTGCTATTATTCGTTCTATGCGATGGAAAAACTGTTATATTTATATTGTATCTTATGCTTCTGGCGTTGACTTCTTAGGCCCTAACAATTCGTTCTGGTAGAACAACGCCCTAGAGTGAAGCCTAGGTTGCCTGGAACGTACAGGTGACCATCACTTTCACACGGGTTGCAATTATTCCTGTTATAGGATGGAAAGACTGTTGTATTTTTATTGTATTTTATGCTTCAGGCGTTGACTTCTGTGGCCGTAGCTATTCGATGTGGTGGAGGAACTCCACAGAGTGAAGCCTAGGTTGCCCGGAACGTAGAAATGACCATAACTTTCATACTGGTCGCAATTATTCGTTTTATATGATGGAAAAACTGTTGTATTTATATTGTATTTTATGCTGCTGGCGTTCAGTTCTTAGGCCCTAACTATTCGATGTGGTGGAACAACGCCCTGCGCTGAAGCCTAGGTAGCCCGGAACATAGAAATGACCATAACCTTCACACTGGTTGCTATTATTCGTTCTATACGATGGAAAAACTGTTATATTTATACTGTATCTTATGCTTCTGGCGTTGACTTCTAAGGCACTAACTATTCGATCTGGTGGAGCAACGTCCTAGAGTGAAGCCTAGGTTGCCCGGAACGTAGAAATGACCATAACTTTCACACTGGTTGCTATTATTCGTTATATACGATGGACAAACTGTTATATTTATACTGTATCTTATGCTTCGGGCGTTGACTTCTAAGGCCCTAACTATTCAATCTGTTGGAACAACGCCCTAGGGTGAAGCCTAGGCTAACCGGAACGTAGAAATGACCATAACTTTCACACTGGTTGCTATTATTCGTTATATACGATGGACAAACTGTTATATTTATACTGTATCTTATGCTTCGGGCGTTGACTTCTAAGGCCCTAGCTATTCAATCCGTTGGAGCAACGCCCTAGGGTGAAGCCTAGGTTGCTCGGAAAGTAGAAATGACCATAAGTTTCATACTGGTTGCAATTATTCGTTTTATACTATGGAAAAACTGTTCTATTTATTTTGTATTTAATGCTTCGGGCGTTGGCTTCTAAGGCCCTAACTGTTTGATCTGGTGGAGCAACGCCCTTGAGTGAAACCTAGGTTGCCCGGAACGTAGAAATCACCATAACTTTCACACTGGTTGCTATTATTCGTTTTGTACGATGGAAAAACTGTTATATTTATATTGTATTTTATGCTTCTGGCGTTGACTTCTTAGGCTCTTACTATTCGATCTGGTGGAACAACGCCCTAGAGTGAAGCCTAGGTTGCCTGGAACGTAGAAGTGGCCATCACTTTCAAAGTGGTTGCAATTATTCCTGATATATAATGGAAACACTGTTGTATTTTTTTTGCATTTTATGGTTCGGGCGTTGACTTCTAAGGCCCTAACTATTCAATCTGTTGGACCAACGACCTAGGGTGAAGCCTAGCTTGCTCGGAAAGTAGAAATGACCATAAGTTTCATACTGGTTGTAATTATTCGTTTTATACAATGGAAAAGCTGTTGTATTTATATCGCATTTTATGCTTCTGGCGTTGACTTCTTAGGCCGTAACTATTCGGTCTGGTCGAGCAACGCCGTGGAGTGTAACCTAGGTTGCCCGGAACGTAGAATTGGCCATCACTTTCAAACTGGTTGCAATTATTCCAGATATATGATGGAAACACTGTTGTATTTTTTTTGCATTTTATGGTTCGGGCGTTGACTTCTAAGTCCCTAACTATTCAATCTGTTGGAGCAACGAACTAGGGTGAAGCCTAGTTTGCTCGGAAAGTAGAAATGACCATAAGTTTCATACTGGTTGCAATTATTCGTTTTATACGATGGAAAAGCTGTTGTATTTATATCGTATTTTATGCTTCTGGCGTTGACATCTTAGGCCGTAACTATTCGGTCTGGTGGAGCAACGCCCTGGAGTGAAACCTAGGTTGCCCGGAACGTAGAATTGGCCATCAATTTCAAACTGGTTGCAATTATACGTGTTATATGATGGAAACACTGCTGTATTTTTTTTGCATTTTATGGCTCGGGCGTTGACTTCTAAGGCCCTAGCTATTCAATCCGTTGGAGCAACGCCCTAGGGTGAAGCCTAGGTTGCTCGGAAAGTAGAAATGACCATAAGTTTCATACTGGTTGCAATTATTCGTTTTATACGATGGAAAAACTGTTGTATTTATGTTGTATTTTATACATCTGGCGTTGACTTCTAAGGTACTAACTATTCGATCGAGTTGTGCTACGCCCTAGAGTGAAGCCTATGTTGCCCGGAACGTAGAAATGACCATCACTTTCAAACTGGTTGCAATTATTCCTGTTATATGATGGAAAGACTGTTGTATTTTTATTGCACTTTATGCTTCGGGCATTGACTTCTAAGGCCCTAACTATTCAATCTGGTGGAACAACGGCCTAGGGTGAAGCCTAGGTTGCCCGGAACGTAGAAATAACCATAACTTTTACACTGGTAGCAATTATTCGTTTTATACTATGAAAAAACTGTTCTATTTATTTTGTATTTAATGCTTCGGGCGTTGGCTTCTAAGGCCCTAACTGTTTGATCTGGTGGAGCAACGCCCTTGAGTGAAACCTAGGTTGCCCGGAACGTAGAAATCACCATAACTTTCACACTGGTTGCTATTATTCGTTTTGTACGATGGAAAAACTGTTATATTTATATTGTATTTTATGCTTCTGGCGTTGACTTCTTAGGCTCTTACTATTCGATCTGGTGGAACAACGCCCTAGAGTGAAGCCTAGGTTGCCTGGAACGTAGAATTGGCCATCACTTTCAAAGTGGTTGCAATTATTCCTGATATATGATGGAAACACTGTTGTATTTTTTTTGCATTTTATGGTTCGGGCGTTGACTTCAAAGGCCCTAACTATTCAATCTGTTGGAGTAACGCCCTAGAGTGTAGCCTAGGTTGCCCGGAACGTAGAATTGGCCATCACTTTCAAACTTGTTGCAATTATTCCTGTTAAATGATGGATACTGTTGTATTTTTATTGCATTTTATGCTTCGGGCGTTGACTTCTAAGGCCCTAACTATTCAATCTGTTGGAGCAACGCCCTGGGGTGAAGCCTAGGTTGCTCGGAAAGTAGAAATGACCATAAGTTTCATACTGGTTGCAATTATTCGTTTTATACGATGGAAAAGCTGTTGCATTTATATCGTATTTTATGCTTCTGGCGTTGACTTCTTAGGCCGTAACTATTCGGTCTGGTGGAGCAACGCCCTGGAGTGAAACCTAGGTTGCCCGGAACGTAGAATTGGCCATCACTTTCAAACTGGTTGCAATTATTCCTGATATGTGATGGAAACACTGTTGTATTTTTTTTGCATTTTATGGTTCGGGCGTTGACTTCTAAGGCCCTAACTATTCAATCTGTTGGAGCAACGCCCTAAGGTGAAACCTAGGTTGCTCGGAAAGTGGAAATGACCATAAGTTTCATACTGGTTGCATTTATTCATTTTATACAATGGAAAAACTGTTGTATTAATATTGTATATTATGCTTCTGGCGTTGACTTCTAAGGCACTAACTATTCGATCTGGTGGAGCAACGCCCTAGAGTGAAGCCTAGGTTGCCCGGAACGTAGAATTGGCCATCACTTTCAAACTGGTTGCAATTATTACTGGTATATGATGGAAACACGGTTGTATTTTTTTTGCATTTTATGGTTCGGGCGTTGACTTCTAAGGCCCTAACTGTTCAATCTGTTGGAGCAACGCCCTAGGGTGAAGCCTAGGTTGCTCGGAAAGTAGAAATGTCCATAAGTTTCATACTGGTTGCAATTATTCGTTTTATACGATGGAAAAACTGTTGTATTTATATTGTATTTTATGCTTCTGGCGTTGACTTCTAAGGCACTAACTATTCGATCTGGTGGAGCAACGCAATAGAGTGATGCCTAGGTTGCCCGGAACGTAGAATTGGCCATCAATTTCAAACTGGTTGCAATTATACGTGTTATATGATGGAAACACTGCTGTATTTTTTTTGCATTTTATGGTTCGGGCGTTGACTTCTAAGGCCCTAGCTATTCAATCCGTTGGAGCAACGCCCTAGGGTGAAGCCTAGGTTGCTCGGAAAGTAGAAATGACCATAAGTTTCATACTGGTTGCAATTATTCGTTTTATACGATGGAAAAACTGTTGTATTTATGTTGTATTTTATACATCTGGCGTTGACTTCTAAGGTACTAACTATTCGATCGAGTTGTGCTACGCCCTAGAGTGAAGCCTATGTTGCCCGGAACGTAGAAATGACCATCACTTTCAAACTGGTTGCAATTATTCCTGTTATATGATGGAAAAACTGTTGTATTTTTATTGCACTTTGTGCTTCGGGCATTGACTTCTAAGGCCCTAACTATTCAATCTGGTGGAACAACGGCCTAGGGTGAAGCCTAGGTTGCCCGGAACGTAGAAATAACCATAACTTTTACACTGGTAGCAATTATTCGTTTTATACTATGGAAAAACTGTTCTATTTATTTTGTATTTAATGCTTCGGGCGTTGGCTTCTAAGGCCCTAACTGTTTGATCTGGTGGAGCAACGCCCTTGAGTGAAACCTAGGTTGCCCGGAACGTAGAAATCACCATAACTTTCACACTGGTTGCTATTATTCGTTTTGTACGATGGAAAAACTGTTATATTTATATTGTATTTTATGCTTCTGGCGTTGACTTCTTAGGCTCTTACTATTCGATCTGGTGGAACAACGCCCTAGAGTGAAGCCTAGGTTGCCTGGAACGTAGAATTGGCCATCACTTTCAAAGTGGTTGCAATTATTCCTGATATATGATGGAAACACTGTTGTATTTTTTTTGCATTTTATGGTTCGGGCGTTGACTTCTAAGGCCCTAACTATTCAATCTGTTGGACCAACGACCTAGGGTGAAGCCTAGCTTGCTCGGAAAGTAGAAATGACCATAAGTTTCATACTGGTTGTAATTATTCGTTTTATACAATGGAAAAGCTGTTGTATTTATATCGCATTTTATCCTTCTGGCGTTGACTTCTTAGGCCGTAACTATTCGGTCTGGTGGAGCAACGCCCTGGAGTGTAACCTAGGTTGCCCGGACGTAGAATTGGCCATCACTTTCAAACTGGTTGCAATTATTCCAGATATACGATGGAAACACTGTTGTATTTTTTTTGCATTTTATGGTTCGGGCGTTGACTTCTAAGTCCCTAACTATTCAATCTGTTGGAGCAACGCACTAGGGTGAAGCCTAGTTTGCTCGGAAAGTAGAAATGACCATAAGTTTCATACTGGTTGCAATTATTCGTTTTATACGATGGAAAAGCTGTTGTATTTATATCGTATTTTATGCTTCTGGCGTTGACATCTTAGGCCGTGACTATTCGGTCTGGTGGAGCAACGCCCTGGAGTGAAACCTAGGTTGCCCGGAACGTAGAATTGGCCATCACTTTCAAACTGGTTGCAATTATTCCTGATATATGATGGAAACACTGTTGTATTTTTTTTGCATTTTATGGTTCGGGCGTTGATTTCTAAGGCCCTAACTATTCAGTCTGTTGGAGCAACGCCCTAGGGCGAAGCCTAGGTTGCTCGGAAAGTAGAAATGAACATAAGTTTCATACTGGTTGCAATTATTCGTTTTATACGATGAAAAACTGTTGTATTTATATTGTATTTTATGCTTCTGGCGTTGACTTCTAAGGCACTATCTATTCGATCTGGTGGAGCAAGGCCCTAGAGCGAAGCCTAGGTTGCCCGGAACGTAGAATTGGCCATCACTTTCAAACTGGTTGCAATTATTCCTGTTATATGGTGGATACACTGTTGTATTTTTATTGCACTTTATGCTTCGTGCGTTGACTTCTAAGGCCCTAACTATTCAATCTGTTGGAGCAACGCCCTAGGGTGAAGCCTAGCTTGCACGGAAAGTAGAAATGACCATAAGTTTCATACTGGTTGCAATTATTCGTTTTATACGATGGAAAAGCTGTTGTATTTATATCGTATTTTATGCTTCTGGCGTTGACTTCTTAGGCCGTAACTATTCGGTCTGGTGGAGCAACGCCCTGGAGTGAAGCCTAGGTTGCGCGGAACGTAGAATTGGCCATCACTTTCATACTGGTTGCAATTATTCCTGATATATGATGGAAACACTGTTGGATTTTTTTTGCATTTTATGGTTCGGGCGTTGACTTCTAAGGCCCTAACTATTCAATCTGTTGGTGCAACGCCCTAAGGTGAAACCTAGGTTGCTCGGAAAGTAGAAATGACCATAAGTTTCATACTGGTTGCATTTATTCGTTTTATACGATGGAAAAACTGTTGTACTAATGTTGTATATTATGCTTCTGGCGTTGACTTCTAAGGCACTAACTATTCGATCTGGTGGAGCAACGCCCTAGAGTGAAGCCTAGGTTGCCCGGAACGTAAAATTGGCCATCACTTTCAAACTGGTTGCAATTATTACTGGTATATGATGGAAACACGGTTGTATTTTTTTTGCATTTTATGGTTCGGGCGTTGACTTCTAAGGCCCTAACTGTTCAATCTGTTGGAGCAACGCCCTAGGGTGAAGCCTAGGTTGCTCGGAAAGTAGAAATGTCCATAAGTTTCATACTGGTTGCAATTATTCGTTTTATACGATGGAAAAACTGTTGTATTTATATTGTATTTTATGCTTCTGGCGTTGACTTCTAAGGCACTAACTATTCGATCTGGTGGAGCAACGCAATAGAGTGATGCCTAGGTTGCCCGGAACGTAGAATTGGCCATCAATTTCAAACTGGTTGCAATTATACGTGTTATATGATGGAAACACTGCTGTATTTTTTTTGCATTTTATGGTTCGGGCGTTGACTTCTAAGGCCCTAGCTATTCAATCCGTTGGAGCAACGCCCTAGGATGAAGCCTAGGTTGCTCGGAAAGTAGAAATGACCATAAGTTTCATACTGGTTGCAATTATTCGTTTTATACGATGGAAAAATTGTTGTATTTATGTTGTATTTTATACATCTGGCGTTGACTTCTGAGGTACTAACTATTCGATCGAGTGGTGCTACGCCCTAGAGTGAAGCCTATGTTGCCCGGAACGTAGAAATGACCATCACTTTCAAACTGGTTGCAATTATTCCTGTTATATGATGGAAAAACTGTTGTATTTTTATTGCATTTTATGCTTCGGGCATTGACTTCTAAGGCCCTAACTATTCAATCTGGTGGAACAACTGCCTAGGGTGAAGCCTATGTTACCCGGAACGTAGAAATAACCATAACTTTCACACTGGTTGCTATTATTCGTTTTATACGATGGAAAAACTGTTGTATTTATATTGTATTTTATGCTTCTGGCGTTGACTTCTAAGGCCCTAACTATTCGATCTGGTGGAGCAACGCAATAGAGTGATGCCTAGGTTGCACGGAACGTAGAATTGGCCATCAATTTCAAACTGGTTGCAATTATACGTGTTATATGATGGAAACACTGCTGTATTTTTTTTGCATTTTATGGCTCGGGCGTTGACTTCTAAGGCCCAAGCTATTCAATCCGCTGGAGCAACGCCCTAGGGTGAAGCCTAGGTTGCTCGGAAAGTAGAAATGACCATAAGTTTCATACTGGTTGCAATTATTCGTTTTATACGATGGAAAAACTGTTGTATTTATGTTGTATTTTATACATCTGGCGTTGACTTCTAAGGTACTAACTATTCGATCGAGTTGTGCTACGCCCTAGAGTGAAGCCTATGTTGCCCGGAACGTAGAAATGACCATCACTTTCAAACTGGTTGCAATTATTCCTGTTATATGATGGAAAAACTGTTGTATTTTTATTGCACTTTATGCTTCGGGCATTGACTTCTAAGGCCCTAACTATTCAATCTGGTGGAACAACGGCCTAGGGTGAAGCCTAGGTTGCCCGGAACGTAGAAATAACCATAACTTTTACACTGGTAGCAATTATTCGTTTTATACTATGGAAAAACTGTTCTATTTATTTTGTATTTAATGCTTCGGGCGTTGGCTTCTAAGGCCCTAACTGTTTGATCTGGTGGAGCAACGCCCTTGAGTGAAACCTAGGTTGCCCGGAACGTAGAAATCACCATAACTTTCACACTGGTTGCTATTATTCGTTTTGTACGATGGAAAAACTGTTATATTTATATTGTATTTTATGCTTCTGGCGTTGACTTCTTAGGCTCTTACTATTCGATCTGGTGGAACAACGCCCTAGAGTGAAGCCTAGGTTGCCTGGAACGTAGAATTGGCCATCACTTTCAAAGTGGTTGCAATTATTCCTGATATATGATGGAAACACTGTTGTATTTTTTTTGCATTTTATGGTTCGGGCGTTGACTTCTAAGGCCCTAACTATTCAATCTGTTGGACCAACGACCTTGGGTGAAGCCTAGCTTGCTCGGAAAGTAGAAATGACCATAAGTTTCATACTGGTTGTAATTATTCGTTTTATACAATGGAAAAGCTGTTGTATTTATATCGCATTTTATGCTTCTGGCGTTGACTTCTTAGGCCGTAACTATTCGGTCTGGTGGAGCAACGCCCTGGAGTGTAACCTAGGTTGCCCGGACGTAGAATTGGCCATCACTTTCAAACTGGTTGCAATTATTCCAGATATATGATGGAAACACTGTTGTATTTTTTTTGCATTTTATGGTTCGGGCGTTGATTTCTAAGGCCCTAACTATTCAATCTGTTGGAGCAACGCCCTAGGGCGAAGCCTAGGTTGCTCGGAAAGTAGAAATGAACATAAGTTTCATACTGGTTGCAATTATTCGTTTTATACGATGAAAAACTGTTGTATTTATATTGTATTTTATGCTTCTGGCGTTGACTTCTAAGGCACTATCTATTCGATCTGGTGGAGCAAGGCCCTAGAGCGAAGCCTAGGTTGCCCGGAACGTAGAATTGGCCATCACTTTCAAACTGGTTGCAATTATTCCTGTTATATGGTGGATACACTGTTGTATTTTTATTGCACTTTATGCTTCGTGCGTTGACTTCTAAGGCCCTAACTATTCAATCTGTTGGAGCAACGCCCTAGGGTGAAGCCTAGCTTGCACGGAAAGTAGAAATGACCATAAGTTTCATACTGGTTGCAATTATTCGTTTTATACGATGGAAAAGCTGTTGTATTTATATCGTATTTTATGCTTCTGGCGTTGACTTCTTAGGCCGTAACTATTCGGTCTGGTGGAGCAACGCCCTGGAGTGAAACCTAGGTTGCCCGGAACGTAGAATTGGCCATCACTTTCATACTGGTTGCAATTATTCCTGATATATGATGGAAACACTGTTGGATTTTTTTTGCATTTTATGGTTCGGGCGTTGACTTCTAAGGCCCTAACTATTCAATCTGTTGGTGCAACGCCCTAAGGTGAAACCTAGGTTGCTCGGAAAGTAGAAATGACCATAAGTTTCATACTGGTTGCATTTATTCGTTTTATACGATGGAAAAACTGTTGTACTAATGTTGTATATTATGCTTCTGGCGTTGACTTCTAAGGCACTAACTATTCGATCTGGTGGAGCAACGCCCTAGAATGAAGCCTAGGTTGCCCGGAACGTAGAATTGGCCATCACTTTCAAACTGGTTGCAATTATTCCTGATATATGATGGAAACACTGTTGTATTTTTTTTGCATTTTATGGTTCGGGCGTTGACTTCTAAGGCCCTAACTGTTCAATCTGTTGGAGCAACGCCCTAGGGTGAAGCCTAGGTTGCTCGGAAAGTAGAAATGTGCATAAGTTTCATACTGGTTGCAATTATTCGTTTTATACGATGGAAAAACTGTTGTATTTATATTGTATTTTATGATTCTGGCGTTGACTTCTAAGGCACTAACTATTCGATCTGGTGGAGCAACGCAATAGAGTGATGCCTAGGTTGCCCGGAACGTAGAATGGGCCATCAATTTCAAACTGGTTGCAATTATACGTGTTATATGATGGAAGCACTGCTGTATTTTTTTTGCATTTTATGGTTCGGGCGTTGACTTCTAAGGTCCTAGCTATTCAATCCGTTGGAGCAACGCCCTACGGTGAAGCCTAGGTTGCTCGGAAAGTAGAAATGACCATAAGTTTCATACTGGTTGCAATTATTCGTTTTATACGATGGAAAAACTGTTGTATTTATACTGTATTTTATACATCTGGCGTTGACTTCTAAGGTACTAACTATTCGATCTAGTGGAGCAGCGCCCTAGAGTGAAGCCTATGTTGCCCGGAACGTAGAAATGACCATCACTTTCAAACTGGTTGCAATTATTCCTGTTATATGATGGAAAAACTGTTGTATTTTTATTGCATTTTATAATTCGGGCATTGACTTCTAAGGCCCTAACTATTCAATCTGGTGGAACATCGGCCTAGGGTGAAGCCTAGGTTGCCCGGTACGTAGAAATAACGATAACTTTTACACTGGTAGCAATTATTCGTTTTATACTATGGAAAAACTGTTCTATTTATTTTTTATTTAATGCTTCGGGCGTTGGCTTCTAAGGCCCTAACTGTTTGATATGGTGGGGCAACGCCCTAGGGTGAAGCCTAGGTTGCTCGGAAAGTAGAAATGACCATAAGTTTCATAGTGGTTGCAATTATTCGTTTTATATGATGGAAAAACTGTTGTATTTATATTGTATTTTATGCTTCTGGCGTTCCCTTCTTAGGCTCTAACTATTCGATCTGGTGGAACAACGGCCTAGGGTGGAGCCTAGGTTGCTCGGAACGTAGAAATAAACATAACTTTTACACTGGTAGCAATTATTCGTTTTATACTATGGAAAAACTGTTCTATCTATTTTGTATCTAATGCTTCGGGCGGTGACTTCTAAGGCCCTAACTGTTTGATCTGGTGGAGCAACGCCCTAGAGTGAAACCTAGGTTGCCCGGTACGTAGAAATGACCATAACTTTCACACTGGTTTCTATTATTCGTTTTATACGATGGAAAAACTGTTATATTTATATTGTATTTTATGCTTCTGGCGTTGACTTCTTAGTCCCTAACTACTCAATCTGGTGGAACAACGCCCTAGAGTGAAGCCTAGGTAGCCTGGAACGTAGAATTGGCCATCACTTTCAAGCTGGTTGCAATTATTCCTGATATATGATGGAAACACTGTTGTATTTTTTTTGCATTTTATGGTTCGGGCGTTGACTTCTAAGGACCTAACTATTCAATCTGTTGGAGCAACGCCCTAGGGTGACGCCTAGGTTGCTCGGAAAGTAGAAGTGACCATAAGTTTCATACTGGTTGCAATTATTCGTTTTATACGATGGAAAAACTGTTGTATTTATATCGTATTTTATGCTTCTGGCGTTGACTTCTAAGGCACTAACTATTCGATCTGGTGGAGCAACGCCCTAGAGTGAAGCCTAGGTTGCCCGGAACGTAGAATTGGCCATCACTTTCAAACTGGTTGCAATTATTCCTGTTATATGATGGATACACTGTTGTATTTTTATTGCATTTTATGCTTCGGGCGTTGACTTCTAAGGCCCTAACTATTCAATCTGTTGGAGCAACGCCCTAGGGTGAAGCCTAGCTTGCTCGGAAAGTAGAAATGACCATAAGTTTCATACTGGTTGCAATTATTCGTTTTATACGATGGAAAAGCTGTTGTATTTATATCGTATTTTATGCTTCTGGCGTTTACTTCTTAGGCCGTAACTATTCGGTCTGGTGGAGCAACGCCCTGGACTGAAACCTAGGTTGCCCGGGACATAGAATTGGCCATCACTTTCAAACTGGTTGCAATTATTCCTGCTATATGATGGAAACACTGTAGTATTTTTTTTGCATTTTATGTTTCGGACGTTGACTTCTAAGGCCCTAACTATTCAATCTGTTCGAGCAACGGCCTACGGTGAAGCCTAGGTTGCTCGGAAAGTAGAAATGACCATAAGTTTCATACTGGTTGCAATTATTCGTTTTATACGATGGAAAAGATGTTGTATTTATATTGTATTTTATGCTTCTGGCATTGACTTCTTAGGCCGTAACTATTCGGTCTGGTGGACGAACGCCCTGGAGTGAAACCTAGTTTGCCCGGAACGTAGAATTGGCCATCACTTTCAAACTGGTTGCAATTATTAATGATATATGATGGAAACACTGTTGTATTTTTTTTGCATTTTATGGTTCGGGCGTTGACTTCTAAGGCCCTAACTATTCAATCTGTTGCAGCAACGCCCTAGGGTGAAGCCTAGGTTGCTCGGAAAGTAGAAATGACCATAAGTTTCATACTGGTTGCAATTATTCGTTTTATACGATGAAAAACTGTTGTATTTATATTGTATTTTATGCTTCTGGCGTTGACTTCTTAGGCCGTAACTATTCGGTCTGGTGGAGCAACGCCCTGGAGTGAAACCTAGGTTGCCCGGAACGTAGAATTGGCCATCACTTTCATACTGGTTGCAATTATTCCTGATATATGATGGAAACACTGTTGGATTTTTTTTGCATTTTATGGTTCGGGCGTTGACTTCTAAGGCCCTAACTATTCAATCTGTTGGTGCAACGCCCTAAGGTGAAACCTAGGTTGCTCGGAAAGTAGAAATGACCATAAGTTTCATACTGGTTGCATTTATTCGTTTTATACGATGGAAAAACTGTTGTACTAATGTTGTATATTATGCTTCTGGCGTTGACTTCTAAGGCACTAACTATTCGATCTGGTGGAGCAACGCCCTAGAATGAAGCCTAGGTTGCCCGGAACGTAGAATTGGCCAGCACTTTCAAACTGGTTGCAATTATTCCTGATATATGATGGAAACACTGTTGTATTTTTTTTGCATTTTATGGTTCGGGCGTTGACTTCTAAGGCCCTAACTGTTCAATCTGTTGGAGCAACGCCCTAGGGTGAAGCCTAGGTTGCTCGGAAAGTAGAAATGTGCATAAGTTTCATACTGGTTGCAATTATTCGTTTTATACGATGGAAAAACTGTTGTATTTATATTGTATTTTATGATTCTGGCGTTGACTTCTAAGGCACTAACTATTCGATCTGGTGGAGCAACGCAATAGAGTGATGCCTAGGTTGCCCGGAACGTAGAATGGGCCATCAATTTCAAACTGGTTGCAATTATACGTGTTATATGATGGAAGCACTGCTGTATTTTTTTTGCATTTTATGGTTCGGGCGTTGACTTCTAAGGTCCTAGCTATTCAATCCGTTGGAGCAACGCCCTACGGTGAAGCCTAGGTTGCTCGGAAAGTAGAAATGACCATAAGTTTCATACTGGTTGCAATTATTCGTTTTATACGATGGAAAAACTGTTGTATTTATACTGTATTTTATACATCTGGCGTTGACTTCTAAGGTACTAACTATTCGATCTAGTGGAGCAGCGCCCTAGAGTGAAGCCTATGTTGCCCGGAACGTAGAAATGACCATCACTTTCAAACTGGTTGCAATTATTCCTGTTATATGATGGAAAAACTGTTGTATTTTTATTGCATTTTATAATTCGGGCATTGACTTCTAAGGCCCTAACTATTCAATCTGGTGGAACATCGGCCTAGGGTGAAGCCTAGGTTGCCCGGTACGTAGAAATAACGATAACTTTTACACTGGTAGCAATTATTCGTTTTATACTATGGAAAAACTGTTCTATTTATTTTTTATTTAATGCTTCGGGCGTTGGCTTCTAAGGCCCTAACTGTTTGATATGGTGGGGCAACGCCCTAGGGTGAAGCCTAGGTTGCTCGGAAAGTAGAAATGACCATAAGTTTCATAGTGGTTGCAATTATTCGTTTTATATGATGGAAAAACTGTTGTATTTATATTGTATTTTATGCTTCTGGCGTTCCCTTCTTAGGCTCTAACTATTCGATCTGGTGGAACAACGGCCTAGGGTGGAGCCTAGGTTGCTCGGAACGTAGAAATAAACATAACTTTTACACTGGTAGCAATTATTCGTTTTATACTATGGAAAAACTGTTCTATCTATTTTGTATCTAATGCTTCGGGCGGTGACTTCTAAGGCCCTAACTGTTTGATCTGGTGGAGCAACGCCCTAGAGTGAAACCTAGGTTGCCCGGTACGTAGAAATGACCATAACTTTCACACTGGTTTCTATTATTCGTTTTATACGATGGAAAAACTGTTATATTTATATTGTATTTTATGCTTCTGGCGTTGACTTCTTAGTCCCTAACTACTCAATCTGGTGGAACAACGCCCTAGAGTGAAGCCTAGGTAGCCTGGAACGTAGAATTGGCCATCACTTTCAAGCTGGTTGCAATTATTCCTGATATATGATGGAAACACTGTTGTATTTTTTTTGCATTTTATGGTTCGGGCGTTGACTTCTAAGGACCTAACTATTCAATCTGTTGGAGCAACGCCCTAGGGTGACGCCTAGGTTGCTCGGAAAGTAGAAGTGACCATAAGTTTCATACTGGTTGCAATTATTCGTTTTATACGATGGAAAAACTGTTGTATTTATATCGTATTTTATGCTTCTGGCGTTGACTTCTAAGGCACTAACTATTCGATCTGGTGGAGCAACGCCCTAGAGTGAAGCCTAGGTTGCCCGGAACGTAGAATTGGCCATCACTTTCAAACTGGTTGCAATTATTCCTGTTATATGATGGATACACTGTTGTATTTTTATTGCATTTTATGCTTCGGGCGTTGACTTCTAAGGCCCTAACTATTCAATCTGTTGGAGCAACGCCCTAGGGTGAAGCCTAGCTTGCTCGGAAAGTAGAAATGACCATAAGTTTCATACTGGTTGCAATTATTCGTTTTATACGATGGAAAAGCTGTTGTATTTATATCGTATTTTATGCTTCTGGCGTTTACTTCTTAGGCCGTAACTATTCGGTCTGGTGGAGCAACGCCCTGGACTGAAACCTAGGTTGCCCGGGACATAGAATTGGCCATCACTTTCAAACTGGTTGCAATTATTCCTGCTATATGATGGAAACACTGTAGTATTTTTTTTGCATTTTATGTTTCGGGCGTTGACTTCTAAGGCCCTAACTATTCAATCTGTTCGAGCAACGGCCTACGGTGAAGCCTAGGTTGCTCGGAAAGTAGAAATGACCATAAGTTTCATACTGGTTGCAATTATTCGTTTTATACGATGGAAAAGCTGTTGTATTTATATTGTATTTTATGCTTCTGGCATTGACTTCTTAGGCCGTAACTATTCGGTCTGGTGGACGAACGCCCTGGAGTGAAACCTAGTTTGCCCGGAACGTAGAATTGGCCATCACTTTCAAACTGGTTGCAATTATTAATGATATATGATGGAAACACTGTTGTATTTTTTTTGCATTTTATGGTTCGGGCGTTGACTTCTAAGGCCCTAACTATTCAATCTGTTGCAGCAACGCCCTAGGGTGAAGCCTAGGTTGCTCGGAAAGTAGAAATGACCATAAGTTTCATACTGGTTGCAATTATTCGTTTTATACGATGAAAAACTGTTGTATTTATATTGTATTTTATGCTTCTGGCGTTGACTTCTAAGGCACTATCTATTCGATCTGGTGGAGCAAGGCCCTAGAGCGAAGCCTAGGTTGCCCGGAACGTAGAATTTGCCATCACTTTCAAACTGGTTGCAATTATTCCTGTTATATGGTGGATACACTGTTGTATTTTTATTGCACTTTATGCTTCGGGCGTTGACTTCTAAGGCCCTAACTATTCAATCTGTTGGAGCAACGCCCTAGGGTGAAGCCTAGCTTGCTCGGAAAGTAGAAATGACCATAAGTTTCATACTGGTTGCAATTATTCGTTTTATACGATGGAAAAGCTGTTGTATTTATATCGTGTTTTATGCTTCTGGCGTTGACTTCTTAGGCCTTAACTATTCGGTCTGGTGGAGGAACGCCCTGGAGTGAAACATAGGTTGCCTGGAACGTAGAAATGACCATTACTTTCACACTCTTTGCAATTATTCGTTTTATACGATGGAAAAGCTGTTGCATTTATATTGTATTTTATGCTTCTGGCGTTGACTTCTTGGGGCCTAACTATTCGATCTGGTGGAGCAACGCCTTAGAGTGACGCCTAGATTGTCCGGAACGTAGAAATGACCATATCTTTCACACTGGTTGCTATTGTTCCTGTTATACGATGGAAAAGCTGTTGTATTTATATTGTACCTTATGCTTCTGGCGTTGACTTCTACGGCACTAACTATTCAATCTGTTGAAGCAACGCCCTAGGGTGAAGCCTAGCTTGCTCGGAAAGTAGAAATGACCATAAGTTTCAAACTGGTTGCAATTATTCGTTTTATACGATGGAAAAGCTGTTGTATTTATATCGTATTTTATGCTTCTGGCGTTGACTTCTTAGGCCGTAACTATTCGGTCTGGTGGAGCAACGCCCTGGAGTGAAACGTAGGTTGCCCGGAACGTAGAATTGGCCATCACTTTCAAACTGGTTGCAATTATTCCTGATATATGATGGAAACACTGTTGGATTTTTTTTGCATTTTATGGTTCGGGCGTTGACTTCTAAGGCCCTAACTATTCAATCTGTCGGAGCAACGCCCTAAGGTGAAACCTAGGTTGCTCGGAAAGTAGAAATGACCATAAGTTTCATACTGGTTGCATTTATTCGTTTTATACGATGGAAAAACTGTTGTATTAATATTGTATATTATGCTTCTGGCGTTGACTTCTAAGGCACTGACTATTCGATCTGGTGGAGCAACGCCCTAGAATGAAGCCTAGGTTGCCCGGAACGTAGAATTGGCCATCACTTTCAAACTGGTTGCAATTATTCCTGATATATGATGGAAACACTGTTGTATTTTTTTTGCATTTTATGGTTCGGGCGTTGACTTCCAAGGCCCTAACTGTTCAATCTGTTGGAGCAACGCCCTAGGGTGAAGCCTAGGTTGCTCGGAAAGTAGAAATGTCCATAAGTTTCATACTGGTTGCAATTATTCGTTTTATACGATGGAAAAACTGTTGTATTTATATTGTATTTTATGATTCTCGCGTTGACTTCTAAGGCACTAACTATTCGATCTGGTGGAGCAACGCAATAGAGTGATGCCTATGTTGCCCGGAACGTAGAATGGGCCATCAATTTCAAACTGGTTGCAATTATACGTGTTATATGATGGAAACACTGCTGTATTTTTTTTGCATTATATGGTTCGGGCGTTGACTTCTAAGGTCCTAGGTATTCAATCCGCTGGAGCAACGCCCTAGGGTGAAGCCTAGGTTGCTCGGAAAGTAGAAATGACCCTAAGTTTCATACTGGTTGCAATTATTCGTTTTATACGATGGAAAAACTGTTGTATTTATATTGTATTTTATATATCTGGCGTTGACTTCTAAGGTACTAACTATTCGATCTAGTGGAGCAACGCCCTAGAGTGAAGCCTATGTTGCCCGGAACGTAGAAATGACCATCACTTTCAAACTGGTTGCAATTATTCCTGTTATATGATGGAAAAACTGTTGTATTTTTATTGCATTTTATGCTTCGGGCATTGACTTCTAAGGACCTAAGTATTCAATCTGTCGGAGCAACGCCCTAGGGTGAAGCCTAGGTTGCCCGGAAAGTAGAAATGACCATAGCTTTCATACTGGTTGCAATTATTCGTTTTATATGATGGAAAAACTGTTGTATTTATATTGTATTTTATGCTTCTGGCGTTCCCTTCTTAGGCTCTAACTATTCGATCTCGTGGAACAACGGCCTAGGGTGAAGCCTAGGTTGCT
The DNA here is from genome assembly GCF_051401765.1 of Calliopsis andreniformis. Taxonomy (NCBI): domain Eukaryota; kingdom Metazoa; phylum Arthropoda; class Insecta; order Hymenoptera; family Andrenidae; genus Calliopsis; species Calliopsis andreniformis. The sequence continues at coordinate 19,446,213 of NW_027480426.1, read as the reverse complement.
CGGAAAGTAGAAATGACCATAAGTTTCATACTGGTTGCAATTATTCGTTTTATACGATGGAAAAACTATTGTATTTATATTGTATTTTATATATCTGGCGTTGACTTCTAAGGTACTAACCTTTCGATCTAGTGGAGCAACGCCCTAGAGTGAAGCCTATGTTGCCCGGAACGTAGAAATGACCATCACTTTCAAACTGGTTGCAATTATTCCTGATATATGATGGAAACACTGTTGTATTTTTTTTGCATTTTATGGTTCGGGCGTTGACTCCTAAGGCCCTAACTATTCAATCTGTTGGAGCAACGCCCTAGGGTGAAGCATAGGTTTCTCGGAAAGTAGAAATGACCATAAGTTTCATACTGGTCGCAATTATTCGTTTTATACGATGGAAAAACTGTTGTATTTATGTTGTATTTTATGCTTCTGGCGTTGACTTCTAAGGCACTATCTATTCGATCTGGTGGAGCAAGGCCCTAGAGCGAAGCCTAGGTTGCCCGGAACGTAGAATTGCCCATCACTTTCAAACTGGTTGCAATTATTCCTGTTATATGATGGAAACACTGTTGTATTTTTTTTGCATTTTGTGGTTCGGTCATTGACTTCTAAGGCTCTAACTATTCAATCTATTGGAGCAACGCCCTAGGGTGAAGCCTAGGTTGCTCGGAAAGTAGAAATGACCATAAGTTTCATACTAGTTGCAATTGTTCGTTTTATACGATGGAAAAGCTGTTGTATTTATATCGTATTTTATGCTTCTGGCGTTGACTTCTTAGGCCGTAACTATTCGGTCTGGTGGAGCAACGCCCTGGAGTGAAACCTAGGTTGCCCGGAACGTAGAATTGGCCATCACTTTCAAACTGGTTGCAATTATTCCTGATATATGATGGAAAGACTGTTGTATTTTTTTTGCATTTTATGGTTCGGGCGTTCACTTCTGAGGACCTAACTATTCAATCTGTTGGAGCAACGCCCTAGGGTGACGCCTAGGTTGCTCGGAAAGTAGAAGTGACCATAAGTTTCATACTGGTTGCAATTATTCGTTTTATACGATGGAAAAACTGTTGTATTTATATTGTATTTTATGCTTCTGGCGTTGACTTCTAAGGCACTATCTATTCGATCTGGTGGAGCAAGGCCCTAGAGCGAAGCCTAGGTTCCGCGGAACGTAGAATTGCCCATCACTTTCAAACTGGTTGCAATTATTCCTGTTATATGATGGAAACACTGTTGTATTTTTTTTGCATTTTGTGGTTCGGTCATTGACTTCTAAGGCTCTAACTATTCAATCTATTGGAGCAACGCCCTAGGGTGAAGCCTAGGTTGCTCGGAAAGTAGAAATGACCATAAGTTTCATACTAGTTGCAATTGTTCGTTTTATACGATGGAAAAGCTGTTGTATTAATATCGTATTTTATGCTTCTGGCGTTGACTTCTTAGGCCGTAACTATTCGGTCTGGTGGAGCAACGCCCTGGAGTGAAACCTAGGTTGCCCGGAACGTAGAATTGGCCATCACTTTCAAACTGGTTGCAATTACTCCTGATATATGATGGAAAGACTGTTGTATTTTTTTTGCATTTTATGGTTCGGGCGTTCACTTCTAAGGACCTAACTATTCAATCTGTTGGAGCAACGCCCTAGGGTGACGCCTAGGTTGCTCGGAAAGAAGAAGCGACCATTAGTTTCATACTGGTTGCAATTATACGTTTTATACGATGGAAAAACTGTTGTATTTATATTGTATTTTATGCTTCTGGCGTTGACTTCTAAGGCCCTAACTATTCAATCTGTTGGAGCAACGCCCTAGGGTGAAGCCTAGGTTGCTCGGAAAGTAGAAATGTCCATAAGTTTCATACTGGTTGCAATTATTCGTTTTATACGATGGAAAAACTGTTGTATTTATAATGTATTTTATGCTTCTGGCGTTGACTTCCAAGGCACTAACTATTCGATCTGGTAGAGCAACGCAATAGAGTGATACCTAGGTTGCCCGGAACGTAGAATTGGCCATCAATTTGAAACTAGTTGCAATTATACCTGTTACATGATGGAAACACTGCTGTATTTATATTGTATTTTATGCCTCTGGCGTTCCCTTCTTAGGCTCTAACTATTCGATCTCGTGGAACAACGGCCTAGGGTGAAGCCTAGGTTGCTCGGAACGTAGAAATAAACATAACTTTTACACTGATAGCAATTATTCGTTTAATACTATGGAAAAACTGTTCTATTTATTTTGTATTTAATGCTTCGGGCGGTGACTAAGGCCCGAACTGTTTGATCTGGTGGAGCAACGCCCTACAGTGAAACCTAGGTTGCCCGGTACGTAGAAATGACCATACCTTTCACACTGGTTTCTATTATTCGTTTTATACGATGGAAAAACTGTTATATTTATATTGTATTTTATGCTTCTGGCGTTGACTTCTTAGTTCCTAACTACTCAATCTGGTGGAACAACGCCCTAGAGTGAAGCCTAGGTAGCCTGGAACGTAGAATTGGCCATCACTTTCAAACTGGTTGCAATTATTCCTGATATATGATGGAAACACTGTTGTATTTTTTTTGCATTTTATGGTTCGGGCGTTGACTTCTAAGGCCCTAACTGTTCAATCTGTTGGAGCAACGCCCTAGGGTGAAGACTAGGTTGCTCGGAAAGTGGAAATGTCCATAAGTTTCATACTGTTTGCAACTATCCGTTTTATACGATGGAAAAACTGTTGTATTTATATTGTATTTTATGATTCTGGCGTTGACTTCTAAGGCACTAACTATTCGATCTGGTGGAGCAACGCAATAGAGTGATGCCCAGGTTGCCCGGAACGTAGAATGGGCCATTAATTTCAAACTGGTTGCAATTATACGTGTTATATGATGGAAACACTGCTGTATTTTTTTTTGCATTTTATGGTTCGGGCGTTGACTTCTAAGGTCCTAGCTATTCAATCCGTTGGAGCAGCGCCCTAGGGTGAAGCCTAGGTTGCTCGGAAAGTAGAAATGTCCATAAGTTTCATACTGGTTGCAATTATTCGTTTTATACGATGGAAAAACTGTTGTATTTATAATGTATTTTATGCTTCTGGCGTTGACTTCCAAGGCACTAACTATTCGATCTGGTAGAGCAACGCAATAGAGTGATGCCTAGGTTGCCGGAACGTAGAATTGGCCATCAATTTGAAACTGGTTGCAATTATACCTGTTACATGATGGAAACACTGCTGTATTTTTTTTGGATTTTATGGTTCGGGCGTTGACTTCTAAGGCCCTAACTATTCAATCCGTGGGAGCAACGCCCTCGGGTGAAGCCTATGTTGCGCGGAAAGTAGAAATGTCCATAAGTTTGATACTGGTTGCAATTATTCGTTTTATTCGATGGAAAAACTGTTGTATTTATATTGTATTTTATGCTTCTAGCGTTGACTTCTAAGGCACTAACTATTCGATCTGGTGGAGCAACGCCCTAGAGTGAAGCCTAGGTTGCCCGGAACGTAGAATTGGCCATCACTTTCAAACTGGTTGCAATTATTCCTGTTATATGATGGATACACTGTTGTATTTTTATTGCATTTTATGCTTCGGGCGTTGACTTCTAAGGCCCTAACTATTCAATCTGTTGGAGCAACGCCCTAGGGTGAAGCCTAGCTTGCTCGGAAAGTAGAAATGACCATAAGTTTCATACTGGTTGCAATTATTCGTTTTATACGATGGAAAAGCTGTTGTATTTATATCGTATTTTATGCTTCTGGCGTTGACTTCTTAGGCCGTAACTATTCGGTCTGGTGGAGCAACGCCCTGGAGTGAAACCTAGGTTTCCCGGAACGTAGAATTGGCCATCACTTTCAAACTGGTTGCAATTATTCCTGATATATGATGGAAACACTGTAGCATTTTTTTTGCATTTTATGTTTCGGGCGTTGACTTCTAAGGCCCTAACTATTCAATCTGTTCCTGCAACGGCCTAGGGTGAAGCCGAGGTTGCTCGGAAAGTAGAAATGACCATAAGTTTCATACTGGTTGCAATTATTCGTTTTATACGATGGAAAAACTGTTGTATTTATATTGTAGTTTATGCTTCTGGCGTTGACTTCTAAGGCACTGACTATTCGATCTGGTCGAGCAACGCCCTAGAGTGAAGCCTAGGTTGCCCGGAACGTAGAATTGGCCATCACTTTCAAACTGGTTGCAATTATTCCTGTTATATGATGGATACACTGTTGTATTTTTATTGCATTTTATTCTTCGGGCGTTGACTTCTAAGGCCCTAACTATTCGATCTGTCGGAGCAACGCACTAGAGTGAAGCCTAGGTTGCCCGGAACGTAGAAATGGCCATTGCTTTCACACTGGATGCAATTGCTCGTTCTATACGATGGAAAAACTGTTGTATTTATATTGTATTTTATGCGTCTGACGTTGGCTTCTAAGGCCGTAGCTATTGGATGTGGTGGAGCAACGCCCTATAGTGGAGCCTAGGTTGCCCGGAACGTAGAAATGACCATCCCTTTCACACTGGTTGCAATTACTCCTGTTATACGATGGAAAAACTGTGTATCTTTATTGTATTTTATGCTTCGGGCTTTGACTTCTAAGGCCCTAACTATTCGATCTGGAGGAACAACGAGATAGATTGATGCCTAGGCTGCACGGAACGTAGAAACGACTATCACATTCACACTGGTTGTAATTATTGCAGTTATACGATGGAAAAACTGTTGTATCTTTATTGTATTTTATACTTCGTGCGTTGACTTCTAAGGCCCTAACTATTCGATCTGTTGGAGGAACGCACTAGAGTGACGCCTAGGTTGCCCCGAACGTAGAAATGGCCATTGCTTGCACACTGGATGCAATTATTCGTTTTATACGATGGAAAAACTGTTGTATTTATATTGTATTTTATGCGTCTGGCGTTGACGTCTTAGGCCCTAACTATTCGATCTGGTGGAACAACGACCTAGATTGAAGCCTATGTTGCCCGGAACGTAGAAACGACTATCACATTCACAATGCTTCGAATTATTCGATGTATACGATGGAAAAACTGTTGTATCTTTATTGTATTCTATGCTTCGTGCGTAGACTTCTAAGGCCCTAACTATTTGATCTGGTGGAGCAACGCCCTAGAGTGGAGGCTAGGTTGCACGGATGGTAGAAGTGACCATTGCTTTCACGCTGCTGGCAATTATTCTCGTTAGACGATGAAAAACTGTTGTGCTTTTATTGTATTTTATGCTTCTGGCGTTGACTTCTAAGTCCCTAGGTATTCGATCTGGTGGAGGAACTCCACAGAGTGAAGCCTAGGTTGCCCGGAACGTAGAAATGGCCATTACAATCACACTGGATGCAATTATTCGTTTTATACGATGGACAAACTGTCGTATTTATATTGCATTTTATGCCTCTGGCGTTGACGTCTTAGGCCCTAACTATTCGATCTGGTGGAACAACGACCTAGATTGAAGCCTATGTTGCCCGGAACGTAGAAACGACTATCACATTCACAATGCTTCGAATTATTCGATGTATACGATGGAAAAACTGTTGTATCTTTATTGTATTCTATGCTTCGTGCGTAGGCTTCTAAGGCCCTAACTATTTGATCTGGTGGAGCAACGCCCTAGAGTGGAGCCTAGGTTGCACGGATGGTAGAAGTGACCATTACTTTCACGCTGCTTGCAATTAATCTCGTTAGACGATGAAAATCTGTTGTGCTTTTATTGTATTTTATGCTTCTGGCGTTGACTTCTAAGTCCCTAGGTATTCGATCTGGTGGAACAGCGCCCTAGAGTGAAACCTAGATTGCCCGGAACGTAGAAATGACCATTAACTTCACACTGTTTGCAATTACTCCTGTTATACGGTGGAAAAGCTGTTGTATTTTTATTGTATTTTATGCTTCGGGTGTTGACTTCTAAGCCCCTAACTATTCGATATGGTGGAGCCACATCCTAGGGTGAAGCCTAGGTTGCCCGGAACGTAGAAATGACCATAACGTTCATACTGGTTGCAATTATTCGTTTTATACAATGGAAAAACTGTTGTATTTATATTGTATTTTATGCTTCTGGCGTTGACTTCTTAGGCCATATCTATTCGATCTGGTGGACCAACGCCCTAGAGTGAAGCCTAGGTTGGCCGGAGCGTAGAAATGACCATTACCTTCACACTGTTTAAAATTATTCCTGTTATACGATGGAAAAGCTGTTGTATTTTTATTGTATTTTATGCTTCGGGCGTTAACTTCTAAGGCCCTAACTATTCGATATGGTGGAGCCACGTCCTAGGGTGAAGCCTAGGTTGCCCGGTACGTAGAAATGTCTATAACGTTAATACTGGTTGCAATTATTCGTTTTATACAATGGATAAACTGTTGTATTTATATTGTATTTTGTGCTTCTGGCGTTGACTTCTTAGGCCCTATATATTCGATCTGGTGGACCAACGCCCTAGAGTGAAGCCTAGGTTGACCGGAGGGAAGAAATGACCATTACCTTAACACTGTTTGCAATTATTCCTGTTATACGATCGAAAAACTGTTGGATTTTTATTGTACTTTATGCTTCTGGCGTTGACTTCTAAGGCCCTACCCATTCGATCTGGTCGAGCAACGCCCCAGAGTGAAGCCTAGGTTGCACGGAACGTAGAAATGACCATAACTTTCATCCTGGTTGCAATTATTCGTTTTATATGATGGAAAAACTGTTGTATTTATATAGTGTTTTATGCTTCTGGCGTTGACTTCTTAGGCCCTAACTATTCCATCTGGTGGAACAACGCCCTTGCGTGAAGCCTAGGTTGCGTGCAACGTAGCAATGACCATAACTTTCACACTGGTAGCAATTATTCGTTTTATACGATGGAAAAACTGTTCTATTTATTTTGTATTTTATGCTTCGGGCGTTGACTTCTACGGCCCTAGCTATTCTATCTGGTCGAGCAACGCCCTAGAGTGAAGCCTAGGTAGCCCGGAACGTAGAAATGTCCATATCTTTCACACTGTTTGCAATTATTCGTTTATACGATGGAAAAACTTTTGTACTTATATTGTGTTTTATTCTTCTGGCGTTGACTTCTTAGTCCCTAACTATTCGATCTGGTGGAACAACGCCCCAGAGTGAAGACTAGGAGGCACGGAACATGGAAATGATCATTACTTTCACACTGTTTGCAGTTATTCCTGTCATACGATGGAAAAACTTTTGCATCTTTATTGTATTTTATGCTTCTGGCGTTGACTTCTAAGGCACTAGCTATTCGATTTGGTGGAGCAACTCCCGAGAGTGGAGCCTAGGTTGCCCGGTACGTAGAAATGACCATTACTTTCACACTGTTTGCAAATATACATTATATACGGTGGAAAATCTGTTGTATTTATGTTGTACTTTATGCTTCTGGCGTTGACTTCTTTGCCCTAACTATTTGATCTGGTGGTGCACCGCCCAAAAGTGAAGTCTAGGTTGCCCGGAATGTGGAAAAGACCATTACCTTCACACTGGTTGCAATTATTCCTGTTTTACGATGGAAACACTGTTGCATCTTTATTGTATTTCATGCTTCTGGCGTTGATTTCTAAGGCCCTAATTATTCGATCTGGTGGAGCAACGCCCTAGAGTGAAGCCTAGGTTGCCCAGAACGTAGAAATGACAATTACATTCTCACTGGTTGCAATTATTCGTCTTATACGATGGAAAAGCTGTTGTATTTATATCGTATTTTATGCTTCTGGCGTTGACTTCTATGGCCCTAACTATTCCATCTGGTGGAACAACGCCCCAGGGTGAAGCCTAGGTAACCTGGAACGTAGAAATGACCATTACTTTCACAATGTTTGCAATTATTCATGTTATACGATGGAAAAGCTTTTGTACTTATATTTTATTTTATTCTTCTGGCGTTGACTTCTTAGGCCCAAACTATTCGATCTGGTGGAACAACGCCCTAGAGTGAAGACTTGGTTGCCCGGAACAATGAAATGACCATTACTTTTACACTGTTTGCAGTTATTCCTGTTATACGATGGAAAAACTTTTGCATCTTTATTGTATTTTATGCTTCTGGCGTTGACTTCTAAGGCCCTAGCTATTCGATTTGGAGGAGCAACGCCCGAGAGTAGAGCCTAGGTTGCCCGGTACGTAGAAATGACCATTACTTTCACACTGTTTGCAAATATACATTATATACGATGGAAAATCTGTTGTATTTATGTTGTATTTAATGCTTCTGGCGTTGACTTCTTAGGCCCTAACTACTCAATCTGGTGGAACAACGCCCTAGAGTGAAGCCTAGGTAGCCTGGAACGTAGAATTGGCCATCACTTTCAAGCTGGTTGCAATTATTCCTGATATATGATGGAAACACTGTTGTATTTTTTTTGCATTTTATGCTTCGGGCGTTGACTTCTAAGGCCCTAACTATTCAATCTGTTGGAGCAACGCCCTAGGGTGAAGCCTAGCTTGCTCGGAAAGTAGAAATGACCATAAGTTTCATACTGGTTGCAATTATTCGTTTTATACGATGGAAAAACTGTTGTATTTATATCGTATTTTATGCTTCTGGCGTTGACTTCTAAGGCACTAACTATTCGATCTGGTGGAGCAACGCCCTAGAGTGAAGCCTAGGTTGCCCGGAACGTAGAATTGGCCATCACTTTCAAACTGGTTGCAATTATTCCTGTTATATGATGGATACACTGTTGTATTTTTATTGCATTTTATGCTTCGGGCGTTGACTTCTAAGGCCCTAACTATTCAATCTGTTGGAGCAACGCCCTAGGGTGAAGCCTAGCTTGCTCGGAAAGTAGAAATGACCATAAGTTTCATACTGGTTGCAATTATTCGTTTTATACGATGGAAAAGCTGTTGTATTTATATCGTATTTTATGCTTCTGGCGTTTACTTCTTAGGCCGTAACTATTCGGTCTGGTGGAGCAACGCCCTGGACTGAAACCTAGGTTGCCCGGGACATAGAATTGGCCATCACTTTCAAACTGGTTGCAATTATTCCTGCTATATGATGGAAACACTGTAGTATTTTTTTTGCATTTTATGTTTCGGGCGTTGACTTCTAAGGCCCTAACTATTCAATCTGTTCGAGCAACGGCCTACGGTGAAGCCTAGGTTGCTCGGAAAGTAGAAATGACCATAAGTTTCATACTGGTTGCAATTATTCGTTTTATACGATGAAAAACTGTTGTATTTATATTGTATTTTATGCTTCTGGCGTTGACTTCTAAGGCACTATCTATTCGATCTGGTGGAGCAAGGCCCTAGAGCGAAGCCTAGGTTGCCCGGAACGTAGAATTTGCCATCACTTTCAAACTGGTTGCAATTATTCCTGTTATATGGTGGATACACTGTTGTATTTTTATTGCACTTTATGCTTCGGGCGTTGACTTCTAAGGCCCTAACTATTCAATCTGTTGGAGCAACGCCCTAGGGTGAAGCCTAGCTTGCTCGGAAAGTAGAAATGACCATAAGTTTCATACTGGTTGCAATTATTCGTTTTATACGATGGAAAAGCTGTTGTATTTATATCGTGTTTTATGCTTCTGGCGTTGACTTCTTAGGCCTTAACTATTCGGTCTGGTGGAGGAACGCCCTGGAGTGAAACATAGGTTGCCCGGAACGTAGAAATGACCATTACTTTCACACTCTTTGCAATTATTCGTTTTATACGATGGAAAAGCTGTTGCATTTATATTGTATTTTATGCTTCTGGCGTTGACTTCTTGGGGCCTAACTATTCGATCTGGTGGAGCAACGCCTTAGAGTGACGCCTAGATTGTCCGGAACGTAGAAATGACCATATCTTTCACACTGGTTGCTATTGTTCCTGTTATACGATGGAAAAGCTGTTGTATTTATATTGTACCTTATGCTTCTGGCGTTGACTTCTACGGCACTAACTATTCAATCTGTTGAAGCAACGCCCTAGGGTGAAGCCTAGCTTGCTCGGAAAGTAGAAATGACCATAAGTTTCAAACTGGTTGCAATTATTCGTTTTATACGATGGAAAAGCTGTTGTATTTATATCGTATTTTATGCTTCTGGCGTTGACTTCTTAGGCCGTAACTATTCGGTCTGGTGGAGCAACGCCCTGGAGTGAAACGTAGGTTGCCCGGAACGTAGAATTGGCCATCACTTTCAAACTGGTTGCAATTATTCCTGATATATGATGGAAACACTGTTGGATTTTTTTTGCATTTTATGGTTCGGGCGTTGACTTCTAAGGCCCTAACTATTCAATCTGTCGGAGCAACGCCCTAAGGTGAAACCTAGGTTGCTCGGAAAGTAGAAATGACCATAAGTTTCATACTGGTTGCATTTATTCGTTTTATACGATAGAAAAACTGTTGTATTAATATTGTATATTATGCTTCTGGCGTTGACTTCTAAGGCACTGACTATTCGATCTGGTGGAGCAACGCCCTAGAATGAAGCCTAGGTTGCCCGGAACGTAGAATTGGCCATCACTTTCAAACTGGTTGCAATTATTCCTGATATATGATGGAAACACTGTTGTATTTTTTTTGCATTTTATGGTTCGGGCGTTGACTTCTAAGGCCCTAACTGTTCAATCTGTTGGAGCAACGCCCTAGGGTGAAGCCTAGGTTGCTCGGAAAGTAGAAATGTCCATAAGTTTCATACTGGTTGCAATTATTCGTTTTATACGATGGAAAAACTGTTGTATTTATATTGTATTTTATGATTCTCGCGTTGACTTCTAAGGCACTAACTATTCGATCTGGTGGAGCAACGCAATAGAGTGATGCCTATGTTGCCCGGAACGTAGAATGGGCCATCAATTTCAAACTGGTTGCAATTATACGTGTTATATGATGGAAACACTGCTGTATTTTTTTTGCATTATATGGTTCGGGCGTTGACTTCTAAGGTCCTAGGTATTCAATCCGCTGGAGCAACGCCCTAGGGTGAAGCCTAGGTTGCTCGGAAAGTAGAAATGACCATAAGTTTCATACTGGTTGCAATTATTCGTTTTATACGATGGAAAAACTGTTGTATTTATATTGTATTTTATATATCTGGCGTTGACTTCTAAGGTACTAACTATTCGATCTAGTGGAGCAACGCCCTAGAGTGAAGCCTATGTTGCCCGGAACGTAGAAATGACCATCACTTTCAAACTGGTTGCAATTATTCCTGTTATATGATGGAAAAACTGTTGTATTTTTATTGCATTTTATGCTTCGGGCATTGACTTCTAAGGACCTAAGTATTCAATCTGTCGGAGCAACGCCCTAGGGTGAAGCCTAGGTTGCCCGGAAAGTAGAAATGACCATAGCTTTCATACTGGTTGCAATTATTCGTTTTATATGATGGAAAAACTGTTGTATTTATATTGTATTTTATGCTTCTGGCGTTCCCTTCTTAGGCTCTAACTATTCGATCTCGTGGAACAACGGCCTAGGGTGAAGCCTAGGTTGCTCGGAAAGTAGAAATGACCATAAGTTTCATACTGGTTGCAATTATTCGTTTTATACGATGGAAAAACTATTGTATTTATATTGCATTTTATATATCTGGCGTTGACTTCTAAGGTACTAACCTTTCGATCTAGTGGAGCAACGCCCTAGAGTGAAGCCTATGTTGCCCGGAACGTAGAAATGACCATCACTTTCAAACTGGTTGCAATTATTCCTGATATATGATGGAAACACTGTTGTATTTTTTTTGCATTTTATGGTTCGGGCGTTGACTCCTAAGGCCCTAACTATTCAATCTGTTGGAGCAACGCCCTAGGGTGAAGCATAGGTTTCTCGGAAAGTAGAAATGACCATAAGTTTCATACTGGTCGCAATTATTCGTTTTATACGATGGAAAAACTGTTGTATTTATGTTGTATTTTATGCTTCTGGCGTTGACTTCTAAGGCACTATCTATTCGATCTGGTGGAGCAAGGCCCTAGAGCGAAGCCTAGGTTGCCCGGAACGTAGAATTGCCCATCACTTTCAAACTGGTTGCAATTATTCCTGTTATATGATGGAAACACTGTTGTATTTTTTTTGCATTTTGTGGTTCGGTCATTGACTTCTAAGGCTCTAACTATTCAATCTATTGGAGCAACGCCCTAGGGTGAAGCCTAGGTTGCTCGGAAAGTAGAAATGACCATAAGTTTCATACTAGTTGCAATTGTTCGTTTTATACGATGGAAAAGCTGTTGCATTTATATCGTATTTTATGCTTCTGGCGTTGACTTCTTAGGCCGTAACTATTCGGTCTGGTGGAGCAACGCCCTGGAGTGAAACCTAGGTTGCCCGGAACGTAGAATTGGCCATCACTTTCAAACTGGTTGCAATTATTCCTGATATATGATGGAAAGACTGTTGTATTTTTTTTGCATTTTATGGTTCGGGCGTTCACTTCTGAGGACCTAACTATTCAATCTGTTGGAGCAACGCCCTAGGGTGACGCCTAGGTTGCTCGGAAAGTAGAAGTGACCATAAGTTTCATACTGGTTGCAATTATTCGTTTTATACGATGGAAAAACTGTTGTATTTATATTGTATTTTATGCTTCTGGCGTTGACTTCTAAGGCACTATCTATTCGATCTGTTGGAGCAAGGCCCTAGAGCGAAGCCTAGGTTCCCCGGAACGTAGAATTGCCCATCACTTTCAAACTGGTTGCAATTATTCCTGTTATATGATGGAAACACTGTTGTATTTTTTTTGCATTTTGTGGTTCGGTCATTGACTTCTAAGGCTCTAACTATTCAATCTATTGGAGCAACGCCCTAGGGTGAAGCCTAGGTTGCTCGGAAAGTAGAAATGACCATAAGTTTCATACTAGTTGCAATTGTTCGTTTTATACGATGGAAAAGCTGTTGTATTAATATCGTATTTTATGCTTCTGGCGTTGACTTCTTAGGCCGTAACTATTCGGTCTGGTGGAGCAACGCCCTGGAGTGAAACCTAGGTTGCCCGGAACGTAGAATTGGCCATCACTTTCAAACTGGTTGCAATTACTCCTGATATATGATGGAAAGACTGTTGTATTTATATTGTATTTTATGCTTCTGGCGTTGACTTCTAAGGCCCTAACTATTCAATCTGTTGGAGCAACGCCCTAGGGTGAAGCCTAGGTTGCTCGGAAAGTAGAAATGTCCATAAGTTTCATACTGGTTGCAATTATTCGTTTTATACGATGGAAAAACTGTTGTATTTATAATGTATTTTATGCTTCTGGCGTTGACTTCCAAGGCACTAACTATTCGATCTGGTAGAGCAACGCAATAGAGTGATACCTAGGTTGCCCGGAACGTAGAATTGGCCATCAATTTGAAACTAGTTGCAATTATACCTGTTTGCATGATGGAAACACTGCTGTATTTATATTGTATTTTATGCCTCTGGCGTTCCCTTCTTAGGCTCTAACTATTCGATCTCGTGGAACAACGGCCTAGGGTGAAGCCTAGGTTGCTCGGAACGTAGAAATAAACATAACTTTTACACTGATAGCAATTATTCGTTTAATACTATGGAAAAACTGTTCTATTTATTTTGTATTTAATGCTTCGGGCGGTGACTAAGGCCCGAACTGTTTGATCTGGTGGAGCAACGCCCTACAGTGAAACCTAGGTTGCCCGGTACGTAGAAATGACCATACCTTTCACACTGGTTTCTATTATTCGTTTTATACGATGGAAAAACTGTTATATTTATATTGTATTTTATGCTTCTGGCGTTGACTTCTTAGTTCCTAACTACTCAATCTGGTGGAACAACGCCCTAGAGTGAAGCCTAGGTAGCCTGGAACGTAGAATTGGCCATCACTTTCAAACTGGTTGCAATTATTCCTGATATATGATGGAAACACTGTTGTATTTTTTTTGCATTTTATGGTTCGGGCGTTGACTTCTAAGGCCCTAACTGTTCAATCTGTTGGAGCAACGCCCTAGGGTGAAGACTAGGTTGCTCGGAAAGTGGAAATGTCCATAAGTTTCATACTGTTTGCAACTATCCGTTTTATACGATGGAAAAACTGTTGTATTTATATTGTATTTTATGATTCTGGCGTTGACTTCTAAGGCACTAACTATTCGATCTGGTGGAGCAACGCAATAGAGTGATGCCCAGGTTGCCCGGAACGTAGAATGGGCCATTAATTTCAAACTGGTTGCAATTATACGTGTTATATGATGGAAACACTGCTGTATTTTTTTTTGCATTTTATGGTTCGGGCGTTGACTTCTAAGGTCCTAGCTATTCAATCCGTTGGAGCAGCGCCCTAGGGTGAAGCCTAGGTTGCTCGGAAAGTAGAAATGTCCATAAGTTTCATACTGGATGCAATTATTCGTTTTATACGATGGAAAAACTGTTGTATTTATAATGTATTTTATGCTTCTGGCGTTGACTTCCAAGGCACTAACTATTCGATCTGGTAGAGCAACGCAATAGAGTGATGCCTAGGTTGCCGGAACGTAGAATTGGCCATCAATTTGAAACTGGTTGCAATTATACCTGTTACATGATGGAAACACTGCTGTATTTTTTTTGGATTTTATGGTTCGGGCGTTGACTTCTAAGGCCCTAACTATTCAATCCGTGGGAGCAACGCCCTCGGGTGAAGCCTATGTTGCGCGGAAAGTAGAAATGTCCATAAGTTTGATACTGGTTGCAATTATTCGTTTTATACGATGGAAAAACTGTTGTATTTATATTGTATTTTATGCTTCTAGCGTTGACTTCTAAGGCACTAACTATTCGATCTGGTGGAGCAACGCCCTAGAGTGAAGCCTATGTTGCCCGGAACGTAGAATTGGCCATCACTTTCAAACTGGTTGCAATTATTCCTGTTATATGATGGATACACTGTTGTATTTTTATTGCATTTTATGCTTCGGGCGTTGACTTCTAAGGCCCTAACTATTCAATCTGTTGGAGCAACGCCCTAGGGTGAAGCCTAGCTTGCTCGGAAAGTAGAAATGACCATAAGTTTCATACTGGTTGCAATTATTCGTTTTATACGATGGAAAAGCTGTTGTATTTATATCGTATTTTATGCTTCTGGCGTTGACTTCTTAGGCCGTAACTATTCGGTCTGGTGGAGCAACGCCCTGGAGTGAAACCTAGGTTGCCCGGAACATAGAATTGGCCATCACTTTCGAAATGGTTGCAATTATTCCTGATATATGATGGAAACACTGTAGTATTTTTTTTGCATTTTATGTTTCGGGCGTTGACTTCTAAGGCCCTAACTATTCAATCTGTTCGAGCAACGGCCTACGGTGAAGCCTAGGTTGCTCGGAAAGTAGAAATGACCATAAGTTTCATACGGGTTGCAATTATTCGTTTTATACGATGGAAAAACTGTTGTATTTATATTGTATTTTATGCTTCTGGCGCTGACTTCTAAGGCACTAACTATTCGATCTGGTGGAGCAACGCCCTAGAGTGAAGCCTAGGTTGCCCGGAACGTAGAATTGGCCATCACTTTCAATCTGGTTGCAATTATTCCTTATCTATGATGGAAACGCTGTTGTATTTTTTTTGCATTTTATGGTTCGGGCGTTGACTTCTAAGGCCCTAACTATTCAATCTGTTGGAGCAACGCCCTAGGGTGAAGCCTAGGTTGCTCGGAAAGTAGAAATGTCCATAGCTTTCGTACTGGTTGCAATTATTCGTTTTATATGATGGAAAAACTGTTGTATTTATATTGTATTTTATGCTTCTGGCGTTCCCTTCTTAGGCTCTAACTATTCGATCTGGTGGAACAACGGCCTAGGGTGAAGCCTAGGTTGCCCGGAACGTAGAAATAAACATAACTTTTACACTGATAGCAATTATTCGTTTTATACTATGGAAAAACTGTTCTATTTATTTTGTATTTTATGCTTCTGGCGCTGACTTCTAAGGCCCTAACTATTCGATCTGGAGGAACAACGAGATAGATTGATGCCTAGGCTGCACGGAACGTAGAAACGACTATCACATTCACACTGGTTGTAATTATTGCAGTTATACGATGGAAAAACTGTTGTATCTTTATTGTATTTTATACTTCGTGCGTTGACTTCTAAGGCCCTAACTATTCGATCTGTTGGAGGAACGCACTAGAGTGACGCCTAGGTTGCCCCGAACGTAGAAATGGCCATTGCTTGCACACTGGATGCAATTATTCGTTTTATACGATGGAAAAACTGCTGTATTTATATTGTATTTTATGCGTCTGGCGTTGACGTCTTAGGCCCTAACTATTCGATCTGGTGGAACAACGACCTAGATTGAAGCCTATGTTGCCCGGAACGTAGAAACGACTATCACATTCACAATGCTTCGAATTATTCGATGTATACGATGGAAAAACTGTTGTATCTTTATTGTATTCTATGCTTCGTGCGTAGACTTCTAAGGCCCTAACTATTTGATCTGGTGGAGCAACGCCCTAGAGTGGAGGCTAGGTTGCACGGATGGTAGAAGTGACCATTGCTTTCACGCTGCTGGCAATTATTCTCGTTAGACGATGAAAAACTGTTGTGCTTTTATTGTATTTTATGCTTCTGGCGTTGACTTCTAAGTCCCTAGGTATTCGATCTGGTGGAACAACGCCCTAGAGTGAAGCCTAGGTTGCCCGGAACGTAGAAATGGCCATTACAATCACACTGGATGCAATTATTCGTTTTATACGATGGACAAACTGTCGTATTTATATTGCATTTTATGCCTCTGGCGTTGACGTCTTAGGCCCTAACTATTCGATCTGGTGGAACAACGACCTAGATTGAAGCCTATGTTGCCCGGAACGTAGAAACGACTATCACATTCACAATGCTTCGAATTATTCGATGTATACGATGGAAAAACTGTTGTATCTTTATTGTATTCTATGCTTCGTGCGTAGGCTTCTAAGGCCCTAACTATTTGATCTGGTGGAGCAACGCCCTAGAGTGGAGCCTAGGTTGCACGGATGGTAGAAGTGACCATTACTTTCACGCTGCTTGCAATTAATCTCGTTAGACGATGAAAATCTGTTGTGCTTTTATTGTATTTTATGCTTCTGGCGTTGACTTCTAAGTCCCTAGGTATTCGATCTGGTGGAACAGCGCCCTAGAGTGAAACCTAGATTGCCCGGAACGTAGAAATGACCATTAACTTCACACTGTTTGCAATTACTCCTGTTATACGGTGGAAAAGCTGTTGTATTTTTATTGTATTTTATGCTTCGGGTGTTGACTTCTAAGCCCCTAACTATTCGATATGGTGGAGCCACATCCTAGGGTGAAGCCTAGGTTGCCCGGAACGTAGAGATGACCATAACGTTCATACTGGTTGCAATTATTCGTTTTATACAATGGAAAAACTGTTGTATTTATATTGTATTTTATGCTTCTGGCGTTGACTTCTTAGGCCATATCTATTCGATCTGGTGGACCAACGCCCTAGACTGAAGCCTAGGTTGACCGGAGCGTAGAAATGACCATTACCTTCACACTGTTTAAAATTATTCCTGTTATACGATGGAAAAGCTGTTGTATTTTTATTGTATTTTATGCTTCGGGCGTTAACTTCTAAGGCCCTAACTATTCGATATGGTGGAGCCACGTCCTAGGGTGAAGCCTAGGTTGCCCGGTACGTAGAAATGTCTATAACGTTAATACTGGTTGCAATTATTCGTTTTATACAATGGATAAACTGTTGTATTTATATTGTATTTTGTGCTTCTGGCGTTGACTTCTTAGGCCCTATATATTCGATCTGGTGGACCAACGCCCTAGAGTGAAGCCTGGGTTGACCGGAGGGAAGAAATGACCATTACCTTAACACTGTTTGCAATTATTCCTGTTATACGATCGAAAAACTGTTGGATTTTTATTATACTTTATGCTTCTGGCGTTGACTTCTAAGGCCCTACCCATTCGATCTGGTCGAGCAACGCCCCAGAGTGTAGCCTAGGTTGCACGGAACGTAGAAATGACCATAACTTTCATCCTGGTTGCAATTATTCGTTTTATATGATGGAAAAACTGTTGTATTTATATAGTGTTTTATGCTTCTGGCGTTGACTTCTTAGGCCCTAACTATTCCATCTGGTGGAACAACGCCCTTGCGTGAAGCCTAGGTTGCGTGCAACGTAGCAATGACCATAACTTTCACACTGGTAGCAATTATTCGTTTTATACGATGGAAAAACTGTTCTATTTATTTTGTATTTTATGCTTCGGGCGTTGACTTCTACGGCCCTAGCTATTCTATCTGGTCGAGCAACGCCCTAGAGTGAAGCCTAGGTAGCCCGGAACGTAGAAATGTCCATATCTTTCACACTGTTTGCAATTATTCGTTTATACGATGGAAAAACTTTTGTACTTATATTGTGTTTTATTCTTCTGGCGTTGACTTCTTAGTCCCTAACTATTCGATCTGGTGGAACAACGCCCCAGAGTGAAGACTAGGAGGCACGGAACATGGAAATGATCATTACTTTCACACTGTTTGCAGTTATTCCTGTCATACGATGGAAAAACTTTTGCATCTTTATTGTATTTTATGCTTCTGGCGTTGACTTCTAAGGCCCTAGCTATTCGATTTGGTGGAGCAACTCCCGAGAGTGGAGCCTAGGTTGCCCGGTACGTAGAAATGACCATTACTTTCACACTGTTTGCAAATATACATTATATACGGTGGAAAATCTGTTGTATTTATGTTGTACTTTATGCTTCTGGCGTTGACTTCTTTGCCCTAACTATTTGATCTGGTGGTGCACCGCCCAAAAGTGAAGTCTAGGTTGCCCGGAATGTGGAAAAGACCATTACCTTCACACTGGTTGCAATTATTCCTGTTTTACGATGGAAACACTGTTGCATCTTTATTGTATTTGATGCTTCTGGCGTTGACTTCTTAGGCCCTAACTGTTCGACCAGGTGGAACAACGCCCTTGGGTGAAGCCTAGGTTGCCCGGAAAGTAGAAATGACCATAACATTCACACTGGTTGCAATTATTCGTTTTATACGATGGAAAAGCTGTGGCACCTTTATTGTATTTTATTCATCTGCGGTTGACTTCTAAGGCCGTAGCTATTAGATGTGGTGGAGCAACGCCCTAGAGTGACGCCTAGGTTGGCCGAAACGTAGAAATGACCATTACTTTCACAATGTTTGCAATTATTCATGTTATACGATGGAAAAGCTTTTGTACTTATATTGTATTTTATTCTTCTGGCGTTGACTTCTTAGGCCCTAACTATTCGATCTGGTGGAAGAACGCCCTAGAGTGAAGACTTGGTTGCCCGGAACATGGAAATGACCATTACTTTCACACTGTTTGCAGATATTCCTGTTATACGATGGAAAAACTTTTGCACCTTTATTGTATTTTATGCTTCTGGCGTTGACTTCTAAGGCCCTAACTATTCGATTTGCAGGAGCAACGCCCGAGAGTCGAGCCTAGGTTGCCCGGTACGTAGAAATGACCATTACTTTCACACTGTTTGCAAATATACAATATACGATGGAAAATCTGTTGTATCTATGTTGTATTTTATGCTTCTGGCGTTGATTTCTTAGGCCCTAACTATTTGATCTTGTGGTGCACCGCCCTAGAGTGAAGCATAGGTTGCCCGGAACGTAGAAATGACCATTACATTCACACTGGTTGCAATTATTCGTCTTTTACGATGGTAAAGCTGTTGTATTTATATCGTATTTTATGATTCTGACGTTGACTTCTTAGGCCCTAACTATTCCACCTGGTGGAACAACGCCCTTGGGTGTAGCCTAGGTTGCGCAGAACGTAGCAATGACCATAACTTTCACACTGGTAGCAATTATTCGTTTTATACGATGGAAAAACTGTTCTATTTATTTTGTATTTTATGCTTCGGGCGTTGACTTCTAAGGCCCTAGCTATTCTATCTGGTCGAGCAACGACCTAGAGTGAAGCCTAGGTTGCCCGGAACGTAGAAATGACCAAAACTTTCACACTGAATGCAATTATTCGTTTTATACGATGGAAAAGCTGTTGTATTTATATCGTATTTTAGCTTCTGGCGTTGACTTCTTAGGCCCTAACTATTCCATCTGGTGGAACAACGCCCTAGGGTGAAGCCTAGGTTGCGCGGAACGTAGAAATGACCATAACTTTCACACTGGTAGCAATTATTCGTTTTATACGATGGAAAAACTGTTTTATTTATTTTGTATTTTATGCTTCTGGCGTTGACTTCTAATGCCCTATCTATTCGATCTGGTGGAGCAACGCCCTAGAGTGAAGCCTAGGTTGCCCGGAAAGTAGAAATGACCATAACTTTCATCCTGCTTGCAATTATTCGTTTTATATGATGGAAAAACTGTTGTATTTATATAGTGTTTTATGCTTCTGGCGTTGACTTCTTAGTCCCTAACTATTGCATCTGGTGGAACAACGCCCTTGGGTGTAGCCTAGGTTGCGCAGAACGTAGCAATGACCATAACTTTCACACTGGTAGCAATTATTCGTTTTATACGATGGAAAAACTGTTCTATTTATTTTGTATTTTATGCTTTGGGTGTTGACTTCTAAGGCCCCAGCTGTTCTATCTGTTCGAGCAACGCCCTAGAGTGAAGCCTAGGTTGCCCGGAACGTAGAAATGACCATAACTTCCACACTGGTTGCAATTATTCGTTTTATACGATGGAAAAGCTGTTGTATTTATATCGTATTTTATGCTTCTGGCGTTGACTTCTTAGGCCCTAACTATTCCATCTGGTGGAACAACGCCCTGGGGTGAAGCGTAGGTTGCGCGGAACGTAGAAATGACCATAACTTTCACACTGGTAGCTATTATTCGTATTATACGATGGAAAAACTGTTATATTTATATTGTATTTGATGCTTCTGGCGTTGACTTCTTAGGACCTAACTGTTCGACCAGGTGGAACAACGCCCTAGGGTGAAGCCTAGGTTGCGCGGAACGTAGCAAATGACCATAACTTTCACACTGGTAGCAATTATTCGTTTTACACGATGGAAAAACTGTTCTATTTATTTTGTACTTTATGCTTCTGGCGTTGACTTCTAAGGCCGCAGCTATTCGATGTAGTTGAGCAACGCCCTAGACTGAAGCCTAGGTTGCCCGGAACGTAGAAATGACCATTACCTTCACACTGGTTGCAATTATTCGTTTTATACGATGGAAAAACTGCTGTATTTATTTTGCATTTGGTGCTTCTGGCGCTGACTTCTTAGGCCCTAACTATTGGATTTGGTGGACCAACACCCTAGAGTGGAGCCTAGGTTGCCCGGAACGTAGAAATGACCATCACCTTCACTCTGGTTGCAAATATTCCTGTTATTCGATGGAAAAACTGTTGTACCTTTATTGTATTTTATGCTTCGGGCGTTGACTTCTAAGACCCTAACTATTCGATCTGGTGGAGCAGCGCCCTAGAGTAAAGCCTAGGTTGCCCGAAACGTAGAAATGACCATTTCCTGCACGCTTGTTGCAATTATTCCTGCTATGCGATGGAAAAACTGTTGTATCTTTATTGTATTTTATGCTTCGGGCGTTGACTTCTAAGACCCTAGCCATTCGATCTGGTGGAGCAACGCCCTAGAGTCAAGCTGAGGTTGCCCGGAACGTGGATATGACCATCACTTTCACAGTGGTTGCAATTTTTCGTTTTATACGATGGAAAGAATGTTGTTTTATTTTGTATTTTATGCTTCTGGCGTTGACTTCTGAGGCCCTAACTCTTCGATCTGGTGGATCAATGCCTCAGAGTTATGTCTAGGATGCCTGAAACGTCGAAATGTTCATTACTTTCACACTGGTTGCAATTATTCATGCTATACGGTAGAGATACTGTTGCATTTTTATTTTATTTTCTGCTTCTGGCTTTGACTTCTAAGGTCCTAGCTATTCGGTCTGGTGGGGCAACGTCCAAGAGTGAAGCCTATGTTTCCCGGAACGTAGAAACGACAATTACTTTCACACTGATTGCAATTATTCGTTTTATTCAATGGAAAAACTGTTGTATTTATATTGTATTGTATGCTTCTGGCGTCGACTTCTAAGGCCCTAGCTACTCAATATGGTGGGGTAACGTCCAAGAGTGAACCCTATGTTGCCCGGAACGTAGAAATGACCACAACTTTCACACTGGTTGCAATTATCCGTTTTATAAAATGGAAAAACTGTTTTATTTATTTTGTATTTTATGCTTCTGGCGTTGACTTCTAAGGCCCTAACTATTCGATCTGGTGGAGCAGCGCCCTAGAGTGAAGCCTAGGTTGCCCAGAACGTAGAAATGACAATTACATTCTCACTGGTTGCAATTATTCGTCTTATACGATGGAAAAGCTGTTGTATTTATATCGTATTTTATGCTTCTGACGTTGACTTCTTAGGCCCTAACTATTCCATCTGGTGGAACAACGCCCTTGGGTGTAGCCTAGGTTGCGCAGAACGTAGCAATGACCATAGCTTTCACACTGGTAGCAATTATTCGTTTTATACGATGGAAAAACTGTTCTATTTATTTTGTATTTTATGCTTCGGGCGTTGACTTCTAAGGCCCCAGCTATTCTATCTGTTCGAGCAACGCCCTAGAGTGAAGCCTAGGTTGCCCGGAACGTAGAAATGACCATAACTTCCACACTGGTTGCAATTATTCGTTTTATACGATGGAAAAGCTGTTGTATTTATATCGTATTTTATGCTTCTGGCGTTGACTTCTTAGGCCCTAACTATTCCATCTGGTGGAACAACGCCCTAGGGTGAAGCGTAGGTTGCCCGGAACATGGAAATGACCATTACTTTCACACTGTTTGCAGATATTCCTGTTATACGATGGAAAAACTTTTGCACCTTTATTGTATTTTATGCTCCTGGCGTTGACTTCTAAGGCCCTAACTATTCGATTTGCAGGAGCAACGCCCGAGAGTGGAGCCTAGGTTGCCCGGTACGTAGAAATGACCATTACTTTCACACTGTTTGCAAATATACAATATACGATGGAAAATCTGTTGTATTTATGTTGTATTTTATGCTTCTGGCGTTGACTTCTTAGGCCCTAACTGTTCGATCAGGTGGAACAGCGCCCTAGGGTGAAGCCTAGGTTGCCCGGAAAGTAGAAATGACCATAACTTTCACACTGGTTGCAATTATTCGTTCTAAACGATGGAAAAGCTGTGGTACCTTTATTGTATTTTATTCATCTGCGGTTGACTTCTAAGGCCGTAGCTATTAGATGTGGTGGAGCAACGCCCTAGAGTGACGCCTAGGTTGGCCGGAACGTAGAAATGACCATTACTTTCACACTGGTTGCAATTATTCGTTTTATACGATGGAAAAGCTGTTGTATTTATATCGTATTTCATGCTTCTGGCGTTGACTTCTAAGGACCTAACTATTCGATCTGGTGGAGAAACGCCCTAGAGTGAAGCCTAGGTTGCGCGGAACGTAGAAATGACCATAACTTTCACACTGGTAGCAATTATTCGTTTTATACGATGGAAAAACTGTTCTATTTATTTTGTATTTTATGCTTCGGGCGTTGACTTCTAAGGCCCCAGCTATTCTATCTGTTCGAGCAACGCCCTAGAGTGAAGCCTAGGTTGCCCGGAACGTAGAAATGACCATAACTTCCACACTGGTTGCAATTATTCGTTTTATACGATGGAAAAGCTGTTGTATTTATATCGTATTTTATGCTTCTGGCGTTGACTTCTTAGGCCCTAACTATTCCATCTGGTGGAACAACGCCCTAGGGTGAAACGTAGGTTGCGCGGAACGTAGAAATGACCATAACTTTCACACTGGTAGCAATTATTCGTATTATACGATGGAAAAACTGTTATATTTATATTGTATTTGATGCTTCTGGCGTTGACTTCTTAGGCCCTCACTGTTCGATCAGGTGGAACAATGCCCTAGGGTTAAGCCTAGGTTGCCCGGAAAGTAGAAATGACCATAACATTCACACTGGTTGCAATTATTCGTTTTATACGATGGAAAAGCTGTGGCACCTTTATTGTATTTTATTCATCTGCGGTTGACTTCTACGGCCGTAGCTATTAGATGTGGTGGAGCAACGCCCTAGAGTGACGCCTAGGTTGGCCGGAACGTAGAAATGACCATTACTTTCACAATGTTTGCAATTATTCATGTTATACGATGGAAAAGCTTTTGTACTTATATTGTATTTTATTCTTCTGGCGTTGACTTCTTAGGCCCTAACTATTCGATCTGGTGGAAGAACGCCCTAGAGTGAAGACTTGGTTGCCCGGAACATGGAAATGACCATTACTTTCACACTGTTTGCAGATATTCCTGTTATACGATGGAAAAACTTTTGCACCTTTATTGTATTTTATGCTTCTGGCGTTGACTTCTAAGGCCCTAACTATTCGATTTGCAGGAGCAACGCCCGAGAGTGGAGCCTAGGTTGCCCGGTACGTAGAAATGACCATTACTTTCACACTGTTTGCAAATATACAATATACGATGGAAAATCTGTTGTATTTATGTTGTATTTTATGCTTCTGGCGTTGACTTCTTAGGCCCTAACTATTTGATCTGGTGGTGCACCGCCCTGGAGTGAAGCCTAGGTTGCCCGGAACGTAGAAAAGACCATTACATTCACACTGGTTGCAATTATTCCTGTTCTACGATGGAAAAACTGTTGCATCTTTATTGTATTTTATGCTTCCGGCGTTGATTTCTAAGGCACTAATTATTCGATCTGGTGGAGCAACGCCCTAGGGTGAAGCCAAGGTTACCCGGAACGTAGAAATGACCATTACATTCACACTGGTTGCAATTATTCGTCTTATACGATGGAAAAGCTGTTGTATTTATATCGTATTTTATGCTTCTGACGTTGACTTCTTAGGCCCTAACTATTCCATCTGGTGGAACAACGCCCTTGGGTGAAGCCTAGGTTGCGCGGAACGTAGCAATGACCATAACTTTCACACTGGTAGCAATTATTCGTTTTACACGATGGAAAAACTGTTCTATTTATTTTGTATTTTATGCTTCTGGCGTTGACTTCTAATGCCCTATCTATTCGATCTGGTGGACCAACGCCCTAGAGTGAAGCCTAGGTTGCCCGGATAGTGGAAATGACCATAACTTTCATCCTGGTTGCAATTATTCGTTTTATATGATGGGAAAACTGTTGTATTTATATAGTGTTTTATACTTCTGGCGTTGACTTCTTAGTCCCTAACTATTCCATCTGGTGGAACAACGCCCTAGTGTGAAGCATAGGTTACCTGGAACGTAGAAATGAACGTCACTTTCACACGGGTTGCAATTATTCCTGTTATAGGATGGAAAGACTGTTGTATTTTTATTGTATTTTATACTTCAGGCGCTGACTTCTAAGGCCCTAGCTATTCGATCTGGTCGAGCAACGCCCTAGAGTGAAGTCTAGGTTGCCCGGAACTTAGAAATGACCATTACTTTCACACTGTTTGCAATTATTCATTTTATACGGTGGAAAAGCTGTTGTATTTATATTGTATTTTAAGCTTCGGGCGTTGACTTCTAAGACCCTAGCTATTCCATCTGGTGGAGCAACACCCTAGCGTGAAGCCTAGGTTGCCCGGAACGTAGAACATACCATTACCTTCACACTGTTTGCAATTATTCCTGTTATACGATGGAAAAACTGTTGCATCTTTATTGCATTTTATGCTTCTGGCGCTGACTTCTAAGGCCCTAACTATTCGATCTGGTGGAGCAACGCCCCAGAGTGAAGCCTAGGTTGCTCGGAACGTAGAAATGACAATTACTTTCACAATGTTTGCAATTATTCATGTTATACGATGGAAAAGCTTTTGTACTTATATTGTATTTTATTCTTCTGGCGTTGACTTCTTAGGCCCTAACTATTCGATCTGGTGGAAGAACGCCCTAGAGTGACGCCTAGGTTGGCCGGAACGTAGAAATGACCATTACTTTCACAATGTTTGCAATTATTCATGTTATAGGATGGAAAAGCTTTTGTACTTATATTGTATTTTATTCTTCTGGCGTTGACTTCTTAGGCCCTAACTATTCGATCTGGTGGAAGAACGCCCTAGAGTGAAGACTTGGTTGCCCGGAACATGGAAATGACCATTACTTTCACACTGTTTGCAGATATTCCTGTTATACGATGGAAAAACTTTTGCACCTTTATTGTATTTTATGCTTCTGGCGTTGACTTCTAAGGCCCTAACTATTCGATTTGCAGGAGCAACGCCCGAGAGTGGAGCCTAGGTTGCCCGGTACGTAGAAATGACCATTACTTTCACACTGTTTGCAAATATACAATATACGATGGAAAATCTGTTGTATTTATGTTGTATTTTATGCTCCTGGCGTTGACTTCTTAGGCCCTAACTATTTGACCTGGTGGTGCACCGCCCTGGAGTGAAGCCTAGGTTGCCCGGAACGTAGAAAAGACCATTACATTCACACTGGTTGCAATTATTCCTGTTCTACGATGGAAAAGCTGTTGTATTTATATCGTATTTTATGCTTCTGACGTTGACTTCTTAGGCCCTAACTATTCCATCTGGTGGAACAACGCCCTTGGGTGAAGCCTAGGTTGCGCGGAACGTAGCAATGACCATAACTTTCACACTGGTAGCAATTATTCGTTTTATACAATGGAAAAACTGTTCTATTTATTTTGTATTTTATGCTTCGGGCGTTGACTTCTAAGGCCCTAACTGTTTCATCTGGTGGAGCAACGCCCTAGGGTGAAGCCTAGGTTGCCCGGATCGTAGAAATGACCATTACTTTCACACTGTTTGCAAATATTCCTTTTATACGATGGAAAAGCTGTTGTATTTATATCGTATTTTATGCTTCTGGCGTTTACTTCTAAGGCCCTAGCTATTCGATCTAGTGGAGTAACGCCCTAGAGTGAAGCCTAGTTTTCCCGGAACGTAGAAATGACCATCACTTTCAAGCTGGTTGCAATTAATCCTGTTATACGATGGAAAAATCTTTGTAGTTTTGTTGCATTTTATGCTTCGGTCGTTGACTTCTAAGGCCCTAACTATTCAATCTGTTGGAGCAACGCCCTAGAGTGAAGCCTAGGTTGCTCGGAATGTAGAAATGACCATAACTTTCACACTGGTTGCAATTATTCGTTTTATACGATGGAAAAACTGTTGTATTTATATTGTATTTTATGCTTCTGGCGTTTACGTCTTATGCCCTAACTATTCGACCTGGTGGAACAACGCCCTAGGGTGAAGCCTAGGTTGCCCGGAACGTAGAAATGACCATAACTTTTACACTGGTAGCAATTATTCGTTTTATACGATGGAAAAACTGTTGTATTTATATTGTATTTTATGCTTCTGGCGTTGACTTCTTAGGTCCTAACTATTCGATCTGGTGGAGCAATGCCTCAGAGTTAAGTCTAGGATGCCCGAAACGCCGAAATGATCATTACTTTCACGCTTGTTGCAATTATTCCTGTTATACGATGAAAAGGCCGTTGTATTTTTATTGTATTTTATGCTTCAGGCGTAGGCTTCTAAGGCCGTAGCTATTCGATATGGTGGAGCACCGCCCTAGAGTGAAGAATAGGTTGCTCGGAATACAGAAATGACCATAACTTTCACACTGGTTGCAATTATTCGTTTTCTACGATGGAAAAACTGTTGTATTTATATTGTATTTTAGGCTTCAGCGTTCACTTCTTAAGGCCTAACTATTCGATCTGATGGAACAATGCCCTAGTGTGAAGCCTAGGTTGCCCGGAACGTAAAAATGACCATAACTTTTACACTGGTAGCAATTATTCGTTTTATACAATGGAAAAACTGTTCAATTTATTTTGTATTTTATGCTTCGGGCGTTGACTTCTTTGGCCCTAACAATTCGATCTGGTGGAGCAACGCCCTAGAGTGAAGCCTAGGTTCCCTGGAACGTACAAGTGACCATCACTTTCACACGGGTTGCAATTATTCCTGTTATACGATGGAAAGTCTGTTGTATTTTTATTGCATTTTATGCTTCTGGCGTTCACTTCCTAGGCCCTGACTATTCGATCTGGTGGAACAACGCCCTAGGGTTATGCCTAGGTTGCTCGGAATACAGAAATTACCATAACTTTCACACTGGTTGCAATTATTCGTTTTCTACGATGGAAAAACTGTTGTATTTATATTGTATTTTAGGCTTCAGCGTTCACTTCTTAAGGCCTAACTATTCGATCTGATGGAACAATGCCCTAGGGTGGAGCCTAGGTTGCCCGGAACGTAGAAATGACCATCACTTTCAAACTGGTTGCAATTATTCGTTTTATACAATGGAAAAACTGTTCTATTTATTTTGTATTTTATGCTTCGGGCGTTGACTTCTAAGGCCCTAACTGTTTGATCTGGTGGAGCAACGCCCTAGAGTGAAGCCTAGGTTGCGCGGAACGTAGAAATGACAATTACTTTCACACTGTTTACAATTATTCCTTTTATACGATGCAAAAGCTGTTGTATTTATATCGTATTTTATGCTTCTGGCGTTGACTTCTAAGGACCTAACTATTCGATCTGGTGGAGCAACGCCCTAGAGTGAAGCCTAGATTGACCGGAACGTAGAAACGACCATCACTTTCAAGCTGGTTGCAATTAATCCTGTTATACGATGGAAAAACTGTTGTATTTTTATTGCATTTTATGCTTCGGGCGTTGACTTCTAAGGCCCTGACTATTCAACCTGTTGGAGCAACGCCCTAGAGTGAAGCCTAGGATGCTCGGAATGTAGAAATGACCATAGCTTTCACACTGGTTGCAATTATTCGTTTTATACGATGGAGAAACTGTTGTATTTATATTGTATTTTATGCTTCTGGCGTTCACTTCTTAGGCCCTAGCTATTCGATCTAGTGGAGCAACGCCCTAGAGTGAAGCCTAGGTTTCCCGGAACGTAGAAATGACCATCACTTTCAAACTTTTTGCAATTAATCCCGTTATACGATGGAAAAACTGTTGTATTTTTA
Organism: Calliopsis andreniformis; assembly: GCF_051401765.1. NCBI lineage: Eukaryota > Metazoa > Arthropoda > Insecta > Hymenoptera > Andrenidae > Calliopsis > Calliopsis andreniformis. The sequence goes on along the minus strand of NW_027480426.1, from coordinate 19,417,276 downwards.
TTGCATTTTATGCTTCGGGCGTTGACTTCTAAGGCCCTGACTATTCAATCTGTTGGAGCAACGCCCTAGAGTGAAGCCTAGGTTGCTCGGAATGTAGAAATGACCATAGCTTTCACACTGGTTGCAATTATTCGTTTTATACGATGGAAAAACTGTTGTATTAATATTGTATTTTATGCTTCTGGCGTTCACTTCTTAGGCCCTAACTATTCGATCTGGTGGAACAACGCCCTAGGGTGAAGCCTAGGTGGCCCGGAATGTAGAAATGACCATAACTTTTACACTGGTAACAATTATTCGTTTTATACAATGGAAAAACTGTTCTATTTATTTTGTATTTTATGCTTCGGGCGTTGACTTCTAAGGCCCTGACTATTCAATCTGTTGGAGCAACGCCCTAGAGTGAAGCCTAGGTTGCTCGGAATGTAGAAATGACCATAGGTTTCACACTGGTTGCAATTATTCGTTTTATACGATGGAAAAACTGTTGTATTTATATTGTATTTTATGCTTCTGGCGTTCACTTCTTAGGCCCTAACTATTCGATCTGGTGGAACAACGCCCTTGGGTGAAGCCTAGGTTGCCCGGAACGTAGAAATGACCATAACTTTTACACTGGTAGCAATTATTCGTTTTATACGATGGAAAAACTGTTGTATTTATATTGTATTTTATGCTTCTGGCGTTGACTTCTTAGGTCCTAACTATTCGATCTGGTGGAGCAATGCCTCAGAGTTAAGTCTAGGATGCCCGAAACGCCGAAATGATCATTACTTTCACGCTTGTTGCAATTATTCCTGTTATACGATGAAAAGACCGTTGTATTTTTATTGTATTTTATGCTTCAGGCGTAGGCTTCTAAGGCCGTAGCTATTCGATATGGTGGAGCACCGCCCTAGAGTGAAGCCTAGGTTGCTCGGAATACAGAAATGACCATAACTTTCACACTGGTTGCAATTATTCGTTTTCTACGATGGAAAAACTGTTGTATTTATATTGTATTTTAGGCTTCAGCGTTCACTTCTTAAGGCCTAACTATTCGATCTGACGGAACAATGCCCTAGGGTGAAGCCTAGGTTGCCCGGAACGTAAAAATGACCATAACTTTTACACTGGTAGCAATTATTCGTTTTATACAATGGAAAAACTGTTCAATTTATTTTGTATTTTATGCTTCGGGCGTTGACTTCTTTGGCCCTAACAATTCGATCTGGTGGAGCAACGCCCTAGAGTGAAGCCTAGGTTCCCTGGAACGTACAAGTGACCATCACTTTCACACGGGTTGCAATTATTCCTGTTATACGATGGAAAGTCTGTTGTATTTTTATTGCATTTTATGCTTCTGGCGTTCACTTCCTAGGCCCTGACTATTCGATCTGGTGGAACAACGCCCTAGGGTGAAGCCTAGGTTGCTGGGAATACAGAAATGACCATAACTTTCACACTGGTTGCAATTATTCGTTTTCTACGATGGAAAAACTGTTGTATTTATATTGTATTTTAGGCTTCAGCGTTCACTTCTTAAGGCCTAACTATTCGATCTGATGGAACAATGCCCTAGGGTGAAGCCTAGGTTGCCCGGAACGTAGAAATGACCATCACTTTCAAACTGGTTGCAATTAATCCTGTTATACGATGGAAAAACTGTTGTATTTTTATTGCATTTTATGCTCCGGGCGTTGACTTATAAGGCCCTGACTATTCAGTCTGTTGGAGCAACGCCCTAGAGTGAAGCCTAGGTTGCTCGGAATGTAGAAATGACCATAACTTTCACACTGGTTGCAATTATTCGTTTTCTACGAGGGAAAAACTGTTGTATTTATATCGTATTTTATGCTTCTGGCGTTGACTTCTAAGGACCTAACTATTCGATATGGTGGAGCACCGCCCTAGAGTGAAGCCTAGGTTGCTCGGAATACAGAAATGACCATAACTTTCACACTGGTTGCAATTATTTGTTTTCTACGATGGAAAAACTGTTGTATTTATATTGTATTTTATGCTTCTGGCGTTCACTCCTTAGGCCTTAACTATTCGATCTGGTGGATCGACGCCCTAGGGTAAAGCCTAGGTTGCCCGGAACGTAGAAATGACCATAACTTTTACACTGGCAGCAATTATTCGTTTTATACAATGGAAAAACTGTTCTATTTATTTTGTATTTTATGCTTCGGGCGTTGACTTCTAAGGCCCTAACTGTTTGATCTGGTGGAGCAACGCCCTAGAGTGAAGCCTAGGTTGCGCGGAACGTAGAAATGACAATTACTTTCACACTGTTTACAATTATTCCTTTTATACGATGCAAAAGCTGTTGTATTTATATCGTATTTTATGCTTCTGGCGTTGACTTCTAAGGACCTAACTATTCGATCTGGTGGAGCAACGCCCTAGAGTGAAGCCTAGATTGACCGGAACGTAGAAACGACCATCACTTTCAAGCTGGTTGCAATTAATCCTGTTATACGATGGAAAAACTGTTGTATTTTTATTGCATTTTATGCTTCGGGCGTTGACTTCTAAGGCCCTGACTATTCAACCTGTTGGAGCAACGCCCTAGAGTGAAGCCTAGGATGCTCGGAATGTAGAAATGACCATAGCTTTCACACTGGTTGCAATTATTCGTTTTATACGATGGAGAAACTGTTGTATTTATATTGTATTTTATGCTTCTGGCGTTCACTTCTTAGGCCCTAGCTATTCGATCTAGTGGAGCAACGCCCTAGAGTGAAGCCTAGGTTTCCCGGAACGTAGAAATGACCATCACTTTCAAACTTTTTGCAATTAATCCCGTTATACGATGGAAAAACTGTTGTATTTTTATTGCATTTTATGCTTCGGGCGTTGACTTCTAAGGCCCTGACTATTCAATCTGTTGGAGCAACGCCCTAGAGTGAAGCCTAGGTTGCTCGGAATGTAGAAATGACCATAGCTTTCACACTGGTTGCAATTATTCGTTTTATACGATGGAAAAACTGTTGTATTAATATTGTATTTTATGCTTCTGGCGTTCACTTCTTAGGCCCTAACTATTCGATCTGGTGGAACAACGCCCTAGGGTGAAGCCTAGGTGGCCCGGAATGTAGAAATGACCATAACTTTTACACTGGTAACAATTATTCGTTTTATACAATGGAAAAACTGTTCTATTTATTTTGTATTTTATGCTTCGGGCGTTGACTTCTAAGGCCCTGACTATTCAATCTGTTGGAGCAACGCCCTAGAGTGAAGCCTAGGTTGCTCGGAATGTAGAAATGACCATAGGTTTCACACTGGTTGCAATTATTCGTTTTATACGATGGAAAAACTGTTGTATTTATATTGTATTTTATGCTTCTGGCGTTCACTTCTTAGGCCCTAACTATTCGATCTGGTGGAACAACGCCCTTGGGTGAAGCCTAGGTTGCCCGGAACGTAGAAATGACCATAACTTTTACACTGGTAGCAATTATTCGTTTTATACGATGGAAAAACTGTTGTATTTATATTGTATTTTATGCTTCTGGCGTTGACTTCTTAGGTCCTAACTATTCGATCTGGTGGAGCAATGCCTCAGAGTTAAGTCTAGGATGCCCGAAACGCCGAAATGATCATTACTTTCACGCTTGTTGCAATTATTCCTGTTATACGATGAAAAGACCGTTGTATTTTTATTGTATTTTATGCTTCAGGCGTAGGCTTCTAAGGCCGTAGCTATTCGATATGGTGGAGCACCGCCCTAGAGTGAAGCCTAGGTTGCTCGGAATACAGAAATGACCATAACTTTCACACTGGTTGCAATTATTCGTTTTCTACGATGGAAAAACTGTTGTATTTATATTGTATTTTAGGCTTCAGCGTTCACTTCTTAAGGCCTAACTATTCGATCTGACGGAACAATGCCCTAGGGTGAAGCCTAGGTTGCCCGGAACGTAAAAATGACCATAACTTTTACACTGGTAGCAATTATTCGTTTTATACAATGGAAAAACTGTTCAATTTATTTTGTATTTTATGCTTCGGGCGTTGACTTCTTTGGCCCTAACAATTCGATCTGGTGGAGCAACGCCCTAGAGTGAAGCCTAGGTTCCCTGGAACGTACAAGTGACCATCACTTTCACACGGGTTGCAATTATTCCTGTTATACGATGGAAAGTCTGTTGTATTTTTATTGCATTTTATGCTTCTGGCGTTCACTTCCTAGGCCCTGACTATTCGATCTGGTGGAACAACGCCCTAGGGTGAAGCCTAGGTTGCTGGGAATACAGAAATGACCATAACTTTCACACTGGTTGCAATTATTCGTTTTCTACGATGGAAAAACTGTTGTATTTATATTGTATTTTAGGCTTCAGCGTTCACTTCTTAAGGCCTAACTATTCGATCTGATGGAACAATGCCCTAGGGTGAAGCCTAGGTTGCCCGGAACGTAGAAATGACCATCACTTTCAAACTGGTTGCAATTAATCCTGTTATACGATGGAAAAACTGTTGTATTTTTATTGCATTTTATGCTCCGGGCGTTGACTTATAAGGCCCTGACTATTCAGTCTGTTGGAGCAACGCCCTAGAGTGAAGCCTAGGTTGCTCGGAATGTAGAAATGACCATAACTTTCACACTGGTTGCAATTATTCGTTTTCTACGAGGGAAAAACTGTTGTATTTATATCGTATTTTATGCTTCTGGCGTTGACTTCTAAGGACCTAACTATTCGATATGGTGGAGCACCGCCCTAGAGTGAAGCCTAGGTTGCTCGGAATACAGAAATGACCATAACTTTCACACTGGTTGCAATTATTTGTTTTCTACGATGGAAAAACTGTTGTATTTATATTGTATTTTATGCTTCTGGCGTTCACTCCTTAGGCCTTAACTATTCGATCTGGTGGATCGACGCCCTAGGGTAAAGCCTAGGTTGCCCGGAACGTAGAAATGACCATAACTTTTACACTGGCAGCAATTATTCGTTTTATACAATGGAAAAACTGTTCTATTTATTTTGTATTTTATGCTTCGGGCGTTGACTTCTATGGCCCTAACTGTTTGATCTGGTGGAGCAACGCCCTAGAGTGAAGCCTAGGTTGCGCGGAACGTAGAAATGACAATTACTTTCACACTGTTTACAATTATTCCTTTTATACGATGCAAAAGCTGTTGTATTTATATCGTATTTTATGCTTCTGGCGTTGACTTCTAAGGACCTAACTATTCGATCTGGTGGAGCAACGCCCTAGAGTGAAGCCTAGATTGACCGGAACGTAGAAATGACCATCACTTTCAAGCTGGTTGCAATTAATCCTGTTATACGATGGAAAAACTGTTGTATTTTTATTGCATTTTATGCTTCGGGCGTTGACTTCTAAGGCCCTGACTATTCAATCTGTTGGAGCAACGCCCTAGAGTGAAGCCTACGTTGCTCGGAATGTAGAAATGACCATAGCTTTCACACTGGTTGCAATTATTCGTTTTATACGATGGAAAAACTGTTGTATTAATATTGTATTTTATGCTTCTGGCGTTCACTTCTTAGGCCCTAACTATTCGATCTGGTGGAACAACGCCCTAGGGTGAAGCCTAGGTGGCCCGGAACGTAGAAATGACCATAACTTTTACACTGGTAACAATTATTCGTTTTATACAATGGAAAAACTGTTCTATTTATTTTGTATTTTATGCTTCGGGCGTTGACTTCTAAGGCCCTGACTATTCAATCTGTTGGAGCAACGCCCTTGGGTAAAGCCTAGGTTGCCCGGAACGTAGAAATGACCATAGCTTTCACACTGGTTGCAATTATTCGTTTTATACGATGGAAAAACTGTTGTATTAATATTGTATTTTATGCTTCTGGCGTTCACTTCTTAGGCCCTAACTATTCGATCTGGTGGAACAACGCCCTAGGGTGAAGCCTAGGTGGCCCGGAACGTAGAAATGACCATAACTTTTACACTGGTAACAATTATTCGTTTTATACAATGGAAAAACTGTTCTATTTATTTTGTATTTTATGCTTCGGGCGTTGACTTCTAAGGCCCTGACTATTCAATCTGTTGGAGCAACGCCCTAGAGTGAAGCCTAGGTTGCTCGGAATGTAGAAATGACCATAGGTTTCACACTGGTTGCAATTATTCGTTTTATACGATGGAAAAACTGTTGTATCTATATTGTATTTTATGCTTCTGGCGTTCACTTCTTAGGCCCTAACTATTCGATCTGGTGGAACAACGCCCTTGGGTGAAGCCTAGGTTGCCCGGAACGTAGAAATGACCATAACTTTTACACTGGTAGCAATTATTCGTTTTATACGATGGAAAAACTGTTGTATTTATATTGTATTTTATGCTTCTGGCGTTGACTTCTTAGGTCCTAACTATTCGATCTGGTGGAGCAATGCCTCAGAGTTAAGTCTAGGATGCCCGAAACACCGAAATGATCATTACTTTCACGCTTGTTGCAATTATTCCTGTTATACGATGAAAAGACCGTTGTATTTTTGTTGTATTTTATGCTTCAGGCGTAGGCTTCTAAGGTCGTAGCTATTCGATATGGTGGAGCACCGCCCTAGAGTGAAGCCTAGGTTGCTCGGAATACAGAAATGACCATAACTTTCACACTGGTTGCAATTATTCGTTTTCTACGATGGAAAAACTGTTGTATTTATATTGTATTTTAGGCTTCAGCGTTCACTTCTTAAGGCCTAACTATTCGATCTGACGGAACAATGCCCTAGGGTGAAGCCTAGGTTGCCCGGAACGTAAAAATGACCGTAACTTTTACACTGGTAGCAATTATTCGTTTTATACAATGGAAAAACTGTTCAATTTATTTTGTATTTTATGCTTCGGGCGTTGACTTCTTTGGCCCTAACAATTCGATCTGGTGGAGCAACGCCCTAGAGTGAAGCCTAGGTTCCCTGGAACGTACAAGTGACCATCACTTTCACACGGGTTGCATTTATTCCTGTTATACGATGGAAAGTCTGTTGTATTTTTATTGCATTTTATGCTTCTGGCGTTCACTTCCTAGGCCCTGACTATTCGATCTGGTGGAACAACGCCCTAGGGTGAAGCCTAGGTTGCTGGGAATACAGAAATGACCATAACTTTCACACTGGTTGCAATTATTCGTTTTCTACGATGGAAAAACTGTTGTATTTATATTGTATTTTAGGCTTCAGCGTTCACTTCTTAAGGCCTAACTATTCGATCTGATGGAACAATGCCCTAGGGTGAAGCCTAGGTTGCCCGGAACGTAGAAATGACCACCACTTTCAAACTGGTTGCAATTAATCCTGTTATACGATGGAAAAACTGTTGTATTTTTATTGCATTTTATGCTCCGGGCGTTGACTTATAAGGCCCTGACTATTCAGTCTGTTGGAGCAACGCCCTAGAGTGAAGCCTAGGTTGCTCGGAATGTAGAAATGACCATAACTTTCACACTGGTTGCAATTATTCGTTTTCTACGAGGGAAAAACTGTTGTATTTATATCGTATTTTATGCTTCTGGCGTTGACTTCTAAGGACCTAACTATTCGATATGGTGGAGCACCGCCCTAGAGTGAAGCCTAGGTTGCTCGGAATACAGAAATGACCATAACTTTCACACTGGTTGCAATTATTTGTTTTCTACGATGGAAAAACTGTTGTATTTATATTGTATTTTATGCTTCTGGCGTTCACTCCTTAGGCCTTAACTATTCGATCTGGTGGATCGACGCCCTAGGGTAAAGCCTAGGTTGCCCGGAACGTAGAAATGACCATAACTTTTACACTGGTAGCAATTATTCGTTTTATACAATGGAAAAACTGTTCTATTTATTTTGTATTTTATGCTTCGGGCGTTGACTTCTAAGGCCCTAACTGTTTGATCTGGTGGAGCAACGCCCTAGAGTGAAGCCTAGGTTGCGCGGAACGTAGAAATGACAATTACTTTCACACTGTTTACAATTATTCCTTTTATACGATGCAAAAGCTGTTGTATTTATATCGTATTTTATGCTTCTGGCGTTGACTTCTAAGGACCTAACTATTCGATCTGGTGGAGCAACGCCCTAGAGTGAAGCCTAGGTTGCTCGGAATGTAGAAATGACCATAGCTTTCACACTGGTTGCAATTATTCGTTTTATACGATGGAAAAACTGTTGTATTAATATTGTATTTTATGCTTCTGGCGTTCACTTCTTAGGCCCTAACTATTCGATCTGGTGGAACAACGCCCTAGGGTGAAGCCTAGGTGGCCCGGAACGTAGAAATGACCATAACTTTTACACTGGTAACAATTATTCGTTTTATACAATGGAAAAACTGTTCCATTTATTTTGTATTTTATGCTTCGGGCGTTGACTTCTAAGGCCCTGACTATTCAATCTGTTGGAGCAACGCCCTAGAGTGAAGCCTAGGTTGCTCGGAATGTAGAAATGACCGCAGGTTTCACACTGGTTGCAATTATTCGTTTTATACGATGGAAAAACTGTTGTATTAATATTGTATTTTATGCTTCTGGCGTTCACTTCTTAGGCCCTAACTATTCGATCTGGTGGAACAACGCCCTTGGGTGAAGCCTAGGTTGCCCGGAACGTAGAAATGACCATAACTTTTACACTGGTAGCAATTATTCGTTTTATACGATGGAAAAACTGTTGTATTTATATTGTATTTTATGCTTCTGGCGTTGACTTCTTAGGTCCTAACTATTCGATCTGGTGGAGCAATGCCTCAGAGTTAAGTCTAGGATGCCCGAAACGCCGAAATGATCATTACTTTCACGCTTGTTGCAATTATTCCTGTTATACGATGAAAAGACCGTTGTATTTTTATTGTATTTTATGCTTCAGGCGTAGGCTTCTAAGGCCGTAGCTATTCGATATGGTGGAGCACCGCCCTAGAGTGAAGCCTAGGTTGCTCGGAATACAGAAATGACCATAACTTTCACACTGGTTGCAATTATTCGTTTTCTACGATGGAAAAACTGTTGTATTTATATTGTATTTTAGGCTTCAGCGTTCACTTCTTAAGGCCTAACTATTCGATCTGACGGAACAATGCCCTAGGGTGAAGCCTAGGTTGCCCGGAACGTAAAAATGACCATAACTTTTACACTGGTAGCAATTATTCGTTTTATACAATGGAAAAACTGTTCAATTTATTTTGTATTTTATGCTTCGGGCGTTGACTTCTTTGGCCCTAACAATTCGATCTGGTGGAGCAACGCCCTAGAGTGAAGCCTAGGTTCCCTGGAACGTACAAGTGACCATCACTTTCACACGGGTTGCAATTATTCCTGTTATACGATGGAAAGTCTGTTGTATTTTTATTGCATTTTATGCTTCTGGCGTTCACTTCCTAGGCCCTGACTATTCGATCTGGTGGAACAACGCCCTAGGGTGAAGCCTAGGTTGCTGGGAATACAGAAATAACCATAACTTTCACACTGGTTGCAATTATTCGTTTTCTACGATGGAAAAACTGTTGTATTTATATTGTATTTTAGGCTTCAGCGTTCACTTCTTAAGGCCTAACTATTCGATCTGATGGAACAATGCCCTAGGGTGAAGCCTAGATTGCCCGGAACGTAGAAATGACCATCACTTTCAAACTGGTTGCAATTAATCCTGTTATACGATGGAAAAACTGTTGTATTTTTATTGCATTTTATGCTCCGGGCGTTGACTTATAAGGCCCTGACTATTCAGTCTGTTGGAGCAACGCCCTAGAGTGAAGCCTAGGTTGCTCGGAATGTAGAAATGACCATAACTTTCACACTGGTTGCAATTATTCGTTTTCTACGAGGGAAAAACTGTTGTATTTATATCGTATTTTATGCTTCTGGCGTTGACTTCTAAGGACCTAACTATTTGATATGGTGGAGCACCGCCCTTGGGTGAAGCCTAGGTTGCCCGGAACGTAGAAATGACCATAACTTTTACACTGGTAGCAATTATTCGTTTTATACGATGGAAAAACTGTTGTATTTATATTGTATTTTATGCTTCTGGCGTTGACTTCTTAGGTCCTAACTATTCGATCTGGTGGAGCAATGCCTCAGAGTTAAGTCTAGGATGCCCGAAACGCCGAAATGATCATTACTTTCACGCTTGTTGCAATTATTCCTGTTATACGATGAAAAGACCGTTGTATTTTTATTGTATTTTATGCTTCAGGCGTAGGCTTCTAAGGCCGTAGCTATTCGATATGGTGGAGCACCGCCCTAGAGTGAAGCCTAGGTTGCTCGGAATACAGAAATGACCATAACTTTCACACTGGTTGCAATTATTCGTTTTCTACGATGGAAAAACTGTTGTATTTATATTGTATTTTAGGCTTCAGCGTTCACTTCTTAAGGCCTAACTATTCGATCTGATGGAACAATGCCCTAGGGTGAAGCCTAGGTTGCCCGGAACGTAAAAATGACCATAACTTTTACACTGGTAGCAATTATTCGTTTTATACAATGGAAAAACTGTTCTATTTATTTTGTATTTTATGCTTCGGGCGCTGACTTCTTTGGCCCTAACAATTCGATCTGGTGGAGCAACGCCCTAGAGTGAAGCCTAGGTTCCCTGGAACGTACAAGTGACCATCACTTTCACACGGGTTGCAATTATTCCTGTTATACGATGGAAAGTCTGTTGTATTTTTATTGCATTTTATGCTTCTGGCGTTCACTTCCTAGGCCCTGACTATTCGAACTGGTGGAACAACGCCCTAGGGTGAAGCCTAGGTTGCTCGGAATACAGAAATGACCATAACTTTCACACTGGTTGCAATTATTCGTTTTCTACGATGGAAAAACTGTTGTATTTATATTGTATTTTAGGCTTCAGCGTTCACTTCTTAAGGCCTAACTATTCGATCTGATGGAACAATGCCCTAGGGTGAAGCCTAGGTTGCCCGGAACGTAGAAATGACCATCACTTTCAAACTGGTTGCAATTAATCCTGTTATACGATGGAAAAACTGTTGTATTTTTATTGCATTTTATGCTCCGGACGTTGACTTATAAGGCCATGACCATTCAGTCTGTTGGAGCAACGCCCTAGAGTGAAGCCTAGGTTGCTCGGAATGTAGAAATGACCATAACTTTCACACTGGTTGCAATTATTCGTTTTATACGATGGAAAAACTGTTGTATTTATTTTGTATTTTATGCTTCTGGCGTTCACTTCCTAGGCCCTAACTATTCGATCTGGAGGAACAACGCCCTAGGGTGAAGCCTAGGCTGCCCGGAACGTAGAAATGACCATAACTTTTACTCTGGTAGCAATTATTCGTTTTATACAATGGAAAAACTGTTCTATTTATTTTGTATTTTATGCTTCGGGCGTTGACTTCTAAGGCCCTAACTGTTTGATCTGGTGGAGCAACGCCCTAGAGTGAAGCCTAGGTTGCCCGGAACGTAGAAATGACAATTACTTTCACACTGTTTGCAATTATTCCTGTTATACGATGCAAAAGCTGTTGTATTTATATCGTACTTTATGCTTCTGGCGTTGACTTCTATGGCCCTAGCTATTCGATCTAGTGGAGCAACGCCCTAGAGTCAAGCCTAGGTTGCCCGGAACGTAGAAATGACCATCACTTTCAAACTGGTTGCAATTAATCCTGTTATACGATGGAAAAACTGTTGTATTTTTATTGCATTTTATGCTTCGGGCGTTGACTTCTAAGGCCCTAACTATTCAATCTGTTGGAGCTACGCCCTAGAGTGTAGCCTAGGTTGTTCGGAATGTAGAAATGACCATAACTTTCACACTGGTTGCAATTATTCGTTTTATACGATGGAATAACTGTTGTATTTATATCGTATTTTATGCTTCGGGCGTTGACTTCTAAGGCCCTAACTATTCGATCTGGTAGAGCAACGCCCTAGAGTGCAGCCTAGGTTGCCCGGAACGTAGAAATGACCATAACTTTCACACTGGTTGCTATTATTCGTTTTATACGATGGAAAAACTGTTATATTTATATTGTACATTATGCTTCTGGCGTTGACTTCTAAGGACCTAACCATTCGATCTGGTGGAGCAACGCTCTCGAGTAAACCCTAGGTTGCTCGGAATGTAGAAATAACCATAACTTTCACACTGGTTGCAGTTATTCGTTTTTTACGATGGAAAAGCTGTTGTATTTATATTGTATTTTATGCTTCTGGCGTTGACTTCTTAGGTCCTAACTATTCGATCTGGTGGAGCAATGCCTCAGAGTTAAGTCTAGGATGCCCGAAACGCCGAAATGATCATTACTTTCACGCTTGTTGCAATTAACCCCGTTATACGATGGAAAAACTGTTGTATTTTTATTGCATTTTATGCTTCGGGCGTTGACTTCTAAGGCCCTGACTATTCAATCTGTTGGAGCAACGCCCTAGAGTGAAGCCTAGGTTGCTCGGAATGTAGAAATGACCATAGCTTTCACACTGGTTGCAATTATTCGTTTTATACGATGGAAAAACTGTTGTATTTATATTGTATTTTATGCTTCTGGCGTTCACTTCTTAGGCCCTAACTATTCGATCTGGTGGAACAACGCCCTAGGGTGAAGCCTAGGTGGCCCGGAACGTAGAAATGACCATAACTTTTACACTGGTAACAATTATTCGTTTTATACAATGGAAAAACTGTTCTATTTATTTTGTATTTTATGCTTCGGGCGTTGACTTCTAACGCCCTAACTGTTTGATCTGGTGGAGCAACGCCCTAGAGTGAAGCCTAGGTTGCCCGGAACGTAGAAATGACAATTACTTTCACACTGGTTGCTATTATTCGTTTTATACGATGGGGAAACTGTTATATTTATATTGTATTCTATGCTTCTGGCGTTGACTCCTTAGGCCCTAACTATTCAATCTGGTGGAGCAATGCCTCAGAGTTAAGTCTAGGGTGCCCGAAACGCCGAAATGGTCATTACTTTCACGCATGTTGCAATTATTCCGGTTATACGATGAAAAGACTGTTGTATTTCTATTGTATTTTATGCTTCAGGCGTAGGCTTCTAAGGCCGTAGCTATTCGATATGGTGGAGCCCCGCCCTAGAGTGAAGCCTAGGTTGCTCGGAATATAGAAATGACCATAACTTTCACACTGGTTGCAATTATTCGTTTTCTACGAGGGAAAAACTGTTGTATTTATATCGTATTTTATGCTTCTGGCGTTGACTTCTAAGGACCTAACTATTCGATCTGGTGGAGCAACGCCCTAGAGTGAAGCCTAGGTTGCCCGGAACGTAGAAATGACCATCACTTTCAAACTGGTTGCAATTAATCCTGTTATACGATGGAAAAACTGTTGTATTTTTATTGCATTTTATGCTTCGGGCGTTGACTTCTAAGGCCCTGACTATTCAATCTGTTGGAGCAACGCCCTAGAGTGAAGCCTAGGTTGCTCGGAATGTAGAAATGACCATAGTTTTCACACTGGTTGCAATTAGTCGTTTTATACGATGGAAAAACTGTTCTATTTATTTTGTATTTTATGCTTCGGGCGTTGGCTTCTTTAGCCCTAACAATTCGATCTGGTGGAGCAACGCCCTAGAGTGTAGCCTAGGTTCCCTGGAACGTACAAATGACCATCACTTTCACACGGGTTGCAATTATTCCTGTTATAGGATGGAAAGACTGTTGTATTTTTATTGCATTTTATGCTTCTGGCGTACACTTCTTAGGCCCTGACTACTCGATCTGGTGGAACAACGCCCTAGGGTGAAGCCTAGGTTGCCCGGAACGTAGAAATGACCATAACTTTTACACTGGTAGCAATTATTCGTTTTCTACGAGGGAAAAACTGTTGTATTTATATCGTATTTTATGCTTCTGGCGTTGACTTCTAAGGACCTAACTATTCGATCTGGTGGAGCAACGCCCTAGAGTGAAGCCTAGGTTGCCCGGAACGTAGAAATGACCATCACTTTCAAACCGGTTGCAATTAATCCAGTTATACGATGGAAAAACTGTTGTATTTTTATTGCATTTTATGCTTCGGGCGTTGACTTCTAAGGCCCTGACTATTCAATCTGTTGGAGCAACGCCCTAGAGTGAAGCCTAGGTTGCTCGGAATGTAGAAATGACCATAGCTTTCACACTGGTTGCAATTATTCGTTTTATACGATGGAAAAACTGTTGTATTTGTTTTGTATTTTATGCTTCTGGCGTTCACTTCCAAGGCCCTAACTATTCGATCTGGTGGAACAACGCCCTAGGGTGAAGCCTAGGCTGCCCGGAACGTAGAAATGACCATAACTTTTACTCTGGTAGCAATTATTCGTTTTATACAATGGAAAAACTGTTCTATTTATTTTGTATTTTATGCTTCGGGCGTTGACTTCTAAGGCCCTAACTGTTTAATCTGGTGGAGCAACGCCCTAGAGTGAAGCCTAGATTGCCCGGAACGTAGAAATGACAATTACTTTCACACTGTTTGCAATTATTCCTGTTATACGATGCAAAAGCTGTTGTATTTATATCGTATTTTATGCTTCTGGCGTTGACTTCTATGGCCCTAGCTATTCGATCTAGTGGAGCAACGCCCTAGAGTGAAGCCTAGGTTGCCCGGAACGTAGAAGTGACCATCACTTTCAAACTGGTTGCAATTAATCCTGTTATACGATGGAAAAACTGTTGTATTTTTATTGCATTTTATGCTTCGGGCGTTGACTTCTAAGGCCCTAACTATTCAATCTGTTGGAGCTACGCCCTAGAGTGAAGTCTAGGTTCTTCGGAATGTAGAAATGACCATAACTTTCACACTGGTTGCAATTATTCGTTTTATACGATGGAAAAACTGTTGTATTTATATTGTATTTTATGATTCGGGCGTTGACTTCTAAGGCCCTAACTATTCGATCTGGTAGAGCAACGCCCTAGAGTGAAGCCTAGGTTGCCCGGAACGTAGAAATGACCATAACTTTCACACTGGTTGCTATTATTCGTTTTATACGATGGAAAAACTGTTATACTTATATTGTACATTATGCTTCTGGCGTTGACTTCTAAGGACCTAACTATTCGATCTGGTGGAGCAACGCTCTCGAGTAAACCCTAGGTTGCTCGGAATGTAGAAATAACCATAGCTTTCACACTGGTTGCAATTACTCGTTTTATACGATGGAAAAACTGTTGTATTTATATTGTATTTTATGCTTCTGGCGTTCACTTCTTAGGCCCTAACTATTCGATCTGGTGGAACAACGCCCTAGGGTGAAGCCTAGGTGGCCCGGAACGTAGAAATGACCATAACTTTTACACTGGTAACAATTATTCGTTTTATACAATGGAAAAACTGTTCTATTTATTTTGTATTTTATTCTTCGGGCGTTGACTTCTAACGCCCTAACTGTTTGATCTGGTGGAGCAACGCCCTAGAGTGAAGCCTAGGTTGCCCGGAACGTAGAAATGACAATTACTTTCACACTGGTTGCTATTATTCGTTTTATACGATGGAAAAACTGTTATATTTATATTGTATTCTATGCTTCTGGCGTTGACTCCTTAGGCCCTAACTATTCAATCTGGTGGAGCAATGCCTCAGAGTTAAGTCTAGGATGCCCGAAACGCCGAAATGGTCATTACTTTCACGCATGTTGCAATTATTCCGGTTATACGATGAAAAGACTGTTGTATTTTTATTGTATTTTATGCTTCAGGCGTAGGCTTCTAAGGCCGTAGCTATTCGATATGGTGGAGCCCCGCCCTAGAGTGAAGCCTAGGTTGCTCGGAATATAGAAATGACCATAATTTTCACACTGGTTGCAATTATTCGTTTTCTACGAGGGAAAAACTGTTGTATTTATATCGTATTTTTATGCTTCTGGCGTTGACTTCTAAGGACCTAACTATTCGATCTGGTGGAGCAACGCCCTAGAGTGAAGCCTAGGTTGCCCGGAACGTAGAAATGACCATAACTTTTACACTGGTATCAATTATTCGTTTTATACAATGGAAAAACCGTTCCATTTATTTTGTATTTTATGCTTCGTGCGTTGACTTCTAAGGCCCTAACTGTTTGATCTGGTGGAGCAACGCCCTAGAGTGAAGCATAGATTGCCCGGAACGTAGAAATGACAATTACTTGCACACTGTTTGCAATTATTCCTTTTATACGGTGGAAAAGCTGTTGTATTTATATTGTATTTTATGCCTCTGGCGTTGACTTCTAAGGCCCTAGCTATTCGATCTAGTGGAGCAACGCCCTACAGTGAAGCCTAGGTTGCCCGGAACGTAGAAATGACCATCACTTTCAAACTGGTTGCAATTAATCCTGTCATACGATTGATAAACTGTTGTATTTTTATTGCATTTTATGCTTCGGACGTTGACTTCTAAGGCCCTGACTATTCAATCTGTTGGAGCAACGCCCTAGAGTGAAGCCTAGGTTGCTCGGAATGTAGAAATGACCATAACTTTCACACTGGTTGCAATTATTCGTTTTATACGATGGAAAAACTGTTGTATTTATATTGTATTTTATGCTTCTGGCTTTCACTTCTTAGGCCCTAGCTATTCGATCTGGTGGAACAACGCCCTGGGGTGAAGCCTAGGTTGCCCGGAACGTAGAAATGACCATAACTTTTACACTGGTAGCAATTATTCGTTTTATACCATGGAAAAACTGTTGTATTTATTTTGTATTTTATGCTTCAGGCGATGACTTCTAACGCCCTAACTGTCTGATCTGGTGGAGCAACGCCCTAGAGTGAAGCCTAGGTTGCCCGGAACGTAGAAATGACCATTACTTTCACACTGTTTGCAGTTATTCCTTTTATACGATGGAAAAGCTGTTGTATTTATATCGTATTTTATGCTTCTGGCGTTGACTTCTAAGGCCCTAGCTATTCGATCTAGTGGAGCAACGCCCTAGAGTGAAGCCTAGGTTGCCCGGAACGTAGAAATGACCATCACTTTCAAACTGGTTGCAATTATTCGTTTTATACGATGGAAAAACTGTTGTATTTATATTGTATTTTATGCTTCTGGCGTTGACTTCTAAGGACCTGACTATTCGATCTGGTGGAGCAACGCCCTACAGTGACGCCTAGGTTGCCCGGAACGTAGATATGACCATAACCTTCACACTGGTTGCAAATTATTCCTGCTATACGATGGAAAAGCTGTTGTATTTTTATTGCATTTTATGCTTCGGGCATTGACTCCTAAGGCCCTAACTATGCAATGTGTTGGAGCAACGCCCTAGGGGGAAGCCTAGGTTGCCCGGAACGTAGAAATGACCATAACTTTCACACTGGTTGCAATTATTCGTTTTATACGATGGAAAAGCTGTTGTATTTATTTTGTATTTAATGCTTCGGGCGTTGGCTTCTATGGCCCTAACTGTTTGATCTGGTGGACCAACGCCCTAGAGTGAAGCCTAGGTTGCCCGGAACGTAGAAATGACCATAACTTTTACACTGGTAGCAATTATTCGTAATATGCAATGGAAAAACTGTTCTATTTATTATGTATTTTATGCTTCGTGCGTTGACTTCTAAGGCCCTAACTGTTTGATCTGGTGGAGCAACGCCCTAGAGTGAAGCATAGATTGCCCGGAACGTAGAAATGACAATTACTTGCACACTGTTTGCAATTATTCCTTTTATACGATGCAAAAGCTGTTGTATTTATATCGTATTTTATGCTTCTGGCGTTGACTTCTAAGGACCTAACTATTCGATCTGGTGGAGCAACGCCCTAGAGTGAAGCCTAGGTTGCTCGGAATGTAGAAATAACCATAACTTTCACACTGTTTGCAATTATTCGTTTTTTACAATGGAAAAGCTGTTGTATTTATATTGTATTTTATGCCTCTGGCGTTGACTTCTAAGGCCCTAGCTATTCGATCTAGTGGAGCAACGCCCTACAGTGAAGCCTAGGTTGCCCGGAACGTAGAAATGACCATCACTTTCAAACTGGTTGCAATTAATCCTGTCATACGATTGATAAACTGTTGTATTTTTATTGCATTTTATGCTTCGGACGTTGACTTCTAAGGCCCTGACTATTCAATCTGTTGGAGCAACGCCCTAGAGTGAAGCCTAGGTTGCTCGGAATGTAGAAATGACCATAGCTTTCACACTGGTTGCAATTATTCGTTTTATATGATGGAAAAACTGTTGTATTTATATTGTATTTCATGCTTCTGGCGTTCACTTCTTAGGCCCTAACTATTCGACCTGGTGGAACAACGGCCTAAGGTGAAGCCTAGGTTGCCCGCAACGTAGAAATGGCCATAACTTTTACACAGGTAGCAATTATACGTTTTATACAATGGAAAAACTGTTCTATTTATTTTGTATTTAATGCTTCGTGCGTTGACTTCTAAGGCCCTAACTGTTTGACCTGGTGGAGCAACGCCCTAGAGTGAAGCCTAGATTGCCCGGAACGTAGAAATGACAATTACTTTCACACTGTTTGCAATTATTCCTTTTATACGATGCAAAAGCTGTTGTATTTATATCGTATTTTATGCTTCTGGCGTTGACTTCTAAGGCCCAAACTATTCAATCTGTTGGAGCAACGCCCTAGAGTGAAGCCTAGGTTGCTCGGAATGTAGAAATGACCATAACTTTCACACTGGTTGCAATTATTCGTTTTATACGATGGAAAAACTGTTGTATTTATATTGTATTTTATGCTTCTGGCTTTCACTTCTTAGGCCCTAACTATTCGATCTGGTGGAACAACGCCCTGGGGTGAAGCCTAGGTTGCCGGGAACGTAGAAATGACCATAACTTTTACACTGGTAGCAATTATTCGTTTTATACCATGGAAAAACTGTTCTATTTATTTTGTATTTTATGCTTCAGGCGTTGACTTCTAACGCCCTAACTGTTTGATCTGGTGGAGCAACGCCCTAGAGTGAAGCCTAGGTTGCCCGGAACGTAGAAATGACCATTACTTTCACACTGTTTGCAGTTATTCCTTTTATACGATGGAAAATCTGTTGTATTTATATTGTATTTTATGCTTCTGGCGTTCACTTCTTAGGCCCTAACTATTCGATCTGGTGGAACAACGCCCTAGGGTGAAGTCTAGGTTGCCCGGAACGTAGAAATGATCATAACTTTTACACTGGTAGCAATTATCCGTTTTATACAATGGAAAAACTGTTCTATTTATTTTGTATTTTATGCTTCGGTCGTTGACTTCTAAGGCCCTAACTGTTTGATCTGGTGGAGCAACGTCCTAGAGTGAAGCCTAGGTTGCCCGGAACGTAGAAATGACCATTACTTTCACACTGTTTGCAATTATTCCTTTTATACGATGGAAAAGCTGTTGTATTTATATCGTATTTTATGCTTCTGGCGTTGACTTCTATGGCCCTAGCTATTCGATCTAGTGGAGCAACGCCCTAGAGTGAAGCCTAGGTTGCCCGGAACCTAGAAATGACCATCACTTTCAAACTGGTTGCAATTAATCCTGTTATACGATGGAAAACCTGTTGTATTTTTATTGCATTTTATGCTTCTGGCGTTCACTTCTTAGGCCCTAACTATTCGATCTGGTGGAACAACGCCCTAGGGTGAAGCCTAGGTTGCCCGGAACGTAGAAATGACCATAACTTTTACACTGGTAGCAATTGTACGTTTTATACAATGGAAAAACTGTTGTATTTGTATTGTATTTTATGCTTCTGGCGTTGACTTCTTAGGCCCTAACTATTCGATCTGGTGGAGCAATGCCTCAGAGTTAAGTCTAGGATGCCCGAAACGCCGAAATGATCATTACTTTCACGCTTGTTGCAATTATTGCTGTTATACGATGAAAAGACCGTTGTATTTTTATTGTATTTTATGCTTCAGGCGTAGGCTTCTAAGGCCGTAGCTATTGGATATGGTGGAGAACCGCCCTAGAGTGAAGCCTAGGTTGCTCGGAATATAGAAATGACCATAACTTTCACACTGGTTGCAATTATTCGTTTTCTACGATGGAAAAACTGTTGTATTTATATTGTATTTTATGCTTCTGGCGTCCACTTCTTAGGGCCTAACTATTCGATCTGATGGAATAATGCCCTAGGGTGAAGCCTAGGTTGCCCGGAACGTAAAAATGACCATAACTTTTACACAGGTAGCAATTATTCGTTTTATACAATGGAAAAACTGTTCTATTTATTTTGTATTTTATGCTTCGGGCGTTGAGTTCTTTGGCCCTAACAATTCGATCTGGTGGAGCAACACCCTAGAGTGAAGCATAGGTTCCCTGGAACGTACAAATGACCATCACTTTCACACGGGTTGCAATTATTCCTGTTATAGGATGGAAAGACTGTTGCATTTTTATTGCATTTTATGCTTCTGGCGTTCACTTCTTAGGCCCTGACTATTCGACCTGGTGGAACAACGCCCTAGGGTGAAGCCTAGGTTGCTCGGAATGTAGAAATGACCATAGCTTTCACACTGGTTGCAATTATTCGTTTTATACGATGGAAAAACTGTTGTATTTATATTGTATTTTATGCTTCTGGCGTTGACTTCTTAGGCCCTAACTATTCGACCTGGTGGAACAACGCCCTAGGGTGAAGCCTGGGTTGCCCGGAACGTAGAAATGACCATAACTTTTACACTGGTAGCAATTATTCGTTTTATACAATGGAAAAACTGTTCTATTTATTATGTATTTTATGCTTCGTGCGTTGACTTCTAAGGCCCTAACTGTTTGATCTGGTGGAGCAACGCCCTAGAGTGAAGCCTAGATTGCCCGGAACGTAGAAATGACAATTACTTTCACACTGTTTGCAATTATTCCTTTTATACGATGCAAAACCTGTTGTATTTTTATTGCATTTTATGCTTCTGGCGTTCACTTCTTAGGCCCTAACTATTCGATCTGGTGGAACAACGCCCTAGGGTGAAGCCTAGGTTGCCCAGAACGTAGAAATGACCATAACTTTTACACTGGTAGCAATTATACGTTTTATACAATGGAAAGACTGTTGTATTTATATTGTATTTTATGCTTCTGGCGTTGACTTCTTAGGCGCTAACTATTCGATCTGGTGGAGCAATGCCTCAGAGTTAAGTCTACGATGCCCGAAACGCCGAAATGATCATTACTTTCACGCTTGTTGCAATTATTCCTGTTATACGATGAAAAGACCGTTGTATTTTTATTGTATTTTATGCTTCAGGCGTAGGCTTCTAAGGCCGTAGCTATTGTATATGGTGGAGCACCGCAATAGAGTGAACCCAAGGTTGCTCGGAATATAGAAATGACCATAACTTCCACACTGGTTGCAATTATTCGTTTTCTACGATGGAAAAACTGTTGTATTTGTATTGTATTTTATGCCTCTGGCGATGACTTCTTTGGCCCTAACAATTCGATCTGGTGGAGCAGCGCCCTAGAGTGAAGCCTAGGTTGCTCGGAATGTAGAAATAACCATCACTTTCAAACTGGTTGCAATTAATCCTGTTATACGATGGAAAAACTGTTGTATTTTTATTGCATTTTATGCTTCGGGCGTTGACTTCTAAGGCCCTGACTATTCAATCTGTTGGAGCAACGCCCTAGAGTGAAGCCTAGGTTGCTCGGAATGTAGAAATGACCATAGCATTCACACTGGTTGCAATTATTCGTTTTACATGATGGAAAAACTGTTGTATTTATATTGTTTTTTATGCTTCTGGCGTTCACTTCTTAGGCCCTAACTATTCGATCTGGTGGAACAACGGCCTAAGGTGAAGCCTAGGTTGCCCGCAACGTAGAAATGGCCATAACTTTTACACAGGTAGCAATTATTCGTTCTATACAATGGAAAAACTGTTCTATTTATTTTGTATTTTATGCTTCAGGCGTTGACTTCTAAGGACCCGACTATTCGATCTAGTGGAGCAGCGCCCTAGCGTGAAGCCTAGGTTGCCCGGAACGTAGAAATGACCATCGCTTTCAAACTGGTTGCAATTAATCCTGTTATACGATGGAAAAACTGTTGTATTTTTATTGCATTTTATGCTTCGGGCGTTGACTTCTAAGACCCTGACTATTCAATCTGTTGGAGCAACGCCCTAGAGTGAAGCCTAGGTTGCTCGGAATGTAGAAATGACTATAGCTTTCACACTGGTTGCAATTATTCGTTTTATACGATGGAAAAACTGTTGTATTTATATTGTATTTTATGCTTCTGGCGTTCACTTCTTAGGCCCTAACTATTCGATCTGGTGGAACAACGCCCTAGGGTGAAGCCTAGGTTGCCCGGAACGTAGAAGTGACCATATCTTTTACACTGGTAGCAATTATTCGTTTTATACAATGGAAAAACTGTTGTATTTATTTTGTATTTTATGCTTCGGGCATTGACTTCTAAGGCCCTAACTGTTTGATCTGGTGGAGCAACGCCCTAGGGTTAAGCCTAGGTTGCCCGGAACGTAGAAATGACCATTACATTCACACTGTTTGCAATTGTTCCTTTTATACGATGGAAAAGCTGTTGTACTTATTTTGTATTTTATGCTTCTGGCGTTGACTTCTTAGGCCCTAACTATTCGATCAGGTGGAGCGATGCCTCAGAGTTAAGTCTAGGATGCCCGAAACGCCGAAATGATCATTACTTTCACGCTTGTTGTAATTATTCCTGTTATAGGATGGAAAGACTGTTGTATATTTATTGTATTTTATACTTCAGGCGTTGACTTCTGAGACCGTAGCTATTCGATGTGGTGGAAGAACGCCATACAGTGAAGCCTAGGTTGCCCGAAACGTAGAAATGACCATTACTTTCACACTGTTTGCAATTATTCCTTTTATACGATGGAAAAGCTGTTGTATTTATATCGTATTTTATGCTTCTGGCGTTAACTTCTAAGGACCTAACTATTCGGTATGGTGGAGCAACGCCCTAGAATGAAGCCTAGGTTGCTCGGAATGTAGAAATGACCATAACTTTCACACTGGTTGCAATTATTCGTTTTATACGATGGAAAAACTGATGCATCTTTATCGTATTTTGTGCTTCTGGCGTTGACTTCTTAGGCCGTAACTATTCGATCTGGTGGAGCACCGCCCTGGAGTGAAACCTAGGTTGCCCGGAACGTAGAAGTGACCACTACTATCACACTGGTTGCAAATTATTCCTGCTATACGATGGAAAAGCTGTTGTATTTTTATTGCAGTTTATGCTTCGGGCATTGAATTCTAAGGCCCTAACTATTCAATCTGTTGGAGCAACGCCCAAGCCTGAAGCCTAGGCTGCCCGGAACGTAGAAATGACCATAACTTTCACACTGGTTGCAATTATTTGTTTTATACGATGGAAAAGCTGTTGTATTTATATCGTATTTTATGCTTCTGGCGTTCACTTCTTAAGCCCTAACTATTCGATCTGGTGGTACAACGCCCTAGGGTGAAGCCTAGGTTGCCCGGAACGTAGAACTGACCATAACTTTTACACTGTCAGCAATTATTCTTTTTATACAATGGAAAAACCGTTCTATTTATTTTGTACTTTATGCTTCGGGCGTTGACTTGTAAGGCCCTAACTGTTTGATCTGGTGGAGCATCGCCGTAGAGTGAAGCCTAGGTTGCCCGGAACGTAGAAATGACAATAACTTTCACACTGGTTGCTATTATTCGTTTTATACGATGGAAAAACTGTTATATTTATATTGTATTTAAGCTTCTGGCGTTGACTTCTGAGGCCGCTGCTATTCGATGTGGTGGAAGAACGCCATAGAGTGAAGCCTAGGTAGCCCGGATCGTAGAAATGTCCATATCTTTCACACTGTTTGCAATTTTTCGTTTTATACGATGGAAAAACTGTTTTATTTATTTTGTATTTTATGCTTCGGGCGTTGACTTCTAAGGCAGTAACTATTCGATCTGGTTGAACAGCGGCCTAGGGTGAAGCCTAGGTTGCCCGGAACGTAGAAATGACCATAACTTTTACACTGGTAGCAATTATTCGTTTTATACAATGGAAAAACTGTTCTATTTATTTTGTACTTAATGTTTCGGGCGTTGACTTCTAAGACCCTAACTGTTTGATCTGGTGGAGCAACGCCCTAGAGTGAAGCCTAGGTTGCCCGGAACGTAGAAATGACCATAACTTTCACACTGGTTACAATTATTTGTTTTATACGATGGAAAAGCTGTTGTATTTATATCGTATTTTATGCTTCTGGCGTTGACTTCTTAGGCCCTAACTATTCCATCTGGTGGAACAACGCCCTAGGGTAAAGCCCAGGTTGCGCGGAACGTAGAAATGACCATAACTTTCACACTGGTAGCAATTATTCATTTTGTACGATGGAAAAACTGTTTTATTTATTTTGTATTTTATGCTTCGGGCGTTGACTTCTAAGGCCCTAACTATTCGATATGGTGGAGCAACGCCCTAGAGTGAAGCCTAGGTCGCCCGGAACGTAGAAATGACCATAACTCTCACACTGGTTGCTATCATTCGTTTTATACGATGGAAGAACTGTTATATTTATATTGTATTTTATGCTTCTGGCGTTGACTTCTTAGGCCCTAACTGTTCGATCTGGTAGAGCAACGCCCTAGAGTGAAGCCTAGGTTGCCCGGTACGTAGAAATGACCATAACTTTAACACTGGTAGCAATTATTCGTTTTATACGATGGAAAAACTGTTTTATTTATTTTGTATTTTATGCTTCGGGCGTTGACTTCTAAGGCCCTAACTATTCAATCTGTTGGAGCAAAGCCCTAGGGTGAAGCCTAGGTTGCTCGGAAAGTAGAAATGACCATAAGTTTCATACTGGTTGCAATTATTTGTTTTATACGATGGAAAAACTGTTGTATTTATATTGTATTTTATGCTTCTGGCGTTGACTTCTCAGGCCCTAATTATTCGATCTGGTGGAGCAATGCCTCAGAGTTAAGTCTAGGATGTCCGAAACGCCGAAATGATCATTACTTTCACGCTTGTTGTAGTTATTCCTGTTATGCGATGAAAAGACTGTTGTATTTTTATTGTATTTTATGCTTCAGGCATGGACTTCTGGGGCCGTAGCTATTCGATGTGGTGGAAGAACGCCATACAGTTAATCCTAGGTTGCCCGAACGTAGAAATGACCATTACTTTCACACTGTTTGCAATTATTCCTTTTATTCGATGGAAAAGCTGTTGTATTTATATCGTATTTTATGCTTCTGGCGTTGACTTCTAAGGACCTAACTATTCGGTCTGGTGGAGCAACGCCCTAGAGTGAAGCCTAGGTTGCCCGGAACGTAGAATAGACCATATCTTTCACACTGGTTGCTATTATTCGTTTTATACGACGGAAAAACTGTTGTATTTATATTGTATTTTATGCTTCTGGCGTTCACTTCCTATGCCCTAACTATTCGATCTGGTGGAACAACGACCTAGGGTGAAGCCTAGGTTGACCGGAACGTAGAAGTGACCATAGCTTTTACACTGGTAGCAATTATTCGTTTTATACAATGGAAAAACCGTTCTATTTATTTTGTATTTTATGCTTCGGGCGTTGACTTCTAAGGCCCTAGCTATTCAATCTGTTGGAGCAACGCCCTAGGGTGAAGCCTAGGTTGCTCGGAAAGTAGAAATGACCATAAGTTTCATACTGGTTGCAATTAATCGTTTTATACGATGGAAAAACTGTTGTATTTATATTGTATTTTATGCTTGTGGCGTTGACTTCTAAGGCCCTAGTTATTCGAATTGGTGGAGCAATGCCTCAGAGTTAAGTCTAGGATCCCCGAAACGCCGGAATGATCATTACCTTCACGCTTGATGCAATTATTCCTGTTATACGATGATAAGACTGTTGTATTTTTATTGTATTTTATGCTTCAGGCGTGGACTTCTGAGGCCGTAGCTATTCGATGTGGTGGAGGAACGCCATACAGTGAAGCCTAGGTTGCCCGGAACGTAGAAATGTCCATCACTTTCACACGGGTTGCAATTATTCCTGTTATAGGATGGAAAGACTGTTGTATTTATATCGTATTTTATGCTTCTGGCGTTGACTTCTGAGGCCCTAACTATTCGATCAGGTGGAGCGATGCCTCAGAGTTAAGTATAGGATGCCCGAAACGCCGAAATGATCATTACTTTCACGCTTGTTGTAATTATTCCTGTTGTAGGATGGAAAGACTGTTGTATATTTATTGTATTTTATACTTCAGGCGTTGACTTCTGAGGCCGTAGCTATTCGATGTGGTGGAAGAACGCCATACAGTGAAGCCTAGATTGCCCGAAACGTAGAAATGACCATTACTTTCACACTGTTTGCAATTATTCCTTTTATACGATGGAAAAGCTGTTGTATTTATATCGTATTTTATGCTTCTGGCGTTGACTTCTAAGGACCTAACTATTCGGTCTGGTGGAGCAACGGCCTAGAATGAAGCCTACGTTGCTCGGAATGTAGAAATGACCATAACTTTCACACTGGTTGCAATTATTCGTTTTATACGATGGAAAAACTGTTGCATCTTTATCGTATTTTGTGCTTCTGGCGTTGACTTCTTAGGCCATAACTATTCGATCTGGTGGAGCACCGCCCTGGAGTGAAACCTAGGCTGCCCAGAACGTACAAATGACCACTACTATCACACTGGTTGCAAATTATTCCTGCTATACGATGGAAAAGCTGTTGTATTTTTATTGCAGTTTATGCTTCGGGCATTGAATTCTAAGGCCCTAACTATTCAATCTGTTGGAGCAACGCCCAAGCGTGAAGCCTAGGTTGCCCGGAACGTAGAAATGACCATAACTTTCACACTGGTTGCAATTATTTGTTTTATACGATGGAAAAGCTGTTCTATTTATTTTGTATTTTATGCTTCGGGCGTTGACTTCTAAGGCCCTAGCTATTCAATCTGTTGGAGCAACGCCGTAGAGTGAAGCCTAGGTTGCCCGGAACGTAGAAATGACCATAACTTTCACACTGGTTGCTATTATTCGTTTTATACGATGGAAAAACTGTTATATTTATATTGTATTTAAGCTTCTGGCGTTGACTTCTGAGGCCGCTGCTATTCGATGTGGTGGGAGAACGCCATAGAGTGAAGCCTAGGTAGCCCCTGATCGTAGAAATGTCCATATCTTTCACACTGCTTGCAATTTTTCGTTTTATACGATGGAAAAACTGTTTTATTTATTTTGTATTTTATGCTTCGGGCGTTGACTTCTAAGGCCCTAACTATTCGATCTGGTGGAACAGCGGCCTAGGGTGAAGCCTAGGTTGCCCGGAACGTAGAAATGACCATAACTTTTACACTGGTAGCAATTATTCGTTTTATACAATGGAAAAACTGTTCTATTTATTTTGTACTTAATGCTTCGGGCGTTGACTTCTAAGACCCTGACTGTTTGATCTGGTGGAGCAACGCCCTAGAGTGAAGCCTAGGTTGCCCGGAACGTAGAAATGACCATAACTTACACACTGGTTGCTATTATTCGTTTTATATGATGGAAAATCTGTTGTATTTATATTGTATTTTATGCTTCTGGCGTTCACTACTTAGGCCCTATCAATTCGATCTGGAGGAACAACGGCCTAGGGTGAAGCCTAGTTTGCCCAGAACGTCGAAATGACCATAACTTTTACACTGGCAGCAATTATTCGTTTTATACAATGGAAGAACTGTTCTATTTATTTTGTATTTAATGCTTCGGGCGTTGACTTCTAAGGCCCCAACTGTTTGATCTGGTGGAGCAACGCCCTAGAGTGAAGCCTAGGTTGCCTGGAACGTAGAAATGACCATCACTTTCACACAGGTTGCAATTATTCCTGTTATAGGATGGAAAGACTGTTGTATTTTTATTGTATTTTATACTTCAGGCGTTGACATCTGAGGTCGTAGCTATTCGATGTGGTGGAAGAACGCCACACAGTGAAGCCTAGGTTGCCCGGAACGTAGAAATGACCACTACTTTCACACTGTTTGCAATTATTCATTTAATACGATGGAAATGCTGTTGTATTTATTACGTATTTTATGCTTCGGGCGTTTATTTCTTAGGCCCTAACGTTTCGATCTGGTGGAGCAACGCCCGACTGTGAAGCCAAGGTTGCCCGGAACGTAGAAATGACCATAACTTTTACACTGGTAGCAATTATTCGTTTTATACAATGGAAAAACTGTTCTATTTATTTTGTATTTAATGCTTCGGGCGTTGACTTCTAAGGCCCTAACTGTTTGATCTGGTGGGGCAACGCCCTAGAGTGAAGCCTAGGTTGCCTGGAACGTTGAAATGACCATACCTTTCACACGGGTTGCAATTATTCCTGTTATAGGATGGAAAGACTGTTGTATTTTTATTGTATTTTATACATCAGGCGTTGACTTCTGAGGCCGTAGCTATCCGATGTGGTGGAGGAACGCCATACAGTGAAGCCTAGGTTGCCCGGAACGTAGAAATGACCATAACTTTCACACTGGTTGCAAATGATTCCTGCTATACGATGGAAAAACTGTTGTATTTTTATTGCATTTTATGCTTCTGGCGTTCACTTCTTAGGCCCTAACTATTCGATCTGGTGGAACAACGCCCTAGGGTGAAGCCTAGGTTGCCCGGAACGTAGAAATGACCATAGCTTTTACACTCGTAGCAATTATTCGTTTTATACAATGGAAAAACCGTTCTATTTATTTTGTATTTTATGCTTCGGGCGTTGACTTCTAAGGCCCTAACTATTCAATCTGTTGGAGCAAAGCCCTAGGGTGAAGCCTAGGTTGCTCGGAAAGTAGAAATGACCATAAGTTTCATACTGGTTGCTATCATTCGTTTTATATGGTGGAAAATCTGTTGCATTTATATTGTATTTTATCCTTATGGCGTTCAATTCTAAGTCCCTAGCTATTCGATCTGGTGGAGCAACGCCCCAGAGTGAAACCTAGGTTACCCGGAACGTAGTATTGTCCAGTACTTTCATACTGTTTGCAGTTATTCCTGTTATACGATGGAACAACTTTTGCATCTTTATTGTATTTTATGCTTCTGGCGTTGACTTCTAAGGCCCTAGCTATTCGATTTGGTGGAGCACCGCCCTAGAGCGAAGTCTTGGTTGCACGGAACGTAGAAATGACCATAACTTCCACACTGGTTGCAATTATTCCTTTTATACGATGGAAAAGCTGTTGTATTTATAACGTTTTTTATGCTTCTGGCGTTGACTTCTTAGGCCCTAACTATTCCATCTGGTGGAACAACGCCCTAGGGTAAAGCCCAGATTGCGCGGAACGTAGAAATGACCATAACTTTCACACTGGTAGCAATTTTTCGTTTTATACGATGGAAAAACTGTTTTATTTATTTTGTATTTTAAGCTTCGGGCGCTGACTTCTAAGGCCCTAACTATTCGATCTGCTGGAGCAACGCCATAGAGTGAAGCCTAGGTTGCCCGGAACGTAGAAATGACCATAACTTTCACACTGGTTGCAATTATTCGTTTTATACGATGGAAAAGCTGTGGCATCTTTATTGTATTTTATTCATCTGGGGCTGACTACTAAGGCCGTAGCTATTAGATGTGGTGGAGCAACGCCCTAGAGTGACGCCTAGGTTGCCGGGAACGTAGAAATGACCATTACTTTCACAATGTTTGCAATTATTCATTTTATACGATGGAAAAACTTTTGTACTTATATTGTATTTTATTCTTCTGGCGTTGACTTCTTAGGCCCTAACTATTCGATCTTGTGGAACAACGCCCGAGAGTGAAGCCTAGGTTGCCTCGAACGTAGAAATGACCATCACTTTCACACCGGTTGCAATTATTCCTGTTATAGAATGGAAAGACTGTTGTATTTTTATTGTAGTTTATACTTCAGGCGTTGACTTCTGAGGCCGTAGCTATTCGATGTGGTGGAAGAACGCCATACAGTGAAGCCTAGGTTGCCCGGAACGTAGAAATGACCATAAGTGTCATACTGGTTGCAATTATTCGGTTTATACGATGGAAAAACTGTTGTATTTATATTGTATTTTATGCTTCTGGCGTTCACTTCTTAGGCCCTAACTATTCGATCTGGTGGAACAACACCCTAGGGTGAAGCCTAGGTTGCCCGGAACGTAGGAATGACCATAGCTTTTACACTGGCAGCAATTATTCGTTTTATACAATGGAAGAACCATTCTATTTATTTTGTATTTTATGCTTCTGGCGTTGACTTCTTAGGCCTTAACTATTCGATCTGGTGGAACAACGCCGTAGAGTGAAGCCTAGGTTGCCCGGAACGTAGAAATGACCATCACTTTCACACGGGTTGCAATTATTCCTGTTATAGGATGGAAAGACTGTTGTATTTTTATTTTATTTTATTCTTCTGGTGTTGACTTCTTAGGCCCTAACTATTCGATCTTGTGGAACAACGCCGTAGAGTGAAGCCTAGGTTGCCCGGAACGTAGAAATGACCATTACTTTCACACTGGTAGCAATTATTCATTTTATACGATGGAAAAACTGTTTTATTTATTTTGTATTTTATGCTTCGGGCGTTGACTTCTAAGGCCCTAACTGTTCGATCTGGTAGAGCAACGCCCTAGAGTGAAGCCTAGGTTGCCCGGTACGTAGAAATGACCATAACTTTAACACTGGTAGCAATTATTCGTTTTATACGATGGAAAAACTGTTTTATTTATTTTGTATTTTATGCTTCGGGCGTTGACTTCTAAGGCCCTAACTATTCCATCTGGTGGAGCAACGCCCTAGAGTGCAGCCTAGGTTGACCGGAACGTAGAAATGACCACAACTTTTACACTGGTAGCAATTATTCGTTTTATACGATGGAAAAACTGTTCTATTTATTTTGTATTTAATGCTTCGGGCGTTGACTTCTAAGGCCCTGACTGTTTGATCTGGTGGAGCAACGCCCTAGAGTGAAGCCTAGGTTGCCCGGAACGTAGAAATGACCATAACTTTCACACGGGTTGCAATTATTCCTGTTATAGGATGGAAAGACTGTTGTATTTTTATTGTATTTTATTCTTCTGGTGTTGACTTCTTAGGACCTAACTATTCGATCTGGTGGAACAACGCCGTAGAGTGAAGCCTAGGTTGCCCGGAACGTAGAAATAACCATTACTTTCACACTGGTAGCAATTATTCGTTTTATACGATGGAAAAACTGTTTTATTTATTTTGTATTTTATGCTTCGGGCGTTGACTTCTAAGGCCCTAACTATTCCATCTGGTGGAGCAACGCCCTAGAGTGCAGCCTAGGTTGACCGGAACGTAGAAATGGCCATAACTTTTACACTGGTAGCAATTATTCGTTTTATAAGATGGAAAAACTGTTCTATTTATTTTGTATTTAATGCTTCGGGCGTTGACTTCTAAGGCCCTAACTATTCAATCTGTTGGATCAAAGCCCTAGGGTGAAGCCTAGGTTGCTCGGAAAGTAGAAATGACCATAAATTTCATACTGGTTGCAATTACTTGTTTTATACGATGGAAAAACTGTTGTATTTATATTGTATTTTATGCTTCTGGCGTTGACTTCTCAGGCCCTAATTATTCGACCTGGTGGAGCAATGCCTCAGAGTTAAGTCTAGGATGTCCGAAACGCCGAAATGATCATTACTTTCACGCTTGTTGTAATTATACCTGTTATGCGATGAAAAGACCGTTGTATTTTTATTGTATTTTATGCTTCAGGCGTGGACTTCTGAGGCCGTAGCTATTCGATGTGGTGGAAGAACGCCATACAGTGAAGCCTAGGTTGCCCGGAACGTAGAAATGACCACTACTTTCACACTGTTTGCAATTATTCATTTAATACGATGGAAATGCTGTTGTATTTATATCGTATTTTATGCTTCGGGCGTTGATTTGTTAGACCCTAACATTTCGATCTGGTGGAGCAACGCCCGACAGTGAAGCCAAGGTTCCCCGGAACATAGAAACGACCATAACTTTTACACTGGTAGCAATTATTCGTTTTATACAATGGAAAAACTGTTCTATTTATTTTGTATTTAATGCTACGGGCGTTGACTTCTAAGGCCCTAACTGTTTGATCTGGTGGAGCAACGCCCTAGAGTGAAGCCTAGGTTGCCTGGAACGTAGAAATGACCATCCCTTTCACACGGGTTGCAATTATTCCTGCTATAGGATGGAAAGACTGTTGTATTTTTATTGTATTTTATACATCAGGCGGTGACTTCTGAGGCCGTAGCGATCCGATGTGGTGGAAGAACGCCATACAGTGAAGCCTAGGTTGCCCGGAACGTAGAAATGACCATAACTTTCACAGTGGTTGCAATTATTTGTTTTATACGATGGAAAAGCTGTTGTATTTAAATCGTATTTTATGCTTCTGGCGTTGACTTTTTAGGCCCTAACTATTCCATCTGGTGGAACAACGCCCTAGAGCAAAGCCCAGGTTGCGCAGAACGTAGAAATGACCATAACTTTCACACTGGTAGCTATTATTCGTTTGATACAATGGAAGAACTGTTCTATTTATTTTGTATTTTATGCTTCTGGCGTTGACTTCTTAGGCCTTAACTATTGGATCTGGTGGAACAACGCCGTAGAGTGAAGCCTAGGTTGCCCGGAACGTAGAAATGACCACTACTATCACACTGGTTGCAAATTATTCCTGCTATACGATGGAAAAGCTGTTGTATTTTTATTGCATTTTATGCTTCTGGCGTTCACTTCTTAGGCCCTAACTATTCGATCTGGTGGAACAACGGCCTAGGGTGAAGCCTAGGTTGCCCGAACGTAGAAATGACCATTACTTTCACACTGTTTGCAATTATTCCTTTTATACGATGGAAAAGCTGTTGTATTTATATCGTATTTTATGCTTCTGGCGTTGACTTCTAAGGACCTAACTATTCGATCTGGTGGAGCAACGCCCTAGAGTGATGCCTAGGTTGCCCGGAACGTAGAATAGGCCATATCTTTCACACTGGTTGCTATTATTCGTTTTATACGACGGAAAAACTGTTGTATTCATTTTGTATTTAATGCTTCGGTCGTTGACTTCTAAGGCCCTAACTATTCGATCAGGTGGAGCAACGCCCTAGAGTGAAGCCAAGGTTGCTCGAAATGTAGAAATGACCATAACTTTCACACTGGTTGCTATCATTCGTTTTATATAATGGAAAATCTGTTGCATTTATATTGTATTTTATGCTTCTGGCGTTGACTTCTAAGGCTCTAACTATTCGATCAGGTGGAGCAACGCCCTAGAGTGAAGCCTAGGTTGCTCGAAATGTAGAAATGACCATAACTTTCACACTGGTTGCTATCATTCGTTTTATATAATGGAAAATCTGTTGTATTTATATTGTATTTTATGCTTCTGGCGTTCACTTCTTAGGCCCTAACTATTCGATCTGGAGGAACAACGGCCTAGGGTGATGCCTAGTTTGCCCAGAACGTAGAAATGACCATAACTTTTACACTGGCAGCAATTATTCGTTTTATACAATGGAAAAACTGTTCTATTTATTTTGTATTTAATGCTTCGGGCGTTGACTTCTAAGGCCCCAACTGTTTGATCTGGTGGAGCAACGCCCTAGAGTGAAGCCTAGGTTGCCTGGAACGTAGAAATGACCATCACTTTCACACAGGTTGCAATTATTCCTGTTATAGGATGGAAAGACTGTTGCATTTTTATTGTATTTTATACTTCAGGCGTTGACTTCTGAGGCCGTAGCTATTCGATGTGGTGTAAGAACGCCATACAGTGAAGCCTAGGTTGCCCGGAACGTAGAAATGACCACTACTTTCACACTGTTTGCAATTATTCATTTAATACGATGGAAATGCTGTTGTATTTATATCGTATTTTATGCTTCGGGCGTTGATTTCTTAGACCCTAACATTTCGATCTGGTGGAGCAACGCCCGACAGTGAAGCCAAGGTTCCCCGGAACATAGAAACGACCATAACTTTTACACTGGTAGCAATTATTCGTTTTATACAATGGAAAAACTGTTCTATTTATTTTGTATTTAATGCTACGGGCGTTGACTTCTAAGGCCCTAACTGTTTGATCTGGTGGAGCAACGCCCTAGAGTGAAGCCTAGGTTGCCTGGAACGTAGAAATGACCATCCCTTTCACACGGGTTGCAATTATTCCTGCTATAGGATGGAAAGACTGTTGTATTTTTATTGTATTTTATACATCAGGCGGTGACTTCTGAGGCCGTAGCGATCCGATGTGGTGGAAGAACGCCATACAGTGAAGCCTAGGTTGCCCGGAACGTAGAAATGACCATAACTTTCACAGTGGTTGCAATTATTTGTTTTATACGATGGAAAAGCTGTTGTATTTAAATCGTATTTTATGCTTCTGGCGTTGACTTTTTAGGCCCTAACTATTCGATCTGGTGGAGCAACGCCCTAGGGTGAAGCCTAGGTTGCCCGGAACGTCGAAATGACCAGAACTCTCACACTGGTTGCAATCATTCGTTTTATACGATGTAAAAGCTGTTGTATTTATATTGTATTTTATGCTTCTGGCGTTCACTTCTTAGGCCCTAACTATTCGGTCTGGTGGAACAACGGCCCAGGGTGAAGCCTAGGTTGCCCGGAACGTAGAAATGACCATAGCTTTTACACTGGCAGCAATTATTCGTTTTATACAATGGAAAAACCGTTCTATTTATTTTGTATTTTATGCTTCTGGCGTTGACTTCTTAGGCCTTAACTATTCGATCTGGTGGAACAACGCCGTAGAGTGAAGCCTAGGTTGCCCGGAACGTAGAAATGACCATTACTTTCACACTGCTTGCAATTATTCGTTTTATACGATGGAAAAACTGTTGCATCTTTATCGTATTTTATGCTTCTGGCGTTGACTTCTTAGGCCCTAACTATCCGATCTGGTGGAGCAACGCCCTGGAGTGAAAC
The DNA here is from genome assembly GCF_051401765.1 of Calliopsis andreniformis. Taxonomy (NCBI): domain Eukaryota; kingdom Metazoa; phylum Arthropoda; class Insecta; order Hymenoptera; family Andrenidae; genus Calliopsis; species Calliopsis andreniformis. The sequence continues at coordinate 19,382,512 of NW_027480426.1, read as the reverse complement.
CTGGGTTGCCCGGAACGTAGAAATGACCACTACTATCACACTGGTTGCAAATTATTCCTGCTATACGATGGAAAAACTGTTGTATTTTTATTGCATTTTATGCTTCTGGCGTTCCCTTCTTAGGCCCTAACTATTCGATCTGGTGGAACAACGCCCTAGGGTGAAGCCTAGGTTGCCCGGAACGTAGAAATGACCATAGCTTTTACACTCGTAGCAATTATTCGTTTTATACAATGGAAAAACCGTTCTATTTATTTTGTATTTTATGCTTCGGGCGTTGGCTTCTAAGGCCCTAACTATTCAATCTGTTGGAGCAAAGCCCTAGGGTGAAGCCTAGGTTGCTCGGAAAGTAGAAATGACCATAAGTTTCATACTGGTTGCAATTATTCGTTTTATACGTTTGAAAAACTGTTGTATTTATATTGTATTTAATGCTTCTGGCGTTGACTTCTTAGGCCCTAATTATTCGATCCTGTGGAACAACGCCCTAGAGTGAAGCCTAGGTTGCCCGAACGTAGAAATGACCATTTCTTTCACTCTGTATGCAATTATTCCTTTTATACGATGGAAAAGCTGTTGTATTTATATCGTATTTTATGCTTCTGGCGTTGACTTCTTAGGCCGTAACTATTCGATCTGGTGGAGCAACGCCCTGGAGTGAAACCTGGGTTGCCCGGAACGTAGAAATGACCACTACTATCACACTGGTTGCAAATTATTCCTGCTATACGATGGAAAAGCTGTTGTATTTTTATTGCATTTTATGCTTCTGGCGTTCACTTCTTAGGACCTAACTATTCGATCTGGTGGAACAACGCCGTAGAGTGAAACCTAGGTTGCCCGGAACGTAGAATTGACCATTACTTTCACACTGTTTGCAATTATTCCTTTTATACGATGGAAGAGCTGTTGTATTTATATCGTATTTTGTGCTTCTTTCGTTGACTTCTAAGGACCTAACTATTCGATCTGGTGGAGCGACGCCCTAGAGTGAAGCCTAGGTTGCTCGGAAGGTAGAAATGACCATAAGTTGCATACTGGTTGCAATTATTCGTTTTATACGATGGAAAAACTGTTGTATTTATATTGTATTTTATCCTTCTGGCGTTGACTTCTTAGGCCCTAACTATTCGATCTTGTGGAACAACGCCCTAGAGTGAAGCCTAGGTTGCCTCGAACGTAGAAATGACCATCACCTTCTCACGGGTTGCAATTATTCCTGTTATAGAATGGAAAGACTGTTGTATTTTTATTGTATTTTATACTTCAGGCGTTGACTTCTGAGGCCCTAACTATTCGATCTGGTGGAACAACGCCGTAGAGTGAAGCCTAGGTTGCCCGGAACGTAGAAATGACCATTACTTTCACACTGTTTGCAATTATTCCTTTTATACGATGGAACAGCTGTTGTATTTATATCGTATTTTATGCTTCTGGCGTTGACTTCTAAGGACCTAACTATTCGATCTGGTGGAGCAACGCCGTAGAGTGAAGCCTAGGTTGCCCGAACGTAGAAATGACCATAGCTTTTACACTCGTAGCAATTATTCGTTTTATACAATGGAAAAACCGTTCTATTTATTTTGTATTTTATGCTTCGGGCGTTGGCTTCTAAGGCCCTAACTATTCAATCTGTTGGAGCAAAGCCCTAGGGTGAAGCCTAGGTTGCTCGGAAAGTAGAAATGACCATAAGTTTCATACTGGTTGCAATTATTCGTTTTATACGTTTGAAAAACTGTTGTATTTATATTGTATTTTATCCTTCTGGCGTTGAATTCTAAGTCCATAGATATACGATCTGATGGAGCAACGACCTAGGGTGAAACCTAGGTTACCCGGAACGTAGAAATGACCAGTACTTTCACACTGGTTACAGTTATTCGTTTTATACAATGGAAAAACTGTTCTATTTATTTTGCATTTTATGCTTCGGGCGTTGACTTCTAAGGCCCTAACTATTCGATCTGGTGGAGCAACGCCCTAGAGTGAAGCCTAGGTTGCCCGGAAAGTAGAAATGACCATAACTTTCACAATGTTTGCAATTATTCATTTTATACGATGAAAAAACTGTTGTACATATATTGTATTTTATCCTTCTGGCGTTGAATTCTAAGTCCCTAGCTATTCGACCTACTGGAACGACGCCCTAGAGTGAAACCTAGGTTGCCGGGAACGTAGAAATGACCATCACTTACAAACGCATAGGTTGCCCGGAACGTAGAACATACGATTACCTTCACCCTGGTTGCAATTATTCATGTTATACGATGGAAAAACTGTTGCATCTTGATTGTATTTTATGCTTCTGGCGTTTACTTCTAAGGCCCCAACTAGTCGATCTGGTGGAGCAACGCCCTAGAGTGAAGCCTAGGTTGCCGGAACGTAGAAATGACCATAACTTTCACACTGGTTACCATTATTCGTTTTATACGATGGAAAAGTTGTTGTATTTATATCGTATTTTATGCTTCTGGCGTTGACTTTTAAGGCCGTAGCTATCAGATGTGGTGGATCATCGCCCTAGAGTGTCGCATAGGTTGCCCGGAACGTAGAACATACGATTACCTTCACCCTGGTTGCAATTATTCCTGTAACACGATGGAAAAACTGTTGCATCTTTATTGTATTTTATGCTTCTGGCGTTGACTTCTAAGGCCCCAACTAGTCGATCTGGTGGAGCAACGCCCGAGAGTGAAGCCTAGGTTGCCTCGAACGTAGAAATGACCATCACTTTCACACCGGTTGCAATTATTCCTGTTATAGAATGGAAAGACTGTTGTATTTTTATTGTAGTTTATACTTCAGGCGTTGACTTCTGAGGCCGTAGCTATTCGATGTGGTGGAAGAACGCCATACAGTGAAGCCTAGGTTGCCCGGAACGTAGAAATGACCATAAGTGTCATACTGGTTGCAATTATTCGGTTTATACGATGGAAAAACTGTTGTATTTATATTGTATTTTATGCTTCTGGCGTTCACTTCTTAGGCCCTAACTATTCGATCTGGTGGAACAACACCCTAGGGTGAAGCCTAGGTTGCCCGGAACGTAGAAATGACCATAGCTTTTACACTGGCAGCAATTATTCGTTTTATACAATGGAAGAACCATTCTATTTATTTTGTATTTTATGCTTCTGGCGTTGACTTCTTAGGCCTTAACTATTCGATCTGGTGGAACAACGCCGTAGAGTGAAGCCTAGGTTGCCCGGAACGTAGAAATGACCATCACTTTCACACGGGTTGCAATTATTCCTGTTATAGGATGGAAAGACTGTTGTATTTTTATTTTATTTTATTCTTCTGGTGTTGACTTCTTAGGCCCTAACTATTCGATCTTGTGGAACAACGCCGTAGAGTGAAGCCTAGGTTGCCCGGAACGTAGAAATGACCATTACTTTCACACTGGTAGCAATTATTCATTTTATACGATGGAAAAACTGTTTTATTTATTTTGTATTTTATGCTTCGGGCGTTGACTTCTAAGGCCCTAACTGTTCGATCTGGTAGAGCAACGCCCTAGAGTGAAGCCTAGGTTGCCCGGTACGTAGAAATGACCATAACTTTAACACTGGTAGCAATTATTCGTTTTATACGATGGAAAAACTGTTTTATTTATTTTGTATTTTATGCTTCGGGCGTTGACTTCTAAGGCCCTAACTATTCCATCTGGTGGAGCAACGCCCTAGAGTGCAGCCTAGGTTGACCGGAACGTAGAAATGACCACAACTTTTACACTGGTAGCAATTATTCGTTTTATACGATGGAAAAACTGTTCTATTTATTTTGTATTTAATGCTTCGGGCGTTGACTTCTAAGGCCCTGACTGTTTGATCTGGTGGAGCAACGCCCTAGAGTGAAGCCTAGGTTGCCCGGAACGTAGAAATGACCATAACTTTCACACGGGTTGCAATTATTCCTGTTATAGGATGGAAAAACTGTTGTATTTTTATTGCATTTTTTGCTTCGGGCACTAACTTCTAAGGCCCTAACTATGCAATCTGTTGGAGCATCGCCCTAGGGGGAAGCCTAGGTTGCTCGGAACGTAGAAATGACCATAACTTTTACACTGGTAGCAATTATTCGTTTTATACAATCGGAAAACTGTTCTATTTATTTTGTATTTAATGCTTCGTTCGTCGACTTCTAAGGCCCTAACTGTTTGATCTGGTGGAGCAACGCCCTAGAGTGAAGCCTAGGATGCCCGAAACGCCGAAATGATCATTACTTTCACGCTTGTTACAATTATTCCTGTTATAGGATGGAAAGACTGTTGTATTTTTATTGTATTTTATACTTCAGGCGTTGACTTCTGAGGCCGTAGCTATTCGATGTGGTGGAAGAACGCCATGCAGTGAAGCCTAGGTTACCCGGAACGTGGAAATGACCATTACTTTCATCATGTTTGCAATTATTTCTTTTATACGATGGAAAAGCTGTTGTATTTATATCGTATTTTATGCTTCTGGCGTTGACTTCTAAGGACCTAACTATTCGGTCTGGTGGAGCAACGCCCTAGAGTGAAGCCTAGGCTGCTCGGAATGTAGAAATCACCATAACTTTCACACTGGTTGCAATTACTCGTTTTATACGATGGAAAAACTGTTGCATCTTTAGCGTATTTTGTGCTTCTGGCGTTGACTTCTAAGGCCCTAACTGTTTGATCTGGTGGAGCAACGCCCTAGAGTGAAGCCTAGGTTGCCTGGAACGTAGAAATGATCATCACTTGCACACGGGTTGCAATTATTCCTGTTATATGATGGAAAGACTGTTGTATTTTTATTGTATTTTATACTTCAGGCGTTGACTTCTGAGGCCGTAGCTAACCGATGTGGTGGAAGAACGCCATACAGTGATGCCTAGGTTGCCCGGAACGTAGATATGACCATAACCTTCACACTAGTTGCAAATTATTCCTGCTATACGATGGAAAAACTGTTGTATTTTTATTGCATTTTTTGCTTCGGGCACTAACTTCTAAGGCCCTAACTATGCAATCTGTTGGAGCATCGCCCTAGGGGGAAGCCTAGGTTGCTCGGAACGTAGAAATGACCATAACTTTCACACTGGTAGCAATTATTCGTTTTATACGATGGAAAAGCTGTTGTATTTATATTGTATTTTATGCCTCTGGCGTTGACTTCTAAGGCCCTAGCTATTCGATCTAGTGGAGCAACGCCCTAGGGTGAAGCCTAGGTTGCCCGGAACGTAGAAATGACCATTACTTTCACACTGTTTGCAATTATTCCTTTTATACGATGGAAAAGCGGTTGTATTTATATTGTATTTTATGCTTCTGGCGTTGACTTCTTAGGCCCTAACTATCCGATCTGGTGGAACAACGCCGTAGAGTGAAGCCTAGGTTGCCCGGAACGTAGAAATAACCATTACTTTCACACTGGTAGCAATTATTCATTTTATACGATGGAAAAACTGTTTTATTTATTTTGTATTTTATGCTTCGGGCGTTGACTTCTAAGGCCCTAACTATTCGATATGGTGGAGCAACGCCCTAGAGTGAAGCCTAGGTCGCCCGGAACGTAGAAATGACCATAACTCTCACACTGGTTGGTATCATTCGTTATAAACGATGGAAGAACTGTTATATTTATATTGTATTTTATGCCTCTGGCGTTGACTTCTTAGGCCCTAACTGTTCGATCTAGTAGAGCAACGCCCTAGAGTGAAGCCTAGGTTGCCCGGTACGTAGAAATGACCATAACTTTAACACTGGTAGCAATTATTCGTTTTATACGATGGAAAAACTGTTTTATTTATTTTGTATTTTATGCTGCGGGCGTTGACTTCTAAGGCCCTAACTATTCCATCTGGTGGAGCAACGCCCTAGAGTGCAGCCTAGGTTGACCGGAACGTAGAAATGACCATAACTTTTACACTGGTAGCAATTATTCGTTTTATACGATGGAAAAACTGTTCTATTTATTTTGTATTTAATGCTTCGGGCGTTGACTTCTAAGGCCCTAACTATTCAATCTGTTGGAGCAAAGCCCTAGGGTGAAGCCTAGGTTGCTCGAAAAGTAGAAATGACCATAAGTTTCATACTGGTTGCAATTACTTGTTTTATACGATGGAAAAACTGTTGTATTTATATTGTATTTTATGCTTCTGGCGTTGACTTCTCAGGCCCTAATTATTCGACCTGGTGGAGCAATGCCTCAGAGTTACGTCTAGGATGTCCGAAACGCCGAAATGATCATTACTTTCACGCTTGTTGTAATTATACCTGTTATGCGATGAAAAGACCGTTGTATTTGTATTGTATTTTATGCTTCAGACGTGGACTTCTGAGGCCGTAGCTATTCGATGTGGTGGAAGAACGCCATACAGTGAAGCCTAGGTTGCCCGGAACGTATAAATGACGACTACTTTCACACTGTTTGCAATTATTCATTTAATACGATGGAAATGCTGTTGTATTTATATCGTATCTTATGCTACGGGCGTTGACTTCTTAGGCCCTAACTATCCGATCTGGTGGAACAACGCCGTAGAGTGAAGCCTAGGTTGCCCGGAACGTAGAAATGACCATTACTTTCACACTGTTTGCAATTATTCGTTTTATACGATGGAAAAACTGTTGCATCTTTAACGTATTTTATGCTTCTGGCGTTGACTTCTTAGGCCGTAACTATCCGATCTCGTGGAGCAACGCCCTGGAGTGAAACCTGGGTTGCACGGAACGTAGAAATGACCACTACTATCACACTGGTTGCAAATTATTCCTGCTATACGATGGAAAAACTGTTGTATTTTTATTGCATTTTATGCTTCTGGCGTTCACTTCTTAGGCCCTAACTATTCGATCTGGTGGAACAACGCCCTAGGGTGAAGCCTAGGATGCCCGGAACGTAGAAATGACCATAGATTTTACACTCGTAGCAATTATTCGTTTTATACAATGGAAAAACCGTTCTATTTATTTTGTATTTTATGCTTCGGGCGTTGACTTCTAAGGCCCTAACTATTCAATCTGTTGGAGCAAAGCCCTATGGTGAAGCCTAGGTTGCTCGGAAAGTAGAAATGACCATAAGTTTCATACTGGTTGCAATTATTCGTTTTATACGATGGAAAAACCGTTGTATTTATATTGTATTTTATGCTTCTGGCGTTGACTTCTTAGGCCCTAATTATTCGATCCTGTGGAACAACGCCCTAGAGTGAAGCCTATGCCTGGAACGTAGAAATGACCATCACTTTCACACGGGTTGCAATTATTCCTGTTATAGGATGGAAAGACTGTTGTATTTTTATTGTATTTTATTCTTCTGGTGTTGACTTCTTAGGACCTAACTATTCGATCTGGTGGAACAACGCCGTAGAGTGAAGCCTAGGTTGCCCGGAACGTAGAAATAACCATTACTTTCACACTGGTAGCAATTATTCGTTTTATACGATGGAAAAACTGTTTTATTTATTTTGTATTTTATGCTTCGGGCGTTGACTTCTAAGGCCCTAACTATTCCATCTGGTGGAGCAACGCCCTAGAGTGCAGCCTAGGTTGACCGGAACGTAGAAATGGCCATAACTTTTACACTGGTAGCAATTATTCGTTTTATAAGATGGAAAAACTGTTCTATTTATTTTGTATTTAATGCTTCGGGCGTTGACTTCTAAGGCCCTAACTATTCAATCTGTTGGATCAAAGCCCTAGGGTGAAGCCTAGGTTGCTCGGAAAGTAGAAATGACCATAAGTTTCATACTGGTTGCAATTACTTGTTTTATACGATGGAAAAACTGTTGTATTTATATTGTATTTTATGCTTCTGGCGTTGACTTCTCAGGCCCTAATTATTCGACCTGGTGGAGCAATGCCTCAGAGTTAAGTCTAGGATGTCCGAAACGCCGAAATGATCATTACTTTCACGCTTGTTGTAATTATACCTGTTATGCGATGAAAAGACCGTTGTATTTTTATTGTATTTTATGCTTCAGGCGTGGACTTCTGAGGCCGTAGCTATTCGATGTGGTGGAAGAACGCCATACAGTGAAGCCTAGGTTGCCCGGAACGTAGAAATGACCACTACTTTCACACTGTTTGCAATTATTCATTTAATACGATGGAAATGCTGTTGTATTTATATCGTATTTTATGCTTCGGGCGTTGATTTGTTAGACCCTAACATTTCGATCTGGTGGAGCAACGCCCGACAGTGAAGCCAAGGTTCCCCGGAACATAGAAACGACCATAACTTTTACACTGGTAGCAATTATTCGTTTTATACAATGGAAAAACTGTTCTATTTATTTTGTATTTAATGCTACGGGCGTTGACTTCTAAGGCCCTAACTGTTTGATCTGGTGGAGCAACGCCCTAGAGTGAAGCCTAGGTTGCCTGGAACGTAGAAATGACCATCCCTTTCACACGGGTTGCAATTATTCCTGCTATAGGATGGAAAGACTGTTGTATTTTTATTGTATTTTATACATCAGGCGGTGACTTCTGAGGCCGTAGCGATCCGATGTGGTGGAAGAACGCCATACAGTGAAGCCTAGGTTGCCCGGAACGTAGAAATGACCATAACTTTCACAGTGGTTGCAATTATTTGTTTTATACGATGGAAAAGCTGTTGTATTTAAATCGTATTTTATGCTTCTGGCGTTGACTTTTTAGGCCCTAACTATTCCATCTGGTGGAACAACGCCCTAGAGCAAAGCCCAGGTTGCGCAGAACGTAGAAATGACCATAACTTTCACACTGGTAGCTATTATTCGTTTGATACAATGGAAGAACTGTTCTATTTATTTTGTATTTTATGCTTCTGGTGTTGACTTCTTAGGCCTTAACTATTGGATCTGGTGGAACAACGCCGTAGAGTGAAGCCTAGGTTGCCCGGAACGTAGAAATGACCACTACTATCACACTGGTTGCAAATTATTCCTGCTATACGATGGAAAAGCTGTTGTATTTTTATTGCATTTTATGCTTCTGGCGTTCACTTCTTAGGCCCTAACTATTCGATCTGGTGGAACAACGGCCTAGGGTGAAGCCTAGGTTGCCCGAACGTAGAAATGACCATTACTTTCACACTGTTTGCAATTATTCCTTTTATACGATGGAAAAGCTGTTGTATTTATATCGTATTTTATGCTTCTGGCGTTGACTTCTAAGGACCTAACTATTCGATCTGGTGGAGCAACGCCCTAGAGTGATGCCTAGGTTGCCCGGAACGTAGAATAGGCCATATCTTTCACACTGGTTGCTATTATTCGTTTTATACGACGGAAAAACTGTTGTATTCATTTTGTATTTAATGCTTCGGTCGTTGACTTCTAAGGCCCTAACTATTCGATCAGGTGGAGCAACGCCCTAGAGTGAAGCCAAGGTTGCTCGAAATGTAGAAATGACCATAACTTTCACACTGGTTGCTATCATTCGTTTTATATAATGGAAAATCTGTTGCATTTATATTGTATTTTATGCTTCTGGCGTTGACTTCTAAGGCTCTAACTATTCGATCAGGTGGAGCAACGCCCTAGAGTGAAGCCTAGGTTGCTCGAAATGTAGAAATGACCATAACTTTCACACTGGTTGCTATCATTCGTTTTATATAATGGAAAATCTGTTGTATTTATATTGTATTTTATGCTTCTGGCGTTCACTTCTTAGGCCCTAACTATTCGATCTGGAGGAACAACGGCCTAGGGTGATGCCTAGTTTGCCCAGAACGTAGAAATGACCATAACTTTTACACTGGCAGCAATTATTCGTTTTATACAATGGAAAAACTGTTCTATTTATTTTGTATTTAATGCTTCGGGCGTTGACTTCTAAGGCCCCAACTGTTTGATCTGGTGGAGCAACGCCCTAGAGTGAAGCCTAGGTTGCCTGGAACGTAGAAATGACCATCACTTTCACACAGGTTGCAATTATTCCTGTTATAGGATGGAAAGACTGTTGCATTTTTATTGTATTTTATACTTCAGGCGTTGACTTCTGAGGCCGTAGCTATTCGATGTGGTGTAAGAACGCCATACAGTGAAGCCTAGGTTGCCCGGAACGTAGAAATGACCACTACTTTCACACTGTTTGCAATTATTCATTTAATACGATGGAAATGCTGTTGTATTTATATCGTATTTTATGCTTCGGGCGTTGATTTCTTAGACCCTAACATTTCGATCTGGTGGAGCAACGCCCGACAGTGAAGCCAAGGTTCCCCGGAACATAGAAACGACCATAACTTTTACACTGGTAGCAATTATTCGTTTTATACAATGGAAAAACTGTTCTATTTATTTTGTATTTAATGCTACGGGCGTTGACTTCTAAGGCCCTAACTGTTTGATCTGGTGGAGCAACGCCCTAGAGTGAAGCCTAGGTTGCCTGGAACGTAGAAATGACCATCCCTTTCACACGGGTTGCAATTATTCCTGCTATAGGATGGAAAGACTGTTGTATTTTTATTGTATTTTATACATCAGGCGGTGACTTCTGAGGCCGTAGCGATCCGATGTGGTGGAAGAACGCCATACAGTGAAGCCTAGGTTGCCCGGAACGTAGAAATGACCATAACTTTCACAGTGGTTGCAATTATTTGTTTTATACGATGGAAAAGCTGTTGTATTTAAATCGTATTTTATGCTTCTGGCGTTGACTTTTTAGGCCCTAACTATTCGATCTGGTGGAGCAACGCCCTAGGGTGAAGCCTAGGTTGCCCGGAACGTCGAAATGACCAGAACTCTCACACTGGTTGCAATCATTCGTTTTATACGATGTAAAAGCTGTTGTATTTATATTGTATTTTATGCTTCTGGCGTTCACTTCTTAGGCCCTAACTATTCGGTCTGGTGGAACAACGGCCCAGGGTGAAGCCTAGGTTGCCCGGAACGTAGAAATGACCATAGCTTTTACACTGGCAGCAATTATTCGTTTTATACAATGGAAAAACCGTTCTATTTATTTTGTATTTTATGCTTCTGGCGTTGACTTCTTAGGCCTTAACTATTCGATCTGGTGGAACAACGCCGTAGAGTGAAGCCTAGGTTGCCCGGAACGTAGAAATGACCATTACTTTCACACTGCTTGCAATTATTCGTTTTATACGATGGAAAAACTGTTGCATCTTTATCGTATTTTATGCTTCTGGCGTTGACTTCTTAGGCCCTAACTATCCGATCTGGTGGAGCAACGCCCTGGAGTGAAACCTGGGTTGCCCGGAACGTAGAAATGACCACTACTATCACACTGGTTGCAAATTATTCCTGCTATACGATGGAAAAACTGTTGTATTTTTATTGCATTTTATGCTTCTGGCGTTCCCTTCTTAGGCCCTAACTATTCGATCTGGTGGAACAACGCCCTAGGGTGAAGCCTAGGTTGCCCGGAACGTAGAAATGACCATAGCTTTTACACTCGTAGCAATTATTCGTTTTATACAATGGAAAAACCGTTCTATTTATTTTGTATTTTATGCTTCGGGCGTTGGCTTCTAAGGCCCTAACTATTCAATCTGTTGGAGCAAAGCCCTAGGGTGAAGCCTAGGTTGCTCGGAAAGTAGAAATGACCATAAGTTTCATACTGGTTGCAATTATTCGTTTTATACGTTTGAAAAACTGTTGTATTTATATTGTATTTAATGCTTCTGGCGTTGACTTCTTAGGCCCTAATTATTCGATCCTGTGGAACAACGCCCTAGAGTGAAGCCTAGGTTGCCCGAACGTAGAAATGACCATTTCTTTCACTCTGTATGCAATTATTCCTTTTATACGATGGAAAAGCTGTTGTATTTATATCGTATTTTATGCTTCTGGCGTTGACTTCTTAGGCCGTAACTATTCGATCTGGTGGAGCAACGCCCTGGAGTGAAACCTGGGTTGCCCGGAACGTAGAAATGACCACTACTATCACACTGGTTGCAAATTATTCCTGCTATACGATGGAAAAGCTGTTGTATTTTTATTGCATTTTATGCTTCTGGCGTTCACTTCTTAGGACCTAACTATTCGATCTGGTGGAACAACGCCGTAGAGTGAAACCTAGGTTGCCCGGAACGTAGAATTGACCATTACTTTCACACTGTTTGCAATTATTCCTTTTATACGATGGAAGAGCTGTTGTATTTATATCGTATTTTGTGCTTCTTTCGTTGACTTCTAAGGACCTAACTATTCGATCTGGTGGAGCGACGCCCTAGAGTGAAGCCTAGGTTGCTCGGAAGGTAGAAATGACCATAAGTTGCATACTGGTTGCAATTATTCGTTTTATACGATGGAAAAACTGTTGTATTTATATTGTATTTTATCCTTCTGGCGTTGACTTCTTAGGCCCTAACTATTCGATCTTGTGGAACAACGCCCTAGAGTGAAGCCTAGGTTGCCTCGAACGTAGAAATGACCATCACCTTCTCACGGGTTGCAATTATTCCTGTTATAGAATGGAAAGACTGTTGTATTTTTATTGTATTTTATACTTCAGGCGTTGACTTCTGAGGCCCTAACTATTCGATCTGGTGGAACAACGCCGTAGAGTGAAGCCTAGGTTGCCCGGAACGTAGAAATGACCATTACTTTCACACTGTTTGCAATTATTCCTTTTATACGATGGAACAGCTGTTGTATTTATATCGTATTTTATGCTTCTGGCGTTGACTTCTAAGGACCTAACTATTCGATCTGGTGGAGCAACGCCGTAGAGTGAAGCCTAGGTTGCCCGAACGTAGAAATGACCATAGCTTTTACACTCGTAGCAATTATTCGTTTTATACAATGGAAAAACCGTTCTATTTATTTTGTATTTTATGCTTCGGGCGTTGGCTTCTAAGGCCCTAACTATTCAATCTGTTGGAGCAAAGCCCTAGGGTGAAGCCTAGGTTGCTCGGAAAGTAGAAATGACCATAAGTTTCATACTGGTTGCAATTATTCGTTTTATACGTTTGAAAAACTGTTGTATTTATATTGTATTTTATCCTTCTGGCGTTGAATTCTAAGTCCATAGATATACGATCTGATGGAGCAACGACCTAGGGTGAAACCTAGGTTACCCGGAACGTAGAAATGACCAGTACTTTCACACTGGTTACAGTTATTCGTTTTATACAATGGAAAAACTGTTCTATTTATTTTGCATTTTATGCTTCGGGCGTTGACTTCTAAGGCCCTAACTATTCGATCTGGTGGAGCAACGCCCTAGAGTGAAGCCTAGGTTGCCCGGAAAGTAGAAATGACCATAACTTTCACAATGTTTGCAATTATTCATTTTATACGATGAAAAAACTGTTGTACATATATTGTATTTTATCCTTCTGGCGTTGAATTCTAAGTCCCTAGCTATTCGACCTACTGGAACGACGCCCTAGAGTGAAACCTAGGTTGCCGGGAACGTAGAAATGACCATCACTTACAAACGCATAGGTTGCCCGGAACGTAGAACATACGATTACCTTCACCCTGGTTGCAATTATTCATGTTATACGATGGAAAAACTGTTGCATCTTGATTGTATTTTATGCTTCTGGCGTTTACTTCTAAGGCCCCAACTAGTCGATCTGGTGGAGCAACGCCCTAGAGTGAAGCCTAGGTTGCCGGAACGTAGAAATGACCATAACTTTCACACTGGTTACCATTATTCGTTTTATACGATGGAAAAGTTGTTGTATTTATATCGTATTTTATGCTTCTGGCGTTGACTTTTAAGGCCGTAGCTATCAGATGTGGTGGATCATCGCCCTAGAGTGTCGCATAGGTTGCCCGGAACGTAGAACATACGATTACCTTCACCCTGGTTGCAATTATTCCTGTAACACGATGGAAAAACTGTTGCATCTTTATTGTATTTTATGCTTCTGGCGTTGACTTCTAAGGCCCCAACTAGTCGATCTGGTGGAGCAACGCCCTAGAGTGAAGCCTAGGTTGCCGGAACGTAGAAATGACCAGTACCTTCACAATGTTAGCTATTATTCATTTTATACGATGGAAAAACTGTTGTACATATATTGTGTTTAATTCTTCTGGCGTTGACTTCTCAGGCCCTAACTATTCGATCTGGTGTAACAACGTCCTAGGGTAAAGCCTAGGTTGCCCGGAAAGTAGAAATGACCATAACTTTCACAATGTTTGCAATTATTCATTTTATACGATGAAAAAACTGTTGTACATATATTGTATTTTATCCTTCTGGCGTTGAATTCTAAGTCCCTAGCTATTCGACCTATTGGAACGACGCCCTAGAGTGAAACCTAGGTTGCCGGGAACGTAGAAATGACCATCACTTTCAAACGCATAGGTTGCCCGGAACGTAGAACATACGATTACCTTCACCCTGGTTGCAATTATTCCTGTTATACGATGGAAAAACTGTAGCATCTTTATTGTATTTTATGCTTCTGGCGTTGACTTCTAAGGCCCCAACTAGTCGATCTGGTGGAGCAACGCCCTAGAGTGAAGCCTAGGTTGCCGGAACGTAGAAATGACCAGTACCTTCACAATGTTAGCAATTATTCATTTTATACGATGGAAAAACTGTTGTACATATATTGTGTTTTATTCTTCTGGCGTTGACTTCTCAGGCCCTAACTATTCGATCTTGTGGAACAACGCCCGAGAGTGAAGCCTAGGTTGCCTCGAACGTAGAAATGACCATCACTTTCACACCGGTTGCAATTATTCCTGTTATAGAATGGAAAGACTGTTGTATTTTTATTGTATTTTATACTTCAGGCGTTGACTTCTGAGGCCGTAGCTATTCGGTGTGGTGGAAGAACGCCATACAGTGAAGCCTAGGTTGCCCGGAACGTAGAAATGACCAAAAGTGTCATACTGGTTGCAATTATTCGGATTATACTATGGAAAAACTGTTGTATTTATATTGTATTTTATGCTTCTGGCGTTCACTTCTTAGGCCCTAACTATTCGATCTGGTGGAACAACACCCTAGGGTGAAGCCTAGGTTGCCCGGAACGTAGAAATGACCATAGCTTTTACACTGGCAGCAATTATTCGTTTTATACAATGGAAAAACCGTTCTATTTATTTTGTATTTTATGCTTCTGGTGTTGACTTCTTAGGCCTTAACTATTCGATCTGGTGGAACAACGCCGTAGAGTGAAGCCTAGGTTGCCCGGAACGTAGAAATGACCATTACTGTCACACTGCTTGCAATTATTCGTTTTATACGATGGGAAAACTGTTGCATCTTTATCGTATTTTATGCTTCTGGCGTTGACTTCTTAGGCCGTAACTGTCCGATCTGGTGGAGCAACGCCCTGGAGTGAAAACTGGGTTGCCCGGAACGTAGAAATGACCACTACTATCACACTGGTTGCAAATTATTCCTGCTATACGATGGAAAAACTGTTGTATTTTTATTGCATTTTATGCTTCTGGCGTTCACTTCTTAGGCCCTAACTATTCGATCTGGTGGAACAACGCCCTAGGGTGAAGCCTAGGTTGCCCGGAACGTAGAAATGACCATAGCTTTTACACTCGTAGCAATTATTCGTTTTATACAATGGAAAAACCGTTCTATTTATTTTGTATTTTATGCTTCGGGCGATGACTTCTCAGGCCCTAATTATTCGATCTGGTGGAGCAATGCCTCAGAGTTAAGTCTAGGATGCCGGAAACGCCGAAATGATCATTACTTTCACGCTTGTTGCAATTAGTCCTGTTATGCGATGAAAAGACTGTTGTATTTTTATTGTATTTTATGCTTCAGACGTGGACTTCTGAGGCCGTAGCTATTCGATGTGGTGGAAGAACGCCATACAGTGAAGCCTAGGTTGCCCAGAACGTATAAATGACCACTACTTTCACACTGTTTGCAATTACTCATTTAATACGATGGAAATGCTGTTGTATTTATATCGTAATTTATGCTACGGGAGTTGACTTCTTAGGCCCTAACATTTCGATCTGGTGGTGCAACGCCCGACAGTGAAGCCTAGGTTGCCCGGAACGTAGATATGACCATAAGCTTCACACAGGTTGCAATTATTCCTTTTATACGATTGACAAGCTGTTGTATTTATATCGTATTTTATGCTTCTGGCGTGGACTTCTGAGGCCGGAGCTATTCGATGTGGTGGAAGAACGCCATACAGTGAAGCCTAGGTAGCCCGGAACGTAGAAATGACCATAACTATCACACTGATTAATATTATTCGTTTTATACGATGGAAAAACTGTTATATTTATATTGTATATTATGCCTCTTGCGTTGACTTCTTAGGCCCTAACATTTCGATCTGGTGGAACAGCGCCCTAGAGTGAAGCCTAGGTTGCCCGGAACGTAGAAATGTCCATCACTTTCACACTGGTTGCAATTATTCCTGTTATACCATGGAAAAACTCTTGTATATTTATTGTATATTATGCTTCGGGCGTTGACTTCTATGGCCCTACCTATTCGATCTGGTGGAACAACACCCTACAGTGAAGCCTAGGTTGCCCGGAACGTAGATATGACCATAACCTTCACACAGGTTGCAATTATACGTTTTATACGATGGAAAGACTGTTGCATTTATTTTGTAGTTTATGCTTATGGCGTTAACTTCTAAGACCCTAACTCTTCTATCTGGTGGAGCAACGTCTCAGAGTTAAGTCTAGGATGCCAGAAAAGTCGAAATGATCATTACTTTCGCACTGGTTGCAATTAGTCATGCTATACGATGGAAAAACTGTGGCATTTTTATTGTATTTTATGCTCCTGGCGTTGACTTGTAAGGCCTTAGCTATTAGATATGGTGGAGCAACGCCCTAGAGTGACGCCTAGGATCCCCGGAACGTAGAAATGACCATTACTTTCACACTGTTTGCAATTATTCGTTTTATACGATGGGAAAGCCGTTGTATTTATATTCTATTTTATGCTTCTGGCGTTGACTTCTAAGGCCGCACCTATTAGATGTGGTGGAGCAACGCCCTAGGGTGACGCCTAGGTTGCCCGGAACGTAGAAATGACCATTACTTTCACAATGTCTGCAATTATTCATTTTATACGATGGAAAAACTGTTGTACTTATATTGTATTTTATCCTTCTGGCGTTGAATTCGAAGTCCATAGATATACGATCTGGTGGAGCAACGAACTAGGGTGAAACCTAGGTTACCCGGAACGTAGAAATGACCATAACTTTCACATTGGTTGCTATTATTCGTTTTATACGTTGGAAAAGCTGTTGTACTTATATTGTATTTTATGCTTCGGGCGATGACTTCTCAGGCCCTAATTATTCGATCTGGTGGAGCAATGCCTCAGAGTTAAGTCTAGGATGCCGGAAACGCCGAAATGATCATTACTTTCACGCTTGTTGCAATTAGTCCTGTTATGCGATGAAAAGACTGTTGTATTTTTATTGTATTTTATGCTTCAGACGTGGACTTCTGAGGCCGTAGCTATTCGATGTGGTGGAAGAACGCCATACAGTGAAGCCTAGGTTGCCCAGAACGTATAAATGACCACTACTTTCACACTGTTTGCAATTACTCATTTAATACGATGGAAATGCTGTTGTATTTATATCGTAATTTATGCTACGGGAGTTGACTTCTTAGGCCCTAACATTTCGATCTGGTGGTGCAACGCCCGACAGTGAAGCCTAGGTTGCCCGGAACGTAGATATGACCATAAGCTTCACACAGGTTGCAATTATTCCTTTTATACGATTGACAAGCTGTTGTATTTATATCGTATTTTATGCTTCTGGCGTGGACTTCTGAGGCCGGAGCTATTCGATGTGGTGGAAGAACGCCATACAGTGAAGCCTAGGTAGCCCGGAACGTAGAAATGACCATAACTATCACACTGATTAATATTATTCGTTTTATACGATGGAAAAACTGTTATATTTATATTGTATATTATGCCTCTTGCGTTGACTTCTTAGGCCCTAACATTTCGATCTGGTGGAACAGCGCCCTAGAGTGAAGCCTAGGTTGCCCGGAACGTAGAAATGTCCATCACTTTCACACTGGTTGCAATTATTCCTGTTATACCATGGAAAAACTCTTGTATATTTATTGTATATTATGCTTCGGGCGTTGACTTCTATGGCCCTACCTATTCGATCTGGTGGAACAACACCCTACAGTGAAGCCTAGGTTGCCCGGAACGTAGATATGACCATAACCTTCACACAGGTTGCAATTATACGTTTTATACGATGGAAAGACTGTTGCATTTATTTTGTAGTTTATGCTTATGGCGTTAACTTCTAAGACCCTAACTCTTCTATCTGGTGGAGCAACGTCTCAGAGTTAAGTCTAGGATGCCAGAAAAGTCGAAATGATCATTACTTTCGCACTGGTTGCAATTAGTCATGCTATACGATGGAAAAACTGTGGCATTTTTATTGTATTTTATGCTCCTGGCGTTGACTTGTAAGGCCTTAGCTATTAGATATGGTGGAGCAACGCCCTAGAGTGACGCCTAGGATCCCCGGAACGTAGAAATGACCATTACTTTCACACTGTTTGCAATTATTCGTTTTATACGATGGGAAAGCCGTTGTATTTATATTCTATTTTATGCTTCTGGCGTTGACTTCTAAGGCCGCACCTATTAGATGTGGTGGAGCAACGCCCTAGGGTGACGCCTAGGTTGCCCGGAACGTAGAAATGACCATTACTTTCACAATGTCTGCAATTATTCATTTTATACGATGGAAAAACTGTTGTACTTATATTGTATTTTATCCTTCTGGCGTTGAATTCGAAGTCCATAGATATACGATCTGGTGGAGCAACGACCTAGGGTGAAACCTAGGTTACCCGGAACGTAGAAATGACCATAACTTTCACATTGGTTGCTATTATTCGTTTTATACGTTGGAAAAGCTGTTGTACTTATATTGTAATTTATGCTTCTGGCGTTGACTTCTAAGGCCCTAACTATTCGATCTGGTGGAGCAACGCCCTAGAGTGAAGCCTAGGTTGCCCGGAACGTAGAAATGACCATAACTTTCACACTGGTTGCTATTATTCGTTTTATACGATGGAAAAGCTGTTGTACCTATATTGTAATTTATGCTTCTGGCGTTGACTTCTTAGGCCCTAACTATTTGATCTGGTTGAGCACCGCCCTAGAGTGAAGCCTAGGGTGCCCGGAACGTAGAACATACCATTACCTTCACACTGGTTGCAATTATTCCTGTTATACGATGGAAAAACTGTTGCACCCTTATTGTATTTTATGCTTCTGGCGTTGACTCCATAGGCCCCAACTATTCGATATGGTGGAGCAACGTCCTAGAGTGAAGCCTAGGTTGACCGGAACGTAGAAATGACCATAACTTTCACACTGGTTACCATTATTCGTTTTATACGATGGAAAAGCTGTTGTATTTATTTTGCACTTTATGCTTCGGGCGTTGACTTCTGAGGCGCTAACTATTCGATCTGGTGGAACAACGCCCTAAAGTGAAGCCTAGGATGCCCTGAACGTAGAAATGACCATTACTGTCACACTGTTTGCAAATACACATTATATACGATGGAAAAGGTGTTGTATTTATATTGTATTTTATGCTTCTGGCGTTGACTTCTTAGGACCTAACTATTTAATCTGGTGGAGAACCGCCCTAGAGTGAAGCCTAGGTTGCCCGGAACGTAGAACATACTATTACCTTCACACTGGTTGCAATTATTCCTGTTATACGATGGAAGGACTGTTGTATTTTTAATGTACTTTATGCTTCTGGCGTTGACTTCTTAGGCCCTAACTATTCGATCTGGTAGAGAAACACCTTAGAGTGAAGCCTATGTTGCCCGGAACGTAGAAATGACCATAACTTTCACACTGGTTGCAATTATTCGTTATATACAATGTAAAAACTGTTGTATTTATATTGTATTTTATGCTTCTGGCGTTGACTTCTAAGGCCCTATGTATTCGGTCTGGTGGAGCAACTTCCGAAGATGAAGCCTATGTTGCCCGGAACGTAGAAATGTCCATAACTTTCACACTGGCTGCAAATATTCGTTTTATAAGATGGAAAAACTGTTGTATTTATATTGTATTTTATGCTTCTGACGTTGACTTCTACGGCCGTAGCTATTCACTGTGGTGGAGTAATGCCCTAGAGTGAAACCTGGGTTGCCCGGATCGTAGAAATGACCATCACTTTCACACTGGTTGCAATATTCCTGTTATACGATGGAGAAACTGTTGTATTTTTATTGCATTTTATGCTTCGGGAGTTGACTTCACGGCCCTAACTATTCAGTCTGATGGAGCAACGCCCTAGAGCGAAGCCTAGGTTGCCCGGAACGTAGAAATGACCATTACTTTCACTCTGGTTGCAATTATTCTTTTTATACGATGGAAAAACTGTTGTATTTTTATTGTATTTTATGCTTCTGGCGTTGACTTCTTAGGCCCTAACTATTCGATCTGGTGGAGCAACCCCCTAGAGCGAAGCCTAAGTCGCCCGGAACGTAGAAACGGCCATAACTTTCACACTGGTTGCTATTATTCGTTTTATACGATGGAAATGCTGTTGTATTTATATTGTATTTTATGCTTCTGGCGTTGACTTCTTACGCCCTAACTATTCGATTTGGTGGAACAGCGCCCTAGGGTGACGCCTATCTTGCCCGCAACGTAGAAATGACCATCACCTTCACACTGGTTGCAATTATTCCTGTTATACGATGGAAAAACTGTTGTATTTATTTTGTATTTGGTGCTCCTGGCGTTGACTTCTTAGGCGCTAACTATTGTGTCTGGTGGACCAGCGCCCTAGAGTGATGCCTAGGTTTCCCGGAACGTAGTAATGACCATCTCTTTCACAATTGTTGCAATTATTCCCGTTATACGATGGAAAGGCTGTTGTATTTTTATTGTATTTTCTGCTTCTGGCTTTGACTGCTATGGTCCTGGCTATTCGATCTGGTAGGGCAACGTCCAAGAGTGAAGCCTATGTTGGCTGGATCGTAGAAATGACCATTAGTTTCACACTGGTTGCAATTATTCCTGTTATACGATGGAAGGACTGTTGTATTTTTATTGTATTTTATGCTTCTGGCGTTGACTTCTTAGGCCCAAACTATTCGATCTGGTGGAACAACGCCCTAGAGTGAAGCCTAGGTTGCCCGGAACGTAGAAATGACCATTACTTTCACACTGTTTGCAAATACACATTATATACGATGGAAAATCTGTTGCATTTATATTGTATTTTATGCTTCTGGCGTTGACTTCTTAGGACCTAACTATTTGATCTGGTGGAGAACCGCCCTAGAGTGAAGCCTAGGTTGCCCGGAACGTAGAACATACCATTACCTTCACACTGGTTGCAATTATTCCTGTTATACGATGGAAGGACTGTTGTATTTTTAATGTATTTTATGCTTCTGGCGTGGACTTCTAAGGCCCTATGTATTCGATCTGGTGGAGCAATGGCTCAGAGTTAAGTCTAGGATGCCCGCAGCGTAGAAATGGCCATTACTTTCACACTGGTTGGAATTATTCCTGTTATACGATGGAATGACTGTTGTATTTTATGCTTCTGTCGTTGACTTCTTAGGCCCTAGCTATTCGATCTGGTCGAACAACGCCCTAGAGTGAAGCCTAGCTTGCCCGGATCCTAGGAATGACCACCACTTTCACACTGGTTGCAATTATTCCCGTTATAAGATGGAAAAGCTGTTGTATTTTTACTGTATTTTCTGCTTCTGGCTTTGACTTCTATT
Organism: Calliopsis andreniformis; assembly: GCF_051401765.1. Lineage (NCBI taxonomy): Eukaryota > Metazoa > Arthropoda > Insecta > Hymenoptera > Andrenidae > Calliopsis > Calliopsis andreniformis. Next base: position 19,360,864 of record NW_027480426.1, on the reverse strand, counting down.
GTCCTAGCTATTCGATCTGGTAGGACAACGTCCAAGAGTGAAGCATATGTTGGCCGGAACGTAGAAATGACCATTAGTTTCACACTGGTTGCAATTATTCCTGTTATACGATGGAAGGACTGTTGTATTTTTATTGAATTTTATGCTTCTGGCGTTGACTTCTTAGGCCCTAACTATTCTATCTGGTGGAGCAACCCCCTAGAGCGAAGCCTAAGTCGCCCGGAACGTAGAAACGGCCATAACTTTCACACTGGTTGCTATTATTCGTTTTATACGATAGAAATGCTGTTGTATTTATATTGTATTTTATGCTTCTGGCGTTGACTTCTTACGCCCTAGCTATTCGATTTGGTGGAACAGCGCCCTAGGGTGAAGCCTATCTTGCCCGAAACGTAGAAATGACCATCACCTTCACACTGGTTGCAATTATTCCTGTTATACGATGGAAGGACTGTTTTATTTTTATTGTATTTTATGCTTCTGGCGTTGACTTCTTAGGACCTAACTATTCGATCTGGTGGAACAAGGCCCTAAAGCGAATCCTAGGTTGACCGGAACGTAGAAATGACCATTACTTACACACTGGTTGCAATTATTCCTGTTATACGATGGACAAGCTGTTGCATTTTTATTGTACTTTATGCTTCTGGCGTTGACTTCTAAGGCCCTATGTATTCGATCTGGTGGAGCAATGCCTCAGAGTTAAGTCTAGGATGCCCGCAGCGTAGAAATGGCCATTACTTTCACACTGGTTGCAATTATTCCTGTTATACGATGGAATGACTGTTGTATTTTATGCTGCTGGCGTTGTCTTCTTAAGCAGTAGCTATTCGATCTGGTCGAACAACGCCCTAGAGTGAAGCCTAGCTTGCCCGGAACGTAGGAATGACCACCTCTTTCACACTCGATGCAATTATTCCCGTTATAAGATGGAAAAGCTGTTGTATTTTTATTGTATTTTCTGCTTCTGGCTTTGGCTTCTATTGTCCTAGCTTTTCGATCTGGTAGGACAACGTCCAAGAGTGAAGCCTATGTTGGCCGGAACGTAGAAATGACCATTAGTTTCGCACTGGTTGCAATTATTCCTGTTATACGATGGAAGGACTGTTGTATTTTTATTGTATTTTATGCTTCTGGCGTTGACTCCTTAGGCCCTAACTATTCGCTCTGGTGGAGCAACGCCCTAGAGTGAAGCCTAAGTCGCCCGGAACGTAGAAATGGACATAACTTTCACACTGGTTGCTATTATTCGTTTTATACGATGGAAAAGCTGTTGTATTTATATTGTATTTTATGCTTCTGGCGTTGACTTCTTAGGCCCTAACTATTCGATTTGGTGGAACAGCGTCCTAGGGTGAAGCCTATGTTGGCCGGAACGTAGAAATGACCATTAGTTTCACACCGTTTGCAATTATTACTGTTATACGGTGGAAGGACTGTTGTATTTTTATTGTATTTTATGCTTCTGGCGTTTACTTCTTAGGCCCTAACTATTCGACCTGGTGGAACAACGCCCTAGAGTGAAGCCTAGGTTGCACGGATCGTAGAAATGACCACATCTTTCACACTGGTTGCAATTAATCCTGTTATACGATGAAAAAACTTTTGTATTTATTTTGTATTTGGTGCTCCTGGCGTTGACTTCTTAGGCGCTAACTATTGCGTCTGGTGGACCAGCGCCCTAGAGTGAAGCCTAGGTTTCCCGGAACGTAGTAATGACCATCTCTTTCACAATTGTTGCAATTACTCCCGTTATACGATGGAAAGGCTGTTGTATTTATGCTGCATTTTATGCTTCTGGCGTTGACTTCCTAGGCCCTAACTATTCGTTCTGGTGGAACAACGCCCTGGAGGGCATCCTAGGTTGCCCGGAACGTAGAAATGACAATATCTTTCACACTGGTTGCAATTATTCCTGTTATACGATGTACAAGCCGTTGCATTTTTATTGTACTTTATGCTTCTCGCGTTGACTTCTAAGGCCCTATGTATTCGATCTGGTGGAGCAATAGCTCAGAGTTAAGTCTAGGATGCCCGCAGCGTAGAAATGGCCATTACCTTCACACTGGTTGCAATTATTCCTGTTATACGAGGGAAGGACTGTTGTATTTTATGCTTCTGGCGTTTACTTCTTAGGCCCTGACTATTCGATCTGGTGGAGACACGCCCTAGAGTGAAGCCTACGTTGCCCGGAAGGTAGAAATGACCGTTACTTTCACAATGTATGAATTATTCATTTTATACGGTGGAAAAACTGTTTTACTTATATTGTATTTTATACTTCTGGCGTTGACTTCGAACGCCGTAGCTATTGGATGTGGTGGAGCAACGCCCCGGAGTAAAACCTAGGTTGCCCGGAACGTAGAAAAGACCATAAATTTCACACTGGTAGCAATTATTCATTTTAAGCGATGGAAAAGGTGTTGTATTTATATTGTATTTTATGCTTCTGGCGTTGACTTCTAAGGCCGTAGCTATTCGATCTGGTGGACCAACGCCCTAGAGTGAAGCCCAGCTTGCCCGGAACGTAGAAATGACCACCACTTTCACACTGGTTGCAATTATTCCTGTTATACGATGGAAAAACTGTTGTATTTTTATTGTATTTTATGCTTCTGGCGTTGACTTCTTAGGCCCTAACTATTCGATCTGGTGGAACAACGCCCTAGAGTGAAGCCTAGGTTGCACGGATCGTAGAAATGACCACATCTTTCACAGTGGTTGCAATTATTCCTGTTATACGATGGAAAAACTGTTGTATTTATTTTGTATTTGGTGCTCCTGGCGTTGACCTCTTAGGCGCTAACTATTGCGTCTGGTGGACCAGCGCCCTAGAGTGAAGCCTAGGTTTCCCGGAACGTAGTAATGACCATCCCTTTCACAATTGTTGCAATTATTCCCGTTATACGATGGAAAGGCTGTTGTATTTTTATTGTATTTTCTGCTTCTGGCTTTGACTTCTATTGTCCTAGCTTTTCGATCTGGTAGGACAACGTCCAAGAGTGAAGCCTATGTTGGCCGGAACGTAGAAATGACCATTAGTTTCGCACTGGTTGCAATTATTCCTGTTATACGATGGAAGGACTGTTGTATTTTTATTGTATTTTATGCTTCTGGCGTTGACTCCTTAGGCCCTAACTATTCGCTCTGGTGGAGCAACGCCCTAGAGTGAAGCCTAAGTCGCCCGGAACGTAGAAATGGACATAACTTTCACACTGGTTGCTATTATTCGTTTTATACGATGGAAAAGCTGTTGTATTTATATTGTATTTTGTGCTTCTGGCGTTCACTTCTTAGGCCCTAACTATTCGATTTGGTGGAACAGCGTCCTAGGGTGAAGCCTATGTTGGCCGGAACGTAGAAATGACCATTAGTTTCACACCGTTTGCAATTATTACTGTTATACGGTGGAAGGACTGTTGTCTTTTTATTGTATTTTATGCTTCTGGCGTTTACTTCTTAGGCCCTAACTATTCGACCTGGTGGAACAACGCCCTAGAGTGAAGCCTAGGTTGCACGGATCGTAGAAATGACCACATCTTTCACACTGGTTGCAATTAATCCTGTTATACGATGAAAAAACTTTTGTATTTATTTTGTATTTGGTGCTCCTGGCGTTGACTTCTTAGGCGCTAACTATTGCGTCTGGTGGACCAGCGCCCTAGAGTGAAGCCTAGGTTTCCCGGAACGTAGTAATGACCATCTCTTTCACAATTGTTGCAATTACTCCCGTTATACGATGGAAAGGCTGTTGTATTTATGCTGCATTTTATGCTTCTGGCGTTGACTTCCTAGGCCCTAACTATTCGTTCTGGTGGAACAACGCCCTGGAGGGCATCCTAGGTTGCCCGGAACGTAGAAATGACAATATCTTTCACACTGGTTGCAATTATTCCTGTTATACGATGTACAAGCCGTTGCATTTTTATTGTACTTTATGCTTCTCGCGTTGACTTCTAAGGCCCTATGTATTCGATCTGGTGGAGCAATAGCTCAGAGTTAAGTCTAGGATGCCCGCAGCGTAGAAATGGCCATTACCTTCACACTGGTTGCAATTATTCCTGTTATACGAGGGAAGGACTGTTGTATTTTATGCTTCTGGCGTTTACTTCTTAGGCCCTGACTATTCGATCTGGTGGAGACACGCCCTAGAGTGAAGCCTACGTTGCCCGGAAGGTAGAAATGACCGTTACTTTCACAATGTATGAATTATTCATTTTATACGGTGGAAAAACTGTTTTACTTATATTGTATTTTATACTTCTGGCGTTGACTTCGAAGGCCGTAGCTATTGGATGTGGTGGAGCAACGCCCCGGAGTAAAACCTAGGTTGCCCGGAACGTAGAAAAGACCATAAATTTCACACTGGTAGCAATTATTCATTTTAAGCGATGGAAAAGGTGTTGTATTTATATTGTATTTTATGCTTCTGGCGTTGACTTCTAAGGCCGTAGCTATTCGATCTGGTGGACCAACGCCCTAGAGTGAAGCCTAGCTTGCCCGGAACGTAGAAATGACCACCACTTTCACACTGGTTGCAATTATTCCTGTTATACGATGGAAAAACTGTTGTATTTTTATTGTATTTTATGCTTCTGGCGTTGACTTCTTAGGCCCTAACTATTCGATCTGGTGGAACAACGCCCTAGAGTGAAGCCTAGGTTGCACGGATCGTAGAAATGACCACATCTTTCACAGTGGTTGCAATTATTCCTGTTATACGATGGAAAAACTGTTGTATTTATTTTGTATTTGGTGCTCCTGGCGTTGACCTCTTAGGCGCTAACTATTGCGTCTGGTGGACCAGCGCCCTAGAGTGAAGCCTAGGTTTCCCGGAACGTAGTAATGACCATCCCTTTCACAATTGTTGCAATTATTCCCGTTATACGATGGAAAGGCTGTTGTATTTTTATTGTATTTTCTGCCTCTGGCTTTGACTTCTATGGTCCTGGCTATTCGATCTGGTAGGGCAACGTCGAAGAGTGAAGCCTATGTTGGCTGGATCGTAGAAATGACCATTAGTTTCACACTGGTTGCAATTATTCCTGTTATACGATGGAAGGACTGTTGTATTTTTATTGTATTTTATGCTCCTGGCGTTGGCTTCTTAGGCGCTAACTATTGCGTCTGGTGGACCAGCGCCCTAGAGTGATGCCTAGGTTCCCCGGAACGTAGTAATGACCATCTCTTTCACAATTGTTGCAATTATTCCCGTTATACGATGGAAAGGCTGTTGTATTTTTATTGTATTTTCTGCTTCTGGCTTTGACTTCTATGGTCCTGGCTATTCGATCTGGTAGGGCAACGTCCAAGAGTGAAGCCTATGTTGGCTGGATCGTAGAAATGACCATTAGTTTCACACTGGTTGCAATTATTCCTGTTATACGATGGAAGGACTGTTGTATTTTTATTGTATTTTATGCTTCTGGCGTTGACTTCTTAGGCCCTAACTATTCGATCTGGTGGAACAACGCCCTAGAGTGAAGCCTAAGTCGCCCGGAACGTAGAAATGGCCATAACTTTCACACTGGTTGCTATTATTCGTTTTATACGATGGAAAAGCTGTTGTATTTATTTTGTATTTGGTGCCCATGGCGTTGACCTCTTAGGCGCTAACTATTGCGTCTGGTGGACCAGCGCCCTAGAGTGAAGCCTAGGTTTCCCGGAACGTAGTAATGACCATCCCTTTCACAATTGTTGCAATTATTCCCGTTATACGATGGAAAGGCTGTTGTATTTTTATTGTATTTTCTGCCTCTGGCTTAGACTTCTATGGTCCTGGCTATTCGATCTGGTAGGGCAACATCGAAGAGTGAAGCCTATGTTGGCTGGATCGTAGAAATGACCATTAGTTTCACACTGGTTGCAATTATTCCTGTTATACGATGGAAGGACTGTTGTATTTTTATTGTATTTTATGCTCCTGGCGTTGACTTCTTAGGCGCTAACTATTGCGTCTGGTGGACCAGCGCCCTGGAGTGAAGCCTAGGTTTCCCGGAACGTAGTAATGACCATCTCTTTCACAATTGTTGCAATTATTCCCGTTATACGATGGAAAGGCTGTTGTATTTATGCTGCATTTTATGCTTCTGGCGTTGACTTCTTAGGCCCTAACTATTCGTTCTGGTGGAACAACGCCCTGGAGGGCATCCTAGGTTGCCCGGAACGTAGAAATGACAATATCTTTCACACTGGTTGCAATTATTCCTGTTATACGATGTACAAGCCGTTGCATTTTTATTGTACTTTATGCTTCTCGCGTTGACTTCTAAGGCCCTATGTATTCGATCTGGTGGAGCAATAGCTCAGAGTTAAGTCTAGGATGCCCGCAGCGTAGAAATGGCCATTACTTTCACACTGGTTGCAATTATTCCTGTTATACGAGGGAAGGACTGTTGTATTTTACGCTTCTGGCATTTACTTCTTAGGATCTGACTATTCGATCTGGTGGAGAAACGCCCTAGAGTGAAGCCTACGTTGCCCGGAAGGTAGAAATGACCGTTACTTTCACAATGTATGAATTATTCATTTTATACGGTGGAAAAACTGTTTTACTTATATTGTATTTTATACTTCTGGCGTTGACATCGAAGGCCGTAGCTATTGGATGTGGTGGAGCAACGCCCCAAAGTAAAACCTAGGTTGCCCGGAACGTAGAAAAGACCATAAATTTCACACTGGTAGCAATTATTCATTTTAAGCGATGGAAAAGATGTTGTATTTATATTGTATTTTATGCTTCTGGCGTTGACTTCTAAGGCCGTAGCTATTCGATCTGGTGGACCAACGCCCTAGAGTGAAGCCTAGCTTGCCCGGAACGTAGAAATGACCACCACTTTCACACTGGTTGCAATTATTCCTGTTATACGATGGAAAAACTGTTGTATTTTTATTGTATTTTATGCTTCTGGCGTTGACTTCTTTGGCCCTAACTATTCGATCTGGTGGAACAACGCCCTAGAGTGAAGCCTAGGTTGCACGGATCGTAGAAATGACCACATCTTTCACACTGGTTGCAATTATTCCTGTTATACGATGGAAAAACTGTTGTATTTATTTTGTATTTGGTGCTCCTGGCGTTGACTTCTTAGGCGCTAACTATTGCGTCTGGTGGTCCAGCGCCCTAGAGTGAAGCCTAGGTTTCCCGGAACGTAGTAATGACCATCTCTTTCACAATTGTTGCAATTATTCCCGTTATACGATGGAAGGGCTGTTGTATTTTTATTGTATTTTCTGCTTCTGGCTTTGACTTCTATGGTCCTGGCTATTCGATCTGGTAGGGCAACGTCCAAGAGTGAAGCCTATGTTGGCTGGATCGTAGAAATGACCATTGGTTTCACACTGGTTGCAATTATACCTGGTATACGATGGAAGGACTGTTGTATTTTTATTGTATTTTATGCTTCTGGCGTTGACTTCTTAGGCCCTAACTATTCGATCTGGTAGAGAAACACCTTAGAGTGAAGCCTATGTTGCCCGGAACGTAGAAATGACCATTACCTTCATGCTTTCTGCAATTATTCCTGTTATACGATGAAAAAACTGTTGTTTTTTTATTGCATTTTATGCTTCAGGCGTTGACTTCTAAGGCCGTAGCTATTCGATGTGGTGGAGCAACGCCCTAGAGTGAAGCCTATGTTGCCCGGAACGTAGAAATGACCATATCCTTCACACTGGTTGCAATTATTCCTGTTATACGGTGGAAAAACTGTTGTATTTTTATTGTATTTTCTGCTTCTGGCTTTGACTTCTATGGTGCTAACTATTCGATCTGGTAGGGCAACGTCCAAGAGTGAAGCCTATGTTGGCCGGAACGTAAAAATGACCATTAGTTTCATACCGGTTGCAATTATTCCTGTTATACGATGGAAGGACTGTTGTACTTTTATTGTATTTTATGCTTCTGGCGTTGACCTCGTAGGCCCTAACTATTCGATCTGGTGGTGCAACGCCCTAGAGTGAAGCCTAGGTTGCACGGAACATATAAATGGCCATTACTTTCACACTGTTTGCAAATATACATTATATACGACGGTCAAGCTGTTGTATTTATTTTGTATTTTATGCTTCTGACGTAGACTTCTTAGGACCTAACTATTCGATCTGGTGAATCAACGCCCTAGAGTGATGCCTAGATTGCCGGAACGTAGAAATGACCATTACCTTCACGCTTGTTGCAATTATTCCTGTTATACGATGAAAAAACTGTTGTATTTTTATTGTATTTTATGCTTCTGGCGTTGACTTCTTTGGCCCTAACTATTCGATCTGGTGGAACAACGCCCTAGAGTGAAGCCTAGGTTGCACGGATCGTAGAAATGACCACATCTTTCACACTGGTTGCAATTATTCCTGTTATACGATGGAAAAACTGTTGTATTTATTTTGTATTTGGTGCTCCTGGCGTTGACTTCTTAGGCGCTAACTATTGCGTCTGGTGGACCAGCGCCCTAGAGTGAAGCCTAGGTTTCCCGGAACGTAGTAATGACCATCTCTTTCACAATTGTTGCAATTATTCCCGTTATACGATTGAAGGGCTGTTGTATTTTTATTGTATTTTCTGCTTCTGGCTTTGACTTCTATGGTCCTGGCTATTCGATCTGGTAGGGCAACGTCCAAGAGTGAAGCCTATGTTGGCTGGATCGTAGAAATGACCATTAGTTTCACACTGGTTGCAATTATACCTGGTATACGATGGAAGGACTGTTGTATTTTTATTGTATTTTATGCTTCTGGCGTTGACTTCTTAGGCCCTAACTATTCGATCTGGTAGAGAAACACCTTAGAGTGAAGCCTATGTTGCCCGGAACGTAGAAATGACCATTACCTTCATGCTTTCTGCAATTATTCCTGTTATACGATGAAAAAACTGTTGTATTTTTATTGCATTTTATGCTTCAGGCGTTGACTTCTAAGGCCGTAGCTATTCGATGTGGTGGAGCAACGCCCTAGAGTGAAGCCTATGTTGCCCGGAACGTAGAAATGACCATATCTTTCACACTGGTTGCAATTATTCCTGTTATACGGTGGAAAAACTGTTGTATTTTTATTGTATTTTCCGCTTCTGGCTTTGACTTCTATGGTCCTAGCTATTCGATCTGGTAGGGCAACGTCCAAGAGTGAAGCCTATGTTGGCCGGAACGTAAAAATGACCATTAGTTTCACACCGGTTGCAATTATTCCTGTTATACGATGGAAGGACTGTTGTATTTTTATTGTATTTTATGCTTCTGGCGTTGACCTCGTAGGCCCTAACTATTCGATCTGGTGGAGCAACGCCCTAGAGTGAAGCCTAGGTTGCACGGAACATATAAATGGCCATTACTTTCACACTGTTTGCAAATATACATTATATACGACGGTCAAGCTGTTGTATTTATTTTGTATTTTATGCTTCTGACGTAGACTTCTTAGGACCTAACTATTCGATCTGGTGAATCAACGCCCTAGAGTGATGCCTAGATTGCCGGAACGTAGAAATGACCATTACCTTCACGCTTGTTGCAATTATTCCTGTTATACGATGAAAAAACTGTTGTATTTTTATTGTATTTTATGCTTCAGGCGTGACTTCTAAGGCTGTAGCTATTCGATCTGGTGGAGCAACGCCCTAGAGTGAAGCCTATGTTGCACGAAACGTAGAGATGGCCATCACTTACACACTGGTTGCAATTATTCCTGTTATACGATGGAAATGCTCTTGTATATTTATTGTATATTATGCTTCGGGTGTTGACTTCTATGGCCCTGACTATTCGATCTGGTGGAGCAACGCCCTACAGTGAAGCCCAGGTTGCCCGGAACGTAGAAATGACCATAACTTTCACACTGGTTGCAATTATTCGTATTATAAGACGGAAAAACTGTTGTATTTATATTGTATTTTATGCTTCTGGCGATGACTTCTACGGCCGTAGCTATTCAATGTGGTCGAGTAACGCCCTAGAGAGAAACCTGGGTTGCCCGGGTCGTAGAAATGACCATCACTTTCACACTGGTTGCAATTATTACTGCTATACGATGGAAAAACTGTTCCGTCTTCATGTATTTTATGCTTCGGGCGTTGACTTCTAAGGCCCTAACTATTCGATCTGGTGGAGCAACGCACTAGGGTGAAGCCTATGCTGCTCGGAACGTAGAAATGACCATTACCTTCACGCTTGCTGCAATTAGTCCTGTTATACGATGGACAAACTGTTGGATTTTTATTGTACTTTATGCTTCTGGCGTTGACTTCTAAGGCCCTATGTATTCGATCTGGTGGAGCAATGGCTCAGAGTTAAGTCTAGGATGCCCGCAGCGTAGAAATGGCCATTACTTTCACACTGGTTGGAATTATTCCTGTTATGCGATGGAATGACTGTTGTATTTTATGCTTCTGGCGTTGACTTCTTAGGCCCTAGCTATTCGATCTGGTCGAACAACGCCCTAGAGTGAAGCCTAGCTTGCCCGGATCCTAGGAATGACCACCACTTTCACACTGGTTGCAATTATTCCCGTTATAAGATGGAAAAGCTGTTGTATTTTTACTGTATTTTCTGCTTCTGGCTTTGACTTCTATTGTCCTAGCTATTCGATCTGGTAGGACAACGTCCAAGAGTGAAGCCTATGTTGGCCGGAACGTAGAAATGACCATTAGTTTCACACTGGTTGCAATTATTCCTGTTATACGATGGAAGAACTGTTGTATTTTTATTGTATTTTATGCTTCTGGCGTTGACTTCTTAGGCACTAACTATTCTATCTGGTGGAGCAACCCCCTAGAGCGAAGCCTAAGTCGCCGGGAACGTAGAAACGGCCATAACTTTCACACTGGTTGCTATTATTCGTTTTATACGATGGAAATGCTGTTGTATTTATATTGTATTTTATGCTTCTGGCGTTGACTTCTTACGCCCTAGCTATTCGATCTGGTGGAACAACGCCCTAGAGTGAAGCCTAGGTTGCACGGATCGTAGAAATGACCACATCTTTCACACTGGTTGCAATTATTCCTGTTATACGAGGGAAGGACTGTTGTATTTTATGCTTCTGGCGTTTACTTCTTAGGCCCTGACTATTCGATCTGGTGGAGAAACGCCCTAGAGTGAAGCCTACGTTGCCCGGAAGGTAGAAATGACCGTTACTTTCACAATGTATGAATTATTCGTTTTATACGGTGGAAAAACTGTTTTACTTATATTGTATTTTATACTTCTGGCGTTGACTTCGAGGGCCGTAGCTATTGGATGTGGTGGAGCAACGCCCGAGAGTAAAACCTAGGTTGCCCGGAACGTAGAAAAGACCATAAATTTCACACTGGTAGCAATTATTCATTTTAAGCGATTTAAAAGATGTTGTATTTATATTGTATTTTATGCTTCTTGCGTTGACTTCTAAGGCCGTAGCTATTCGATCTGGTAGACCAACGCCCTAGAGTGAAGCCTAGCTTGCCCGGAACGTAGAAATGACCACCACTTTCACACTGGTTGCAATTATTCCTGTTATACGATGGAAAAACTGTTGTATTTTTATTGTATTTTATGCTTCTGGCGTTGACTTCTTAGGCCGTAGCTATTCGATCTGGAGGAGCAACGCCCTAGAGTGAAAACTAGGTTGCCCGGAACGTAGAAATGACCATTACTTTCACACTGTTTGCAAATATACATTATATTCGATGGAGAAGCTGTTGTATTTATATTGTGTTTTATGCTTCTGGCGTTGACTTCTTAGGCCCTAACTATTTGATTTGGTGGAGCACCGCCCTAAGGTGAAGCCTGGGTTGCACGGAACGTAGAAATGACCATAACCTTCACACTGGTTGCAATTACTCGTTTTACACGAAGGAAAAACTGTTGCATCTTTATCGTATTTTATGCTTCTGGCGTTGACTTCTAAGGCCCTAACTATTCGATCTGGTGGAGCAACGCCCTAGAGTGAAGCCTAGGTTGCTCGGAACGTAGAAATGACCATTACTTTCACACTGTTTGCAATTACTCATTTTATACGATGGAAAAACTGTTGTACTTATGTTGTATTTAATTCTTCTGGCGTTGAGTTCTTAGGCACTAACTATTCGATCTGGTGGAACAACGCCCCAGAGTGAAGCCTAGGGTGCCCGGAACATAGAAATGACCATTACTTTCACACTGTTTGCAATTATACGTTATATACGATGGAAAAGCTGTTGTATTTATATCGTATTTTATGCTTCTGGCGTTGATTTCGTAGGCCCTAATTATTTGATCTGGTGGAGCACCGCCCTAGAGTGAAGCATAGGTTGCCCGGAACGTAGAACATACCATTACCTGCACACTGGTTGCAATTATTCCTGTTATACGATGGAAAAAATGTTGCATATTTATTGTATTTTATGCTCCTGGCGTTGACTTCTAAGGCCCTAACTATTCGATCTGGTGGAGGAACGCCATAGAGTGAAACCTAGCATGCACGGAACGTAGAAATGACCATTACTTTCACACTGGTTGCAATTACTCCTGTTATACGATGGAAAATCTGTTATATTTATATCGTATTTTTTACTTCTGGCAGTGACTTCTTATTCCCTAACTATTCGATCTGGTGCAGGAACACCATAGAGTGAAACCTAGCATGCCCGGAACGTAGAAATGACCATTACTTTCACACTGGTTGCAATTATTCCTGTTATACGATGGAAAAACTGTTGTATTTTTATTGTATTTTATGCTTCTGGCGCTGAATTCTAAGTCCCTAGCTATTGGATCTGGAGGAGCAACGCCCTAGAGTGAAGCCTAGGTTGCCCGGAACGTAGAAATGACTATTACTTTCACAATGTTTGCAATTATTCATTTTATACGATAAAAAAACTGTTGTACTTATATTGTATTGTATGCTTCTGGCGTTGACTTCTAAATCCCTAGCTATTCGAAATGGTGTAGCAACGCCCTAGAGTGAAACCCAGGTTACACGGTACGAAGAAATGAACAGTACTTTCACACTGGTTTTGTTATTCCTGTTATACGATGGAAAAACTGTTGCATTTTAATTGTATTTTATGCCTCTGGCGTTGAATTCTTAGGCCACTAACTCTTCGATCTCGTGCAGCAACGCCCTAGTGTGAAGCCTAGGTAGTTCGAAACGTAGAAATGACCATTACCTTCACAATGTTTGCAATTATTCATTTTATACGATTGAAAAACTAGTGTACTTATATTGTATTTTACCCTTCTGGCGTTGAATTCTAAGACCATAGCTATTCGATCTGGAGGAGCAACGCCCTAGTGTGAAGCCTAGGTTGCCCGGAACGTAGAAAAGACCAATACCTTCACACTGGTTGCAATTACTCCTCTTATACGACGGAAAAACCCTTGTATCTTTATTGTATTTTATGCTTCTGGCGTTGACTTCTAAGGCCCTAACAATTGGAACTGGTGGAACAACGCCCTAGAGTGAAACCTAGATTGCACGGGACGTAGAAATGACCATTACATTCACACTGTTTGCAATTATCCCTGTTATACGATGGAAAAACTGTTGTATTTATATTGTATTTTATGCTCCTAGTGTTGACTTCTTACGCCCTAACTATTTGATCTGGTGGAGCACCGCCCTACAGTGAAGCCTAGCTTGCCCGAAACGTAGAACATACCATTACCTTCACACTGGTTGCAGTTATTCCTGTTATACGATGGAAAAACTGCTGCATCTTTATTGTATTTTATGCTTTTGGCGTTGACTTCTTAGGCCCTAACTATTCGATCTGGTGGAGCAACGTCCTAGAGTGAAGCCATGTTGCCCGGAATGTAGAAATGACCATAACTTTCACACTGGTTGCCATTATTCGTTCTATACATGGAAAAACTGTTATATTTAGAATGCAATTTACGCTTCTGGCGTTGACTTCTTAGGCCCTAACTATTGGGTCTGGTGGAGCTCCGCCGTAGTGTGAAGCCTAGGTAGCCCGGAACGTTGGACATACAATTACTTTCACACTGGTTGCAATTATTCGTTTTATACGATGGAAAAACTGTTGTGTTATAATTGTACTTTATGCTTCTGGCGTTGACTTCTAAGGCCGTGATTATTCGATCTGGCGGAGCAATGCCCTAGAGTGACGACTAGGTTGCTCGGAACGTAGAAATGACAATTACTTTCACACTGTTTGCAATTATTCATTTTATACGATGGCAAAGCTGTTGTATTTATATTGCATTTTATGCTCCTGGCGTTGACTTCTAAGGCCGTAGTTGTTAGATGTGGTGGAGCAGCGCCCTAGAGTGAAGCCTAGGTTGCCCGGAACGTAGAAATGACCATAATTTTCACACTGTTTGCAAATACACATTATATACGATGGAAAAGCTGTTGTATTTATATTGTAATTTATGCTTAAGGCGTTGACTTCTTAGGCCCTAGGTATTTGATCTGGTGGAGCACCGCCCTAGAGTGAAGCCTAGGTTGCCCGGAACGTAGAACATACCATTACCTTCACACTGGCTGCAACTAATCCTGTTATACGATGGAAAATCTGTTGCATCTTTATTGTATTTTATGCTGCTGGCGTTGACTTCTTAGGCCTTAACTATTCGATCTGGTGGAGCAACGTACTAGAGTGAAGCCTAGGTTGCCCGGAACGTAGAAATGACAATAACTATCACACTGGTTGCCATTATTCGTTGTATACGACGGAAAAGCTGTTGCATTTATATCGTATTTTATGCTTCTGGCATTGACTTCTTAGACCCTAACTATTCCGTCTGGTGGAGCAACGCCCTAGGGTGAAGCCTAGGTTGCCCAGAACGTAGAAATGACCATAACTTTCACACTGGTAGCAATTATTCGTTCTATACATGGAAAAACTGTTATATTTAGATTGCATTTTATGCTTCTGTCGTTGACTTCTAAGGCCCTAACTATTGAATCTGGTGGAGCACCGCCCTAGAGTGAAGCCTAGGTTGCCCGGAACGTTGAATATACCATTTCTTTCACACTGTTTGCAATTATTCATTTTATACGATGGAAAATCTGTTGTACTTATATCGTATTTTATGCCTCTGGCGTTGACTTCTAAGGCCGTAGCTATTAGATGTGGTGGAGCAACGCCCTAGAGTGACGCCTAGGTTGCCCGGAACGTAGAAATCACCATTACTTTCACAACGTTTGCAATTATTCATTTTATACGATGGAAAAACTGTTGTACTTATATTGTATTTTATCCTTCTGGCGCTGAATTCTCAGTCCCTAGCTATTCCCTCTGGCGAAGCAACGCCCTAGAGCGAAACCTAGGTTTCCCGGAACGTAGAAATGACCATAACTTTCAAACTGTTTGCAATTATTCATTTTATTCGATGGAAAATCTGTTGTATTTGTATCGTATTTTATGCCTCTGGCGTTGACTTCTAAGGCCGTAACTATTCGATCTGGTGGAGCAACGCCCTACAGAGAAGCCTAGGTTGCTCGGAACGTAGAAATGACCATTACTTTCACACTGTTTGCAATTATTCATTTTATACAATGGAAAATCTGTTGTATTTATATTGTATTTTATGCCTCTGGCGTTGTCTTCTAAGGCCGTAGCTATTAGATGTGGTGGAGCAGCGCCCTAGAGTGACGCCTAGGTTGGCCGGAACGTAGAAATAACCATAAATTTCACAATGTTTGCAATTTTTCATTTTATACGATGGAAAAACTGTTGGACTTATATTGTATTTTATGCTTCTGGTGTTGACTTCACAGGCCTTAACTATTCGATCTGGTGGAACAACGCCCTAGAGAGAAGCCTAGGTTGCTCGGAACGTAGAAATGACAATCACTTTCACACTGGTTGCCATTATTCGTTTTATACGATGGAAAAGCTGTTGCATTTATATCGTATTTTATGCTTCTGGCGTTGACTTCTTAGACCCTAACTATTCGATCTGCTGGAACAACGCCCTAGAGTGAAGCCTAGGTTGCCAGGAACGTAGATAATGACCATTACTTTCACACTGTTTGCAAATATACATGATATACGATGGAAAAGCTGTTGTATTTATATTGTATTTTATGATTCTGGCGTCTAATTCTAAGTCCCTAGCTATTCCATCTGGTGTAGCAACGCCCTACAGTGAAGCTTAGGTTGCTCGGAATGTAGAAATGACCATTACTTTCACACTGTTTGCAATTATTCGTTTTATTCGATGGAAAATCTGTTGTATTTATACTGTATTTTATGCTCCTGGCGTTGGCTTCTAAGGTCGTAGCTATTAGATGTAGTGGAGCAACGCCATAGAGTGACGCCAAGGTTACCCGGAACGTAGAAATGACCATTACGTTCACACTGGTTGCAATTATTCCTGTTGTACAATGGAAGAACTGTTGCATTTATATTGTATTTTATGCTTCGGTCGTTGTCTTCTTAGGCTGTATTCCGTCATATAACGGGAATAATTGCAACCAGTGTGAAACTAATGGTCATTTCAACGTTCCGAGCAACCTAGGTCTCACTCTAGGGCGTTGCTCCACCAGATCGAATAGCTGGAGCCGTAGAAGTCAACGCCAGAATCATAAAATACAATATAAATGCACCAGTTTTTCCATCGTATAAAATGAATAATTGCAAACAGTGTGATAGTAATGGTCAATTCAACGTTCTGGCCAACCTAGGCTTCACTCTAGGGTGTTGCTCCGCCAGATCGTATAGCTAGAGCCTTAGATGTCAACGCCAGTAGAATAAAATACAATACAAATACAAGAGTTTTTCCATCGTATACAATGAATAACTGCAACCAGTGTGAAAGTGATAGTCATTTCTACGTTCCGGGCAACCTAGGCTTCACTCTAGGGCGTCGCTCCACCAGATCGAATAGCTACGACCTTAGAAGTCAGCGCCAGAAGCATAAAATACAATATAAACACAACAGTATTTCCGTCGTATAAAACGAATAATTGCACCAACTGTGAAAGTTATGATCATTTCGACGTTCCGGGCAATCTAGGCCTGACTCTAGGGCGTTGCTCCACCAGATCGAATAGTTAGGGCCTCAGAAGTCAACGCCCGAGGCATAAAATACAAAATAAATAGAACAGTTTTTCCATCGTATAAAACGAATACTTGCAGCCACTGTGAATGTTATGGTCATTTCTACGTTCCGTGCAACATAGGCTTCAATCTACGGCGTTGCTCCACCAGATTGAACCGTTATGGCCTAAGAAGTCAGCGCCAGAAGCATAAAATACGATATAAGTACAACAGTTTTTCCATTGTATAAAACGTATAATTGCAACCAGTATGAACGTTATGGTCATTTCTGCGTTCCGGGCCACCTAGGCTTCACCATAGGACGTGGCTCCACCATATCGAATAGTTAGGGCCTAAGAAGTCAACGCCAGAAGCATAAATTACAATATAAATACAACAGCGTTTCCATTATATAAAACGAATAATTGCAACCAGTGTGAATGTGATGGTCACTTCTTCGTTTCGGGCAGCCTAGGCTTCACTCTAGGGCGTTGCTCCACCAGAAGAATAGATAGGGCCTAAGAAGTCAACGCTAGAAGCATAAAATACAATATAAATACAACAGATGTTATATCGTATAAATAGAATAATGGCAACCAGTGTGAAAGTTATGGTCATTTCTACGGTCCGGGGCACCTAGGCTTCACTCTAGGGCGTTGCTCCGACGGATCGAATAGTTAGGGCCTCATAAGGCAACGCCCGAGGCATAAAATACAAAATAAATAGAACAGTTTTTCCATTGTATAAAACGAATTATTGCAACCAGTGTGAAAGTTATGGTCATTTCTACGTACCGGGCAACCTAGTCTTCACTCTGGGGCGTTGCTCCACCAGATCGAATGGTTAGGGCCTTAGAAGACAACGCCCCAAGCATAAAATACAAAATAAATAGATCAGTCTTTCCAGTGTATAAAACGAATAATTGCAGCCAGTGTGAAAGTGATGGACATTTCAACGCTTCGGGCAGCCTAGGCTTCACTCTAGGGCGTTGCTCCACCAGACGAATAGATAGGGCCTAAGAAGTCAACGCTGGAAGCATAAAATACAATATAAATACAAAAGTTTTTCCATGGTGTAAAACGGATAATAACAACCAGTGTGAAAGTAATGATCATTTCGACGTTTCGGGCATCCTAGACTTAACTCTGAGGCATTGCTGCACCAGATCGAAGACTTAGGGCCTTAGAAGTCAACGCCAGAAGCAAAAAATACAAAATAAATTCAACAGCTTTTCCATCGTATAAAACGAATAATTGCAACCAGTGTGAAAGCTATAGTCATTTCTACGTTCCGTGCAACCTAGGCTTCACTCTTGGGCGTTGTTCCACCAGATCGAATAGTTAGGGCCTATGAAGACAATGCCAGAAGCATAAAATACAATATAAATACAACAGCTTTTCCATCGTGTAAAACGGGTAATTGCAACCAGTGTGAAAGTACTGGTCATTTCTACGTTCCGGGCAGCCTAGGCTCCGCTCTAGGGCGTTGTTCCACTAGTTCGAATAGCTAGGGACTTAGAAGTCAACGCCAGAAGCATAAAGAACAATCAAAATACAACAGCTTTTCCATCGTATAACAGGATTAATTGCAACCAGTGTAAAAGTATTGGTCATTTCTATGTTCCGGGCAACCTAGGCTTGACTCTAGGGCGTTGCTCCACCAGATCGAATAGCTACGACCTTAGAAGTCAACGCCAGAAGCATAAAATACAAAATAAATAGAACAGTCTTTCCATCGTATAAAACGAATAATTGCAGCCTGTATGAAAGTGATGGACATTTCTACGTTTCGGGCAGCCTAGGCTTCACTCTAGGGCGTTGCTCCACCAGAAGAATAGATAGGGCCTAAGAAGTCAACGCTAGAAGCATAAAATACAATATAAATACAACAGATTTTCCATCGTATAAAATGAATAATTGCAACTAGTGTGAAAGTAATGACCATTTCTACGTTCGGTGCAACCTAGGCTCCTCTCTAGGGCGTTGCTCCACCAGATCGAATAGTTAGGGCCTAAGAAGTCAACGCCAGAAGCACAAAGTACAATAAAAATGAAACAATTTTTCCATCGTATAGCATGAATAATTGAAACCAGTGAGAAAGTAATGGGCATCTCCACGTTCCGTGCAAGCTAGGCTTCACTCTAGGGCGTTGCACCACCTGGTCGAATAGTTACGGCCTTAGAAAACAACTCCAGACTCATAAAATACAATAAAAACACAACAGTTTTTCCATCGTATAAAAAGAATAATTGCAACCAGTGTGAAAGTAATGTTCATTTCTACGTTTCGGGAATCCTAGGCTTCACTCTAGGCCGTTGCTCCACCAGATCGAATAGCTAAGGCCTTAGATGTCAACGCCAGTAGAATAAAATACATTACAAATACAAGAGTTTTTCCATCGTATACAATGAATAACTGCAACCAGTGTGAGAGTGATAGTCATTTCTACGTTCCGGGCAACCTAGGCTTCACTCTAGGGCGTTGCTCCACCAGATCGAATAGTTAGGGCCTCAGAAGTCAACGCCCGAGGCATAAAATACAATAAAAATACAACAGCTTTTCCACCGTATAACAGGAATAATTGCAAACAGTGTGAAGGTAATGGTCAGTTCTACGTTCCGTGCAACCTAGGCTTCACTCTAGGGCGTCGATCCACCAGATCGAATAGTTAAGGCCTCAGAAGTCAACGCCCGAGGCATAAAATACAAAATAAATAGAACAGTTTTTCCTTTGTATAAAACGAATTATTGCAACCAGTGTGAAACGTATGGTCATTTCTACGTGCCGTGCAACCTAGGCTTCACTGTAGGGCGTTGCTCGACCAGATCGAATGGGTAGGGCCTTAGAAGTCAACGCCAGAAGCATAAAGTACAATAAAAATCCAACAGTTTTTCCATCGTATAACATGAATAATTGCAACCAATGTGAAAGTGATGGTCATTTCTACGTTCCGGGCAACCTAGGCTTCACTCTAGGGCGTTGGTCCACCTGATCGAATAGGTACGACCTTAGAAGTCAACGCCAGAAGCAAAAAATACAATATAAATACAACAGCTTTTCCATCGCATAAAATCAATAATTGCAATCAGTGTGAATGTAATGGACATTTCTACGCTCCGGTCAACCTAGTCTTCACTCTAGGGCGTTGCTCCACCAGATCGAAGAGTTAGGGCCTTAGAAGACAATGCCCGAAGCATAAAATACAAAATAAATAGAACAGTCTTTCCATCGTATAAAACGAATAATTCCAGCCAGTTTGAAAGTTATGGTCATTTCTACGTTCCGTGCAACCTTGGCTTCAATCTAGGACGTTGCTCCACCAGATCGAATAGTTATGGCCTAAGAAGTCAACGCCAGAAGCATGAAATACAATATAAATAGAACAGTTTTTCCATTGCATAAAACGAATAATTGCAACCAGTATGAGCGTTATGGTCATTTCTACGTTCCCGGCCACGTAGGCTTCACCCTAGGACGTGGCTCCACCATATCGAATAGTTAGGGCCTAAGAAGTCAACGCCAGAAGCATAAAATACAAAATAAATTCAACAGTTTTTCCATCGTATAAAACGAATAGTTGCAACCAGTGTGAAAGTGATGGTCATTTCTACGTCTCGGGCAGCCTAGGCTTCACTCTAGGGCGTTGCTCCACCGGAAGAATAGATAGGGCCTAAGAAGTCAACGCTAGAAGCATAAAATGCAATATAAATACAACAGATTTTCCATCGTATAAAATGAATAATAGCAACCAGTGTGAAAGTTATGATCATTTCTACGGTTCGGGCGACCTAGACTTCACTCTAGGGTGTTGCTCCGCCAGATCGAATAGTTAGGGCCTCAGAAGGCAACGCCAGAAGCATAAAATACAATATAAATACAACAGTTTTTTCATGGTGTAAAACGGATAATAACAACCAGTGTGAGAGTAATGATCATTTCGACGTTTCGGGCATCCCAGACTTAACTCTGAGGCATTGCTGCACCAGATCGAAGACTTAGGGCCTTAGAAGTCAACGCGAGAAGCATAAAATACAAAATAAATTCAACAGTTTTTCCATCGTATAAAACGAATAATTGCAACCAGTGTGAAAGTTATAGTCATTTCTACGTTCCGTGCAACCTAGGCTTCACTCTAGGGCGTTGGTCCACCAGATCGAATATATAGGGCCTAAGAAATCAACGCCAGAAGCAAAAATACAATATAAATACAACAGTTTTTCCATTGTATAAAACGAATAATTGCAACCCGTGTGAACGTTATGGTCATTTCTACGTACCGGGCAACCTAGGCTTCACCCTAGGGCGTTGCTCCGCCAGATCGAATAGTTAGGGCCTCAGAAGGCAACGCTAGAAGCATAAAATACAATATAAATGCAACAGTTTTTCCATGATGTAAAACGGATAATAACAACCAGTGTGAAAGTAATGATCATTTCGTCGTTTCGGGCATCCTAGACTTAACTCTGAGGCATTGCTGCACCAGATCGAAGACCTAGGGCCTTAGAAGTCAACGCGAGAAGCATAAAATACAAAATAAATTCAACAGTTTTTCCATCGTATAAAACGAATAATTGCAACCAGTGTGAAAGTTATAGTCATTTCTACGTTCCGTGCAACCTAGGCTTCACTCTAGGGCGTTGGTCCACCAGATGGAATATATAGGGCCTAAGAAGTCAACGCCAGAAGCATAAAATACAATACAAATACAACAGTTTTTCTATTGTATAAAACGAATAATTGCAACCCGTATGAACGTTATGGTCATTTCTACGTACCGGGCAACCTAGGTTTCACCCTAGGGCGTTGCTCCGCCAGATCGAATGGTTAGGGCCTCAGAAGGCAACGCCAGAAGCATAAAATACAATAAAAATACAACAGCTTTTCCACCGTATAACAGGAATAATTGCAAAGAGTGTGAAGGTAATGGTCAGTTCTACGTTCCGTGCAACCTAGGCTTTACTCTAGGGCGTTGGTCCACCAGATCGAATAGTTAAGGCCTCAGAAGTCAACGCCCGGGGCATAAAATACAAAATAAATAGAACAGTTTTTCCTTTGTATAAAACGAATTATTGCAACCAGTGTGAAACGTATGGTCATTTCTACGTGCCGTGCAACCTAGGCTTCACTCTAGGGCGTTGCTCGACCAGATCGAATGGGTAGGGCCTTAGAAGTCAACGCCAGAAGCATAAAGTACAACAAAAATCCAACAGTTTTTCCATCGTATAACAGGAATAATTGCAACCAATGTGAAAGAGATGGTCATTTCTACGTTGCGGGCAACCTAGGCTTCACTCTAGGGCGTCGGTCCACCTGATCGAATAGGTACGACCTTAGAAGTCAACGCCAGAAGCAAAAAATACAATATAAATACAACAGCTTTTCCATCGCATAAAATCAATAATTGCAATCAGTGTGAATGTAATGGACATTTCTACGCTCCGGTCAACCTAGTCTTCACTCTAGGGCGCTGCTCCACCAGATCGAAGAGCTAGGGCCTTAGAAGACAACGCCCGAAGCATAAAATACAAAATAAATAGACAAGTCTTTCCATCGTATAAAACGAATAATTGCAGCCAGTGTGAGAGTTATGGTCATTTCTACGTTCCGTGCAACATTGGCTTCAATCTAGGGCGTTGCTCCACCAGATCGAATAGTTATGGCCTAAGAAGTCAACGCCAGAAGCATAAAATACAATAAAAATACAACAGTTTTTCCATCGTATAACAGGAATAATTGCAAACAGTGTGGAGGTAATGGTTATTTCTACGCTCCGGTCAACCTAGGCTCCACTCTAGGGCGTTGCTCCGACAGATCGAATAGTTAGGGCCTCATAAGGCAACGCCCGAGGCATATAATACAAAATAAATAGAACAGTTTTTCCATTGTATAAAACGAATTATTGCAACCAGTGTGAAAGTTATGGTCATTTCTACGGTCCGTGCAACGTAGGCTTCACTCTAGGGCGTTGCTCGACCAGATCGAATGGGTAGGGCCTTAGAAGTCAACGCCAGAAGCATAAAGTACAATAAAAATCCAACAGTTTTTCCATCGTATAACAGGAATAATTGCAGCCAATGTGAAAGTGATGGTCATTTCTACGTTCCGGGCAACCTAGGCTTCACTCTAGGGCGTTGGTCCACCAGATCGAATAGTTATGGCCTAAGAAGTCAACGCCAGAAGCATAAAATACAAAACAAATTCAACAGTTTTTCCATCGTATAAAACGAATAATTGCAACCAGTGTGAAAGTGATGGTCATTTCTACGTCTCGGGCAGCCTAGGCTTCACTCTAGGGCGTTGCTCCACCAGAAGAATAGATAGGGCCTAAGAAGTCAACGCTAGAAGCATAAAATACAATATAAATACAACAGATTTTCCATCGTATAAAATGAATAATAGCAAGCAGTATGAAAGTTATGATCATTTCTACGGTTCGGGCCACCTAGACTTCACTCTAGGGCGTTGCTCCGCCAGATCGAATAGTTAGGGCCTCAGAAGGCAACGCCAGAAGCATAAAATACAATATAAATACAACAGTTTTTCCATGGTGTAAAACGGATAATAACAACCAGTGTGAGAGTATTGATCATTTCGACGTTTCGGGCATCCCAGACTTAACTCTGAGGCATTGCTGCAGCAGATCAAAGACTTAGGGCCTTAGAAGTCAACGCCAGAAGCATAAAATGCAAAATAAATTCAACAGTTTTTCCATCGTATAAAACGAATAATTGCAACCAGTGTGAAAGTTATAGTCATTTCTACGTTCCGAGCAACCTAGGCTTCACTCTAGGGCGTTGGTCCACCAGATCGAATATATAGGGCCTAAGAAGTCAACGCCAGAAGCATAAAATACAATACAAATACAACAGCTTTTCTATTGTATAAAACGAATAATTGCAACCCGTATGAACGTTATGGTGATTTCTACGTACCGGGCAACCTAGGCTTCACCCTAGGACGTGGCTCCACCATATCGAATAGTTAGTGCCTTAGAAGTAAACGCCCGAAGCATAAAATACAATAAAAATACAACAGTTTTTCCATCGTATAACAGGAATAATTGCAAACAGTGTGGAGGTAATGGTCATTTCTATGCTCCGGACAACCTAGGCTTCACTCTAGGGCGTTGCTCCGAAAGATCGAATAGTTAGGGCCTCATAAGGCAACGCCCGAGTCATAAAATACAAAATAAATAGAACAGTTTTTCCATTGTATAAAACGAATTATTGCAACCAGTGTGAAAGTTATGGTCATTTCTACGTTCCGTACAACCTAGGCTTCACTCTAGGGCGTTGGTCCACCAGATCGAATAGTTATGGCCTAAGAAGTCAACGCCAGAAGCATAAAATACAATATAAATACAACAGCTTTTCCATCGCATAAAATCAATAATTGCAATCAGTATGAACGTTATAGTCATTTCTACGTTCCGGGCAACCTAGGCTTCACCCTAGGATGTGGCTCCACCATATCGGATAGTTAGGGGCTTAGAAGTCAACACCAGTAGCATAAAATACAATAAAAATACAACAGCTTTTCCACCGTATAACAGGAATAATTGCAAACAGTGTGAAGGTAATGGTCATTTCTACGTTCCGTGCAACCTAGGCTTCACTCTATGGCGTTGGTCCACCAGATCGAATAGTTAAGGCCTCAGAAGTCAACGCCCGAGGCATAAAATACAAAATAAATAGAACAGTTTTTCCTTTGTATAAAACGAATTATTGCAACCAGTGTGAAACGTATGGTCATTTCTACGTTCCGTGCAACCTAGGCTTCACTCTAGGGCGTTGCTCGACCAGATCGAATGGGTAGGGCCTTAGAAGTCAACGCCAGAAGCATAAATACAATAAAAATCCAACAGTTTTTCCATCGTATAACAGGAATAATTGCAACCAATGTGAAAGTGATGGTCATTTCTACGTTCCGGGCAACCTAGGTTTCACTCTAGGGCGTTGGTCCACCAGATCGAATAGTTATGGCCTAAGAAGTCAACGCCAGAAGCATAAAATACAAAACAAATTCAACAGTTTTTCCATCGTATAAAACGAATAATTACATCCAATGTGAAGGTAATGGCCACTTCTACGTTCCGGGTAACCTAGGCTTCACTCTAGGGCGCTGCTCCACCAGATCGAATAGTTAGTGACTTAGAAGTCAACGCCCGAAGCATAAAATACAATATAAATACAGCAGCTCTTCCATCGTATAAAACGAATAATTGCATCCAGTGTGAAATTAATGGCCACTTCTACGTTCCGGGCAACCTAGGCTCCACTCTATTGCGTTGTTCCAGCAGATCGAATTGCTAGGGCCTTAGAAGTCAACGCCAGACGCATAAAATACAAAATAAATACAACAGTTTTACCATCGTATAAAACGAATAATTGCAGCCAGTGTGGAGGTAATGGTCTTTTCTACGTGCCGGGCAACCTAGGCTATACTCTAGCGCGGTGCTCCACCAGATGAAATAGTTAGGCCCTAAGAAGTCAACGCCAGAGGCATAAAATACAATATAAATGCAACAGTTTTTCCATCGTATAACAGGAGTAATTGCAACCAGTGTGAAAGTAATGGCCATTTCTACGTTCCGTGCAACCTAGGCCTCACGATAGGGCGCTGCCCCACCACATCGAATAGTTAGGGCCTAAGAAGTCAACGCCAGAAGCAAAAATACAATATAAATACAACAGTTTTTCCATTGTATAAAACGAATAATTGCAACCCGTGTGAAAGTTATGGTCATTTCTACGTACCGGGCAACCTAGGCTTCACCCTAGGGCGTTGCTCCGCCAGATCGAATAGTTAGGGCCTCAGAAGGCAACGCCAGAAGCATAAAATACAATATAAATGCAACAGTTTTTCCATGATGTAAAACGGATAATAACAACCAGTGTGAAAGTAATGATCATTTCGTCGTTTCGGGCATCCTAGACTTAACTCTGAGGCATTGCTGCACCAGATCGAAGACTTAGGGCCTTAGAAGTCAACGCGAGAAGCATAAAATACAAAATAAATTCAACAGTTTTTCCATCGTATAAAACGAATGATTGCAACCAGTGTGAAAGTTATAGTCATTTCTACGTTCCGTGCAACCTAGGCTTCACTCTAGGGCGTTGGTCCACCAGATGGAATATATAGGGCCTAAGAAGTCAACGCCAGAAGCATAAAATACAATACAAATACAACAGTTTTTCTATTGTATAAAACGAATAATTGCAACCCGTATGAACGTTATGGTCATTTCTACGTACCGGGCAACCTAGGTTTCACCCTAGGGCGTTGCTCCGCCAGATCGAATGGTTAGGGCCTCAGAAGGCAACGCCAGAAGCATAAAATACAATAAAAATACAACAGCTTTTCCACCGTATAACAGGAATAATTGCAAACAGTGTGAAGGTAATGGTCAGTTCTACGTTCCGTGCAACCTAGGCTTCACTCTAGGGCGTTGGTCCACCAGAACGAATGGTTAAGGCCTCAGAAGTCAACGCCCGAGGCATAAAATACAAAATAAATAGAACAGTTTTTCCTTTGTATAAAACGAATTATTGCAACCAGTGTGAAACGTATGGTCATTTCTACGTGCCGTGCAACCTAGGCTTCACTCTAGGGCGTTGCTCGACCAGATCGAATGGGTAGGGCCTTAGAAGTCAACGCCAGAAGCATAAAGTACAACAAAAATCCAACAGTTTTTCCATCGTATAACAGGAATAATTGCAACCAATGTGAAAGAAATGGTCATTTCTACGTTGCGGGCAACCTAGGCTTCACTCTAGGGCGTCGGTCCACCTGATCGAATAGGTACGACCTTAGAAGTCAACGCCAGAAGCAAAAAATACAATATAAATACAACAGCTTTTCCATCGCATAAAATCGATAATTGCAATCAGTGTGAATGTAATGGACATTTCTACGCTCCGGTCAACCTAGTCTTCACTCTAGGGCGCTGCTCCACCAGATCGAAGAGCTAGGGCCTTAGAAGACAACGCCCGAAGCATAAAATACAAAATAAATAGACAAGTCTTTCCATCGTATAAAACGAATAATTGCAGCCAGTGTGAGAGTTATGGTCATTTCTACGTTCCGTGCAACATTGGCTTCAATCTAGGGCGTTGCTCCACCAGATCGAATAGTTATGGCCTAAGAAGTCAACGCCAGAAGCATAAAATACAATAAAAATACAACAGTTTTTCCATCGTATAACAGGAATAATTGCAAACAGTGTGGAGGTAATGGTTATTTCTACGCTCCGGTCAACCTAGGCTCCACTCTAGGGCGTTGCTCCGACAGATCGAATAGTTATGGCCTAAGAAGTCAACGCCCGAGGCATAAAATACAAAATAAATAGAACAGTTTTTCCATTGTATAAAACGAATTATTGCAACCAGTGTGAAAGTTATGGTCATTTCTACGTTCCGTGCAACCTAGGCTTCACTCTAGGGCGTTGCTCGACCAGATCGAATGGGTAGGGCCTTAGAAGTCAACGCCAGAAGCATAAAGTACAATAAAAATCCAACAGTTTTTCCATCGTATAACAGGAATAATTGCAGCCAATGTGAAAGTGATGGTCATTTCTACGTTCCGGGCAACCTAGGCTTCACTCTAGGGCGTTGGTCCACCAGATCGAATAGTTATGGCCTAAGAAGTCAACGCCAGAAGCATAAAATACAAAACAAATTCAACAGTTTTTCCATCGTATAAAACGAATAATTGCAACCAGTGTGAAAGTGATGGTCATTTCTACGTCTCGGGCAGCCTAGGCTTCACTCTAGGGCGTTGCTCCACCAGAAGAATAGATAGGGCCTAAGAAGTCAACGCTAGAAGCATAAAATACAATATAAATACAACAGATTTTCCATCGTATAAAATGAATAATAGCAAGCAGTATGAAAGTTATGATCATTTCTACGGTTCGGGCCACCTAGACTTCACTCTAGGGCGTTGCTCCGCCAGATCGAATAGTTAGGGCCTCAGAAGGCAACGCCAGAAGCATAAAATACAATATAAATACAACAGTTTTTCCATGGTGTAAAACGGATAATAACAACCAGTGTGAGAGTAATGATCATTTCGACGTTTCGGGCATCCCAGACTTAACTCTGAGGCATTGCTGCAGCAGATCAAAGACTTAGGGCCTTAGAAGTCAACGCCAGAAGCATAAAATACAAAATAAATTCAACAGTTTTTCCATCGTATAAAACGAATAATTGCAACCAGTGTGAAAGTTATAGTCATTTCTACGTTCCGAGCAACCTAGGCTTCACTCTAGGGCGTTGGTCCACCAGATCGAATATATAGGGCCTAAGAAGTCAACGCCAGAAGCATAAAATACAATACAAATACAACAGCTTTTCTATTGTATAAAACGAATAATTGCAACCCGTATGAACGTTATGGTGATTTCTACGTACCGGGCAACCTAGGCTTCACCCTAGGACGTGGCTCCACAATATCGAATAGTTAGTGCCTTAGAAGCAAACGCCCGAAGCATAAAATACAATAAAAATACAACAGTTTTTCCATCGTATAACAGGAATAATTGCAAACAGTGTGGAGGTAATGGTCATTTCTATGCTCCGGACAACCTAGGCTTCACTCTAGGGCGTTGCTCCGAAAGATCGAATAGTTAGGGCCTCATAAGGCAACGCCCGAGGCATAAAATACAAAATAAATAGAACAGTTTTTCCATTGTATAAAACGAATTATTGCAACCAGTGTGAAAGTTATGGCCATTTCTACGTTCCGTACAACCTAGGCTTCACTGTAGGGCGTTGGTCCACCAGATCGAATAGTTATGGCCTAAGAAGTCAACGCCAGAAGCATAAAATACAATATAAATACAACAGCTTTTCCATCGCATAAAATCAATAATTGCAATCAGTATGAACGTTATAGTCATTTCTACGTTCCGGGCAACCTAGGCTTCACCCTAGGATGTGGCTCCACCATATCGGATAGTTAGGGGCTTAGAAGTCAACACCCGTAGCATAAAATACAATAAAAATACAACAGCTTTTCCACCGTATAACAGGAATAATTGCAAACAGTGTGAAGGTAATGGTCATTTCTACGTTCCGTGCAACCTAGGCTTCACTCTATGGCGTTGGTCGACCAGATCGAATAGTTAAGCCCTCATAAGGCAACGCCCGAGGCATAAAATACAAAATAAATAGAACAGTTTTTCCTTTGTATAAAACGAATTATTGCAACCAGTGTGAAACTTATGGTCATTTCTACGTTCCGTGCAACCTAGGCTTCACTCTCGGGCGTTGCTCGACCAGATCGATTGGGTAGGGCCTTAGAAGTCAACGCCAGAAGCATAAAGTACAATAAAAATCCAACAGTTTTTCCATCGTATAACAGGAATAATTGCAACCAATGTGAAAGTGATGGTCTTTTCTACGCTCCGGGCAACCTAGGCTTCACTCTGGGGCGTTGCTCCACCAGATCGAAGAGTTAGGGCCTTAGAAGACAACGCCCGAAGCATAAAATACAAAATAAATAGAACAGTCTTTCCATCGTATAAAACGAATAATTGCAGCCAGTGTGAAGGTGATGGACATTTCTACGTTTCGGGCAGCCTAGGCTTCACTCTAGGGCGTTGCTCCACCAGAAGAATAGATAGGGCCTAAGAAGTCAACGCTGGAAGCATAAAATACAAAATAAATACAACAGATTTTCCATCGTATAAAATGAATAATAGCAACCAGTGTGAAAGTTATGGTCATTTCTACGGTCCGGGCCACCTAGGCTTCACTCTAGGGCGTTGCTCCGCCAGATCGAATAGTTAGGGCCTCAGAAGGCAACGCCAGAAGCATAAAATACAATATAAATGCAACAGTTTTTCCATGGTGTAAAACGGATAATAACAACCAGTGTGAAAGTAATGATCATTTCGACGTTTCGGGCATCCTAGACTTAACTCTGAGGCATTGCTGCACCAGATCGAAGACTTAGGGCCTTAGAAGTCAACGCCAGAAGCATAAAATACAAAATAAATTCAACAGTTTTTCCATCGGATAAAACGAATAATTGCAACCAGTGTGAAAGCTATAGTCATTTCTACGTTCCGTGCAACCTAGGCTTCACTCTAGGGCGTTGGTCCACCAGATCGAATAGTTAGGGCCTCAGAAGTCAACGCCAGAAGCATAAAATACAATATAAGTACAACAGTTTTTCCATTATATAAAACGTATAATCGCAACCAGTGTGAAAGTGATGGTCATTTCTACGTTTCGGGCAACCTAGGCTTCACCCCAGGACGTGGTTCCACCATATCGAATAGTGAGGGCCTTAGAAGTCAACGCCCGAAGCATAAAATACAATAAAAATACAACAGTTTTTCAATCGTATAACAGGAATAATTGCAACCAGTGTGAAAGTGATGGTCATTTCTACGTTTCGGGCAGCCTAGGCTTCACTCTAGGGCGTTGCTCAACCAGAAGAATAGATAGGGCCTAAGAAGTCAACGCTAGAAGTATAAAATACAATATAAATACAACAGATTTTCCATCGTATAAATCGTATAATGGCAACCAGTGTGAAAGTTATGGTCATTTCTACGGTCCGGGCCACCTAGGCTTTACTCTAGGGCGTTGCTCCACCAGAAGAATAGATAGGGCCTAAGAAGTCAACGCTAGAAGCATAAAATACAATATAAATACAACAGATTTTCCATCGTATAAAATGTATAATTGCAACCAGTGTGAAAGTGATGGTCATTTCTGCGTTCCGGGCATCCTAGGCTTCACTCTAGGGAGTTGGTCCACCAGATCGAATAGTTAGGGCCTCAGAAGTCAACGCCCGAAGCATAAAATACAATAAAAATACAACAGTTTTTCCATCGTATAACAGGAATAATTGCAACCAGTGTGAAAGTGATGGTCATTTCTGCGTTCCGGGCATCCTAGGCTTCACTCTAGGGCGTTGGTCCACCAGATCGAATAGTTAGGGCCTCAGAACTCAACGCCCGAGGCATAAAATACAAAATAAATAGAACAGTTTTTCCTTTGTATAATACGAATTATTGCAACCAGTGTGAAACTTATGGTCATTTCTACGTTCCGTGCAACGTAGGCTTCACTCTAGGGCGTTGCTCGACCAGATCGATTGGGTAGGGCCTTAGAAGTCAACGCCAGAAGCATAAAGTACAATAAAAATCCAACAGTTTTTCCATCGTATAACAGGAATAATTGCAACCAATGTGAAAGTGATGGTCTTTTCTACGCTCCGGGCAACCTAGGCTTCACTCTGGGGCGTTGCTCCACCAGATCGAAGAGTTAGGGCCTTAGAAGACAACGCCCGAAGCATAAAATACAAAATAAATAGAACAGTCTTTCCATCGTATAAAACGAATAATTGAAGCCAGTGTGAAAGTGATGGACATTTCTACGTTTCGGGCAGCCTAGGCTTCACTCTAGGGCGTTGCTCCACCAGAAGAATAGATAGGGCCTAAGAAGTCAACGCTGGAAGCATAAAATACAAAATAAATACAACAGATTTTCCATCGAATAAAATGAATAATAGCAACCAGTGTGAAAGTTATGGTCATTTCTACGGTCCGGGCCACCTAGGCTTCACTCTAGGGCGTTGCTCCGCCAGATCGAATAGTTAGGGCCTCAGAAGGCAACGCCAGAAGCATAAAATACAATATAAATGCAACAGCTTTTCCATGGTGTAAAACGGATAATTGCAACCAGTATGAACGTTATGGTCATTTCTACGTACCGGGCAACCTAGACTTCACCCAAGGATGTGGCTCCACCATATCGAATAATTAGGGGCTCAGAAGTCAACACCCGAAGCATAAAATACAATAAAAATTAACAGTTTTTCCACCGTATAACAGGAATAATTGCAAACAGTGTGAAGATAATGGTCATTTCTACGTTCCGTGCAACCTAGGCTTCACTCTAGGGCGTTGGTCCACCAGATCGAATAGTTAGGGCCTCAGAAGTCAGCGCCCGAGGCATAAAATACAATATAAGTACAACAGTTTTTCCATCGTATAAAACGAATAATTGCAACCAGTGTGAAAGCTATAGTCATTTCTACGTTCCGTGCAACCTAGGCTTCATTCTAGGGCGTTGGTACACCAGATCGAATATATAGGGCCTAAGAAGTCAACGCCAGACGCATAAAATACAATATAAATACAACAGTTTTTCCATTGTATAAAACGAATAATTGCAACCAGTATGAACGTTATGGTCATTTCTACGTACCGGGCAACCTAGACTTCACCCAAGGATGTGGCTCCACCATATCGAATAATTAGGGGCTCAGAAGTCAACACCCGAAGCATAAAATACAATATAAATACAACAGATTTTCCATCGTATAAAATGTATAATTGCAACCAGTGTGAAAGTGATGGTCATTTCTGCGTTCCGGGCATCCTAGGCTTCACTCTAGGGAGTTGGTCCACCAGATCGAATAGTTAGGGCCTCAGAAGTCAACGCCCGAAGCATAAAATACAATAAAAATACAACAGTTTTTCCACCGTATAACAGGAATAATTGCAAACAGTGTGAAGATAATGGTCATTTCTACGTTCCGTGCAACCTAGGCTTCACTTTAGGGCGTTGGTCCACCAGATCGAATAGTTAGGGCCTCAGAAGTCAACGCCCGAGGCATAAAATACAATATAAGTACAACAGTTTTTCCATTGTATAAAACGTATAATTTCAACCAGTATGAACGTTATGGTCATTTCTACGTTTCGGGCCACCTAGGCTTCACCCTAGGACGTGGCTCCACCATATCGAATAGTTAGGGCCTAAGAAGTCAACGCCAGAAGCATAAAATGCAATATAAATACAACAGATTTTCCATTATATAAAACGTATAATCGCAACCAGTGTGAAAGTGATGGTCATTTCTACGTTTCGGGCATCCTAGGCCTCACTCTAGAGCGTTGCTCAACCAGAAGAATAGATAGGGCCTAAGAAGTCAACGCTAGAAGTATAAAATACAATATAAATACAACAGATTTTCCATCGTATAAATCGAATAATGGCAACCAGTGTGAAAGTTATGGTCATTTCTACGGTCCGGGCCACCTAGGCTTTACTCTAGGGCGTTGCTCCGACAGATCCAATAGTTAGGGCCTCATAAGGCAACGCCCGAGGCATAAAATACAAAATAAATAGAACAGTTTTTCCATTGTATAAAACGAATTATTGCAACCAGTGTGAAAGTTATGTTCATTTCTACGTACCGGGCAACCTAGGCTTCACCCTAGGACGTGGTTCCACCTTATCGAATAGTTAGGGCCTTAGAAGTCAACGCCCGAAGCATAAAATACAATAAAAATACAACAGTTTTTCCATCGTATAACAGGAATAATTGCAACCAGTGTGAAAGTGATGGTCATTTCTGCGTTCCGGGCATCCTAGGCTTCACTCTAGGGCGTTGGTCCACCAGATCGAATAGTTAGGGCCTCAGAAGTCAACGCCCGAGGCATAAAATACAAAATAAATAGAACACTTTTTCCTTTGTATAAAACGAATTATTGCAGCCAGTGTGAAACTTATGGTCATTTCTACGTTCCGTGCAACCTAGGCTTCACTCTCGGGCGTTGCTCGACCAGATCGTTTGGGTAGGGCCTTAGAAGTCAACGCCAGAAGCACAAAGTACAATAAAAATCCAACAGTTTTTCCATCGTATAACAGGAATAATTGCAACCAATGTGAAAGTGATGGTCTTTTCTACGTTCCGGGCAACCTAGGCTTCACTCTGGGGCGTTGCTCCACCAGATCGAAGAGTTAGGGCCTTAAAAGACAACGCCCGAAGCATAAAATACAAAATAAATAGAACAGTCTTTCCATCGTATAAAACGAATAATTGAAGCCAGTGTAAAAGTGATGGACATTTCTACGTTTCGAGCAGCCTAGGCTTCACTCTAGGTCGTTGCTCCACCAGAAGAATAGATAGGGCCTAAGAAGTCAACGCTGGAAGCATAAAATACAAAATAAATACAACAGATTTTCCATCGTATAAAATGAATAATAGCAACCAGCGTGATAGTTATGGTCATTTCTACGGTCCGGGCCACCTAGGCTTCACTCTAGGGCGTTGATCCGCCATTTCGAATAGTTAGGGCCTCAGAAGGCAACGCCAGAAGCATAAAATACAATATAAATGCAACAGCTTTTCCATGGTGCAAAACGGATAATAACAACCAGTGTGAAAGTAATGATCATTTCGACGTTTCGGGCATCCTAGACTTAACTCTGAGGCATTGCTGCACCAGATCGAAGACTTAGAGCCTTAGAAGTCAACGCCAGAAGCATAAAATACAAAATAAATTCAACAGTTTTTCCATCGTATAAAACGAATAATTGCAACCAGTGTGAAAGCTATAGTCATTTCTACGTTCCGTGCAACCTAGGCTTCACTCTAGGGCGTTGGTCCACCAGATCGAATAGTTAGGGCCTCAGAAGTCAACGCCCGAGGCATAAAATACAAAATAAATAGAACAGTTTTTCCTTTGTATAAAACGAATTATTGCAACCAGTGTGAAAGTTATGGTCATTTCTACGTTCCGTGCAACCTAGGCTTCACTCTAGGGCGTTGCTCGACCAGATCGAATGGGTAGGGCCTTAGAAGTCAACGCCAGAAGCATAAAGTGCAATAAAAATCCAACAGTTTTTCCATCGTGTAAAATGAATAATTGCAATCAGTGTCAATGTAATGGTCATTTCTACGCTCCGGTCAACCTAGGCTTCACTCTAGGGCGTTGCTCCACCAGATCGAAGAGTTAGGGCCTTAGAAGACAACGCCCGAAGCATAAAATACAAAATAAATAAAACAGTCTTTCCATCGTATAAAACGAATAATTGCAGCCAGTGTGAAAGTTATGGTCATTTCTACGTTCCGTGCAACATTGGCTTCAATCTAGGTTGTTGCTCCACCACATCGAATAGTTATGGCCTAAGAAGTCAACGCCAGAAGCATAAAATACAATATATATAGAACAGTTTTTCCTTTGTATAAAACGAATAATTGCAACCAGTATGAGCGTTATGGTCATTTCTACGTTCCGGGCCACCTAGGCTTCACCCTAGGACGTCGCTCCACCATATCGAATAGTTAGGGCCTAAGAAGTCAACGCCAGAAGCATAAAATACAAAATAAATAGAACAGTTTTTCCTTTGTATAAAACGAATTATTGCAACCAGTGTGAAACGTATGGTCATTTCTACGTTCCGTGCAACCTAGGCTTCACTCTAG
Source organism: Calliopsis andreniformis (assembly GCF_051401765.1). Classification (NCBI taxonomy): domain Eukaryota; kingdom Metazoa; phylum Arthropoda; class Insecta; order Hymenoptera; family Andrenidae; genus Calliopsis; species Calliopsis andreniformis. The sequence goes on along the minus strand of NW_027480426.1, from coordinate 19,325,674 downwards.
GGCGTTGCTCGACCAGATCGAATGGGTAGGGCCTTAGAAGTCAACGCCAGAAGCATAAAGTACAATAAAAATCCAACAGTTTTTGCATCGTATAACAGGAATAATTGCAACCAATGTGAAAGTGATGGTCATTTCTACGTTCCGGGCAACCTAGGCTTCACTCTAGGGCGTTGGTCCACCTGATCGAATAGGTACGACCTTAGAAGTCAACGCCAGAAGCAAAAAATACAATATAAATACAACAGCTTTTCCATCGCATAAAATCAATAATTGCAATCAGTATGAAAGTGATGGACATTTCTACGTTTCGGGCAGCCTAGGCTTCACTCTAGGGCGTTGCTCCACCAGAAGAATAGATAGGGCCTAAGAAGTCAACGCTGGAAGCATAAAATACAAAATAAATACAACAGATTTTCCATCGTATAAAATGAATAATAGCAACCAGTGTGAAAGTTATGGTCATTTCTACGGTCCGGGCCACCTAGGCTTCACTCTAGGGCGTTGCTCCGCCAGATCGAATAGTTAGGGCCTCAGAAGGCAACGCCAGAAGCATAAAATACAATATAAATGCAACAGTTTTTCCATGGTGTAAAACGGATAATAACAACCAGTGTGAAAGTAATGATCATTTCGACGTTTCGGGCATCCTAGACTTAACTCTGAGGCATTGCTGCACCAGATCGAAGACTTAGGGCCTTAGAAGTCAACGCCAGAAGCATAAAATACAAAATAAATGCAACAGTTTTTCCATTGGATAAAACGAATAATTGCAACCAGTGTGAAAGCTATAGTCATTTCTACGTTCCGTGCAACCTAGGCTTCACTCTAGGGCGTTGGTCCACCAGATCGAATATATAGGGCCTAAGAAGTCAACGCCAGAAGCATAAAATACAATATAAATACAACAGTTTTTCCATTGTATAAAACGAATGATTGCAACCAGTATGAACGTTATGGTCATTTCTACGTACCGGGCAACCTAGACTTCACCCAAGGATGTGGCTCCACCATATCGAATAGTTAGGGGCTTAGAAGTCAACACCCGAAGCATAAAATACAATAAAAATACAACAGTTTTTCCACCGTATAACAGGAATAATTGCATACAGTGTGAAGATAATGGTCATTACTACGTTCCGTGCAACCTAGGCTTCACTCTAGGGCGTTGGTTCACCAGATCGAATAGTTAGGGCCTCAGAAGTCAACGCCCGAGGCATAAAATACAAAATAAATAGAACAGTTTTTCCTTTGTATAAAACGAATTATTGCAACCAGTGTGAAACTTATGGTCATTTCTACGTTCCGTGCAACGTAGGCTTCACTCTAGGGCGTTGCTCGACCAGATCGAATGGGTAGGGCCTTAGAAGTCAACGCCAGAAGCATAAAGTACAATAAAAATCCAACAGTTTTTCCATCGTATAAAATGAATAATTGCAATCAGTGTGAATGTAATGGTCATTTCTACGCTCCGGTCAACCTAGGCTTCACTCTAGGGCGTTGCTCCACCAGATCGAAGAGTTAGGGCCTTAGAAGACAACGCCCGAAGCATAAAATACAAAATAAATAAAACAGTCCTTCCATCGTATAAAACGAATAATTGCAGCCAGTGTGAAAGTTATGGTCATTTCTACGTTCCGTGCAACCTTGGCTTCAATCTATGTTGTCGCTCCACCACATCGAATAGCTATGGCCTAAGAAGTCAACGCCAGAAGCATAAAATACGATATAAATAGAACAGTTTTTCCATTGTATAAAACGAATAATTGCAACCAGTATGAGCGTTATGGTCATTTCTACGTTCCGGGCCACCTAGGCTTCAGCCTAGGACGTGGCTCCACCATATCGAATAGTTAGGGCCTAAGAAGTCAACGCCAGAAGCATAAAATACAAAATAAATTCAACAGTTTTTCCATCGTATAAAACGAATAATTGCAACCAGTGTGAAAGTGATGGCCATTGCTACGTCTCGGGCAGCCTAGGCTTCACTCTAGGGCGTTACTCTACCCGAAGAATAGATAGGGCCTAAGAAGTCAACGCTAGAAGCATATAATACAATATAAATACAACAGATTTTCCATCGTATAGAATGAATAACTGCAACCAGTGTGAAACGTATGGTCATTTCTACGTTCCGTGCAACCTAGGCTTCACTCTAGGGCGTTGCTCGACCAGATCGAATGGGTAGGGCCTTAGAAGTCAACGCCAGAAGCATAAAGTACAATAAAAATCCAACAGTTTTCCATCGTATAACAGGAATAATTGCAACCAATGTGAAAGTGATGGTCATTTCTACGTTCCGGGCAACCTAGGCTTCACTCTAGGGCGTTGGTCCACCAGATCGAATATATAGGGCCTAAGAAGTCAACGCCAGAAGCATAAAACACAATATAAATACAACAGTTTTTCTATTGTATAAAACGAATAATTGCAACCCGTATGAACGTTATGGTCATTTCTACGTACCGGGCAACCTAGGCTTCACCCTAGGACGTGGCTCCACCATATCGGATAGTTAGGGCCTTAGAAGTCTACGCCCGAAGCATAAAATACAATAGAAATACAACAGTTTTTCCATCGTATAACAGGAATAATTGCAAACAGTGTGGAGGTAATGGTCATTTCTACGCTCCGGTCAACCTAGGCTTCACTCTAGGGCGTTGCTCCGACAGATCGAATAGTTAGGGCCTCATAAGGCAACGCCCGAGTCATAAAATACAAAATAAATACAACAGTTTTTCCATTGTATAAAACGAATTATTGCAACCAGTGTGAAAGTTATGGTCGTTTCTACGTTCCGTACAACCTAGGCTTCACTCAAGGGCGTTGGTCCACCAGATCGAATAGTTATGGCCTCAGAAGTCAACGCCCGAGGCATAAAATACAAAATAAATAGAACAGTTTTTCCATCGTATAATACGAATAATTGCAACCAGTGTGAAAGTTATAGTCATTTCTACGTTCCGTGCAACCTAGGCTTCACTCTAGGGCGTTGGTCCACCAGATCGAATATATAGGGCCTAAGAAGTCAACGCCAGAAGCAAAAATACAATATAAATACAACAGTTCTTCCATTGTATAAAACGAATAATTGCAACCCGTATGAACGTTATGGTCATTTCTACGTACCGGCAACCTAGGCTTCACCCTAGGGCGTTGCTCCGCCAGATCGAATAGTTAGGGCCTCTGAAGGCGACGCCAGAAGCATAAAATACAATATAAATACAACAGTTTTTCCATGATGTAAAACGGATAATAACAACCAATGTGAAAGTAATGATCATTTCGACGTTTCGGGCATCCTAGACTTAACTCTGAGGCGTTGCTGCACCAGATCGAAGACTTAGGGCCTTAGAAGTCAACGCCAGAAGCATAAAATACAAAATAAATTCAACAGTTTTTCCATTGTATAAAACGAATTATTGCAACCAGTGTTAAAGTTATAGTCATTTCTACGTACCGTGCAACCTAGGCTTCACTCTAGGGCGTTGGTCCACCAGATCGAATATATAGGGCCTAAGAAGTCAACGCCAGAAGCATAAAATACAATATAAATACAACACTCTTTCCATTGTATAAAACGAATAATTGCAACCCGTATGAACGTTATGGTCATTTCTACGTACCGGGCAACCTAGGCTTCACCCTAGGGCGTTGCTCCGCCAGATCGAATAGTTAGGGCCTCAGATGGCAACGCCAGAAGCATAAAATATAATATAAATACAACAGTTTTTCCATGATGTAAAACGGATAATAACAACCAGTGTGAAAGTAATGATCATTTCGACGTTTCGGGCATCCTAGACTTAACTCTGAGGCGTTGCTGCACCAGATCGAAGACTTAGGGCCTTAGAAGTCAACGCGAGAAGCATAAAATACAAAATAAATTCAACAGTTTTTCCATCGTATAAAACGAATTATTGCAACCAGTGTTAAAGTTATAGTCATTTCTACGTTCCGTGCAACCTAGGCTTCACTCTAGGGCGTTGGTCCACCAGATCGAATATATAGGGCCTAAGAAGTCAAAGCCAGAAGCATAAAATGCAATATAAATACAACAGTTTTTCCATCGTATAAAACGAATAATTGCAACCAGTGTGAGTGTAATGGTCTTTTCTACGTTCCGGGCAACCTAGGCTTCAATCTATGGCGTTGCGCCACCAGATCGAATTGTTAGGGCCTTTGAAGTCAACGCCAGAAATATAAAATACAAAACAAATACATCAGTTTTTCCATCGTATAAAACGAATAATTGCAAACAGTGTGAAAGTTATGGTCATTTCTATTTTCCAGGCAACCTAGGCTTCACTATAGGCCGTTCCTCCACCACATCGAATAGCTACGGAGTTAGAAGTGGACGCCAGAAGCATAAAAAACAATATAAATACAACAACCTTTCCATCGTATGTAATGAATAATTGCAACCAGCGTGAAGGTAATGGCCATTTCTACGTTCCGGGCAACCTAGGCTTCACTCTAGGCCGTTGCTCCACCAGATCGAATAGTTAGGGACTTAGAAGTCAACGCCCTAAACATAAAATACAATATAAATACAACAGTTTTTCCATCGCATAAAACGAGTAATTGCATCCAGTGTGAAAGTAATGGCCATTTCTACGTTCCGGGAAACCTAGGCTTCACTCTAGGACGTTGCTCCACCAGATCGAATAGTTAGGGCCTTTGAAGTCAACGCCCGAAGCATAAAATACAATATAAATGCAACAGTTTTTCCATCGTATAAAACGAATAATTGCATCCAGTGTGAAAGTAATGGCCATTTCTACGTTCCGGGCAACCTAGGCTTCACTCTAGGGCGTTGGTCCACCAGATCGAATATATAGGGCCTAAGAAGTCAACGCCAGAAGCAAAAATACAATATAAATACAACAGTTCTTCCATTGTATAAAACGAATAATTGCAACCCGTATGAACGTTATGGTCATTTCTACGTACCGGCAACCTAGGCTTCACCCTAGGGCGTTGCTCCGCCAGATCGAATAGTTAGGGCCTCTGAAGGCGACGCCAGAAGCATAAAATACAATATAAATACAACAGTTTTTCCATGATGTAAAACGGATAATAACAACCAGTGTGAAAGTAATGATCATTTCGACGTTACGGGCATCCTAGACTTAACTCTGAGGCGTTGCTGCACCAGATCGAAGACTTAGGGCCTTAGAAGTCAACGCCAGAAGCATAAAATACAAAATAAATTCAACAGTTTTTCCATCGTATAAAACGAATTATTGCAACCAGTGTTAAAGTTATAGTCATTTCTACGTACCGTGCAACCTAGGCTTCACTCTAGGGCGTTGGTCCACCAGATCGAATATATAGGGCCTAAGAAGTCAACGCCAGAAGCATAAAATACAATATAAATACAACAGTCTTTCCATTGTATAAAACGAATAATTGCAACCCGTATGAACGTTATGGTCATTTCTACGTACCGGGCAACCTAGGCTTCACCCTAGGGCGTTGCTCCGCCAGATCGAATAGTTAGGGCCTCAGATGGCAACGCCAGAAGCATAAAATATAATATAAATACAACAGTTTTTCCATGATGTAAAACGGATAATAACAACCAGTGTGAAAGTAATGATCATTTCGACGTTTCGGGCATCCTAGACTTAACTCTGAGGCGTTGCTGCACCAGATCGAAGACTTAGGGCCTTAGAAGTCAACGCGAGAAGCATAAAATACAAAATAAATTCAACAGTTTTTCCATCGTATAAAACGAATTATTGCAACCAGTGTTAAAGTTATAGTCATTTCTACGTTCCGTGCAACCTAGGCTTCACTCTAGGGCGTTGGTCCACCAGATCGAATATATAGGGCCTAAGAAGTCAAAGCCAGAAGCATAAAATGCAATATAAATACAACAGTTTTTCCATCGTATAAAACGAATAATTGCAACCAGTGTGAATGTAATGGTCTTTTCTACGTTCCGGGCAACCTAGGCTTCAATCTATGGCGTTGCGCCACCAGATCGAATTGTTAGGGCCTTTGAAGTCAACGCCAGAAATATAAAATACAAAACAAATACATCAGTTTTTCCATCGTATAAAACGAATAATTGCAAACAGTGTGAAAGTTATGGTCATTTCTATTTTCCAGGCAACCTAGGCTTCACTATAGGCCGTTCCTCCACCACATCGAATAGCTACGGAGTTAGAAGTGAACGCCAGAAGCATAAAAAACAATATAAATACAACAACCTTTCCATCGTATGTAATGAATAATTGCAACCAGCGTGAAGGTAATGGCCATTTCTACGTTCCGGGCAACCTAGGCTTCACTCTAGGCCGTTGCTCCACCAGATCGAATAGTTAGGGACTTAGAAGTCAACGCCCTAAACATAAAATACAATATAAATACAACAGTTTTTCCATCGCATAAAACGAGTAATTGCATCCAGTGTGAAAGTAATGGCCATTTCTACGTTCCGGGAAACCTAGGCTTCACTCTAGGACGTTGCTCCACCAGATCGAATAGTTAGGGCCTTTGAAGTCAACGCCCGAAGCATAAAATACAATATAAATGCAACAGTTTTTCCATCGTATAAAACGAATAATTGCATCCAGTGTGAAAGTAATGGCCATTTCTACGTTCCGGGCAACCTAGGCTTCACTCTAGGACGTTGCTGCACCAGATCGAATAGTTAGGGCCTTTGAAGTCGACGCCTGAAGCATAAAATACAATAAAGATACAACAGTTTTTCCATCGTATAACAGGAATAACTGCAACCTGTGTGAAAGTGATGGTCTTTTCTACGTGCCGGGCAACCTAGGCTATACTCTAGCGCGGTGCTCCACCAGATGAAATAGTTAGGCCCTAAGAAGTCAACGCCAGAGGCATAAAATACAATATAAATACAACAGTTTTTCCGACGTATAACAGGAATAATTGCAACCAGTGTGAAGGTAATGGTCATTTCTACGTGCAGGGCAATCTAGGCTACACTCTAGGGCGGTGCTCCACCAGATCGAATAGTTAGGGACTTAGAAGTCAACGCCCGAAGCATAAAATACAATATAAATACAACAGTTTTTGCATCGTATAAAACGAATAATTGCATCCAGTGTGAAAGCAATGGCCCTTTCTACGTCCCGGGCAGCCTAGGCTTCACTCTAGGACGTTGCTCCACCAGGCCGAATAGTTAGGGCCTTTGAAGTCGACGCCCGAAGCATAAAATACAATATAAATACAACAGTTTTTCCATGATGTAAAACGGATAATAACAACCAGTGTGAAAGTAATGATCATTTCGACGTTACGGGCATCCTAGACTTAACTCTGAGGCGTTGCTGCACCAGATCGAAGACTTAGGGCCTTAGAAGTCAACGCCAGAAGCATAAAATACAAAATAAATTCAACAGTTTTTCCATCGTATAAAACGAATTATTGCAACCAGTGTTAAAGTTATAGTCATTTCTACGTACCGTGCAACCTAGGCTTCACTCTAGGGCGTTGGTCCACCAGATCGAATATATAGGGCCTAAGAAGTCAACGCCAGAAGCATAAAATACAATATAAATACAACAGTCTTTCCATTGTATAAAACGAATAATTGCAACCCGTATGAACGTTATGGTCATTTCTACGTACCGGGCAACCTAGGCTTCACCCTAGGGCGTTGCTCCGCCAGATCGAATAGTTAGGGCCTCAGATGGCAACGCCAGAAGCATAAAATATAATATAAATACAACAGTTTGTCCATGATGTAAAACGGATAATAACAACCAGTGTGAAAGTAATGATCATTTCGACGTTTCGGGCATCCTAGACTTAACTCTGAGGCGTTGCTGCACCAGATCGAAGACTTAGGGCCTTCGAAGTCAACGCGAGAAGCTTAAAATACAAAATAAATTCAACAGTTTTTCCATCGTATAAAACGAATTATTGCAACCAGTGTTAAAGTTATAGTCATTTCTACGTTCCGTGCAACCTAGGCTTCACTCTAGGGCGTTGGTCCACCAGATCGAATATATAGGGCCTAAGAAGTCAAAGCCAGAAGCATAAAATGCAATATAAATACAACAGTTTTTCCATCGTATAAAACGAATAATTGCAACCAGTGTGAATGTAATGGTCTTTTCTACGTTCCGGGCAACCTAGGCTTCAATCTATGGCGTTGCGCCACCAGATCGAATTGTTAGGGCCTTTGAAGTCAACGCCAGAAATATAAAATACAAAACAAATACATCAGTTTCTCCATCGTATAAAACGAATAATTGCAAACAGTGTGAAAGTTATGGTCATTTCTATTTTCCAGGCAACCTAGGCTTCACTATAGGCCGTTCCTCCACCACATCGAATAGCTACGGAGTTAGAAGTGAACGCCAGAAGCATAAAAAACAATATAAATACAACAACCTTTCCATCGTATGTAATGAATAATTGCAACCAGCGTGAAGGTAATGGCCATTTCTACGTTCCGGGCAACCTAGGCTTCACTCTAGGCCGTTGCTCCACCAGATCGAATAGTTAGGGACTTAGAAGTCAACGCCCTAAACATAAAATACAATATAAATACAACAGTTTTTCCATCGCATAAAACGAGTAATTGCATCCAGTGTGAAAGTAATGGCCATTTCTACGTTCCGGGAAACCTAGGCTTCACTCTAGGACGTTGCTCCACCAGATCGAATAGTTAGGGCCTTTGAAGTCAACGCCCGAAGCATAAAATACAATATAAATGCAACAGTTTTTCCATCGTATAAAACGAATAATTGCATCCAGTGTGAAAGTAATGGCCATTTCTACGTTCCGGGCAACCTAGGCTTCACTCTAGGACGTTGCTGCACCAGATCGAATAGTTAGGGCCTTTGAAGTCGACGCCTGAAGCATAAAATACAATAAAGATACAACAGTTTTTCCATCGTATAACAGGAATAACTGCAACCTGTGTGAAAGTGATGGTCTTTTCTACGTGCCGGGCAACCTAGGCTATACTCTAGCGCGGTGCTCCACCAGATGAAATAGTTAGGCCCTAGGAAGTCAACGCCAGAGGCATAAAATACAATATAAATACAACAGTTTTTCCGACGTATAACAGGAATAATTGCAACCAGTGTGAAGGTAATGGTCATTTCTACGTGCAGGGCAATCTAGGCTACACTCTAGGGCGGTGCTCCACCAGATCGAATAGTTAGGGACTTAGAAGTCAACGCCCGAAGCATAAAATACAATATAAATACAACAGTTTTTGCATCGTATAAAACGAATAATTGCATCCAGTGTGAAAGCAATGGCCCTTTCTACGTCCCGGGCAGCCTAGGCTTCACTCTAGGACGTTGCTCCACCAGGCCGAATAGTTAGGGCCTTTGAAGTCGACGCCCGAAGCATAAAAAACAATAAAGATACAACAGCTTTTCCATCGTATAACAGGAGTAACTGCAACCAGTGTGAAAGTGATGGTCATTTCTACGTTCCGGGCAACCTAGGCTTCACTCTATGGCGTTGTTCCACCAGATCGAATTGTTAGGCCCTAAGAAGTCAACGCCAGGGGCATAAAATACAATATAAATACAACAGTTTTTCCACCGTATAAAACGAATAATTGCATCCAGTGTGAAAGTAATGGCCATTTCTACATTCCGGGCAACCTAGGCGTCACTCTAGTGCGTTGCTCCAACAGATCGAATAGTTAGGGCCTTAGAGGTCAACGCCTGAAGCATAAAATACAATAAAGATACAACAGTTTTCCCATCGTATAACAGGAGTAATGTCAACCAGTGTGAAAGGGATGGTCATTTCTACGTTCCGGGCAGCATAGGCTTCACTCTATGGCGTTGCGCCACCAGATCGAATTGTTAGGGCCTTTGAAGTCAACGCCAGAAATATAAAATACAAAACAAATACATCAGTTTTTCCATCGTATAAAACGAATAATTGCAAACAGTGTGAAAGTTATGGTCATTTCTATTTTCCAGGCAACCTAGGCTTCACTATAGGCCGTTCCTCCACCACATCGAATAGCTACGGAGTTAGAAGTGAACGCCAGAAGCATAAAAAACAATATAAATACAACAACCTTTCCATCGTATGTAATGAATAATTGCAACCAGCGTGAAGGTAATGGCCATTTCTACGTTCCGGGCAACCTAGGCTTCACTCTAGGCCGTTGCTCCACCAGATCGAATAGTTAGGGACTTAGAAGTCAACGCCCTAAACATAAAATACAATATAAATACAACTGTTTTTCCATCGCATAAAACGAGTAATTGCATCCAGTGTGAAAGTAATGGCCATTTCTACGTTCCGGGCAACCTAGGCTTTACCCTAGGGCGTTGTTACACCAGATCGAATAGTTAGGGCCTGAGAAGTCAGCGCCAGAAGAATAAAACACAATATATGTACAACAGTTTTTCCATCGTATAAAATGAATAATTGCTAACATTGTGAAGGTACTGGTCATTTCTACGTTCCGGCAACCTAGGCTTCACTCTAGGGCGTTGCTCCACCAGATCGACTAGTTGGGGCCTTAGAAGTCAACGCCAGAAGCATAAAATACAATAAAGATGCAACAGTTTTTCCATCGTATAACAGGAATAATTGCAACCAGGGTGAAGGTAATCGTATGTTCTACGTTCCGGGCAACCTATGCGTTTGAAAGTGATGGTCATTTCTACGTTCCGGGCAACCTAGATTTCGCTCTAGGGCGTCGTTCCAATAGGTCGAATAGCTAGGGACTTAGAATTCAACGCCAGAAGGATAAAATACAATATATGTACAACAGTTTTTTCATCGTATAAAATGAGTAATTGCAAACATTGTGAAAGTTATGGTCATTTCTACTTTCCGGGCAACCTATGCTTTACCCTAGGGCGTTGTTACAGCAGATCGAATAGTTAGGGCCTGAGAAGTCAACGCCAGAAGAATAAAACACAATATGTGTACAACAGATTTTCCATCGTATAAAATGAATAATTGCTAACATTGTGAAGGTACTGGTCATTTCTACGTTCCGGCAACCTAGGCTTCACTCTAGGGCGTTGCTCCACCAGATCGACTAGTTGGGGCCTTAGAAGTCAACGCCAGAAGCATAAAATACAATAAAGATGCAACAGTTTTTCCATCGTATAACAGGAATAATTGCAACCATGCTGAAGGTAATCGTATGTTCTACGTTCCGGGCAACCTATGCGACACTCTAGGGCGATGCTCCACCACATCTAATAGCTGCGGCCTTAAAAGTCAACGCCAGAAGCATAAAATACGATATAAATACAACAACTTTTCCATCGTATAAAACGAATAATGGTAACCAGTGTGAAAGTACTGGTCATTTCTACGTTCCGGGTAACATAGCTTTCACTCTAGGGCGGTGCTCCACCAGATCAAATAGTTAGGGCCTAAGAAGTCAACGCCCGAAGCATAAAATGCAAAACAAATAGCACAGTAGTTCCATTGTATAAAACGAATAACTGCAACCAGTGTGAAAGTGCTGGTAATTTCTACGTTCCGGCAACCTAGGCTTCACCCTCGGGCGTGGTTCCACCAGATGGAATAGTTAGGGCCTAAGGAGTCAACGCCAGAAGCATAAAATACGATATAAATACAACAGCTTTTCCATCGTATAAAACGAATAATTGCAAACAGTGTGAAAGTAATGGTCATTTCTACGTTCCGGGCAACCTAGGCTTCACTCTAGGGCGTTGCTCCACCAGATCGACTAGTTGGGGCCTTAGAAGTCAACGCCAGAAGCATAAAATACAATAAAGATGCAACAGTTTTTCCATCGTATAACAGGAATAATTGCAACCAGGGTGAAGGTAATCGTATGTTCTACGTTCCGGGCAACCTATGCGTTTGAAAGTGATGGTCATTTCTACGTTCCGGGCAACCTAGATTTCGCTCTAGGGCGTCGTTCCAATAGGTCGAATAGCTAGGGACTTAGAATTCAACGCCAGAAGGATAAAATACAATATATGTACAACAGTTTTTTCATCGTATAAAATGAATAATTGCAAACATTGTGAAAGTTATGGTCATTTCTACTTTCCGGGCAACCTATGCTTTACCCTAGGGCGTTGTTACACCAGATCGAATAGTTAGGGCCTGAGAAGTCAACGCCAGAAGAATAAAACACAATATATGTACAACAGATTTTCCATCGTATAAAATGAATAATTGCTAACATTGTGAAGGTACTGGTCATTTCTACGTTCCGGCAACCTAGGCTTCACTCTAGGGCGTTGCTCCACCAGATCGACTAGTTGGGGCCTTAGAAGTCAACGCCAGAAGCATAAAATACAATAAAGATGCAACAGTTTTTCCATCGTATAACAGGAATAATTGCAACCATGCTGAAGGTAATCGTATGTTCTACGTTCCGGGCAACCTATGCGACACTCTAGGGCGATGCTCCACCACATCTAATAGCTGCGGCCTTAAAAGTCAACGCCAGAAGCATAAAATACGATATAAATACAACAACTTTTCCATCGTATAAAACGAATAATGGTAACCAGTGTGAAAGTACTGGTCATTTCTACGTTCCGGGTAAAATAGGTTTCACTCTAGGGCGGTGCTCCACCAGATCAAATAGTTAGGGCCTAAGAAGTCAACGCCCGAAGCATAAAATGCAAAACAAATAGCACAGTAGTTCCATTGTATAAAACGAATAACTGCAACCAGTGTGAAAGTGCTGGTAATTTCTACGTTCCGGCAACCTAGGCTTCACCCTCGGGCGTTGTTCCACCAGATGGAATAGTTAGGGCCTAAGGAGTCAACGCCAGAAGCAGAAAATACGATATAAATACAACAGCTTTTCCATCGTATAAAACGAATAATTGCAAACAGTGTGAAAGTAATGGTCATTTCTACGTTCCGGGTAACCTAGGCGTCACTCTAGGGCGTTACTCCAACAGATCGAATAGTTAGGGCCTTAGAAGTCAACGCCAGAAGCATAAAATACAATAAAGATGCAACAGTTTTCAATCGTACAACAGGATTAACTGCAAACAGTGTGAAAGTTCTGGTCATTTCTACGTTCCGAGCAGCCTAGGCTTCACTCTAGGGCCTTGCTCCACCAGATCGAATAGTTAGGGCCTTAGATGTCAACGCGAGATGCATAAAATACAATAAAGGTGCAACAGTTTTTCCATCGTATATACGGAATAACTGCAACCAGTGTGAAAGTACTGGTCATTTCTACGTTCCGGGTATCCTAGGTTTCACTCTAGGGCGTTGCTCCACCAGATAGAACAGCTAGGGACTTAGAATTCAACGCCAGTAGAATAAAATACAATATAAGTACAACAGTTTTTCCATCGTATAAAATGAATATTTGCAAAAATTGTGAAAGTAATGGTCATTTCTACGTTCCGGGCAACCTATGCGACACTCTAAGGCGTTGCTCCACCACATCTAATAGCTACGGCCTTAAAAGTGAACGCCAGAAGCATAAAACACGATATAAATACAACAGCTTTTCCATCGTATAAAACGAATAATGGTAACCAGTGTGAAAGTAATGGTCATTTCTACGTTCCGGTCAACCTAGGCGTCACTCAAGGGCGTTGCTCCACCACATCTAATAGCTACGGCCTTAGAAGTCAACGCCAGGAGCATAGAATACAATATATATACAACAGCTTTGCCATCGTATAAAACCAATAACTGTAACCAGTGTGAAAGTACTGGTCATTTTTACGTTCCGGGTAACCTAGGTTTCACCCTAGGTCGTTGCTCCACAAGAACGAATAGCTAGGGACTTAGAATTCAACGCCAGAAGGATAAAATACAATATAAGTACAACAGTTTTTCCATCGTATAAAATGAATAATTGCAGACATTGTGAAAGTAATGGACATTTCTACATTCCGGGCAACCTAGGCGTCACTCTAGGGCCTTGCTCCACCACATCTAATAGCTACGGCCTTAGAAGTCAACGCCAGAAGCATGAAATAGAGTATAAATACAACGGCTTTCCCAACGTATAAAACGAATAATTGCAAACAGTGTGAAAGTAATGGTCATTTCTACGTTCCGGGTAACCTAGGCGTCACTCTAGGGCGTTGCTCCACCAGATCGAATAGTTAGGGCCTTAGAAGTCAACGCCAGAAGCATAAAATACAATAAAGATGCAACAGTTTTTCCATCGTACAACAGGAGTAACTGCAAACAGTGTGAAATTACTGGTCATTTCTTCGTTCCGGGTAACCTAGGCGTCACTCTAGGGCGTTGCTCCACCAGATCGAATAGCTACGGCCTTAAAAGTGAACGCCAGAAGCATAAAACACGATATAAATACAACAGCTTTTCCATCGTATAAAACGAATAATGGTAACCAGTGTGAAAGTACTGGTCATTTCTACGTTCCGGGTAACATAGCTTTCACTCTAGGGCGGTGCTTCACCAGATCGAATAGTTTGGTCCTATGGAGACAACGCCAGAAGCATAAAATACAAAAAAGGTGCAACAGTTTTTCCATCGTATAACAGGAATAATTGCAACCAGTGTGAAGGTAATGGTATGTCCTACGTTCGGGGCAACCTAGGCTTCACTCTAGGGCGGTGCTCCACCAGATCAAATAGTTAGGGCCTAAGAAGTCAACGCCAGAAGTATAAATTACAATATAAGTACAACAGCTTTTCCATCGTATGTAATGTATATTTGCAAACAGTGTGGAAGTAATGCTCATTTCTACGTTCCGTGACACCTAGGCTTCACGCTAGGGTGTTGCTCCACCAGATGGAATAGCTAGGGACTTAGAACTCAGTGCCAGAAGCATAAAATGGAATATAAATATAACAGCGTTTCCATCGTATAAAACGAATAATAGCAACCAGTGTGAAAGTTATGGTCATTTCTACTTCCCGGGCAACCTAGGCTTCACTCTAGGGCGTTGTTCCACCAGATGGAATAGTTAGGGCCTAAGAAGTCAACGCCAGAAGCATAAAATACGATATAAATACAACAGCTTTTCCATCGTATAAAACGAATAATGGTAACCAGTGTGAAAGTTATGGTCATTTATACGTTCCGGTCCACCTAGGCTTCACTCTAGGACGTTTGTCCACCAGATCGAATAGTTAGGGCCTATGAAGTCAAGGCCAGAAGCATAAAATACAATAAAGGTGCGACAGTTTTTCCATCGTGTAACAGGAATAATTGCAACCAGTGTGAAAGTTATGGTCATTTCTACGTTCCGGGCAACCTATGCTACACTCTAGGGCGATGCTCCACCACATCTATTTACTACGGCCTTAAAAGTCAACGCCAGAAGCATAAAATACGATATAAATACAACAACTTTTCCATCGTATAAAACGAATAATGGTAACCAGTGTGAGAGTTATGGTCATTTCTACGTTCCGGTCAACCTAGGCTTCACTCTAGGACGTTGCTTCACCAGATCGAATAGTTAGGGCCTAAGAAGTCAACGCCAGAAGCATAAATTACAATATAAGTACAACAGCTTTTCCAACGTATAAAACGAATAATAGCAACCAGTGTGAAAGTTATGGTCATTTCTACGTTCCGGGCAACCTAGGCTTCACTCTAGGGCGTTGCTCCACCAGATCGAATAGTTAGGGCCTTAGAAGTCAACGCCCGAAGCATAAAATGCAAAATAAATAGAACAGTTTTTCCATTGTATAAAACGAATAACTGTAACCAGTGTGAAAGTACTGGTCATTTCTACGTTCCGGGTAACCTAGGTTTCACCCTAGGTCGTTGCTCCACCAGATCGAATATCTAGGGACTTAGAATTCAACGCCAGAAGGATAAAATACAATATAAGTACAACAGTTTTTCCATCGTATAAAATGAATAATTGCAGACATTGTGAAAGTAATGGTCATTTCTACGTTCCGGGCAACCTAGGCGTCACCCTAGGGCGTTGCTCCACCACATCTAATAGGTACGGCCTTAGAAGTTAACGCCAGAAGCATAAAATAGAATATAAATACAACGGCTTTCCCATCGTATAAAACGAATAATTGCAAACAGTGTGAAAGTAATGGTCATTTCTACGTTCCGGGGATCCTAGGCGCCACTCTAGAGCGTTGCTCCACAATATCTAATAGCTAAGGCCTTAGAAGTCAACGCCAGGAGCATAAAATACAATAAAAGTGCCACAGTTTTTCCATCGTATAGCATGACTAATTGCAACCAGTGCGAAAGTAATGATCATTTCGACTTTTCTGGCATCCTAGGCTTAACTCTGAGACGTTGCTCCACCAGATCGAAGAGTTAGCGTCTTAGAAGTTAACGCCATAAGCATAAACTACAAAATAAATGCAACAGTCTTTCCATCGTATAAAACGTATAATTGCAACCTGTGTGAAGGTTATGGTCATATCTACGTTCCGGGCAACCTAGGCTTCACTGTCTGGTGTTGTTCCACCAGATCGAATAGGTAGGGCCATAGAAGTCAACGCCCGAAGCATAATATACTATAAATATACGAGAGTTTTTCCATGGTATAACAGGAATAATTGCAACCAGTGTGAAAGTGATGGACATTTCTACGTTCCGGGCAACCTAGGCTTCACTCTAGGGCGCTGTTCCACCAGGTCGAAATGTTAGGGCCTAAGAAGTCAACGCAAGAGGCATAATGTACAATATAAATATAACAGTTTTTTCATCGTATAAAACGAATAATAGCAATCAGTGTGATAGTTATGGTCATTTCTACGTTCCGGGCTACCTAGGCTGCACTCTAGGGAGTTGCTCCACCAGATCGCATAGTTAGGGCCTTAGAAGTCAACGCCCGAAGGATAAAATACAATATAAGTACATCAGTTTTTCCATCGTATAAAATGAATAATTGCAGACATTGTGAAAGTAATGGTCATTTCTACGTTCCAGGCAACCTAGGCGTCACCCCAGGGCGTTGCTCCACCACATCTAATAGCTACTGCCTTAGAAGTCAACGCCAGAAGCATAAAATACAATATAAATACAACGGCTTTCCCATCGTATAAAGCGAATAATTGCAAACAGTGTGAAAGTAATGGTCATTTCTACGTTCCCGGCAACCTAGGTTTCACTCTAGGGCGTCGCTCCAATAGATCGAATAGCTAGGGCCTAAGAAGTCAACGCCAGAAGCATAAAATGCAATAAAAGTACAACAGTTTTTCCATCGTATAACAGGAATGATTCCAACCAGTTTGAAAGTGATGGTCATTTCTACGTTCCCGGCAACCTAGGTTTCAGTCTAGGGCGTCGCTCCAATAGATCGAATAGCTAGGGACTTAGAATTTAACGAAAGAAGGATAAAATACAATATAGGTACAGCAGTTTTTTCATCGTATAGAATGAATAATTGCAAACATTGTGAAAGTTATGGTCAATTCTACTTTCCGGGCAACCTAGGCTTTACCCTAGGGCGTTGATACACCAGATCGAATAGTTAGGGCCTGAGAAGTCAACGCCAGAAGAATAAAACATAATATATGTACAACAGTTTTTCCATCGTATAAAATGAATAATTGCTAACATTGTGAAGGTACTGGTCATTTCTACGTTCCGGCAACCTAGGCTTCACTCTAGGGCGTTGCTCCACCAGATCGACTAGTTGTGGCCTTAGAAGTCAACGCCAGAAGCATAAAATGCAATAAAGATGCAACAGTTTTTCCATCGTATAACAGGAATAATTGCAACCAGGGTGAAGGTAATCGTATGTTCTACGTTCCGGGCAACCTATGCGTTTGAAAGTGATGGTCATTTCTACGTTCTCGGCAACCTAGGTTTCACTCTAGGGCGTCGTTCCAATAGGTCGAATAGCTAGGGACTTAGAATTCAACGCCAGAAGGATAAAATACAATATAAATACAACACTCTTTCCATTGTATAAAACGAATAATTGCAACCCGTATGAACGTTATGGTCATTTCTACGTACCGGGCAACCTAGGCTTCACCCTAGGGCGTTGCTCCGCCAGATCGAATAGTTAGGGCCTCAGATGGCAACGCCAGAAGCATAAAATATAATATAAATACAACAGTTTTTCCATGATGTAAAACGGATAATAACAACCAGTGTGAAAGTAATGATCATTTCGACGTTTCGGGCATCCTAGACTTAACTCTGAGGCGTTGCTGCACCAGATCGAAGACTTAGGGCCTTAGAAGTCAACGCGAGAAGCATAAAATACAAAATAAATTCAACAGTTTTTCCATCGTATAAAACGAATTATTGCAACCAGTGTTAAAGTTATAGTCATTTCTACGTTCCGTGCAACCTAGGCTTCACTCTAGGGCGTTGGTCCACCAGATCGAATATATAGGGCCTAAGAAGTCAAAGCCAGAAGCATAAAATGCAATATAAATACAACAGTTTTTCCATCGTATAAAACGAATAATTGCAACCAGTGTGAATGTAATGGTCTTTTCTACGTTCCGGGCAACCTAGGCTTCAATCTATGGTGTTGCGCCACCAGATCGAATTGTTAGGGCCTTTGAAGTCAACGCCAGAAATATAAAATACAAAACAAATACATCAGTTTTTCCATCGTATAAAACGAATAATTGCAAACATTGTGAAAGTTATGGTCATTTCTACTTTCCGGGCAACCTATGCTTTACCCTAGGGCGTTGTTACAGCAGATCGAATAGTTAGGGCCTGAGAAGTCAACGCCAGAAGAATAAAACACAATATGTGTACAACAGATTTTCCATCGTATAAAATGAATAATTGCTAACATTGTGAAGGTACTGGTCATTTCTACGTTCCGGCAACCTAGGCTTCACTCTAGGGCGTTGCTCCACCAGATCGACTAGTTGGGGCCTTAGAAGTCAACGCCAGAAGCATAAAATACAATAAAGATGCAACAGTTTTTCCATCGTATAACAGGAATAATTGCAACCATGCTGAAGGTAATCGTATGTTCTACGTTCCGGGCAACCTATGCGGCACTCTAGGGCTATGCTCCACCACATCTAATAGCTGCGGCCTTAAAAGTCAACGCCAGAAGCATAAAATACGATATAAATACAACAACTTTTCCATCGTATAAAACGAATAATGGTAACCAGTGTGAAAGTACTGGTCATTTCTACGTTCCGGGTAACATAGCTTTCACTCTAGGGCGGTGCTCCACCAGATCAAATAGTTAGGGCCTAAGAAGTCAACGCCCGAAGCATAAAATGCAAAACAAATAGCACAGTAGTTCCATTGTATGAAACGAATAACTGCAACCAGTGTGAAAGTGCTGGTAATTTCTACGTTCCGGCAACCTAGGCTTCACCCTCGGGCGTTGTTCCACCAGATGGAATAGTTAGGGCCTAAGGAGTCAACGCCAGAAGCATAAAATACGATATAAATACAACAGCTTTTCCATCGTATAAAACGAATAATTGCAAACAGTGTGAAAGTAATGGTCATTTCTACGTTCCGGGCAACCTAGGCTTCACTCTAGGGCGTTGCTCCACCAGATCGACTAGTTGGGGCCTTAGAAGTCAACGCCAGAAGCATAAAATACAATAAAGATGCAACAGTTTTTCCATCGTATAACAGGAATAATTGCAACCAGGGTGAAGGTAATCGTATGTTCTACGTTCCGGGCAACCTATGCGTTTGAAAGTGATGGTCATTTCTACGTTCCGGGCAACCTAGATTTCGCTCTAGGGCGTCGTTCCAATAGGTCGAATAGCTAGGGACTTAGAATTCAACGCCAGAAGGATAAAATACAATATATGTACAACAGTTTTTTCATCGTATAAAATGAATAATTGCAAACATTGTGAAAGTTATGGTCATTTCTACTTTCCGGGCAACCTATGCTTTACCCTAGGGCGTTGTTACACCAGATCGAATAGTTAGGGCCTGAGAAGTCAACGCCAGAAGAATAAAACACAATATATGTACAACAGATTTTCCATCGTATAAAATGAATAATTGCTAACATTGTGAAGGTACTGGTCATTTCTACGTTCCGGCAACCTAGGCTTCACTCTAGGGCGTTGCTCCACCAGATCGACTAGTTGGGGCCTTAGAAGTCAACGCCAGAAGCATAAAATACAATAAAGATGCAACAGTTTTTCCATCGTATAACAGGAATAATTGCAACCATGCTGAAGGTAATCGTATGTTCTACGTTCCGGGCAACCTATGCGACACTCTAGGGCGATGCTCCACCACATCTAATAGCTGCGGCCTTAAAAGTCAACGCCAGAAGCATAAAATACGATATAAATACAACAACTTTTCCATCGTATAAAACGAATAATGGTAACCAGTGTGAAAGTACTGGTCATTTCTACGTTCCGGGTAACATAGGTTTCACTCTAGGGCGGTGCTCCACCAGATCAAATAGTTAGGGCCTAAGAAGTCAACGCCCGAAGCATAAAATGCAAAACAAATAGCACAGTAGTTCCATTGTATAAAACGAATAACTGCAACCAGTGTGAAAGTGCTGGTAATTTCTACGTTCCGGCAACCTAGGCTTCACCCTCGGGCGTTGTTCCACCAGATGGAATAGTTAGGGCCTAAGGAGTCAACGCCAGAAGCAGAAAATACGATATAAATACAACAGCTTTTCCATCGTATAAAACGAATAATTGCAAACAGTGTGAAAGTAATGGTCATTTCTACGTTCCGGGTAACCTAGGCGTCACTCTAGGGCGTTACTCCAACAGATCGAATAGTTAGGGCCTTAGAAGTCAACGCCAGAAGCATAAAATACAATAAAGATGCAACAGTTTTCAATCGTACAACAGGATTAACTGCAAACAGTGTGAAAGTTCTGGTCATTTCTACGTTCCGAGCAGCCTAGGCTTCACTCTAGGGCCTTGCTCCACCAGATCGAATAGTTAGGGCCTTAGATGTCAACGCGAGATGCATAAAATACAATAAAGGTGCAACAGTTTTTCCATCGTATATACGGAATAACTGCAACCAGTGTGAAAGTACTGGTCATTTCTACGTTCCGGGTATCCTAGGTTTCACTCTAGGGCGTTGCTCCACCAGATAGAACAGCTAGGGACTTAGAATTCAACGCCAGTAGAATAAAATACAATATAAGTACAACAGTTTTTCCATCGTATAAAATGAATATTTGCAAAAATTGTGAAAGTAATGGTCATTTCTACGTTCCGGGCAACCTATGCGACACTCTAAGGCGTTGCTCCACCACATCTAATAGCTACGGCCTTAAAAGTGAACGCCAGAAGCATAAAACACGATATAAATACAACAGCTTTTCCATCGTATAAAACGAATAATGGTAACCAGTGTGAAAGTAATGGTCATTTCTACGTTCCGGTCAACCTAGGCGTCACTCAAGGGCGTTGCTCCACCACATCTAATAGCTACGGCCTTAGAAGTCAACGCCAGGAGCATAGAATACAATATATATACAACAGCTTTGCCATCGTATAAAACCAATAACTGTAACCAGTGTGAAAGTACTGGTCATTTCTACGTTCCGGGTAACCTAGGTTTCACCCTAGGTCGTTGCTCCACAAGAACGAATAGCTAGGGACTTAGAATTCAACGCCAGAAGGATAAAATACAATATAAGTACAACAGTTTTCCCATCGTATAAAATGAATAATTGCAGACATTGTGAAAGTAATGGACATTTCTACATTCCGGGCAACCTAGGCGTCACTCTAGGGCCTTGCTCCACCACATCTAATAGCTACGGCCTTAGAAGTCAACGCCAGAAGCATGAAATAGAGTATAAATACAACGGCTTTCCCAACGTATAAAACGAATAATTGCAAACAGTGTGAAAGTAATGGTCATTTCTACGTTCCGGGTAACCTAGGCGTCACTCTAGGGCGTTGCTCCACCAGATCGAATAGTTAGGGCCTTAGAAGTCAACGCCAGAAGCATAAAATACAATAAAGATGCAACAGTTTTTCCATCGTACAACAGGAGTAACTGCAAACAGTGTGAAATTACTGGTCATTTCTACGTTCCGGGTAACCTAGGCGTCACTCTAGGGCGTTGCTCCACCAGATCGAATAGCTACGGCCTTAAAAGTGAACGCCAGAAGCATAAAACACGATATAAATACAACAGCTTTTCCATCGTATAAAACGAATAATGGTAACCAGTGTGAAAGTTATGGTCATTTCTACGTTCCGGTCAACCTAGGCTTCACTCTAGGACGTTGCTTCACCAGATCGAATAGTTTGGTCCTATGGAGACAACGCCAGAAGCATAAAATACAAAAAAGGTGCAACAGTTTTTCCATCGTATAACAGGAATAATTGCAACCAGTGTGAAGGTAATGGTATGTCCTACGTTCGGGGCAACCTAGGCTTCACTCTAGGGCGGTGCTCCACCAGATCAAATAGTTAGGGCCTAAGAAGTCAACGCCAGAAGTATAAATTACAATATAAGTACAACAGCTTTTCCATCGTATGTAATGTATATTTGCAAACAGTGTGGAAGTAATGCTCATTTCTACGTTCCGTGACACCTAGGCTTCACGCTAGGGTGTTGCTCCACCAGATGGAATAGCTAGGGACTTAGAACTCAGTGCCAGAAGCATAAAATGGAATATAAATATAACAGCGTTTCCATCGTATAAAACGAATAATAGCAACCAGTGTGAAAGTTATGGTCATTTCTACTTCCCGGGCAACCTAGGCTTCACTCTAGGGCGTTGTTCCACCAGATGGAATAGTTAGGGCCTAAGAAGTCAACGCCAGAAGCATAAAATACGATATAAATACAACAGCTTTTCCATCGTATAAAACGAATAATGGTAACCAGTGTGAAAGTTATGGTCATTTATACGTTCCGGTCCACCTAGGCTTCACTCTAGGACGTTTGTCCACCAGATCGAATAGTTAGGGCCTATGAAGTCAAGGCCAGAAGCATAAAATACAATAAAGGTGCGACAGTTTTTCCATCGTGTAACAGGAATAATTGCAACCAGTGTGAAAGTTATGGTCATTTCTACGTTCCGGGCAACCTATGCTACACTCTAGGGCGATGCTCCACCACATCTATTTACTACGGCCTTAAAAGTCAACGCCAGAAGCATAAAATACGATATAAATACAACAACTTTTCCATCGTATAAAACGAATAATGGTAACCAGTGTGAGAGTTATGGTCATTTCTACGTTCCGGTCAACCTAGGCTTCACTCTAGGACGTTGCTTCACCAGATCGAATAGTTAGGGCCTAAGAAGTCAACGCCAGAAGCATAAATTACAATATAAGTACAACAGCTTTTCCAACGTATAAAACGAATAATAGCAACCAGTGTGAAAGTTATGGTCATTTCTACGTTCCGGGCAACCTAGGCTTCACTCTAGGGCGTTGCTCCACCAGATCGAATAGTTAGGGCCTTAGAAGTCAACGCCCGAAGCATAAAATGCAAAATAAATAGAACAGTTTTTCCATTGTATAAAACGAATAACTGTAACCAGTGTGAAAGTACTGGTCATTTCTACGTTCCGGGTAACCTAGGTTTCACCCTAGGTCGTTGCTCCACCAGATCGAATATCTAGGGACTTAGAATTCAACGCCAGAAGGATAAAATACAATATAAGTACAACAGTTTTTCCATCGTATAAAATGAATAATTGCAGACATTGTGAAAGTAATGGTCATTTCTACGTTCCGGGCAACCTAGGCGTCACCCTAGGGCGTTGCTCCACCACATCTAATAGGTACGGCCTTAGAAGTCAACGCCAGGAGCATAAAATACAATAAAAGTGCCACAGTTTTTCCATCGTATAGCATGACTAATTGCAACCAGTGCGAAAGTAATGATCATTTCGACTTTTCTGGCATCCTAGGCTTAACTCTGAGACGTTGCTCCACCAGATCGAAGAGTTAGGGTCTTAGAAGTTAACGCCATAAGCATAAACTACAAAATAAATGCAACAGTCTTTCCATCGTATAAAACGTATAATTGCAACCTGTGTGAAGGTTATGGTCATATCTACGTTCCGGGCAACCTAGGCTTCACTGTCTGGTGTTGTTCCACCAGATCGAATAGGTAGGGCCATAGAAGTCAACGCCCGAAGCATAATATACAATAAATATACAAGAGTTTTTCCATGGTATAACAGGAATAATTGCAACCAGTGTGAAAGTGATGGACATTTCTACGTTCCGGGCAACCTAGGCTTCACTCTAGGGCGCTGTTCCACCAGGTCGAAATGTTAGGGCCTAAGAAGTCAACGCAAGAGGCATAATGTACAATATAAATATAACAGTTTTTTCATCGTATAAAACGAATAATAGCAATCAGTGTGATAGTTATGGTCATTTCTACGTTCCGGGCTACCTAGGCTGCACTCTAGGGAGTTGCTCCACCAGATCGCATAGTTAGGGCCTTAGAAGTCAACGCCCGAAGGATAAAATACAATATAAGTACATCAGTTTTTCCATCGTATAAAATGAATAATTGCAGACATTGTGAAAGTAATGGTCATTTCTACGTTCCAGGCAACCTAGGCGTCACCCCAGGGCGTTGCTCCACCACATCTAATAGCTACTGCCTTAGAAGTCAACGCCAGAAGCATAAAATACAATATAAATACAACGGCTTTCCCATCGTATAAAGCGAATAATTGCAAACAGTGTGAAAGTAATGGTCATTTCTACGTTCCCGGCAACCTAGGTTTCACTCTAGGGCGTCGCTGCAATAGATCGAATAGCTAGGGCCTAAGAAGTCAACGCCAGAAGCATAAAATGCAATAAAAGTACAACAGTTTTTCCATCGTATAACAGGAATGATTCCAACCAGTTTGAAAGTGATGGTCATTTCTACGTTCCCGGCAACCTAGGTTTCAGTCTAGGGCGTCGCTCCAATAGATCGAATAGCTAGGGACTTAGAATTTAACGAAAGAAGGATAAAATACAATATAGGTACAGCAGTTTTTTCATCGTATAGAATGAATAATTGCAAACATTGTGAAAGTTATGGTCAATTCTACTTTCCGGGCAACCTAGGCTTTACCCTAGGGCGTTGATACACCAGATCGAATAGTTAGGGCCTGAGAAGTCAACGCCAGAAGAATAAAACATAATATATGTACAACAGTTTTTCCATCGTATAAAATGAATAATTGCTAACATTGTGAAGGTACTGGTCATTTCTACGTTCCGGGTAACCTAGGCGTCACTCTAGGGCGTTGCTCCACCAGATCGAATAGTTAGGGCCTTAGAAGTCAACGCCAGAAGCATAAAATACAATAAAGATGCAACAGTTTTTCCATCGTACAACAGGAGTAACTGCAAACAGTGTGAAATTACTGGTCATTTCTACGTTCCGGGTAACCTAGGCGTCACTCTAGGGCGTTGCTCCACCAGATCGAATAGCTACGGCCTTAAAAGTGAACGCCAGAAGCATAAAACACGATATAAATACAACAGCTTTTCCATCGTATAAAACGAATAATGGTAACCAGTGTGAAAGTTATGGTCATTTCTACGTTCCGGTCAACCTAGGCTTCACTCTAGGACGTTGCTTCACCAGATCGAATAGTTTGGTCCTATGGAGACAACGCCAGAAGCATAAAATACAAAAAAGGTGCAACAGTTTTTCCATCGTATAACAGGAATAATTGCAACCAGTGTGAAGGTAATGGTATGTCCTACGTTCGGGGCAACCTAGGCTTCACTCTAGGGCGGTGCTCCACCAGATCAAATAGTTAGGGCCTAAGAAGTCAACGCCAGAAGTATAAATTACAATATAAGTACAACAGCTTTTCCATCGTATGTAATGTATATTTGCAAACAGTGTGGAAGTAATGCTCATTTCTACGTTCCGTGACACCTAGGCTTCACGCTAGGGTGTTGCTCCACCAGATGGAATAGCTAGGGACTTAGAACTCAGTGCCAGAAGCATAAAATGGAATATAAATATAACAGCGTTTCCATCGTATAAAACGAATAATAGCAACCAGTGTGAAAGTTATGGTCATTTCTACTTCCCGGGCAACCTAGGCTTCACTCTAGGGCGTTGTTCCACCAGATGGAATAGTTAGGGCCTAAGAAGTCAACGCCAGAAGCATAAAATACGATATAAATACAACAGCTTTTCCATCGTATAAAACGAATAATGGTAACCAGTGTGAAAGTTATGGTCATTTCTACGTTCCGGGCAACCTATGCTACACTCTAGGGCGATGCTCCACCACATCTATTTACTACGGCCTTAAAAGTCAACGCCAGAAGCATAAAATACGATATAAATACAACAACTTTTCCATCGTATAAAACGAATAATGGTAACCAGTGTGAGAGTTATGGTCATTTCTACGTTCCGGTCAACCTAGGCTTCACTCTAGGACGTTGCTTCACCAGATCGAATAGTTAGGGCCTAAGAAGTCAACGCCAGAAGCATAAATTACAATATAAGTACAACAGCTTTTCCAACGTATAAAACGAATAATAGCAACCAGTGTGAAAGTTATGGTCATTTCTACGTTCCGGGCAACCTAGGCTTCACTCTAGGGCGTTGCTCCACCAGATCGAATAGTTAGGGCCTTAGAAGTCAACGCCCGAAGCATAAAATGCAAAATAAATAGAACAGTTTTTCCATTGTATAAAACGAATAACTGTAACCAGTGTGAAAGTACTGGTCATTTCTACGTTCCGGGTAACCTAGGTTTCACCCTAGGTCGTTGCTCCACCAGATCGAATATCTAGGGACTTAGAATTCAACGCCAGAAGGATAAAATACAATATAAGTACAACAGTTTTTCCATCGTATAAAATGAATAATTGCAGACATTGTGAAAGTAATGGTCATTTCTACGTTCCGGGCAACCTAGGCGTCACCCTAGGGCGTTGCTCCACCACATCTAATAGGTACGGCCTTAGAAGTTAACGCCAGAAGCATAAAATAGAATATAAATACAACGGCTTTCCCATCGTATAAAACGAATAATTGCAAACAGTGTGAAAGTAATGGTCATTTCTACGTTCCGGGGATCCTAGGCGCCACTCTAGAGCGTTGCTCCACAATATCTAATAGCTAAGGCCTTAGAAGTCAACGCCAGGAGCATAAAATACAATAAAAGTGCCACAGTTTTTCCATCGTATAGCATGACTAATTGCAACCAGTGCGAAAGTAATGATCATTTCGACTTTTCTGGCATCCTAGGCTTAACTCTGAGACGTTGCTCCACCAGATCGAAGAGTTAGGGTCTTAGAAGTTAACGCCATAAGCATAAACTACAAAATAAATGCAACAGTCTTTCCATCGTATAAAACGTATAATTGCAACCTGTGTGAAGGTTATGGTCATATCTACGTTCCGGGCAACCTAGGCTTCACTGTCTGGTGTTGTTCCACCAGATCGAATAGGTAGGGCCATAGAAGTCAACGCCCGAAGCATAATATACAATAAATATACAAGAGTTTTTCCATGGTATAACAGGAATAATTGCAACCAGTGTGAAAGTGATGGACATTTCTACGTTCCGGGCAACCTAGGCTTCACTCTAGGGCGCTGTTCCACCAGGTCGAAATGTTAGGGCCTAAGAAGTCAACGCAAGAGGCATAATGTACAATATAAATATAACAGTTTTTTCATCGTATAAAACGAATAATAGCAATCAGTGTGATAGTTATGGTCATTTCTACGTTCCGGGCTACCTAGGCTGCACTCTAGGGAGTTGCTCCACCAGATCGCATAGTTAGGGCCTTAGAAGTCAACGCCCGAAGGATAAAATACAATATAAGTACATCAGTTTTTCCATCGTATAAAATGAATAATTGCAGACATTGTGAAAGTAATGGTCATTTCTACGTTCCAGGCAACCTAGGCGTCACCCCAGGGCGTTGCTCCACCACATCTAATAGCTACTGCCTTAGAAGTCAACGCCAGAAGCATAAAATACAATATAAATACAACGGCTTTCCCATCGTATAAAGCGAATAATTGCAAACAGTGTGAAAGTAATGGTCATTTCTACGTTCCCGGCAACCTAGGTTTCACTCTAGGGCGTCGCTGCAATAGATCGAATAGCTAGGGCCTAAGAAGTCAACGCCAGAAGCATAAAATGCAATAAAAGTACAACAGTTTTTCCATCGTATAACAGGAATGATTCCAACCAGTTTGAAAGTGATGGTCATTTCTACGTTCCCGGCAACCTAGGTTTCAGTCTAGGGCGTCGCTCCAATAGATCGAATAGCTAGGGACTTAGAATTTAACGAAAGAAGGATAAAATACAATATAGGTACAGCAGTTTTTTCATCGTATAGAATGAATAATTGCAAACATTGTGAAAGTTATGGTCAATTCTACTTTCCGGGCAACCTAGGCTTTACCCTAGGGCGTTGATACACCAGATCGAATAGTTAGGGCCTGAGAAGTCAACGCCAGAAGAATAAAACATAATATATGTACAACAGTTTTTCCATCGTATAAAATGAATAATTGCTAACATTGTGAAGGTACTGGTCATTTCTACGTTCCGGCAACCTAGGCTTCACTCTAGGGCGTTGCTCCACCAGATCGACTAGTTGTGGCCTTAGAAGTCAACGCCAGAAGCATAAAATGCAATAAAGATGCAACAGTTTTTCCATCGTATAACAGGAATAATTGCAACCAGGGTGAAGGTAATCGTATGTTCTACGTTCCGGGCAACCTATGCGTTTGAAAGTGATGGTCATTTCTACGTTCTCGGCAACCTAGGTTTCACTCTAGGGCGTCGTTCCAATAGGTCGAATAGCTAGGGACTTAGAATTCAACGCCAGAAGGATAAAATACAATATATGTACAACAGTTTTTTCATCGTATAAAATGAATAATTGCAAACATTGTGAAAGTTATGGTCATTTCTACTTTCCGGGCAACCTAGGCTTTACCCTAGGGCGTTGTTACACCAGATCGAATAGTTAGGGCCTGAGAAGTCAGCGCCAGAAGAATAAAACACAATATATGTACAACAGTTTTGCCATCGTATAAAATGAATAATTGCTAACATTGTGAAGGTACTGGTCATTTCTACGTTCCGGCAACCTAGGCTTCACTCTAGGGCGTTGCTCCACCAGATCGACTAGTTGGGGCCTTAGAAGTCAACGCCAGAAGCATAAAATACAATAAAGATGCAACAGTTTTTCCATCGTATAACAGGAATAATTGCAACCAGGGTGAAGGTAATCGTATGTTCTGCGTTCCGGGCAACCTATGCGTTTGAAAGTGATGGTCATTTCTACGTTCCGGGCAACCTAGATTTCGCTCTAGGGCGTCGTTCCAATAGGTCGAATAGCTAGGGACTTAGAATTCAACGCCAGAAGGATAAAATACAATATATGTACAACAGTTTTTTCATCGTATAAAATGAATAATTGCAAACATTGTGAAAGTTATGGTCATTTCTACTTTCCGGGCAACCTATGCTTTACCCTAAGGCGTTGTTACACCAGATCGAATAGTTAGGGCCTGAGAAGTCAACGCCAGAAGAATAAAACACAATATATGTACAACAGATTTTCCATTGTATAAAATGAATAATTGCTAACATTGTGAAGGTACTGGTCATTTCTACGTTCCGGCAACCTAGGCTTCACTCTAGGGCGTTGCTCCACCAGATCGACTAGTTGGGGCCTTAGAAGTCAACGCCAGAAGCATAAAATACAATAAAGATGCAACAGTCTTTCCATCGTATAACAGGAATAATTGCAACCATGCTGAAGGTAATCGTATGTTCTACGTTCCGGGCAACCTATGCGACACTCTAGGGCGATGCTCCACCACATCTAATAGCTGCGGCCTTAAAAGTCAACGCCAGAAGCATAAAATACGATATAAATACAACAACTTTTCCATCGTATAAAACGAATAATGGTAACCAGTGTGAAAGTAATGGTCATTTCTACGTTCCGGGCAACCTAGGCTTCACTGTATGCCGTTCTTCCAACACATCGAATAGCTACGGCCTCAGAAGTCAACGCCTGAAGTATAAAATACAATAAAAATACAACAGTCTTTCCATCCTATAGCAGGAATAATTGCAACAAGCGTGAATGTAATGATCATTTCGGCGTTTCGGGCATCCTAGACTTAACTCTGAAGCATCGCTCCCCCTGATCGAATAGTTAGGGCCTAAGAAGTCAACGCCAGAAGCATAAAATACAATATAAATACAACAGCTTTGCCATCGTATAAAGTGAATAATTGCAAACAGTGTGAAAGATATGGACATTTCTACGTTCCGGGCTACCTAGGCTTCACTCTATGGCGTTCTTCCACCACATCGAATAGCAACGGCCTCAGAAGTCAACGCCAGAAGCATAAAATACCATATAAATATAACGGCTTTTCAATCGTATAAAACGAGTAATAGCAACCAGTGTGAAAGTTATGGTCATTTCTACGTTCCGGGCAACCTAGGCTTCACTCTAGGGCGTTGCTCCACCAGATCGAACAGTTAGGGCCTTAGAAGTCAACGCCCGAAGCATAAAATACGATATAAATACAACAGCTTTTCCATCGTATAAAACAAATAATTGCAACCAGTGTGAAAGTTATGGTCATTTCTACGTTCCGGGCAACCTAGGCTTCACTGTGTGGCGTTCTTCCACCACATCGGATAGCAACGGCCTCAGAAGTCAACGCCTGAAGTATAAAATACAATAAAAATACAAATGTCTTTCCATCCTATAACAGGAATAATTGCAATAAGCGTGAAAGTAATGATCATTTCGGCGTTTCGGGCATCCTAGACTTAACTCTGAGGCATCGCTCCACCGGATCGAATAGTTAGGTCCTAAGAAGTCAACACCTGAAGCATTAAATACAAAATAAATAGAACAGTTTTTCCATTGTATAAAACGAATAATTGCTAGCAGTGTAAAAGTTATGGTCATTTCTACGTTCCGGCCAACCTAGGCTTCACTCTATGGCGTTCTTCAACCACATCGAATAGCAACAGCCTCAGAAGTCAACGCCAGAAGCATAAATACGATATAAATATAACAGTTTTTCCATCGTATAAAACGAATAATAGCAACCAGTGTGAAAGTTACGGTCATTTCTACGTTCGGGCAACCTAGGCTTCACTCTACGGCGATGCTCCACCAGATCGAATAGTTAGGGCCTTAGAAGCCAACGCCCGAAGCATAAAATACAAAATAAATAAAACAGTTTTTCCATCGTATAAAACGAAAAATTGCAAACAGTGTGAAAGATATGGACATTTCTACGATCCGGGCTACCTAGGCTTCACTCTACGACGATGCTCCACCAGATCAAACAGTTAGGGCCTTAGAAGTCAACGCCCGAAGCATAAAATACAAAATAAATAGAACGGTTTTTCCATTGTATAAAACGAATAATTGCTGCCAGTGTAAAAGCTATGGTCATTTCTACGTTCCGGGCAACCTAGGCTTCACCCTAGGGCGTTGTTCCACCAGATGGAATAGTTCGGGCCTAAGAAGTCAACGCCAGAAGCATAAAATACAATATAAATACAACAGTTTTTCCATCATATAAAACGAATGATAGCAACCAGTGTGAAAGTTATGGTCATTTCTACGTTCCGGGCAACCTAGGCTTCACTGTATGGCGTTCTTCCACCACATCTAATAGCTACGGCCTCAGAAGTCAACGCCTGAAGTATAAAATACAATAGAAATGCAACAGTCTTTCCATCCTATAACAGGAATAATTGCAACCCGTGTGAATTTATGGTCATTTCTACGTTCCGGGCAACCTAGGCTTCACTCTAGGGCGTTGCTCCACCAGATCAAACAGTTAGGGCCTTAGAAGTCGACGCCCGAAGCATTAAATACAAAATAAATAGAACAGTTTTTCAATTGTATAAAACGGATAATTGCTACCAGTGTAAAAGTTATGGTCATTTCTACGTTCCGGGCAACCTAGGCTTCACCCTAGGGCGTTGTTCCACCAGATCGAATAGATAGGGCCTAAGAAGTCAACGCCAGAAGCATAAAATACGATATAAATGCAACAGCTTTTCCATCGTATAAAAGGAATAATTGCAAACAGTGTGAAAGTAATGGTTATTCCTACGTTCCGGGCAACCTAGGCTTCACTCTACGGCGTTGTTCAACCAGATCGAATAGTTAGGACCTAAGAAATCAACACCAGAAGAATAAAATACCAATTAAGTACAACAGCCTTTACATCGTATAAAACGAAAGATAGCAACCAGTGTGAAAGTTATGGTCATTTCTACGTTCCGGGCGACCCAGGTTTCACTCCAGGGCGTTGCTCCACCAGATCGAATAGTTAGGGCCTCAGAAGTCAACGCACGAAGCATAAAATACAAAATAAATAAAACAGTTTTTCCATCGTATAAAACGAATAATTGCTACCAGTGTGAAAGTTATGGTCATTTCTACGTTCCGCGCAACCTGGGCTTTACCCTAGGGCGTTGTTCCACCAGATGGAATAGCTTGGGACTTAGAATTCAACGCCATAAGAATAAAATACAATATAAGTACAACAGTTTTTCCATCGTATAAAATGAATAATTGCAACCAGTGTGAAAGTTATGGACATTTCTACATTCCGGCCAACCTAGGCTTCACCCTAGGGCGTTGCGCCACCAGATCGAATAGTTAGGGCCTTAGAAGTCAACGCCAGAAGCATAAAATACAATAAAGATGCATCAGTTTTTCCATTGTTTTACAGGAATAACTGCAACCAGTGTGAATGTACTGGTCATTTCTACGTTCCGGAAAACCTAGGCTTCACTCTAGGGCGTTGTTCCACCAGATCGGACAGTTAGCGCCTAAGAAGTCAACGCCAGAAGCATAAAATACAATATAAATATAACAGTTTTTCCATCGTATAGAACGAATGATAGCAACCAGTGTGAAAGTTATGGTCATTTCTACGTTCCGGGCACCCTAGGCGTCACTCTAGGGCGTTGCTCCACCGCGTCTAATAGCTACGGCCTTAGAAGTCAACGGCAGAGGCATAAAATACAATATAAATACAACAGCTTTTCCATCGTACAAAAAGAATAATACCAAACAGTGTGAAAGTAATTGTCATTTCTACGTTCCGGGCATCCTATGCATCACTCTAGGTCGTTGCTCCACCAGATCGAATAGCTAGCGACTTAGAATTAAACGCCAGAAGCATAGAATACAATAAAGATACAACAGTTTTTCCATCGTATAGCAGGAATAATTGCAACCAGTGTGAATGTAATGGTCATTTCTACGTTCCGGGCAACCTAGGTTTCACTCTAGGGCGTTGCTCCACCAGGTCGAATAGTTAGGGCCTTAGAAGTCAACGCCAGGAACATAAGATACAATAAAAATACAACAGTCGTTTCATCGTATTACAGGAATAATTGCAATAAGCGTGAAAATAATGATCATTTCGGCGTTTCCGGCATCCTAGACTTAACTCTGAGGCATTGCTCCGCAAGATCGAGTAGTTAGGGCCTAAGAAGTCAACGCCAGAAGCATAAAATACAATATAAATACAACCGCTTTTCCATCGTATAAAAGGAATAATTGCAAACAGTGTGAAAGTAGTTGTCATTTCTACGTTCCGGGCAACCTAGGCTTCACCCTAGGGCGTTGCTCCAACAGATTGAATAGTTAGGGCCTTAGAAGTCAATGCCCGAAGCATAAAATGCAATAAAAATACAACAGTTTTTCCATCATATAACACGAATAATTGCAACCATTTTGAAAGTGATGGTCATTTCTACGTACCGGGCAACGTAGGCTTCACTCTAGGGCGTTGCTCCACCAGATCGAATAGTTAGGGCCTTAGAAGTCAACGCCCGAAGCATAAAATACGAAATAAATAGAACAGTTTTTCCATCGTATAAAACGAATAATTGCTACCAGTGTGAAAGTTATGGTCATTTCTACTTTCCGGGCAACCTAGACTTCCCCCTAGGGCGTTGTTCCACCAGATGGAATAGTTAGGGCCTAAGAAGTCAACGCCAGAAGCATAAAATACGATATAAATACAACAGCTTTTCCATCGTATAAAACGAATAATTGCAACCAGTGTGAAAGTTATGGTCATTTCTACGTTCCGAGCAACCTAGGCTTCGCCCTAGGGCGTTGCTCCAACAGATTGCATTGTTAGGGCCTTAGAAGTCAGTGCCCGAAGCAAAAAATGCAATAAAAATACAACAGTTTTTCCATCGTATAGCAGGAATAATTTGCAACCAGTGTGAAGGTTATGGTCATATCTTCGTTCCGGGCAACCGAGGCATCACTGTATGGCGTTCTTCCACCACATCGGTTAGCTACGGCGTCAGAAGTCAACGCCTGAAGTATAAAATACAATAAAAATACAACAGTCTTTCCATCCTATAACAGGAATAATTGCAACCCGTGTGAAAGTGATGATCATTTCTACGTTCCAGGCAACCTAGGCTTCACTCTAGGGCGTTGCTCCACCAGATCAAACAGTTAGGGCCTTAGAAGTCAACGCCCGATGCATTAAATACAAAATAAATAGAACAGTTTTTCCATCGTATAGCAGGAATAATTTGCAACCAGTGTGATAGTAGTGGTCATTTCTACGTTCCGGGCAACCTAGGTTTCACTCCAAGGCGTTGCTCCACCAGATCGAACAGTTACGGCCTAAGAAGTCAACGCCAGAAGCACAAAATACGATAAAGATGCAACAGTTTTTCCATCGTATAAAACGAATAATTGCAACCAGTGTGAAAGTAATGGTCATTTCTACGTTCCGGGCAACCTAGGCTTCACTGTATGCCGTTCTTCCAACACATCGAATAGCTACGGCCTCAGAAGTCAACGCCTGAAGTATAAAATACAATAAAAATACAACAGTCTTTCCATCCTATAACAGGAATAATTGCAACAAGCGTGAATGTAATGATCATTTCGGCGTTTCGGGCATCCTAGACTTAACTCTGAGGCATCGCTTCCCCTGATCGAATAGTTAGGGCCTAAGAAGTCAACGCCAGAAGCATAAAATACAATATAAATACAACAGCTTTGCCATCGTATAAAGTGAATAATTGCAAACAGTGTGAAAGATATGGACACTTCTACGTTCCGGGCTACCTAGGCTTCACTCTATGGCGTTCTTCCACCACATCGAATAGCAACGGCCTCAGAAGTCAACGCCAGAAGCATAAAATACCATATAAATATAACGGCTTTTCAATCGTATAAAACGAGTAATAGCAACCAGTGTGAAAGTTATGGTCATTTCTACGTTCCGGGCAACCTAGGCTTCACTCTAGGGCGTTGCTCCACCAGATCAAACAGTTAGGACCTTAGAAGTCAACGCCCGAAGCATAAAATACGATATAAATACAACAGCTTTTCCATCGTATAAAACAAATAATTGCAACCAGTGTGAAAGTTATGGTCATTTCTACGTTCCGGGCAACCTAGGCTTCACTGTGTGGCGTTCTTCCACCACATCGGATAGCTACGGCCTCAGAAGTCAACGCCTGAAGTATAAAATACAATAAAAATACAAATGTCTTTCCATCCTATAACAGGAATAATTGCAATAAGCGTGAAAGTAATGATCATTTCGGCGTTTCGGGCATCCTAGACTTAACTCTGAGGCATCGCTCCACCGGATCGAATAGTTAGGTCCTAAGAAGTCAACGCCTGAAGCATTAAATACAAAATAAATAGAACAGTTTTTCCATTGTATAAAACGAATAATTGC
Organism: Calliopsis andreniformis; assembly: GCF_051401765.1. NCBI lineage: Eukaryota > Metazoa > Arthropoda > Insecta > Hymenoptera > Andrenidae > Calliopsis > Calliopsis andreniformis. The sequence goes on along the minus strand of NW_027480426.1, from coordinate 19,290,139 downwards.
TAGCAGTGTAAAAGTTATGGTCATTTCTACGTTCCGGGCAACCTAGGCTTCACTCTATGGCGTTCTTCAACCACATCGAATAGCAACAGCCTCAGAAGTCAACGCCAGAAGCATAAATACAATATAAATATAACAGTTTTTCCATCGTATAAAACGAATAATAGCAACCAGTGTGAAAGTTATGGTCATTTCTACGTTCGGGCAACCTAGGCTTCACTCTACGGCGATGCTCCACCAGATCGAATAGTTAGGGCCTTAGAAGTCAACGCCCGAAGCATAAAATACAAAATAAATAAAACAGTTTTTCCATCGTATAAAACGAAAAATTGCAAACAGTGTGAAAGATATGGACATTTCTACGATCCGGGCTACCTAGGCTTCACCCTAGGGCGTTGTTCCACCAGATGGAATAGTTAGGGCCTAAGAAGTCAACGCCAGAAGCATAAAATACAATATAAATACAACAGTTTTTCCATCATATAAAACGAATGATAGCAACCAGTGTGAAAGTTATGGTCATTTCTACGTTCCGGGCAACCTAGGCTTCACTGTATGGCGTTCTTCCACCACATCTAATAGCTACGGCCTCAGTAGTCAACGCCTGATGTATAAAATACAATAGAAATGCAACAGTCTTTCCATCCTATAACAGGAATAATTGCAACCCGTGTGAATTTATGGTCATTTCTACGTTCCGGGCAACCTAGGCTTCACCCTATTGCGTTGCTCCAACAGATTGAATAGTTAGGGCCTTAGAAGTCAATGCCCGAAGCATAAAATGCAATAAAAATACAACAGTTTTTCCATCATATAACACGAATAATTGCAACCATTTTGAAAGTTATGGTCATTTCTACGTACCGGGCAACGTAGGCTTCACTCTAGGGCGTTGCTCCACCAGATCGAATAGTTAGGGCCTTAGAAGTCAACGCCCGAAGCATAAAATACGAAATAAATAGAACAGTTTTTCCATCGTATAAAACGAATAATTGCTACCAGTGTGAAAGTTATGGTCATTTCTACTTTCCGGGCAACCTAGACTTCCCCCTAGGGCGTTGTTCCACCAGATGGAATAGTTAGGGCCTCAGAAGTCAACGCCAGAAGCATAAAATACGATATAAATACAACAGCTTTTCCATCGTATAAAACGAATAATAGCAACCAGTGTGAAAGTTATGGTCATTTCTACGTTCGGGCAACCTAGGCTTCACTCTACGGCGTTGCTCCACCAGATCGAATAGTTAGGGCCTTAGAAGTCAACGCCCGAAGCATACAATACAAAATAAATAAAACAGTTTTTCCATCGTATAAAACGAAAAATTGCAGTGTGAAAGATATGGACATTTCTACGATCCGGGCTACCTAGGCTTCACTCTACGACGATGCTCCACCAGATCAAACAGTTAGGGCCTTAGAAGTCAACGCCCGAAGCATAAAATACAAAATAAATAGAACGGTTTTTCCATTGTATAAAACGAATAATTGCTGCCAGTGTAAAAGCTATGGTCATTTCTACGTTCCGGGCAACCTAGGCTTCACCCTAGGGCGTTGTTCCACCAGATGGAATAGTTCGGGCCTAAGAAGTCAACGCCAGAAGCATAAAATACAATATAAATACAACAGTTTTTCCATCATATAAAACGAATGATAGCAACCAGTGTGAAAGTTATGGTCATTTCTACGTTCCGGGCAACCTAGGCTTCACTGTATGGCGTTCTTCCACCACATCTAATAGCTACGGCCTCAGTAGTCAACGCCTGAAGTATAAAATACAATAGAAATGCAACAGTCTTTCCATCCTATAACAGGAATAATTGCAACCCGTGTGAATTTATGGTCATTTCTACGTTCCGGGCAACCTAGGCTTCACTCTAGGGCGTTGCTCCACCAGATCAAACAGTTAGGGCCTTAGAAGTCGACGCCCGAAGCATTAAATACAAAATAAATAGAACAGTTTTTCAACTGTATAAAACTGATAATTGCTACCAGTGTAAAAGATATGGTCACTTCTACGTTCCGGGCAACCTAGGCTTCACCCTAGGGCGTTGTTCCACCAGCTCGAATAGTTAGGGCCTAAGAAGTGAACGCCAGAAGCATAGAATACAATATAAATACAACAGTTTTTCCATCGTATAAAACGAATAATTGCAACCAGTGTGAAAGCTATGGTCATTTCTACATTCCGAGCAACCTAGGCTTCACTCTAGGGCGTTGCTCCAACAGATTGAATAGTTAGGGCCTTAGAAGTCAACGCCCGAAGCATAAAATGCAATAAAAATACAACAGTTTTTCCATCGTATAACAGGATTAATTGCAACCAGTTTGAAAGCGATGGTCATTTCTACGTTCCGGGCGACCTAGGCTTCACTCTAGGGCGCTGCTCCACTAGATCGAATAGTTAGGTCCTTAGAAGTCAACGCCTGAAGCATAAAATACAAAACAAATAGAACAGTTTTTCCATTGTATAGAACGAATAATTGCTACCTGTGTAAAAGTTATGGCCATTTCAACGTTGCGGGCAACCTAGGCTTCACCTTAGGCCGTTGTTCCACCAGATCGAATAGTTAGGGCCTAAGAAGTGAACGCCAGAAGCATAAAATACAATATAAGTACAACAGTTTTTCCATTGTATAACAGGAATAACTGCAAACAGTGTGAAAGTACTGGTCATTTCTACGTTCCGGGCAACCTAGGTTTCACTCCAGGGCGTTGCTCCACCAGATCGAATAGTTAGGTCATAAGAAGTCAATGCCAGAAGCATAAAATACGATATAAATACAACAGCTTTTCCATCGTATAAAACGAATAATTGCAACCAGTGTGAAAGCTATGGTCATTTCTACATTCCGAGCAACCTAGGCTTCACTCTAGGGCGTTGCTCCAACAGATTGAATAGTCAGGGCCTTAGAAGTCAACGCCCGAAGCATAAAATGCAATAAAAATACAACAGTTTTTCCATCGTATAACAGGATTAATTGCAACCAGTTTGAAAGCGATGGTCATTTCTACGTTCCGGGCGACCTAGGCTTCACTCTAGGGCGCTGCTCCACTAGATCGAATAGTTAGGTCCTTAGAAGTCAACGCCTGAAGCATGAAATACAAAACAAATAGAACAGTTTTTCCATTGTATAGAACGAATAATTGCTACCTGTGTAAAAGTTATGGCTATTTCTACGTTGCGGGCAACCTAGGCTTCACCTTAGGCCGTTGTTCCACCAGATCAAACAGTTAGGGCCTTAGAAGTCAACGCCCGAAGCATAAAATACAAAATAAATAGAACAGTTTTTCCATTGTATAAAACGAATAATTGCTACCAGTGTAAAAGCTATGGTCATTTCTACGTTCCGGGCAACCTAGGCTTCACTCTAGGGCGGTGCTCTACCATATCGAATAGCCACGGCCTCAGAAGCCTACGCCTGAAGCATAAAATACAATAAAAATACAACAGTCTTTTCATCGTATAACAGGAATAATTCCAACATGCGTGAAAGTAATGATCATTTCGGCGTTTCGGGCATCCTAGACTTAACTCTGAGGCATTGCTCCACCAGATCGAATAGTTAGGGCCTAAGGAGTCAACGCCAGAAGCATAAAATACAATATAAATGCAACAGCTTTGCCACCGTATAAAATGAATAATTGCAAACAGTGTGAAAGATATGGACATTTCTACGTTCCGGGCAACCTAGGCTTCACTCTATGGCGTTCTTCCACAACATCGAATAGCTACGGCCTCAGAAGTCAACGCCTGAAGCATAAAATACAATATCAATATAACAGTTTTTCCATCGTATAAAACGAATAATAGCAACCAGTGTGAAAGTTATGGTCATTTCTACGATCCGGGCAACCTAGGCTTCACTCTATGGCGTTGGTCCACCAGATCAAACAGTTAGGGCCTTAGAAGCCAACGCCCGAAGCATTAAATACAAAATAAATAGAACAGTTTTTCCATTGTATAAAACGAATAATTGCTACCTGTGTAAAGGTTATGGCCATTTCTACGTTGCGGGCAACCTAGGCTTCACCTTAGGCCGTTGTTCCACCAGATCGAATAGTTAGGGCCTAAGAAGTGAACGCCAGAAGCATAAAATACAATATAAATACAACAGTTTTTCCATCATATAAAACGAATAATTGCAACCAGTGTGAAAGCTATGGTCATTTCTACATTCCGAGCAACCTACGCTTCACTCTAGGGCGTTGCTCCAACAGCTTGAATAGTCAGGGCCTTAGAAGTCAACGCCCGAAGCATAAAATGCAATAAAAATACAACAGTTTTTCCATCGTATAACAGGATTAATTGCAACCAGTTTGAAAGTGATGGTCATTTCTACGTTCCGGGCAACCTAGGCTTCACTCTAGGGCGTTGCTCCACTAGATCCAATAGCTAGGGCCTTAGAAGTCAACGTCAGTGGCATAAAATACAATATAAATACAACAGCTTTTCCATCGTAAAAAACGAATAATTGCAACCAGTGTGAAAGTTATGGTTATTTCTACATTCCGAGCAACCTAGGCTTCACACTAGGGCGTCGCTCCACCAGATCGAATAGTTAGGTCCTTAGAAGTCAACGCCAGAAGCATAAAATACCGTATAAATACAACAGCTTTTGCAGCGTATAAAAGGAATAATTGCAAACAGTGTGAAAGTAATTGTCATTTCTACGTTCCGGGCAATCTAGGCTTCACTCTAGGGCGTTGCTCCACCAGATTAAACAATTAGGGCCTTAGAAGTCAACGCACGATGCATAAAATACAAAATAAATAGAACAGTTTTTCCATTGTATAAAACGAATAATTGCTACCAGTGTAAACGTTATGGTCATTTCTACGTTCCGGGCAACCTAGGCTTCACCCTTGGGCGTTGTTCCACCAGATCGAATAGTCAGGGCCTAAGAAGTGAACGCCAGAAGCATAAAATGCAATAAAAATGCAACAGTCTTTCCATCCTATAACAGGAATATATGCAACCCGTGTGAAAGTGATGGTCATTTGTACGTTCCAGGGAACCTATGCTTCACTCTAGGGCGTTCCTCCACCAGATCGAATTGTTAGGGCCAAAGAAGTCAACGCCCGAAGCATAAAATACAAAATAAATAGAACAGTTTCTACATTGTATAAAACGAATAACTGCTACCTGTGTAAATGTTATGGCCATTTCTACGTTGCGGGCAACCTAGGCTTCACCTTAGGCCGTTGTTCCACCAGATCGAATAGTTAGGGCCTAAGAAGTGAACGCCAGAAGCATAAAATACAATATAAATACAACAGTTTTTCCATCATATAAAACGAATAATTGCAACCAGTGTGAAAGCTATGGTCATTTCTACATTCCGAGCAACCTAGGCTTCACTCTAGGGCGTTGCTCCAACAGATTGAATAGTCACGGCCTTAGAAGTCAACGCCCGAAGCATAAAATGCAATAAAAATACAACAGTTTATCCTTCGTAAAACAGGATTAATTGCAACCAGTTTGAAAGTGATGGTCATTTCTACGTTCCGGGCAACCTAGGCTTCACTGTAGGGCGTTGCTCCACTACATCGAATAGCTAGGGCCTTAGAAGTCAACGCCAGAGGCATAAAATACAATATAAATACAACAGCTTTTCCATCGTAAAAAACGAATAATTGCAACCAGTGTGAAAGTTATGGTCATTTCTACGTTCCGGGCAACCTAGGCTTCACCCTAGGACGTTGTTCCTCCAGGTCGAATAGTCAGGGCCTAAGAAGTGAACGCCAGAAGCATAAAATGCAATAAAAATGCAACAGTCTTTCCATCCTATAACAGGAATAATTGCAACCCGTGTGAAAGTGATGGTCATTTGTACGTTCCAGGGAACCTATGCTTCACTCTAGGGCGTTGCTCCACCAGATCGAATAGTTAGGTCCTTAGAAGTCAACGCCAGAAGCATAAAATACGATATAAATACAACAGCCTTTGCATCGTATAAAAGGAATAATTGCAAACAGTGTGAAAGTAATTGTCATTTCTACGTTCCGGGCAATCTAGGCTTCACTCTAGGGCGTTGCTCCACCAGATCAAGCAGTTAGGGCCTTAGAAGTCAACGCACGAAGCATAAAATACAAAATAAATGGAACGGTTTTTCCATTGTATAAAACGAATAATTGCTACCAGTGTAAAAGTTATGGTCATTTCTACGTTGCGGGCAACCTAGGCTTCACCCTAGTGCGTTGTTCCACCAGGTCGAATACTCAGGGCCTAAGAAGTGAACGCCAGAAGCATAAAATGCAATAAAAATGCAACAGTTTTTCCATCGTATAACAGGATTAATTGCAACCAGTTTGAAAGCGATGGTCATTTCTACGTTCCGGGCAATCTAGGCTTCACTCTAGGGCGTTGCTCCACCAGATTAAACAATTAGGGCCTTAGAAGTCAACGCACGATGCATAAAATACAAAATAAATAGAACAGTTTTTCCATTGTATAAAACGAATAATTGCTACCAGTGTAAACGTTATGGTCATTTCTACGTTCCGGGCAACCTAGGCTTCACCCTTGGCGTTGTTCCACCAGATCGAATAGTCAGGGCCTAAGAAGTGAACGCCAGAAGCATAAAATGCAATAAAAATGCAACAGTCTTTCCATCCTATAACAGGAATATATGCAACCCGTGTGAAAGTGATGGTCATTTGTACGTTCCAGGGAACCTATGCTTCACTCTAGGGCGTTGCTCCACCAGATCGAATAGTTAGGTCCTTAGAAGTCAACGCCAGAAGCATAAAATACGATATAAATACAACAGCTTTTGCATCGTATAAAAGGAATAATTGCAAACAGTGTGAAAGTAATTGTCATTTCTACGTTCCGGGCAATCTAGGCTTCACTCTAGGGCGTTGCTCCACCAGATCAAGCAGTTAGGGCCTTAGAAGTCAACGCACGCAGCATAAAATACAAAATAAATGGAACGGTTTTTCCATTGTATAAAACGAATAATTGCTACCAGTGTAAAAGTTATGGTCATTTCTACGTTGCGGGCAACCTAGGCTTCACCCTAGGGCGTTGTTCCACCAGGTCGAATAATCAGGGCCTAAGAAGTGAACGCCAGAAGCATAAAATGCAATAAAAATGCAACAGTTTTTCCATCGTATAACAGGATTAATTGCAACCAGTTTGAAAGCGATGGTCATTTCTACGTTCTGGGCAACCTAGGCTTCACTCTAGGGCGTTGGTCCACCAGATCAAACAGTTAGGGCCTTAGAAGCCAACGCCCGAAGCATTAAATACAAAATAAATAGATCAGTTTTTCCATTGTGTAAAACGAATAATTGCTACCTGTGTAAAAGTTATGGCCATTTCTACGTTGCGGGCAACCTAGGGTTCACCATAGGCCGTTGTTCCACCAGATGGAATAGTTAGGGCCTAAGAAGTGAACGCCAGAAGCATAAAATACAATATAAATACAACAGCTTTTCCATCGTAAAAAACGAATAATTGCAACCAGTGTGAAAGTTATGGCTATTTCTACACTCCGAGCAACCTAGGCTTCACTCTAGGGCGTTGCTCCACCAGATCGAATAGTTAGGTCCTTAGAATTCAACGCCAGAAGCATAAAATACGATATAAATACAACAGCTTTTGCATCGTATAAAAGGAATAATTGCAAACAGTGTGAAAGTAATTGTCATTTTTACGTCCCGGGCAACCTAGGCTTCACTCTAGGGCGTTGCTCCACCAGATCAAACAGTTAGGGCCTTAGAAGTCAACGCCCGAAGCATAAAATACGATATAAATACAACAGCTTTTCCATCGTATTAAATGAATAATTGCAAACAGTGTGAAAGTAGTGGTCATTTATGCGTTCCGAGCAACCTAGGCTTCACTCTAGGGCGGTGCTCTACCATATCGAATAGCCACGGCCTCAGAAGCCTACGCCTGAAGCATAAAATACAATAAAAATACAACAGTCTTTTCATCGTATAACAGGAATAATTCCAACATGCGTGAAAGTAATGATCATTTCGGCGTTTCGGGCATCCTAGACTTAACTCTGAGGCATTGCTCCACTAGATCGAATAGTTAGGGCCTAAGGAGTCAACGCCAGAAGCATAAAATACAATATAAATGCAACAGCTTTGCCACCGTATAAAATGAATAATTGCAAACAGTGTGAAAGATATGGACATTTCTACATTCCGGGCAACCTAGGCTTCACTCTAGGGCGTTGCTCCAACAGCTTGAATAGTCAGGGCCTTAGAAGTCAACGCCCGAAGCATAAAATGCAATAAAAATACAACAGTTTTTCCATCGTATAACAGGATTAATTGCAACCAGTTTGAAAGTGATGGTCATTTCTACGTTCCGGGCAACCTAGGCTTCACTCTAGGGCGTTGCTCCACTAGATCCAATAGCTAGGGCCTTAGAAGTCAACGTCAGAGGCATAAAATACGATATAAATACAACAGCTTTTCCATCGTATAAAAGGAATAATCGCAAACAGTGTGAAAGTAATGGTCATTTCTACGTTCCGGGCAACCTAGGCTTCACCCTAGGGCGTTGCTCCACCAGACCAAACAGTTAGGGCCTTAGAAGTCAACGCCCGAAGCATAAAATACAAAATAAATAGAACAGTTTTTCCATTGTATAAAACGAATAATTGCTACCAGTGTAAAAGTTATGGTCATTTCTACGTTCCGGTCAACCTAGGCTTCACTCTGGTACGTTGTTCCACCGGATCGAGTAGTTAGGGCCTAAAAAGTGAACGCCAGAAGCATAAAATACAACATAAATACAACAGCTTTTCCATCGTAAAAAACGAATAATTGCAACCAGTGTGAAAGTTATGGTTATTTCTACATTCCGAGCAACCTAGGCTTGACTCTAGGGCGTTGCTCCACCAGATCGAATAGTTAGGTCCTTAGAAGTCAACGCCAGAAGCATAAAATACGATATAAATACAACAGTCTTTCCATCCTATAACAGGAATAATTGCAACCCGTGTAAAAGTGAAGGTCATTTGTACGTTCCAGGGAACCTATGCTTCACTCTAGGGCGTTCCTCCACCAGATCGAATTGTTAGGGCCAAAGAAGTCAACGCCCGAAGCATAAAATACAAAATAAATAGAACAGTTTTTACATTGTATAAAACGATTAATTGCAACCAGTGTGAAAGCTATGGCCATTTCTACGTTGCGGGCAACCTAGGCTTCACCTTAGCCCGTTGTTCCATCAGATCGAATAGTTAGGGCCTAAGAAGTGAACGCCAGAAGCATAAAATACAATATAAATACAACAGTTTTTCCATTGTATAAAACGTATAATTGCTACCAGTGTAAAAGTTATGGTCATTTCTACGTTCCGGGCAACCTAGGCTTCACCCTAGGGCGTTGTTCCACCAGATCGAATAGTTAGGGCCTAAGAAGTGAACGCCAGAAGCATAAAATGCAATAAACATACAACAGGTTTTCCATCGTATAACAGGATTAATTGCAACCAGTTTGAAAGTGATGGTAATTTCTACGTTCCGGGCAACCTAGGCTTCACTCTAGGGCGTTGCTCCACTAGATCGAATAGCTAGGGCCATAGAAGTCAACGCCAGAAGCATAAAATACGATATAAATACAACAGCTTTTCCATCGTATAAAAGGAATAATCGCAAACAGTGTGAAAGTAATGGTCATTTCTACGTTCCGGGCAACCTAGGCTTCACCCTAGGGCGTTGCTCCACCAGACCAAACAGTTAGGGCCTTAGAAGTCAACGCCCGAAGCATAAAATACAAAATAAATAGATCAGTTTTTCCATTGTATAAAACGAATAATTGCTACCAGTGTAAAAGTTATGGTCATTTCTACGTTCCGGTCAACCTAGGCTTCACTCTGGTACGTTGTTCCACCGGATCGGGTAGTTAGGGCCTAAAAAGTGAACGCCAGAAGCATAAAATACAACACAAATACAACAGCTTTTCCATCGTAAAAAACGAATAATTGCAACCAGTGTGAAAGTTATGGTTATTTCTACATTCCGAGCAACCTAGGCTTGACTCTAGGGCGTTGCTCCACCAGATCGAATAGTTAGGTCCTTAGAAGTCAACGCCAGAAGCATAAAATACGATATAAATACAACAGTCTTTCCATCCTATAACAGGAATAATTGCAACCCGTGTAAAAGTGATGGTCATTTGTACGTTCCAGGGAACCTATGCTTCACTCTAGGGCGTTCCTCCACCAGATCGAATTGTTAGGGCCAAAGAAGTCAACGCCCGAAGCATAAAATACAAAATAAATAGAACAGTTTTTACAGTGTATAAAACGATTAATTGCAACCAGTGTGAAAGCTATGGCCATTTCTACGTTGCGGGCAACCTAGGCTTCACCTTAGCCCGTTGTTCCACCAGATCGAATAGTCAGGGCATAAGAAGTGAACGCCAGAAGCGTAAAATGCAATAAAAATACAACAGCCTTTCCATCCTATAACAGGAATAATTGCAACCCGTGTGAAAGTGATGGTCATTTCTACGTTCCGGGCAACCTAGGCTTCACTCTAGGGCGTTGCTCCACCAGATCGAATAGTTAGGTCCTTAGAAGTCAACGCCAGAAGCATAAAATACGATATAAATACAACAGTTTTTCCCTCGTAGAAAACGAATAATTGCAACCAGTGTGAAAGTTATGGTCATTTCTATATTCCGAGCAACCTAGGCTTCACTCTAGGGCGGTGCTCCACCATATCGAATAGCTACGGCCTTAGAAGCCTACGCCTGAAGCATAAAATACAATAAAAATACAACGGTCTTTCCATCGTATAACGGGAATAATTGCAACAAGCGTGAATGTAATGATCATTTCGGCGTTTCGGGCATCCTAGACTTAACTCTGAGGCATTGCTCCGCCAGATCGAATAGTTAGGGCCTAAGAAGTGGACGCCAGAAGCATAAAATACAGTATAAATACAACAGTTTTTCCATTGTATAAAACGAATAATTGCTACCAGTGTAAAAGTTATGGTCATTTCTACGTTCCGGGTAGCCTAGGCTTCACCCTAGGGCATTGTTCCATCAGATCGAATAGTTAGGCCCTAAGAAGTGAACGCCAGAAGCATAAAATACAATATAAATACAACAGTTTTTCCATCGCAGAAAACGAATAATTGCAACCAGTGGGAAAGTTATGGTCATTTCTATATTCCGGGCAACCTAGGCTTCACTCTATGGCGTTCTTCCACCACATCGACAGCTACGGCCTCAGAAGTCAACGCCTGAAGCTTAAAATACAATATAAATATAACAGTTTTTCCATCGTATAAAACGAATAATAGCAACCAGTGTGAAAGTAATTGTCATATCTACGTTCCGGGCAACCTAGGCTTCACTCTAGGGCGTTGCTCCACCAGATCAAACAGTTAGGGCGTTAGAAGTCAACGCCCGAAGCATAAAATACAAAATAAATAGAACAGTTTTTCCATTGTATAAAACGAATAATTGCTACCAGTGTAAAAGTTATGGTCATTTCTACGTTCCGGGCAACCTAGGCTTCACCCAAGGGCGTTGTTCCACCAGATCGAATAGTTAGGGCCTAAGCAGTGAACGCCAGAAGCATAAAGTGCAATAAAAATACAACAGTCTTTCCATCCTATAACAGGAATAATTGCAATCCGTGTGAAACTGATGGTCATTTGTACGTTCCAGGCAACCTAGGCTTCACTCTAGGGCGTTGCTCCACTAGGTCGAATAGCTAGGGCCTTAAAAGTCAACGCCAGAGTCATAAAATACAATATAAATACAACAGCTTTTCCATCGTAAAAAACGAATAATTGCAACCAGTGTGAAAGTAATGGTCATTTCTACGTTCCGGGCAACCTAGGCTTCACTCTGCGGCGTTATTCCACCATATCGAATAGTTAGGGCCTAAGAAGTCAACACCAGAAGAATAAAATACAAAATAAATACAACAGCCTTTACACCGTATAGAACGAATAATTGCAACCTGTGTGAAGGTTATGGTCATATCTTCGTTCCAGTCAACCTAGGCTTCACTGTCGGGCGTTGCTACACCAGAACGAAGAGTTAGGGCCTAAGAAGTCAACGCCCGAAGCATAAAATACAATAGAAATACAACAGTTTTTCCATCGTATAAAACGAATAATTGCAACCATTATGAAACTTATGGTCATTTCTACCTTCCGGGCAACCTAGGCTACACCCTAGGGAGTTGCTCCACCAGATGAAACAGTTAGGGCCTTAGAAGTCAACGCCTGAAGAATAAAATACAATATAAATACAACAGTTTTTAAATTGTATAAAACGAATAATTGCTGCCAGTGTAAAAGTTATGGTCATTTCTACGTTCCGGGCAACCTAGGCTTCACTCTAGGGCGGTGCTCCACCATATGGAATAGCTACGGCCTTAGAAGCCTAGGCCTGAAGCATAAAATACAATAAAAATACAACGGTCTTTTCATCGTATAACAGGAATAATTGCAACAAGCGTGAAAGTAATGATCATTTCGGCGTTTCGGGGATCCTAGACTTAACTCTGAGGCATTGCTCGACCAGATCGAATAGTTAGGGCCTATGAAGTCAACGCCCGAAGAATAAAATACGCTATAAGTACAACAGCTTTTCCATCGTATTAAATGAATAATTGCAAACTGTGTGAAAGTAGTGGTCATTTCTGCGTTCCGAGCAACCTAGGCTTCACTCTAGGGCGGGGCTCCACCATATCGAATAGCTACGGCCTTAGAAGGCTACGCCTGAAGCATAAAATACAATAAAAATACAACAGTCTTTTCATCGTATAACCGGAATAATTGCAACATGCGTGAAAGTAATGACCATTTCTGCGTTTCGGGCATCCTAGACTTAACTTTGAGGCATTGCTCCAGCAGATTGAATAGTTAGGGCCTAAGGAGTCAGCGCCAGAAGCATAAATCACAATATAAATACAACAGTTTTTCCATTGTATAAAACGAATAATTGCTACTAGTGTAAAAGTTATGGTCATTTCTACGTTCCGGGCAACCTAGGCTTCACCCCAGGGCGTTGTTCCACCAGATCGAATTGTTAGGGCCTAAGAAGTCAACGCCAGAAGCATAAAATACAATATAAATACAACAGTTTTTCCATCGTATAAAACGAATAATTGCAACCAGTGTGAAAGTTATGGTCATTTCTACAATCCGAACAACCTAGGCTTCACTCTAGGGCGTTGCTCCACCAGATCGAATAGTTAGGTCCTTAGAAGTCAACGCCAGAAGCATAAAATACGATATAAATACAACAGCTTTTGCATCGTATAAAAGGAATAATTGCAAACAGTGTGAAAGTAATTGTCAATTCTACGTTCCAGGCAACCTAGGCTTCACTGTAGGGCGTTGCTCCACCAGATCAAACAGTTAGGGCCTTAGAAGCCAACGCCTGAAGCATAAAATACAAAATAAATAGAACAGTTTTTCCATTGTATAAAACGAATAATTGCTACCAGTGTAAAAGTTATGGTCATTTCTACGTTCCGGGCAACCTAGGCTTCACCCTAGGGCGTTGATCCACCAGATCGAATAGTTAGGGCCTAGGAAGTGAACGCTAGAAGCATAAAATACAATATAAATACAACAGTTTTTCCATCGTATAAAACGAATAATTGCAACCAGTGTGAAAGCTATGGTCATTTCTACATTCCGAGCAATTTAGGCTTCTCTCTAGGGCGTTGCTCCAACAGGTTGAATAGTCAGGGCCTTAGAAGTCAACGCCCGAAGCATAAAATGCAATAAAAATACAACAGTTTCTCCATTGTATAACAGGATTAATTGCAACCAGTTTGAAAGTGATGGTCATTTCTACGTTCAGGGCAACCTAGGCTTCACTCTAGGGCGTTGCTCCACTAGATCGAATAGCTAGGGCGTTAGAAGTCAACGCCAGAGGTATAAAATACAATATAAATACAACAGCTTTTCCATCGTAAAAAACGAATAATTGCAACCAGTGTGAAAGTTATGGTTATTTCTACATTCCGAGCAACCTAGGCTTCACTCTAGGGCGTTGCTCCACCAGATCGAATAGTTAGGTCCTTAGAAGTCAACGCCAGAAGCATAAAATACAATATAAATATAACAGTCTTTCCATCCTATAAAACGAATGATAGCAACCAGTGTGAAAGTTATGGTCATTTCTACGTTCCGGGCAACCTAGGCTTCACTCTAGGGCGGTGCTCCACCATATCGAATAGCTACCGCCTTTGAAGCCTACGCCTGAAGCATAAAATACAATAAAAATACAACGGTCTTTTCATCGTATAACAGGAATAATTGCAACAAGCGTGAAAGTAATGATCATTTCGGCGTTTCGGGCATCCTAGACATAACTCTGAGGCATTGCTCCACCAGATCGAATAGTTAGGGCCTATGAAGTCAACGCCAGAAGCATAAATCACAATATAAATACAACAGTTTTTCCATCGTATAAAACGAATAATTGCAACCAGTGTGAAAGTTATGGTCATTTCTACAATCCGAACAACCTAGGCTTCACTCTAGGGCGTTGCTCCACCAGATCGAATAGTTACGTCCTTAGAAGTCAACGCCAGAAGCATAAAATACGATATAAATACAACAGCTTTTGCATCGTATAAAAGGAATAATTGCAAACAGTGTGAAAGTAATTGTCATTTCTACGTTCCGGGCAACCGAGGCTTCACTCTAGGGCGTTGCTCCACCAGATCAAACAGTTAGGGCCTTAGAAGTCAACGCCTGAAGCATAAAATACAAAATAAATAGAACAGTTTTTCCATTGTATAAAACGAATAATTGCTACCAGTGTAAAAGTTATGGTCATTTCTACGTTCCGGGCAACCTAGGCTTCACCCTAGGGCGTTGATCCACCAGATCGAATAGTTAGGGCCTAGGAAGTGAACGCTAGAAGCATAAAATACAATATAAATACAACAGCTTTTCCATCGTAAAAAACGAATAATTGCAACCAGTGTGAAAGTTATGGTCATTTCTACAATCCGAACAACCTAGGCTTCACTCTAGGGCGTTGCTCCACCAGATCGAATAGTTACGTCCTTAGAAGTCAACGCCAGAAGCATAAAATACGATATAAATACAACAGCTTTTGCATCGTATAAAAGGAATAATTGCAAACAGTGTGAAAGTAATTGTCATTTCTACGTTCCGGGCAACCGAGGCTTCACTCTAGGGCGTTGCTCCACCAGATCAAACAGTTAGGGCCTTAGAAGTCAACGCCTGAAGCATAAAATACAAAATAAATAGAACAGTTTTTCCATTGTATAAAACGAATAATTGCTACCAGTGTAAAAGTTATGGTCATTTCTACGTTCCGGGCAACCTAGGCTTCACCCTAGGGCGTTGATCCACCAGATCGAATAGTTAGGGCCTAGGAAGTGAACGCTAGAAGCATAAAATACAATATAAATACAACAGTTTTTCCATCGTATAAAACGAATAATTGCAACCAGTGTGAAAGCTATGGTCATTTCTACATTCCGAGCAACCTAGGCTTCTCTCTAGGGCGTTGCTCCAACAGGTTGAATAGTCAGGGCCTTAGAAGTCAACGCCCGAAGCATAAAATGCAATAAAAATACAACAGTTTCTCCATTGTATAACAGGATTAATTGCAACCAGTTTGAAAGTGATGGTCATTTCTACGTTCAGGGCAACCTAGGCTTCACTCTAGGGCGTTGCTCCACTAGATCGAATAGCTAGGGCGTTAGAAGTCAACGCCAGAGGTATAAAATACAATATAAATACAACAGCTTTTCCATCGTAAAAAACGAATAATTGCAACCAGTGTGAAAGTTATGGTTATTTCTACATTCCGAGCAACCTAGGCTTCACTCTAGGGCGTTGCTCCACCAGATCGAATAGTTAGGTCCTTAGAAGTCAACGCCAGAAGCATAAAATACAATATAAATATAACAGTCTTTCCATCGTATAAAACGAATGATAGCAACCAGTGTGAAAGTTATGGTCATTTCTACGTTCCGGGCAACCTAGGCTTCACTCTAGGGCGGTGCTCCACCATATCGAATAGCTACCGCCTTAGAAGCCTACGCCTGAAGCATAAAATACAATAAAAATACAACGGTCTTTTCATCGTATAACAGGAATAATTGCAACAAGCGTGAAAGTAATGATCATTTCGGCGTTTCGGGCATCCTAGACATAACTCTGAGGCATTGCTCCACCAGATCGAATAGTTAGGGCCTATGAAGTCAACGCCAGAAGCATAAATCACAATATAAATACAACAGTTTTTCCATTGTATAAAACGAATAATTGCTACTAGTGTAAAAGTTATGGTCATTTCTACGTTCCGGGCAACCTAGGCTTCACCCCAGGGCGTTGTTCCACCAGATCGAATTGTTAGGGCCTAAGAAGTCAACGCCAGAAGCATAAAATACAATATAAATACAACAGTTTTTCCATCGTATAAAACGAATAATTGCAACCAGTGTGAAAGCTATGGTCATTTCTACATTCCGAGCAACCTAGGCTTCTCTCTAGGGCGTTGCTCCAACAGGTTGAATAGTCAGGGCCTTAGAAGTCAACGCCCGAAGCATAAAATGCAATAAAAATACAACAGTTTTTCCATCGTATAACAGGATTAATTGCAACCAGTTTGAAAGTGATGGTCATTTCTACGTTTAGGGCAACCTAGGCTTCACTCTAGGGCGTTGCTCCACTAGATCGAATAGCTAGGGCGTTAGAAGTCAACGCCAGAGGTATAAAATACAATATAAATACAACAGCTTTTCCATCGTAAAAAACGAATAATTGCAACCAGTGTGAAAGTTATGGTTATTTCTACATTCCGAGCAACCTAGGCTTCACTCTAGGGCGTTGCTCCACCAGATCGAATAGTTAGGTCCTTAGAAGTCAACGCCAGAAGCATAAAATACAAAATAAATAGAACAGTTTTTCCATTGTATAAAACGAATAATTGCTACCAGTGTAAAAGTTATGGTCATTTCTACGTTCCGGGCAACCTAGGCTTCACCCTAGGGCGTTGATCCACCAGATCGAATAGTTAGGGCCTAGGAAGTGAACGCTAGAAGCATAAAATACAATATAAATACAACAGTTTTTCCATCGTATAAAACGAATAATTACAACCAGTGTGAAAGCTATGGTCATTTCTACATTCCGAGCAACCTAGGCTTCCCTCTAGGGCGTTGCTCCAACAGGTTGAATAGTCAGGGCCTTAGAAGTCAACGCCCGAAGCATAAAATGCAATAAAAATACAACAGTTTTTCCATCGTATAACAGGATTAATTGCAACCAGTTTGAAAGTGATGGTCATTTCTACGTTCAGGGCAACCTAGGCTTCACTCTAGGGCGTTGCTCCACTAGATCGAATAGCTAGGGCGTTAGAAGTCAACGCCAGAGGTATGAAATACAATATAAATACAACAGCTTTTCCATCGTAAAAAACGAATAATTGCAACCAGTGTGAAAGTTATGGTTATTTCTACATTCCGAGCAACCTAGGCTTCACTCTAGGGCGTTGCTCCACCAGATCGAATAGTTAGGTCCTTAGAAGTCAACGCCAGAAGCATAAAATACAATATAAATATAACAGTCTTTCCATCGTATAAAACGAATGATAGCAACCAGTGTAAAAGTTATGGTCATTTCTACGTTCCGGGCAACCTAGGCTTCACCCTAGGGCGTTGGTCCACCAGACCAAACAGTTAGGGACTTAGAAGTCAACGCCCGAAGCATAAAATACAAAATAAATAGAACAGTTTTTCCATTGTATAAAACGAATAATTGGTACCAGTGTAAAAGTTATGGTCATTTCTACGTTCCGGGCAACCTAGGCCTCACCCTGGTACGTTGTTCCACCAGATCGAGTAGTTAGGGCCTAAAAAGTGAACGCCAGAAGCATAAAATACAATATAAATACAACAGCTTTTCCATCGTAAGAAACGAATAATTGCAACCAGTGTGAAAGTTATGGTTATTTCTACATTCCGAGCAACCTAGGCTTCACTCTAGGGCGTTGCTCCACTAGATCGAATAGCTAGGGACATAGAAGTCAACGCCAGAAGCATAAAATACGATATAAATACAACAGCTTTTCCATCGTATAAAAGGAATAATCGCAAACAGTGTGAAAGTAATGGTCATTTCTACGTTCCGGGCAACCTAGGCTTCACCCTAGGGCGGTGATCCACCAGATCAAACAGTTAGGGCCTTAGAAGTCAACGCCCTAAGCATAAAATACAAAATAAATAGAACAGTTTTTCCATTGTATAAAACGAATAATTGCTACCAGTGTAAAAGCTATGGTCATTTCTACGTCCCGGGCAACCTAGGCTTCACCCTGGGGCGTTGTTCCACCAGATCGAATAGTTAGGGCCTAAGAAGTGAACGCCAGAAGCATAAAATACAATATAAATACAACAGTTTTTCCATCGTATAAAACGAATAATTGCAACCAGTGTGAAAGCTATGGTCATTTCTACATTCCGAGCAACCTAGGCTTCACTCTAGGGCGTTGCTCCAACAGATTGAATAGTTAGGGCCTTAGAAGTCAACGCCAGAAGCATAAAATACGATATAAATACAACAGCTTTTCCATCGTATAAAAGGAATAATTGCAAACAGTGTGAAAGTAATGGTCATTTCTACGTTCCGAGCAACCTAGGCTTCACTGTAGGGCGTTGCTCCACCAGATCGAAGTGTTAGGGCCTAAGAAGTCAACGGCCGAAGCATAAAATACAATAGAGATACAACAGTTTTTCCATCGTATAAAACGAATAATTGCAACCATTATGAAACTTATGGTAATTTCTACGTTCCGGGCAACCTAGGCTTCACCCTAGGGCGTTGTTCCACCAGATCGAATAGTTAGGGCCTAAGAAGTGAACGCCAGAAGCATAAAATACAAAATAAATACAACAATTTTTCCATCGTATAAAACGAATAATTGCAGCCAGTGTGAAAGTTATGGTCATTTCTACATTCCGAGCAACCTAGGCTTCACTCTAGGGCGTTGCTGCAACAGATTGAATAGTTAGGGCCTTAGAAGTCAACGCCCGAAGCATAGTATGCAATAAAAATTCAACAGTTTTTCCATCGTATAACAGGATTAATTGCAACCAGTTTGAAAGTGATGGTCATTTCTACGTTCCGGGCAACCTAGGCTTCACTCTAGGGCGTTGCTCCACTAGATCGAATAGCTAGGGCCTTAGAAGTCAACGGCAGAAGCAAAAAATACGATATAAGTACAACAGCTTTTCCATCGTATAAAAGGAATATTTGCAAACAGTGCGAAAGTAATGGTCATTTCTACGTTCCGGGCAACCTAGGCTTCACCCTAGGGCGTTGCTCCACCAGATGAAACAGTTAGGACCTTAGAAGTCAACGCCCGAAGCATAAAATACAAAATAAATAGAACAGTTTTTCCATTGTATAATACGAATAATTGCTACCAGTGTAAAAGCTATAGTCATTTCTACGTTCCGGGCAACCTAGGCTTCACTCTAGGGCGTTGCTGCAACAGATTGAATAGTTAGGGCCTTAGAAGCCAACGCCCGAAGCATAATATGCAATAAAAATTCAACAGTTTTTCCATCGTATAACAGGATTAATTGCAACCAGTTTGAAAGTGATGGTCATTTCTACGTTCCGGGCAACCTAGGCTTCACTCTAGGGCGTTGCTACACCAGATCAAACAGTTAGGGCCTTAGAAGTCAACGCCCGAAGCATAAAATACAAAATAAATAGAACAGTTTTTCCATTGTGTAAAACGAATAATTGGTACCAGTGTAAACGTTATGGTCATTTCTACGTTCCGGGCAACCTAGGCTTCACTCTAGGGCGTTGCTCCACTAGATCGAATAGTTAGGTCCTTAGAAGTCAACGCCAGAAGCATAAAATACGATATAAATACAGCAGCTTTTCCATCGTATAAAAGGAATAATTGCAAACAGTGTGAAAGTAATGGTCATTTCTACGTTCCGGGCAACCTAGGCTTTACTCTACGGCGTTATTCCACCATATCGAATAGTTGGGGCCTAAGAAGTCAACACCAGAAGAATAAAATGCAAAATAAATACAACAGCCTTTACACCGTATAAAACGAATAATTGCAACCTGTGTGAAGCTTATGGTCATATCTAACGTTCCGGGCAACCTAGGCTTCACTGTAGGGCGTTGCTCCACCAGATCGAAGTGTTAGGGCCTAAGAAGTCAACGCCCGAAGCATAAAATACAATAGAGATACAACAGTTTTTCCATCGTATAAAACGAATAATTGCAACCATTATGAAACTTATGGTAATTTCTACCTTCCGGGCAACCTAGGCTTCACCCTAGGACGTTGTTCCACCAGATCGAATAGTTAGGGCCTAAGAAGTGAACGCCAGAAGCATAAAATGCAATAAAAATACAACAGTTTTTCCATCGTATAACAGGATTAATTGCAACCAGTTTGAAAGTGATGGTCATTTCTACGTTCCGGGAAACCTAGGCTTCACTCTAGGGCGTTGCTCCACTAGATCGAATAGCTAGGGCCTTAGAAGTCAACGCCAGAAGCATAAAATACGATATAAATACAACAGCTTTTCCATCGTATAAAAGGAATAATTGCAAACAGTGTGAAAGTAATGGTCATTTCTACGTTCCGGGCAACCTAGGCTTCACTGTAGAGCGTTGCTCCACCAGATCGAAGTGTTAGGGCCTAAGAAGTCAACGGCCGAAGCATAAAATACAATAGAGATACAACAGTTTTTCCATCGTATAAAACGAATAATTGCAACCATTATGAAACTTATGGTAATTTCTACGTTCCGGGCAACCTAGGCTTCACCCTAGGGCGTTGTTCCACCAGATCGAATAGTTAGGGCCTAAGAAGTGAACGCCAGAAGCATAAAATACAAAATAAATTCAACAATTTTTCCATCGTATAAAACGAATAATTGCAGCCAGTGTGAAAGTTATGGTCATTTCTACATTCCGAGCAACCTAGGCTTCACTCTAGGGCGTTGCTGCAACAGATTGAATAGTTAGGGCCTTAGAAGTCAACGCCCGAAGCATAATATGCAATAAAAATTCAACAGTTTTTCCATCGTATAACAGGATTAATTGCAACCAGTTTGAAAGTGATGGTCATTTCTACGTTCCGGGCAACCTAGGCTTCACTCTAGGGCGTTGCTACACCAGATCGAATAGTTAGGGCCTATGAAGTCAACGCCAGAAGCATAAAATACAATATAAATACAACAGTTTTTAAATTGTATAAAACGAATAATTGCTACCAGTGTAAAAGTTATGGTCATTTCTACGTTCCGGGCAACCTAGGCTTCACCCTAGGGCGTTGTTCCACCAGGTCGAATAGTTAGGGCCTAAGAAGTAAACGCCAGAAGCATAAAATACGATATAAATACAACAGTTTTTCCATCGTATAAAACGAATAATTGCAACCAGTGTGAAAGTTATAGTCATTTCTACGTTCCGGGCAACCTAGGCTTCACTCTAGGGCGTTGCTGCAACAGATTGAATAGTTAGGGCCTTAGAAGCCAACGCCCGAAGCATAATATGCAATAAAAATTCAACAGTTTTTCCATCGTATAACAGGATTAATTGCAACCAGTTTGAAAGTCATGGTCATTTCTACGTTCCGGGCAACCTAGGCTTCACTCTAGGGCGTTGCTGCAACAGATTGAATAGTTAGGGCCTTAGAAGCCAACGCCCGAAGCATAATATGCAATAAAAATTCAACAGTTTTTCCATCGTATAACAGGATTAATTGCAACCAGTTTGAAAGTCATGGTCATTTCTACGTTCCGGGCAACCTAGGCTTCACTCTAGGGCGTTGCTACACCAGATCAAACAGTTAGGGCCTTAGAAGTCAACGCCCGAAGCATAAAATACAAAATAAATAGAACAGTTTTTCCATTGTGTAAAACGAATAATTGGTACCAGTGTAAAAGTTATGGTCATTTCTACGTTCCGGGCAACCTAGGCTTCACTCTAGGGCGTTGCTCCACTAGATCGAATAGCTAGGGCGTTAGAAGTCAACGCCAGAGGTATAAAATACAATATAAATACAACAGCTTTTCCATCGTAAAAAACGAATAATTGCAACCAGTGTGAAAGTTATGGTTATTTCTACATTCCGAGCAACCTAGGCTTCACTCTAGGGCGTTGCTCCACCAGATCGAATAGTTAGGTCCTTAGAAGTCAACGCCAGAAGCATAAAATACAATATAAATATAACAGTCTTTCCATCGTATAAAACGAATGATAGCAACCAGTGTGAAAGTTATGGTCATTTCTACGTTCCGGGCAACCTAGGCTTCACTCTAGGGCGTTGCTCCACCAGATCAAACTGTTAGGGCCTTAGAAGTCAACGCCCGAAGAATAAGATACAAAATATATAGAACAGTTTTTCCATTGTATAAAACGAATAATTGCTACCAGTGTAAAAGTTATGGTCATTTCTACGTTCCGGGCAACCTAGGCTTCACCCTAGGGCGTTGTTCCACCAGATCGAATAGTTAGGTCCTAAGCAGTGAATGCCAGAAGCATAAAATACGATATAAATACAACAGCTTTTCCATCGTATAAAAGGAATATTTGCAAACAGTGTGAAAGTAATGGTCATTTCTACGTTCCGGGCAACCTAGGCTTCACCCTAGGGCGTTGCTCCACCAGATGAAACAGTTAGGGCCTTAGAAGTCAACGCCCGAAGCATAATATACAAAATAAATAGAACAGTTTTTCCATTGTATAAAACGAATAATTGCTACCAGTGTAAAAGTTATGGTCATTTCTACGTTCCGGGCAACCTAGGCTTCACCCTAGGGCGGTGTTCCACCAGATCGAATAGTTAGGGCCTAAGAAGTGAACGCCAGAAGCATAAAATACAATATAAATACAACAGTTTTTCCATCGTATAAAACGAATAATTGCAACCAGTGTGAAAGCTGTGGTCATTTCTACATTCCGAGCAACCTAGGCTTCACTCTAGGGCGTAGCTCCAACAGATTGAATAGTCAGGGCCTTAGAAGTCAACGCCCGAAGCATAAAATGCAATAAAAATACAACAGTTTTTCCATCGTATAACAGGATTAATTGCAACCAGTTTGAAAGTGATTGTCATTTCTACGTTCCGGTCAACCTAGGCTTCACTCTAGGGCGTTGCTCCACTAGGTCGAATAGCTAGGGCCTTAGAAGTCAACGCCAGAGTCATAAAATACAATATAAATACAACAGCTTTTCCATCGTAAAAAACGAATAATTGCAACCAGTGTGAAAGTTATGGTTACTTCTACATTCCGAGCAACCTGGGCTTCACTCTAGGGCGTTGCTCCACCAGATCGAATAGTTAGGTCCTTAGAAGTCAACGCCCGAAGCATAAAATGCAACAAAAATACAACAGTTTTTCCATCGTATAACAGGATTAATTGCAAGCAGTTTGAAAGTGATGGTCATTTCTACGTTCCGGGCAACCTAGGCTTCCCTCTAGGGCGTTGCCCCACCAGATCAAACAGTTAGGGCCTTAGCAGTCAACGCCCGAAGCATAAAAGACAAAATAAAAAGAGCAGTTTTTCCATTGTATAAAACGAATAATTGCTACCAGTGTAAAAGTTATGGTCATTTCTACGTTCCGGGCAACCTAGGCTTCACCCTAGGGCGTTGTTCCCCCAGATCGAATAGTTAGGGCCTAAGAAGTGAACGCCAGAAGCATAAAATACAATATAAATACAATAGTTTTTCCATCGTATAAAACGAATAATTGCACCAGTGTGAAAGCTATCGTCATTTCTACATTCCGAGCAACCTAGGCTTCACTCTAGGGCGTACCTCCAACACATTGAATAGTCAGGGCCTTAGAAGTCAACGCCCGAAGCATAAAATGCAATAAAAATACAACAGTTTTTCCATCGTATAACAGGATTAATTGCAACCAGTTTGAAAGTGATGGTCATTTCTACGTTCCGGTCAACCTAGGCTTCACTCTCGGGCGTTGCTCCACTAGGTCGAATAGCTAGGGCCTTAGAAGTCAACGCCAGAGTCATAAAATACAATATAAATACAACAGCTTTTCCATCGTAAAAAACGAATAATTGCAACCAGTGTGAAACTTATGGTCATTTCTGCCTTCCGGGCAACCTAGGCTACACCCTAGGGAGTTGCTCCACCAGATGAAACAGCTGGACCCTTAGAAGTCAACGACCGAAGCATAAAATACAATATAAATACAACAGTTTCTCCATTGCATAAAACGAATAATTGCTACCAGTGTAAAAGTTATTGTCATTTCTACGTTCCGGGCAACCTAGGCTTCACCCTAGGGCGTTGTTCCACCAGATCGAATAGTTAGGGCCTAAGAAGTGAACGCCAGAAGCATTAAATGCAATATAAATACAACAGTTTTTCCATCGTATAAAACGAATAATTGCAACCAGTGTGAAAGTTATGGTCATTTCTACATTCCGAGCAACCTAGGCTTCACTCTAGGGCGGTGATCCACCATATCGAATAGCTACGGCCTTAGAAGCCTACGCCTGAAGCATAAAATACAATAAAAATACAACGGCCTTTTCATCGTATAACAGGAATAATTGCAAACAGTGTGAAAGTAATGGTCATTTCTGCGTTCCGGGCAACCTAGGCTTCACTCTACGGCGTTGTTCCACCAGATCGAATAGTTCGGGTCTAAGAATTCAACACCAGAAGAATAAAATATAAAATAAATACAACAGCCTTTACACCGTATAAAACGAATAATTGCAACCTGTGTGAAGGTTATGGTCATATCTACGGTCCGGGCAACCTAGGCTTCACCCTAGGGCGCTGTTCCACCAGATCGAATAGTTAGGGCCTAAGAAGTGAACGCCAGAAGCATAAAATACGATATAAATACAACAGCTTTTCCATCGTATAAAACGAATAATTGCAGCCAGTGTGAAAGTTATGGTCATTTCTACATTCCGAGCAACCTAGGCTTCACTCTAGGGCGTTGCTCCAACAGATTGAATAGTTAGGGCCTTAGAAGTCAACGCCCGAAGCATAAAATGCAATAAAAATACAACAGCTTTTCCATCGTATAACAGGATTAATTGCAACCAGTTTGAAAGTGATGGTCATTTCTACGTTCCGGGCAACCTAGGCTTAACTCTAGGGCGTTGCTCCACCAGATCAAACAGTTAGGGCCTTAGAAGTCAACGCCCGAAGCATAAAATACAAAATAAAAAGAACAGTTTTTCCATTGTATAAAACGAATAATTGCTACCAGTTTAAATGTTATGGTCATTTCTACGCTCCGGGCAACATAGGCTTCATCCTAGGGCGTTGTTCCACCAGATCGAATAGTTAGGGCCCAAAAAGTGAACGGCAGAAGCATAAAATACAATATAAATACAACAGCTTTTCCATCGTATAAAACGAATAATTGAAACCATTGTGAAAGTTATGGTCATTTCTACATTCCGAGCAACCTAGGCTTCACTCTAGGGCGTTGCTCCACCAGATCGAATAGTTAGGTCCTTAGAAGTCAACGCCAGAAGCATAAAATACGATATAAATGCAGCAGCTTTTCCATCGTATAAAAGGAATAATTGCAAACAGTGTGAAAGTAATGGCCATTTCTACGTTCCGGGCAACCTAGGCTTCACTCTACGGCGTTATTCCACCATATCGAATAGTTAGGGCCTAAGAAGTCAACACCAGAAGAATAAAATACAAAATAAATACAACAGCCTTTACACCGTATAAAACGAATAATTGCAACCATTATGAAACTTATGGTAATTTCTACCTTCCGGGCAACCTAGGCTTCACCCTAGGACGTTGTTCCACCAGATCGAATAGTTAGGGCCTAAGAAGTGAACGCCAGAAACATAAAATGCAATAAAAATACAACAGTCTTTCCATCGTATAACAGGATTAATTGCAACCAGTTTGAAAGTGATGGTCATTTCTACGTTCCGGGAAACCTAGGCTTAACTCTAGGGCGTTGCTCCACCAGATCAAACAGTTAGGGCCTTAGAAGTCAACGCCCGAAGCATAAAATACAAAATAAAAAGAACAGTTTTTCCATTGTATAAAACGAATAATTGCAACCAGTGTAAATGTTATGGTCATTTCTACGTTCCAGGCAACCTAGGCTTCACCCTAGGGCGTTGTTCCACCAGATCGAATAGTTAGGGCCCAAGAAGTGAACGGCAGAAGCATAAAATACAATATAAATACAACAGTTTTTCCATCGTATAAAACGAATAATTGCAACCAGTGTGAAAGTTATGGTCATTTCTACATTCCGAGCAACCTAGGCTTCACTCTAGGGCGTTGCTCCACCAGATCGAATAGTTGAGTCCTTAGAAGTCAACGCCAGAAGCATAAAATACGATATAAATACAGCAGCTTTTCCATCGTATAAAAGGAATAATTGCAAACAGTGTGAAAGTAATGGTCATTTCTACGTTCCGGGCAACCTAGGCTTCACTCTACGGCGTTATTCCACCATATCGAATAGTTAGGGCCTAAGAAGTCAACACCAGAAGAATAAAATACAAAATAAATACAACAGCCTTTACACCGTATAAAACGAATAATTGCAACCTGTGTGAAGGTTATGGTCATATCTACGTTCCGGGCAACCTAGGCTTCACTGTAGGGCGTTGCTCCACCAGTTCGAAGTGTTAAGGCCTAAGAAGTCAACGCCCGAAGCATAAAATACAATAGAAATGCAACACTTTTTCCATCGTATAAAACGAATAATTGCAACCATTATGAAACTTATGGTAATTTCTACCTTCCGGGCAACCTAGGCTTCACCCTAGGACTTTGTTCCACCAGATCGAATAGTTAGGGCCTAAGAAGTGAACGCCGGAAGCATAAAATGCAATAAAAATACAACAGTTTTTCCATCGTATAACAGGATTAATTGCAACCAGTTTGAAAGTGATGGTCATTTCTACGTTCCGGGCAACCTAGGCGTCACTCTGGGGCGTTGCTCCACTAGATCGAATAGCTAGGGCCTTAGAAGTGAACGCCAGAAGCATAAAATGCAATAAAAATACAACAGTTTTTCCATCGTATAACAGGATTAATTGCAACCAGTTTGAAAGTGATGGTCATTTCTACGTTCCGGGAAACCTAGGCTTCACCCTAGGGCGTTGCTCCACCAGATCAAACAGTTAGGGCCTTAGAAGTCAACGCCCGAAGCATAAAATACAAAATAAAAAGAACAGTTTTTCAATTGTATAAAACGAATAATTGCTACCAGTGTAAATGTTATGGTCATTTCTACGTCCCGGGCAACCTAGGCTTCACCCTAGGGCGTTGTTCCACCAGATCGAAGGGTTAGGGCCCAAGAAGTGAACGCCAGAAGCATAAAATACAATATAAATACAACAGTTTTTCCATCGTATAAAACGAATAATTGCAACCAGTGTGAAAGTTATGGTCATTTCTACATTCCGAGCAACCTAGGCTTCACTCTAGGGCGTTGCTCCACCAGATCGAATAGTTAGGTCCTTAGAAGTCAACGCCAGAAGCATAAAATACGATATAAATACAGCAGCTTTTCCATCGTATAAAAGGAATAATTGCAAACAGTGTGAAAGTAATGGTCATTTCTACGTTCCGGGCAAGCTAGGCTTCACTCTACGGCGTTATTCCACCATATCGAATAGTTAGGGCCTAAGAAGTCAACACCAGAAGAATAAAATACAAAACAAATACAACAGCCTTTACACCGTACAAAACGAATAATTGCAACCCGTGTGAAGGTTATGGTCATATCTACGTTCCGGGCAACCTAGGCTTCACTGTCGGGCGTTGCTCCACCAGATCGAAGAGTTAGGGCCTAAGAAGTCAACGCCCGAAGCATAAAATACAATAGAGATACAACAGTTTTTCCATCGTATAAAACGAATAATTGCAACCATTATGAAACTTATGGTAATTTCTACCTTCCGGGCAACCTAGGCTTCACCCTAGGACGTTGTTCAACCAGATCGAATAGTTAGGGCCTAAGAAGTGAACGCCAGAAGCATAAAATGCAATAAAAATACAACAGTTTTTCCATCGTATAACAGGATTAATTGCAACCAGTTTGAAAGTGATGGTCATTTCTACGTTCCGGGAAACCTAGGCTTCACTCTAGGGCGTTGCTGCACTAGAACGAATAGCTAGGGCCTTAGAAGTCAACGCCAGAAGCATAAAATGCGATATAAATACAACAGCTTTTCCATCGTATAAAAGGAATAATTGCAAACAGTGTGAAAGTAATGGTCATTTCTACGTTCCGGGCAACCTAGGCTTCACTCTAGGGCGGTGCTCCACCATATCGAATAGCTACGGCCTTAGAAGCCTACGCCTGAAGCATAAAATACAATAAAAATACAACGGTCTTTTCATCGTATAACAGGAATAATTGCAACAAGCGTGAAAGTAATGATCATTTCGGCGTTTCGGGCATCCTAGACTTAACTCTGAGGCATTGCTCCACCAGATCGAATAGTTAGGGCCTATGAAGTCAACGCCAGAAGCATAAAATACAATATAAATACAACAGTTTTTAAATTGTATAAAACGAATAATTGCTACCAGTGTAAAAGTTATGGTCATTTCTACGTTCCGGGCAACCTAGGCTTCACCCTAGGGCGTTGTTCCACCAGGTCGAATAGTTAGGGCCTAAGAAGTAAACGCCAGAAGCATAAAATACAATATAAATACAACAGTTTTTCCATCGTATAAAACGAATAATTGCAACCAGTGTGAAAGCTATGGTCATTTCTACATTCCGAGCAACCTAGGCTTCACTCTAGGGCGTTGCTCCAACAGATTGAATAGTTAGGGCCTTAGAAGTCAACGACCGAAGCATAAAATGCAACAAAAATACAACGGTTTTTCCATCGTATAACAGGATTAATTGCAACCAGTTTGAAAGTGATGGTCATTTCTACGTTCCGGGCAACCTAGGCTTCACTCTAGGGCGTTGCTGCAACAGATTGAATAGTTAGGGCCTTAGAAGCTAACGCCCGAAGCATAATATGCAATAAAAATTCAACAGTTTTTCCATCGTATAACAGGATTAATTGCAACCAGTTTGAAAGTGATGGTCATTTCTACGATCCGGGCAACCTAGGCTTCACTCTAGGGCGTTGCTACACCAGATCAAACAGTTAGGGCCTTAGAGGTCAACGCCCGAAGCATAAAATACAAAATAAATAGAACAGTTTTTCCATTGTATAAAACGAACAATTGGTACCAGTGTAAAAGTTATGGTCATTTCTACGTTCCGGGCAACCTAGGCTTCACCCTAGGGCGTTGTTCCAGCAGATCGAATAGTTAGGGCCTAAGAAGTGAACGCCAGAAGCATAAAATACAATATAAATACAACAGTTTTTCCATCGTATAAAACGAATAATTGCAACCAGTGTGAAAGCTATGGTCATTTCTACATTCCGAGCAACCTGGGCTTCACTCTAGGGCGTAGCTCCAACAGATTGAATAGTCAGGGCCTTAGAAGTCAACGCCCGAAGCAGAAAATGCAATAAAAATACAACAGTTTTTCCATCGTATAACAGGATTAATTGCAACCAGTTTGAAAGTGATGGTCATTTCTACGTTCCGGGCTACCTAGGCGTCACTCTAGGGCGTTGCTCCACTAGATCGAATAGCTAGGGCCTTAGAAGTCAACGCCAGAGTCATAAAATACAATATTAATACAACAGCTTTTCCATCGTAAAAAACGAATAATTGCAACCAGTGTGAAAGTTATGGTTATTTCTACATTCCGAGCTACCTAGGCTAAACTCTAGGGCGCTGCGCCACCAGATCGAATAGTTAGGTCCTTAGAAGTCAACGCCCGAAGCATAAAATGCAATAAAAATACAACAGTTTTTGCATCGTATAACAGGATTAATTGCAACCAGTTTGAAAGTGATGGTCATTTCTACGTTCCGGGAAACCTAGGCTTAACTCTAGGGCGTTGCTCCACCAGATCAAACAGTTAGTGCCTTAGAAGTCAACGCCCGAAGCATAAAATACAAAATAAAAAGAACAGTTTTTCCATTGTATAAAACGAATAATTGCTACCAGTGTAAATGTTATGGTCATTTCTACGTTCCAGGCAACCTAGGCTTCACCCTAGGGCGTTGTTCCACCAGATCGAATAGTTAGGGCCTAAGAAGTGAACGCCAGAAGCATAAAATACGATATAAATACAACAGCTTTTCCATCGTATAACAGGATTAATTGCAACCAGTTTGAAAGTGATGGTCATTTCTACGTTCCGGGCAACCTAGGCTTAACTCTAGGGCGTTGCTCCACCAGATCAAACAGTTAGGGCCTTAGAAGTCAAGGCCCGAAGCATAAAATACAAAATAAAAAGAACAGTTTTTCCATCGTATAAAACGAATAATTGCTACCAGTGTAATAGTTATGGTCATTTCTACGTTCCGGGCAACATAGGCTTCACTCTAGGGCGTTGCTCCACCAGATCGAATAGTTAGGTCCTTAGAAGTCAACGCCAGAAGCATAAAATACGATATAAATACAGCAGCTTTTCCATCGTATAAAGGGAATAATTGCAAACAGTGTGAAAGTAATGGTCATTTCTACGTTCCGGGCAACCTAGGCTTCACCCTAGGGCGTTGCTCCACCAGATCAAACAGTTAGGGCCTTAGAAGTCAACGCCCGAAGCATAAAATACAAAATAAAAAGAACAGTTTTTCAATTGTATAAAACGAATAATTGCTACCAGTGTAAATGTTATGGTCATTTCTACGTCCCGGGCAACCTAGGCTTCACCCTAGGGCGTTGTTCCACCAGATCGAAGGGTTAGGGCCCAAGAAGTGAACGCCAGAAGCGTAAAATACAATATAAATACAACAGTTTTTCCATCGTATAAAACGAATAATTGCAACCAGTGTGAAAGTTATGGTCATTTCTACATTCCGAGCAACCTAGGCTTCACTCTAGGGCGTTGCTCCACCAGATCGAATAGTTAGGTCCTTAGAAGTCAACGCCAGAAGCATAAAATACGATATAAATACAGCAGCTTTTCCATCGTATAAAAGGAATAATTGCAACCATTATGAAACTTATGGTCATTTCTACCTTCCGGGCAACCTAGGCTTCACCCTAGGACGTTGTTCCACCAGATCGAATAGTTAGGGCGTAAGAAGTGAACGCCAGAAGCATAAAATGCAATAAAAATACAACAGCTTTTCCATCGTATAACAGGATTAATTGCAACCAGTTTGAAAGTGATGGTCATTTCTACGTTCCGGGCAACCTAGGCTTCACTCTGTGGCGTTGCTCCACCAGATGAAACAGTTAGGGCCTTAGAAGTCAACGCGCGAAGCATAAAATACAAAATAAATAGAGCAGTTTTTCCATTGTATAAAACGAATAATTGCTAGCATTGTAAAAGTTATGGTCATTTCTAGGTTCCGGGCAACGTAGGCTTCATCCTAGGGCGTTGTTCCACCAGATCGAATAGTTAGGGCCCAAGAAGTGAACGCAAGAAGCATAAAATACAATATAAATACAACAGTTTTTCCATCGTATAAAACGAATAATTGCAACCAGTGTGAAAGCTATGGTCATTTCTACCTTCCGGGCAACCTAGGCTTCACCCTAGGACGTTGTTCCACCAGATCGAATAGTTAGGGATTAAGAAGTGAACGCCAGAAGCATAAAATGCAATAAAAATACAACAGCTTTTCCATCGTATAACAGGATTAATTGCAACCAGTTTGAAAGTGATGGTCATTTCTACGTTCCGGGCAACCTAGGCTTCACTCTAGGGCGGTGCTCCACCATATCGAATAGCTACGGCCTTAGAAGCCTACGCCTGAAGCATAAAATACAATAAAAATACAACGGTCTTTTCATCGTATAACAGGAATAATTGCAACAAGCGTGAAAGTAATGATCATTTCGGCGTTTCGGGCATCCTAGACTTAACTCTGAGGCATTGCTCCACCAGATCGAATAGTTAGGGCCTAAGAAGTCGACGCCAGAAGCATAAAATACAATATAAATACAACAGTTTTTCCATTCTATAAAACGAATAATTGCTACCAGTGTAAATGTTATGGTCATTTCTACGTTCCGGGCAACCTAGGCTTCACCCTAGGGCGTTGTCCCACCAGATCGAATAGTTAGGGCCCAAGAAGTGAGCGGCAGAAGCATAAAATACAATTTAAATACAACAGTTTTTCCATCGTATAAAACGAATAATTGCAACCAGTGTGAAAGTTATGGTAATTTCTACATTCCGAGCAACCTAGGCTTCACTCTAGGGCGTTGCTCCACCAGATCGAATAGTTAGGTCCTTAGAAGTCAACGCCAGAACCATAAAATACGATATAAATACAGCAGCTTTTCCATCGTATAAAAGGGATAATTGCAAACAGTGTGAAAGTAATGGTCATTTCTACGTTCCGGGCAACCTAGGCTTCAGTCTACGGCGTTATTCCACCATATCGAATAGTTGGGGCCTAAGAAGTCAACACCAGAAGAATAAAATACAAAATAAATACAACAGACTTTACACCGTATAAAACGAATAATTGCAACCTGTGTGAAGGTTATGGTCATATCTACGTTCCGGGCAACCTAGGCTTCACTGTAGGGCGTTGCTCCACCAGATCGAAGTGTTAGGGCCTAAGAAGTCAACGCCGGAAGCATAAAATACAATAGAGATACAACAGTTTTTCCATCGTATAAAACGAATAATTGCAACCACTATAAAACTTATGGTAATTTCTACCTTCCGGGCAACCTAGGCTTCACCCTAGGACGTTGTTCCACCAGATCGAATAGTTAGGGCCTAAGAAGTGAACGCCAGAAGAATAAAATGCAATAAAAATACAACAGTTTTTCCATCGTATAACAGGATTAATTGCAACCAGTTTGAAAGTGATGGTCATTTCTACGTTCCGGGAAACCTAGGCTTCACTCTAGGGCGTTGCTCCACTAGATCGAATAGCTAGGGCCTTAGAAGTCAACGCCAGAAGCATAAAATACGATATAAATACAACAGCTTTTCCATCGTATAAAAGGAATAATTGCAAACAGTGTGAAAATAATGGTCATTTCTACGTTCCGGGCAACCTAGGCTTCACTCTAGGGCGGTGCTCCACCATATCGAATAGTTACGGCCTTAGAAGCCTACGCCTGAAGCATAAAATACAACAAAAATACAACGGTCTTTTCATCGTATAACAGGAATAATTGCAACAAGCGTGAAAGTAATGATCATTTCGGCGTTTCGGTCATCCTAGACTTAACTCTGATGCATTGCTCCACCAGATCGAATAGTTAGGGCCTAAGAAGTCGACGCCAGAAGCATAAAATACAATAGAAATACAACAGTTTTTCCATTCTATAAAACGAATAATTGCTACCAGTGTAATTGTTATGGTCATTTCTACATTCCGAGCAACCTAGGCTTCACTCTAGGGCGTTGCTCCACCAGATCGAATAGTTAGGTCTTTAGAAGTCAACGCCAGAAGCATAAAATACGATATAAATACAGCAGCTTTTCCATCCTATAAAAGGAATAATTGCAAACAGTGTGAAAGTAATGGTCATTTCTACGTTCCGGGCAACCTAGGCTTCACTCTACGGCGTTATTCCACCATATCGAATAGTTGGGGCCTAAGAAGTCAACACCAGAAGAATAAAATACAAAATAAATACAACAGCCTTTACACCGTATAAAACGAATAATTGCAACCTGTGTGAAGGTTATGGTCATATCTACGTTCCGGGCAACCTAGGCTTCACTGTAGGGTGTTGCTCCACCAGATCGAAGTGTTAGGGCCTAAGAAGTCAACGCCGGAAGCATAAAATACAATAGAGATACAACAGTTTTTCCATCGTATAAAACGAATAATTGCAACCACTATAAAACTTATGGTAATTTCTGCCTTCCGGGCAACCTAGGCTTCACCCTAGGACGTTGTTCCACAAGATCGAATAGTTAGGGCCTAAGAAGTGAACGCCGGAAGCATAAAATGCAATAAAAATACAACAGTTTTTCCATCGTATAACAGGATTAATTGCAACCAGTTTGAAAGTGATGGTCATTTCTACGTTCCGGGAAACCTAGGCTTCACTCTAGAGCGTTGCTCCACCAGATCAAACAGTTAGGGCCTTAGAAGTCAACGCCCGAAGCATAAAATACAAAATAAATAGAAGAGTTTTTCCATTGTATAAAACGAATAATTGCTACCAGTGTAATAGTTATGGTCATTTCTACGTTCCGTGCAACCTAGGCTTCAATCTAGGGCGGTGCTCCACCATATCGAATAGCTACGGCCTTAGAAGCCTACGCCTGAAGCATAAAATACAATAAAAATACAACGGTCTTTTCATCGTATAACAGGAATAATTGCAACAAGCGTGAAAGTAATGATCATTTCGGCGTTTCGGGCATCCTAGACTTAACTCTGAGCCATTGCTCCACCAGATCGAATAGTTAGGGCCTATGAAGTCAACGCCAGAAGCATAAAATACAATATAAATACAACAGTTTTTAAATTGTATAAGACGAATAATTGCTACCAGTGTAAAAGTTATGGTCATTTCTACGTTCCGGGCAACCTAGGCTTCACCCTAGGGCGTTGTTCTACCAGGTCGAATAGTTAGGGCCTAAGAAGTAAACGCCAGAAGCATATAATACAATATAAATCCAACAGTTTTTCCATCGTATAAAACGAATAATTGCAACCAGTGTGATAAGTTATGGTCATTTCTAAATTCCGAGCAACCTAGGCTTCACTCTAGGGCGTTGCTCCAACAGATTGAATAGTTAGGGCCTTAGAAGTCAACGACCGAAGCATAAAATGCAACAAAAATACAACGGTTTTTCCATCGTATAACAGGATTAATTGCAACCAGTTTGAAAGTGATGGTCATTTCTACGTTCCGGGAAACCTAGGCTTCACTCTAGGGCGTTGCTCCACTAGATCGAATAGCTAGGGCCTTAGAAGTCAACGCCAGAAGCAAAAAATACGATATAAATACAACAGCTTTTCCATCGTATAAAAGGAATATTTGCAAACAGTGTGAAAGTAATGGTCATTTCTACGTTCCGGGCAACCTAGGCTTCACCCTAGGGCGTTGCTCCACCAGATGAAACAGTTAGGACCTTAGAAGTCAACGCCCGAAGCATAAAATACAAAATAAATAGAACAGTTTTTCCATTGTATAAAACGAATAATTGCTACCAGTGTAAAAGTTATAGTCATTTCTACGTTCCGGGCAACCTAGGCTTCACCCTAGGGCGTTGTTCCACCAGATCGAATAGTTAGGGCCTAAGAAGTGAACGCCAGAAGCATAAAATACAAAATAAATACAACAATTTTTCCATCGTATAAAAGGAATAATTGCAAACAGTGTGAAAGTAATGGTCATTTCTACGTTCCGGGCAACCTAGGCTTCACTCTACGGCGTTATTCCACCATATCGAATAGTTGGGGCCTAAGAAGTCAACACCAGAAGAATAAAATACAAAATAAATACAACAGCCTTTACACCGTATAAAACGAATAATTGCAACCTGTGTGAAGGTTATGGTCATATCTAACGTTCCGGGCAACCTAGGCTTCACTGTAGGGCGTTGCTCCACCAGACCGAAGTGTTAGGGCCTAAGAAGTCAACGCCCGAAGCATAAAATACAATAGAGATACAACAGTTTTTCCATCGTATAAAACGAATAATTGCAACCATTATGAAACTTATGGTAATTTCTACCTTCCGGGCAACCTAGGCTTCACCCTAGGACGTTGTTCCACCAGATCGAATAGTTAGGGCCTAAGAAGTGTACGCCAGAAGCATAAAATGCAATAAAAATACAACAGTTTTTCCATCGTATAACAGGATTAATTGCAACCAGTTTGAAAGTGATGGTCATTTCTACGTTCCGGGAAACCTAGGCATCACTCTAGGGCGTTGCTCCACTAGATCGAATAGCTAGGGCCTTAGAAGTCAACGCCAGAAGCATAAAATACGATATAAATACAACAGCTTTTCCATCGTATAAAAGGAATAATTGCAAACAGTGTGAAAGTAATGGTCATATCTACGTTCCGGGCAACCTAGGCTTCACTGTAGGGCGTTGCTCCACCAGATCGATGTGTTAGGGCCTAAGAAGTCAACGCCCGAAGCATAAAATACAATAGAAATACAACAGTTTTTCCATCGTATAAAACGAATAATTGCAACCATTATGAAACTTATGGTAATTTCTACCTTCCGGGCAACCTAGGCTTCACCCTAGGGCGTTGTTCCACCAGATCGAATAGTTAGGGCCTAAGAAGTGAACGCCGGAATCATAAAATGCAATAAAAATACAACAGTTTTTCCATCGTATAACAGGATTAATTGCAACCAGTTTGAAAGTGATGGTCATTTCTACGTTCCGGGAAACCTGGGCTTGACTCTAGGGCGTTGCTCCACCAGATCAAACAGTTAGGGCCTTAGAAGTCAACGCCCGAAGCATAAAATACAAAATAAATACAACAGTTTTTCCATTGTATAAAACGAATAATTGCTACCAGTGTAATAGTTATGGTCATTTCTACGTTCCGGGCAACCTAGGCTTCACTCTAGGGCGGTGCTCCACCATATCGAATAGCTACGGCCTTAGAAGCCTACGCCTGAAGCATAAAATACAATAAAAATACAACGGTCTTTTCATCGTATAACAGGAATAATTGCAACAAGCGTGAAAGTAATGATCATTTCGGCGTTTCGGGCATCCTAGACTTAACTCTGAGGCATTGCTCCACCAGATCGAATAGTTAGGGCCTATGAAGTCAACGCCAGAAGCATAAAATACAATATAAATACAACAGTTTTTAAATTGTATAAGACGAATAATTGCTACCAGTGTAAAAGTTATGGTCATTTCTACGTTCCGGGCAACCTAGGCTTCAGCCTAGGGCGTTGTTCCACCAGGTCGAATAGTTAGGGCCTAAGAAGTAAACGCCAGAAGCATAAAATACAATATAAATACAACAGTTTTTCCATCGTATAAAACGAATAATTGCAACCAGTGTGAAAGTTATGGTCATTTCTACATTCCGAGCAACCTAGGCTTCACTCTAGGGCGTTGCTCCAACAGATTGAATAGTTAGGGCCTTAGAAGTCAACGACCGAAGCATAAAATGCAACAATAATACAACGGTTTTTCCATCGTATAACAGGATTAATTGCAACCAGTTTGAAAGTGATGGTCATTTCTACGTTCCGGGAAACCTAGGCTTCACTCTAGGGCGTCGCTCCACTAGATCGAATAGCTAGGGCCTTAGAAGTCAACGCCAGAAGCAAAAAATACGATATAAATACAACAGCTTTTCCATCGTATAAAAGGAATATTTGCAAACAGTGTGAAAGTAATGGTCATTTCTACGTTCCGGGCAACCTAGGCTTCACCCTAGGGCGTTGCTCCACCAGATGAAACAGTTAGGACCTTAGAAGTCAACGCCCGAAGCATAAAATACAAAATAAATAGAACAGTTTTTCCATTGTATAAAACGAATAATTGCTACCAGTGTAAAAGGTATGGTCATTTCTACGTTCCGGGCAACCTAGGCTTCACCCTAGGGCGTTGTTCCACCAGATCGAATAGTTAGGGCCTAAGAAGTGAACGCCAGAAGCATAAAATACAATATAAATACAACAGCTTTGCCATCGTATAAAACGAATAATTGCAACCAGTGTGAAAGCTATGGTCATTTCTACATTCCGAGCAACCTAGGCTTCACTCGAGGGCGTAGCTCCAACAGATTGAATAGTCAGGGCCTTAGAAGTCAACGCCCGAAGCATAAAATGCAATAAAAATACAACAGTTTTTCCATCGTATAACAGGATTAATTGCAACCAGTTTGAAAGTGATGGTCATTTCTACGTTCCGGGCAACCTAGGCGTCACTCTAGGACGTTGCTCCACTAGATCGAATAGCTAGGGCCTTAGAAGTCAACGCCAGAGTCATAAAATACAATATAAATACAACAGCTTTTCCATCGTAAAAAACGAATAATTGCAACCAGTGTGAAAGTTATGGTTATTTCTACATTCCGAGCTACCTAGGCTAAACTCTAGGGCGTTGCTCCACCAGATGGAATAGTTAGGTCCTTAGAAGTCAACGCCCGAAGCATAAAATGCAATAAAAATACAACAGTTTTTCCATCGTATAACAGGATTAATTGCAACCAGTTTGAAAGTGATGGTCATTTCTACGTTCCGGGCAACCTAGGCTTCACTCTAGGGCGTTGCTCCACCAGATCAAACAGTTAGGGCCTTAGAAGTCAACGCCCGAAGCATAAAATACAAAATAAAAAGAACAGTTTTTCCTTTATATAAAACGAATAATTGCTACCAGTGTAAATATTATGGTCATTTCTACGTCCCGGGCAACCTAGGCTTCACCCTAGGGCGTTGTTCCACCAGATCGGATAGTTAGGGCCCAAGAAGTGAACGCCAGAAGCATAAAATACAATATAACTACAACAGCTTTTCCATCCTATAAAACGAATAATTGCTACCAGTGTAAATGTTATGGTCATTTCTACGTTCCGGGCAACCTAGGCTTCACCCTAGGGCGTTGTTCTACCAGATCGAATAGTTAGGGCCCAAGAAGTGAGCGGAAGAAGCATAAAATACAATTTAAATACAACAGTTTTTCCATCGTATAAAACGAATAATTGCAACCAGTGTGAAAGTTATGGTCATTTCTACATTCCGAGCAACCTAGGCTTCACTCTAGGGCGTTGCTCCACCAGATCGAATAGTTACGTCCTTAGAAGTCAACACCAGAAGAATAAAATACAAAATAAATGAAACAGCCTTTACACCGTATAAAACGAATAATTGCAAACAGTGTGAAAGTAATGGTCATTTCTACGTTCCGGGCAACCTAGGCTTCACTCTATGGCGTTGCTCCACCAGATCAAACAGTTAGGGCCTTAGAAGTCAACGCCCGAAGCATAAAATACAAAATAAAAAGAACAGTTTTTCCATTGTATAAAACGAATAATTGCTACCAGTGTAAATGTTATGGTCATTTCTACGTCCTGGGCAACCTAGGCTTCACCCTAGGGCGTTGTTCCACCAGATCGAATAGTTAGGTCCCAAGAAGTGAACGCCAGAAACATAAAATACAATATAAATACAACAGTTTTTCCATTGTATAAAACGAATAATTGCAACCAGTGTGAAAGCTATGGTCATTTCTACCTTCCGGGCAACCTAGGCTTCACCCTAGGCCGTTGTTCCACCAGATCGAATAGTTAGGGCCTAAGAAGTGAACGCCAGAAGCATAAAATGCAATAAAAGTACAACAGCTTTTCCATCGTATAACAGGATTAATTGCAACCAGTTTGAAAGTGATGGTCATTTCTACGTTCCGGGCAACCTACGCTTCACTCTACGGCGTTATTCCACCATATCGAATAGTTGGGGCCTAAGAAGTCAACACCAGAAGAATAAAATACAAAATAAATACAACAGCCTTTACACCGTATAAAACGAATAATTGCAACCTGTGTGAAGGTTATGGTCATATCTACGTTCCGGGCAACCTAGGCTTCACTGTAGGGCGTTGCTCCACCAGATCGAAGTGTTAGGGCCTAAGAAGTCAACGCCGGAAGCATAAAATACAATAGAGGTACAACAGTTTTTCCATCGTATAAAACGAATAATTGCAACCACTATAAAACTTATGGTAATTTCTACCTTCCGGGCAACCTAGGCTTCACCCTAGGACGTTGTTCCACCAGATCGAATAGTTAGGGCCTAAGAAGTGAACGCCAGAAGCATAAAATGCAATAAAAATACAACAGTTTTTCCATCGTATAACAGGATTAATTGCAACCAGTTTGAAAGTGATGGTCATTTCTACGTTCCGGGAAACCTAGGCTTCACTCTAGGGCGTTGCTCCACTAGATCGAATAGCTAGGGCCTTAGAAGTCAACGCCAGAAGCATAAAATACGATATAAATACAACAGCTTTTCCATCGTATAAAAGGAATAATTGCAAACAGTGTGAAAGTAATGGTCATTTCCACGTTCCGGGCAACCTAGGCTTCACTCTAGGGCGGTGCTCCACCATATCGAATAGCTACGGCCTTAGAAGCCTACGCCTGAAGCATAAAATACAATAAAAATACAACGGTCATTCATCGTATAACAGGAATAATTGCAACAAGCGTGAAAGTAATGATCATTTCGGCGTTTCGGGCATCCTAGACTTAACTCTGAGGCATTGCTCCACCAGATCGAATAGTTAGGGCCTAAGAAGTCAACGCCAGAAGCATAAAATACAATATAAATACAACAGTTTTTCCATTGTATAAAACGAATAATTGCTACCAGTGTAAAAGTTATGGTCATTTCTACGTTCCGGGCAACCTAGGCTTCACCGTAGGGCGTTGTTCCACCAGGTCGAATAGTTAGGGCCTAAGAAGTAAACGCCACAAGCATAAAATACAATATAAATACAACAGTTTTTCCATCGTATAAAACGAATAATTGCAACCAGTGTGAAAGTTATGGTCATTTCTACATTCCGAGCAACCTAGGCTTCACTCTAGGGCGTTGCTCCAACAGATTGAATAGTTAGGGCCCAAGAAGTGAGCGGCAGAAGCATAAAATTCAATTTAAATACAACAGTTTTTCCGTCGTATAAAACGAATAATTGCAACCAGTGTGAAAGTTATGGTCATTTCTACATTCCGAGCAACCTAGGCTTCACTCTAGGGCGTTGCTCCACCAGATCGAATAGTTAGGTCCTTAGAAGTCAACGCCAGAAGCATAAAATACGATATAAATACAGCAGCTTTTCCATCGTATAAAAGGAATAATTGAAAACAGTGTGAAAGTAATGGTCATTTCTACGTTCCGGGCAACCTAGGCTTCACTCTACGGCGTTATTCCACCATATCGAATAGTTGGGGCCTAAGAAGTCAACACCAGAAGAATAAAATACAAAATAAATACAACAGCCTTTACACCGTATAAAACGAATAATTGCAACCTGTGTGAAGGTTATGGTCATATCTAGCGTTCCGGGCAACCTAGGCTTCACTGTAGGGCGTTGCTCCACCAGATCGAAGTGTTAGGGCCTAAGAAGTCAACGCCCGAAGCATAAAATACAATAGAGATACAACAGTTTTTCCATCGTATAAAACGAATAATTGCAACCATTATGAAACTTATGGTAATTTCTACCTTCCGGGCAACCTAGGCTTCACCCTAGGACGTTGTTCAACCAGATCGAATAGTTAGGGCCTAAGAAGTGAACGCCAGAAGCATAAAATGCAATAAAAATACAACAGTTTTTCCATCGTATAACAGGATTAATTGCAACCAGTTTGAAAGTGATGGTCATTTCTACGTTCCGGGAAACCTAGGCTTCACTCTAGGGCGTTGCTGCACTAGAACGAATAGCTAGGGCCTTAGAAGTCAACGCCAGAAGCATAAAATGCGATATAAATACAACAGCTTTTCCATCGTATAAAAGGAATAATTGCAAACAGTGTGAAAGTAATGGTCATTTCTACGTTCCGGGCAACCTAGGCTTCACTCTAGGGCGGTGCTCCACCATATCGAATAGCTACGGCCTTAGAAGCCTACGCCTGAAGCATAAAATACAATAAAAATACAATGGTCTTTTCATCGTATAACAGGAATAATTGCAACAAGCGTGAAAGTAATGATCATTTCGGCGTTTCGGGCATCCTAGACTTAACTCTGAGGCATTGCTCCACCAGATCGAATAGTTAGGGCCTATGAAGTCAACGCCAGAAGCATAAAATACAATATAAATACAACAGTTTTTAAATTGTATAAAACGAATAATTGCTACCAGTGTAAAAGTTATGGTCATTTCTACGTTCCGGGCAACCTAGGCTTCACCCTAGGGCGTTGTTCCACCAGGTCGAATAGTTAGGGCCTAAGAAGTAAACGCCAGAAGCATAAAATACAATATAAATACAACAGTTTTTCCATCGTATAAAACGAATAATTGCAACCAGTGTGAAAGTTATGGTCATTTCTACATTCCGAGCAACCTAGGCTTCACTCTAGGGCGTTGCTCCAACAGATTGAATAGTTAGGGCCTTAGAAGTCAACGACCGAAGCATAAAATGCAACAAAAATACAACGGTTTTTCCATCGTATAACAGGATTAATTGCAACCAGTTTGAAAGTGATGGTCATTTCTACGTTCCGGGAAACCTAGGCTTCACTCTAGGGCGTTGCTCCACTAGATCGAATACCTAGGGCCTTAGAAGTCAACGCCAGAAGCAAAAAATACGATATAAGCACAACAGCTTTTCCATCGTATAAAAGGAATATTTCCAAACAGTGCGAAAGTAACGGTCATTTCTACGTTCCGGGCAACCTAGGCTTCACCCTAGGGCGTTGCTCCACCAGATGAAACAGTTAGGACCTTAGAAGTAAACGCCCGAAGCATAAAATACAAAATAAATAGAACAGTTTTTCCATTGTATAAAACGAATAATTGCTACCAGTGTAAAAGTTATAGTCATTTCTACGTTCCGGGCAACCTAGGCTTCACTCTAGGGCGTTGCTGCAACAGATTGAATAGTTAGGGCCTTAGAAGCTAACGCCCGAAGCATAATATGCAATAAAAATTCAACAG
This sequence comes from Calliopsis andreniformis, assembly GCF_051401765.1. Classification (NCBI taxonomy): domain Eukaryota; kingdom Metazoa; phylum Arthropoda; class Insecta; order Hymenoptera; family Andrenidae; genus Calliopsis; species Calliopsis andreniformis. The sequence continues at coordinate 19,247,515 of NW_027480426.1, read as the reverse complement.
TTTTTCCATCGTATAACAGGATTAATTGCAACCAGTTTGAAAGTGATGGTCATTTCTACGATCCGGGCAACCTAGGCTTCACTCTAGGGCGTTGCTACACCAGATCAAACAGTTAGGGCCTTAGAGGTCAACGCCCGAAGCATAAAATACAAAATAAATAGAACAGTTTTGCCATTGTATAAAACGAATAATTGGTACCAGTGTAAAAGTTATGGTCATTTCTACGTTCCGGGCAACCTAGGCTTCACCCTAGGGCGTTGTTCCACCAGATCGAATAGTTAGGGCCTAAGAAGTGAACGCCAGAAGCATAAAATACAATATAAATACAACAGTTTTTCCATCGTATAAAACGAATAATTGCAACCAGTGTGAAAGCTATGGTCATTTCTACATTCCGAGCAACCTAGGCTTCACTCTAGGGCGTAGCTCCAACAGATTGAATAGTCAGGGCCTTAGAAGTCAACGCCCGAAGCAGAAAATGCAATAAAAATACAACAGTTTTTCCATCGTATAACAGGATTAATTGCAACCAGTTTGAAAGTGATGGTCATTTCTACGTTCCGGGCTACCTAGGCGTCACTCTAGGGCGTTGCTCCACTAGATCGAATAGCTAGGGCCTTAGAAGTCAACGCCAGAGTCATAAAATACAATATTAATACAACAGCTTTTCCATCGTAAAAAACGAATAATTGCAACCAGTGTGAAAGTTATGGTTATTTCTACATTCCGAGCTACCTAGGCTAAACTCTAGGGCGCTGCGCCACCAGATCGAATAGTTAGGTCCTTAGAAGTCAACGCCCGAAGCATAAAATGCAATAAAAATACAACAGTTTTTGCATCGTATAACAGGATTAATTGCAACCAGTTTGAAAGTGATGGTCATTTCTACGTTCCGGGAAACCTAGGCTTAACTCTAGGGCGTTGCTCCACCAGATCAAACAGTTAGGGCCTTAGAAGTCAACGCCCGAAGCATAAAATACAAAATAAAAAGAACAGTTTTTCCATTGTATAAAACGAATAATTGCTACCAGTGTAAATGTTATGGTCATTTCTACGTTCCAGGCAACCTAGGCTTCACCCTAGGGCGTTGTTCCACCAGATCGAATAGTTAGGGCCTAAGAAGTGAACGCCAGAAGCATAAAATACGATATAAATACAACAGCTTTTCCATCGTATAACAGGATTAATTGCAACCAGCTTGAAAGTGATGGTCATTTCTACGTTCCGGGCAACCTAGGCTTAACTCTAGGGCGTTGCCCCACTAGATCAAACAGTTAGGGCCTTAGAAGTCAACGCCCGAAGCATAAAATACAAAATAAAAAGAACAGTTTTTCCATTGTATAAAACGAATAATTGCTACCAGTGTAATAGTTATGGTCATTTCTACGTTCCGGGCAACATAGGCTTCACGCTAGGGCGTTGCTCCACCAGATCGAATAGTTAGGTCCTTAGAAGTCAACGCCAGAAGCATAAAATACGATATAAATACAGCAGCTTTTCCATCGTATAAAGGGAATAATTGCAAACAGTGTGAAAGTAATGGTCATTTCTACGTTCCGGGCAACCTAGGCTTCACCCTAGGGCGTTGCTCCACCAGATCGAAGGGTTAGGGCCCAAGAAGTGAACGCCAGAAGCATAAAATACAATATAAATACAACAGTTTTTCCATTGTATAAAACGAATAATTGCTACCAGTGTAATAGTTATGGTCATTTCTACGTTCCGGGCAACCTAGGCTTCACTCTAGGGCGGTGCTCCACCATATCGAATTGCTACGGCCTTAGAAGCCTACGCCTGAAGCATAAAATACAATAAAAATACAACGGTCTTTTCATCGTATAACAGGAATAATTGCAACAAGCGTGAAAGTAATGATCATTTCGGCGTTTCGGGCATCCTAGACTTAACTCTGAGGCATTGCTCCACCAGATCCAATAGTTAGGGCCTATGAAGTCAACGCCAGAAGCATAAAATACAATATAAATACAACAGTTTTTAAATTGTATAAGACGAATAATTGCTACCAGTGTAAAAGTTATGGTCATTTCTACGTTCCGGGCAACCTAGGCTTCAGCCTAGGGCGTTGTTCCACCAGGTCGAATAGTTAGGGCCCAAGAAGTCAACGCCAGAAGCATAAAATACAATATAAATACAACAGTTTTTCCATTGTATAAAACGAATAATTGCAACCAGTGTAAAAGTTATGGTCATTTCTACGTTCCGGGCAACCTGGGCTTCACTCTACGGCGTTATTCCACCATATCGAATAGTTGGGGCCTAAGAAGTCAACACCAGAAGAATAAAATACAAAATAAATACAACAGCCTTTACACCGTATACAACGAATAATTGCAACCTGTGTGAAGGTTATGGTCATATCTACGTTCCGGGCAACCTAGGCTTCACTGTAGGGCGTTGCTCCACCAGATCGAAGTGTTAGGGCCTAAGAAGTCAACGCCCGAAGCATAAAATACAATAGAAATACAACAGTTTTTCCATCGTATAAAACGAATAATTGCAACCATTATGAAACTTATGGTAATTTCTACCTTCCGGGCAACCTAGGCTTCACCCTAGGACGTTGTTCCACCAGATCGAATAGTTAGGGCCTAAGAAGTGAACGCCGGAAGCATAAAATGCAATAAAAATACAACAGTTTTTCCATCGTATAACAGGATTAATTGCAACCAGTTTGAAAGTGATGGTCATTTCTACGTTCCGGGAAACCTAGGCTTCACTCTAGGGCGCTGCTCCACTAGATCGAATAGCTAGGGCCTTAGAAGCCAACCCCAGAAGCAAAAAATACGATATAAATACAACAGCTTTTCCATCGTATAAAAGGAATATTTGCAAACAGTGTGAAAGTAATGGTCATTTCTACGTTCCGGGCAACCTAGGCTTCACCCTAGGGCGTTGCTCCACCAGATGAAACAGGTAGGACCTTAGAAGTCAACGCCCGAAGCATAAAATACAAAATAAATAGAACAGCTTTTCCATTGTATAAAACGAATAATTGCTACCAGTGTAAAAGTTATAGTCATTTCTACGTTCCGGGCAACCTAGGCTTCACCCTAGGGCGTTGTTCCACCAGATCGAATAGTTAGGGCCCAAGAAGTGAGCGGCAGAAGCATAAAATACAATTTAAATACAACAGTTTTTCCATCGTATAAAACGAATAATTGCAACCAGTGTGAAAGTTATGGTCATTTCTACGTTCCGGGCAACCTAGGCTTCACCCTAGGGCGTTGTTCCACCAGATCGAATAGTTAGGGCCCAAGAAGTGAGCGGCAGAAGCATAAAATACAATTTAAATACAACAGTTTTTCCGTCGTATAAAACGAATAATTGCAACCAGTGTGAAAGTTATGGTCATTTCTACGTTCCGGGCAACCTAGGCTTCACTCTAGGGCGTTGTTCCACCAGATCGAATGGTTAGGGCCCAAGAAGTGAGCGGCAGAAGCATAAAATTCAATTTAAATACAACAGTTTTTCCGTCGTATAAAACGAATAATTGCAACCAGTGTGAAAGTTATGGTCATTTCTACATTCCGAGCAACCTAGGCTTCACTCTACGGCGTTGCTCCACCAGATCGAATAGTTAGGTCCTTAGAAGTCAACGCCAGAAGCATAAAATACGATATAAATACAGCAGCTTTTCCATCGTATAAAAGGAATAATTGCAAACAGTGTGATAGTAATGGTCATTTCTACGTTCCGGGCAACCTAGGCTTCACTCTACGGCGTTATTCCACCATATCGAATAGTTGGGGCCTAAGAAGTCAACACCAGAAGAATAAAATACAAAATAAATACAACAGCCTTTACACCGTATAAAACGAATAATTGCAACCTGTGTGAAGGTTATGGTCATATCTAACGTTCCGGGCAACCTAGGCTTCACTGTAGGGCGTTGCTCCACCAGATCGAAGTGTTAGGGCCTAAGAAGTCAACGCCCGAAGCATAAAATACAATAGAGATACAACAGTTTTTCCATCGTATAAAACGAATAATTGCAACCATTATGAAACTTATGGTAATTTCTACCTTCCGGGCAACCTAGGCTTCACTCTAGGACGTTGTTCCACCAGATCGAATTGTTAGGGCCTAAGAAGTGAACGCCAGAAGCATAAAATGCAATAAAAATACAACAGTTTTTCCATCGTATAACAGGATTAATTGCAGCCAGTTTGAAAGTGATGGTCATTTCTACGTTCCGGGCAACCTAGGCTTCACTCTGGGGCGTTGCTCCACCAGATGAAACAGTTAGGGCCTTAGAAGTCAACGCCCGAAGCATAAAATACAAAATAAATAGAACAGTTTTTCCAATGTATAAAACGAATAATTGCTACCAGTGTAAAAGTTATGTTCATTTCTACGTTCCGGGCAACCTAGGCTTCACTCTAGGGTGGTGCTCCACCATATCGAATAGCTACGACCTTAGAAGCCTACGCCTGAAGCATAAAATACAATAAAAAAAAACGGTCTTTTCATCGTATAACAGGAATAATTGCATCAAGCGTGAAAGTAATGATCATTTCGGCGTTTCGGGCATCCTAGACTTAACTCTGAGGCATTGCTCCACCAGATCGAATAGTTAGGGCCTAAGAAGTCAACGCCAGAAGCATAAAATACAATATAAATACAACAGTTTTTCCATTCTATAAAACGAATAATTGCTACCAGTGTAAATGTTATGGTCATTTCTACGTTCCGGGCAACCTAGGCTTCACCCTAGGGCGTTGTTCCACCAGATCGAATAGTTAGGGCCCAAGAAGTGAGCGGCAGAAGCATAAAATTCAATTTAAATACAACAGTCTTTCCGTCGTATAAAACGAATAATTGCAACCAGTGTGAAAGTTATGGTCATATCTAACATTCCGGGCAACCTAGGCTTCACTGTAGGGCGTTGCTCCACCAGATCGAAGTGTTAGGGCCTAAGAAGTCAACGCCCGAAGCATAAAATACAATAGAGATACAACAGTTTTTCCATCGTATAAAACGAATAATTGCAACCACTATGAAACTTATGGTAATTTCTACCTTCCGGGCAACCTAGGCTTCACTCTAGGACGTTGTTCCACCAGATCGAATTGTTAGGGCCTAAGAAGTGAACGCCAGAAGCATAAAATGCAATAAAAATACAACAGTTTTTCCATCGTATAACAGGATTAATTGCAGCCAGTTTGAAAGTGATGGTCATTTCTACGTTACGGGCAACCTAGGCTTCACTCTGGGGCGTTGCTCCACCAGATGAAACAGTTAGGGCCTTAGAAGTCAACGCCCGAAGCTTAAAATACAAAATAAATAGAACAGTTTTTCCAATGTATAAAACGAATAATTGCTACCAGTGTAAAAGTTATGTTCATTTCTACGTTCCGGGCAACCTAGGCTTCACTCTAGGGCGGTGCTCCACCATATCGAATAGCTACGACCTTAGAAGCCTACGCCTGAAGCATAAAATACAATAAAAAAAAACGGTCTTTTCATCGTATAACAGGAATAATTGCATCAAGCGTGAAAGTAATGATCATTTCGGCGTTTCGGGCATCCTAGACTTAACTCTGAGGCATTGCTCCACCAGGTCGAATAGTTAGGGCCTAAGAAGTCAACGCCAGAAGCATAAAATACAATATAAATACAACAGTTTTTCCATTCTATAAAACGAATAATTGCTACCAGTGTAAATGTTATGGTCATTTCTACGTTCCGGGCAACCTAGGCTTCACTGTAGGGCGTTGCTCCACCAGATCGAAGTGTTAGGGCCTAAGAAGTCAACGCCCGAAGCATAAAATACAATAGAGATACAACAGTTTTTCCATCGTATAAAACGAATAATTGCAACCATTATGAAACTTATGGTAATTTCTACCTTCCGGGCAACCTAGGCTTCACCCTAGGACGTTGTTCCACCAGATCGAATAGTTAGGGCCTAAGAAGTGAACGCCAGAAGCATAAAATGCAATAAAAATACAACAGTTTTTCCATCGTATAACAGGATTAATTGCAACCAGTTTGAAAGTGATGGTCATTTCTACGTTCCGGGAAACCTATGCTTCACTCTAGGGCGTTGCTCCACTAGATCGAATAGCTAGGGCCTTAGAAGTCAGCGCCAGGAGCATAAAATACGATATAAATACAACAGCTTTTCCATCGTATAAAAGGAATATTTGCAAACAGTGTGAAAGTAATGGTCATTTCTACGTTCCGGGCAACCTAGGCTTCACTCTAGGGCGGTGCTCCACCAGATGAAACAGTTAGGACCTTAGAAGTCAACGCCCGAAGCATAAAATACAAAATAAATAGAACAGTTTTTCCATTGTATAAAACGAATAATTGCTACCAGTGTAAAAGTTATAGTCATTTCTACGTTCCGGGCAACCTAGGCTTCACCCTAGGGCGTTGTTCCACCAGATCGAATAGTTAGGGCCTAAGAAGTGAACGCCAGAAGCATAAAATACAAAATAAATACAACAATTTTTCCATCGTATAAAACGAATAATTGCAGCCAGTGTGAAAGTTATGGTCATTTCTACATTCCGAGCAACCTAGGCTTCACTCTAGGGCGTTGCTGCAACAGATTGAATAGTTAGGGCCTTAGAAGTCAACGCCCGAAGCATAATATGCAATAAAAATTCAACAGTTTTTCCATCGTATAACAGGATTAATTGCAACCAGTTTGAAAGTGATGGTCATTTCTACGTTCCGGGCAACCTAGGCTTCACTCTAGGGCGTTGCTACACCAGATGAAACAGTTAGGGCCTTAGAAGTCAACGCCCGAAGCATAAAATACAAAATAAATAGAACAGTTTTTCCATTGTATAAAACGAATAATTGGTACCAGTGTAAAAGGTATGGTCATTTCTAAGTTCCGGGCAACCTAGGCTTCACCCTAGGGCGTTGTTCCACCAGATCGAATAGTTAGGGCCTAAGAAGTGAACGCCAGAAGCATAAAATACAATATAAATACAACAGTTTTGCCATCGTATAAAACGAATAATTGCAACCAGTGTGAAAGCTATGGTCATTTCTACATTCCGAGCAACCTAGGCTTCACTCTAGGGCGTAGCTCCAACAGATTGAATAGTCAGGGCCTTAGAAGTCAACGCCCGAAGCATAAAATGCAATAAAAATACAACAGTTTTTCCATCGTATAACGGGATTAATTGCAACCAGTTTGAAAGTAATGGTCATTTCTACGTTCCGGGCAACCTAGGCGTCACTCTAGGACGTTGCTCCACTAGATCGAATAGCTAGGGCCTTAGAAGTCAACGCCAGAGTCATAAAATACAATATAAATACAACAGCTTTTCCATCGTAAAAAACGAATAATTGCAACCAGTGTGAAAGTTATGGTTATTTCTACATTCCGAGCTACCTAGGCTAAATTCTAGGGCGTTGCTCCACCAGATGGAATAGTTAGGTCCTTAGAAGTCAACGCCCGAAGCATAAAATGGAATAAAAATACAACAGTTTTTCCATCGTATAACAGGATTAATTGCAACCAGTTTGAAAGTGATGGTCATTTCTACGTTCCGGGCAACCTAGGCTTCACTGTAGGGCGTTGCTCCACCATATCGAAGTGTTAGGGCCTAAGAAGTCAACGCCCGATGCATAAAATACAATAGAAATACAACAGTTTTTCCATCGTATAAAACGAATAATTGCAACCATTATGAAACTTATGGCAATTTCTACCTTCCGGGCAACCTAGGCTTCACCCTAGGACGTTGTTCCACCAGATCGAATAGTTAGGGCCTAAGAAGTGAACGCCGGAAGCATAAAATGCAATAAAAATACAACAGTTTTTCCATCGTATAACAGGATTAATTGCAACCAGTTTGAAAGTGATGGTCATTTCTACGTTCCGGGAAACCTAGGCTTCACTCTAGGGCGTTGCTCCCCTAGATCGAATAGCTAGGGCCTTAGAAGCCAACCCCAGAAGCAAAAAATACGATATAAATACAACAGCTTTTCCATCGTATAAAAGGAATAATTGCAAACAGTGTGAAAGTAATGGTCATTTCTACGTTCCGGGCAACCTAGGCTTCACTCTAGGGCGGTGCTCCACCATATCGAATAGCTACGGCCTGAAGCATAAAATACAACAAAAATACAACGGTCTTTTCATCGTATAACAGGAATAATTGCAACAAGCGTGAAAGTAATGATCATTTCGGCGTTTCGGGCATCGTAGACTTAACTCTGAGGCATTGCTCCACCAGATCGAATAGTTAGGGCCTAAGAAGTCGACGCCAGAAGCATAAAATACAATATAAATACAACAGTTTTTCCATTCTATAAAACGAATAATTGCTACCAGTGTAATTGATATGGTCATTTCTACGTTCCGGGCAACCTAGGCTTCACCCTAGGGCGTTGTCCCACCAGATCGAATAGTTAGGGCCCAAGAAGTGAGCGGCAGAAGCATAAAATACAATTTAAATACAACAGTTTTTCCATCGTATAAAACGAATAATTGCAACCAGTGTGAAAGTTATGGTCATTTCTACATTCCGAGCAACCTAGGCTTCACTCTAGGGCGTTGCTCCACCAGATCGAATAGTTAGGTCCTTAGAAGTCAACGCCAGAAAACATAAAATACGATATAAATACAGCAGCTTTTCCATCCTATAAAAGGAATAATTGCAAACAGTGTGAAAGTAATGGTCATTTCTACGTTCCGGGCAACCTAGGCTTCACTCTACGGCGTTATTCCACCATATCGAATAGTTGGGGCCTAAGAAGTCAACACCAGAAGAATAAAATACAAAATAAATACAACAGCCTTTACACCGTATAAAACGAATAATTGCAACCTGTGTGAAGGTTATGGTCATATCTAACGTTCCGGGCAACCTAGGCTTCACTGTAGGGCGTTGCTCCACCAGATCGAAGTGTTAGGGCCTAAGAAGTCAACGCCCGAAGCATAAAATACAATAGAGATACAACAGTTTTTCCATCGTATAAAACGAATAATTGCAACCATTATGAAACTTATGGTAATTTCTACCTTCCGGGCAACCTAGGCTTCACTCTAGGACGTTGTTCCACCAGATCGAATTGTTAGGGCCTAAGAAGTGAACGCCAGAAGCATAAAATGCAATAAAAATACAACAGTTTTTCCATCGTATAACAGGATTAATTGCAGCCAGTTTGAAAGTGATGGTCATTTCTACGTTCCGGGCAACCTAGGCTTCACTCTGGGGCGTTGCTCCACCAGATGAAACAGTTAGGGCCTTAGAAGTCAACGCCCGAAGCATAAAATACAAAATAAATAGAACAGTTTTTCCAATGTATAAAACGAATAATTGCTACCAGTGTAAAAGTTATGTTCATTTCTACGTTCCGGGCAACCTAGGCTTCACTCTAGGGTGGTGCTCCACCATATCGAATAGCTACGACCTTAGAAGCCTACGCCTGAAGCATAAAATACAATAAAAAAAAACGGTCTTTTCATCGTATAACAGGAATAATTGCATCAAGCGTGAAAGTAATGATCATTTCGGCGTTTCGGGCATCCTAGACTTAACTCTGAGGCATTGCTCCACCAGATCGAATAGTTAGGGCCTAAGAAGTCAACGCCAGAAGCATAAAATACAATATAAATACAACAGTTTTTCCATTCTATAAAACGAATAATTGCTACCAGTGTAAATGTTATGGTCATTTCTACGTTCCGGGCAACCTAGGCTTCACCCTAGGGCGTTGTTCCACCAGATCGAATAGTTAGGGCCCAAGAAGTGAGCGGCAGAAGCATAAAATTCAATTTAAATACAACAGTCTTTCCGTCGTATAAAACGAATAATTGCAACCAGTGTGAAAGTTATGGTCATTTCTACATTCCGAGCAACCTAGGCTTCACTCTACGGCGTTGCTCCACCAGATCGAATAGTTAGGTCCTTAGAAGTCAACGCCAGAAGCATAAAATACGATATAAATACAGCAGCTTTTCCATCGTATAAAAGGAATAATTGCAAACAGTGTGATAGTAATGGTCATTTCTACGTTCCGGGCAACCTAGGCTTCACTCTACGGCGTTATTCCACCATATCGAATAGATGGGGCCTAAGAAGTCAACACCAGAAGAATAAAATACAAAATAAATACAACAGCCTTTACACCGTATAAAACGAATAATTGCAACCTGTGTGAAGGTTATGGTCATATCTAACGTTCCGGGCAACCTAGGCTTCACTGTAGGGCGTTGCTCCACCAGATCGAAGTGTTAGGGCCTAAGAAGTCAACGCCCGAAGCATAAAATACAATAGAGATACAACAGTTTTTCCATCGTATAAAACGAATAATTGCAACCATTATGAAACTTATGGTAATTTCTACCTTCCGGGCAACCTAGGCTTCACTCTAGGACGTTGTTCCACCAGATCGAATTGTTAGGGCCTAAGAAGTGAACGCCAGAAGCATAAAATGCAATAAAAATACAACAGTTTTTCCATCGTATAACAGGATTAATTGCAGCCAGTTTGAAAGTGATGGTCATTTCTACGTTCCGGGCAACCTAGGCTTCACTCTGGGGCGTTGCTCCACCAGATGAAACAGTTAGGGCCTTAGAAGTCAACGCCCGAAGCATAAAATACAAAATAAATAGAACAGTTTTTCCAATGTATAAAACGAATAATTGCTACCAGTGTAAAAGTTATGTTCATTTCTACGTTCCGGGCAACCTAGGCTTCACTCTAGGGCGGTGCTCCACCATATCGAATAGCTACGACCTTAGAAGCCTACGCCTGAAGCATAAAATACAATAAAAAAAAACGGTCTTTTCATCGTATAACAGGAATAATTGCATCAAGCGTGAAAGTAATGATCATTTCGGCGTTTCGGGCATCCTAGACTTAACTCTGAGGCATTGCTCCACCAGGTCGAATAGTAAGGGCCTAAGAAGTCAACGCCAGAAGCATAAAATACAATATAAATACAACAGTTTTTCCATTCTATAAAACGAATAATTGCTACCAGTGTAAATGTTATGGTCATTTCTACGTTCCGGGCAACCTAGGCTTCACTGTAGGGCGTTGCTCCACCAGATCGAAGTGTTAGGGCCTAAGAAGTCAACGCCCGAAGCATAAAATACAATAGAGATACAACAGTTTTTCCATCGTATAAAACGAATAATTGCAACCATTATGAAACTTATGGTAATTTCTACCTTCCGGGCAACCTAGGCTTCACCCTAGGACGTTGTTCCACCAGATCGAATAGTTAGGGCCTAAGAAGTGAACGCCAGAAGCATAAAATGCAATAAAAATACAACAGTTTTTCCATCGTATAACAGGATTAATTGCAACCAGTTTGAAAGTGATGGTCATTTCTACGTTCCGGGAAACCTATGCTTCACTCTAGGGCGTTGCTCCACTAGATCGAATAGCTAGGGCCTTAGAAGTCAGCGCCAGGAGCATAAAATACGATATAAATACAACAGCTTTTCCATCGTATAAAAGGAATAATTGCAAACAGTGTGAAAGTAATGGTCATTTCTACGTTCCGGGCAACCTAGGCTTCACTCTAGGGCGGTGCTCCACCATATCGAATAGCTACGGCCTTAGAAGCCTACGCCTGAAGCATAAAATACAATAAAAATACAACGGTCATTCATCGTATAACAGGAATAATTGCAACAAGCGTGAAAGTAATGATCATTTCGGCGTTTCGGGCATCCTAGACTTAACTCTGAGGCATTGCTCCACCAGATCGAATAGTTAGGGCCTAAGAAGTCAACGCCAGAAGCATAAAATACAATATAAATACAACAGTTTTTCCATTGTATAAAACGAATAATTGCTACCAGTGTAAAAGTTATGGTCATTTCTACGTTCCGGGCAACCTAGGCTTCAGTCTATGGCGTTATTCCACCATATCGAATAGTTGGGGCCTAAGAAGTCAGCACCAGAAGAATAAAATACAAAATAAATACAACAGCCTTTACACCGTATACAACGAATAATTGCAACCTGTGTGAAGGTTATGGTCATATCTACGTTCCGGGCAACCTAGGCTTCACTGTAGGGCGTTGCTCCACCAGATCGAAGTGTTAGGGCCTAAGAAGTCAACGCCCGAAGCATAAAATACAATAGAAATACAACAGTTTTTCCATCGTATAAAACGAATAATTGCAACCATTATGAAACTTATGGTAATTTCTACCTTCCGGGCAACCTAGGTTTCACCCTAGGACGTTGTTCCACCAGATCGAATAGTTAGGGCCTAAGAAGTGAACGCCGGAAGCATAAAATGCAATAAAAATACAACAGTTTTTCCATCGTATAACAGGATTAATTGCAACCAGTTTGAAAGTGATGGTCATTTCTACGTTCCGGGAAACCTAGGCTTCACTCTAGAGCGTTGCTCCACCAGATCAAACAGTTAGGGCCTTAGAAGTCAACGCCCGAAGCATAAAATACAAAATAAAAAGAACAGTTTTTCCATTGTATAAAACGAATAATTGCTACCAGTGTAATAGTTATGGTCATTTCTACGTTCCGGGCAACCTAGGCTTCACTCTAGGGCCGTGCTCCACCATATCGAATAGCTACGGCCTTAGAAGCCTACGCCTGAAGCATAAAATACAATAAAAATACAACGGTCTTTTCATCGTATAACAGGAATAATTGCAACAAGCGTGAAAGTAATGATCATTTCGGCGTTTCGGGCATCCTAGACTTAACTCTGAGCCATTGCTCCACCAGATCGAATAGTTAGGGCCTATGAAGTCAACGCCAGAAGCATAAAATACAATATAAATACAACAGTTTTTAAATTGTATAAGACGAATAATTGCTACCAGTGTAAAAGTTATGGTCATTTCTACGTTCCGGGCAACCTAGGCTTCAGCCTAGGGCGTTGTTCCACCAGGTCGAATAGTTAGGGCCTAAGAAGTAAACGCCAGAAGCATAAAATACAATATAAATACAACAGTTTTTCCATCGTATAAAACGAATAATTGCAACCAGTGTGAAAGTTATGGTCATTTCTACATTCCGAGCAACCTAGGCTTCACTCTAGGGCGTTGCTCCAACAGGTTGAATAGTTAGGGCCTTAGAAGTCAACGACCGAAGCATAAAATGCAACAATAATACAACGGTTTTTCCATCGTATAACAGGATTAATTGCAACCAGTCTGAAAGTGATGGTCATTTCTACGTTCCGGGAAACCTAGGCTTCACTCTAGGGCGTCGCTCCACTAGATCGAATAGCTAGGGCCTTAGAAGTCAACGCCAGAAGCAAAAAATACGATATAAATACAACAGCTTTTCCATCGTATAAAAGGAATATTTGCAAACAGTGTGAAAGTAATGGTCATTTCTACGTTCCGGGCAACCTAGGCTTCACCCTAGGGCGTTGCTCCACCAGATGAAACAGTTAGGACCTTAGAAGTCAACGCCCGAAGCATAAAATACAAAATAAATAGAACAGTTTTTCCATTGTATAAAACGAATAATTGCTACCAGTGTAAAAGTTATAGTCATTTCTACGTTCCGGGCAACCTAGGCTTCACCCTAGGGCGTTGTTCCACCAGATCGAATAGTTAGGGCCTAGGAAGTGAACGCCAGAAGCATAAAATACAAAATAAATACAACAATTTTTCCATCGTATAAAACGAATAATTGCAGCCAGTGTGAAAGTTATGGTCATTTCTACATTCCGAGCAACCTAGGCTTCACTCTAGGGCGTTGCTGCAACAGATTGAATAGTTAGGGCCTTAGAAGTCAACGCCCGAAGCATAATATGCAATAAAAATTCAACAGTTTTTCCATCGTATAACAGGATTAATTGCAACCAGTTTGAAAGTGATGGTCATTTCTACGTTCCGGGCAACCTAGGCTTCACTCTAGGGCGTTGCTACACCAGATGAAACAGTTAGGGCCTTAGAAGTCAACGCCCGAAGCATAAAATACAAAATAAATAGAACAGTTTTTCCATTGTATAAAACGAATAATTGGTACCAGTGTAAAAGGTATGGTCATTTCTAAGTTCCGGGCAACCTAGGCTTCACCCTAGGGCGTTGTTCCACCAGATCGAATAGTTAGGGCCTAAGAAGTGAACGCCAGAAGCATAAAATACAATATAAATACAACAGTTTTGCCATCGTATAAAACGAATAATTGCAACCAGTGTGAAAGCTATGGTCATTTCTACATTCCGAGCAACCTAGGCTTCACTCTAGGGCGTAGCTCCAACAGATTGAATAGTCAGGGCCTTAGAAGTCAACGCCCGAAGCATAAAATGCAATAAAAATACAACAGTTTTTCCATCGTATAACGGGATTAATTGCAACCAGTTTGAAAGTGATGGTCATTTCTACGTTCCGGGCAACCTAGGCGTCACTCTAGGACGTTGCTCCACTAGATCGAATAGCTAGGGCCTTAGAAGTCAACGCCAGAGTCATAAAATACAATATAAATACAACAGCTTTTCCATCGTAAAAAACGAATAATTGCAACCAGTGTGAAAGTTATGGTTATTTCTACATTCCGAGCTACCTAGGCTAAATTCTAGGGCGTTGCTCCACCAGATGGAATAGTTAGGTCCTTAGAAGTCAACGCCCGAAGCATAAAATGGAATAAAAATACAACAGTTTTTCCATCGTATAACAGGATTAATTGCAACCAGTTTGAAAGTGATGGTCATTTCTACGTTCCGGGCAACCTAGGCTTCACTGTAGGGCGTTGCTCCACCATATCGAAGTGTTAGGGCCTAAGAAGTCAACGCCCGAAGCATAAAATACAATAGAAATACAACAGTTTTTCCATCGTATAAAACGAATAATTGCAACCATTATGAAACTTATGGCAATTTCTACCTTCCGGGCAACCTAGGCTTCACCCTAGGACGTTGTTCCACCAGATCGAATAGTTAGGGCCTAAGAAGTGAACGCCGGAAGCATAAAATGCAATAAAAATACAACAGTTTTTCCATCGTATAACAGGATTAATTGCAACCAGTTTGAAAGTGATGGTCATTTCTACGTTCCGGGCAACCTAGGCTTCACCCTAGGTCATTGTTCCATCAGATCTAATAGTTAGGCCCTAAGAAGTGAACGCCAGAAGCATAAAATGCAATAAAAATACAACAGTTTTTCCATCGTATAACAGGATTAATTGCAACCAGTTTGAAAGTGATGGTCATTTCTACGTTCCGGGCAACCTAGGCTTCACTCTAGGACGTTGCTCCACCAGATCGAATAGTTAGGTCCTTAGAAGTCAACGCCAGAAGCATAAAATACGATATAAATAAAAAAGCTTTTGCATCGTATAAAAGGAATAATTGCAAACAGTGTGAATGTAATTGTCATTTCTACGTTCCGGGCAACCTAGGCTTCACTCTAGGGCGTTGCTCCACCAGATCAAACAGTTAGGGCCTTAGAAGTCAACGCCCCAAGCATAAAATACAAAATAAATAGAACAGATTTTCCATTGTATAAAACGAATAATTGCTACCAGTGTAATAGTTATGGTCATTTCTACGTTCCGGGCAACCTAGGCTTCACTCTAGGGCGGTGCTCCACCATATCGAATAGCTACGGCCTTAGAAGCCTACGCCTGAAGCATAAAATACAATAAAAATACAACGGTCTTTTCATCGTATAACAGGAATAATTGCAACAAGCGTGAAAGTAATGATCATTTCGGCGTTTCGGGCATCCTAGACTTAACTCTGAGTCATTGCTCCACCAGATCGAATAGTTAGGGCATATGAAGTCAACGCCAGAAGCATAAAATACAATATAAATACAACAGTTTTTAAATTGTATAAGACGAATAATTGCTACCAGTGTAAAAGTTATGGTCATTTCTACGTTCCGGGCAACCTAGGCTTCAGCCTAGGGCGTTGTTCCACCAGGTCGAATAGTTAGGGCCTAAGAAGTAAACGCCAGAAGCATAAAATACAATATAAATACAACAGTTTTTCCATCGTATAAAACGAATAATTGCAACCAGTGTGAAAGTTATGGTCATTTCTACATTCCGAGCAACCTAGGCTTCACTCTAGGGCGTTGCTCCAACAGGTTGAATAGTTAGGGCCTTAGAAGTCAACGACCGAAGCATAAAATGCAACAATAATACAACGGTTTTTCCATCGTATAACAGGATTAATTGCAACCAGTTTGAAAGTGATGGTCATTTCTACGTTCCGGGAAACCTAGGCTTCACTCTAGGGCGTCGCTCCACTAGATCGAATAGCTAGGGCCTTAGAAGTCAACGCCAGAAGCATAAAATACGATATAAATACAACAGCTCTTCCATCGTATAAAAGGAATAATTGCAAACAGTGTGAAAGTAATGGTCATTTCTACGTTCCGGGCAACCTAGGCTTCACTCTAGGGCGGTGCTCCACCATATCGAATAGTTACGGCCTTAGAAGCCTACGCCTGAAGCATAAAATACAACAAAAATACAACGGTCTTTTCATCGTATAACAGGAATAATTGCAACAAGCGTGAAAGTAATGATCATTTCGGCGTTTCGGGCATCCTAGACTTAACTCTGAGGCATTGCTCCACCAGATCGAATAGTTAGGGCCTAAGAAGTCGACGCCAGAAGCATAAAATACAATAGAAATACAACAGTTTTTCCATTCTATAAAACGAATAATTGCTACCAGTGTAATTGTTATGGTCATTTCTACAT
This sequence comes from Calliopsis andreniformis, assembly GCF_051401765.1. NCBI lineage: Eukaryota > Metazoa > Arthropoda > Insecta > Hymenoptera > Andrenidae > Calliopsis > Calliopsis andreniformis. The sequence continues at coordinate 19,230,869 of NW_027480426.1, read as the reverse complement.
TCCGAGCAACCTAGGCTTCACTCTAGGGCGTTGCTCCACCAGATCGAATAGTTAGGTCTTTAGAAGTCAACGCCAGAAGCATAAAATACGATATAAATACAGCAGCTTTTCCATCCTATAAAAGGAATAATTGCAAACAGTGTGAAAGTAATGGTCATTTCTACGTTCCGGGCAACCTAGGCTTCACTCTACGGCGTTATTCCACCATATCGAATAGTTGGGGCCTAAGAAGTCAACACCAGAAGAATAAAATACAAAATAAATACAACAGCCTTTACACCGTATAAAACGAATAATTGCAACCTGTGTGAAGGTTATGGTCATATCTACGTTCCGGGCAACCTAGGCTTCACTGTAGGGCGTTGCTCCACCAGATCGAAGTGTTAGGGCCTAAGAAGTCAACGCCGGAAGCATAAAATACAATAGAGATACAACAGTTTTTCCATCGTATAAAACGAATAATTGCAACCACTATAAAACTTATGGTAATTTCTGCCTTCCGGGCAACCTAGGCTTCACCCTAGGACGTTGTTCCACCAGATCGAATAGTTAGGGCCTAAGAAGTGAACGCCGGAATCATAAAATGCAATAAAAATACAACAGTTTTTCCATCGTATAACAGGATTAATTGCAACCAGTGTGAAAGTTATGGTCATTTCTACATTCCGAGCAACCTAGGCTTCACTCTAGGGCGTTGCTCCAACAGATTGAATAGTTAGGGCCTTAGAAGTCAACGACCGAAGCATAAAATGCAACAATAATACAACGGTTTTTCCATCGTATAACAGGATTAATTGCAACCAGTTTGAAAGTGATGGTCATTTCTACGTTCCGGGAAACCTAGGCTTCACTCTAGGGCGTCGCTCCACTAGATCGAATAGCTAGGGCCTTAGAAGTCAACGACAGAAGCAAAAAATACGATATAAATACAACAGCTTTTCCATCGTATAAAAGGAATATTTGCAAACAGTGTGAAAGTAATGGTCATTTCTACGTTCCGGGCAACCTAGGCTTCACCCTAGGGCGTTGCTCCACCAGATGAAACAGTTAGGACCTTAGAAGTCAACGCCCGAAGCATAAAATACAAAATAAATAGAACAGTTTTTCCATTGTATAAAACGAATAATTGCTACCAATGTAAAAGGTATGGTCATTTCTACGTTCCAGGCAACCTAGGCTTCACCCTAGGGCGTTGTTCCACCAGATCGAATAGTTAGGGCCTAAGAAGTGAACGCCAGAAGCATAAAATACAATATAAATACAACAGCTTTGCCATCGTATAAAACGAATAATTGCAACCAGTGTGAAAGCTATGGTCATTTCTACATTCCGAGCAACCTAGGCTTCACTCTAGGGCGTAGCTCCAACAGATTGAATAGTCAGGGCCTTAGAAGTCAACGCCCGAAGCATAAAATGCAATAAAAATACAACAGCTTTTCCATCGTATAACAGGATTAATTGCAACCAGTTTGAAAGTGATGGTCATTTCTACGTTCCGGGCAACCTAGGCTTAACTCTAGGGCGTTGCTCCACCAGATCAAACAGTTAGGGCCTTAGAAGTCAACGCCCGAAGCATAAAATACAAAATAAATAGAACAGTTTTTCCATTGTATAAAACGAATAATTGCTACCAGTGTAAAAGTTATGGTCATTTCTACGTTCCGGGCAACCTAGGCTTCACCCTAGGGCGTTGTTCCACCAGATCGAATAGTTAGGGCCTAAGAAGTGAACGCCAGAAGCATGAAATACAAAATAAATACAACAGTTTTTCCATCGTATAAAACGAATAATTGCAGCCAGTGTGAAAGTTATGGTCATTTCTATATTCCGAGCAACCTAGGCTTCACTCTAGGGCGTTGCTGCAACAGATTGAATAGTTAGGGCCTTAGAAGTCAACGCCCGAAGCATAAAATACAATATAAATACAGCAGCTTTTCCATCCTATAAAAGGAATAATTGCAAACAGTGTGAAAGTAATGGTCATTTCTACGTTCCGGGCAACCTAGGCTTCACTCTACGGCGTTATTCCACCATATCGAATAGTTGGGGCCTAAGAAGTCAACACCAGATGAATAAAATACAAAATAAATACAACAGCCTTTACACCGTATAAAACGGATAATTGCAACCTGTGTGAAGGTTATGGTCATATCTACGTTCCGGGCAACCTAGGCTTCACTGTAGGGCGTTGCTCCACCAGATCGAAGTGTTAGGGCCTAAGAAGTCAACGCCGGAAGCATAAAATACAATAGAGATACAACAGTTTTTCCATCGTAAAGAACGAATAATTGCAACCACTATAAAACTTATGGTAATTTCTACCTTCCGGGCAACCTAGGGTTCACCCTAGGACGTTGTTCCACCAGATCGAATAGTTAGGGCCTAAGAAGTGAACGCCAGAAGCATAAAATGCAATAAAAATACAACAGTTTTTCCATCGTATAACAGGATTAATTGCAACCAGTTTGAAAGTGATGGTCATTTCTACGTTCCGGGAAACCTAGGCTTCACTCTAGGGCGTTGATCCACTAGATCGAATAGCTTGGGCCTTAGAAGTCAACGCCAGAAGCATAAAATACGATATAAACACAACAGCTTTTCCATCGTATAAAAGGAATAATTGCAAACAGTGTGAAAGTAATGGTCATTTCTACGTTCCGGGCAACCTAGGCTTCACTCTAGGGCGGTGCTCCACCATATCGAATAGCTACGGCCTTAGAAGCCTACGCCTGAAGCATAAAATACAATAGAAATACAACGGTCATTCATCGTATAACAGGAATAATTGCAACAAGCGTGAAAGTAATGATCATTTCGGCGTTTCGGGCATCCTAGACTTAACTCTGAGGCATTGCTCCACCAGATCGAATAGTTAGGGCCTAAGAAGTCAACGCCAGAAGCATAAAATACAATATAAATACAACAGTTTTTCCATTGTATAAAACGAATAATTGCTACCAGTGTAAAAGCTATGGTCATTTCTACGTTCCGGGCAACCTAGGCTTCACCGTAGGGCGTTGTTCCACCAGATCGAATAGTTAGGGCCTAAGAAGTGAACGCCAGAAGCATTAAATGCAATATAAATACAACAGTTTTTCCATAGTATAAAACGAATAATTGCAACCAGTGTGAAAGTTATGGTCATTTCTACATTCCGAGCAACCTAGGCTTCACTCTAGGGCGTTGCTCCAACAGATTGAATAGTTAGGGCCTTAGAAGTCGACGCCCGAAGCATAAAATGCAATAAAAATACAACAGCTTTTCCATCGTATAACAGGATTAATTGCAACCAGTTTGAAAGTGATGGTCATTTCTACGTTCCGGGCAACCTAGGCTTCACTCTGGGGCGTTGCTCCACCAGATGAAACAGTTAGGGCCTTAGAAGTCAACGCCCGAAGCATAAAATACAAAATAAATAGAACAGTTTTTCCAATGTATAAAACGAATAATTGCTACCAGTGTAAAAGTTATGTTCATTTCTACGTTCCGGGCAACCTAGGCTTCACTCTAGGGCGGTGCTCCACCATATCGAATAGCTACGGACTTAGAAGCCTACGCCTGAAGCATAAAATACAATAAAAATGCAACGGTATTTTCATCGTATAACAGGAATAATTGCAACAAGCGTGAAAGTAATGATCATTTCGGCGTTTCGGGCATCCTAGACTTAACTCTGAGGCATTGCTCCACCAGATCGAATAGTTAGGGCCTAAGAAGTCAACGCCAGAAGCTTAAAATACAATATAAATACAACAGTTTTTCCATTGTATAAAACGAATAATTGCTACCAGTGTAAAAGTTATGGTCATTTCTACGATCCGGGCAACCTAGGCTTCACCCTAGGGCGTTGTCCCACCAGATCGAATAGTTAGGGCCCAAGAAGTGAGCGGCAGAAGCATAAAATACAATTTAAATACAACAGTTTTTCCATCGTATAAAACGAATAATTGCAACCAGTGTGAAAGTTATGGTCATTTCTACATTCCGAGCAACCTAGGCTTCACTCTAGGGCGTTGCTCCACCAGATCGAATAGTTAGGTCCTTAGAAGTCAACGCCAGAGGCATAAAATACGATATAAATACAGCAGCTTTTCCATCGTATAAAAGGGATAATTGCAAACAGTGTGAAAGTAATGGTCATTTCTGCGTTCCGGGCAACCTAGGCTTCACTCTCCGGCGTTGTTCCACCAGATCGAATAGTTCGGGCCTAAGAATTCAACACCAGAAGAATAAAATACAAAATAAATACAACAGCCTTTACACCGTATAAAACGAATAATTGCAACCTGTGTGAAGGTTATGGTCATATCTACGTTCCGGGCAACCTAGGCTTCACCCTAGAGCGCTGTTCCACCAGATCGAATAGTTAGGGCCTAAGAAGTGAACGCCAGAAGCATAAAATACGATATAAATACAACAGCTTTTCCATCGTATAAAACGAATAATTGCAGCCAGTGTGAAAGTTATGGTCATTTCTACATTCCGAGCAACCTAGGCTTCACTCTAGGGCGTTGCTCCAACAGACTGAATAGTTAGGGCCTTAGAAGTCAACGCCCGAAGCATAAAATGCAATAAAAATACAACAGCTTTTCCATCGTATAACAGGATTAATTGCAACCAGTTTGAAAGTGATGGTCATTTCTACGTTCCGGGCTACCTAGGCTTAACTCTAGGGCGTTGCTCCACCAGATCAAACAGTTAGGGCCTTAGAAGTCAACGCCCGAAGCATAAAATACAAAATAAAGAGAACAGTTTTTCCATTGTATAAAACGAATAATTGCTACCAGTGTAAATGTTATGGTCATTTCTACGCTGCGGGCAACCTAGGCTTCATCCTAGGGCGTTGTTCCACCAGATCGAATAGTTAGGGCCCAAGAAGTGAACGGCAGAAGCATAAAATACAATATAAATAGAACAGCTTTTCCATCGTATAAAACGAATAATTGCAACCAGTGTGAAAGTTATGGTCATTTCTACATTCCGAGCAACCTAGGCTTCACTCTAGGGCGTTGCTCCACCAGATCGAATAGTTAGGTCCTTAGAAGTCAACGCCAGAAGCATAAAATACGATATAAATGCAGCAGCTTTTCCATCGTATAAAAGGAATAATTGCAAACAGTGTTAAAGTAATGGTCATTTCTACGTTCCGGGCAACCTAGGCTTCACTCTACGGCGTTATTCCACCATATCGAATAGTTAGGGCCTAAGAAGTCAACACCAGAAGAATAAAATACAAAATAAATACAACAGCCTTTACACAGTATAAATCGAATAATTGCAACCATTATGAAACTTATGGTAATTTCTCCTTCCGGGCAACCTAGTCTTCACCCTAGGACGTTGTTCCACCAGATCGAATAGTTAGGGCCTAAGAAGTGAACGCCAGAAGCATAAAATGCAATAAAAATACAACAGTTTTTCCATCGTATAACAGGATTAATTGCAACCAGTTTGAAAGTGATGGTCATTTCTACGTTCCGGGAAACCTAGGCTTAACTCTAGGGCGTTGCTCCACCAGATCAAACAGTTAGGGCCTTAGAAGTCAACGCCCGAAGCATAAAATACAAAATAAAAAGAACAGTTTTTCCATTGTATAAAACGAATAATTGCTACCAGTGTAAATGTTATGGTCATTTCTACGTTCCAGGCAACCTAGGCTTCACCCTAGGGCGTTGTTCCACCAGATCGAATAGTTAGGGCCCAAGAAGTGAACTGCAGAAGCACAAAATACAATATAAATACAACAGTTTTTCCATCGTATAAAACGAATAATTGCAACCAGTGTGAAAGTTATGGTCATTTCTACATTCCGAGCCACCTAGGCTTCACTCTAGGGCGTTGCTCCTCCAGATCGAATAGTTGGGTCCTTAGAAGTCAACGCCAGAAGCATAAAATACGATATAAATACAGCAGCTTTTCCATCGTATAAAAGGAATAATTGCAAACAGTGTGAAAGTAATGGTCATTTCTACATTCCGAGCAACCTAGGCTTCACTCTAGGGCGTTGCTCCACCAGATCGAATAGTTAGGTCCTTAGAAGTCAACGCCAGAAGCATAAAATACGATATAAATACAGCAGCTTTTCCATCGTATAAAAGGAATAATTGCAACCAGTGTGAAAGTTATGGTCATTTCTACATTCCGAGCAACCTAGGCTTCACTCTAGGGCGTTGCTCCACCAGATCGAATAGTTAGGTCCTTAGAAGTCAACGCCAGAAGCATAAAATACGATATAAATACAGCAGCTTTTCCATCGTATAAAAGGAATAATTGCAAACAGTGTGAAAATAATGGTCATTTCTACGTTCCGGGCAACCTAGGCTTCACTCTACGGCGTTATTCCACCATATCGAATAGTTAGGGCCTAAGAAGTCAACACCAGAAGAATAAAATACAAAATAAATACAACAGCCTTTACACCGTATAAAACGAATAATTGCAACCTGTGTGAAGGTTATGGTCATATCTACGTTCCAGTCAACCTAGGCTTCACTGCCGGGCGTTGCTACACCAGATCGAAGAGTTAGGGCCTAAGAAGTCAACGCCCGAAGCATAAAATACAATAGAAATACAACAGTTTTTCCATCGTATAAAAGGAATAATTGCAAACAGTGTGAAAGTAATGGTCATTTCTGCGTTCCGGGCAACCTAGGCTTCACCTTACGGCGTTGTTCCACCAGATCGAATAGTTCGGGCCTAAGAATACAACACCAGAAGAATAAAATACAAAATAGATACAACAGCCTTTACACCGTATAAAACGAATAATTGCAACCTGTGTGAAGGTTATGGTCATATCTACGTTCCGGGCAACCTAGGCTTCACCCTAGAGCGCTGTTCCACCAGATCGAATAGTTAGGGCCTAAGAAGTGAACGCCAGAAGCATAAAATACGATATAAATACAACAGCTTTTCCATCGTATAAAACGAATAATTGCAGCCAGTGTGAAAGTTATGGTCATTTCTACATTCCGAGCAACCTAGGCTTCACTCTAGGGCGTTGCTCCAACAGATTGAATAGTTAGGGCCTTAGAAGTCAACGCCCGAAGCATAAAATGCAATAAAAATACAACAGCTTTTCCATCGTATAACAGGATTAATTGCAACCAGTTTGAAAGTGATGGTCATTTCTACGTTCCGGGCAACCTAGGCTTAACTCTAGGGCGTTGCTCCACCAGATCAAACAGTTAGGGCCTTAGAAGTCAACGCCCGAAGCATAAAATACAAAATAAATAGAACAGTTTTTCCATTGTATAAAACGAATAATTGCTACCAGTGTAAAAGTTATGGTCATTTCTACGTTCCGGGCAACCTAGGCTTCACCCTAGGGCGTTGTTCCACCAGATCGAATAGTTAGGGCCTAAGAAGTGAACGCCAGAAGCATGAAATACAAAATAAATACAACAGTTTTTCCATCGTATAAAACGAATAATTGCAGCCAGTGTGAAAGTTATGGTCATTTCTATATTCCGAGCAACCTAGGCTTCACTCTAGGGCGTTGCTGCAACAGATTGAATAGTTAGGGCCTTAGAAGTCAACGCCCGAAGCATAAAATACAATATAAATACAGCAGCTTTTCCATCCTATAAAAGGAATAATTGCAAACAGTGTGAAAGTAATGGTCATTTCTACGTTCCGGGCAACCTAGGCTTCACTCTACGGCGTTATTCCACCATATCGAATAGTTGGGGCCTAAGAAGTCAACACCAGAAGAATAAAATACAAAATAAATACAACAGCCTTTACACCGTATAAAACGGATAATTGCAACCTGTGTGAAGGTTATGGTCATATCTACGTTCCGGGCAACCTAGGCTTCACTGTAGGGCGTTGCTCCACCAGATCGAAGTGTTAGGGCCTAAGAAGTCAACGCCGGAAGCATAAAATACAATAGAGATACAACAGTTTTTCCATCGTAAAGAACGAATAATTGCAACCACTATAAAACTTATGGTAATTTCTACCTTCCGGGCAACCTAGGGTTCACCCTAGGACGTTGTTCCACCAGATCGAATAGTTTGGGCCTAAGAAGTGATCGCCAGAAGCATAAAATGCAATAAAAATACAACAGTTTTTCCATCGTATAACAGGATTAATTGCAACCAGTTTGAAAGTGATGGTCATTTCTACGTTCCGGGAAACCTAGGCTTCACTCTAGGGCGTTGATCCACTAGATCGAATAGCTAGGGCCTTAGAAGTCAACGCCAGAAGCATAAAATACGATATAAATACAACAGCTTTTCCATCGTATAAAAGGAATAATTGCAAACAGTGTGAAAGTAATGGTCATTTCTACGTTCCGGGCAACCTAGGCTTCACTCTAGAGCGCTGTTCCACCAGATCGAATAGTTAGGGCCTAAGAAGTGAACGCCAGAAGCATAAAATACGATATAAATACAACAGTTTTTCCATCGTATAACAGGATTAATTGCAACCAGTTTGAAAGTGATGGTCATTTCTACGTTCCGGGAAGCCTAGGCTTAACTCTTGGGCGTTGCTCCACCAGATCAAACAGTTAGGGCCTTAGAAGTCAACGCCCGAAGCATAAAATACAAAATAAAAAGAACAGTTTTTCCATTGTATAAAACGAATAATTGCTACCAGTGTAAATGTTATGGTCATTTCTACGTTCCAGGCAACCTAGGCTTCACCCTAGGGCGTTGTTCCACCAGATCGAATAGTTAGGGCCCAAGAAGTGAACTGCAGAAGCACAAAATACAATATAAATACAACAGTTTTTCCATCGTATAAAACGAATAATTGCAACCAGTGTGAAAGTTATGGTCATTTCTACATTCCGAGCCACCTAGGCTTCACTCTAGGGCGTTGCTCCTCCAGATCGAATAGTTGGGTCCTTAGAAGTCAACGCCAGAAGCATAAAATACGATATAAATACAGCAGCTTTTCCATCGTATAAAAGGAATAATTGCAAACAGTGTGAAAGTAATGGTCATTTCTACATTCCGAGCAACCTAGGCTTCACTCTAGGGCGTTGCTCCACCAGATCGAATAGTTAGGTCCTTAGAAGTCAACGCCAGAAGCATAAAATACGATATAAATACAGCAGCTTTTCCATCGTATAAAAGGAATAATTGCAACCAGTGTGAAAGTTATGGTCATTTCTACATTCCGAGCAACCTAGGCTTCACTCTAGGGCGTTGCTCCACCAGATCGAATAGTTAGGTCCTTAGAAGTCAACGCCAGAAGCATAAAATACGATATAAATACAGCAGCTTTTCCATCGTATAAAAGGAATAATTGCAAACAGTGTGAAAATAATGGTCATTTCTACGTTCCGGGCAACCTAGGCTTCACTCTACGGCGTTATTCCACCATATCGAATAGTTAGGGCCTAAGAAGTCAACACCAGAAGAATAAAATACAAAATAAATACAACAGCCTTTACACCGTATAAAACGAATAATTGCAACCTGTGTGAAGGTTATGGTCATATCTACGTTCCAGTCAACCTAGGCTTCACTGCCGGGCGTTGCTACACCAGATCGAAGAGTTAGGGCCTAAGAAGTCAACGCCCGAAGCATAAAATACAATAGAAATACAACAGTTTTTCCATCGTATAAAAGGAATAATTGCAAACAGTGTGAAAGTAATGGTCATTTCTGCGTTCCGGGCAACCTAGGCTTCACCTTACGGCGTTGTTCCACCAGATCGAATAGTTCGGGCCTAAGAATACAACACCAGAAGAATAAAATACAAAATAAATACAACAGCCTTTACACCGTATAAAACGAATAATTGCAACCTGTGTGAAGGTTATGGTCATATCTACGTTCCGGGCAACCTAGGCTTCACCCTAGGGCGTTGTTCCACCAGATCGAATAGTTAGGGCCTAAGAAGTGAACGCCAGAAGCATGAAATACAAAATAAATACAACAGTTTTTCCATCGTATAAAACGAATAATTGCAGCCAGTGTGAAAGTTATGGTCATTTCTATATTCCGAGCAACCTAGGCTTCACTCTAGGGCGTTGCTGCAACAGATTGAATAGTTAGGGCCTTAGAAGTCAACGCCCGAAGCATAAAATACAATATAAATACAGCAGCTTTTCCATCCTATAAAAGGAATAATTGCAAACAGTGTGAAAGTAATGGTCATTTCTACGTTCCGGGCAACCTAGGCTTCACTCTACGGCGTTACTCCACCATATCGAATAGTTGGGGCCTAAGAAGTCAACACCAGAAGAATAAAATACAAAATAAATACAACAGCCTTTACACCGTATAAAACGGATAATTGCAACCTGTGTGAAGGTTATGGTCATATCTACGTTCCGGGCAACCTAGGCTTCACTGTAGGGCGTTGCTCCACCAGATCGAAGTGTTAGGGCCTAAGAAGTCAACGCCGGAAGCATAAAATACAATAGAGATACAACAGTTTTTCCATCGTAAAGAACGAATAATTGCAACCACTATAAAACTTATGGTAATTTCTACCTTCCGGGCAACCTAGGGTTCACCCTAGGACGTTGTTCCACCAGATCGAATAGTTAGGGCCTAAGAAGTGAACGCCAGAAGCATAAAATGCAATAAAAATACAACAGTTTTTCCATCGTATAACAGGATTAATTGCAACCAGTTTGAAAGTGATGGTCATTTCTACGTTCCGGGAAACCTAGGCTTCACTCTAGGGCGTTGATCCACTAGATCGAATAGCTAGGGCCTTAGAAGTCAACGCCAGAAGCATAAAATACGATATAAATACAACAGCTTTTCCATCGTATAAAAGGAATAATTGCAAACAGTGTGAAAGTAATGGTCATTTCTACGTTCCGGGCAACCTAGGCTTCACTCTAGGGCGGTGCTCCACCATATCGAATAGCTACGGCCTTAGAAGCCTACGCCTGAAGCATAAAATACAATAGAAATACAACGGTCATTCATCGTATAACAGGAATAATTGCAACAAGCGTGAAAGTAATGATCATTTCGGCGTTTCGGGCATCCTAGACTTAACTCTGAGGCATTGCTCCACCAGATCGAATAGTTAGGGCCTAAGAAGTCAACGCCAGAAGCATAAAATACAATATAAATACAACAGTTTTTCCATTGTATAAAACGAATAATTGCTACCAGTGTAAAAGCTATGGTCATTTCTACGTTCCGGGCAACCTAGGCTTCACCGTAGGGCGTTGTTCCACCAGATCGAATAGTTAGGGCCTAAGAAGTGAACGCCAGAAGCATTAAATGCAATATAAATACAACAGTTTTTCCATAGTATAAAACGAATAATTGCAACCAGTGTGAAAGTTATGGTCATTTCTACATTCCGAACAACCTAGGCTTCACTCTAGGGCGTTGCTCCAACAGATTGAATAGTTAGGGCCTTAGAAGTCGACGCCCGAAGCATAAAATGCAATAAAAATACAACAGCTTTTCCATCGTATAACAGGATTAATTGCAACCAGTTTGAAAGTGATGGTCATTTCTACGTTCCGGGCAACCTAGGCTTCACTCTGGGGCGTTGCTCCACCAGATGAAACAGTTAGGGCCTTAGAAGTCAACGCCCGAAGCATAAAATACAAAATAAATAGAACAGTTTTTCCAATGTATAAAACGAATAATTGCTACCAGTGTAAAAGTTATGTTCATTTCTACGTTCCTGGCAACCTAGGCTTCACTCTAGGGCGGTGCTCCACCATATCGAATAGCTACGGACTTAGAAGCCTACGCCTGAAGCATAAAATACAATAAAAATGCAACGGTCTTTTCATCGTATAACAGGAATAATTGCAACAAGCGTGAAAGTAATGATCATTTCGGCGTTTCGGGCATCCTAGACTTAACTCTGAGGCATTGCTCCACCAGATCGAATAGTTAGGGCCTAAGAAGTCAACGCCAGAAGCATAAAATACAATATAAATACAACAGTTTTTCCATTCTATAAAACGAATCATTGCTACCAGTGTAAAAGTTATGGTCATTTCTACGTTCCGGGCAACCTAGGCTTCACCCTAGGGCGTTGTCCCACCAGATCGAATAGTTAGGGCCCAAGAAGTGAGCGGCAGAAGCATAAAATACAATTTAAATACAACAGTTTTTCCATCGTATAAAACGAATAATTGCAACCAGTGTGAAAGTTATGGTCATTTCTACATTCCGAGCAACCTAGGCTTCACTCTAGGGCGTTGCTCCACCAGATCGAATAGTTAGGTCCTTAGAAGTCAACGCCAGAGGCATAAAATACGATATAAATACAGCAGCTTTTCCATCGTATAAAAGGTATAATTGCAAACAGTGTGAAAGTAATGGTCATTTCTGCGTTCCGGGCAACCTAGGCTTCACTCTACGGCGTTGTTCCACCAGATCGAATAGCTCGGGCCTAAGAATTCAACACCAGAAGAATAAAATACAAAATAAATACAACAGCCTTTACACCGTATAAAACGAATAATTGCAACCTGTGTGAAGGTTATGGTCATATCTACGTTCCGGGCAACCTAGGCTTCACCCTAGAGCGCTGTTCCACCAGATCGAATAGTTAGGGCCTAAGAAGTGAACGCCAGAAGCATAAAATACGATTTAAATACAACAGCTTTTCCATCGTATAAAACGAATAATTGCAGCCAGTGTGAAAGTTATGGTCATTTCTACATTCCGAGCAACCTAGGCTTCACTCTAGGGCGTTGCTCCAACAGACTGAATAGTTAGGGCCTTAGAAGTCAACGCCCGAAGCATAAAATGCAATAAAAATACAACAGCTTTTCCATCGTATAACAGGATTAATTGCAACCAGTTTGAAAGTGATGGTCATTTCTACGTTCCGGGCAACCTAGGCTTAACTCTAGGGCGTTGCTCCACCAGATCAAACAGTTAGGGCCTTAGAAGTCAACGCCCGAAGCATAAAATACAAAATAAAGAGAACAGTTTTTCCATTGTATAAAACGAATAATTGCTACCAGTGTAAATGTTATGGTCATTTCTACGCTGCGGGCAACCTAGGCTTCATCCTAGGGCGTTGTTCCACCAGATCGAATAGTTAGGGCCCAAGAAGTGAACGGCAGAAGCATAAAATACAATATAAATAGAACAGCTTTTCCATCGTATAAAACGAATAATTGCAACCAGTGTGAAAGTTATGGTCATTTCTACATTCCGAGCAACCTAGGCTTCACTCTAGGGCGTTGCTCCACCAGATCGAATAGTTAGGTCCTTAGAAGTCAACGCCAGAAGCATAAAATACGATATAAATGCAGCAGCTTTTCCATCGTATAAAAGGAATAATTGCAAACAGTGTGAAAGTAATGGTCATTTCTACGTTCCGGGCAACCTAGGCTTCACTCTACGGCGTTATTCCACCATATCCAATAGTTAGGGCCTAAGAAGTCAACACCAGAAGAATAAAATACAAAATAAATACAACAGCCTTTACACAGTATAAATCGAATAATTGCAACCATTATGAAACTTATGGTAATTTCTCCTTCCGGGCAACCTAGGCTTCACCCTAGGACGTTGTTCCACCAGATCGAATAGTTAGGGCCTAAGAAGTGAACGCCAGAAGCATAAAATGCAATAAAAATACAACAGTTTTTCCATCGTATAACAGGATTAATTGCAACCAGTTTGAAAGTGATGGTCATTTCTACGTTCCGGGAAACCTAGGCTTAACTCTAGGGCGTTGCTCCACCAGATCAAACAGTTAGGGCCTTAGAAGTCAACGCCCGAAGCATAAAATACGATATAAATACAGCAGCTTTTCCATCGTATAAAAGGAATAATTGCAAACAGTGTGAAAGTAATGGTCATTTCTACATTCCGAGCAACCTAGGCTTCACTCTAGGGCGTTGCTCCACCAGATCGAATAGTTAGGTCCTTAGAAGTCAACGCCAGAAGCATAAAATACGATATAAATACAGCAGCTTTTCCATCGTATAAAAGGAATAATTGCAACCAGTGTGAAAGTTATGGTCATTTCTACATTCCGAGCAACCTAGGCTTCACTCTAGGGCGTTGTTCCACCAGATCGAATAGTTAGGGCCCAAGAAGTGAACTGCAGAAGCACAAAATACAATATAAATACAACAGTTTTTCCATCGTATAAAACGAATAATTGCAACCAGTGTGAAAGTTATGGTCATTTCTACGTTCCGGGCAACCTAGGCTTAACTCTAGGGCGTTGCTCCACCAGATCAAACAGTTAGGGCCTTAGAAGTCAACGCCCGAAGCATAAAATACAAAATAAATAGAACAGTTTTTCCATTGTATAAAACGAATAATTGCTACCAGTGTAAAAGTTATGGTCATTTCTACGTTCCGGGCAACCTAGGCTTCACCCTAGGGCGTTGTTCCACCAGATCGAATAGTTAGGGCCTAAGAAGTGAACGCCAGAAGCATGAAATACAAAATAAATACAACAGTTTTTCCATCGTATAAAACGAATAATTGCAGCCAGTGTGAAAGTTATGGTCATTTCTATATTCCGAGCAACCTAGGCTTCACTCTAGGGCGTTGCTGCAACAGATTGAATAGTTAGGGCCTTAGAAGTCAACGCCCGAAGCATAAAATACAATATAAATACAGCAGCTTTTCCATCCTATAAAAGGAATAATTGCAAACAGTGTGAAAGTAATGGTCATTTCTACGTTCCGGGCAACCTAGGCTTCACTCTACGGCGTTACTCCACCATATCGAATAGTTGGGGCCTAAGAAGTCAACACCAGAAGAATAAAATACAAAATAAATACAACAGCCTTTACACCGTATAAAACGGATAATTGCAACCTGTGTGAAGGTTATGGTCATATCTACGTTCCGGGCAACCTAGGCTTCACTGTAGGGCGTTGCTCCACCAGATCGAAGTGTTAGGGCCTAAGAAGTCAACGCCGGAAGCATAAAATACAATAGAGATACAACAGTTTTTCCATCGTAAAGAACGAATAATTGCAACCACTATAAAACTTATGGTAATTTCTACCTTCCGGGCAACCTAGGGTTCACCCTAGGACGTTGTTCCACCAGATCGAATAGTTAGGGCCTAAGAAGTGAACGCCAGAAGCATAAAATGCAATAAAAATACAACAGTTTTTCCATCGTATAACAGGATTAATTGCAACCAGTTTGAAAGTGATGGTCATTTCTACGTTCCGGGAAACCTAGGCTTCACTCTAGGGCGTTGATCCACTAGATCGAATAGCTAGGGCCTTAGAAGTCAACGCCAGAAGCATAAAATACGATATAAATACAACAGCTTTTCCATCGTATAAAAGGAATAATTGCAAACAGTGTGAAAGTAATGGTCATTTCTACGTTCCGGGCAACCTAGGCTTCACTCTAGGGCGGTGCTCCACCATATCGAATAGCTACGGCCTTAGAAGCCTACGCCTGAAGCATAAAATACAATAGAAATACAACGGTCATTCATCGTATAACAGGAATAATTGCAACAAGCGTGAAAGTAATGATCATTTCGGCGTTTCGGGCATCCTAGACTTAACTCTGAGGCATTGCTCCACCAGATCGAATAGTTAGGGCCTAAGAAGTCAACGCCAGAAGCATAAAATACAATATAAATACAACAGTTTTTCCATTGTATAAAACGAATAATTGCTACCAGTGTAAAAGCTATGGTCATTTCTATGTTCCGGGCAACCTAGGCTTCACCGTAGGGCGTTGTTCCACCAGATCGAATAGTTAGGGCCTAAGAAGTGAACGCCAGAAGCATTAAATGCAATATAAATACAACAGTTTTTCCATAGTATAAAACGAATAATTGCAACCAGTGTGAAAGTTATGGTCATTTCTACATTCCGAACAACCTAGGCTTCACTCTAGGGCGTTGCTCCAACAGATTGAATAGTTAGGGCCTTAGAAGTCGACGCCCGAAGCATAAAATGCAATAAAAATACAACAGCTTTTCCATCGTATAACAGGATTAATTGCAACCAGTTTGAAAGTGATGGTCATTTCTACGTTCCGGGCAACCTAGGCTTCACTCTGGGGCGTTGCTCCACCAGATGAAACAGTTAGGGCCTTAGAAGTCAACGCCCGAAGCATAAAATACAAAATAAATAGAACAGTTTTTCCAATGTATAAAACGAATAATTGCTACCAGTGTAAAAGTTATGTTCATTTCTACGTTCCGGGCAACCTAGGCTTCACTCTAGGGCGGTGCTCCACCATATCGAATAGCTACGGACTTAGAAGCCTACGCCTGAAGCATAAAATACAATAAAAATGCAACGGTCTTTTCATCGTATAACAGGAATAATTGCAACAAGCGTGAAAGTAATGATCATTTCGGCGTTTCGGGCATCCTAGACTTAACTCTGAGGCATTGCTCCACCAGATCGAATAGTTAGGGCCTAAGAAGTCAACGCCAGAAGCATAAAATACAATATAAATACAACAGTTTTTCCATTCTATAAAACGAATCATTGCTACCAGTGTAAAAGTTATGGTCATTTCTACGTTCCGGGCAACCTAGGCTTCACCCTAGGGCGTTGTCCCACCAGATCGAATAGTTAGGGCCCAAGAAGTGAGCGGCAGAAGCATAAAATACAATTTAAATACAACAGTTTTTCCATCGTATAAAACGAATAATTGCAACCAGTGTGAAAGTTATGGTCATTTCTACATTCCGAGCAACCTAGGCTTCACTCTAGGGCGTTGCTCCACCAGATCGAATAGTTAGGTCCTTAGAAGTCAACGCCAGAGGCATAAAATACGATATAAATACAACAGCTTTTCCATCGTATAAAAGGAATAATTGCAAACAGTGTGAAAGTAATGGTCATTTCTACGTTCCGGGCAACCTAGGCTTCACTCTAGGGCGGTGCTCCACCATATCGAATAGCTACGGCCTTAGAAGCCTACGCCTGAAGCATAAAATACAATAGAAATACAACGGTCATTCATCGTATAACAGGAATAATTGCAACAAGCGTGAAAGTAATGATCATTTCGGCGTTTCGGGCATCCTAGACTTAACTCTGAGGCATTGCTCCACCAGATCGAATAGTTAGGGCCTAAGAAGTCAACGCCAGAAGCATAAAATACAATATAAATACAACAGTTTTTCCATTGTATAAAACGAATAATTGCTACCAGTGTAAAAGCTATGGTCATTTCTATGTTCCGGGCAACCTAGGCTTCACCGTAGGGCGTTGTTCCACCAGATCGAATAGTTAGGGCCTAAGAAGTGAACGCCAGAAGCATTAAATGCAATATAAATACAACAGTTTTTCCATAGTATAAAACGAATAATTGCAACCAGTGTGAAAGTTATGGTCATTTCTACATTCCGAACAACCTAGGCTTCACTCTAGGGCGTTGCTCCAACAGATTGAATAGTTAGGGCCTTAGAAGTCGACGCCCGAAGCATAAAATGCAATAAAAATACAACAGCTTTTCCATCGTATAACAGGATTAATTGCAACCAGTTTGAAAGTGATGGTCATTTCTACGTTCCGGGCAACCTAGGCTTCACTCTGGGGCGTTGCTCCACCAGATGAAACAGTTAGGGCCTTAGAAGTCAACGCCCGAAGCATAAAATACAAAATAAATAGAACAGTTTTTCCAATGTATAAAACGAATAATTGCTACCAGTGTAAAAGTTATGTTCATTTCTACGTTCCGGGCAACCTAGGCTTCACTCTAGGGCGGTGCTCCACCATATCGAATAGCTACGGACTTAGAAGCCTACGCCTGAAGCATAAAATACAATAAAAATGCAACGGTCTTTTCATCGTATAACAGGAATAATTGCAACAAGCGTGAAAGTAATGATCATTTCGGCGTTTCGGGCATCCTAGACTTAACTCTGAGGCATTGCTCCACCAGATCGAATAGTTAGGGCCTAAGAAGTCAACGCCAGAAGCATAAAATACAATATAAATACAACAGTTTTTCCATTCTATAAAACGAATCATTGCTACCAGTGTAAAAGTTATGGTCATTTCTACGTTCCGGGCAACCTAGGCTTCACCCTAGGGCGTTGTCCCACCAGATCGAATAGTTAGGGCCCAAGAAGTGAGCGGCAGAAGCATAAAATACAATTTAAATACAACAGTTTTTCCATCGTATAAAACGAATAATTGCAACCAGTGTGAAAGTTATGGTCATTTCTACATTCCGAGCAACCTAGGCTTCACTCTAGGGCGTTGCTCCACCAGATCGAATAGTTAGGTCCTTAGAAGTCAACGCCAGAGGCATAAAATACGATATAAATACAGCAGCTTTTCCATCGTATAAAAGGTATAATTGCAAACAGTGTGAAAGTAATGGTCATTTCTGCGTTCCGGGCAACCTAGGCTTCACTCTACGGCGTTGTTCCACCAGATCGAATAGCTCGGGCCTAAGAATTCAACACCAGAAGAATAAAATACAAAATAAATACAACAGCCTTTACACCGTATAAAACGAATAATTGCAACCTGTGTGAAGGTTATGGTCATATCTACGTTCCGGGCAACCTAGGCTTCACCCTAGAGCGCTGTTCCACCAGATCGAATAGTTAGGGCCTAAGAAGTGAACGCCAGAAGCATAAAATACGATTTAAATACAACAGCTTTTCCATCGTATAAAACGAATAATTGCAGCCAGTGTGAAAGTTATGGTCATTTCTACATTCCGAGCAACCTAGGCTTCACTCTAGGGCGTTGCTCCAACAGACTGAATAGTTAGGGCCTTAGAAGTCAACGCCCGAAGCATAAAATGCAATAAAAATACAACAGCTTTTCCATCGTATAACAGGATTAATTGCAACCAGTTTGAAAGTGATGGTCATTTCTACGTTCCGGGCAACCTAGGCTTAACTCTAGGGCGTTGCTCCACCAGATCAAACAGTTAGGGCCTTAGAAGTCAACGCCCGAAGCATAAAATACAAAATAAAGAGAACAGTTTTTCCATTGTATAAAACGAATAATTGCTACCAGTGTAAATGTTATGGTCATTTCTACGCTGCGGGCAACCTAGGCTTCATCCTAGGGCGTTGTTCCACCAGATCGAATAGTTAGGGCCCAAGAAGTGAACGGCAGAAGCATAAAATACAATATAAATAGAACAGCTTTTCCATCGTATAAAACGAATAATTG
Organism: Calliopsis andreniformis; assembly: GCF_051401765.1. Classification (NCBI taxonomy): domain Eukaryota; kingdom Metazoa; phylum Arthropoda; class Insecta; order Hymenoptera; family Andrenidae; genus Calliopsis; species Calliopsis andreniformis. The sequence continues at coordinate 19,211,818 of NW_027480426.1, read as the reverse complement.
CAACCAGTGTGAAAGTTATGGTCATTTCTACATTCCGAGCAACCTAGGCTTCACTCTAGGGCGTTGCTCCACCAGATCGAATAGTTAGGTCCTTAGAAGTCAACGCCAGAAGCATAAAATACGATATAAATGCAGCAGCTTTTCCATCGTATAAAAGGAATAATTGCAAACAGTGTGAAAGTAATGGTCATTTCTACGTTCCGGGCAACCTAGGCTTCACTCTACGGCGTTATTCCACCATATCGAATAGTTAGGGCCTAAGAAGTCAACACCAGAAGAATAAAATACAAAATAAATACAACAGCCTTTACACAGTATAAATCGAATAATTGCAACCATTATGAAACTTATGGTAATTTCTCCTTCCGGGCAACCTAGGCTTCACCCTAGGACGTTGTTCCACCAGATCGAATAGTTAGGGCCTAAGAAGTGAACGCCAGAAGCATAAAATGCAATAAAAATACAACAGTTTTTCCATCGTATAACAGGATTAATTGCAACCAGTTTGAAAGTGATGGTCATTTCTACGTTCCGGGAAACCTAGGCTTAACTCTAGGGCGTTGCTCCACCAGATCAAACAGTTAGGGCCTTAGAAGTCAACGCCCGAAGCATAAAATACAAAATAAAAAGCACAGTTTTTCCATTGTATAAAACGAATAATTGCTACCAGTGTAAATGTTATGGTCATTTCTACGTTCCAGGCAACCTAGGCTTCACCCTAGGGCGTTGTTCCACCAGATCGAATAGTTAGGGCCCAAGAAGTGAACTGCAGAAGCACAAAATACAATATAAATACAACAGTTTTTCCATCGTATAAAACGAATAATTGCAACCAGTGTGAAAGTTATGGTCATTTCTACATTCCGAGCCACCTAGGCTTCACTCTAGGGCGTTGCTCCTCCAGATCGAATAGTTGGGTCCTTAGAAGTCAACGCCAGAAGCATAAAATACGATATAAATACAGCAGCTTTTCCATCGTATAAAAGGAATAATTGCAAACAGTGTGAAAGTAATGGTCATTTCTACATTCCGAGCAACCTAGGCTTCACTCTAGGGCGTTGCTCCACCAGATCGAATAGTTAGGTCCTTAGAAGTCAACGCCAGAAGCATAAAATACGATATAAATACAGCAGCTTTTCCATCGTATAAAAGGAATAATTGCAACCAGTGTGAAAGTTATGGTCATTTCTACATTCCGAGCAACCTAGGCTTCACTCTAGGGCGTTGCTCCACCAGATCGAATAGTTAGGTCCTTAGAAGTCAACGCCAGAAGCATAAAATACGATATAAATACAGCAGCTTTTCCATCGTATAAAAGGAATAATTGCAAACAGTGTGAAAATAATGGTCATTTCTACGTTCCGGGCAACCTAGGCTTCACTCTACGGCGTTATTCCACCATATCGAATAGTTAGGGCCTAAGAAGTCAACACCAGAAGAATAAAATACAAAATAAATACAACAGCCTTTACACCGTATAAAACGAATAATTGCAACCTGTGTGAAGGTTATGGTCATATCTACGTTCCAGTCAACCTAGGCTTCACTGCCGGGAGTTGCTACACCAGATCGAAGAGTTAGGGCCTAAGAAGTCAACGCCCGAAGCATAAAATACAATAGAAATACAACAGTTTTTCCATCGTATAAAAGGAATAATTGCAAACAGTGTGAAAGTAATGGTCATTTCTGCGTTCCGGGCAACCTAGGCTTCACCTTACGGCGTTGTTCCACCAGATCGAATAGTTCGGGCCTAAGAATACAACACCAGAAGAATAAAATACAAAATAAATACAACAGCCTTTACACCGTATAAAACGAATAATTGCAATCTGTGTGAAGGTTATGGTCATATCTACGTTCCGGGCAACCTAGGCTTCACCCTAGAGCGCTGTTCCACCAGATCGAATAGTTAGGGCCTAAGAAGTGAACGCCAGAAGCATAAAATACGATATAAATACAACAGCTTTTCCATCGTATAAAACGAATAATTGCAGCCAGTGTGAAAGTAATGGTCATTTCTACATTCCGAGCAACCTAGGCTTCACTCTAGGGCGTTGCTCCAACAGATTGAATAGTTAGGGCCTTAGAAGTCAACGCCCGAAGCATAAAATGCAATAAAAATACAACAGCTTTTCCATCGTATAACAGGATTAATTGCAACCAGTTTGAAAGTGATGGTCATTTCTACGTTCCGGGCAACCTAGGCTTAACTCTAGGTCGTTGCTCCACCAGATCAAACAGTTAGGGCCTTAGAAGTCAACGCCAGAAGCATGAAATACAAAATAAATACAACAGTTTTTCCATCGTATAAAACGAATAATTGCAGCCAGTGTGAAAGTTATGGTCATTTCTATATTCCGAGCAACCTAGGCTTCACTCTAGGGCGTTGCTGCAACAGATTGAATAGTTAGGGCCTTAGAAGTCAACGCCCGAAGCATAAAATGCAATAAAAATACAACAGTTTTTCCATTGTATAAAAGGAATAATTGCAAACAGTGTGAAAGTAATGGTCATTTCTGCGTTCCGGGCAACCTAGGCTTCACTCTACGGCGTTGTTCCACCAGATCGAATAGTTCGGGCCTAAGAATTCAACACCAGAAGAATAAAATACAAAATAAATACAACAGCCTTTACACCGTATAAAACGAATAATTGCAACCTGTGTGAAGGTTATGGTCATATCTACGTTCCGAGCAACCTAGGCTTCACTCTAGGGCGTTGCTCCACCAGATCGAATAGTTAGGTCCTTAGAAGTCAACGCCAGAAGCATAAAATACGATATAAATACAGCAGCTTTTCCATCGTATAAAAGGGATAATTGCAAACAGTGTGAAAGTAATGGTCATTTCTACGTTCCGGGCAACCTAGGCTTCACTCTACGGCGTTATTCCACCATATCGAATAGTTGGGGCCTAAGAAGTCAACACCAGAAGAACAAAATACAAAATAAATACAACAGCCTTTACACCGTATAAAACGAATAATTGCAAGCTGTGTGAAGGTTATGGTCATATCTACGTTCCGGGCAACCTAGGCTTAACTCTAGGGCGTTGCTCGACCAGATCAAACAGTTAGGGCCTTAGAAGTCAACGCCCGAAGCATAAAATACAAAATAAAAAGAGCAGTTTTTCCATTGTATAAAACGAATAATTGCTACCAGTGTAAATGTTATGGTCATTTCTACGCTCCGGGCAACCTAGGCTTCATCCTAGGGCGTTGTTCCACCATATCGAATAGTTAGGGCGTAAGAAGTGAACGGCAGAAGCATAAAATACAATATAAATAGAACAGCTTTTCCATCGTATAAAACGAAAAATTGCAACCAGTGTGAAAGTTATGGTCATTTCTACATTCCGAGCAACCTAGGCTTCACTCTAGGGCGTTGCTCCACCAGATCGAATAGTTAGGTCCTTAGAAGTCAACGCCAGAAGCATAAAATACGATATAAATGCAGCAGCTTTTCCATCGTATAAAAGGAATAATTGCAAACAGTGTGAAAGTAATGGTCATTTCTACGTTCCGGGCAACCTAGGCTTCACTCTACGGCGTTATTCCACCATATCGAATAGTTAGGGCCTAAGAAGTCGACACCAGAAGAATAAAATACAAAATAAATACAACAGCCTTTACACAGTATAAATCGAATAATTGCAACCATTATGAAACTTATGGTAATTTCTACCTTCCGGGCAACCTAGGCTTCACCCTAGGACGTTGTTCCACCAGATCGAATAGTTAGGGCCTAAGAAGTGAACGCCAGAAGCATAAAATGCAATAAAAATACAACAGTTTTTCCATCGTATAACAGGATTAATTGCAACCAGTTTGAAAGTGATGGTCATTTCTACGTTCCGGGAAACCTAGGCTTAACTCCAGGGCGTTGCTCCACCAGATCAAACAGTTAGGGCCTTAGAAGTCAAGGCCCGAAGCATAAAATACAAAATAAAAAGAACAGTTTTTCCATTGTATAAAACGAATAATTGCTACCAGTGTAAATGTTATGGTTATTTCTACGTTCCAGGCAACCTAGGCTTCACCCTAGGGCGTTGTTCCACCAGATCGAATAGTTAGGGACCAAGAAGTGAACTGCAGAAGCACAAAATACAATATAAACACAACAGTTTTTCCATCGTATAAAACGAATAATTGCAACCAGTGTGAAAGTTATGGTCATTTCTACATTCCGAGCCACCTAGGCTTCACTCTAGGGCGTTGCTCCTCCAGATCGAATAGTTGGGTCCTTAGAAGTCAACGCCAGAAGCATAAAATACGATATAAATACAGCAGCTTTTCCATCGTATAAAAGGAATAATTGCAAACAGTGTGAAAATAATGGTCATTTCTACGTTCCGGGCAACCTAGGCTTCACTCTACGGCGTTATTCCACCATATCGAATAGTTAGGGCCTAAGAAGTCAACACCAGAAGAATAAAATACAAAATAAATACAACAGCCTTTACACCGTATAAAACGAATAATTGCAACCTGTGTGAAGGTTATGGTCATATCTACGTTCCAGTCAACCTAGGCTTCACTGCCGGGCGTTGCTACACCAGATCGAAGAGTTAGGGCCTAAGAAGTCAACGCCCGAAGCATAAAATACAATAGAAATACAACAGTTTTTCCATCGTATAAAAGGAATAATTGCAAACAGTGTGAAAGTAATGGTCATTTCTGCGTTCCGGGCAACCTAGGCTTCACCTTACGGCGTTGTTCCACCAGATCGAATAGTTCGGGCCTAAGAATTCAACACCAGAAGAATAAAATACAAAATAAATACAACAGCCTTTCCACCGTATAAAACGAATAATTGCAACCTGTGTGAAGGTTATGGTCATATCTACGTTCCGGGCAACCTAGGCTTCACCCTAGAGCGCTGTTCCACCAGATCGAATAGTTAGGGCCTAAGAAGTGAACGCCAGAAGCATAAAATACGATATAAATACAACAGCTTTTCCATCGTATAAAACGAATAATTGCAGCCAGTGTGAAAGTTATGGTCATTTCTACATTCCGAGAATCCTAGGCTTCACTCTAGGGCGTTGCTCCAACAGATTGAATAGTTAGGGCCTTAGAAGTCAACGCCCGAAGCATAAAATGCAATAAAAATACAACAGCTTTTCCATCGTATAACAGGATTAATTGCAACCAGTTTGAAAGTGATGGTCATTTCTACGTTCCGGGCAACCTAGGCTTAACTCTAGGGCGTTGCTCCACCAGATCAAACAGTTAGGGCCTTAGAAGTCAACGCCCGAAGCATAAAATACAAAATAAAAAGAACAGTTTTTCCAGTGTATAAAACGAATAATTGCTACCAGTGTATATGTTATGGTCATTACTACGCTCCGGGCAACCTAGGCTTCATCCTAGGGCGTTGTTCCACCAGATCGAATAGTTAGGGCCCAAGAAGTGAACGGCAGAAGCATAAAATACAATATAAATACAACAGCTTTTCCATCGTATAAAACGAATAATTGCAACCAGTGTGAAAGTTATGGTCATTTCTACATTCCGAGCAACCTAGGCTTCACTCTAGGGCGTTGCTCCACCAGATCGAATAGTTAGGTCCTTAGAAGTCAACGCCAGAAGCATAAAATACGATATAAATGCAGCAGCTTTTCCATCGTATAAAAGGAATAATTGCAAACAGTGTGAAAGTAATGGTCATTTCTACGTTCCGGGCAACCTAGGCTTCACTCTACGGCGTTATTCCACCATATCGAATAGTTAGGGCCTAAGAAGTCAACACCAGAAGAACAAAATACAAAATAAATACAACAGCCTTTACACCGTATAAATCGAATAATTGCAACCATTATGAAACTTATGGTAATTTCTACCTTCCGGGCAACCTAGGCTTCACCCTAGGACGTTGTCCCACCAGATCGAATAGTTAGGGCGTAAGAAGTGAACGCCGGAAGCATAAAATGCAATAAAAATACAACAGTTTTTCCATCGTATAACAGGATTAATTGCAACCAGTTTGAAAGTGATGGTCATTTCTACGTTCCGGAAAACCTAGGCTTCACTCTAGGGCGTTGCTCCACCAGATCAAACAGTTAGGGCCTTAGAAGTCAACGCCCGAAGCAGAAAATACAAAATAAATAGAACAGTTTTTCCATTGTATAAAACGAATAATTGCTACCAGTGTAATAGTTATGGTCATTTCTACGTTCCGGGCAACCTAGGCTTCACTCTAGGGCGTTGCTCCACCAGATCGAATAGTTAGGTCCTTAGAAGTCAACGCCAGAAGCATAAAATACGATATAAATACAGCAGCTTTTCCATCGTATAAAGGGAATAATTGCAAACAGTGTGAAAGTAATGGTCATTTCTACGTTCCGGGCAACCTAGGCTTCACCCTAGGGCGTTGCTCCACGAGATCAAACAGTTAGGGCCTTAGAAGTCAACGCCCGAAGCATAAAATACAAAATAAAAAGAACAGTTTTTCAATTGTATAAAACGAATAATTGCTACCAGTGTAAATGTTATGGTCATTTCTACGTCCCGGGCAACCTAGGCTTCACCCTAGGGCGTTGTTCCACCAGATCGAAGGGTTAGGGCCCAAGAAGTGAACGCCAGAAGCATAAAATACAATATAAATACAACAGTTTTTCCATCGTACAAAACGAATAATTGCAACCAGTGTGAAAGTTATGGTCATTTCTACATTCCGAGCAACCTAGGCTTCACTCTAGGGCGTTGCTCCACCAGATCGAATAGTTAGGTCCTTAGAAGTCAACGCCAGAAGCATAAAATACGATATAAATACAGCAGCTTTTCCATCGTATAAAAGGAATAATTGCAAACAGTGTTAAAGTAATGGTCATTTCTACGTTCCGGGCAAGCTAGGCTTCACTCTACGGCGTTATTCCACCATATCGAATAGTTAGGGCCTAAGAAGTCAACACCAGAAGAATAAAATACAAAACAAATACAACAGCCTTTACACCGTATAAAACGAATAATTGCAACCCGTGTGAAGGTTATGGTCATATCTACGTTCCGGGCAACCTAGGCTTCACTGTCGGGCGTTGCTACACCAGATCGAAGAGTTAGGGCCTAAGAAGTCAACGCCCGAAGCATAAAATACAATAGAAATACAACAGTTTTTCCATCGTATAAAACGAATAATTGCAACCATTATGAAACTTATGGTCATTTCTACCTTCCGGGCAACCTAGGCTTCACCCTAGGACGTTGTTCCACCAGATCGAATAGTTAGGGCCTAAGAAGTGAACGCCAGAAGCATAAAATGCAATAAAAATACAACAGCTTTTCCATCGTATAACAGGATTAATTGCAACCAGTTTGAAAGTGATGGTCATTTCTACGTTCCGGGCAACCTAGGCTTCACTCTGGGGCGTTGCTCCACCAGTTGAAACAGTTAGGGCCTTAGAAGTCAACGCCCGAAGCATAAAATACAAAATAAATAGAACAGTTTTTCCAATGTATAAAACGAATAATTGCTACCAGTGTAAAAGTTATGGTCATTTCTACGTTCCGGGCAACCTAGGCTTCACCCTAGGGCGGTGCTCCACCATATCGAATAGCTACGGCCTTAGAAGCCTACGCCTGAAGCATAAAATACAATAAAAATACAACGGTCTTTTCATCGTATAACAGGAATAATTGCAACAAGCGTGAAAGTAATGATCATTTCGGCGTTTCGGGCATCCTAGACTTAACTCTGAGGCATTGCTCCACCAGATCGAATAGTTAGGGCCTAAGAAGTCAACGCCAGAAGCATAAAATACAATATAAATACAACAGTTTTTCCATTCTATAAAACGAATCATTGCTACCAGTGTAAATGTTATGGTCATTTCTACGTTCCGGGCAACCTAGGCTTCACCCTAGGGCGTTGTTCCACCAGATCGAATAGTTAGGGCCCAAGAAGTGAGCGGCAGAAGCATAAAATACAATTTAAATACAACAGTTTTTCCATACTATAAAACGAATAATTGCTACCAGTGTGAAAGTTATGGTCATTTCTACATTCCGAGCAACCTAGGCTTCACTCTAGGGCGTTGCTCCGCCAGATCGAATAGTTAGGTCCTTAGAAGTCAACGCCAGAAGCATAAAATACCATATGAATCCAGCAGCTTTTCCATCGTATAAAAGGAATAATTGCAAACAGTGTGAAAGTAATGGTCATTTCTACGTTCCGGGCAACCTAGGCTTCACTCTACGGCGTTATTCCACCATATCGAATAGTTGGGGCCTAAGAAGTCAACACCAGAAGAATAAAATACAAAATAAATACAACAGCCTTTACACCGTATAAAACGAATAATTGCAACCTGTGTGAAGGTTATGGTCATATCTACGTTCCGGGCAACCTAGGCTTCACTGTAGGGCGTTGCTCCACCAGATCGAAGTGTTAGGGCCTAAGAAGTCAACGCCCGAAGCATAAAATACAATAGAGATACAACAGTTTTTCCATCGTATAAAACGAATAATTGCAACCATTATGAAACTTATGGTAATTTCTGCCTTCCGGGCAACCTAGGCTTCACCCTAGGACGTTGTTCCACCAGATCGAATAGTTAGGGCCTAAGAAGTGAACGCCAGAAGCATAAAATGCAATAAAAATACAACAGTTTTTCCATCGTATAACAGGATTAATTGCAACCAGTTTGAAAGTGATGGTCATTTCTACGTTCCGGGAAACCTAGGCTTCACTCCAGGGCGTTGCTCCACTAGATCGAATAGCTAGGGCCTTAGAAGTCAACGCCAGAAGCATAAAATACGATATAAATACAACAGCTTTTCCATCGTATAAATGGAATAATTGCAAACAGTGTGAAAGTAATGGTCATTTCTACGTTCCGAGCTACCTAGGCTAAACTCTAGGGCGTTGCTCCACCAGATCGAATAGTTAGGTCCTTAGAAGTCAACGCCCGAAGCATAACATGCAATAAAAATACAACAGTTTTTCCATCGTATAACAGGATTAATTGCAACCAGTTTGAAAGTGATGGTCATTTCTACGTTCCGGGCAACCTAGGCTTCACTCTAGGGCGTTGCTCCACCAGATCAAACAGTTAGGGCCTTAGAAGTCAACGCCAGAAGCATAAAATACGATATAAATCCAGCAGCTTTTCCATCGTATAAAAGGAATAATTGCAAACAGTGTGAAAGCAATGGTCATTTCTACGTTCCGGGCAACCTAGGCTTCACTCTGGGGCGTTGCTCAACCAGATGAAACAGTTAGGGCCTTAGAAGTCAACGCCCGAAGCATAAAATGCAAAATAAATAGAACAGTTTTTCCAACGTATAAAACGAATAATTGCTACCAGTGTAAAAGTTATGTTCATTTCTACGTTCCGGGCAACCTAGGCTTCACTCTAGGGCGGTGTTCCGCCATATCGAATAGCTACGGCCTTAGAAGCCTACGCCTGAAGCATAAAATACAATAAAAAAAAAACGGTCTTTTCATCGTATAAAAGGAATAATTGCAACAAGCGTGAAAGTAATGATCATTTCGGCGTTTCGGGCATCCTAGACTTAACTCTGAGGCATTGCTCCACCAGATCGAATAGTTAGGGCCTAAGAAGTCAACGCCAGAAGCATAAAATACAATATAAATACAACAGTTTTTCCATTCTATAAAACGAATAATTGCTACCAGTGTAAATGTTATGGTCATTTCTACGTTCCGGGCAACCTAGGCTTCACCCTAGGGCGCTGTTCCACCAGATCGAATAGTTAGGGCCCAAGAAGTGAGCGGCAGAAGCATAAAATTCAATTTAAATACAACAGTTTTTCCGTCGTATAAAACGAATAATTGCAACCAGTGTGAAAGTTATGGTCATTTCTACATTCCGAGCAACCTAGGCTTCACTCTAGGGCGTTGCTCCACCAGATCGAATAGTTAGGTCCTTAGAAGTCAACGCCAGAAGCATAAAATACGATATAAATACAGCAGCTTTTCCATCGTATAAAAGGAATAATTGCAAACAGTGTGAAAGTAATGGTCATTTCTACGTTCCGGGCAACCTAGGCTTCACTCTACGGCGTTATTCCACCATATCGAATAGTTGGGGCCTAAGAAGTCAACACCAGAAGAATAAAATACAAAATAAATACAACAGCCTTTACACCGTATAAAACGAATAATTGCAACCTGTGTGAAGGTTATGGTCATATCTAACGTTCCGGGCAACCTAGGCTTCACTGTAGGGCGTTGCTGCACCAGATCGAAGTGTTAGGGCCTAAGAAGTCAACGCCCGAAGCATAAAATACAATAGAGATACAACAGTTTTTCCATCGTATAAAACGAATAATTGCAACCATTATGAAACTTATGGTCATTTCTACCTTCCGGGCAACCTAGGCTTCACCCTAGGACGTTGTTCCACCAGATCGAATAGTTAGGGCCTAAGAAGTGAACGCCAGAAGCATAAGATGCAATAAAAATACAACAGCTTTTCCATCGTATAACAGGATTAATTGCAACCAGTTTGAATTTGATGGTCATTTCTACGTTCCGGGCAACCTAGGCTTCACTCTGGGGCGTTGCTCCACCAGATGAAACGGTTAGGGCCTTAGAAGTCAACGCCCGAAGCATAAAATACAAAATAAATAGAACAGTTTTTCCAATGTATAAAACGAATAATTGCTACCAGTGTAAAAGTTATGGTCATTTCTACGTTCCGGGCAACCTAGGCTTCACCCTAGGGCGGTGCTCCACCATATCGAATAGCTACGGCCTTAGAAGCCTACGCCTGAAGCATAAAATCCAATAAAAATACAACGGTCCTTTCATCGTATAACAGGAATAATTGCAACAAGCGTGAGAGTAATGATCATTTCGGCGTTTCGGGCATCCTAGACTTAACTCTGAGGCATTGCTCCACCAGATCGAATAGTTAGGGCCTAAGAAGTCAACGCCAGAAGCATAAAATACAATATAAATACAACAGTTTTTCCATTCTATAAAACGAATAATTGCTACCAGTGTAAATGTTATGGTCATTTCTACGTTCCGGGCAACCTAGGCTTCACCCTAGGGCGTTGTTCCACCAGATCGAATAGTTAGGGCCCAAGAAGTGAGCGGCAGAAGCATAAAATTCAATTTAAATACAACAGTTTTTCCGTCGTATAAAACGAATAATTGCAACCAGTGTGAAAGTTATGGTCATTTCTACATTCCGAGCAACCTAGGCTTCACTCTAGGGCGTTGCTCCACCAGATCGAATAGTTAGGTCCTTAGAAGTCAACGCCAGAAGCATAAAATACGATATAAATACAGCAGCTTTTCCATCGTATAAAAGGAATAATTGCAAACAGTGTGAAAGTAATGGTCATTTCTACGTTCCGGGCAACCTAGGCTTCACTCTACGGCGTTATTCCACCATATCGAATAGTTGGGGCCTAAGAAGTCAACACCAGAAGAATAAAATACAAAATAAATACAACAGCCTTTACACCGTATAAAACGAATAATTGCAACCTGTGTGAAGGTTATGGTCATATCTAACGTTCCGGGCAACCTAGGCTTCACTGTAGGGCGTTGCTGCACCAGATCGAAGTGTTAGGGCCTAAGAAGTCAACGCCCGAAGCATAAAATGCAATAGAGATACAACAGTTTTTCCATCGTATAAAACGAATAATTGCAACCATTATGAAACTTATGGTCATTTCTACCTTCCGGGCAACCTAGGCTTCACCCTTGGACGTTATTCCACCATATCGAATAGTTAGGGCCTAAGAAGTCAACACCAGAAGAATAAAATACAAAACAAATACAACAGCCTTTACACCGTATAAAACGAATAATTGCAACCCGTGTGAAGGTTATGGTCATATCTACGTTCCGGGCAACCTAGGCTTCACTGTCGGGCGTTGCTACACCAGATCGAAGAGTTAGGGCCTAAGAAGTCAACGCCCGAAGCATAAAATACAATAGAAATACAACAGTTTTTCCATCATATAAAACGAATAATTGCAACCATTATGAAACTTATGGTCATTTCTACCTTCCGGGCAACCTAGGCTTCACCCTAGGACGTTGTTCCACCAGATCGAATAGTTAGGGCCTAAGAAGTGAACGCCAGAAGCATAAAATGCAATAAAAATACAACAGCTTTTCCATCGTATAACAGGATTAATTGCAACCAGTTTGAAAGTGATGGTCATTTCTACGTTCCGGGCAACTTAGGCTTCACTCTGGGGCGTTGCTCCACCAGTTGAAACAGTTAGGGCCTTAGAAGTCAACGCCCGAAGCATAAAATACAAAATAAATAGAACAGTTTTTCCAATGTATAAAACGAATAATTGCTACCAGTGTAAAAGTTATGGTCATTTCTACGTTCCGGGCAACCTAGGCTTCACCCTAGGGCGGTGCTCCACCATATCGAATAGCTACGGCCTTAGAAGCCTACGCCTGAAGCATAAAATACAATAAAAATACAACGGTCTTTTCATCGTATAACAGGAATAATTGCAACAAGCGTGAAAGTAATGATCATTTCGGCGTTTCGGGCATCCTAGACTTAACTCTGAGGCATTGCTCCACCAGATCGAATAGTTAGGGCCTAAGAAGTCAACGCCAGAAGCATAAAATACAATATAAATACAACAGTTTTTCCATTCTATAAAACGAATCATTGCTACCAGTGTAAATGTTATGGTCATTTCTACGTTCCGGGCAACCTAGGCTTCACCCTAGGGCGTTGTTCCACCAGATCGAATAGTTAGGGCCCAAGAAGTGAGCGGCAGAAGCATAAAATACAATTTAAATACAACAGTTTTTCCATACTATAAAACGAATAATTGCTACCAGTGTGAAAGTTATGGTCATTTCTACATTCCGAGCAACCTAGGCTTCACTCTAGGGCGTTGCTCCGCCAGATCGAATAGTTAGGTCCTTAGAAGTCAACGCCAGAAGCATAAAATACCATATGAATCCAGCAGCTTTTCCATCGTATAAAAGGAATAATTGCAAACAGTGTGAAAGTAATGGTCATTTCTACGTTCCGGGCAACCTAGGCTTCACTCTACGGCGTTATTCCACCATATCGAATAGTTGGGGCCTAAGAAGTCAACACCAGAAGAATAAAATACAAAATAAATACAACAGCCTTTACACCGTATAAAACGAATAATTGCAACCTGTGTGAAGGTTATGGTCATATCTACGTTCCGGGCAACCTAGGCTTCACTGTAGGGCGTTGCTCCACCAGATCGAAGTGTTAGGGCCTAAGAAGTCAACGCCCGAAGCATAAAATACAATAGAGATACAACAGTTTTTCCATCGTATAAAACGAATAATTGCAACCATTATGAAACTTATGGTAATTTCTGCCTTCCGGGCAACCTAGGCTTCACCCTAGGACGTTGTTCCACCAGATCGAATAGTTAGGGCCTAAGAAGTGAACGCCAGAAGCATAAAATGCAATAAAAATACAACAGTTTTTCCATCGTATAACAGGATTAATTGCAACCAGTTTGAAAGTGATGGTCATTTCTACGTTCCGGGAAACCTAGGCTTCACTCCAGGGCGTTGCTCCACTAGATCGAATAGCTAGGGCCTTAGAAGTCAACGCCAGAAGCATAAAATACGATATAAATACAACAGCTTTTCCATCGTATAAATGGAATAATTGCAAACAGTGTGAAAGTAATGGTCATTTCTACGTTCCGAGCTACCTAGGCTAAACTCTAGGGCGTTGCTCCACCAGATCGAATAGTTAGGTCCTTAGAAGTCAACGCCCGAAGCATAACATGCAATAAAAATACAACAGTTTTTCCATCGTATAACAGGATTAATTGCAACCAGTTTGAAAGTGATGGTCATTTCTACGTTCCGGGCAACCTAGGCTTCACTCTAGGGCGTTGCTCCACCAGATCAAACAGTTAGGGCCTTAGAAGTCAACGCCAGAAGCATAAAATACGATATAAATCCAGCAGCTTTTCCATCGTATAAAAGGAATAATTGCAAACAGTGTGAAAGCAATGGTCATTTCTACGTTCCGGGCAACCTAGGCTTCACTCTGGGGCGTTGCTCAACCAGATGAAACAGTTAGGGCCTTAGAAGTCAACGCCCGAAGCATAAAATGCAAAATAAATAGAACAGTTTTTCCAACGTATAAAACGAATAATTGCTACCAGTGTAAAAGTTATGTTCATTTCTACGTTCCGGGCAACCTAGGCTTCACTCTAGGGCGGTGTTCCGCCATATCGAATAGCTACGGCCTTAGAAGCCTACGCCTGAAGCATAAAATACAATAAAAAAAAAACGGTCTTTTCATCGTATAAAAGGAATAATTGCAACAAGCGTGAAAGTAATGATCATTTCGGCGTTTCGGGCATCCTAGACTTAACTCTGAGGCATTGCTCCACCAGATCGAATAGTTAGGGCCTAAGAAGTCAACGCCAGAAGCATAAAATACAATATAAATACAACAGTTTTTCCATTCTATAAAACGAATAATTGCTACCAGTGTAAATGTTATGGTCATTTCTACGTTCCGGGCAACCTAGGCTTCACCCTAGGGCGCTGTTCCACCAGATCGAATAGTTAGGGCCCAAGAAGTGAGCGGCAGAAGCATAAAATTCAATTTAAATACAACAGTTTTTCCGTCGTATAAAACGAATAATTGCAACCAGTGTGAAAGTTATGGTCATTTCTACATTCCGAGCAACCTAGGCTTCACTCTAGGGCGTTGCTCCACCAGATCGAATAGTTAGGTCCTTAGAAGTCAACGCCAGAAGCATAAAATACGATATAAATACAGCAGCTTTTCCATCGTATAAAAGGAATAATTGCAAACAGTGTGAAAGTAATGGTCATTTCTACGTTCCGGGCAACCTAGGCTTCACTCTACGGCGTTATTCCACCATATCGAATAGTTGGGGCCTAAGAAGTCAACACCAGAAGAATAAAATACAAAATAAATACAACAGCCTTTACACCGTATAAAACGAATAATTGCAACCTGTGTGAAGGTTATGGTCATATCTAACGTTCCGGGCAACCTAGGCTTCACTGTAGGGCGTTGCTGCACCAGATCGAAGTGTTAGGGCCTAAGAAGTCAACGCCCGAAGCATAAAATACAATAGAGATACAACAGTTTTTCCATCGTATAAAACGAATAATTGCAACCATTATGAAACTTATGGTCATTTCTACCTTCCGGGCAACCTAGGCTTCACCCTAGGACGTTGTTCCACCAGATCGAATAGTTAGGGCCTAAGAAGTGAACGCCAGAAGCATAAGATGCAATAAAAATACAACAGCTTTTCCATCGTATAACAGGATTAATTGCAACCAGTTTGAATTTGATGGTCATTTCTACGTTCCGGGCAACCTAGGCTTCACTCTGGGGCGTTGCTCCACCAGATGAAACGGTTAGGGCCTTAGAAGTCAACGCCCGAAGCATAAAATACAAAATAAATAGAACAGTTTTTCCAATGTATAAAACGAATAATTGCTACCAGTGTAAAAGTTATGGTCATTTCTACGTTCCGGGCAACCTAGGCTTCACCCTAGGGCGGTGCTCCACCATATCGAATAGCTACGGCCTTAGAAGCCTACGCCTGAAGCATAAAATCCAATAAAAATACAACGGTCCTTTCATCGTATAACAGGAATAATTGCAACAAGCGTGAGAGTAATGATCATTTCGGCGTTTCGGGCATCCTAGACTTAACTCTGAGGCATTGCTCCACCAGATCGAATAGTTAGGGCCTAAGAAGTCAACGCCAGAAGCATAAAATACAATATAAATACAACAGTTTTTCCATTCTATAAAACGAATAATTGCTACCAGTGTAAATGTTATGGTCATTTCTACGTTCCGGGCAACCTAGGCTTCACCCTAGGGCGTTGTTCCACCAGATCGAATAGTTAGGGCCCAAGAAGTGAGCGGCAGAAGCATAAAATTCAATTTAAATACAACAGTTTTTCCGTCGTATAAAACGAATAATTGCAACCAGTGTGAAAGTTATGGTCATTTCTACATTCCGAGCAACCTAGGCTTCACTCTAGGGCGTTGCTCCACCAGATCGAATAGTTAGGTCCTTAGAAGTCAACGCCAGAAGCATAAAATACGATATAAATACAGCAGCTTTTCCATCGTATAAAAGGAATAATTGCAAACAGTGTGAAAGTAATGGTCATTTCTACGTTCCGGGCAACCTAGGCTTCACTCTACGGCGTTATTCCACCATATCGAATAGTTGGGGCCTAAGAAGTCAACACCAGAAGAATAAAATACAAAATAAATACAACAGCCTTTACACCGTATAAAACGAATAATTGCAACCTGTGTGAAGGTTATGGTCATATCTAACGTTCCGGGCAACCTAGGCTTCACTGTAGGGCGTTGCTGCACCAGATCGAAGTGTTAGGGCCTAAGAAGTCAACGCCCGAAGCATAAAATGCAATAGAGATACAACAGTTTTTCCATCGTATAAAACGAATAATTGCAACCATTATGAAACTTATGGTCATTTCTACCTTCCGGGCAACCTAGGCTTCACCCTTGGACGTTATTCCACCATATCGAATAGTTAGGGCCTAAGAAGTCAACACCAGAAGAATAAAATACAATAGAAATACAACAGTTTTTCCATCATATAAAACGAATAATTGCAACCATTATGAAACTTATGGTCATTTCTACCTTCCGGGCAACCTAGGCTTCACCCTAGGACGTTGTTCCACCAGATCGAATAGTTAGGGCCTAAGAAGTGAACGCCAGAAGCATAAAATGCAATAAAAATACAACAGCTTTTACATCGTATAACAGGATTAATTGCAACCAGTTTGAAAGTGATGGTCATTTCTACGTTCCGGGCAACCTAGGCTTCACTCTGGGGCGTTGCTCCACCAGTTGAAACAGTTAGGGCCTTAGAAGTCAACGCCCGAAGCATAAAATACAAAATAAATAGAACAGTTTTTCCAATGTATAAAACGAATAATTGCTACCAGTGTAAAAGTTATGGTCATTTCTACGTTCCGGGCAACCTAGGCTTCACCCTAGGGCGGTGCTCCACCATATCGAATAGCTACGGCCTTAGAAGCCTACGCCTGAAGCATAAAATACAATAAAAATACAACGGTCTTTTCATCGTATAACAGGAATAATTGCAACAAGCGTGAAAGTAATGATCATTTCGGCGTTTCGGGCATCCTAGACTTAACTCTGAGGCATTGCTCCACCAGATCGAATAGTTAGGGCCTAAGAAGTCAACGCCAGAAGCATAAAATACAATATAAATACAACAGTTTTTCCATTCTATAAAACGAATCATTGCTACCAGTGTAAATGTTATGGTCATTTCTACGTTCCGGGCAACCTAGGCTTCACCCTAGGGCGTTGTTCCACCAGATCGAATAGTTAGGGCCCAAGAAGTGAGCGGCAGAAGCATAAAATACAATTTAAATACAACAGTTTTTCCATACTATAAAACGAATAATTGCTACCAGTGTGAAAGTTATGGTCATTTCTACATTCCGAGCAACCTAGGCTTCACTCTAGGGCGTTGCTCCGCCAGATCGAATAGTTAGGTCCTTAGAAGTCAACGCCAGAAGCATAAAATACCATATGAATCCAGCAGCTTTTCCATCGTATAAAAGGAATAATTGCAAACAGTGTGAAAGTAATGGTCATTTCTACGTTCCGGGCAACCTAGGCTTCACTCTACGGCGTTATTCCACCATATCGAATAGTTGGGGCCTAAGAAGTCAACACCAGAAGAATAAAATACAAAATAAATACAACAGCCTTTACACCGTATAAAACGAATAATTGCAACCTGTGTGAAGGTTATGGTCATATCTACGTTCCGGGCAACCTAGGCTTCACTGTAGGGCGTTGCTCCACCAGATCGAAGTGTTAGGGCCTAAGAAGTCAACGCCCGAAGCATAAAATACAATAGAGATACAACAGTTTTTCCATCGTATAAAACGAATAATTGCAACCATTATGAAACTTATGGTAATTTCTGCCTTCCGGGCAACCTAGGCTTCACCCTAGGACGTTGTTCCACCAGATCGAATAGTTAGGGCCTAAGAAGTGAACGCCAGAAGCATAAAATGCAATAAAAATACAACAGTTTTTCCATCGTATAACAGGATTAATTGCAACCAGTTTGAAAGTGATGGTCATTTCTACGTTCCGGGAAACCTAGGCTTCACTCCAGGGCGTTGCTCCACTAGATCGAATAGCTAGGGCCTTAGAAGTCAACGCCAGAAGCATAAAATACGATATAAATACAACAGCTTTTCCATCGTATAAATGGAATAATTGCAAACAGTGTGAAAGTAATGGTCATTTCTACGTTCCGAGCTACCTAGGCTAAACTCTAGGGCGTTGCTCCACCAGATCGAATAGTTAGGTCCTTAGAAGTCAACGCCCGAAGCATAACATGCAATAAAAATACAACAGTTTTTCCATCGTATAACAGGATTAATTGCAACCAGTTTGAAAGTGATGGTCATTTCTACGTTCCGGGCAACCTAGGCTTCACTCTAGGGCGTTGCTCCACCAGATCAAACAGTTAGGGCCTTAGAAGTCAACGCCAGAAGCATAAAATACGATATAAATCCAGCAGCTTTTCCATCGTATAAAAGGAATAATTGCAAACAGTGTGAAAGCAATGGTCATTTCTACGTTCCGGGCAACCTAGGCTTCACTCTGGGGCGTTGCTCAACCAGATGAAACAGTTAGGGCCTTAGAAGTCAACGCCCGAAGCATAAAATGCAAAATAAATAGAACAGTTTTTCCAACGTATAAAACGAATAATTGCTACCAGTGTAAAAGTTATGTTCATTTCTACGTTCCGGGCAACCTAGGCTTCACTCTAGGGCGGTGTTCCGCCATATCGAATAGCTACGGCCTTAGAAGCCTACGCCTGAAGCATAAAATACAATAAAAAAAAAACGGTCTTTTCATCGTATAAAAGGAATAATTGCAACAAGCGTGAAGGTAATGATCATTTCGGCGTTTCGGGCATCCTAGACTTAACTCTGAGGCATTGCTCCACCAGATCGAATAGTTAGGGCCTAAGAAGTCAACGCCAGAAGCATAAAATACAATATAAATACAACAGTTTTTCCATTCTATAAAACGAATAATTGCTACCAGTGTAAATGTTATGGTCATTTCTACGTTCCGGGCAACCTAGGCTTCACCCTAGGGCGCTGTTCCACCAGATCGAATAGTTAGGGCCCAAGAAGTGAGCGGCAGAAGCATAAAATTCAATTTAAATACAACAGTTTTTCCGTCGTATAAAACGAATAATTGCAACCAGTGTGAAAGTTATGGTCATTTCTACATTCCGAGCAACCTAGGCTTCACTCTAGGGCGTTGCTCCACCAGATCGAATAGTTAGGTCCTTAGAAGTCAACGCCAGAAGCATAAAATACGATATAAATACAGCAGCTTTTCCATCGTATAAAAGGAATAATTGCAAACAGTGTGAAAGTAATGGTCATTTCTACGTTCCGGGCAACCTAGGCTTCACTCTACGGCGTTATTCCACCATATCGAATAGTTGGGGCCTAAGAAGTCAACACCAGAAGAATAAAATACAAAATAAATACAACAGCCTTTACACCGTATAAAACGAATAATTGCAACCTGTGTGAAGGTTATGGTCATATCTAACGTTCCGGGCAACCTAGGCTTCACTGTAGGGCGTTGCTGCACCAGATCGAAGTGTTAGGGCCTAAGAAGTCAACGCCCGAAGCATAAAATACAATAGAGATACAACAGTTTTTCCATCGTATAAAACGAATAATTGCAACCATTATGAAACTTATGGTCATTTCTACCTTCCGGGCAACCTAGGCTTCACCCTAGGACGTTGTTCCACCAGATCGAATAGTTAGGGCCTAAGAAGTGAACGCCAGAAGCATAAGATGCAATAAAAATACAACAGCTTTTCCATCGTATAACAGGATTAATTGCAACCAGTTTGAATTTGATGGTCATTTCTACGTTCCGGGCAACCTAGGCTTCACTCTGGGGCGTTGCTCCACCAGATGAAACGGTTAGGGCCTTAGAAGTCAACGCCCGAAGCATAAAATACAAAATAAATAGAACAGTTTTTCCAATGTATAAAACGAATAATTGCTACCAGTGTAAAAGTTATGGTCATTTCTACGTTCCGGGCAACCTAGGCTTCACCCTAGGGCGGTGCTCCACCATATCGAATAGCTACGGCCTTAGAAGCCTACGCCTGAAGCATAAAATCCAATAAAAATACAACGGTCCTTTCATCGTATAACAGGAATAATTGCAACAAGCGTGAGAGTAATGATCATTTCGGCGTTTCGGGCATCCTAGACTTAACTCTGAGGCATTGCTCCACCAGATCGAATAGTTAGGGCCTAAGAAGTCAACGCCAGAAGCATAAAATACAATATAAATACAACAGTTTTTCCATTCTATAAAACGAATAATTGCTACCAGTGTAAATGTTATGGTCATTTCTACGTTCCGGGCAACCTAGGCTTCACCCTAGGGCGTTGTTCCACCAGATCGAATAGTTAGGGCCCAAGAAGTGAGCGGCAGAAGCATAAAATTCAATTTAAATACAACAGTTTTTCCGTCGTATAAAACGAATAATTGCAACCAGTGTGAAAGTTATGGTCATTTCTACATTCCGAGCAACCTAGGCTTCACTCTAGGGCGTTGCTCCACCAGATCGAATAGTTAGGTCCTTAGAAGTCAACGCCAGAAGCATAAAATACGATATAAATACAGCAGCTTTTCCATCGTATAAAAGGAATAATTGCAAACAGTGTGAAAGTAATGGTCATTTCTACGTTCCGGGCAACCTAGGCTTCACTCTACGGCGTTATTCCACCATATCGAATAGTTGGGGCCTAAGAAGTCAACACCAGAAGAATAAAATACAAAATAAATACAACAGCCTTTACACCGTATAAAACGAATAATTGCAACCTGTGTGAAGGTTATGGTCATATCTAACGTTCCGGGCAACCTAGGCTTCACTGTAGGGCGTTGCTGCACCAGATCGAAGTGTTAGGGCCTAAGAAGTCAACGCCCGAAGCATAAAATGCAATAGAGATACAACAGTTTTTCCATCGTATAAAACGAATAATTGCAACCATTATGAAACTTATGGTCATTTCTACCTTCCGGGCAACCTAGGCTTCACCCTTGGACGTTATTCCACCATATCGAATAGTTAGGGCCTAAGAAGTCAACACCAGAAGAATAAAATACAAAACAAATACAACAGCCTTTACACCGTATAAAACGAATAATTGCAACCCGTGTGAAGGTTATGGTCATATCTACGTTCCGGGCAACCTAGGCTTCACTGTCGGGCGTTGCTACACCAGATCGAAGAGTTAGGGCCTAAGAAGTCAACGCCCGAAGCATAAAATACAATAGAAATACAACAGTTTTTCCATCGTATAAAACGAATAATTGCAACCATTATGAAACTTATGGTCATTTCTACCTTCCGGGCAACCTAGGCTTCACCCTAGGACGTTGTTCCACCAGATCGAATAGTTAGGGCCTAAGAAGTGAACGCCAGAAGCATAAAATGCAATAAAAATACAACAGCTTTTCCATCGTATAACAGGATTAATTGCAACCAGTTTGAAAGTGATGGTCATTTCTACGTTCCGGGCAACCTAGGCTTCACTCTGGGGCGTTGCTCCACCAGTTGAAACAGTTAGGGCCTTAGAAGTCAACGCCCGAAGCATAAAATACAAAATAAATAGAACAGTTTTTCCAATGTATAAAACGAATAATTGCTACCAGTGTAAAAGTTATGGTCATTTCTACGTTCCGGGCAACCTAGGCTTCACCCTAGGGCGGTGCTCCACCATATCGAATAGCTACGGCCTTAGAAGCCTACGCCTGAAGCATAGAATACAATAAAAATACAACGGTCTTTTCATCGTATAACAGGAGTAATTGCAACAAGCGTGAAAGTAATGATCATTTCGGCGTTTCGGGCATCCTAGACTTAACTCTGAGGCATTGCTCCACCAGATCGAATAGTTAGGGCCTAAGAAGTCAACGCCAGAAGCATAAAATACAATATAAATACAACAGTTTTTCCATTCTATAAAACGAATCATTGCTACCAGTGTAAATGTTATGGTCATTTCTACGTTCCGGGCAACCTAGGCTTCACCCTAGGGCGTTGTTCCACCAGATCGAATAGTTAGGGCCCAAGAAGTGAGCGGCAGAAGCATAAAATACAATTTAAATACAACAGTTTTTCCATCGTATAAAACGAATAATTGCAACCAGTGTGAAAGTTATGGTCATTTCTACATTCCGAGCAACCTAGGCTTCACTCTAGGGCGTTGCTCCGCCAGATCGAATAGTTAGGTCCTTAGAAGTCAACGCCAGAAGCATAAAATACCATATAAATCCAGCAGCTTTTCCATCGTATAAAAGGAATAATTGCAAACAGTGTGAAAGTAATGGTCATTTCTACGTTCCGGGCAACCTAGGCTTCACTCTACGGCGTTATTCCACCATATCGAATAGTTGGGGCCTAAGAAGTCAACACCAGAAGAATAAAATACAAAACAAATACAACAGCCTTTACACCGTACAAAACGAATAATTGCAACCCGTGTGAAGGTTATGGTCATATCTACGTTCCGGGCAACCTAGGCTTCACTGTAGGGCGTTGCTCCACCAGATCGAAGTGTTAGGGCCTAAGAAGTCAACGCCCGAAGCATAAAATACAATAGAGATACAACAGTTTTTCAATCGTATAAAACGAATAATTGCAACCATTATGAAACTTATGGTAATTTCTGCCTTCCGGGCAACCTAGGCTTCACCCTAGGACGTTGTTCCACCAGATCGAATAGTTAGGGCCTAAGAAGTGAACGCCAGAAGCATAAAATGCAATAAAAATACAACAGTTTTTCCATCGTATAACAGGATTAATTGCAACCAGTTTGAAAGTGATGGTCATTTCTACGTTCCGGGAAACCTAGGCTTCACTCCAGGGCGTTGCTCCACTAGATCGAATAGCTAGGGCCTTAGAAGTCAACGCCAGAAGCATAAAATACGATATAAATACAACAGCTTTTCCATCGTATAAAAGGAATAATTGCAAACAGTGTGAAAGTAATGGTCATTTCTACGTTCCGAGCTACCTAGGCTAAACTCTAGGGCGTTGCTCCACCAGATCGAATAGTTAGGTCCTTAGAAGTCAACGCCCGAAGCATAACATGCAATAAAAATACAACAGTTTTTCCATCGTATAACAGGATTAATTGCAACCAGTTTGAGAGTGATAGTCATTTCTACGTTCCGGGCAACCTAGGCTTCACTCTAGGGCGTTGCTCCACCAGATCAAACAGTTAGGGCCTTAGAAGTCAACGCCAGAAGCATAAAATACGATATAAATCCAGCAGCTTTTCCATCGTATAAAAGGAATAATTGCAAACAGTGTGAAAGCAATGGTCATTTCTACGTTCCGGGCAACCTAGGCTTCACTCTGGGGCGTTGCTCAACCAGATGAAACAGTTAGGGCCTTAGAAGTCAACGCCCGAAGCATAAAATGCAAAATAAATAGAACAGTTTTTCCAACGTATAAAACGAATAATTGCTACCAGTGTAAAAGTTATGTTCATTTCTACGTTCCGGGCAACCTAGGCTTCACTCTAGGGCGGTGTTCCGCCATATCGAATAGCTACGGCCTTAGAAGCCTACGCCTGAAGCATAAAATACAATAAAAAAAAAACGGTCTTTTCATCGTATAAAAGGAATAATTGCAACAAGCGTGAAAGTAATGATCATTTCGGCGTTTCGGGCATCCTAGACTTAACTCTGAGGCATTGCTCCACCAGATCGAATAGTTAGGGCCTAAGAAGTCAACGCCAGAAGCATAAAATACAATATAAATACAACAGTTTTTCCATTCTATAAAACGAATAATTGCTACCAGTGTAAATGTTATGGTCATTTCTACGTTCCGGGCAACCTAGGCTTCACCCTAGGGCGCTGTTCCACCAGATCGAATAGTTAGGGCCCAAGAAGTGAGCGGCAGAAGCATAAAATTCAATTTAAATACAACAGTTTTTCCGTCGTATAAAACGAATAATTGCAACCAGTGTGAAAGTTATGGTCATTTCTACATTCCGAGCAACCTAGGCTTCACTCTAGGGCGTTGCTCCACCAGATCGAATAGTTAGGTCCTTAGAAGTCAACGCCAGAAGCATAAAATACGATATAAATACAGCAGCTTTTCCATCGTATAAAAGGAATAATTGCAAACAGTGTGAAAGTAATGGTCATTTCTACGTTCCGGGCAACCTAGGCTTCACTCTACGGCGTTATTCCACCATATCGAATAGTTGGGGCCTAAGAAGTCAACACCAGAAGAATAAAATACAAAATAAATACAACAGCCTTTACACCGTATAAAACGAATAATTGCAACCTGTGTGAAGGTTATGGTCATATCTAACGTTCCGGGCAACCTAGGCTTCACTGTAGGGCGTTGCTGCACCAGATCGAAGTGTTAGGGCCTAAGAAGTCAACGCCCGAAGCATAAAATACAATAGAGATACAACAGTTTTTCAATCGTATAAAACGAATAATTGCAACCATTATGAAACTTATGGTAATTTCTGCCTTCCGGGCAACCTAGGCTTCACCCTAGGACGTTGTTCCACCAGATCGAATAGTTAGGGCCTAAGAAGTGAACGCCAGAAGCATAAAATGCAATAAAAATACAACAGTTTTTCCATCGTATAACAGGATTAATTGCAACCAGTTTGAAAGTGATGGTCATTTCTACGTTCCGGGAAACCTAGGCTTCACTCCAGGGCGTTGCTCCACTAGATCGAATAGCTAGGGCCTTAGAAGTCAACGCCAGAAGCATAAAATACGATATAAATACAACAGCTTTTCCATCGTATAAAAGGAATAATTGCAAACAGTGTGAAAGTAATGGTCATTTCTACGTTCCGAGCTACCTAGGCTAAACTCTAGGGCGTTGCTCCACCAGATCGAATAGTTAGGTCCTTAGAAGTCAACGCCCGAAGCATAACATGCAATAAAAATACAACAGTTTTTCCATCGTATAACAGGATTAATTGCAACCAGTTTGAGAGTGATAGTCATTTCTACGTTCCGGGCAACCTAGGCTTCACTCTAGGGCGTTGCTCCACCAGATCAAACAGTTAGGGCCTTAGAAGTCAACGCCAGAAGCATAAAATACGATATAAATCCAGCAGCTTTTCCATCGTATAAAAGGAATAATTGCAAACAGTGTGAAAGCAATGGTCATTTCTACGTTCCGGGCAACCTAGGCTTCACTCTGGGGCGTTGCTCAACCAGATGAAACAGTTAGGGCCTTAGAAGTCAACGCCCGAAGCATAAAATGCAAAATAAATAGAACAGTTTTTCCAACGTATAAAACGAATAATTGCTACCAGTGTAAAAGTTATGTTCATTTCTACGTTCCGGGCAACCTAGGCTTCACTCTAGGGCGGTGTTCCGCCATATCGAATAGCTACGGCCTTAGAAGCCTACGCCTGAAGCATAAAATACAATAAAAAAAAAACGGTCTTTTCATCGTATAAAAGGAATAATTGCAACAAGCGTGAAAGTAATGATCATTTCGGCGTTTCGGGCATCCTAGACTTAACTCTGAGGCATTGCTCCACCAGATCGAATAGTTAGGGCCTAAGAAGTCAACGCCAGAAGCATAAAATACAATATAAATACAACAGTTTTTCCATTCTATAAAACGAATAATTGCTACCAGTGTAAATGTTATGGTCATTTCTACGTTCCGGGCAACCTAGGCTTCACCCTAGGGCGCTGTTCCACCAGATCGAATAGTTAGGGCCCAAGAAGTGAGCGGCAGAAGCATAAAATTCAATTTAAATACAACAGTTTTTCCGTCGTATAAAACGAATAATTGCAACCAGTGTGAAAGTTATGGTCATTTCTACATTCCGAGCAACCTAGGCTTCACTCTAGGGCGTTGCTCCACCAGATCGAATAGTTAGGTCCTTAGAAGTCAACGCCAGAAGCATAAAATACGATATAAATACAGCAGCTTTTCCATCGTATAAAAGGAATAATTGCAAACAGTGTGAAAGTAATGGTCATTTCTACGTTCCGGGCAACCTAGGCTTCACTCTACGGCGTTATTCCACCATATCGAATAGTTGGGGCCTAAGAAGTCAACACCAGAAGAATAAAATACAAAATAAATACAACAGCCTTTACACCGTATAAAACGAATAATTGCAACCTGTGTGAAGGTTATGGTCATATCTAACGTTCCGGGCAACCTAGGCTTCACTGTAGGGCGTTGCTGCACCAGATCGAAGTGTTAGGGCCTAAGAAGTCAACGCCCGAAGCATAAAATACAATAGAGATACAACAGTTTTTCCATCGTATTAAACGAATAATTGCAACCATTATGAAACTTATGGTCATTTCTACCTTCCGGGCAACCTAGGCTTCACCCTAGGACGTTGTTCCACCAGATCGAATAGTTAGGGCCTAAGAAGTGAACGCCAGAAGCATAAGATGCAATAAAAATACAACAGCTTTTCCATCGTATAACAGGATTAATTGCAACCAGTTTGAATTTGATGGTCATTTCTACGTTCCGGGCAACCTAGGCTTCACTCTGGGGCGTTGCTCCACCAGATGAAACGGTTAGGGCCTTAGAAGTCAACGCCCGAAGCATAAAATACAAAATAAATAGAACAGTTTTTCCAATGTATAAAACGAATAATTGCTACCAGTGTAAAAGTTATGGTCATTTCTACGTTCCGGGCAACCTAGGCTTCACCCTAGGGCGGTGCTCCACCATATCGAATAGCTACGGCCTTAGAAGCCTACGCCTGAAGCATAAAATCCAATAAAAATACAACGGTCCTTTCATCGTATAACAGGAATAATTGCAACAAGCGTGAGAGTAATGATCATTTCGGCGTTTCGGGCATCCTAGACTTAACTCTGAGGCATTGCTCCACCAGATCGAATAGTTAGGGCCTAAGAAGTCAACGCCAGAAGCATAAAATACAATATAAATACAACAGTTTTTCCATTCTATAAAACGAATAATTGCTACCAGTGTAAATGTTATGGTCATTTCTACGTTCCGGGCAACCTAGGCTTCACCCTAGGGCGTTGTTCCACCAGATCGAATAGTTAGGGCCCAAGAAGTGAGCGGCAGAAGCATAAAATTCAATTTAAATACAACAGTTTTTCCGTCGTATAAAACGAATAATTGCAACCAGTGTGAAAGTTATGGTCATTTCTACATTCCGAGCAACCTAGGCTTCACTCTAGGGCGTTGCTCCACCAGATCGAATAGTTAGGTCCTTAGAAGTCAACGCCAGAAGCATAAAATACGATATAAATACAGCAGCTTTTCCATCGTATAAAAGGAATAATTGCAAACAGTGTGAAAGTAATGGTCATTTCTACGTTCCGGGCAACCTAGGCTTCACTCTACGGCGTTATTCCACCATATCGAATAGTTGGGGCCTAAGAAGTCAACACCAGAAGAATAAAATACAAAATAAATACAACAGCCTTTACACCGTATAAAACGAATAATTGCAACCTGTGTGAAGGTTATGGTCATATCTAACGTTCCGGGCAACCTAGGCTTCACTGTAGGGCGTTGCTGCACCAGATCGAAGTGTTAGGGCCTAAGAAGTCAACGCCCGAAGCATAAAATGCAATAGAGATACAACAGTTTTTCCATCGTATAAAACGAATAATTGCAACCATTATGAAACTTATGGTCATTTCTACCTTCCGGGCAACCTAGGCTTCACCCTTGGACGTTGTTCCACCAGATCGAATAGTTAGGGCCTAAGAAGTGAACGCCAGAAGCATAAAATGCAATAAAAATACAACAGCTTTTCCATCGTATAACAGGATTAATTGCAACCAGTTTGAAAGTGATGGTCATTTCTACGTTCCGGGCAACCTAGGCTTCACTCTGGGGCGTTGCTCCACCAGATGAAACGGTTAGGGCCTTAGAAGTCAACGCCCGAAGCATAAAATACAAAATAAATAGAACAGTTTTTCCAATGTATAAAACGAATAATTGCTACCAGTGTAAAAGTTATGGTCATTTCTACGTTCCGGGCAACCTAGGCTTCACCCTAGGGCAGTGCTCCACCATATCGAATAGCTACGGCCTTAGAAGCCTACGCCTGAAGCATAAAATACGATATAAATACAGCAGCTTTTCCATCGTATAAAAGGGATAATTGCAAACAGTGTGAAAGTAATGGTCATTTCTACATTCCGAGCAACCTAGGCTTCACTCTAGGTCGTTGCTCCACCAGATCGAGTAGTTAGGTCCTTAGAAGTCAACGCCAGAAGCATAAAATACGATATAAATCCAGCAGCTTTTCCATCGTATAAAAGGAATAATTGCAAACAGTGTGAAAGTAATGGTCATTTCTACGTTCCGGGCAACCTAGGCTTCACTCTACGGCGTTATTCCACCATATCGAATAGTTGGGGCCTAAGAAGTCAACACCAGAAGAATAAAATACAAAATAAATACAACAGCCTTTACACCGTATAAAACGAATAATTGCAACCTGTGTGAAGGTTATGGTCATATCTACGTTCCGGGCAACCTAGGCTTCACTGTAGGACGTTGCTCCACCAGATCGAAGTGTTAGGGCCTAAGAAGTCAACGCCCGAAGCTTAAAATACAATAGAGATACAACAGTTTTTCCATCGTATAAAACGAATAATTGCAACCATTATGAAACTTATGCTAATTTCAACCTTCCGGGCAACCTAGGCTTCACCCTAGGACGTTGTCCCACCAGATCGAATAGTTAGGGCCTAAGAAGTGAACGCCAGAAGCATAAAATGCAATAAAAATACAACAGTTTTTCCATCGTATAACAGGATTAATTGCAACCAGTTTGAAGGTGATGGTCATTTCTACGATCCGGGAAACCTAGGCTTCACTCTAGGGCGTTGCTCCACTAGATCGAATAGCTAGGGCCTTAGAAGTCAACGCCAGAAGCATAAAATACGATATAAATACAACAGCTTTTCCATCGTATAAAAGGAATAATTGCAAACAGTGTGAAAGTAATGGTCATTTCTACGTTCCGGGCAACCTAGGCTTCACTCTAGGGCGGTGCTCCACCATATCGAATAGCTACGGCCTTAGAAGCCTACGCCTGAAGCATAAAATACAATAAAAATACAACGGTCATTCATCGTATAACAGGAATAATTGCAACAAGCGTGAGAGTAATGATCATTTCGGCGTTTCGGGCATCCTAGACTTAACTCTGAGGCATTGCTCCACCAGATCGAATAGTTAGGGCCTAAGAAGTCAACGCCAGAAGCATAAAATACAATATAAATACAACAGTTTTTCCATTCTATAAAACGAATAATTGCTACCAGTGTAAATGTTATGGTCATTTCTACGTTCCGGGCAACCTAGGCTTCACCCTAGGGCGTTGTTCCACCAGATCGAATAGTTAGGGCCCAAGAAGTGAGCGGCAGAAGCATAAAATTCAATTTAAATACAACAGTTTTTCCGTCGTATAAAACGAATAATTGCAACCAGTGTGAAAGTTATGGTCATTTCTACATTCCGAGCAACCTAGGCTTCACTCTAGGGCGTTGCTCCACCAGATCGAATAGTTAGGTCCTTAGAAGTCAACGCCAGAAGCATAAAATACGATATAAATACAGCAGCTTTTCCATCGTATAAAAGGAATAATTGCAAACAGTGTGAAAGTAATGGTCATTTCTACGTTCCGGGCAACCTAGGCTTCACTCTACGGCGTTATTCCACCATATCGAATAGTTGGGGCCTAAGAAGTCAACACCAGAAGAATAAAATACAAAATAAATACAACAGCCTTTACACCGTATAAAACGAATAATTGCAACCTGTGTGAAGGTTATGGTCATATCTAACGTTCCGGGCAACCTAGGCTTCACTGTAGGGCGTTGCTGCACCAGATGGAAGTGTTAGGGCCTAAGAAGTCAACGCCCGAAGCATAAAATGCAATAGAGATACAACAGTTTTTCCATCGTATAAAACGAATAATTGCAACCATTATGAAACTTATGGTCATTTCTACCTTCCGGGCAACCTAGGCTTCACCCTTGGACGTTGTTCCACCAGATCGCATAGTTAGGGCCTAAGAAGTGAACGCCAGAAGCATAAAATGCAATAAAAATACAACAGCTTTTCCATCGTATAACAGGATTAATTGCAACCAGTTTGAAAGTGATGGTCATTTCTACGTTCCGGGCAACCTAGGCTTCACTCTGGGGCGTTGCTCCACCAGATGAAACGGTTAGGGCCTTAGAAGTCAACGCCCGAAGCATAAAATACAAAATAAATAGAACAGTTTTTCCAATGTATAAAACGAATAATTGCTACCAGTGTAAAAGTTATGGTCATTTCTACGTTCCGGGCAACCTAGGCTTCACCCTAGGGCAGTGCTCCACCATATCGAATAGCTACGGCCTTAGAAGCCTACGCCTGAAGCATAAAATACGATATAAATACAGCAGCTTTTCCATCGTATAAAAGGGATAATTGCAAACAGTGTGAAAGTAATGGTCATTTCTACATTCCGAGCAACCTAGGCTTCACTCTAGGTCGTTGCTCCACCAGATCGAGTAGTTAGGTCCTTAGAAGTCAACGCCAGAAGCATAAAATACGATATAAATCCAGCAGCTTTTCCATCGTATAAAAGGAATAATTGCAAACAGTGTGAAAGTAATGGTCATTTCTACGTTCCGGGCAACCTAGGCTTCACTCTACGGCGTTATTCCACCATATCGAATAGTTGGGGCCTAAGAAGTCAACACCAGAAGAATAAAATACAAAATAAATACAACAGCCTTTACACCGTATAAAACGAATAATTGCAACCTGTGTGAAGGTTATGGTCATATCTACGTTCCGGGCAACCTAGGCTTCACTGTAGGACGTTGCTCCACCAGATCGAAGTGTTAGGGCCTAAGAAGTCAACGCCCGAAGCTTAAAATACAATAGAGATACAACAGTTTTTCCATCGTATAAAACGAATAATTGCAACCATTATGAAACTTATGCTAATTTCAACCTTCCGGGCAACCTAGGCTTCACCCTAGGACGTTGTCCCACCAGATCGAATAGTTAGGGCCTAAGAAGTGAACGCCAGAAGCATAAAATGCAATAAAAATACAACAGTTTTTCCATCGTATAACAGGATTAATTGCAACCAGTTTGAAAGTGATGGTCATTTCTACGTTCCGGGAAACCTAGGCTTCACTCTAGGGCGTTGCTCCACTAGATCGAATAGCTAGGGCCTTAGAAGTCAACGCCAGAAGCATAAAATACGATATAAATACAACAGCTTTTCCATCGTATAAAAGGAATAATTGCAAACAGTGTGAAAGTAATGGTCATTTCTACGTTCCGAGCTACCTAGGCTAAACTCTAGGGCGTTGCTCCACCAGATCGAATAGTTAGGTCCTTAGAAGTCAGCGCCCGAAGCACAAAATGCAAAATAAATAGAACAGTTTTTCCAATGTATAAAACGAATAATTGCTACCAGTGTAAAAGTTATGTTCATTTCTACGTTCCGAGCAACCTAGGCTTCACTCTAGGGCGGTGCTCCACCATATCGAATAGCTACGGCCTTAGAAGCCTACGCCTGAAGCATAAAATACAATAAAAAAAAGCGGTCTTTTCATCGTATAACAGGAATAATTGCAACAAGCGTGAAAGTAATTATCATTTCGGCGTTTCGGGCATCCTAGACTTAACTCTGAGGCATTGCTCCACCAGATCGAATAGTTAGGGCCTAAGATGTCAACGCCAGAAGCATAAAATACAATATAAATACAACAGTTTTTCCATACTATAAAACGAATAATTGCTACCAGTGTAAATGTTATGGTCATTTCTACATTCCGAGCAACCTAGGCTTCACTCTAGGGCGTTGCTCCACCAGATCGAATAGTTAGGTCCTTAGAAGTCAACGCCAGAAGCATAAAATACGATGTAAATACAGCAGCTTTTCCATCGTATAAAAGGAATAATTGCAAACAGTGTGAAAGTAATGGTCATTTCTACGTTCCAGGCAACCTAGGCTTCACTCTACGGCGTTATTCCACCATATCGAATAGTTGGGGCCTAAGAAGTCAACACCAGAAGAATAAAATACAAAATAAATACAACAGCCTTTACACCGTATAAAACGAATAATTGCAACCTGTGTGAAGGTTATGGTCATATCTATCGTTCCGGGCAACCTAGGCTTCACTGTAGGGCGTTGCTCCACCAGATCGAAGTGTTAGGGCCTAAGAAGTCAACGCCCGAAGCATAAAATACAATAGAGATACAACAGTTTTTCCATCGTATAAAACGAATAATTGCAACCATTATGAATCTTATGGTAATTTCTACCTTCCGGGCAACCTAGGCTTCACCCTAGGACGTTGTTCCACCAGATCGAATAGTTAGGGCCTAAGAAGTGAACGCCAGAAGCATAAAATGCAAGAAAAATACAACAGTTTTTCCATCGTATAACAGGATTAATTGCAACCAGTTTGAAGGTGATGGTCATTTCTACGATCCGGGAAACCTAGGCTTTACTCTAGGGCGTTGCTCCACTAGATCGAATAGCTAGGGCCTTAGAAGTCAACGCCAGAAGCATAAAATACGATATAAATACAACAGCTTTTCCATCGTATAAAAGGAATAATTGCAAACAGTGTGAAAGTAATGGTCATTTCTACGTTCCGGGCAACCTAGGCTTCACTCTAGGGCGGTGCTCCACCATATCGAATAGCTACGGCCTTAGAAGCCTACGCCTGAAGCATAAAATACAATAAAAATACAACGGTCATTCATCGTATAACAGGAATAATTGCAACAAGCGTGAAAGTAATGATCACTTCGGCGTTTCGGGCATCCTAGACTTAACTCTGAGGCATTGCTCCACCAGATCGAATAGTTAGGGCCTAAGAAGTCAACGCCAGAAGCATAAAATACAATATAAATACAACAGTTTTTCCATTGTATAAAACGAATAATTGCTACCAGTGTAAAAGTTATGGTCATTTCTACGTTCCGGGCAACCTAGGCTTCACTCTACGGCGTTATTCCACCATATCGAATAGTTGGGGCCTAAGAAGTCAACACCAAAAGAATAAAATACAAAATAAATACAACAGCCTTTACACCGTATACAACGAATAATTGCAACCTGTGTGAAGGTTATGGTCATATCTACGTTCCGGGCAACCTAGGCTTCACTGTAGGGCGTTGCTCCACCAGATCGAAGTGTTAGGGCCTAAGAAGTCAACGCCCGAAGCATAAAATACAATAGAAATACAACAGTTTTTCCATCGTATAAAACGAATAATTGCAACCATTATGAAACTTATGGTAATTTCTACCTTCCGGGTAACCTAGGCTTCACCCTAGGACGTTGTTCCACCAGATCGAATAGTTAGGGCCTAAGAAGTGAACGCCAGAAGCATAAAATGCAATAAAAATACAACAGTTTTTCCATCGTATAACAGGATTAATTGCAACCAGTTTGAAAGTGATGGTCATTTCTACGTTCCGGGAAACCTAGGCTTCACTCTAGGGCGTTGCTCCACCAGATCAAACAGTTAGGGCCTTAGAAGTCAACGCCCGAAGCATAAAATACAAAATAAATAGAACAGTTTTTCCATTGTATAAAACGAATAATTGCTACCAGTGTAATAGTTATGGTCATTTCTACGTTCCGGGCAACCTAGGCTTCACTCTAGGGCGGTGCTCCACCATATCGAATAGCTACGGCCTTAGAAGCCTACGCCTGAAGCATAAAATGCAATAAAAATACAACGGTCTTTTCATCGTATAACAGGAATAATTGCAACAAGCGTGAAAGTAATGATCATTTCGGCGTTTCGGGCATCCTAGACTTAACTCTGAGGCATTGCTCCACCAGATCGAATAGTTAGGGCCTATGAAGTCAACGCCAGAAGCATAAAATACAATATAAATACAACAGTTTTTTAATTGTATAAGACGAATAATTGCTACCAGTGTAAAAGTTATGGTCATTTCTACGTTCCGGGCAACCTAGGCTTCACTCTACGGCGTTATTCCACCATATCGAATAGTTGGGGCCTAAGAAGTCAACACCAAAAGAATAAAATACAAAATAAATACAACAGCCTTTACACCGTATACAACGAATAATTGCAACCTGTGTGAAGGTTATGGTCATATCTACGTTCCGGGCAACCTAGGCTTCACTGTAGGGCGTTGCTCCACCAGATCGAAGTGTTAGGGCCTAAGAAGTCAACGCCCGAAGCATAAAACACAATAGAAATACAACAGTTTTTCCATCGTATAAAACGAATAATTGCAACCATTATGAAACTTATGGTAATTTCTACCTTCCGGGCAACCTAGGCTTCACCCTAGGACGTTGTTCCACCAGATCGAATAGTTAGGGCCTAAGAAGTGAACGCCAGAAGCATAAAATGCAATAAAAATACAACAGTTTTTCCATCGTATAACAGGATTAATTGCAACCAGTTTGAAAGTGATGGTCATTTCTACGTTCCGGGAAACCTAGGCTTCACTCTAGGGCGTTGCTCCACCAGATCAAACAGTTAGGGCCTTAGAAGTCAACGCCCGAAGCATAAAATACAAAATAAATAGAACAGTTTTTCCATTGTATAAAACGAATAATTGCTACCAGTGTAATAGTTATGGTCATTTCTACGTTCCGGGCAACCTAGGCTTCACCCTAGGGCGTTGTTCCACCAGGTCTAATAGTTAGGGCCTAAGAAGTAAACGCCCGATGCATAAAATACAAAATAAATAGAACAGTTTTTCCATTGTGTAAAACGAATAATTGCTACCAGTGTAAAAGTTATAGTCATTTCTACGTTCCGGGCAACCTAGGCTTCACCCTAGGGCGTTGTTCCACCAGATCGAATAGTTAGGGATTGAGAAGTGAACGCCAGAAGCATAAAATACAAAATAAATACAACAATTTTTCCATCGTATAAAACGAATAATTGCAGCCAGTGTGAAAGTTATGGTCATTTCTACATTCCGAGCATCCTAGGCTTCACTCTAGGGCGTTGCTGCAACATATTGAATAGTTAGGGCCTTAGAAGTCAACGCCCGAAGCATAATATGCAATAAAAATTCAACAGTTTTTCCATCGTATAACAGGATTAATTGCAACCAGTTTGAAAGTGATGGTCATTTCTACGTTCCGGGAAACCTAGGCTTCACTCTAGGGCGTTGCTCCACCAGATCAAACAGTTAGGGCCTTAGAAGTCAACGCCCGAAGCATAAAATACAAAATAAATAGAACAGTTTTTCCATTGTATAAAACGAATAATTGCTACCAGTGTAATAGTTATGGTCATTTCTACGTTCCGGGCAACCTAGGCTTCACTCTAGGGCGGTGCTCCACCATATCGAATAGCTACGGCCTTAGAAGCCTACGCCTGAAGCATAAAATGCAATAAAAATACAACGGTCTTTTCATCGTATAACAGGAATAATTGCAACAAGCGTGAAAGTAATGATCATTTCGGCGTTTCGGGCATCCTAGACTTAACTCTGAGGCATTGCTCCACCAGATCGAATAGTTAGGGCCTATGAAGTCAACGCCAGAAGCATAAAATACAATATAAATACAACAGTTTTTTAATTGTATAAGACGAATAATTGCTACCAGTGTAAAAGTTATGGTCATTTCTACGTTCCGGGCAACCTAGGCTTCACTCTACGGCGTTATTCCACCATATCGAATAGTTGGGGCCTAAGAAGTCAACACCAAAAGAATAAAATACAAAATAAATACAACAGCCTTTACACCGTATACAACGAATAATTGCAACCTGTGTGAAGGTTATGGTCATATCTACGTTCCGGGCAACCTAGGCTTCACTGTAGGGCGTTGCTCCACCAGATCGAAGTGTTAGGGCCTAAGAAGTCAACGCCCGAAGCATAAAATACAATAGAAATACAACAGTTTTTCCATCGTATAAAACGAATAATTGCAACCATTATGAAACTTATGGTAATTTCTACCTTCCGGGCAACCTAGGCTTCACCCTAGGACGTTGTTCCACCAGCTCGAATAGTTAGGGCCTAAGAAGTGAACGCCAGAAGCATAAAATGCAAGAAAAATACAACAGTTTTTCCATCGTATAACAGGATTAATTGCAACCAGTTTGAAAGTGATGGTCATTTCTACGTTCCGGGAAACCTAGGCTTCACTCTAGGGCGTTGCTCCACCCGATCAAACAGTTAGGGCCTTAGAAGTCAACGCCCGAAGCATAAAATACAAAATAAATAGAACAGTTTTTCCATTGTATAAAACGAATAATTGCTACCAGTGTAATAGTTATGGTCATTTCTACCTTCCGGGCAACCTAGGCTTCACCCTAGGACGTTGTTCCACCAGCTCGAATAGTTAGGGCCTAAGAAGTCAACGCCCGAAGCATAAAATACAATAAAAATACAACGGTCATTCATCGTATAACAGGAATAATTGCAACAAGCGTGAAAGTAATGATCATTTCGGCGTTTCGGGCATCCTAGACTTAACTCTGAGGCATTGCTCCACCAGATCGAATAGTTAGGGCCTAAGAAGTCAACGCCAGAAGCATAAAATGCAATAAAAATACAACAGTTTTTCCATCGTATAACAGGATTAATTGCAACCAGTTTGAGAGTGATGGTCATTTCTACGTTCCGGGAAACCTAGGCTTCACTCTAGGGCGTTGCTCCACTAGACCGAATAGCTAGGGCCTTAGAAGTCAACGCCAGAAGCATAAAATACGATATAAATACAACAGCTTTTCCATCGTATAAAAGGAATAATTGCAAAGAGTGTGAAAGTAATGGTCATTTCTACGTTCCGGGCAATCTAGGCTTCACTCTAGGGCGGTGCTCCACCATATCGAATAGCTACGGCCTTAGAAGCCTACGCCTGAAGCATAAAATACAATAAAAATACAACGGTCATTCATCGTATAACAGGAATAATTGCAACAAGCGTGAAAGTAATGATCATATCGGCGTTTCGGGCATCCTAGACTTAACTCTGAGCCATTGCTCCACCAGATCGAATAGTTAGGGCCTATGAAGTCAACGCCAGAAGCATAAAATACAATATAAATACAACAGTTTTTAAATTGTATAAGACGAATAATTGCTACCAGTGTAAAAGTTATGGTCATTTCTACGTTCCGGGCAACCTAGGCTTCACCCTAGGGCGTTGTTCCACCAGGTCGAATAGTTAGGGCCTAAGAAGTAAACGCCAAAAGCATATAATACAATATAAATACAACAGTTTTTCCATCGTATAAAACGAATAATTGCAACCAGTGTGATAAGTTATGGTCATTTCTACATTCCGAGCAACCTAGGCTTCACTCTAGGGCGTTGCTCCAACAGATTGAATAGTTAGGGCCTTAGAAGTCAACGACCGAAGCATAAAATGCAACAAAAATACAACGGTTTTTCCATCGTATAACAGGATTAATTGCAACCAGTTTGAAAGTGATGGTCATTTCTACGTTCCGGGAAACCTAGGCTTCACTCTAGGGCGTTGCTCCACTAGATCGAATAGCTAGGGCCTTAGAAGTCAACGCCAGAAGCAAAAAATACGATATAAATACAACAGCTTTTCCATCGTATAAAAGGAATATTTGCAAACAGTGTGAAAGTAATGGTCATTTCTACGTTCCGGGCAACCTAGGCTTCACCCTAGGGCGTTGCTCCACCAGATGAAACAGTTAGGACCTTAGAAGTCAACGCCCGAAGCATAAAATACAAAATAAACAGAACAGTTTTTCCATTGTATAAAACGAATAATTGCTACCAGTGTAAAAGTTATAGTCATTTCTACGTTCCGGGCAACCTAGGCTTCACCCTAGGGCGTTGTTCCACCAGATCGAATAGTTAGGGCCTAAGAAGTGAACGCCAGAAGCATAAAATACGATATAAATACAGCAGCTTTTCCATCGTATAAAAGGAATAATTGCAAACAGTGTGAAAGTAATGGTCATTTCTACGTTCCGGGCAACCTAGGCTTCACTCTACGGCGTTATTCCACCATATCGAATAGTTGGGGCCTAAGAAGTCAACACCAGAAGAATAAAATACAAAATAAATACAACAGCCTTTACACCGTATAAAACGAATAATTGCAACCTGTGTGAAGGTTATGGTCATATCTACGTTCCGGGCAATCTAGGCTTCACTGTAGGGGGTTGCTCCACCAGATCGAAGTGTTAGGGCCAAAGAAGTCAACGCCGGAAGCATAAAATACAATAGAGATACAACAGTTTTTCCATCGTATAAAACGAATAATTGCAACCACTATAAAACTTATGGTAATTTCTACCTTCCGGGCAACCTAGGCTTCACCCTAGGACGTTGTTCCACCAGATCGAATAGTTAGGGCCTAAGAAGTGAACGCCAGAAGCATAAAATGCAATAAAAATACAACAGTTTTTCCATCGTATAACAGGATTAATTGCAACCAGTTTGAAAGTGATGGTCATTTCTATGTTCCGGGAAACCTAGGCTTCACTCTAGGGCGTTGCTCCACTAGATCGAATAGCTAGGGCCTTAGAAGTCAACGCCAGAAGCATAAAATACGATATAAATACAACAGCTTTTCCATCGTATAAAAGGAATAATTGCAAACAGTGTGAAAGTAATGGTCATTTCTACGTTCCGGGCAACCTAGGCTTCACTCTAGGGCGGTGCTCCACCATATCGAATAGCTACGGCCTTAGAAGCCTACGCCTGAAGCATAAAATATAATAAAAATACAACGGTCATTCATCGTATAACAGGAATAATTGCAACAAGCGTGAAAGTAATGATAATTTCGGCGTTTCGGGCATCCTAGACTTAACTCTGAGGCATTGCTCCACCAGATCGAATAGTTAGGGCCTAAGAAGTCAACGCCAGAAGCATAAAATACAATATAAATACAACAGTTTTTCCATTGTATAAAACGAATAATTGCTACCAGTGTAAAAGTTATGGTCATTTCTACGTTCCGGGCAACCTAGGCTTCACCGTAGGGCGTTGTTCCACCAGATCGAATAGTTAGGGCCTAAGAAGTGAACGCCAGAAGCATTAAATGCAATATAAATACAACAGTTTTTCCATCGTATAAAACGAATAATTGCAACCAGTGTGAAAGTTATGTTCATTTCTACGTTCCGGGCAAACTAGGCTTCACTCTAGGGCGGTGCTCCACCATATCGAATAGCTACGGCCTTAGAAGCCTACGCCTGAAGCATAAAATACAATAAAAATACAACGGTCTTTTCATCGTATAACAGGAATAATTGCAACAAGCGTGAAAGTAGTGATCATTTCGGCGTTTCGGGCATCCTAGACTTAACTCTGAGGCATTGCTCCACCAGATCGAATAGTTAGGGCCAAAGAAGTCAACGCCAGAAGCATAAAATACAATATAAATACAACAGTTTTTCCATTGTATAAAACGAATAATTGCTACCAGTGTAAAAGTTATGGTCATTTCTACGTTCCGGGCAACCTAGGCTTCACCCTAGGGCGTTGTTCCAGCAGATCGAATAGTTAGGGCCTTAGAAGTGAACGCCAGAAGCATTAAATGCAATATTAATACAACAGTTTTTCCATCGTATAAAACGAATAATTGCAACCAGTGTGAAAGTTATGGTCATTTCTACATTCCGAGCAACCTAGGCTTCACTCTAGGGCGTTGCTCCAACAGATTGAATAGTTAGGGCCTTAGAAGTCAACGCCCGAAGCATAAAATGCAATAAAAATACAACGGTTTTTCCATCGTATAACAGGATTAATTGCAACCAGTTTGAAAGTGATTGTAATTTCTACGTTCCGGGCAACCTAGGCTTCACTCTAGGGCGTTGCTCCACTAGATCGAATAGCTAGGGCCATAGAAGTCAACGCCAGAAGCATAAAATACGATATAAATACAACAGCTTTTCCATCGTATAAAAGGAATAATTGCAAACAGTGCGAAAGTAATGGTCATTTCTACGTTCCGGGCAACCTAGGCTTCACCCTAGGGCGTTGCTCCACCAGATTAAACAGTTAGGGCCTTAGAAGTCAACGCCCGAAGCATAAAATACAAAATAAATAGAACAGTTTTTCCATTGTATAAAACGAATAATTGCTACCAGTGTAAAAGTTATGGTCATTTCTACGTTCCGGGCAGCCTTGGCTTCACCCTAGGGCGTTGTTCCACCAGATCGAATAGTTAGGGCCTAAGAAGTGAACGCCAGAAGCATAAAATACAATATAAATACAACAGTTTTTCCATTGTATAAAACGAATAATTGCAACCAGTGTGAAAGCTATGGTCATTTATACATTCCGAGCAACCTAGGCTTCACTCTAGCGCGTAGCTCCAACAGATTGAATAGTCAGGGCATTAGAAGTGAACGCCCGAAGCATAAAATGCAATAAAAATACAACAGTTTTTCCTTCGTATAACAGGATTAATTGCAACCAGTTTGAAAGTGATGGTCCTTTCTACGTTCCGGGCAACCTAGGCTTCACTCTAGGGCGTTGCTCCACCAGATCGAATAGTTAGGTCCTTAGAAGTCAACGCCAGAAGCATAAAATACGATATAAATAAAAAAGCTTTTGCATCGTATAAAAGGAATAATTGCAAACAGTGTGAATGTAATTGTCATTTCTACGTTCCGGGCAACCTAGGCTTCACTCTAGGGCGTTGCTCCACCAGATCAAACAGTTAGGGCCTTAGAAGTCAACGCCCCAAGCATAAAATACAAAATAAATAGAACAGATTTTCCATTGTATAAAACGAATAATTGCTACCAGTGTAA
The DNA here is from genome assembly GCF_051401765.1 of Calliopsis andreniformis. Classification (NCBI taxonomy): domain Eukaryota; kingdom Metazoa; phylum Arthropoda; class Insecta; order Hymenoptera; family Andrenidae; genus Calliopsis; species Calliopsis andreniformis. Next base: position 19,170,965 of record NW_027480426.1, on the reverse strand, counting down.
AAGTTATGGTCATTTCTACGTTCCGGGCAACCTAGGCTTCACCCTAGGGCGTTGTTCCACCAGATCGAATAGTCAGGGCCTAAGAAGTGAACGCCAGAAGCATAAAATGCAATAAAAATACAACAGTCTTTCAATCCTATAACATCAATAATTGCAACCCGTGTGAACGTGATGGTCATTTGTACGTTCCAGGGAACCTAGGCTTCACTCTAGGGCGTTGCTCCACCAGATCGAATTGTTAGGGCCAAAGAAGTCAACGCCCGAAGCATAAAATACAAAATAAATAGAACAGTTTTTCCATTGTATAAAACGAATAATTGCTACCAGTGTAAAAGTTATGGTCATTTCTACGTTCCGGGCAACCTAGGCTTCATCCTAGGGCATTGTTCCATCAGATCGAGTAGTTAGGCCCTAAGAAGTGCACGCCAGAAGCATAAAATACAATATAAATACAATAGTTTTTCCATCGTAGAAAACGAATAATTGCAACCAGTGTCAAAGTTATGGTCATTTCTATATTCCGAGCAACCTAGGCTTCACTCTAGGGCGGTGCTCCACCATATCGAATAGCTACGGCCTTAGAAGCCTACGCCTGAAGCATAAAATACAATAAAAATACAACGGTCTTTTCATCGTATAAAACGAATAATTGCAACCAGTGTGAAAGTTATGGTTATTTCTACATTCCGAGCTACCTAGGCTAAACTCTAGGGCGTTGCTCCACCAGATCGAATAGTTAGGTCCTTAGAAGTCAACGCCCGAAGCATAAAATGCAATAAAAATACAACAGTTTTTCCATCGCATAACTGGATTAATTGCAACCAGTTTGAAAGTGGTGGTCATTTCTACGTTCCGGGCAACCTAGGCTTCACTCTAGGGCGTTGCTCCACCAGGTGAAACAGTTAGGGCCTTAGAAGTCAACGCCCGAAGCATAAAATACAAAATAAATAGAACAGTTTTTCCATTCTATAAAACGAATAATTGCTACCAGTGTAAATGTTATGGTCATTTCTACGTTCCGGGCAACCTAGGCTTCACCCTAGGGCGTTGTCCCACCAGATCGAATAGTTAGGGCCCAAGAAGTGAGCGGCAGAAGCATAAAATACAATTTAAATACAACAGTTTTTCCGTCGTATAAAACGAATAATTGCAACCAGTGTGAAAGTTATGGTCATTTCTACATTCCGAGCAACCTAGGCTTCACTCTAGGGCGTTGCTCCACCAGATCGAATAGTTAGGTCCTTAGAAGTCAACGCCAGAAGCATAAAATACGATATAAATACAGCAGCTTTTCCATCGTATAAAAGGGATAATTGCAAACAGTGTGAAAGTAATGGTCATTTCTACGTTCCGGGCAACCTAGGCTTCACTCTACGGCGTTATTCCACCATATCGAATAGTTGGGGCCTAAGAAGTCAACACCAGAAGAATAAAATACAAAATAAATACAACAGCCTTTACACCGTATAAAACGAATAATTGCAACCTGTGTGAAGGTTATGGTCATATCTACGTTCCGGGCAACCTAGGCTTCACTGTAGGGCGTTGCTCCACCAGATCGAAGTGTTAGGGCCTAAGAAGTCAACGCCGGAAGCATAAAATACAATAGAGATACAACAGTGTTTCCATCGTATAAAACGAATAATTGCAACCACTATAAAACTTATGGTAATTTCTACCTTCCGGGCAACCTAGGCTTCACCCTAGGGCGTTGTCCCACCAGATCGAATAGTTAGGGCCTAAGAAGTGAACGCCAGAAGCATAAAATGCAATAAAAATACAACAGTTTTTCCATCGTATAACAGGATTAATTGCAACCAGTTTGAAAGTGCTGGTCATTTCTACGTTCCGGGAAACCTAGGCTTCACTCTAGGGCGTTGCTCCACTATATCGAATAGCTAGGGCCTTAGAAGTCAACGCCAGAAGCATAAAATACGATATAAATACAACAGCTTTTCCATCGTATAAAAGGAATAATTGCAAACAGTGTGAAAGTAATGGTCATTTCTACGTTCCGGGCAACCTAGGCTTCACTCTAGGGCGGTGCTCCACCATATCGAATAGCTACGGCCTTAGAAGCCTACGCCTGAAGCATAAAATACAATAAAAATACAACGGCCATTCATCGTATAACAGGAATAATTGCAACAAGCGTGAAACTAATGATCATTTCGGCGTTTCGGGCATCCTAGACTTAACTCTGAGGCATTGCTCCACCAGATCGAATAGTTAGGGCCTAAGAAGTCAACGCCAGAAGCATAAAATACAATATAAATACAACAGTTTTTCCATTGTATAAAACGAATAATTGCTACCAGTGTAAAAGTTATGGTCATTTCTACGTTCCGGGCAACCTAGGCTTCACCGTAGGGCGTTGTTCCACCAGATCGAATAGTTAGGGCCTAAGAAGTGAACGCCAGAAGCATTAAATGCAATATAAATACAACAGTTTTTCCATCGTATAAAACGAATAATTGCAACCAGTGTGAAAGTTATGGTCATTTCTACATTCCGAGCAACCTAGGCTTCACTCTAGGGCGTTGCTCCAACAGATTGAATAGTTAGGGCCTTAGAAGTCGACGCCCGAAGCATAAAATGCAATAAAAATACAACAGCTTTTCCATCGTATAACAGGATTAATTGCAACCAGTTTGAAAGTGATGGTCATTTCTACGTTCCGGGCAACCTAGGCTTCACTCTGGGGCGTTGCTCCACCAGATGAAACAGTTAGGGCCTTAGAAGTCAACGCCCGAAGCATAAAATACAAAATAAATAGAACAGTTTTTCCAATGTATAAAACGAATAATTGCTACCAGTGTAAAAGTTATGTTCATTTCTACGTTCCGGGCAACCTAGGCTTCACTCTAGGGCGGTGCTCCACCATATCGAATAGCTACGGCCTTAGAAGCCTACGCCTGAAGCATAAAATACAATAAAAATACAACGGTCTTTTCATCGTATAACAGGAATAATTGCAACAAGCGTGAAAATAATGATCATTTCGGCGTTTCGGGCATCCTAGACTTAACTCTGAGGCATTGCTCCACCAGATCGAATCGTTAGGGCCTAAGAAGTCGACGCCAGAGGCATAAAATACAATATAAATACAACAGTTTTTCCATTCTATAAAACGAATAATTGCTACCAGTGTAAATGTTATGGTCATTTCTACGTTCCGGGCAACCTAGGCTTCACCCTAGGGCGTTGTCCCACCAGATCGAATAGTTAGGGCCCAAGAAGTGAGCGGCAGAAGCATAAAATACAATTTAAATACAACAGTTTTTCCATCGTATAAAACGAATAATTGCAACCAGTGTGAAAGTTATGGTCATTTCTACATTCCGAGCAACCTAGGCTTCACTCTAGGGCGTTATTCCACCATATCGAATAGTTGGGGCCTAAGAAGTCAACACCAGAAGAACAAAATACAAAATAAATACAACAGCCTTTACACCGTATAAAACGAATAATTGCTACCTGTGTGAAGGTTATGGTCATATCTACGTTCCGGGCAACCTAGGCTTCACTGTAGGGCGTTGCTCCACCAGATCGAAGTGTTAGGGCCTAAGAAGTCAACGCCCGAAGCATAAAATACAATAGAGATACAACAGTTTTTCCATCGTATAAAACGAATAATTGCAACCATTATGAATCTTATGGTAATTTCTACCTTCCGGGCAACCTAGGCTTCACCCTAGGACGTTGTTCCACCAGATCGAATAGTTAGGGCCTAAGAAGTGAACGCCAGAAGCATAAAATGCAATAAAAATACAACAGTTTTTCCATCGTATAACAGGATTAATTGCAACCAGTTTGAAGGTGATGGTCATTTCTACGATCCCGGAAACCTAGGCTTCACTCTAGGGCGTTGCTCCACTACATCGAATAGCTAGGGCCTTAGAAGTCAACGCCAGAAGCATAAAATACGATATAAATACAACAGCTTTTCCATCGTATAAAAGGAATAATTGCAAACAGTGTGAAAGTAATGGTCATTTCTACGTTCCGGGCAACCTAGGCTTCACTCTAGGGCGGTGCTCCACCATATCGAATAGCTACGGCCTTAGAAGCCTACGCCTGAAGCATAAAATACAATAAAAATACAACGGTCATTCATCGTATAACAGGAATAATTGCAACAAGCGTGAAAGTAATGATCACTTCGGCGTTTCGGGCATCCTAGACTTAACTCTGAGGCATTGCTCCACCAGATCGAATAGTTAGGGCCTAAGAAGTCAACGCCAGAAGCATAAAATACAATATAAATACAACAGTTTTTTAATTGTATAAGACGAATAATTGCTACCAGTGTAAAAGTTATGGTCATTTCTACGTTCCGGGCAACCTAGGCTTCACTCTACGGCGTTATTCCACCATATCGAATAGTTGGGGCCTAAGAAGTCAACACCAAAAGAATAAAATACAAAATAAATACAACAGCCTTTACACCGTATACAACGAATAATTGCAACCTGTGTGAAGGTTATGGTCATATCTACGTTCCGGGCAACCTAGGCTTCACTGTAGGGCGTTGCTCCACCAGATCGAAGTGTTAGGGCCTAAGAAGTCAACGCCCGAAGCATAAAACACAATAGAAATACAACAGTTTTTCCATCGTATAAAACGAATAATTGCAACCATTATGAAACTTATGGTAATTTCTACCTTCCGGGCAACCTAGGCTTCACCCTAGGACGTTGTTCCACCAGATCGAATAGTTAGGGCCTAAGAAGTGAGCGCCAGAAACATAAAATGCAATAAAAATACAACAGTTTTTCCATCGTATAACAGGATTAATTGCAACCAGTTTGAAAGTGATGGTCATTTCTACGTTCCGGGAAACCTAGGCTTCACTCTAGGGCGTTGCTCCACCAGATCAAACAGTTAGGGCCTTAGAAGTCAACGCCCGAAGCATAAAATACAAAATAAATAGAACAGTTTTTCCATTGTATAAAACGAATAATTGCTACCAGTGTAATAGTTATGGTCATTTCTACGTTCCGGGCAACCTAGGCTTCACTCTAGGGCGGTGCTCCACCATATCGAATAGCTACGGCCTTAGAAGCCTACGCCTGAAGCATAAAATGCAATAAAAATACAACGGTCTTTTCATCGTATAACAGGAATAATTGCAACAAGCGTGAAAGTAATGATCATTTCGGCGTTTCGGGCATCCTAGACTTAACTCTGAGGCATTGCTCCACCAGATCGAATAGTTAGGGCCTATGAAGTCAACGCCAGAAGCATAAAATACAATATAAATACAACTGTTTTTTAATTGTATAAGACGAATAATTGCTACCAGTGTAAAAGTTATGGTCATTTCTACGTTCCGGGCAACCTAGGCTTCACTCTGCGGCGTTATTCCACCATATCGAATAGTTGGGGCCTAAGAAGTCAACACCAAAAGAATAAAATACAAAATAAATACAACAGCCTTTACACCGTATACAACGAATAATTGCAACCTGTGTGAAGGTTATGGTCATATCTACGTTCCGGGCAACCTAGGCTTCACTGTAGGGCGTTGCTCCACCAGATCGAAGTGTTAGGGCCTAAGAAGTCAACGCCCGAAGCATAAAATACAATAGAAATACAACAGTTTTTCCATCGTATAAAACGAATAATTGCAACCATTATGAAACTTATGGTAATTTCTACCTTCCGGGCAACCTAGGCTTCACCCTAGGACGTTGTTCCACCAGCTCGAATAGTTAGGGCCTAAGAAGTGAACGCCAGAAGCATAAAATGCAAGAAAAATACAACAGTTTTTCCATCGTATAACAGGATTAATTGCAACCAGTTTGAAAGTGATGGTCATTTCTACGTTCCGGGAAACCTAGGCTTCACTCTAGGGCGTTGCTCCACCAGATCAAACAGTTAGGGCCTTAGAAGTCAACGCCCGAAGCATAAAATACAAAATAAATAGAACAGTTTTTCCATTGTATAAAACGAATAATTGCTACCAGTGTAATAGTTATGGTCATTTCTACGTTCCGGGCAACCTAGGCTTCAGCCTAGGGCGCTGTTCCACCAGGTCTAATAGTTAGGGCCTAAGAAGTAAACGCCAGAAGCATAAAATACGATATAAATACAACAGCTTTTCCATCGTATAAAAGGAATATTTGCAAACAGTGTGAAAGTAATGGTCATTTCTACGTTCCGGGCAACCTTGGCTTCACCCTAGGGCGTTGCTCCACCAGATGAAACAGTTAGGACCTTAGAAGTCAACGCCCGAAGCATAAAATACAAAATAAATAGAACAGTTTTTCCATTGTGTAAAACGAATAATTGCTACCAGTGTAAAAGTTATAGTCATTTCTACGTTCCGGGCAACCTAGGCTTCACCCTAGGGCGTTGTTCCACCAGATCGAATAGTTAGGGATTGAGAAGTGAACGCCAGAAGCATAAAATACAAAATAAATACAACAATTTTTCCATCGTATAAAACGAATAATTGCAGCCAGTGTGAAAGTTATGGTCATTTCTACATTCCGAGCATCCTAGGCTTCACTCTAGGGCGTTGCTGCAACATATTGAATAGTTAGGGCCTTAGAAGTCAACGCCCGAAGCATAATATGCAATTAAAATTCAACAGTTTTTCCATCGTATAACAGGATTAATTGCAACCAGTTTGAAAGTGATGGTCATTTCTACGTTCCGGGCAACCTAGGCTTCACTCTAGGGCGTTGCTACACCAGATCAAACAGTTAGGGCCTTAGAAGTCAACGCCCGAAGCATAAAATACAAAATAAATAGAACAGTTTTTCCATTGTATAAAACGAATAATTGGTACCAGTGTAAAAGTTATGGTCATTTCTAGATTCCGAGCAACCTAGGCTTCACTCTAGGGCGTTGCTCCACCAGATCGAATAGTTGGGGCCTAAGAAGTGAACGCCAGAAGCATAAAATGCAATAAAAATACAACAGTTTTTCCGTCGTATAACAGGATTAATTGCAACCAGTTTGAAAGTGATGGTCATTTCTACGTTCCAGGAAACCTAGGCTTCACTCTAGGGCGTTGCTCCACTAGATCGAATAGCTAGGGCCTTAGAAGTCAACGCCAGAAGCATAAAATACGATATAAATACATCAGCTTTTCCATCGTATAAGAGGAATAATTGCAAACAGTGTGAAAGTAATGGTCATTTCTACGTTCCGGGAAACCTAGGCTTCACTCTAGGGCGGTGCTCCACCATATCGAATAGCTACGGCCTTAGAAGCCTACGCCTGAAGCATAAAATACAATAAAAATACAACGGTCTTTTCATCGTATAAAACGAATAATTGCAACCAGTGTGAAAGTTATGGTTATTTCTACATTCCGAGCTACCTAGGCTAAACTCTAGGGCGTTGCTCCACCAGATCGAATAGTTAGGTCCTTAGAAGTCAACGCCCGAAGCATAAAATGCAATAAAAATACAACAGTTTTTCCATCGTATAACAGGATTAATTGCAACCAGTTTGAAAGTGATGGTCATTTCTACGTTCCGGGCAACCTAGGCTTCACTCTAGGGCGTTGCGCCACCAGATCAAACAGTTAGGGCCTTAGAAGTCAACGCCCGAAGCATAAAATACAAAATAAAAAGAACAGTTTTTCCATTGTATAAAACGAATAATTGCTACCAGTGTAAATGTTATGGTCATTTCTACGTCCCGGGCAACCTAGGCTTCACCCTAGGGCGTTGTTCCACCAGATCGAATAGTTAGGGCCCAAGAAGTGAGCGGCAGAAGCATAAAATACAATTTAAATACAACAGTTTTTCCATCGTATAAAACGAATAATTGCAACCAGTGTGAAAGTTATGGTCATTTCTAGATTCCGAGCAACCTAGGCTTCACTCTAGGGCATTGCTCCACCAGATCGAATAGTTAGGTCCTTAGAAGTCAACGCCAGAAGCATAAAATACGATATAAATACAGCAGCTCTTCCATCGTATAAAAGGAATAATTGCAAACAGTGTGAAAGTAATGGTCATTTCTACGTTCCGGGCAACCTAGGCTTCACTCTACGGCGTTATTCCACCATATCGAATAGTTGGGGCCTAAGAAGTCAACACCAGAAGAATAAAATACAAAATAAATACAACAGCCTTTACACCGTATAAAACGAATAATTGCAACCTGTGTGAAGGTTATGGTCTTATCTAACGTTCCGGGCAACCTAGGCTTCACTGTAGGGCGTTGCTCCACCAGATCGAAGTGTTAGGGCCTAAGAAGTCAACGCCCGAAGCATAAAATACAATAGAGATACAACAGTTTTTCCATCGTATAAAACGAATAATTGCATCCATTATGAAACTTATGGTAATTTCTACCTTCCGGGCAACCTAGGCTTCACCCTAGGACGTTGTTCCACCAGATCGAATTGTTAGGGCCTAAGAAGTGTACGCCAGAAGCATAAAATGCAATAAAAATACAACAGTTTTTCCATCGTATAACAGGATTAATTGCAACCAGTTTGAAAGTGATGGTCATTTCTACGTTCCGGGCAACCTAGGCTTCACTCTGGGGCGTTGCTCCACCAGATGAAACAGTTAGGGCCTTAGAAGTCAACGCCCGAAGCATAAAATACAAAATAAATAGAACAGTTTTTCCAATGTATAAAACGAATAATTGCTACCAGTGTAAAAGTTATGTTCATTTCTACGTTCCGGGCAACCTAGGCTTCACTCTAGGGCGGTGCTCCACCATATCGAATAGCTACGACCTTAGAAGCCTACGCCTGAAGCATAAAATACAATAAAAAAAAACGGTCTTTTCATCGTATAACAGGAATAATTGCAACAAGCGTGAAAGTAATGATCATTTCGGCGTTTCGGGCATCCTAGACTTAACTCTGAGGCATTGCTCCACCAGATCGAATAGTTAGGGCCTAAGAAGTCAATGCCAGAAACATAAAATACAATATAAATACAACAGTTTTTCCATCGTATAACAGGATTAATTGCAACCAGTTTGAAAGTGATGGTCATTTCTACGTTCCGGGAAACCTAGGCTTCACTCTAGGGCGTTGCTCCACTAGATCGAATAGCTAGGGCCTTAGAAGTCAACGCCAGAAGCATAAAATACGATATAAATACAACAGCTTTTCCATCGTATAAAAGGAATAATTGCAAACAGTGTGAAAGTAATGGTCATTTCTACGTTCCGGGCAACCTAGGCTTCACTCTAGGGCGGTGCTCCACCATATCGAATAGCTACGGTCTTAGAAGCCTACGCCTGAAGCATAAAATACAATAAAAATACAACGGTCATTCATCGTATAACAGGAATAATTGCAACAAGCGTGAAAGTAATGATCATTTCGGCGTTTCGGGCATCCTAGACTTAACTCTGAGGCATTGCTCCACCAGATCGAATAGTTAGGGCCTAAGAAGTCAACGCCAGAAGCATAAAATACAATATAAATACAACAGTTTTTCCATTGTATAAAACGAATAATTGCTACCAGTGTAAAAGTTATGGTCATTTCTACGTTCCGGGCAACCTAGGCTTCACTCTACGGCGTTATTCCACCATATCGAATAGTTGGGGCCTAAGAAGTCAACACCAGAAGAATAAAATACAAAATAAATACAACAGCCTTTACACCGTATACAACGAATAATTGCAACCTGTGTGAAGGTTATGGTCATATCTACGTTCCGGGCAACCTAGGCTTCACTGTAGGGCGTTGCTCCACCAGATCGAAGTGTTAGGGCCTAAGAAGTCAACGCCCGAAGCATAAAATACAATAGAAATACAACAGTTTTTCCATCGTATAAAACGAATAATTGCAACCATTATGAAACTTATGGTAATTTCTACCTTCCGGGCAACCTAGGCTTCACCCTAGGACGTTGTTCCACCAGATCGAATAGTTAGGGCCTAAGAAGTGAACGACGGAAGCATAAAATGCAATAAAAATACAACAGTTTTTCCATCGTATAACAGGATTAATTGCAACCAGTTTGAAAGTGCTGGTCATTTCTACGTTCCGGGAAACCTAGGCTTCACTCTAGAGCGTTGTTCCACCAGATCAAACAGTTAGGGCCTTAGAAGTCAACGCCCGAAGCATAAAATACAAAATAAGTAGAACAGTTTTTCCAATGTATAAAACGAATAATTGCTACCAGTGTAAAAGTTATGTTCATTTCTACGTTCCGGGCAACCTAGGCTTCACTCTAGGGCGGTGCTCCACCATATCGAATAGCTACGGCCTTAGAAGCCTACGCCTGAAGCATAAAATACAATAAAAAAAAACGGTCTTTTCATTGTATAACAGGAATAATTGCAACAAGCGTGAAAGTAATGATTATTTCGGCGTTTCGGGCATCCTAGACTTAACTCTGAGGCATTGCTCCACCAGATCGAATAGTTAGGGCCTAGGAAGTCAACGCCAGAAGCATAAAATACAATATAAATACAACAGTTTCTCCATTCTATAAAACGAATAATTGCTACCAGTGTAAATGTTATGGTCATTTCTACGTTCCGGGCAACCTAGGCTTCACCCTAGGGCGTTGTTCCACCAGATCGAATAGTTAGGGCCCAAGAAGTGAGCGGCAGAAGCATAAAATTCGATTTAAATACAACAGTTTTTTCGCCGTATAAAACGAATAATTGCAACCAGTGTGAAAGTTATGGTCATTTCTACATTCCGAGCAACCTAGGCTTCACTCTACGGCGTTGCTCCACCAGATCGAATAGTTAGGTCCTTAGAAGTCAACGCCAGAAGCATAAAATACGATATAAATACAGCAGCTTTTCCATCGTACAAAAGGAATAATTGCAACCTGTGTGAAGGTTATGGTCATATCTAACGTTCCGGGCAACCTAGGCTTCACTGTAGGACGTTGCTCCACCAGATCGAAGTGTTAGGGCCTAAGAAGTCAACGCCCGAAGCATAAAATACAATAAAAATACAACGGTCATTCATCGTATAACAGGAATAATTGCAACAAGCGTGAAAGTAATGATCATTTCGGCGTTTCGGGCATCCTAGACTTAACTCTGAGGCATTGCTCCACCAGATCGAATAGTTAGGGCCTAAGAAGTCAACGCCAGAAGCATAAAATGCAATAAAAATACAACAGTTTTTCCATCGTATAACAGGATTAATTGCAACCAGTTTGAAAGTGATGGTCATTTCTACGTTCCGGGAAACCTAGGCTTCACTCTAGGGCGTTGCTCCACTAGATCGAATAGCTAGGGCCTTAGAAGTCAACGCCAGAAGCATAAAATACGATATAAATACAACAGCTTTTCCATCGTATAAAAGGAATAATTGCAAAGAGTGTGAAAGTAATGGTCATTTCTACGTTCCGGGCAACCTAGGCTTCACTCTAGGGCTGTGCTCCACCATATCGAATAGCTACGGCCTTAGAAGCCTACGCCTGAAGCATAAAATACAATAAAAATACAACGGTCATTCATCGTATAACAGGAATAATTGCAACAAGCGTGAAAGTAATGATCATTTCGGCGTTTCGGGCATCCTAGACTTAACTCTGAGGCATTGCTCCACCAGATCGAATAGTTAGGGCCTAAGAAGTCAACGCCAGAAGCATAAAGTACAATATAAATACAACAGTTTTTCCATTCTATAAAACGAATAATTGCTACCAGTGTAAATGTTATGGTCATTTCTACGTTCCGGGCAACCTAGGCTTCACCCTAGGGCGTTGTTCCACCAGTTCGAATAGTTAGGGCCTAAGAAGTGAGCGGCAGAAGCATAAAATTCAATTTAAATACAACAGTTTTTCCGTCGTATAAAACGAATAATTGCAACCAGTGTGAAAGTTATGGTCATTTCTACATTCCGAGCAACCTAGGCTTCACTCTACGGCGTTGCTCCACCAGATCGAATAGTTAGGTCCTGAGAAGTCAACGCCAGAAGCATAAAATACGATATAAATACAGCAGCTTTTCCATCGTATAAAAGGAATAATTGCAAACAGTGTGATAGTAATGGTCATTTCTACGTTCCGGGCAACCTAGGCTTCACTCTACGGCGTTATTCCACCATATCGAATAGTTGGGGCCTAAGAAGTCAACACCAGAAGAATAAAATACAAAATAAATACAACAGCCTTTACACCGTATAAAACGAATAATTGCAACCTGTGTGAAGGTTATGGTCTTATCTAACGTTCCGGGCAACCTAGGCTTCACTGTAGGGCGTTGCTCCACCAGATCGAAGTGTTAGGGCCTAAGAAGTCAACGCCCGAAGCATAAAATACAATAGAGATACAACAGTTTTTCCATCGTATAAAACGAATAATTGCATCCATTATGAAACTTATGGTAATTTCTACCTTCCGGGCAACCTAGGCTTCACCCTAGGACGTTGTTCCACCAGATCGAATTGTTAGGGCCTAAGAAGTGTACGCCAGAAGCATAAAATGCAATAAAAATACAACAGTTTTTCCATCGTATAACAGGATTAATTGCAACCAGTTTGAAAGTGATGGTCATTTCTACGTTCCGGGCAACCTAGGCTTCACTCTGGGGCGTTGCTCCACCAGATGAAACAGTTAGGGCCTTAGAAGTCAACGCCCGAAGCATAAAATACAAAATAAATAGAACAGTTTTTCCAATGTATAAAACGAATAATTGCTACCAGTGTAAAAGTTATGTTCATTTCTACGTTCCGGGCAACCTAGGCTTCACTCTAGGGCGGTGCTCCACCATATCGAATAGCTACGACCTTAGAAGCCTACGCCTGAAGCATAAAATACAATAAAAAAAAACGGTCTTTTCATCGTATAACAGGAATAATTGCAACAAGCGTGAAAGTAATGATCATTTCGGCGTTTCGGGCATCCTAGACTTAACTCTGAGGCATTGCTCCACCAGATCGAATAGTTAGGGCCTAAGAAGTCAATGCCAGAAACATAAAATACAATATAAATACAACAGTTTTTCCATCGTATAACAGGATTAATTGCAACCAGTTTGAAAGTGATGGTCATTTCTACGTTCCGGGAAACCTAGGCTTCACTCTAGGGCGTTGCTCCACTAGATCGAATAGCTAGGGCCTTAGAAGTCAACGCCAGAAGCATAAAATACGATATAAATACAACAGCTTTTCCATCGTATAAAAGGAATAATTGCAAACAGTGTGAAAGTAATGGTCATTTCTACGTTCCGGGCAACCTAGGCTTCACTCTAGGGCGGTGCTCCACCATATCGAATAGCTACGGTCTTAGAAGCCTACGCCTGAAGCATAAAATACAATAAAAATACAACGGTCATTCATCGTATAACAGGAATAATTGCAACAAGCGTGAAAGTAATGATCATTTCGGCGTTTCGGGCATCCTAGACTTAACTCTGAGGCATTGCTCCACCAGATCGAATAGTTAGGGCCTAAGAAGTCAACGCCAGAAGCATAAAATACAATATAAATACAACAGTTTTTCCATTGTATAAAACGAATAATTGCTACCAGTGTAAAAGTTATGGTCATTTCTACGTTCCGGGCAACCTAGGCTTCACTCTACGGCGTTATTCCACCATATCGAATAGTTGGGGCCTAAGAAGTCAACACCAGAAGAATAAAATACAAAATAAATACAACAGCCTTTACACCGTATACAACGAATAATTGCAACCTGTGTGAAGGTTATGGTCATATCTACGTTCCGGGCAACCTAGGCTTCACTGTAGGGCGTTGCTCCACCAGATCGAAGTGTTAGGGCCTAAGAAGTCAACGCCCGAAGCATAAAATACAATAGAAATACAACAGTTTTTCCATCGTATAAAACGAATAATTGCAACCATTATGAAACTTATGGTAATTTCTACCTTCCGGGCAACCTAGGCTTCACCCTAGGACGTTGTTCCACCAGATCGAATAGTTAGGGCCTAAGAAGTGAACGACGGAAGCATAAAATGCAATAAAAATACAACAGTTTTTCCATCGTATAACAGGATTAATTGCAACCAGTTTGAAAGTGCTGGTCATTTCTACGTTCCGGGAAACCTAGGCTTCACTCTAGAGCGTTGTTCCACCAGATCAAACAGTTAGGGCCTTAGAAGTCAACGCCCGAAGCATAAAATACAAAATAAGTAGAACAGTTTTTCCAATGTATAAAACGAATAATTGCTACCAGTGTAAAAGTTATGTTCATTTCTACGTTCCGGGCAACCTAGGCTTCACTCTAGGGCGGTGCTCCACCATATCGAATAGCTACGGCCTTAGAAGCCTACGCCTGAAGCATAAAATACAATAAAAAAAAACGGTCTTTTCATTGTATAACAGGAATAATTGCAACAAGCGTGAAAGTAATGATTATTTCGGCGTTTCGGGCATCCTAGACTTAACTCTGAGGCATTGCTCCACCAGATCGAATAGTTAGGGCCTAGGAAGTCAACGCCAGAAGCATAAAATACAATATAAATACAACAGTTTCTCCATTCTATAAAACGAATAATTGCTACCAGTGTAAATGTTATGGTCATTTCTACGTTCCGGGCAACCTAGGCTTCACCCTAGGGCGTTGTTCCACCAGATCGAATAGTTAGGGCCCAAGAAGTGAGCGGCAGAAGCATAAAATTCGATTTAAATACAACAGTTTTTTCGCCGTATAAAACGAATAATTGCAACCAGTGTGAAAGTTATGGTCATTTCTACATTCCGAGCAACCTAGGCTTCACTCTACGGCGTTGCTCCACCAGATCGAATAGTTAGGTCCTTAGAAGTCAACGCCAGAAGCATAAAATACGATATAAATACAGCAGCTTTTCCATCGTACAAAAGGAATAATTGCAACCTGTGTGAAGGTTATGGTCATATCTAACGTTCCGGGCAACCTAGGCTTCACTGTAGGACGTTGCTCCACCAGATCGAAGTGTTAGGGCCTAAGAAGTCAACGCCCGAAGCATAAAATACAATAAAAATACAACGGTCATTCATCGTATAACAGGAATAATTGCAACAAGCGTGAAAGTAATGATCATTTCGGCGTTTCGGGCATCCTAGACTTAACTCTGAGGCATTGCTCCACCAGATCGAATAGTTAGGGCCTAAGAAGTCAACGCCAGAAGCATAAAATGCAATAAAAATACAACAGTTTTTCCATCGTATAACAGGATTAATTGCAACCAGTTTGAAAGTGATGGTCATTTCTACGTTCCGGGAAACCTAGGCTTCACTCTAGGGCGTTGCTCCACTAGATCGAATAGCTAGGGCCTTAGAAGTCAACGCCAGAAGCATAAAATACGATATAAATACAACAGCTTTTCCATCGTATAAAAGGAATAATTGCAAAGAGTGTGAAAGTAATGGTCATTTCTACGTTCCGGGCAACCTAGGCTTCACTCTAGGGCTGTGCTCCACCATATCGAATAGCTACGGCCTTAGAAGCCTACGCCTGAAGCATAAAATACAATAAAAATACAACGGTCATTCATCGTATAACAGGAATAATTGCAACAAGCGTGAAAGTAATGATCATTTCGGCGTTTCGGGCATCCTAGACTTAACTCTGAGGCATTGCTCCACCAGATCGAATAGTTAGGGCCTAAGAAGTCAACGCCAGAAGCATAAAATACAATATAAATACAACAGTTTTTCCATTGTATAAAACGAATAATTGCTACCAGTGTAAAGGTTATGGTCATTTCTACGTTCCGGGCAACGTAGGCTTCACTCTACGGCGTTATTCCACCATATCGAATA
The DNA here is from genome assembly GCF_051401765.1 of Calliopsis andreniformis. NCBI lineage: Eukaryota > Metazoa > Arthropoda > Insecta > Hymenoptera > Andrenidae > Calliopsis > Calliopsis andreniformis. Next base: position 19,155,298 of record NW_027480426.1, on the reverse strand, counting down.
GTTGGGGCCTAAGAAGTCAACACCAGAAGAATAAAATAGAAAATAAATACAACAGCCTTTACACCGTATACAACGAATAATTGCAACCTGTGTGAAGGTTATGGCCATATCTACGTTCCGGGCAACCTAGGCTTCACTGTAGGGCGTTGCTCCACCAGATCGAAGTGTTAGGGCCTAAGAAGTCAACGCCCGAAGCATAAAATACAATAGAAATACAACAGTTTTTCCATCGTATAAAACGAATAATTGCAACCATTATGAAACTTATGGTAATTTCTACCTTCCGGGCAACCTAGGCTTCACCCTAGGACGTTGTTCCACCAGATCGAATAGTTAGGGCCTAAGAAGTGAACGACGGAAGCATAAAATGCAATAAAAATACAACAGTTTTTCCATCGTATAACAGGATTAATTGCAACCAGTTTGAAAGTGCTGGTCATTTCTACGTTCCGGGAAACCTAGGCTTCACTCTAGAGCGTTGTTCCACCAGATCAAACAGTTAGGGCCTTAGAAGTCAACGCCCGAAGCATAAAATACAAAATAAGTAGAACAGTTTTTCCAATGTATAAAACGAATAATTGCTACCAGTGTAAAAGTTATGTTCATTTCTACGTTCCGGGCAACCTAGGCTTCACTCTAGGGCGGTGCTCCACCATATCGAATAGCTACGGCCTTAGAAGCCTACGCCTGAAGCATAAAATACAATAAAAAAAAACGGTCTTTTCATTGTATAACAGGAATAATTGCAACAAGCGTGAAAGTAATGATCATTTCGGCGTTTCGGGCATCCTAGACTTAACTCTGAGGCATTGCACCACCAGATCGAATAGTTAGGGCCTAGGAAGTCAACGCCAGAAGCATAAAATACAATATAAATACAACAGTTTCTCCATTCTATAAAACGAATAATTGCTACCAGTGTAAATGTTATGGTCATTTCTACGTTCCGGGCAACCTAGGCTTCACCCTAGGGCGTTGTTCCACCAGATCGAATAGTTAGGGCCCAAGAAGTGAGCGGCAGAAGCATAAAATTCGATTTAAATACAACAGTTTTTTCGCCGTATAAAACGAATAATTGCAACCAGTGTGAAAGTTATGGTCATTTCTACATTCCGAGCAACCTAGGCTTCACTCTACGGCGTTGCTCCACCAGATCGAATAGTTAGGTCCTTAGAAGTCAACGCCAGAAGCATAAAATACGATATAAATACAGCAGCTTTTCCATCGTACAAAAGGAATAATTGCAACCTGTGTGAAGGTTATGGTCATATCTAACGTTCCGGGCAACCTAGGCTTCACTGTAGGACGTTGCTCCACCAGATCGAAGTGTTAGGGCCTAAGAAGTCAACGCCCGAAGCATAAAATACAATAAAAATACAACGGTCATTCATCGTATAACAGGAATAATTGCAACAAGCGTGAAAGTAATGATCATTTCGGCGTTTCGGGCATCCTAGACTTAACTCTGAGGCATTGCTCCACCAGATCGAATAGTTAGGGCCTAAGAAGTCAACGCCAGAAGCATAAAATGCAATAAAAATACAACAGTTTTTCCATCGTATAACAGGATTAATTGCAACCAGTTTGAAAGTGATGGTCATTTCTACGTTCCGGGAAACCTAGGCTTCACTCTAGGGCGTTGCTCCACTAGATCGAATAGCTAGGGCCTTAGAAGTCAACGCCAGAAGCATAAAATACGATATAAATACAACAGCTTTTCCATCGTATAAAAGGAATAATTGCAAAGAGTGTGAAAGTAATGGTCATTTCTACGTTCCGGGCAACCTAGGCTTCACTCTAGGGCTGTGCTCCACCATATCGAATAGCTACGGCCTTAGAAGCCTACGCCTGAAGCATAAAATACAATAAAAATACAACGGTCATTCATCGTATAACAGGAATAATTGCAACAAGCGTGAAAGTAATGATCATTTCGGCGTTTCGGGCATCCTAGACTTAACTCTGAGGCATTGCTCCACCAGATCGAATAGTTAGGGCCTATGAAGTCAACGCCAGAAGCATAAAATACAATATAAATACAACAGTTTTTCCATTGTATAAAACGAATAATTGCTACCAGTGTAAAGGTTATGGTCATTTCTACGTTCCGGGCAACGTAGGCTTCACTCTACGGCGTTATTCCACCATATCGAATAGTTGGGGCCTAAGAAGTCAACACCAGAAGAATAAAATAGAAAATAAATACAACAGCCTTTACACCGTATACAACGAATAATTGCAACCTGTGTGAAGGTTATGGCCATATCTACGTTCCGGGCAACCTAGGCTTCACTGTAGGGCGTTGCTCCACCAGATCGAAGTGTTAGGGCCTAAGAAGTCAACGCCCGAAGCATAAAATACAATAGAAATACAACAGTTTTTCCATCGTATAAAACGAATAATTGCAACCATTATGAAACTTATGGTAATTTCTACCTTCCGGGCAACCTAGGCTTCACCCTAGGACGTTGTTCCACCAGATCGAATAGTTAGGGCCTAAGAAGTGAACGACGGAAGCATAAAATGCAATAAAAATACAACAGTTTTTCCATCGTATAACAGGATTAATTGCAACCAGTTTGAAAGTGCTGGTCATTTCTACGTTCCGGGAAACCTAGGCTTCACTCTAGAGCGTTGTTCCACCAGATCAAACAGTTAGGGCCTTAGAAGTCAACGCCCGAAGCATAAAATACAAAATAAGTAGAACAGTTTTTCCAATGTATAAAACGAATAATTGCTACCAGTGTAAAAGTTATGTTCATTTCTACGTTCCGGGCAACCTAGGCTTCACTCTAGGGCGGTGCTCCACCATATCGAATAGCTACGGCCTTAGAAGCCTACGCCTGAAGCATAAAATACAATAAAAAAAAACGGTCTTTTCATTGTATAACAGGAATAATTGCAACAAGCGTGAAAGTAATGATCATTTCGGCGTTTCGGGCATCCTAGACTTAACTCTGAGGCATTGCTCCACCAGATCGAATAGTTAGGGCCTAGGAAGTCAACGCCAGAAGCATAAAATACAATATAAATACAACAGTTTCTCCATTCTATAAAACGAATAATTGCTACCAGTGTAAATGTTATGGTCATTTCTACGTTCCGGGCAACCTAGGCTTCACCCTAGGGCGTTGTTCCACCAGATCGAATAGTTAGGGCCCAAGAAGTGAGCGGCAGAAGCATAAAATTCGATTTAAATACAACAGTTTTTTCGCCGTATAAAACGAATAATTGCAACCAGTGTGAAAGTTATGGTCATTTCTACATTCCGAGCAACCTAGGCTTCACTCTACGGCGTTGCTCCACCAGATCGAATAGTTAGGTCCTTAGAAGTCAACGCCAGAAGCATAAAATACGATATAAATACAGCAGCTTTTCCATCGTACAAAAGGAATAATTGCAACCTGTGTGAAGGTTATGGTCATATCTAACGTTCCGGGCAACCTAGGCTTCACTGTAGGACGTTGCTCCACCAGATCGAAGTGTTAGGGCCTAAGAAGTCAACGCCCGAAGCATAAAATACAATAAAAATACAACGGTCATTCATCGTATAACAGGAATAATTGCAACAAGCGTGAAAGTAATGATCATTTCGGCGTTTCGGGCATCCTAGACTTAACTCTGAGGCATTGCTCCACCAGATCGAATAGTTAGGGCCTAAGAAGTCAACGCCAGAAGCATAAAATGCAATAAAAATACAACAGTTTTTCCATCGTATAACAGGATTAATTGCAACCAGTTTGAAAGTGATGGTCATTTCTACGTTCCGGGAAACCTAGGCTTCACTCTAGGGCGTTGCTCCACTAGATCGAATAGCTAGGGCCTTAGAAGTCAACGCCCGAAGCATAAAATACAAAATAAATAGAACAGTTTTTCCATTGTATAAAACGAATAATTGTTACCAGTGTAATAGTTATGGTCATTTCTACGTTCCGGGCAATCTAGGCTTCACTCTAGGGCGGTGCTCCACCATATCGAATAGCTACGGCCTTAGAAGCCTACGCCTGAAGCATAAAATACAATAAAAATACAACGGTCTTTTCATCGTATAACAGGAATAATTGCAACAAGCGTGAAAGTAATGATCATTTCGGCGTTTCGGGCATCCTAGACTTAACTCTGAGCCATTGCTCCACCAGATCGAATAGTTAGGGCTTATGAAGTCAACGCCAGAAGCATAAAATACAATATAAATACAACAGTTTTTAAATTGTATAAGACGAATAATTGCTACCAGTGTAAAAGTTATGGTCATTTCTACGTTCCGGGCAACCTAGGCTTCACCCTAGGGCGTTGTTCCACCAGGCCGAATAGTTAGGGCCTAAGAAGTAAACGCCAAAAGCATATAATACAATATAAATACAACAGTTTTTCCATCGTATAAAACGAATAATTGCAACCAGTGTGATAAGTTATGGTCATTTCTACATTCCGAGCAACCTAGGCTTCACTCTAGGGCGTTGCTCCAACAGATTGAATAGTTAGGGCCTTAGAAGTCAACGACCGAAGCATAAAATGCAACAAAAATACAACGGTTTTTCCATCGTATAACAGGATTAATTGCAACCAGTTTGAAAGTGATGGTCATTTCTACGTTCCGGGAAACCTAGACTTCACTCTAGGGCGTTGCTCCACTAGATCGAATAGCTAGGGCCTTAGAAGTCAACGCCAGAAGCAAAAAATACGATATAAATACAACAGCTTTTCCATCGTATAAAAGGAATATTTGCAAACAGTGTGAAAGTAATGGTCATATCTACGTTCCGGGCAACCTAGGCTTCACCCTAGGGCGTTGCTCCACCAGATGAAACAGTTAGGACCTTAGAAGTCAACGCCCGAAGCATAAAATACAAAATAAACAGAACAGTTTTTCCATTGTATAAAACGAATAATTGCTACCAGTGTAAAAGTTATAGTCATTTCTACGTTCCGGGCAACCTAGGCTTCACCCTAGGGCGTTGTTCCACCAGATCGAATAGTTAGGGCCTAAGAAGTGAACGCCAGAAGCATAAAATACGATATAAATACAGCAGCTTTTCCATCGTATAAAAGGAATAATTGCAAACAGTGTGAAAGTAATGGTCATTTCTACGTTCCGGGCAACCTAGGCTTCACTCTACGGCGTTATTCCACCATATCGAATAGTTGGGGCCTAAGAAGTCAACACCAGAAGAATAAAATACAAAATAAATACAACAGCCTTTACACCGTATAAAACGAATAATTGCAACCTGTGTGAAGGTTATGGTCATATCTACGTTCCGGGCAATCTAGGCTTCACTGTAGGGCGTTGCTCCACCAGATCGAAGTGTTAGGGCCAAAGAAGTCAACGCCGGAAGCATAAAATACAATAGAGATACAACAGTTTTTCCATCGTATAAAACGAATAATTGCAACCACTATAAAACTTATGGTAATTTCTACCTTCCGGGCAACCTAGGCTTCACCCTAGGACGTTGTTCCACCAGATCGAATAGTTAGGGCCTAAGAAGTGAACGCCAGAAGCATAAAATGCAATAAAAATACAACAGTTTTTCCATCGTATAACAGGATTAATTGCAACCAGTTTGAAAGTGATGGTCATTTCTATGTTCCGGGAAACCTAGGCTTCACTCTAGGGCGTTGCTCCACTAGATCGAATAGCTAGGGCCTTAGAAGTCAACGCCAGAAGCATAAAATACGATATAAATACAACAGCTTTTCCATCGTATAAAAGGAATAATTGCAAACAGTGTGAAAGTAATGGTCATTTCTACGTTCCGGGCAACCTAGGCTTCACTCTAGGGCGGTGCTCCACCATATCGAATAGCTACGGCCTTAGAAGCCTACGCCTGAAGCATAAAATACAATAAAAATACAACGGTCATTCATCGTATAACAGGAATAATTGCAACAAGCGTGAAAGTAATGATAATTTCGGCGTTTCGGGCATCCTAGACTTAACTCTGAGGCATTGCTCCACCAGATCGAATAGTTAGGGCCTAAGAAGTCAACGCCAGAAGCATAAAATACAATATAAATACAACAGTTTTTCCATTGTATAAAACGAATAATTGCTACCAGTGTAAAAGTTATGGTCATTTCTACGTTCCGGGCAACCTAGGCTTCACCGTAGGGCGTTGTTCCACCAGATCGAATAGTTAGGGCCTAAGAAGTGAACGCCAGAAGCATTAAATGCAATATAAATACAACAGTTTTTCCATCGTATAAAACGAATAATTGCAACCAGTGTGAAAGTTATGGTCATTTCTACATTCCGAGCAACCTAGGCTTCACTCTAGGGCGTTGCTCCAACTGATTGAATAGTTAGGGCCTTAGAAGTCGACGCCCGAAGCATAAAACGCAATAAAAATGCAACAGCTTTTCCATCGTATAACAGGATTAATTGCAACCAGTTTGAAAGTGATGGTCATTTCTACGTTCCGGCAACCCAGGCTTCACTCTGGGGCGTTGCTCCACCAGATGAAACAGTTAGGGCCTTAGAAGTCAACGCCCGAAGCATAAAATACAAAATAAATAGAACAGTTTTTCCAATGTATAAAACGAATAATTGCTACCAGTGTAAAAGTTATGTTCATTTCTACGTTCCGGGCAAACTAGGCTTCACTCTAGGGCGGTGCTCCACCATATCGAATAGCTACGGCCTTAGAAGCCTACGCCTGAAGCATAAAATACAATAAAAATACAACGGTCTTTTCATCGTATAACAGGAATAATTGAAACAAGCGAGAAAGTAGTGATCATTTCGGCGTTTCGGGCATCCTAGACTTAACTCTGAGGCATTGCTCCACCAGATCGAATAGTTAGGGCCAAAGAAGTCAACGCCAGAAGCATAAAATACAATATAAATACAACAGTTTTTCCATTGTATAAAACGAATAATTGCTACCAGTGTAAAAGTTATGGTCATTTCTACGTACCGGGCAACCTAGGCTTCACCCTAGGGCGTTGTTCCACCAGATCGAATAGTTAGGGACTTAGAAGTGAACGCCAGAAGCATTAAATGCAATATTAATACAACAGTTTTTCCATCGTATAAAACGAATAATTGCAACCAGTGTGAAAGTTATGGTCATTTCTACATTCCGAGCAACCTAGGCTTCACTCTAGGGCGTTGCTCCAACATATTGAATAGTTAGGGCCTTAGAAGTCAACGCCCGAAGCATAAAATGCAATAAAAATACAACAGTTTTTCCATCGTATAACAGGATTAATTGCAACCAGTTTGAAAGTGATTGTAATTTCTACGTTCCGGGCCACCTAGGCTTCACTCTAGGGCGTTGCTCCACTAGATCGAATAGCTAGGGCCTTAGAAGTGAACGCCAGAAGCATTAAATGCAATATTAATACAACAGTTTTTCCATCGTATAAAACGAATAATTGCAACCAGTGTGAAAGTTATGGTCATTTCTACATTCCGAGCAACCTAGGCTTCACTCTAGGGCGTTGCTCCAACAGATTGAATAGTTAGGGCCTTAGAAGTCAACGCCCGAAGCATAAAATGCAATAAAAATACAACAGTTTTTCCATCGTATAACAGGATTAATTGCAACCAGTTTGAAAGTGATTGTAATTTCTACGTTCCGGGCAACCTAGGCTTCACTCTAGGGCGTTGCTCCACTAGATCGAATAGCTAGGGCCATAGAAGTCAACGCCAGAAGCATAAAATACGATATAAATACAACAGCTTTTCCATCGTATAAAAGGAATAATTGCAAACAGTGCGAAAGTAATGGTCATTTCTACGTTCCGGGCAACCTAGGCTTCACCCTAGGGCGTTGCTCCACCAGATTAAACAGTTAGGGCCTTAGAAGTCAACGCCCGAAGCATAAAATACAAAATAAATAGAACAGTTTTTCCATTGTATAAAACGAATAATTGCTACCAGTGTAAAAGTTATGGCCATTTCTACGTTCCGGGCAACCTTGGCTTCACCCTAGGGCGTTGTTCCACCAGATCGAATAGTTAGGGCCTAAGAAGTGAACGCCAGAAGCATAAAATACAATATAAATACAACAGTTTTTCCATTGTATAAAACGAATAATTGCAACCAGTGTGAAAGCTATGGTCATTTATACATTCCGAGCAACCTAGGCTTCACTCTAGCGCGTAGCTCCAACAGATTGAATAGTCAGGGCATTAGAAGTGAACGCCCGAAGCATAAAATGCAATAAAAATACAACAGTTTTTCCATCGTATAACAGGATTAATTGCAACCAGTTTGAAAGTGATGGTCATTTCTACGTTCCGGGCAACCTAGGCTTCACTCTAGGGCGTTGCTCCACCAGATCGAATAGTTAGGTCCTTAGAAGTCAACGCCAGAAGCATAAAATACGATATAAATAAAACAGCTTTTGCATCGTATAAAAGGAATAATTGCAAACAGTGTGAATGTAATTGTCATTTCTACGTTCCGGGCAACCTGGGCTTCACTCTAGGGCGTTACTCCACCAGATCAAACAGTTAGGGCCTTAGAAGTCAACGCCCCAAGCATAAAATACAAAATAAATACAACAGATTTTCCATTGTATAAAACGAATAATTGCTACCAGTGTAAAAGTTATGGTCATTTCTACGTTCCGGGCAACCTAGGCTTCACTCTAGGGCGTTGCTCCAACAGATTAAATAGTTAGGGCCTTAGAAGTCAACGCCCGAAGCATAAAATGCAATAAAAACACAACAGTTTTTCCATCGTATAACAGGATTAATTGCAACCAGTTTGAAAGTGATGGTCATTTCTACGTTCCGGGCAACCTAGGCTTCACTCTAGGGCGTTGCTCCACCAGATCGAATAGTTAGGTCCTTAGAAGTCAACGCCAGAAGCATAAAATACGATATAAATAAAAAAGCTTTTGCATCGTATAAAAGGAATAATTGCAAACAGTGTGAATGTAATTGTCATTTCTACGTTCCGGGCAACCTAGGCTTCACTCTAGGGCGTTGCTCCACCAGATCAAACAGTTAGGGCCTTAGAAGTCAACGCCCCAAGCATAAAATACAAAATAAATAGAACAGATTTTCCATTGTATAAAACGAATAATTGCTACCAGTGTAAAAGTTATGGTCATTTCTACGTTCCGGGCAACCTAGGCTTCACCCTAGGGCGTTGTTCCACCAGATCGAATAGTCAGGGCCTAAGAAGTGAACGCCAGAAGCATAAAATGCAATAAAAATACAACAGTCTTTCAATCCTATAACATCAATAATTGCAACCCGTGCGAACGTGATGGTCATTTGTACGTTCCAGGGAACCTAGGCTTCACTCTAGGGCGTTGCTCCACCAGATCGAATTGTTAGGGCCAAAGAAGTCAACGCCCGAAGCATAAAATACAAAATAAATAGAACAGTTTTTCCATTGTATAAAACGAATAATTGCTACCAGTGTAAAAGTTATGGTCCTTTCTACGTTCCGGGCAACCTAGGCTTCACCCTAGGGCGTTGTTCCACCAGATCGAATAGTTAGGGCCTTAGAAGTGAACGCCAGAAGCATTAAATGCAATATTAATACAACAGTTTTTCCATCGTATAAAACGAATAATTGCAACCAGTGTGAAAGTTATGGTCATTTCTACATTCCGAGCAACCTAGGCTTCACTCTAGGGCGTTGCTCCAACAGATTAAATAGTTAGGGCCTTAGAAGTCAACGCCCGAAGCATAAAATGGAATAAAAATACAACAGTTTTTCCATCGTATAACAGGATTAATTGCAACCAGTTTGAAAGTGATTGTAATTTCTACGTTCCGGGCAACCTAGGCTTCACTCTAGGGCGTTGCTCCACTAGATCGAATAGCTAGGGCCATAGAAGTCAACGCCAGAAGCATAAAATACGATATAAATACAACAGCTTTTCCATCGTATAAAAGGAATAATTGCAAACAGTGCGAAAGTAATGGTCATTTCTACGTTCCGGGCAACCTAGGCTTCACCCTAGGGCGTTGCTCCACCAGATTAAACAGTTAGGGCCTTAGAAGTCAACGCCCGAAGCATAAAATACAAAATAAATAGAACAGTTTTTCCATTGTATAAAACGAATAATTGCTACCAGTGTAAAAGTTATGGTCATTTCTACGTTCCGGGCAAGCTTGGCTTCACCCTAGGGCGTTGTTCCACCAGATCGAATAGTTAGGGCCTAAGAAGTGAACGCCAGAAGCATAAAATACAATATAAATACAACAGTTTCTCCATTGTATAAAACGAATAATTGCAACCAGTGTGAAAGCTATGGTCATTTGTACATTCCGAGCAACCTAGGCTTCACTCTAGCGCGTAGCTCCAACAGATTGAATAGTCAGGGCATTAGAAGTGAACGCCCGAAGCATAAAATGCAATAAAAATACAACAGTTTTTCCATCGTATAACAGGATTAATTGCAACCAGTTTGAAAGTGATGGTCATTTCTACGTTCCGGGCAACCTAGGCTTCACCCTAGGGCGTTGTTCCACCAGATCGAATAGTCAAGGCCTAAGAAGTGAACGCCAGAAGCATAAAATGCAATAAAAATACAACAGTCTTTCAATCCTATAACATCAATAATTGCAACCCGTGCGAACGTGATGGTCATTTGTACGTTCCAGGGAACCTAGGCTTCACTCTAGGGCGTTGCTCCACCAGATCGAATTGTTAGGGCCAAAGAAGTCAACGCCCGAAGCATAAAATACAAAATAAATAGAACAGTTTTTCCATTGTATAAAACGAATAATTGCTACCAGTGTAAAAGTTATGGTCCTTTCTACGTTCCGGGCAACCTAGGCTTCACCCTAGGGCGTTGTTCCACCAGATCGAATAGTTAGGGCCTTAGAAGTGAACGCCAGAAGCATTAAATGCAATATTAATACAACAGTTTTTCCATCGTATAAAACGAATAATTGCAACCAGTGTGAAAGTTATGGTCATTTCTACATTCCGAGCAACCTAGGCTTCACTCTAGGGCGTTGCTCCAACAGATTAAATAGTTAGGGCCTTAGAAGTCAACGCCCGAAGCATAAAATGCAATAAAAATACAACAGTTTTTCCATCGTATAACAGGATTAATTGCAACCAGTTTGAAAGTGATTGTAATTTCTACGTTCCGGGCAACCTAGGCTTCACTCTAGGGCGTTGCTCCACTAGATCGAATAGCTAGGGCCATAGAAGTCAACGCCAGAAGCATAAAATACGATATAAATACAACAGCTTTTCCATCGTATAAAAGGAATAATTGCAAACAGTGCGAAAGTAATGGTCATTTCTACGTTCCGGGCAACCTAGGCTTCACCCTAGGGCGTTGCTCCACCAGATTAAACAGTTAGGGCCTTAGAAGTCAACGCCCGAAGCATAAAATGCAATAAAAATACAACAGTTTTTCCATCGTATAACAGGATTAATTGCAACCAGTTTGAAAGTGATGGTCATTTCTACGTTCCGGGCAACCTAGGCTTCACTCTAGGGCGTTGCTCCACCAGATCGAATAGTTAGGTCCTTAGAAGTCAACGCCAGAAGCATAAAATACGATATAAATAAAAAAGCTTTTGCATCGTATAAAAGGAATAATTGCAAACAGTGTGAATGTAATTGTCATTTCTACGTTCCGGGCAACCTAGGCTTCACTCTAGGGCGTTGCTCCACCAGATCAAACAGTTAGGGCCTTAGAAGTCAACGCCCCAAGCATAAAATACAAAATAAATAGAACAGATTTTCCATTGTATAAAACGAATAATTGCTACCAGTGTAAAAGTTATGGTCATTTCTACGTTCCGGGCAACCTAGGCTTCACCCTAGGGCGTTGTTCCACCAGATCGAATAGTCAGGGACTAAGAAGTGAACGCCAGAAGCATAAAATGCAATAAAAATACAACAGTCTTTCAATCCTATAACATCAATAATTGCAACCCGTGTGAACGTGATGGTCATTTGTACGTTCCAGGGAACCTAGGCTTCACTCTAGGGCGTTGCTCCACCAGATCGAATTGTTAGGGCCAAAGAAGTCAACGCCCGAAGCATAAAATACAAAATAAATAGAACAGTTTTTCCATTGTATAAAACGAATAATTGCTACCAGTGTAAAAGTTATGGTCATTTCTACGTTCCGGGCAACCTAGGCTTCATCCTAGTTCATTGTTCCATCAGATCGAGTAGTTAGGCCCTAAGAAGTGCACGCCAGAAGCATAAAATACAATATAAATACAATAGTTTTTCCATCGTAGAAAACGAATAATTGCAACCAGTGTCAAAGTTATGGTCATTTCTATATTCCGAGCAACCTAGGCCTCACTCTAGGGCGGTGCTCCACCATATCGAATAGCTACGGCCTTAGAAGCCTACGCCTGAAGCATAAAATACAATAAAAATACAACGGTCTTTTCATCGTATAAAACGAATAATTGCAACCAGTGTGAAAGTTATGGTTATTTCTACATTCCGAGCTACCTAGGCTAAACTCTAGGGCGTTGCTCCACCAGATCGAATAGTTAGGTCCTTAGAAGTCAACGCCCGAAGCATAAAATGCAATAAATACAACAGTTTTTCCATCGCATAACAGGATTAATTGCAACCAGTTTGAAAGTGATGGTCATTTCTACGTTCCGGGCAACCTAGGCTTCACTCTAGGGCGTTGCTCCACCAGATGAAACAGTTAGGGCCTTAGAAGTCAACGCCCGAAGCATAAAATGCAAAATAAATAGAACAGTTTTTCCATTCTATAAAACGAATAATTGCTACCAGTGTAAATGTTATGGTCATTTCTACGTTCCGGGCAACCTAGGCTTCACTCTAGGGCGTTGCTCCACCAGATCGAATAGTTAGGTCCTTAGAAGTCAACGCCAGAAGCATAAAATACGATATAAATACAGCAGCTTTTCCATCGTATAAAAGGGATAATTGCAAACAGTGTGAAAGTAATGGTCATTTCTACGTTCCGGGCAACCTAGGCTTCACTCTACGGCGTTATTCCACCATATCGAATAGTTGGGGCCTAAGAAGTTAACACCAGAAGAATAAAATACAAAATAAATACAACAGCCTTTACACCGTATAAAACGAATAATTGCAACCTGTGTGAAGGTTATGGTCATATCTACGTTCCGGGCAACCTAGGCTTCACTGTAGGGCGTTGCTCCACCAGATCGAAGTGTTAGGGCCTAAGAAGTCAACGCCGCAAGCATAAAATACAATAGAGATACAACAGTTTTTCCATCGTATAAAACGAATAATTGCAACCACTTGAAAGCTTATGGTAATTTCTACCTTCCGGGCAACCTAGGCTTCACCCTAGGACGTTGTTCCACCAGATCGAATAGTTAGGGCCTAAGAAGTGAACGCCAGAAGCATAAAATGCAATAAAAATACAACAGTTTTTCCATCGTATAACAGGATTAATTGCAACCAGTTTGAAAGTGATGGTCATTTCTACGTTCCGGGAAACCTAGGCTTCACTCTAGGGCGTTGCTCCACTAGATCGAATAGCTAGGGCCTTAGAAGTCAACGCCAGAAGCATAAAATACGATATAAATACAACAGCTTTTCCATCGTATAAAAGGAATAATTGCAAACAGTGTGAAAGTAATGGTCATTTCTACGTTCCGGGCAACCTAGGCTTCACTCTAGGGCGGTGCTCCACCATATCGAATAGCTACGGCCTTAGAAGCCTACGATTGAAGCATAAAATACAATAAAAATACAACGGTCTTTTCATCGTATAACAGGAATAATTGCAACAAGCGTGAAAGTAATGATCATTTCGGCGTTTCGGGCATCCTAGACTTAACTCTGAGGCATTGCTCCACCAGATGGAATAGTTAGGGCCTAAGAAGTCGACGCCAGAAGCATAAAATACAATATAAATACTACAGTTTTTCCATTCTATAAAACGAATAATTGCTACCAGTGTAATTGTTATGGTCATTTCTACGTTCCGGGCAACCTAGGCTTCACTCTAGGGCGTTGCTCCACCAGATCGAATAGTTAGGTCCTTAGAAGTCAACGCCAGAAGCATAAAATACGATATAAATACAGCAGCTTTTCCATCGTATAAAAGGGATAATTGCAAACAGTGTGAAAGTAATGGTCATTTCTACGTTCCGGGCAACCTAGGCTTCACTCTACGGCGTTATTCCACCATATCGAATAGTTGGGGCCTAAGAAGTTAACACCAGAAGAATAAAATACAAAATAAATACAACAGCCTTTACACCGTATAAAACGAATAATTGCAACCTGTGTGAAGGTTATGGTCATATCTACGTTCCGGGCAACCTAGGCTTCACTGTAGGGCGTTGCTCCACCAGATCGAAGTGTTAGGGCCTAAGAAGTCAACGCCGCAAGCATAAAATACAATAGAGATACAACAGTTTTTCCATCGTATAAAACGAATAATTGCAACCACTTGAAAGCTTATGGTAATTTCTACCTTCCGGGCAACCTAGGCTTCACCCTAGGACGTTGTTCCACCAGATCGAATAGTTAGGGCCTAAGAAGTGAACGCCAGAAGCATAAAATGCAATAAAAATACAACAGTTTTTCCATCGTATAACAGGATTAATTGCAACCAGTTTGAAAGTGATGGTCATTTCTACGTTCCGGGAAACCTAGGCTTCACTCTAGGGCGTTGCTCCACTAGATCGAATAGCTAGGGCCTTAGAAGTCAACGCCAGAAGCATAAAATACGATATAAATACAACAGCTTTTCCATCGTATAAAAGGAATAATTGCAAACAGTGTGAAAGTAATGGTCATTTCTACGTTCCGGGCAACCTAGGCTTCACTCTAGGGCGGTGCTCCACCATATCGAATAGCTACGGCCTTAGAAGCCTACGATTGAAGCATAAAATACAATAAAAATACAACGGTCTTTTCATCGTATAACAGGAATAATTGCAACAAGCGTGAAAGTAATGATCATTTCGGCGTTTCGGGCATCCTAGACTTAACTCTGAGGCATTGCTCCACCAGATGGAATAGTTAGGGCCTAAGAAGTCGACGCCAGAAGCATAAAATACAATATAAATACTACAGTTTTTCCATTCTATAAAACGAATAATTGCTACCAGTGTAATTGTTATGGTCATTTCTACGTTCCGGGCAACCTAGGCTTCACCCTAGGGCGTTGTCCCACCAGATCGAATAGTTAGGGCCCAAGAAGTGAGCGGCAGAAGCATAAAATACAATTTAAATACAACAGTTTTTCCATCGTATAAAACGAATAATTGCAACCAGTGTGAAAGTTATGGTCATTTCTACATTCCGAGCAACCTAGGCTTCACTCCAGGGCGTTGCTCCACCACATCGAATAGTTAGGTCCTTAGAAGTCAACGCCAGAAGCATAAAATACGATATAAATACAGCAGCTTTTCCATCGTATAAAAGGGATAATTGCAAACAGTGTGAAAGTAATGGTCATTTCTACGTTCCGGGCAACCTAGGCTTCACTCTACGGCGTTATTCCACCATATCGAATAGTTGGGGCCTAAGAAGTCAACACCAGAAGAATAAAATACAAAATAAATACAACAGCCTTTACACCGTATAAAACGAATAATTGCAACCTGTGTGAAGGTTACGGTCATATCTACGTTCCCGGCAACCTAGGCTTCACTGTAGGGCGTTGCTCCACCAGATCGAAGTGTTAGGGCCTAAGAAGTCAACGCCGGAAGCATAAAATACAATAGAGATACAACAGTTTTTCCATCGTATAAAACGAATAATTGCAACCACTATAAAACTTATGGTAATTTCTACCTTCCGGGCAACCTAGGCTTCACCCTAGGGCGTTGTCCCACCAGATCGAATAGTTAGGGCCTAAGAAGTGAACGCCAGAAGCATAAAATGCAATAAAAATACAACAGTTTTTCCATCGTATAACAGGATTAATTGCAACCAGTTTGAAAGTGCTGGTCATTTCTACGTTCCGGGAAACCTAGGCTTCACTCTAGGGCGTTGCTCCACTAGATCGAATAGCTAGGGCCTTAGAAGTCAACGCCAGAAGCATAAAATACGATATAAATACAACAGCTTTTCCATCGTATAAAAGGAATAATTGCAAACAGTGTGAAAGTAATGGTCATTTCTACGTTCCGGGCAACCTAGGCTTCACTCTAGGGCGGTGCTCCACCATATCGAATAGCTACGGCCTTAGAAGCCTACGCCTGAAGCATAAAATACAATAAAAATACAACGGTCATTCATCGTATAACAGGAATAATTGCAACAAGCGTGAAAGTAATGATCATTTCGGCGTTTCGGGCATCCTAGACTTAACTCTGAGGCATTGCTCCACCAGATCGAATAGTTAGGGCCTAAGAAGTCAACGCCAGAAGCATAAAATACAATATAAATACAACAGTTTTTCCATTGTATAAAACGAATAATTGCTACCAGTGTAAAAGTTATGGTCATTTCTACGTTCCGGGCAACCTAGGCTCCACCGTAGGGCGTTGTTCCACCAGATCGAATAGTTAGGGCCTAAGAAGTGAACGCCAGAAGCATTAAATGCAATATAAATACAACAGTTTTTGCATCGTATAAAACGAATAATTGCAACCAGTGTGAAAGTTATGGTCATTTCTACATTCCGAGCAACCTAGGCTTCACTCTAGGGCGTTGCTCCAACAGATTGAATAGTTAGGGCCTTAGAAGTCGACGCCCGAAGCATAAAATGCAATAAAAATACAACAGCTTTTCCATCGTATAACAGGATTAATTGCAACCAGTTTGAAAGTGATGGTCATTTCTACGTTCCGGGAAACCTAGGCTTCACTCTAGGGCGGTGCTCCACCATATCGAATAGCTACGGCCTTAGAAGCCTACGCCTGAAGCATAAAATACAATAAAAATACAACGGTCTTTTCATCGTATAACAGGAATAATTGCAACAAGCGTGAAAATAATGATCATTTCGGCGTTTCGGGCATCCTAGACTTAACTCTGAGGCATTGCTCCACCAGATCGAATAGTTAGGGCCTAAGAAGTCGACGCCAGAGGCATAAAATACAATATAAATACAACAGTTTTTCCATTCTATAAAACGAATAATTGCTACCAGTGTAAATGTTATGGTCATTTCTACGTTCCGGGCAACCTAGGCTTCACCCTAGGGCGTTGTCCCACCAGATCGAATAGTTAGGGCCCAAGAAGTGAGCGGCAGAAGCATAAAATACAATTTAAATACAACAGTTTTTCCATCGTATAAAACGAATAATTGCAACCAGTGTGAAAGTTATGGTCATTTCTACATTCCGAGCAACCTAGGCTTCACTCTAGGGCGTTGCTCCACCAGATCGAATAGTTAGGTCCTTAGAAGTCAACGCCAGAAGCATAAAATACGATATAAATACAGCAGCTTTTCCATCGTATAAAAGGGATAATTGCAAACAGTGTGAAAGTAATGGTCATTTCTACGTTCCGGGCAACCTAGGCTTCACTCTACGGCGTTATTCCACCATATCGAATAGTTGGGGCCTAAGAAGTCAACACCAGAAGAACAAAATACAAAATAAATACAACAGCCTTTACACCGTATAAAACGAATAATTGCAACCTGTGTGAAGGTTATGGTCATATCTACGTTCCGGGCAACCTAGGCTTCACTGTAGGGCGTTGCTCCACCAGGTCGAAGTGTTAGGGCCTAAGAAGTCAACGCCGGAAGCATAAAATACAATAGAGATACAACAGTTTTTCCATCGTATAAAACGAATAATTGCAAACAGTGTGAAAGTAATGGTCATTTCTACGTTCCGGGCAACCTAGGCTTCACTCTAGGGCGGTGCTCCACCATATCGAATAGCTACGGCCTTAGAAGCCTACGCCTGAAGCATAAAATACAATAAAAATACAACGGTCATTCATCGTATAACAGGAATAATTGCAACAAGCGTGAAAGTAATGATCATTTCGGCGTTTCGGGCATCCTAGACTTAACTCTGAGGCATTGCTCCACCAGATCGAATAGTTAGGGCCTAAGAAGTCAACGCCAGAAGCATAAAATACAATATAAATACAACAGTTTTTCCATTGTATAAAACGAATAATTGCTACCAGTGTAAAAGTTATGGTCATTTCTACGTTCCGGGCAACCTAGGCTTCACCCTAGGGCGTTGTCCCACCAGATCGCATAGTTAGGGCCCAAGAAGTGAGCGGCAGAAGCATTAAATGCAAATTAATACAACAGTTTTTCCATCGTATAAAACGAATAATTGCAACCAGTGTGAAAGTTATGGTCATTTCTACATTCCGAGCAACCTAGGCTTCACTCTAGGACGTTGCTCCAACAGATTGAATAGTTAGGGCCTTAGAAGTCGACGCCCGAAGCATAAAATGCAATAAAAATACAACAGCTTTTCCATCGTATAACAGGATTAATTGCAACCAGTTTGAAAGTGATGGTCATTTCTACGTTCCGGGCAACCTAGGCTTCACTCTGGGGCGTTGCTCCACCAGATGAAACAGTTAGGGCCTTAGAAGTCAACGCCCGAAGCATAAAATACAAAATAAATAGAACAGTTTTTCCAATGTATAAAACGAATAATTGCTACCAGTGTAAAAGTTATGTTCATTTCTACGTTCCGGGCAACCTAGGCTTCACTCTAGGGCGGTGCTCCACCATATCGAATAGCTACGGCCTTAGAAGCCTACGCCTGAAGCATAAAATACAATAAAAATACAACGGTCTTTTCATCGTATAACAGGAATAATTGCAACAAGCGTGAAAGTAATGATCATTTCGGCGTTTCGGGCATCCTAGACTTAACTCTGAGGCATTGCTCCACCAGATCGAATAGCTAGTGCCTAAGAAGTCGACGCCAGAAGCATAAAATACAATATAAATACAACAGTTTTTCCATTCTATAAAACGAATAATTGCTACCAGTGTAAACGTTATGGTCATTTCTACGTTCCGGGCAACCTAGGCTTCACCCTAGGGCGTTGTCCCACCAGATCGAATAGTTAGGGCCCAAGAAGTGAGCGGCAGAAGCATAAAATACAATTTAAATACAACAGTTTTTCCATCGTATAAAACGAATAATTGCAACCAGTGTGAAAGTTATGGTCATTTCTACATTCCGAGCAACCTAGGCTTCACTCTAGGGCGTTGCTCCACCAGATCGAATAGTTAGGTCCTTAGAAGTCAACGCCAGAAGCATAAAATACGATATAAATACAGCAGCTTTTCCATCGTATAAAACGAATAATTGCAACCAGTGTGAAAGTTATGGTCATTTCTACATTCCGAGCAACCTAGGCTTCACTCTAGGGCGTTGCTCCACCAGATCGAATAGTTAGGTCCTTAGAAGTCAACGCCAGAAGCATAAAATACGATATAAATACAGCAGCTTTTCCATCGTATAAAAGGGATAATTGCAAACAGTGTGAAAGTAATGGTCATTTCTACGTTCCGGGCAACCTAGGCTTCACTCTACGGCGTTATTCCACCATATCGAATAGTTGGGGCCTAAGAAGTCAACACCAGAAGAACAAAATACAAAATAAATACAACAGCCTTTACACCGTATAAAACGAATAATTGCAACCTGTGTGAAGGTTATGGTCATATCTACGTTCCGGGCAACCTAGGCTTCACTGTAGGGCGTTGCTCCACCAGATCGAAGTGTTAGGGCCTAAGAAGTCAACGCCGGAAGCATAAAATACAATAGAGATACAACAGTTTTTCCATCGTATAAAACGAATAATTGCAACCACTATAAAACTTATGGTAATTTCTACCTTCCGGGCAACCTAGGCTTCACCCTAGGACGTTGTTCCGCCAGATCGAATAGTTAGGGCCTAAGAAGTGAACGCCAGAAGCATAAAATGCAATAAAAATACAACAGTTTTTCCATCGTATAACAGGATTAATTGCAACCAGTTTGAAAGTGATGGTCATTTCTACGTTCCGGGAAACCTAGGCTTCACTCTAGGGCGTTGCTCCACTAGATCGAATAGCTAGGGCCTTAGAAGTCAACGCCAGAAGCATAAAATACGATATAAATACAACAGCTTTTCCATCGTATAAAAGGAATAATTGCGAACAGTGTGAAAGTAATGGTCATTTCTACGTTCCGGGCAACCTAGGCTTCACTCTAGGGCGGTGCTCCACCATATCGAATAGCTACGGCCTTAGAAGCCTACGCCTGAAGCATAAAATACAATAAAAATACAACGGTCATTCATCGTATAACAGGAATAATTGCAACAAGCGTGAAAGTAATGATCATTTCGGCGTTTCGGGCATCCTAGACTTAACTCTGAGGCATTGCTCCACCAGATAGAATAGTTAGGGCCTAAGAAGTCAACGCCAGAAGCATAAAATACAATATAAATACAACAGTTTTTCCATTGTATAAAACGAATAATTGCTACCAGTGTAAAAGTTATGGTCATTTCTACGTTCCGGGCAACCTAGGCTTCACCCTAGGACGTTGTTCCACCAGATCGAATAGTTAGGGCCTAAGAAGTGAACGCCAGAAGCATAAAATGCAATAAAAATACAACAGCTTTTCCATCGTATAAAAGGAATAATTGCAAACAGTGTGAAAGTAATGGTCATTTCTACGTTCCGGGCAACCTAGGCTTCACTCTAGGGCGGTGCTCCACCATATCGAAAAGCTACGGCCTTAGAAGCCTACGCCTGAAGCATAAAATACAATAAAAATACAACGGTCATTCATCGTATAACAGGAATAATTGCAACAAGCGTGAAAGTAATGATCATTTCGGCGTTTCGGGCATCCTAGACTTAACTCTGAGGCATTGCTCCACCAGATCGAATAGTTAGGGCCTAAGAAGTCAACGCCAGAAGCATAAAATACAATATAAATACAACAGTTTTTCCATTGTATAAAACGAATAATTGCTACCAGTGTAAAAGTTATGGTCATTTCTACGTTCCGGGCAACCTAGGCTTCACCGTAGGGCGTTGTTCCACCAGATAGAATAGTTAGGGCCTAAGAAGTGAACGCCAGAAGCATTAAATGCAATATAAATACAACAGTTTTTCCATCGTATAAAACGAATAATTGCAACCAGTGTGAAAGTTATGGTCATTTCTACATTCCGAGCAACCTAGGCTTCACTCTAGGGCGTTGCTCCACCAGATCGAATAGTTAGGTCCTTAGAAGTCAACGCCAGAAGCATAAAATACGATATAAATACAGCAGCTTTTCCATCGTATAAAAGGGATAATTGCAAACAGTGTGAAAGTAATGGTCATTTCTACGTTCCGGGCAACCTAGGCTTCACTCTACGGCGTTATTCCACCATATCGAATAGTTGGGGCTTAAGAAGTCAACACCAGAAGAACAAAATACAAAATAAATACAACAGCCTTTACACCGTATAAAACGAATAATTGCAACCTGTGTGAAGGTTATGGTCATATCTACGTTCCGGGCAACCTAGGCTTCACTGTAGGGCGTTGCTCCACCAGGTCGAAGTGTTAGGGCCTAAGAAGTCAACGCCGGAAGCATAAAATACAATAGAGATACAACAGTTTTTCCATCGTATAAAACGAATAATTGCAAACAGTGTGAAAGTAATGGTCATTTCTACGTTCCGGGCAACCTAGGCTTCAGTCTAGGGCGGTGCTCCACCATATCGAATAGCTACGGCCTTAGAAGCCTACGCCTGAAGCATAAAATACAATAAAAATACAACGGTCATTCATCGTATAACAGGAATAATTGCAACAAGCGTGAAAGTAATGATCATTTCGGCGTTTCGGGCATCCTAGACTTAACTCTGAGGCATTGCTCCACCAGATCGAATAGTTAGGGCCTAAGAAGTCAACGCCAGAAGCATAAAATACAATATAAATACAACAGTTTTTCCACTGTATAAAACGAATAATTGCTACCAGTGTAAAAGTTATGGTCATTTCTACGTTCCGGGCAACCTAGGCTTCACCCTAGGGCGTTGTCCCACCAGATCGCATAGTTAGGGCCCAAGAAGTGAGCGGCAGAAGCATTAAATGCAAATTAATACAACAGTTTTTCCATCGTATAAAACGAATAATTGCAACCAGTGTGAAAGTTATGGTCATTTCTACATTCCGAGCAACCTAGGCTTCACTCTAGGACGTTGCTCCAACAGATTGAATAGTTAGGGCCTTAGAAGTCGACGCCCGAAGCATAAAATGCAATAAAAATACAACAGCTTTTCCATCGTATAACAGGATTAATTGCAACCAGTTTGAAAGTGATGGTCATTTCTACGTTCCGGGCAACCTAGGCTTCACTCTGGGGCGTTGCTCCACCAGATGAAACAGTTAGGGCCTTAGAAGTCAACGCCCGAAGCATAAAATACAAAATAAATAGAACAGTTTTTCCAATGTATAAAACTAATAATTGCTACCAGTGTAAAAGTTATGTTCATTTCTACGTTCCGGGCAACCTAGGCTTCACTCTAGGGCGGTGCTCCACCATATCGAATAGCTACGGCCTTAGAAGCCTACGCCTGAAGCATAAAATACAATAAAAATACAACGGTCTTTTCATCGTATAACAGGAATAATTGCAACAAGCGTGAAAGTAATGATCATTTCCGCGTTTCGGGCATCCTAGACTTAACTCTGAGGCATTGCTCCACCAGATCGAATAGCTAGTGCCTAAGAAGTCGACGCCAGAAGCATAAAATACAATATAAATACAACAGTTTTTCCATTCTATAAAACGAATAATTGCTACCAGTGTAAATGTTATGGTCATTTCTACGTTCCGGGCAACCTAGGCTTCACCCTAGGGCGTTGTCCCACCAGATCGAATAGTTAGGGCCCAAGAAGTGAGCGGCAGAAGCATAAAATACAATTTAAATACAACAGTTTTTCCATCGTATAAAACGAATAATTGCAACCAGTGTGAAAGTTATGGTCATTTCTACATTCCGAGCAACCTAGGCTTCACTCTAGGGCGTTGCTCCACCAGATCGAATAGTTAGGTCCTTAGAAGTCAACGCCAGAAGCATAAAATACGATATAAATACAGCAGCTTTTCCATCGTATAAAACGAATAATTGCAACCACTGTGAAAGTTATGGTCATTTCTACATTCCGAGCAACCTAGGCTTCACTCTAGGGCGTTGCTCCACCAGATCGAATAGTTAGGTCCTTAGAAGTCAACGCCAGAAGCATAAAATACGATATAAATACAGCAGCTTTTCCATCGTATAAAAGGGATAATTGCAAACAGTGTGAAAGTAATGGTCATTTCTACGTTCCGGGCAACCTAGGCTTCACTCTACGGCGTTATTCCACCATATCGAATAGTTGGGGCCTAAGAAGTCAACACCAGAAGAACAAAATACAAAATAAATACAACAGCCTTTACACCGTATAAAACGAATAATTGCAACCTGTGTGAAGGTTATGGTCATATCTACGTTCCGGGCAACCTAGGCTTCACTGTAGGGCGTTGCTCCACCAGATCGAAGTGTTAGGGCCTAAGAAGTCAACGCCGGAAGCATAAAATACAATAGAGATACAACAGTTTTTCCATCGTATAAAACGAATAATTGCAACCACTATAAAACTTATGGTAATTTCTACCTTCCGGGCAACCTAGGCTTCACCCTAGGACGTTGTTCCACCAGATCGAATAGTTAGGGCCTAAGAAGTGAACGCCAGAAGCATAAAATGCAATAAAAATACAACAGTTTTTCCATCGTATAACAGGATTAATTGCAACCAGTTTGAAAGTGATGGTCATTTCTACGTTCCGGGAAACCTAGGCTTCACTCTAGGGCGTTGCTCCACTAGATCGAATAGCTAGGGCCTTAGAAGTCAACGCCAGAAGCATAAAATGCAATAAAAATACAACAGCTTTTCCATCGTATAAAAGGAATAATTGCAAACAGTGTGAAAGTAATGGTCATTTCTACGTTCCGGGCAACCTAGGCTTCACTCTAGGGCGGTGCTCCACCATATCGAATAGCTACGGCCTTAGAAGCCTACGCCTGAAGCATAAAATACAATAAAAATACAACGGTCATTCATCGTATAACAGGAATAATTGCAACAAGCGTGAAAGTAATGATCATTTCGGCGTTTCGGGCATCCTAGACTTAACTCTGAGGCATTGCTCCACCAGATCGAATAGTTAGGGCCTAAGAAGTCAACGCCAGAAGCATAAAATACAATATAAATACAACAGTTTTTCCATTGTATAAAACGAATAATTGCTACCAGTGTAAAGGTATGGTCATTTCTACGTTCCGGGCAACCTAGGCTTCACCGTAGGGCGTTGTTCCACCAGATCGAATAGTTAGGGCCTAAGAAGTGAACGCCAGAAGCATTAAATGCAATATAAATACAACAGTTTTTCCATCGTATAAAACGAATAATTGCAACCAGTGTGAAAGTTATGGTCATTTCTACATTCCGAGCAACCTAGGCTTCACTCTAGGGCGTTGCTCGAACAGATTGAATGGTTAGGGCCTTAGAAGTCGACGCCCGAAGCATAAAATGCAATAAAAATACAACAGCTTTTCCATCGTATAACAGGATTAATTGCAACCAGTTTGAAAGTGATGGTCATTTCTACGTTCCGGGCAACCTAGGCTTCACTCTGGGGCGTTGCTCCACCAGATGAAACAGTTAGGGCCTTAGAAGTCAACTCCCGAAGCATAAAATACAAAATAAATAGAACAGTTTTTCCAATGTATAAAACGAATAATTGCTACCAGTGTAAAAGTTATGTTCATTTCTACGTTCCGGGCAACCTAGGCTTCACTCTAGGGCGGTGCTCCACCATATCGAATAGCTACGGCCTTAGAAGCCTACGCCTGAAGCATAAAATACAATAAAAATACAACGGTCTTTTCATCGTATAACAGGAATAATTGCAACAAGCGTGAAAGTAATGATCATTTCGGCGTTTCGGGCATCCTAGACTTAACTCTGAGGCATTGCTCCACCAGATCGAATAGTTAGGGCCTAAGAAGTCGACGCCAGAAGCATAAAATACAATATAAATACAACAGTTTTTCCATTCTATAAAACGAATAATTGCTACCAGTGTAAATGTTATGGTCATTTCTACGTTCCGGGCAACCTAGGCTTCACCCTAGGGCGTTGTCCCACCAGATCGAATAGTTAGGGCCCAAGAAGTGAGCGGCAGAAGCATAAAATACAGTTTAAATACAACAGTTTTTCCATCGTATAAAACGAATAATTGCAACCAGTGTGAAAGTTATGGACATTTCTACATTCCGAGCAACCTAGGCTTCACTCTAGGGCGTTGCTCCACCAGATCGAATAGTTAGGTCCTTAGAAGTCAACGCCAGAAGCATAAAATACAAAATAAATACAACAGCCTTTACACCGTATAAAACGAATAATTGCAACCTGTGTGAAGGTTATGGTCATATCTACGTTTCGGGCAACCTAGGCTTCACTGTAGGGCGTTGCTCCACCAGATCAAACAGTTAGGGCCTTAGAAGTCAACGCCCCAAGCATAAAATACAAAATAAATAGAACAGATTTTCCATTGTATAAAACGAATAATTGCTACCAGTGTAAAAGTTATGGTCATTTCTACGTTCCGGGCAACCTCGGCTTCACCCTAGGGCGTTGTCCCACCAGATCGAATAGTTAGGGCCCAAGAAGTGAGCGGCAGAAGCATAAAATACAATTTAAATACAACAGTTCTTCCATCGTATAAAACGAATAATTGCAACCAGTGTGAAAGTTATGGTCATTTCTACATTCCGAGCAACCTAGGCTTCACTCTAGGGCGTTGCTCCACCAGATCGAATAGTTAGGTCCTTAGAAGTCAACGCCAGAATCATAAAATACGATATAAATACAGCAGCTTTTCCATCCTATAAAAGGAATAATTGCAAACAGTGTGAAAGTAATGGTCATTTCTACGTTCCGGGCAACCTAGGCTTCACTCTACGGCGTTATTCCACCATATCGAATAGTTGGGGCCTAAGAAGTCAACACCAGAAGAATAAAATACAAAATAAATACAACAGCCTTTACACCGTATAAAACGAATAATTGCAACCTGTGTGAAGGTTATGGTCATATCTACGTTCCGGGCAACCTAGGCTTCACTGTAGGGCGTTGCTCCACCAGATCGAAGTGTTAGGGCCTAAGAAGTCAACGCCGGAAGCATAAAATACAATAGAGATACAACAGTTTTTCCATCGTATAAAACGAATAATTGCAACCACTATAAAACTTATGGTAATTTCTAGCTTCCGGGCAACCTAGGCTTCACCCTAGGACGTTGTTCCACCAGATCGAATAGTTAGGGCCTAAGAAGTGAACGCCAGAAGCATAAAATGCAATAAAAATACAACAGCTTTTCCATCGTATAAAAGGAATAATTGCAAACAGTGTGAAAGTAATGGTCATTTCGGCGTTTCGGGCATCCTAGACTTAACTCTGAGGCATTGCTCCACCAGATCGAATAGTTAGGGCCTAAGAAGTCAACGCCAGAAGCATAAAATACAATATAAATACAACAGTTTTTCCATCGTATAAAACGAATAATTGCAACCAGTGTGAAAGTTATGGTCATTTCTACATTCCGAGCAACCTAGGCTTCACTCTAGGGCGTTGCTCCAACAGATTGAATGGTTAGGGCCTTAGAAGTCAACGCCCGAAGCATAAAATACAAAATAAAAAGAACAGTTTTTCCATTGTATAAAACGAATAATTGCTACCAGTGTAAATGTTATGGTCATTTCTACGTCCCGGGCAACCTAGGCTTCACCCTAGGGCGTTGTTCCACCAGATCGAATAGTTAGGGCCCAAGAAGTGAACGCCAGAAGCATAAAATACAATATAAATACAACAGTTTGTGCATCGTATAAAACGAATAATTGCAACCAGTGTGAAAGCTATGGTCATTTCTACCTTCCGGGCAACCTAGGCTTCACCCTAGGACGTTGTTCCACCAGATCGAATAGTTAGGGACTAAGAAGTGAACGCCAGAAGCATAAAATGCAATAAAAATACAACAGCTTTTCCATCGTATAACAGGATTAATTGCAACCAGTTTGAAAGTGATGGTCATTTCTACGTTCCGGGCAACCTAGGCTTCACTCTGGGGCGTTGCTCCACCAGAGGAAACAGTTAGGGCCTTAGAAGTCAACGCCCGAAGCATAAAATACAAAATAAATACATCAGTTTTTCCAATGCATAAAACGAATAATTGCTACCAGTGTAAAAGTTATGTTCATTTCTACGTTCCGGGCAACCTAGGCTTCACTCTAGGGCGGTGCTCCACCATATCGAATAGCTACGGCCTTAGAAGCCTACGCCTGAAGCATAAAATACAATAAAAATACAACGGTCTTTTCATCGTATAACAGGAATAATTGCAACAAGTGTGAAAGTAATGATCATTTCGGCGTTTCGGGCATCCTAGACTTAACTCTGAGGCATTGCTCCACCAGATCGAATAGTTAGGGCCTAAGAAGTCGACGCCAGAAGCATAAAATACAATATAAATACAACAGTTTTTCCATTCTATAAAACGAATAATTGCTACCAGTGTAAATGTTATGGTCATTTCTACGTTCCGGGCAACCTAGGCTTCACCCTAGGGCGTTGTCCCACCAGATCGAATAGTTAGGGCCCAAGAAGTGAGAGGCAGAAGCATAAAATACAATTTAAATACAACAGTTTTTCCATCGTATAAAACGAATAATTGCAACCAGTGTGAAAGTAATGATCATTTCGGCGTTTCGGGCATCCTAGACATAACTCTGAGGCATTGCTCCACCAGATCGAATAGTTAGGGCCGAAGAAGTCAACGCCAGAAGCATAAAATACAATATAAATACAACAGTATTTCCATTGTATAAAACGAATAATTGCTACCAGTGTAAAAGTTATGGTCATTTCTACGTTCCGGGCAACCTAGGCTTCACCCTAGGGCGTTGTTCCACCAGATCGAATAGTTAGGGCCTTAGAAGTGAACGCCAGAAGCATTAAATGCAATATTAATACAACAGTTTTTCCATCGTATAAAACGAATAATTGCAACCAGTGTGGAAGTTATGGTCATTTCTACATTCCGAGCAACCTAGGCTTCACTCTAGGGCGTTGCTGCAACAGATTGAATAGTTAGGGCCTTAGAAGTCAACGCCCGAAGCATAAAATGCAATAAAAATACAACAGTTTTTCCATCGTATAACAGGATTAATTGCAACCAGTTTGAAAGTGATTGTAATTTCTACGTTCCGGGCAACCTAGGCTTCACTCTAGGGCGTTGCTCCACTAGATCGAATAGCTAGGGCCATAGAAGTCAACGCCAGAAGCATAAAATACGATATAAATACAACAGCTTTTCCATCGTATAAAAGGAATAATTGCAAACAGTGCGAAAGTAATGGTCATTTCTACGTTCCGGGCAACCTAGGCTTCACCCTAGGGCGCTGCTCCACCAGATTAAACAGTTAGGGCCTTAGAAGTCAACGCCCGAAGCATAAAATACAAAATAAATAGAACAGTTTTTCCATTGTATAAAACGAATAATTGCAACCAGTGTGAAAGTTATGGTCATTTCTACATTCCGAGCAACCTAGGCTTCACCCTAGGGCGTTGTCCCACCAGATGGAATAGTTAGGGCCTAAGAAGTCAACGCCAGAAGCATAAAATGCAATATAAATAGAACAGCTTTTCCATCGTTCAAAACGAATAATAGCAACCGGTGTGAAAGTTATTTTCATTTCTACGTTCCGGGCAACCTAGGCTTCACTCTAGGGCGTTGCTCAACCAGATCAAACAGTTAGGGCCTTAGAAGTCAACGCCAGAAGAATAAAATACGATATAAGTACAACAGTTTTTCCATCGTATAAAATGTATGATTGCGAACATTGTGAAAGTAATGGTCATTTCTACGTGCCTGGCAACCTACGCGTCACTCTACGGCGTTGCTGCTCCACATCTGATAGCTACGGCTTTAGAAGTTAACGCCGGAAGCATAAAATACAATATAAATACAACAGCTTCGCCATCGTATAAAATGAATAATTGCAAACAGTGTGAAGGTAATGGCCATTTCTACGTTCCGAGCAACCTAGGCTTCACTCTAGGGCGTTGCTCCACCAGATCGAATAGTTAGGGCCTTAGAAGTCAGCGCCAGAAGCATAAAATACAATAAAGATGCAACAGTTTTTCCATCGTATAACAGGAATAATTGCAAACAGTGTGAAGGTAATGGTATGTTCTACGTTCCGGGCAGCCTAGGCTTCACGCTAGGGTGTTGCTCCACCAGATGGAATAGCTAGGCTCTTAGAAGTCAACGCCCGAAGCATAAAATACAATATAAATACAACAGCTTTTCCACCGTATAAAATGAATAATTGCAAACAGTGTGAAAGTAATGGTCATGTCTACGTTCCGGGTAACCTAGGCTTCACTCTAGGGTGTTGCTCCACCAGATCGAATAGTTTGGGCCTTAGAAGTAAACGCGAGGAGCATAAGATACAATAAAAATACAACAGTCTTTTCATCGTATTACAGGAATAATTGTAATAAGCGTGAAAGTAATGATCATTTCGGCGTTTCGGGCATCCTAGACTTAACTCTGGGGCATTGCGCCTCCAGATCGAATAGTTAGGGCCTATGTAGTCAATGCCAGAAGCATAAAACACAATAAAGGTGCAACAGTTTTTCCATCGTGTAACAGGAATAATTGCAAACAGTGTGAAAGTTATGGTCATTTCTAAGTTCCGGGCAACCTAGGCTTCACCCTAGGGCGTTGTTCCACCAGATAGAATAGTTAGAGCCTAAGAAGTGAACGCCAGAAGCATAAAATACAATATAAATACAACATTTTTTCCATCATATAAAACGAATAATTGGAATCAGGATGAAAGTTATGGTCATTTCTACGTTCCGGGCAACCTAGGCTACACTCTAGGGCGTTGCTCGACCAGATCGAATAGCTAGGGCCTTAGAAGTCAACGCCCGAAGCATAAAATACAAAATAAATAGAACAGTTTTTCCAACGTATAAAACGAATAATTGCAACCAGTGTGGAAGTTATGGTCATTTCTACGTACCGGGCAAGCTAGGCTTCACTCTAGGGCGTTGTTCCACCAGATCGAATAGTTAGGGCCTAAGAAGTCAACGCCAGAAGAATAAAATCAATATAAGTACAACAGTTTTTCCATCGTATAAAATGAATAATTGCATACATTGTGAAAGTAATGGTCATTTCTACGTTCCGGGCAACCTAGATGTCACTCTAGGGCGTTGCTACACCACATCTAATAGCTACGGCCTCAGAAGTCAACGCCAAAAGAATAAAATACAATAAAGATGAAACAGCTTTTCCATCGTATAAAACAAACAATTGCAACCAGTGTGAAAGTTATGGTCATTTCTACTTTCCGGGCAACCTAGGCTTCAACCTAGGGCGTTGCTCCAACAGATTGAAGAGTTAGGACATTAGAAGTCAACGCCAGAAGCATAAAATACGAAATAAATAAAACAGTTTTTCCATCGTATAAAACGAATAATTGCTACCAGTGTGAAAGTTATGGTCATTTCTACGTTCCGGGCAACCTAGGCTTCACTCTAAGGCGTTGCTCGAACAGATCGAATACCTAGGGCCTTAGAAGTCAACGCCCGAAGCATAAAATACAAAATAAATAGAACAGTCTTTCCATCGTATAAAACGAATAATTGCTACCAGTGTGAAAGTTATGGTCATTGCTACGTTCCGCGCAACCTAGGCTTCACACAAGGGCGTTGTTCCACCAGATGGAATAGTTAGGGCCTAAGAAGTCAACGCCAGAAGCATAAATCACTATATAAATACAACAGTTTTTCCATTATATAAAACGAATAATTGCAAGCAGGATGAAAGTTATGGTCATTTCTACTTTCCGGGCAACCTAGGCTTCACTCTAGGGCGTTGCTCCACCAGATCGAATAGATAGGGCCTTAGAAGTCAACGCCAGAAGCATAAAATACAAAATAAATAACACAGTTTTTCCATCGTATAAAACGAATAATTGCTACCAGTGTGAAAGTTATGGTCATTTCTACATTCCGCGCAACCTAGGCTTCACCCTAGGGCGTTGTTCCACCAGATGGAATAGTTAGGGCCTAAGAAGTCAACCCCAGAAGCTAAAATACGATATAAATACAACAGCTTTTCCATCGTATAAAACGAATAATTGCATCCAGTGTGAAAGTTATGGTCATTGCTACGTTCCGGGCAACCTAGGCTTCACTCTAGGGCGTTGCTCGACCAGATAGAATAGCTAGGGCCGTAGAAGTCAACGCCCGAAGCATAAAATACAAAATAAATAGAACAGTTTTTCATCGCATAAAACGAATAATTGCTACCAGTGTGAATGTTATGGTCATTTCTACGTTCCGCGCAACCTAGGCTTCACCCTAGGGCGTTGTGCCACCAGATGGAATAGTTAGGGCCTGAGAAGTCAACGCCTGAAGCTAAAATACGATATAAATACAACAGCTTTTCCATCGTATAAAAGGAATAATTGCGAACAGTGTGAAAGTAATGGTCATTTCTACGTTCCGGGCAACCTAGGCTTCACTCTAGGGCGGTGCTCCACCATATCGAATAGCTACGGCCTTAGAAGCCTACGCCTGAAGCATAAAATACAATAAAAATACAACGGTCATTCATCGTATAACAGGAATAATTGCAACAAGCGTGAAAGTAATGATCATTTCGGCGTTTCGGGCATCCTAGACTTAACTCTGAGGCATTGCTCCACCAGATAGAATAGTTAGGGCCTAAGAAGTCAACGCCAGAAGCATAAAATACAATATAAATACAACAGTTTTTCCATTGTATAAAACGAATAATTGCTACCAGTGTAAAAGTTATGGTCATTTCTACGTTCCGGGCAACCTAGGCTTCACCCTAGGACGTTGTTCCACCAGATCGAATAGTTAGGGCCTAAGAAGTGAACGCCAGAAGCATAAAATGCAATAAAAATACAACAGCTTTTCCATCGTATAAAAGGAATAATTGCAAACAGTGTGAAAGTAATGGTCATTTCTACGTTCCGGGCAACCTAGGCTTCACTCTAGGGCGGTGCTCCACCATATCGAATAGCTACGGCCTTAGAAGCCTACGCCTGAAGCATAAAATACAATAAAAATACAACGGTCATTCATCGTATAACAGGAATAATTGCAACAAGCGTGAAAGTAATGATCATTTCGGCGTTTCGGGCATCCTAGACTTAACTCTGAGGCATTGCTCCACCAGATCGAATGGTTAGGGCCTAAGAAGTCAACGCCAGAAGCATAAAATACAATATAAATACAACAGTTTTTCCATTGTATAAAACGAATAATTGCTACCAGTGTAAAAGTTATGGTCATTTCTACGTTCCGGGCAACCTAGGCTTCACCGTAGGGCGTTGTTCCACCAGATCGAATAGTTAGGGCCTAAGAAGTGAACGCCAGAAGCATTAAATGCAATATAAATACAACAGTTTTTCCATCGTATAAAACGAATAATTGCAACCAGTGTGAAAGTTATGGACATTTCTACATTCCGAGCAACCTAGGCTTCACTCTAGGGCGTTGCTCCACCAGATCGAATAGTTAGGTCCTTAGAAGTCAACGCCAGAAGCATAAAATACAAAATAAATACAACAGCCTTTACACCGTATAAAACGAATAATTGCAACCTGTGTGAAGGTTATGGTCATATCTACGTTTCGGGCAACCTAGGATTCACTGTAGGGCGTTGCTCCACCAGATCAAACAGTTAGGGCCTTAGAAGTCAACGCCCCAAGCATAAAATACAAAATAAATAGAACAGATTTTCCATTGTATAAAACGAATAATTGCTACCAGTGTAAAAGTTATGGTCATTTCTACGTTCCGGGCAACCTCGGCTTCACCCTAGGGCGTTGTCCCACCAGATCGAATAGTTAGGGCCCAAGAAGTGAGCGGCAGAAGCATAAAATACAATTTAAATACAACAGTTCTTCCATCGTATAAAACGAATAATTGCAACCAGTGTGAAAGTTATGGTCATTTCTACATTCCGAGCAACCTAGGCTTCACTCTAGGGCGTTGCTCCACCAGATCGAATAGTTAGGTCCTTAGAAGTCAACGCCAGAATCATAAAATACGATATAAATACAGCAGCTTTTCCATCCTATAAAAGGAATAATTGCAAACAGTGTGAAAGTAATGGTCATTTCTACGTTCCGGGCAACCTAGGCTTCACTCTACGGCGTTATTCCACCATATCGAATAGTTGGGGCCTAAGAAGTCAACACCAGAAGAATAAAATACAAAATAAATACAACAGCCTTTACACCGTATAAAACGAATAATTGCAACCTGTGTGAAGGTTATGGTCATATCTACGTTCCGGGCAACCTAGGCTTCACTGTAGGGCGTTGCTCCACCAGATCGAAGTGTTAGGGCCTAAGAAGTCAACGCCGGAAGCATAAAATACAATAGAGATACAACAGTTTTTCCATCGTATAAAACGAATAATTGCAACCACTATAAAACTTATGGTAATTTCTAGCTTCCGGGCAACCTAGGCTTCACCCTAGGACGTTGTTCCACCAGATCGAATAGTTAGGGCCTAAGAAGTGAACGCCAGAAGCATAAAATGCAATAAAAATACAACAGCTTTTCCATCGTATAAAAGGAATAATTGCAAACAGTGTGAAAGTAATGGTCATTTCGGCGTTTCGGGCATCCTAGACTTAACTCTGAGGCATTGCTCCACCAGATCGAATAGTTAGGGCCTAAGAAGTCAACGCCAGAAGCATAAAATACAATATAAATACAACAGTTTTTCCATCGTATAAAACGAATAATTGCAACCAGTGTGAAAGTTATGGTCATTTCTACATTCCGAGCAACCTAGGCTTCACTCTAGGGCGTTGCTCCAACAGATTGAATGGTTAGGGCCTTAGAAGTCGACGCCCGAAGCATAAAATGCAATAAAAATACAACAGCTTTTCCATCGTATAACAGGATTAATTGCAACCATTTTGAAAGTGATGGTCATTTCTACGTTCCGGGCAACCTAGGCTTCACTCTGGGTCGTTGCTCCACCAGATGAAACAGTTAGGGCCTTAGAAGTCAACGCCCGAAGCATAAAATACAAAATAAATAGAACAGTTTTTCCAATGTATAAAACGAATAATTGCTACCAGTGTAAAAGTTATGTTCATTTCTACGTTCCGGGCAACCTAGGCTTCACTCTAGGGCGGTGCTCCACCATATCGAATAGCTACGGCCTTAGAAGCCTACGCCTGAAGCATAAAATACAATAAAAATACAACGGTCTTTTCATCGTATAACAGGAATAATTGCAACAAGCGTGAAAGTAATGATCATTTCGGCGTTTCGGGCATCCTAGACTTAACTCTGAGGCATTGCTCCACCAGATCGAATAGTTAGGGCCTAAGAAGTCGACGCCAGAAGCATAAAATACAATATAAATACAACAGTTTTTCCATTCTATAAAACGAATAATTGCTACCAGTGTAAATGTTATGGTCATTTCTACGTTCCGGGCAACCTAGGCTTCACCCTGGGGCGTTGTCCCACCAGATCGAATAGTTAGGGCCCAAGAAGTGAGCGGCAGAAGCATAAAATACAATTTAAATACAACAGTTTTTCCATCGTATAAAACGAATAATTGCAACCAGTGTGAAAGTTATGGACATTTCTACATTCCGAGCAACCTAGGCTTCACTCTAGGGCGGTGCTCCACCATATCGAATAGCTACGGCCTTAGAAGCCTACGCCTGAAGCATAAAATACAATAAAAATACAACGGTCTTTTCATCGTATAAAACGAATAATTGCAACCAGTGTGAAAGTTATGGTTATTTCTACATTCCGAGCTACCTAGGCTAAACTCTAGGGCGTTGCTCCACCAGATCGAATAGTTAGGTCCTTAGAAGTCAACGCCCGAAGCATAAAATGCAATAAAAATACAACAGTTTTTCCATCGTATAACAGGATTAATTGCAACCAGTTTGAAAGTGATGGTCATTTCTACGTTCCGGGCAACCTAGGCTTCACTCTAGGGCGTTGCTCCACCAGATCAAACAGTTAGGGCCTTAGAAGTCAACGCCCGAAGCATAAAATACAAAATAAAAAGAACAGTTTTTCCATTGTATAAAACGAATAATTGCTACCAGTGTAAATGTTATGGTCATTTCTACGTCCCGGGCAACCTAGGCTTCACCCTAGGGCGTTGTTCCACCAGATCGAATAGTTAGGGCCCAAGAAGTGAACGCCAGAAGCATAAAATACAATATAAATACAACAGTTTGTGCATCGTATAAAACGAATAATTGCAACCAGTGTGAAAGCTATGGTCATTTCTACCTTCCGGGCAACCTAGGCTTCACCCTAGGACGTTGTTCCACCAGATCGAATAGTTAGGGACTAAGAAGTGAACGCCAGAAGCATAAAATGCAATAAAAATACAACAGCTTTTCCATCGTATAACAGGATTAATTGCAACCAGTTTGAAAGTGATGGTCATTTCTACGTTCCGGGCAACCTAGGCTTCACTCTGGGGCGTTGCTCCACCAGATGAAACAGTTAGGGCCTTAGAAGTCAACGCCCGAAGCATAAAATACAAAATAAATACATCAGTTTTTCCAATGCATAAAACGAATAATTGCTACCAGTGTAAAAGTTATGTTCATTTCTACGTTCCGGGCAACCTAGGCTTCACTCTAGGGCGGTGCTCCACCATATCGAATAGCTACGGCCTTAGAAGCCTACGCCTGAAGCATAAAATACAATAAAAATACAACGGTCTTTTCATCGTATAACAGGAATAATTGCAACAAGTGTGAAAGTAATGATCATTTCGGCGTTTCGGGCATCCTAGACTTAACTCTGAGGCATTGCTCCACCAGATCGAATAGTTAGGGCCTAAGAAGTCGACGCCAGAAGCATAAAATACAATATAAATACAACAGTTTTTCCATTCTATAAAACGAATAATTGCTACCAGTGTAAATGTTATGGTCATTTCTACGTTCCGGGCAACCTAGGCTTCACCCTAGGGCGTTGTCCCACCAGATCGAATAGTTAGGGCCCAAGAAGTGAGAGGCAGAAGCATAAAATACAATTTAAATACAACAGTTTTTCCATCGTATAAAACGAATAATTGCAACCAGTGTGAAAGTAATGATCATTTCGGCGTTTCGGGCATCCTAGACATAACTCTGAGGCATTGCTCCACCAGATCGAATAGTTAGGGCCGAAGAAGTCAACGCCAGAAGCATAAAATACAATATAAATACAACAGTATTTCCATTGTATAAAACGAATAATTGCTACCAGTGTAAAAGTTATGGTCATTTCTACGTTCCGGGCAACCTAGGCTTCACCCTAGGGCGTTGTTCCACCAGATCGAATAGTTAGGGCCTTAGAAGTGAACGCCAGAAGCATTAAATGCAATATTAATACAACAGTTTTTCCATCGTATAAAACGAATAATTGCAACCAGTGTGGAAGTTATGGTCATTTCTACATTCCGAGCAACCTAGGCTTCACTCTAGGGCGTTGCTGCAACAGATTGAATAGTTAGGGCCTTAGAAGTCAACGCCCGAAGCATAAAATGCAATAAAAATACAACAGTTTTTCCATCGTATAACAGGATTAATTGCAACCAGTTTGAAAGTGATTGTAATTTCTACGTTCCGGGCAACCTAGGCTTCACTCTAGGGCGTTGCTCCACTAGATCGAATAGCTAGGGCCATAGAAGTCAACGCCAGAAGCATAAAATACGATATAAATACAACAGCTTTTCCATCGTATAAAAGGAATAATTGCAAACAGTGCGAAAGTAATGGTCATTTCTACGTTCCGGGCAACCTAGGCTTCACCCTAGGGCGCTGCTCCACCAGATTAAACAGTTAGGGCCTTAGAAGTCAACGCCCGAAGCATAAAATACAAAATAAATAGAACAGTTTTTCCATTGTATAAAACGAATAATTGCAACCAGTGTGAAAGTTATGGTCATTTCTACATTCCGAGCAACCTAGGCTTCACCCTAGGGCGTTGTCCCACCAGATGGAATAGTTAGGGCCTAAGAAGTCAACGCCAGAAGCATAAAATGCAATATAAATAGAACAGCTTTTCCATCGTTCAAAACGAATAATAGCAACCGGTGTGAAAGTTATTTTCATTTCTACGTTCCGGGCAACCTAGGCTTCACTCTAGGGCGTTGCTCAACCAGATCAAACAGTTAGGGCCTTAGAAGTCAACGCCAGAAGAATAAAATACGATATAAGTACAACAGTTTTTCCATCGTATAAAATGTATGATTGCGAACATTGTGAAAGTAATGGTCATTTCTACGTGCCTGGCAACCTACGCGTCACTCTACGGCGTTGCTGCTCCACATCTGATAGCTACGGCTTTAGAAGTTAACGCCGGAAGCATAAAATACAATATAAATACAACAGCTTCGCCATCGTATAAAATGAATAATTGCAAACAGTGTGAAGGTAATGGCCATTTCTACGTTCCGAGCAACCTAGGCTTCACTCTAGGGCGTTGCTCCACCAGATCGAATAGTTAGGGCCTTAGAAGTCAGCGCCAGAAGCATAAAATACAATAAAGATGCAACAGTTTTTCCATCGTATAACAGGAATAATTGCAAACAGTGTGAAGGTAATGGTATGTTCTACGTTCCGGGCAGCCTAGGCTTCACGCTAGGGTGTTGCTCCACCAGATGGAATAGCTAGGCTCTTAGAAGTCAACGCCCGAAGCATAAAATACAATATAAATACAACAGCTTTTCCACCGTATAAAATGAATAATTGCAAACAGTGTGAAAGTAATGGTCATGTCTACGTTCCGGGTAACCTAGGCTTCACTCTAGGGTGTTGCTCCACCAGATCGAATAGTTTGGGCCTTAGAAGTAAACGCGAGGAGCATAAGATACAATAAAAATACAACAGTCTTTTCATCGTATTACAGGAATAATTGTAATAAGCGTGAAAGTAATGATCATTTCGGCGTTTCGGGCATCCTAGACTTAACTCTGGGGCATTGCGCCTCCAGATCGAATAGTTAGGGCCTATGTAGTCAATGCCAGAAGCATAAAACACAATAAAGGTGCAACAGTTTTTCCATCGTGTAACAGGAATAATTGCAAACAGTGTGAAAGTTATGGTCATTTCTAAGTTCCGGGCAACCTAGGCTTCACCCTAGGGCGTTGTTCCACCAGATAGAATAGTTAGAGCCTAAGAAGTGAACGCCAGAAGCATAAAATACAATATAAATACAACATTTTTTCCATCATATAAAACGAATAATTGGAATCAGGATGAAAGTTATGGTCATTTCTACGTTCCGGGCAACCTAGGCTACACTCTAGGGCGTTGCTCGACCAGATCGAATAGCTAGGGCCTTAGAAGTCAACGCCCGAAGCATAAAATACAAAATAAATAGAACAGTTTTTCCAACGTATAAAACGAATAATTGCTACCAGTGTGAAAGTTATGGCCATTTCTACGTCCCGGGCAACCTGGGCTTCACCCTAGGCCGTTGTTCCACCAGATGGAATAGTTAGCGCCTAAGAAGTCAACGCCAGAAGCATAAAATACGATATAAATACAACAGCTTTTACATCGTATAAAACGAATAATTGCAACCAGTGTGGAAGTTATGGTCATTTCTACGTACCGGGCAAGCTAGGCTTCACTCTAGGGCGTTGTTCCACCAGATCGAATAGTTAGGGCCTAAGAAGTCAACGCCAGAAGAATAAAATCAATATAAGTACAACAGTTTTTCCATCGTATAAAATGAATAATTGCATACATTGTGAAAGTAATGGTCATTTCTACGTTCCGGGCAACCTAGATGTCACTCTAGGGCGTTGCTACACCACATCTTATAGCTACGGCCTCAGAAGTCAACGCCAAAAGAATAAAATACAATAAAGATGAAACAGCTTTTCCATCGTATAAAACAAACAATTGCAACCAGTGTGAAAGTTATGGTCATTTCTACTTTCCGGGCAACCTAGGCTTCAACCTAGGGCGTTGCTCCAACAGATTGAAGAGTTAGGACATTAGAAGTCAACGCCAGAAGCATAAAATACGAAATAAATAAAACAGTTTTTCCATCGTATAAAACGAATAATTGCTACCAGTGTGAAAGTTATGGTCATTTCTACGTTCCGGGCAACCTAGGCTTCACTCTAAGGCGTTGCTCGAACAGATCGAATACCTAGGGCCTTAGAAGTCAACGCCCGAAGCATAAAATACAAAATAAATAGAACAGTCTTTCCATCGTATAAAACGAATAATTGCTACCAGTGTGAAAGTTATGGTCATTGCTACGTTCCGCGCAACCTAGGCTTCACACAAGGGCGTTGTTCCACCAGATGGAATAGTTAGGGCCTAAGAAGTCAACGCCAGAAGCATAAATCACTATATAAATACAACAGTTTTTCCATTATATAAAACGAATAATTGCAAGCAGGATGAAAGTTATGGTCATTTCTACTTTCCGGGCAACCTAGGATTCACTCTAGGGCGTTGCTCCACCAGATCGAATAGATAGGGCCTTAGAAGTCAACGCCAGAAGCATAAAATACAAAATAAATAACACAGTTTTTCCATCGTATAAAACGAATAATTGCTACCAGTGTGAAAGTTATGGTCATTTCTACATTCCGCGCAACCTAGGCTTCACCCTAGGGCGTTGTTCCACCAGATGGAATAGTTAGGGCCTAAGAAGTCAACCCCAGAAGCTAAAATACGATATAAATACAACAGCTTTTCCATCGTATAAAACGAATAATTGCATCCAGTGTGAAAGTTATGGTCATTGCTACGTTCCGGGCAACCTAGGCTTCACTCTAGGGCGTTGCTCGACCAGATAGAATAGCTAGGGCCGTAGAAGTCAACGCCCGAAGCATAAAATACAAAATAAATAGAACAGTTTTTCATCGCATAAAACGAATAATTGCTACCAGTGTGAATGTTATGGTCATTTCTACGTTCCGCGCAACCTAGGCTTCACCCTAGGGCGTTGTGCCACCAGATGGAATAGTTAGGGCCTAAGAAGTCAACGCCTGAAGCTAAAATACGATATAAATACAACAGCTTTTCCATCGTATAGAACGAATAATTGCATCCAGTGTGAAAGTTATGGTCATTTCTACGTTCCGGGCAACCTAGGCTTCACTCTAGGGCGTTGCTCGACCAGATAGAATAGCTAGGGCCGTAGAAGTCAACGCCCGAAGCATAAAATACAAAATAAATAGAACAGTTTTTCCATCGTATAAAACGAATAATTGCTACCAGTGTGAAAGTTATGGTCATTGCTACGTTGCGCGCAACCTAGGCTTCACACAAGGGCGTTGCTCCAACAGATTGAAGAGTTAGGACATTAGAAGTCAACGCCAGAAGCATAAAATACGAAATAAATAAAACAGTTTTTCCATCGTATAAAACGAATAATTGCTACCAGTGTGAAAGTTATGGTCATTTCTACGTTCCGGGCAACCTAGGCTTCACTCTAAGGCGTTGCTCGAACAGATCGAATACCTAGGGCCTTAGAAGTCAACGCCCGAAGCATAAAATACAAAATAAATAGAACAGTCTTTCCATCGTATAAAACGAATAATTCCTACCAGTGTGAAAGTTATGGTCATTGCTACGTTCCGCGCAACCTAGGCTTCACACAAGGGCGTTGTTCCACCAGATGGAATAGTTAGGGCCTAAGAAGTCAACGCCCGAAGCATAAAATACGATATAAATACAACAGCTTTTCCATCGTAGAAAACGAATAATTGCAACCAGTGTGAATGTAATGGTCATTTCTACGTTCCGAGCAACCTAGGCTTCACTCTAGGGCGTTGCTCCACCAGATCGAATAGTTAGGGCCTTAGAAGTCAGCGCCAGAAGCATAAAATGCAATAAAGATGCAACAGTTTTACCATCGTATAACAGGAATAATTGCAAACAGTGTGAAGGTAATGGTATGTTCTACGTTCCGGGCAACCTAGGCTTCACGCTAGGGTGTTGCTCCACCAGATGGAATAGCTAGGTTCTTAGAAGTCAACGCCCGAAGCATAAAATACAATATAAATACAACAGCTTTTCCACCGTATAAAATGAATAATTGCAAACAGTGTGAAAGTAATGGTCATGTCTACGTTCCGGGTAACCTAGGCTTCACTCCAGGGTGTTGCTCCACCAGATCGAATAGTTTGGGCGTTAGAAGTAAACGCGAGGGGCATAAGATACAATAAAAATACAACAGTCTTTTCATCGTATTACAGGAATAATTGTAATAAGCGTGAAAGTAAAGATCATTTCGGCGTTTCGGGCATCCTAGACTTAACTCTGGGGCATTGCGCCTCCAGATCGAATAGCTAGGGCCTAAGAAGTCAATGCCAGAAGCATAAAATACAATATAAATACAACAGCTTTGCCATCGTATAAAACGAGTAATGGTAACCAGTGTG
Organism: Calliopsis andreniformis; assembly: GCF_051401765.1. Taxonomy (NCBI): domain Eukaryota; kingdom Metazoa; phylum Arthropoda; class Insecta; order Hymenoptera; family Andrenidae; genus Calliopsis; species Calliopsis andreniformis. The sequence continues at coordinate 19,113,895 of NW_027480426.1, read as the reverse complement.
AAAGTTATGGTCATTTCTACGTTCCGGTCAACCTATGCTTCACTCTAGGACGTTGCACCACCAGATCGAATAGTTAGGGCCTATGTAGTCAATGCCAGAAGCATAAAACACAATAAAGGTGCAACAGTTTTTCCATCGTGTAACAGGAATAATTGCAAACAGTGTGAAAGTTATGGTCATTTCTAAGTTCCGGGCAACCTAGGCTTCACCCTAGGGCGTTGTTCCACCAGATAGAATAGTTAGAGCCTAAGAAGTGAACGCCAGAAGCATAAAATACAATATAAATGCAACAGTTTTTCCATCATATAAAACGAATAATTGGAATCAGGATGAAAGTTATGGTCATTTCTACGTTCCGGGCAACCTAGGCTACACTCTAGGGCGTTGCTCGACCAGATCGAATAGCTAGGGCCTTAGAAGTCAACGCCCGAAGCATAAAATACAAAATAAATAGAACAGTTTTTCCAACGTATAAAACGAATAATTGCTACCAGTGTGAAAGTTATGGCCATTTCTACGTTCCGGGCAACCTAGGCTTCACCCTAGGCCGTTGTTCCACCAGATGGAATAGTTAGCGCCTAAGAAGTCAACGCCAGAAGCATAAAATACGATATAAATACAACAGCTTTTACATCGTATAAAACGAATAATTGCAACCAGTGTGGAAGTTATGGTCATTTCTACGTACCGGGCAAGCTAGGCTTCACTCTAGGGCGTTGTTCCACCAGATCGAATAGTTAGGGCCTAAGAAGTCAACGCCAGAAGAATAAAATCAATATAAGTACAACAGTTTTTCCATCGTATAAAATGAATAATTGCATACATTGTGAAAGTAATGGTCATTTCTACGTTCCGGGCAACCTAGATGTCACTCTAGGGCGTTGCTACACCACATCTAATAGCTACGGCCTCAGAAGTCAACGCCAAAAGAATAAAATACAATAAAGATGAAACAGCTTTTCCATCGTATAAAACAAACAATTGCAACCAGTGTGAAAGTTATGGTCATTTCTACTTTCCGGGCAACCTAGGCTTCAACCTAGGGCGTTGCTCCAACAGATTGAAGAGTTAGGACATTAGAAGTCTACGCCAGAAGCATAAAATACGAAATAAATAAAACAGTTTTTCCATCGTATAAAACGAATAATTGCTACCAGTGTGAAAGTTATGGTCATTTCTACGTTCCGGGCAACCTAGGCTTCACTCTAAGGCGTTGCTCGAACAGATCGAATACCTAGGGCCTTAGAAGTCAACGCCCGAAGCATAAAATACAAAATAAATAGAACAGTCTTTCCATCGTATAAAACGAATAATTGCTACCAGTGTGAAAGTTATGGTCATTGCTACGTTCCGCGCAACCTAGGCTTCACACAAGGGCGTTGTTCCACCAGATGGAATAGTTAGGGCCTAAGAAGTCAACGCCAGAAGCATAAAATACGATATAAATACAACAGCTTTTCCATCGTAGAAAACGAATAATTGCAACCAGTATGAATGGAATGGTCATTTCTACGTTCCGAGCAACCTAGGCTTCACCCTAGGGCGTTGTTCCACCAGATCGAACAGTTAGGGCCTAAGAAGTCAACGCCAGAAGCATCAAATACAATATAAATATAACAGTTTTTCCATCGTCTAAAACGAATAATAGCAACCAGTGTGAAAGTTATGGTCATTTCTACGTTCCGGGCAACATAGGCTTCACTCTAGGGCGTTGCTCCACCAGATCAAACAGTTAGGGCCTTAGGAGTCAACGCCCGAAGCATAAAATACAAAATAAATAGAACAGTTTTTCCATCGTATAAAACGAATAATTGCTACCGGTGTGAAAGTTAAGGTCATTTCTCCATTCCGGGCAACCTAGGCTTCACTCTAGCGCGTTGCTCCACCAGATCGAATAGTTAGGGCCTTAGAAGTCAACGCCAGAAGCATAAAATACGATATAAATACAACAGCTTTTCCATCGTATAAAAGGATTAATTGCAACCAGCTTGAAAGTGATGGTCATTTCTACGTTCCAGGCAACCTAGGCTTCACCCTCGGGCGTTGTTCCACCAGATGGAATAGTTAGGGACTAAGAAGTAAACGCCAGAAGCATAAATCACTATATAAATACAACAGTTTTTCCATTATATAAAACGAATAATTGCAAGCAGGATGAAAGTTATGGTCATTTCTACTTTCCGGGCAACCTAGGCTTCACTCTAGGGCGTTGCTCCACCAGATCGAATAGATAGGGCCTTAGAAGTCAACGCCAGAAGCATAAAATACAAAATAAATAACACAGTTTTTCCATCGTATAAAACGAATAATTGCTACCAGTGTGAAAGTTATGGTCATTTCTACATTCCGCGCAACCTAGGCTTCACCCTAGGGCGTTGTTCCACCAGATGGAATAGTTAGGGCCTAAGAAGTCAACCCCAGAAGCTAAAATACGATATAAATACAACAGCTTTTCCATCGTATAAAACGAATAATTGCATCCAGTGTGAAAGTTATGGTCATTGCTACGTTCCGGGCAACCTAGGCTTCACTCTAGGGCGTTGCTCGACCAGATAGAATAGCTAGGGCCGTAGAAGTCAACGCCCGAAGCATAAAATACAAAATAAATAGAACAGTTTTTCATCGCATAAAACGAATAATTGCTACCAGTGTGAAAGTTATGGTCATTTCTACGTTCCGCGCAACCTAGGCTTCACCCTAGGGCGTTGTGCCACCAGATGGAATAGTTAGGGCCTAAGAAGTCAACGCCAGAAGCTAAAATACGATATAAATACAACAGCTTTTCCATCGTATAGAACGAATAATTGCATCCAGTGTGAAAGTTATGGTCATTTCTACGTTCCGGGCAACCTAGGCTTCACTCTGGGGCGTTGCTCGACCAGATAGAATAGCTAGGGCCGTAGAAGTCAACGCGCGAAGCATAAAATACAAAATAAATAGAACAGTTTTTCCATCGTATAAAACGAATAATTGCTACCAGTGTGAAAGTTATGGTCATTGCTACGTTGCGCGCAACCTAGGCTTCACACAAGGGCGTTGCTCCAACAGATTGAAGAGTTAGGACATTAGAAGTCAACGCCAGAAGCATAAAATACGAAATAAATAAAACAGTTTTTCCATCGTATAAAACGAATAATTGCTACCAGTGTGAAAGTTATGGTCATTTCTACGTTCCGGGCAACCTAGGCTTCACTCTAAGGCGTTGCTCGAACAGATCGAATACCTAGGGCCTTAGAAGTCAACGCCCGAAGCATAAAATACAAAATAAATAGAACAGTCTTTCCATCGTATAAAACGAATAATTCCTACCAGTGTGAAAGTTATGGTCATTGCTACGTTCCGCGCAACCTAGGCTTCACACAAGGGCGTTGTTCCACCAGATGGAATAGTTAGGGCCTAAGAAGTCAACGCCAGAAGCATAAAATACGATATAAATACAACAGCTTTTCCATCGTAGAAAACGAATAATTGCAACCAGTATGAATGTAATGGTCATTTCTACGTTCCGAGCAACCTAGGCTTCACCCTAGCGCGTTGTTCCACCAGATCGAACAGTTAGGGCCTAAGAAGTCAACGCCAGAAGCATCAAATACAATATAAATATAACAGTTTTTCCATCGTCTAAAACGAATAATAGCAACCAGTGTGAAAGTTATGGTCATTTCTACGTTCCGGGCAACATAGGCTTCACTCTAGGGCGTTGCTCCACCAGATCAAACAGTTAGGGCCTTAGGAGTCAACGCCCGAAGCATAAAATACAAAATAAATAGAACAGTTTTTCCATCGTATAAAACGAATAATTGCTACCGGTGTGAAAGTTAAGGTCATTTCTCCATTCCGGGCAACCTAGGCTTCACTCTAGCGCGTTGCTCCACCAGATCGAATAGTTAGGGCCTTAGAAGTCAACGCCAGAAGCATAAAATACAAAATAAATAAAACTGTTTTTCCATCGTATAAAACGAATAATTGCTACCAGTGTGAACGTTATGGTCATTTCTACATTCCGCGCAACCTAGGCTTCACTCTAGTGCGTTGCTCCACCAGATCGAATAGTTAGGTCCCTAGAAGTCAACGCCAGATGCATAAAATACGATATAAATACAACAGCTTTTCCATCGTATAAAAGGATTAATTGCAACCAGCTTGAAAGTGATGGTCATTTCTACGTTCCAGGCAACCTAGGCTTCACCCTCGGGCGTTGTTCCACCAGATGGAATAGTTAGGGACTAAGAAGTAAACGCCAGAAGCATAAATCACTATATAAATACAACAGTTTTTCCATTATATAAAACGAATAATTGCAAGCAGGATGAAAGTTATGGTCATTTCTACTTTCCGGGCAACCTAGGCTTCACTCTAGGGCGTTGCTCCACCAGATCGAATAGATAGGGCCTTAGAAGTCAACGCCAGAAGCATAAAATACAAAATAAATAACACAGTTTTTCCATCGTATAAAACGAATAATTGCTACCAGTGTGAAAGTTATGGTCATTTCTACATTCCGCGCAACCTAGGCTTCACCCTAGGGCGTTGTTCCACCAGATGGAATAGTTAGGGCCTAAGAAGTCAACCCCAGAAGCTAAAATACGATATAAATACAACAGCTTTTCCATCGTATAAAACGAATAATTGCATCCAGTGTGAAAGTTATGGTCATTGCTACGTTCCGGGCAACCTAGGCTTCACTCTAGGGCGTTGCTCGACCAGATAGAATAGCTAGGGCCTTAGAAGTCAACGCCAGAAGCATAAAATACGATATAAATACAACAGCTTTTCCATCGTATAAAAGGATTAATTGCAACCAGCTTGAAAGTGATGGTCATTTCTACGTTCCAGGCAACCTAGGCTTCACCCTCGGGCGTTGTTCCACCAGATGGAATAGTTAGGGACTAAGAAGTAAACGCCAGAAGCATAAATCACTATATAAATACAACAGTTTTTCCATTATATAAAACGAATAATTGCAAGCAGGATGAAAGTTATGGTCATTTCTACTTTCCGGGCAACCTAGGCTTCACTCTAGGGCGTTGCTCCACCAGATCGAATAGATAGGGCCTTAGAAGTCAACGCCAGAAGCATAAAATACAAAATAAATAACACAGTTTTTCCATCGTATAAAACGAATAATTGCTACCAGTGTGAAAGTTATGGTCATTTCTACATTCCGCGCAACCTAGGCTTCACCCTAGGGCGTTGTTCCACCAGATGGAATAGTTAGGGCCTAAGAAGTCAACCCCAGAAGCTAAAATACGATATAAATACAACAGCTTTTCCATCGTATAAAACGAATAATTGCATCCAGTGTGAAAGTTATGGTCATTGCTACGTTCCGGGCAACCTAGGCTTCACTCTAGGGCGTTGCTCGACCAGATAGAATAGCTAGGGCCGTAGAAGTCAACGCCCGAAGCATAAAATACAAAATAAATAGAACAGTTTTTCATCGCATAAAACGAATAATTGCTACCAGTGTGAAAGTTATGGTCATTTCTACGTTCCGCGCAACCTAGGCTTCACCCTAGGGCGTTGTGCCACCAGATGGAATAGTTAGGGCCTAAGAAGTCAACGCCAGAAGCTAAAATACGATATAAATACAACAGCTTTTCCATCGTATAGAACGAATAATTGCATCCAGTGTGAAAGTTATGGTCATTTCTACGTTCCGGGCAACCTAGGCTTCACTCTGGGGCGTTGCTCGACCAGATAGAATAGCTAGGGCCGTAGAAGTCAACGCCCGAAGCATAAAATACAAAATAAATAGAACAGTTTTTCCATCGTATAAAACGAATAATTGCTACCAGTGTGAAAGTTATGGTCATTGCTACGTTGCGCGCAACCTAGGCTTCACACAAGGGCGTTGCTCCAACAGATTGAAGAGTTAGGACATTAGAAGTCAACGCCAGAAGCATAAAATACGAAATAAATAAAACAGTTTTTCCATCGTATAAAACGAATAATTGCTACCAGTGTGAAAGTTATGGTCATTTCTACGTTCCGGGCAACCTAGGCTTCACTCTAAGGCGTTGCTCGAACAGATCGAATACCTAGGGCCTTAGAAGTCAACGCCCGAAGCATAAAATACAAAATAAATAGAACAGTCTTTCCATCGTATAAAACGAATAATTCCTACCAGTGTGAAAGTTATGGTCATTGCTACGTTCCGCGCAACCTAGGCTTCACACAAGGGCGTTGTTCCACCAGATGGAATAGTTAGGGCCTAAGAAGTCAACGCCAGAAGCATAAAATACGATATAAATACAACAGCTTTTCCATCGTAGAAAACGAATAATTGCAACCAGTATGAATGTAATGGTCATTTCTACGTTCCGAGCAACCTAGGCTTCACCCTAGCGCGTTGTTCCACCAGATCGAACAGTTAGGGCCTAAGAAGTCAACGCCAGAAGCATCAAATACAATATAAATATAACAGTTTTTCCATCGTCTAAAACGAATAATAGCAACCAGTGTGAAAGTTATGGTCATTTCTACGTTCCGGGCAACATAGGCTTCACTCTAGGGCGTTGCTCCACCAGATCAAACAGTTAGGGCCTTAGGAGTCAACGCCCGAAGCATAAAATACAAAATAAATAGAACAGTTTTTCCATCGTATAAAACGAATAATTGCTACCGGTGTGAAAGTTAAGGTCATTTCTCCATTCCGGGCAACCTAGGCTTCACTCTAGCGCGTTGCTCCACCAGATCGAATAGTTAGGGCCTTAGAAGTCAACGCCAGAAGCATAAAATACAAAATAAATAAAACTGTTTTTCCATCGTATAAAACGAATAATTGCTACCAGTGTGAACGTTATGGTCATTTCTACATTCCGCGCAACCTAGGCTTCACTCTAGTGCGTTGCTCCACCAGATCGAATAGTTAGGTCCCTAGAAGTCAACGCCAGATGCATAAAATACGATATAAATACAACAGCTTTTCCATCGTATAAAAGGATTAATTGCAACCAGCTTGAAAGTGATGGTCATTTCTACGTTCCAGGCAACCTAGGCTTCACCCTCGGGCGTTGTTCCACCAGATGGAATAGTTAGGGACTAAGAAGTAAACGCCAGAAGCATAAATCACTATATAAATACAACAGTTTTTCCATTATATAAAACGAATAATTGCAAGCAGGATGAAAGTTATGGTCATTTCTACTTTCCGGGCAACCTAGGCTTCACTCTAGGGCGTTGCTCCACCAGATCGAATAGATAGGGCCTTAGAAGTCAACGCCAGAAGCATAAAATACAAAATAAATAACACAGTTTTTCCATCGTATAAAACGAATAATTGCTACCAGTGTGAAAGTTATGGTCATTTCTACATTCCGCGCAACCTAGGCTTCACCCTAGGGCGTTGTTCCACCAGATGGAATAGTTAGGGCCTAAGAAGTCAACCCCAGAAGCTAAAATACGATATAAATACAACAGCTTTTCCATCGTATAAAACGAATAATTGCATCCAGTGTGAAAGTTATGGTCATTGCTACGTTCCGGGCAACCTAGGCTTCACTCTAGGGCGTTGCTCGACCAGATAGAATAGCTAGGGCCGTAGAAGTCAACGCCCGAAGCATAAAATACAAAATAAATAGAACAGTTTTTCCATCGCATAAAACGAATAATTGCTACCAGTATGAAAGTTATGGTCATTTCTACGTTCCGCGCAACCTAGGCTTCACCCTAGGGCGTTGTGCCACCAGATGGAATAGTTAGGGCCTAAGAAGTCAACGCCAGAAGCTAAAATACGATATAAATACAACAGCTTTTCCATCGTATAGAACGAATAATTGCATCCAGTGTGAAAGTTATGGTCATTTCTACGTTCCGGGCAACCTAGGCTTCACTCTAGGGCGTTGCTCGACCAGATAGAATAGCTAGGGCCGTAGAAGTCAACGCCCGAAGCATAAACTACAAAATAAATAGAACAGTTTTTCCATCGTATAAAACGAATAATTGCTACCAGTGTGAAAGTTATGGTCATTGCTACGTTGCGCGCAACCTAGGCTTCACACAAGGGCGTTGTTCCACCAGATGGAATAGTTAGGGCCTAAGAAGTCAACGCCAGAAGCATAAAACACTATATAAATACAACAGTTTTTCCATCATATAAAACGAATAATTGCAACCAGGATGAAAGTTATGGTCATTTCTACTTTCCGGGCAACCTAGGCTTCACTCTAGGGCGTTGCTCCACCAGATCGAATAGTTAGGGCCTTAGAAGTCAACGCCAGAAGCATAAAATACAAAATCAATAAAACAGTTTTTCCGTCGTATAAAACGAATAATTGCTACCAGTGTGAACGTTATGGTCATTTCTACGTTCCGCGCAACCTAGGCTTCACTCTAGGGCGTTTCTCCACCAGATCGAATAGTTAGGTCCTTAGAAGTCAACGCCAGAAGCACAAAATACGATATAAATACAACTGCTTTTCCATCGTATAAAACGAAGAATTGCAACCAGTGTGGAAGTTATGGTCATTTCTACGTTCCGAGCAACCTAGGCTTCACCCTAGCGCGTTGTTCCACCAGATCGAACAGTTAGGGCCTAAGAAGTCAACGCCAGAAGCATCAAATACAATATAAATATAACAGTTTTTCCATCGTCTAAAACGAATAATAGCAACCAGTGTGAAAGTTATGGTCATTTCTACGTTCCGGGCAACATAGGCTTCACTCTAGGGCGTTGCTCCACCAGATCAAACAGTTAGGGCCTTAGGAGTCAACGCCCGAAGCATAAAATACAAAATAAATAGAACAGTTTTTCCATCGTATAAAACGAATAATTGCTACCGGTGTGAAAGTTAAGGTCATTTCTCCATTCCGGGCAACCTAGGCTTCACTCTAGCGCGTTGCTCCACCAGATCGAATAGTTAGGGCCTTAGAAGTCAACGCCAGAAGCATAAAATACAAAATAAATAAAACTGTTTTTCCATCGTATAAAACGAATAATTGCTACCAGTGTGAACGTTATGGTCATTTCTACATTCCGCGCAACCTAGGCTTCACTCTAGTGCGTTGCTCCACCAGATCGAATAGTTAGGTCCCTAGAAGTCAACGCCAGATGCATAAAATACGATATAAATACAACAGCTTTTCCATCGTATAAAAGGATTAATTGCAACCAGCTTGAAAGTGATGGTCATTTCTACGTTCCAGGCAACCTAGGCTTCACCCTCGGGCGTTGTTCCACCAGATGGAATAGTTAGGGACTAAGAAGTAAACGCCAGAAGCATAAATCACTATATAAATACAACAGTTTTTCCATTATATAAAACGAATAATTGCAAGCAGGATGAAAGTTATGGTCATTTCTACTTTCCGGGCAACCTAGGCTTCACTCTAGGGCGTTGCTCCACCAGATCGAATAGATAGGGCCTTAGAAGTCAACGCCAGAAGCATAAAATACAAAATAAATAACACAGTTTTTCCATCGTATAAAACGAATAATTGCTACCAGTGTGAAAGTTATGGTCATTTCTACATTCCGCGCAACCTAGGCTTCACCCTAGGGCGTTGTTCCACCAGATGGAATAGTTAGGGCCTAAGAAGTCAACCCCAGAAGCTAAAATACGATATAAATACAACAGCTTTTCCATCGTATAAAACGAATAATTGCATCCAGTGTGAAAGTTATGGTCATTGCTACGTTCCGGGCAACCTAGGCTTGACTCTAGGGCGTTGCTCGACCAGATAGAATAGCTAGGGCCGTAGAAGTCAACGCCCGAAGCATAAAATACAAAATAAATAGAACAGTTTTTCCATCGCATAAAACGAATAATTGCTACCAGTGTGAAAGTTATGGTCATTTCTACGTTCCGCGCAACCTAGGCTTCACCCTAGGGCGTTGTGCCACCAGATGGAATAGTTAGGGCCTAAGAAGTCAACGCCAGAAGCTAAAATACGATATAAATACAACAGCTTTTCCATCGTATAGAACGAATAATTGCATCCAGTGTGAAAGTTATGGTCATTTCTACGTTCCGGGCAACCTAGGCTTCACTCTAGGGCGTTGCTCGACCAGATAGAATAGCTAGGGCCGTAGAAGTCAACGCCCGAAGCATAAAATACAAAATAAATAGAACAGTTTTTCCATCGTATAAAACGAATAATTGCTACCAGTGTGAAAGTTATGGTCATTGCTACGTTGCGCGCAACCTAGGCTTCACACAAGGGCGTTGTTCCACCAGATGGAATAGTTAGGGCCTAAGAAGTCAACGCCAGAAGCATAAAACACTATATAAATACAACAGTTTTTCCATCATATAAAACGAATAATTGCAACCAGGATGAAAGTTATGGTCATTTCTACTTTCCGGGCAACCTAGGCTTCACTCTAGGGCGTTGCTCCACCAGATCGAATAGTTAGGGCCTTAGAAGTCAACGCCAGAAGCATAAAATACAAAATCAATAAAACAGTTTTTCCGTCGTATAAAACGAATAATTGCTACCAGTGTGAACGTTATGGTCATTTCTACGTTCCGCGCAACCTAGGCTTCACTCTAGGGCGTTTCTCCACCAGATCGAATAGTTAGGTCCTTAGAAGTCAACGCCAGAAGCACAAAATACGATATAAATACAACTGCTTTTCCATCGTATAAAACGAAGAATTGCAACCAGTGTGGAAGTTATGGTCATTTCTACGTTCCGGGCAACCTAGGCTTCACTCTAGGGCGTTGCTCCACCAGATAGAATAGTTGGGGCCTTAGAAGTCAACGCCCGAAGCATAAAATACAAAATAAATAGAACAGTTTTTCCATCGTGTAAAACGAATAATTGCTACCAGTGTGAAAGTTATGGTCATTGCTACGTTCCGCGCAACCTAGGCTTCACCCAAGGGCGTTGTTCCACCAGATGGAATAGTTAGGGCCTAAGAAGTCAACGTCAGAAGCATAAAATACGATATAAATACAACAGCTTTTCCATCGTATAAGACGAATAATTGCAACCAGTGTGAATGTAATGGTCATTTCTACGTTCCGGGCAACCTTGGCTTCACTCTAGGGCGTTGCTCCACCAGATCGAATAGTTAGGGCCTTAGAAATCAACGCCAGAAGCATAAAATACAATAAAGATGCAACAGTTTTTCCATCGTATAAAATGAGTTGTTGCAAACATTGTGAAAGTAATGGTCATTTCTACGTTCCGGGCAACCTAGGCGTCACTCTAGGGCGTTGCTCCACCTGACCGAATAGTTAGGGCCTTAGAAGTCAACGCCAGAAGCATAAAATGCAATAAAGATGCATCAGTTTTTGCATCGTATAACAGGAATAACTGCAACCAGTGCGAATGTACTGGTCATTTCTACGTTCCGGATAACCTAGGTTTAACTCTAGGTCGTTATTCTACCAGATCGAATAGCTAGGGACTTAGAATTCAGCGCCAGAAGGATAAAATACAATATAAGTACAACAGTTATTCCATCGTATAAAATGATTAACTGCAACCAGTGTGAAAGTAATGGTCATTTCTACATTCCGAGCAACCTAGGCTTCACTCTAGGGCGTTGCTCCACCAGATCGAATAGTTAGGGCCTTAGAAGTCAACGCCAGATGCATAAAATACAATAAAGATGCAACAGTTTTTCCACCGTATAAAACGAATAATTGCAAACAGTCTGAAAGTAGTGCTCATTTCTACGTTCCACGCAACCTAGGCTTCACTCTAGGGCGTTTCTCCACCAGATCGAATAGTTAGGTCCTTAGAAGTCAACGCCAGAAGCATGAAATACGATATAAATACAACAGCTTTTCCATCGTATAAAACGAATAATTGCAACCAGTGTGGAAGTTATGGTCATTTCTACGTTCCGGGCAACCTAGGCTTCACTCTAGGGCGTTGCTCGACCAGATCGAATAGCTAGGGCCTTAGAAGTCAACGCCTGAAGTATAAAACACAATAAAAATACAACAGTCTTTCCATCCTATAACAGGAATAATTGCAACCCGCGTGAAAGTGATGGTCATTTCTACGTTCCAGGCAACCTAGGCTTCACCCTCGGGCGTTGTTCCACCAGATGGAATAGTTAGGGCCTAAGAAGTCAGCGCCAGAAGCATAAAATGCGATATAAATACAACAGCTTTTCCATCGTATAAAACGAATACTTGCAACCAGTGTGAAAGTTATGGTCTTTTCTACGTTCCGGGCAACCGAGGCTTCACTCTAGGGCGTTGCTCCACCAGATCGAATAGTTAGGGCCTATGAATTCAACGCCTGAAGCATAAAATACAATAAAACTACAACAGTTTTTCCATCGTATAACAGGAATAATTGCAACCAGTGTGCAGGTAATGGTCGTTTCTACGTTCCGAGCAGCCTAGGCTTCACTCTAGGGCGTTGTTCCTCCAGATCCAATTGTTAGGGCCTTAGAAGACAGCGCCAGAAGCATAAAATACAAAATAAAAACAACAGTTTTTCTATTGTATAAAACGAATAATTGCAACCGGAGTGAAAGTTATGGTCATTTCTACGTTACGGACAACATAGGCTTCACTCTAGGGCGTTGCTCGACCACATCGAATAGCTACGGCCTTAGAAGTCAACGCCAGAGGCATGAAATACAACATAAATACAACAGTTTTTCCATTGTATAAAACGGATAATTGCAACCAGTGTGAAACTTGTGGTCATTTCTACGTTACGGACAACATAGGCTTCACTCTAGGGCGTTGCTCGACCACATCGAATAGCTACGGCCTTAGAAGTCAACGCCAGAAGCATAACATTCAATATAAATACAACAGCTTTTCCATCGTATGAAATGAATGATTGCAAACAGTGTGAAGATGATGGTCATTTCTACGTTCCGGGCAACCTAGGCTTCACTCTAGGTCGTTGCACCGCCAGCTCGAATAGCTAGGACCTTAGAAGTCAATGCCAGAAGCAGAAATGCAATAAAAATGCATCAGTTTTTCCAACGTATAGCATGAATAATTGCAACCAGTGTGAAAGTGATGGTCCTTTCTACATTCCGGGCAACCTAGGCTCCGCTGTAGGGCGTTGCTGCATCAGATCGAATAGCTAGGGACATAGAAGTCAACGCCAGAAGCATAAAATACAATAAAAATACAACAGCTTTTCCATCGTATAGAATGAATAATTGCAAACAGTGTGAAAGCGATGGTCATTTCTAGGTCACGGTCAACCTAGGCTCCGCTCTAGGGCGTTGCTCCACCAGATCGAATAGCTAGGGACTTAGAATTCAGCGCAAGAGGCAAAAAATACAATAAAAATGCAACAGTTTGTCCATCGTATAAAAGGAATAATTGCAACCAGTGTGAAAGTAATGGCCGTTTCTACGTTCCGGGAAACCTAGGCTCGACACTAGGGCGTTGCTCCTCCTGATGGAATAGGTATGGCTATAGAAATCAATGCCCGAAGCATAAAATACGATATAGATACAACAGTTTTTCCATCGTATAAAACGAATAATTACAACCAGTGTGAAAGTAATGGCCATTTCTACGTTCCGGGCACCCTAGGTTTCGCGCTAGGGCGTTGCTCCACCAGATCGAATAGCTAGGGACTTGGAGGTCAACGCCAAGAGCATAAAATACAATAAAAATACAACAGTCTTTCCATCGTATAACAGGAATAATTGCAACCAGTGTGAAAGTAATGGGCACTTCGACGTTCCGTGCAACATAGGCTTCACTCTAGGGCATTCCACCACCAGGTCGAATAGTTAGGGCCTTAGAAAGCAACTCCAGACGCATAAAATACAATAAAAATACAACAGTTTTTCCATCGTATAAAAAGAATAATTGTAACCAGTGTGAAAGTAATGGTCATTTCTACGTTTCGGGCAACATACGCTTCACTCTTGAACGTTGCCCCACGAGATCGAATAGCTAGGACCTTAGAAGTCAACGCCAGATACATAAAATACTACAAAAATGCGACAGTTTTTCCATCGTATAACAGGAATAACTGCATCCAGTGTGAAAGTACTGGCCATTTCAACGTTTCGGGCAACCTAGACTTCACTCTAGGGCGTTGCCCTACCAAATCGAATGGCTAGGGTCTTAGAAGTCAACGCCCAAAGCATAAAACACAATAAAAGTACAACAGTTTTTCCATCGTATAAAAAGAATAATTGCAACCAGTGTGAATGTAATGGTCATTTCTACGTTTCGGGCAACAGAGGCTTCACTCTTGGACGCTGCCCCCGAGATCGAATAGCTAGGTTCTTAGAAGTCAATGCCAGAAGCATAAAATACGATATAGATACAACAGCTTTTCCGTCGTATAAAACGAATAATTGCAACCAGTGTGAAAGTTATGGTCATTTCTACGTTCCGGGCAACCTAGGCTTCGCTCTAGGGTGTTGCTCCACCAGATCGAATAGGTAGGGACTTAGAGGTCAGCGCCAGAAGCATAAAATATAATAAAGATACAACAGTTGTTCCGTCCTGTATCAGGAATAATTGCAACCTGTGTGAAAGCAATGGTCATTTCTACATTCCTTGCAACCTAGGCTTCACTCTAGGGCATTGTTCCACCAGATCGAATAGTTACGGCATTAGAAGTCAACGCCAGAAGCATAAAATACAATATAAATGCAACAGTTTTTCCATCGTATAAAACGAATAGTTGCAACCAGTATGAACGTTATGGTCATTTCTACGTTACGGGCAACCTAGGCTTCACTCTAGGGCGTGGCTCCGCCAGATCGAATAGTTAGGGCCTGAGAAGTCAGCACCAGAAGCATAAAATACAATATAAATACAACATCTTTTCCAACGTATAACAGGAATAATTGCAACCAGTGTGAAAGTAATGGGCATTTCGACGTTCCGTGCAGCCTAGGCTTCACCCTAGGGCATTGCTCCACCAGGTCGAATAGTTAGGGCCTTAGAAAGCAACTCCAGACACATAAAATACAATAAAAATACAACAGTTTTTCCGTCGTATAAAAAGAATAATTATAACCAGTGTGAAAGTAATGGTCATTTCTACGTTTCGGGCAACATACGCTTCACGGCTGAACGTTGCCCCACGAGATCGAATAGCTAGGACCTTAGAAGTCAACGCCAGAATCATAAAATACTATAAAAATGCAATAGTTTTTCCATTGTATAACAGGAATAACTGCAACCAGTGTGAAAGTACAGGACATTTCTACGTTTCGGGCAACCTAGGCTTCACTCTAGAGCGTTCCTCCGCCAGATCGAGTAGTTAGGGCCTAAGAAGTCAACGCCAGAAGCATAAAATACAATAAAAATACAACAGTTTTACCATCGTAATGAAACAATAATTGCAACCAGTGTGAAAGTTATGGTCATTTCTACGTTCCGGGCGACATAGGCTTGACTCTTGGCCGTTGCCCCACCAGATAGAATAGTTTGGGCCTTAGAAGTCAACGCTCGAATCATAAAATACAAAATAAAAAGAACTGTTTTTCCATTGTATAAAACGAATAACTGCACCAGTATGAAAGTTATGGTCATTTCTACGTTCCCGGCAACATAGGCTTCACTCTATGGAGTTGCTCCACCAGACCGAATAGTTAGGGCCTAAGAAGTCAACTCCAGAGGCATAAAACACAATAAAAATAAAAGAGATTTTCCATCGTATAAGACGAATATTAGCAACCGGTGTGACAGTTATGGTCATTTCTATGTTCCGGGCAAACCTAGGCTTCACTCTAGGGCGTTGCTCCGCCAGATCGAATAGTTAGGGCCTAAGAAGTCAACGCCAGAGGCATAAAATACAATAAAAATACAACAGTTTTTCCATCGTGTAACAGGAATAATTGCAACCAGTGTGAAAGATATGGCCATTTCTACGTTCCGGACAACCTAGGCTCCACCCTAGGGCGTTGCTCCACCACATCGAATAGCTACGGCCTTAGAAGTCAACGCCAGAAGCATAAAATACAATAAAATACAACAGTTCTTCCCTCTTATAGAATGAATAATTGCAACCAGTGTGAAAGTTATGGTCATTTCTACGTTCCGGGCGACATATGCTTGATTCTTGGACGTTGCCCCACCAGATAGAATAGTTTGGGCCTTAGAAGTCAACGCTCGAATCATAAAATACAAAACAAATAGAACTGTTTTTCCATTGTATAAAACGAATAACTGCACCAGTATGAAAGTTATGGTCATTTATACGTTCCCGGCAACATAGGCTTCACTCTGTGGCGTTGCTCCACCAGATCGAATGGCTACGGACTTAGAAGTCAACTCCAGGAGCATAAAATACGAAATAAATACAACAGCTTTTCTATCGTATAAAACGAATAATTGCAACCGGTGTGAAAGTTATGGTCATTTCTACGTTCCGGGCAACCTAGGCTTCACTCTAGGGCGTTGTTACACCAGATCGAAAAGTTAGGGCCTAAGAAGTCAACTCCAGAGGCATAAAACACAATATCAATACAACAGTCTTTCCATCGTAAAAAACAAATAATAGTAACCGGTGTGAAAGAGATGGTCATTTCTACCTTCCGGGCAACCTAGCCTACACTCTAGGGCGTTGCTCCACCAGATCGAATAGCTAGGGCCTGAGAAGTCAACGCCCGGAGCATAAAGTACAATAAAAATACAACAGTTTTTCCATCGTATAAAATGAATAATTGCAACCAGTGTGATGGTAATGGTCATTTCCACATTTTGGGCAACCTGGGCTTCACTCTAGGGAGTTGGTCAACCAGATCGAATAGTTAGGGCCTAAGAAGTCAACCCCGGAAGCATAAAATATAATATAAATACAACAGCTTTTCCATCGTATAGAACGAATAATTGCAACCAGTGTGAAAGTTATGGTCATTTCTACATGCGGGGAACCTAGGCTTCACTCTAGGGCGTTGTTCCACCAGATCGAATAGTTAGGGCCTAAGAAGTCAGCGCCAGAAGCATAAAATGCAATATAAATACAACAGTTTTTCCATCGTATAAAACGGATAATTGAAACTGGTTAGAAAGATAGGGTCATTTCTACGTTCCAGGCTACCTAGGCTTCACTCTAGGGCGTTGCTCCACCAGATCGAATAGTTAGGGCCTTAGAAGGCTACGCACGAAGCATATAATAAGATAAAAATGCAACAGTTTTTCCATCGTATAACACGAGTAATTGCAACCAGTGTGAAAGAGGTAGTCACTTCTACGTTCCGGGCAACCTAGGCTTCAGTCAAGGTCGCAGCTCCACCAGATCGAATAGCTAGGGCCTAAGAAGTCAACGCCAGAAGCATAAAGTACAATAAAAATCCAACAGTTTGTCCACCGTATAACAGGAATAATTGCAACCAGTGTGAAAGTAATGGTCATTTCTACGTTCCTGGCAACCTAGATTTCGATCTAGGGCGTTACTCCACCATATCGAATAGTTAGGGCCTTAGAAGTCAATGCCCGAAGCATAAAATACAATATAAATACAGCAGTTTTTCCATTGTATAACCTGAATAATAGCAACCAGTGCGAAAGTAATGATCATTTCTACGTTCCGGGCAACCTAGGCTCCACCCTAGGGCGTTGGTCCACCGGATCGAATAGATAGGGCCTAAGAAGTCAACGCCAGAAGCATAAGATGCAAAAATACAACAGTCTTTCCATCGTGTGACAGGAATAATTGCAACCAGTTTGAAGGTAATAGTCATTTCTACGTTCCGGGCAACCTTGGCTTCACTCTAGGGCGTTGGTCCACCAGATCGAATAGTTAGGGCCTAAGAAGTCGACGCCAGAAGCATAAAATACAATAAAAATACAACAGTTTTTCCATCGTATAGCATGAATAATTGCAACCAGAGTGAAAGTAATGGTCATTTCTACGTTTCGGGCAACCTAGGCTTCACTCTAGGTCTTTGCTCCAAAAGATCGAATAGCTAGGGCCTTAGAAGTCAATGGCCGAAGCATAAAATACAATAAAGATACAACAGTTTTGCCATCGTATAACAGGAACAATTGCAACCAGTGTGAAAGCTATGGTAATATCTACGTTCCGCGCAACCTAGACTTTACCCTAGGGCGTGGCTCCACCAGATCGAATAGTTAGGGCCCAAGAAGTCGACGCCAGAAGCATAAAATACAATATAAATACAACAGTTTTTCCACCGTATAAAACGAATAATGGCAACCAGTGTGAAGGTTATGGTCATTTCTACGTTCCGGGCAACCTAGGCTTCACTCTAGGGCGTTGCTCCACCAGATCGAATAGTTAGGGCCTAAGAAGTCAACGCCAGAAGCATAAAGCACACAATAAATACAACAGCTTTTCCATCGTATAGAACGAATAATTGCAACCAGTGTGAAAGTTATGGTCATTTCTACATGACGGGCAACCTAGGCTTCACTCTAGGGCGTTGATCCACCAGATCGAATAGTTATAGTATAAGAAGACAACGCCAGAAGCATAAAATGCAATATAAATACAACAGTTTTTCCAACGTATAAAACGAATAATTGAAACCAGTATGATAGCTATGGTCATTTCTACGTTCCGGGCATCCTCGACTTCACCTTAGGGCGTTGCTCCACCAGACCGAATAGTTAGGGCCTTAGAACTCGACGCCCGAAGCATAAAATACAATATAAATACAACAGTTTTTCCATTGTATAAAACGAATAATTGCAACCAGTGTGAAAGTTATGGTCATTTCTACGGCCTGGTCAACCTAGGCTTTACTCTAGGGCGTTATTACACCAGATCGGAAAGTTAGGGCCTAAGAAGTCAACTCCAGAGGCATAAAACGCAATATAGATACAACAGTCTTTCCATCGTAAAAAACAAATAATAGTAACCGGTGTGAAAGTTACGGTCATTTCTACGTTCCGGGCAACCTAGGCTACACTCTATGGCGTTGCTCCACCAGATCGAATAGTTAGGGCCTAAGAAGTCAACTCCAGAGGCATAAAACACAATATAAATACAACAGTTTTTCCATCGCATAAAACGGATAATTGAAACTGGTTTGAAAGTTAGGGTCATTTCTACGTTCCGGGCTACCTAGGCTTCACTCTAGGGCGTTGCTCCACCAGATCGAATAGTTAGGGCCTTAGAAGTCAACGCCCAAAGCTTAAAATACAGTATAGATATAGCAGCTTTTCCATCGTATAACAGGAATAACTGCAACCTGTGTGGAGGTACTGGTCATTTCTACGTTCCGGGCAACCTAGGCTTCACTCTAGGGCGTTGCTCCGCCTGTTCGAATAGCTACCGCCTTAGAAGTCAACGCCAGAAGCATAAAATACAATATAAATGCAACAGTTTTTGCATCGTATAACAGCAGTTATTGCAACCACTGTGAAGGTAATGGTCATTCCTACGTTTCGGGCAACCTAGGCTTCACTCTAGGGCGTTGCTCCACCAGATCGAATAGTTAGGGCCTTAGAAGTCAACGCCAGAAGCATAAAATACAAAATCAATAAAACAGTTTTTCCGTCGTATAAAACGAATAATTGCTACCAGTGTGAACGTTATGGTCATTTCTACGTTCCGCGCAACCTAGGCTTCACTCTAGGGCGTTTCTCCACCAGATCGAATAGTTAGGTCCTTAGAAGTCAACGCCAGAAGCACAAAATACGATATAAATACAACTGCTTTTCCATCGTATAAAACGAAGAATTGCAACCAGTGTGGAAGTTATGGTCATTTCTACGTTCCGAGCAACCTAGGCTTCACCCTAGCGCGTTGTTCCACCAGATCGAACAGTTAGGGCCTAAGAAGTCAACGCCAGAAGCATCAAATACAATATAAATATAACAGTTTTTCCATCGTCTAAAACGAATAATAGCAACCAGTGTGAAAGTTATGGTCATTTCTACGTTCCGGGCAACATAGGCTTCACTCTAGGGCGTTGCTCCACCAGATCAAACAGTTAGGGCCTTAGGAGTCAACGCCCGAAGCATAAAATACAAAATAAATAGAACAGTTTTTCCATCGTATAAAACGAATAATTGCTACCGGTGTGAAAGTTAAGGTCATTTCTCCATTCCGGGCAACCTAGGCTTCACTCTAGCGCGTTGCTCCACCAGATCGAATAGTTAGGGCCTTAGAAGTCAACGCCAGAAGCATAAAATACAAAATAAATAAAACTGTTTTTCCATCGTATAAAACGAATAATTGCTACCAGTGTGAACGTTATGGTCATTTCTACATTCCGCGCAACCTAGGCTTCACTCTAGTGCGTTGCTCCACCAGATCGAATAGTTAGGTCCCTAGAAGTCAACGCCAGATGCATAAAATACGATATAAATACAACAGCTTTTCCATCGTATAAAAGGATTAATTGCAACCAGCTTGAAAGTGATGGTCATTTCTACGTTCCAGGCAACCTAGGCTTCACCCTCGGG
Organism: Calliopsis andreniformis; assembly: GCF_051401765.1. NCBI lineage: Eukaryota > Metazoa > Arthropoda > Insecta > Hymenoptera > Andrenidae > Calliopsis > Calliopsis andreniformis. Next base: position 19,093,613 of record NW_027480426.1, on the reverse strand, counting down.
CGTTGTTCCACCAGATGGAATAGTTAGGGACTAAGAAGTAAACGCCAGAAGCATAAATCACTATATAAATACAACAGTTTTTCCATTATATAAAACGAATAATTGCAAGCAGGATGAAAGTTATGGTCATTTCTACTTTCCGGGCAACCTAGGCTTCACTCTAGGGCGTTGCTCCACCAGATCGAATAGATAGGGCCTTAGAAGTCAACGCCAGAAGCATAAAATACAAAATAAATAACACAGTTTTTCCATCGTATAAAACGAATAATTGCTACCAGTGTGAAAGTTATGGTCATTTCTACATTCCGCGCAACCTAGGCTTCACCCTAGGGCGTTGTTCCACCAGATGGAATAGTTAGGGCCTAAGAAGTCAACCCCAGAAGCTAAAATACGATATAAATACAACAGCTTTTCCATCGTATAAAACGAATAATTGCATCCAGTGTGAAAGTTATGGTCATTGCTACGTTCCGGGCAACCTAGGCTTGACTCTAGGGCGTTGCTCGACCAGATAGAATAGCTAGGGCCGTAGAAGTCAACGCCCGAAGCATAAAATACAAAATAAATAGAACAGTTTTTCCATCGCATAAAACGAATAATTGCTACCAGTGTGAAAGTTATGGTCATTTCTACGTTCCGCGCAACCTAGGCTTCACCCTAGGGCGTTGTGCCACCAGATGGAATAGTTAGGGCCTAAGAAGTCAACGCCAGAAGCTAAAATACGATATAAATACAACAGCTTTTCCATCGTATAGAACGAATAATTGCATCCAGTGTGAAAGTTATGGTCATTTCTACGTTCCGGGCAACCTAGGCTTCACTCTAGGGCGTTGCTCGACCAGATAGAATAGCTAGGGCCGTAGAAGTCAACGCCCGAAGCATAAAATACAAAATAAATAGAACAGTTTTTCCATCGTATAAAACGAATAATTGCTACCAGTGTGAAAGTTATGGTCATTGCTACGTTGCGCGCAACCTAGGCTTCACACAAGGGCGTTGTTCCACCAGATGGAATAGTTAGGGCCTAAGAAGTCAACGCCAGAAGCATAAAACACTATATAAATACAACAGTTTTTCCATCATATAAAACGAATAATTGCAACCAGGATGAAAGTTATGGTCATTTCTACTTTCCGGGCAACCTAGGCTTCACTCTAGGGCGTTGCTCCACCAGATCGAATAGTTAGGGCCTTAGAAGTCAACGCCAGAAGCATAAAATACAAAATCAATAAAACAGTTTTTCCGTCGTATAAAACGAATAATTGCTACCAGTGTGAACGTTATGGTCATTTCTACGTTCCGCGCAACCTAGGCTTCACTCTAGGGCGTTTCTCCACCAGATCGAATAGTTAGGTCCTTAGAAGTCAACGCCAGAAGCACAAAATACGATATAAATACAACTGCTTTTCCATCGTATAAAACGAAGAATTGCAACCAGTGTGGAAGTTATGGTCATTTCTACGTTCCGGGCAACCTAGGCTTCACTCTAGGGCGTTGCTCCACCAGATAGAATAGTTGGGGCCTTAGAAGTCAACGCCCGAAGCATAAAATACAAAATAAATAGAACAGTTTTTCCATCGTGTAAAACGAATAATTGCTACCAGTGTGAAAGTTATGGTCATTGCTACGTTCCGCGCAACCTAGGCTTCACCCAAGGGCGTTGTTCCACCAGATGGAATAGTTAGGGCCTAAGAAGTCAACGTCAGAAGCATAAAATACGATATAAATACAACAGCTTTTCCATCGTATAAGACGAATAATTGCAACCAGTGTGAATGTAATGGTCATTTCTACGTTCCGGGCAACCTTGGCTTCACTCTAGGGCGTTGCTCCACCAGATCGAATAGTTAGGGCCTTAGAAATCAACGCCAGAAGCATAAAATACAATAAAGATGCAACAGTTTTTCCATCGTATAAAATGAGTTGTTGCAAACATTGTGAAAGTAATGGTCATTTCTACGTTCCGGGCAACCTAGGCGTCACTCTAGGGCGTTGCTCCACCTGACCGAATAGTTAGGGCCTTAGAAGTCAACGCCAGAAGCATAAAATGCAATAAAGATGCAACAGTTTTTGCATCGTATAACAGGAATAACTGCAACCAGTGCGAATGTACTGGTCATTTCTACGTTCCGGATAACCTAGGTTTAACTCTAGGTCGTTGCTCCACCAGATCGAATAGCTAGGGACTTAGAATTCAGCGCCAGAAGGATAAAACACAATAAAAATACAACAGTCTTTCCATCCTATAACAGGAATAATTGCAACCCGCGTGAAAGTGATGGTCATTTCTACGTTCCAGGCAACCTAGGCTTCACCCTCGGGCGTTGTTCCACCAGATGGAATAGTTAGGGCCTAAGAAGTCAGCGCCAGAAGCATAAAATGCGATATAAATACAACAGCTTTTCCATCGTATAAAACGAATACTTGCAACCAGTGTGAAAGTTATGGTCTTTTCTACGTTCCGGGCAACCGAGGCTTCACTCTAGGGCGCTGCTCCACCAGATCGAATAGTTAGGGCCTATGAATTCAACGCCTGAAGCATAAAATACAATAAAACTACAACAGTTTTTCCATCGTATAACAGGAATAATTGCAACCAGTGTGCAGGTAATGGTCGTTTCTACGTTCCGAGCAGCCTAGGCTTCACTCTAGGGCGTTGTTCCTCCAGATCCAATTGTTAGGGCCTTAGAAGACAGCGCCAGAAGCATAAAATACAAAATAAAAACAACAGTTTTTCTATTGTATAAAACGAATAATTGCAACCGGAGTGAAAGTTATGGTCATTTCTACGTTACGGACAACATAGGCTTCACTCTAGGGCGTTGCTCGACCACATCGAATAGCTACGGCCTTAGAAGTCAACGCCAGAGGCATGAAATACAACATAAATACAACAGTTTTTCCATTGTATAAAACGGATAATTGCAACCAGTGTGAAACTTGTGGTCATTTCTACGTTACGGACAACATAGGCTTCACTCTAGGGCGTTGCTCGACCACATCGAATAGCTACGGCCTTAGAAGTCAACGCCAGAAGCATAACATTCAATATAAATACAACAGCTTTTCCATCGTATGAAATGAATGATTGCAAACAGTGTGAAGATGATGGTCATTTCTACGTTCCGGGCAACCTAGGCTTCACTCTAGGTCGTTGCACCGCCAGCTCGAATAGCTAGGACCTTAGAAGTCAATGCCAGAAGCAGAAATGCAATAAAAATGCATCAGTTTTTCCAAGGTATAGCATGAATAATTGCAACCAGTGTGAAAGTGATGGTCCTTTCTACATTCCGGGCAACCTAGGCTCCGCTGTAGGGCGTTGCTGCATCAGATCGAATAGCTAGGGACATAGAAGTCAACGCCAGAAGCATAAAATACAATAAAAATACAACAGCTTTTCCATCGTATAGAATGAATAATTGCAAACAGTGTGAAAGCGATGGTCATTTCTAGGTCACGGTCAACCTAGGCTCCGCTCTAGGGCGTTGCTCCACCAGATCGAATAGCTAGGGACTTAGAATTCAGCGCAAGAGGCAAAAAATACAATAAAAATACAACAGTTTTTCCATCGTATAAAAGGAATAAATGCAACCAGTGTGAAAGTAATGGCCGTTTCTACGTTCCGGGAAACCTAGGCTCGACACTAGGGCGTTGCTCCTCCTGATGGAATAGGTATGGCTATAGAAATCAATGCCCGAAGCATAAAATACGATATAGATACAACAGTTTTTCCATCGTATAAAACGAATAATTACAACCAGTGTGAAAGTAATGGCCATTTCTACGTTCCGGGCACCCTAGGTTTCGCGCTAGGGCGTTGCTCCACCAGATCGAATAGCTAGGGACTTGGAGGTCAACGCCAAGAGCATAAAATACAATAAAAATACAACAGTCTTTCCATCGTATAACAGGAATAATTGCAACCAGTGTGAAAGTAATGGGCACTTCGACGTTCCGTGCAACATAGGCTTCACTCTAGGGCATTCCACCACCAGGTCGAATAGTTAGGGCCTTAGAAAGCAACTCCAGACGCATAAAATACAATAAAAATACAACAGTTTTTCCATCGTATAAAAAGAATAATTGTAACCAGTGTGAAAGTAATGGTCATTTCTACGTTTCGGGCAACATACGCTTCACTCTTGAACGTTGCCCCACGAGATCGAATAGCTAGGACCTTAGAAGTCAACGCCAGATACATAAAATACTACAAAAATGCGACAGTTTTTCCATCGTATAACAGGAATAACTGCATCCAGTGTGAAAGTACTGGCCATTTCAACGTTTCGGGCAACCTAGACTTCACTCTAGGGCGTTGCCCTACCAAATCGAATGGCTAGGGTCTTAGAAGTCAACGCCCAAAGCATAAAACACAATAAAAGTACAACAGTTTTTCCATCGTATAAAAAGAATAATTGCAACCAGTGTGAATGTAATGGTCATTTCTACGTTTCGGGCAACAGAGGCTTCACTCTTGGACGCTGCCCCCGAGATCGAATAGCTAGGTTCTTAGAAGTCAATGCCAGAAGCATAAAATACGATATAGATACAACAGCTTTTCCGTCGTATAAAACGAATAATTGCAACCAGTCTGAAAGTTATGGTCATTTCTACGTTCCGGGCAACCTAGGCTTCGCTCTAGGGTGTTGCTCCACCAGATCGAATAGGTAGGGACTTAGAGGTCAGCGCCAGAAGCATAAAATATAATAAAGATACAACAGTTGTACCGTCCTGTATCAGGAATAATTGCAACCTGTGTGAAAGCAATGGTCATTTCTACATTCCTTGCAACCTAGGCTTCACTCTAGGGCATTGTTCCACCAGATCGAATAGTTACGGCATTAGAAGTCAACGCCAGAAGCATAAAATACAATATAAATGCAACAGTTTTTCCATCGTATAAAACGAATAGTTGCAACCAGTATGAACGTTATGGTCATTTCTACGTTACGGGCAACCTAGGCTTCACTCTAGGGCGTGGCTCCGCCAGATCGAATAGTTAGGGCCTGAGAAGTCAGCACCAGAAGCATAAAATACAATATAAATACAACATCTTTTCCAACGTATAACAGGAATAATTGCAACCAGTGTGAAAGTAATGGGCATTTCGACGTTCCGTGCAGCCTAGGCTTCACCCTAGGGCATTGCTCCACCAGGTCGAATAGTTAGGGCCTTAGAAAGCAACTCCAGACACATAAAATACAATAAAAATACAACAGTTTTTCCGTCGTATAAAAAGAATAATTATAACCAGTGTGAAAGTAATGGTCATTTCTACGTTTCGGGCAACATACGCTTCACGGCTGAACGTTGCCCCACGAGATCGAATAGCTAGGACCTTAGAAGTCAACGCCAGAATCATAAAATACTATAAAAATGCAATAGTTTTTCCATTGTATAACAGGAATAACTGCAACCAGTGTGAAAGTACAGGACATTTCTACGTTTCGGGCAACCTAGGCTTCACTCTAGAGCGTTCCTCCGCCAGATCGAGTAGTTAGGGCCTAAGAAGTCAACGCCAGAAGCATAAAATACAATAAAAATACAACAGTTTTACCATCGTAATGAAACAATAATTGCAACCAGTGTGAAAGTTATGGTCATTTCTACGTTCCGGGCGACATAGGCTTGACTCTTGGCCGTTGCCCCACCAGATAGAATAGTTTGGGCCTTAGAAGTCAACGCTCGAATCATAAAATACAAAATAAAAAGAACTGTTTTTCCATTGTATAAAACGAATAACTGCACCAGTATGAAAGTTATGGTCATTTCTACGTTCCCGGCAACATAGGCTTCACTCTATGGAGTTGCTCCACCAGACCGAATAGTTAGGGCCTAAGAAGTCAACTCCAGAGGCATAAAACACAATAAAAATAAAAGAGATTTTCCATCGTATAAGACGAATATTAGCAACCGGTGTGACAGTTATGGTCATTTCTATGTTCCGGGCAAACCTAGGCTTCACTCTAGGGCGTTGCTCCGCCAGATCGAATAGTTAGGGCCTAAGAAGTCAACGCCAGAGGCATAAAATACAATAAAAATACAACAGTTTTTCCATCGTGTAACAGGAATAATTGCAACCAGTGTGAAAGATATGGCCATTTCTACGTTCCGGACAACCTAGGCTCCACCCTAGGGCGTTGCTCCACCACATCGAATAGCTACGGCCTTAGAAGTCAACGCCAGAAGCATAAAATACAATAAAATACAACAGTTCTTCCCTCTTATAGAATGAATAATTGCAACCAGTGTGAAAGTTATGGTCATTTCTACGTTCCGGGCGACATATGCTTGATTCTTGGACGTTGCCCCACCAGATAGAATAGTTTGGGCCTTAGAAGTCAACGCTCGAATCATAAAATACAAAACAAATAGAACTGTTTTTCCATTGTATAAAACGAATAACTGCACCAGTATGAAAGTTATGGTCATTTATACGTTCCCGGCAACATAGGCTTCACTCTGTGGCGTTGCTCCACCAGATCGAATGGCTACGGACTTAGAAGTCAACTCCAGGAGCATAAAATACGAAATAAATACAACAGCTTTTCTATCGTATAAAACGAATAATTGCAACCGGTGTGAAAGTTATGGTCATTTCTACGTTCCGGGCAACCTAGGCTTCACTCTAGGGCGTTGCTCCACCAGATCGAATAGTTAGGGCCTAAGAAGTCAACGCCAGAGGCATAAAACGCAATATAGATACAACAGTCTTTCCATCGTAAAAAACAAATAATAGTAACCGGTGTGAAAGTTACGGTCATTTCTACGTTCCGGGCAACCTAGGCTACACTCTATGGCGTTGCTCCACCAGATCGAATAGTTAGGGCCTAAGAAGTCAACTCCAGAGGCATAAAACACAATATAAATACAACAGTTTTTCCATCGCATAAAACGGATAATTGAAACTGGTTTGAAAGTTAGGGTCATTTCTACGTTCCGGGCTACCTAGGCTTCACTCTAGGGCGTTGCTCCACCAGATCGAATAGTTAGGGCCTTAGAAGTCAACGCCCAAAGCTTAAAATACAGTATAGATACAGCAGCTTTTCCATCGTATAACAGGAATAACTGCAACCTGTGTGAAGGTACTGGTCATTTCTACGTTCCGGGCAACCTAGGCTTCACTCTAGGGCGTTGCTCCGCCAGTTCGAATAGCTACCGCCTTAGAAGTCAACGCCAGAAGCATAAAATACAATATAAATGCAACAGTTTTTGCATCGTATAACAGCAGTTATTGCAACCACTGTGAAGGTAATGGTCATTCCTACGTTTCGGGCAACCTAGGCTTCACTCTAGGGCGTTACTTCACCAGATCGAATAGTTAGGGCCTTAGAAGTCATCGCCAGAAGCATAAAATACAAAATAAATACAACAGTTTTTCCATCACATAAAACGGATAATTGAAACTGGTTTGAAAGTTAGGGTCATTTCTACGTTACGGGCTACCTAGGCTTCACTCTAGGGCGTTGCTCCACCAGATCGAATAGTTAGGGCCTTAGAAGTCTACGGCCGGAGCATCAAGTACAATGAAAATACAACAGTTTTTCCATCGTATAAAATGAATAATTGCAACCAGTGTGATGGTAATCGTCATTTCTACATTTTGAGCAACCTGGGCTTCACTCTAGGGCGCTGCTCCACCAGATCGAATAGTTAGGGACTTAGAAGTCAACGCCAGAAGCATAAAATAGAGTATAAATACAACAGTCTTTTCATCGCGTAACAGGAATAATTGCAACCGGTGTGCAGGTAATGGTCATTACTACGTTCCGGGCAACCTAGTCTTCACTCTAGGGCGTTGCTCCACCAGATCGAATAGTTAGGGCCTTAGAAGTCAACGCCAGAAGTATAAAATACAATATAAATACAGCAGTTTTTCCATTGTTGATCCTGAATAATTGCAAACAGTGTGAAAGTAATGGTCATTTCTATGTTGCGGGCAACCTAGACTTGACTCTAGGGCGTTGCTCCACCAGATGGAATAGGTAGGGCCATAGAAGTCAACGCCCGAAGCCTAAAATACAATATAAATACAACAGCTTTCCATCGTATTAGATGAATGTTTGCAAATATTGTGAAAGTAACGGTCATTTCTATGTTCCGGGCAACCTAGGCCTCACTCTAGGGCGTTGCTCCACCAGATCGTATAGCTAGAGACTTAGAAGTCAACGCCAGAAGCATAAAATACAATATAAATACAACAGCTTTTCCACTGTATAAAACGAATAATTGCAACCAGTGTGAAAGTTATGGTCATTTCTACGTTCCGGTCAACCTAGGCTACACTCTATGGCGCTGCTCCACCAGATCGAATAGTTAGGGCCTAGGAAGTAAACTCCAGAGGCACAAAACACAATATAAATAAAACAGTTTTTCCATCTTATAAAACGAATATTTGCAACCGGTGTGAAAGTTATGGTCATTTCTATGTTCCGGGCAAACCGAAGGCTTCACTCTAGGGCGTTGCTCCACCAGATCGAATAGTTAGGGCCTAAGATGTCAACGCCAGAGGCATAAAATACAATAAAAATACAACAGTTTTTCCATCGTGTAACAGGAATAATTGCAACCAGTGTGAAAGTAATGGTCATTTCTACGTTCCTGGCAACCTAGATTTCGCTCTATGATGTTGCTCCACCACATCGAATAGTTAGGGCCTTAGAAATCAATGCCCGAAGCATAAAATACAATATAAATACAGCAGTTTTTCCATTGTATAACCTGAATAATTGCAACCGGTGTGAAAGTAATGATCATTTCTACGTTCCGGGCAACCTAGGCTCCACCCTAGGGCGTTGCTCCACCACATCGAATAGCTACGGCCTTAGAAGTCAACACCAGAGGCATAAAATACAATAAAATACAATACTTCTTCCCTCGTATAGAATGAATAATTGTAAACAGTGTGAAAGTAATGGTCATTTCTATGTTGCGGGCAACCTAGACTTGACTCTAGGGCGTTGCTCCACCAGATGGAATAGGTAGGGACATAGAAGTCAACGCCCGAAGCCTAAAATACAGTAAAGATACAACAGTTTTTCCATCGTGTAACAGGAATAATTGCAGCCAGTCTGAAAGTCATGGTCATTTCTATGTTCCGGGCAACCTAGGCTTCACTCTAGGGCGTTGTTACACCAGATCGAAAAGTTAGGGCCTAAGAAGTCAACTCCAGAGGCATAAAACACAATATCAATACAACAGTCTTTCCATCGTAAAAAACAAATAATAGTAACCGGTGTGAAAGAGATGGTCATTTCTACCTTCCGGGCAACCTAGCCTACACTCTAGGGCGTTGCTCCACCAGATCGAATAGCTAGGGCCTGAGAAGTCAACGCCCGGAGCATAAAGTACAATAAAAATACAACAGTTTTTCCATCGTATAGAACGAATAATTGCAACCAGTGTGAAAGTTATGGTCATTTCCACATGCGGGGAACCTAGGCTTCACTCTAGGGCGTTGTTCCACCAGATCGAATAGTTAGGGCCTAAGAAGTCAGCGCCAGAAGCATAAAATGCAATATAAATACAACAGTTTTTCCATCGTATAAAACGGATAATTGAAACTGGTTAGAAAGATAGGGTCATTTCTACGTTCCAGGCTACCTAGGCTTCACTCTAGGGCGTTGCTCCACCAGATCGAATAGTTAGGGCCTTAGAAGGCTACGCACGAAGCATATAATAAGATAAAAATGCAACAGTTTTTCCATCGTATAACACGAGTAATTGCAACCAGTGTGAAAGAGGTAGTCACTTCTACGTTCCGGGCAACCTAGCCTTCAGTCAAGGTCGCAGCTCCACCAGATCGAATAGCTAGGGCCTAAGAAGTCAACGCCAGAAGCATAAAGTACAATAAAAATCCAACAGTTTGTCCACCGTATAACAGGAATAATTGCAACCAGTGTGAAAGTAATGGTCATTTCTACGTTCCTGGCAACCTAGATTTCGATCTAGGGCGTTACTCCACCATATCGAATAGTTAGGGCCTTAGAAGTCAATGCCCGAAGCATAAAATACAATATAAATACAGCAGTTTTTCCATTGTGTTTTCTGAATAATTGCAACCAGTGTGAAAGTAATGATCATTTCTACGTTCCGGGCAACCTAGGCTCCACCCTAGGGCGTTGCTCCACCACATCGAATAGCTACGGCCTTAGAAGTCAACGCCAGAAGCATAAAATACAATAAAATACAACAGTTCTTCCCTCGTATAGAATGAATAATTGCAGCCGCAGTGAAAGTTATGGTCATTTATAAGTTCCGGGCAACCTAGGCTACACTCTATGGCGTTGCTCCACAGATCGAATAGTTAGGGCCTAAGAAGTCAACTCCAGAGGCATAAAACACAATATAAATAAAACAGCTTTCCACCGTATAAAACGAATATTCGCAACCGGTGTGAAAGTTATGGTCATTTCTATGTTCAGGGCAAACCTAGGCTTCACTCTAGGGCGTTGCTCCACCAGATCGAATAGTTAGGGCCTAAGAAGTCAACGCCAGAGGCATAAAACAGAATATAAATGCAACAGTTTTTCCATCGTGTAACAGGAATAATTGCAACCAGTGTGAAGGATATGGTCATTTCTACGTTCCGGGCAACCTAGGCTTCACTCTGGGGCGTTGCTCCGCCAGATCGAATAGGTATGGCCTTAGAAGTCAACGCCCGAAGCATAAAATACAAAATAAAAAGAACAGTTTTTCCATTGTATAAAACGAATAATTGCAACCAGTGTGAAAGTTATGGTCATTTCTACTTTCTGGGCAACCTAGGCTTCACTCTAGGGCGTTGCTCCACCAGATCGAATAGTTACGACCTTAGAAGTCAAAGCCAGAAGCATAAAATACAATAAAGATACAACAGTTTTTCCATCGTATAACAGGAATAATTGCAACCAGTGTGAAAGTAATGGTCATTTCTACGTTCAGGGCAACCTAGGCTTCACTCTTGGGCGTTGTTCCACCAGATCGAATAGTTAGGGCCTAAGAAGTCAACGCCAGAAGAATAAAATACAGTATAAGTACATCAGTTTTTCCATCATATAACAGGAATAAAGCAACGAGTTTGAAAGTGCTGGTCATTTCTACGTTCCGGGCAACCTAGGCTTTACTCTAGGGCGTTGCTCCACCAGATCGAATAGTGAGGGCCTTAGAAGTAAACGCCCGAAGCATAAAATACGATACAAAATACAACAGCTTTTCCATCGTATAAAACGAATAATTGGGACCAGTGTGAAAGTTAAAGTCATTTCTACATTCCGAGCAACCTAGGCTTCACTCTATGGCGTTCTTCCACCACATCGAATAGCTACGGCCTCAGAAGTCAACGCCTGAAGCATAAAATACAATAAAAATACAACAGTCTTTCCATCCTATAACAGGAATAATTGCAACCCGTGTGAAAGTGATGGTCATTTCAACGTTCCGGGTAACCTAGGCTTCAGTCTAGGGCGTTGTTGCACCAGATCGAACCGTTGGGGCATAAGAAGGCAACGCCAGAAGCATAAAATACAATATAAATATAACAGTTTTTCCATCGTATAAAACGAATAATAGCAACCAGTGTGAAAGTTATGGTCATTTCTACGTTCCGGGCAACCTAGGCTTCACCCCAGGGCGTTGTTCCACCAGATCGACTAGTTAGGGCCTAAGAAGTGAACGCCAGCAGCATAAAATACAATATAAATACAACAGTTCTTCCATCATATAAAACGAATAATTGTAACCAGTGTGAAAGTTATGGTCATTTCTACGTTCCGGGCAACCTACGCTACACCCTAGGGCGTTGCTCCATCAGATTGAATAGTTAGGGCCTTAGAAGTCAACGCCTGAAGCATAAAAAACAATATAAATACAACAGTTTTTCCATCGTATAAAACGAATAATTGCAACAAGTATGAAAGTTGTGGTTATTTCTACGTTCCTGGCAACCTAGGTTTCACTCTAGGGCGTTGCTCCACCAGATCGAATAGTGAGGGCCTTAGAAGTAAACGCCCGAAGCATAAAATACGATACAAAATACAACAGCTTTTCCATCGTATAAAACGAATAATTGGGACCACTGTGAATGTTAAAGTCATTTCTACATTCCGAGCAACCTAGGCTTCACTCTATGGCGTTTTTCCACCACATCGAATAGCTACGGCCTCAGAAGTCAACACCTGAAGCATAAAATACAATAAAAATACAACAGTCTTTCCATCCTATAACAGGAATAATTGCAACCCGTGTGAAAGTGATGGTCATTTCAACGTTCCGGGTAACCTAGGCTTCACTCTAGGGCGTTGTTGCACCAGATGGAACAGTTGGGGCCTAAGAAGGCAACGCCAGAAGCATAAAATACAATTTAAATATAACAGTTTTTCCATCGTATAAAACGAATAATAGCAACCAGTGTGAAAGTTATGGTCATTTCTACGTTCCGGGCAACCTAGGCTTCACCCCAGGGCGTTGTTCCACCAGATCGACTAGTTAGTGCCTAAGAAGTGAACGCCAGCAGCATAAAATACAATATAAATACAACAGTTCTTCCATCATATAAAACGAATAATTGCAACCAGTATGAAAGTTATGGTCATTTCTACGTTCCGGGCAACCTAGGCTTCACTCTATGGCGTTCTTCCACCACATCGAATAGCTGCGGCCTCAGAAGTCAACGCCTGAAGCATAAAATACAATAAAAATACAACAGTCTTTCCATCCTATAACAGGAATAATTGCAACCCGTGTGAAAGTGATGGTCATTTGTACGTGCCAGGCAACCTAGGCTTCACTCTAGGGCGTTGTTCCACCAGACCGAATTGTTTGGGCTAAGAAGTCAACGCCAGAAGCATAAGATACAATATAAATATAACAGTTTTTCCATCGTATAGAACGAATAATAGCAACCAGTGTGAAGGTTATGGTCATTTCTACGATCCGGGCAACCTAGGTTTCGCTCTAGGGCGTTGCTACACCAGATCGAATAGCTAGGGACTTGGAATTCAACGCCAGAAGAATAAAACACAATATAAGTACAACCGTTTTTCCATTGTATAAAATGAATAATCGCAAATATTGTGTAATTAATGGACATTTCTACGTTCCGGGCAACCTAGGCGTCACTGTAGGGCGTTGCTCCACAACAGCTAATAGCCACGGCCTAAGAAGGTAACGCCAGAAGCATAAAATACAATATAGGTATAACAGTTTTTCCATCGTATAAAACGAATAATAGCAACCAGTGTGAAAGTGATGGTCATTTCAACGTTCCGGGTAACCTAGGCTTCACTCTAGGGCGTTGTTGCACCAGATCGAACCGTTGGGGCCTAAGAAGGCAACGCCAGAGGCATAAAATACAATATAAGTATAACAGTTTTTCCATCGTATAAAACGAATAATAGCAACCAGTATGAAAATTGTGGTCATTTCTACTTTCCGGGCAACCTAGGCTACACCCTAGGGCGTTGCTGCAACAGATTGAATAGTTAGGACCTTAGAAGTCAATGCCAGAAGCATAAAAAACAATATAAATACAACAGCTTTTCCATCGTATAAAACGAATAATTGCAACAAGTATGGAAGTTGTGGTTATTTCTACGTTCCGGGCAACCTAGGTTTCACTCTAGGGCGTTGCTCCACCAGATCGAATAGAGAGGGCCTTAGAAGTAAACGCCCGAAGCATAAAATACGATACAAAATACAACAGCTTTTCCATCGTATAAAACGAATAATTGGGACCAGTGTGAAAGTTAAAGTCATTTCTACATCTCGAGCAACCTAGGCTTCACTCTATGGCGTTCTTCCACCACATCGAATAGCTACGGCCTCAGAAGTCAACGCCTGAAGCATAAAATACAATAAAAATACAACAGTCTTTCCATCCTATAACAGGAATAATTGCAACCCGTGTGAAAGTGATGGTCATTTCAACGTTCCGGGTAACCTAGGCTTCAGTCTAGGGCGTTGGTGCACCAGATCGAACCGTTGGGGCATAAGAAGGCAACGCCAGAAGCATAAAATACAATATAAATATAACAGTTTTTCCATCGTATAAAACGAATAATAGCAACCAGTGTGAAAGTTATGGTCATTTCTACGTTCCGGGCAACCTAGGCTTCACCCCAGGGCGTTGTTCCACCAGATCGACTAGTTAGGGCCTAAGAAGTGAACGCCAGCAGCATAAAATACAATATAAATACAACAGTTCTTCCATCATATAAAACGAATAATTGCAACCAGTATGAAAGTTATGGTCATTTCTACGTTCCGGGCAACCTAGGCTTCACTCTATGGCGTTCTTCCACCACATCGAATAGCAACGGCCTCAGAAGTCAACGCCTGAAGCATAAAATACAATAAAAATACAACAGTCTTTCCATCCTATAACAGGAATAATTGCAACCCGTGTGAAAGTGATGGTCATTTGTACGTTCCAGGCAACCTAGGCCTCACTCTAGGGCGTTGTTCCACCAGATCGAATTGTTAGGGCCTAAGAAGTCAACGCCAGAAGCATAAGATACAATATAAATATAACAGTCTTTCCATCGTATAGAACGAATAATAGCATCCAGTGTGAAAGTTGTGGTCATTTCTACGTTCCGGGCAACCTAGGCTTCACTCTAGGTCGTTGCTCCACCAGATCAAACAGTTAGGGCCTTAGAAGTCAACGCCCGAAGCATAAAACACAAAATAAATAGAACAGTTTTTCCATCGTATAAAACGAATAATAGCAACCAGTGTCAAAGTTATGGTCATTTCTACGTTCCGGGCAACCTAGGCTTCACCCCAGGGCGTTGTTCCACCAGATCGAATAGATAGGGCCTAAGAAGTGAACGCCAGCAGCATAAAATACACTATAAATACAACAGTTCTTCCATCATATAAAACGAATAATTGCAACCAGTATGAAAGTTATGGTCATTTCTACGTTCCGGGCAACCTAGGCTTCACTCTATGGCTTTCTTCCACCACATCGAATAGCTGCGGCCTCAGACGTCAACGCCTGAAGCATAAAATACAATAAAAATACAACAGACTTTCCATCCTATAACAGGCATAATTGCAACCCGTGTGAAAGTGATGGTCATTTGTACGTTCCAGGCATCCTAGGCTTCACTCTAGGGCGTTGTTCCACCAGATCGGCTAGTTAGTGCCTAACAAGTGAACGCCAGCAGCATAAAATACAATATAAATACAACATTTCTTCCATCATATAAAACGAATAATTGCAACCAGTATGAAAGTTATGGTCATTTCTACGTTCCGGGCAACCTAGGCTTCACTCTAGGGCGTTGCTCCACCAGATCCAACAGTTAGGGCCTTAGAAGTCAACGCCCGAAGCATAAAACACAAAATAAATAGAACAGTTTTTCCATCGTATAAAACGAATAATAGCAACCAGTGTCAAAGTTATGGTCATTTCTACGTTCCGGGCAACATAGGCTTCACCCCAGGGAGTTGTTCCACCAGATCGAACAGTTAGGGCCTAAGAAGTGAACGCCAACAGCATAAAATACACTCTAAATACAACAGTTCTTCCATCATATAAAACGAATAATTGCAACCAGTATGAAAGTTATGGTCATTTCTACGTTCCGGGCAACCTAGGCTTCACTCTATGGCGTTCTTCCACCACATCGAATAGCTGCGGCCTCAGAAGTCAACGCCTGAAGCATAAAATACAATAAAAATACAACAGTCTTTCCATCCTATAACAGGAATAATTGCAACCCGTGTGAAAGTGATGGTCATTTCAACGTTCCGGGTAACCTAGGCTTCACTCTATGGCGTTCTTCCACCACATCGAATAGCTACGGCCTCAGAAGTCAACACCTGAAGCATAAAATACAATAAAAATACAACAGTCTTTCCATCCTATAACAGGAATAATTGCAACCCGTGTGAAAGTGATGGTCATTTCAACGTTCCGGGTAACCTAGGCTTCACTCTAGGGCGTTGTTGCACCAGATGGAACAGTTGGGGCCTAAGAAGGCAACGCCAGAAGCATAAAATACAATATAAATATAACAGTTTTTCCATCGTATAAAACGAATAATTGCAACCAGTGTGAAAGTTATGGTCATTTCTACGTTCCGGGCAACCTAGGCTTCACCCCAGGGCGTTGTTCCACCAGATCGACTAGTTAGTGCCTAAGAAGTGAACGACAGCAGCATAAAATACAATATAAATACAACAGTTCTCCCATCATATAAAACGAATAATTGCAACCAGTATGAAAGTTATGGTCATTTCTACGTTCCGGGCAACCTAGGCTTCACTCTATGGCGTTCTTCCACCACATCGAATAGCTGCGGCCTCAGAAGTCAACGCCTGAAGCATAAAATACAATAAAAATACAACAGTCTTTCCATCCTATAACAGGAATAATTGCAACCCGTGTGAAAGTGATGGTCATTTGTACGTTCCAGGCAACCTAGGCCTCACTCTAGGGCGTTGTTCCACCAGATCGAATTGTTAGGGCCTAAGAAGTCAACGCCAGAAGCATAAGATACAATATAAATATAACAGTCTTTCCATCGTATAGAACGAATAATAGCATCCAGTGTGAAAGTTGTGGTCATTTCTACGTTCCGGGCAACCTAGGCTTCACTCTAGGTCGTTGCTCCACCAGATCAAACAGTTAGGGCCTTAGAAGTCAACGCCCGAAGCATAAAACACAAAATAAATAGAACAGTTTTTCCATCGTATAAAACGAATAATAGCAACCAGTGTCAAAGTTATGGTCATTTCTACGTTCCGGGCAACCTAGGCTTCACCCCAGGGCGTTGTTCCACCAGATCGAATAGATAGGGCCTAAGAAGTGAACGCCAGCAGCATAAAATACACTATAAATACAACAGTTCTTCCATCATATAAAACGAATAATTGCAACCAGTATGAAAGTTATGGTCATTTCTACGTTCCGGGCAACCTAGGCTTCACTCTATGGCTTTCTTCCACCACATCGAATAGCTGCGGCCTCAGACGTCAACGCCTGAAGCATAAAATACAATAAAAATACAACAGACTTTCCATCCTATAACAGGCATAATTGCAACCCGTGTGAAAGTGATGGTCATTTGTACGTTCCAGGCATCCTAGGCTTCACTCTAGGGCGTTGTTCCACCAGATCGGCTAGTTAGTGCCTAACAAGTGAACGCCAGCAGCATAAAATACAATATAAATACAACATTTCTTCCATCATATAAAACGAATAATTGCAACCAGTATGAAAGTTATGGTCATTTCTACGTTCCGGGCAACCTAGGCTTCACTCTAGGGCGTTGCTCCACCAGATCCAACAGTTAGGGCCTTAGAAGTCAACGCCCGAAGCATAAAACACAAAATAAATAGAACAGTTTTTCCATCGTATAAAACGAATAATAGCAACCAGTGTCAAAGTTATGGTCATTTCTACGTTCCGGGCAACATAGGCTTCACCCCAGGGAGTTGTTCCACCAGATCGAACAGTTAGGGCCTAAGAAGTGAACGCCAACAGCATAAAATACACTCTAAATACAACAGTTCTTCCATCATATAAAACGAATAATTGCAACCAGTATGAAAGTTATGGTCATTTCTACGTTCCGGGCAACCTAGGCTTCACTCTATGGCGTTCTTCCACCACATCGAATAGCTGCGGCCTCAGAAGTCAACGCCTGAAGCATAAAATACAATAAAAATACAACAGTCTTTCCATCCTATAACAGGAATAATTGCAACCCGTGTGAAAGTGATGGTCATTTCAACGTTCCGGGTAACCTAGGCTTCACTCTATGGCGTTCTTCCACCACATCGAATAGCTACGGCCTCAGAAGTCAACACCTGAAGCATAAAATACAATAAAAATACAACAGTCTTTCCATCCTATAACAGGAATAATTGCAACCCGTGTGAAAGTGATGGTCATTTCAACGTTCCGGGTAACCTAGGCTTCACTCTAGGGCGTTGTTGCACCAGATGGAACAGTTGGGGCCTAAGAAGGCAACGCCAGAAGCATAAAATACAATATAAATATAACAGTTTTTCCATCGTATAAAACGAATAATTGCAACCAGTGTGAAAGTTATGGTCATTTCTACGTTCCGGGCAACCTAGGCTTCACCCCAGGGCGTTGTTCCACCAGATCGACTAGTTAGTGCCTAAGAAGTGAACGACAGCAGCATAAAATACAATATAAATACAACAGTTCTCCCATCATATAAAACGAATAATTGCAACCAGTATGAAAGTTATGGTCATTTCTACGTTCCGGGCAACCTAGGCTTCACTCTATGGCGTTCTTCCACCACATCGAATAGCTGCGGCCTCAGAAGTCAACGCCTGAAGCATAAAATACAATAAAAATACAACAGTCTTTCCATCCTATAACAGGAATAATTGCAACCCGTGTGAAAGTGATGGTCATTTGTACGTGCCAGGCAACCCAGGCTTCACTCTAGGGCGTTGTTCTACCAGACCGAATTGTTTGGGCCTAAGAAGTCAACGCCAGAAGCATAAGATACAATATAAATATAACAGTTTTTTCTTCGTATAGAACGAATAATAGCAACCAGTGTGAAGGTTATGGTCATTTCTACGATCCGGGCAACCTAGGTTTCGCTCTAGGGCGTTGCTACACCAGATCGAATAGCTAGGGACTTGGAATTCAACGCCAGAAGAATAAAACACAATATAAGTACAACCGTTTTTCCATTGTATAAAATGAATAATTGCAAATATTGTGAAATTAATGGTCATTTCTACGTTCCGGGCAACCTAGGCGTCACTGTAGGGCGTTGCTCCACAACAGCTAATAGCCACGGCCTAAGAAGGCAACGCCAGAAGCATAAAATACAATATAGGTATAACAGTTTTTCCATCGTATAAAACGAATAATAGCAACCAGTGTGAAAGTGATGGTCATTTCAACGTTCCGGGTAACCTAGGCTTCACTCTAGGGCGTTGTTGCACCAGATCGAACCGTTGGGGCCTAAGAAGGCAACGCCAGAGGCATAAAATACAATATAAGTATAACAGTTTTTCCATCGTATAAAACGAATAATAGCAACCAGTATGAAAATTGTGGTCATTTCTACTTTCCGGGCAACCTAGGCTACACCCTAGGGCGTTGCTGCAACAGATTGAATAGTTAGGACCTTAGAAGTCAATGCCAGAAGCATAAAAAACAATATAAATACAACAGCTTTTCCATCGTATAAAACGAATAATTGCAACAAGTATGGAAGTTGTGGTTATTTCTACGTTCCGGGCAACCTAGGTTTCACTCTAGGGCGTTGCTCCACCAGATCGAATAGAGAGGGCCTTAGAAGTAAACGCCCGAAGCATAAAATACGATACAAAATACAACAGCTTTTCCATCGTATAAAACGAATAATTGGGACCAGTGTGAAAGTTAAAGTCATTTCTACATCTCGAGCAACCTAGGCTTCACTCTATGGCGTTCTTCCACCACATCGAATAGCTACGGCCTCAGAAGTCAACGCCTGAAGCATAAAATACAATAAAAATACAACAGTCTTTCCATCCTATAACAGGAATAATTGCAACCCGTGTGAAAGTGATGGTCATTTCAACGTTCCGGGTAACCTAGGCTTCAGTCTAGGGCGTTGTTGCACCAGATCGAACCGTTGGGGCATAAGAAGGCAACGCCAGAAGCATAAAATACAATATAAATATAACAGTTTTTCCATCGTATAAAACGAATAATAGCAACCAGTGTGAAAGTTATGGTCATTTCTACGTTCCGGGCAACCTAGGCTTCACCCCAGGGCGTTGTTCCACCAGATCGACTAGTTAGGGCCTAAGAAGTGAACGCCAGCAGCATAAAATACAATATAAATACAACAGTTCTTCCATCATATAAAACGAATAATTGCAACCAGTATGAAAGTTATGGTCATTTCTACGTTCCGGGCAACCTAGGCTTCACTCTATGGCGTTCTTCCACCACATCGAATAGCAACGGCCTCAGAAGTCAACGCCTGAAGCATAAAATACAATAAAAATACAACAGTCTTTCCATCCTATAACAGGAATAATTGCAACCCGTGTGAAAGTGATGGTCATTTGTACGTGCCAGGCAACCTAGGCTTCACTCTAGGGCGTTGTTCCACCAGATCGAATTGTTAGGGCCTAAGAAGTCAACGCCAGAAGCATAAGATACAATATAAATATAACAGTTTTTCCATCGTATAGAACGAATAATAGCAACCAGTGTGAAGGTTATGGTCATTTCTACGATCCGGGCAACCTAGGTTTCGCTCTAGGGCGTTGCTACACCAGATCGAATAGCTAGGGACTTGGAATTCAACGCCAGAAGAATAAAACACAATATAAGTACAACCGTTTTTCCATTGTATAAAATGAATAATTGCAAATATTGTGAAATTAGTGGTCATTTCTACGTTCCGGGCAACCTAGGCGTCACTGTAGGGCGTTGCTCCACAACAGCTAATAGCCACGGCCTAAGAAGGCAACGCCAGAAGCATAAAATACAATATAGGTATAACAGTTTTTCCATCGTATAAAACGAATAATAGCAACCAGTATGAAAATTGTGGTCATTTCTACTTTCCGGGCAACCTAGGCTACACCCTAGGGCGTTGCTGCAACAGATTGAATAGTTAGGACCTTAGAAGTCAATGCCAGAAGCATAAAAAACAATATAAATACAACAGCTTTTCCATCGTATAAAACGAATAATTGCAACAAGTATGGAAGTTGTGGTTATTTCTACGTTCCGGGCAACCTAGGTTTCACTCTAGGGCGTTGCTCCACCAGATCGAATAGAGAGGGCCTTAGAAGTAAACGCCCGAAGCATAAAATACGATACAAAATACAACAGCTTTTCCATCGTATAAAACGAATAATTGGGACCAGTGTGAAAGTTAAAGTCATTTCTACATCTCGAGCAACCTAGGCTTCACTCTATGGCGTTCTTCCACCACATCGAATAGCAACGGCCTCAGAAGTCAACGCCTGAAGCATAAAATACAATAAAAATACAACAGTCTTTCCATCCTATAACAGGAATAATTGCAACCCGTGTGAAAGTGATGGTCATTTGTACGTTCCAGGCAACCTAGGCTTCACTCTAGGGCGTTGCTCCACCAGATCCAACAGTTAGGGCCTTAGAAGTCAACGCCCGAAGCATAAAACACAAAATAAATAGAACAGTTTTTCCATCGTATAAAACGAATAATAGCAACCAGTGTCAAAGTTATGGTCATTTCTACGTTCCGGGCAACATAGGCTTCACCCAAGGGAGTTGTTCCACCAGATCGAACAGTTAGGGCCTAAGAAGTGAACGCCAACAGCATAAAATACACTATAAATACAACAGTTCTTCCATCATATAAAACGAATAATTGCAACCAGTATGAAAGTTATGGTCATTTCTACGTTCCGGGCAACCTAGGCTTCACTCTATGGCGTTCTTCCACCACATCGTATAGCTGCGGCCTCAGAAGTCAACGCCTGAAGCATAAAATACAATAAAAATACAACAGTCTTTCCATCCTATAACAGGAATAATTGCAACCCGTGTGAATGTGATGGTCATTTGTACGTTCCAGGCAACCTAGGCTTCACTCTAGGGCGTTGTTCCACCAGATCGAATTGTTAGGGCCTTAGAAGTCAACGCCAGAAGCATAAACTACAATTAAAATACAACAGTTTTTCAATCATATAAAACGAGTAATTGCAACCAGTATGAAAGTTGTGGTCATTTCTACTTCCGGGCAACCTACGCTACACCCTAGGGCGTTGCTCCATCAGATTGAATAGTTAGGGCCTTAGAAGTCAACGCCTGAAGCATAAAAAACAATATAAATACAACAGTTTTTCCATCGTATAAAACGAATAATTGGGACCAGTGTGAAAGTTAAAGTCATTTCTACATTCCGAGCAACCTAGGCTTCACTCTATGGCGTTCTTCCACCACATCGAATAGCTACGGCCTCAGAAGTCAACACCTGAAGCATAAAATACAATAAAAATACAACAGTCTTTCCATCCTATAACAGGAATAATTGCAACCCGTGTGAAAGTGATGGTCATTTCAACGTTCCGGGTAACCTAGGCTTCACTCTATGGCGTTCTTCCACCACATCGAATAGCTACGGCCTCAGAAGTCAACACCTGAAGCATAAAATACAATAAAAATACAACAGTCTTTCCATCCTATAACAGGAATAATTGCAACCCGTGTGAAAGTAATGGTCATTTCAACGTTCCGGGTAACCTAGGCTTCACTCTAGGGCGTTGTTGCACCAGATGGAACTGTTGGGGCCTAAGAAGGCAACGCCAGAAGCATAAAATACAATATAAATATAACAGTTTTTCCATCGTATAAAACGAATAATTGCAACCAGTGTGAAAGTTATGGTCATTTCTACGTTCCGGGCAACCTAGGCTTCACCCCAGGGCGTTGTTCCACCAGATCGACTAGTTAGTGCCTAAGAAGTGAACGACAGCAGCATAAAATACAATATAAATACAACAGTTCTCCCATCATATAAAACGAATAATTGCAACCAGTATGAAAGTTATGGTCATTTCTACGTTCCGGGCAACCTAGGCTTCACTCTATGGCGTTCTTCCACCACATCGAATAGCTGCGGCCTCAGAAGTCAACGCCTGAAGCATAAAATACAATAAAAATACAACAGTCTTTCCATCCTATAACAGGAATAATTGCAACCCGTGTGAAAGTGATGGTCATTTGTACGTGCCAGGCAACCCAGGCTTCACTCTAGGGCGTTGTTCTACCAGACCGAATTGTTTGGGCCTAAGAAGTCAACGCCAGAAGCATAAGATACAATATAAATATAACAGTTTTTTCTTCGTATAGAACGAATAATAGCAACCAGTGTGAAGGTTATGGTCATTTCTACGATCCGGGCAACCTAGGTTTCGCTCTAGGGCGTTGCTACACCAGATCGAATAGCTAGGGACTTGGAATTCAACGCCAGAAGAATAAAACACAATATAAGTACAACCGTTTTTCCATTGTATAAAATGAATAATTGCAAATATTGTGAAATTAATGGTCATTTCTACGTTCCGGGCAACCTAGGCGTCACTGTAGGGCGTTGCTCCACCACAGCTAATAGCCACGGCCTAAGAAGGCAACGCCAGAAGCATAAAATACAATATAAGTATAACAGTTTTTCCATCGTATAAAACGAATAATAGCAACCAGTGTGAAGGTGATGGTCATTTCAACGTTCCGGGTAACCTAGGCTTCACTCTAGGGCGTTGTTGCACCAGATCGAACCGTTGGGTCCTAAGAAGGCAACGCCAGAAGCATAAAATACAATATAAGTATAACAGTTTTTCCATCGTATAAAACGAATAATAGCAACCAGTGTGAAGGTGATGGTCATTTCAACGTTCCGGGTAACCTAGGCTTCACTCTAGGGCGTTGTTGCACCAGATCGAACCGTTGGGTCCTAAGAAGGCAACGCCAGAAGCATAAAATACAATATAAGTATAACAGCTTTTCCATCGTATAAAACGAATAATTGCAACAAGTATGAAAGTTGTGGTTATTTCCACGTTCCGGGCAACCTAGGTTTCACTCTAGGGCGTTGCTCCACCAGATCGAACAGTGAGGGCCTTAGAAGTAAACGCCCGAAGCATAAAATACGATACAAAATACAACAGCTTTTCCATCGTATAAAACGAATAATTGGGACCAGTGTGAAAGTTAAAGTCATTTCTACATCTCGAGCAACCTAGGCTTCACTCTATGGCGTTCTTCCACCACATCGAATAGCTACGGCCTCAGAAGTCAACGCCTGAAGCATAAAATACAATAAAAATACAACAGTCTTTCCATCCTATAACTGGAATAATTGCAACCCGTGTGAAAGTGATGGTCATTTCAACGTTCCGGGTAACCTAGGCTTCAGTCTAGGGCGTTGTTGCTCCAGATCGAACCGTTGGGGCATAAGAAGGCAACGCCAGAAGCATAAAATACAATATAAATATAACAGTTTTTCCATCGTATAAAACGAATAATAGCAACCAGTGTGAAAGTTATGGTCATTTCTACGTTCCGGGCAACCTAGGCTTCACCCCAGGGCGTTGTTCCACCAGATCGACTAGTTAGGGCCTAAGAAGTGAACGCCAGCAGCATAAAATACAATATAAATACAACAGTTCTTCCATCATATAAAACGAATAATTGCAACCAGTATGAAAGTTATGGTCATTTCTACGTTCCGGGCAACCTAGGCTTCACTCTATGGCGTTCTTCCACCACATCGAATAGCTGCGGCCTCAGAAGTCAACGCCTGAAGCATAAAATACAATAAAAATACAACAGTCTTTCCATCCTATAACAGGCATAATTGCAACCCGTGTGAAAGTGATGGTCATTTGTACGTTCCAGGCATCCTAGGCTTCACTCTAGGGCGTTGTCCCACCAGATCGAATTGTTAGGGCCTAAGAAGTCAACGCCAGAAGCATAAGATACAATATATATATAACAGTTTTTCCATCGTATAGAACGAATAATAGCAACCAGTGTGAAGGTTATGGTCATTTCTACGATCCGGGCAACCTAGGTTTCGCTCTAGGGCGTTGCTACACCAGATCGAATAGCTAGGGACTTGGAATTCAACGCCAGAAGAATAAAACACAATATAAGTACAACCGTTTTTCCATTGTATAAAATGAATAATTGCAAATATTGTGAAATTAATGGTCATTTCTACGTTCCGGGCAACCTAGGCGTCACTGTAGGGCGTTGCTCCACCACAGCTAATAGCTACGGCCTAAGAAGGCAACGCCAGAAGCATAAAATACAATATAAGTATAACAGTTTTTCCATCGTATAAAACGAATAATAGTAACCAGTGTGAAAGTGATGGTCATTTCAACGTTCCGGGTAACCTAGGCTTCAGTCTAGGGCGTTGTTGCACCAGATCGAACCGTTGGGGCCTAAGAAGGCAACGCCAGAAGCATAAAATGCAATATAAATATAACAGTTTTTCCATCGTATAAAACGAATAATAGCAACCAGTGTGAAAGTTATGGTCATTTCTACGTTCCGGGCAACCTAGGCTTCACCCCAGGGCGTTGTTCCACCAGATCGACTAGTTAGGGCCTAAGAAGTGAACGCCAGCAGCATAAAATACAATATAAATACAACAGTTCTTCCATCATATAAAACGAATAATTGCAACCAGTATGAAAGTTATGGTCATTTCTACGTTCCGGGCAACCCAGGCTTCACTCTATGGCGTTCTTCCACCACATCGAATAGCAACGGCCTCAGAAGTCAACGCCTGAAGCATAAAATACAATAAAAATACAACAGTCTTTCCATCCTATAACAGGAATAATTGCAACCCGTGTGAAAGTGATGGTCATTTGTACGTTCCAGGCAACCTAGGCTTCACTCTAGGGCGTTGTTCCACCAGATCGAATTGTTAGGGCCTAAGAAGTCAACGCCAGAAGCATAAGATACAATATAAATATAACAGTCGTTCCATCGTATAGAACGAATAATAGCATCCAGTGTGAAAGTTATGGTCATTTCTACGTTCCGGGCAACCTAGGCTTCACTCTAGGGCGTTGCTGCACCAGATCAAACAGTTAGGGCCTTAGAAGTCAACGCCCGAAGCATAAAACACAAAATAAATAGAACAGTTTTTCCATCGTATAAAACGAATAATAGCAACCAGTGTCAAAGTTATGGTCATTTCTACGTTCCGGGCAACCTAGGCTTCACCCCAGGGCGTTGTTCCACCAGATCGAATAGTTAGGGCCTAAGAAGTGAACGCCAGCAGCATAAAATACACTATAAATACAACAGTTCTTCCATCATATAAAACGAATAATTGCAACCAGTATGAAAGTTATGGTCATTTCTACGTTCCGGGCAACCTAGGCTTCACTCTATGGCTTTCTTCCACCACATCGAATAGCTGCGGCCTCAGAAGTCAACGCCTGAAGCATAAAATACAATAAAAATACAACAGACTTTCCATCCTATAACAGGCATAATTGCAACCCGTGTGAAAGTGATGGTCATTTGTACGTTCCAGGCATCCTAGGCTTCACTCTAGGGCGTTGTTCCACCAGATCGAATTGTTAGGGCCAAAGAAGTCAACACCAGAAGCATAAGATACAATATAAATATAACAGTTTTTCCATCGTATAGAACGAAGAATAGCAGCCAGTGTGAAAGTTATGGTCATTTGTACGTTCCGGGCAACCTAGGCTTCACTCTAGGTTGTTGCTCCACCAGATCAAACAGTTTAGGCCTTAGAAGTCAACGCCCGAAGTATAAAATACAAAATAAATAGAACAGTTTTTCCATTGTATAAAACGAATAATTGCTACCAGTGTAAAAGGTATGGTCATTTCTACGTTCCGGGCAACCTAGGCTTCACCCTAGGGCGTTGTGCCACCAGATCGAATAGTTAGGGCCTAAGATGTGAACGCCAGAAGCATAAAATACATTATAAATACAACAGTTTTTCCATCATATAACCGGAATAATTGCAACCAGTTTGAAAGTGATTGTCATTTCTACGTTCCGGGCAACCTCGGCTTCACTCTAGTGCGTTGCTCCACCAGATCGAATGGTTAGTGCCTTAGAAGTCAACGCCAGAAGCATAAAAAACGATATAAATACAACAGTTTTTCCATCGTATAAAACGAATAATTGCAGCCAGTATGAAAGTTAACGTCATTTCTACTTTCCGGGCAACGTAGGCTTCACCCTAGGGCGTTGCTCCACCAGATCGAATAGTTAGGCCCTAAGAAGTGAACGCCAGCAGCATAAAATACAATATAAATACAACAGTTCATCCATCATATGAAACGAATGATTGCAACCAGTATGAAAGTTATGGTCATTTCTACGTTCCGGGCAACCTAGGCTTCACTCTATGGCGTTCTTCCACCACATCGAATAGCTGCGGCCTCAGAAGTCAACGCCTGAAGCATAAAATACAATAAAAATACAACAGTCTTTCCATCCTATAACAGGAATAATTGCAACCCGTGTGAAAGTGATGGTCATTTGTACGTTCCAGGCAACCTAGGCTTCACTCTAGGGCGTTGTTCCACCAGACCGAATTGTTAGGGCCTAAGAAGTCAACGCCAGAAGCATAAGATACAATATAAATATAACAGTTTTTCCATCGTATAGAACGAATAATAGCAACCAGTGTGAAGGTTATGGTCATTTCTACGATCCGGGCAACCTAGGTTTCGCTCTAGGGCGTTGCTACACCAGATCGAATAGCTAGGGACTTGGAATTCAACGCCAGAAGAATAAAACACAATATAAGTACAACCGTTTTTCCATTGTATAAAATGAATAATTGCAAATATTGTGAAATTAATGGTCATTTCTACGTTCCGGGCAACCTAGGCGTCAGTGTAGGGCGTTGCTCCACCACAGCTAATAGCTACGGCCTAAGAAGGCAACGCCAGAAGCATAAAATACAATATAAGTATAACAGTTTTTCCATCGTATAAAACGAATAATAGCAACCAGTGTGAAAGTGATGGTCATTTCAACGTTCCGGGTAACCTAGGCTTCACTCTAGGGCGTTGCTCCACCAGATCAAACAGTTAGGGCCTTAGAAGTCAACGCCCGAAGCATAAAACACAAAATAAATAGAACAGTTTTTCCATCGTATAAAACGATATAATAGCAACCAGTGTCAAAGTTATGGTCATTTCTACGTTCCGGGCAACCTAGGCTTCACCCCAGGGCGTTGTTCCACCAGATCGAATAGTTAGGGCCTAAGAAGTGAACGCCAGCAGCATAAAATACACTATAAATACAACAGTTCTTCCATCATATAAAACGAATAATTGCAACCAGTATGAAAGTTATGGTCATTTCTACGTTCCGGGCAACCTAGGCTTCACTCTAGGTCGTTGCTCCACCAGATCAAACAGTTTAGGCCTTAGAAGTCAACGCCCGAAGTATAAAATACAAAATAAATAGAACAGTTATTCCATTGTATAAAACGAATAATTGCTACCAGTGTAAAAGTTATGGTCATTTCTACGTTCCGGGCAACCTAGGCTTCACCCTAGGGCGTTGTTCCACCAGATCGAATAGTTAGGGCCTAAGAAGTGAACGCCAGAAGCATAAAATACATTATAAATACAACAGTTTTTCCATCATATAAAACGAGTAATTGCAACCAGTATGAAAGTTGTGGTCATTTCTACTTTCCGGGCAACCTAGGCTACACCCTAGGGCGTTGCTCCAACAGATTGAATAGTTAGGGCCTTAGAAGTCAATGCCCGAAGGATAAAATGCAATAAAAATACAACAGTTTTTCCATCATATAATCGGAATAATTCCAACCAGTTTGAAAGTGATTGTCATTTCTACGTTCCGGGCACCCTCGGCTTCACTCTAGGGCGTTGCTCCACCAGATCAAACAGTTAGGGCCTTAGAAGTCAACGCCCGAAGCATAAAACACAAAATAAATAGAACAGTTTTTCCATCGTATAAAACGAATAATAGCAACCAGTGTCAAAGTTATGGTCATTTCCACGTTCCTGGCAACCTAGGCTTCACCCAAGGGCGTCGTTCCACCAGATGGAATAGTTAGGGCCTAAGAAGTCAACGCCAGAAGCATTAAATACGATATGAATACAACAGCTTTTCCATCGTATAAAACGAATAATTGCAACCAGTGTGAAAGTTATTGTCATTTCTACGTTCCGGGCAACCTAGGCTTCACTCTAGGGCGTCGCTCCACCAGATAGAATAGTTAGGGCCTTAGAAGTCAACGCCCGAAGCATAAAATACGAAATAAATAGAACAGTTTTTCCATTGTATGAAACGAATATTTGCAACCTGTGTGAAGGTTATGGTCATATCTACGTTTCGGGCAACCTAGGCTTCACTGTAGGGTGTTGCTCCACCAGATCAAATAGGTAGGGCCATAGAAGTCAACGCCCGAAGCATAAAATACAATAAATATAGAAGATATATGGAAGAAGAGTTTTTCTATCGTATAACAGGAATAATAGCAACCAGTGTGAGTGTAATGGTCATTTCTACGTTCCGGGCAACCTAGGCTTCCCTCTAGGGTGTTGTTCCACCAGATCGGATTGCTAGGTCCTTAGAAGTCAACGCCCAAAGCATAAAATACAATAAAAGTACAACAGTTTTTCCATCATATAGCATGAATAATTGCAATCAGTGTGAAAGTAATGAGCATATCGACGTTTCGGGCATCCTAGATTTAACTGTGGGGCATTGCTCCACCAGATCGAATACGTAGGACCTTAGAAGTCAGCGCCAGAAGCATATAGTACAATAAAAATGCAACAGTTTGTCCATCGTATAACAGGAATAATTGCAACCAGTGTGAAAGTGATGGTCATTTCAACGTTTCGGGCAACCTAGGCTTCACTCTAGGGTGTTGCTCCGCCAGATCGAATAGTTAGGGCCTGAGAAGTCAGAGCCAGTAGCATAAAATACAATATAAATACAACACCTTTTCCATCGTATAACTGGAATAATTGCAACCAGTGTTAAAGTTATGGTCAATTGTACGTTCCGGACAACCTAGGGTTCATTCTAGGGCGTAGCTCCACTTGATCGAATAGTTAGGGCCTTAGAAGTCAACGCCAGAAGCATAAAATACGATATAGATACAACAGTTTTTCCGTCTTATAACAGGAATAATTGCAACCAGTGTGAAAGTTACGTTCATTTCTACGTTCCGTGCAACCTAGGCTTCACTCTAGGTCGTTGGTCCACTAGACCGAATAGTTTGGACCTATGAAGTCAACGCCAGAAGCATAAAATACAATATATATACAACAGTTTTTCCCTCGTATAAAGCGAATAATTGCAACCAGTGTGAAAGTACTGGTCATTTCTACGTTCCGTGTAACCTAGGCTTCACTCTAGGGCGTTGCTCCACCACATCGAATAGTTAGGGCCTAAGAAGTGAACGCCAGCAGCATAAAATACAATATAAATACAACAGTTCTTCCATCATATAAAACGAGTAATTGCAACCAGTATGAAAGTTATGGTCATTTCTACGTTCCGGGCAACCTAGGCTTCACTCTATGGCGTTCTTCCACCACATCGAATGGCTACGGCCTCAGAAGTCAACGCCTGAAGCATAAAATACAATTAAAATAGAACAGCCTTTCCATCCTATAACAGGGATAATTGCAACCCGTGTGTAAGTGATGGTCATTTGTACGTTTCAGGCAACCTAGACTTCACTCTAGGGCGTTGTTCCACCAGATAGAATTGTTAGGGCCTAAGAAGTCAACGCCAGAAGCATAAGATACAATATAAATATAACTGTTTTTCCATCGTATAGAACGAATAATAGCATCCAGTGTGAAGGTTATGGTCATTTCTACGTTCCGGGCAACCTAGGCTTCACTCTAGGGCGTTGCTCCACCAGATCAAACAGTTAGGGCCTTAGAAGTCAACGCCCGAAGCATAAAACACAAAATAAATAGAACAGTTTTTCCATCGTATAAAACGAACAATAGCAACAAGTGTCAAAGTTATGGTCATTTCTACGTTCCGGGCAACCTAGGCTTCACCCCAGGGCGTTGTTCCACCAGATCGAATAGTTAGGGCCTAAGAAGTGAACGCCAGCAGCATAAAATACACTATAAATACAACAGTTCTTCCATCATATAAAACGAATAATTGCAACCAGTATGAAAGTTATGGTCATTTCTACGTTCCGGGCAACCTAGGCTTCACTCTATGGCTTTCTTCCACCACATCGAATAGCTGCGGCCTCAGAAGTCAACGCCTGAAGCATAAAATACAATAAAAATACAACAGACTTTCCATCCTATAACAGGCATAATTGCAACCCGTGTGAAAGTGATGGTCATTTGTACGTTCCTGGCATCCTAGGCTTCACTCTAGGGCGTTGTTCCACCAGATCGAATTGTTAGGGCCTAAGAAGTCAACGCCAGAAGAATAAGATACAATATAAATATAACAGTTTTTCCATCGTATAGAACGAAGAATAGCAACCAGTGTGAAAGTTATGGTCATTTCTACGTTCCGGGCATCCTAGGCTTCACTCTAGGTCGTTGCTCCACCAGATCAAACAGTTTAGGCCTTAGACGTCAACGCCCGAAGTATAAAATACAAAATAAATAGAACAGTTTTTCCATTGTATAAAACGAATAATTGCTACCAGTGTGAAAGTTATGGTCATTTCTACGTTCCGGGCAACCTAGGCTTCACCCTAGGGCGTTGTTCCACCAGATCGAATAGTTAGGGCCTAAGAAGTGAACGCCAGAAGCATAAAATACATTATAAATACAACAGTTTTGCATCATATAAAACGAGTAATTGCAACCAGTATGAAAGTTGTGGTCATTTCTACTTTCCGGGCAACCTAGGCTACACCCTAGGACGTTGCTCCAACAGATTGAATAGTTAGGGCCTTAGAAGTCAATGCCCGAAGCATAAAATGCAATAAAAATACAACAGTTTTTCCATCATATAATCGGAATAATTGCAACCAGTTTGAAAGTGATTGTCATTTCTACGTTCCGGGCACCCTCGGCTTCACTCTAGGGCGTTGCTGCACCAGATCAAACAGTTAGGGCCTTAGAAGTCAACGCCTGAAGCATAAAACACAAAATAAATAGAACAGTTTTTCCATCGTATAAAACGAATAATAGCAACCAGTGTCAAAGTTATGGTCATTTCTACGTTCCTGGCAACCTAGGTTTCACCCAAGGGCGTCGTTCCACCAGATGGAATAGTTAGGGCCTAAGAAGTCAACGCCAGAAGCATTAAATACGATATGAATACAACAGCTTTTCCATCGTATAAAACGAATAATTGCAACCAGTGTGAAAGTTATTGTCATTTCTACGTTCCGGGCAACCTAGGCTTCACTCTAGGGCGTCGCTCCACCAGATAGAATAGTTAGGGCCTTAGAAGTCAATGCCCGAAGCATAAAATACGAAATAAATAGAACAGTTTTTCCATTGTATGAAACGAATATTTGCAACCTGTGTGAAGGTTATGGTCATATCTACGTTTCGGGCAACCTAGGCTTCACTGTAGGGTGTTGCTCCACCAGATCAAATAGGTAGGGCCATAGAAGTCAACGCCCGAAGCATAAAATACAATAAATATAGAAGAGTTTTTCTATCGTATAACAGGAATAATAGCAACCAGTGTGAGAGTAATGGTCATTTCTACGTTCCGGGCAACCTAGGCTTCCCTCTAGGGTGTTGTTCCACCAGATCGGATTGCTAGGGCCTTAGAAGTCAACGCCCAAAGCATAAAATACAATAAAAGTACAACAGTTTTTCCATCATATAGCATGAATAATTGCAATCAGTGTGAAAGTAATGATCATTTCGACGTTTCGGGCATCCTAGATTTAACTGTGGGGCATTGCTCCACCAGATCGAATACGTAGGACCTTAGAAGTCAACGACAGAAGCATAAGATACAATATAAATATAATAGTTTTTCCATCGTATAGAACGAATAATAGCATCCAGTGTGAAAGTTATGGTGATTTCTACGTTCCGGGCAACCTAGGCTTCACTCTAGGGCGTTGCTCCACCAGATCAAACAGTTAGGGCCTTAGAAGTAAACGGCCGAAGCATAAAATACAAAATAAATAGAACAGTTTTTCCATCGTATGAAACGAATAACAGCAACCAGTGTCAAAGTTATGGTCATTTCTACGTTCCGGGCATCCTAGGCTTCACCCCAGGGCGTTGTTCCACCAGATCGAATAGTTAGTGCCTAAGAAGTCAACGCCGGAAGCATAAAATGCAATAAAAATACAACAGTTTTTCCATCGTATAAAAGGATTAATTGCAACCAGTTTGAAAGTGATGGTCATTCCTACGTTCCGGGCAACGTAGGCTTCACACTAGCGCGTTGCTCCACCAGATCGAATAGTTAGGGCCTTAGAAGTCAACGCCAGAAGCATAAAATACAATAAAGATGCAACATCTTTTCCATCATATAAAACGAATAATTTCAACCAGTGTGAATGTTATGGTCATTTCTACATTCCGAGCAACCTAGGCTTCACTCTGGGGCGTTGACCCAACAGATTGAATAGTTAGGGCCTAAGAAGTGAACGCCAGCAGCATAAAATACAATATAAATACAACAGTTCTTCCATCATATAAAACGAATAATTGCAACCAGTATGAAAGTTATGGTCATGTCTGCGTTCCGGGCAACCTAGGCTTCACTCTATGGCGTTCTTCCACCACATCGAATGGCTACGGCCTCAGAAGTCAACGCCTGAAGCATAAAATACAATTAAAATAGAACAGTCTTTCCACCCTATAACAGGAATAATTGCAACCCGTGTGAAAGTGATGGTCATTTGTACGTTTCAGGCAACCTAGGCTTCACTCTAGGGCGTTGTTCCACCAGATCGAATTGTTAGGGCCTAAGAAGTCAACGCCAGAAGCATAGGATACAATATAAATATAACAGTTTTTCCATCGTATAAAACGAATAATTGCTATCAGTGTGAAAGTTAGAGTAAATTCTACGTTCCGGGCAACCTAGGCTTTATTCTAGGGCGTTGCTCCACCAGATAAAACAGTTAGGGCCTTAGAAGTCAACGCCCGAAGCATAAAATACAAAATAAATAGAACTGTTTTTCCATCGTATAAAACGAATAATGGCCACATTTGTGACGGTTATGGTCATATCTACGTTCCGCGAAACCGCTGCTTCGCTCTAGGGCGTTGATCCACCAGAGGGTATAGTTAGGGCCTTAGAAGTCAACGCCAGAAGCATAAAATACAATAAAGATGCAACAGTTTTTCCATCGTATAACAGGAATAACTGCAACCATTGTGAAAGTACTTGTCATCTATACGTTCCGGGAACCTAGGCTTCCCTCTAGGGCGTTGCTACACCAGATCGAATAGCTAGGGACATAGAATTCAACGCCACAAGGATAAAATACAATATAAGTACAACAATTTTTTCATCGTATAAGATGAACAATTGCAAACATTGTGAAAGTAATGGTCATTTCTACGTTCCGGGCAACCTAGGCTTCACTCTAGGGCGTTGGTGAACCAGATCGAATAGTTAGGGTCTAAGAAGTCAGCGCCCGAAGCATAAAATACGATAAAAATACAACAGTCTTTCCATTGTATGACAGGAATAATTGCATTCAGTGTGAAGGAAATGGTCATTTCTACGTTCCGGGCAACCTAGGCTGCACTCTAGGACGTTACTCCACCCGATCGAATAGCTAGGGCCTTAGAAGCAAACGCCAAAAGCATAAAATAATATAAAAATACAACAGTTTTTCCATCGTATAACAGGAATAATTGCAACCAGTGGAAAAGTAATGGTCATTTCCATGTTTCAGACAACCTAGGCTTCACTCTAGGTCGTTGCTCCACCAAATCGAATAGTTAGGGCCTTAGAAGTCAACGCCAGAAGCATAAAATACAATATAAATAAAACAGTTTTTCCATCGTATAAAAGGAATAATTGCAAACAATGTGAAAGTGACGGTCATTCCTACGTTCCGGGCAAGGCAGGCTTCACTCTAGGGCATTGCTCCACCAGATCGAATAGTTAGGGCTTAAGAAGTCAACGCCCGAATCATAAAATACAATATAAATACAACTGTTTTTCCATCGTATAAAACGAATAAATGCAACCAGTGTGAAAGTAATGCCCATTTCTACGTTCCGGGCATCCTAGACTTAACTCTGAGGCATTGCTCCACCACGTCGAGTATCTACGACCTTAGAAGACAGCGCCTGAAGCATAAAATACAATAAAAATACAACAGTTTTTCCATCGTATAACAGGAATAATTGCAACCAGTGTGAAAGTAATGGTCATTTCTACGTTCAGGGCAACCTGGGCTTCACTCTTGGGCGTTGTTCCACCAGATCGAATAGTTAGGGCCTAAGAAGTCAACGCCAGAAGAATAAAATACAGTATAAGTACATCAGTTTTTCCATCATATAACAGGAATAAAGCAACGAGTTTGAAAGTGATGGTCATTTCTACATTCCGGGCAACCTAGGCTTCACTCTAGGGCGTTGCGCCACACCGTCGAATAGCTACGACCTTAGAAGGCAACGCCTGAAGCATAAAATACAATAAAAATAAAACAGTCTTTCCATCGTATAACAGGAATAATTGCAACCAATGAGAAAGTAATGGTCATTTCTACGTTCCGGGCAACCTAGGCTTCACTCTAGGGCGTTGCTCCACCAGATCGAATACTTAGGGCCTTAGAAGTCAGCGCCCGAAGCATAAAGCGCAATATAAATACAACAGCTTTTCCATCGTATTAAACGAATAATTCCAACCACTGTGAAAGTTATGGCCATTTCTACGTTCCGGGCAACCTAGGCTTGACTCTAGGGCGTTGCTACACAAGATGGAATAGTTACGGCCTTCGAAGTCAACGCCAGAAGCGTAAAATACAATATAAGTACAACAGTTTTTCCATCGTGTAGCAGGATTAATTGCAGCCAATGTGAAAGTAATGGTCATTTCTACGTTCCGGACAACATAGGCTTCACTCTAGGGCGTTGCTACACTACATCGAATAGTTAGGGATTTAGAAGTCAACGCCCAAAGCATAAAATACAATAAAAGTACAACAGTTTTTCCATCATATAGCATGAATAATTGCAATCAGTGTGAAAGTAATGATCATTTCGACGTTTCGGGCATCCTAGATTTAACTGTGGGGCATTGCTCCACCAGATCGAATACGTAGGACCTTAGAAGTCAACGACAGAAGCATAAGATACAATATAAATATAATAGTTTTTCCATCGTATAGAACGAATAATAGCATCCAGTGTGAAAGTTATGGTGATTTCTACGTTCCGGGCAACCTAGGCTTCACTCTAGGGCGTTGCTCCACCAGATCAAACAGTTAGGGCCTTAGAAGTAAACGGCCGAAGCATAAAATACAAAATAAATAGAACAGTTTTTCCATCGTATGAAACGAATAACAGCAACCAGTGTCAAAGTTATGGTCATTTCTACGTTCCGGGCATCCTAGGCTTCACCCCAGGGCGTTGTTCCACCAGATCGAATAGTTAGTGCCTAAGAAGTCAACGCCGGAAGCATAAAATGCAATAAAAATACAACAGTTTTTCCATCGTATAAAAGGATTAATTGCAACCAGTTTGAAAGTGATGGTCATTCCTACGTTCCGGGCAACGTAGGCTTCACACTAGCGCGTTGCTCCACCAGATCGAATAGTTAGGGCCTTAGAAGTCAACGCCAGAAGCATAAAATACAATAAAGATGCAACATCTTTTCCATCATATAAAACGAATAATTTCAACCAGTGTGAATGTTATGGTCATTTCTACATTCCGAGCAACCTAGGCTTCACTCTGGGGCGTTGACCCAACAGATTGAATAGTTAGGGCCTAAGAAGTGAACGCCAGCAGCATAAAATACAATATAAATACAACAGTTCTTCCATCATATAAAACGAATAATTGCAACCAGTATGAAAGTTATGGTCATGTCTGCGTTCCGGGCAACCTAGGCTTCACTCTATGGCGTTCTTCCACCACATCGAATGGCTACGGCCTCAGAAGTCAACGCCTGAAGCATAAAATACAATTAAAATAGAACAGTCTTTCCACCCTATAACAGGAATAATTGCAACCCGTGTGAAAGTGATGGTCATTTGTACGTTTCAGGCAACCTAGGCTTCACTCTAGGGCGTTGTTCCACCAGATCGAATTGTTAGGGCCTAAGAAGTCAACGCCAGAAGCATAGGATACAATATAAATATAACAGTTTTTCCATCGTATAAAACGAATAATTGCTATCAGTGTGAAAGTTAGAGTAAATTCTACGTTCCGGGCAACCTAGGCTTTACTCTAGGGCGTTGCTCCACCAGATAAAACAGTTAGGGCCTTAGAAGTCAACGCCCGAAGCATAAAATACAAAATAAATAGAACTGTTTTTCCATCGTATAAAACGAATAATGGCCACATTTGTGACGGTTATGGTCATATCTACGTTCCGCGAAACCGCTGCTTCGCTCTAGGGCGTTGATCCACCAGAGGGTATAGTTAGGGCCTTAGAAGTCAACGCCAGAAGCATAAAATACAATAAAGATGCAACAGTTTTTCCATCGTATAACAGGAATAACTGCAACCATTGTGAAAGTACTTGTCATCTATACGTTCCGGGAACCTAGGCTTCCCTCTAGGGCGTTGCTACACCAGATCGAATAGCTAGGGACTTAGAATTCAACGCCACAAGGATAAAATACAATATAAGTACAACAATTTTTTCATCGTATAAGATGAACAATTGCAAACATTGTGAAAGTAATGGTCATTTCTACGTTCCGGGCAACCTAGGCTTCACTCTAGGGCGTTGGTGAACCAGATCGAATAGTTAGGGTCTAAGAAGTCAGCGCCCGAAGCATAAAATACGATAAAAATACAACAGTCTTTCCATTGTATGACAGGAATAATTGCATTCAGTGTGAAGGAAATGGTCATTTCTACGTTCCGGGCAACCTAGGCTGCACTCTAGGACGTTACTCCACCCGATCGAATAGCTAGGGCCTTAGAAGCAAACGCCAAAAGCATAAAATAATATAAAAATACAACAGTTTTTCCATCGTATAACAGGAATAATTGCAACCAGTGGAAAAGTAATGCTCATTTCCATGTTTCAGACAACCTAGGCTTCACTCTAGGTCGTTGCTCCACCAAATCGAATAGTTAGGGCCTTAGAAGTCAACGCCAGAAGCATAAAATACAATATAAATAAAACAGTTTTTCCATCGTATAAAAGGAATAATTGCAAACAATGTGAAAGTGACGGTCATTCCTACGTTCCGGGCAAGGCAGGCTTCACTCTAGGGCATTGCTCCACCAGATCGAATAGTTAGGGCTTAAGAAGTCAACGCCCGAATCATAAAATACAATATAAATACAACTGTTTTTCCATCGTATAAAACGAATAAATGCAACCAGTGTGAAAGTAATGCCCATTTCTACGTTCCGGGCATCCTAGACTTAACTCTGAGGCATTGCTCCACCACGTCGAGTATCTACGACCTTAGAAGACAGCGCCTGAAGCATAAAATACAATAAAAATACAACAGTTTTTCCATCGTATAACAGGAATAATTGCAACCAGTGTGAAAGTAATGGTCATTTCTACGTTCAGGGCAACCTGGGCTTCACTCTTGGGCGTTGTTCCACCAGATCGAATAGTTAGGGCCTAAGAAGTCAACGCCAGAAGAATAAAATACAGTATAAGTACATCAGTTTTTCCATCATATAACAGGAATAAAGCAACGAGTTTGAAAGTGATGGTCATTTCTACATTCCGGGCAACCTAGGCTTCACTCTAGGGCGTTGCGCCACCCCGTCGAATAGCTACGACCTTAGAAGGCAACGCCTGAAGCATAAAATACAATAAAAATAAAACAGTCTTTCCATCGTATAACAGGAATAATTGCAACCAATGAGAAAGTAATGGTCATTTCTACGTTCCGGGCAACCTAGGCTTCACTCTAGGGCGTTGCTCCACCAGATCGAATACTTAGGGCCTTAGAAGTCAGCGCCCGAAGCATAAAGCGCAATATAAATACAACAGCTTTTCCATCGTATTAAACGAATAATTCCAACCACTGTGAAAGTTATGGCCATTTCTACGTTCCGGGCAACCTAGGCTTGACTCTAGGGCGTTGCTACACAAGATGGAATAGTTACGGCCTTCGAAGTCAACGCCAGAAGCGTAAAATACAATATAAGTACAACAGTTTTTCCATCGTGTAGCAGGATTAATTGCAGCCAATGTGAAAGTAATGGTCATTTCTACGTTCCGGACAACATAGGCTTCACTCTAGGGCGTTGCTCCACCACATCGAATAGATACGGCCTTCGAAGTCAACGCCAGAAGCATAAAATACAATATAAATACAACAGTCTTTCCATCGTATAACAGGAATAATTGCAACCAATGAGAAAGTAATGGTCATTTCTGCGTTCCGGGCAACCTAGGCTTCACTCTAGGGCGTTGCTCCACCAGATCGAATACTTAGGGCCTTCGAAGCCAACGCCAGAAGCATAAAATACAATATAAATAAAACAGTTTTTCCATCGTATAAAATGAATAATTGCAACCAATGTGGAAGTAATGGTCATTTCTTCGTTACGGGCAACCTAGGCTTCACGCTAGGGCGTTGCTACACCAGATCGAATAGTTAGGGCCTTAGACGTCAACGCCAGAAGCATAAAATACAATATAAATGCAACAGTTTTTCCATCGTATACAACGAATTATTGCAACCAGCGTGAAATTTATGGTCATTTCTACGTATCGGGCAACCTAGGCTTCACGCTAGGGCGTTGCTACACCAGATCGAATAGTTACGGCCTTAGAAGTCAACCTCAGAAGCATAAAATACAATATAAGTACAACAGTTTTTCCACCGAATAGCAGGAATAATTGCAACCAATGTGAAAGTAACGGTCATATCTACGTTGCGGGCAACCTAGGCTTCACTCTAGGGCGTTGCTACACCACATCGAATAGTTAGGGATTTAGAAGTCAACGCCAGAAGCATAAAATACAATGTAAATACAACAGCTTTTCCATCGTATTAAACGAATAATTGCAACCAGTGTGAATGTTATGGTCGTTTCTACGTTCCGGGCAACCTAGGCTTCGCCTTAGGGCGTTGTTCCGCCAGATCGAATAGCTACGACCTTAGAAGTCAAAGCCAGAAGCATAAAATACAATAAAGATACAACAGTTTTTCCATCGTATAACAGGAATAATTGCAACCAGTGTGAAGGTAATGGCCATTTCTACGTTCAGGGCAACCTAGGCTTCACTCTAGGGCGTTGCTCCACCAGATCAAACAGTTTAGGCCTTAGAAGTCAACGCCCGAAGTATAAAATACAAAATAAATAGAACAGTTTTTCCATTGTATAAAACGAATAATTGCTACCAGTGTAAAAGTTATGGTCATTTCTACGTTCCGGGCAACCTAGCCTACACCCTTGGGCGTTGCTCCAACAGATTGAATAGCTAGCGACTTAGAATTAAACGCCAGAAGCATAAAATACAATAAAGATGCAACAGCTTTTCCATCATATAAAACGAATAATTTCAACCAGTGTGAATGTTATGGTCATTTCTACATTCCGAGCAACCTAGGCTTCACTCTGGGGCGTTGACCCAACAGGTTGAATAGTTAGGGCCTAAGAAGTGAACGCCAGCAGCATAAAATACAATATAAATACAACAGTTCTTCCATCATATAAAACGAATGATTGCAACCAGTATGAAAGTTATGGTCATTTCTACGTTCCGGGCAACCTAGGCTTCACTCTATGGCGTTCTTCCACCACATCGAATAGCTGCGGCCTCAGAAGTCAACGCCTGAGGCATAAAATACAATAAAAATACAACAGTCATTCCATCCTATAACATGAATAATTGCAACCCGTGTGAAAGTGATGGTCATTTGTACGTTCCAGGCAACCTAGGCTTCACTCTAGGGCGTTGTTCCACCAGATCGAATTGTTAGGGCCTAAGAAGTCAACGCCAGAAGCATAAGATACAATATAAATATAACAGTTTTTCCATCGTTTAGAACGAATAACAGTTTTTCCATCGTATAAGACGAATAATAGCAACCAGTGTGAAAGTTGTGGTCATTTCTACTTTCCGGGCAACCTAGGCTACACGCTAGGGCGTTGCTCCAACAGATTGAATAGTTAGGGCCTTAGAAGTCAATGCCTGAAGCATAAAATGCAATAAAAATACAACAGTCTTTCCATCCTATAACAGGAATAATTGCAACCCGTGTGAAAGTGATGGTCAATTGTACGTTCCAGGCAACCTAGGCTTCACTCTAGGGCGTTGTTCCACCAGATCGAATTGCTAGGGCCTAATAAGTCAACGCCAGAAGCATAAGATACAATATAAATATAACAGTCTTTCCATCGTATAGAACGAATAATAGCATCCAGTGTGAAAGTTATGGTCATTTCTACGTTCCGGGCAACCTAGGCTTCACTCTAGGGCGTTGCTCCACCAGATCAAACAGTTAGGGCCTTAGAAGTCAACGACCGAAGCATAAAACACAAAATAAATAGAACAGTTTTTCCATCGTATAAAACGAATAATAGCAACCAGTGTCAAAGTTATGGTGTTTTCTACGTTCCGGGCAGCCTAGGCTTCACCCCAGGGCGTTGTTCCACCAGATCGAATTGTTAGGGCCTAAGAAGTGAACGCCAACAGCATAAAATACACTATAAATACAACAGTTCTTCCATCATATAAAACGAATAATTGCAACCAGTATGAAAGTTATGGTCATTTCTACGTTCCGGGCAACCTAGGCTTCACTCTATGGCGTTCTTCCGCCACATCGAATAGCTGCGGCCTCAGAAGTCAACGCCTGAAGCATAAAATACAATAAAAATAACAACAGTCTTTCCATCCTATAACAGGCATAATTGCAACCCGTGTGAAAGTGATGGTCATTTGTACGTTCCAGGCATCCTAGGCTTCACTCTAGGGCGTTGTTCCACCAGATCGAATTGTTAGGGCCTAAGAAGTCAACGCCAGAAGCATAAGATACAATATAAATATAACAGTTTTTCCATCGTATAGAACGAAGAATAGCAACCAGTGTGAAAGTTATGGTCATTTCTACGTTCCGGGCAACCTAGGCTTCACTCTAGGTCGTTGCTCCACCAGATCAAACAGTTTAGGCCTTAGAAGTCAACGCCCGAAGTATAAAATACAAAATAAATAGAACAGTTTTTCCATTGTATAAAACGAATAATTGCTACCAGTGTAAAAGTTATGGTCATTTCTACGTT
The DNA here is from genome assembly GCF_051401765.1 of Calliopsis andreniformis. Taxonomy (NCBI): domain Eukaryota; kingdom Metazoa; phylum Arthropoda; class Insecta; order Hymenoptera; family Andrenidae; genus Calliopsis; species Calliopsis andreniformis. The sequence continues at coordinate 19,051,775 of NW_027480426.1, read as the reverse complement.
CCGGGCAACCTAGGCTTCACCCTAGGGCGTTGTTCCACCAGATCGAATAGTTAGGGCCTAAGAAGTGAACGCCAGAAGCATAAAATACAATATAAATACAACAGTTCTTCCATCATATAAAACGAATGATTGCAACCAGTATGATAGTTATGGTCATTTCTACGTTCCGGGCAACCTAGGCATCACTCTATGGCGTTCTTCCACCACATCGAATAGCTGCGGCCTCAGAAGTCAACGCCTGAAGCATAAAATACAATAAAAATACAACAGTCTTTCCATCCTATAACAGGAATAATTGCAACCCGTGTGAAAGTGATGGTCATTTGTACGTTCCAGGCAACCTAGGCTTCACTCTAGGGCGTTGTTCCACCAGATCGAATTGTTAGGGCCTAGGAAGTCAACGCCAGCAGCATAAAATACAATATAAATACAACAGTTTTTCCATCATATAAAACGAATGATTGCAACCAGTATGAAAGTTGTGGTCATTTCTACTTACCGGGCAACCTAGGCTACACCCTAGGGCGTTGCTCCAACAGTTTGAATAGTTAGGGCCTTAGAAGTCAATGCCCGAAGTATAAAATGCAATAAAAATACAACAGTTTTTCCATCATATAACCGGAAAAATTGCAACCAGTTTGAAAGTGATGGTCATTTCTACGTTCCGGGCAACCTCGGCTTCACTCTAGGGCGTTGCTCCACCAGATCGAATAGTTAGTGCCTAAGAAGTGAACGCCAGAAGCATAAAAAACAATATAAATACAACAGTTTTTCCATCGTATAAAACGAGTAATTGCAACCAGTATGAAATTTGTGGTCATTTCTACGTTCCGGGCAACCTAGGTTTCACTCTAGGGCGTTGCTCCACCAGATCGAATAGTTAGGTCCTTAGAAGTCAACGCCAGAAGCATAAAATACGATATAAATACAACAGCTGTTCCATCGTATAAAAGGAATAATTGCAAACATTGTGAAAGTAATGGTCATTTCTACGTTCCGGGCAACCTAGGCTTCACTCTACGGCGTTGTTCCACCAGATCGAATAGTTAGGGCCTAAGAAGTCAACGCCGGAAGCATAAAATACGATATAAATACGGCAGCTTTTCCATCGTATAAAACGAACAATTGCAACCAGTGTGATAGTTATGCTCATTTCTACGTTCCGGGCAACCTAGGCTTTACTCTAGGGCGTTGCTCCACCAGATAAAACAGTTAGGGCCTTAGAAGTCAACGCCCGAAGCATAAAATACAAAATAAATAGAACTGTTTTTCCATTGTATAAAACGAATAATTGCTACCAGTGTAAAAGTTATGGTCATTTCTACGTTCCGGGCAACCTAGGCTTCACCCTAGGGCGTTGTTCGTCCAGATCGAATAGTTAGGGCCTAAGAAGTGAACGCCAGAAGCATAAAATGCAATAAAAATACAACAGTTTTTCCATCGTATAAAAGGATTAATTGCAACCAGTGTGAAAGTTATGGTCATTTCTACATTCCGGCCAACCTAGGCTTCACCCTAGGGCGTTGCTCCACCAGATCGAATAGTTAGGGGCTTAGAAGACAACGCCAGAAGCATAAAATACAATAAAGATGCAACAGTTTTTCCATCGTTTTTCCGGAATAACTGCAACCAGTGTGAATGTACTGGTCATTTCTACGTTCCAGGCAACCTAGGCTTCACCCTAGGGCGTTGTTCCACCAGATGGAATAATTAAGGCCTAACGAGTCAACGCCAGAAGCATAAAATGCAATATAAATATAACAGTTTTTGTATCGTATAAAACGAATAATACAAACCAGTGTGAAGGTTATGGTCATTTCTACGTTCCGGGCAACCTAGGCTTCACCCTAGGGCGTTGCACCAACAGATTGAATAGTTAGGGCCTCAGAAGTCAACGCCAGAAGCATAAAATACAAAATAAATAGAACAGTTTTTCCATCGTATAAAACGAATAGTTGCTACCGGTGTGAAAGTTATGGTCATTTCTACGTTCCGGGCAACCTAGGTTTCACTCCAGGGCGTTGCTCCACCAGTTCGCATAGTTAGGTCATAAGAAGTCAACGCCAGAAGCATAAAATACGATATAAATACAACAGCTTTTCCATCGTATAAAACGAATAATTGCGACCAGTGTGAAAGTAATGGTCATTTCTACGTTCCGGGCAACCTAGGCGTCACTCTAGGGCGTTGCTCCACCGCATCTAATAGCTACGGCCTTAGAAGTCAACACCAGAGGCAAAAAATACAATATAAATACAACAGCTTTTCCATCGTACAAAATGAATAATACCAAACAGTGTGAAAGTAATTGTCATTTCTACGTTCCGGGCAACCTAGGCTTCACTCTAGGGCGTTGCTCCACCAGATCGAATAGTTAGGGCCTTAGAAATCAACGCCAGAAGCATAAAATACAATATAAGTACAACAGTTTTTCCATCGTATAAAATGAATAATTGCAAACATTGCGAAAGTAATGGTCATTCCACGTTCCGGGCAACCTAGGCGTCACTCTAGTGCGTTGCTCCACCACATCTAATAGCTACGGCCTTAGACGTCAACGACAGAAGCATGTAATACAATAAAGATGCAACAGCTTTTCCATCGTATTAAACGAATAATTGCAACCAGTTTGAAAGTGATGGTCATTTCTACGTTCCGGTCAACCTAGGCTTAACTCTAGGGCGTTGCTCCACCAGATCGAATAGTTAGGGCCTTAGAAGTCAACGCCCGAAGCTTAAAATGCAATAAAAATACAACAGCGTTTCCATCATATAACAGGAATAATTGCAAACAGTTTGAAAGTGATGGTCATTTCTACGTTCCGGGCAACCTAGGCTTCACCCCAGGTCGTTGTTCCACCAGATCGAATAGTTAGGGCCTAAGAAGTGAACGCCAGCAGCATAAAATACAATATAAATACAACAGTTCTTCCATCATATAAAACGAATAATTGCAACCAGTATGAAAGCTATGGTCATTTCTACGTTCCGGGCAACCCAGGCTTCACTCTATGGCGTTCTTCCACCACATCGAATAGCTACGGCCTCAGAAGTCAACGCCTGAAGCATAAAATACAATAAAAATACACCAGTCTTTCCATCCTATAACAGGAATGATTGCATCCAGTTTGAAAGTGATGGTCATTTCTACGTTCCGGGCAACCTAGGCTTCACTCTAGGGCGTTGCTCCACCAGATCGAATAGTTAGTGCCTTAGAAGTCAGCGCCTGAAGCATAAAATTCAATAAAGATGCAACTGTTTTTCCATCGTATAGCAGGAATAACTGCAAACAGTATGAAAGTACTGGTCATTTCTACGTACCGGGTAACCTAGGCTTCACTTACGGCGTTGTTCCACCAGATCGAACAGTTAGGGCCTAAGAAGGCAACGCCAGAAGCATAAAATACAATATAAATATAACAGTTTTTCCATCGTATAAAACGAATAATAGCAACCCGTGTGAAAGTTATGGTCATTTCTACGTTCCGGGCAACCTAGGCTTCACTCTATGGCGTTCTTCCACCAGATCGAATTGTTAGGGCATAAGAAGTCAACGCCAGAAGCATAAGGTACAATATAAATATAACAGTTTTTCCATCGTATGGAACGAATAATAGCATCCAGTGTGAAAGTTATGGTCATTTCTACGTTCCGGGCAACCTCGGCTTCACTCTAGGGCGTTGCTCCACCAGATCAAACAGTTAGTTCCTTAGAAGTCAACGCCCGAAGCATAAAATACAAAATAAATAGAACAGTTTTTCCATCGTATAAAACGAATAATAGCAACCAGTGTGAAAATTATGATCATTTCTACGTTCCGGCAACCTAGGCTTCACCCCAGGGCGTTGTTCCACCAGATCGAATAGTTAGGGGCTAAGAAGTGAACGCCAGCAGCATAAAATACAATATAAATAGTATAGTTCTTCCATCATATAAAACGAATAATTGCAACCTGTTTGTAGGTTATGGTCGTTTCTACGTTCCGGGCAACCTAGGCTTCACTCTATGGCGTTCTTCCACCACATCGAATAGCTACGGCCTTAGAAGCCTACGCCTGAAGCATAAAATACAATAAAAATACAACAGCCTTTTCATCGTATAACAGGAATAATTGCAACAAGCGTGAAAGTAATGATCATTTCGGCGTTTCGGGCATCCTAGACTTAACCCTGAGGCATTGCTCCACCAGATCGTATAGTTAGGGCCGTAGAAGTCAACGTCCGAACCATAAAATGCAAAAAAAATACAACAGTGCTACCATCATATAACAGGAATAATTGCAACCAGTTTGAAAGTGATGGCCAATTCTATGTTGCGGGCAACTTAGGCTTCACTCTATTGCGTTGCTCAACCAGATCGAAAAGTCAGTGCCTTAGAAGTCAACGCCAGAAGCATAAAATACAATATAAATACAACAGTTTTTCCATCGTATAAAACGAATAATTGCAACCAGGATGAAAGTTATGGTCATTTCTACTTTCCGGGCAACCTAGGCTTCACCCAAAGGCGTTGCTCTTACAGATTGATTAGTTAGGGCCTTAGAAGTTATGCCCGAAGCATAAAATGCAATAAAAATACAACAGTTTTTCCATCGTATAAAAGGATTAATTGCAACCAGTTTGAAAGTGATGGTCATTTTTACGTCCTGGGCAACCTAGGCTTCACTCTAGGGCGTTGCTCCACCAGATCGAATAGTTAGGGCCTTAGAAATCAACGCCAGAAGCATAAAATACAATATAAGTACAACAGTTTTTCCATCGTATAAAATGAATAATTGCAAACATTGCGAAAGTAATGGTCATTCCACGTTCCGGGCAACCTAGGCGTCACTCTAGTGCGTTGCTCCACCACATCTAATAGCTACGGCCTTAGACGTCAACGACAGAAGCATGTAATACAATAAAGATGCAACAGCTTTTCCATCGTATTAAACGAATAATTGTAACCAGTTTGAAAGTGATGGTCATTTCTACGTTCCGGGCAACCTAGGCTTCACTCTAGGGCGTTGCTCCACCAGATCGAATAGTTAGGGCCTTAGAAGTCAACGCCCGAAGCTTAAAATGCAATAAAAATACAACAGCGTTTCCATCATATAACAGGAATAATTGCAAACAGTTTGAAAGTGATGGTCATTTCTACGTTCCGGGCAACCTAGGCTTCACCCCAGGTCGTTGTTCCACCAGATCGAATAGTTAGGGCCTAAGAAGTGAACGCCAGCAGCATAAAATACAATATAAATACAACAGATCTTCCATCATATAAAACGAATAATTGCAACCAGTATGAAAGCTATGGTCATTTCTACGTTCCGGGCAACCCAGGCTTCACTCTATGGCGTTCTTCCACCACATCGAATAGCTACGGCCTCAGAAGTCAACGCCTGAAGCATAAAATACAATAAAAATACACCAGTCTTTCCATCCTATAACAGGAATGATTGCAACCAGTTTGAAAGTGATGGTCATTTCTACGTTCCGGGCAACCTAGGCTTCACTCTAGGGCGTTGCTCCACCAGATCGAATAGTTAGTGCCTTAGAAGTCAACGCCAGATGCATAAAATACAATATAAACACAACAGTTTTTCCATCGTATAAAACGAATAATTGCTACCAGTATGGAAGTGATGGTCATTTCTACGTTCCGGGCAACATAGGCCTCACGCTAGGGCGTTGCTCCACCAAATCGAATAGCTACGGCCTTAGAAGTCAACGCCAGAAGCATAAAATACAGTATAAATACAACAATTTTTCAATTGTATAGCATGACTAATTGCAACCAGTGCGAAAGTAACGATCATTTCGACGTTTCGGGCATCCTAGACTTAACTCTGAGGCGTTGCTCCACCAGATCGTAGAGTTAGGGTCTAAGAAGTCAACACCGGAAGCATAAAATACAATTTAAATACAACAGCTTTTCCATCGTAGAAAACGAATAATTGCAACCTGTGTGAAGGTAATGGTCATATCTACGGTCCGTGCAACCTAGGCTTCACTGTAGGGTGTTGCTCCACCAGATCGAATAGGTAGGGCCATAGAAGTCTACGCCCGAAGCATAAAATGCAATATAAATACAACAGTTTTTCCATCGTATAAAAGGATAATTGCAACCAGTTTGAAAGTGATGATCATTTCTACGTTCCGGGCAACGTAGGCTTCACCCTAGTGCGTTGTTCCACCAGATCGAATAGTTAGTGCCTTAGAAGTCAACGCCAGAAGCATCAAATACAGTATAAATACAACAGTTTTTCGATCGTATAAAACGAATAATTGCAACCAGTATGAAAGTTATGGTCATTTCTACGTTCGGGGCAACCTAGGCCTCACTCTAGGGCGTTGCACCACCAGATCGAATAGTTAGGGCCTTAGAAGTCAACGCCCGAAGCATAAAATGCAATAAAAATACAACAGCTTTTCCATCGTATAAAACGAATAATTGCAACCAGTGTGAAAGTTATGGACATTTCTACATTCCGAGCCACCTAGGCTTCACTCTAGTGCGTTGCTCCACCAGGTCGAATAGTTAGGGACTTAGAAGTCAACGCCGGAAGCATTCAATACAATAAGGATGCAGCAGTTTTTCCATCGTATAACAGAAATAATTGCAACCAGTTTGAAAGATATGGTCATTTCTATGTTCCGCTCAACCTAGGCTTAAATCTAGAGCGTTGCTCCACCACATCGAATAGCTACGGCCTTAGAAGTCAACGCCAGAAGCATAAAATACAATATAGACACAATAGTTCTTCCATTGTATAAAACGAGTAATTGCAACCTGTGTGAAAGTTATGGTCATTTCTACGTTCCGGGCAACATGGGCTTCACTCTTGGACGTGGCCCCACCAGATCGAATAGCTAGGACCTTAGAAGTGGCAGCCAGAAACAGAAAATACAACAAGAATGCAACATTTTTTCCATCGTATAGCATGAATAATTGCTACCAGTGTGAAAGTAATGATCATTTCGGCGTTTCGGGCATCCTAGACTTAACTGTGAGGCATTACTCCACCAGATCGAGTAGTTAGGTCCTAAGAAGTCAACGCCAGAAGCATAAAATGCAATATTAATACAACAGCTTTTCCATCGTATAAAACGAATAATTGCAACCGGTGTGAATCTTATGGTCATTTCTACGTTCCGGGCAACCTAGGCTTCACTCTAGGGAGTTGCTCCACCAAATCGAGTAGCTACGACCTTAGAAGTCGAAGCCAGAAGCAGTAAATACAATAAAAATGCAACAGTTTTTCCATCGTATAGCATGACTAATTGCAGCCAGTGCGATAGTAATGATCATTTCGACGTTTCGGGCATCCCAGACTTAACTCTGAGGCGTTGCTCCACCAGATCGAAGAGTTAGGGCCTTAGAAGTCAACGCGAGAAGCATAAACTACAAAATAAATACAACAGCCTTTACATCGTATAAAACGAGTAACTGCAACCTGTGTGAAGGTTAAGGTCATATCTACGTTCTGGGCAAACTAGGCTTCACTGTAGGGCGTTGCTCCACCAGATCAAATAGGTAGGGCCATGGAAGTCAACGCCCGAAGCATAAAATACAAAATAAGTAGAACAGTTTTTCCATTGTATATAACGAATAATTGCTAACAGTGTGAAAGCTGTGGTCATTTCTACGTTCCGGCAACCTAGGCTTCACTCTAGGGCGTTGCTCCACCAGATCGAATTGTTAGGGCCTTAGAAGTAAACGCCAGAGGCATAGAATACAATAAAGATGCAACAGTTTTTCCATCGTATAAAACGAATAATTGCAACCAGTTTGAAGGTGATGATCATTTCTACGTTCCGGGCAACCTAGGCTTCACTCTAGGGCGTTGCTCCACCAGATCGAACACTTAGGGCCTAAGAAGTCAACGCCAGAAGCATAAAATACAACATAAATATAACAGTTTTTCCATCGTATAAAACGAATAATAGCAACCAGTGTGAAAGTTCTGGTCATTTCTACGTTCCGGGCAACCTAGGCTTCACTCTAGGGCGTTGCTCCACCAGATCGAACAGTTAGGGCCTTAGAAGTCAACGCCCGAAGCATAAAATACAAAATAAATAGAACAGTTTTTCCATAGTATAAAACGAATAAATGCTACCAGTGTGAAAGTTATGTTCATTTCTACGTTTCTGACAACTTAGGCTTCACTGTAGGGTGTTGCTCCACCAAATCGAATAGGTAGGGCCATAGAAGTCAACGCCCGAAGCATAAAATACAACAAATATACAAGAGTATTTCCATCGTATAACAGGAATAATTGCAACCAGTGTGAAAGTGATGGTCATTTCAACGTTCTGGGCAACCTAGGCTTCACTCTAGGGCGTCGGTCCACCAGATCGAATAGTTAGGGCCTAAGAAGTCAACGCCAGAAGCATAAAATACAATATAAATATAACAGTTTTTCGATCGTATAAAACGAATAATTGCAACCAGTATGAAAGTTATGGTCATTCCTACGTTCCGGGCAACCTAGGCCTCACTCTAGGGCGTTGCACCACCAGAACGAATAGTTAGGGCATTAGAAGTCATCGCCCGAAGCATAAACTACAAAATAAATAGAACAGTTTTTTCCATTGTATTAAACGAATAATTGCTACCAGTTTGAAAGTTATGGTCATTTCAACGTTCCGGGCAACCTTGGCTTCACCCTGGGGCGTTGTTCCACCAGATCGAATAGTTAGGGCCTTAGAAGTCAACGCCCGAAGCATAAAATACAAAATAAATAGAACAGTTTTTCCATTGTATAAAACGAATAATTGCAACCAGTGTGAAAGTAACGGGCATTCCTACGTTCCGGGCAACCTAGGCTTCACTCTAGGGCGTTGCACCACCCCATCGAATAGCTACGGCCTTAGAAGTCAACGCCAGAAGCATAAAATACAGTATAAATACAACAGCTTTTCCATTGTATAGCATGACTAATTGCAACCAGTGCGAAAGTAACGACCATTTCGACGTTTCGGGCACCCTAGACTTAACTCTAGGGCGTTGTTCCACCAGATCGAAAAGTTAGGGCCTAAGAAGTCAACGCCTGAAGCATAAAATACAATATAAATATAACAGTTTTTCCATTTGTATAAAACGAATAATAGCAACCAGGGTGAAAGTTCTGGTCATTTCTACGTTCCCGGCAACCTGGGCTTCACTCTAGTGCGTTGCTCCACCAGATCGAATAGCTAGGGACTTAGAAGTCAACGCCCGAAGCATAAAATACAAAAAAATAGAACAGTTTTTCCATGGGTAAAACGAATAATTGCTACCAGTGTGAACGTTATGGTCATTTCTACGTTGCGGGTAACCTAGGCTTCACTCTAGTGCGTTGCTCCACCAGATCGAATAGCTAGGGACTTAGAATTCAACGCCAGAAGGATAAAATACAATATAAGTACAACAGTTTTTCCATCGTATAAAGTGAATAATTGCACAAATTGTGAAAGTAATGGTCATTTCTACGTTCCGTTCAACGTAGGCGTCACTCTAGGGTGTTGCTCCACCACATCTAATAGCTACGGCCTTAGAAGTCAACGCCAGGAGCATAAAATACAATATAAATACAACAGATTTTCCAACGTATAAATAAATAATTGCAAACAGTGTGAAAGTAATGGTCATTTCTACGTTCCGGGTAACCTAGGCGTCACTCTATGGCGTTGCTCCACCATATCTAGTAGCTACGGCCTTAGAAGTCAACGCCAGAAGCATAAAATGCAAAATAAATAGAACTGTTGTTCCATTGTATAAAACGAATAACTGCAACCAGTGTGAAAGTTATGGTCATGTCTACGTTCCGGGTAACCTAGGTTTCACTCTAGGGCGTTGCTCCACCTGATCGAATAGCTAGGGCCTTAGAAGTCAACGCCCGAAGCATAAAATACAAAAAAATATAACAGTTTTTCCATGTGTAAAACGAATAACTGCAACCAGTGTGAAAGTACTGGTCATTTCTACGTTCCGGGTAACCTAGGCGTCACTCTAGGGCGTTGCTCCACCATATCTAGTAGCTACGGCCTTAGAAGTCAACGCCAGAAGCACAAAATACAATAAAAATGCAGCAGTTTTTCCATCGTATAGCATGACTAATTGCAACCAGTGCGAAAGTAATGCTCATATCGACATTTCGGGCACCCTAGACTTAACTATGAGGCGTTGCTCCACCAGATCGAAGAGTTAGGGCCTTAGAAGTCAACGCCCGAAGCATAAAATACAGTATAAGTACAACAGTTTTTCCATCGTATAAAATGAATGATTGCGAACATTGTGAAAGTGATGGTCATTTCTACGTTCCGGGCAACCTAGGTTTGACCCTAGGGCGTTGTTCCACCAGATGGAATAGTTAGGGCCTAAGAAGTCAACGCCAGAAGCATAAAATGCAAAATAAATAGAACAGTTTTTCCATTGTATAAAACGAATAACTGCAACCAGTGTGAAAGTACTGGTCATTTCTACGTTCCGGGTAACCTAGGCGTCACTCTAGGGCGTTGCTCCACCATATCTAGTAGCAACGGCCTTAGAAGTTAACGCCAGAAGCACAAAATACAATAAAAATGCAGCAGTTTTTCCATCGTATAGCATGACTAATTGCAACCAGCGCGAAAGTAATGCTCATATCGACATTTCGGGCATCCTCGACTTAACTCTGAGGTGTTGCTCCACCCGATCGAAGAGTTAGGGCCATAGAAGTCAACGCCAGGAGCATAAACTACAAAATAAATACAACAGTCTTTCCATCGTATAAAACAAATAATTGCAACCTGTGTGATGGTTATGGGCATATCTAGGTTCCGGGCAACCTAGGCTTCACTGTAGGGCGATGCCCCACCAAATCTCATAGTTAGTGCCTTAGAAGTCAACGCCCGAAGCATAAAATACAATATAAGTACAACAGTTTTTCATCGTATAAAATGAATGATTGCGAACATTGTGAAAGTAATGGTCATTTCTACGTTCCGGTCAACCTAGGCTTGACCCTAGGGCGTTGTTCCACCAGATGGAATAGTTAGGGCCTAAGAAGTCAACGCCAGAAGCATAAAATACGATACAAATACAACAGCTTTTCCATCGTAGAAAACGAATAATTGCAGACATTGTGAAAGTAATGGTCGTTTCTACGTTCCGAGCAACCTAGGCTTCACTCTAGGGCGTTGCTCCACCAGTTCGAATAGTTAGGGCCTTAGAAGTCAACGCCAGAAGCATAAAATACAATAAAGTTGCAACAGTTTTTCCATCATACAACAGGAATAACCGCAAACAGTGTGAAAGTACTGGTCATTTCTACTTCACGGGCAACCTAGGCTTCACTCTTGGGCGATGCTCCAACAGATCGAATTGTTAGGGCCTTAGAAGTCAGCGCCCGAAACATAAAATGCAAAATAAATAGAACAGTTTTTCATTGTATAAAAAGAATAACTGCAACCAGTGTGAAAGTGCTGGTCATTTCTACGTTCCGGGCAACCTAGGCTTCACTCTAGGGCGTTGCTCCACCAGATCGAATAGTTAGGGCCTTAGAAGTCAACGCCAGAAGCATAAGAAACAATAAAGGTGCAACAGTTTTTCCATCGTATAACAGGAATAATTGCAACCAGTGTGAAGGTAATGGTACGTTCTACGTTCCGGGCAACCTAGGCTTCCCTCTAGGGCAGTGCTCCACCAGATCAAATAGTTAGGGCCTAAGAAGTCAAGGCCAGTAGCATAAATTACAATATAAGTACAACAGATTTTCCATCGTATAAAATGTATATTTGCAAACAGTGTGGAAGTAATGGTCACTTCTACGTTCCGGGCAACCTAGGCTTCACTCTAGGGCGTTGCTCCACCTGATCGAATAGTTAGGGCCTTAGAAGTCAGCGCCCGAAGCATAAAATGCAAAATAAATAGAACAGTTTTCCATTGTATAAAACGAATAACTGCAACCAGTGTGAAAGTACTGGTCATTTCTACGTTCCGGGTAACCTAGGTTTCACTCTAGGGCGTTGCTCCACCAGATAGAATAGCTAGGGACTTATAATTCAACGCCAGAAGAATAAAATACAATACAAGTACAACAGTTTTTCCATCGTATAAAATGTATATTTGCAAGAATTGTGAAAGTAATGGTCATTTCTACGTTCAGGGCAACCTATGCGACACTCAAGGGCGTTGCTCCACCACATCTCATAGCTACGGCCTTAAAAGTCAACGCCAGAAGCATAAAATACGATATAAATACAACAGTTTTTCCATCGTATAAAACGAATAATGGTAACCAGTGTGCAAGTTATGGTCATTTCTACGTTCCAGTCAGCCTAGACTTCACTCTAGGACGTTGCTCCTCCAGATCGAATAGTTAGGGCCTATGAAGTCAACGCCAGGAGCATAAAATACAATAAAGGTGCAACAGTTTTTCCATCGTATAACAGGAATAATTGCAACCAGTTTGAAAGTGATGGCCAATTCTACGTTCCGGGCAACTTAGGCTTCACTCTATTGCGTTGCTCAACCTGATCGAAAAGTTAGTGCCTTAGAAGTCAACGCCAGAAGCATAAAATACAATATAAATACAACAGTTTTTCCATCGTATAAAACGAATAATTGCAACCAGTATGAAAGTTATGGTCATTTCTACTTTCCGGGCAACCTAGGCTTCACCCTAGGGCGTTGCTCTTACAGATTGAATAGTTAGGGCCTTAGAAGTTATGCCCGAAGCATAAAATGCAATAAAAATACAACAGTTTTTCCATCGTATAAAAGGATTAATTGCAACCAGAGTGAAAGTTATGGTCATTTCTACGTTCCGGGCAACCTAGGCTTCACCCCAGGTCGTTGTTCCACCAGATCGAATAGTTAGGGCCTAAGAAGTGAACGCCAGCAGCATAAAATACAATATAAATACAACAGTTCTTCCATCATATAAAACGAATAATTGCAACCAGTATGAAAGCTATTGTCATTTCTACGTTCCGGGCAACCCAGGCTTCACTCTATGGCGTTCTTCCACGACATCGAATAGCTACGGCCTCAGAAGTCAACGCCTGAAGCATAAAATACAATAAAAATACACCAGTCTTTCCATCCTATAACAGGAGTGATTGCAACCAGTTTGAAAGTGATGGTCATTTCTACGTTCCGGGCAACCTAGGCTTCACTCTAGGGCGTTGCTCCACCAGATCGAATAGTTAGTGCCTTAGAAGTCAACGCCAGATGCATAAAATACAATATAAGCACAACAGTCTTTCCATCGTATAAAACGAATAATTGCTACCAGTATGGAAGTGATGGTCATTTCTACGTTCCGGGCAACCTAGGCCTCACTCTAGGGCGTTGATCCACCAGATAGAATAGTTAGGGACTTAGAAGTCAGCGCCTGAAGCATAAAATTCAATAAAGATGCAACTGTTTTTCCATCGTATAGCAGGAATAACTGCAAACAGTGTGAAAGTACTGGTCATTTCTACGTTCCGGGTAACCTAGGCTTCACTCTACGGCGTTGTTCCACCAGATCGAACAGTTAGGGCCTAAGAAGGCAACGCCAGAAGCATAAAATACAATATAAATATAACAGTTTTTCCATCGTATAAAACGAATAATAGCAAACCGTGTGAAAGTTATGGTCATTTCTACGTTCCGGGCAACCTAGGCTTCACTCTATGGCGTTCTTCCACCAGATCGAATTGTTAGGGCATAAGAAGTCAACGCCAGAAGCATAAGGTACAATATAAATATAACAGTTTTTCCATCGTATAGAACGAATAATAGCATCCAGTGTGAAAGTCATGGTCATTTCTACGTTCCGGGCAACCTCGGCTTCACTCTAGGGCGTTGCTCCACCAGATCAAACAGTTAGTTCCTTAGAAGTCAACGCCCGAAGCATAAAATACAAAATAAATAGAACAGTTTTTCCATCGTATAAAACGAATAGTAGCAACCAGTGTGAAAGTTATGATCATTTCTACGTTCCGGCAACCTAGGCTTCACCCCAGGGCGTTGTTCCACCAGATCGAATAGTTAGGGGCTAAGAAGTGAACGCCAGCAGCATAAAATACAATAAAAATACAACAGCCTTTTCATCGTATAACAGGAATAATTGCAACAAGCGTGAAAGTAATGATCATTTCGGCGTTTCGGGCATCCTAGACTTAACCCTGAGGCATTGCTCCACCAGATCGTATAGTTAGGGCCGTAGAAGTCAACGCCCGAACCATAAAATGCAAAAAAAATACAACAGTGTTACCATCATATAACAGGAATAATTGCAACCAGTTTGAAAGTGATGGCCAATTCTACGTTCCCGGCAACTTAGGCTTCACTCTATTGCGTTGCTCAACCAGATCGAAAAGTTAGTGCCTTAGAAGTCAACGCCAGAAGCATAGAATACAATATAAATACAACAGTTTTTCCATCGTATAAAACGAATAATTGCAACCAGTATGAAAGTTATGGTCATTTCTACTTTCCGGGCAACCTAGGCTTCACCCTAGGGCGTTGCCCCAACAGATGGAATAGTTAGTGCCTTAGAAGTCAATGGCCGAAGCATAAAATACAAAATAAATAGAACAGTTTTTCCATCGTATAAAACGAATAATTGCTACCGGTGTGAAAGTTATTTCCATTTCTACGTTCCGGGCAACCTAGGCTTCACTCTCGGGCGTTGCTCTACCAGATCGAATAGATAGAGCCATAGAAGTCAACACCACAAGCATAAAATACAATAAAGATGCAACAGTTTATCCATCGTATAACAGGAATAATTGCAACCAGTGTGAAGGTAATGGTATGTCCTACGTTCCGAGCCAGCTTGGCTTCACCCTAGGGTGTTGCTAAACCAGATCGAATAGTTAGGGCCTTAGAAGTCAATGCCCGAAGCATAAAATACAAAATAAATAGAACAGTTTTTCCATTGTATAAAACGAATAATAGTAACCAGTGTGAAAGTTATGGTCATTTCTACGTTCCGGGCAACCTAGGCCTCACTCTAGGGCGTTGCACCACCAGATCGAATAGTTAGTGCCTTAGAAGTCAACGCCCGAAGCATAAACTACAAAATAAATAGAACAGTTTTTCCATTGTATAAAACGAATAATTGCTACCAGTGTGAAAGTTATGGTCATTTCTACGTGCCGGGCAACCTAGGCTTCACTCTAGGGCGTTGCTCCACCAGATCGAATAGCTAGGGCCTTAGAAGTCAACGCCAGAGGCATAAAATACAATAAAGATGCAACAGTTTTTCCATCGTATGAAACGAACAATTGAAACCAGTGTAAAAGTAATGGTCATTTCTACGTTCCGGGCAACCTAGGTTTCACCCTAGGACGCTGCTCCACCAGAACGAATAGTTAGTGCCCTAGAAGTCAGCGCCAGAAGCATAAAATACAATATAAATACAACAGTTTTTCCATCGTATAAAACGAATAATTGCTACCGGTGTGAAAGTTATGGTCATTTCAACGTTCCGGGAAACCCAGGCTTCACCCTAGGGCGTTGTTCCACCAGATGGAATAGTTAGGGCATAAGAAGTCTACGCCAGAAGCATAAAATACGGTATAAATACAACAGCTTTTCCATCGTATAAAACAAATAATTGCAACCAATATGAATGGTATGGTCATTTCTACTTTCCGGGCTACCTAGGCTTCACCCTAGGGCGTTGCTCCAACAGATTGAATAGTTAGGGCCTTAGAAGTCAACGCCCGAAGCATAAAATACAAAATGAATAGAACAGTTTTTCCATCGTATAAAACAGATAATTGCAACCAGTGTGAAGGTAATGGGCATTTCTACGTTCCGGGCAACCTAGGCTTCACTCTAGGGCGTTGCTCCACCAAATCGAATAGCTACGGCCTTAGAAGTCAACGCCAGAAGCATAAAATACAGTATAAATACAACAATTTTTCAATTGTATAGTATGACTAATTGCAACCAGTGCGAAAGTAACGATCATTTCGACGTTTCGGGCATCCTAGACTTAACTCTGAGGCGTTGCTCCACCAGATCGTAGAGTTAGGGTCTAAGGATTCAACACCGGAAGCATAAAATACAATTTAAATACAACAGCTTTTCCATCGTAGAAAACGAATAATTGCAACCTGTGTGAAGGTAATGGTCATATCTACGTTCCGTGCAACCTAGGCTTCACTGTAGGGTGTTGCTCCACCAGATCGAATAGGTAGGGCCATAGAAGTCTACGCCCGAAGCATAAAATGCAATATAAATACAACAGTTTTTCCATCGTATAAAAGGATAATTGCAACCAGTTTGAAAGTGATGATCATTTCTACGTTCCGGGCCACCTAGGCTTCACCCTAGTGCGTTGTTCCACCAGATCGAATAGTTAGTGCCTTAGAAGTCAACGCCAGAAGCATCAAATACAGTATAAATACAACAGTTTTTCGATCGTATAAAACGAATAATTGCAACCAGTATGAAAGTTATGGTCATTTCTACGTTCGGGGCAACCTAGGCCTCACTCTAGGGCGTTGCACCACCAGATCGAATAGTTAGGGCCTTAGAAGTCAACGCCCGAAGCATAAAATGCAATAAAAATACAACAGCTTTTCCATCGTATAAAACGAATAATTGCAACCAGTGTGAAAGTTATGGACATTTCTACATTCCGAGCCACCTAGGCTTCACTCTAGTGCGTTGCTCCACCAGGTCGAATAGTTAGGGACTTAGAAGTCAACGCCAGAGGCATAAAATACAATAAAGATGCAACAGTTTTTCCATCGTATGAAACGAACAATTGAAACCAGTGTAAAAGTAATGGTCATTTCTACGTTCCGGGCAACCTAGGTTTCACCCTAGGACGCTGCTCCACCAGAACGAATAGTTAGTGCCCTAGAAGTCAGCGCCAGAAGCATAAAATACAATATAAATACAACAGTTTTTCCATCGTATAAAACGAATAATTGCTACCGGTGTGAAAGTTATGGTCATTTCAACGTTCCGGGAAACCCAGGCTTCACCCTAGGGCGTTGTTCCACCAGATGGAATAGTTAGGGCATAAGAAGTCTACGCCAGAAGCATAAAATACGGTATAAATACAACAGCTTTTCCATCGTATAAAACAAATAATTGCAACCAATATGAATGGTATGGTCATTTCTACTTTCCGGGCTACCTAGGCTTCACCCTAGGGCGTTGCTCCAACAGATTGAATAGTTAGGGCCTTAGAAGTCAACGCCCGAAGCATAAAATACAAAATGAATTGAACAGTTTTTCCATCGTATAAAACAGATAATTGCAACCAGTGTGAAGGTAATGGGCATTTCTACGTTCCGGGCAACCTAGGCTTCACTCTAGGGCGTTGCTCCACCAAATCGAATAGCTACGGCCTTAGAAGTCAACGCCAGAAGCATAAAATACAGTATAAATACAACAATTTTTCAATTGTATAGTATGACTAATTGCAACCAGTGCGAAAGTAACGATCATTTCGACGTTTCGGGCATCCTAGACTTAACTCTGAGGCGTTGCTCCACCAGATCGTAGAGTTAGGGTCTAAGAAGTCAACACCGGAAGCATAAAATACAATTTAAATACAACAGCTTTTCCATCGTAGAAAACGAATAATTGCAACCTGTGTGAAGGTAATGGTCATATCTACGTTCCGTGCAACCTAGGCTTCACTGTAGGGTGTTGCTCCACCAGATCGAATAGGTAGGGCCATAGAAGTCTACGCCCGAAGCATAAAATGCAATATAAATACAACAGTTTTTCCATCGTATAAAAGGATAATTGCAACCAGTTTGAAAGTGATGATCATTTCTACGTTCCGGGCCACCTAGGCTTCACCCTAGTGCGTTGTTCCACCAGATCGAATAGTTAGTGCCTTAGAAGTCAACGCCAGAAGCATCAAATACAGTATAAATACAACAGTTTTTCGATCGTATAAAACGAATAATTGCAACCAGTATGAAAGTTATGGTCATTTCTACGTTCGGGGCAACCTAGGCCTCACTCTAGGGCGTTGCACCACCAGATCGAATAGTTAGGGCCTTAGAAGTCAACGCCCGAAGCATAAAATGCAATAAAAATACAACAGCTTTTCCATCGTATGAAACGAATAATTGCAACCAGTGTGAAAGTTATGGACATTTCTACATTCCGAGCCACCTAGGATTCACTCTAGTGCGTTGCTCCACCAGGTCGAATAGTTAGGGACTTAGAAGTCAACGCCGGAAGCATTAAATACAATAAGGATGCAGCAGTTTTTCCATCATATAACAGAAATAATTGCAACCAGTGTGAAAGTAATGGTCAGTTCTACGTTCCGGGCAACCTCGGCTTCACTCTAGGGCGTTGCTCCACCAGATAGAATAGTTAGTGCCTTAGAAGGCAACGCCAGAAGCATAAAGTACAATATCAATACAACAGTTTTTCCATCGTATAAAACGAATAATTGCAACCAGTACGAAAGTTATGGTCATTTCTACTTTCCCGGCAATCTAGGATCCATCCTAGGGCGTTGCTGCAACCCATTGAATAGTTAGGGCCTTAGAAGTCAACGCCCGAAGGATAAAATACAAAATAAATAGAACAGTTTTTCCATCGTATAAAACGAATAATTGCTACCGATGTGAAAGTTATGGTCATTTCTACGTTCCGTGCAACCTAGGCTTCACACTAGGGCGTTGTGCCACCAGATGGAATAGTTAGGGCCTTAGAAGTCAACGCTCGAAGCATAAAATACAATAAAGATGCAACAGCTTTTCCATCGTAAAAAACGAATAATAGCAACCAGTGTGAAAGTTCTGGACATTTCTACGTTCCGGGCAACCCAGGCTTCACTCTAGGGCGTTGCTCCACCAGATCGAATAGTTAGGGCCTTAGAAGTCAACGCCCGAAGCATAAAATACAACAGAAATACAACAGACTTTCCAACGTATAACAGGAATAATTGCAACCAGTTTGAAAGATATGGTCATTTCTATGTTCCGCTCAACCTAGGCTTAAATCTAGAGCGTTGCTCCACCACATCGAATAGCTACGGCCTTAGAAGTCAACGCCAGAAGCATAAAATACAATATAGACACAATAGTTCTTCCATTGTATAAAACGAGTAATTGCAACCTGTGTGAAAGTTATGGTCATTTCTACGTTCCGGGCAACATAGGCTTCACTCTTGGACGTTGCCCCACCAGATCGAATAGCTAGGACCTTAGAAGTGGCAGCCAGAAACAGAAAATACAACAAGAATGCAACATTTTTTCCATCGTATAGCATGAATAATTGCTACCAGTGTGAAAGTAATGATCATTTCGGCGTTTCGGGCATCCTAGACTTAACTGTGAGGCATTACTCCACCAGATCGAGTAGTTAGGTCCTAAGAAGTCAACGCCAGAAGCATAAAATGCAATATTAATACAACAGCTTTTCCATCGTATAAAACGAATAATTGCAACCGGTGTGAATGTTATGGTCATTTCTACGTTCCGGGCAACCTGGGCTTCACTCTAGGGAGTTGCTCCACCAAATCGAGTAGCTACGACCTTAGAAGTCGAAGCCAGAAGCAGTAAATACAATAAAAATGCAACAGTTTTTCCATCGTATAGCATGACTAATTGCAACCAGTGCGAAAGTAATGCTCATATCGACATTTCGGGCACCCTAGACTTAACTATGAGGCGTTGCTCCACCAGATCGAAGAGTTAGGGCCTTAGAAGTCAACGCCCGAAGCATAAAATACAGTATAAGTACAATCGTTTTTCCATCGTATAAAATGAATGATTGCGAACATTGTGAAAGTGATGGTCATTTCTACGTTCCGGGCAACCTACGTTTGACCCTAGGGCGTTGTTCCACCAGATGGAATAGTTAGGGCCTAAGAAGTCAACGCCAGAAGCATAAAATGCAAAATAAATAGAACAGTTTTTCCATTGTATAAAACGAATAACTGCAACCAGTGTGAAAGTACTGGTCATTTCTACGTTCCGGGTAACCTAGGCGTCACTCTAGGGCGTTGCTCCGCCATATCTAGTATCTACGGCCTTAGAAGTCAACGCCAGAAGCACAAAATACAATAAAAATGCAGCAGTTTTTCCATCGTATAGCATGACTAATTGCAACCAGTGCGAAAGTAATGATCATATCGACATTTCGGGCTTCCTAGACTTAACTCTGAGTCGTTGCTCCACCAGATCGAAGAGTTAGGGCCATAGAAGTCAACGCCAGGAGCATAAACTACAAAATAAATACAACAGTCTTTCCATCGTATAAAACGGATAATTGCAACCTGTGTGATGGTTATGGACATATCTACGTTCCGGGCAACCTAGGCTTCACTGTATGGCGTTGCTCCACCAAATCGAATAGTTAGGGCCTTAGAAGTCAACGCCCGAAGCATAAAATACAATATAAGTACAATAGTTTTTCCATCGTATAACAGGAATAATTGCAACCAGTGTGAAGGTAATGGTATGTTCTACGTTCCGGGCAACCTAGGCTTCACTCTAGCGCAGTGCTCCACCAGATCAAATAGTTAGGGCCTAAGAAGTCAACGCCAGTAGCATAAATTACAATATAAGTGCAACAGATTTTCCATCGTATATAATGTATATTTGCAAACAGTGCGGAAGTAATGGCCACTTCTACGTTCCGGGCAACCTAGGCTTCACTCTAGGGTGTTGCCCCACCAGATGGGATTGCTAGGGACTTAGAATTCAATGCCAGAAGCATAAAATTCAATATAAATATAACAGCTTTTCCATCGTATAAAACGAATAATAGCAACCAGTGTGAAAGTTATGGTCATTTCTACTTCCCTGGCAAGCTAGGCTTCACTCTAGGGCGTTGCTCCACCAGATCGAATAGTTAGGGCCTTAGAAGTCAACGCCCGAAGCATAAAATGCAAAATAAATAGAACAGTTTTTCCACTGTATAAAACGAATAACTGCAACCAGTGTGAAAGTACTGGTCATTTCTACGTTCCGGGTAACCTAGGCTTCACTCTAGTGCGTTGCTCCACCAGATCGAATAGTTAGGGCCTTAGATGTCAACGCCACATGCATAAAATACAATAAATGCGCAACAGTTCTTCCATCGTATAACAGGAATAACTGCAACCAGTGTGAAAGTACTGGTCATTTCTACGTTCCGGGTAACCTAGGTTTCACTCTAGGGCGTTGCTCCACCAGATAGAATAGCTAGGGACTTATAATTCAACGCCAGAAGAATAAAATACAATACAAGTACAACAGTTTTTCCATCGTATAAAACGAATAATTGCAACCAGTTTGAAGGTGATGATCATTTCTACGTTCCGGGCAACCTAGGCTTCACTCTAGGGCGTTGCTCCACCAGATCGAACACTTAGGGCCTAAGAAGTCAACGCCAGAAGCATAAAATACAACATAAATATAACAGTTTTTCCATCGTATAAAACGAATAATAGCAACCAGTGTGAAAGTTCTGGTCATTTCTACGTTCCGGGCAACCTAGGCTTCACTCTAGGGCGTTGCTCCACCAGATCGAACAGTTAGGGCCTTAGAAGTCAACGCCCGAAGCATAAAATACAAAATAAATAGAACAGTTTTTCCATAGTATAAAACGAATAAATGCTACCAGTGTGAAAGTTATGTTCATTTCTACGTTTCTGACAACTTAGGCTTCACTGTAGGGTGTTGCTCCACCAAATCGAATAGGTAGGGCCATAGAAGTCAACGCCCGAAGCATAAAATACAACAAATATACAAGAGTATTTCCATCGTATAACAGGAATAATTGCAACCAGTGTGAAAGTGATGGTCATTTCAACGTTCTGGGCAACCTAGGCTTCACTCTAGGGCGTCGGTCCACCAGATCGAATAGTTAGGGCCTAAGAAGTCAACGCCAGAAGCATAAAATACAATATAAATATAACAGTTTTTCGATCGTATAAAACGAATAATTGCAACCAGTATGAAAGTTATGGTCATTCCTACGTTCCGGGCAACCTAGGCCTCACTCTAGGGCGTTGCACCACCAGAACGAATAGTTAGGGCATTAGAAGTCATCGCCCGAAGCATAAACTACAAAATAAATAGAACAGTTTTTTCCATTGTATTAAACGAATAATTGCTACCAGTTTGAAAGTTATGGTCATTTCAACGTTCCGGGCAACCTTGGCTTCACCCTGGGGCGTTGTTCCACCAGATCGAATAGTTAGGGCCTTAGAAGTCAACGCCCGAAGCATAAAATACAAAATAAATAGAACAGTTTTTCCATTGTATAAAACGAATAATTGCAACCAGTGTGAAAGTAACGGGCATTCCTACGTTCCGGGCAACCTAGGCTTCACTCTAGGGCGTTGCACCACCCCATCGAATAGCTACGGCCTTAGAAGTCAACGCCAGAAGCATAAAATACAGTATAAATACAACAGCTTTTCCATTGTATAGCATGACTAATTGCAACCAGTGCGAAAGTAACGACCATTTCGACGTTTCGGGCACCCTAGACTTAACTCTAGGGCGTTGTTCCACCAGATCGAAAAGTTAGGGCCTAAGAAGTCAACGCCTGAAGCATAAAATACAATATAAATATAACAGTTTTTCCATTTGTATAAAACGAATAATAGCAACCAGGGTGAAAGTTCTGGTCATTTCTACGTTCCCGGCAACCTGGGCTTCACTCTAGTGCGTTGCTCCACCAGATCGAATAGCTAGGGACTTAGAAGTCAACGCCCGAAGCATAAAATACAAAAAAATAGAACAGTTTTTCCATGGGTAAAACGAATAATTGCTACCAGTGTGAACGTTATGGTCATTTCTACGTTGCGGGTAACCTAGGCTTCACTCTAGTGCGTTGCTCCACCAGATCGAATAGCTAGGGACTTAGAATTCAACGCCAGAAGGATAAAATACAATATAAGTACAACAGTTTTTCCATCGTATAAAGTGAATAATTGCACAAATTGTGAAAGTAATGGTCATTTCTACGTTCCGTTCAACGTAGGCGTCACTCTAGGGTGTTGCTCCACCACATCTAATAGCTACGGCCTTAGAAGTCAACGCCAGGAGCATAAAATACAATATAAATACAACAGATTTTCCAACGTATAAATAAATAATTGCAAACAGTGTGAAAGTAATGGTCATTTCTACGTTCCGGGTAACCTAGGCGTCACTCTATGGCGTTGCTCCACCATATCTAGTAGCTACGGCCTTAGAAGTCAACGCCAGAAGCATAAAATGCAAAATAAATAGAACTGTTGTTCCATTGTATAAAACGAATAACTGCAACCAGTGTGAAAGTTATGGTCATGTCTACGTTCCGGGTAACCTAGGTTTCACTCTAGGGCGTTGCTCCACCTGATCGAATAGCTAGGGCCTTAGAAGTCAACGCCCGAAGCATAAAATACAAAAAAATATAACAGTTTTTCCATGTGTAAAACGAATAACTGCAACCAGTGTGAAAGTACTGGTCATTTCTACGTTCCGGGTAACCTAGGCGTCACTCTAGGGCGTTGCTCCACCATATCTAGTAGCTACGGCCTTAGAAGTCAACGCCAGAAGCACAAAATACAATAAAAATGCAGCAGTTTTTCCATCGTATAGCATGACTAATTGCAACCAGTGCGAAAGTAATGCTCATATCGACATTTCGGGCACCCTAGACTTAACTATGAGGCGTTGCTCCACCAGATCGAAGAGTTAGGGCCTTAGAAGTCAACGCCCGAAGCATAAAATACAGTATAAGTACAACAGTTTTTCCATCGTATAAAATGAATGATTGCGAACATTGTGAAAGTGATGGTCATTTCTACGTTCCGGGCAACCTAGGTTTGACCCTAGGGCGTTGTTCCACCAGATGGAATAGTTAGGGCCTAAGAAGTCAACGCCAGAAGCATAAAATGCAAAATAAATAGAACAGTTTTTCCATTGTATAAAACGAATAACTGCAACCAGTGTGAAAGTACTGGTCATTTCTACGTTCCGGGTAACCTAGGCGTCACTCTAGGGCGTTGCTCCACCATATCTAGTAGCAACGGCCTTAGAAGTTAACGCCAGAAGCACAAAATACAATAAAAATGCAGCAGTTTTTCCATCGTATAGCATGACTAATTGCAACCAGCGCGAAAGTAATGCTCATATCGACATTTCGGGCATCCTCGACTTAACTCTGAGGTGTTGCTCCACCCGATCGAAGAGTTAGGGCCATAGAAGTCAACGCCAGGAGCATAAACTACAAAATAAATACAACAGTCTTTCCATCGTATAAAACAAATAATTGCAACCTGTGTGATGGTTATGGGCATATCTAGGTTCCGGGCAACCTAGGCTTCACTGTAGGGCGATGCCCCACCAAATCTCATAGTTAGTGCCTTAGAAGTCAACGCCCGAAGCATAAAATACAATATAAGTACAACAGTTTTTCATCGTATAAAATGAATGATTGCGAACATTGTGAAAGTAATGGTCATTTCTACGTTCCGGTCAACCTAGGCTTGACCCTAGGGCGTTGTTCCACCAGATGGAATAGTTAGGGCCTAAGAAGTCAACGCCAGAAGCATAAAATACGATACAAATACAACAGCTTTTCCATCGTAGAAAACGAATAATTGCAGACATTGTGAAAGTAATGGTCGTTTCTACGTTCCGAGCAACCTAGGCTTCACTCTAGGGCGTTGCTCCACCAGTTCGAATAGTTAGGGCCTTAGAAGTCAACGCCAGAAGCATAAAATACAATAAAGTTGCAACAGTTTTTCCATCATACAACAGGAATAACCGCAAACAGTGTGAAAGTACTGGTCATTTCTACTTCACGGGCAACCTAGGCTTCACTCTTGGGCGATGCTCCAACAGATCGAATTGTTAGGGCCTTAGAAGTCAGCGCCCGAAACATAAAATGCAAAATAAATAGAACAGTTTTTCATTGTATAAAAAGAATAACTGCAACCAGTGTGAAAGTGCTGGTCATTTCTACGTTCCGGGCAACCTAGGCTTCACTCTAGGGCGTTGCTCCACCAGATCGAATAGTTAGGGCCTTAGAAGTCAACGCCAGAAGCATAAGAAACAATAAAGGTGCAACAGTTTTTCCATCGTATAACAGGAATAATTGCAACCAGTGTGAAGGTAATGGTACGTTCTACGTTCCGGGCAACCTAGGCTTCCCTCTAGGGCAGTGCTCCACCAGATCAAATAGTTAGGGCCTAAGAAGTCAAGGCCAGTAGCATAAATTACAATATAAGTACAACAGATTTTCCATCGTATAAAATGTATATTTGCAAACAGTGTGGAAGTAATGGTCACTTCTACGTTCCGGGCAACCTAGGCTTCACTCTAGGGCGTTGCTCCACCAGATCGAATAGTTAGGGCCTTAGAAGTCAGCGCCCGAAGCATAAAATGCAAAATAAATAGAACAGTTTTCCATTGTATAAAACGAATAACTGCAACCAGTGTGAAAGTACTGGTCATTTCTACGTTCCGGGTAACCTAGGTTTCACTCTAGGGCGTTGCTCCACCAGATAGAATAGCTAGGGACTTATAATTCAACGCCAGAAGAATAAAATACAATACAAGTACAACAGTTTTTCCATCGTATAAAATGTATATTTGCAAGAATTGTGAAAGTAATGGTCATTTCTACGTTCAGGGCAACCTATGCGACACTCAAGGGCGTTGCTCCACCACATCTCATAGCTACGGCCTTAAAAGTCAACGCCAGAAGCATAAAATACGATATAAATACAACAGTTTTTCCATCGTATAAAACGAATAATGGTAACCAGTGTGCAAGTTATGGTCATTTCTACGTTCCAGTCAGCCTAGACTTCACTCTAGGACGTTGCTCCTCCAGATCGAATAGTTAGGGCCTATGAAGTCAACGCCAGGAGCATAAAATACAATAAAGGTGCAACAGTTTTTCCATCGTATAACAGGAATAATTGCAACCAGTTTGAAAGTGATGGCCAATTCTACGTTCCGGGCAACTTAGGCTTCACTCTATTGCGTTGCTCAACCAGATCGAAAAGTTAGTGCCTTAGAAGTCAACGCCAGAAGCATAAAATACAATATAAATACAACAGTTTTTCCATCGTATAAAACGAATAATTGCAACCAGTATGAAAGTTATGGTCATTTCACTTTCCGGGCAACCTAGGCTTCACCCTAGGGCGTTGCTCTTACAGATTGAATAGTTAGGGCCTTAGAAGTTATGCCCGAAGCATAAAATGCAATAAAAATACAACAGTTTTTCCATCGTATAAAAGGATTAATTGCAACCAGAGTGAAAGTTATGGTCATTTCTACGTTCCGGGCAACCTAGGCTTCACCCCAGGTCGTTGTTCCACCAGATCGAATAGTTAGGGCCTAAGAAGTGAACGCCAGCAGCATAAAATACAATATAAATACAACAGTTCTTCCATCATATAAAACGAATAATTGCAACCAGTATGAAAGCTATTGTCATTTCTACGTTCCGGGCAACCCAGGCTTCACTCTATGGCGTTCTTCCACGACATCGAATAGCTACGGCCTCAGAAGTCAACGCCTGAAGCATAAAATACAATAAAAATACACCAGTCTTTCCATCCTATAACAGGAGTGATTGCAACCAGTTTGAAAGTGATGGTCATTTCTACGTTCCGGGCAACCTAGGCTTCACTCTAGGGCGTTGCTCCACCAGATCGAATAGTTAGTGCCTTAGAAGTCAACGCCAGATGCATAAAATACAATATAAGCACAACAGTCTTTCCATCGTATAAAACGAATAATTGCTACCAGTATGGAAGTGATGGTCATTTCTACGTTCCGGGCAACCTAGGCCTCACTCTAGGGCGTTGATCCACCAGATAGAATAGTTAGGGACTTAGAAGTCAGCGCCTGAAGCATAAAATTCAATAAAGATGCAACTGTTTTTCCATCGTATAGCAGGAATAACTGCAAACAGTGTGAAAGTACTGGTCATTTCTACGTTCCGGGTAACCTAGGCTTCACTCTACGGCGTTGTTCCACCAGATCGAACAGTTAGGGCCTAAGAAGGCAACGCCAGAAGCATAAAATACAATATAAATATAACAGTTTTTCCATCGTATAAAACGAATAATAGCAAACCGTGTGAAAGTTATGGTCATTTCTACGTTCCGGGCAACCTAGGCTTCACTCTATGGCGTTCTTCCACCAGATCGAATTGTTAGGGCATAAGAAGTCAACGCCAGAAGCATAAGGTACAATATAAATATAACAGTTTTTCCATCGTATAGAACGAATAATAGCATCCAGTGTGAAAGTCATGGTCATTTCTACGTTCCGGGCAACCTCGGCTTCACTCTAGGGCGTTGCTCCACCAGATCAAACAGTTAGTTCCTTAGAAGTCAACGCCCGAAGCATAAAATACAAAATAAATAGAACAGTTTTTCCATCGTATAAAACGAATAGTAGCAACCAGTGTGAAAGTTATGATCATTTCTACGTTCCGGCAACCTAGGCTTCACCCCAGGGCGTTGTTCCACCAGATCGAATAGTTAGGGGCTAAGAAGTGAACGCCAGCAGCATAAAATACAATAAAAATACAACAGCCTTTTCATCGTATAACAGGAATAATTGCAACAAGCGTGAAAGTAATGATCATTTCGGCGTTTCGGGCATCCTAGACTTAACCCTGAGGCATTGCTCCACCAGATCGTATAGTTAGGGCCGTAGAAGTCAACGCCCGAACCATAAAATGCAAAAAAAATACAACAGTGTTACCATCATATAACAGGAATAATTGCAACCAGTTTGAAAGTGATGGCCAATTCTACGTTCCCGGCAACTTAGGCTTCACTCTATTGCGTTGCTCAACCAGATCGAAAAGTTAGTGCCTTAGAAGTCAACGCCAGAAGCATAGAATACAATATAAATACAACAGTTTTTCCATCGTATAAAACGAATAATTGCAACCAGTATGAAAGTTATGGTCATTTCTACTTTCCGGGCAACCTAGGCTTCACCCTAGGGCGTTGCCCCAACAGATGGAATAGTTAGTGCCTTAGAAGTCAATGGCCGAAGCATAAAATACAAAATAAATAGAACAGTTTTTCCATCGTATAAAACGAATAATTGCTACCGGTGTGAAAGTTATTTCCATTTCTACGTTCCGGGCAACCTAGGCTTCACTCTCGGGCGTTGCTCTACCAGATCGAATAGATAGAGCCATAGAAGTCAACACCACAAGCATAAAATACAATAAAGATGCAACAGTTTATCCATCGTATAACAGGAATAATTGCAACCAGTGTGAAGGTAATGGTATGTCCTACGTTCCGAGCCAGCTTGGCTTCACCCTAGGGTGTTGCTAAACCAGATCGAATAGTTAGGGCCTTAGAAGTCAATGCCCGAAGCATAAAATACAAAATAAATAGAACAGTTTTTCCATTGTATAAAACGAATAATAGTAACCAGTGTGAAAGTTATGGTCATTTCTACGTTCCGGGCAACCTAGGCCTCACTCTAGGGCGTTGCACCACCAGATCGAATAGTTAGTGCCTTAGAAGTCAACGCCCGAAGCATAAACTACAAAATAAATAGAACAGTTTTTCCATTGTATAAAACGAATAATTGCTACCAGTGTGAAAGTTATGGTCATTTCTACGTGCCGGGCAACCTAGGCTTCACTCTAGGGCGTTGCTCCACCAGATCGAATAGCTAGGGCCTTAGAAGTCAACGCCAGAGGCATAAAATACAATAAAGATGCAACAGTTTTTCCATCGTATGAAACGAACAATTGAAACCAGTGTAAAAGTAATGGTCATTTCTACGTTCCGGGCAACCTAGGTTTCACCCTAGGACGCTGCTCCACCAGAACGAATAGTTAGTGCCCTAGAAGTCAGCGCCAGAAGCATAAAATACAATATAAATACAACAGTTTTTCCATCGTATAAAACGAATAATTGCTACCGGTGTGAAAGTTATGGTCATTTCAACGTTCCGGGAAACCCAGGCTTCACCCTAGGGCGTTGTTCCACCAGATGGAATAGTTAGGGCATAAGAAGTCTACGCCAGAAGCATAAAATACGGTATAAATACAACAGCTTTTCCATCGTATAAAACAAATAATTGCAACCAATATGAATGGTATGGTCATTTCTACTTTCCGGGCTACCTAGGCTTCACCCTAGGGCGTTGCTCCAACAGATTGAATAGTTAGGGCCTTAGAAGTCAACGCCCGAAGCATAAAATACAAAATGAATAGAACAGTTTTTCCATCGTATAAAACAGATAATTGCAACCAGTGTGAAGGTAATGGGCATTTCTACGTTCCGGGCAACCTAGGCTTCACTCTAGGGCGTTGCTCCACCAAATCGAATAGCTACGGCCTTAGAAGTCAACGCCAGAAGCATAAAATACAGTATAAATACAACAATTTTTCAATTGTATAGTATGACTAATTGCAACCAGTGCGAAAGTAACGATCATTTCGACGTTTCGGGCATCCTAGACTTAACTCTGAGGCGTTGCTCCACCAGATCGTAGAGTTAGGGTCTAAGGATTCAACACCGGAAGCATAAAATACAATTTAAATACAACAGCTTTTCCATCGTAGAAAACGAATAATTGCAACCTGTGTGAAGGTAATGGTCATATCTACGTTCCGTGCAACCTAGGCTTCACTGTAGGGTGTTGCTCCACCAGATCGAATAGGTAGGGCCATAGAAGTCTACGCCCGAAGCATAAAATGCAATATAAATACAACAGTTTTTCCATCGTATAAAAGGATAATTGCAACCAGTTTGAAAGTGATGATCATTTCTACGTTCCGGGCCACCTAGGCTTCACCCTAGTGCGTTGTTCCACCAGATCGAATAGTTAGTGCCTTAGAAGTCAACGCCAGAAGCATCAAATACAGTATAAATACAACAGTTTTTCGATCGTATAAAACGAATAATTGCAACCAGTATGAAAGTTATGGTCATTTCTACGTTCGGGGCAACCTAGGCCTCACTCTAGGGCGTTGCACCACCAGATCGAATAGTTAGGGCCTTAGAAGTCAACGCCCGAAGCATAAAATGCAATAAAAATACAACAGCTTTTCCATCGTATAAAACGAATAATTGCAACCAGTGTGAAAGTTATGGACATTTCTACATTCCGAGCCACCTAGGCTTCACTCTAGTGCGTTGCTCCACCAGGTCGAATAGTTAGGGACTTAGAAGTCAACGCCAGAGGCATAAAATACAATAAAGATGCAACAGTTTTTCCATCGTATGAAACGAACAATTGAAACCAGTGTAAAAGTAATGGTCATTTCTACGTTCCGGGCAACCTAGGTTTCACCCTAGGACGCTGCTCCACCAGAACGAATAGTTAGTGCCCTAGAAGTCAGCGCCAGAAGCATAAAATACAATATAAATACAACAGTTTTTCCATCGTATAAAACGAATAATTGCTACCGGTGTGAAAGTTATGGTCGTTTCAACGTTCCGGGAAACCCAGGCTTCACCCTAGGGCGTTGTTCCACCAGATGGAATAGTTAGGGCATAAGAAGTCTACGCCAGAAGCATAAAATACGGTATAAATACAACAGCTTTTCCATCGTATAAAACAAATAATTGCAACCAATATGAATGGTATGGTCATTTCTACTTTCCGGGCTACCTAGGCTTCACCCTAGGGCGTTGCTCCAACAGATTGAATAGTTAGGGCCTTAGAAGTCAACGCCCGAAGCATAAAATACAAAATGAATTGAACAGTTTTTCCATCGTATAAAACAGATAATTGCAACCAGTGTGAAGGTAATGGGCATTTCTACGTTCCGGGCAACCTAGGCTTCACTCTAGGGCGTTGCTCCACCAAATCGAATAGCTACGGCCTTAGAAGTCAACGCCAGAAGCATAAAATACAGTATAAATACAACAATTTTTCAATTGTATAGTATGACTAATTGCAACCAGTGCGAAAGTAACGATCATTTCGACGTTTCGGGCATCCTAGACTTAACTCTGAGGCGTTGCTCCACCAGATCGTAGAGTTAGGGTCTAAGAAGTCAACACCGGAAGCATAAAATACAATTTAAATACAACAGCTTTTCCATCGTAGAAAACGAATAATTGCAACCTGTGTGAAGGTAATGGTCATATCTACGTTCCGTGCAACCTAGGCTTCACTGTAGGGTGTTGCTCCACCAGATCGAATAGGTAGGGCCATAGAAGTCTACGCCCGAAGCATAAAATGCAATATAAATACAACAGTTTTTCCATCGTATAAAAGGATAATTGCAACCAGTTTGAAAGTGATGATCATTTCTACGTTCCGGGCCACCTAGGCTTCACCCTAGTGCGTTGTTCCACCAGATCGAATAGTTAGTGCCTTAGAAGTCAACGCCAGAAGCATCAAATACAGTATAAATACAACAGTTTTTCGATCGTATAAAACGAATAATTGCAACCAGTATGAAAGTTATGGTCATTTCTACGTTCGGGGCAACCTAGGCCTCACTCTAGGGCGTTGCACCACCAGATCGAATAGTTAGGGCCTTAGAAGTCAACGCCCGAAGCATAAAATGCAATAAAAATACAACAGCTTTTCCATCGTATAAAACGAATAATTGCAACCAGTGTGAAAGTTATGGACATTTCTACATTCCGAGCCACCTAGGATTCACTCTAGTGCGTTGCTCCACCAGGTCGAATAGTTAGGGACTTAGAAGTCAACGCCGGAAGCATTAAATACAATAAGGATGCAGCAGTTTTTCCATCATATAACAGAAATAATTGCAACCAGTGTGAAAGTAATGGTCAGTTCTACGTTCCGGGCAACCTCGGCTTCACTCTAGGGCGTTGCTCCACCAGATAGAATAGTTAGTGCCTTAGAAGGCAACGCCAGAAGCATAAAGTACAATATCAATACAACAGTTTTTCCATCGTATAAAACGAATAATTGCAACCAGTACGAAAGTTATGGTCATTTCTACTTTCCCGGCAACCTAGGATCCATCCTAGGGCGTTGCTGCAACCCATTGAATAGTTAGGGCCTTAGAAGTCAACGCCCGAAGGATAAAATACAAAATAAATAGAACAGTTTTTCCATCGTATAAAACGAATAATTGCTACCGATGTGAAAGTTATGGTCATTTCTACGTTCCGTGCAACCTAGGCTTCACACTAGGGCGTTGTGCCACCAGATGGAATAGTTAGGGCCTTAGAAGTCAACGCTCGAAGCATAAAATACAATAAAGATGCAACAGCTTTTCCATCGTAAAAAACGAATAATAGCAACCAGTGTGAAAGTTCTGGACATTTCTACGTTCCGGGCAACCCAGGCTTCACTCTAGGGCGTTGCTCCACCAGATCGAATAGTTAGGGCCTTAGAAGTCAACGCCCGAAGCATAAAATACAACAGAAATACAACAGACTTTCCAACGTATAACAGGAATAATTGCAACCAGTTTGAAAGATATGGTCATTTCTATGTTCCGCTCAACCTAGGCTTAAATCTAGAGCGTTGCTCCACCACATCGAATAGCTACGGCCTTAGAAGTCAACGCCAGAAGCATAAAATACAATATAGACACAATAGTTCTTCCATTGTATAAAACGAGTAATTGCAACCTGTGTGAAAGTTATGGTCATTTCTACGTTCCGGGCAACATAGGCTTCACTCTTGGACGTTGCCCCACCAGATCGAATAGCTAGGACCTTAGAAGTGGCAGCCAGAAACAGAAAATACAACAAGAATGCAACATTTTTTCCATCGTATAGCATGAATAATTGCTACCAGTGTGAAAGTAATGATCATTTCGGCGTTTCGGGCATCCTAGACTTAACTGTGAGGCATTACTCCACCAGATCGAGTAGTTAGGTCCTAAGAAGTCAACGCCAGAAGCATAAAATGCAATATTAATACAACAGCTTTTCCATCGTATAAAACGAATAATTGCAACCGGTGTGAATGTTATGGTCATTTCTACGTTCCGGGCAACCTGGGCTTCACTCTAGGGAGTTGCTCCACCAAATCGAGTAGCTACGACCTTAGAAGTCGAAGCCAGAAGCAGTAAATACAATAAAAATGCAACAGTTTTTCCATCGTATAGCATGACTAATTGCAACCAGTGCGAAAGTAATGCTCATATCGACATTTCGGGCACCCTAGACTTAACTATGAGGCGTTGCTCCACCAGATCGAAGAGTTAGGGCCTTAGAAGTCAACGCCCGAAGCATAAAATACAGTATAAGTACAATCGTTTTTCCATCGTATAAAATGAATGATTGCGAACATTGTGAAAGTGATGGTCATTTCTACGTTCCGGGCAACCTACGTTTGACCCTAGGGCGTTGTTCCACCAGATGGAATAGTTAGGGCCTAAGAAGTCAACGCCAGAAGCATAAAATGCAAAATAAATAGAACAGTTTTTCCATTGTATAAAACGAATAACTGCAACCAGTGTGAAAGTACTGGTCATTTCTACGTTCCGGGTAACCTAGGCGTCACTCTAGGGCGTTGCTCCGCCATATCTAGTATCTACGGCCTTAGAAGTCAACGCCAGAAGCACAAAATACAATAAAAATGCAGCAGTTTTTCCATCGTATAGCATGACTAATTGCAACCAGTGCGAAAGTAATGATCATATCGACATTTCGGGCTTCCTAGACTTAACTCTGAGTCGTTGCTCCACCAGATCGAAGAGTTAGGGCCATAGAAGTCAACGCCAGGAGCATAAACTACAAAATAAATACAACAGTCTTTCCATCGTATAAAACGGATAATTGCAACCTGTGTGATGGTTATGGACATATCTACGTTCCGGGCAACCTAGGCTTCACTGTATGGCGTTGCTCCACCAAATCGAATAGTTAGGGCCTTAGAAGTCAACGCCCGAAGCATAAAATACAATATAAGTACAATAGTTTTTCCATCGTATAACAGGAATAATTGCAACCAGTGTGAAGGTAATGGTATGTTCTACGTTCCGGGCAACCTAGGCTTCACTCTAGCGCAGTGCTCCACCAGATCAAATAGTTAGGGCCTAAGAAGTCAACGCCAGTAGCATAAATTACAATATAAGTGCAACAGATTTTCCATCGTATATAATGTATATTTGCAAACAGTGCGGAAGTAATGGCCACTTCTACGTTCCGGGCAACCTAGGCTTCACTCTAGGGTGTTGCCCCACCAGATGGGATTGCTAGGGACTTAGAATTCAATGCCAGAAGCATAAAATTCAATATAAATATAACAGCTTTTCCATCGTATAAAACGAATAATAGCAACCAGTGTGAAAGTTATGGTCATTTCTACTTCCCTGGCAAGCTAGGCTTCACTCTAGGGCGTTGCTCCACCAGATCGAATAGTTAGGGCCTTAGAAGTCAACGCCCGAAGCATAAAATGCAAAATAAATAGAACAGTTTTTCCACTGTATAAAACGAATAACTGCAACCAGTGTGAAAGTACTGGTCATTTCTACGTTCCGGGTAACCTAGGCTTCACTCTAGTGCGTTGCTCCACCAGATCGAATAGTTAGGGCCTTAGATGTCAACGCCACATGCATAAAATACAATAAATGCGCAACAGTTCTTCCATCGTATAACAGGAATAACTGCAACCAGTGTGAAAGTACTGGTCATTTCTACGTTCCGGGTAACCTAGGTTTCACTCTAGGGCGTTGCTCCACCAGATAGAATAGCTAGGGACTTATAATTCAACGCCAGAAGAATAAAATACAATACAAGTACAACAGTTTTTCCATCGTATAAAATGTATATTTGCAAGAATTGAGAAAGTAATGGTCATTTCTACGTTCAGGGCAACCTATGCGACACTCAAGGGCGTTGCTCCACCACATCTCATAGCTACGGCCTTTAAAGTCAACGCCAGAAGCATAAAATACGATATAAATACAACAGCTTTTCCATCGTATAAAACGAATAATGGTAACCAGTGTGCAAGTTATGGTCATTTCTACGTTCCAGTCAACCTAGACTTCACTCTAGGACGTTGCTCCTCCAGATCGAATAGTTAGGGCCTATGAAGTCAACGCCAGGAGCATAAAATACAATAAAGGTGCAACAGTTTTTCCATCGTATAACAGGAATAATTGCAACCAGTGTGAAGGTAATGGTATGTTCTACGTTCCGGGCTACCTAGGCTTCACTCTAGGGCAGTGCTCCACCAGATCAAATAGTTAGGGCCTGAGAAGTCAACGCCAGTATCCTAAATTACAATATAAGTACAACAGATTTTCCATCGTATATAATGTATATTTGCAAACAGTGTGGAAGTAATGGTCACTTCTACGTTCCGGGCAACCTAGGCTTCACTCTAGGGCGTTGCTCCACCAGATCGAATAGTTAGGGTCTTAGAAGTCAGCGCCCGAAGCATAAAATGCAAAATAAATAGAACAGTTTCTCCACTGTATAAAACGAATAACTGCAACCAGTGTGAAAGTACTGGTCATTTCTACGTTCCTTGTAATCTAGGCTTGACCCTAGGGCGTTGTTCCACCAGATGGAATAGTTAGGGCCTAAGAAGTCAACGCCAGAAGCATAAAATACGATACAAATACAACAGCTTTTCCATCGTAGAAAACGAATAATTGCAGTCATTGTGAAATTAATGGTCGTTTCTACGTTCCGAGCAACCTAGGCTTCACTCTAGGGCGTTGCTCCACCAGATCGAATAGTTAGGGCCTTAGAAGTCAACGCCAGAAGCATAAAATACAAAAAAGGTGCAACAGTTTTTCCATCATACAACAGGAATAACTGCAAACAGTGTGAAAGTACTGGTCATTTCTACTTCCCGGGCAACCTAGGCTTCACTCTAGGGCGTTGCTCCAACAGATCGAATAGGCAGGGCCTTAGAAGTCAGCGCCCGAAGCATAAAATGCAAAATAAATAGAACAGTTTTTCATTGTATAAAACGAATAACTGCAACCAGTGTGAAAGTACTGGTCATTTCTACGTTCCGGAAACCTAGGCTTCACCCTAGGGCGTTGTTCCACCAGATGGAATAGTTAGGGCCTAAGAAGTCAACGCCGGAAGCATAAAATACGATATAAATACAACAGCTTTTCCATCGTATAAAACGAATAGTTGCAACCAGTGTGAAGGTTATGGTCATTTCTACGTTCCGAGCAACCTAGGCTTCACTCTAAGGTGTTGCTCCACCAGATGGAATTGCTAGGGACTTAGAAGTCAGCGCCCGAAGCATAAAATGCAAAATAAATAGAACAGTTTTTTCATTGTATAAAACGAATAACTGCATCCAGTGTGAAAGTACTGGTCATTTCTACGTTCCGGGCAACCTAGGATTCACTCTAGGGCGTTGCTCCACCAGATCGAATAGTTAGGGCCTTAGAAATCAACGCCCGAAGCATAAAACGCAAAATAAATAGAACAGTTTTTCCACTGTGTAAAACGAATAACTGCAACCAGTGTGAAAGTACTGGTCATTTCTACGTTCCGGGTAACCTAGGCTTCACTCTAGTGCGTTGCTCCACCAGATCGAATAGCTAGGGACTTAGAATTCAACGCCAGAAGGATCAAATACAATATAAGTACAACAGTTTTTCCATCGTATAAAATGAATAATTACAGACATTGTGAAAGTAATGGTTATTTCTACGTTCCGGTCAACCTAGGCGTCACTCTAGGGCGTTGCTACACCACATCTAAAAGCTACGGCCTTAGAAGTCAACGCCAGGAGCATAAAATACAATATAAATACAACAGCTTTTCCATCGTATAAAATGAATAATTGAAAACAGTGTGAAAGTAATGGTCATTTCTGCGTTCCGGGTAACCTAGGCGTCACTCTAGGGCGTTGCCCCATCATATCTAATAGCTACGGCCTTAGAAGTCAACGCCAGAAGCACAAAATACAATAAAAATCCAGCAGTTTTTCCATCGTATAGCATGACTAATTGCAACCAGTGCGAAAGTAATGATCATATCGACATTTCGGGCACCCTAGACTTAACTCTGAGGCGCTGCTCCACCAGATCCAACAGTTAGGGCCTTAGAAGTCAACGCCAGAAGCATAAACTACAAAATAAATACAACAGCCTTTCCATCGTATAAAACGAATAATTGCAACCTGTGTGACGGTTATGGACATATCTACGTACCGGGCAACCTAGGCTTCAGTGTAGGGCGTTGCTCCACCAAATCGAATAGTTAGGGCCTTAGAAGTCAACGCCCGAATCATAAGATACAATATAAGTACAACAGTCTTTCCATCGTATAAAATGAATGATTGCGAACATTGTGAAAGTAATGGTCATTTCTACGTTCCGGGCAACCTACGTGTCACTCTAGGGCGTTCCTGCTCCACATCTGATAGCTACGCCCTTAGAAGTTAACGCCGGAAGCATAAAATACAATATAAATACAACAGCTTTGCCATGGTATAAAATGAATAATTGCAAACAGTGAGAAGGTAATGGTCGTTTCTACGTTCCGAGCAACCTAGGCTTCACTCTAGGGCGTTGCTCCACCAGATCGAATAGTTAGGGCCTTAGAAGTCAACGCCAGAAGCATAAAATGCAGTAAAGATGCAACAGTTTTTCCATCATACAACAGGAATAACTGCAAACTGTGTGAAAGTACTGGTCATTTCTACGTTCCCGGTAACCTAGGTTTCACTCTAGGGCTATGCTCCACCTAATCGAATAGCTAGGGCCTTAGAAGTCCACGGCCGAAGCATAAAATGCAAAATTAATAGAACAGTTGTTCCATTCTATAAAACGAATAACTGCAACCAGTGTGAAGGTACTGGTCATTTCTACGTTCAGGGCAACCTAGGCTTCGCTCTAGGGCGTTGTTCCACCAGATGGAATAGTTAGGGCCTAACAAGTCAACGCCAGAATCATAAAATACGATATAAATACAACAGCTTTTCCATCGTATAAAACGAATAATGGTAACCAGTGTGAAAGTTATAGTCGTTTCTACGTTCCCGTCAACCTAGGTTTCATGCTAGGGCGTTGATCCACCAGATAGAATAGCTAGGGACTTATAATTCAACGCCAGAAGTATAAAATACAATACAAGTACAACAGTTTTTCCATCGTATAAAATGTATATTTGCAAAAATTGTGAAAGTAATGGTCATTTCTACCTTCCGGGTAACCTAGGCGTCACTCTAGGGCGTTGCTCCACCATATCTAGTAGCTACGGCCTTAGAAGTCAACGCCAGAAGCACAAAATACAATAAAAATGCAGCAGTTTTTCCATCGTATAGCATGACTAATTGCAAACAGTGTGAAGGTAATGGTCGTTTCTACGTTCCGAGCAACCTAGGCTTCACTCTAGGGCGTTGCTCCACCAGATCGAATAGTTAGGGCCTTAGAAGTCAACGCCAGAAGTATAAAATACAATAAAGATGCAACAGTTTTTCCATCATTCAACAGGAATAACTGCAACCAGTGTGAAAGTACTGGTCATTTCTACGTTCCGGCAACCTTGGCTTCACCCTAGGGCGTTGTTCCACCAGATGGAATAGTTAGGGCCTAAGAAGTCAACGCCAGAAGCATAAAATACGATATAAATACAACAGCTTTTCCATCGTATAAAACGAATAATTGCAAACAGTGTGAAAGTTATGGTCGTTTCTACTTCCAGGGCAACCTAGGCTTCACTCTAGGGCGTTGCTCCACCTGATCGAATAGTTAGGGTCTTAGAAGTCAGCGCCCGAAGCATAAAATGCAAAATAAATAGAACAGTTTCTCCACTGTATAAAACGAATAACTGCAACCAGTGTGAAAGTACTGGTCATTTCTACGTTCCTTGTAATCTAGGCTTGACCCTAGGGCGTTGTTCCACCAGATGGAATAGTTAGGGCCTAAGAAGTCAACGCCAGAAGCATAAAATACGATACAAATACAACAGCTTTTCCATCGTAGAAAACGAATAATTGCAGTCATTGTGAAATTAATGGTCGTTTCTACGTTCCGAGCAACCTAGGCTTCACTCTAGGGCGTTGCTCCACCAGATCGAATAGTTAGGGCCTTAGAAGTCAACGCCAGAAGCATAAAATACAAAAAAGGTGCAACAGTTTTTCCATCATACAACAGGAATAACTGCAAACAGTGTGAAAGTACTGGTCATTTCTACTTCCCGGGCAACCTAGGCTTCACTCTAGGGCGTTGCTCCAACAGATCGAATAGGCAGGGCCTTAGAAGTCAGCGCCCGAAGCATAAAATGCAAAATAAATAGAACAGTTTTTCATTGTATAAAACGAATAACTGCAACCAGTGTGAAAGTACTGGTCATTTCTACGTTCCGGAAACCTAGGCTTCACCCTAGGGCGTTGTTCCACCAGATGGAATAGTTAGGGCCTAAGAAGTCAACGCCGGAAGCATAAAATACGATATAAATACAACAGCTTTTCCATCGTATAAAACGAATAGTTGCAACCAGTGTGAAGGTTATGGTCATTTCTACGTTCCGAGCAACCTAGGCTTCACTCTAAGGTGTTGCTCCACCAGATGGAATTGCTAGGGACTTAGAAGTCAGCGCCCGAAGCATAAAATGCAAAATAAATAGAACAGTTTTTTCATTGTATAAAACGAATAACTGCATCCAGTGTGAAAGTACTGGTCATTTCTACGTTCCGGGCAACCTAGGATTCACTCTAGGGCGTTGCTCCACCAGATCGAATAGTTAGGGCCTTAGAAATCAACGCCCGAAGCATAAAACGCAAAATAAATAGAACAGTTTTTCCACTGTGTAAAACGAATAACTGCAACCAGTGTGAAAGTACTGGTCATTTCTACGTTCCGGGTAACCTAGGCTTCACTCTAGTGCGTTGCTCCACCAGATCGAATAGCTAGGGACTTAGAATTCAACGCCAGAAGGATCAAATACAATATAAGTACAACAGTTTTTCCATCGTATAAAATGAATAATTACAGACATTGTGAAAGTAATGGTTATTTCTACGTTCCGGTCAACCTAGGCGTCACTCTAGGGCGTTGCTACACCACATCTAAAAGCTACGGCCTTAGAAGTCAACGCCAGGAGCATAAAATACAATATAAATACAACAGCTTTTCCATCGTATAAAATGAATAATTGAAAACAGTGTGAAAGTAATGGTCATTTCTGCGTTCCGGGTAACCTAGGCGTCACTCTAGGGCGTTGCCCCATCATATCTAATAGCTACGGCCTTAGAAGTCAACGCCAGAAGCACAAAATACAATAAAAATCCAGCAGTTTTTCCATCGTATAGCATGACTAATTGCAACCAGTGCGAAAGTAATGATCATATCGACATTTCGGGCACCCTAGACTTAACTCTGAGGCGCTGCTCCACCAGATCCAACAGTTAGGGCCTTAGAAGTCAACGCCAGAAGCATAAACTACAAAATAAATACAACAGCCTTTCCATCGTATAAAACGAATAATTGCAACCTGTGTGACGGTTATGGACATATCTACGTACCGGGCAACCTAGGCTTCAGTGTAGGGCGTTGCTCCACCAAATCGAATAGTTAGGGCCTTAGAAGTCAACGCCCGAATCATAAGATACAATATAAGTACAACAGTCTTTCCATCGTATAAAATGAATGATTGCGAACATTGTGAAAGTAATGGTCATTTCTACGTTCCGGGCAACCTACGTGTCACTCTAGGGCGTTCCTGCTCCACATCTGATAGCTACGCCCTTAGAAGTTAACGCCGGAAGCATAAAATACAATATAAATACAACAGCTTTGCCATGGTATAAAATGAATAATTGCAAACAGTGAGAAGGTAATGGTCGTTTCTACGTTCCGAGCAACCTAGGCTTCACTCTAGGGCGTTGCTCCACCAGATCGAATAGTTAGGGCCTTAGAAGTCAACGCCAGAAGCATAAAATGCAGTAAAGATGCAACAGTTTTTCCATCATACAACAGGAATAACTGCAAACTGTGTGAAAGTACTGGTCATTTCTACGTTCCCGGTAACCTAGGTTTCACTCTAGGGCTATGCTCCACCTAATCGAATAGCTAGGGCCTTAGAAGTCCACGGCCGAAGCATAAAATGCAAAATTAATAGAACAGTTGTTCCATTCTATAAAACGAATAACTGCAACCAGTGTGAAGGTACTGGTCATTTCTACGTTCAGGGCAACCTAGGCTTCGCTCTAGGGCGTTGTTCCACCAGATGGAATAGTTAGGGCCTAACAAGTCAACGCCAGAATCATAAAATACGATATAAATACAACAGCTTTTCCATCGTATAAAACGAATAATGGTAACCAGTGTGAAAGTTATAGTCGTTTCTACGTTCCCGTCAACCTAGGTTTCATGCTAGGGCGTTGATCCACCAGATAGAATAGCTAGGGACTTATAATTCAACGCCAGAAGTATAAAATACAATACAAGTACAACAGTTTTTCCATCGTATAAAATGTATATTTGCAAAAATTGTGAAAGTAATGGTCATTTCTACCTTCCGGGTAACCTAGGCGTCACTCTAGGGCGTTGCTCCACCATATCTAGTAGCTACGGCCTTAGAAGTCAACGCCAGAAGCACAAAATACAATAAAAATGCAGCAGTTTTTCCATCGTATAGCATGACTAATTGCAAACAGTGTGAAGGTAATGGTCGTTTCTACGTTCCGAGCAACCTAGGCTTCACTCTAGGGCGTTGCTCCACCAGATCGAATAGTTAGGGCCTTAGAAGTCAACGCCAGAAGTATAAAATACAATAAAGATGCAACAGTTTTTCCATCATTCAACAGGAATAACTGCAACCAGTGTGAAAGTACTGGTCATTTCTACGTTCCGGCAACCTTGGCTTCACCCTAGGGCGTTGTTCCACCAGATGGAATAGTTAGGGCCTAAGAAGTCAACGCCAGAAGCATAAAATACGATATAAATACAACAGCTTTTCCATCGTATAAAACGAATAATTGCAAACAGTGTGAAAGTTATGGTCGTTTCTACTTCCAGGGCAACCTAGGCTTCACTCTAGGGCGTTGCTCCACCTGATCGAATAGTTAGGGCCTTAGAAGTCAACGCCCGAAGCATAAAATGCAAAATAAATAGAACAGTAGTTCCATTGTATAAAACGAATAACTGCAACCAGTGTGAAAGTACTGGTCATTTCTACGTTCCGGAAACCTAGGCTTCACCCTAGGGCGTTGTTCCACCAGATGGAATAGTTAGGGCCTAAGAAGTCAACGCCGGAAGCATAAAATACGATATAAATACAACAGCTTTTCCATCGTATAAAACGAATAGTTGCAACCAGTGTGAAGGTTATGGTCATTTCTACGTTCCGAGCAACCTAGGCTTCACTCTAAGGTGTCGCTCTACCAGATGGAATTGCTAGGGACTTAGAATTCAATGCCAGAAGCATAAAATGCAATATAAATATAACAGCTTTTCCATCGTATAAAACGAATAATAGCAACAAGTGTGAAAGTTATGGTCATTTCTACTTCCCGGGCAACCTAGGCTTCACTCTAGGGCGTTGCTCCACCAGATCGAATAGTTAGGGCCTTAGAAGTCAGCGCCCGAAGCATAAAATGCAAAATAAATAGAACAGTTTTTTCATTGTATAAAACGAATAACTGCATCCAGTGTGAAAGTACTGGT
This sequence comes from Calliopsis andreniformis, assembly GCF_051401765.1. Classification (NCBI taxonomy): domain Eukaryota; kingdom Metazoa; phylum Arthropoda; class Insecta; order Hymenoptera; family Andrenidae; genus Calliopsis; species Calliopsis andreniformis. The sequence goes on along the minus strand of NW_027480426.1, from coordinate 19,009,326 downwards.
CATTTCTGCGTTCCGGGCAACCTAGGCTTCACTCTAGGGCGTTACTCCACAAGATCGAATAGTTAGGGCCTTAGAAATCAACGCCCGAAGCATAAAACGCAAAATAAATAGAACAGTTTTTCCACTGTATAAAACGAATAACTGCAACCAGTGTGAAAGTACTGGTCATTTCTACGTTCCGGGTAACCTAGGCTTCACTCTAGTGCGTTGCTCCACCAGATCGAATAGCTAGGGACTTAGAATTCAACGCCAGAAGTATAAAATGCAATATAAGTACAACAGCTTTTACATCGTATAAAATGAATAATTGCAGAAATTGTGAAAGTACTGGTCATTTCTACGTTCCGGCAACCTAGGCTTCACCCTAGGGCGTTGTTCCACCAGATGGAATAGTTAGGGCCTAAGAAGTCAACGCCAGAAGCATAAAATACGATATAAATACAACAGCTTTTCCATTGTATAAAACGAATAATTGCAAACAGTGTGAAAGTTATGGTCATTTCTACTTCCAGGGCAACCTAGGCTTCACTCTAGGGCGTTGCTCCACCAGATCGAATAGTTAGGGCCTTAGAAGTCAACGCCCGAAGCATAAAATGCAAAATAAATAGAACCGTAGTTCCATTGTTTAAAACGAATAACTGCAACCAGTGTGAAAGTACTGGTCATTTCTACGTTCCGGAAACCTAGGCTTCACCCTAGGGCGTTGTTCCACCAGATGGAATAGTTAGGGCCTAAGAAGTCAACGCCGGAAGCATAAAATACGATATAAATACAACAGCTTTTCCATCGTATAAAACGAATAGTTGCAACCAGTGTGAAGGTTATGGTCATTTCTACGTTCCGAGCAACCAAGGCTTCACTCTAAGGTGTTGCTCCACCAGATGGAATTGCTAGGGTCTTAGAAGTCAGCGCCCGAAGCATAAAATGCAAAATAAATAGAACAGTTTTTTCATTGTATAAAACGAATAACTGCATCCAGTGTGAAAGTACTGGTCATTTCTACGTTCCGGGCAGCCTAGGATTCACTCTAGGGCGTTGCTCCACCAGATCGAATAGTTAGGGCCTTAGAAATCAACGCCCGAAGCATAAAACGCAAAATAAATAGAACAGTTTTTCCACTGTATAAAACGAATAACTGCAACCAGTGTGAAAGTACTGGTCATTTCTACGTTCCGGGTAACCTAGGCTTCACTCTAGTGCGCTGCTCCACCAGATCGAATAGCTAGGGACTTAGAATTCAACGCCAGAAGGATCAAATACAATATAAGTACAACAGTTTTTCCATCGTATAAAACGAATAATTGCAAACAGTGTGAAAGTTATGGTCGTTTCTACTTCCAGGGCAACCTAGGCTTCACTCTAGGGCGTTGCTCCACCTGATCGAATAGTTAGGGCCTTAGAAGTCAACGCCCGAAGCATAAAATGCAAAATAAATAGAACAGTAGTTCCATTGTATAAAACGAATAACTGCAACCAGTGTGAAAGTACTGGTCATTTCTACGTTCCGGAAACCTAGGCTTCACCCTAGGGCGTTGTTCCACCAGATGGAATAGTTAGGGCCTAAGAAGTCAACGCCGGAAGCATAAAATACGATATAAATACAACAGCTTTTCCATCGTATAAAACGAATAGTTGCAACCAGTGTGAAGGTTATGGTCATTTCTACGTTCCGAGCAACCTAGGCTTCACTCTAAGGTGTCGCTCTACCAGATGGAATTGCTAGGGACTTAGAATTCAATGCCAGAAGCATAAAATGCAATATAAATATAACAGCTTTTCCATCGTATAAAACGAATAATAGCAACAAGTGTGAAAGTTATGGTCATTTCTACTTCCCGGGCAACCTAGGCTTCACTCTAGGGCGTTGCTCCACCAGATCGAATAGTTAGGGCCTTAGAAGTCAGCGCCCGAAGCATAAAATGCAAAATAAATAGAACAGTTTTTTCATTGTATAAAACGAATAACTGCATCCAGTGTGAAAGTACTGGTCATTTCTGCGTTCCGGGCAACCTAGGCTTCACTCTAGGGCGTTGCTCCACAAGATCGAATAGTTAGGGCCTTAGAAATCAACGCCCGAAGCATAAAACGCAAAATAAATAGAACAGTTTTTCCACTGTATAAAACGAATAACTGCAACCAGTGTGAAAGTACTGGTCATTTCTACGTTCCGGGTAACCTAGGCTTCACTCTAGTGCGTTGCTCCACCAGATCGAATAGCTAGGGACTTAGAATTCAACGCCAGAAGTATAAAATGCAATATAAGTACAACAGCTTTTCCATCGTATAAAATGAATAATTGCAGAAATTGTGAAAGTACTGGTCATTTCTACGTTCCGGCAACCTAGGCTTCACCCTAGGGCGTTGTTCCACCAGATGGAATAGCTAGGGCCTAAGAAGTCAACGCCAGAAGCATAAAATACGATATAAATACAACAGCTTTTCCATTGTATAAAACGAATAATTGCAAACAGTGTGAAAGTTATGGTCATTTCTACTTCCAGGGCAACCTAGGCTTCACTCTAGGGCGTTGCTCCACCAGATCGAATAGTTAGGGCCTTAGAAGTCAACGCCCGAAGCATAAAATGCAAAATAAATAGAACCGTAGTTCCATTGTATAAAACGAATAACTGCAACCAGTGTGAAAGTACTGGTCATTTCTACGTTCCGGAAACCTAGGCTTCACCCTAGGGCGTTGTTCCACCAGATGGAATAGTTAGGGCCTAAGAAGTCAACGCCGGAAGCATAAAATACGATATAAATACAACAGCTTTTCCATCGTATAAAACGAATAGTTGCAACCAGTGTGAAGGTTATGGTCATTTCTACGTTCCGAGCAACCAAGGCTTCACTCTAAGGTGTTGCTCCACCAGATGGAATTGCTAGGGTCTTACAAGTCAGCGCCCGAAGCATAAAATGCAAAATAAATAGAACAGTTTTTTCATTGTATAAAACGAATAACTGCATCCAGTGTGAAAGTACTGGTCATTTCTACGTTCCGGGCAACCTAGGATTCACTCTAGGGCGTTGCTCCACCAGATCGAATAGTTAGGGCCTTAGAAATCAACGCCCGAAGCATAAAACGCAAAATAAATAGAACAGTTTTTCCACTGTATAAAACGAATAACTGCAACCAGTGTGAAAGTACTGGTCATTTCTACGAACCGGGTAACCTAGGCTTCACTCTAGTGCGCTGCTCCACCAGATCGAATAGCTAGGGACTTAGAATTCAACGCCAGAAGGATCAAATACAATATAAGTACAACAGTTTTTCCATCGTATAAAATGAATAATTGCAGACATTGTGAAAGTAATGGTCATTTCTGCGTTCCGGTCAACCTAGGCGTCACTCTAGGGCGTTGCTACACCACATCTAAAAGCTACGGCCTTAGAAGTCAACGCCAGGAGCATAAAATACAATATAAATACAACAGCTTTTCCATCGTATAAAATGAATAATTGTAAACAGTGTGAAAGTAATGGTCATTTCTGCGTTCCGGGTAACCTAGGCGTCACTCTAGGGCGTTGCCCCATCATATCTAATAGCTACGGCCTTAGAAGTCAACGCCAGAAGCACAAAATACAATAAAAATGCAGCAGTTTTTCCATCGTATAGCATGACTAATTGCAACCAGTGCGAAAGTAATGATCATATCGACATTTCGGGCACCCTAGACTTAACTCTGAGGCGCTGCTCCACCAGATCCAACAGTTAGGGCCTTAGAAGTCAACGCCAGAAGCATAAACTACAAAATAAATACAACAGCCTTTCCATTGTATAAAACGAATAATTGCAACCTGTGTGATGGTTATGGACATATCTACGTACCGGGCAACCTAGGCTTCAGTGTAGGGCGTTGCTCCACCAAATCGAATAGCTAGGGCCTTAGAAGTCAACGCCCGAATCATAAGATACAATATAAGTACAACAGTTTTTCCATCGTATAAAATGAATGATTGCGAACATTGTGAAAGTAATGGTCATTTATACGTTCCGGGCAACCTACGCGTCACTCTAGGGCGTTCCTGCTCCACATCTGATAGCTACGCCCTTAGAAGTTAATGCCGGAAGCATAAAATACAATATAAATACAACAGCTTTGCCATGGTATAAAATGAATAATTGCAAACAGTGTGAAGGTAACGGTCGTTTCTACGTTCCGAGCAACCTAGGCTTCACTCTAGGGCGTTGCTCCACCAGATCGAATAGTTAGGGCCTTAGAAGTCACCGCCAGAAGCATAAAATGCAGTAAAGATGCAACAGTTTTTCCATCATACAACAGGAATAACTGCAAACAGTGTGAAAGTACTGGTCATTTCTACGTTCCCCGTAACCTAGGTTTCACTCTAGGGCTATGCTCCACCTAATCGAATAGCTAGGGCCTTAGAAGTCAACGCCCGAAGCATAAAATGCAAAATAAATAGAACAGTTGTTCCATTGTATAAAACGAATAACTGCAACCAGTGTGAAACTACTGGTCATTTCTACGTTCAGGGCAACCTAGGCTTCGCTCTAGGGCGTTGTTCCACCAGATGGAATAGTTAGGGCCTAACAAGTCAACGCCAGAATCATAAAATACGATATAAATACAACAGCTTTTCCATCGTATAAAACGAATAATGGTAACCAGTGTGAAAGTTATAGTCGTTTCTACGTTCCAGTCAACCTAGGTTTCACGCTAGGGCGTTGATCCACCAGATAGAATAGCTAGGGACTTATAATTCAACGCCAGAAGAATAAAATACAATACAAGTACAACAGTTTTTCCATCGTATAAAATGTATATTTGCAAAAATTGTGAAAGTAATGGTCATTTCTACGTTCCGGGTAACCTAGGCGTCACTCTACGGCGTTGCTCCACCATATCTAGTAGCTACGGCCTTAGAAGTCAACGCCAGAAGCACAAAATACAATAAAAATGCAACAGTTTTTCCATCGTATAGCATGACTAATTGCAAACAGTGTGAAGGTAATGGTCGTTTCTACGTTCCGAGCAACCTATGCTTCACTCTAGGGCGTTGCTCCACCAGATCGAATAGTTAGGGCCTTAGAAGTCTACGCCAGAAGCATAAAATACAATAAAGATGCAACAGTTTTTCCATCATACAACAGGAATAACTGCAACAAGTGTGAAAGTACTGGTCATTTCTACGTTCCGGCAACCTAGGCTTCAGCCTAGGGCGTTGTTCCACCAGATGGAATAGTTAGGGCCTAAGAAGTCAATGCCAGAAGCATAAAATACGATATAAATACAACAGCTTTTCCATCGTATATAACGAATAATTGCAACCAGTGTGAAAGTACAGGTCATTTCTACGTTCCGGAAACCTAGGCTTCACCCTAGGGCGTTGTTCCACCAGATGGAATAGTTAGGGCCTAAGAAGTCAACGCCGGAAGCATAAAATACGATATAAATACAACAGCTTTTCCATCGTATAAAACGAATAGTTGCAACCAGTGTGAAGGTTATGGTCATTTCTACGTTCCGAGCAACCTAGGCTTCACTCTAAGGTGTTGCTCTACCAGATGGAATTGCTAGGGACTTAGAATTCAATGACAGAAGCATAAAATGCAATATAAATATAACAGCTTTTCCATCGTATAAAACGAATAATAGCAACAAGTGTGAAAGTTATGGTCATTTCTACTTCCCGGGCAACCTAGGCTTCACTCTAGGGCGTTGCTCCACCAGATCGAATAGTTAGGGCCTTAGAAGCCAGCGCCCGAAGCATAAAATGCAAAATAAATAGAACAGTTTTTTCATTGTATAAAACGAATAACTGCATCCAGTGTGAAAGTACTGGTCATTTCTGCGTTCCGGGCAACCTAGGCTTCACTCTAGGGCGTTGCTCCACAAGATCGAATAGTTAGGGCCTTAGAAGTCAACGCCCGAAGCATAAAATGCAAAATAAATAGAACAGTAGTTCCATTGTATAAAACGAATAACTGCAACCAGTGTGAAAGTACTGGTCATTTCTACGTTCCGGAAACCTAGGCTTCACCCTAGGGCGTTGTTCCACCAGATGGAATAGTTAGGGCCTAAGAAGTCAACGCCGGAAGCATAAAATACGATATAAATACAACAGCTTTTCCATCGTATAAAACGAATAATTGCAAACAGTGTGAAAGTTATGGTCATTTCTACTTCCAGGGCAACCTAGGCTTCAGTCTAGGTCGTTGCTCCACCAGATCGAATAGTTAGGGCCTTAGAAGTCAACGCCCGAAGCATAAAATGCAAAATAAATAGAACAGTAGTTCCATTGTATAAAACGAATAACTGCAACCAGTGTGAAAGTACTGGTCATTTCTACGTTCCGGAAACCTAGGCTTCACCCTAGGGCGTTGTTCCACCAGATGGAATAGTTAGGGCCTAAGAAGTCAACGCCGGAAGCATAAAATACGATATAAATACAACAGCTTTTCCATCGTATAAAACGAATAGTTGCAACCAGTGTGAAGGTTATGGTCATTTCTACGTTCCGAGCAACCTAGGCTTCACTCTAAGGTGTTGCTCCACCAGATGGAATTGCTAGGGTCTTAGAAGTCAGCGCCCGAAGCATAAAATGCAAAATAAATAGAACAGTTTTTTCATTGTATAAAACGAATAACTGCATCCAGTGTGAAAGTACTGGTCATTTCTACGTTCCGGGCAACCTAGGATTCACTCTAGGGCGTTGCTCCACCAGATCGAATAGTTAGGGCCTTAGAAATCAACGCCCGAAGCATAAAACGCAAAATAAATAGAACAGTTTTTCCACTGTATAAAACGAATAACTGCAACCAGTGTGAAAGTACTGGTCATTTCTACGTTCCGGGTAACCTAGGCTTCACTCTAGTGCGCTGCTCCACCAGATCGAATAGCTAGGGACTTAGAATTCAACGCCAGAAGGATCAAATACAATATAAGTACAACAGTTTTTCCATCGTATAAAATGAATAATTGCAGACGTTGTGAAAGTAATGGTCATTTCTGCGTTCCGGTCAACCTAGGCGTCACTCTAGGGCGTTGCTACACCACATCTAAAAGCTACGGCCTTAGAAGTCAACGCCAGGAGCATAAAATACAATATAAATACAACAGCTTTTCCATCGTATAAAATGAATAATTGAAAACAGTGTGAAAGTAATGGTCATTTCTGCGTTCCGGGTAACCTAGGCGTCACTCTAGGGCGTTGCCCCATCATATCTAATAGCTACGGCCTTAGAAGTCAACGCCAGAAGCACAAAATACAATAAAAATGCAGCAGTTTTTCCATCGTATAGCATGACTAATTGCAACCAGTGCGAAAGTAATGATCATATCGACATTTCGGGCACCCTAGACTTAACTCTGAGGCGCTGCTCCACCAGATCCAACAGTTAGGGCCTTAGAAGTCAACGCCAGAAGCATAAACTACAAAATAAATACAACAGCCTTTCCATCGTATAAAACGAATAATTGCAACCTGTGTGATGGTTATGGACATATCTACGTACCGGGCAACCTAGGCTTCAGTGTAGGGCGTTGCTCCACCAAATCGAATGGTTAGGGCCTTAGAAGTCAACGCCCGAAGCATTAAATACAATATAAGTACAACAGTTTTTCCATCGTATAAAAGGAATGATTGCGAACATTGTGAAAGTAATGGTCATTTCTACGTTCCGGGCAACCTACGCGTCATACTAGGGCGTTGCTGCTCCACATCTGATAGCTACGGCCTTAGAAGTTGACGCCGGAAGCATAAAATACAATATAAATACAACAGCTTTGCCATGGTATAAAATGAATAATTGCAAACAGTGTGAAGGTAATGGTCGTTTCTACGTTCCGAGCAACCTAGGCTTCACTCTAGGGCGTTGCTCCACCAGATCGAATAGTTAGGGCCTTAGAAGTCAACGCCAGTAGCATAAATTACAATATAAGTACAACAGCTTTTCCATCGTATATAATGTATATTTGCAAACAGTGTGGAAGTAATGGTCACTTCTACGTGCCGGGCAACCTAGGCTTCACTCTAGGGTGTTGCTCCACCAGATGGAATTGCTAGGGACTTAGAATTCAATGCCAGAAGCATAAAGTGCAATATAAATATAACAGCTTTTCCATCGTATAAAACGAATAATAGCAACCAGTGTGAAAGTTATGGTCACTTCTACTTCCCGGGCAACCTAGGCTTCACTCTAGGGCTGTGCTCCACCAGATCAAATAGTTAGGGCCTAAGAAGTCAACGCCCGAAGCATAAAATGCAAAATAAATAGAACAGTAGTTCCATTGTATAAAACGAATAACTGCAACCAGTGTGAAAGTACTGGTAATTTCTACGTTCCGGCAACCTAGGCTTCACCCTAGGGCGTTGTTCCACCAGATCGAACAGTTAGGCCCTAAGAAGTCAACGCCAGAAGTATAAAATACAATGTAAATATAACAGTTTTTCCATCGTATAAATCGAATGATAGCAACCATTGTGAAAGTTATGGTCATTTCTACGTTCCGGGCAACCTAGGCTTCGCTCTACGGCGTTGTTCCACCAGGTCGAACAGTTAGGGCCTAAGAAGTCAACACCAGAAGAATAAAATACAAAATAAATACAACAGCCTTTACACCGTATAAAACCAATAATTGCAACCTGTGTGAAGGTTATGGTCATATCTACGTTAGGGGCAACCTAGGCTTCACTGTCGGGCGTTGCTCCACCAGATCGAAATGTTAGGGCCTAAGAAGTCAACGCCCGTAGCATAAAATACGATATAAATACAACAGCATTTCCATCGTATTAAATGAATAATTGCAAACAGTGTGAAAATAGTGGACATTTATACGTTCCGGGCAACCTAGGCTTCACTGTATGGCGTTCTTCCACCACATCGAATAGCTACGGCCTCAGAAGTCCACGTCTGAAGCATAAAATACAATAAAAATACAACAGTCTTTTCATCGCATAACAGGAATAATTGCAACAAGCGTGAAAGTAATGATCATTTCGGCGTTTCCGGCATCCTAGACTTAACTCTGATGCATTGCTCCACCAGATCGAATAATTAGGGCCTGAGAAGTCAACGCCAGAGGCATAAAATACAATATAAATACAGCAGTTTTTCCATCGTATAAAACGAATAATTGCAACCAGTATGAAACTTATGGTCATTTCTACTTTCCGAGCAACCTAGGCTTCACCCTAGGGCTTTGCTCCAACAGATTGAATAGTTAGGGCCTTAGAAGTCAACGCCCGAAGCATAAAATACAAAATAAATAGAACGGTTTTTCCATTGTATAAAACGAATAATTGGTACGAGTGTAAAAGCTATGGTCATTTCTACGTTCCGGGCAACCTAGGCTTCACCCTAGGGCGTTGTTCCACCAGATCGAATAGTTAAGGCCTAAGAAGTCAACGCCAGAAGCATAAAATACAAAATAAATAGAACGGTTTTTCCATTGTATAAAACGAATAATTGCTACCAATGTAAAAGCTATGGTCATTTCTACGTTCCGGGCAACCTAGGCTTCACCCTAGGGTGTTGTTCCACCAGATCGAATAGTTAGGGCCTAAGAAGTGAACGCCAGAAGCATAAAATACAATATAAATACAACAGTTTTTCCATCGTATAAACCGAATAATTGCAACCAGTATGACACTTATAGTCATTTCAACGTTCCACGCAATCTGGGCTTTACCCTAGGGCGTTGTTCCACCAGATGGAATAGTTAGGGCCTAAGAAGTCAGCGCCTGAAGTATAAAATACAATAAAAATACAACAGTCTTTCCATTCTATAACAGGAATAATTGCAACCGGTGTGAAAGTGATGGTCATTTCTACGTTCGAGGCAACCTAGGCTTCACTCTAGGGCGTTGTTCCACAAGATCGAATAGTTAGGGCCTAAGAAGTCAACGCCAGGAGCATAAAATACGATAAGGATGCAACAGTTTTCCCATCGTATGAAACGAATAATTGCAACCAGTGTGAAAGTGATGGTCATTTCTACGTTCCGGGCAACCTAGGCTTCACTCTAGGGCGTTGCTCCACCAGATCGAATAGTTAGGGCCTTAGAAGTCAACGCCCGAAGCTTAAAATACAAAATAAATAAAACAGTTTTTCCATCGTATAAAATGAATAATTGCTACCAGTGTGAAAGTACAGGTCATTTCTACGTTCCGGAAACCTAGGCTTCACCCTAGGGCGTTGTTCCACCAGATGGAATAGTTAGGGCCTAAGAAGTCAACGCCGGAAGCATAAAATACGATATAAATACAACAGCTTTTCCATCGTATAAAACGAATAGTTGCAACCAGTGTGAAGGTTATGGTCATTTCTACGTTCCGAGCAACCTAGGCTTCACTCTAAGGTGTTGCTCCACCAGATGGAATTGCTAGGGACTTAGAAGTCAGCGCCCGAAGCATAAAATGCAAAATAAATAGAACAGTTTTTTCATTGTATAAAACGAATAACTGCATCCAGTGTGAAAGTACTGGTCATTTCTGCGTTCCGGGCAACCTAGGCTTCACTCTAGGGCGTTGCTCCACCAGATCGAATAGTTCGGGCCTTAGAAATCAACGCCCGTAGCATAAAACGCAAAATAAATAGAACAGTTTTTCCACTGTATAAAACGAATAACTGCAACCAGTTTGAAAGTACTGGTCATTTCTACGTTCCGGGTAACCTAGGCTTCAATCTAGTGCGTTGCTCCACCAGATCGAATAGCTAGGGACTTAGAATTCAACGCCAGAAGGATCAAATACAATATAAGTACAACAGTTTTTCCATCGCATAAAATGAATAATTGCAGACATTGTGAAAGTAATGGTCATTTCTACGTTCCGGTCAACCTAGGCCTCACTCTAGGGCGTTGCTACACCACATCTAAAATCTACGGCCTTAGAAGTCAACGCCAGGAGCATAAAATACAATATAAATACAACAGCTTTTCCATCGTATAAAATGAATAATTGCAAACAGTGTGAAAGTAATGGTCATTTCTACGTTCCGGGTAACCTAGACGTCACTCTAGGGCGTTGCCCCATCATATCTAATAGCTACGGCCTTAGAAGTCAACGCCAGAAGCACAAAATACAATAAAAATGCAGCAGTTTTTCCATCGTATAGCATGACTAATTGCAACCAGTGCGAAAGTAATGATCATATCGACATTTCGGGCACCCTAGACTTAACTCTGAGGCGCTGCTCCACCAGATCCAACAGTTAGGGCCTTAGAAGTCAACGCCAGAAGCATAAACTACAAAATAAATACAACAGCCTTTCCATCGTATAAAACGAATAATTGCAACCTGTGTGATGGTTATGGACATATCTACGTACCGGGCAACCTAGGCTTCAGTGTAGGGCGTTGCTCCACCAAATCGAATAGTTAGGGCCTTAGAAGTCAACGCCCGAATCATGAGATACAATATAAGTACAACAGTTTTTCCATCGTATAAAATGAATGATTGCGAACATTGTGAAAGTAATGGTCATTTCTACGTTCCGGGCAACCTACGCGTCACTCTAGGATGTTGCTGCTCCACATCCGATAGCTACGCCCTTAGAAGTTAACGCCGGAAGCATAAAATACAATATAAATACAACAGCTTTTCCATCGTAGAAAACGAATAATGGCAACCAGTGTGAAAGTTATGGTCATTTCCACGTTCCGAGCAACCTAGGCTTCACTCTAGGGCCCTGTTCCACCAGATCGAATAGTTAGGGCCTTAGATGTCAACGCAACATGCATAAAATACAATAAAGGTGCAACAGTTTTTCCATCGTATAACAGGAATAACTGCAACCAGTGTGAAAGCACTGGTCATTTCTACGTTCCGGATAACCTAGGTTTCACTCTAGGGCGTTGATCCACCAGATAGAATAGCTAGGGACTTATAATTCAACGCCAGAAGAATAAAATACAATGCAAGTACAACAGTTTTTCCATCGTATAAAATGTATATTTGCAAAAATTGTGAAAGTAATGGTCATTTCTACGTTCCGGGAAACCTATGCGACACTCAAGGGCGTTGCTCCACCACATCTAATAGCTACGGCCTTAAAAGTCAACGGCAGAAGCATAAAATACGATATAAATCCAACAGCTTTTCCATCGTATAAAACGAATAATGGTAACCAGTGTGAAAGTTATAGTCGTTTCTACGTTCCAGTCAACCTAGGTTTCACTCTAGGGCGTTGATCCACCAGATAGAATAGCTAGGGACTTATAACTCAACGCCAGAAGAATAAAATACAATACAAGTACAACAGTTTTTCCATCGTATAAAATGTATATTTGAAAAAATTGTGAAAGTACTGGTCATTTCTACGTTCCGGGTAACCTAGGTTTCACTCTAGGGCGATGCTCCACCTAATCGAATAGCTAGGGCCTTAGAAGTCAACGCCCGAAGCATAAAATGCAAAATAAATAGAACAGTTGTTCCATTCTATAAAACGAATAACTGCAACCAGTGTGAAAGTACTGGTCATTTCTACGTTCAGGGCAACCTAGGCTTCACTCTAGGGCGTTGTTCCACCAGATGGAATAGTTAGGGCCTAAGAAGTCAACGCCAGAATCATAAAATACGATATAAATACAACAGCTTTTCCATCGTATAAAACGAATAATGGTAACCAGTGTGAAAGTTATGGTCACTTCTACGTTCCGGTCAACCTAGGCTACACTCTAGGACGTTGCTCCACCAGATCGAATAGTTAGGGCCTATGAAGTCAACGCCAGAAGCATAAAATACAATAAAGGTGCAACAGTTTTTCCATCGTGTAACAGGAATAATTGCAACCAGTGTGATTATTATGGTCATTTCTACTTCCCGGGCAACCTAGGCTTCACTCTAGGGCGTTGCTCCACCAGATCGAATAGTTAGGGCCTTAGAAGTCAACGCCCGAAGCATAAAATGCAAAATAGATAGAACAGTTTTTCCACTGTATAAAACGAATAACTGCAACCAGTGTGAAAGTACTGGTCATTTCTACGTTCCGGGTAACCTAAGCTTCGCTCTAGTGCGTTGCTCCACCAGATGGAATAGCTAGGGACTTAGAATTCAATGCCAGAAGGATAAAATACAATATAAGAACAACAGTTTTTCCATCGTATAAAATGAATAATTGCAGACATTGTGAAAGTAATGGTCATTTCTACGTACCGGGTAACCTAGGCGTCACTCTAGGGCGTTGCTCCACCGTATCTAGTAGCTACGGCCTTATTAGTCAACGCCAGAAGCACAAAATACAATAAAAGTGCAGCAGTTTTTCCATCGTATAGCATGACTAATTGCAACCAGTGCGAAAGTAATGATCATATCGACATTTCGGGCATCCTAGACTTAACTCTGAGGCGTTGCTTCACCAGATCGAAGAGTTAGGGCCTTAGAAGTCAACGCCAGAAGCTTAAACTACAAAATAAATACAACAGTCTTTCCATCGTATAAAACGAATAATTGCAACCTGTGTGATGGTTATGGACATATCTACGTTCCGGGCAACCTAGGCTTCACTGTAGGGCGTTGCTCCACCAAATCGAATGGTTAGGGCCTTAGAAGTGAACGCCCGAAGCATAAAATACAATATAAGTACAACAGTTTTTCCATCGTATAAAATGAATGATTGCGAACATTGTGAAAGTAATGGTCATTTCTACGTTTCAGGCAACCTACGCGTCATACTAGGGCGTTGCTGCTCCACATCTGATAGCTACGGCCTAAGAAGTTGACGCCGGAAGCATAAAATACAATATAAATTCAACAGCTTTGCCATCGTATAAAATGAATAATTGCAAACAGTGTGAAGGTAATGGTCGTTTCTACGTTCCGAGCAACCTAGGCTTCACTCTAGGGCGTTGCTCCACCAGATCAATTAGTTAGGGCCTAAGAAGTCAACGCCAGTAGCATAAATTACAATATAAGTACAACAGCTTTTCCATCGTATATAATGTATATTTGCAAACAGTGTGGAAGTAATGGTCACTTCTACGTGCCGGGCAACCTAGGCTTCACTCTAGGGTGTTGCTCCACCAGATGGAATTGCTAGGGACTTAGAATTCAATGCCAGAAGCATAAAGTGCAATATAAATATAACAGCTTTTCCATCGTATAAAACGAATAATAGCAACCAGTGTGAAAGTTATGGTCACTTCTACTTCCGGGGCAACCTAGGCTTCACTCTAGGGCGTTGCTCCACCAGATCGAATAGTTAGGGCCTTAGAAGTCAACGCCCGAAGCATAAAATGCAAAATAAATAGAACAGTTTTTCCATTGTATAAAACGAATAATTGCTACCAGTGTAAAAGTTATGGTCATTTCTACGTTCCGGGCAACCTAGGTTTCACTCCAGGGCGTTGATCCACTAGATCGAATAGTTTGGTCATAAGAAGTCAATGCCAGAAGCATAAAATACGATATAAATACAACAGCTTTTCCATCGTATAAAACGAATAATTGCAACCAGTGTGAAAGTAATGGTCATTTCTACGTTCCGAGCAAGCTAGGCGTCACTCTATGGCGTTGCTCCACCAGATCGAATAGCTAGGGACTTAGAATTCATCGCTAAAAGCATAAAATACAATTAAAATACAACAGTTTTTCCATTGTATAACAGGAATAATTGCAACCAGTGTGAAAGGAATGGTCATTTCTACGTTCCGGGCAACGTAGGTTTCACTCTAGCGTGTTGATGCACCAGAGGGAATAGTTAGGGCCTAAGAAGTCAACGCCAGAAGCATAAAATACAATATAAATGCAACAGCTTTTCAATCGTATAAAACGAATAATTGCAACCAGTTTGAATGTGATGGTCATTTCTACGTTCCGGGCAACCTAGGCTACACTCTAGGGCGTTGCTCCACTAGATCGAATTGCTGGGGCCTTAGAAGTCAACGCCAGAGGCATAAAATACAATATAAATACAACAGCTTTTCCATCGTATAAAACGAATAATTGCAACCTGTGTGAAAGTTATGGTCATTTCTACATTTCGAGCAACCTAGGCTTCACTCTACGGCGTTGTTCCACCAGATCGAATAGTTAGGGCCTAAGAAGTCAACACCAGAAAAATAAAATACAAAATAAATGCAACAGCCTTTACACCGTATAAAACGAATAATTGCAACCTGTGTGAAGGTTATGGTCATATCTACGTTCCGGGCTACCTAGGCTTCACTGTAGGGTGTTGCTCCACCAGATCGAAGTGTTAGGGCCTAAGAAGTCAACGCCCGAAGCATAAAATACGATATAAATACAACAGCTTTCCCATCGTATTAAATGAATGATTGCAAACTGTGTGAAAGTAGTGGTCATTTCTGCGTTCCGAGCAACCTAGGCTTCACTCTAGGGCGGTGCTCCACCATATCGAATAGCTACGGCCTTAGAAGCCTACGCCTGAAGCATAAAATACAATACAAATACAACAGTCTTTTCATCGTATAACCGGAATAATTGCAACATGCGTGAAAGTAATGATCATTTCGGCGTTTCGGGCATCCTAGACTTAACTCCGAGGCACTGCTCCACCAGATTGAATAGTTAGGGCCTAAGGAGTCAACGCCAGAAGCATAAAATACAATATAAATGCAACAGCTTTGCCACCGTATAAAATGAATAATTGCAACCAGTGTGAAAGTTATGGTCATTTCTATATTCCGAGCAACCTAGGCTTCACTCTAGGGCGGTGCTCCGCCATATCGAATAGCTACGGCCTTAGAAGCCTACGCCTGAAGCATTAAATACAATCAAAATACAACGGTCTTTTCATCGTATAACAGGAATAATTGCAACAAGCGTGAAAATAATGATCATTTCGGCGTTTCGGGCATCCTAGACTTAACTCTGAGGCATTGCTCCACCAGATCGAATAGTTAGGGCCTAAGAAGTCAACGCCAGAAGCATAAAATACAATATAAATACAACAGTTTTTCTATTGTATAAAACGAATAATTGCTACCAGTGTAAAAGTTATGGTCAATTCCACGTTCCGGGCAACCTAGGCATCACCCTAGGGCGTTGTTCCGGCAGATCGAATAGTTAGGGCCTAAGAAGTGAACGCCAGAAGCATAAAATACAGTATAAATACAACAGTTTTTCCATCGTATAAAACGAATAATTGCAACCAGTGAGAAAGTTATGGACATTTCTACATTCCGAACAACGAAGGCTTCACTCTAGGGCGTTGCTCCAACAGATTGAATACTTAGGGCCTTAGAAGTCAACGCCCGAAGCATAAAATGCAATAAAAATACAACAGTTTACCCATCGTATAACAGGATTAATTGCAACCAGTTTGAAAGTGATGGTCATTTCTACGCTCCGGGCAACCTAGGCTTCTCTCTAGGGCGTTGCTCCACTAGATCGAATAGCTAGGGCCATAGAAGTCAACGCCAGAAGCATAAAATACGAAATAAATACAACAGTTTTTCCATCGTATAAAACGAATAATTGCAAACAGTGTGAAAGCTATGGTCATTTCCACATTCCGAGCAACCTAGGCTTCACTCTAGGGCGTTGCTCCAACAGATTGAATAGTCAGGGCCTTATAAGTCAACGCCCGAAGCATAAAATGCAATAAAAATACAACAGTTCTTCCATCGTATAACAGGATTAATTGCAACCAGTTTGAAAGTGATGGTCATTTCTACGTTCCTGGCAACCTAGGCTTCACTCTATGGCGTTCCTCCACTAGATCGAATTGCTAGGGCCTTAGAAGTCAACGCCAGAGGCATAAAATACAATATAAATACAACAGTTTTTCCAACGCAGAAAACGAATAATTGCTACCAGTGTAATAGTTATGGTCATTTCTGCGTTCCGGGCAACCTAGGCTTCACTCTAGGGCGTTGCTCCACCAGATCGAATAGTTAGGTCCTTAGAACTCAACGCCACAAGCATAAAATACGATATAACTACAACAGCTTTTGCATCGTATAAAAGGAATAATTGCAAACAGTGTGAAAGTAATTGTCATTTCTACGTTCCGGGCAACCTAGGCTTCACTCTATGGCGTTGCTTCACCAGATCAAACAGTTAGGGCCTAAGAAGTGAACGCCAGAAGCATTAAATACAATATAAATACAACAGTTTTTTCATCGTATAAAACGAATAATTGCTACCAGTGTAAAAGTTATGGTCATTTCTACGTTCCGGGCTACCTAGACTTCACCCTAGGGCGTTGTTCCACCAGATCGAATAGTCAGGGCCTAAGAAGTGAACGCCAGAAGCATAAAATGCAATATAAATACAACAGCCTTTCCATCCTATAACAGGAATAATTGCAACCCGTGTGAAAGTGATGGTCATTTGTACGTTCCAGGGAACCTAGGCTTCACTCTAGGGCGTTGCTCCACCAGATCGAATTGTTAGGGCCAAAGAAGTCAACGCCCGAAGCATAAAATACAAAATAAATAGAACAGTTTTTCAATTGTATAAAAAAAATGATTGCTACCAGTGTAAAAGTTATGGTCATTTCTACGTTCCGGGCTACCTAGGCTTCGCCCTAGGGCATTGTTCCATCAGATCGAATAGTTAGGCCCTAAGCAGTGAACGCAAGAAGCATAAGATACAATATAAATGCAACAGTTTTTCCGTCGTAGAAAACGAATAATTGCAACCAGTGTGAAAGTTATGGTCATTTCTATATTCCGAGCAACCTAGGCTTCACTCTAGGGAGGTGCTCCACCATATCGAATAGCTACGGCCTTAGAAGCCTACGCCTGAAGCACAAAATACAATAAAAATGCAACGGTCTTTTCATCGTATAACAGGAATAATTGCAACAAGCGTGAAAGTAATGATCATTTCGGCGTTTCGGCCATCCTAGACTTAATTCTGAGGCATTGCTCCAACAGATCGAATAGTTAGGGCCTAATAAGTCAACGCCAGGAGCATAAAATACAATATAAATACAACAGTTTTTCCATCGCAGAAAACGAATAATTGCAACCAGTGTGAAAGTTATGGTCATTTCTATATTCCGAGCAACCTAGGCTTCACTCTAGGGCGTTGCTCCACCAGATCGAATAGTTAGGTCCTTAGAAGTCAACGCCACAAGCATAAAATACGATATAAATACAACAGCTTTTGCATCGTATAAAAGGAATAATTGCAAACAGTGTGAAAGTAATTGTCATTTCTACGTTCCGGGCAACCTAGGCTTCACTCTATGGCGTTGCTTCACCAGATCAAACAGTTAGGGCCTAAGAAGTGAACGCCAGAAGCATTAAATACAATATAAATACAACAGTTTTTCCATCGTATAAAACGAATAATTGCTACCAGTGTAAAAGTTATGGTCATTTCTGCGTTGCGGGCAGCCTAGGCTTCACCCTAGGGCGTTGTTCCACCAGATCGAATAGTTAGGGCCTAAGAAGTGGACGCCAGAAGCATAAAATACAATATAAATACAACAGTTTTTCCATCGTGTAAAACGAATAATTGCAACGAGTGTGAAAGCTATGGTCATTTCTACATTCCGAGCAACCTAGGCTTCACTCTAGGGCGTTGCTCCAAAAGATTGAATAGTCAGGGCCTTATAAGTCAACGCCCGAAGCATAAAATGCAATAAAAATACAACAGTTTTTCCATCGTATAACAGGATTAATTGCAACCAGTTTGAAAGTGATGGTCATTTCTACGTTCCGGGCAACCTAGGCTACACTCTAGGGCGTTGCTCCACCAGATCGAATAGTTAGGTCCTTAGAAGTCAACGCCAGAAGCATAAAATACGATATATATACAACAGCTTTTCCATGGTATGAAGGGAATAATTGCAAACAGTGTGAAAGTAATGGTCATTTCTACGTTCCGGGCAACCTAGGCTTCACTCTACGGCGTTGTTCCACCAGATCGAATAGTTAGGGCCTAAGAAGTCAACACCAGAAGAATTAAATACAAAACAAATGCAACAGCCTTTACACCGTATAAAACGAATAATTGCAACCTGTGTGAAGGTTATGGTCATATCTACGTTCCGGGCAACCCAGGCTTCACTGTAGGGTGTTGCTCCACCAGATCGAAGTGTTAGGGCCTAAGAAGTCAACGCCCGAAGCATAAAATACGATATAAATACAACAGCTTTCCCATCGTATTAAATGAATAATTGCAAACTGTGTGAAAGTAGTGGTCATTTCTGCGTTCCGAGCAACCTAGGCTTCACTCTAGGGCGGTGCTCCACCATATCGAATAGCTACGGCCTTAGAAGCCTACGCCTGAAGCATAAAATACAATATAAATACAACAGTCTTTCCATCGTATAAAACGAATAATTGCAACCAGTGTGAAAGCTATGGTCATTTCTACATTCCGAGCAACCTAGGCTTCACTCTAGGGCGTTGCTCCAACAGATTGAATAGTCAGGGCCTTATAAGTCAACGCCCGAAGCATAAAATGCAATAAAAATACAACAGTTTTTCCATCGTATAACAGGATTAATTGCAACCAGTTTGAAAGTGATGGTCATTTCTACGTTCCGGGCAACCTAGGCTACACTCTAGGGCGTTGCTCAACTAGATCGAATTGCTGGGGCCTTAGAAGTCAACGCCAGAGGCATAAAATACAATATAAATACAACAGCTTTTCCATCGTAAAGAACGAATAATTGCAACCAGTGTGAAAGTTATGGTTATTTCTACATTCCGAGCAACCTAGGCTTCACTCTAGGGCGTTGCTCCACCAGATCGAATAGTTAGCTCCTTAGAAGTCAACGCCAGAAGCATAAAATACGATATAAATACAACAGCTTTTCCATGGTATGAAGGGAATAATTGCAAACAGTGTGAAAGTAATGGTCATTTCTACGTTCCGGGCAACCTAGGCTTCACTCTACGGCGTTGTTCCACCAGATCGAATAGTTAGGGCCTAAGAAGTCAACACCAGAAGAATAAAATACAAAATAAATGCAACAGCCTTTACACCGTATAAAACGAATAATTGCAACCTGTGTGAAGGTTATGGTCATATCTACGTTCCGGGCAACCTAGGCTTCACTGTAGGGTGTTGCTCCACCAGATCGAAGTGTTAGGGCCTAAGAAGTCAACGCCCGAAGCATAAAATACGATATAAATACAACAGCTTTCCCATCGTATTAAATGAATGATTGCAAACTGTGTGAAAGTAGTGGTCATTTCTGCGTTCCGAGCAACCTAGGCTTCACTCTAGGGCGGTGCTCCACCATATCGAATAGCTACGGCCTTAGAAGCCTACGCCTGAAGCATAAAATACAATACAAATACAACAGTCTTTTCATCGTATAACCGGAATAATTGCAACATGCGTGAAAGTAATGATCATTTCGGCGTTTCGGGCATCCTAGACTTAACTCCGAGGCACTGCTCCACCAGATTGAATAGTTAGGGCCTAAGGAGTCAACGCCAGAAGCATAAAATACAATATAAATACAACAGTTTTTCTATTGTATAAAACGAATAATTGCAACCAGTGTAAAAGTTATGGTCATTTCCACGTTCCCGGCAACCTAGGCTTCACCCTAGGGCGTTGTTCCAGCAGATCGAATAGTTAGGGCCTAAGAAGTGACGGCCAGAAGCATAAAATACAGTATAAATACAACAGTTTTTCCATCGCAGAAAACGAATAATTGCAACCAGTGTGAAAGTTATGGTCATTTCTATATTCCGAGCTACCTAGGCCTCACTCTAGGGCGTTGCTCCACCAGATCGAATAGTTAGGTCCTTAGAAGTCAACGCCAGAAGCATAAAATACGATATAAATACAACAGCTTTTCCATGGTATGAAAGGAATAATTGCAAACAGTGTGAATGTAATGGTCATTTCTACGTTCCGGGCAACCTAGACTTCACTCTACGGCGTCGTTCCACCAGACCGAATAGTTAGGGCCTAAGAAGTCAACACCAGAAGAATAAAATACAAAATAGATACAACAGCCTTTACACCGTATAAAACGAATAATTGCAACCCGTGTGAAGGTTATGGTCATATCTACGTTCCGGGCAACCTAGGCTTCACTGTAGGGCGTTGCTCCACCAGATCGAAGTGTTAGGGCCTAAGAAGTCAACGCCCGAAACATAAAATACGATATAAATACAACAGCTTTTCCATCGTATTAAATGAATAATTGCAAACTGTGTGAAAGTAGTGGTCATTTCTGCGTTCCGAGCAAGCTAGGCTTCACTCTATGGCGTTCTTCCACCACATCGAATAGCTACTGCCTCAGAAGTCAACGCCTGAAGCATAAAATACAATAAAAATACAACAGTCTTTCCATGCTATAACAGGAATAATTGCAACACGTGTGAAAGTGATGGTCATTTGTACGTTCCAGGCAACCTAGGCTTCACTCTATGGCGTTCTTCCACCACATCGAATAGCTACTGCCTCAGAAGTCAACGCCTGAAGCATAAAATACAATAAAAATACAACAGTCTTTCCATCCTATAACAGGAATAATTGCAACACGTGTGAAAGTTATGGTCATTTCTACGTTCCGGGCAACCTCGGCTTCACTCTAGGGCGTTGCTCCACCAGATCAAACAGTTAGTTCCTTAGAAGTCAACGCCCGAAGCATAAAATACAAAATAAATAGAAGAGTTTCTCCATCGTATGAAACGAATAATAGCAACCAGTGTGAAAGTTATGATCATTTCTACGTTCCGGCAACCTAGGCTGCACCCCAGGGCGTTGTTCCACCAGATCGAATAGTTAGGGGCTAAGAAGTGAACGCCAGCAGCATAAAATACAATATAAATACAATAGTTCTTCCATCATATAAAACGAATAATTGCAACCAGTATGAAGGTTATGGTCGTTTCTACGTTCCGGGCAACCTAGGCTTCACTCTATGGCGTTCTTCCACCACATCGAATAGCTACGGCCTTAGAAGCCTACGCCTGAAGCATAAAATACAATAAAAATACAACAGCCTTTTCATCGTATAACAGGAATAATTGCAACAAGCGTGAAAGTAATGACCATTTCGGCGTTTCGGGCATCCTAGACTTAACTCTGAGGCATTGTTCCACCTGATCGTATAGTTAGGGCCGTAGAAGTCAACGCCCGAACCATAAAATGCAAAAAAAATACAACAGTGTTACCATCATATAACAGGAATAATTGCAACCAGTTTGAAAGTGATGGCCAATTCTACGTTCCGGGCAACTTAGGCTTCACTGTATTGCGTTGCTCAACCAGATCGAAAAGTTAGTGCCTTAGAAGTCAACGCCAGAAGCATAAAATACAATATAAATACAACAGTTTTTCCATCGTATAAAACGAATAATTGCAACCAGTATGAAAGTTATGGTCATTTTCTACTTTCCGGGCAACCTAGGCTTCACCCTAGGGCGTTGCTCCAACAGATGGAATAGTTAGGGCCTTAGAAGTCAACGGCCGAAGCATAAAATACGATATAAATACCACAGCTTTTCAGACGTATAAAACGAATAATTGCAACCAGTGTGAAAGTTATGGTGATTTCTACGTTCCGGGCATCCTAGGCTTCACTCTAGTGCGTTGCTCCACCAGATCGAATAGTTAGGGACTTAGAAGTTAATGCCGGAAGCATAAAATACAATATAAATACAACAGCTTTGCCATCGTATAAAATGAATAATTGCAAACAGTGTGAAGGTAATGGTCATTTCTACGTTCCGAGCATCCTAGGCTTTACTCTAGGGCGTTGCTCCACCAGATCGAATAGTTAGGGCCTTAGAAGTCAACGCCCGAAGCATAAAATGCAAAATAAAGAGAACAGTTTCTCCATTGTATAAAACGAATAATTGCAAACAGTGTGAAAGTAATGGTCATTTCTACGTTCCGGGCAATCTAGGCTTCACTGTATGGCGTTCTTCCACCACATCGAATAGCTACGGCCTCAGAAGTCAACGCCTGCAGTATAAAATACAATAAAAATGCATCAGTCTTTCCATCCTATAACGGGAATTATTGCAACAAGCGTGAAAGTAATGATCATTTCGGCGTTTCGGGCATCCTAGACTTAACTCTGAGGCATCGCTCCACCTGATCGAATAGTTAGGGCCTAAGAAGTCAACGCCAGAAGCATAAAATACAATATAAATACAACAGCTTTGCCATCGTATAAAATGGATAATTGCAAACAGTGCGAAAGAAATGGACATTTCTACGTTCCGGGCAACCTAGGGTTCACTGTATGGCGTTCTTCCACCAGATCGAATAGTTACGGCCTAAGAAGTCTACGCCAGTAGCATAAAATACAATATAAATACAACAGTTTTTCCACCACATAAAACGAATAATTGCAACCAGTATGAAAGTTATGGTCATTTCTACGTTCCGGGCAACCTAGGCTTCACCATAGGCCGTTCCTACTCCAGATCGAATAGTTAGGGCCTAAGAAGTCAACGCCCGAAGCATAAAATACGATGTAAATACAACAGCTTTTCCATCGTATAAAATGAATAATTGCAAACAGTGTGAAAGTAGTGGTCATTTCTACGTTCCGAGCAACCTAGGCTTCACTCTAGGGCGTTGCTCCACTAGATCGAATAGCGAGGGCCTTAGAAGTCAACGCCAGAAGCATAAAATACGATATAAATACAACAGCTTTTCCATCGTATAAAAGGAATAATTGCAAACAGTGTGAAAGTAATGGTCATTTCTTCGTTCCGGGCAACCTAGGCTTCACTCTAGGGCGTTGTTCCACCAGATCGAATAGTTAGGGCCTATGAAGTGAACGCCAGAAGCATAAAATACAATATAAATATAACAGTCTTTCCATCGTATAAAACGAAAGATAGCAACCAGTGTGAAAGTTACGGTCATTTCTACGTTCCGTGCAACCTCAGCTTCACTCTAGGGCGTTGCTCCACTAGATCGAACAGCTAGGGCCTTAGAAGTCAACGCCAGAAGAATAAAATACAATATAAATACAACAGCTTTTCCATCGTATAAAACGAATGATTGCAACCAGGATGAAACTTATGCTCATTTCTACTTTCCGAGCAACCTAGGCTTCACTCTAGGGCGTTGCTCCAACAGATTGAATAGTTAGGGCCTTAGAAGTCAACGCCAGAAGCATAAAACACAATATAAATACAACAGCCTTTCCATCGTATAAAACGAATAATTGCAACCAGTATGAAACTTATGGCCATTTCTACTTTCCGAGCAACCTAGGCTTCACTCTAGGGCGTTTCTCCACCTGATCGAATAGTTAGGGCCTAAGAAGTCAACGCCAGAAGCATAAAATACAATATAAATACAACAGCTTTGCCATCGTATAAAATGAATAATTGCAAACAGTGTGAAAGATATGGACATTTCTACGTTCCGGGCAACCTAGGGTTCACTGTATGGCGTTCTTCCACCACATCGAATAGCTACGGCCTCAGAAGTCAACGCCTGAAGTATAAAATACGATATAAATACAACAGCTTTTCCATCGTATAAAACGAATGATTGCAACCAGGATGAAACTTATGCTCATTTCTACTTTCCGAGCAACCTAGGCTTCACTCTAGGGCGTTGCTCCAACAGATTGAATAGTTAGGGCCTTAGAAGTCAACGCCAGAAGCATAAAACACAATATAAATACAACAGCCTTTCCATCGTATAAAACGAATAATTGCAACCAGTATGAAACTTATGGCCATTTCTACTTTCCGAGCAACCTAGGCTTCACTCTAGGGCGTTTCTCCACCTGATCGAATAGTTAGGGCCTAAGAAGTCAACGCCAGAAGCATAAAATACAATATAAATACAACAGCTTTGCCATCGTATAAAATGAATAATTGCAAACAGTGTGAAAGATATGGACATTTCTACGTTCCGGGCAACCTAGGGTTCACTGTATGGCGTTCTTCCACCACATCGAATAGCTACGGCCTCAGAAGTCAACGCCTGAAGTATAAAATACGATATAAATACAACAGCTTTTCCATCGTATAAAACGAATAATTGCAACCAGTATGCAACTTATGGTCATTTCTACATTCCGAGCAACCTAGGCGTCACTCTAGGGCGTTGCTCCACCAGATCGGATAGTTACGGCCTAAGAAGTCGACGCCAGAAGCATAAAATACGATAAAGATGCAACAGTTTTTCCATCGTATAAAACGAGTAATTCCAAACAGTGTGAAAGTAATGGTCATTTCTACGTTCCGGGGAACCTAGGCTTCACTCTACGGCGTTGTTCCACCAGATCGAATAGTTAGGGCCTAAGAAGTCAACGCCAGAAGCATAAAATACGGTATAAATACAACAGCTTTTCCATCGTATAAAACGAATAATAGCAACCAGTGTGAAAGTTATGGTCATTTCTACGTTCCGGGCAACCTAGGCATCACTCTAAGGCGGTGCTCCACCAGATGAAATAGTTAGGGCCTAAGAAGTCAGCGCCAGACGCATAAATTACAATATAAGTACAACAGCTTTTCCATCGTATAAAACGAATAATAGCAACCAGTGTGAAAGTACTGGTCATTTCTACGTTCCGGGTAACCTAGGTTTCACCCTAGGTCGTTGCTCCACCATGTCGAACAGCTAGGGACTTAGAATTCAACGCCGGAAGGATAAAATACAAAATAAATAGAACAGTTTTTCCATCGTATAAAATGAATAATTGCAGACATTGTGAAAGTAATGGTCATACCTACGTTCCGGGCAACCTAGGCGTCACCCTAGGGCGTTGCTCCACCACATCTAATAGCTACGGCCTTAGAAGTTAATGCCGGAAGCATAAAATACAATATAAATACAACAGCTTTGCCATCGTATAAAACGAATAATCGCAACCAGTATGAAAGTTATGGTCATTTCTACTTTCCGAGGAACCTAGGCTTCACCCTAGGGAGTTGCACCACCAGATCGAATAGTTAGGGCCTTAGAAGTCAACGCCCGAAACATAAAATACAAAATAAATCGAACAGGCTTTCCATTGTATAAAACGAATAATTGCTACCAGTGTGAAAGTTCTGGTCATTTCTACGTTCCGGGCAATCTACGCTTCACCCTAGGGCATTGCTCCAACAGATCGAATAGTTAGGGCCTAAGAAGTCGACGCCAGAAGCATAAAATACAATATAAATATAACAGCTTTTCCATCGTATAAAACGAATAATTGCAATCTGTGTGAAGGTTATGGTCATATCTACGTTCCGTGCAACCTAGGCTTCACTGTCGGGCGTTGCTCCACCAGATCCATATGTTAGGGCCTAAGAAGTCAACGCCCGAAGCATAAAATACGATATAAATACAACAGCATTTCCATCGTATTAAATGAATAATTGCAAACAGTGTGAAAGTAGTGGTCATTTCTACGTTCCGGGCAACCTAGGCTTCACTGTATGGCGTTCTTCCACCACATCCAATAGCTACGGCGTCAGAAGTCCACGCCTGAAGCAAAAAATACAATAAAAATACAACATTCTTTTCATCGTATAACAGGAATAATTGCAACAAGCGTGAAAGTAATGATCATTTCGGCGTTTCGGGCGTCCTAGACTTAACTCTGAGGCATTGCTCCACCAAGATCGGATATATAGAGCATTAGAAGTCAACGCCAGAAGCATAAAATACAATATAAGTACAACAGTCTTTCCAGTGTATAAAACGAATAATTGCAACCAGTATGCAACTTATGGTCATTTCTACATTCCGAGCAACCTAGGCTTCACTCTAGGGCGTTGCTCCACCAGATCGAATAGTTCGGTCCTTAGAAGTCAACGCCAGAAGCATAAAATACGATATAAGTACAACAGCTTTTCCATCATATGTAATGTATATATGCAATCAGTGTGGAAGTAATGGTTATTTCTACGTTCCGGGCAACCTAGGCTTCACACTAGGGTGTTGCTCCACCAGTTGGAATAGCTAGGGAGTTAGAATTCAATGCCAGAAGCATAAAATGCAATATAAATATAACAGCTTTTCCATCGTATAAAACGAATAATAGCAACCAGTGTGAAAGTTATGGTCATTTCTACTTCCCGGGCAACCTAGGCTTCACTCTAGGGTGTTGCTCCAGCAGATCGAATAGTTAGGGCCTTAGCAGTCAGCGCCCGAAGCATAAAATGCAAAACAAATACAACAGTTTTTCCATTGTATAAAACGAATAAATGCAACCAGTGAGAAAGTGCTGGTCATTTCTACGTTCCGGGCAACCATGGCTTCACTCTAGGGCGTTGCTCCACCAGGTCGAATAGCTAGGGCCTAAGAAGTCAACGCCCGAAGCATAAAATACGATATAAGTACAACAGCATTTCCACCGTATTAAATGAATAATTGCAAACAGTGTGAAAGTAGTGGTCATTTCTACGTTCCGGGCAACCTAGGCTTCACTGTATGGCGTTCTTCCACCACATCGAATAGCTACGGCCTCAGAAGTCCACGCCTGAAGCATAAAATACAATAAAAATACAACAGTCTTTTCATCGTATAACAGGAATAATTGCAACAAGCGCGAAAGTAATGATCATTTCGGCGTTTCGGGCATCCTAGACTTAACTCTGAGGCATTGCTCCACCAGATCGAATATTTAGGGCCTTAGAAGTCGACGCCAGAAGCATAAAATACAATATAAATACAACAGTTTTTCCATCGTATAAAACGAATAATGGTAACCAGTGTGAAAGTTATGGTCATTTCTACGTTCCGGTCAACCTAGGCTTCACTCCAGGATGTTGCTCCACCAGATCGAATAGTTAGGGCCTATGAAGTCAACGCCAGAAGCATGAAACGCAATAAAGGTACAACAGTTTTTCCTTCGTGTAACAGGAATAATTGCAACCAGTGTGAAAGTTATGGACATTTCTACTTCCCGGGCAACCTAGGCTTCACTCTAGGGCGTTGCTCCACCAGATCGAATAGTTAGGGCCTTAGAAGTCAGCGCCCGAAGCATAAAATGCAAAATAAATAGAACAGGTTTTCATTGTATAAAACGAATAACTGCAACCAGTGTGAAAGTACTGGTCATTTCTATGTTCCGGGCAACCTAGGCTTCACTCTAGGGCCTTGCTCCACCAGATCGAATAGTTAGGGCCTTAGATGTCAACGCCAGATGCAGAAAATACAATAAAGGTGCATCTGTTCTCCCGTCGTATAAAACGAATAATTGCAAACAGTGTGAAAGTAATGGTCATTTCTACGTTCCGGGAAACCTAGGCGTCACTCTAGGGCGTTACTCCACCAGATCGAATAGTTAGGGCCTAAGAAGTGAACGCCAGAAGCATAAAATACGATATAAATACAACAGCTTTTCCATCGTATAAAAGGAATAATTGACACCAGTACGAAACTTATGGTCATTTCTACGTTCCGGGCAATCTAGGCTTCACTGTATGGCGTTCTTCCACCACATCGAATAGCTAGGGCCTCAGAAGTCCACGCCTGAAGCATAAAATACAATAAAAATACAACAGTCTTTCCATCCTATAACAGGAATGATTGTAACCCGTGTGAAAGTGATGGTCATTTCTGCGATCCAGGCAACCTAGGCTTCACTCCAGGGCGTTGTTCCACAAGATCGAATAGTTAGGGCCTAAGAAGTCAACGCCAGAAGCATAAAATGCCATATAAATATAACAGTTTCTCCATCGTATAGAACGAGTAATAGCAACCAGTGTGAAAGTTATGATGATTTCTACGCTCCGGGCAACCTAGGCTTCACTCTAGGGCGTTGTTCCACCAGTTGGAATAGTTAGGGCCTAAGAAGTCGACGCCAGAAGCATAAAATACGATATGAATACAACAGCTTTTCCATCGTATAAAACGAATAATTGTAACCAGTGTGAAAGTTATGGTCATTTCTACGTTCCGGGCAACCTAGGCTTCACTCTACGGCGATGCTCCACCAGATCGAACAGTTAGGGCCTCAGAAGTCAACGCCCGAAATATAAAATACAAAATAAATAGAACGGTTTTTCCATTGTATAAAACGAGTAATTGCTGCCAGTGTAAAAGTTATTGTCATTTCTACGTTCCGGGAAACCTAGGCTTCACCCTAGGGCTTTGTACCCCCAGGTCGAATAGTTAGGGCCTAAGAAGTGAACGCCAGAAGCATAAAATACAATATAAATACAACAGCTTTTCCATCGTATAAAACGAATAATTGCAACCAGTATGAAACTTGTGGTCATTTCAACGTACCGGGCAACCTAGGCTTTACTCTAGGGCGTTGGCTCTACCAGATCGAACAGTTAGGGCCTTAGAAGTCAACGCCCAAAGCATAAAATACAAAATAAGTAGAACAGTTTTTCCATCGTATAAAACGAATAATTGCTACCAGTGTGAAAGTTATGGTCATTTCTACTTTCCGGGAAACCTAGACTTCACCCTACGGCGTTGTTCCACCAGGTGGAATAGTTAGGGCCTAAGAAGTCAACGCCAGATGCAAAAAATACGATATAAATACAACAGCTTTTCCATCGTATAAAACAAATAATTGCAACCAGTTTGATAGTGATGGTCATTTCTACGTACCGGGCAACCTAGGCTTCACGCTAGGGCGTTGCTCCTCCAGATCGAATAGTTAGGGCCTTAGAAGTCATCGCCCGAAGCCTAAAATATAAAATAAATAGAACAGTTTTTCCACCGTATAAAACGGATAATTGCTACCAGTGTGAAAGTTATGGTCATTTCCACGTACCGGGCAACCTAGGCTACACTCTAGGGCGTTGCTCTACCAGATCGAACTGTTAGGGCCTAAGAAGTCAACGCCAGAAGCATAAAATACAATATAAATATAACAGTTCTTCCATCGTATAAAACGAATGATAGCAACCAGTGTGAGAGTTATGATCATTTCTACGTCCCGGGCGACCTAGGCTTCACCCTAGGGCGTTGCTCCACCATATCGAATAGTTAGGGCCTTAGAAGTCAACGCCCGAAGCATAAAATACAAAATAAATAAAACAGTTTTTCCATCGTATAAAACGAATAATTGCTACCAGTGTGAAAGTTATGGTCATTTCTACGTTCCGCGCAACCTGGGCTTTGCCCTAGGGCGTTGTTCCACCAGATGGAATAGTTAGGGCCTAAGAAGTCAACGCCAGAAGCATAAAGTACAATAAAGATGCAAAAGTTTTTCCATCGTATAACAGGAATAACTGCAAACAGTGTGAAAGTTATGGTCATTTCTACGTTCCGGGCAACCTCGGCTTCACTCTAGGGCGTTGCGGCACCAGATCGAATAGTTAGGGCCTTAGAAATCAACGCCCGAAGCATAAAATACAAAATAAATAATACAGTTTTTCCATCGTATAAAACGAATAATTGCAACCAGTGTGGAAGTTATGGTCATTTCTACTTTCTGGGCAACCTAGGCTTCACTCTAGGGCGTTGCTCCACCAGATCGAATAGTTAGGGCCTTAGAAGTCAACGCCCGAAGCATAAAATACAAAATAAATAAAACAGTTTTTCCATCGTATAAAACGAATAATTGCAACCAGTATGAAAGTTAACGTCATTTCTACTTTCGGGGCAACATAGGCTTCACCCTTGGGCGTTGCACCAACAGATTGAATAGTTAGGCCGTTAGAAGTCAACGCCAGAAGCATAAAATGCGATATAAATAGAACAGCTTTTCCATCGTATAAAACGAATAATTGCAACCAGTGTGGAAGTTATGGTCATTTCTACGTTCCGGGCAACCTATGCTTCACTCTAGGGCGTTGTTCCACCAGATGCAATAGTTAGGGCCTAAGAAGTCAACGCCAGAAGCATAAAACACTATATAAATACAACAGTTTTTCCATCATATAAAACGAATAATTGCAACCAGGATGAAAGTTATTGTCATTTCTACTTTCCGGGCAACCTAGTCTTCACCCTAGGGCGTTGCTCCAACAGATTGAGTAGCTAGGGCCTTAGAAGTCAATGCCCGAAGCATAAAATACAATATAAATACAACAGTTTTTCCATCGTATAAAACGAATAATTGAAACCAGTATGAAAGTTAACGTCATTTCTACTTTCCGGGCTACCTAGGCTTCACCCTAGGGCGTTGCACCAACAGATTGAATAGTTAGGGCCTTAGAAGTCAACGCCAGAAGCATAAAGTACAATAAAGATGCAAAAGTTTTTCCATCGTATAACAGGAATAACTGCAAACAGTGTGAAAGTTATGGTCATTTCTACGTTCCGGGCAACCTCGGCTTCACTCTAGGGCGTTGCGGCACCAGATCGAATAGTTAGGGCCTTAGAAATCAACGCCCGAAGCATAAAATACAAAATAAATAATACAGTTTTTCCATCGTATAAAACGAATAATTGCAACCAGTGTGGAAGTTATGGTCATTTCTACTTTCTGGGCAACCTAGGCTTCACTCTAGGGCGTTGCTCCACCAGATCGAATAGTTAGGGCCTTAGAACTCAACGCCCGAAGCATAAAATACAAAATAAATAAAACAGTTTTTCCATCGTATAAAACGAATAATTGCAACCAGTATGAAAGTTAACGTCATTTCTACTTTCGGGGCAACATAGGCTTCACCCTTGGGCGTTGCACCAACAGATTAAATAGTTAGGCCGTTAGAAGTCAAAGCCAGAAGCATAAAATGCGATATAAATAGAACAGCTTTTCCATCGTATAAAACGAATAATTGCAACCAGTGTGGAAGTTATGGTCATGTCTACGTTCCGGGCAACCTAGGCTTCACTCTAGGGCGTTGCTCGACCAGATCGAATAGCTAGGATCTTAGAAGTCAACGCCTGAAGTATAAAATACAATAAAAATACAACAGCCTTTCCATCCTATAACAGGAATAATTGCAACCCGTGTGAAAGTGATGGTCATTTCTACGTTCCAGGCAACCTAGGCTTCACCCTAGGGCGTTGTTCCACCACAAGGAATAGTTAGGGCCTAAGAAGTCAACGCCAGAAGCATAAAATACGATATAAATACAACAGCTGTTCCATCGTATAAAAGGAATAATTGCAAACAGTGTGAAAGTAATGGTCATTTCTACGTTCCGGGCATTCTAGTCTTCACTCTACAGCGTTGTTCCACCAGATCGAATAGTTAGGGCCTAAGAAGTCAACACCAGAAGAATAAAATACAATATAAGTACAACAGCTTTTCCATCATATGTAATGTATATATGCAATCAGTGTGGAAGTAATGGTTATTTCTACGTTCCGGGCAACCTAGGCTTCACACTAGGGTGTTGCTCCACCAGATGGAATAGCTAGGGAGTTAGAATTCAATGCCAGAAGCATAAAATGCAATATAAATATAACAGCTTTTCCATCGTATAAAACGAATAATAGCAACCAGTGTGAAAGTTATGGTCATTTCTACTTCCCGGGCAACCTAGGCTTCACTCTAGGGTGTTGCTCCAGCAGATCGAATAGTTAGGGCCTTAGCAGTCAGCGCCCGAAGCATAAAATGCAAAACAAATACAACATCTTTTCCATTGTATAAAACGAATAAATGCAACCAGTGAGAAAGTGCTGGTCATTTCTACGTTCCGGGCAACCATGGCTTCACTCTAGGGCGTTGCTCCACCAGATCGAATAGCTAGGGCCTAAGAAGTCAACGCCCGAAGCATAAAATACGATATAAGTACAACAGCATTTCCACCGTATTAAATGAATAATTGCAAACAGTGTGAAAGTAGTGGTCATTTCTACGTTCCGGGCAACCTAGGCTTCACTGTATGGCGTTCTTCCACCACATCGAATAGCTACGGCCTCAGAAGTCCACGCCTGAAGCATAAAATACAATAAAAATACAACAGTCTTTTCATCGTATAACAGGAATAATTGCAACAAGCGCGAAAGTAATGATCATTTCGGCGTTTCGGGCATCCTAGACTTAACTCTGAGGCATTGCTCCACCAGATCGAATATTTAGGGCCTTAGAAGTCAACGCCAGAAGCATAAAATACAATATAAATACAACAGTTTTTCCATCGTATAAAACGAATAATGGTAACCAGTGTGAAAGTTATGGTCATTTCTACGTTCCGGTCAACCTAGGCTTCACTCCAGGATGTTGCTCCACCAGATCGAATAGTTAGGGCCTATGAAGTCAACGCCAGAAGCATAAAACGCAATAAAGGTACAACAGTTTTTCCATCGTGTAACAGGAATAATTGCAACCAGTGTGAAAGTTATGGTCATTTCTACTTCCCGGGCAACCTAGGCTTCACTCTAGGGCGTTGCTCCACCAGATCGAATAGTTAGGGCCTTAGAAGTCAGCGCCCGAAGCATAAAATGCAAAATAAATAGAACAGGTTTTCATTGTATAAAACGAATAACTGCAACCAGTGTGAAAGTACTGGTCATTTCTATGTTCCGGGCAACCTAGGCTTCACTCTAGGGCCTTGCTCCACCAGATCGAATAGTTAGGGCCTTAGATGTCAACGCCAGATGCAGAAAATACAATA
Source organism: Calliopsis andreniformis (assembly GCF_051401765.1). Taxonomy (NCBI): domain Eukaryota; kingdom Metazoa; phylum Arthropoda; class Insecta; order Hymenoptera; family Andrenidae; genus Calliopsis; species Calliopsis andreniformis. Next base: position 18,976,033 of record NW_027480426.1, on the reverse strand, counting down.
AAGGTGCATCTGTTCTCCCGTCGTATAAAACGAATAATTGCAAACAGTGTGAAAGTAATGGTCATTTCTACGTTCCGGGAAACCTAGGCGTCACTCTAGGGCGTTACTCCACCAGATCGAATAGTTAGGGCCTTAGAAGTCAACGCCAGAAGCATGAAATACAAAATAAATAGAACAGTTTTTTCATGTATAGAACGAATAATTGCTACCAGTGTGAAAGTTATGGTCATTTCTACGTTCCGGGCAACCTAGGCTTCACACCAGGGCGTTGTTCCACCAGATGTAATGGTTAGGGCCTAAGAAGTCAACGCCAGAAGCATAAAATACGATATAAATACTACAGCTTTTCCATCGTATAAAACGAGTAATTGCTACCAGTGTGAAAGTTATGGTCATTTCTACGTTCCGGGCAACCAAGGCTTCACTCTAGGGCGTTGCTCCACCATATCGAATATTTAGGGCCTTGGAAGTCAACGCCCGAAGCATAAAATACAAACTAAATAAAACAGTTTTTCCATCGTATAAAACGAATAATTGCTACCAGTGTGAAAGTTATGGTCATTTCTACGTTCCGCGCAACCTGGGCTTTGCCCTAGGGCGTTGTTCCACCAGATGGAATAGTTAGGGCCTCAGAAGTCAACGCCAGAAGCATAAAATACGATATAAATACAACAGCTTTTCCATCGTATGAAACAAATAATTGTAACCAGTGTGAAAGTTATGGTCATTTCTACGTTCCGGGCAACCTAGCCTTCGCCCTAGGCCGTTGTTCCACCAGATCGAATAGTTAGGGCCTAAAGTGAACGCCAGAAGCATAAAATGCAAAAAAATACAACAGTCTTTCCATCGTGTAGCAGGAATAATATGCAACCAGTGTGATAGTAGTGGTCATTTCTACGTTCCGGGCAACCTAGGTTTCACTCCAGGGCGTTGCTCCACCAGATCGAATAGTCACGGCCTAAGAAGTAAACGCCAGAAGCATAAAATACGATAAAGATGCAACAGTTTTTCCATCGTATAAAACGAATAATTGCAACCAGTGTGAAAGTTATGGTCATTTCTTCATACCGAGCAACCTAGGCTTCACTCTAGGGCGTTGTTCCACCAGGTCGAATAGTTAGGGCCTAAGAAGTGAACGCCAGAAGCATAAAATACTATATAAATACAACAGCTTTTCCATCGTATAAAAGGAATAATTGACACCAGTACGAAACTTATGGTCATTTCTACGTTCCGGGCAATCTAGGCTTCACTGTATGGCGTTCTTCCACCAAATCGAATAGCTAGGGCCTTAGAAGACAATGCCCGCAGCATAAAATACAAAATAAATAGAACAGTTTTTCCATTGTATAAAACGAATAATTGCTACCAGTGTAAAAGTTATGGTCATTTCTACGTTCCGGGCAACCTAGGCTTCACCCTAGGCCGTTGTTCCACCAGATCGAATAGTTAGGGCCTAAGAAGTGAACGCCAGAAGCATAAAATGCAATAAAAATACAACAGTTTTTCCATCGTATAGCAGGAATAATTTGCAACCAGTGTGATAGTAGTGGACATTTCTACGTTCCGGGCAACCCAGGTTTCACTCCAGGGCGTTGCTCCACCAGATCGAAGAGTTACGGCCTAAGAAGTCAACGCCAGAAGCATAAAATACGATAAAAATGCAACAGTTTTTCCATCGTATAAAACGAATAATTGCAATCAGTGTGAAAGTTAACGTCATTTCTACTTTCCGGGCAACATAGACTTCACCCTTGGGCGTTGCACCAACAGATTGAATAGTTAGGGCCTTAGCAGTCAACGCCCGAAGCATAAAATACAAAATAAATACAACAGTTTTTCCATCCTATAAAAAGAATAATTGCTACCGGTGTGAAAGTTATGGTCATTTCTCCGTTCCGGGCAACCTAGGCTTCACTCTAGGGCGTTGCTCCACCGGATCGAATAGTTAGGGCCTTAGAAGTCAACGCCAGAAGCATAAAATACAAAATAAATAAAACAGTTTTTCCATCGTATAAAACGAATAATTGCTACCAGTGTGAAAGTAATGGTCATTTCTACGTTACGCGCAACCTAGGCTTCACTCTAGGGCGTTGTTCCACCAGATGCAATAGCTAGGGCCTAAGAAGTCAACGCCAGAAGCATAAAACACTATATAAATACAACAGTTTTTCCATCATATAAAACGAATGATAGCAACCAGTGTGAAAGTTATGGTCATTTCTATGTTCCGGGCAACATAGGCTTCACTCTAGGGCGTTGCTCGACCAGATGGAATGGCTAGGGCCTTAGAAATCAACGCCCGAAGCATAAAATACAAAATAAATACAACAGTTTTTCCATCGTATAAAACGAATAATTGGAACCAGTGTGAAGGTAATGGTTTTTTCTACGTTCCGGGCAACCTAGGCTTCACTCTAGGGCGGTGCTCCACCAGATCAAATAGTTAGGGCCTAAGAAGTCAACGCCAGAAGCATAAAATACAACATAAATACAACAGTTTTTCCATCGTATATAATGTATATTTGCAAACAGTGTGAAATTAATGGTCATTTCTACGTATCGGCCAACCTGGGCGTCACTCTAGGGCGTTGCTCCACCACATCTAACAGCTACGGCCTTAGAAGTCAACCGCAGATGAATAAAATACAATAAAGGTGCCACAGCTTTTCCATCGTACAAAACGAATAATTGCAACCAGTGTGAAAGTTATGGTCATTTCTGCTTTCCGGGCATCCTAGGCTTCACCCTAGGGCGTTTACCTACAGATTGAATAGTTAGGGCCTTAGAAGTCAACGCCAGAAGCATAAAATACAATAAAGATGCAAAAGTTTTTCCACCGTATAACAGGAATAACTGCAAACAGTGTGAAGGTAATGGTCATTTCCATGTTCCGGGCTACCTTAGTCTTCACTCTAGGGCGTTGTTGAACCAGATCGAACAGTTAGGGCCTAAGAAGTCAACGCCAGAAGCATAAAATACAATATAAATATAACAGTTTTTCCATCGTATAAAACGAATGAGAGCAACCAGTGTGAAAGTTATGGTCATTTCTACGTTCCGGGCAACCTAGGCTTCACTCTAGGGTGTTATGCCACCAGATCGAATAGTTAGGTCCTTAGAAGTCAACTCCCGAAGCATAAAATACAAAATAAATAAAACAGTTTTTCCATCGTATAAAACGAATAATTACAACCAGTATAAAAGTTAACGTCATTTCTACTTTCCGGGCAACATAGGCTTCACCCTTGGGCGTTGCACCAACAGATCGAATAGTTAGGTCCTTAGAAGTCAACGCCAGAAGCATTAAATACAAAATAAATAGAACAGTTTTTCCACTGTATAAAACGAATAATTGCTGCCAGTGTAAAAGTTATGGTCATTTCTACGTTCCGGGCAACCTAGGCTGCACTCTAGGGCGTTGCTCCACCATATCGAATAGTTAGGGCCTTAGAAGTCAACGCCCGAAGCATAAAATACAAAGTAAATAGAACAGTTTTTGCATCGTATAAAACGAATAATCGCAACCAGTATGATAGTTATGGTCATTTCTACTTTCTGGGCAACCTACGCTTCACCATAGGACGTTGCACCACCAGATCGAATAGTTAGGGCCTTAGAAATCAACGCCAGAAGCATAAAATACAATAAAGATGCAACAGTCTTCCCATCGTAAAGCAGGAATAATTGCAACCAGTGTGAAGGTAATGGTCTTTTCTACGTTCCGGGCAACCTAGGCTTCACTCTAGGGCGGTGCTCCACCAGATCAAATAGTTAGGGCCTAAGAAGTCAACGCCACAAGCATAAAATACAACATAAATACAACAGATTTTCCATCGTATATAATGTATATTTGCAAACAGTGTGAAAGTAATGGTGATTTCTACGTACAGGGCAACTTAGGCTCCGCTCTCGGGCGTTGCTCCACCAAACCGAATAGGTAGGGCCTTAGAAGTCAACGCCAGAAGCATAAAATACAATAAAGATGCAAAAGTTTTTCCACCGTATAACAGGAATAACTGCAAACAGTGTGAAGGTAATGGTCATTTCCATGTTCCGGGCTACCTTAGTCTTCACTCTAGGGCGTTGTTGAACCAGATCGAACAGTTAGGGCCTAAGAAGTCAACGCCAGAAGCATAAAATACAATATAAATATAACAGTTTTTCCATCGTATAAAACGAATGATAGCAACCAGTGTGAAAGTTATGGTCATTTCTACGTTCCGGGCAGCCTAGGCTTCACTCTAGGGTGTTATGCCACCAGATCGAATAGTTAGGTCCTTAGAAGTCAACTCCCGAAGCATAAAATACAAAATAGATAGAACAGTTTTTCCATCGTATAAAACGAATAATTGCTACCGGTGTGAAAGTTATGGTCATTTCGCCGTTCCGGGCAACCTAGGCATCACTCTAGGGCGTTCCTCCACCAGGTCGAATAGTTAGGGCCTTAGAAGTCAACGCCAGAAGCATAAAATACAGAATAAATAAAACAGTTTTTCCATCGTATAAAACGAATAATTGCAACCAGTGTGGAAGTTATGGTCATTTCTACTTTCCGGGCAACCTAGGCTTCACTCTAGGGCGCTGCTCGACCAGATCGAATAGCTAGGGCCTTAGAAGTCAACGCCTGAAGTATAAAATACAATAAAGATGCAAAAGATTTTCCATCGTATAACAGGAATAACTGCAAACAGTGTGAAAGTACTGGTCATTTCTACGTTCCGGGTAACCTAGGTATTACTTTAGGGCGTTGCTCCACCAGATCGAGTAGCTAATGACTTAGAATTCAACGCCATAAGAATAAAATACAATATAAATATAACAGTTTTTCCATTGTATCAAACGAATAATAACAACCTGTGTGAAAGTTATTGTCATTTCAACGTTCCCGGCAATCTAGGCTTCACTCTAGGGCGTTGCTCCACCAGGTCAATCATTTAGGGCCTTAGAAGTCAACGCCCGAAGCATAAAATGCAAAATAATTAGAACTGTTTTTCCATTGCATAAAACGAATAATTGCTACCAGTGTAAAAGTTATGGTCATTTCTACGTTCCGGGCAACCTAGGCTTCACCCTAGGGCGTTTTTCCATCAGATCGAATAGTTAGGTCCTTAGAAGTCAACGCCAGAAGCATTAAATACAAAATAAATAGAACAGTTTTTCCACTGTATAAAACGAATAATTGCTGCCAGTGTAAAAGTTATGGTCATTACCTACGTTCCGGGCAACCTAGGCTGCACTCTAGGGCGTTGCTCCACCATATCGAATAGTTAGGGCCTTAGAAGTCAACGCCCGAAGCATAAAATACAAAGTAAATAGAACAGTTTTTGCATCGTATAAAACGAATAATCGCAACCAGTATGAAAGTTATGGTCATTTCTACTTTCTGGGCAACCTAGGCTTCACCATAGGACGTTGCACCACCAGATCGAATAGTTAGGGCCTTAGAAATCAACGCCAGAAGCATAAAATACAATAAGGATGCAACAGTCTTCCCATCGTAAAGCAGGAATAATTGCAACCAGTGTGAAGGTAATGGTCTTTTCTACGTTCCGGGCAACCTAGGCTTCACTCTAGGGCGGTGCTCCACCAGATCAAATAGTTAGGGCCTAAGAAGTCAACGCCACAAGCATAAAATACAACATAAATACAACAGATTTTCCATCGTATATAATGTATATTTGCAAACAGTGTGAAAGTAATGGTGATTTCTACGTACAGGGCAACTTAGGCTCCGCTCTCGGGCGTTGCTCCACCAAACCGAATAGGTAGGGCCTCAGAAGTCAACGCCCGAAGCATAAAATACAAAATAGATAGAACAGTTTTTCCATCGTATAAAACGAATAATTGCTACCGGTGTGAAAGTTATGGTCATTTCGCCGTTCCGGGCATCCTAGGCATCACTCTAGGGCGTTACTCCACCAGGTCGAATAGTTAGGGCCTTAGAAGTCAACGCCAGAAGCATAAAATACAGAATAAATAAAACAGTTTTTCCATCGTATAAAACGAATAATTGCAACCAGTGTGGAAGTTATGGTCATTTCTACGTACACGGCAACCTAGGCTCCACTCTCGGGCGTTGCTCCACCAAATCGAATAGCTAGGGCCTTAGAAGTCAACGACAGAAGAATAAAATACAATAAAGATGCAATAGTTTTTCCATCGTATGACAGGAATAACTGCAAACAGTGTAAAAGTAATGGTCATTTCCATGTTCCGGGCAACCTAGTCTTCACTCTAGGGCGTTGTTCCACCAGATCGAATAGTCAGGGCCTAAGAAGTCAACGCCAGCAGAATAAAATACAATATAACTACAAAAGCTTTTCCATCGTATAAAATGAATAATTGCAAACATTGTGAAAGTAATGGTCATTTCTACGTTCCCGGCAACCTAGGCGTCACTCTAGGGCGTTGGTCCACCACATCTAATAGCTACGGCCTTAGAAGTCAACCCCGGATGAATAAAATACAGTAAAGATGCCACAGCTTTTCCATCGTATAAAACGAATAATTGCAACCAGTGTGAAAATTATGGTCATTTCTACATTCCGGGCATCCTAGGCTTCACCCTAAGCCGTTGTTCCACCAGATCGAACAGTTAGGGCCAAAGAAGTCAACGCCAGAAGCATAAAATACGATATAAATAGAACAGCTTTTCCATCGTATAAAACGAATAATTGCAACCAGTGTGGAAGTTATGGTCATTTCTACGTTCCGGGCAACCTAGGCTTCACTCTAGGGAGTTGCTCGACCAGATCGAATAGCTAGGGCCTTAGAAGTCAACGCCTGAAGTATAAAATACAATAAAAATACAAGAGTCTTTCCATCCTATAACAGGAGTAATTGCAACCCGTGTGAAAGTGATGGTCATTTCAACGTTCCAGGCAACCTAGGCTTCACCCTAGGGCGTTGTTTCACCAGATGGAATAGTTAGGGCCTAAGAAGACAACGCCAGAAGCATAAAATACGATATAAATAGAACAGCTTTTCCATCGTATAAAACGAATAATTCCAACCAGTGTGGAAGTTATGGTCATTTCTACGTTCCGGGCAACCTAGGCTTCACTCTAGGGCGTTGCTCGACCAGATCGAATAGCTAGGGCCTTAGAAGTCAACGCCTGAAGTATAAAATACAATAAAAATACAACAGCCTTTCCATCCTATAACAGGAATAATTGCAACCCGTGTGAAAGTGATGGTCATTTCTACGTTCCAGGCAACCTAGGCTTCACCCTAGGGCGTTGTTCCACTAGATGGAATAGTTAGGGCCTAAGAAGTCAACGCCAGAAGCATAGAACACTATATAAATACAACAGTTTTTCCATCATATAAAACGAATAATTGCAACCAGGATGAAAGTTATGGTCATTTCTACTTTCCGGGCAACCTAGGCTTCACTCTAGGGCGTTGCCCCACCAGATCGAATAGTTAGGGCCTTAGAAGTCAACGCCCGAAGCATAAAACACAAAACAAATAAAACAGCTTTTCCATCGCATAAAACGAATAATTGCAACCAGTGTGAAGGTAATGGTCATTTCTACGTTCCGGGCAACTTAGGCGTCACTCTAGGGCGTTGCACCAACAGATTGAATAGTTAGGGCCATAGCAGTCAACGCCCGAAGCATAAAATACAAAATAAATACAACAGTTTTTCCATCGTATGAAAAGAATAATTGCTACCGGTGTGAAAGTTATGGTCATTTCTCCGTTCCGGGCAACCTAGGCTTCACTCTAGGGCGTTGCTCCACCGGATCGAATGGTTAGGGCCTTAGAAGTCAACGCCAGAAGCATAAAATACAAAATAAATGATACAGTTTTTCCATCGTATAAAACGAATAATTGCTACCAGTGTGAAAGTTATGGTCATTTCTACGTTACGCGCAACCTAGGCTTCACCCGAAGGCGTTGTTCCACCAGATGGAATAGTTAGGGCCTAAGAGTTCAACGCCAGAATCATAAAATACGATATAAATACAACAGCTTTTCCATCGTATAAAACGAATAATTGCAACCAGTGTGGAAGTTATGGTCATGTCTACATTCCGGGCAACCTAGGCTTCACTCTAGGGCGTTGCTCGACCAGATCGAATAGCTAGGGCCTTAGAAGTCAACGCATGAAGTATAAAATACAATAAAAATACAACAGCCTTTCCATCCTATAACAGGAATAATTGCAACCCGAGTGAAAGTGATGGTCATTTCTACGTTCCAGGCAACCCACGCTTCACCCTAGGGCGTTGTTCCACCAGATGGAATAGTTAGGGCCTAAGAAGTCAACGCCAGAAGCATAAAACACTATATAAATACTACAGTTTTTCCATCATATAAAACGAATAATTGCAACCAGGATGAAAGTTATGGTCATTTCTACTTTCCGGGCAACCTAGGCTTCACTCTAGGGCGTAGCCCCACCAGATCGAATGGTTAGGGCCTTAGAAGTCAACGCCCGAAGCATAAAACACAAAATAGATAAAACAGTTTTTCCATCGCATTAAACGGATAATTGCAACCAGTATGAAAGTTAACGTCATTTCTACCTTCCGGGCAAAATGGGCTTCACCCTTGGGCGTTGCACCAACAGATTGAATAGTTAGGGCCTTGGAAGTCAACGCCCGAAGCATAAATTACAAAATAAATAGAACAGTTTTTCCATCGCATAAAACGAATAATTGCAACCAGTGTGAAGGTAATGCTCATTTATACGTTCCGGGCAACTTAGGCGTCAACCTAGGACGTTGCTCCACCACATCTAATAGCAACGGCCTTAGAAGTCAGTCCCAGATGAATAAAATACATAAAAGATGCCACAGCTTTTCCATCGTATAAAACGAATAATTGCAACCAGTGTGAAAGTTATGGTCATTTCTACGTTCCGGGCGACATAGGCTTCACTCTAGGGCGTTGCGCCACCAGATCGAATAGCTAGGGCCTTAGCAGTCAACGCCAGAAGCATAAAGTACGATATAAATACAACAGCTTTTCCATCGTATAAAACGAATAATTGAAACCAGTATGAAAGTTAACGTCATTTCTACTTTCCGGGCTACCTAGGCTTCACCCTAGGGCGTTGCACCAACAGATTGAATAGTTAGGGCCTTAGAAGTCAACGCCAGAAGCATAAAGTACAATAAAGATGCAAAAGTTTTTCCATCGTATAACAGGAATAACTGCAAACAGTGTGAAAGTTATGGTCATTTCTACGTTCCGGGCAACCTAGGCTTCACTCTAGGGCGTTGTTCCACCAGATGCAATAGTTAGGGCCTTAGAACTCAATGCCCGAAGCATAAAATACAATATAAATACAACAGCTTTTCCATCGTATAAAACGGATAATTGCAACCAGTATGAAAGTTAACGTCATTTCTACCATCCGGGCAACATGTGCTTCACCCTTGGGCGTTGCACCAACAGATTGAATAGTTAGGGCCTTAGAAGTCAACGCCCGAAGCATAAAATACAAAATAAATAGAACAGCTTTTCCATCCTATAAAACGAATAATTGCAACCAGTGTGAAGGTAATGGTCATTTCTACGTTCCGGGCAACTTAGGCGTCACCCTAGGGCGTTGCTCCACCACATCTAATAGCAACGGCCTTAGAAGTCAGCTCCAGAGGAATAAAATACATAAAAGATGCCACAGCTTTTCCATCGTATAAAACGAATAATTGCAACCAGTGTGAAAGTTATGGTCATTTCTACGTTTCGGGCAACATAGGCTTCACTCTAGGGCGTTGCGCCACCAGATCGAATAGTTAGTGCCTTAGAAGTCAACGCCAGAAGCATAAAATACGATATAAATACAACAGCTTTTCCATCGTATAAAACGAATAATTGCAACCAGTGTGGAAGTTATGGTCATTTCTACGTTCCGGGCAACCTAGGCTTCACTCTAGGGCGTTGTTCCACCAGATGGAATAGTTAGGGCCTAAGAAGTCAACGCCAGAAGCATAAAACACTATATAAATACAACAGTTTTTCCATCATATAAAACGAATGATAGCAACCAGTGTGAAAGTTATGGTCATTTCTACGTTCCGGGCAACATTGGCTTCACTCTAGGGCGTCGCGCCACCTGATCGAATAGTTAGGGCCTTAGAAGTCAACGCCCGAAGCATAAAATACAAAATAAATAGAACAGCTTTTCCATCGTATAAAACGAATAATTGCTACCGGTGTGAAAGTTATGGTCATTTCTCCGTTCCGGGCAACCCAGGCTTCACTCTAGGGCGTTGCTCCACCAGATCGAATAGTTAGGGCCTTAGAAGTCAACGCCAGAAGCATAAAATACAGAATAAATAAAACAGTTTTTCCATCGTACAAAACGAATAATTGCTACCAGTGTGAACGTTATGGTCATTTCTACGTTCCGCGCAACCTAGGCTTCACTCTAGGGCGTTGCTCCACCAGATCGAATGGCTAGGTCCTTAGAAGTCAACGCCAGAAGCATAAAATACGATATAAATACAACAGCTTTTCCATCGTATAAATCGAATAATTGCAACCAGTGTGGAAGTTATGGTCATTTCTACGTTCCCGGCAGCCTAGGCTTCACTCTAGGGCGTTGCTCGACCAGATCGAATAGCTAGGGCCTTAGAAGTCAACGCCTGAAGTATAAAATACAATAAAAATGCAACAGTCTTTCCATCCTATAACAGGAATAACTGCAACCCGTGTGAAAGTGATGGTCATTTCTACGTTCCAGGCAACCTAGGATTCACCCTAGGGCGTAGTTCCATCAGATAGAATAGTTAGGGCCTAAGAAGTCAACGCCAGAAGCTTAAAACGCTATATAAATACAACAGCTTTTCCAACATATAAAACGGATAATTGCAACCAGGATGAAAGTAATGGTCATTTCTACTTTCCTGGCAACCTAGGTTTCACCCTGGGGCGTTGCTCCAACAGATTGAATAGTTAGGGCCTTAGAAGTCAATGCCCGAAGCATAAAATACAATATAAATACAACAGTTTTTCCATCGTATAAAACGAATAATTGCAACCAGTATGAAAGTTATCGTCATTTCTACTTTCCGGGCAACCTAGGCTTCACCCTAGGGCGTTGCACCAACAGATTGAATAGTTAGGGCCTTAGAAGTCAACGCCCGAAGCATAAAATACAAAATAAACAGAACAGTTTTTCCATCGTATAAAACGAATAATTGCTACCGGTGTGAAAATTATGGTGATTTCTCCGTTCCGGGCAACCTACGCTTCACTCTAGGGCATTGCTCCACCAGATCGAATAGTTAGGGCCGTAGAAGTCAACGCCAGAAGCATAAAATACAAAATAAATAAAACAGTTTTTCCATCGTATAAAACGAATAATTGCTACCAGTGTGAAAGTTATGGTCATTGCTACGTTCCGCGCAACCTAGGCTTCACCCAAGGGCGTTGTTCCACCGGATGGAATAGTTAGGGCCTAAGAAGTCAACGCCAGAAGCATAAAATACGATATAAATACAACAGTTTTTCCATCGTATAAAACGAATGATAGTAACCAGTGTGAAAGTTATGGTCATTTCTACGTTCCGGGCAACCTAGGCTTCACTCTAGGGCGTTGCTCCACCGGATCGAATGGTTAGGGCCTTAGAAGTCAACGCCAGAAGCCTAAAATACAAAATAAATAAAACAGTTTTTCCATCGTATAAAACGAATAATTGCAACCAGTGTGGAAGTTATGGTCATTTCTACTTTCCGGGCAACCTAGGCTTCACTCTAGGGCGTTGCCCCACCAGGTCGAATAGTTAGGGCCTTAGAAGTCAACGCCCGAAGCATAAAATACAAAATACATAAAACAGCTTTTCCATCGTATAAAACTAATAATTGCAACCAGTATGAAAGTTAACGTCATTTCTACTTTCCGGGCAACATAGGCTTCACCCTTCGGCGTTGCACCAACAGATTGAATAGTTAGGGCCTTAGCAATCAACGCCCGAAGCATAAAATACAAAATAAATAGAACAGTTTTTCCATCGTATAAAAAGAATAATTGCTACCGGTGTGAAAGTTATGGTCATTTCTCCGTTCCGGGCAACCTAGGCTTCACTCTAGGGCGTTGCTCCACCGGATCGAATGGTTAGGGCCTTAGAAGTCAACGCCAGAAGCATAAAATACAAAATAAATAAAACAGTTTTTCCATCGCATAAAACGAATAATTGCTACCAGTGTGAAAGTTATGGTCATTTCTACGTTACGCGCAACCTAGGCTTCACTCTAGGGCGTTGCCCCACCAGATCGAATAGTTAGGGCCTTAGAAGTCAATGCCCGAAGCATAAAACACAAAATAAATAAAACAGCTTTTCCATCGCATAAAACGAATAATTGCAACCAGTATGAAAGTTAACGTCATTTCTACCTTCCGGGCAACATAGGCTTCACCTTGGGCGTTGCACCAACAGATTTAATAGTTAGGGCCTTAGAAGTCAACGCCCGAAGCATGAAATACAAAATAAATAGAACAGTTTTTCCATCGTATAAAACGAATAATTGCAACCAGTGTGAAGGTAATGGTCATTTCTACGTTCCGGGGAACTTAGGTGTCACCCTAGGGCGTTGCTCGACCACATCTAATAGCAACGGCCTTAGAAGTCAACCCCAGATGAATAAAATACATAAAAGATGCCACAGCTTTTCCATCGTATAAAACTAATAATTGCAACCAGTGTGAAAGTTATGGTCATTTCTACGTTCCGGGCAACCTAGGCTTCACTCTAGGGCGTTGCGCCACCAGATCGAATAGTTAGGGCCTTAGATGTCAACGCCAGAAGCATAAAATACGATATAAATACAACAGTTTTTCCATCGTATAAAACGAATAATTGCTACCAGTGTGAAAGTTATGGTCATTTCTACGTTCCGCGCAACCTAGGCTTCACCCAAGGGCGTTGTTCCACCAGATGGAATAGTTAGGGCATAAGAAGTCAACGCCAGAAGCATAAAATACGATATAAATACAACAGTTTTTCCATCGTATAAAACGAATGATAGTAACCAGTGTGAAAGTTATGGTCATTTCTACGTTCCGGGCAACCTAGGCTTCACTCTAGGGCGTTGCACCAACAGATTGAATAGTTAGGGCCTTAGAAGTCAACGCACGAAGCATAAAATACAAAATAAATAGAACAGCTTTTCCATCGTATAAAACGAATAATTGCTACCGGTGTGAAAGTTATGGTCATTTCTCCGTTCCGGGCAACCCAGGCTTCACTCTAGGGCGTTGCTCCACCAGATCGAATAGTTAGGGCCTTAGAAGTCAACGCCAGAAGCATAAAATACAGAATAAATAAAACAGCTTTTCCATCGTATAAAACGAATAATTGCAACCAGTGTGGAAGTTATGGTCATTTCTACGTTCCCGGCAACCTAGGCTTCACTCTAGGCGTTGCTCGACCAGATCGAATAGCTAGGGTCTTAGAAGTCAACGCCTGAAGTATAAAATACAATAAAAATGCAACAGTTTTTCCATCCTATAACAGGAATAACTGCAACCCGTGTGAAAGTGATGGTCATTTCTACGTTCCAGGCAACCTAGGATTCACCCTAGGGCGTAGTTCCACCAGATAGAATAGTTAGGGCCTAAGAAGTCAACGCCAGAAGCTTAAAACGCTATATAAATACAACAGCTTTTCCAACATATAAAACGGATAATTGCAACCAGGATGAAAGTAATGGTCATTTCTACTTTCCGGGCAACCTAGGTTTCACACTGGGGCGTTGCTCCAACAGATTGAATAGTTAGGGCCTTAGAAGTCAATGCCCGAAGCATAAAATACAATATAAATACAACAGTTTTTCCATCGTATAAAACGAATAATTGCAACCAGTATGAAAGTTATCGTCATTTCTACTTTCCGGGCAACCTAGGCTTCACCCTAGGCCGTTGCACAAACAGATTGAATAGTTAGGGCCTTAGAAGTCAACGCCCGAAGCATAAAATACAAAATAAACAGAACAGTTTTTCCATCGTATAAAACGAATAATTGCTACCGGTGTGAAATTTATGGTGATTTCTCCTTCCCGGGCAACCTAGGCTTCACTCTAGGGCATTGCTCCACCAGATCGAATAGTTAGGGCCTTAGAAGTCAACGCCAGAAGCATAAAATACAAAATAAATAAAACAGTTTTTCCATCGCATAAAACGAATAATTGCTACCAGTGTGAAAGTTATGGTCATTTCTACGTTACGCGCAACCTAGGCTTCACTCTAGGGCGTTGCCCCACCAGATCGAATAGTTAGGGCCTTAGAAGTCAATGCCCGAAGCATAAAACACAAAATAAATAAAACAGCTTTTCCATCGCATAAAACGAATAATTGCAACCAGTATGAAAGTTAACGTCATTTCTACCTTCCGGGCAACATAGGCTTCACCTTGGGCGTTGCACCAACAGATTTAATAGTTAGGGCCTTAGAAGTCAACGCCCGAAGCATGAAATACAAAATAAATAGAACAGTTTTTCCATCGTATAAAACGAATAATTGCAACCAGTGTGAAGGTAATGGTCATTTCTACGTTCCGGGGAACTTAGGTGTCACCCTAGGGCGTTGCTCCACCACATCTAATAGCAACGGCCTTAGAAGTCAACCCCAGATGAATAAAATACATAAAAGATGCCACAGCTTTTCCATCGTATAAAACTAATAATTGCAACCAGTGTGAAAGTTATGGTCATTTCTACGTTCCGGGCAACCTAGGCTTCACTCTAGGGCGTTGCGCCACCAGATCGAATAGTTAGGGCCTTAGATGTCAACGCCAGAAGCATAAAATACGATATAAATACAACAGTTTTTCCATCGTATAAAACGAATAATTGCTACCAGTGTGAAAGTTATGGTCATTTCTACGTTCCGCGCAACCTAGGCTTCACCCAAGGGCGTTGTTCCACCAGATGGAATAGTTAGGGCATAAGAAGTCAACGCCAGAAGCATAAAATACGATATAAATACAACAGTTTTTCCATCGTATAAAACGAATGATAGTAACCAGTGTGAAAGTTATGGTCATTTCTACGTTCCGGGCAACCTAGGCTTCACTCTAGGGCGTTGCACCAACAGATTGAATAGTTAGGGCCTTAGAAGTCAACGCACGAAGCATAAAATACAAAATAAATAGAACAGCTTTTCCATCGTATAAAACGAATAATTGCTACCGGTGTGAAAGTTATGGTCATTTCTCCGTTCCGGGCAACCCAGGCTTCACTCTAGGGCGTTGCTCCACCAGATCGAATAGTTAGGGCCTTAGAAGTCAACGCCAGAAGCATAAAATACAGAATAAATAAAACAGCTTTTCCATCGTATAAAACGAATAATTGCAACCAGTGTGGAAGTTATGGTCATTTCTACGTTCCCGGCAACCTAGGCTTCACTCTAGGCGTTGCTCGACCAGATCGAATAGCTAGGGTCTTAGAAGTCAACGCCTGAAGTATAAAATACAATAAAAATGCAACAGTTTTTCCATCCTATAACAGGAATAACTGCAACCCGTGTGAAAGTGATGGTCATTTCTACGTTCCAGGCAACCTAGGATTCACCCTAGGGCGTAGTTCCACCAGATAGAATAGTTAGGGCCTAAGAAGTCAACGCCAGAAGCTTAAAACGCTATATAAATACAACAGCTTTTCCAACATATAAAACGGATAATTGCAACCAGGATGAAAGTAATGGTCATTTCTACTTTCCGGGCAACCTAGGTTTCACACTGGGGCGTTGCTCCAACAGATTGAATAGTTAGGGCCTTAGAAGTCAATGCCCGAAGCATAAAATACAATATAAATACAACAGTTTTTCCATCGTATAAAACGAATAATTGCAACCAGTATGAAAGTTATCGTCATTTCTACTTTCCGGGCAACCTAGGCTTCACCCTAGGCCGTTGCACCAACAGATTGAATAGTTAGGGCCTTAGAAGTCAACGCCCGAAGCATAAAATACAAAATAAACAGAACAGTTTTTCCATCGTATAAAACGAATAATTGCTACCGGTGTGAAATTTATGGTGATTTCTCCTTCCCGGGCAACCTAGGCTTCACTCTAGGGCATTGCTCCACCAGATCGAATAGTTAGGGCCTTAGAAGTCAACGCCAGAAGCATAAAATACAAAATAAATAAAACAGTTTTTCCATCGCATAAAACGAATAATTGCTACCAGTGTGAAAGTTATGGTCATTTCTACGTTACGCGCAACCTAGGCTTCACTCTAGGGCGTTGCCCCACCAGATCGAATAGTTAGGGCCTTAGAAGTCAATGCCCGAAGCATAAAACACAAAATAAATAAAACAGCTTTTCCATCGCATAAAACGAATAATTGCAACCAGTATGAAAGTTAACGTCATTTCTACCTTCCGGGCAACATAGGCTTCACCTTGGGCGTTGCACCAACAGATTTAATAGTTAGGGCCTTAGAAGTCAACGCCCGAAGCATGAAATACAAAATAAATAGAACAGTTTTTCCATCGTATAAAACGAATAATTGCAACCAGTGTGAAGGTAATGGTCATTTCTACGTTCCGGGGAACTTAGGTGTCACCCTAGGGCGTTGCTCCACCACATCTAATAGCAACGGCCTTAGAAGTCAACCCCAGATGAATAAAATACATAAAAGATGCCACAGCTTTTCCATCGTATAAAACTAATAATTGCAACCAGTGTGAAAGTTATGGTCATTTCTACGTTCCGGGCAACCTAGGCTTCACTCTAGGGCGTTGCGCCACCAGATCGAATAGTTAGGGCCTTAGATGTCAACGCCAGAAGCATAAAATACGATATAAATACAACAGTTTTTCCATCGTATAAAACGAATAATTGCTACCAGTGTGAAAGTTATGGTCATTTCTACGTTCCGCGCAACCTAGGCTTCACCCAAGGGCGTTGTTCCACCAGATGGAATAGTTAGGGCATAAGAAGTCAACGCCAGAAGCATAAAATACGATATAAATACAACAGTTTTTCCATCGTATAAAACGAATGATAGTAACCAGTGTGAAAGTTATGGTCATTTCTACGTTCCGGGCAACCTAGGCTTCACTCTAGGGCGTTGCACCAACAGATTGAATAGTTAGGGCCTTAGAAGTCAACGCACGAAGCATAAAATACAAAATAAATAGAACAGCTTTTCCATCGTATAAAACGAATAATTGCTACCGGTGTGAAAGTTATGGTCATTTCTCCGTTCCGGGCAACCCAGGCTTCACTCTAGGGCGTTGCTCCACCAGATCGAATAGTTAGGGCCTTAGAAGTCAACGCCAGAAGCATAAAATACAGAATAAATAAAACAGCTTTTCCATCGTATAAAACGAATAATTGCAACCAGTGTGGAAGTTATGGTCATTTCTACGTTCCCGGCAACCTAGGCTTCACTCTAGGCGTTGCTCGACCAGATCGAATAGCTAGGGTCTTAGAAGTCAACGCCTGAAGTATAAAATACAATAAAAATGCAACAGTTTTTCCATCCTATAACAGGAATAACTGCAACCCGTGTGAAAGTGATGGTCATTTCTACGTTCCAGGCAACCTAGGATTCACCCTAGGGCGTAGTTCCACCAGATAGAATAGTTAGGGCCTAAGAAGTCAACGCCAGAAGCTTAAAACGCTATATAAATACAACAGCTTTTCCAACATATAAAACGGATAATTGCAACCAGGATGAAAGTAATGGTCATTTCTACTTTCCGGGCAACCTAGGTTTCACACTGGGGCGTTGCTCCAACAGATTGAATAGTTAGGGCCTTAGAAGTCAATGCCCGAAGCATAAAATACAATATAAATACAACAGTTTTTCCATCGTATAAAACGAATAATTGCAACCAGTATGAAAGTTATCGTCATTTCTACTTTCCGGGCAACCTAGGCTTCACCCTAGGCCGTTGCACCAACAGATTGAATAGTTAGGGCCTTAGAAGTCAACGCCCGAAGCATAAAATACAAAATAAACAGAACAGTTTTTCCATCGTATAAAACGAATAATTGCTACCGGTGTGAAATTTATGGTGATTTCTCCTTCCCGGGCAACCTAGGCTTCACTCTAGGGCATTGCTCCACCAGATCGAATAGTTAGGGCCTTAGAAGTCAACGCCAGAAGCATAAAATACAAAATAAATAAAACAGTTTTTCCATCGCATAAAACGAATAATTGCTACCAGTGTGAAAGTTATGGTCATTTCTACGTTACGCGCAACCTAGGCTTCACTCTAGGGCGTTGCCCCACCAGATCGAATAGTTAGGGCCTTAGAAGTCAATGCCCGAAGCATAAAACACAAAATAAATAAAACAGCTTTTCCATCGCATAAAACGAATAATTGCAACCAGTATGAAAGTTAACGTCATTTCTACCTTCCGGGCAACATAGGCTTCACCTTGGGCGTTGCACCAACAGATTTAATAGTTAGGGCCTTAGAAGTCAACGCCCGAAGCATGAAATACAAAATAAATAGAACAGTTTTTCCATCGTATAAAACGAATAATTGCAACCAGTGTGAAGGTAATGGTCATTTCTACGTTCCGGGGAACTTAGGTGTCACCCTAGGGCGTTGCTCCACCACATCTAATAGCAACGGCCTTAGAAGTCAACCCCAGATGAATAAAATACATAAAAGATGCCACAGCTTTTCCATCGTATAAAACTAATAATTGCAACCAGTGTGAAAGTTATGGTCATTTCTACGTTCCGGGCAACCTAGGCTTCACTCTACGGCGTTGCGCCACCAGATCGAATAGTTAGGGCCTTAGATGTCAACGCCAGAAGCATAAAATACGATATAAATACAACAGTTTTTCCATCGTATAAAACGAATAATTGCTACCAGTGTGAAAGTTATGGTCATTTCTACGTTCCGCGCAACCTAGGCTTCACCCAAGGGCGTTGTTCCACCAGATGGAATAGTTAGGGCATAAGAAGTCAACGCCAGAAGCATAAAATACGATATAAATACAACAGTTTTTCCATCGTATAAAACGAATGATAGTAACCAGTGTGAAAGTTATGGTCATTTCTACGTTCCGGGCAACCTAGGCTTCACTCTAGGGCGTTGCACCAACAGATTGAATAGTTAGGGCCTTAGAAGTCAACGCACGAAGCATAAAATACAAAATAAATAGAACAGCTTTTCCATCGTATAAAACGAATAATTGCTACCGGTGTGAAAGTTATGGTCATTTCTCCGTTCCGGGCAACCCAGGCTTCACTCTAGGGCGTTGCTCCACCAGATCGAATAGTTAGGGCCTTAGAAGTCAACGCCAGAAGCATAAAATACAGAATAAATAAAACAGCTTTTCAATCGTATAAAACGAATAATTGCAACCAGTGTGGAAGTTATGGTCATTTCTACGTTCCCGGCAACCTAGGCTTCACTCTAGGGCGTTGCTCGACCAGATCGAATAGCTAGGGTCTTAGAAGTCAACGCCTGAAGTATAAAATACAATAAAAATGCAACAGTTTTTCCATCCTATAACAGGAATAACTGCAACCCGTGTGAAAGTGATGGTCATTTCTACGTTCCAGGCAACCTAGGATTCACCCTAGGGCGTAGTTCCACCAGATAGAATAGTTAGGGCCTAAGAAGTCAACGCCAGAAGCTTAAAACGCTATATAAATACAACAGCTTTTCCAACATATAAAACGGATAATTGCAACCAGGATGAAAGTAATGGTCATTTCTACTTTCCGGGCAACCTAGGTTTCACACTGGGACGTTGCTCCAACAGATTGAATAGTTAGGGCCTTAGAAGTCAATGCCCGAAGCATAAAATACAATATAAATACAACAGTTTTTCCATCGTATAAAACGAATAATTGCAACCAGTATGAAAGTTATCGTCATTTCTACTTTCCGGGCAACCTAGGCTTCACCCTAGGCAGTTGCACCAACAGATTGAATAGTTAGGGCCTTAGAAGTCAACGCCCGAAGCATAAAATACAAAATAAACGGAACAGTTTTTCCATCGTATAAAACGAATAATTGCTACCGGTGTGAAATTTATGGTGATTTCTCCTTCCCGGGCAACCTAGGCTTCACTCTAGGGCATTGCTCCACCAGATCGAATAGTTAGGGCCGTAGAAGTCAACGCCAGAAGCATAAAATACAAAATAAATAAAACAGTTTTTCCATCGTATAAAACGAATAATTGCTACCAGTGTGAAAGTTATGGTCATTGCTACGTTCCGCGCAACCTAGGCTTCACCCAAGGGCGTTGTTCCACCGGATGGAATAGTTAGGGCCTAAGAAGTCAACGCCAGAAGCATAAAATACGATATAAATACAACAGTTTTTCCATCGTATAAAACGAATGATAGTAACCAGTGTGAAAGTTATGGTCATTTCTACGTTCCGGGCAACCTAGGCTTCACTCTAGGGCGTTGCTCCACCGGATCGAATGGTTAGGGCCTTAGAAGTCAACGCCAGAAGCCTAAAATACAAAATAAATAAAACAGTTTTTCCATCGTATAAAACGAATAATTGCAACCAGTGTGGAAGTTATGGTCATTTCTACTTTCCGGGCAACCTAGGCTTCACTCTAGGGCGTTGCCCCACCAGGTCGAATAGTTAGGGCCTTAGAAGTCAACGCCCGAAGCATAAAACACAAAATAAATAAAACAGCTTTTCCATCGCATAAAACCAATAATTGCAACCAGTGTGAAGGTAATGGTCATTTCTACGTTCCGGGCAACTTAGGCGTCACCCTAGGGCGTTGCACCAACAGATTGAATAGTTAGGGCCATAGCAGTCAACGCCCGAAGCATAAAATACAAAATAAATAGAACAGTTTTTCCAACGTATAAAAAGAATAATTGCTACCGGTGTGAAAGTTATGGTCATTTCGCCGTTCCGGGCAACCTAGGCTTCACTCTAGGGCGTTGCTCCACCGGATCGAATGGTTAGGGCCTTAGAAGTCAACGCCAGAAGCATAAAATACAAAATAAATAAAACAGTTTTTCCATCGTATAAAACGAATAATTGCAACCAGTGTGGAAGTTATGGTCATTTCTACTTTCCGGGCAACCTAGGCTTCACCCTAGGGCGTTGCTCCAACAGATTCAGTAGCTAGGGCCTTAGAAGTCAATGCCCGAAGCATAAAATACAATATAAATACAACAGCTTTTCCATCGTATAAAACAGATAATTGCAACCAGTATGAAAGTTAACGTCATTTCTACCTTCCGCGCAACATAGGCATCACCCTTGGGCGTTGCACCAACAGATTGAATAGTTAGGGCCTTAGAAGTCAACGCCCGAAGCATAAAATACAAAATAAATAGAACAGTTTTTCCATCGTATAAAACGAATAATTGCAACCAGTGTGAAGCTAATGGTCATTTCTACGTTCCGGGCAACTTAGGCGTCACCCTAGGGCGTTGCTCCACCACATCTAATAGCAACGGCCTTAGAAGTCAGCCCCAGATGAATAAAATACATAAAAGGTGCCACAGCTTTTCCATCGTATAAAACGAATAATTGCAACCAGGATGAAAGTTATTGTCATTTTCACTTTCCGGGCAACCTAGGCATCACCCTAGGGCGTTGCGCCACCAGATCGAATAGTTAGGGCCTTAGAAGTCAACGCCCGAAGCATAAAATACAAAATAAATAAAACAGTTTTTCCATCGTATAAAACGAAGAATTGCAACCAGTATGATAGTTAACGTCATTTCTACTTTCCGGGCAACATAGGCTTCACCCTTGGGCGTTGCACCAACAGATTGAATAGTTAGGCCCTTAGAAGTCAACGCCAGAAGCATAAAATACGAGATAAATACAAAAGCTTTTCCATCGTATAAAACGAATAATTGCAACCAGTGTGGAAGTTATGGTCATGTCTACGTTCCGGGCAACCTAGGCTTCACTCCAGGGCGTTGTTCCACCAGATGGAATAGCTAGGGCCTAAGAAGTCAACGCCAGAAGCATAAAACACTATATAAATACAACAGTTTTTCCATCATATAAAACGAATGATAGCAACCAGTGTGAAGGTAATGGTCATTTCTACGTTCCAGGCAACTTAGGCGTCACCCTAGGGCGTTTCTCCACCACATCTAATAGCAACGGCCTTAGAAGTCAGCCCCAGATGAATAAAATACATAAAAGATGCCACAGCTTTTCCATCGTATAAAACGAATAATTGCAACCAGTGTGAAAGTTATGGTCATTTCTACGTTCCGGGCAACATAGGCTTCACTCTAGGGCGTGGCGCCACCAGATCGAATAGTTAGGGCCTTAGAAGTCAACGCCAGAAGCATAAAATACGATATAAATACAACAGCTTTTCCATCGTATAAAACGAATAATTGCAACCAGTGTGGAAGTTATGGTCATTTCTACGTTCCGGGCAACATAGGCTTCACTCTAGGGCGTTGTTCCACCAGATGGAATAGCTAGGGCCTAAGAAGTCAACGGCAGAAGCATAAAACACTATATAAATACAACAGTTTTTCCATCATATAAAACGAATGATAGCAACCAGTGTGAAAGTTATGGTCATTTCTACGTTCCGGGCAACATAGGCTTCACTCTAGGGCGTCGCGCCACCAGATCGAATAGTTAGGGCCTTAGAAGTCAACGCCCGAAGCATAAAATACAAAATACATAAAACAGCTTTTCCATCGTATAAAACGAATAATTGCAACCAGTATGAAAGTTAACGTCATTTCTACTTTCCGGGCAACATTGGCTTCACCCTTGGGCGTTGCACCAACAGATTGAATAGTTAGGGCCTTAGCAATCAACGCCCGAAGCATAAAATACAAAGTAAATAGAACAGTTTTTCCATCGTATAAAAAGAATAATTGAAACCAGTATGAAAGCTAACGTCATTTCTACTTTCCGGGCTACCTAGGCTTCACCCTAGAGCGTTGCACCAACAGATTGAATAGTTAGGGCCTTAGAAGCCAACGCCAGAAGCATAAAGTACAATAAAGATGCAAAAGTTTTTCCATCGTATAACAGGAATAACTGCAAACAGTGTGAAAGTTATGGTCATTTCTACGTTCCGGGCAACCTCGGCTTCACTCTAGGGCGTTGCGGCACCAGATCGAATAGTTAGGGCCTTAGAAATCAACGCCCGAAGCATAAAATACAAAATAAATAATACAGTTTTTCCATCGTATAAAACGAATAATTGCAACCAGTGTGGAAGTTATGGTCATTTCTACGTTCCGGGCAACCTAGGCTTCACTCTAGGGCGTTCCTCCACCAGATCGAATAGTTAGGGCCTTAGAAGTCTACGCCCGAAGCATAAAATACAAAATAAATAAAACAGTTTTCCATCGTATAAAAAGAATAATTGCAACCAGTATGAAAGTTAACGTCATTTCTACTTTCGGGGCAACATAGGCTTCACCCTTGGGCGTTGCACCAACAGATTGAATAGTTAGGCCCTTAGAAGTCAACGCCAGAAGCATAAAATACGATATAAATAGAACAGCTTTTCCATCGTATAAAACGAATAATTGCAACCAGTGTGGAAGTTATGGTCATGTCTACGTTCCGGGCAACCTAGGCTTCACTCTAGGGCGTTGCTCGACCAGATCGGATAGCTAGGGCCTTAGAAGTCAACGCCTGAAGTATAAAATACAATAAAAATACAACAGCCTTTCCATCCTATAACAGGAATAGTTGCAACCCGTGTGAAAGTGATGGTCATTTCTACGTTCCAGGCAACTTAGGCTTCACCCTAGGGCGTTGTTCCACCAGATGGAATAGTTAGGGCCTAAGAAGTCAACGCCAGAAGCATAAAACACTATATAAATACAGCAGTTTTTCCATCATATAAAACGAATAATTGCAACCAGTGTAAAAGTTATGGTCATTTCTACTTTCCGGGCAACATAGGCTTCACCCTTGGGCGTTGCACCAACAGATTGAATAGTTAGGCCCTTAGAAGTCAACGCCAGAAGCATAAAATACGATATAAATAGAACAGCTTTTCCATCGTATAAAACGAATAATTGCAACCAGTGTGAAGGTAATGGTCATTTCTACGTTCCAGGCAACTTAGGCGTCACCCTAGGGCGTTGCTCCACCACATCTAATAGCAACGGCCTTAGAAGTCAGCCCCAGATGAATAAAATACATAAAAGATGCCACAGCTTTTCCATCGTATAAAACGAATTATTGCAACCAGTGTGAAAGTTATGGTCATTTCTACGTTCCGGGCAACATAGGCTTCACTCTAGGGCGTGGCGCCACCAGATCGAATAGTTAGGGCCTTAGAAGTCAACGCCAGAAGCATAAAATACGATATAAATAGAACAGCTTTTCCATCGTATAAAACGAATAATTGCAACCAGTGTGAAGGTAATGGTCATTTCTACGTTCCAGGCAACTTAGGCGTCACCCTAGGGCGTTGCTCCACCACATCTAATAGCAACGGCCTTAGAAGTCAGCCCCAGATGAATAAAATACATAAAAGATGCCACAGCTTTTCCATCGTATAAAACGAATTATTGCAACCAGTGTGAAAGTTATGGTCATTTCTACGTTCCGGGCAACATAGGCTTCACTCTAGGGCGTGGCGCCACCAGATCGAATAGTTAGGGCCTTAGAAGTCAACGCCAGAAGCATAAAATACGATATAAATACAACAGCTTTTCCATCGTATAAAACGAATAATTGCAACCAGTGTGAAGGTAATGGTCATTTCTACGTTCCGGGCAACTTAGGCGTCACCCTAGGGCGTTGCACCAACAGATTGAATAGTTAGGGCCATAGCAGTCAACGCCCGAAGCATAAAATACAAAATAAATAAAACAGTTTTTCCATCGCATAAAACGAATAATTGCTACCAGTGTGAAAGTTATGGTCATTTCTACGTTACGCGCAACCTAGGCTTCACTCTAGGGCGTTGCCCCACCAGATCGAATAGTTAGGGCCTTAGAAGTCAATGCCCGAAGCATAAAACACAAAATAAATAAAACAGCTTTTCCATCGCATAAAACGAATAATTGCAACCAGTATGAAAGTTAACGTCATTTCTACCTTCCGGGCAACATAGGCTTCACCTTGGGCGTTGCACCAACAGATTTAATAGTTAGGGCCTTAGAAGTCAACGCCCGAAGCATGAAATACAAAATAAATAGAACAGTTTTTCCATCGTATAAAACGAATAATTGCAACCAGTGTGAAGGTAATGGTCATTTCTACGTTCCGGGGAACTTAGGTGTCACCCTAGGGCGTTGCTCGACCACATCTAATAGCAACGGCCTTAGAAGTCAACCCCAGATGAATAAAATACATAAAAGATGCCACAGCTTTTCCATCGTATAAAACTAATAATTGCAACCAGTGTGAAAGTTATGGTCATTTCTACGTTCCGGGCAACCTAGGCTTCACTCTAGGGCGTTGCGCCACCAGATCGAATAGTTAGGGCCTTAGATGTCAACGCCAGAAGCATAAAATACGATATAAATACAACAGTTTTTCCATCGTATAAAACGAATAATTGCTACCAGTGTGAAAGTTATGGTCATTTCTACGTTCCGCGCAACCTAGGCTTCACCCAAGGGCGTTGTTCCACCAGATGGAATAGTTAGGGCATAAGAAGTCAACGCCAGAAGCATAAAATACGATATAAATACAACAGTTTTTCCATCGTATAAAACGAATGATAGTAACCAGTGTGAAAGTTATGGTCATTTCTACGTTCCGGGCAACCTAGGCTTCACTCTAGGGCGTTGCACCAACAGATTGAATAGTTAGGGCCTTAGAAGTCAACGCACGAAGCATAAAATACAAAATAAATAGAACAGCTTTTCCATCGTATAAAACGAATAATTGCTACCGGTGTGAAAGTTATGGTCATTTCTCCGTTCCGGGCAACCCAGGCTTCACTCTAGGGCGTTGCTCCACCAGATCGAATAGTTAGGGCCTTAGAAGTCAACGCCAGAAGCATAAAATACAGAATAAATAAAACAGCTTTTCCATCGTATAAAACGAATAATTGCAACCAGTGTGGAAGTTATGGTCATTTCTACGTTCCCGGCAACCTAGGCTTCACTCTAGGCGTTGCTCGACCAGATCGAATAGCTAGGGTCTTAGAAGTCAACGCCTGAAGTATAAAATACAATAAAAATGCAACAGTTTTTCCATCCTATAACAGGAATAACTGCAACCCGTGTGAAAGTGATGGTCATTTCTACGTTCCAGGCAACCTAGGATTCACCCTAGGGCGTAGTTCCACCAGATAGAATAGTTAGGGCCTAAGAAGTCAACGCCAGAAGCTTAAAACGCTATATAAATACAACAGCTTTTCCAACATATAAAACGGATAATTGCAACCAGGATGAAAGTAATGGTCATTTCTACTTTCCGGGCAACCTAGGTTTCACACTGGGGCGTTGCTCCAACAGATTGAATAGTTAGGGCCTTAGAAGTCAATGCCCGAAGCATAAAATACAATATAAATACAACAGTTTTTCCATCGTATAAAACGAATAATTGCAACCAGTATGAAAGTTATCGTCATTTCTACTTTCCGGGCAACCTAGGCTTCACCCTAGGCCGTTGCACAAACAGATTGAATAGTTAGGGCCTTAGAAGTCAACGCCCGAAGCATAAAATACAAAATAAACAGAACAGTTTTTCCATCGTATAAAACGAATAATTGCTACCGGTGTGAAATTTATGGTGATTTCTCCTTCCCGGGCAACCTAGGCTTCACTCTAGGGCATTGCTCCACCAGATCGAATAGTTAGGGCCTTAGAAGTCAACGCCAGAAGCATAAAATACAAAATAAATAAAACAGTTTTTCCATCGCATAAAACGAATAATTGCTACCAGTGTGAAAGTTATGGTCATTTCTACGTTACGCGCAACCTAGGCTTCACTCTAGGGCGTTGCCCCACCAGATCGAATAGTTAGGGCCTTAGAAGTCAATGCCCGAAGCATAAAACACAAAATAAATAAAACAGCTTTTCCATCGCATAAAACGAATAATTGCAACCAGTATGAAAGTTAACGTCATTTCTACCTTCCGGGCAACATAGGCTTCACCTTGGGCGTTGCACCAACAGATTTAATAGTTAGGGCCTTAGAAGTCAACGCCCGAAGCATGAAATACAAAATAAATAGAACAGTTTTTCCATCGTATAAAACGAATAATTGCAACCAGTGTGAAGGTAATGGTCATTTCTACGTTCCGGGGAACTTAGGTGTCACCCTAGGGCGTTGCTCCACCACATCTAATAGCAACGGCCTTAGAAGTCAACCCCAGATGAATAAAATACATAAAAGATGCCACAGCTTTTCCATCGTATAAAACTAATAATTGCAACCAGTGTGAAAGTTATGGTCATTTCTACGTTCCGGGCAACCTAGGCTTCACTCTAGGGCGTTGCGCCACCAGATCGAATAGTTAGGGCCTTAGATGTCAACGCCAGAAGCATAAAATACGATATAAATACAACAGTTTTTCCATCGTATAAAACGAATAATTGCTACCAGTGTGAAAGTTATGGTCATTTCTACGTTCCGCGCAACCTAGGCTTCACCCAAGGGCGTTGTTCCACCAGATGGAATAGTTAGGGCATAAGAAGTCAACGCCAGAAGCATAAAATACGATATAAATACAACAGTTTTTCCATCGTATAAAACGAATGATAGTAACCAGTGTGAAAGTTATGGTCATTTCTACGTTCCGGGCAACCTAGGCTTCACTCTAGGGCGTTGCACCAACAGATTGAATAGTTAGGGCCTTAGAAGTCAACGCACGAAGCATAAAATACAAAATAAATAGAACAGCTTTTCCATCGTATAAAACGAATAATTGCTACCGGTGTGAAAGTTATGGTCATTTCTCCGTTCCGGGCAACCCAGGCTTCACTCTAGGGCGTTGCTCCACCAGATCGAATAGTTAGGGCCTTAGAAGTCAACGCCAGAAGCATAAAATACAGAATAAATAAAACAGCTTTTCCATCGTATAAAACGAATAATTGCAACCAGTGTGGAAGTTATGGTCATTTCTACGTTCCCGGCAACCTAGGCTTCACTCTAGGCGTTGCTCGACCAGATCGAATAGCTAGGGTCTTAGAAGTCAACGCCTGAAGTATAAAATACAATAAAAATGCAACAGTTTTTCCATCCTATAACAGGAATAACTGCAACCCGTGTGAAAGTGATGGTCATTTCTACGTTCCAGGCAACCTAGGATTCACCCTAGGGCGTAGTTCCACCAGATAGAATAGTTAGGGCCTAAGAAGTCAACGCCAGAAGCTTAAAACGCTATATAAATACAACAGCTTTTCCAACATATAAAACGGATAATTGCAACCAGGATGAAAGTAATGGTCATTTCTACTTTCCGGGCAACCTAGGTTTCACACTGGGGCGTTGCTCCAACAGATTGAATAGTTAGGGCCTTAGAAGTCAATGCCCGAAGCATAAAATACAATATAAATACAACAGTTTTTCCATCGTATAAAACGAATAATTGCAACCAGTATGAAAGTTATCGTCATTTCTACTTTCCGGGCAACCTAGGCTTCACCCTAGGCCGTTGCACCAACAGATTGAATAGTTAGGGCCTTAGAAGTCAACGCCCGAAGCATAAAATACAAAATAAACAGAACAGTTTTTCCATCGTATAAAACGAATAATTGCTACCGGTGTGAAATTTATGGTGATTTCTCCTTCCCGGGCAACCTAGGCTTCACTCTAGGGCATTGCTCCACCAGATCGAATAGTTAGGGCCTTAGAAGTCAACGCCAGAAGCATAAAATACAAAATAAATAAAACAGTTTTTCCATCGCATAAAACGAATAATTGCTACCAGTGTGAAAGTTATGGTCATTTCTACGTTACGCGCAACCTAGGCTTCACTCTAGGGCGTTGCCCCACCAGATCGAATAGTTAGGGCCTTAGAAGTCAATGCCCGAAGCATAAAACACAAAATAAATAAAACAGCTTTTCCATCGCATAAAACGAATAATTGCAACCAGTATGAAAGTTAACGTCATTTCTACCTTCCGGGCAACATAGGCTTCACCTTGGGCGTTGCACCAACAGATTTAATAGTTAGGGCCTTAGAAGTCAACGCCCGAAGCATGAAATACAAAATAAATAGAACAGTTTTTCCATCGTATAAAACGAATAATTGCAACCAGTGTGAAGGTAATGGTCATTTCTACGTTCCGGGGAACTTAGGTGTCACCCTAGGGCGTTGCTCCACCACATCTAATAGCAACGGCCTTAGAAGTCAACCCCAGATGAATAAAATACATAAAAGATGCCACAGCTTTTCCATCGTATAAAACTAATAATTGCAACCAGTGTGAAAGTTATGGTCATTTCTACGTTCCGGGCAACCTAGGCTTCACTCTAGGGCGTTGCGCCACCAGATCGAATAGTTAGGGCCTTAGATGTCAACGCCAGAAGCATAAAATACGATATAAATACAACAGTTTTTCCATCGTATAAAACGAATAATTGCTACCAGTGTGAAAGTTATGGTCATTTCTACGTTCCGCGCAACCTAGGCTTCACCCAAGGGCGTTGTTCCACCAGATGGAATAGTTAGGGCATAAGAAGTCAACGCCAGAAGCATAAAATACGATATAAATACAACAGTTTTTCCATCGTATAAAACGAATGATAGTAACCAGTGTGAAAGTTATGGTCATTTCTACGTTCCGGGCAACCTAGGCTTCACTCTAGGGCGTTGCACCAACAGATTGAATAGTTAGGGCCTTAGAAGTCAACGCACGAAGCATAAAATACAAAATAAATAGAACAGCTTTTCCATCGTATAAAACGAATAATTGCTACCGGTGTGAAAGTTATGGTCATTTCTCCGTTCCGGGCAACCCAGGCTTCACTCTAGGGCGTTGCTCCACCAGATCGAATAGTTAGGGCCTTAGAAGTCAACGCCAGAAGCATAAAATACAGAATAAATAAAACAGCTTTTCCATCGTATAAAACGAATAATTGCAACCAGTGTGGAAGTTATGGTCATTTCTACGTTCCCGGCAACCTAGGCTTCACTCTAGGCGTTGCTCGACCAGATCGAATAGCTAGGGTCTTAGAAGTCAACGCCTGAAGTATAAAATACAATAAAAATGCAACAGTTTTTCCATCCTATAACAGGAATAACTGCAACCCGTGTGAAAGTGATGGTCATTTCTACGTTCCAGGCAACCTAGGATTCACCCTAGGGCGTAGTTCCACCAGATAGAATAGTTAGGGCCTAAGAAGTCAACGCCAGAAGCTTAAAACGCTATATAAATACAACAGCTTTTCCAACATATAAAACGGATAATTGCAACCAGGATGAAAGTAATGGTCATTTCTACTTTCCGGGCAACCTAGGTTTCACACTGGGGCGTTGCTCCAACAGATTGAATAGTTAGGGCCTTAGAAGTCAATGCCCGAAGCATAAAATACAATATAAATACAACAGTTTTTCCATCGTATAAAACGAATAATTGCAACCAGTATGAAAGTTATCGTCATTTCTACTTTCCGGGCAACCTAGGCTTCACCCTAGGCCGTTGCACCAACAGATTGAATAGTTAGGGCCTTAGAAGTCAACGCCCGAAGCATAAAATACAAAATAAACAGAACAGTTTTTCCATCGTATAAAACGAATAATTGCTACCGGTGTGAAATTTATGGTGATTTCTCCTTCCCGGGCAACCTAGGCTTCACTCTAGGGCATTGCTCCACCAGATCGAATAGTTAGGGCCTTAGAAGTCAACGCCAGAAGCATAAAATACAAAATAAATAAAACAGTTTTTCCATCGCATAAAACGAATAATTGCTACCAGTGTGAAAGTTATGGTCATTTCTACGTTACGCGCAACCTAGGCTTCACTCTAGGGCGTTGCCCCACCAGATCGAATAGTTAGGGCCTTAGAAGTCAATGCCCGAAGCATAAAACACAAAATAAATAAAACAGCTTTTCCATCGCATAAAACGAATAATTGCAACCAGTATGAAAGTTAACGTCATTTCTACCTTCCGGGCAACATAGGCTTCACCTTGGGCGTTGCACCAACAGATTTAATAGTTAGGGCCTTAGAAGTCAACGCCCGAAGCATGAAATACAAAATAAATAGAACAGTTTTTCCATCGTATAAAACGAATAATTGCAACCAGTGTGAAGGTAATGGTCATTTCTACGTTCCGGGGAACTTAGGTGTCACCCTAGGGCGTTGCTCCACCACATCTAATAGCAACGGCCTTAGAAGTCAACCCCAGATGAATAAAATACATAAAAGATGCCACAGCTTTTCCATCGTATAAAACTAATAATTGCAACCAGTGTGAAAGTTATGGTCATTTCTACGTTCCGGGCAACCTAGGCTTCACTCTACGGCGTTGCGCCACCAGATCGAATAGTTAGGGCCTTAGATGTCAACGCCAGAAGCATAAAATACGATATAAATACAACAGTTTTTCCATCGTATAAAACGAATAATTGCTACCAGTGTGAAAGTTATGGTCATTTCTACGTTCCGCGCAACCTAGGCTTCACCCAAGGGCGTTGTTCCACCAGATGGAATAGTTAGGGCATAAGAAGTCAACGCCAGAAGCATAAAATACGATATAAATACAACAGTTTTTCCATCGTATAAAACGAATGATAGTAACCAGTGTGAAAGTTATGGTCATTTCTACGTTCCGGGCAACCTAGGCTTCACTCTAGGGCGTTGCACCAACAGATTGAATAGTTAGGGCCTTAGAAGTCAACGCACGAAGCATAAAATACAAAATAAATAGAACAGCTTTTCCATCGTATAAAACGAATAATTGCTACCGGTGTGAAAGTTATGGTCATTTCTCCGTTCCGGGCAACCCAGGCTTCACTCTAGGGCGTTGCTCCACCAGATCGAATAGTTAGGGCCTTAGAAGTCAACGCCAGAAGCATAAAATACAGAATAAATAAAACAGCTTTTCAATCGTATAAAACGAATAATTGCAACCAGTGTGGAAGTTATGGTCATTTCTACGTTCCCGGCAACCTAGGCTTCACTCTAGGGCGTTGCTCGACCAGATCGAATAGCTAGGGTCTTAGAAGTCAACGCCTGAAGTATAAAATACAATAAAAATGCAACAGTTTTTCCATCCTATAACAGGAATAACTGCAACCCGTGTGAAAGTGATGGTCATTTCTACGTTCCAGGCAACCTAGGATTCACCCTAGGGCGTAGTTCCACCAGATAGAATAGTTAGGGCCTAAGAAGTCAACGCCAGAAGCTTAAAACGCTATATAAATACAACAGCTTTTCCAACATATAAAACGGATAATTGCAACCAGGATGAAAGTAATGGTCATTTCTACTTTCCGGGCAACCTAGGTTTCACACTGGGACGTTGCTCCAACAGATTGAATAGTTAGGGCCTTAGAAGTCAATGCCCGAAGCATAAAATACAATATAAATACAACAGTTTTTCCATCGTATAAAACGAATAATTGCAACCAGTATGAAAGTTATCGTCATTTCTACTTTCCGGGCAACCTAGGCTTCACCCTAGGCAGTTGCACCAACAGATTGAATAGTTAGGGCCTTAGAAGTCAACGCCCGAAGCATAAAATACAAAATAAACGGAACAGTTTTTCCATCGTATAAAACGAATAATTGCTACCGGTGTGAAATTTATGGTGATTTCTCCTTCCCGGGCAACCTAGGCTTCACTCTAGGGCATTGCTCCACCAGATCGAATAGTTAGGGCCGTAGAAGTCAACGCCAGAAGCATAAAATACAAAATAAATAAAACAGTTTTTCCATCGTATAAAACGAATAATTGCTACCAGTGTGAAAGTTATGGTCATTGCTACGTTCCGCGCAACCTAGGCTTCACCCAAGGGCGTTGTTCCACCGGATGGAATAGTTAGGGCCTAAGAAGTCAACGCCAGAAGCATAAAATACGATATAAATACAACAGTTTTTCCATCGTATAAAACGAATGATAGTAACCAGTGTGAAAGTTATGGTCATTTCTACGTTCCGGGCAACCTAGGCTTCACTCTAGGGCGTTGCTCCACCGGATCGAATGGTTAGGGCCTTAGAAGTCAACGCCAGAAGCCTAAAATACAAAATAAATAAAACAGTTTTTCCATCGTATAAAACGAATAATTGCAACCAGTGTGGAAGTTATGGTCATTTCTACTTTCCGGGCAACCTAGGCTTCACTCTAGGGCGTTGCCCCACCAGGTCGAATAGTTAGGGCCTTAGAAGTCAACGCCCGAAGCATAAAACACAAAATAAATAAAACAGCTTTTCCATCGCATAAAACCAATAATTGCAACCAGTGTGAAGGTAATGGTCATTTCTACGTTCCGGGCAACTTAGGCGTCACCCTAGGGCGTTGCACCAACAGATTGAATAGTTAGGGCCATAGCAGTCAACGCCCGAAGCATAAAATACAAAATAAATAGAACAGTTTTTCCAACGTATAAAAAGAATAATTGCTACCGGTGTGAAAGTTATGGTCATTTCGCCGTTCCGGGCAACCTAGGCTTCACTCTAGGGCGTTGCTCCACCGGATCGAATGGTTAGGGCCTTAGAAGTCAACGCCAGAAGCATAAAATACAAAATAAATAAAACAGTTTTTCCATCGTATAAAACGAATAATTGCAACCAGTGTGGAAGTTATGGTCATTTCTACTTTCCGGGCAACCTAGGCTTCACCCTAGGGCGTTGCTCCAACAGATTCAGTAGCTAGGGCCTTAGAAGTCAATGCCCGAAGCATAAAATACAATATAAATACAACAGCTTTTCCATCGTATAAAACAGATAATTGCAACCAGTATGAAAGTTAACGTCATTTCTACCTTCCGCGCAACATAGGCATCACCCTTGGGCGTTGCACCAACAGATTGAATAGTTAGGGCCTTAGAAGTCAACGCCCGAAGCATAAAATACAAAATAAATAGAACAGTTTTTCCATCGTATAAAACGAATAATTGCAACCAGTGTGAAGCTAATGGTCATTTCTACGTTCCGGGCAACTTAGGCGTCACCCTAGGGCGTTGCTCCACCACATCTAATAGCAACGGCCTTAGAAGTCAGCCCCAGATGAATAAAATACATAAAAGGTGCCACAGCTTTTCCATCGTATAAAACGAATAATTGCAACCAGGATGAAAGTTATTGTCATTTTCACTTTCCGGGCAACCTAGGCATCACCCTAGGGCGTTGCGCCACCAGATCGAATAGTTAGGGCCTTAGAAGTCAACGCCCGAAGCATAAAATACAAAATAAATAAAACAGTTTTTCCATCGTATAAAACGAAGAATTGCAACCAGTATGATAGTTAACGTCATTTCTACTTTCCGGGCAACATAGGCTTCACCCTTGGGCGTTGCACCAACAGATTGAATAGTTAGGCCCTTAGAAGTCAACGCCAGAAGCATAAAATACGAGATAAATACAAAAGCTTTTCCATCGTATAAAACGAATAATTGCAACCAGTGTGGAAGTTATGGTCATGTCTACGTTCCGGGCAACCTAGGCTTCACTCCAGGGCGTTGTTCCACCAGATGGAATAGCTAGGGCCTAAGAAGTCAACGCCAGAAGCATAAAACACTATATAAATACAACAGTTTTTCCATCATATAAAACGAATGATAGCAACCAGTGTGAAGGTAATGGTCATTTCTACGTTCCAGGCAACTTAGGCGTCACCCTAGGGCGTTTCTCCACCACATCTAATAGCAACGGCCTTAGAAGTCAGCCCCAGATGAATAAAATACATAAAAGATGCCACAGCTTTTCCATCGTATAAAACGAATAATTGCAACCAGTGTGAAAGTTATGGTCATTTCTACGTTCCGGGCAACATAGGCTTCACTCTAGGGCGTGGCGCCACCAGATCGAATAGTTAGGGCCTTAGAAGTCAACGCCAGAAGCATAAAATACGATATAAATACAACAGCTTTTCCATCGTATAAAACGAATAATTGCAACCAGTGTGGAAGTTATGGTCATTTCTACGTTCCGGGCAACATAGGCTTCACTCTAGGGCGTTGTTCCACCAGATGGAATAGCTAGGGCCTAAGAAGTCAACGGCAGAAGCATAAAACACTATATAAATACAACAGTTTTTCCATCATATAAAACGAATGATAGCAACCAGTGTGAAAGTTATGGTCATTTCTACGTTCCGGGCAACATAGGCTTCACTCTAGGGCGTCGCGCCACCAGATCGAATAGTTAGGGCCTTAGAAGTCAACGCCCGAAGCATAAAATACAAAATACATAAAACAGCTTTTCCATCGTATAAAACGAATAATTGCAACCAGTATGAAAGTTAACGTCATTTCTACTTTCCGGGCAACATTGGCTTCACCCTTGGGCGTTGCACCAACAGATTGAATAGTTAGGGCCTTAGCAATCAACGCCCGAAGCATAAAATACAAAGTAAATAGAACAGTTTTTCCATCGTATAAAAAGAATAATTGAAACCAGTATGAAAGCTAACGTCATTTCTACTTTCCGGGCTACCTAGGCTTCACCCTAGAGCGTTGCACCAACAGATTGAATAGTTAGGGCCTTAGAAGCCAACGCCAGAAGCATAAAGTACAATAAAGATGCAAAAGTTTTTCCATCGTATAACAGGAATAACTGCAAACAGTGTGAAAGTTATGGTCATTTCTACGTTCCGGGCAACCTCGGCTTCACTCTAGGGCGTTGCGGCACCAGATCGAATAGTTAGGGCCTTAGAAATCAACGCCCGAAGCATAAAATACAAAATAAATAATACAGTTTTTCCATCGTATAAAACGAATAATTGCAACCAGTGTGGAAGTTATGGTCATTTCTACGTTCCGGGCAACCTAGGCTTCACTCTAGGGCGTTCCTCCACCAGATCGAATAGTTAGGGCCTTAGAAGTCTACGCCCGAAGCATAAAATACAAAATAAATAAAACAGTTTTCCATCGTATAAAAAGAATAATTGCAACCAGTATGAAAGTTAACGTCATTTCTACTTTCGGGGCAACATAGGCTTCACCCTTGGGCGTTGCACCAACAGATTGAATAGTTAGGCCCTTAGAAGTCAACGCCAGAAGCATAAAATACGATATAAATAGAACAGCTTTTCCATCGTATAAAACGAATAATTGCAACCAGTGTGGAAGTTATGGTCATGTCTACGTTCCGGGCAACCTAGGCTTCACTCTAGGGCGTTGCTCGACCAGATCGGATAGCTAGGGCCTTAGAAGTCAACGCCTGAAGTATAAAATACAATAAAAATACAACAGCCTTTCCATCCTATAACAGGAATAGTTGCAACCCGTGTGAAAGTGATGGTCATTTCTACGTTCCAGGCAACTTAGGCTTCACCCTAGGGCGTTGTTCCACCAGATGGAATAGTTAGGGCCTAAGAAGTCAACGCCAGAAGCATAAAACACTATATAAATACAGCAGTTTTTCCATCATATAAAACGAATAATTGCAACCAGTGTAAAAGTTATGGTCATTTCTACTTTCCGGGCAACATAGGCTTCACCCTTGGGCGTTGCACCAACAGATTGAATAGTTAGGCCCTTAGAAGTCAACGCCAGAAGCATAAAATACGATATAAATAGAACAGCTTTTCCATCGTATAAAACGAATAATTGCAACCAGTGTGAAGGTAATGGTCATTTCTACGTTCCAGGCAACTTAGGCGTCACCCTAGGGCGTTGCTCCACCACATCTAATAGCAACGGCCTTAGAAGTCAGCCCCAGATGAATAAAATACATAAAAGATGCCACAGCTTTTCCATCGTATAAAACGAATTATTGCAACCAGTGTGAAAGTTATGGTCATTTCTACGTTCCGGGCAACATAGGCTTCACTCTAGGGCGTGGCGCCACCAGATCGAATAGTTAGGGCCTTAGAAGTCAACGCCAGAAGCATAAAATACGATATAAATAGAACAGCTTTTCCATCGTATAAAACGAATAATTGCAACCAGTGTGAAGGTAATGGTCATTTCTACGTTCCAGGCAACTTAGGCGTCACCCTAGGGCGTTGCTCCACCACATCTAATAGCAACGGCCTTAGAAGTCAGCCCCAGATGAATAAAATACATAAAAGATGCCACAGCTTTTCCATCGTATAAAACGAATTATTGCAACCAGTGTGAAAGTTATGGTCATTTCTACGTTCCGGGCAACATAGGCTTCACTCTAGGGCGTGGCGCCACCAGATCGAATAGTTAGGGCCTTAGAAGTCAACGCCAGAAGCATAAAATACGATATAAATACAACAGCTTTTCCATCGTATAAAACGAATAATTGCAACCAGTGTGAAGGTAATGGTCATTTCTACGTTCCGGGCAACTTAGGCGTCACCCTAGGGCGTTGCACCAACAGATTGAATAGTTAGGGCCATAGCAGTCAACGCCCGAAGCATAAAATACAAAATAAATAGAACAGTTTTTCCAACGTATAAAAAGAATAATTGCTACCGGTGTGAAAGTTATGGTCATTTCGCCGTTCCGGGCAACCTAGGCTTCACTCTAGGGCGTTGCTCCACCGGATCGAATAGTTAGGGCCTTAGAAGTCAACGCCAGAAGCATAAAATACAAAATAAATAAAACAGTTTTTCCATCGTATAAAACGAATAATTGCAACCAGTATGAAAGTTATCGTCATTCCTACTTTCCGGGCAACCTAGGCTTCACCCTAGGGCGTTGCACCAACAGATTGAATAGTTAGGGCCTTAGAAGTCAACGCCCGAAGCATAAAATACAAAATAAACAGAGCAGTTTTTCCATCGTATAAAACGAATAATTGCTACCGGTGTGAAATTTATGGTGATTTCTCCGTTCCGGGCAACCTAGGCTTCACTCTAGGGCATTGCTCCACCAGATCGAATAGTTAGGGCCGTAGAAGTCAACGCCAGAAGCATAAAATACAAAATAAATAAAACAGTTTTTCCATCGTATAAAACGAATAATTGCTACCAGAGTGAAATTTATGGTCACTTCTACGTTCCGCGCAACCTAGGCTTCACCGTAGGACGCTGTTCCACCAGATGGAATAGTTAGGGCCTAAGAAGTCAACGCCAGAAGCATAAAATACGATATATATACAACAGCTTTTCCATCGTATAAAACGAATAATTGCAAGCAGTGTGGAAGTTATGGTCATTTCTACGTTCCGTGCAACCTAGGCTTCACTCTAGGGCGTTGCTCGACCAGATCGAATAGCTAGGGCCTTAGAAGTCAACGCCCGAAGCATAAAATACAAAATAAATAGAACAGTTTTTCCATCGTATGAAACGAATAATTGCTACCAGTGTGAAAGTTATGGTCATTGCTACGTTCCGCGCAACCGAGGCTTCACCCAAGGACGTTGTTCCACCAGATGGAATAGTTAGGGCCTAAGAAGTCAACGCCAGAAGCATAAAACACTATATAAATACAACAGCTTTTCCGCCATATAAAACGAATAATTGCAACCAGGATGAATGTTAATGTCATTTCTACTTTCCGGGCAACCTAGGCTTCACACTAGGGCGTTGCTACAACAGATTGAATAGCTAGGGCCTTAGAAGTCAATGCCCGAAGCATAAAATACATTATAAATACAGAAGTTTTTCCATCGTATAAAACGAATAATTGAAACCAGTATGAAAGTTATTGTCATTTCTACTTTCCGGGCAACTTAGGCTTCACCCTAGGGCGTTGCTCCAACAGATTGAATAGCTAGGGCCTTAGAAGTCAATGCCCGAAGCATAAAATACAATAAAGATGCAAAAGTTTTTCCATCGTATAACAGGAATAACTGCAAACAGTGTGAAAGTTATGGTCATTTCTAAGTTCCGGGCTACCTAGGCTTCACTCTATGGCGTTCTTCCACCACATCGAATAGCAACGGCCTCAGAAGTCAACGCCCGAAGCATAAAATACAAAATAAATAGAACAGTTTTTCCATTGTATAAAACGAATAATTGCAACCAGTGTGGAAGTTATGGTCATTTCTACGTTCCGGGCAACCTAGGCTTCACTCTAGGGCGTTGCTCCACCAGATCGAATAGTTAGGGCCTTAGAAGTCAACGCCCGAAGCATAAAATACAAAATAAATAAAACAGTTTTTCCATCCTATAAAACGAATAATTGCAACCAGTATGAAAGTTAACGTCATTTCTACTTTCGGGGCAACATAGGCTTCACCCTTGGGCATTGCACCAACAGATTGAATAGTTAGGCCCTTAGAAGTCAACGCCCGAAGCATAAAATACAAAATAAATAGAACAGTTTTTCCATCGTATAAAACGAATAATTGCAACCAGTGTGAAGGTAATGGTTTTTTCTACGTTCCGGGCAACCTAGGCTTCAATCTAGGGCGGTGCTCCACCAGATCGAATAGCTAGGGCCTTAGAAGTCAACGCCTGAAGTATAAAATACAATAAAAATGCAACTGTGTTTCCATCCTATAACAGGAATAACTGCAACCCGTGTGAAAGTGATGGTCATTTCTACGTTCCAGGCAACCTAGGATTCACCATAGGGCGTTGTTCCACCAGATGGAATAGTTAGGGCCTAAGAAGTCAACGCCAGAAGCATAAAACACTATATAAATACAACAGCTTTTCCAACATATAAAACGGATAATTGCAACCAGGATGAAAGTTATGGTCATTTCTACTTTCCGGGCAACCTAGGTTTCACACTGGGGCGTTGCTCCAACAGATTGAATAGTTAGGGCCTTAGAAGTCAATGCCCGAAGCATATAAATACAATATAAATACAACAGTTTTTCCATCGTATAAAACGAATAATTGCAACCAGTAAGAAAGTTAACGTCGTTCCTACTTTCCGGGCAACCTAGGCTTCACCCTAGGGCGTTGCACCAACAGATTGAATAGTTAGGGCCTTAGAGAGTCAACGCCCGAAGCATAAAATACAAAATAAACAGAACAGTTTTTCCATCGTATAAAACGAATAATTGCTACCGGTGTGAAAGTTATGGTGATTTCTCCGTTCCGGGCAGCCTAGGCTTCACTCTAGGGCATTGCTCCACCAGATCGAATAGTTCGGGCCTTAGAAGTCAACGCCAGAAGCATA
This sequence comes from Calliopsis andreniformis, assembly GCF_051401765.1. NCBI lineage: Eukaryota > Metazoa > Arthropoda > Insecta > Hymenoptera > Andrenidae > Calliopsis > Calliopsis andreniformis. The sequence continues at coordinate 18,936,051 of NW_027480426.1, read as the reverse complement.
AAATACAATAAAGATGCAAAGGTTTTTCCATCGTATAACAGGAATAACTGCAAACAGTGTTAAAGTAATGGTCATTTCCATGTTCCGGGCAACCAAGTCTTCACTCTAGGGCGTTGTTCCACCAGATCGAATAGTTAGGGCCTAAGAAGCCAACGGCAGAAGAATAAAATACAATATAAGAACAAAAGCTTTTCCATCGTATAAAATGAATAATTGCAAACATTGTGAAAGTAATGGTCATTTCTACGTTCCGCGCAACCTAGGCTTCACCCAAGGGCGTTGTTCCACCAGATGGAATAGTTAGGGCCTAAGAAGTCAACGCCAGACGCATAAAATACGATATAAATACAACAGTTTTTCCATCGTATAAAACGAATGATAGTAACCAGTGTGAAAGTTATGGTCATTTCTACGTTCCGGGCAACCTAGGCTTCACTCTATGGCGTTGCACCAACAGATTGAATAGTTAGGGCCTTAGAAGTCAACGCCCGAAGCATAAAATACACAATAAATAGAACAGTTTTTCCATCGTATAAAACGAATAATTGCTACCGGTGTGAAAGTTATGGTCATTTCTCCGTTGCGGGCAACCCAGGCTTCACTCTAGGGCGTTGCTCCACCAGATCGAATAGTTAGGGCCTTAGAAGTCAACGCCAGAAGCATAAAATACAAAATAAATAAAACAGTTTTTCCATCGTATAAAACGAATAATTGCAACCAGAGTGGAAGTTATGGTCATTTCTACGTTCCCGGCAACCTAGGCTTCACTCTAGGGCGTTGCTCGACCCCGATCGAATAGCTAGGGCCTTAGAAGTCAACGCCTGAAGTATAAAATACAATAAAAATGCAACAGTCTTTCCATCCTATAACAGGAATAACTGCAACCCGTGTGAAAGTGATGGTCATTTCTACGTTCCAGGCAACCTAGGATTCACCCTAGGGCGTAGTTCCACCAGATAGAATAGTTAGGCCCTAAGAAGTCAACGCCAGAAGCTTAAAACGCTATATAAATACAACAGCTTTTCCAACATATAAAACGGATAATTGCAACCAGGATGAAAGTAATGGTCATTTCTACTTTCCGGGCAACCTAGGTTTCACCCTGGGGCGTTGCTCCAACAGATTGAATAGTTAGGGCCTTAGAAGTCAATGGCCGAAGCATAAAATACAATATAAATACAACAGTTTTTCCATCGTATAAAACGAATAATTGCAACCAGTATGAAAGTTATCGTCATTCCTACTTTCCGGGCAACCTAGGCTTCACCCTAGGGCGTTGCACCTACAGATTGAATAGTTAGGGCCTTAGAAGTCAACGCCCGAAGCATAAAATACAAAATAAACAGAACAGTTTTTCCATCGTATAAAACGAATAATTGCTACCGGTGTGAAATTTATGGTGATTTCTCCGTTCCGGGCAACCTAGGCTTCACTCTAGGGCATTGCTCCACCAGATCGAATAGTTAGGGCCGTAGAAGTCAACGCCAGAAGCATAAAATACAAAATAAATAAAACAGTTTTTCCATCGTATAAAACGAATAATTGCTACCAGAGTGAAATTTATGGTCACTTCTACGTTCCGCGCAACCTAGGCTTCACCCTAGGACGCTGTTCCACCAGATGGAATAGTTAGGGCCTAAGAAGTCAACGCCAGAAGCATAAAATACGATATATATACAACAGTTTTTCCATCGTATAAAACGAATAATTGCAACCAGTATGAAGGTTAACGTCATTTCTACTTTCCGGGCAACCTAGGCTTCACCCTAGGGCGTTGCACCAACATATTGAATAGTTAGGGCCTTAGAAGTCAACGCCCGAAGCATAAAATACAAAATAAACAGAACAGTTTTTCCATCGTATAAAACGAATAATTGCTACCGGTGTGAAAGTTATGGTGATTTCTCCGTTCCGGCCAGCCTAGGCTTCACTCTAGGGCATTGCTCCACCAGATCGAATAGTTCGGGCCTTAGAAGTCAACGCCAGAAGCATAAAATACGATATAAATACAACAGTTTTTCCATCGTATAAAACGAATGATAGTAACCAGTGTGAAAGTTATGGTCATTTCTACGTTCCGGGCAACATAGGCTTCACCTTGGGCGTTGCACCAACAGATTTAATAGTTAGCGCCTTAGAAGTCAACGCCCGAAGCATGAAATACAAAATAAATAGAACAGCTTTTCCATCGTATAAAACGAATAATTGCAACCAGTATGAAAGTTAACGTCATTTCTACTTTCCGGGCAACATAGGCTTCACCCTTGGGCGTTGCAGCAACAGATTGAATAGTTAGGCCCTTAGAAGTCAACGCCAGAAGCATAAAATACAAAATAAATAGAACAGTTTTTCCATCGTATAAAACGAATAATTGCAACCAGTGTGAAGGTAATGGTCATTTCTACGTTCCGGGGAATTTAGGCGTCACCCTAGGGCGTTGCTCCACCACATCTAATAGTAACGGCCTTAGAAGTCAACCCCAGATGAATAAAATACATAAAAGATGCCACAGCTTTTCCATCGTATAAATCTAATAATTGCAACCAGTGTGAAAGTTATGGTCATTTCTACGTTCCGGGCAACCTAGGCTTCACTCTAGGGCGTTGCGCCACCAGATCGAATAGTTAGGGCCTTAGAAGTCAACGCCAGAAGCATAAAATACGATATAAATACAACAGTTTTTCCATCGTATAAAACGAATAATTGCTTCCAGTGTGAAAGTTATGGTCATTTCTACGTTACGCGCAACCTAGGCTTCACCCGAGGGCGTTGATCCACCAGATGGAATAGTTAGGGCCTAAGAGTTCAACGCCAGAATCATAAAATACGATATAAATACAACAGCTTTTCCATCGTATAAAACGAATAATTGCAACCAGTGTGGAAGTTATGGTCATTTCTACGTTCCGGGCAACCTAGGCTTCACTCTAGGGCGTTGTTCCACCAGATGCAATAGTTAGGGCCTAAGAAGTCAACGCCAGAAGCATAAAACACTATATAAATACAACAGTTTTTCCATCATATAAAACGAATAATTGCAACCAGGATGAAAGTTATTCTTCATTTCTACTTTCCGGGCAACCTAGGCTTCACCCTAGGGCGTTGCTCCAACAGATTGAGTAGCTAGGGCCTTAGAAGTCAATGCCCGAAGCATAAAATACAATATAAATACAACAGTTTTTCCATCGTATAAAACGAATAATTGAAACCAGTATGAAAGCTAACGTCATTTCTACTTTCCGGGCTACCTAGGCTTCACCCTAGAGCGTTGCACCAACAGATTGAATAGTTAGGGCCTTAGAAGCCAACGCCAGAAGCATAAAGTACAATAAAGATGCAAAAGTTTTTCCATCGTATAACAGGAATAACTGCAAACAGTGTGAAAGTTATGGTCATTTCTACGTTCCGGGCAACCTCGGCTTCACTCTAGGGCGTAGCGGCACCAGATCGAATAGTTAGGGCCATAGAAATCAACGCCCGAAGCATAAAATCCAAAATAAATAATACAGTTTTTCCATCGTATAAAACGAATAATTGCAACCAGTGTGGAAGTTATGGTCATTTCTACGTTCCGGGCAACCTAGGCTTCACTCTAGGGCGTTCCTCCACCAGATCGAATAGTTAGGGCCTTAGAAGTCTACGCCCGAAGCATAAAATACAAAATAAATAAAACAGTTTTCCATCGTATAAAAAGAATAATTGCAACCAGTATGAAAGTTAACGTCATTTCTACTTTCGGGGCAACATAGGCTTCACCCTTGGGCGTTGCACCAACAGATTGAATAGTTAGGCCCTTAGAAGTCAACGCCAGAAGCATAAAATACGATATAAATAGAACAGCTTTTCCATCGTGTAAAACGAATAATTGCAACCAGTGTGGAAGTTATGGTCATTTCTACGTTCCGGGCAACCTAGGCTTCACTCTAGGGCGTTGTTCCACCAGATGGAATAGTTAGGGCCTAAGAAGTCAACGCCAGAAGCATAAAACACTATATGAATACAACAGTTATTCCATCATATAAAACGAATGATAGCAACCAGGATGAAAGTTATTGTCATTTCTACTTTCCGGGCAACCTAGGCTTCACCCTAGGGCGTTGCTCCAACAGATTGAATAGCTAGGGCCTTAGAAGTCAATGCCCGAAGCTTAAAATACAATAAAGATGCAACTGTCTTTCCATCCTATAACAGGAATAACTGCAACCCGTGTGAAAGTGATGGTCATTTCTACGTTCCAGGCAACCTAGGATTCACCCTAGGGCGTTGTTCCACCAGATGGAATAGTTAGGGCCTAAGAAGTCAACGCCAGAAGCATAAAACACTATATAAATACAACAGCTTTTCCAACATATAAAACGGATAATTGCAACCAGGATGAAAGTTATGGTCATTTCTACGTTCCGGGCAACCTAGGCTTCACTCTAGGGCGTTATGCCACCAGATCGAATAGTTAGGGCCTTAGAAGTCAACGCCCGAATCATAAAATACAAAATAAATAAAACAGTTTTTCCATCGTATAAAACGAATAATTACAACCAGTATAAAAGTTAACGTCATTTCTACTTTCCGGGCAACATAGGCTTCACCCTTGGGCGTTGCACCAACAGATTGAATAGTTAGGGCCTTAGAAGTCAACGCCCGAAGCATAAAATACAAAATAAATAGAACAGTTTTTCCATCGTATAAAACGAATAATTGCTACCGGTGTGAAAGCTATGGTCATTTCTCCGTTCCGGGCAACCTAGGCTTCACCCTTGGGCGTTGCACCAACAGATTGAATAGTTAGGCCCTTAGAAGTCAACGCCAGAAGCATAAAATACGATATAAATAGAATAGCTTTTCCATCCCATAAAACGAATAATTGCAACCAGTGTGGAAGTTATGGTCATGTCTACGTTCCGGGCAACCTAGGCTTCACTCTAGGCCGTTGCTCGACGAGATCGAATAGCTAGGGCCTTAGAAGTCAACGCCTGAAGTATAAAATACAATAAAAATACAACAGCCTTTCCATCCTATAACAGGAATAATTGCAACCCGTGTGAAAGGGATGGTCATTTCTACGTTCCAGGCAACCTAGGCTTCACCCTAGGGCGTTGTTCCACCAGATGGAATAGTTAGGGCCTAAGAATTCAACGCCAGAAGCATAAAACACTATATAAATACAACAGTTTTTCCATCATATAAAGCGAATAATTACAACCAGGAAGAAATTTATGGTCATTTCTACTTTCCGGGCAACCTAGGCTTCACTCTAGGGCGTTGTTCCTCCAGGTGCAATAGTTAGGGCCTAAGAAGTCAACGCCAGAAGCATAAAACACTATATAAATACAACAGTTTTTCCATCATATAAAACGAATAATTGCAACCAGGATGAAAGTTTTTCTTCATTTCTACTTTCCGGGCAACCTAGGCTTCACCCTAGGGCGTTGCTCCAACAGATTGAGTAGCTAGGGCCTTAGAAGTCAATGCCCGAAGCATAAAATACAATATAAATACAACAGTTTTTCCATCGTATAAAACGAATAATTGAAACCAGTATGAAAGCTAACGTCATTTCTACTTTCCGGGCTACCTAGGCTTCACCCTAGAGCGTTGCACCAACAGATTGAATAGTTAGGGCCTTAGAAGCCAACGCAAGAAGCATAAAGTACAATAAAGATGCAAAAGTTTTTCCATCGTATAACAGGAATAACTGCAAACAGTGTGAAAGTTATGGTCATTTCTACGTTCCGGGCAACCTCGGCTTCACTCTAGGGCGTAGCGGCACCAGATCGTATAGTTAGGGCATTAGAAATCAACGCCCGAAGCATAAAATACAAAATAAATAATACAGTTTTTCCATCGTATAAAACGAATAATTGCAACCAGTGTGGAAGTTATGGTCATTTCTACGTTCCGGGCAACCTAGGCTTCACTCTAGGGCGTTCCTCCACCAGATCGAATAGTTAGGGCCTTAGAAGTCTACGCCCGAAGCATAAAATACAAAATAAATAAAACAGTTTTCCATCGTATAAAACGAATAATTGCAACCAGTGTAAAAGTTATGGTCATTTCTACTTTCCGTGCAACATAGGCTTCACCCTTGGGCGTTGCACCAACAGATTGAATAGTTAGGCCCTTAGAAGTCAACGCCAGAAGCATAAAATACGATATAAATAGAACAGCTTTTCCATCGTATAAAACGAATAATTGCAACCAGTGTGAAGGTAATGGTCATTTCTACGTTCCAGGCAACTTAGGCGTCACCCTAGGGCGTCGCGCCACCAGATCGAATAGTTAGGGCCTTAGAAGTCAACGCCCGAAGCATAAAATACAAAATACATAAAACAGCTTTTCCATCGTATAAAACGAATAATTGCAACCAGTATGAAAGTTAACGTCATTTCTACTTTGCGGGCAACCTAGGCTTCACCCTAAGGCGTTGTTCCACCAGATGGAATAGTTAAGGCCTAAGAAGTCAACGCCAGAAGCATAAAACACTATATAAATACAACAGTTTTTCCATCATATAAAACGAATAATTGCAACCAGGATGAAATTTATGGTCATTTCTACTTTCCGGGCAACCTAGGCTTCACTCTAGGGCGTTGCCCCACCAGATCGAATAGTTAGGGCCTTAGAAGTCAACGCCAGAAGCATAAAATACGATATAAATACAACAGCATTTCCACCGTATTAAATGAATAATTGCAAACAGTGTGAAAGTAGTGGTCATTTCTACGTTCCGAGCAACCTAGGCTTCACTCTAGGCCGGTGCTCCAACATATCGAATAGCTACGGCCTTAGAAGTCTACGACTGAAGCATAAAATACGATATAAATACAACAGTTTTTCCATCGTATAAAACGAATAATTGCTACCAGTGTGAAAGTTATGGTCATTTCTACGTTACGCGCAACCTAGGCTTCACCCGAGGGCGTTGATCCACCAGATGGAATAGTTAGGGCCTAAGAGTTCAACGCCAGAATCATAAAATACGATATAAATACAACAGCTTTTCCATAGTATAAAACGAATAATTGCAACCAGTGTGGAAGTTATGGTCATTTCTACGTTCCGGACAACCTAGGCTTCATCCTAGGGCGTTGCTCCAACAGATTGAGTAGCTAGGGCCTTAGAAGTCAATGCCCGAAACATAAAATACAATATAAATACAACAGTTTTTCCATCGTATAAAACGAATAATTGAAACCAGTATGAAAGTTAACGTCATTTCTACTTTCCGGGCTACCTAGGCTTCAGCCTAGAGCGTTGCACCAACAGATTGAATAGTTAGGGCCTTAGAAGCCAACGCCAGAAGCATAAAGTACAATAAAGATGCAAAAGTTTTTCCATCGTATAACAGGAATAACTGCAAACAGTGTGAAAGTTATGGTCATTTCTACGTTCCGGGCAACCTCGGCTTCACTCTAGGGCGTTGCGGCACCAGATCGAATAGTTAGGGCCTTAGAAATCGACGCCCGAAGCATAAAATACAAAATCAATAATACAGTTTTTCCATCGTATAAAACGAATAATTGCATCCAGTGTGGAAGTTATGGTCATTTCTACGTTCCGGGCAACCTAGGCTTCACCCTAGGGCGTTGCACGAACAGATTGAATAGTTAGGGCCTTAGAAGTCAACGCCAGAAGCATAAAATACGATATAAATAGAACAGCTTTTCCATCGTATAAAACGAATAATTGCTACCGGTGTGAAATTTATGGTAATTTCTCCGTTCCGGGCAACCTAGGCTTCACTCTAGGGCCTTGCTCCACCAGATGGAATAGTTAGGGCCTAAGAGTTCAACGCCAGAATCATGAAACACGATATAAATACAACAGCTTTTCCATCGTATAAGACGAATAATTGCAACCAGGATGAAAGTTATTGTCATTTCTACTTTCCGGGCAACCTAGGCATCACCCTAGGGCGTTGCGCCACCAGATCGAATAGTTAGGGCCTTAGAAGTCAACGCCCGAAGCATAAAATACAAAATAAATAAAACCGTTTTTCCATCGTATAAAACGAATAATTGCAACCAGTATGATAGTTACCGTCATTTCTACTTTCCAGGCAACATAGGGTTCACCCTTGGGCGTTGCACCAACAGATTGAATAGTTAGGCCCTTAGAAGTCAACGCCAGAAGCATAAAATACGATATAAATAGAACAGCTTTTCCATCGTATAAAACGAATGATTGCAACCAGTGTGGAAGTTATGGTCATGTCTACGTTCCGGGCAACCTAGGCTTCACTCTAGGGCGTTGCTCGACCAGATCGGATAGCTAGGGCCTTAGAAGTCAACGCCTGAAGTATAAAATACAATAAAAATACAACAGCCTTTCCATCCTATAACAGGAATAATTGCAACCCGTGTGAAAGTGATGGTCATTTCTACGTTCCAGGCAACCTAGGCTTCACCCTAGGGCGTTGTTCCACCAGATGGATTAGTTAGGGCCTAAGAAGTCAACGCCAGAAGCATAAAACACTATATAAATACAACAGTTTTTCCATCATATAAAACGAATAATTGCAACCAGGATGAAAGTTATGGTCATTTCAACTTTCCGGGCAACCTAGGCGTCACCCTAGGTCGTTGCTCCACCACATCTAATAGCAACGGCCTTAGAAGTCAACCCCAGATGAATAAAATACATAAAGGATGCCACAGCTTTTCCATCGTATAAAACTAATAATTGCAACCAGTGTGAAAGTTATGGTCATTTCTACGTTCCGGGCAACCTAGGCTTCACTCTAGGGCGTTGCGCCACCAGATCGAATAGTTAGGGCCTTAGAAGTCAACGCCAGAAGCATAAAATACGATATAAATACAACAGTTTTTCCATCGTATAAAACGAATAATTGCTACCAGTGTGAAAGTTATGGTCATTTCTACGTTACGCGCAACCTAGGCTTCACCCGAGGGCGTTGATCCACCAGATGGAATAGTTAGGGCCTAAGAGTTCAACGCCAGAATCATAAAATACGATATAAATACAACAGCTTTTCCATCGTATAAAACGAATAATTGCAACCAGTGTGGAAGTTATGGTCATTTCTACGTTCCGGACAACCTAGGCTTCACTCTAGGGCGTTGTTCCACCAGATGCAATAGTTAGGGCCTAAGAAGTCAACGCCAGAAGCATAAAACACTATATAAATACAACAGTTTTTCCATCATATAAAACGAATAATTGCAACCAGGATGAAAGTTATTGTCATTTCTACTTTCCGGGCAACCTAGGCTTCACCCTAGGGCGTTGCTCCAACAGATTGAGTAGCTAGGGCCTTAGAAGTCAATGCCCGAAGCATAAAATACAATATAAGTACAACAGTTTTTCCATCGTATAAAACGAATAATTGAAACCAGTATGAAAGTTAACGTCATTTCTACTTTCCGGGCTACCTAGGCTTCACCCTAGAGCGTTGCACCAACAGATTGAATAGTTAGGACCTTAGAAGCCAACGCCAGAAGCATAAAGTACAATAAAGATGCAAAAGTTTTTCCATCGTATAACAGGAATAACTGCAAACAGTGTGAAAGTTATGGTCATTTCTACGTTCCGGGCAACCTCGGCTTCACTCTAGGGCGTTGCGGCACCAGATCGAACAGTTAGGGCCTTAGAAATCAACGCCCGAAGCATAAAATACAAAATAAATGATACAGTTTTTCCATCGTATAAAACGAATAATTGCAACCAGTGTGGAAGTTATGGTCATTTCTACGTTCCGGGCAACCTAGGCTTCACTCTAGGGCGTTGCTCCACCAGATCGAATAGTTAGGGCCTTAGAAGTCTACGCCCGAAGCATAAAATACAAAATAAATAAAACAGTTTTTCCATCGTATAAAAAGAATAATTGCAACCAGTATGAAAGTTAACGTCATTTCTACTTTCGGGGCAACATAGGCTTCACCCTTGGGCGTTGCACCAGCAGATTGAATAGTTAGGCCCTTAGAAGTCAACGCCAGAAGCATAAAATACGATATAAATAGAACAGCTTTTCCATCGTATAAAACGAATAATTGCAACCAGTGTGGAAGTTATGGTCATGTCTACGTTCCGGGCAACATAGGCTTCACTCTAGGGCGTTGCTCGACCAGATCGAATAGCTAGGGCCTTAGAAGTCAACGCCTGAAGTATAAAATACAATAAAAATACAACAGCCTTTCCATCCTATAACAGGAATAACTGCAACCCGTGTGAAAGTGATGGTCATTTCTACGTTCCAGGCAACCTAGGATTCACCCTAGGGCGTTGTTCCACCAGATGGAATAGTTAGGGCCTAAGAAGTCAACGCCAGAAGCATAAAACACTATATAAATACAACAGCTTTTCCAACATATAAAACGGATAATTGCAACCAGGATGAAAGTTATGGTCATTTCTACGTTCCGGGCAACCTAGGCTTCACTCTAGGGCGCTATGCCACCAGATCGAATAGTTAGGGCCTTAGAAGTCAACGCCCGAATCATAAAATACAAAATAAATAAAACAGTTTTTCCATCGTATAAAACGAATAATTCCAACCAGTATAAAAGTTAACGTCATTTCTACTTTCCGGGCAACATAGGCTTCACCCTTGGGCGTTGCACCAACAGATTGAATAGTTAGGGCCTTAGAAGTCAACGCCCGAAGCATAAAATACAAAATAAATAGAACAGTTTTTCCATCGTATAAAACGAATAATTGCTACCGGTGTGAAAGCTATGGTCATTTCTCCCTTCCGGGCAACCTAGGCTTCACTCTAGGGCGTTGCTTCACCAGATCGAATAGTTAGGGCCTTAGAAGTCAACGCCAGAAGCATAAAATACAGAATAAATAAAACAGTTTTTCCATCGTATAAAACGAATAATTGCAACCAGTGTGGAAGTTATGGTCATTTCTCCGTTCCGGGCAACCTAGGCTGCACTCTAAGGCGTTGCTCGACCAGATCGAATAGCTAGGACCCTAGAAGTCAACGCCTGAAGTATAAAATACAATAAAAATGCAACTGCCTTTCCATCCTATAACAGGAATAACTGCAACCCGTGTGAAAGTGATGGTCATTTCTACGTTCCAGGCAACCTAGGATTCACCCTAGGGCGTTGCTCCACCAGATGGAATAGTTAGGGCCTAAGAAGTCAACGCCAGAAGCATAAAACACTATATAAATACAACAGCTTTTCCAACATATAAAACGGATAATTGCAACCAGGATGAAAGTTACGGTCATTTCTACTTTCCGGGCAACCTAGGTTTCACACTGGGGCGTTGCTCCAACAGATTGAGCAGTTAGGGCCTTAGAAGCCAATGCCCGAAGCATAAAATACAATATAAATACAACAGTTTTTCCATCGTATAAAACGAATAATTGCAACCAGTATGAAGGTTAACGTCATTTCTACTTTCCGGGCAACCTAGGCTTCACCCTAGGGCGTTGCACCAACAGATTGAATAGTTAGGGCCTTAGAAGTCAACGCCCGAAGCATAAAATACAAAATAAACAGAACAGTTTTTCCATCGTATAAAACGAATAATTGCTACCGGTGTGAAAGTTATGGCGATTTCTCCGTTCCGGGCAGCCTAGGCTTCACTCTAGGGCATTGCTCCACCAGATCGAATAGTTCGGGCCTTAGAAGTCAACGCCAGAAGCATAAAATACGATATAAATACAACAGTTTTTCCATCGTATAAAACGAATGATAGTAACCAGTGTGAAAGTTATGGTCATTTCTACGTTCCGGGCAACATAGGCTTCACCTTGGGCGTTGCACCAACAGATTTAATAGTTAGGGCCTTAGAAGTCAACGGCCGAAGCATGAAATACAAAATAAATAGAACAGCTTTTCCATCGCATAAAACGAATAATTGCAACCAGTATGAAAGTTAACGTCATTTCTACTTTCCGGGCAACATAGGCTTCACCCTTGGGCGTTGCACCAACAGATTGAATAGTTAGGGCCTTAGCAATCAACGCCCGAAGCATAAAATGCAAAATAAATAGAACAGTTTTTCCATCGTATAAAAAGAATAATTGCTACCGGTGTGAAAGTTATGGTCATTTCTCCGTTCCGGGCAACCTAGGCTTCACTCTAGGGCGTTGCTCCACCGGATCGAATGGTTAGGGCCTTAGAAGTCAACGCCAGTAGCATAAAATACAAAATAAGTAAAACAGTTTTTCCATCGTATAAAACGAATAATTGCTACCAGTGTGAAAGTTATGGTCATTTCTACGTTACGCGCATCCTAGGCTTCACCCGAGGGCGTTGCTCCACCAGATCGAATAGTTAGGGCCTTAGAAGTCAACGCCCGAAGCATAAAATACAAAATAAATAAAACAGTTTTCCATCGTATAAAAAGAATAATTGCAACCAGTATGAAAGTTAACGTCATTTCTACTTTCGGGGCAACATAGGCTTCACCCTTGGGCGTTGCACCAACAGATTGAATAGTTAGGCCCTTAGAAGTCAACGCCAGAAGCATAAAATACGATATAAATAGAACAGCTTTTCCATCGTATAAAACGAATAATTGCAACCAGTGTGGAAGTTATGGTCATGTCTACGTTCCGGGCAACCTAGGCTTCACTCTAGGGCGTTGCTCGACCAGATCGGATAGCTAGGGCCTTAGAAGTCAACGCCTGAAGTATAAAATACAATAAAAATACAACAGCCTTTCCATCCTATAACAGGAATAATTGCAACCCGTGTGAAAGTGATGGTCATTTCTACGTTCCAGGCAACTTAGGATTCACCCTAGGGCGTTGTTCCACCAGATGGAATAGTTAGGGCCTATGAAGTCAACGCCAGAAGCATAAAACACTATATAAATACAACAGTTTTTCCATCATATAAAACGAATAATTGCGACCAGTGTAAAAGTTATGGTCATTTCTACTTTCCGGGCAACATAGGCTTCACCCTTGGGCGTTGCACCAACAGATTGAATAGTTAGGCCCTTAGAAGTCAACGCTAGAAGCATAAAATACGATATAAATAGAACAGCTTTTCCATCGTATAAAACGAATAATTGCAACCAGTGTGAAGGTAATGGTCATTTCTACGTTCCAGGCAACTTAGGCGTCACCCTAGGGCGTTGCTCCACCACATCTAATAGCAACGGCCTTAGAAGTCAGCCCCAGATGAATAAAATACATAAAAGATGCCACAGCTTTTCCATCGTATAAAACGAATTATTGCAACCAGTGTGAAAGTTATGGTCATTTCTACGTTCCGGGCAACATAGGCTTCACTCTAGGGCGTGGCGCCACCAGATCGAATAGTTAGGTCCTTAGAAGTCAACGCCAGAGGCATAAAATACAATATAAATACAACAGCGTTTCCATCGTATAAAACGAATAATTGCAAGCAGTGTGATAGTTATGGTCATTTCTACATTCCGAGCAACCTAGGCTTCACTCTAGGGCGTTGCTCCACCAGATCGAATAGTTAGGTCCTTAGAAGTAAACGCCAGAAGCATAAAATACGATATAAATACAACAGCTTTTCCATCGTATAAAAGGATTAATTGCAACCAGTTTGAAAGTGATGGTCATTTCTCCTTTCCGGGCAACCTCGGCTTCACTCTAGGGCGTTGCTCCACCAGATCGAATAGTTAGTGCCTTAGAAGTCAACGCCAGAAGCATAAAATACAATATAAATACAACAGTTTTTCCATCGTATAAAACGAATAATTGCAACCAGTATGAAACTTATGGTCATTTCTACTTTCAGAGCAACCTAGGCTTCACTCTAGGGCGTTGCTCCACCAGATCGAATAGTTAGGTCCTTAGAAGTAAACGCCAGAAGCATAAAATACGATATAAATACAACAGCTTTTCCATCGTATAAAAGGATTAATTGCAACCAGTTTGAAAGTGATGGTCATTTCTCCTTTCCGGGCAACCTCGGCTTCACTCTAGGGCGTTGCTCCACCAGATCGAATAGTTAGTGCCTTAGAAGTCAACGCCAGAAGCATAAAATACAATATAAATACAACAGTTTTTCCATCGTATAAAACGAATAATTGCAACCAGTATGAAACTTATGGTCATTTCTACTTTCAGAGCAACCTAGGCTTCACCCTAGGGCGTTGCTCCAACAGATTGAATAGTTAGGACCTTAGAAGTCAACGCACGAACCGTAAAATGCAAAAAAAATACAACAGTGTTTCCATCATATAACAGGAATAATTGCAACCAGTTTGAAAGTGATGGCCAATTCTACGTTCCGGGCAACCTAGGCTTCACTCTAGGGCGTTGCTCCACCAGATCGAATAGTTAGTGCCTTAGAAGTCAACGCCAGAAGCATAAAATACAATATAAATACAACAGCTTTTCCATCGTATAAAACGAATAATTGCAACCAGTATGAAACTTACGGTCATTTCTACTTTCCGAGCAACCTAGGCTTCACCCTAGGGCGTTGCACCAACAGATTGAATAGTTAGGGCCTTAGAAGTCAACGCCCGAAGCATAAAATGCAATAAAAATACAACAGTGTTTCCATCGTATAACAGGAATAATTGCAACCAGTTTGAAAGTGACAGCCAATTCTACGTTCCGGGCAACCTAGGTTTCACTCCAGGGCGTTGCTCCACCAGACCGAATAGTTACGGCCTAAGAAGTCAACGCCAGAAGCATATAATACAATATAAATACAACAGTTTTTCCATCGTATAAACGAATAATTGCAACCAGTTTGAAAGTGATGGCCAATTCTACGTTCCGGGCAACCTAGGCTTCACTCTAGGGCATTTCTCCACCAGATCGAATAGTTAGTGCCTTAGAAGTCGACGCCAGAAGCATAAAATACAATATAAATACAACAGTTTTTCCATCGTATAAAACGAATAATTGCAACCAGTATGAAACTTATGGTCATTTCTACTTTCCGAGCAACCTAGGCTTCACCCTAGGGCGTTGCTCCAACAGATTGAATAGTTAGGGTCTTAGAGGTCAACGCCCGAAGCATAAAATGCAATAAAAATACAACAGTGTTTCCATCATATAACAGGAATAATTGCAACCAGTTTGAAAGTGATGGCCAATTCTACGTTCCGGGCAAGCTAGGCTTCACTCTAGGGCGTTGCTCCACCAGATCGAATAGTAAGTGCCTTAGAAGTCAACGCCAGAAGCATAAAATACAATATAAATACAACAGCTTTTCCATCGTATAAAACGAATAATTGCAACCAGTATGAAACTTATGGTCATTGCTACTTTCCGAGCAACCTAGGCTTCACCCTAGGGCGTTGCTCCACCAGACCGAATAGTTACGGCCTAAGAAGTCAACGCCAGAAGCATAAAAAACGATATAAATACAACAGCTTTTCCATCGTATAAAACGAATAATTGCAACCAGTGTGAAAGTAATTGTCATTTCTACGTTCCGAGCACCCTAGGCGTCACTCTAGGGCGTTGCTCCACCACATCTAATAGCTACGGCCTTAGAAGTCAACGCCAGAGGCATAAAATACAATATAAATACAACTGCGTTTCCATCGTATAAAACGAATAATTGCAACCAGTGTGAAAGTTATGGTCATTTCTACATTCCGAGCAACCTAAGCTTCACTCTAGGGCGATGCTCCACCAGATCGAATTGTTAGGTCCTTGGAAGTAAACGCCAGAAGCATAAAATACGATATAAATACAACAGTTTTTCCATCGTATAAAACGAATAATTGCAACCAGTATGAAACTTATGGTCATTTCTACTTTCAGAGCAACCTAGGCTTCACCCTAGGGCGTTGCTCCAACAGATTGAATAGTTAGGACCTTAGAAGTCAACGCCCGAACCGTAAAATGCAAAAAAAATACAACAGTGTTTCCATCGTATAACAGGAATAATTGCAACCAGTTTGAAAGTGATGGCCAATTCTACGTTCCGGGCAACCTAGGCTTCACTCTAGGGCGCTGCTCCACCAGATCGAATAGTTAGTGCCTTAGAAGTCAACGCCAGAAGCATAAAATACAATATAAATACAACAGCTTTTCCATCGTATAAAACGAATAATTGCAACCAGTATGAAACTTACGGTCATTTCTACTTTTCGAGCAACCTAGGCTTCACCCTAGGGCGTTGCACCAACAGATTGAATAGTTAGGGCCTTAGAAGTCAACGCCCGAAGCATAAAATGCAATAAAAATACAACAGTGTTTCCATCGTATAACAGGAATAATTGCAACCAGTTTGAAAGTGACAGCCAATTCTACGTTCCGGGCAACCTAGGTTTCACTCCAGGGCGTTGCTCCACCAGACCGAATAGTTACGGCCTAAGAAGTCAACGCCAGAAGCATATAATACAATATAAATACAACAGTTTTTCCATCGTATAAACGAATAATTGCAACCAGTTTGAAAGTGATGGCCAATACTACGTTCCGGGCAACCTAGGCTTCACTCTAGGGCATTTCTCCACCAGATCGAATAGTTAGTGGCTTAGAAGTCGACGCCAGAAGCATAAAATACAATATAAATACAACAGTTTTTCCATCGTATAACAGGAATAATTGCAACCAGTTTGAAAGTGACAGCCAATTCTACGTTCCGGGCAACCTAGGTTTCACTCCAGGGCGTTGCTCCACCAGACCGAATAGTTACGGCCTAAGAAGTCAACGCCAGAAGCATATAATACAATATAAATACAACAGTTTTTCCATCGTATAAACGAATAATTGCAACCAGTTTGAAAGTGATGGCCAATTCTACGTTCCGGGCAACCTAGGCTTCACTCTAGGGCATTTCTCCACCAGATCGAATAGTTAGTGCCTTAGAAGTCGACGCCAGAAGCATAAAATACAATATAAATACAACAGTTTTTCCATCGTATAAAACGAATAATTGCAACCAGTATGAAACTTATGGTCATTTCTACTTTCCGAGCAACCTAGGCTTCACCCTAGGGCGTTGCTCCAACAGATTGAATAGTTAGGGTCTTAGAGGTCAACGCCCGAAGCATAAAATGCAATAAAAATACAACAGTGTTTCCATCATATAACAGGAATAATTGCAACCAGTTTGAAAGTGATGGCCAATTCTACGTTCCGGGCAAGCTAGGCTTCACTCTAGGGCGTTGCTCCACCAGATCGAATAGTAAGTGCCTTAGAAGTCAACGCCAGAAGCATAAAATACAATATAAATACAACAGCTTTTCCATCGTATAAAACGAATAATTGCAACCAGTATGAAACTTATGGTCATTGCTACTTTCCGAGCAACCTAGGCTTCACCCTAGGGCGTTGCTCCACCAGACCGAATAGTTACGGCCTAAGAAGTCAACGCCAGAAGCATAAAAAACGATATAAATACAACAGCTTTTCCATCGTATAAAACGAATAATTGCAACCAGTGTGAAAGTAATTGTCATTTCTACGTTCCGAGCACCCTAGGCGTCACTCTAGGGCGTTGCTCCACCACATCTAATAGCTACGGCCTTAGAAGTCAACGCCAGAGGCATAAAATACAATATAAATACAACTGCGTTTCCATCGTATAAAACGAATAATTGCAACCAGTGTGAAAGTTATGGTCATTTCTACATTCCGAGCAACCTAAGCTTCACTCTAGGGCGATGCTCCACCAGATCGAATTGTTAGGTCCTTGGAAGTAAACGCCAGAAGCATAAAATACGATATAAATACAACAGTTTTTCCATCGTATAAAACGAATAATTGCAACCAGTATGAAACTTATGGTCATTTCTACTTTCAGAGCAACCTAGGCTTCACCCTAGGGCGTTGCTCCAACAGATTGAATAGTTAGGACCTTAGAAGTCAACGCCCGAACCGTAAAATGCAAAAAAAATACAACAGTGTTTCCATCGTATAACAGGAATAATTGCAACCAGTTTGAAAGTGATGGCCAATTCTACGTTCCGGGCAACCTAGGCTTCACTCTAGGGCGCTGCTCCACCAGATCGAATAGTTAGTGCCTTAGAAGTCAACGCCAGAAGCATAAAATACAATATAAATACAACAGCTTTTCCATCGTATAAAACGAATAATTGCAACCAGTATGAAACTTACGGTCATTTCTACTTTCCGAGCAACCTAGGCTTCACCCTAGGGCGTTGCACCAACAGATTGAATAGTTAGGGCCTTAGAAGTCAACGCCCGAAGCATAAAATGCAATAAAAATACAACAGTGTTTCCATCGTATAACAGGAATAATTGCAACCAGTTTGAAAGTGACAGCCAATTCTACGTTCCGGGCAACCTAGGTTTCACTCCAGGGCGTTGCTCCACCAGACCGAATAGTTACGGCCTAAGAAGTCAACGCCAGAAGCATATAATACAATATAAATACAACAGTTTTTCCATCGTATAAACGAATAATTGCAACCAGTTTGAAAGTGATGGCCAATACTACGTTCCGGGCAACCTAGGCTTCACTCTAGGGCATTTCTCCACCAGATCGAATAGTTAGTGGCTTAGAAGTCGACGCCAGAAGCATAAAATACAATATAAATACAACAGTTTTTCCATCGTATAAAACGAATAATTGCAACCAGTATGAAACTTATATTCATTTCTACTTTCCGAGCAACCTAGGCTTCACCCTAGGGCGTTGCTCCAACAGATTGAATAGTTAGGGTCTTAGAGGTCAACGCCCGAAGCATAAAATGCAATAAAAATACAACAGTGTTTCCATCATATAACAGGAATAATTGCAACCAGTTTGAAAGTGATGGCCAATTCTACGTTCCGGGCAAGCTAGGCTTCACTCTAGGGCGTTGCTCCACCAGATCGAATAGTAAGTGCCTTAGAAGTCAACGCCAGAAGCATAAAATACAATATAAATACAACAGCTTTTCCATCGTATAAAACGAATAATTGCAACCAGTATGAAACTTATGGTCATTGCTACTTTCCGAGCAACCTAGGCTTCACCCTAGGGCGTTGCTCCACCAGACCGAATAGTTACGGCCTAAGAAGTCAACGCCAGAAGCATAAAAAACGATATAAATACAACAGCTTTTCCATCGTATAAAACGAATAATTGCAACCAGTGTGAAAGTAATTGTCATTTCTACGTTCCGAGCACCCTAGGCGTCACTCCAGGGCGTTGCTCCACCACATCTAATAGCTACGGCCTTAGAAGTCAACGCCAGAGGCATAAAATACAATATAAATACAACTGCGTTTCCATCGTATAAAACGAATAATTGCAACCAGTGTGAAAGTTATGGTCATTTCTACATTCCGAGCAACCTAGGCTTCACTCTAGGGCGATGCTCCACCAGATCGAATTGTTAGGTCCTTGGAAGTAAACGCCAGAAGCATAAAATACGATATAAATACAACAGTTTTTCCATCGTATAAAACGAATAATTGCAACCAGTATGAAACTTATGGTCATTTCTACTTTCCGAGCAACCTAGGCTTCACCCTAGGGCGTTGCTCCAACAGATTGAATAGTTAGGGCCTTAGAAGTCAACGAACGAAGCATAAAATGCAATAAAAATGCAACAGTGTTTCCATCATATAACAGGAATAATTGCGACCAGTTTGAAAGTGATGGCCAATTCTACGTTCCGGGCAACCTAGGCTTCACTCTAGGGCGTTGCTCCACCAGATCGAATAGTTAGTGCCTTAGAAGTCAACGCCAGAAGCATAAAATACAATATAAATACAATAGTTTTTCCATCGTATGAAACAAATAATTGCAACCAGTATGAAGCTTATGGTTATTTCTACTTTCCGAGCAACCTAGGCTTCACCCTAGGGTGTAGCTCCAACGGATTGAATAGTTAGGGCCTTAGAAGTCAACGCCCGAAGCATAAAATACGAAATAAATAGAACAGTTTTTCCATTGTATAAAACGAATAATTGCTACCAGTGTAAAAGTTATGGTCATTTCTACGTTCCGGGCAACCTCGGCTTCACTCTAGGGCGTTCTGCCGCCAGATCGAATGGTTACGGCCTAAGAAGTCAACGCCAGAAGCATAAAATACGATATAAATACAACAGCTTTTCCACCGTATAAAACGAATAATTGCAACCAGTGTGAAAGTTATGGCCATTTCTACGTTCCGGGCAACCTAGGCTCCACCCTAGGCCGTTGTTCCACCTGATCGAATAGTTAGGGCCTAAGAAGTGAACGCCAGAAGCATAAAATACAATATAAATACAACAGTTTTTCCATCATATATAACGAATAATTGCAACCAGTATGAAAGTTATGGTCATTTTTACTTTCCGGGCAACCTAGGCTTCACCCTAGGGCGTTGCTCCAACAGATTGAATAGTTAGGGCCTTAGAAGTCAATGCTCGAAGCATAAAATGCAATAAAAATACAACAGTTTTTCCATCATATAACAGGAATAATTGCAACCAGTTTGAAAGTGATGGTCATTTCTACGTTCCGGGCAACCTAGGCTTCACTCTAGGGCGTTGCTCCACTAGATCGAATAGCTAGGGCCATAGAAGTCAACGCCAGAAGCATAAAATACAATATAAATACAACAGTTTTTCCATCGTATAAAACGAATAATTGCAACCAGTATGAAACTTATGGTCATTTCTACTTTCCGAGCAAGGTAGGCTTCACCCTAGGGCGTTGCTCCAACAGATTGAACAGTTAGGGCCTTAGAAGTCAACGCCCGAAGTATAAAATGCAATTAAAATACAACAGTGTTTCCATCATATAACAGGAATAATTGCAACCAGTTTGAAAGTGATGGCCAATTCTACGTTCCGGGCAACCTAGGCTTCACTCTAGGGCGTTGCTCCACCAGATCGAATAGTTAGTGCCTTAGAAGTCAACGCCAGAAGCATAAAATACGATATGAATACAACAGCTTTTCCATCGTATAAAAGGATTAATTGCAACCAGTTTGAAAGTGATGGTCATTTCTCCTTTCCGGGCAACCTCGGCTTCACTCTAGGGCGTTGCTCCGCTAGATCGAACAGCTAGGGCCTTAGAAGTCAACGCCAGAAGCATAAAATACAATATAAATACAACAGTTTTTCCATCGTATAAAACGAATAATTGCAACCAGTATGAAACTTATGGTCATTTCTACTTTCCGAGCAACCTAGGCTTTCACCCTAGGGCGTTGCTCCAACAGATTGAATAGTTAGGGTCTTAGAAGTCAACGCCGAAAACCATAAAATGCAAAAAAAATACAACAGTGCTTCCCTCATATAACAGGAATAATTGCAACTAGTTTGAAAGTGATGGCCAATACTACGTTCCGGGCAACCTAGGCATCACTCTCTTGCGTTGCTGCACCAGATCGAATAGTTAGTGCCTAAGAAGTCAACGCCAGAAGCATAAAATACGATATAAATACAACAGTTTTTCCATCGTATAAAACGAATAATTGCAACCAGTGTGGAAGTTATGGTCATTTCTACGTTCCGGGCAACCTAGGCTTCACTCTAGGGCGTTGCTCCACCAGATCGAATAGTTAGGGCCTTAGAAGTCTACGCCCGAAGCATAAAATACAAAATAAATAAAACAGTTTTTCCATCGTATAAAAAGAATAATTGCAACCAGTATGAAAGTTAACGTCATTTCTACTTTCGGGGCAACATAGGCTTCACCCTTGGGCGTTGCACCAGCAGATTGAATAGTTAGGCCCTTAGAAGTCAACGCCAGAAGCATAAAATACGATATAAATAGAACAGCTTTTCCATCGTATAAAACGAATAATTGCAACCAGTGTGGAAGTTATGGTCATGTCTACGTTCCGGGCAACATAGGCTTCACTCTAGGGCGTTGCTCGACCAGATCGAATAGCTAGGGCCTTAGAAGTCAACGCCTGAAGTATAAAATACAATAAAAATACAACAGCCTTTCCATCCTATAACAGGAATAACTGCAACCCGTGTGAAAGTGATGGTCATTTCTACGTTCCAGGCAACCTAGGATTCACCCTAGGGCGTTGTTCCACCAGATGGAATAGTTAGGGCCTAAGAAGTCAACGCCAGAAGCATAAAACACTATATAAATACAACAGCTTTTCCAACATATAAAACGGATAATTGCAACCAGGATGAAAGTTATGGTCATTTCTACGTTCCGGGCAACCTAGGCTTCACTCTAGGGCGCTATGCCACCAGATCGAATAGTTAGGGCCTTAGAAGTCAACGCCCGAATCATAAAATACAAAATAAATAAAACAGTTTTTCCATCGTATAAAACGAATAATTACAACCAGTATAAAAGTTAACGTCTTCTCTACTTTCCGGGCAACATAGGCTTCACCCTTGGGCGTTGCACCAACAGATTGAATAGTTAGGGCCTTAGAAGTCAACGCCCGAAGCATAAAATACAAAATAAATAGAACAGTTTTTCCATCGTATAAAACGAATAATTGCTACCGGTGTGAAAGCTATGGTCATTTCTCCCTTCCGGGCAACCTAGGCTTCACTCTAGGGCGTTGCTTCACCAGATCGAATAGTTAGGGCCTTAGAAGTCAACGCCAGAAGCATAAAATACAGAATAAATAAAACAGTTTTTCCATCGTATAAAACGAATAATTGCAACCAGTGTGGAAGTTATGGTCATTTCTCCGTTCCGGGCAACCTAGGCTGCACTCTAAGGCGTTGCTCGACCAGATCGAATAGCTAGGACCCTAGAAGTCAACGCCTGAAGTATAAAATACAATAAAAATGCAACTGCCTTTCCATCCTATAACAGGAATAACTGCAACCCGTGTGGAAGTGATGGTCATTTCTACGTTCCAGGCAACCTAGGATTCACCCTAGGGCGTTGCTCCACCAGATGGAATAGTTAGGGCCTAAGAAGTCAACGCCAGAAGCATAAAACACTATATAAATACAACAGCTTTTCCAACATATAAAACGGATAATTGCAACCAGGATGAAAGTTATGGTCATTTCTACTTTCCGGGCAACCTAGGTTTCACACTGGGGCGTTGCTCCAACAGATTGAATAGTTAGGGCCTTAGAAGCCAATGCCCGAAGCATAAAATACAATATAAATACAACAGTTTTTCCATCGTATAAAACGAATAATTGCAACCAGTATGAAGGTTAACGTCATTTCTACTTTCCGGGCAACCTAGGCTTCACCCTAGGGCGTTGCACCAACAGATTGAATAGTTAGGGCCTTAGAAGTCAACGCCCGAAGCATAAAATACAAAATAAACAGAACAGTTTTTCCATCGTATAAAACGAATAATTGCTACCGGTGTGAAAGTTATGGTGATTTCTCCGTTCCGGGCAGCCTATGCTTCACTCTAGGGCATTGCTCCACCAGATCGAATAGTTCGGGCCTTAGAAGTCAACGCCAGAAGCATAAAATACGATATAAATACAACAGTTTTTCCATCGTATAAAACGAATGATAGTAACCAGTGTGAAAGTTATGGTCATTTCTACGTTCCGGGCAACATAGGCTTCACCTTGGGCGTTGCACCAACAGATTTAATAGTTAGGGCCTTAGAAGTCAACGGCCGAAGCATGAAATACAAAATAAATAGAACAGCTTTTCCATCGCATAAAACGAATAATTGCAACCAGTATGAAAGTTAACGTCATTTCTACTTTCCGGGCAACATAGGCTTCACCCTTGGGCGTTGCACCAACAGATTGAATAGTTAGGGCCTTAGCAATCAACGCCCGAAGCATAAAATGCAAAATAAATAGAACAGTTTTTCCATCGTATAAAAAGAATAATTGCTACCGGTGTGAAAGTTATGGTCATTTCTCCGTTCCGGGCAACCTAGGCTTCACTCTAGGCCGTTGCTCCACCGGATCGAATGGTTAGGGCCTTAGAAGTCAACGCCAGTAGCATAAAATACAAAATAAGTAAAACAGTTTTTCCATCGTATAAAACGAATAATTGCTATCAGTGTGAAAGTTATGGTCATTTCTACGTTACGCGCATCCTAGGCTTCACCCGAGGGCGTTGCTCCACCAGATCGAATAGTTAGGGCCTTAGAAGTCAACGCCCGAAGCATAAAATACAAAATAAATAAAACAGTTTTCCATCGTATAAAAAGAATAATTGCAACCAGTATGAAAGTTAACGTCATTTCTACTTTCGGGGCAACATAGGCTTCACCCTTGGGCGTTGCACCAACAGATTGAATAGTTAGGCCCTTAGAAGTCAACGCCAGAAGCATAAAATACGATATAAATAGAACAGCTTTTCCATCGTATAAAACGAATAATTGCAACCAGTGTGGAAGTTATGGTCATGTCTACGTTCCGGGCAACCTAGGCTTCACTCTAGGGCGTTGCTCGACCAGATCGGATAGCTAGGGCCTTAGAAGTCAACGCCTGAAGTATAAAATACAATAAAAATACAACAGCCTTTCCATCCTATAACAGGAATAATTGCAACCCGTGTGAAAGTGATGGTCATTTCTACGTTCCAGGCAACTTAGGATTCACCCTAGGGCGTTGTTCCACCAGATGGAATAGTTAGGGCCTATGAAGTCAACGCCAGAAGCATAAAACACTATATAAATACAACAGTTTTTCCATCATATAAAACGAATAATTGCAACCAGTGTAAAAGTTATGGTCATTTCTACTTTCCGGGCAACATAGGCTTCACCCTTGGGCGTTGCACCAACAGATTGAATAGTTAGGCCCTTAGAAGTCAACGCTAGAAGCATAAAATACGATATAAATAGAACAGCTTTTCCATCGTATAAAACGAATAATTGCAACCAGTGTGAAGGTAATGGTCATTTCTACGTTCCAGGCAACTTAGGCGTCACCCTAGGGCGTTGCTCCACCACATCTAATAGCAACGGCCTTAGAAGTCAGCCCCAGATGAATAAAATACATAAAAGATGCCACAGCTTTTCCATCGTATAAAACGAATTATTGCAACCAGTGTGAAAGTTATGGTCATTTCTACGTTCCGGGCAACATAGGCTTCACTCTAGGGCGTGGCGCCACCAGATCGAATAGTTAGGTCCTTAGAAGTCAACGCCAGAGACATAAAATACAATATAAATACAACAGCGTTTCCATCGTATAAAACGAATAATTGCAAGCAGTGTGATAGTTATGGTCATTTCTACATTCCGAGCAACCTAGGCTTCACTCTAGGGCGTTGCTCCACCAGATCGAATAGTTAGGTCCTTAGAAGTAAACGCCAGAAGCATAAAATACGATATAAATACAACAGCTTTTCCATCGTATAAAACGAATAATTGCAACCAGTATGAAACTTATGGTCATTTCTACTTTCCGAGCAACCTAGGCTTTCACCCTAGGGCGTTGCTCCAACAGATTGAATAGTTAGGGTCTTAGAAGTCAACGCCCAAACCATAAAATGCAAAAAAAATACAACAGTGCTTCCCTCATCTAACAGGAATAATTGCAACTAGTTTGAAAGTGATGGCCAATACTACGTTCCGGGCAACCTAGGTTTCAATCCAGGGCGTTGCTCCACCAGACCGAATAGTTACGGCCTAAGAAGTCAACGCCAGAAGCATATAATACAATATAAATACAACAGTTTTTCCATCGTATAAACGAATAATTGCAACCAGTTTGAAAGTGATGGCCAATTCTACGTTCCGGGCAACCTAGGCTTCACTCTAGGGCATTTCTCCACCAGATCGAATAGTTAGTGCCTTAGAAGTCGACGCCAGAAGTATAAAATACAATATAAATACAACAGTTTTTCCATCGTATAAAACGAATAATTGCAACCAGTATGAAACTTATGGTCATTTCTACTTTCCGAGCAACCTAGGCTTCACCCTAGGGCGTTGCTCCAACAGATTGAATAGTTAGGGTCTTAGAGGTCAACGCCCGAAGCATAAAATGCAATAAAAATACAACAGTGTTTCCATCATATAACAGGAATAATTGCAACCAGTTTGAAAGTGATGGCCAATTCTACGTTCCGGGCAAGCTAGGCTTCACTCTAGGGCGTTGCTCCACCGGATCGAATAGTAAGTGCCTTAGAAGTCAACGCCAGAAGCATAAAATACAATATAAATACAACAGCTTTTCCATCGTATAAAACGAATAATTGCAACCAGTATGAAACTTATGGTCATTGCTACTTTCCGAGCAACCTAGGCTTCACCCTAGGGCGTTGCTCCACCAGACCGAATAGTTACGGCCTAAGAAGTCAACGCCAGAAGCATAAAAAACGATATAAATACAACAGCTTTTCCATCGTATAAAACGAATAATTGCAACCAGTGTGAAAGTAATTGTCATTTCTACGTTCCGAGCACCCTAGGCGTCACTCTAGGGCTTTGCTCCACCACATCTAATAGCTACGGCCTTAGAAGTCAACGCCAGAGGCATAAAATACAATATAAATACAACTGCGTTTCCATCGTATAAAACGAATAATTGCAACCAGTGTGAAAGTTATGGTCATTTCTACATTCCGAGCAACCTAGGCTTCACTCTAGGGCGATGCTCCACCAGATCGAATTGTTAGGTCCTTGGAAGTAAACGCCAGAAGCATAAAATACGATATAAATACAACAGTTTTTCCATCGTATAAAACGAATAATTGCAACCAGTATGAAACTTATGGTCATTTCTACTTTCCGAGCAACCTAGGCTTCACCCTAGGGCGTTGCTCCAACAGATTGAATAGTTAGGGCCTTAGAAGTCAACGAACGAAGCATAAAATGCAATAGAAATGCAACAGTGTTTCCATCATATAACAGGAATAATTGCGACCAGTTTGAAAGTGATGGCCAATTCTACGTTCCGGGCAACCTAGGCTTCACTCTAGGGCGTTGCTCCACCAGATCGAATAGTTAGTGCCTTAGAAGTCAACGCCAGAAGCATAAAATACAATATAAATACAATAGTTTTTCCATCGTATGAAACAAATAATTGCAACCAGTATGAAACTTATGGTTATTTCTACTTTCCGAGCAACCTAGGCTTCACCCTAGGGTGTAGCTCCAACGGATTGAATAGTTAGGGCCTTAGAAGTCAACGCCCGAAGCATAAAATACGAAATAAATAGAACAGTTTTTCCATTGTATAAAACGAATAATTGCTGCCAGTGTAAAAGTTATGGTCATTTCTACGTTCCGGGCAACCTCGGCTTCACTCTAGGGCGTTCTTCCGCCAGATCGAATGGTTAGGGCCTAAGAAGTCAACGCCAGAAGCATAAAATACGATATAAATACAACAGCTTTTCCATCGTATAAAACGAATAATTGCAACCAGTATGAAACTTATGGTCATTTCTACTTTCCGAGCAACCTAGGCTTCACCGTAGGGCGTTGCTCCGGCAGATTGAATAGTTAGGGCCTTAGAAGTCAACGCCCGAACCATAAAAAGCAATAAAAATACAACAGTGTATCCATCATATAACAGGAATAATTGCAACCAGTTTGAAAGTGATGGTCATTTCTACGTTCCGGGCAACCTAGGCTTCACTCTAGGGCGTTGCTCCACTAGATCGAATAGCTAGGGCCATAGAAGTCAACGCCAGAAGCATAAAATACAATATAAATACAACAGTTTTTCCATCGTATAAAACGAATAATTGCAACCAGTATGAAACTTATGGTCATTTCTACTTTCCGAGCAAGGTAGGCTTCACCCTAGGGCGTTGCTCCAACAGATTGAACAGTTAGGGCCTTAGAAGTCAACGCCCGAAGCATAAAATGCAATTAAAATACAACAGTGTTTCCATCATATAACAGGAGTAATTGCAACCAGTTTGAAAGTGATGGCCAATTCTACGTTCCGGGCAACCTAGGCTTCACTCTAGGGCGTTGCTCCACCAGATCGAATAGTTAGTGCCTTAGAAGTCAACGCCAGAAGCATAAAATACGATATGAATACAACAGCTTTTCCATCGTATAAAAGGATTAATTGCAACCAGTTTGAAAGTGATGGTCATTTCTCCTTTCCGGGCAACCTCGGCTTCACTCTAGGGCGTTGCTCCGCTAGATCGAACAGCTAGGGCCTTAGAAGTCAACGCCAGAAGCATAAAATACAATATAAATACAACAGTTTTTCCATCGTATAAAACGAATAATTGCAACCAGTATGAAACTTATGGTCATTTCTACTTTCCGAGCAACCTAGGCTTTCACCCTAGGGCGTTGCTCCAACAGATTGAATAGTTAGGGTCTTAGAAGTCAACGCCCAAACCATAAAATGCAAAAAAAATACAACAGTGCTTCCCTCATATAACAGGAATAATTGCAACTAGTTTGAAAGTGATGGCCAATACTACGTTCCGGGCAACCTAGGCATCACTCTCTTGCGTTGCTGCACCAGATCGAATAGTTAGTGCCTAAGAAGTCAACGCCAGAAGCATAAAATACGATATAAATACAACAGTTTTTCCATCGTATAAAACGAATAATTGCAACCAGTGTGGAAGTTATGGTCATTTCTACGTTCCGGGCAACCTAGGCTTCACTCTAGGGCGTTGCTCCACCAGATCGAATAGTTAGGGCCTTAGAAGTCTACGCCCGAAGCATAAAATACAAAATAAATAAAACAGTTTTTCCATCGTATAAAAAGGATAATTGCAACCAGTATGAAAGTTAACGTCATTTCTACTTTCGGGGCAACATAGGCTTCACCCTTGGGCGTTGCACCAGCAGATTGAATAGTTAGGCCCTTAGAAGTCAACGCCAGAAGCATAAAATACGATATAAATAGAACAGCTTTTCCATCGTATAAAACGAATAATTGCAACCAGTGTGGAAGTTATGGTCATGTCTACGTTCCGGGCAACATAGGCTTCACTCTAGGGCGTTGCTCGACCAGATCGAATAGCTAGGGCCTTAGAAGTCAACGCCTGAAGTATAAAATACAATAAAAATACAACAGCCTTTCCATCCTATAACAGGAATAACTGCAACCCGTGTGAAAGTGATGGTCATTTCTACGTTCCAGGCAACCTAGGATTCACCCTAGGGCGTTGTTCCACCAGATGGAATAGTTAGGGCCTAAGAAGTCAACGCCAGAAGCATAAAACACTATATAAATACAACAGCTTTTCCAACATATAAAACGGATAATTGCAACCAGGATGAAAGTTATGGTCATTTCTACGTTCCGGGCAACCTAGGCTTCACTCTAGGGCGCTATGCCACCAGATCGAATAGTTAGGGCCTTAGAAGTCAACGCCCGAATCATAAAATACAAAATAAATAAAACAGTTTTTCCATCGTATAAAACGAATAATTACAACCAGTATAAAAGTTAACGTCATTTCTACTTTCCGGGCAACATAGGCTTCACCCTTGGGCGTTGCACTAACAGATTGAATAGTTAGGGCCTTAGAAGTCAACGCCCGAACCATAAAAAGCAATAAAAATACAACAGTGTATCCATCATATAACAGGAATAATTGCAACCAGTTTGAAAGTGATGGTCATTTCTACGTTCCGGGCAACCTAGGCTTCACTCTAGGGCGTTGCTCCACTAGATCGAATAGCTAGGGCCATAGAAGTCAACGCCAGAAGCATAAAATACAATATAAATACAACAGTTTTTCCATCGTATAAAACGAATAATTGCAACCAGTATGAAACTTATGGTCATTTCTACTTTCCGAGCAAGGTAGGCTTCACCCTAGGGCGTTGCTCCAACAGATTGAACAGTTAGGGCCTTAGAAGTCAACGCCCGAAGCATAAAATGCAATTAAAATACAACAGTGTTTCCATCATATAACAGGAATAATTGCAACCAGTTTGAAAGTGATGGCCAATTCTACGTTCCGGGCAACCTAGGCTTCACTCTAGGGCGTTGCTCCACCAGATCGAATAGTTAGTGCCTTAGAAGTCAACGCCAGAAGCATAAAATACGATATGAATACAACAGCTTTTCCATCGTATAAAAGGATTAATTGCAACCAGTTTGAAAGTGATGGTCATTTCTCCTTTCCGGGCAACCTCGGCTTCACTCTAGGGCGTTGCTCCGCTAGATCGAACAGCTAGGGCCTTAGAAGTCAACGCCAGAAGCATAAAATACAATATAAATACAACAGTTTTTCCATCGTATAAAACGAATAATTGCAACCAGTATGAAACTTATGGTCATTTCTACTTTCCGAGCAACCTAGGCTTTCACCCTAGGGCGTTGCTCCAACAGATTGAATAGTTAGGGTCTTAGAAGTCAACGCCCAAACCATAAAATGCAAAAAAAATACAACAGTGCTTCCCTCATATAACAGGAATAATTGCAACTAGTTTGAAAGTGATGGCCAATACTACGTTCCGGGCAACCTAGGCATCACTCTCTTGCGTTGCTGCACCAGATCGAATAGTTAGTGCCTAAGAAGTCAACGCCAGAAGCATAAAATACGATATAAATACAACAGTTTTTCCATCGTATAAAACGAATAATTGCAACCAGTGTGGAAGTTATGGTCATTTCTACGTTCCGGGCAACCTAGGCTTCACTCTAGGGCGTTCCTCCACCAGATCGAATAGTTAGGGCCTTAGAAGTCTACGCCCGAAGCATAAAATACAAAATAAATAAAACAGTTTTTCCATCGTATAAAAAGAATAATTGCAACCAGTATGAAAGTTAACGTCATTTCTACTTTCGGGGCAACATAGGCTTCACCCTTGGGCGTTGCACCAGCAGATTGAATAGTTAGGCCCTTAGAAGTCAACGCCAGAAGCATAAAATACGATATAAATAGAACAGCTTTTCCATCGTATAAAACGAATAATTGCAACCAGTGTGGAAGTTATGGTCATGTCTACGTTCCGGGCAACATAGGCTTCACTCTAGGGCGTTGCTCGACCAGATCGAATAGCTAGGGCCTTAGAAGTCAACGCCTGAAGTATAAAATACAATAAAAATACAACAGCCTTTCCATCCTATAACAGGAATAACTGCAACCCGTGTGAAAGTGATGGTCATTTCTACGTTCCAGGCAACCTAGGATTCACCCTAGGGCGTTGTTCCACCAGATGGAATAGTTAGGGCCTAAGAAGTCAACGCCAGAAGCATAAAACACTATATAAATACAACAGCTTTTCCAACATATAAAACGGATAATTGCAACCAGGATGAAAGTTATGGTCATTTCTACGTTCCGGGCAACCTAGGCTTCACTCTAGGGCGCTATGCCACCAGATCGAATAGTTAGGGCCTTAGAAGTCAACGCCCGAATCATAAAATACAAAATAAATAAAACAGTTTTTCCATCGTATAAAACGAATAATTACAACCAGTATAAAAGTTAACGTCATTTCTACTTTCCGGGCAACATAGGCTTCACCCTTGGGCGTTGCACCAACAGATTGAATAGTTAGGGCCTTAGAAGTCAACGCCCGAAGCATAAAATACAAAATAAATAGAACAGTTTTTCCATCGTATAAAACGAATAATTGCTACCGGTGTGAAAGCTATGGTCATTTCTCCCTTCCGGGCAACCTAGGCTTCACTCTAGGGCGTTGCTTCACCAGATCGAATAGTTAGGGCCTTAGAAGTCAACGCCAGAAGCATAAAATACAGAATAAATAAAACAGTTTTTCCATCGTATAAAACGAATAATTGCAACCAGTGTGGAAGTTATGGTCATTTCTCCGTTCCGGGCAACCTAGGCTGCACTCTAAGGCGTTGCTCGACCAGATCGAATAGCTAGGACCCTAGAAGTCAACGCCTGAAGTATAAAATACAATAAAAATGCAACTGCCTTTCCATCCTATAACAGGAATAACTGCAACCCGTGTGAAAGTGATGGTCATTTCTACGTTCCAGGCAACCTAGGATTCACCCTAGGGCGTTGCTCCACCAGATGGAATAGTTAGGGCCTAAGAAGTCAACGCCAGAAGCATAAAACACTATATAAATACAACAGCTTTTCCAACATATAAAACGGATAATTGCAACCAGGATGAAAGTTATGGTCATTTCTACTTTCCGGGCAACCTAGGTTTCACACTGGGGCGTTGCTCCAACAGATTGAATAGTTAGGGCCTTAGAAGCCAATGCCCGAAGCATAAAATACAATATAAATACAACAGTTTTTCCATCGTATAAAACGAATAATTGCAACCAGTATGAAGGTTAACGTCATTTCTACTTTCCGGGCAACCTAGGCTTCACCCTAGGGCGTTGCACCAACAGATTGAATAGTTAGGGCCTTAGAAGTCAACGCCCGAAGCATAAAATACAAAATAAACAGAACAGTTTTTCCATCGTATAAAACGAATAATTGCTACCGGTGTGAAAGTTATGGTGATTTCTCCGTTCCGGGCAGCCTAGGCTTCACTCTAGGGCATTGCTCCACCAGATCGAATAGTTCGGGCCTTAGAAGTCAACGCCAGAAGCATAAAATACGATATAAATACAACAGTTTTTCCATCGTATAAAACGAATGATAGTAACCAGTGTGAAAGTGATGGTCATTTCTACGTTCCAGGCAACTTAGGATTCACCCTAGGGCGTTGTTCCACCAGATGGAATAGTTAGGGCCTATGAAGTCAACGCCAGAAGCATAAAACACTATATAAATACAACAGTTTTTCCATCATATAAAACGAATAATTGCAACCAGTGTAAAAGTTATGGTCATTTCTACTTTCCGGGCAACATAGGCTTCACCCTTGGGCGTTGCACCAACAGATTGAATAGTTAGGCCCTTAGAAGTCAACGCTAGAAGCATAAAATACGATATAAATAGAACAGCTTTTCCATCGTATAAAACGAATAATTGCAACCAGTGTGAAGGTAATGGTCATTTCTACGTTCCAGGCAACTTAGGCGTCACCCTAGGGCGTTGCTCCACCACATCTAATAGCAACGGCCTTAGAAGTCAGCCCCAGATGAATAAAATACATAAAAGATGCCACAGCTTTTCCATCGTATAAAACGAATTATTGCAACCAGTGTGAAAGTTATGGTCATTTCTACGTTCCGGGCAACATAGGCTTCACTCTAGGGCGTGGCGCCACCAGATCGAATAGTTAGGTCCTTAGAAGTCAACGCCAGAGGCATAAAATACAATATAAATACAACAGCGTTTCCATCGTATAAAACGAATAATTGCAAGCAGTGTGATAGTTATGGTCATTTCTACATTCCGAGCACACCTAGGCTTCACTCTAGGGCGTTGCTCCACCAGATCGAATAGTTAGGTCCTTAGAAGTAAACGCCAGAAGCATAAAATACGATATAAATACAACAGCTTTTCCATCGTATAAAAGGATTAATTGCAACCAGTTTGAAAGTGATGGTCATTTCTCCTTTCCGGGCAACCTCGGCTTCACTCTAGGGCGTTGCTCCACCAGATCGAATAGTTAGTGCCTTAGAAGTCAACGCCAGAAGCATAAAATACAATATAAATACAACAGTTTTTCCATCGTATAAAACGAATAATTGCAACCAGTATGAAACTTATGGTCATTTCTACTTTCAGAGCAACCTAGGCTTCACCCTAGGGCGTTGCTCCAACAGATTGAATAGTTAGGACCTTAGAAGTCAACGCCCGAACCGTAAAATGCAAAAAAAATACAACAGTGTTTCCATCATATAACAGGAATAATTGCAACCAGTTTGAAAGTGATGGCCAATTCTACGTTCCGGGCAACCTAGGCTTCACTCTAGGGCGTTGCTCCACCAGATCGAATAGTTAGTGCCTTAGAAGTCAACGCCAGAAGCATAAAATACAATATAAATACAACAGCTTTTCCATCGTATAAAACGAATAATTGCAACCAGTATGAAACTTACGGTCATTTCTACTTTCCGAGCAACCTAGGCTTCACCCTAGGGCGTTGCACCAACAGATTGAATAGTTAGGGCCTTAGAAGTCAACGCCCGAAGCATAAAATGCAATAAAAATACAACAGTGTTTCCATCGTATAACAGGAATAATTGCAACCAGTTTGAAAGTGACAGCCAATTCTACGTTCCGGGCAACCTAGGTTTCACTCCAGGGCGTTGCTCCACCAGACCGAATAGTTACGGCCTAAGAAGTCAACGCCAGAAGCATATAATACAATATAAATACAACAGTTTTTCCATCGTATAAACGAATAATTGCAACCAGTTTGAAAGTGATGGCCAATTCTACGTTCCGGGCAACCTAGGCTTCACTCTAGGGCATTTCTCCACCAGATCGAATAGTTAGTGCCTTAGAAGTCGACGCCAGAAGCATAAAATACAATATAAATACAACAGTTTTTCCATCGTATAAAACGAATAATTGCAACCAGTATGAAACTTATGGTCATTTCTACTTTCCGAGCAACCTAGGCTTCACCCTAGGGCGTTGCTCCAACAGATTGAATAGTTAGGGTCTTAGAGGTCAACGCCCGAAGCATAAAATGCAATAAAAATACAACAGTGTTTCCATCATATAACAGGAATAATTGCAACCAGTTTGAAAGTGATGGCCAATTCTACGTTCCGGGCAAGCTAGGCTTCACTCTAGGGCGTTGCTCCACCAGACCGAATAGTTACGGCCTAAGAAGTCAACGCCAGAAGCATAAAAAACGATATAAATACAACAGCTTTTCCATCGTATAAAACGAATAATTGCAACCAGTGTGAAAGTAATTGTCATTTCTACGTTCCGAGCACCCTAGGCGTCACTCTAGGGCGTTGCTCCACCACATCTAATAGCTACGGCCTTAGAAGTCAACGCCAGAGGCATAAAATACAATATAAATACAACTGCGTTTCCATCGTATAAAACGAATAATTGCAACCAGTGTGAAAGTTATGGTCATTTCTACATTCCGAGCAACCTAAGCTTCACTCTAGGGCGATGCTCCACCAGATCGAATTGTTAGGTCCTTGGAAGTAAACGCCAGAAGCATAAAATACGATATAAATACAACAGTTTTTCCATCGTATAAAACGAATAATTGCAACCAGTATGAAACTTATGGTCATTTCTACTTTCAGAGCAACCTAGGCTTCACCCTAGGGCGTTGCTCCAACAGATTGAATAGTTAGGACCTTAGAAGTCAACGCCCGAACCGTAAAATGCAAAAAAAATACAACAGTGTTTCCATCATATAACAGGAATAATTGCAACCAGTTTGAAAGTGATGGCCAATTCTACGTTCCGGGCAACCTAGGCTTCACTCTAGGGCGCTGCTCCACCAGATCGAATAGTTAGTGCCTTAGAAGTCAACGCCAGAAGCATAAAATACAATATAAATACAACAGTTTTTCCATCGTATAAAACGAATAATTGCAACCAGTATGAAACTTATGGACATTTCTACTTTCCGAGCAACCTAGGCTTCACCCTAGGGCGTTGCTCCAACAGATTGAATAGTTAGGGCCTTAGAAGTCAACGCCCGAACCATAAAATGCGAAAAAAATACAACAGTGTTTCCATCATATATCAGGAATAATTGCATCCAGTTTGAAAGTGATGGCCAATTCTACGTTCCGGGCAACCTAGGTTTCACTCCAGGGCGTTGCTCCACCAGAGCGAATAGTTACGGCCTAAGAAGTCAACGCCAGAAGCATAAAATACGATATAAATACAACAGCTTTTCCATCGTATAAAACGAATAATTGCAACCAGTATGAAACTTATGGTCATTTCTACTTTCCGAGCATGCTAGGCTTCACCCTAGGGCGTTGCTCCAACAGATTGAATAGTTAGGGCCTTAGAAGTCAACGCCCGAAGCATAAAATGCAATAAAAATACAACAGTGTTTCCATCATATAACAGGAATAATTGCAACCAGTTTGAAAGTGATGGCCAATTCTACGTTCCGGGCAACCTAGGCCTCATTCTAGGGCGTTGCTCCACCAGATCGAATAGCTAGTGCCTTAGAAGTCAGCGCAGAAGCATAAAATACAATATAAATACAACAGTTTTTCCATCGTATAAAACGAATAATTGCAACCAGTATGAAACTTATGGTCATTTCTAGTTTCCGAGCAACCTAGGCTTCACCCTAGGGCGTTGCTCCAACAGATTGAATAGTTAGGACCTTAGAAGTCAACGCCCGAACCATAAAATGCAAAAAAAATACAACAGTGTTTCCATCATATAACAGGAATAATTGCAGCCAGTTTGAAAGTGATGGCCAATTGTACGTTCCGGGCAACCTAGGCTTCGCTCTAGGGCGTTGCTCCACCAGATCGAAAAGATAGTGCCTCAGAAGTCAACGACAGAAGCATAAAATGCGATATAAATACAACAGTTTTTCCATCGTATAAAACGAATAATTGCAACCAGTATGAAACTTATGGTCATTTCTACTTTCCGAGCAACCTAGGCTTCACCCTAGGGCGTTGTTCCAACAGGTTGAATGGTTAGGGCCTTAGAAGTCAACGCCCGAAGCATAAAATGCAATAAAAATACAACAGTGTTTCCATCATATATCAGGAATAATTGCAACCAGTTTGAAAGTGATGGCTAATTCTACGTTCCGGGCAACCTAGGCTTCACTCTAGGGCGTTGCTCCACCAGATCGAATAGTTAGTGCCTTAGAAGTCAACGCCAGAAGCATAAAATACAATATAAATCCAACAGTTTTTCCATCGTATAAAACGAATAATTGCAACCAGTTTGAAAGTGATGGCCAATTCTACCTTCCGGGCAACCGAGGCTCCACTCTAGGGCGTTGCTCCACCAGATCGAATAGTTAGTGCCTTAGAAGTCAACGCCAGAAGCATAAAATACAATATAAATACAACAGTTTTTCCATCGTATAAAACGAATAATTGCAACCAGTATGAAACTTATGGACATTACTACTTTCCGAGCAACCTAGGCTTCACCCTAGGGCGTTGCTCCAACAGATTGAATAGTTAGGGCGTTAGAAGTCAACGCCCGAACCATAAAATGCAAAAAAAATACAACAGTGTTTCCATCATATATCAGGAATAATTGCAACCAGTTTGAAAGTGATGGCCAATTCTACGTTCCGGGCAACCTAGGTTTCACTCCAGGGCGTTGCTCCACCAGAGCGAATAGTTACGGCCTAAGAAGTCAGCGCCAGAAGCATAAAATACGATATAAATACAACAGCTTTTCCATCGTATAAAACGAATAATTGCAACCAGTATGAAACTTATGGTCATCTCTACTTTCCGAGCAAGCTAG
Organism: Calliopsis andreniformis; assembly: GCF_051401765.1. NCBI lineage: Eukaryota > Metazoa > Arthropoda > Insecta > Hymenoptera > Andrenidae > Calliopsis > Calliopsis andreniformis. The sequence continues at coordinate 18,899,107 of NW_027480426.1, read as the reverse complement.
GCTTCACCCTAGTTCGTTGGTCCAACAGATTGAATAGTTAGGGCCTTAGAAGACAACGCACGAAGCATAAAATGCAATAAAAATACAACAGTGTATCCATCTTATAACAGGAATAATTGCAACCAGTTTGAAAGTGATGGCCAATTCTACGTTCCGGGCAACCTAGGCTTCACTCTAGGGCGTTTCTCCACCTGATCGAATAGTTAGGGCCTAAGAAGTCAACGCCAGAAGCATAAAATACAATATAAATACAACAGCTTTGCCATCGTATAAAATGAATAATTGCAAACAGTGTGAAAGATATGGACATTTCTACGTTCCGGGCAACCTAGGGTTCACTGTATGGCGTTCTTCCACCACATCGAATAGCTACGGCCTCAGAAGTCAACGCCTGAAGTATAAAATACGATATAAATACAACAGCTTTTCCATCGTATAAAACGAATAATTGCAACCAGTATGCAACTTATGGTCATTTCTACATTCCGAGCAACCTAGGCGTCACTCTAGGGCGTTGCTCCACCAGATCGGATAGTTACGGCCTAAGAAGTCGACGCCAGAAGCATAAAATACGATAAAGATGCAACAGTTTTTCCATCGTATAAAACGAGTAATTGCAAACAGTGTGAAAGTACTGGTCATTTCTACGTTCCGGGTAACCTAGGTTTCACCCTAGGTCGTTGCTCCACCATGTCGAACAGCTAGGGACTTAGAATTCAACGCCGGAAGGATAAAATACAATATAAGTACAACAGTTTTTCCATCGTATAAAATGAATAATTGCAGACATTGTGAAAGTAATGGTCATACCTACGTTCCGGGCAACCTAGGCGTCACCCTAGGGCGTTGCTGCACCAGATCTAATAGCTACGGCCTTAGAAGTTAATGCCGGAAGCATAAAATACAATATAAATACAACAGCTTTGCCATCGTATAAAATGAATAATTGCAAACAGTGTGAAGGTAATGGTCATTTCTACGTTCCGAGCAACCTAGGCTTCACTCTAGGGCGTTGCTCCACCAGATCGAATAGTTAGGGCCTTAGAAGTCAACGCCCGAAGCATAAAATGCAAAATAAAGAGAACAATTTCTCCATTGTATAAAACGAATAACTGCAACCAGTGTGAAAGTACTGGTCATTTCTACGTTCCGGGTAACCTAGGTTTCACTCTGGGGCGCTGCACAACCGGATCGAATAGCTAGGGACTTAGAATTCAACACCAGAAGGATAAAATACAATATATGTACAACAGTTTTTCCATCGTATAAAACGAATAATTGCAACCAGTGTGAAAGTTATGGTCATTTCTACTTTCCGGGCAACCTAGGCTTCACCCTAGGGCGTAGCTCCCACAGATTGGATAGTTAGGGCCTTAGAAGTCAGTGCCCGAACCATAAAATGCGAAAAAAATACAACAGTGTTTCCATCATATATCAGGAATAATTGCATCTAGTTTGAAAGTGATGGCCAATTCTACGTTCCGGGCAACCTAGGTTTCACTCCAGGGCGATGCTCCACCAGAGCGAATAGTTACGGCCTAAGAAGTCAACGCCAGAAGCATAAAATACGATATAAATACAACAGCTTTTCCATCGTATAAAACGAATAATTGCAACCAGTATGAAACTTATGGTCATTTCTACTTTCCGAGCATGCTAGGCTTCACCCTAGGGCGTTGCTCCAACAGATTGAATAGTTAGGGCCTTAGAAGTCAACGCCCGAAGCATAAAATGCAATAAAAATACAACAGTGTTTCCATCATATAACAGGAATAATTGCAACCAGTTTGAAAGTGATGGCCAATTCTACGTTCCGGGCAACCTAGGCCTCATTCTAGGGCGTTGCTCCACCAGATCGAATAGCTAGTGCCTTAGAAGTCAGCGCAGAAGCATAAAATACAATATAAATACAACAGTTTTTCCATCGTATAAAACGAATAATTGCAACCAGTATGAAACTTATGGTCATTTCTAGTTTCCGAGCAACCTAGGCTTCACCCTAGGGCGTTGCTCCAACAGATTGAATAGTTAGGACCTTAGAAGTCAACGCCCGAACCATAAAATGCAAAAAAAATACAACAGTGTTTCCATCATATAACAGGAATAATTGCAGCCAGTTTGAAAGTGATGGCCAATTGTACGTTCCGGGCAACCTAGGCTTCGCTCTAGGGCGTTGCTCCACCAGATCGAATAGTTAGTGCCTTAGAAGTCAACGCCAGAAGCATAAAATACAATATAAATACAACAGTTTTTCCATCGTATAAAACGAATAATTGCAACCAGTATGAAACTTATGGACATTTCTACTTTCCGAGCAACCTAGGCTTCACCCTAGGGCGTTGCTCCAACAGATTGAATAGTTAGGGCCTTAGAAGTCAACGCCCGAACCATAAAATGCAAAAAAAATACAACAGTGTTTCCATCATATATCAGGAATAATTGCAACCAGTTTGAAAGTGATGGCCAATTCTACGTTCCGGGCAACCTAGGTTTCACTCCAGGGCGTTGCTCCACCAGAGCGAATAGTTACGGCCTAAGAAGTCAACGCCAGAAGCATAAAATACGATATAAATACAACAGCTTTTCCATCGTATAAAACGAATAATTGCAACCAGTATGAAACTTATGGTCATCTCTACTTTCCGAGCAAGCTAGGCTTCACCCTAGGGCGTTGGTCCAACAGATTGAATAGTTAGGGCCTTAGAAGACAACGCACGAAGCATAAAATGCAATAAAAATACAACAGTGTATCCATCTTATAACAGGAATAATTGCAACCAGTTTGAAAGTGATGGCCAATTCTACGTTCCGGGCAACCTAGGCTTCACTCTAGGGCGTTTCTCCACCTGATCGAATAGTTAGGGCCTAAGAAGTCAACGCCAGAAGCATAAAATACAATATAAATACAACAGCTTTGCCATCGTATAAAATGAATAATTGCAAACAGTGTGAAAGATATGGACATTTCTACGTTCCGGGCAACCTAGGGTTCACTGTATGGCGTTCTTCCACCACATCGAATAGCTACGGCCTCAGAAGTCAACGCCTGAAGTATAAAATACGATATAAATACAACAGCTTTTCCATCGTATAAAACGAATAATTGCAACCAGTATGCAACTTATGGTCATTTCTACATTCCGAGCAACCTAGGCGTCACTCTAGGGCGTTGCTCCACCAGATCGGATAGTTACGGCCTAAGAAGTCGACGCCAGAAGCATAAAATACGATAAAGATGCAACAGTTTTTCCATCGTATAAAACGAGTAATTGCAAACAGTGTGAAAGTACTGGTCATTTCTACGTTCCGGGTAACCTAGGTTTCACCCTAGGTCGTTGCTCCACCATGTCGAACAGCTAGGGACTTAGAATTCAACGCCGGAAGGATAAAATACAATATAAGTACAACAGTTTTTCCATCGTATAAAATGAATAATTGCAGACATTGTGAAAGTAATGGTCATACCTACGTTCCGGGCAACCTAGGCGTCACCCTAGGGCGTTGCTGCACCAGATCTAATAGCTACGGCCTTAGAAGTTAATGCCGGAAGCATAAAATACAATATAAATACAACAGCTTTGCCATCGTATAAAATGAATAATTGCAAACAGTGTGAAGGTAATGGTCATTTCTACGTTCCGAGCAACCTAGGCTTCACTCTAGGGCGTTGCTCCACCAGATCGAATAGTTAGGGCCTTAGAAGTCAACGCCCGAAGCATAAAATGCAAAATAAAGAGAACAATTTCTCCATTGTATAAAACGAATAACTGCAACCAGTGTGAAAGTACTGGTCATTTCTACGTTCCGGGTAACCTAGGTTTCACTCTGGGGCGCTGCACAACCGGATCGAATAGCTAGGGACTTAGAATTCAACACCAGAAGGATAAAATACAATATATGTACAACAGTTTTTCCATCGTATAAAACGAATAATTGCAACCAGTGTGAAAGTTATGGTCATTTCTACTTTCCGGGCAACCTAGGCTTCACCCTAGGGCGTAGCTCCCACAGATTGAATAGTTAGGGCCTTAGAAGTCAGTGCCCGAAGCATAAAATGCAATAAAAATACAACAGCTTTTCCATCGTATAAAACGAATAATTGCAATCTGTGTGAAGGTTATGGTCATATCTACGTTCCGTGCAACCTAGGCTTCACTGTCGGGCGTTGCTCCACCAGATCCAAATGTTAGGGCCTAAGAAGTCAACGCCCGAAGCATAAAATACGATATAAATACAACAGCATTTCCATCGTATTAAATGAATAATTGCAAACAGTGTGAAAGTAGTGGTCATTTCTACGTTCCGGGCAACCTAGGCTTCACTGTATGGTGTTCTTCCACCACATCCAATAGCTACGGCGTCAGAAGTCCACGCCTGAAGCACAAAATACAATAAAAATACAACAGTCTTTTCATCGTATAACAGGAATAATTGCAACAAGCGTGAAAGTAATGATCATTTCGGCGTTTCGGGCGTCCTAGACTTAACTCTGAGGCATTGCTCCACCAAGATCGAATATTTAGAGCATTAGAAGTCAACGCCAGAAGCATAAAATACAATATAAGTACAACAGTCTTTCCAGTGTATAAAACGAATAATTGCAACCAGTATGCAACTTATGGTCATTTCTACATTCCGAGCAACCTAGGCTTCACTCTAGGGCGTTGCTCCACCAGATCGAATAGTTAGGTCCTTAGAAGTCAACGCCAGAAGCATAAAATACGATATAAATACAACAGCTGTTCCATCGTGTAAAATGAATAATTGCAAACAGTGTGAAAGTAATGGTCATTTCTACGTTCCGCGCAACCTAGGCTTCACTCTACGGCGTTGTTCCACCAGATCGAATAGTTAGGGCCTAAGAAGTCAACACCAGAAGAATAAAATACAATAAAAATACAACAGTCTTTCCATCCTATAACAGGAATAATTGCAACCCGTGTGAAAGTGATGGTCATTTCTACGTTCCAGGCAACCTAGGCTTCACTCTAGGGCGTTGCTCCACCGGATCGAATAGCTAGCGACTTAGAATTAAACGCCAGAAGCATAGAATGCAATAAAAATACAACAGTTTTTCCATCGTATAACCGGAAGAATTGCCACCAGTGTGAATGTAATGGTCATTTCTACGTTCCGGGCAACCTAGGCTTCACTCTGGGTCGTTGCTCCACCAGATCGAACAGCTAGGGACTTAGAATTAAACGCCAGAAGCATAAAATACAATAAAGGTGCAACAGTTTTTCCATCGTGTACCAGGAATAACTGCAACCAGTATGAATGTAATAGTCATTTCTACGTTCCGGGCAACCTAGATTTCACTCTAGGCCGTTGCTCCACCAGCTCGAATTGTTAGGGCCTAAGAAGTCAAAGCCAGAAGCATAAAATACGATATAAATACAACAGCTTTTCCATCGTATAAAACGAATAATTGCAACCAGTGTGAAAGTTATGGTCATTTCTACGTTCCGGGATACCTAGGCTTCACTCTAGGGCGTCGCTCCATCAGATCGAATAGTTAGAGCCTTAGAAGTCGACGCCAGAAGCAAAAAATACAGTAAAGACGCAACTGTTTTTCCATCGTATGACAGGAATAATTGCAACAAGCGTGAAGGTAATGGTCATTTCTACGTTCCGGCAACCTAGGCTTCGCCCTAGGGCGTTGTTCCACGAGATGGAATAGCTAGGGACTTAGAATTCAACGCCATGAGAATAAAATACGATATAAACATAACAGGTTTTCCATCGTATAACAGGAATAATTGCAACCAGTGTGAAAGGAATGGTCATTTCTACGTTCCGGGCAACCTAGGCGTCACTCTAGGCCGTTGCTCCACCGCATTTAATAGCTACGGCCTTAGAAGTCAACGCCAGAGGCATAAAAAACAATATAAATACAACAGATTTTCCATCGTACAAAATGAATAATACCAAACAGTGTGAAAGTAATTGTCATTTCTACGTTCCGGGCAACCTAGGCATCACTCTAGGTCGTTGATCCACCAGATCAAATGGCTAGCGACTTAGAATTAAACGCCAGAAGCATAGAATACAATAAAAATACAACAGTTTTTCCATCGCATAACAGGAATAATTGCAAGCAGTGTGAATGTAATGGTCATTTCTACGATCCGGGCAACCTAGTTTCACTCTAGGGCGTTGCTCCACCAGCTCGAATATTTAGGGCCTAAGAAGTCAACGCCAGAAGCATAAAATGCAATAAAAGTACAACAGTTTTTCCATCGTATAACAGGAATAATTCCAACCAGTTTGAAAGTGATGGTCATTTCTACGTTCCGGGCAACCTAGGTTTCACTCTAGGGCGTCGCTCCAATAGATCGAATAGCTAGGGACTTAGAATTCAACGCCAGGAGCATAAGATACAATAAAAATACAACAGTCTTTTCATCGTATTACAGAAATAATTGCAATAAGCGTGAAAGTAATGATCATTTCGGCGGTTCGGGCATCCTAGACTTAACTCTGATGCATTGCTCCTCCAGATCGAATAGTTGGGGCCTAAGAAGTCAATGCCAGAAGCATAAAATACAATATAAATACAACAGCTTTGGCATCGAATAAATTAATAATTGCAAACAGTGTGAAAGATATGGTCATTTCTACGTTCCGGGCAACCTAGGCTTCATTCTAGGGCGTTGGTCCACCAGATCAAACAGTTAGGGCCTTAGAAGTCAACGCCCGAAACATAAAATACAAAATAAATCGAACAGGTTTTCCATTGTATAAAACGAATAATTGCTACCAGTGTGAAAGTTCTGGTCATTTCGACGTTCCGGGCAACCTAGGCTTCACTCCAGGGTGCTGCTCCACCAGATCGAATAGTTAGGGCCATAGAAGTCAACGCCAGGAGCATAAGATACAATAAAAATACAACAGTCTTTTCATCGTATTACAGGAATAATTGCAATAAGCGTGAAAGTAATGATCATTTCGGCGTTTCGGGCATCCTAGAATTAACTCTGATGCATTGCTCCTCCAGATCGAATAGTTGGGGCCTAAGAAGTCAATGCCAGAAGCATAAAATACAATATAAATACAACAGCTTTGGCATCGAATAAATTAATAACTGCAACCAGTCTGAATGTAATGGTCATTACTACGTTCCGGGCAACCTAGATTTCACTCTAGGGCGTTGCTCCACCAGCTCGAATTGTTATGGCCTAAGAAGTCAAAGCCAGAAGCATAAAATACGATATAGATACAACATCTTTTCCATCGTATAAAACGAATAATTGCAACCAGTATGAAAGTTATGGTTATTTCTACTTTCCGGGCAACCTAGGCTTCACCCTAGGGCGTAGCTCCCACAGATTGAATAGTTAGGGCCTTAGAAGTCAATGCCCGAAGCATAAAATGCAATAATAATACAACAGTTTTTCCATCATATAACAGGAATAATTGCAACCAGTTTGAAAGTGATGGTCATTTCTACGTTCCGGGCAACCTAGGTTTCACTCTAGGGCGTTGCTCCACCAGATCAAACAGCTAGGGCCTTAGAAGTCAACGCCCGAAGCATAAAATACAAAATAAATAGTACAGTTTTTCAATCGCATAAAACGAATAATTTCTACCAGTGTGGAAGTTATGGGCATTTCTACTTTCCGGGCAACCTAGGCTTCACCCTAGGGCGTTGTTCCACCAGATGGAATAGTTAGGGCCTAAGAAGTCAACGCCAGAAGCATAACACACGATATAAATACAACAGCTTTGGCATCGAATAAATTAATAATTGCAAACAGTGTGAAATATATGGTCATTTCTACGTTCCGGGCAACCTAGCCTTCATTATAGGGCGTTGGTCCACCAGATCAAACAGTTAGGGCCTTAGAAGTCTACGCCCGAAACATAAAATACAAAATAAATCGAACAGGTTTTCCATTGTATAAAACGAATAATTGCTACCAGTGTGAAAGTTATGGTCATTTCTACGTTCCGGGCAACCTAGGCTTCACCCTAAGGCGTTGCTCCAACAGATCGAATAGCTGGGCCTTAGAAGTCAATGCCAGAAGCATAAAATACAATATAAGTATAACAGCTTTTCCATCGTATAAAACGAGTAATTGCAACCAGTGTGGAGGTTATGGTCATTTCTACGTTCCGGGCAACCTAGGCTTCACTCTATGGCGTTGCTCGACCAGATCGAATAGCTAGGGCCTTAGAAGTCAACGCACGAAGCATAAAATACAAAATAAATAGAACAGTTTTTCCATCGTATAAAACGAATAATTGCTACCAGTGTGAAAGTTATGGTCATTGCTACGTTCCGCGCAACCTACCCTTCACCCTAGGGCGTTGCTCCACCAGATCGAATAGTTAGTGCCTTAGAAGTCAACGCCAGAAGCATAAGATACAAAATAAATACAAGAGCTTTTCCATCGTGTAAAACGAATAATTGCTACCGGCGTGAAAGTTATGTTCATTTCTACGTTCCGGTCAACCTAGGCTTCACTGTAGGGTGTTGCTCCACCAGATCGAATAGCTAGGGACTTAGAATTAAACGCCAGAAGCATAAAATACAATAAAAGTACAACAGTTTTTCCATCGTATAACAGGAGTAATTGCAGCCAGTGTGAATGTAATGGTATGTCCTACTTTCCGGGCAACCTAGGCTTCACTCTAGGGCGTACTTCCACCAGATCGAATAGTTAGGGCCTAAGAAGTCAACGCCAGAAGCATAAAATACAATATAAGTATAACAGTTTTTCCATCGTATAAAACGAATAATAGCAACCAGTGTGAAAGTATTGGACATTTCTACTTTCCGGGAAACCTAGGCTTGACCCCAGGGCGTTGCTCCAACAGTTTGAATAGTTAGGGCCTTAGAAGTCAACGGCCGAAGCATAAAATACAAAACAAATATAACAGTTTTTCCATCGTATAAAACGAATAATTGCTACCGATGTGAAAGTTATGGTCATTTCTATGTTCCGGGCAACCTAGGCTCCACTCTAGGGCCTTGCTCCACCAGATCGAATAGTTAGGGCCTTAGATGTCAACGCCAGATGCATAAAATACAATAAAGGTGCAACTGTTTTCCCGTCGTATAAAACGAGTAATTGCAAACAGTGTGAATGTAATGGTCATTTCTACGTTCCGGGTAACCTAGGCGCTACTCTAGGGCGATACTCCACCAGATCGAATAGTTAGGGCCTGAGAAGTCAACGCCAGAAGCATGAAATACAAAATAAATAGAACAGTTTTTCCATGTATAAAACGAATAATTGCTACCAGTGTGAAAGTTATGGTCATTTCTACGTTCCGGGCTACCTAGGCTTCACTCCAGGGCGTTGTTTCACCAGATGGAATAGTTAGGGCCTAAGAAGTCAACGCCAGAAGCATAAAATACGATATAAATACTACAGCTTTTCCATCGTATAAAACGAATAATAGCTACCAGTGTGAAAGTTATGGTCATTTCTACGTTCCGGGCAACCTAGGCTTCACCCTAGGGCGTTGTTCCACCAGATGGAATAGTTTGGGCCTAAGAAGTCAACGCCAGAAGTATAAAATACAATGTAAATATAACAGTTTTTCCATCGTATAAATCGAATGATAGCAACCAGTGTGAAAGTTATGGTCATTTCTACGTTCCGGGCAACCTAGGCTTCACTCTAGGGCGTTGCTCCACCAGATCGAATAGTTAGGGCCTTAGAAGTCAACGCCCGAAGCATAAAATACAAAATAAATAAAACAGCTTTTCCATCGTATAAAATGAATAATTGCAAACAGTGTGAAAGTACTGGTCATTTCTACGTTCCGGGCAACCTAGGCTTCACTCTAGGGCGTTGTTCCACCAGATCGAACAGCTAGGGCCTAAGAAGGCAACGCCAGAAGCATAACACACGATATAAATACAACAGCTTTGGCATCGAATAAATTAATAATTGCAAACAGTGTGAAATATATGGTCATTTCTACGTTCCGGGCAACCTAGCCTTCATTATAGGGCGTTGGTCCACCAGATCAAACAGTTAGGGCCTTAGAAGTCTACGCCCGAAACATAAAATACAAAATAAATCGAACAGGTTTTCCATTGTATAAAACGAATAATTGCTACCAGTGTGAAAGTTATGGTCATTTCTACGTTCCGGGCAACCTAGGCTTCACCCTAAGGCGTTGCTCCAACAGATCGAATAGCTGGGCCTTAGAAGTCAATGCCAGAAGCATAAAATACGATATAAGTATAACAGCTTTTCCATCGTATAAAACGAGTAATTGCAACCAGTGTGGAGGTTATGGTCATTTCTACGTTCCGGGCAACCTAGGCTTCACTCTATGGCGTTGCTCGACCAGATCGAATAGCTAGGGCCTTAGAAGTCAACGCACGAAGCATAAAATACAAAATAAATAGAACAGTTTTTCCATCGTATAAAACGAATAATTGCTACCAGTGTGAAAGTTATGGTCATTGCTACGTTCCGCGCAACCTACCCTTCACCCTAGGGCGTTGCTCCACCAGATCGAATAGTTAGTGCCTTAGAAGTCAACGCCAGAAGCATAAGATACAAAATAAATACAAGAGCTTTTCCATCGTGTAAAACGAATAATTGCTACCGGCGTGAAAGTTATGTTCATTTCTACGTTCCGGTCAACCTAGGCTTCACTGTAGGGTTTTGCTCCACCAGATCGAATAGCTAGGGACTTAGAATTAAACGCCAGAAGCATAAAATACAATAAAAGTACAACAGTTTTTCCATCGTATAACAGGAGTAATTGCAGCCAGTGTGAATGTAATGGTATGTCCTACTTTCCGGGCAACCTAGGCTTCACTCTAGGGCGTACTTCCACCAGATCGAATAGGTAGGGCCTAAGAAGTCAACGCCAGAAGCATAAAATACAATATAAGTATAACAGTTTTTCCATCGTATAAAACGAATAATAGCAACCAGTGTGAAAGTATTGGACATTTCTACTTTCCGGGAAACCTAGGCTTGACCCCAGGGCGTTGCTCCAACAGTTTAAATAGTTAGGGCCTTAGAAGTCAACGGCCGAAGCATAAAATACAAAACAAATATAACAGTTTTTCCATCGTATAAAACGAATAATTGCTACCGATGTGAAAGTTATGGTCATTTCTATGTTCCGGGCAACCTAGGCTCCACTCTAGGGCCTTGCTCCACCAGATCGAATAGTTAGGGCCTTAGATGTCAACGCCAGATGCATAAAATACAATAAAGGTGCAACTGTTTTCCCGTCGTATAAAACGAGTAATTGCAAACAGTGTGAATGTAATGGTCATTTCTACGTTCCGGGTAACCTAGGCGCTACTCTAGGGCGATACTCCACCAGATCGAATAGTTAGGGCCTGAGAAGTCAACGCCAGAAGCATGAAATACAAAATAAATAGAACAGTTTTTCCATGTATAAAACGAATAATTGCTACCAGTGTGAAAGTTATGGTCATTTCTACGTTCCGGGCTACCTAGGCTTCACTCCAGGGCGTTGTTTCACCAGATGGAATAGTTAGGGCCTAAGAAGTCAACGCCAGAAGCATAAAATACGATATAAATACTACAGCTTTTCCATCGTATAAAACGAATAATAGCTACCAGTGTGAAAGTTATGGTCATTTCTACGTTCCGGGCAACCTAGGCTTCACCCTAGGGCGTTGTTCCACCAGATGGAATAGTTTGGGCCTAAGAAGTCAACGCCAGAAGTATAAAATACAATGTAAATATAACAGTTTTTCCATCGTATAAATCGAATGATAGCAACCAGTGTGAAAGTTATGGTCATTTCTACGTTCCGGGCAACCTAGGCTTCACTCTAGGGCGTTGCTCCACCAGATCGAATAGTTAGGGCCTTAGAAGTCAACGCCCGAAGCATAAAATACAAAATAAATAAAACAGCTTTTCCATCGTATAAAATGAATAATTGCAAACAGTGTGAAAGTACTGGTCATTTCTACGTTCCGGGCAACCTAGGCTTCACTCTAGGGCGTTGTTCCACCAGATCGAACAGCTAGGGCCTAAGAAGGCAACGCCAGAAGCATAAAATACAATATAAATATAACACTTTCTCCATCGTATCAAACGAATAATAGCGACCAGTGTGAAAGTTATGGTCATTTCTACGTTCCCGGCTACCTAGGCTTCACCCCAGGGCGTTGTTCCACCAGATCGAATAGTTAGGGCCTAAGAAGTGAACGCCAGAAGCATAAAATACAATATAAATACAACAGTTTTTCCATCATATAAAACGAATAATTGCAACCAGTATGAAAGCTATGGTCATTTCTACTTTACGGGCAACCTAGGCTACACCCTAGGGCATTGTTCCTACAGATTGAATAGTTAGGGCCTTAGAAGTCATTGCCCGAAGCATAAAATGCAATAAAAAAACAACAGTTTTTCCATCATATAACAGGAATATTTGCAACCAGTTTGAAAGTGATGGTACTTTCTACGTTCCGGGCAAGTTAGGCTTCACTCTAGGGCGTTGCTCCACCAGATCGAATAGTTAGTGCCTTAGAAGTCAACGCCAGAAGCATAAGATACAATAAAAGTACAACAGTTTTTCCATCGTATAACAGGAGTAATTGCAGCCAGTGTGAATGTAATGGTATGTCCTACTTTCCGGGCAACCTAGGCTTCACTCTAGGGCGTACTTCCACCAGATCGAATAGTTAGGGCCTAAGAAGTCAACGCCAGAAGCATAAAATACAATATAAGTATAACAGTTTTTCCATCGTATAAAACGAATAATAGCAACCAGTGTGAAAGTATTGGACATTTCTACTTTCCGGGCAACCTAGGCTTGACCCCAGGGCGTTGCTCCAACAGTTTGAATAGTTAGGGCCTTAGAAGTCAACGGCCGAAGCATAAAATACAAAACAAATATAACAGTTTTTCCATCGTATAAAACGAATAATTGCTACCGATGTGAAAGTTATGGTCATTTCTATGTTCCGGGCAACCTAGGCTCCACTCTAGGGCCTTGCTCCACCAGATCGAATAGTTAGGGCCTTAGATGTCAACGCCAGATGCATAAAATACAATAAAGGTGCAACTGTTTTCCCGTCGTATAAAACGAGTAATTGCAAACAGTGTGAATGTAATGGTCATTTCTACGTTCCGGGTAACCTAGGCGCTACTCTAGGGCGATACTCCACCAGATCGAATAGTTAGGGCCTGAGAAGTCAACGCCAGAAGCATGAAATACAAAATAAATAGAACAGTTTTTCCATGTATAAAACGAATAATTGCTACCAGTGTGAAAGTTATGGTCATTTCTACGTTCCGGGCTACCTAGGCTTCACTCCAGGGCGTTGTTTCACCAGATGGAATAGTTAGGGCCTAAGAAGTCAACGCCAGAAGCATAAAATACGATATAAATACTACAGCTTTTCCATCGTATAAAACGAATAATAGCTACCAGTGTGAAAGTTATGGTCATTTCTACGTTCCGGGCAACCTAGGCTTCACCCTAGGGCGTTGTTCCACCAGATGGAATAGTTTGGGCCTAAGAAGTCAACGCCAGAAGCATAAAACACAATAAATATACAAGAGTTTTTCCACCGTGTAACAGGAATAATTGCAACCAGTGTGAATGTGATGGTCATTTCTACGTTCCGGGCAAACTAGGCTTCACTCTAGGGCGTTGTACCACCAGATCGAAAAGTTAGGGCCTAAGAAGTCAACGCCAGAAGCATAAAATACAATATAAATATAACAGTTTTTCCATCGTATGAAACGAATAATAGCAACCAGTGTGAAAGTTATGGTCATGTCTACGTTCCGGGCTACCTAGGCTGCACTCTAGGGCGTTCCTCCACCAGTTCGAATAGTTAGGGCCTTAGAAGTCAACGCCAGAAGCATGAAATACAAGATAAATAGAACAGTTTTTCCATGTATAAAACGAATAATTGCTACCAGTGTGAAAGTTATGGTCATTTCTACTTCCCGGGCAACCTAGGCTTCACTCTAGGGCGTTGCTCCACCAGATCTAATAGTTAGGGCATTAGAATTCAATGCCAGAAGCATAAAATGCAATATAAATATAACAGCTTTTCCATCGTATAAAACGAATAACTGCAACCAGTGGGAAAGTGCTGGTCATTTCTACGTTCCGGATAACCTTGGCTTCACTCTACGGCGTTGCTCCACCAGATCGAATAGCTAGGGACTTAGAAATCAACGCCAAGAGGATAAAATACAATATAAGTACAACAGTTTTTCCATCGGAGAAAATGAATAATTGCAGACATTGTGAAAGTAACGGTCATATCTACGTTCCGGTCAACCTAGGCGTCACTCTAGGGCGTTGGTCCACCACATCTAATAGCTACGGCCTTAGAAGTCAACGCCAGAGGAATAAAATACAATATAAGTACAACAGCTTTTCCATCGTACAAAATGAATAATAGCACACAGTGTGAAAGTTATTGTCATTTCTACGTTCCGGGCAACCTAGACTTCACTCTAGGTCGTTGCTCCACCAGATCAAATAGCTAGCGACTTAGAATTAAACGCCAGTAGCATAGAACACAATAAAAATACAACAGTTTTTCCATCGTATAACAGGATTAATTGCAACCAGTGTGAATGTAATGGTCATTTCCACGTTCCGGGCAACCTAGGTTTCACTCTAGGGCGTTGCTCCACCAGGTCGAATAGTTAGGGCCTAAGAAGTCAACGCCAGAAGCATAAAATACGATATAAATACAACAGCTTTTACATCGTATAAAACGAATAATTGCAACCAGTGTGGAAGTTATGGTCATTTTTACGTTCCGGGCAACCTAAGCTTCACTCTAGGGCGTTGCTCCACCGAGTCGAATAGTTAGGGCCTAAGAAGTCAACGCCAGAAGCATAAAATACGATATAAATACAACAGCTTTTACATCGTATAAAACGAGTAATTGCTACCAGTGTGAAAGTTATGGTCATTGCTACGTTCCGCGCAACCTACCCTTCACCCTAGGGCGTTGCTCCACCAGATCGAATAGTTACGGCCTTAGAAGTCAGCGCGAGAAGCATAAAATACAATAAAGATGCAACAGTTTTTCCATCGTATAACAGGAATAACTGCAACCAGTGTGAAAGTACTGGTCATTTCTACGTTCCGGGTAACCTAGGTTTCACTCTAGGGCGTTGCTCCACCAGATAGAATAGCTAGGGACTTATAATTCAACGCCAGAAGGCTAAAACACTATATAAGTACAACAGTTTTTCCATCGTATAAAATGTATATTTGCAAAAATTGTGAAAGTAATGGTCATTTCTACGTTCCGGGCAACCTATACGACACTCAAGGGCGTTGCTCCACCACATCTAATAGCTACGGCCTTAAAAGTCAACGCCAGAAGCATAAAATACGATATAAATACAACAGCTTTTCCATCGTATAAAACGAATAATGGTAGCCAGTGTGAAAGTTATGGTCATTTCTACGTTCCAGTCAACCTAGGCTTCACTCTAGGACGTTGCTCCACCTGATCGAATAGTTAGGGCCCATGAAGTCTACGCCAGAAGCATAAAATACAATAAAGGTGCAACAGTTTTTCCATCGTATAACAGGAATAATTGCAACCAGTGTGAAGGTAATGGTCACTTCTACGTTCCGAGCAACCTAGGCGTCACTCTAGGGCGTTGCTCCCACACAGCTAATAGCTACGCCCTTAGAAGTCAGCGCCAGAAGTATAAAATACAAGAAGAATGCAACAGTTTTTCCATCGTATAGCATGACTAATTGCAACCAGTGCGAAAGTAATGATCATTTCGAAGTATCGGGCATCCTAGGCTTAACTCTGAGGCGTTGCTACACCAGATCGAGGAGTTATGGCCTTAGTAGTCAACGCCAGAAGCATAAAATACGATATAAATACAACAGCTTTTCCATCCTATAAAACGAATAATGGGAACCAGTGTGAAAGTTATGGTCATTTCTACGTTCCGGTCAACCTAGGCTTCACTCTAGGACGTTGCTCCACCAGATCGAATAGTTAGCGCCTATGAAGTCAACGCCAGAAGCATAAAACGCAATAAAGGTGCAACAGTTTTTCCATCGTGTGACAGGTATAACTGCAACCAGTGTGAAAGTTATGGTCATTTCTACTTCCCGGGCAACCTAGGCTTCACTCTAGGGCGTTGCTCCACCAGATCGAATAGATAGGGCCTTAGAAGTCAGCGCCCGAAGCATAAAATGCAAAATAAATAGAACAGTTTTTCATTGTATAAAACGAATAACTGCAACCAGTGTGAAAGTACTGGTCATTTCTATGTTCCGGGCCACCTAGGCTTCACTCTAGGGCTTTGCTCCACCAGATCGAATAGTTAGGGCCTTAGATGTCAACGCCAGATGCATAAAATACAATAAAGGAGCAACAGTTTTTCCATCGTATAACAGGAATAACTGCAACCAGTGTGAAAGTACTGGTCATTGCTACGTTCCGGGTAACCTACGTTTCACTCTAGGGCGTTGCTCCACCAGATAGAATAGCTAGGGACTTATAATTCAACGCCAGAAGGCTAAAACACTATATAAGTACAACAGTTTTTCCATCGTATAAAATGTATATTTGCAAAAATTGTGAAAGTAATGGTCATTTCTACGTTCCGGGCAACCTATACGACACTCAAGGGCGTTGCTCCACCACATCTAATAGCTACGGCCTTAAAAGTCAACGCCAGAAGCATAAAATACGATATAAATACAACAGCTTTTCCATCGTATAAAACGAATAATGGTAACCAGTGTGAAAGTTATGGTCATTTCTACGTTCCAGTCAACCTAGGCTTCACTCTAGGACGTTGCTCCACCAGATCGAATAGTTAGGGCCGATGAAGTCTACGCCACAAGCATAAAATACAATAAAGGTGCAACAGTTTTTCCATCGTATAACAGGAATAATTGCAACCAGTGTGAAGGTAATGGTATGTTCTACGTTCCGGGCAACCTAGGCTTCACTCTAGGGCGGTCCTCCACCAGATTAAATAGTTAGGGCCTAAGAAGTCAACGCCAGTAGCATCAATTACAATATAAGTACAACAGCTTTTCCATCGTTTATAATGTATATTTGCAAGCAGTGTGGAAGTAATGGTCACTTCTACGTTCAGGGCAACCTAGGCTTCACTCTAGGGCGTTGTTCCACCAGATGGAACAGTTAGGGCCTAAGAAGTCAACGCCAGAAGCATAAAACACGATATAAATACAACAGCTTTTCCATCGTATAAAACGAATAATGGTAACCAGTGTGAAAGTTATAGTCATTTCTACGTTCCGGTCAACCTAGGCTTCACTCTAGGACGTTGCTCCACCAGATCGAATAGTTAGGGCCTATGAAGTCAACGTCAGAAGCATAAAACGCAATAAAGGTGCAACAGTTTTTCCATAGTGTAACAGGAATAATTGCAACCAGTGTGAAAGTTATGGTCACTTCTACTTCCCGGGCAACGTAGGCTTCACTCTAGGGCGTTGCTCCACCAGATCGAATAGTTAGGGCCTTAGAAGTCAGCGCCCGAAGCATAAAATGCAAAATAAATAGAACAGTTTTTCATTGTATAAAACGAATAACTGCAACCAGTGTGAAAGTACTGGTCATTTCTATGTTCCGGGCAACCTAGGCTTCACTCTAGGGCCTTGCTCCACCAGATCGAATAGTTAGGGCCTTAGACGTCAACGCCAGATGCATAAAATACAATAAAGGTGCAACTGTTTTCCCGTCGGATAAAACGAATAATTGCAAACAGTGTGAAAATAATGGTCATTTCTACGTTCCGGGTAACCTAGGCGTCACTCTAGGGCGTTACTCCACCAGATCGAATAGTTAGGGCCTTAGAAGTCAACGCCAGAAGCATGAAATACAAAATAAATAGAACAGTTTTTCCATGTATAAAACGAATAATTGCTACCAGTGTGAAAGTTATGGTCATTTCTACGTTCCGGGCAACCTAGGCTTCACTCCTGGGCGTTGTTCCACCAGATGGAATAGTTAGGGCCTAAGAAGTCAACGCCAGAAGCATAAAATACGATATAAATACTACAGCTTTTCCATCGTATAAAACGAATAATTGCTACCAGTGTGAAAGTTATGGTCATTTCTACGTTCCGGGCAACCTGGGCTTCAGCCTAGGGCGTTGTTCCACCAGATGGAATAGTTTGGGCCTAAGAAGTCAGCGCCAGAAGCATAAAACACAATAAATATGCAAGAGTTTTTCCACCGTGTAACAGGAATAATTGCAACCAGTGTGAAAGTGATGGTCATTTCTACGTTCCGGGTAACCTAGGTTTCACTCTAGGGCGTTGCTCCACCAGATAGAATAGCTAGGGACTTATAATTCAACGCCTGATGGCTAAAATACTATATAAGTACAACAGTTTTTCCATCGTATAAAATGTATATTTGCAAAAATTGTGAAAGTAATGGTAATTTCTACGTTCCGGGCAACCTGTGCGACACTCAAGGGCGTTGCTCCACCACATCTAATAGCTACGGCCTTAAAAGTCAACGCCAGAGGCATAAAATACGATATAAATACAACAGCTTTTCCATCGTATAAAACGAATAATGGTAACCAGTGTGAAAGTTATGGTCATTTCTACGTTCCAGTCAACCTAGGCTTCACTCTAGGACGTTGCTCCACCAGATCGAATAGTTAGGGCCTATGAAGTCAACGCCAGAAGCATAAAATACAATAAAGGTGCAACAGTTTTTCCATCGTATAACAGGAATAATTGCAACCAGTGTGAAGGTAATGGTATGTTCTACGTTCCGGGCAACCTAGGCTTCATTCTAGGGCGGTGCTCCACCAGATCAAATAGTTAGGGCCTAAGAAGACAACACCAGTAGCATCAATTACAATATAAGTACAACAGCTTTTCCATCGTATATAATGTATATTTGCAAACAGTGTGGAAGTAATGGTCACTTCTACGTTCCGGTCAACATAGGCTTCACTCTAGGACGTTGCTCCACCAGATCGAATAGTTAGGGCCTATGAAGTCAACGCCAGAAGCATAAAACGCAATAAATGTGCAACAGTTTTTCCATCGTGTAACAGGAATAATTGTAACCAGTGTAAAAGTTATGGTCATTTCTACTTCCCGGGCAACATAGGCTTCACTCTAGGGCGTTGCTCCACCAGATCGAATAGTTAGGGCCTTACAAGTCAGCGCCCGAAGCATAAAATGCAAAATAAATAGAACAGTTTTTCATTGTATAAAACGAATAACTGCAACCAGTGTGAAAGTACTGGTCATTTCTATGTTCCGGGCAACCTAGGCTTCACTCTAGGGCCTTGCTCCACCAGATGGAATAGTTAGGGCCTTAGATGTCAACGCCAGATGCAGAAAATACAATAAAGGTGCAACAGTTTTCCCGTCGTATAAAACGAATAATAGCAAACAGTGTGAAAGTAATGGTCATTTCTACGTTCCGGGTAACCTAGGCGTCACTCTAGGGCGTTACTCCACCAGATGGAATAGTTAGGGCCTTAGAAGTCAACGCCAGAAGCATGAAATACAAAATAAATACAACAGTCTTTCCTTCGTACAAAACGGATAATTGCAACCTGTGTGAAGGTTATGGTCATATCTACGTACCGGGCAACCTAGGCTTCACTCCAGGGCGTAGTTCCACCAGATGGAATAGTTAGGGCCTAAGAAGTCAACGCCACAAGTATAAAATACGATATAAATACTACAGCTTTTCCATCGTATAAAACGAATAATTGCTACCAGTGTGAAAGTTATGGTCATTTCTACGTTCCGGGCAACCAAGGCTTCACCCTAGGGCGTTGTTCCACCAGATGGAATAGTTTGGGCCTAAGAAGTCAACGCCAGAAGCATAAAACACAATAAATATACAAGAGTTTTTCCACCGTGTAACAGGAACAATTGCAACCAGTGTGAAAGTGATGGTCATTTCTACGTTCCGGGCAACCTAGGCTTCACTCTAGGGCGTTGTTCCACCAGATGGAATAGTTTGGGCCTAAGAACTCAACGCCAGAAGCATAAAACACAATAAATATACAAGAGTTTTTCTACCGTGTAACAGGAATAATTGCAACCAGTGTGAAAGTAATGGTCATTTCTACGGTCCGAGCAACCTAGGCGTCACTCTAGCGCGTTGCTCCCCCACAGCTAATAGCTACGGCCTTAGAAGTCAACGCCAGAAGCATAAAATACAATATGAATGCAACAGTTTTTCCATCGTATAGCATGACTTATTGCAACCAGTGCGAAAGTAATGACCATTTCGACGTTTCGGGCATCCTAGGCTTAACTCTGAGGCGTTGCTCCACCAGATCGAGGAGCTATGGCCTTACTAGTCAACGCCAGAAGCATAAATTACAATATAAGTACTACAGCTTTTCCATCATATGTAATGTATATTTGCAATCAGTGTGGAAGTAATGGTTATTTCTACGTTCCGGGCAACCTAGGCTTCACACTAGGGTGTTGCTCCACCAGATGGAATAGCTAGGGAGTTAGAATTCAATGCCAGAAGCATAAAATGCAATATAAATATAACAGCTTTTCCATCGTATAAAACGAATAATTGCTACCAGTGTGAAAGTTATGGTCATTGCTACGTTCCGCGCAACCTACCCTTCACCCTCCTGCGTTGCTCCACCAGATCGAATAGTTACGGCCTTAGAAGTCAGCGCGAGAAGCATAAAATACAATAAAGATGCAACAGTTTTTCCATCGTTTAACAGGAATAACTGCAACCAGTGTGAATGTACTGTCATTTCTACGTTCCGGATATCCTAGGTGTCACTCTAGGGCGTTGCTCTACCAGATCGAATAGCTATGGACTTAGAATTCAACGCCAGAAGGATAAAATACAATATAAGTACAACAGTTATTCCATCGTATAAAATGAATAGTTGCAAACATTGTAAAAGTAATGGTCATTTCTACGTTCCGGGCAACCTAGGCGTCACTCTAGGGCGTTGCTCCACCAGATTGAATAGTTAGGGCCTTAGAAGTCAACGCCAGAAGCATAAAATACAATAAAGATGCAACAGTTTTTCCATCGTACAACAGGAGTAACTGCAAACAGTGTGAAAGATATGGACATTTCTACGTTCCGGGCTACCTACGCTTCACTCTATGGCGTTCTTCCACCACATCGAATTGCTACAGCCTCAGAAGTCAACGCCTGAAGTATAAAATACAATTAAAATACAACAGTCTTTCCATCCTATAACAGGAATAATTGCAACCCGTGTGAAAGTGATGGTCATTTCTACGTTCCAGGCAACCTTGGCTTCACTCTAGGGCGTTGTTCCACAAGATCGAATAGTTAGGGCCTTAGAAGTCAACGCCAGAAGCATAAAATACAATATGAATATAACAGTTTTTGCATCGTATAAAACGAATAATAGCAACCAGTGTGAAAGTTATGGTCATTTCTACGTTCCGGGCAACCTAGGCTTCACTCTAGGGCGTTGCTCCACCAGATCGAATAGTTAGGTCCTTATAAGTCAACGCCAGAAGCATAAAATACGATATAAATAAAACAGCTGTTCCATCGTATAAAAGGAATAATTGCAAACAGTGTGAAAGTAATGGTCATTTCTACGTTCCGGGCATCCTAGTCTTCACTCTACAGCGTTGTTCCACCAGATCGAATAGTTAGGGCCTAAGAAGTGAACGCCAGAAGCATAAAATGCAATAAAAATACAACAGTTTTTCCATCGTATAGCAGGAATAATTTGCAACCAGTGTGATAGTAGTGATCATTTCTACGGTCCGGGCAACCTAGGTTTCACTCCAGGGCGTTGCTCCACCAGATCGAATAGTTACGTCCTAAGAAGTCAACTCCAGAAGCATAAAATACGATAAAGAGGCAACAGTTTTTCCATCGCAGAAAATGAATAATTGCAAACAGTGAAAGTTATGGTCATTTCTACGTTCCGAGCAACCTAGGCTTCACTCTAGGGCATTGCTCCACCAGATCGAATAGTTAGGGCCTATGAAGTCAACGCCAGAAGCATAAAAGGCAATAAAGGTGCAACAGTTTTTCCATCGTGTAACAGGAATAATTGCAACCAGTGTGAAAGTTATGGTCATTTCTACTTCCCGGGCAACCTAGGCTTCACTCTAGGGCGTTGCTCCACCAGATCGAATAGTTAGGGCCTTAGAAGTCAGCGCCCGAAGCATAAAATGCAAAATAAATAGAACAGGTTTTCATTGTATAAAACGAATAACTGCAACCAGTGTGAAAGTACTGGTCATTTCTATGTTCTGGGCAACCTAGGCTTCACTCTAGGGCCTTGCTCCACCAGATCGAATAGTTAGGGCCTTAGATGTCAACGCCAGATGCAGAAAATACAATAAAGGTGCAACTGTTTTCCCGTCGTATAAAACGAATAATTGCAAACAGTGTGAAAGTAATGGTCATTTCTACGGTCCGGGTAACCTAGGCGTCACTCTAGGGCGTTACTCCACCAGATGGAATAGTTAGGGCCTTAGAAGTCAACGCCAGAAGCATGAAATACAAAATAAATAGAACAGTTTTTCCATGTATAAAACGAATAATTGCTACCAGTGTGAAAGTTATGGTCATTTCTACGTTCCGGGCAACCTAGGCTTCACTCCAGGGCGTAGTTCCACCAGATGGAATAGTTAGGGCCTAAGAAGTCAACGCCACAAGTATAAAATACGATATAAATACTACAGCTTTTCCATCGTATAAAACGAATAATTGCTACCAGTGTGAAAGTTATGGTCATTTCTACGTTCCGGGCAACCAAGGCTTCACCCTAGGGCGTTGTTCCACCAGATGGAATAGTTTGGGCCTAAGAAGTCAACGCCAGAAGCATAAAACACAATAAATATACAAGAGTTTTTCCACCGTGTAACAGGAATAATTGCAACCAGTGTGAAAGTGATGGTCATTTCTACGTTCCGGGCAACCTAGGCTTCACTCTAGGGCGGTGCTCCGCCAGATCAAATAGTTAGGGCCTAAGATGTCAACGCCAGTAGCATCAATTACAATATAAGTACAACAGCTTTTCCATCGTATATAATGTATATTTGCAAACAGTGTGGAAGTAATGGTCATTTCTACGTTCCGGGCAACCTAGGCTTCACTCTAGGGTGTTGTTCCACAAGATGGAATTGCTAGGGACTTAGAATTCAATGCCAGAAGCATAAAATGCAATATAAATATAACAGCTTTTCCATCGTATAAAACGAATAATAGCAACCAGTGTGAAAGTTATGGTCATTTCTACGTTCCGGTCAACCTAGGCTTCACTCTAGGACGTTGCTCCACCAGATCGAATAGTTAGGGCCTATGAAGTCAACGCCAGAAGCATAAAACACAATAAAGGTGCAACAGTTTTTCCATCGTGTAACAGGAATAATTGCAACCAGTGTGAAAGTTATGGTCATTTCTACTTCCCGGGCAACCTAGGCTTCAATCTAGGGCACTGCTCCACCAGATAGAATAGCTAGGGACTTAGAATTCAACGCCAGAAGAATAAAATACAATATAAGTACAACAGTTTTTCCATTGTATAAAGTGAATAATTGCAAACAGTGTGAAAGTAATGGTTATTTCTACGTTCCGTGCAACCTAGACGTCACTCTAGGGCGTTGCTCCGCCACCGCTAATAGCAACGGCATTAGAAGTCAACGCCAGAAGCATAAAATACAATAAAAGAGCAACAGTTTTTCCATCGTATAGCATGACTAATTGCAAACAGTGCGAAAGTAATGATCATTTCGACGTTTCGGGCATCCTAGGCTAAACTCTGAGGCGTTCCTCCACCAGATCGAAGAGTTAGGGCCTTAGAAGTCAACGCCATAAGCATAAACTACAAAATAAATACAAAAATCTTTCCATCGTATAAAACGTATAATTGCCACCAGTGTGAATGTTATGGTCATTTCTACGTTCCGGGCACCCTAGGCTTCACCCTAGGGCGTTGTTCCACCAGATGGAATAGCTAGGGAGTTTGAATTCAATGCCAGAAGCATAAAATGCAATATAAATATAACAGCTTTTCCATCGTATAAAACGAATAATAGCAACCAGTGTGAAAGTTATGGTCATTTCTACTTCCCGGGCAACCTAGGCTTCACTCTAGGGCGTTGCTCCAGCAGATCGAATAGTTAGGGCCTTAGCAGTCAGCGCCCGAAGCATAAAATGCAAAACAAATACAACAGTTTTTCCATCGTTTAAAATGAATAATTGCAGACATTGTGAAAGTAATGGTCATTTCTACGTTCCGGTCAACCTAGGCTTCACTCTAGGGCCTTGCTCCACCAGATCGAATAGTTAGGGCCTTAGATGTCAACGCCAGATGCAGAAAATACAATAAAGGTGCAACTGTTTTCCCGTCGTATAAAACGAATAATTGCAAACAGTGTGAAAGTAATGGTCATTTCTACGTTCCGGGTAACCTAGGCGTCACTCTAGGGCGTTACTCCACCAGATGGAATAGTTAGGGCCTTAGAAGTCAACGCCAGAAGCATGAAATACAAAATAAATAGAACAGTTTTTCCATGTATAAAACGAATAATTGCTACCAGTGTGAAAGTTATGGTCATTTCTACGTTCCGGGCAACCTAGGCTTCACTCCAGGGCGTAGTTCCACCAGATGGAATAGTTAGGGCCTAAGAAGTCAGCGCCACAAGTATAAAATACGATATAAATACTACAGCTTTTCCATCGTATAAAACGAATAATTGCTACCAGTGTGAAAGTTATGGTCATTTCTACGTTCCGGGCAACCAAGGCTTCACCCTAGGGCGTTGTTCCACCAGATGGAATAGTTTGGGCCTAAGAAGTCAACGCCAGAAGCATAAAACACAATAAATATACAAGAGTTTTTCCACCGTGTAACAGGAACAATTGCAACCAGTGTGAAAGTGATGGTCATTTCTACGTTCCGGGCAACCTAGGCCTCACTCTAGGGCGTTGTTCCACCAGATGGAATAGTTTGGGCCTAAGAACTCAACGCCAGAAGCATAAAACACAATAAATATACAAGAGTTTTTCTACCGTGTAACAGGAATAATTGCAACCAGTGTGAAAGTAATGGTCATTTCTACGGTCCGAGCAACCTAGCCGTCACTCTAGGGCGTTGCTCCCCCACAGCTAATAGCTACGGCCTTAGAAGTCAACGCCAGAAGCATAAAATACAATATGAATGCAACAGTTTTTCCATCGTATAGCATGACTTATTGCAACCAGTGCGAAAGTAATGATCATTTCGACGTTTCGGGCATCCTAGGCTTAACTCTGAGGCGTTGCTCCACCAGATCGAGGAGCTATGGCCTTAGTAGTCAACGCCAGAAGCATAAACTACAAAATAAATACAACAGTCTTTCCATCGTACAAAACGGATAATTGCAACCTGTGTGAAGGTTATGGTCACATCTACGTACCGGGCAACCTAAGCTTCAGTGTAGGGTGTTGCTCCACCAGATCGAATAGGTAGTTCAGTAGAAGTCAACGCCGGAAGCATAAAATACAAGATAAATAGAACAGTTTTTACATGTATAAAACGAATAATTGCTACCAGTGTGAAAGTTATGGTCATTTCTACGTTCCGGGCAACCTAGGCTTCACTCCAGGGCGTTGTTCCACCAGATGGAATAGTTAGGGCCTAAGAAGTCAACGCCAGAAGCATAAATTACAATATAAGTACTACAGCTTTTCCATCATATGTAATGTATATTTGCAATCAGTGTGGAAGTAATGGTTATTTCTACGTTCCGGGCAACCTAGGCTTCACACTAGGGTGTTGCTCCACCAGATGGAATAGCTAGGGAGTTAGAATTCAATGCCAGAAGCATAAAATGCAATATAAATATAACAGCTTTTCCATCGTATAAAACGAATAATAGCAACCAGTGAGAAAGTGCTGGTCATTTCTACGTTCCGGGCAACCTTGGCTTCACTCTAGGGCGTTGCTCCACCAGATCGAATAGCTAGGGACTTAGAAATCAACGCCAAGAGGATAAAATACAATATAAGTACAACAGTTTGTCCGTCGTATAAAATGAATAATTGCAGACATTGTGAAAGTAATGGTCATTTCTACGTTCCGGTCAACCTAGGCGTCACTCTAGGGCGTTGCTCCACCACATCTAATAGGTACGGCCTTAGAAGTCAACGACAGAGGAATAAAATACAATATAAGTACAACAGCTTTTCCATCGTACAAAATGAATAATAGCAAACAGTGTGAAAGTTATTGTCATTTCTACGTTCCGGGCAACCTACACCGGGTCGAATAGTTAGGGCCTAAGAAGTCAACGCCAGAAGCATAAAATACGATATAAATACAACAGCTGTTACATCGTATAAAACGAATAATTGCTACCAGTGTGAAAGTTATGGTCATTGCTACGTTCCGCGCAACCTACCCTTCACCCTAGGGCGTTGCTCCACCAGATCGAATAGTTACGGCCTTAGAAGTCAGCGCGGGAAGCATAAAATACAATAAAGATGCAACAGTTTTTCCATCGTTTAACAGGAATAACTGCAACCAATGTGAATGTACGGGTCATTTCTACGTACCGGATAACCTAGGTTTCACTCTAGGGCGTTGCTCTACCAGATCGAATAGCTATGGACTTAGAATTCAACGCCAGAAGGATAAAATACAATATAAGTACAACAGTTATTCCATCGTATAAAATGAATAGTTGCAAACATTGTAAAAGTAATGGTCATTTCTGCGTTCCGGGCAACCTAGGCGTCACTCTAGGGCATTGCTCCACCAGATTGAATAGTTAGGGACTTAGAAATCAACGCCAAGAGGATAAAATACAATATAAGTACAACAGTTTTTCCATCGTATAAAATGAATAATTGCAGACATTGTGAAAGTAATGGTCATTTCTACGTTCCGGTCAACCTAGGCGTCACTCTAGGGCGTTGCTCCACCACATCTAATAGCTACGGCCTTAGAAGTCAACGCCAGAGGAATAAAATACAATATAAGTACAACAGCTTTTCCATCGTACAAAATGAATAATGGCAAACAGTGTGAAAGTTATTGTCATTTCTACGTTCCGGGCAACCTAGACTTCACTCTAGGTCGTTGCTCCACCAGATCAAATAGCTAGCGACTTAGAATTAAACGCCAGAAGCATAAAATACGATATAATTACAACAGCTTTTACATCGTATAAAACGAATAATTGCAACCAGTGTGGAAGTTATGGTCATTTTTACGTTCCGGGCAACCTAAGCTTCACTCTAGGGCGTTGCTCCACCATGTCGAATAGTTAGGGCCTAAGAAGTCAACGCCAGAAGCATAAAATACGATATAAATACAACAGCTTTTACATCGTATAAAACGAATAATTGCTACCAGTGTGAAAGTTATGGTCATTGCTACGTTCCGCGCAACCTACCCTTCACCCTAGGGCGTTGCTCCACCAGATCGAATAGTTACGGCCTTAGAAGTCAGCGCGAGAAGCATAAAATACAATAAAGATGCAACAGTTTTTCCATCGTTTAACAGGAATAACTGCAACCAGTGTGAATGTACTGGTCATTTCTACGTTCCGGATAACCTAGGTTTCACTCTAGGGCGTTGTTCTACCAGATCGAATAGCTATGGACTTAGAATTCAACGCCAGAAGGATAAAATACAATATAAGTACAACAGTTATTCCATCGTATAAAATGAATAGTTGCAAACATTGTAAAAGTAATGGTCATTTCTACGTTCCGGGCAACCTAGGCGTCACTCTAGGGCGTTGCTCCACCAGATTGAATAGTTAGGGCCTTAGAAGTCAACGCCAGAAGCATAAAATACAATAAAGATGCAACAGTTTTTCCATCGTACAACAGGAGTAACTGCAAACAGTGTGAAGGATATGGACATTTCTACGTTCCGGGCTACCTAGGCGTCACTCTAGGGCGTTGCTCCACAAGATCGAATAGTTAGAGCCTTAGAAGTCAACGCCAGAAGCATAAAATACAATATCAATATAACAGGTTTTGCATCGTATAAAACGAATAATAGCAACCAGTGTGAAAGTTATGGTCATTTATACGTTCCGGGCAACCTAGGCTTCACTCTAGGGCGTTGCTCCTCCAGATCGAATAGTTAGCTCCTTAGAAGTCAACGCCAGAAGCATAAAATACGATATAAATACAACAGCTGTTCCATCGTATAAAAGGAATAATTGCAAACAGTGTGAAAGTAATGGTCATTTCTACGTTCCAGGCAACATAGGCTGCACTCTAGGGCGTTGCACCACCAGATGGAATAGTTAGGGCCTTAGAAGTCAATGCCCGAAGCATAAAGTACAAAATAAATAGAACGGTTTTTCCATTGTATAAAACGAATAAATGCTACCAGTGTGAACGTTAAGGTCATTTCTACGTTCCGAGCAACCTAGGCTTCACTCTAGGGCATTGCTCCACCAGATCGAATAGTTAGAGCCTTAGATGTCAACGCCCGAAGCATAAAATACAATAAATATACAAGAGTTTTTCCACCGTATAACAGGAATAATTGCAACGAGTGTGAAAGTGATGGTCATTTCTACGTTCCGGGCAACCAAGGCTTCACTCTAGGGCGGTGCTCCGCCAGATCAAATAGTTAGGGCCTAAGAAGTCAACGCCAGTAGCATCAATTACAATATAAGTACAACAGCTTTTCCATCGTATATAATGTATATTTGCAAACAGTGTGGAAGTAATGGTCACTTCTACGTTCCGGGCAACCTAGGCTTCACTCTAGGGTGTTGTTCCACAAGATGGAATTGCTAGGGACTTAGAATTCAATGCCAGAAGCATAAAATGCAATATAAGTATAACAGCTTTTCCATCGTATAAAACGAATAATAGCAACCAGTGTGAAAGTTATGGTCATTTCTACGTTCCGGGCAACCTAGACTTCACTCTAGGTCGTTGCTCCACCAGATCAAATAGCTAGTGACTTAGAATTAAACGCCAGAAGCATAGAATACAATAAAAATACAACAGTTTTTCCATCGTATAACAGGAATAATTGCAACCAGTGTGAATGTAATGGTCATTTCTACGTTCCGGGCAACCTAGGTTTCACTCTAGGGCGTTGCTCCACCGGGTCGAATAGTTAGGGCCTAAGGAGTCAACGCCAGAAGCATAAAATACGATATAAATACAACAGCTTTTACGTCGTATAAAACGAATAATTGCAACCAGTGTGGAAGTTATGGACATTTTTACGTTCCGGGCAACCTAAGCTTCACTCTAGGGCGTTGCTCCACCAGGTCGAATAGTTAGGGCCTAAGAAGTCAACGCCAGAAGCATAAAATACGATATAAATACAACAGCTTTTACATCGTATAAAACGAATAATTGCTACTAGTGTGAAAGTTATGGTCATTGCTACGTTCTGCGCAACCTAGGCTTCACCCTAGGTCGCTGTTCCACCAGATCGAACAGTTAGGGCCTAAGAACCGAACTCCAGAATCATAAAATGCAATAAAAATACGACAGTTTTTCCATCGTATAGCAGGAACAATTTGCAACCAGTGTGAAAGTGATGGTCATTTCTACGTTCCGGGCAACCTAGGCTTCACTCTAGGGCGGTGCTCCGCCAGATCAAATAGTTAGGGCCTAAGAAGTCAACGCCAGTAGCATCAATTACAATATAAGTACAACAGCTTTTCCATCGTATATAATGTTTATTTGCAAACAGTGTGGAAGTAATGGTCACTTCTACGTTCCGGGCAACCTAGGCTTCACTCTAGGGTGTTGTTCCACAAGATGGAATTGCTAGGGACTTAGAATTCAATGCCAGAAGCATAAAATGCAATATAAATATAACAGCTTTTCCATCGTATAAAACGAATAATAGCAACCAGTGTGAAAGTTATGGTCATTTCTACGTTCCGGTCAACCTAGGCTTCACTCTAGGACGTTGCTCCACCAGATCGAATAGTTAGGGCCTATGAAGTCAACGCCAGAAGCATAAAACACAATAAAGGTGCAACAGTTTTTCCATCGTGTAACAGGAATAATTGCAACCAGTGTGAAAGTTATGGTCATTTCTACTTCCCGGGCAACCTAGGCTTCAATCTAGGGCGTTGCTCCACCAGATAGAATAGCTAGGGACTTAGAATTCAACGCCAGAAGAATAAAATACAATATAAGTACAACAGTTTTTCCATTGTATAAAGTGAATAATAACAAACATTGTGAAAGTAATGGTCATTTCTACGTTCCGTGCAACCTAGACGTCACTCTAGAGCGTTGCTCCACCACCGCTAATAGCAACGGCCTTAGAAGTCAACGCCAGAAGCATAAAATACAATAAAAGAGCAACAGTTTTTCCATCGTATAGCATGACTAATTGCAAACAGTGCGAAAGTAATGATCATTTCGACGTTTCGGGCATCCTAGGCTTAACTCTGAGGCGTTCCTCCACCAGATCGAAGAGTTAGGGCCTTAGATGTCAACGCCATAAGCATAAACTACAAAATAAATACAAAAATCTTTCCATCGTATAAAACGTATAATTGCCACCAGTGTGAAAGTTATGGTCATTTCTACGTTCCGGGCAACCTAGGCTTCACCCTAGGGCGTTGTTCCACCAGATGGAATAGTTAGGGCCTTAGGAGTCAACGCCAGAAGCATAAAATACGATATAAATACAACAGCTTTTCCATCGTATAAAACGAATAATGGTAACCAGTGTGAAAGTTATGGTCATTTCTACGTTCCGGGCAACCTTGGCTTCACTCTAGGACGTTGCTCCACCAGATCGAATAGCTAGGGACTTAGAATTCAACGCCAGAAGCATAAAATACGATATAAATACAACAGCTTTTACATCGTATAAAACGAATAATTGCTACCAGTGTGAAAGTTATGGTCATTGCTACGTTCCGCGCAACCTACCTTTCACCCTAGGGCGTTGCTCCACCAGATCGAATAGTTACGGCCTTAGAAGTCAGCGCGAGAAGCATAAAATACAATAAAGATGCAACAGTTTTTCCATCGTTTAACAGGAATAACTGCAACCAGTGTGAATGTACTGGTCATTTCTACGTTCCGGATAACCTAGGTTTCACTCTAGGGCGTTGTTCTACCAGATCGAATAGCTATGGACTTAGAATTCAACGCCAGAAGGATAAAATACAATATAAGTACAACAGTTATTCCATCGTATAAAATGAATAGTTGCAAACATTGTAAAAGTAATGGTCATTTCTACGTTCCGGGCAACCTAGGCGTCACTCTAGGGCGTTGCTCCACCAGATTGAATAGTTAGGGCCTTAGAAGTCAACGCCAGAAGGATAAAATACAATAAAGATGCAACAGTTTTTCCATCGTACAACAGGAGTAACTGCAAACAGTGTGAAAGATATGGACATTTCTACGTTCCGGGCTACCTAGGCTTCACTCTATGGCGTTCTTCCACCACATCGAATTGCTACAGCCTCAGAAGTCAACGCCTGAAGCATAAAATACAATAAATATACAAGAGTTTTTCCACCGTATAACAGGAATAATTGCAACGAGTGTGAAAGTGATGGTCATTTCTACGTTCCGGGCAACCTAGGCTTCACTCTAGGGCGGTGCTCCGCCAGATCAAATAGTTAGGGCCTAAGAAGTCAACGCCAGTAGCATCAATTACAATATAAGTACAACAGCTTTTCCATCGTATATAATGTTTATTTGCAAACAGTGTGGAAGTAATGGTCATTTCTACGTTCCGTGCAACCTAGACGTCACTCTAGAGCGTTGCTCCACCACCGCTAATAGCAACGGCCTTAGAAGTCAACGCCAGAAGCATAAAATACAATAAAAGAGCAACAGTTTTTCCACCGTATAGCATGACTAATTGCAAACAGTGCGAAAGTAATGATCATTTCGACGTTTCGGGCATCCTAGGCTTAACTCTGAGGCGTTCCTCCACCAGATCGAAGAGTTAGGGCCTTAGATGTCAACGCCATAAGCATAAACTACAAAATAAATACAAAAATCTTTCCATCGTATAAAACGTATAATTGCCACCAGTGTGAAAGTTATGGTCATTTCTACGTTCCGGGCAACCTAGGCTTCACCCTAGGGCGTTGTTCCACCAGATGGAATAGTTAGGGCCTTAGGAGTCAACGCCAGAAGCATAAAATACGATATAAATACAACAGCTTTTCCATCGTATAAAACGAATAATGGTAACCAGTGTGAAAGTTATGGTCATTTCTACGTTCCGGGCAACCTTGGCTTCACCCTAGGACGTTGCTCCACCAGATCGAATAGCTAGGGACTTAGAATTCAATGCCAGAAGCATAAAATGCAATATAAATATAACAGCTTTTCCATCCTATAAAACGAATAATAGCAACCAGTGTGAAAGTTATGCTCATTTCTACTTCCCGGGCAACCTAGGCTTCACTCTAGGGCGTTGCTCCAGCAGATCGGATAGTTAGAGCCTTAGAAGTCAGCGCCCGAAGCATTAAATGCAAAACAAATACAACAGTTTTTCCATTGTATAAAACGAATAACTGCAACCAGTGAGAAAGTGCTGGTCATTTCTACGTTCCGGGCAACCATGGCTTCACTCTAGGGCGTTGCTCCACCAGATCGAATAGCTAGGGACTTAGAAATCAACGCGAAGAGGATAAAATACAATATAAGTACAACAGTTTTTCCATCGTTTAAAATGAATAATTGCAGACATTGTGAAAGTAATGGTCATTTCTACGTTCCGGTCAACCTAGGCGTCACTCTAGGGCGTTGCTCCACCACATCTAATAGCTACGGCCTTAGAAGTCAACGCCAGAGGAATAAAATACAATATAAGTACAACAGCTTTTCCATCGTACAAAATGAATAATAGCAAACAGTGTGAAAGTTATTGTCATTTCTACGTTCCGGGCAACCTAGACTTCACTCTAGGTCGTTGCTCCACCAGATGAAATAGCTAGCGACTTAGAATTAAACGCCAGAAGCATAGAATACAATAAAAATACAACAGTTTTTCCATCGTATAACAGGAATAATTGCAACCAGTGTGAATGTAATGGTCATTTCTACGTTCCGGGCAACCTAGGTTTCACTCTAGGGCGTTGCTCCACCAGGTCGAATAGTTAGGGCCTAAGGAGTCAACGCCAGAAGCATAAAATACGATATAAATACAACAGCTTTTACATCGTATAAAACGAATAATTGCAACCAGTGTGGAAGTTATGGTCATTTTTACGTTCCGGGCAACCTAAGCTTCACTCTAGGGCGTTGCTCCACCAGGTCGAATAGTTAGGGCCTAAGAAGTCAACGCCAGAAGCATAAAATACGATATAAATACAACAGCTTTTCCATCGTATAAAACGAATAATGGTAACCAGTGTG
This sequence comes from Calliopsis andreniformis, assembly GCF_051401765.1. Classification (NCBI taxonomy): domain Eukaryota; kingdom Metazoa; phylum Arthropoda; class Insecta; order Hymenoptera; family Andrenidae; genus Calliopsis; species Calliopsis andreniformis. Next base: position 18,865,821 of record NW_027480426.1, on the reverse strand, counting down.
AAAGTTATGGTCATTTCTACGTTCCGGGCAACCTTGGCTTCACCCTAGGACGTTGCTCCACCAGATCGAATAGCTAGGGACTTAGAATTCAATGCCAGAAGCATAAAATGCAATATAAATATAACAGCTTTTCCATCCTATAAAACGAATAATAGCAACCAGTGTGAAAGTTATGCTCATTTCTACTTCCCGGGCAACCTAGGCTTCACTCTAGGGCGTTGCTCCAGCAGATCGGATAGTTAGAGCCTTAGAAGTCAGCGCCCGAAGCATTAAATGCAAAACAAATACAACAGTTTTTCCATTGTATAAAACGAATAACTGCAACCAGTGAGAAAGTGCTGGTCATTTCTACGTTCCGGGCAACCATGGCTTCACTCTAGGGCGTTGCTCCACCAGATCGAATAGCTAGGGACTTAGAAATCAACGCGAAGAGGATAAAATACAATATAAGTACAACAGTTTTTCCATCGTTTAAAATGAATAATTGCAGACATTGTGAAAGTAATGGTCATTTCTACGTTCCGGTCAACCTAGGCGTCACTCTAGGGCGTTGCTCCACCACATCTAATAGCTACGGCCTTAGAAGTCAACGCCAGAGGAATAAAATACAATATAAGTACAACAGCTTTTCCATCGTACAAAATGAATAATAGCAAACAGTGTGAAAGTTATTGTCATTTCTACGTTCCGGGCAACCTAGACTTCACTCTAGGTCGTTGCTCCACCAGATGAAATAGCTAGCGACTTAGAATTAAACGCCAGAAGCATAGAATACAATAAAAATACAACAGTTTTTCCATCGTATAACAGGAATAATTGCAACCAGTGTGAATGTAATGGTCATTTCTACGTTCCGGGCAACCTAGGTTTCACTCTAGGGCGTTGCTCCACCAGGTCGAATAGTTAGGGCCTAAGGAGTCAACGCCAGAAGCATAAAATACGATATAAATACAACAGCTTTTACATCGTATAAAACGAATAATTGCAACCAGTGTGGAAGTTATGGTCATTTTTACGTTCCGGGCAACCTAAGCTTCACTCTAGGGCGTTGCTCCACCAGGTCGAATAGTTAGGGCCTAAGAAGTCAACGCCAGAAGCATAAAATACGATATAAATACAACAGCATTTACATCGTATAAAACGAATAATTGCTACCAGTGTGAAAGTTATGGTCATTGCTACGTTCCGCGCAACCTAGGCTTCACCCTAGGTCGCTGTTCCACCAGATCGAATAGTTAGGGCCTAAGAAGTGAACGCCAGAATCATAAAATGCAATAGAAATACAACAGTTTTTCCATCGTATAGCAGGAATAACTTGCAACCAGTGTGATAGTAGTGGTCATTTCTACGTTCCGGGCAACCCAGGTTTCACTCCAGGGCGTTGCTCCACCAGATCGAATAGCTACGGCCTAAGAAGTCAACGCCAGAAGCATAAAATACGATAAAGACGCAACAGTTTTTCCATCGTATAAAACGAATGATTGCAATCAGTGTGAAAGTTATGGTCATTTCTACATTCCGAGTAACCTAGGCTTCACTCTAGGGCGTTGCTCCACCATATCGAATAGTTAGGTCCTTAGAAGTCAACGCCAGAAGCATAAAATACGATATAAATACAACAGCTGTTCCATCGTATAAAAGGAATAATTGCAAACAGTGTGAAAGTAATGGTCATTTCTACGTTCCGGGCATTCTAGTCTTCACTCTACAGCGTTGTTCCACCAGATCGAATAGTTAGGGCCTAAGAAGTCAACACCAGAAGAATAAAATACAATAAAAATACAACAGTCTTTCCATCCTATAACAGGAATAATTGCAACCCGTGTGAAAGTGATGGTCATTTCTACGTTCCGGGCAACCTAGGCTTCAATCTAGGGCGTTGCTCCACCAGATAGAAAAGCTAGGGAGTTAGAATTCAATGCCAGAAGCATAAAATGCAATATAAATATAACAGCTTTTCCATCGTATAAAACGAATAATAGCAACCAGTGTGAAAGTTATGGTCATTTCTACTTCCCGGGCAACCTAGGCTTCACTCTAGGGTGTTGCTCCAGCAGATCGAATTGTTAGGGCCTTAGCAGTCAGCGCCCGAAGCATAAAATGCAAAACAAATACAACAGTTTTTCCATTGTATAAAACGAATAAATGCAACCAGTGAGAAAGTGCTGGTCATTTCTACGTTCCGGGCAACCATGGCTTCACTCTAGGGCGTTGCTCCACCAGATCGAATAGCTAGGGCCTAAGAAGTCAACGCCCGAAGCATAAAATACGATATAAGTACAACAGCATTTCCACCGTATTAAATGAATAATTGCAAACAGTGTGAAAGTAGTGGTCATTTCTACGTTCCTGTCAACCTAGGCTTCACTCCAGGATGTTGCTCCACCAGATCGAATAGTTAGGGCCTATGAAGTCAACGCCAGAAGCATAAAACGCAATAAAGGTGCAACAGTTTTTCCATCGTGTAACAGGAATAATTGCAACCAGTGTGAAAGTTATGGTCATTTCTACTTCCCGGGCAACCTAGGCTTCACCCTAGGCCGTTGTTCCACCAGATCGAATAGTTAGTGCCTAAGAAGTGAACATCAGAAGCATAAAATGCAATAAAAATACAACAGTTTTTCCATCGTGTAGCAGGAATAATATGCAACCAGTGTGATAGTAGTGGTCATTTCTACGTTCCGGGCAACCTAGGTTTCACTCCAGGGCGTTGCTCCACCAGATCGAATAGTTAGGGCCTAAGAAGTGAACGCCAGAAGCATAAAATACGATAAAGATGCAACAGTTTTTCCATCGTATAAAACGAATAATTGCAACCAGGATGAAAGTTATTGTCATTTCTACTTTCTGGGCAACCTAGGCTTCACTCTAGGGCGTTGCTCCACCAGGTCGAATAGTTAGGGCCTTAGAAGTCAACGCCCGAAGCATAAAACACAAAATAAATAAAACAGTTTTTCCATCGCATAAAACGGATAATTGCAACCAGTATGAAAGTTAACGTCATTTCTACCTTCCGGGCAACATAGGCTTCACCCTTGGGCGTTGCACCAACAGATTGAATAGTTAGGGCCTTAGAAGACAACGCCCGAAGCATAAAATACAAAATAAATAGAACAGTTTTTCCATCGTATAAAACGAATAATTGCAACCAGTGTGAAGGTAATGGTCATTTCTACGTTCCGGGCAACTTAGGCGTCACCCTAGGGCGTTGCTCCACCACATCTAATAGCAACGGCCTTAGAAGTCAGCCCCAGATGAATAAAATACATAAAAGATGCCACAGCTTTTCCATCGTATAAAACGAATAATTGCAACCAGTGTGAAAGTTATGGTCATTTCTACGTTCCGGGCAACATAGGCTTTACTCTAGGGCGTTGCGCCACCAGATCGAATAGTTAGGGCCTTAGAAGTCAACGCCAGAAGCATAAAATACGATATAAATGCAACAGCTTTTCCATCATATAAAACGAATAATTGCAACCAGTGTGGAAGTTATGGTCATTTCTACGTTCCGGGCAACCTAGGCTTCACTCTAGGGCGTTGTTCCACCAGATGCTATAGTTAGGGCCTAAGAAGTCAACGCCAGAAGCATAAAACACTATATAAATACAACAGTTTTTCCATCATATAAAACGAATGATAGCAACCAGTGTGAAAGTTATGGTCATTTCTATGTTCCGGGCAACATAGGCTTCACTCTAGGGCGTTGCTCGACCAGATGGAATGGCTAGGGCCTTAGAAATCAACGCCCGAAGCATAAAATACAAAATAAATAGAACAGTTTTTCCATCGTATAAAACGAATAATTGCAACCAGTGTGAAGGTAATGGTTTTTTCTACGTTCCGGGCAACCTAGGCTTCACTCTAGGGCGGTGCTCCACCAGATCAAATAGTTAGGGCCCAAGAAGTCAACGCCAGAAGCATAAAATACAACATAAATACAACAGTTTTTCCATCGTATATAATGTATATTTGCAAACAGTGTGAAATTAATGGTCATTTCTACGTATCGGGCAACCTAGGCTTCACTCTAGGGCGTTGCTCCACCAGATCGAATAGTTAGGGCCTTAGAAGTCAACGCCAGAAGCATAAAACACTATATAAATACAACAGTTTTTCCATCATATAAAACAAATAATTGCAACCAGGATGAAATTTATGGTCATTTCTACTTTCCGGGCAACCTAGGCTTCACTCTAGGGCGTTGCCCCACCAGATCGAATAGTTAGGGCCTTAGAAGTCAACGCCCGAAGCATAAAACACAAAATAAATAAAACAGCTTTTCCATCGCATAACACGAATAATTGCAACCAGTATGAAAGGTAACGTCATTTCTACCTTCCGGGCAACATACGCTTCACCCTTGGGCGTTGCGCCAACAGATTTAATAGTTAGGGCCTTAGAAGTCAACGCCCGAAGCATAAAATACAAAATAAATAGAACATTTTTTCCATCGTATAAAACGAATAATTGCAACCAGTGTGAAGGTAATGGTCATTTCTACGTTCCGGGCAACTTAGGCGTCACCCTAGGGCGTTGCTCCACCACATCTAATAGCAACGGCCTTAGAAGTCAACCCCAGATGAATAAAATACATAAAAGATGCCACAGCTTTTCCATCGTATAAAACGAATAATTGCAACCAGTGTGAAAGTTATGGTCATTTCTACGTTCCGGGCAACCTAGGCTTCACTCTAGGGCGTTGCGCCACCAGATCGAATAGTTAGGGCCTTAGAAGTCAACGCCAGAAGCATAAAATACGATATAAATACAACAGCTTTTCCATCGTATAAAACGAATAATTGCAACCAGTGTGGAAGTTATGGTCATTTCTACGTTCCGGGCAACCTAGGCTTCACTCTAGGGCGTTCTTCCACCAGATGGAATAGTTAGGGCCCATGAAGTCAACGCCAGAAGCATAAAACACTATATAAATACAACAGTTTTTCCGTCATATAAAACGAATGATAGCAACCAGTGTGAAAGTTATGGTCATTTCTACGTTCCGGGCAACCTAGGCTTCACTCTAGGGCGTTGCGCCACCAGATCGAACAGTTAGGGCCTTAGAAGTCAACGCCAGAAGCATAAAATACAACATAAATACAACAGATTTTCCATCGTATATAATGTATATTTGCAAACAGTGTGAAAGTAATGGTGATTTCTACGTACCGGGCAACTTAGGCTCCGCTCTCGGGCGTTGCTCCACCAAACCGAATAGGTAGGGCCTTAGAAGTCAACGCCAGAAGGATAAAATACAATAAAGATGCAAAAGTTTTTCCACCGTATAACAGGAATAACTGCAAACAGTGTGAAAGTAATGGTCATTTCCATGCTCCGGGCAACCTAGTCTTCACTCTAGGGCGTTGTTGAACCTGATCGAACAGTTAGGGCCTAAGAAGTCAACGCCAGAAGCATAAAATGCAATATAAATATAACAGTTTTTCCATCGTATAAAACGTATGATAGCAACCAGTGTGAAAGTTATGGTCATTTCAACGTTCCGGGCAATCTAGGCTTCACTCTAGAGCGTTGCTCCACCAGTTCAATCAGTTAGGGCCTTAGAAGTCAACACCCGAAGCATAAAATGCAAAATAATTAGAACAGTTTTTCCATTGCATAAAACGAATAATTGCTACCAGTGTAAAAGTTATGGTCATTTCTACGTTCCGGGCAACCTAGGCTTCACCCTAGGGCGTTTTTCCATCAGATCGAATAGTTAGGTCCTTAGAAGTCAACGCCAGAAGCATAAAATACGATATAAATACAACAGCTTTTCCATCGTATAAATCGAATAATTGCAACCAGTGTGGAAGTTATGGTCATTTCTACGTTCCCGGCAGCCTAGGCTTCACTCTAGGGCGTTGCTCGACCAGATCGAATAGCTAGGGCCTTAGAAGTCAACGCCTGAAGTATAAAATACAATAAAAATGCAACAGTCTTTCCATCCTATAACAGGAATAACTGCAACCCGTGTGAAAGTGATGGTCATTTCTACGTTCCAGGCAACCTAGGATTCACCCTAGGGCGTAGTTCCATCAGATAGAATAGTTAGGGCCTAGGAAGTCAACGCAAGAAGCTTAAAACGCTATATAAATACAACAGCTTTTCCAACATATAAAACGGATAATTGGAACCAGGATGAAAGTAATGGTCATTTCTACTTTCCGGGCAACCTAGGTTTCACCCTGGGGCGTTGCTCCAACAGATTGAATAGTTAGGGCCTTAGAAGTCAATGCCCGAAGCATAAAATACAATATAAATACAACAGTTTTTCCATCGTATAAAACGAATAATTGCAACCAGTATGAAAGTTATCGTCATTTCTACTTTCCGGGCAACCTAGGCTTCACCCTAGGGCGTTGTTCCACCAGATGGAATAGTTAGGGCCTAAGAAGTCAACGCCAGAAGCATAAAATACGATATAAATACAACAGTTTTTCCATCGTATAAAACGAATGATAGTAACCAGTGTGAAAGTTATGGTCATTTCTACGTTCCGGGCAACCTAGGCTTCACTCTAGGGCGTTGCTCCTCCAGATCGAATAGTTAGGGAATTAGAAGTCAACGCCCGAAGCATAAAATACAAAATAAATAAAACAGTTTTTCCATCGTATAAAACGAATAATTGCAACCAGTGCGGAAGTTATGGTCATTTCTACGTTCCGGGCAACCTAGGCTTCACTCTAGGGCGTTGTTCCACCAGATGCAATAGTTAGGGCCTAAGAAGTCAACGCCAGAAGCATAAAACACTATATAAATACAACAGCTTTTCCGCCATATAAAACGAATAATTGCAACCAGGATGAAAGTTAATGTCATTTCTACTTTCCGGGCAACCTAGGCTTCACCCTAGGGCGTTGCTACAACAGATTGAATAGCTAGGGCTCTAGAAGTCAATGCCCGAAGCATAAAATACAATATAAATACAACAGTTTTTCCATCGTATAAAACGAATAATTGAAACCAGTATGAAAGTTAACGTCATTTCTACTTTCCGGGCTACCTAGGCTTGACCATTGGGCGCTGCACCAACAGATTGAATAGTTAGGGCCTTAGAAGTCAACGCCAGAAGCATAAAGTACAATAAAGATGCAAAAGTTTTTCCATCGTATAACAGGAATAACTGCAAACAGTGTGAAAGTCATGGTCATTTCTACGTTCCGGGCAACCTCGGCTTCACTCTAGGGCGTTGCGGCACCAGATCGAATAGTTAGGGCATTAGAAATCAACCCCCGAAGGATAAAATACAAAATAAATAATTCAGTTTTTCCATCGTATAAAACGAATAATTGCAACCAGTGTGGAAGCTATGGTCATTTCTACGTTCCGGGCTACCTAGGCTTCACTCTAGGGCGTTGCACCTACAGATCGAATAGTTAGGGCCTAAGAAGTCAACGCCAGAAGCATAGAACACTATATAAATACAACAGCTTTTCCATCGTATAAAACGGATAATCGCAACCAGTATGAAAGTTAACGTCATTTCTACCTTCCGCGCAACATAGGCTTCACCCTTGGGCGTTGCACCAACAGATTGAATAGTTAGGGCCTTAGAAGTCAACGCCCGAAGCATAAAATACAAAATAAATAGAACAGTTTTTCCATCGTATAAAACGAATAATTGCAACCAGTGTGAAGGTAATGGTCATTTCTACGTTCCGGGGAACTTAGGTGTCACCCTAGGGCGTTGCTCCACCACATCTAATAGCAACGGCCTTAGAAGTCAACCCCAGATGAATAAAATACATAAAAGATGCCACAGCTTTTCCATCGTATAAAACTAATAATTGCAACCAGTGTGAAAGTTATGGTCATTTCTACGTTCCGGGCAACCTAGGCTTCACTCTAGGGCGTTGCGCCACCAGATCGAATAGATAGGGCCTTAGATGTCAACGCCAGAAGCATAAAATACGATATAAATACAACAGTTTTTCCATCGTATAAAACGAATAATTGCTACCAGTGTGAAAGTTATGGTCATTTCTACGTTCCGCGCAACCTAGGCTTCACCCAAGGGCGTTGTTCCACCAGATGGAATAGTTAGGGCATAAGAAGTCAACGCCAGAAGCATAAAATACGATATAAATACAACAGTTTTTCCATCGTATAAAACGAATAATAGTAACCAGTGTGAAAGTTATGGTCATTTCTACGTTCCGGGAAACCTAGGCTTCACTCTAGGGCGTTGCACCAACAGATTGAATAGCTAGGGCCTTAGAAGTCAACGCACGAAGCATAAAATACAAAATAAATAGAACAGCTTTTCCATCGTATAAAACGAATAATTGCTACCGGTGTGAAAGTTATGGTCATTTCTCCGTTCCGGGCAACCCAGGCTTCACTCTAGGGCGTTGCTCCACCAGATCGAATAGTTAGGGCCTTAGAAGTCAACGCCAGAAGCATAAAATACAGAATAAATAAAACAATTTTTCCATCGTATAAAACGAATAATTGCAACCAGTGTGGAAGTTATGGTCATTTCTACGTTCCCGGCAACCTAGGCTTCACCCTAGGGCGTTGTTCCAGCAGATGGAATAGTTAGGGCCTAAGAAGTCAACGCCAGAAGCATAAAACACTATATAAATAGAACAGTTTTTCCATCATATAAAACGAATAATTGCAACCAGGGTAAAAGTTATGGTCATTTCTACTTTCCGGGCAACATAGGCTTCACCCTTGGGCGTTGCACCAACAGATTGAATAGTTAGGCCCTTAGAAGTCAACGCCAGAAGCATAAAATACGATATAAATAGAACAGCTTTTCCATCGTATAAAACGAATAATTGCAACCAGTGTGAAGGTAATGGTCATTTCTACGTTCCAGGCAACTTAGGCGTCACCCTAGGGCGTTGCACCAACAGATTGAATAGTTAGGGCCATAGCAGTCAACGCCCGAAGCATAAAATACAAAATAAATAGAACAGTTTTTCCAACGTATAAAAAGAATAATTGCTACCGGTGTGAAAGTTATGGTCATTTCGCCGTTCCGGGCAACCTAGGCTTCACTCTAGGGCGTTGCTCCACCGGATCGAATAGTTAGGGCCTTAGAAGTCAACGCCAGAAGCATAAAATACAAAATAAATAAAACAGTTTTTCCATCGCATAAAACGGATAATTGCAACCAGTATGAAAGTTAACGTCATTTCTACCTTCCGGGCAACATAGGCTTCACCCTTGGGCGTTGCACCAACAGATTGAATAGTTAGGGCCTTAGAAGACAACGCCCGAAGCATAAAATACAAAATAAATAGAACAGTTTTTCCATCGTATAAAACGAATAATTGCAACCAGTGTGAAGGTAATGGTCATTTCTACGTTCCGGGCAACTTAGGCGTCACCCTAGGGCGTTGCTCCACCACATCTAATAGCAACGGCCTTAGAAGTCAGCCCCAGATGAATAAAATACATAAAAGATGCCACAGCTTTTCCATCGTATAAAACGAATAATTGCAACCAGTGTGAAAGTTATGGTCATTTCTACGTTCCGGGCAACATAGGCTTCACTCTAGGGCGTTGCGCCACCAGATCGAATAGTTAGGGCCTTAGAAGTCAACGCCAGAAGCATAAAATACGATATAAATGCAACAGCTTTTCCATCATATAAAACGAATAATTGCAACCAGTGTGGAAGTTATGGTCATTTCTACGTTCCGGGCAACCTAGGCTTCACTCTAGGGCGTTGTTCCACCAGATGGTATAGTTAGGGCCTAAGAAGTCAACGCCAGAAGCATAAAACACTATATAAATACAACAGTTTTTCCATCATATAAAACGAATGATAGCAACCAGTGTGAAAGTTATGGTCATTTCTATGTTCCGGGCAACATAGGCTTCACTCTAGGGCGTTGCTCGACCAGATGGAATGGCTAGGGCCTTAGAAATCAACGCCCGAAGCATAAAATACAAAATAAATAGAACAGTTTTTCCATCGTATAAAACGAATAATTGCAACCAGTGTGAAGGTAATGGTTTTTTCTACGTTCCGGGCAACCTAGGCTTCACTCTAGGGCGGTGCTCCACCAGATCAAATAGTTAGGGCCCAAGAAGTCAACGCCAGAAGCATAAAATACAACATAAATACAACAGTTTTTCCATCGTATATAATGTATATTTGCAAACAGTGTGAAATTAATGGTCATTTCTACGTATCGGGCAACCTAGGCTTCACTCTAGGGCGTTGCTCCACCAGATCGAATAGTTAGGGCCTTAGAAGTCAACGCCAGAAGCATAAAACACTATATAAATACAACAGTTTTTCCATCATATAAAACAAATAATTGCAACCAGGATGAAATTTATGGTCATTTCTACTTTCCGGGCAACCTAGGCTTCACTCTAGGGCGTTGCCCCACCAGATCGAATAGTTAGGGCCTTAGAAGTCAACGCCCGAAGCATAAAACACAAAATAAATAAAACAGCTTTTCCATCGCATAACACGAATAATTGCAACCAGTATGAAAGGTAACGTCATTTCTACCTTCCGGGCAACATACGCTTCACCCTTGGGCGTTGCGCCAACAGATTTAATAGTTAGGGCCTTAGAAGTCAACGCCCGAAGCATAAAATACAAAATAAATAGAACATTTTTTCCATCGTATAAAACGAATAATTGCAACCAGTGTGAAGGTAATGGTCATTTCTACGTTCCGGGCAACTTAGGCGTCACCCTAGGGCGTTGCTCCACCACATCTAATAGCAACGGCCTTAGAAGTCAACCCCAGATGAATAAAATACATAAAAGATGCCACAGCTTTTCCATCGTATAAAACGAATAATTGCAACCAGTGTGAAAGTTATGGTCATTTCTACGTTCCGGGCAACCTAGGCTTCACTCTAGGGCGTTGCGCCACCAGATCGAATAGTTAGGGCCTTAGAAGTCAACGCCAGAAGCATAAAATACGATATAAATACAACAGCTTTTCCATCGTATAAAACGAATAATTGCAACCAGTGTGGAAGTTATGGTCATTTCTACGTTCCGGGCAACCTAGGCTTCACTCTAGGGCGTTCTTCCACCAGATGGAATAGTTAGGGCCCATGAAGTCAACGCCAGAAGCATAAAACACTATATAAATACAACAGTTTTTCCGTCATATAAAACGAATGATAGCAACCAGTGTGAAAGTTATGGTCATTTCTACGTTCCGGGCAACCTAGGCTTCACTCTAGGGCGTTGCGCCACCAGATCGAACAGTTAGGGCCTTAGAAGTCAACGCCCGAAGCATAAAATACAAAATAAATAAAAAAGTTTTTCCATCGTATAAAACGAATAATTGCAACCAGTATGAAAGTTAACGTCATTTCTACTTTCCGGGCAACATAGACTTCACCCTTGGGCGTTGCACCAACAGATTGAATAGTTAGGGCCTTAGCAGTCAACGCCCGAAGCATAAAATACAAAATAAATACAACAGTTTTTCCATCCTATAAAAAGAATAATTGCTACCGGTGTGAAAGTTATGGTCATTTCTCCGTTCCGGGCAACCTAGGCTTCACTCTAGGGCGTTGCTCCACCGGATCGAATAGTTAGGGCCTAAGAAGTCAACGCCAGATGCATAAAACACTATATAAATACAACAGCTTTTCCGCCATATAAAACGAATAATTGCAACCAGGATGAAAGTTAATGTCATTTCTACTTTCCGGGCAACCTAGGCTTCACCCTAGGGCGTTGCTACAACAGATTGAATAGCTAGGGCTCTAGAAGTCAATGCCCGAAGCATAAAATACAATATAAATACAACAGTTTTTCCATCGTATAAAACGAATAATTGAAACCAGTATGAAAGTTAACGTCATTTCTACTTTCCGGGCTACCTAGGCTTGACCATTGGGCGCTGCACCAACAGATTGAATAGTTAGGGCCTTAGAAGTCAACGCCAGAAGCATAAAGTACAATAAAGATGCAAAAGTTTTTCCATCGTATAACAGGAATAACTGCAAACAGTGTGAAAGTCATGGTCATTTCTACGTTCCGGGCAACCTCGGCTTCACTCTAGGGCGTTGCGGCACCAGATCGAATAGTTAGGGCATTAGAAATCAACCCCCGAAGGATAAAATACAAAATAAATAATTCAGTTTTTCCATCGTATAAAACGAATAATTGCAACCAGTGTGGAAGCTATGGTCATTTCTACGTTCCGGGCTACCTAGGCTTCACTCTAGGGCGTTGCACCTACAGATCGAATAGTTAGGGCCTAAGAAGTCAACGCCAGAAGCATAGAACACTATATAAATACAACAGCTTTTCCATCGTATAAAACGGATAATCGCAACCAGTATGAAAGTTAACGTCATTTCTACCTTCCGCACAACATAGGCTTCACCCTTGGGCGTTGCACCAACAGATTGAATAGTTAGGGCCTTAGAAGTCAACGCCCGAAGCATAAAATACAAAATAAATAGAACAGTTTTTCCATCGTATAAAACGAATAATTGCAACCAGTGTGAAGCTAATGGTCATTTCTACGTTCCGGGCAACTTAGGCGTCACCCTGGGGCGTTGCTCCACCACATCTAATAGCAACGGCCTTAGAAGTCAGCCCCAGATGAATAAAATACATAAAAGATGCCACAGCTTTTCCATCGTATAAAACGAATAATTGCAACCAGGATGAAAGTTATTGTCATTTCTACTTTCCGGGCAACCTAGGCATCACCCTAGGGCGTTGCGCCACCAGATCGAATAGTTAGGGCCTTAGAAGTCAACGCCCGAAGCATAAAATACAAAATAAATAAAACAGTTTTTCCATCGTATAAAACGAATAATTGCAACCAGTATGATAGTTAACGTCATTTCTACTTTCCGGGCAACATAGGCTTCACCCTTGGGCGTTGCACCAACAGATTGAATAGTTAGGCCCTTAGAAGTCAACGCCAGAAGCATAAAATACGAGATAAATACAACAGCTTTTCCATCGTATAAAACGAATAATTGCAACCAGTGTGGAAGTTATGGTCATGTCTACGTTCCGGGCAACCTAGGCTTCACTCTAGGGCGTTGTTCCACCAGATGGAATAGCTAGGGCCTAAGAAGTCAACGCCAGAAGCATAAAACACTATATAAATACAACAGTTTTTCCATCATATAAAACGAATGATAGCAGCCAGTGTGAAGGTAATGGTCATTTCTACGTTCCAGGCAACTTAGGCGTCACCCTAGGGCGTTGCTCCACCACATCTAATAGCAACGGCCTTAGAAGTCAGCCCCAGATGAATAAAATACATAAAAGATGCCACAGCTTTTCCATCGTATAAAACGAATAATTGCAACCAGTGTGAAAGTTATGGTCATTTCTACGTTCCGGGCAACATAGGCTTCACTCTAGGGCGTGGCGCCACCAGATCGAATAGTTAGGGCCTTAGAAGTCAACGCCAGAAGCATAAAATACGATATAAATACAACAGCTTTTCCATCGTATAAAACGAATAATTGCAACCAGTGTGGAAGTTATGGTCATTTCTACGTTCCGGGCAACCTAGGCTTCACTCTAGGGCGTTGTTCCACCAGATGGAATAGCTAGGGCCTAAGAAGACAACGCCAGAAGCATAAAACACTATATAAATACAACAGTTTTTCCATCATATAAAACGAATGATATCAACCAGTGTGAAAGTTATGGTCATTTCTACGTTCCGGGCAACCTAGGCTTCACTCTAGGGCGTTGCTCGACCAGATCGAATAGCTAGGGCCTTAGAAGTCAACGCCTGAAGTATAAAATACAATAAAAATGCAACAGTCTTTCCATCCTATAACAGGAATAACTGCAACCCGTGTGAAAGTGATGGTCATTTCTACGTTCCAGGCAACCTAGGATTCACCCTAGGGCGTAGTTCCACCAGATAGAATAGTTAGGGCCTAAGAAGTCAACGCCAGAAGCTTAAAACGCTATATAAATACAACAGCTTATCCAACATATAAAACGTATAATTGCAACCAGGATGAAAGTAATGGTCATTTCTACTTTCCGGGCAACCTAGGTTTCACACTGGGGCGTTGCTCCAACAGATTGAATAGTTAGGGCCTTAGAAGTCAATGCCCGAAGCATAAAATACAATATAAATACAACAGTTTTTCCATCGTATAAAACGAATAATTGCAACCAGTATGAAAGTTATCGTCATTTCTACTTTCCGGGCAACCTAGGCTTCACCCTAGGGCGTTGCACCAACAGATTGAATAGTTAGGGCCTTAGAAGTCAACGCCCGAAGCATAAAATACAAAATAAACAGAACAGTTTTTCCATCGTATAAAACGAATAATTGCAACCAGTGTGAAGGTAATGGTCATTTCTACGTTCCGGGGAACTTAGGTGTCACCCTAGGGCGTTGCTCCACCACATCTAATAGCAACGGCCTTAGAAGTCAACCCCAGATGAATAAAATACATAAAAGATGCCACAGCTTTTCCATCGTATAAGACTAATAATTGCAACCAGTGTGAAAGTTATGGTCATTTCTACGTTCCGGGCAACCTAGGCTTCACTCTAGGGCGTTGCGCCACCAGATCGAATAGATAGGGCCTTAGATGTCAACGCCAGAAGCATAAAATACGATATAAATACAACAGTTTTTCCATCGTATAAAACGAATAATTGCTACCAGTGTGAAAGTTATGGTCATTTCTACGTTCCGCGCAACCTAGGCTTCACCCAAGGGCGTTGTTCCACCAGATGGAATAGTTAGGGCATAAGAAGTCAACGCCAGAAGCATAAAATACGATATAAATACAACAGTTTTTCCATCGTATAAAACGAATGATAGTAACCAGTGTGAAAGTTATGGTCATTTCTACGTTCCGGGCAACCTAGGCTTCACTCTAGGGCGTTGCACCAACAGATTGAATAGTTAGGGCCTTAGAAGTCAACGCACGAAGCATAAAATACAAAATAAATAGAACAGCTTTTCCATCGTATAAAACGAATAATTGCTACCGGTGTGAAAGTTATGGTCATTTCTCCGTTCCGGGCAACCCAGGCTTCACTCTAGGGCGTTGCTCCACCAGATCGAATAGTTAGGGCCTTAGAAGTCAACGCCAGAAGCATAAAATACAGAATAAATAAAACAATTTTTCCATCGTATAAAACGAATAATTGCAACCAGTGTGGAAGTTATGGTCATTTCTACGTTCCCGGCAACCTAGGCTTCACCCTAGGGCGTTGTTCCACCAGATGGAATAGTTAGGGCCTAAGAAGTCAACGCCAGAAGCATAAAACACTATATAAATACAACAGTTTTTCCATCATATAAAACGAATAATTGCAACCAGGGTAAAAGTTATGGTCATTTCTACTTTCCGGGCAACATAGGCTTCACCCTTGGGCGTTGCACCAACAGATTGAATAGTTAGGCCCTTAGAAGTCAACGCCAGAAGCATAAAATACGATATAAATAGAACAGCTTTTCCATCGTATAAAACGAATAATTGCAACCAGTGTGAAGGTAATGGTCATTTCTACGTTCCAGGCAACTTAGGCGTCACCCTAGGGCGTTGCACCAACAGATTGAATAGTTAGGGCCATAGCAGTCAACGCCCGAAGCATAAAATACAAAATAAATAGAACAGTTTTTCCAACGTATAAAAAGAATAATTGCTACCGGTGTGAAAGTTATGGTCATTTCGCCGTTCCGGGCAACCTAGGCTTCACTCTAGGGCGTTGCTCCACCGGATCGAATAGTTAGGGCCTTAGAAGTCAACGCCAGAAGCATAAAATACAAAATAAATAAAACAGTTTTTCCATCGTATAAACCGAATAATTGCAACCAGTGTGGAAGTTATGGTCATTTCTACTTTCCGGGCAACCTAGGCTTCACCCTAGGGCGTTGCTCCAACAGATTCAGTAGCTAGGGCCTTAGAAGTCAATGCCCGAAGCATAAAATACAATATAAATACAACAGCTTTTCCATCGTATAAAACGGATAATTGCAACCAGTATGAAAGTTAAGGTCATTTCTACCTTCCGCGCAACATAGGCTTCACCCTTGGGCGTTGCACCAACAGATCGAATAGTTAGGTCCTTAGAAGTCAACGCCAGAAGCATAAAATACGATATAAATACAACAGCTTTTCCATCGTATAAATCGAATAATTGCAACCAGTGTGGAAGTTATGGTCATTTCTACGTTCCCGGCAGCCTAGGCTTCACTCTAGGGCGTTGCTCGACCAGATCGAATAGCTAGGGCCTTAGAAGTCAACGCCTGAAGTATAAAATACAATAAAAATGCAACAGTCTTTCCATCCTATAACAGGAATAACTGCAACCCGTGTGAAAGTGATGGTCATTTCTACGTTCCAGGCAACCTAGGATTCACCCTAGGGCGTAGTTCCATCAGATAGAATAGTTAGGGCCTAGGAAGTCAACGCAAGAAGCTTAAAACGCTATATAAATACAACAGCTTTTCCAACATATAAAACGGATAATTGCAACCAGGATGAAAGTAATGGTCATTTCTACTTTCCGGGCAACCTAGGTTTCACCCTGGGGCGTTGCTCCAACAGATTGAATAGTTAGGGCCTTAGAAGTCAATGCCCGAAGCATAAAATACAATATAAATACAACAGTTTTTCCATCGTATAAAACGAATAATTGCAACCAGTATGAAAGTTATCGTCATTTCTACTTTCCGGGCAACCTAGGCTTCACCCTAGGGCGTTGTTCCACCAGATGGAATAGTTAGGGCCTAAGAAGTCAACGCCAGAAGCATAAAATACGATATAAATACAACAGTTTTTCCATCGTATAAAACGAATGATAGTAACCAGTGTGAAAGTTATGGTCATTTCTACGTTCCGGGCAACCTAGGCTTCACTCTAGGGCGTTGCTCCTCCAGATCGAATAGTTAGGGAATTAGAAGTCAACGCCAGAAGCATAAAATACGAGATAAATACAACAGCTTTTCCATCGTATAAAACGAATAATTGCAACCAGTGTGGAAGTTATGGTCATGTCTACGTTCCGGGCAACCTAGGCTTCACTCTAGGGCGTTGTTCCACCAGATGGAATAGCTAGGGCCTAAGAAGTCAACGCCAGAAGCATAAAACACTATATAAATACAACAGTTTTTCCATCATATAAAACGAATGATAGCAGCCAGTGTGAAGGTAATGGTCATTTCTACGTTCCGGGCAACTTAGACGTCACCCTAGGGCGTTGCTCCACCACATCTAATAGCAACGGCCTTAGAAGTCAGCCCCAGATGAATAAAATACATAAAAGATGCCACAGCTTTTCCATCGTATAAAACGAATAATTGCAACCAGGATGAAAGTTATTGTCATTTCTACTTTTCGGGCAACCTAGGCATCACCCTAGGGCGTTGCGCCACCAGATCGAATAGTTAGGGCCTTAGAAGTCAACGCCCGAAGCATAAAATACAAAATAAATAAAACAGTTTTTCCATCGTATAAAACGAAGAATTGCAACCAGTATGATAGTTAACGTCATTTCTCCTTTCCGGGCAACATAGGCTTCACCCTTGGGCGTTGCGCCAACAGATTGAATAGTTAGGCCCTTAGAGTTCAACGCCAGAAGCATAAAATACGAGATAAATACAAAAGCTTTTCCACCGTGTAAAACGAATAATTGCAACCAGTGTGGAAGTTATGGTTATGTCTACGTTCCGGGCAACCTAGGCTTCACTCTAGGGCGTTGTTCCACCAGATGGAATAGCTAGGGCCTAAGAAGTCAACGCCAGAAGCATAAAACACTATATAAATACAACAGTTTTTCCATCATATAAAACGAATGATAGCAACCAGTGTGAAAGTTATGGTCATTTCTACGTTCCGGGCAACATAGGCTTCACTCTAGGGCGTCGCGCCACCAGATCGAATAGTTAGGGCCTTAGAAGTCAACGCCCGAAGCATAAAATACAAAATAAATAGAACAGTTTTTCCATCGTATAAAACGAATAATTGCAACCAGTGTGAAGGTAATGGTCATTTCTACGTTCCGGGGAACTTAGGCGTCACCCTAGGGCGTTGCTCCACCACATCTAATAGCAACGGCCTTAGAAGTCAACCCCAGATGAATAAAATACATAAAGGATGCCACAGCTTTTCCATCGTATAAAACTAATAATTGCAACCAGTGTGAAAGTTATGGTCATTTCTACGTTCCGGGCAACCTAGGCTTCACTCTAGGGCGTTGCGCCACCAGATCGAATAGTTAGGGCCTTAGAAGTCAACGCCAGGAGCATAAAATACGATATAAATACAACAGTTTTTCCATCGTATAAAACGAATAATTGCTACCAGTGTGAAAGTTATGGTCATTTCTACGTTACGCGCAACCTAGGCTTCACCCGAGGGCGTTGATCCACCAGATGGAATAGTTAGGGCCTAAGAGTTCAACGCCAGAATCATAAAATACGATATAAATACAACAGCTTTTCCATCGTATAAAACGAATAATTGCAACCAGTGTGGAAGTTATGGTCATTTCTACGTTCCGGACAACCTAGGCTTCACTCTAGGGCGTTGTTCCACCAGATGCAATTGTTAGGGCCTAAGAAGTCAACGCCAGAAGCATAAAACACTATATAAATACAACAGTTTTTCCATCATATAAAACGAATAATTGCAACCAGTATGAAAGTTATTGTCATTTCTACTTTCCGGGCAACCTAGGCTTCACCCTAGGGCGTTGCTCCAACAGATTGAGTAGCTAGGGCCTTAGAAGTCAATGCCCGAAATATAAAATACAATATAAATACAACAGTTTTTCCATCGTATAAAACGAATAATTGAAACCAGTATGAAAGTTAACGTCATTTCTACTTTCCGGGCTACCTAGGCTTCACCCTAGAGCGTTGCACCAACAGATTGAATAGTTAGGGCCTTAGAAGCCAACGCCAGAAGCATAAAGTACAATAAAGATGCAAAAGTTTTTCCATCGTATAACAGGAATAACTGCAAACAGTGTGAAAGTTATGGTCATTTCTACGTTCCGGGCAACCTCGGCTTCACTCTAGGGCGTTGCGGCACCAGATCGAATAGTTAGGGCCTTAGAAATCGACGCCCGAAGCATAAAATACAAAACAAATAATACAGTTTTTCCATCGTATAAAACGAATAATTGCATCCAGTGTGGAAGTTATGCTCATTTCTACGTTCCGGGCAACCTAGGCTTCACTCTAGGGCGTTGCTCCACCAGATCGAATAGTTAGGGCCTTAGAAGTCTACGCCCGAAGCATAAAATACAAAATAAATAAAACAGTTTTTCCATCGTATAAAAAGAATAATTGGAACCAGTATGAAAGCTAACGTCATTTCTACTTTCGGGGCAACATAGGCTTCACCCTTGGGCGTTGCACCAACAGATTGAATAGTTAGGCCCTTAGAAGTCAACGCCAGAAGCATAAAATACGATATAAATAGAACAGCTTTTCCATCGTATAAAACGAATAATTGCAACCAGTGTGGAAGTTATGGTCATGTCTACGTTCCGGGCAACCTAGGCTTCACTCTAGGGCGTTGCTCGACCAGATCGAATAGCTAGGGCCTTAGAAGTCAACGCCTGAAGTATAAAATACAATAAAAATACAACAGCCTTTCCATCCTATAACAGGAATAATTGCAACCCGTGTGAAAGTGACGGTCATTTCTACGTTCCAGGCAACCTAGGCTTCACGATAGGGCGTTGTTCCACCAGATGGAATAGTTAGGACCTAAGAAGTCAACGCCAGAAGCATAAAACACTATATAAATGCAACAGTTTTTCCATCATATAAAACGAATAATTGCAACCAGGATGAAAGTTATGGTCATTTCTACGTTCCGCGCAACCTAGGCTTCACCCAAGGGCGTTGTTCCACCAGATGGAATAGTTAGGGCCTAAGAAGTCAACGCCAGAAGCATAAAATACGATATAAATACAACAGTTTTTCCATCGTATAAAACGAATGATAGTAACCAGTGTGAAAGTTATGGTCATTTCTACGTTCCGGGTAACCTAGGCTTCTCTCTAGGGCGTTGCACCAACAGATTGAATAGTTAGGGCCTTAGAAGTCAACGCCCGAAGCATAAAATACAAAATAAATAGAACAGTTTTTCCATCGTATAAAACGAACAATTGCAACCAGTGTGAAGGTAATGGTCATTTCTACGTTCCGGGCAACTTAGGCGTCACCCTAGGGCGTTGTTCCACCAGATGCAATAGTTAGGGCCTAAGAAGTCAACGCCAGAAGCATAAAACACTATATAAATAGAACAGTTTTTCCATCGTATAAAACGAATAATTGCAACCAGTGTGGAAGTTATGGTCATTTCTACGTTCCGGGCAACCTAGGCTTCACTCTAGGGCGTTGCTCCACCAGATCGAATAGTTAGGGCCTTAGAAGTCAACGCCCGAAGCATAAAATACAAAATAAATAAAACAGTTTTTCCATCGTATAAAACGAATAATTGCAACCAGTATGAAAGTTAACGTCATTTCTACTTTCGGGGCAACATAGGCTTCACCCTTGGGCGTTGCACCAACAGATTGAATAGTTAGGCCCTTAGAAGACAACGCCCGAAGCATAAAATACAAAATAAATAGAACAGTTTTTCTTTCGTATAAAACGAATAATTGCAGCCAGTGTGAAGGTAATGGTTTTTTCTACGTTCCGGGCAACCTAGGCTTCAATCTAGGGCGGTGCCCCACCAGATCGAATAGCTAGGGCCTTAGAAGTCAACGCCTGAAGTATAAAATACAATAAAAATGCAACTGTGTTTCCATCCTATAACAGGAATAACTGCAACCCGTGTGAAAGTGATGGTCATTTCTACGTTCCAGGCAACCTAGGATTCACCCTAGGGCGTTGTTCCACCAGATGGAATAGTTAGGGCCTAAGAAGTCAACGCCAGAAGCATAAAACACTATATAAATACAACAGCTTTTCCAACATATAAAACGGATAATTGCAACCAGGATGAAAGTTATGGTCATTTCTACTTTCCGGGCAACCTAGGTTTCACACTGGGGCGTTGCTCCAACAGATTGAATAGTTAGGGCCTTAGAAGTCAATGCCCGAAGCATATAAATACAATATAAATACAACAGTTTTTCCATCGTATAAAACGAATAATTGCAACCAGTATGAAAGTTATCGTCATTCCTACTTTCCGGGCAACCTAGGCTTCACCCTAGGGCGTTGCACCAACAGATTGAATAGTTAGGGCCTTAGAAGTCAACGCCCGAAGCATAAAATACAAAATAAACAGAACAGTTTTTCCATCGTATAAAACGAATAATTGCTACCGGTGTGAAATTTATGGTGATTTCTCCGTTCCGGGCAACCTAGGCTTCACTCTAGGGCATTGCTCCACCAGATCGAATAGTTAGGGCCGTAGAAGTCAACGCCAGAAGCATAAAATACAAAATAAATAAAACAGTTTTTCCATCGTATAAAACGAATAATTGCTACCAGAGTGAAATTTATGGTCACTTCTACGTTCCGCGCAACCTAGGCTTCACCCTAGGACGCTGTTCCACCAGATGGAATAGTTAGGGCCTAAGAAGTCAACGCCAGAAGCATAAAATACGATAAATATACAACAGCTTTTCCATCGTATAAAACGAATAATTGCAAGCAGTGTGGAAGTTATGGTCATTTCTACGTTCCGTGCAACCTAGGCTTCACTCTAGGGCGTTGCTCGACCAGATCGAACAGCTGGGGCCTTAGAAGTCAACGCTCGAAGCATAAAATACAAAATAAATAGAACAGTTTTTCCATCGTATAAAACGAATAATTGCAACCAGTGTGAAGGTAATGGTCATTTCTACGTTCCGGGCAACTTAGGCGTCACCCTAGGGCGTTGTTCCACCAGATGCAATAGTTAGGGCCTAAGAAGTCAACGCCAGAAGCATAAAACACTATATAAATACAACAGTTTTTCCATCATATAAAACGAATAATTGCAACCAGGATGAAAGTTATTGTCATTTCTACTTTCCGGGCAACCTAGGCTTCACCCTAGGGCGTTGCTCCAACAGATTGAATAGCTAGGGCCTTAGAAGTCAATGCCCGAAGCATAAAATACAATAAAGATGCAAAAGTTTTTCCATCGTATAACAGGAATAACTGCAAACAGTGTGAAAGTTATGGTCATTTCGAAGTTCCGGGCTACCTAGGCTTCACTCTATGGCGTTCTTCCACCACATCGAATAGCAACGGCCTCAGAAGTCAACGCCCGAAGCATAAAATACAAAATAAATAGAACAGTTTTTCCATTGTATAAAACGAATAATTGCAACCAGTGTGGAAGTTATGGTCATTTCTAGGTTCCGGGCAACCTAGGCTTCACTCTAGGGCGTTGCTCCACCAGATCGAATAGTTAGGGCCTTAGAAGTCAACGCCCGAAGCATAAAATACAAAATAAATAAAACAGTTTTTCCATCCTATAAAACGAATAATTGCAACCAGTATGAAAGTTAACGTCATTTCTACTTTCGGGGCAACATAGGCTTCACCCTTGGGCGTTGCACCAACAGATTGAATAGTTAGGCCCTTAGAAGTCAACGCCCGAAGCATAAAATACAAAATAAATAGAACAGTTTTTCCATCGTATAAAACGAATAATTGCAACCAGTGTGAAGGTAATGGTTTTTTCTACGTTCCGGGCAACCTAGGCTTCAATCTAGGGCGGTGCTCCACCAGATCGAATAGCTAGGGCCTTAGAAGTCAACGCCTGAAGTATAAAATACAATAAAAATGCAACTGTGTTTCCATCCTATAACAGGAATAACTGCAACCCGTGTGAAAGTGATGGTCATTTCTACGTTCCAGGCAACCTAGGATTCACCCTAGGGCGTTGTTCCACCAGATGGAATAGTTAGGGCCTAAGAAGTCAACGCCAGAAGCATAAAACACTATATAAATACAACAGCTTTTCCAACATATAAAACGGATAATTGCAACCAGGATGAAAGTTATGGTCATTTCTACTTTCCGGGCAACCTAGGTTTCACACTGGGGCGTTGCTCCAACAGATTGAATAGTTGGGGCCTTAGAAGTCAATGCCCGAAGCATATAAATACAATATAAATACAACAGTTTTTCCATCGTATAAAACGAATAATTGCAGCCAGTAAGAAAGTTAACGTCGTTCCTACTTTCCGGGCAACCTAGGCTTCACCCTAGGGCGTTGCACCAACAGATTGAATAGTTAGGGCTTTAGAGAGTCAACGCCCGAAGCATAAAATACAAAATAAACAGAACAGTTTTTCCATCGTATAAAACGAATAATTGCTACCGGTGTGAAAGTTATGGTGATTTCTCCGTTCCGGGCAGCCTAGGCTTCACTCTAGTGCATTGCTCCACCAGATCGAATAGTTCGGGCCTTAGAAGTCAACGCCAGAAGCATAAAATACAATAAAGATGCAAAGGTTTTTCCATCGTATAACAGGAATAACTGCAAACAGTGTTAAAGTAATGGTCATTTCCATGTTCCGGGCAACCAAGTCTTCACTCTAGGGCGTTGTTCCACCAGATCGAATAGTTAGGGCCTAAGAAGCCAACGGCAGAAGAATAAAATACAATATAAGAACAAAAGCTTTTCCATCGTATAAAATGAATAATTGCAAACATTGTGAAAGTAATGGTCATTTCTACGTTCCGCGCAACCTAGGCTTCACCCAAGGGCGTCGTTCCACCAGATGGAATAGTTAGGGCCTAAGAAGTCAACGCCAGAAGCATAAAATACGATATAAATACAACAGTTTTTCCATCGTATAAAACGAATGATAGTAACCAGTGTGAAAGTTATGGTCATTTCTACGTTCCGGGCAACCTAGGCTTCACTCTAGGGCGTTGCACCAACAGATTGAATAGTTAGGGCCTTAGATTTCAACGCCCGAAGTATAAAATACAAAATAAATAGAACAGTTTTTCCATCGTATAAAACGAATAATTGCTACCGGTGTGAAAGTTATGGTCATTTCTCCGTTGCGGGCAACCCAGGCTTCACTCTAGGGCGTTGCTCCACCAGATCGAATAGTTAGGGCCTTAGAAGTCAACGTCAGAAGCATAAAATACAGAATAAATAAAACAGTTTTTCCATCGTACAAAACGAATAATTGCTACCAGTGTGAACGTTATGGTCATTTCTACGTTCCGCGCAACCTAGGCTTCACTCTAGGGCGTTGCTCCACCAGATCGAATGGCTAGGTGCTTAGAAGTCAACGCCAGAAGCATAAAATACGATATAAATACAACAGCTTTTCCATCGTATAAAACGAATAATTGCAACCAGAGTGGAAGTTATGGTCATTTCTACGTTCCCGGCAACCTAGGCTTCACTCTAGGGCGTTGCTCGACCCCGATCGAATAGCTAGGGCCTTAGAAGTCAACGCCTGAAGTATAAAATACAATAAAAATGCAACAGTCTTTCCATCCTATAACAGGAATAACTGCAGCCCGTGTGAAAGTGATGGTCATTTCTACGTTCCAGGCAACCTATGATTCACCCTAGGGCGTAGTTCCACCAGATAGAATAGTTAGGCCCTAAGAAGTCAACGCCAGAAGCTTAAAACGCTATATAAATACAACAGCTTTTCCAACATATAAAACGGATAATTGCAACCAGGATGAAAGTAATGGTCATTTCTACTTTCCGGGCAACCTAGGTTTCACCCTGGGGCGTTGCTCCAACAGATTGAATAGTTAGGGCCTTAGAAGTCAATGGCCGAAGCATAAAATACAATATAAATACAACAGTTTTTCCATCGTATAAAACGAATAATTGCAACCAGTATGAAAGTTATCGTCATTCCTACTTTCCGGGCAACCTAGGCTTCACCCTAGGGCGTTGCACCTACAGATTGAATAGTTAGGGCCTTAGAAGTCAACGCCCGAAGCATAAAATACAAAATAAGCAGAACAGTTTTTCCATCGTATAAAACGAATAACTGCTACCGGTGTGAAATTTATGGTGATTTCTCCGTTCCGGGCAACCTAGGCTTCACTCTAGGGCATTGCTCCACCAGATCGAATAGTTAGCGCCGTAGAAGTCAACGCCAGAAGCATAAAATACAAAATAAATAAAACAGTTTTTCCATCGTATAAAACGAATAATTGCTACCAGAGTGAAATTTATGGTCACTTCTACGTTCCGCGCAACCTAGGCTTCACCCTAGGACGCTGTTCCACCAGATGGAATAGTTAGGGCCTAAGAAGTCAACGCCAGAAGCATAAAATACGATATATATACAACAGCTTTTCCATCGTATAAAACGAATAATTGCAAGCAGTGTGGAAGTTATGGTCATTTCTACGTTCCGTGCAACCTAGGCTTCACTCTAGGGCGTTGCTCGACCAGATCGAATAGCTAGGGCCTTAGAAGTCATCGCCCGAAGCATAAAATACAAAATAAATAGAACAGTTTTTCCATCGTATGAAACGAATAATTGCTACCAGTGTGAAAGTTATGGTCATTGCTACGTTCCGCGCAACCGAGGCTTCACCCAAGGGCGTTGTTCCACCAGATGGAATAGTTTGGGCCTAAGAAGTCAACGCCAGAAGCATAAAACACTATATAAATACAACAGCTTTTCCGCCATATAAAACGAATAATTGCAACCAGGATGAATGTTAATGTCATTTCTACTTTCCGGGCAACCTAGGCTTCACCCTAGGGCGTTGCTACAACAGATTGAATAGCTAGGGCCTTAGAAGTCAATGCCCGAAGCATAAAATACAATATAAATACAGAAGTTTTTCCATCGTATAAAACGAATAATTGAAACCAGTATGAAAGTTAACGTCATTTCTACTTTCCGGGCTACCTAGGCTTGACCATAGGGCGTTGCACCAACAGATTGAATAGTTAGGGCCTTAGAAGTCAACGCCAGAAGCACAAAGTACAATAAAGATGCAAAAGTTTTTCCATCGTATAACAGGAATAACTGCAAACAGTGTGAAAGTCATGGTCATTTCTTCGTTCCGGGCTACCTAGGCTTCACTCTAGGGCGTTGCACCCACAGATCGAATAGTTAGGGCCTTAGAAGTCAACGCCCGAAGCATAAAACACAAAATAAATAAAACAGCTTTTCCATCGCATAAAACCAATAATTGCAACCAGTGTGAAGGTAATGGTCATTTCTACGTTCCGGGCAACTTAGGCGTCACCCTAGGGCGTTGCACCAACAGATTGAATAGTTAGGGCCATAGCAGTCAACGCCCGAAGCATAAAATACAAAATAAATAGAACAGTTTTTCCAACGTATAAAAAGAATAATTGCTACCGGTGTGAAAGTTATGGTCATTTCGCCGTTCCGGGCAACCTAGGCTTCACTCTAGGGCGTTGCTCCACCGGATCGAATAGTTAGGGCCTTAGAAGTCAACGCCAGAAGCATAAAATACAAAATAAATAAAACAGTTTTTCCATCGTATAAAACGAATAATTGCAACCAGTGTGGAAGTTATGGTCATTTCTGCTTTCCGGGCAACCTAGGCTTCACCCTAGGGCGTTGCTCCAACAGATTCAGTAGCTAGGGCCTTAGAAGTCAATGCCCGAAGCATAAAATACAATATAAATACAACAGCTTTTCCATCGTATAAAACGGATAATTGCAACCAGTATGAAAGTTAACGTCATTTCTACCTTCCGCGCAACATAGGCTTCACCCTTGGGCGTTGCACCAACAGATTGAATAGTTAGGGCCTTAGAAGTCAACGCCCGAAACATAAAATACAAAATAAATAGAACAGTTTTTCCATCGTATAAAACGAATAATTGCAACCAGTGTGAAGCTAATGGTCATTTCTACGTTCCGGGCAACTTAGGCGTCACCCTAGGGCGTTGCTCCACCACATCTAATAGCAACGGCCTTACAAGTCAGCCCCAGATGAATAAAATACATAAAAGATGCCACAGCTTTTCCATCGTCTAAAACGAATAATTGCAACCAGTGTGAAAGTTATGGTCATTTCTACGTTCCGGGCAACATAGGCTTCACTCTAGGGCGTTGCGCCACCAGATCGAATAGTTAGGGCCTTAGAAGTCAACGCCAGAAGCATAAAATACGATATAAATACAACAGCTTTTCCATCGTATAAAACGAATAATTGCAACCAGTGTGGAAGTTATGGTCATTTCTACGTTCCGGGCAACCTAGGCTTCACTCTAGGGCGTTATGCCACCAGATCGAATAGTTAGGGCCTTAGAAGTCAACGCCCGAAGCATAAAATACAAAATAAATAGAACAGTTTTTCCATCGTATAAAACGAATAATTGCTACCGATGTGAAAGTTATGGTCATTTCTCCGTTGCGGGCAACCCAGGCTTCACTCTAGGGCGTTGCTCCACCAGATCGAATAGTTAGGGCCTTAGAAGTCAACGCCAGAAGCATAAAATACAGAATAAATAAAACAGTTTTTCCATCGTACAAAACGAATAATTGCTACCAGTGTGAACGTTATGGTCATTTCTACGTTCCGCGCAACCTAGGCTTCACTCTAGGGCGTTGCTCCACCAGATCGAATGGCTAGGTGCTTAGAAGTCAACGCCAGAAGCATAAAATACGATATAAATACAACAGCTTTTCCATCGTATAAAACGAATAATTGCAACCAGAGTGGAAGTTATGGTCATTTCTACGTTCCCGGCAACCTAGGCTTCACTCTAGGGCGTTGCTCGACCCCGATCGAATAGCTAGGGCCTTAGAAGTCAACGCCTGAAGTATAAAATACAATAAAAATGCAACAGTCTTTCCATCCTATAACAGGAATAACTGCAGCCCGTGTGAAAGTGATGGTCATTTCTACGTTCCAGGCAACCTAGGATTCACCCTAGGGCGTAGTTCCACCAGATAGAATAGTTAGGCCCTAAGAAGTCAACGCCAGAAGCTTAAAACGCTATATAAATACAACAGCTTTTCCAACATATAAAACGGATAATTGCAACCAGGATGAAAGTAATGGTCATTTCTACTTTCCGGGCAACCTAGGTTTCACCCTGGGGCGTTGCTCCAACAGATTGAATAGTTAGGGCCTTAGAAGTCAATGGCCGAAGCATAAAATACAATATAAATACAACAGTTTTTCCATCGTATAAAACGAATAATTGCAACCAGTATGAAAGTTATCGTCATTCCTACTTTCCGGGCAACCTAGGCTTCACCCTAGGGCGTTGCACCTACAGATTGAATAGTTAGGGCCTTAGAAGTCAACGCCCGAAGCATAAAATACAAAATAAACAGAACAGTTTTTCCATCGTATAAAACGAATAACTGCTACCGGTGTGAAATTTATGGTGATTTCTCCGTTCCGGGCAACCTAGGCTTCACTCTAGGGCATTGCTCCACCAGATCGAATAGTTAGCGCCGTAGAAGTCAACGCCAGAAGCATAAAATACAAAATAAATAAAACAGTTTTTCCATCGTATAAAACGAATAATTGCTACCAGAGTGAAATTTATGGTCACTTCTACGTTCCGCGCAACCTAGGCTTCACCCTAGGACGCTGTTCCACCAGATGGAATAGTTAGGGCCTAAGAAGTCAACGCCAGAAGCATAAAATACGATATATATACAACAGCTTTTCCATCGTATAAAACGAATAATTGCAACCAGTGTGGAAGTTATGGTCATTTCTACGTTCCGTGCAACCTAGGCTTCACTCTAGGGCGTTGCTCGACCAGATCGAATAGCTAGGGCCTTAGAAGTCATCGCCCGAAGCATAAAATACAAAATAAATAGAACAGTTTTTCCATCGTATGAAACGAATAATTGCTACCAGTGTGAAAGTTATGGTCATTGCTACGTTCCGCGCAACCGAGGCTTCACCCAAGGGCGTTGTTCCACCAGATGGAATAGTTTGGGCCTAAGAAGTCAACGCCAGAAGCATAAAACACTATATAAATACAACAGCTTTTCCGCCATATAAAACGAATAATTGCAACCAGGATGAATGTTAATGTCATTTCTACTTTCCGGGCAACCTAGGCTTCACCCTAGGGCGTTGCTACAACAGATTGAATAGCTAGGGCCTTAGAAGTCAATGCCCGAAGCATAAAATACAATATAAATACAGAAGTTTTTCCATCGTATAAAACGAATAATTGAAACCAGTATGAAAGTTACCGTCATTTCTACTTTCCGGGCTACCTAGGCTTGACCATAGGGCGTTGCACCAACAGATTGAATAGTTAGGGCCTTAGAAGTCAACGCCAGAAGCACAAAGTACAATAAAGATGCAAAAGTTTTTCCATCGTATAACAGGAATAACTGCAAACAGTGTGAAAGTCATGGTCATTTCTTCGTTCCGGGCTACCTAGGCTTCACTCTAGGGCGTTGCACCAACAGATCGAATAGTTAGGGCCTCAGAAGTCAACGCCCGAAGCATAAAACACAAAATAAATAAAACAGCTTTTCCATCGCATAAAACCAATAATTGCAACCAGTGTGAAGGTAATGGTCATTTCTACGTTCCGGGCAACTTAGGCGTCACCCTAGGGCGTTGCACCAACAGATTGAATAGTTAGGGCCATAGCAGTCAACGCCCGAAGCATAAAATACAAAATAAATAGAACAGTTTTTCCAACGTATAAAAAGAATAATTGCTACCGGTGTGAAAGTTATGGTCATTTCGCCGTTCCGGGCAACCTAGGCTTCACTCTAGGGCGTTGCTCCACCGGATCGAATAGTTAGGGCCTTAGAAGTCAACGCCAGAAGCATAAAATACAAAATAAATAAAACAGTTTTTCCATCGTATAAAACGAATAATTGCAACCAGTGTGGAAGTTATGGTCATTTCTGCTTTCCGGGCAACCTAGGCTTCACCCTAGGGCGTTGCTCCAACAGATTCAGTAGCTAGGGCCTTAGAAGTCAATGCCCGAAGCATAAAATACAATATAAATACAACAGCTTTTCCATCGTATAAAACGGGTAATTGCAACCAGTATGAAAGTTAACGTCATTTCTACCTTCCGCGCAACATAGGCTTCACCCTTGGGCGTTGCACCAACAGATCGAATAGTTAGGGCCTCAGAAGTCAACGCCCGAAGCATAAAACACAAAATAAATAAAACAGTTTTTCCATCGTATAAAACGAATAATTGCAACCAGTATGAAAGTTATCGTCATTCCTACTTTCCGGGCAACCTAGGCTTCACCCTAGGGCGTTGCAC
This sequence comes from Calliopsis andreniformis, assembly GCF_051401765.1. Taxonomy (NCBI): domain Eukaryota; kingdom Metazoa; phylum Arthropoda; class Insecta; order Hymenoptera; family Andrenidae; genus Calliopsis; species Calliopsis andreniformis. Next base: position 18,835,710 of record NW_027480426.1, on the reverse strand, counting down.
CTACAGATTGAATAGTTAGGGCCTTAGAAGTCAACGCCCGAAGCATAAAATACAAAATAAACAGAACAGTTTTTCCATCGTATAAAACGAATAACTGCTACCGGTGTGAAATTTATGGTGATTTCTCCGTTCCGGGCAACCTAGGCTTCACTCTAGGGCATTGCTCCACCAGATCGAATAGTTAGCGCCGTAGAAGTCAACGCCAGAAGCATAAAATACAAAATAAATAAAACAGTTTTTCCATCGTATAAAACGAATAATTGCTACCAGAGTGAAATTTATGGTCACTTCTACGTTCCGCGCAACCTAGGCTTCACCCTAGGACGCTGTTCCACCAGATGGAATAGTTAGGGCCTAAGAAGTCAACGCCAGAAGCATAAAATACGATATATATACAACAGCTTTTCCATCGTATAAAACGAATAATTGCAAGCAGTGTGGAAGTTATGGTCATTTCTACGTTCCGTGCAACCTAGGCTTCACTCTAGGGCGTTGCTCGACCAGATCGAATAGCTAGGGCCTTAGAAGTCATCGCCCGAAGCATAAAATACAAAATAAATAGAACAGTTTTTCCATCGTATGAAACGAATAATTGCTACCAGTGTGAAAGTTATGGTCATTGCTACGTTCCGCGCAACCGAGGCTTCACCCAAGGGCGTTGTTCCACCAGATGGAATAGTTTGGGCCTAAGAAGTCAACGCCAGAAGCATAAAACACTATATAAATACAACAGCTTTTCCACCATATAAAACGAATAATTGCAACCAGGATGAATGTTAATGTCATTTCTACTTTCCGGGCAACCTAGGCTTCACCCTAGGGCGTTGCTACAACAGATTGAATAGCTAGGGCCTTAGAAGTCAATGCCCGAAGCATAAAATACAATATAAATACAGAAGTTTTTCCATCGTATAAAACGAATAATTGAAACCAGTATGAAAGTTACCGTCATTTCTACTTTCCGGGCTACCTAGGCTTGACCATAGGGCGTTGCACCAACAGATTGAATAGTTAGGGCCTTAGAAGTCAACGCCAGAAGCACAAAGTACAATAAAGATGCAAAAGTTTTTCCATCGTATAACAGGAATAACTGCAAACAGTGTGAAAGTCATGGTCATTTCTTCGTTCCGGGCTACCTAGGCTTCACTCTAGGGCGTTGCACCAACAGATCGAATAGTTAGGGCCTCAGAAGTCAACGCCCGAAGCATAAAACACAAAATAAATAAAACAGCTTTTCCATCGCATAAAACCAATAATTGCAACCAGTGTGAAGGTAATGGTCATTTCTACGTTCCGGGCAACTTAGGCGTCACCCTAGGGCGTTGCACCAACAGATTGAATAGTTAGGGCCATAGCAGTCAACGCCCGAAGCATAAAATACAAAATAAATAGAACAGTTTTTCCAACGTATAAAAAGAATAATTGCTACCGGTGTGAAAGTTATGGTCATTTCGCCGTTCCGGGCAACCTAGGCTTCACTCTAGGGCGTTGCTCCACCGGATCGAATAGTTAGGGCCTTAGAAGTCAACGCCAGAAGCATAAAATACAAAATAAATAAAACAGTTTTTCCATCGTATAAAACGAATAATTGCAACCAGTGTGGAAGTTATGGTCATTTCTGCTTTCCGGGCAACCTAGGCTTCACCCTAGGGCGTTGCTCCAACAGATTCAGTAGCTAGGGCCTTAGAAGTCAATGCCCGAAGCATAAAATACAATATAAATACAACAGCTTTTCCATCGTATAAAACGGATAATTGCAACCAGTATGAAAGTTAACGTCATTTCTACCTTCCGCGCAACATAGGCTTCACCCTTGGGCGTTGCACCAACAGATTGAATAGTTAGGGCCTTGGAAGTCAACGCCCGAAACATAAAATACAAAATAAATAGAACAGTTTTTCCATCGTATAAAACGAATAATTGCAACCAGTGTGAAGCTAATGGTCATTTCTACGTTCCGGGCAACTTAGGCGTCACCCTAGGGCGTTGCTCCACCACATCTAATTGCAACGGCCTTACAAGTCAGCCCCAGATGAATAAAATACATAAAAGATGCCACAGCTTTTCCATCGTCTAAAACGAATAATTGCAACCAGTGTGAAAGTTATGGTCATTTCTACGTTCCGGGCAACATAGGCTTCACTCTAGGGCGTTGCGCCACCAGATCGAATAGTTAGGGCCTTAGAAGTCAACGCCAGAAGCATAAAATACGATATAAATACAACAGCTTTTCCATCGTATAAAACGAATAATTGCAACCAGTGTGGAAGTTATGGTCATTTCTACGTTCCGGGCAACCTAGGCTTCACTCTAGGGCGTTTTTCCACCAGATGGAATAGTTAGGGCCTAAGAAGTCAACGCCACAAGCATAAAACACTATATGAATACAACAGTTATTCCATCATATAAAACGAATGATAGCAACCAGCATGAAAGTTATTGTCATTTCTACTTTCCGGGCAACCTAGGCTTCACCCTAGGGCGTTGCTCCTACAGATTGAATAGCTAGGGCCTTAGAAGTCAATGCCCGAAGCTTAAAATACAATAAAGATGCAACTGTCTTTCCATCCTATAACAGGAATAACTGCAACCCGTGTGAAAGTGATGGTCATTTCTACGTTCCAGGCAACCTAGGATTCACCCTAGGGCGTTGTTCCACCAGATGGAATAGTTAGGGCCTAAGAAGTCAACGCCAGAAGCATAAAACACTATATAAATACAACAGCTTTTCCAACATATAAAACGGATAATTGCAACCAGGATGAAAGTTATGGTCATTTCTACGTTCCGGGCAACCTAGGCTTCACTCTAGGGCGTTATGCCACCAGATCGAATAGTTAGGGCCTTAGAAGTCAACGCCCGAATCATAAAATACAAAATAAATAAAACAGTTTTTCCATCGTATAAAACGAATAATTACAACCACTATAAAAGTTAACGTCATTTCTACTTTCCGGGCAACATAGGCTTCACCCTTGGGCGTTGCACCAACAGATTGAATAGTTAGGGCCTTAGAAGTCAACGCCCGAAGCATAAAATACAAAATAAATAGAACAGTTTTTCCATCGTATAAAACGAATAATTGCTACCGGTGTGAAAGCTATGGTCATTTCTCCGTTCCGGGCAACCTAGGCTTCACTGTAGGGCGTTGCTTCACCAGATCGAATAGTTAGGGCCTTAGAAGTCAACGCCAGAAGCATAAAATACAGAATAAATAAAACAGTTTTTCCATCGTATAAAACGAATAATTGCAACCAGTGTGGAAGTTATGGTCATTTCTACGTTCCGGGCAACCTAGGCTGCACTCTAAGGCGTTGCTCGACCAGATCGAATAGCTAGGACCCTAGAAGTCAACGCCTGAAGTATAAAATACAATAAAAATGCAACTGCCTTTCCATCCTATAACAGGAATAACTGCAACCCGTGTGAAAGTGATGGTCATTTCTACGTTCCAGGCAACCTAGGATTCACCCTAGGGCGTTGTTCCACCAGATGGAATAGTTAGGGCCTAAGAAGTCAACGCCAGAAGCATAAAACACTATATAAATACAACAGCTTTTCCAACATATAAAACGGATAATTGCAACCAGGATGAAAGTTATGGTCATTTCTACTTTCCGGGAAACCTAGGTTTCACACTGGGGCGTTGCTCCAACAGATTGAATAGTTAGGGCCTTAGAAGCCAATGCCCGAAGCATAAAATACAATATAAATACAACAGTTTTTCCATCGTATAAAACGAATAATTGCAACCAGTATGAAGGTTAACGTCATTTCTACTTTCCGGGCAACCTAGGCTTCACCCTAGGGCGTTGCACCAACAGATTGAATAGTTAGGGCCTTAGAAGTCAACGCCCGAAGCATAAAATACAAAATAAACAGAACAGTTTTTCCATCGTATAAAACGAATAATTGCTACCGGTGTGAAAGTTATGGTCATTTCTCCGTTCCGGGCAACCTAGGCTTCACTCTAGGGCGTTGCTCCACCGGATCGAATGGTTAGGGCCTTAGCAATCAACGCCCGAAGCATAAAATACAAAATAAATAGAACAGTTTTTCCATCCTATAAAAAGAATAATTGCTACCGGTGTGAAAGTTATGGTCATTTCTCCGTCCCGGGCAACCTAGGCTTCACTCTAGGGCGTTGCTCCACCGGATCGAATGGTTAGGGCCTTAGAAGTCAACGCCAGTAGCATAAAATACAAAATAAATAAAACAGTTTTTCCATCGTATAAAACGAATAATTGCTACCAGTGTGAAAGTTATGGTCATTTCTACGTTACGCGCATCCTAGGCTTCACCCGAGGGCGTTGCTCCACCAGATCGAATAGTTAGGGCCTTAGAAGTCAACGCCCGAAGCATAAAATGCAAAATAAATAAAACAGGTTTTCCATCGTATAAAACGGATAATTGCAACCAGTATGAAAGTTAACGTCATTTCTACTTTCGGGGCAACATAGGCTTCACCCTTGGGCGTTGCAGCAACAGATTGAATAGTTAGGCCCTTAGAAGTCAACGCCAGAAGCATAAAATACGATATAAATAGAATAGCTTTTCCATCCTATAAAACGAATAATTGCAACCAGTGTGGAAGTTATGGTCATGTCTACGTTCCGGGCAACCTAGGCTTCACTCTAGGGCGTTGCTCGACCCCGATCGAATAGCTAGGGCCTTAGAAGTCAACGCCTGAAGTATAAAATACAATAAAAATGCAACAGTCTTTCCATCCTATAACAGGAATAACTGCAACCCGTGTGAAAGTGATGGTCATTTCTACGTTCCAGGCAACCTAGGATTCACCCTAGGGCGTAGTTACACCAGATAGAATAGTTAGGCCCTAAGAAGTCAACGCCAGAAGCTTAAAACGCTATATAAATACAACAGCTTTTCCAACATATAAAACGGATAATTGCAACCAGGATGAAAGTAATGGTCATTTCTACTTTCCGGGCAACCTAGGTTTCACCCTGGGGCGTTGCTCCAACAGATTGAATAGTTAGGGCCTTAGAAGTCAATGCCCGAAGCATAAAATACAATATAAATACAACAGTTTCTCCATCGTATAAAACGAATAATTGCAACCAGTATGAAAGTTATCGTCATTCCTACTTTCCGGGCAACCTAGGCTTCACCCTAGGGCGTTGCACCAACAGATTGAATAGTTAGGGCCTTAGAAGTCAACGCCCGAAGCATAAAATACAAAATAAACAGAACAGTTTTTCCATCGTATAAAACGAATAATTGCTACCGGTGTGATATTTATGGTGATTTCTCCGTTCCGGGCAACCTAGACTTCACTCTAGGGCATTGCTCCACCAGATCGAATAGTTAGGTCCGTAGAAGTCAACGCCAGAAGCATAAAATACAAAATAAATAAAACAGTTTTTCCATCGTATAAAACGAATAATTGCTACCAGAGTGAAATTTATGGTCACTTCTACGTTCCGCGCAACCTAGGCTTCACCCTAGGACGCTGTTCCACCAGATGGAATAGTTAGGGCCTAAGAAGTCAACGCCAGAAGCATAAAATACGATATATATACAACAGCTTTTCCATCGTATAAAACGAATAATTGCAAGCAGTGTGGAAGTTATGGTCATTTCTACGTTTCGTGCCACCTAGGCTTCACTCTAGGGCGTTGCTCGACCAGATCGAATAGCTAGGGCCTTAGAAGTCAACGCCCGAAGCATAAAATACAAAATAAATAGAACAGTTTTTCCATCGTATGAAACGAATAATTGCTACCAGTGTGAAAGTTATGGTCATTGCTACGTTCCGCGCAACCGAGGCTTCACCCAAGGGCGTTTTTCCGCCAGATGGAATAGTTAGGGCCTAAGAAGTCAACGCCAGAAGCATAAAACACTATATAAATACAACAGCTTTTCCGCCATATAAAACGAATAATTGCAACCAGGATGAATGTTAATGTCATTTCTACTTTCCGGGCAACCTAGGCTTCACCCTAGGGCGTTGCTACAACAGATTGAATAGCTAGGGCCTTAGAAGTCAATGCCCGAAGCATAAAATACAATATAAATACAGAAGCTTTTCCATCGTATAAAACGAATAATTGAAACCAGTATGAAAGTTAACGTCATTTCTACTTTCCGGGCTACCTAGGCTTGACCATAGGGCGTTGCACCAACAGATTGAATAGCTAGGGCCTTAGAAGTCAACGCCAGAAGCACAAAGTACAATAAAGATGCAAAAGTTTTTCCATCGTATAACAGGAATAACTGCAAACAGTGTGAAAGTCATGGTCATTTCTACGTTCCGGGCTACCTAGGCTTCACTCTAGGGCGTTGCACCAACAGATCGAATAGTTAGGGCCTTAGAAGTCAACGCCCGAAGCATAAAACACAAAATAAATAAAACAGCTTTTCCATCGCATAAAACCAATAATTGCAACCAGTGTGAAGGTAATGGTCATTTCTACGTTCCGGGCAACTTAGGCGTCACCCTAGGGCGCTGCACCAACAGATTGAATAGTTAGGGCCATAGCAGTCAACGCCCGAAGCATAAAATACAAAATAAATAGAACAGTTTTTCCAACGTATAAAAAGAATAATTGCTACCGGTGTGAAAGTTATGGTCATTTCGCCGTTCCGGGCAACCTAGGCTTCACTCTAGGGCGTTGCTCCACCGGATCGAATAGTTAGGGCCTTAGAAGTCAACGCCAGAAGCATAAAATACAAAATAAATAGAACAGTTTTTCCATCGTATAAAACGAATAATTGCAACCAGTGTGAAGCTAATGGTCATTTCTACGTTCCGGGCAACTTAGGCGTCACCCTAGGGCGTTGCTCCACCACATCTAATAGCAACGGCCTTACAAGTCAGCCCCAGATGAATAAAATACATAAAAGATGCCACAGCTTTTCCATCGTCTAAAACGAATAATTGCAACCAGTGTGAAAGTTATGGTCATTTCTACGTTCCGGGCAACATAGGCTTCACTCTAGGGCGTTGCGCCACCAGATCGAATAGTTAGGGCCTTAGAAGTCAACGCCAGAAGCATAAAATACGATATAAATACAACAGCTTTTCCATCGTATAAAACGAATAATTGCAACCAGTGTGGAAGTTATGGTCATTTCTACGTTCCGGGCAACCTAGGCTTCACTCTAGGGCGTTGTTCCACCAGATGGAATAGTTAGGGCCTAAGAAGTCAACGCCAGAAGCATAAAACACTATATGAATACAACAGTTATTCCATCATATAAAACGAATGATAGCAACCAGGATGAAAGTTATTGTCATTTCTACTTTCCGGGCAACCTAGGCTTCACCCTAGGGCGTTGCTCCAACAGATTGAATAGCTAGGGCCTTAGAAGTCAATGCCCGAAGCTTAAAATACAATAAAGATGCAACTGTCTTTCCATCCTATAACAGGAATAACTGCAACCCGTGTGAAAGTGATGGTCATTTCTACGTTCCAGGCAACCTAGGATTCACCCTAGGGCGTTGTTCCACCAGATGGAATAGTTAGGGCCTAAGAAGTCAACGCCAGAAGCATAAAACGCTATATAAATACAACAGCTTTTCCAACATATAAAACGGATAATTGCAACCAGGATGAAAGTTATGGTCATTTCTACGTTCCGGGCAACCTAGGCTTCACTCTAGGGCGTTATGCCACCAGATCGAATAGTTAGGGCCTTAGAAGTCAACGCCCGAATCATAAAATACAAAATAAATAAAACAGTTTTTCCATCGTATAAAACGAATAATTACAACCAGTATAAAAGTTAACGTCATTTCTACTTTCCGGGCAACATAGGCTTCACCCTTGGGAGTTGCACCAACAGATTGAATAGTTAGGGCCTTAGAAGTCAACGCCCGAAGCATAAAATACAAAATAAATAGAACAGTTTTTCCATCGTATAAAACGAATAATTGCTACCGGTGTGAAAGCTATGGTCATTTCTCCGTTCCGGGCAACCTAGGCTTCACTCTAGGGCGTTGCTTCACCAGATCGAATAGTTAGGGCCTTAGAAGTCAACGCCAGAAGCATAAAATACAGAATAAATAAAACAGTTTTTCCATCGTATAAAACGAATAATTGCAACCAGTGTGGAAGTTATGGTCATTTCTACGTTCCGGGCAACCTAGGCTGCACTCTAAGGCGTTGCTCGACCAGATCGAATAGCTAGGACCCTAGAAGTCAACGCCTGAAGTATAAAATACAATAAAAATGCAACTGCCTTTCCATCCTATAACAGGAATAACTGCAACCCGTGTGAAAGTGATGGTCATTTCTACGTTCCAGGCAACCTAGGATTCACCCTAGGGCGTTGTTCCACCAGATGGAATAGTTAGGGCCTAAGAAGTCAACGCCAGAAGCATAAAACACTATATAAATACAACAGCTTTTCCAACATATAAAACGGATAATTGCAACCAGGATGAAAGTTATTGTCATTTCTACTTTCCGGGCAACCTAGGTTTCACACTGGGGCGTGGCTCCAACAGATTGAATAGTTAGGGCCTTAGAAGCCAATGCCCGAAGCATAAAATACAATATAAATACAACAGTTTTTCCATCGTATAAAACGAATAATTGCAACCAGTATGAAGGTTAACGTCATTTCTACTTTCCGGGCAACCTAGGCTTCACCCTAGGGCGTTGCACCAGCAGATTGAATAGTTAGGGCCTTAGAAGTCAACGCCCGAAGCATAAAATACAAAATAAACAGAACAGTTTTTCCATCGTATAAAACGAATAATTGCTACCGGTGTGAAAGTTATGGTCATTTCTCCGTTCCGGGCAACCTAGGCTTCACTCTAGGGCGTTGCTCCACCGGATCGAATGGTTAGGGCCTTAGAAGTCAACGCCAGTAGCATAAAATACAAAATAAATAAAACAGTTTTTCCATCGTATAAAACGAATAATTGCTTCCAGTGTGAAAGTTATGGTCATTTCTACGTTACGCGCAACCTAGGCTTCACCCGAGGGCGTTGATCCACCAGATGGAATAGTTAGGGCCTAAGAGTTCAACGCCAGAATCATAAAATACGATATAAATACAACAGCTTTTCCATCGTATAAAACGAATAATTGCAACCAGTGTGGAAGTTATGATCATTTCTACGTTACGGGCAACCTAGGCTTCACTCTAGGGCGTTGTTCCACCAGATTCAATAGTTAGGACCTAAGATGTCAACGCCAGAAGCATAAAACACTATATAAATACAACAGTTTTTCCATCATATAAAACGAATAATTGCAACCAGGATGAAAGTTATTCTTCATTTCTACTTTCCGGGCAACCTAGGCTTCACCCTAGGGCGTTGCTCCAACAGATTGAGTAGCTAGGGCCTTAGAAGTCAATGCCCGAATCATAAAATACAATATAAATACAACAGTTTTTCCATCGTATAAAACGAATAATTGAAACCAGTATGAAAGCTAACGTCATTTCTACTTTCCGGGCTACCTAGGCTTCACCCTAGAGCGTTGCACCAACAGATTGAATAGTTAGGGCCTTAGAAGCCAACGCCAGAAGCATAAAGTACAATAAAGATGCAAAAGTTTTTCCATCGTATAACAGGAATAACTGCAAACAGTGTGAAAGTTATGGTCATTTCTACGTTCCGGGCAACCTCGGCTTCACTCTAGGGCGTAGCGGCACCAGATCGAATAGTTAGGGCCTTAGAAATCAACGCCCGAAGCATAAAATACAAAATAAATAATACAGTTTTTCCATCGTATAAAACGAATAATTGCAACCAGTGTGGAAGTTATGGTTATTTCTACGTTCCGGGCAACCTAGGCTTCACTCTAGGGCGTTCCTCCACCAGATCGAATAGTTAGGGCCTTAGAAGTCTACGCCCGAAGCATAAAATACAAAATAAATAAAACAGTTTTCCATCGTATAAAAAGAATAATTGCAACCAGTATGAAAGTTAACGTCATTTCTACTTTCGGGGCAACATAGGCTTCACCCTTGGGCGTTGCACCAACAGATTGAATAGTTAGGCCCTTAGAAGTCAACGCCAGAAGCATAAAATACGATATAAATAGAACAGCTTTTCCATCGTATAAAACGAATAATTGCAACCAGTGTGGAAGTTATGGTCATGTCTACGTTCCGGGCAACCTAGGCTTCACTCTAGGGCGTTGCTCGACCAGATCGGATAGCTAGGGCCTTAGAAGTCAACGCCTGAAGTATAAAATACAATAAAAATACAACAGCCTTTCCATCCTATAACAGGAATAATTGCAACCCGTGTGAAAGTGATGGTCATTTCTACGTTCCAGGCAACTTAGGATTCACCCTAGGGCGTTGTTCCACTAGATGGAATAGTTAGAGCCTAAGAAGTCAACGCCAGAATCATAAAACACTATATAAATACAACAGTTTTTCCATCATATAAAACGAATAATTGCAACCAGGATGAAATTTATGGTCATTTCTACTTTCCGGGCAACCTAGGCTTCACTCTAGGGCGTTGCCCCACCAGATCGAATAGTTAGGGCCTTAGAAGTCAACGCCAGAAGCATAAAATACGATATAAATACAACAGCATTTCCACCGTATTAAATGAATAATTGCAAACAGTGTGAAAGTAGTGGTCATTTCTACGTTCCGAGCAACCTGGGCTTCACTCTAGGCCGGTGCTCCAACATATCGAATAGCTACGGCCTTAGAAGTCTACGACTGAAGCATAAAATACGATATAAATACAACAGTTTTTCCATCGTATAAAACGAATAATTGCTACCAGTGTGAAAGTTATGGTCATTTCTACGTTACGCGCAACCTAGGCTTCACCCGAGGGCGTTGAACCACCAGATGGAATAGTTAGGGCCTAAGAGTTCAACGCCAGAATCATAAAATACGATATAAATACAACAGCTTCTCCATCGTATAAAACGAATAATTGCAACCAGTGTGGAAGTTATGGTCATTTCTACGTTCCGGACAACCTAGGCTTCACTCTAGGGCGTTGTTCCACCAGATGCAATAGTTAGGGCCTAAGAAGTCAACGCCAGAAGCATAAAACACTATATAAATACAACAGTTTTTCCATCATATAAAACGAATAATTGCAACCAGTATGAAAGTTATTGTCATTTCTACTTTCCGGGCAACCTAGGCTTCACCCTAGGGCGTTGCTCCAACAGATTGAGTAGCTAGGGCCTTAGAAGTCAATGCCCGAAACATAAAATACAATATAAATACAACAGTTTTTCCATCGTATAAAACGAATAATTGAAACCAGTATGAAAGTTAACGTCATTTCTACTTTCGGGGCTACCTAGGCTTCACCCTAGAGCGTTGCACCAACAGATTGAATAGTTAGGGCCTTAGAAGCCAACGCCAGAAGCATAAAGTACAATAAAGATGCAAAAGTTTTTCCATCGTATAACAGGAATAACTGCAAACAGTGTGAAAGTTATGGTCATTTCTACGTTCCGGGCAACCTCGGCTTCACTCTAGGGCGTTGCGGCACCAGATCGAATAGTTAGGGCCTTAGAAATCGACGCTCGAAGCATAAAATACAAAATAAATAATACAGTTTTTCCATCGTATAAAACGAATAATTGCATCCAGTGTGGAAGTTATGGTCATTTCTACGTTACGGGCAACCTAGGCATCACCCTAGGGCGTTGCACGAACAGATTGAATAGTTAGGGCCTTAGAAGTCAACGCCAGAAGCATAAAATACTATATAAATAGAACAGCTTTTCCATCGTATAAAACGAATAATTGCTACCGGTGTGAAATTTATGGTAATTTCTCCGTTCCGGGCAACCTAGGCTTCACTCTAGGGCGTTGCTCGACCAGATCGGATAGCTAGGGCCTTAGAAGTCAACGCCTGAAGTATAAAATACAATAAAAATACAACAGCCTTTCCATCCTATAACAGGAATAATTGCAACCCGTGTGAAAGTGATGGTCATTTCTACGTTCCAGGCAACCTAGGCTTCACCCTAGGGCGTTGTTCCACCAGATGGAATAGTTAGGGCCTAAGAAGTTAACGCCAGAAGCATAAAACACTATATAAATACAACAGTTTTTCCATCATATAAAACGAATAATTGCAACCAGGATGAAAGTTATGGTCATTTCAACTTTCCGGGCAACCTAGGCTTCACCCTAGGGCGTTGCGGCACCAGATCGAATAGTTAGGGCCTTAGAAGTCAACGCCCGAAGCATAAAATACAAAATAAATAAAACTGTTTTTCCATCGTATAAAACGAATAATTGCAACCAGTATGACAGTTAACGTCATTTCTACTTTCCGGGCAACATAGGCTTCACCATTGGGCGTTGCACCAACAGATTGAATAGTTAGGGCCTAAGAAGTCAACGCCCGAAGCATAAAATACAAAATACATAAAACAGCTTTTCCATCGTATAAAACGAATAATTGCAACCAGTATGAAAGTTAACGTCATTTCTACTTTGCGGGCAACCTAGGCTTCACCCTAAGGCGTTGTTCCACCAGATGGAATAGTTAAGGCCTAAGAAGTCAACGCCAGAAGCATAAAACACTATATAAATACAACAGTTTTTCCATCATATAAAACGAATAATTGCAACCAGGATGAAAGTTATTGTCATTTCTACTTTCCGGGCAACCTAGGCTTCACCCTAGGGCGTTGCTCCAACAGATTGAGTAGCTAGGGCCTTAGAAGTCAATGCCCGAAGCATAAAATACAATATAAATACAACAGTTTTTCCATCGTATAAAACGAATAATTGAAACCAGTATGAAAGTTAACGTCATTTCTACTTTCCGGGCTACCTAGGCTTCACCCTAGAGCGTTGCACCAACAGATTGAATAGTTAGGACCTTAGAAGCCAACCCCAGAAGCATAAAGTACAATAAAGATGCAAAAGTTTTTCCATCGTATATCAGGAATAACTGCAAACAGTGTGAAAGTTATGGTCATTTCTACGTTCCGGGCAACCTCGGCTTCACTCTAGGGCGTTGCGGCACCAGATCGAATAGTTAGGGCCTTAGAAATCAACGCCCGAAGCATAAAATACAAAATAAATAATACAGTTTTTCCATCGTATAAAACGAATAATTGCAACCAGTGTGGAAGTTATGGTCATTTCTACGTTCCGGGCAAACTAGGCTTCACTCTAGGGCGTTGCTCCACCAGATCGAATAATTAGGGCCTTAGAAGTCTACGCCCGAAGCATAAAATACAAAATAAATAAAACAGTTTTTCCATCGTATAAAACGAATAATTGAAACCAGTATGAAAGTTAACGTCATTTCTACTTTCCGGGCTACCTAGGCTTCACCCTAGAGCGTTGCACCAACAGATTGAATAGTTAGGACCTTAGAAGCCAACCCCAGAAGCATAAAGTACAATAAAGATGCAAAAGTTTTTCCATCGTATATCAGGAATAACTGCAAACAGTGTGAAAGTTATGGTCATTTCTACGTTCCGGGCAACCTCGGCTTCACTCTAGGGCGTTGCGGCACCAGATCGAATAGTTAGGGCCTTAGAAATCAACGCCCGAAGCATAAAATACAAAATAAATAATACAGTTTTTCCATCGTATAAAACGAATAATTGCAACCAGTGTGGAAGTTATGGTCATTTCTACGTTCCGGGCAAACTAGGCTTCACTCTAGGGCGTTGCTCCACCAGATCGAATAATTAGGGCCTTAGAAGTCTACGCCCGAAGCATAAAATACAAAATAAATAAAACAGTTTTTCCATCGTATAAAAAGAATAATTGCAACCAGTATGAAAGTTAACGTCATTTCTACTTTCGGGGCAACATAGGCTTCACCCTTGGGCGTTGCACCAGCAGATTGAATAGTTAGGCCCTTAGAAGTCAACGCCAGAAGCATAAAATACGATATAAATAGAACAGCTTTTCCATCGTATAAAACGAATAATTGCAACCAGTGTGGAAGTTATGGTCATGTCTACGTTCCGGGCAACATAGGCTTCACTCTAGGGCGTTGCTCGACCAGATCGAATAGCTAGGGCCTTAGAAGTCAACGCCTGAAGTATAAAATACAATAAAAATACAACAGCCTTTCCATCCTATAACAGGAATAACTGCAACCCGTGTGAAAGTGATGGTCATTTCTACGTTCCGGGCAACCTAGGCTTCACTCTAGGGCGTTGCTTCACCAGATCGAATAGTTAGGGCCTTAGAAGTCAACGCCAGAAGCATAAAATACAGAATAAATAAAACAGTTTTTCCATCGTATAAAACGAATAATTGCAACCAGTGTGGAAGTTATGGTCATTTCTACGTTCCGGGCAACCTAGGCTGCACTCTAAGGCGTTGCTCGACCAGATCGAATAGCTAGGACCCTAGAAGTCAACGCCTGAAGTATAAAATACAATAAAAATGCAACTGCCTTTCCATCCTATAACAGGAATAACTGCAACCCGTGTGAAAGTGATGGTCATTTCTACGTTCCAGGCAACCTAGGATTCACCCTAGGGCGTTGCTCCACCAGATGGAATAGTTAGGGCCTAAGCAGTCAACGCCAGAAGCATAAAACACTATATAAATACAACAGCTTTTCCAACATATAAAACGGATAATTGCAACCAGGATGAAAGTTATGGTCATTTCTACTTTCCGGGCAACCTAGGTTTCACACTGGGGCGTTGCTCCAACAGATTGAATAGTTAGGGCCTTAGAAGCCAATGCCCGAAGCATAAAATACAATATAATTACAACAGTTTTTCCATCGTATAAAACGAATAATTGCAACCAGTATCAAGGTTGACGTCATTTCTACTTTCCGGGCAACCTAGGCTTCACCCTAGGGCGTTGCACCAACAGATTGAATAGTTAGGCCCTTAGAAGACAACGCCCGAAGCATAAAATACAAAATAAACAGAACAGTTTTTCCATCGTATAAAACGAATAATTGCTACCGGTGTGAAAGTTATGGTGATTTCTCCGTTCCGGGCAGCCTAGGCTTCACTCTAGGGCATTGCTCCACCAGATCGAATAGTTCGGGCCTTAGAAGTCAACGCCAGAAGCATAAAATACGATATAAATACAACAGTTTTTCCATCGTATAAAACGAATGATAGTAACCAGTGTGAAAGTTATGGTCATTTCTACGTTCCGGGCAACATAGGCTTCACCTTGGGCGTTGCACCAACAGATTTAATAGTTAGGGCCTTAGAAGTCAACGGCCGAAGCATGAAATACAAAATAAATAGAACAGCTTTTCCATCGTATAAAACGAATAATTGCAACCAGTATGAAAGTTAACGTCATTTCTACTTTCCGGGCAACATAGGCTTCACCCTTGGGCGTTGCACCAACAGATTGAATAGTTAGGGCCTTAGCAATCAACGCCCGAAGCATAAAATACAAAATAAATAGAACAGTTTTTCCATCGTATAAAAAGAATAATTGCTACCGGTGTGAAAGTTATGGTCATTTCTCCGTTCCGGGCAACCTAGGCTTCACTCTAGGGCGTCGCTCCACCGGATCGAATGGTTAGGGCCTTAGAAGTCAACGCCAGTAGCATAAAATACAAAATAAATAAAACAGTTTTTCCATCGTATAAAACGAATAATTGCTACCAGTGTGAAAGTTATGGTCATTTCTACGTTACGCGCATCCTAGGCTTCACCCGAGGGCGTTGCTCCACCAGATCGAATAGTTAGGGCCTTAGAAGTCAACGCCCGAAGCATAAAATGCAAAATAAATAAAACAGGTTTTCCATCGTATAAAACGAATAATTGCAACCAGTATGAAAGTTAACGTCATTTCTACTTTCGGGGCAACATAGGCTTCACCCTTGGGCGTTGCACCAACAGATTGAATAGTTAGGCCCTTAGAAGTCAACGCCAGAAGCATAAAATACGATATAAATAGAATAGCTTCTCCATCCTATAAAACGAATAATTGCAACCAGTGTGGAAGTTATGGTCATGTCTACGTTCCGGGCAACCTAGGCTTCACTCTAGGGCGTTGCTCGACCAGATCGAATAGCTAGGGCCTTAGAAGTCAACGCCTGAAGTATAAAATACAATAAAAATACAACAGCCTTTCCATCCTATAACAGGAATAATTGCAACCCGTGTGAAAGGGATGGTCATTTCTACGTTCCAGGCAACTTAGGATTCACCCTAGGGCGTTGTTCCACCAGATGGAATAGTTAGGGCCTATGAAGTCAACGCCAGAAGCATAAAACACTATATAAATACAACAGTTTTTCCATCATATAAAACGAATAATTGCAACCAGTGTAAAAGTTATGGTCATTTCTACTTTCCGGGCAACATAGGCTTCACCCTTGGGCGTTGCACCAACAGATTGAATAGTTAGGCCCTTAGAAGTCAACGCTAGAAGCATAAAATACGATATAAATAGAACAGCTTTTCCATCGTATAAAACGAATAATTGCAACCAGTGTGGAAGTTATGGTCATTTCTACGTTCCGGGCAACCTAGGCTTCACTCTAGGGCGTTGTTCCACCAGATGGAATAGTTAGGGCCTAAGAAGTCAACGCCAGAAGCATAAAATGCAAGATAAATAGAACAGCTTTTCCATTGTATAAAACGAACAACTGCAACCAGTGTGAAAGTACTGGTCATTTCTACGTTCCGGGCAACCTAGGCTTCACTCTAGGGCGTTGCTCCACCAGATCGAATAGTTAGGGCCTTAGAAGTCAACGTCCGAAGCATAAAATGGAAAATAAATAGAACAGTTTTTCCACTGCATAAAACGAATAACGGTAACCAGTGTGAAAGTACTGGTCATTTCTACGTTCCGGGTAACCTAGGTTTCACCCTAGGTCGATGCTCCACCAGATCGAATAGCTTGGGACTTAGAATTCAACGCCAGAAGGATAAAATACAATATAAGTACAACGGTTTTTCCATCGTATAAAATGAATAATTGCAGACATTGTGAAAGTAATGGTCATTACTACGTTCCGGTCAACCTAGGCGTCACTCTAGGGCGTTGCTCGACCACATCTAATAGGTACGGCCTTAGAAGTCAACGCCAGGAGCATAAAATACAATATAAATACAACAGCTTTTCCATCGTATAAAATGAATAATTGCAGACATTGTGAAAGTAATGGTCATTTCTACGTTCCGGTCAACCTAGGCGTCACTCTAGGGCGTTGCTCGACCACATCTAATAGCTACGGCCTTAGAAGTCAACGCCAGGAGCATAAAATACAATATAAATACAACAGCTTTTCCATCGTATAAAATGAAAAATTGCAGACATTGTGAAAGTAATGGTCATTTCTACGTTCCGGTCAGCCTAGGCGTCACTCTAGGGCGTTGCTCCACAAGATCAAACAGTTAGGGCCTTTGATATCAACGCCCGAAGCATTAAATACGAAATAAATAGAACAGTTTTTCCATTGTATAAAACGAATAATTGCTACCAGTGTAAAAGTTATGGTCATTTCTACGTTCCGGGCAACCTAGGCTTCACCCTAGGCCGTTGTTCCACCAGATCGAATAGCTAGGGCCTAAGAAGTGAACGCCAGAAGCATAAAACACGATAAAGATGCAACAGTTTTTCCATCGTATAAAACGAATAATTGCAACCAGTGTGAAAGTTATGGTCATTTCTACGTTCCGGGCAACCTAGGCTTCACCCTAGGCCGTTGTTCCACCAGATCGAATAGTTAGGGCCTAAGAAGTGAACGCCAGAAGCATAAAATGCAATAAAAATACAACAGTTTTTCCATCGTATAGCAGGAATAATTTGCAACCAGTGTGATAGTAGTGGTCATTTCTAAGTTCCGGGCAACCTAGGTTTCACTCCAGGGCGTTGCTCCACCAGATCGAATAGTTACGGCCTAAGAAGTCAACGCCAGAAGCATAAAATACGATAAAGATGCAACAGTTTTTCCATCGTATAAAACGAATAATTGCAGCCAGTGTGAAGGTGATGGTCATTTCTACATTCCGAGCAACCTAGGCTTCACTCTAGGGCGTTGTTCCGCCAGATCGAATAGTTAGGGCCTAAGAAGTGAACGCCAGAAGCATAAAATACAATATAAATACAACAGTTTTTCCATCATATAAAACGAATGATAGCAACCAGTGTGAAAGTTATGGTCATTTCTACGTTCCGGGCAACCTAGGCTTCACTCTAGGGTGTTGCTCCACCAGATGGAATAGCTAGGGAGTTAGAATTCAATGCCAGAAGCATAAAATGCAATATAAATATAACAGCTTTTCCATCGTATAAAACGAATAATTGCTACCAGTGTGAAAGTTATGGTCATTTCTACGTTACGCGCAACCTAGGCTTCACCCGAGGGCGTTGATCCACCAGATGGAATAGTTAGGGCCTAAGAGTTCAACGCCAGAATCATAAAATACGATATAAATACAACAGCTTTTCCATCGTATAAAACGAATAATTGCAACCAGTGTGGAAGTTATGGTCATTTCTACGTTCCGGACAACCGAGGCTTCACTCTAGGGCGTTGTTCCACCAGATGCAATAGTTAGGGCCTAAGAAGTCAACGCCAGAAGCATAAAACACTATATAAATACAACAGTTTTTCCATCATATAAAACGGATAATTGCAACCAGGATGAAAGTTATGGTCATTTCTACGTTCCGGGCAACCTAGGCTTCACTCTAGGGCGTTATGCCACCAGATCGAATAGTTAGGGCCTTAGAAGTCAACGCCCGAATCATAAAATACAAAATAAATAAAACAGTTTTTCCATCGTATAAAACGAATAATTACAGCCAGTATAAAGGTTAACGTCATTTCTACTTTCCGGGCAACATAGGCTTCACCCTTGGGCGTTGCACCCACAGATTGAATAGTTAGGGCCTTAGAAGTCAACGCCCGAAGCATAAAATACAAAATAAATAGAACAGTTTTTCCATCGTATAAAACGAATAATTGCTACCGGTGTGAAAGCTATGGTCATTTCTCCGTTCCGGGCAACCTAGGCTTCACTCTAGGGCGTTGCTTCACCAGATCGAATAGTTAGGGCCTTAGAAGTCAACGCCAGAAGCATAAAATACAGAATAAATAAAACAGTTTTTCCATCGTATAAAACGAATAATTGCAACCAGTGTGGAAGTTATGGTCATTTCTACGTTCCGGGCAACCTAGGCTGCACTCTAAGGCGTTGCTCGACCAGATCGAATAGCTAGGACCCTAGAAGTCAACGCCTGAAGTATAAAATACAATAAAAATGCAACTGCCTTTCCATCCTATAACAGGAATAACTGCAACCCGTGTGAAAGTGATGGTCATTTCTACGTTCCAGGCAACCTAGGATTCACCCTAGGGCGTTGCTCCACCAGATTGAATAGTTAGGGCCTTAGCAATCAACGCCCGAAGCATAAAATACAAAATAAATAGAACAGTTTTTCCATCGTATAAAAAGAATAATTGCTACCGGTGTGAAAGTTATGGTCATTTCTCCGTTCCGGGCAACCTAGGCTTCACTCTAGGGCGTTGCTCCACCGGATCGAATGGTTAGGGCCTTAGAAGTCAACGCCAGTAGCATAAAATACAAAATAAATAAAACAGTTTTTCCATCGTATAAAACGAATAATTGCTACCAGTGTGAAAGTTATGGTCATTTCTACGTTACGCGCATCCTAGGCTTCACCCGAGGGCGTTGCTCCACCAGATCGAATAGTTAGGGCCTTAGAAGTCAACGCCCGAAGCATAAAATGCAAAATAAATAAAACAGGTTTTCCATCGTATAAAACGAATAAATGCAACCAGTATGAAAGTTAACGTCATTTCTACTTTCGGGGCAACATAGGCTTCACCCTTGGGCGTTGCACCAACAGATTGAATAGTTAGGCCCTTAGAAGTCAACGCCAGAAGCATAAAATACAATATAAATAGAATAGCTTTTCCATCCTATAAAACGAATAATTGCAACCAGTGTGGAAGTTATGGTCATGTCTACGTTCCGGGCAACCTAGGCTTCACTCTAGGGCGTTGCTCGACCAGATCGAATAGCTAGGGCCTTAGAAGTCAACGCCTGAAGTATAAAATACAATAAAAATACAACAGCCTTTCCATCCTATAACAGGAATAATTGCAACCCGTGTGAAAGGGATGGTCATTTCTACGTTCCAGGCAACCTAGGCTTCACCCTAGGGCGTTGTTCCACCAGATGGAATAGTTAGGGCCTAAGAAGTCAACGCCAGAAGCACAAAACACTATATAAATACAACAGTTTTTCCATCATATAAAGCGAATAATTGCAACCAGGATGAAATTTATGGTCATTTCTACTTTCCGGGCAACCTAGGCTTCACTCTAGGGCGTTGCCCCACCAGATCGAATAGTTAGGGCCTTAGAAGTCAGTGCCCGAAGCATAAAACACAAAATAAATAAAACAGCTTTTCCATCGCATAAAACGAATAATTGCAACCAGTATGAAAGTTAACGTCATTTCTACCTTCCGGGCAACATAGGCTTCACCTTGGGCGTTGCACCAACAGATTTAATAGTTAGGGCCTTAGAAGTCAACGCCCGAAGCATGAAATACAAAATAAATAGAACAGTTTTTCCATCGTATAAAACGAATAATTGCAACCAGTGTGAAGGTAATGGTCATTTCTACGTTCCGGGGAACTTAGGCGTCACCCTAGGGCGTTGATCCACAACATCTAATAGTAACGGCCTTAGAAGTCAACCCCAGATGAATAAAATACATAAAAGATGCCACAGCTTTTCCATCGTATAAATCTAATAATTGCAACCAGTGTGAAAGTTATGGTCATTTCTACGTTCCGGGCAACCTAGGCTTCACTCTAGGGCGTTGCGCCACCAGATCGAATAGTTAGGGCCTTAGAAGTCAACGCCAGAAGCATAAAATACGATATAAATACAACAGTTTTTCCATCGTATAAAACGAATAATTGCTTCCAGTGTGAAAGTTATGGTCATTTCTACGTTACGCGCAACCTAGGCTTCACCCGAGGGCGTTGATCCACCAGATGGAATAGTTAGGGCCTAAGAGTTCAACGCCAGAATCATAAAATACGATATAAATACAACAGCTTTTCCATCGTATAAAACGAATAATTGCAACCAGTGTGGAAGTTATGGTCATTTCTACGTTCCGGGCAACCTAGGCTTCACTCTAGGGCGTTGTTCCAGCAGATGCAATAGTTAGGGCCTAAGAAGTCAACGCCAGAAGCATAAAACACTATATAAATACAACAGTTTTTCCATCATATAAAACGAATAATTGCAACCAGGATGAAAGTTATTCTTCATTTCTACTTTCCGGGCAACCTAGGCTTCACCCTAGGGCGTTGCTCCAACAGATTGAGTAGCTAGGGCCTTAGAAGTCAATGCCCGAAGCATAAAATACAATATAAATACAACAGTTTTTCCATCGTATAAAACGAATAATTGAAACCAGTATGCAAGCTAACGTCATTTCTACTTTCCGGGCTACCTAGGCTTCACCCTAGAGCGTTGCACCAACAGATTGAATAGTTAGGGCCTTAGAAGCCAACGCCAGAAGCATAAAGTACAATAAAGATGCAAAAGTTTTTCCATCGTATAACAGGAATAACTGCAAACAGTGTGAAAGTTATGGTCATTTCTACGTTCCGGGCAACCTCGGCTTCACTCTAGGGCGTTGCGGCACCAGATCGAATAGTTAGGGCCTTAGAAATCAACGCCCGAAGCATAAAATACAAAATAAATAATACAGTTTTTCCATCGTATAAAACGAATAATTGCAACCAGTGTGGAAGTTATGGTCATTTCTACGTTCCGGGCAACCTAGGCTTCACTCTAGGGCGTTCCTCCACCAGATCGAATAGTTAGGGCCTTAGAAGTCTACGCCCGAAGCATAAAATACAAAATAAATAAAACAGTTTTCCATCGTATAAAAAGAATAATTGCAACCAGTATGAAAGTTAACGTCATTTCTACTTTCGGGGCAACATAGGCTTCACCCTTGGGCGTTGCACCAACAGATTGAATAGTTAGGCCCTTAGAAGTCAACGCCAGAAGCATAAAATACGATATAAATAGAACAGCTTTTCCATCGTATAAAACGAATAATTGCAACCAGTGTGGAAGTTATGGTCATGTCTACGTTCCGGGCAACCTAGGCTTCACTCTAGGGCGTTGCTCGACCAGATCGGATAGCTAGGGCCTTAGAAGTCAACGCCTGAAGTATAAAATACAATAAAAATACAACAGCTTTTCCATCGTATAAAACGAATTATTGCAACCAGTGTGAAAGTTATGGTCATTTCTACGTTCCGGGCAACATAGGCTTCACTCTAGGGCGTGGCGCCACCAGATCGAATAGTTAGGGCCTTAGAAGTCAACGCCAGAAGCATAAAATACGATATAAATACAACAGCTTTTCCATCGTATAAAACGAATAATTGCAACCAGTGTGGAAGTTATGGTCATTTCTACGTTCCGGGCAACCTAGGCTTCACTCTAGGGCGTTGTTCCACCAGATGGAATAGTTAGGGCCTAAGAAGTCAACGCCAGAAGCATAAAATGCAAGATAAATACAACAGCTTTTCCATTGTATAAAACGAACAACTGCAACCAGTGTGAAAGTGATGGCCAATTCTACGTTCCGGGCAACCTAGGCTTCACTCTAGGGCATTTCTCCACCAGATCGAATAGTTAGTGCCTTAGAAGTCGACGCCAGAAGCATAAAATAAAATATAAATACAGCAGTTTTTCCATCGTATAAAACGAATAATTGCAACCAGTATGAAACTTATGGTCATTTCTACTTTCCGAGCAACCTAGGCTTCACCCTAGGGCGTTGCTCCAACAGATTGAATAGTTAGGGTCTTAGAGGTCAACGCCCGAAGCATAAAATGCAATAAAAATACAACAGTGTTTCCATCATATAACAGGAATAATTGCAACCAGTTTGAAAGTGATGGCCAATTCTACGTTCCGGGCAAGCTAGGCTTCACTCTAGGGCGTTGCTCCACCAGATCGAATAGTAAGTGCCTTAGAAGTCAACGCCAGAAGCATAAAATACAATATAAATACAACAGCTTTTCCATCGTATAAAACGAATAATTGCAACCAGTATGAAGCTTATGGTCATTGCTACTTTCCGAGCAGCCTTGGCTTCACTCTAGGGCGTTGCTCCACCAGATCTAATAGTTAGGGCCTTAGAAGTCAACGACGGAAGCATAAAATGCAATAAAAATACAACAGTTTTTCCATCGTATAAAAGGATTAATTGCAACCAGTTTGAAAGTGATGGTCATTTCTACGTTCCGGGCAACCTAGGCTTCACTCTATGGCGTTCTTCCACCACATCGGATAGCTACGGCCTCAGAAGTCAACGCCTGAAGCATAAAATACAATAAAAATACAACAGTCTTTCCATCCTATAAGAGGAATAATTGCAACCCGTGTGAAAGTGATGGTCATTTGTACGTTCCAGGCAACCTAGGCTTCACTCTAGGGCGTTGTTCAACCAGATCGAATTGTTAGGGCCTAAGAAGTCAACGCCCGAAGCATAAGATACATAATAAATATAACAGTATTTCCATCGTATAGAACGAATAATAGCATCCAGTGTGAAAGTTATGGTCATTTCTACGTTCCGGGCAACCTAGGCTTCACTCTAGGGCGTTGCTCCAACAGATCGAATAGTTAGTGCCTTAGAAGTCAACGCCAGAAGCATAAAATACAACATAAACACAACAGTTTTTCCATCGTTTAAAACGAATAATTGCAACCAGTTTGAAAGTGATGGCCAATTCTACGTTCCGGGCAACCTAGGCTTCACTCTAGGGAGTTGTTCCACCAGATCGAACAGTTGGGGCCTAAGAAGTCAACGCCAGAAGCATAAAATACAATATAAATATAACAGTTTTTCCATCGTATACAACGAATGATAGCAACCAGTATGAAAGTTATGGTCATTTCTACGTTCCGGGCAACCCAGGCTTCACTCTATGGCGTTGTTCCACCACATCGACTAGTTACGGCCTCAGAAGTCAACGCCTGAAGCATAAAATACAATAAAAATACAACAGTCTTTCCATCCTATAACAGGAATAATTGCAACCAGTTTGAAAGTGATGGTCATTTCTACGTTCCGGGCAACATAGGCTTCACTCTAGGGCGGTGTTCCACCAGATCGAATATTTAGGGCCTAAGAAGTCAACGCCAGAAGCATAAAATACGATATAAATAGAACAGCTTTTCCATCGTATAAAACGAATTATTGCAACCAGTGTGAAAGTTATGGTCATTTCAACGTTCCGGGCAACCTAGGCTTCACCCTAGGGCGTTGCTCCAACAGACTGAATAGTTAGGGCCTAAGAAGTGAACGCAAGAAGCATAAAATACAATATAAATACAACAGTTCTTCCATCATATAAAACGAATAATTGCAACCAGTATGAAAGTTATGGTCATTTCTACGTTCCGGGCAACCTAGTCTTCACCCTAGGGCGTTGCTCCAACAGACTGAATAGTTAGGGCCTCAGAAGTCAATGCCCGATGCATAAAATGCAATAAAAATACAACAGTTTTTCCATCGTATAACAGGATTAATTGCAACCTGTTTGAAAGTGATGGTCATTTCTCCTTTCCGGGCAACCTAGGCTTCACTCTAGGGCGTTGCTCCACTAGATCGAATAGCTAGGGCCTTAGAAGTCAACGACAGAAGCATAAAATACTATATAAATACAACAGTTTTTCCATCGTATAAAACGGGTAAGTGCAACCAGTATGAAACTTATGGTCATTTCTACTTTCCGGGCAACCTAGGCTTCACCCTAGGGCGTTGCTCCAACAGATTGAATAGTTAGGGCCTTAGAAGTAAATGCCCGAAGCATATAATGCAATAATAATACAACAGTTTTTCCATCGTATAACAGGATTAATTGCAACCAGTTTGAAAGTGATGGTCATTTCTACGTTCCGGGCCACCTAGGCTTCACTCTAGGGAGTTGCTCCATTAGATCGAATAGCTAGGGCCTTAGAAGTCAACGCCAGAAGCATAAAATACAATATAAATACAACAGTTTTTCCATCGTATAAAACGAATAATTGCAACCAGTGTGAACGTAATGGTCATTTCTACGTTCCGAGCACCCTAGGCGTCACTCTAGGGCGTTGCACCTCCACATCTAATAGCTACGGCCTTTGAAGTCAACGCCAGAGGCATAAAATACAATATAAATACAACAGCGTTTCCATCGTATAAAACGAATAATTGCAACCAGTGTGAAAGTTATGGTCATTTCTACATTCCGAGCAACCTAGGCTTCACTGTAGGGCGTTGCTCCACCAGATCGAATAGTTAGGTCATTTGAAGTAAACGCCAGAAGCATAAAATACGATATAAATACAACAGCTTTTCCATCGTATAAAAGGAATAATTGCATACAGTGTGAAAGTAATGGTCATTTCTACGTTCCGGTCAACCTAGGCTTCACTCTACGGTGTTGTTCCACCAGATCGAATGGTTGGGGCCTAAGAAGTGAACGCCAGAAGCATAAAATACAATATAAATACAACAGTTTTTCCATCGTATAAAAGGAATAATTGCAAACAGTGTGAAAGTAATGGTCATTTCTACGTTCCGGGCAACCTAGGCTTCACCCTAGGGCGTTGCTCCAACAGATTGAATTGTTAGGGCCTTAGAAGACAACGCCCGAAGCATAAAATGCAATAAAAATACAACAGTGTTTCCATCGTATAACAGGAATAATTGCAACCAGTTTGAAAGTGATGGCCAGTTCTACGTTCCGAGCAACCTAGGCTTCACTCTAGGGCGCTGCACCACCAGATCGAATAGTTAGTGCCTTAGAAGTCAACGCCAGAAGCATAAAATACAATGTAACTACAACAGTTTTTCCATCGTATAAAACGAATAATTGCAACCAGTATGAAACTGATGGTCATTTCTACTTTCCGAGCAACCTAGGCTTCACCCTAGGGCGTTGCTCCAACAGATTGAATAGTTAGGGCCTTAGAAGACAACGCCCGAAGCATAAAATGCAATAAAAATACAACAGTGTTTCCATCGTATAAAACGAATAATTGCAACCAGTTTGAAAGTGATGGCCAATTCTACGTTCCGGGCAAACTAGGCTTCTATCTAGGGCGTTGCTCCACCAGATCGAATAGATAGTGCCTTAGAAGTCGACGCCAGAGGCATAAAATACAATATAAATACAACAGTTTTTCCGTCGAATAAAACGAATAATTGCAACCAGTATGAAACTTATGGTCATTTCTACTTTCCGAGCAACCTAGGCTCCACTGTAGGGCGTTGCTCCAACAGATTGAATAGTTAGGGCCTTAGAAGTCAACGCCGGAAGCATAAAATGCAATAAAAATACAACAGTTTTTCCATCGTATAAATCGAATAATAGCAATCAGTGTAAAAGTTATGGTCATTTCTAAGTTCCGGGCATCCTAGGCTTCACCCTAGGGCGTTGCTCCAACAGATTGAATAGTTAGTGCCTTAGAAGTCATCGCCCGACGCATAAAATGCAATAAAAATGCAACAGTTTTTCCATCGTATAAAAGGATTAATTGCAACCAGTTTGAAAGTGATGGTCATTTCTACGTTCCGTGCAACCTAGGCTTCACCCTAGGCCGTTGTTCCACCAGATCGAATAGTTAGGGCATAAGAAGTCAACGCCAGAAGCATAAAATACGGTATAAATACAACAGCTTTTCCATCGTATAGAACGAATAATTGCAACCAGTATGAAACTTATGGTCATTTCTACGTTCCGGGCAATCTAGGCTTCACTCTATGGCGTTCATCCACCACATCGAATAGCTACGGCCTCAGAAGTCAACGCCTGAAGTATAAAATACAATATAAATACAACAGTTTTTCCAACGTATAAAACGAAGAATAGCAGCCAGTGTGAAAGTTATGATCATTCCTACGTTCCGGGCAACCTAGGCTTCACTCTAGGGCGGTGTTCCACCAGATCGAATATTTAGGGCCTAAGAAGTCAACGCCAGAAGCATAAAATGCAATATAAATATAACAGATTTTCCATCGGATAACACGAGTAATTGCAACCAGTGTGAAAGTTATGGTCATTTCTAAATTCCGAGCAACATAGGCTTCACTCTAGGGCGTTGCTCCACCTGATCGAATAGTTTGGGCCTAAGAAATCAACGCCAGAAGCATAAAATACAATATAAATATAACAGTTTTTCCATCGTATAAAACGAAGAATAGTAGCCAGTGTGAAAGTTATGGTCATTTCTACGTTCCGGGCAACCTAGGCTTCACTCTATGGCGTTCTTCCGCCACATCGAATAGCTACGACCTCAGAACTCAACGCCAGAAGCATGAAATACAATAAAAATACAACAGTTTTTCCATCGTGTAACAGGAATTATTGCAACTAATGTGAAAGTAATGGTCATTCCGACGTACCGGGAAACCTAGGCTTCACTCTAGGACGTTGCTCCACCAGATCGAACAGTTAGGGCCTTAGAAGTCAACGCCAGAAGCATAAGAGCAATAAAGATGCAACAGTTTTTCCATCGTATAAAACGAATTATTGCAACCAGTGTGAAAGTTATGGTCATTTCTACGTTCCGGGCAACCTAGGCTTCACCCTAGGGCGTTGCTCCAACAGACTGAATAGTTAGGGCCTAAGAAGTGAACGCAAGAAGCATAAAATACAATATAAATACAACAGTTCTTCCATCATATAAAACGGATAATTGCAACCAGTATGAAAGTTATGGTCATTTCTACGTGCCGGGCAACCCAGGTTTCAATCTATGGCGTGCTTCCCCCACATCGAATAGCTACGTCCTCAGAAGTCAACGCCTGAGGCATAAAATACAATAAAAATACAACAGTCTTTCCATCCTATAACAGGAATAATTGCAACCAGTTTGAAAGTGATGGTCATTTCTAGGTTCCGGGCAACCTAGGCTTCACTCTAGGGCGTTGCTCCACCAGATCGAATAGTTAGGTCATTTGAAGTAAACGCCAGAAGCATAAAATACGATATAAATACAACAGCTTTTCCATCGTATAAAAGGAATAATTGCATACAGTGTGAAGGTAATGGTCATTTCTACGTTCCGGTCAACCTAGGCTTCACTCTACGGTGTTGTTCCACCAGATCGAATGGTTGGGGCCTAAGAAGTGAACGCCAGAAGCATAAAATACAATATAAATATAACAGTTTTTCCAACGTATAAAACGAATAATTGCAACCAGTATGAAACTTATGGACATTTCCACTTTCCGAGCAACCTAGGCTTCACCGTAGGGCGTTGCTCCAACAGATTGAATAGTTAGGGCCTTAGAAGACAACACCCGAACCATAAAATGCAAAAAAAATACAACTGTGTTTCCATCATATAACAGGAATAATTGCATCCAGTTTGAAAGTGATGGTCATTTCTCCTTTCCGGGCAACCTAGGCTTCACTCTACGGCGTTGCTCCACTAGATCGAACAGCTAGGGCCTTAGAAGTCAACGCCAGAAGCATAAAATACGATATAAATACAACAGCTTTTCCATCGTATAAAAGGAATAATTGCAAGCAGTGTGAAAGTAATGGTCATTTCTACGTTCCGGGCAACCTAGGCTTCACTCTACGACGTTGCTCCACCAGATCGAAATGTTAGGGCCTAAGAACTCTACGCCAGAAGCATAAAATACAATAAAAATACAACAGTTCTTCCATCGTATAACAGGAATTATTGCAACTAGTGTGAAAGTAATGCTCATTCCGACGTACCGGGCAACCTAGGCTTCACTCTACGACGCTGTTCCACCAGATCGAATAGTTAGGGCCTAAGAAGTCAACACCAGAAGAATAAAATACAAAATAAATACAACAGCCTTTACACCGTATAAAACGAATAATTGCAACCTGTGTGAAGGTTATGGTCATATCTACGTTCCGAGCAACCTAGGCTCCACTGTAGGTCGTGGCTCCACCAGATCGAAATGTTAGGGCCTAAGAAGTCAACGCCAGAAGCATAAAATACAATATAAATACAACAGTTTTTCCAACGTATAAAACGAAGAATAGCAGCCAGTGTGAAAGTTATGATCATTCCTACGTTCCGGGCAACCTAGGCTTCACTCTAGGGCGGTGTTCCACCAGATCGAATATTTAGGGCCTAAGAAGTCAACGCCAGAAGCATAAAATGCAATATAAATATAACAGATTTTCCATCGGATAACACGAGTAATTGCAACCAGTGTGAAAGTTATGGTCATTTCTAAATTCCGAGCAACATAGGCTTCACTCTAGGGCGTTGCTCCACCTGATCGAATAGTTTGGGCCTAAGAAATCAACGCCAGAAGCATAAAATACAATATGAATATAACAGTTTTTCCATCGTATAAAACGAAGAATAGTAGCCAGTGTGAAAGTTATGGTCATTTCTACGTTCCGGGCAACCTAGGCTTCACTCTATGGCGTTCTTCCGCCACATCGAATAGCTACGACCTCAGAACTCAACGCCAGAAGCATAAAATACAATAAAAATACAACAGTTTTTCCATCGTGTAACAGGAATTATTGCAACTAGTGTGAAAGTAATGGTCATTCCGACGTACCGGGAAACCTAGGCTTCACTCTAGGACGTTGCTCCACCAGATCGAACAGTTAGGGCATTAGAAGTCAACGCCAGAAGCATAAGATGCAATAAAGATGCAACAGTTTTTCCATCGGATAACACGAGTAATTGCAACCAGTGTGAAAGTTATGGTCATTTCTAAATTTCGAGCAACATAGGCTTCACTCTAGGGCGTTGCTCCACCTGATCGAATAGTTTGGGCCTAAGAAATCAACGCCAGAAGCATAAAATACAATATAAATATAACAGTTTTTCCATCGTATAAAACGAAGAATAGTAGCCAGTGTGAAAGTTATGGTCATTTCTACGTTCCGGGCAACCTAGGCTTCACTCTATGGCGTTCTTCCGCCACATCGAATAGCTACGACCTCAGAACTCAACGCCAGAAGCATAAAATACAATAAAAATACAACAGTTTTTCCATCGTGTAACAGGAATTATTGCAACTAGTGTGAAAGTAATGGTCATTCCGACGTACCGGGAAACCTAGGCTTCACTCTAGGACGTTGCTCCACCAGATCGAACAGTTAGGGCCTTAGAAGTCAACGCCAGAAGCATAAGATGCAATAAAGATGCAACAGTTTTTCCATCGTATAAAACGAATTATTGCAACCAGTGTGAAAGTTATGGTCATTTCTACGTTCCGGGCAACCTAGGATTCACCCTAGGGCGTTGCTCCAACAGACTGAATAGTTAGGGCCTAAGAAGTGAACGCAAGAAGCATAAAATACAATATAAATACAACAGTTCTTCCATCATATAAAACGGATAATTGCAACCAGTATGAAAGTTATGGTCATTTCTACGTGCCGGGCAACCCAGGTTTCAATCTATGGCGTGCTTCCCCCACATCGAATAGCTACGTCCTCAGAAGTCAACGCCTGAGGCATAAAATACAATAAAAATACAACAGTCTTTCCATCCTATAACAGGAATAATTGCAACCAGTTTGAAAGTGATGGTCATTTCTAGGTTCCGGGCAACCTAGGCTTCACTCTAGGGCGTTGCTCCACCAGATCGAATACTTAGGTCATTTGAAGTAAACGCCAGAAGCATAAAATACGATATAAATACAACAGCTTTTCCATCGTATAAAAGGAATAATTGGATACAGTGTGAAGGTAATGGTCATCTCTACGTTCCGGTCAACCTAGGCTTCACTCTACGGTGTTGTTCCACCAGATCGAATGGTTGGGGCCTAAGAAGTGAACGCCAGAAGCATAAAATACAATATAAATATAACAGTTTTTCCAACGTATAAAACGAATAATTGCAACCAGTATGAAACTTATGGACATTTCCACTTTCCGAGCAACCTAGGCTTCACCGTAGGGCGTTGCTCCAACAGATTGAATAGTTAGGGCCTTAGAAGACAACGCCCGAACCATAAAATGCAAAAAAAATACAACTGTGTTTCCATCATATAACAGGAATAATTGCATCCAGTTTGAAAGTGATGGTCATTTCTCCTTTCCGGGCAACCTAGGCTTCACTCTACGGCGTTGCTCCACTAGATCGAACAGCTAGGGCCTTAGAAGTCAACGCCAGAAGCATAAAATACGATATAAATACAACAGCTTTTCCATCGTATAAAAGGAATAATTGCAAGCAGTGTGAGAGTAATGGTCATTTCTACGTTCCGGGCAACCTAGGCTTCACTCTACGACGTTGCTCCACCAGATCGAAATGTTAGGGCCTAAGAACTCAACGCCAGAAGCATAAAATACAATAAAAATACAACAGTTCTTCCATCGTATAACAGGAATTATTGCAACTAGTGTGAAAGTAATGGTCATTCCGACGTACCGGGCAACCTAGGCTTCACTCTACGACGCTGTTCCACCAGATCGAATAGTTAGGGCCTAAGAAGTCAACACCAGAAGAATAAAATACAAAATAAATACAACAGCCTTTACACCGTATAAAACGAATAATTGCAACCTGTGTGAAGGTTATGGTCATATCTACGTTCCGGGCAACCTAGGCTCCACTGTAGGTCGTTGCTCCACCAGATCGAAATGTTAGGGCCTAAGAAGTCAACGCCAGAAGCATAAAATACAATATAAATACAACAGTTTTTCCAACGTATAAAACGAAGAATAGCAGCCAGTGTGAAGGTTATGATCATTCCTACGTTCCGGGCAACCTAGGCTTCACTCTAGGGCGGTGTTCCACCAGATCGAATATTTAGGGCCTAAGAAGTCAACGCCAGAAGCATAAAATGCAATATAAATATAACAGATTTTCCATCGGATAACACGAGTAATTGCAACCAGTGTGAAAGTTATGGTCATTTCTAAATTCCGAGCAACATAGGCTTCACTCTAGGGCGTTGCTCCACCTGATCGAATAGTTTGGGCCTAAGAAATCAACGCCAGAAGCATAAAATACAATATGAATATAACAGTTTTTCCATCGTATAAAACGAAGAATAGTAGCCAGTGTGAAAGTTATGGTCATTTCTACGTTCCGGGCAACCTAGGCTTCACTCTATGGCGTTCTTCCGCCACATCGAATAGCTACGACCTCAGAACTCAACGCCAGAAGCATAAAATACAATAAAAATACAACAGTTTTTCCATCGTGTAACAGGAATTATTGCAACTAGTGTGAAAGTAATGGTCATTCCGACGTACCGGGAAACCTAGGCTTCACTCTAGGACGTTGCTCCACCAGATCGAACAGTTACGGCATTAGAAGTCAACGCCAGAAGCATAAGATGCAATAAAGATGCAACAGTTTTTCCATCGGATAACACGAGTAATTGCAACCAGTGTGAAAGTTATGGTCATTTCTAAATTCCGAGCAACATAGGCTTCACTCTAGGGCGTTGCTGCACCAGATCAAACAGTTAGGGCCTCAGATGTCAACGCCCGAAGCATAAAATACCAAATAAATAGAACTGTTTTTCATTGTATAAAACGAATAATTGCTACCAGTGTAAAAGTTATGGTCATTTCTACGTTCCGGGCAACCTAGGCTTCACCCTAGGGCGTTGCTCCACCAGATCGAATAGTTAGGGCCTAAGAAGTGAACGCCAGAAGCATAAAATACAATATAAATACAACAGTTTTTCCAACGTATAAAACGAATAATTGCAACCAGTATGAAACTTATGGACATTTCCACTTTCCGAGCAACCTATGCTTCACCCTAGGGCGTTGCTCCAACAGATTGAATAGTTAGGGCCTTAGAAGTCAACGCCCGAACCATAAAATGCAAAAAAAATAAAACAGTGTTTCCATCATATAACAGGCATAATTGCATCCAGTTTGAAAGTGATGGTCATTTCTCCTTTCCGGGCAACCTAGGCTTCACTCTAGGGTGTTGCTGCACTAGATCGTGTAGCTAGGGCCTTAGAAGTCAACGCCAGAAGCATAAAATACGATATAAATACAACAGCTTTTCCATCGTATAAAAGGAATAATTGCAAACAGTGTGAAAGTAATGGTCATTTCTACGTTCCGGGCAACCTAGGCTTCACCCTAGGGCGTTGCTCCAACAGATTGAATAGTTAGGGCCTTAGAAGACAACGCCCGAAGCATAAAATGCAATAAAAATACAACAGTGTTTCCATCGTATAACAGGAATAATTGCAACCAGTTTGAAAGTGATGGCCAGTTCTACGTTCCGAGCAACCTAGGCTTCACTCTAGGGCGCTGCACCACCAGATCGAATAGTTAGTGCCTTAGAAGTCAACGCCAGAAGCATAAAATACAATGTAACTACAACAGTTTTTCCATCGTATAAAACGAATAATTGCAACCAGTATGAAACTGATGGTCATTTCTACTTTCCGAGCAACCTAGGCTTCACCCTAGGGCGTTGCTCCAACAGATTGAATAGTTAGGGCCTTAGAAGACAACGCCCGAAGCATAAAATGCAATAAAAATACAACAGTGTTTCCATCGTATAAAACGAATAATTGCAACCAGTTTGAAAGTGATGGCCAATTCTACGTTCCGGGCAAACTAGGCTTCTATCTAGGGCGTTGCTCCACCAGATCGAATAGATAGTGCCTTAGAAGTCGACGCCAGAGGCATAAAATACAATATAAATACAACAGTTTTTCCGTCGAATAAAACGAATAATTGCAACCAGTATGAAACTTATGGTCATTTCTACTTTCCGAGCAACCTAGGCTCCACTGTAGGGCGTTGCTCCAACAGATTGAATAGTTAGGGCCTTAGAAGTCAACGCCGGAAGCATAAAATGCAATAAAAATACAACAGTTTTTCCATCGTATAAATCGAATAATAGCAATCAGTGTAAAAGTTATGGTCATTTCTAAGTTCCGGGCATCCTAGGCTTCACCCTAGGGCGTTGCTCCAACAGATTGAATAGTTAGTGCCTTAGAAGTCATCGCCCGACGCATAAAATGCAATAAAAATGCAACAGTTTTTCCATCGTATAAAAGGATTAATTGCAACCAGTTTGAAAGTGATGGTCATTTCTACGTTCCGTGCAACCTAGGCTTCACCCTAGGCCGTTGTTCCACCAGATCGAATAGTTAGGGCATAAGAAGTCAACGCCAGAAGCATAAAATACGGTATAAATACAACAGCTTTTCCATCGTATAGAACGAATAATTGCAACCAGTATGAAACTTATGTTCATTTCTACGTTCCGGGCAATCTAGGCTTCACTCTATGGCGTTCATCCACCACATCGAATAGCTACGGCCTCAGAAGTCAACGCCTGAAGTATAAAATACAATATAAATACAACAGTTTTTCCAACGTATAAAACGAAGAATAGCAGCCAGTGTGAAAGTTATGATCATTCCTACGTTCCGGGCAACCTAGGCTTCACTCTAGGGCGGTGTTCCACCAGATCGAATATTTAGGGCCTAAGAAGTCAACGCCAGAAGCATAAAATGCAATATAAATATAACAGATTTTCCATCGGATAACACGAGTAATTGCAACCAGTGTGAAAGTTATGGTCATTTCTAAATTCCGAGCAACATAGGCTTCACTCTAGGGCGTTGCTCCACCTGATCGAATAGTTTGGGCCTAAGAAATCAACGCCAGAAGCATAAAATACAATATAAATATAACAGTTTTTCCATCGTATAAAACGAAGAATAGTAGCCAGTGTGAAAGTTATGGTCATTTCTACGTTCCTGGCAACCTAGGCTTCACTCTATGGCGTTCTTCCGCCACATCGAATAGCTACGACCTCAGAACTCAACGCCAGAAGCATAAAATACAATAAAAATACAACAGTTTTTCCATCGTGTAACAGGAATTATTGCAACTAATGTGAAAGTAATGGTCATTCCGACGTACCGGGAAACCTAGGCTTCACTCTAGGACGTTGCTCCACCAGATCGAACAGTTAGGGCCTTAGAAGTCAACGCCAGAAGCATAAGAGCAATAAAGATGCAACAGTTTTTCCATCGTATAAAACGAATTATTGCAACCAGTGTGAAAGTTATGGTCATTTCTACGTTCCGGGCAACCTAGGCTTCACCCTAGGGCGTTGCTCCAACAGACTGAATAGTTAGGGCCTAAGAAGTGAACGCAAGAAGCATAAAATACAATATAAATACAACAGTTCTTCCATCATATAAAACGGATAATTGCAACCAGTATGAAAGTTATGGTCATTTCTACGTGCCGGGCAACCCAGGTTTCAATCTATGGCGTGCTTCCCCCACATCGAATAGCTACGTCCTCAGAAGTCAACGCCTGAGGCATAAAATACAATAAAAATACAACAGTCTTTCCATCCTATAACAGGAATAATTGCAACCAGTTTGAAAGTGATGGTCATTTCTAGGTTCCGGGCAACCTAGGCTTCACTCTAGGGCGTTGCTCCA
Source organism: Calliopsis andreniformis (assembly GCF_051401765.1). Lineage (NCBI taxonomy): Eukaryota > Metazoa > Arthropoda > Insecta > Hymenoptera > Andrenidae > Calliopsis > Calliopsis andreniformis. The sequence continues at coordinate 18,800,353 of NW_027480426.1, read as the reverse complement.
CCAGATCGAATAGTTAGGTCATTTGAAGTAAACGCCAGAAGCATAAAATACGATATAAATACAACAGCTTTTCCATCGTATAAAAGGAATAATTGCATACAGTGTGAAGGTAATGGTCATTTCTACGTTCCGAGCAACCTAGGCTTCACCCTAGGGCGTTGCTCTAACAGATTGAATAGTTAGGGCCTTAGAAGTCAACGCCCGAACCATAAAATGCAAAAAAAATAAAACAGTGTTTCCATCATATAACAGGCATAATTGCATCCAGTTTGAAAGTGATGGTCATTTCTCCTTTCCGGGCAACCTAGGCTTCACTCTAGGGTGTTGCTGCACTAGATCGTGTAGCTAGGGCCTTAGAAGTCAACGCCAGAAGCATAAAATACGATATAAATACAACAGCTTTTCCATCGTATAAAAGGAATAATTGCAAACAGTGTGAAAGTAATGGTCATTTCTACGTTCCGGGCAACCTAGGCTTCACCCTAGGGCGTTGCTCCAACAGATTGAATAGTTAGGGCCTTAGAAGACAACGCCCGAAGCATAAAATGCAATAAAAATACAACAGTGTTTCCATCGTATAACAGGAATAATTGCAACCAGTTTGAAAGTGATGGCCAGTTCTACGTTCCGAGCAACCTAGGCTTCACTCTAGGGCGCTGCACCACCAGATCGAATAGTTAGTGCCTTAGAAGTCAACGCCAGAAGCATAAAATACAATGTAACTACAACAGTTTTTCCATCGTATAAAACGAATAATTGCAACCAGTATGAAACTGATGGTCATTTCTACTTTCCGAGCAACCTAGGCTTCACCCTAGGGCGTTGCTCCAACAGATTGAATAGTTAGGGCCTTAGAAGACAACGCCCGAAGCATAAAATGCAATAAAAATACAACAGTGTTTCCATCGTATAAAACGAATAATTGCAACCAGTTTGAAAGTGATGGCCAATTCTACGTTCCGGGCAAACTAGGCTTCTATCTAGGGCGTTGCTCCACCAGATCGAATAGATAGTGCCTTAGAAGTCGACGCCAGAGGCATAAAATACAATATAAATACAACAGTTTTTCCGTCGAATAAAACGAATAATTGCAACCAGTATGAAACTTATGGTCATTTCTACTTTCCGAGCAACCTAGGCTCCACTGTAGGGCGTTGCTCCAACAGATTGAATAGTTAGAGCCTTAGAAGTCAACGCCGGAAGCATAAAATGCAATAAAAATACAACAGTTTTTCCATCGTATAAATCGAATAATAGCAATCAGTGTAAAAGTTATGGTCATTTCTAAGTTCCGGGCATCCTAGGCTTCACCCTAGGGCGTTGCTCCAACAGATTGAATAGTTAGTGCCTTAGAAGTCATCGCCCGACGCATAAAATGCAATAAAAATGCAACAGTTTTTCCATCGTATAAAAGGATTAATTGCAACCAGTTTGAAAGTGATGGTCATTTCTACGTTCCGTGCAACCTAGGCTTCACCCTAGGCCGTTGTTCCACCAGATCGAATAGTTAGGGCATAAGAAGTCAACGCCAGAAGCATAAAATACGGTATAAATACAACAGCTTTTCCATCGTATAGAACGAATAATTGCAACCAGTATGAAACTTATGGTCATTTCTACGTTCCGGGCAATCTAGGCTTCACTCTATGGCGTTCATCCACCACATCGAATAGCTACGGCCTCAGAAGTCAACGCCTGAAGTATAAAATACAATATAAATACAACAGTTTTTCCAACGTATAAAACGAAGAATAGCAGCCAGTGTGAAAGTTATGATCATTCCTACGTTCCGGGCAACCTAGGCTTCACTCTAGGGCGGTGTTCCACCAGATCGAATATTTAGGGCCTAAGAAGTCAACGCCAGAAGCATAAAATGCAATATAAATATAACAGATTTTCCATCGGATAACACGAGTAATTGCAACCAGTGTGAAAGTTATGGTCATTTCTAAATTCCGAGCAACATAGGCTTCACTCTAGGGCGTTGCTCCACCTGATCGAATAGTTTGGGCCTAAGAAATCAACGCCAGAAGCATAAAATACAATATAAATATAACAGTTTTTCCATCGTATAAAACGAAGAATAGTAGCCAGTGTGAAAGTTATGGTCATTTCTACGTTCCGGGCAACCTAGGCTTCACTCTATGGCGTTCTTCCGCCACATCGAATAGCTACGACCTCAGAACTCAACGCCAGAAGCATAAAATACAATAAAAATACAACAGTTTTTCCATCGTGTAACAGGAATTATTGCAACTAATGTGAAAGTAATGGTCATTCCGACGTACCGGGAAACCTAGGCTTCACTCTAGGACGTTGCTCCACCAGATCGAACAGTTAGGGCCTTAGAAGTCAACGCCAGAAGCATAAGAGCAATAAAGATGCAACAGTTTTTCCATCGTATAAAACGAATTATTGCAACCAGTGTGAAAGTTATGGTCATTTCTACGTTCCGGGCAACCTAGGCTTCACCCTAGGGCGTTGCTCCAACAGACTGAATAGTTAGGGCCTAAGAAGTGAACGCAAGAAGCATAAAATACAATATAAATACAACAGTTCTTCCATCATATAAAACGGATAATTGCAACCAGTATGAAAGTTATGGTCATTTCTACGTGCCGGGCAACCCAGGTTTCAATCTATGGCGTGCTTCCCCCACATCGAATAGCTACGTCCTCAGAAGTCAACGCCTGAGGCATAAAATACAATAAAAATACAACAGTCTTTCCATCCTATAACAGGAATAATTGCAACCAGTTTGAAAGTGATGGTCATTTCTAGGTTCCGGGCAACCTAGGCTTCACTCTAGGGCGTTGCTCCACCAGATCGAATAGTTAGGTCATTTGAAGTAAACGCCAGAAGCATAAAATACGATATAAATACAACAGCTTTTCCATCGTATAAAAGGAATAATTGCATACAGTGTGAAGGTAATGGTCATTTCTACGTTCCGGTCAACCTAGGCTTCACTCTACGGTGTTGTTCCACCAGATCGAATGGTTGGGGCCTAAGAAGTGAACGCCAGAAGCATAAAATACAATATAAATATAACAGTTTTTCCAACGTATAAAACGAATAATTGCAACCAGTATGAAACTTATGGACATTTCCACTTTCCGAGCAACCTAGGCTTCACCGTAGGGCGTTGCTCCAACAGATTGAATAGTTAGGGCCTTAGAAGACAACGCCCGAACCATAAAATGCAAAAAAAATACAACTGTGTTTCCATCATATAACAGGAATAATTGCATCCAGTTTGAAAGTGATGGTCATTTCTCCTTTCCGGGCAACCTAGGCTTCACTCTACGGCGTTGCTCCACTAGATCGAACAGCTAGGGCCTTAGAAGTCAACGCCAGAAGCATAAAATACGATATAAATACAACAGCTTTTCCATCGTATAAAAGGAATAATTGCAAGCAGTGTGAAAGTAATGGTCATTTCTACGTTCCGGGCAACCTAGGCTTCACTCTACGACGTTGCTCCACCAGATCGAAATGTTAGGGCCTAAGAACTCTACGCCAGAAGCATAAAATACAATAAAAATACAACAGTTCTTCCATCGTATAACAGGAATTATTGCAACTAGTGTGAAAGTAATGCTCATTCCGACGTACCGGGCAACCTAGGCTTCACTCTACGACGCTGTTCCACCAGATCGAATAGTTAGGGCCTAAGAAGTCAACACCAGAAGAATAAAATACAAAATAAATACAACAGCCTTTACACCGTATAAAACGAATAATTGCAACCTGTGTGAAGGTTATGGTCATATCTACGTTCCGGGCAACCTAGGCTCCACTGTAGGTCGTGGCTCCACCAGATCGAAATGTTAGGGCCTAAGAAGTCAACGCCAGAAGCATAAAATACAATATAAATACAACAGTTTTTCCAACGTATAAAACGAAGAATAGCAGCCAGTGTGAAAGTTATGATCATTCCTACGTTCCGGGCAACCTAGGCTTCACTCTAGGGCGGTGTTCCACCAGATCGAATATTTAGGGCCTAAGAAGTCAACGCCAGAAGCATAAAATGCAATATAAATATAACAGATTTTCCATCGGATAACACGAGTAATTGCAACCAGTGTGAAAGTTATGGTCATTTCTAAATTCCGAGCAACATAGGCTTCACTCTAGGGCGTTGCTCCACCTGATCGAATAGTTTGGGCCTAAGAAATCAACGCCAGAAGCATAAAATACAATATGAATATAACAGTTTTTCCATCGTATAAAACGAAGAATAGTAGCCAGTGTGAAAGTTATGGTCATTTCTACGTTCCGGGCAACCTAGGCTTCACTCTATGGCGTTCTTCCGCCACATCGAATAGCTACGACCTCAGAACTCAACGCCAGAAGCATAAAATACAATAAAAATACAACAGTTTTTCCATCGTGTAACAGGAATTATTGCAACTAGTGTGAAAGTAATGGTCATTCCGACGTACCGGGAAACCTAGGCTTCACCCTAGGCCGTTGTTCCACCAGGTCGAATAGTTAGGGCCTAAGAAGTGATCACCAGAAGCATAAAATGCAATAAAAATGCAACAGTTTTTCCAATGTATAACAGAATTAATTGCAACCAGTTTGAAAGTGATGGTCATTTCTCCATTCCGGGCAACCTAGGCTTCACTCTAGGGCGTTGCTCCACTAGATCGAATAGCTAGGGCCTTAGGATTCAACGCCAGAAGCATAAAATACAATAAAAATACAACAGTTTCCATCGTATAACAGGAATAATTGCAACTAGTGTGAATATAATGGTCATTTCTACGTTCCGGGCAACCTACGCTTCACTCTATGGCGTTGCTCCACCAGATGGAAAAGTTATGGCCTTAGAAGTCAACGCCAGAAGCATAAAATACAAAATAAATAGAACAGTTTTTCCATTGTATATAAAGAATAATTGCTACCAGTATGAAAGTTATGGTCATTTCAACGTTCCGGGCAACCTAGGCTTCCCTCTAGGGTGTTGCTCCACCAGATCGAGTAGTTATGACCTAAGAAGTCAACTCCAGAAGCATAAAATACAATATAAATACAACAATTTTTCCATCGCATAAAACGAATAATTGCAACCAGTGTGAAAGTTATGGTCATTTCTACGTTCCGTGCAACCAAGGCTTCACTCTAGTGCTTTGTGCCACCAGATTGAATAGCTAGGGCCTAAGAAGTCAACGCCAGAAGCATAAAATACTATAAAAATACAACAGTCCTTCCATCGTATAGCAGGAATAATTGCAACCAGTGTGAAAGTTATGGTCATTTCAACGTTCCGGGCAACCTAGGCTTCACTCTGGGACGTTGCTCCACAACATCGAATAGTTAGGGCCTTAGTAGTCGACGCCCAAAGAATAAAATACAGAATAAATGGAACAGCTTTTCCCTTGTATAAAACGAGTAAATGCAACCAGTGTGAAAGTTATGGTCATTTCTACGTTCCAGGCAACCTAGGCTTCACTCTAGGGCGTTGTTCCATCAGATCGAATAGTTAGGGCCTAAGAAGTTAACGTCAGAAGCATAAAATACAATACAAATGGAACAGTTTTTCCATCGTATAACATGAATAATTGCAACCAGTGTGAAAGTAATGATCATTTCGACGTTTCTGGCATCCTAGATTTAACAGTGAGGCATTGCTCCACCAGATCGAATACGTAGGGCCTTAGAAGTCAACGCAAGAAGCATAAAATACAATATAAATACAACAGTTTTTCCATCATATTAAGCGAATAATTGCAACCAGTGTGAAAGTGATGGTCATTTCTACATTCTGGGCAACCTAGGCTTGACTCTAGGGCGTTGCTCCACCAGATCGAATAGTTAGGGACTTAGAATTCAACGCCAGAAGTATAAAATACAATATAAATACAACAGTTTTTCCTACGTGTAAAGCGAGCAATTGCAACCAGTGTGAAAGTTATTGTCATTTCTACGTTCCGCGCAACCTAGGCGTCACACTAGGGCGTTGCTGCACCAGATCGAATAGCTAGGGACTTAGACGTCAGCGCCAGAAGCATGAAATATAATAAAAATACAACAGTTGTTCGATCGTATAACAGGAATAATTGCAACCAGTGTGAAAGTAATGGGCATTTCTACGTTCCGTGCAACCAAGGATTCGCACTAGGGCGTTGCACCAGCAGGTCGAATAGCTAGGGCCTAAGAAAACAACTCCAGACACATAAGATACAGTAAAAATGCAACAGTTTTTCCATCGTATAAAAAGAATAATTGCAAACAGTGTGAAAGTAATGGACATTTCTATGTTTCGGGCAACATACGCTTCACTCTTGGACGTTGCACCACGAGATCGAATAGCTAGGGCCTAAGAAGTCAACGCCAGAACCATAAAATACAATAAATATACAACAGTCCTTCCATCGTGTAACAGGAATAATTGCAACCCCTGTGAAGGTAGTGGACATTTCTACGTTCCGTGCAACCAAGGCTTCGCTCTAGGGTGTTGCTCCACCACATCGAATAGCTGCGACCTTAGAAGTCAACGCCTGAAGCATAAAATACAATATAAATACAACAGCTTTTCCATCGCATAAAACGACTAATTGCAACCAGTGTGAAAGCTATGGTCATTTCTACGTTCCGGGCAACCTAGGCTTCACTCTAGGGCGTTGATCCACGACATCGAATAGTTAGGGCCTTAGTAGTCGACGCCCGAAGCATAAAATGCAATAAAAATACAACAGTTTTTCCATCGTATAAAACGAATAAATGCAATCAGTGTGAAAGTTATGGTCATTTCTACATTCCGAGCCACCTAGGCTTCACTGTCGGGCGTTGCACCACCAGATCGAAATGTTAGGGCCTAAGAAGTCAACGCCCGAAGCATAAAATACGATATAAATACAACAGCATTTCCATCGTATTAAATGAATAATTGCAAACAGTGTGAATGTAGTGGTCATTTCTACGTTCCGGGCAACCTAGGCTTCACTGTATGGGGTTCTTCCACCACATCGAATAGCTACGGCCTCAGAAGTCCACGCCTGAAGCATAAAATACAATAAAAATACAACAGTCTTTTCATCGTATGACAGGAATAATTGCAACAAGCGTGAAAGTAATGATCATTTCGGCGTTTCGGGCATCCTAGACTTAACTCTGGGGCATTGCTCCACCAGATCGAATATTTAGGGCCTTAGAAGTCAACCCCAGAAGCATAAAATACAATATAAATACAACAGTTTTTCCAATGTATAAAACGAATAATTGCTACCAGTGTGAAAGTTATGGTCATTTCTACGTTCCGCGCAACCTGGGCTTTACTCTAGGGCGTTGTTCCACCAGATGGAATAGTTAGGGCCTAAGAAGTCAACGCCAGAAGCATAAAATACGATATAAATACAACAGCTTTTCCATCGTATAAAACAAATAATTGCAACCAGTGTGAAAGTTATGGTCATTTCTACGTTCCGGGCAACGTAGGCTTCACCCTAGGCCGTTGTTCCACCAGATCGAATAGTTAGGGCCTAAGAAGTGAACGCCAGAAGCATAAAATGCAATAAAAATACAACAGTTTTTCCATCGTATAGCAGGAATAATTTGCATCCAGTGTGATAGTACTGGTCATTTCTACGTTCCGGGCAACCCAGGTTTCACTCCAGGGCGTTGCTCCAACAGATTGAATAGTTAGGGTCTTAGAAGTCAACGCCCGAAGCATAAAATACAAAATAATTAGAACGGTTTTTCCATTGTATAAAACGAATAATTGCTACGAGTGTAAAAGCTATGGTCATTTCTACGTTCCGGGCAACCTAGGCTTGACCCTAGGGCGTTGTTCCACCAGATCCAATAGTTAGGGCCTAAGAAGTGAACGCCAGACGCATAAAATGCAATAAAAATACAACAGTTTTTCCATCGTATAATACGAATAATTGCAAACAGTGTGAAAGTAATGGTCATTTCTACGTTCCGGGCAACCTAGGCTTCACTCTACGGCGTTGTTCCACCAGATCGAATAGTTAGGGCCTAAGAAGTCAACGCCAGAAGCATAAAATACGATATAAATACAACAGCTTTTCCATCGTATAAAACGAATAATTGCTACCAGTGTAAAAGCTATGGTCATTTCAACGTTCCGGGCAATCTAGGCTGCACTCTAGGGCGTTGCTCCACCAGATCGAATAGTTAGGGCCTTAGAAGTCAACGCCCGAAGCATAAAATACAAAATAAATAAAGCAGTTTTTCCATCGCATAAAACGAAAAATTGCGAACAGTGTGAAAGATATGGACATTTCTACGAGCCGGGCTACCTAGGTTTCACTCTATAGCGTTCTTCCACCACATCGAATAGCAACGGCCTCAGAAGTCAACGCCAGAAGCTTAAATACAATATAAATATAACAGTTTTTCCATCGTATAAAACGAATAATAGCAACCAGTGTGAAAGTTATGGTTATTTCTACGTTCCGGGCAACCTAGGCTTCACTGTATGGCGTTCTTCCACCACATCGGATAGCTACGGCCTCAGAAGTCAACGCCAGAAGCACAAAATACGATAAAGATGCAACAGTTTTTCCATCGTATAAAACGAATAATTGCAACCAGTGTGAAAGTTATGGTCATTTCTACATTCCTAGCAACCTAGGCTTCACTCTAGGGCGTTGCTCCACCAGAACGAATAGTTAGGTCCTTAGAAGTCAACGCCAGAAGCATAAAATACGATAAAAATACAACAGCTTTTCCATCGTATAAAACAAATAATTGCAACCAGTGTGAAAGTTATGGTCATTTCTACGTTCCGGGCAACCTAGGCTTCACCCTAGGCCGTTGTCCCACCAGATCGAATAGTTACGACCTGAGAAGTCAACGCCAGAAGCATAAAATACGATGAAGATGCAACAGTTTTTCCATCGTATAAAAAGAATAATTGCAATCAGTGTGAAAGTTATGGTCATTTCTACATTCCGAGCCACCTAGGCTTCACTCTAGGGCGTTGCTCCACCAGATCGAATAGTTAGGTCCTTAGAAGTCAACGCCAGAAGCATAACATACGATATAAAGACAACAGCTTTTCCATCGTATAAAAGGAATAATTGCAAACAGTGTGAAAGTAATGGTCATTTCTACGTTCGGGCAACCTAGGCTTCACTCTACGGCTTTGTTCCACCAGATCGAATAGTTAGGTCCTAAGAAGTCAACACCAGAAGAATAAAATACAAAATAAATACAACAGCCTTTACACCGTATAAAACGAATAATTGCAACCTGTGTGAAGGTTATGGTCATATCTACGTTCCGTGCAACCTAGGCTTCACTGTCGGGCGTTGCTCCACCAGATCGGATAGTTACGGCCTAAGAAGTCAACGCCAGAAGCATAAAATACGATAAAGATGCAACAGCTTTTCCATCGTATAAAACGAATAATTGCAACCAGTATGCAACTTATGGTCATTTCTACATTCCGAGCAACCTAGGCTTCACTCTAGGGCGTTGCTCCACCAGATCGAATTGTTAGGACCTTAGAAGTCAACGCCAGAAGCATAAAATACGATATAAATACAACAGCTTTTCCATCGTATAAAACAAATAATTGCAACCAGTGTGAAAGTTATGGTCATTTCTACGTTCGGGGCAACCTAGGCTTCACCCTAGGCCGTTGTACCTCCAGATCGAATAGTTAGGGCCTAAGAAGTGAACGCCAGAAGCATAAAATGCAATAAAAATACAACAGTTTTTCCATCGTGTAACAGGAATAATTGCAACCAGTGTGAATGTAATGGTCATTTCTAGGTTCCGGGCAACCTGGGTTTCACTCTAGGGCGTTGCTCCTCCAGGTCGAGTAGTTAGGGCCTAAGAAGTCAACGTCAGAAGCATAAAATACGATATAAATACAACAGCTTTTACATCGTATAAAACGAATAATTGCAACCAGTGTGGAAGTTATGGTCATTTCTACGTTCCGGGCAACCTAGGCTTCACTCTAGGGCGTTGCTCCACCAGATCGTATAGTTAGGGCCTTAGAAGTCAACGCCCGAAGCATAAAATACACAATAAATAAAACAGTTTTTCCATCGTAAAAAACGAATAATTGCTACCAGTGTGAAAGTTATGGTCATTTCTACGTTCCGCGCAACCTGGGCTTTACCCTAGGGCGTTGTTCCACCAGATCGAAGAGTTAGGGCCTTAGAAGTCAACGTCAGAAGCATAAAATATAATAAAAATACAACAGTTTTTCCATCGTATAGCATGAATAATTGCAACCAGAGTGAAAGTAATGGTCATTTCTACGTTTCGGGCAACCTAGGCTTCACTCTAGGTCTTTGCTCCAAAAGATCGAATAGCTAGGGCCTTAGAAGTCAATTGCCGAAGCATAAAATACAATAAAGATACAACAGTTTTGCCTTCGTATAACAGGAACAATTGCAACCAGTGTGAAAGTGATGGTCATTTCTACGTTCCGGGTAACCTAGACTTCACTCAAGGGCGTTTCTCCACCAGATCGAATCGTTAGGGCCTTAGAAGTCAATGCCAGAAGCATAAAATACAAAATAAATAGAACAGCTTCCCATCGTATGAGACGAATGTTTGCAAATATTGTGAAAGTAACGGTCATTTCTATGTTCCGGGCAACCTAGGCCTCACTCTAGGGCGTTGCTCCACCAGATCGAATAGTTAGGGCCTAAGAAGTCAACGCCAGAAGCATAAGATAGAAAAATACAACAGTCTTTCCATCGTACGACAGGAATAACTACAACCAGTGTGAACGTAATTGTCATTTCTACGTTCCGGGCAACCTAGGCTTCACTCTAGGGCGTTGGGCCACCAGATCGAATAGTTAGGGCCTAAGAAGTCAACGCCAGAAGCATAAAATACAAAATAAATACAACAGTTTTTCCCTCGTATAAAAAGAATAATTGCAACCAGTGCGAAAGTAATGGTCATTTCTACGTTCCGGGCAACTTAGGCTTCACTCTAGGGCGTTTCTCCACCAGATCGAATCGTTAGGGCCTTAGAAGCAAACGCCCGAAGCATAAAATACAAAATAAATACAACAGTTTTTCCATTGTATAAAACGAATAATTGCAACCAGTGTGAAAGTTATGGTCATTTCTACGTTCCGGGTAACCTAGACTTCACTCGGGGGCGTTTCTCCACCAGATCGAATCGTTAGGGCCTTAGAAGTCAACGCCAGAAGCATAAAATACAAAATAAATAGAACAGCTTCCCATCGTATGAGACGAATGTTTGCAAATATTGTGAAAGTAACGGTCATTTCTATGTTCCGGGCAACCTAGGCCTCACTCTAGGGCGTTGCTCCACCAGATCGAATAGTTAGGGCCTAAGAAGTCAACGCCAGAAGCATAAGATAGAAAAATGCAACAGTCTTTCCATCGTATAAAATGAATAATTGCAACCAGTGTGAAAATGATAGTCATTTCTACGTTCCGGGCAACCTAGGCTTCGCTCTAGGGCGTTGGGCCACCAGATCGAATAGTTAGGGCCTAAGAAGTCAACGCCAGAAGCATAAAATACAAAATAAATACAACAGTTTTTCCCTCGTATAAAAAGAATAATTGCAACCAGTGCGAAAGTAATGGTCATTTCTACGTTCCGGGCAACCTAGACTTCACCCTAGGGCGTTGCTCCACCAGATCGACTAGTTAGGGCCTTAGAATTCAACGCCCGAAGCTTAAAATGCAATATAAATACAGCAGATTTTCCATCGTATAACAGGAATAACTGCAACCTGTGTGAAGGTAATAGTCATTTCTACGTTCCGGACAACCTAGGCTTCACTCTAGGGCGCTGCTCCACCAGATCGAATAGCTCGGGCCTTAGAAGTCAATGCCCGAAACATAAAATACAAAACAAATACAATTGTTTTTCCATCGTATAATGGGAATAATTCCAACCAGTGTCAATGTGATGGTCATTTCTACGTTCCGGGAAACCTAGGCTTCACTCTAGGGCGTTGGTCCACCAGATCCATTACTTAGGGCCTAAGAAGTCAACGCCACAAGCACCAAATACAAAATAAATACAACAGTTTTTCCATCGTATAGCATGAATAATTGCAACCATTGTGAAAGTTATGGTCATTTCTACATTCCGGGCTACCTAGGCTTCACTCTAGGGCGTTGGTCAACCTGATCGAATAGTTTGGGCCTTAGAAGTCTACGGCCGGAGCATAAAGTACAATAAAAATACAACAGTTTTTCCATCGTATAAAATGAATAATTGCAACCAGTGTGGTGGTAATTGTCATTTCTACATTTTGGGCAACCTGGGCTTCACTCTAGGGCGTTGCTCCACCAGTTCTAATAGTTAGGGCCTAAGAAGTCAACGCCAGAAGCATAAAACACAATATAATTACAACAGCTTTTCCATCGTATAGAACGAATAATTACAACCAGTGTGAAAGTTATGGTCATTTCTACATGCCGGGCAACCTAGGCTTCACTCTAGGGCGTTGTTCCACCATATCGAATAGTTAGGGCGCAAGAAGTCAACGCCAGAAGCACCAAATACAAAATAAATACAACAGTCTTTCCATTGTATAGCATTGATAATTGCAACCAGTGTGACACTAATGATAGTTTCGGCGTTTCGGGCATCCCAGACTTAACTCTGAGGCATTGCTCCACCAGATCGAATAGTTAGGGCCTTAGAAGTCAACGCCCGAAGCATAAAATACAATGTAAATACAACAGCTTTTCCATTGTATAAAACGAATAATTGCAACCAGTGTGAAAGTTATGGTCATTTCTACGTCCCGGGCAGCCTAGGCGTCACCCTAGGTCGTTGTTCTATCAGATCGAATAGTTAAGGCCTAAGAGGTGAACGCCAGAAGCATAAAGCACAATATAAATACAACAGTTTTTCCATCGTACAACAGGAATAATTGCAACCAGTTTGAAAGTGATGGTCATTTCTACTTTCCGGGCAACCTAGCAATCACTCCGGGGCGTTGGTCCAGAAGATCGAATAGTTAGGGCCTAAGATGTCAAAACCAGGAGCATAAAATGCAATATAAATACAACAGTTGCTCCATCGTATAACAGGAATAATTGCAACCAGTGTGAAAGTACTGGTCATTTCTACGTATCGGACAAGATAGGCTTCTCTCAATGGCGTTGTTCCACCAGATCGAATAGTTAGTGCCTAAGAAGTCAACGCCAGAAGCATAAAATACAATATAAATACAACAGTTTTTACATCGTATAAAACGAATAATTGGTAACCATTGTGAAAGTTATGCTCATACCTACCTTCCGGGCAACTTAGGCTTGACTCTAGGGCGTTCCTCCACCAGATCGAATAGGTAGGGCCATAGAAGTCAACGCCCGAAACATAAAATACAATAAACATACAACAGATTTTCCACCGTATAACAGGAATAATTGCAACAAGTGTGAAGGTAATTGTCATTTCCACGTTCCGGGCATCCTAGGCTTCACTCTAGGGCGTTGCTCCACCAGATCGAATAGCTAGGGCCCTAGCAGTCAACGCCAGAAGCATAAAGTAAAATAAAAATAGAACAGTTATTCCATCGTATAACAGGAATAATTGCAACCGTAGTGAAAGTGATGGTCATTTCTACATTCCGGGCGACCTAGGCTTCACTCCGGGGCGTTGGTCCAGAAGATCGAATAGTTAGGGCCTAAGAAGTTAACGCCAGAAGCATAAAATACAATATAGGTACAACAGCTTTACCTTCGTATAAAACGAATAATTGCAACAAGTGTGAAAGGTGTTTTCATTTCTACGTTCCGGGCAACCTATGCCACACCCTCGGGCGTTGCTCCACCAGATCGAATAGTTATGGCATTAGAAGTCAACGCCCGAAGCATAAAATACAATATAAATACAACAGCTTTCCATCGTATAACAGGAATAATTGCAACCAGTGTGAATGTAACGGCCGTTTCTACGTTGCGGGAATCCTAGACTTAACTCTGAGGCATTGCTCCACCAGATCGAATAGTTAAGGCCTAAGAAGTGAACGCCAGAAGCATAAAATACAATATAAATACAACAGTTTTTCCATCGTATAGAACGGATAATTGCAACCAGTATGAAAGTTATGGTCATTTCTACTTCCCGGGCAACCTAGGATTCACCCTAGGGCGTTGCTCCAACAGATTGAAAAGTAAGTGCCTATGAAGTGAACGCCAGAAGCATAAAATACAATATAAATACAACAGTTTTTCCATCGTATAAACCGGATAATTGCAACCAGTATGAAAGTTATGGTCATTTCTACTTTCCGGGCAGCCTAGGATACACTCTAGGGCGTTGCTCCAACAGATTGAATAGTTAGTGCCTTAGAAGTCAACGCCCGAAGCATCAAATGCAATAAAAATACAACAGTTTTTCCATCATATAACAGGAGTAGGACCTAACCCAGACCATAACTTTCACACTGGTTACCAATTATTCGTTTTATACGATGGAAAAGCTGTTGTATTTATATTGCATTTTATGCTTCTGGCGTTCACTTCTTAGGCCTTAACTATTCGATCTGGTGGAACGACGCACTAGGGTGAAGCCTAGGTTGCCCGGAACGTAGAAATGACCATAACTTTCACACTGGTAGCAATTATTCGACTTATACAACGGAAAAACTGTTCTATTTATTTTGTGTTTTATGTTTCGCGCGTTGACTTCTAAGGCCGGGCAACCTGGGCTTCACCCTAGGGCGTTCCTCCACTAGATCGAATAGTTAAGGCCTTAAAAGACAACGCCCGAAGCATAAAAGACAATAAATATACAAGAGTTTTTCCATCGTATAACAGGAATAACTGTCACCAGTGTTAAAGATACGGTCATATCTACGTTCCGGGCGACCGAGGCTTCACTCGATGGCGTTGTCCCACCAGATCGAATAGTTAGGGCCTATGAAGACAACGCCAGAAGCATAAATTGCGATAAGAATACAACAGCTTTTTCATCGTATAGCAGGAATAATTGCAACCAGTGTGAAAGTGATGGTCATTTCTACGTTCCGGGCAACCTAGGCTTCACTCTAGGGCGTTGGTCCACCAGATCCAATAGTTAGGGCCTAAGAAGTCAACGCCAGAAGTACCAAATACAAAATAAATGCAACAGTTTTTCCATCGTATATAACGAATAATTGCAACCAGTGTGAAAGTAATGGTCATTTCTACGTTCCGGGCAACCTAGGCTTCACTCTAGGGCGTTGCTCCACCACATCGAATGGCTACGCCCTTAGAAGTCAACGCCAGAAGCATAAAATGCAATATAAATACAACAGTTTTTCCATTGTATAAAAAGAATAATTGCAACCAGTGTGAAAGTTATAGTCCTTCCTACGCTCCGGGCAGCCTAGGCTTCACTCTAGGGCGTTACTCCACCACATCGAATAGCTACGGCAGTAGATGTCAACGCCAGAAGCATAAAATACAATATAGATACAACAGTTTTTCCATCGTATAAAATGAATAATTGCAAGCATTGTGAAAGTAATGGTCATTTCTACGTTCCGGTCAACCCAGGCGTCCCTCTAGGGCGTTGCTCCACCACATCCAATAGCTACGGCGTTTGAAGTCAACGCCAGAAGCATAAAATGCAATATAAATGCAACAGCTTTGCCATCGTATAAAATGGATAATTGCAAACAGTGTGAAAGTGATGGCCATTTCTGCGCTCCGAGCAACCTAGGCTTCACTCTAGGGCGTTGCTCCACCAGATCAAATAGTTAGAGCCTTAGAAGTCAACGCCCGAAGCATAAAATAAAATAAAGATACAACAGTTTTTCCATCGTATAACAGGAATAATTGCAACCAGTGTGAAAGCGATGGTCATTTCTACGTTCCGGGCAACCGAGGCTTCACTCTTGGGCGTTGCGCCACCAGATCGAATAGTTAGGGACTTAGAAGTCAACGCCAGAAGCATAAAGTACAATAAAAATCCAACAGTTTTTCCATCGTATAACAGGAATAACTGCGACCAGTGTCAAAGTTATGGTCATATCTACGTTCCGGGCAACCTAGGCATCACTGTAGGGCGTTGCTCCACCAGATCGAATAGTTAGGTCCTTAGAAGTCAACGCCAGAAGCATAAAATACGATATAAATACAACAGCCTTTCCATCGTATAAAATGAATAATTGCAAACAGTGTGAAAGTTATGGTCATTTCTACGTTCCGGGCAACCTAGGCTTCACCCTAGGGCGTTGTTCCACCAGATCGAATAGCTAGGGCCTTAGAAGTCAACGCCAGAAGCATAAAATACGATATAAATACAACAGCTTTTCCATCGTATAAAAGGAATAATTGTAGACAGTGTGAAAGTAATGGTCATTTCTACGTTGCGGGCAACCTAGGCTTCACCCTAGGGCGTTGCTCCACCAGATCAAACAGTTAGGGCGTTAGAAGTCAACGCCCGAAGCATAAAATACGATATAAATACAACAGTTTTTCCATCGTATAAAACGAATAATTGCAACCAGTGTGAAAGTTATGGTCATTTCTACATTCCGAGCAACCTAGGCTTCACTCTAGGGCGTTGCTCCAACAGATTGAATTGTTAGGGAGTTAGAAGTCAACGCCCGAAGCATAAAATGCAATAAAAATACAGCAGTTTTTCCGTCGCATAACAGGATTAATTGCAACCAGTTTGAAAGTGATGGTCATTTCTACGTTCCGGGCAACCTAGGCTTCACTCTAGGGCGTTGGTCCACTAGATCCAATAGCTAGTGCCTTAGAAGTCAACGCCAGAGGCATAAAATACAATATAAATACAACAGCTTTTCCATCGTAAAAAACGAATAACTGCAACCAGTGTGTTAGTACTGGTCATTTCTGCGTTCCGGGCAACCTAGGCTTCACCCTAGGGCGCTGTTCCACCAGATGGAATAGCTAGGGCCTTAGAAGTCAACGCCAGAAGCATAAAATACGATATAAATACAACAGCTTTTCCATCGTATAAAAGGAATAATTGTAGACAGTGTGAAAGTAATGGTCATTTCTACGTTCCGGGCAACCTAGGCTTCACCCTAGGGCGTTGCTCCACCAGATCAAACAGTTAGGGCGTTAGAAGTCAACGCCCGAAGCATAAAATACGATATAAATACAACAGTTTTTCCATCGTATAAAACGAATAATGGTAACCAGTGCGAAAGTTATGTTCATTGCTACGTTCCTGGCAACCTAGGCTTCACCCTAGGGCGCTGTTCCACCAGATGGAATAGTTGGGGCCTAAGAAGTCAACGCCAGAAGCATAAAATAGGATATAATTTCAACAGCTTTTCCATCGTGTAAAACGAATAATGGTAACCAGTGTGAAAGTTGTGGTCATTTCTACGTTCCGGTCAACCTAGGCTTCAGTCTAGGACGTTGCTACACCAGATGGAATAGTTAGGGCCTATGAAGTCAACGCCAGAAGCTTAAAATACAATATAAGTACAACAGCTTTTCCATCGTATATAATGTATATTTGCAACCAGTGTGAAAGTTATGGTCATTTCTACTTCCCGGGCAACCTAGGCTTCACTCTAGGGCGTTGCTCCACCAGATCGAATAGTTAGGACCTTAGAAGTCAGCGCCAGAAGCATAAAATACAATAAAGATGCAACAGTTTTTCCATCATATAACAGGAATAATTGCAAACAGTGTGAAGGTAATTGTATGTTCTACGTTCCGGGCAAACTAGGCTTCACGCTAGGGTGTTGCTCCACCAGATGGAATAGGTAGGGCCTTAGAAGTCAACGCCCGAAGCATAAAATGCAAAATAAGTAGAACAGTTTTTCCATTGTATAAAACGAATAACTGCAACCAGTGTGAAAGTACTGGTCATTTCTACGTTCCGGGCAACCTAGGCTTCACCCTAGGCCGTCGTTCCACCAGATGGAACAGTTAGGGCCTTAGAAGTCAATGCCAGAAGCATAAACTACAAAATAAATACAACAGTCCTTCCATCGTATAAAACGAATAATTGCAACCTGTGTGATGGTTATGGACATATCTACGTTCCGGGCAATCCAGGCTTCACTGTAGGGCGTTGCTCCACCAAATCGAATTGTTAGGGCCTTAGAAGTCAACGCCCGAAGCATAAAATACAATATAAGTACAAAAGTTTTTCCATCGTATAAAATGGATGATTGCGAACATTGTGAAAGTAATGGTCATTTCTACGTGCCTGGCAACCTACGCGTCACTCTAGGGCGTTGCTGCTCCACATCTGACAGCTACGGCCTTAGAAGCTAACGCCGGAAGCATAAAATACAATATAAGTACAACAGCTTTGCCATCGTATAAAATGAATAATTGCAAACAGTGTGAAGGTAATGGCCGTTTCTACGTTCCGAGCAACCTAGGCTCCACTCTAGGGCGTTGTACCACCAGATCGAATAGTTAGGGCCTTAGAAGTCAACGCCAGAAGCATAAAATACAATAAAGATGCAACAGCTTTTCCATCGTATAACAGGAATAATTGCAAACAGTGTGAAGGTAATGGTATGTTCTACGTTCCGCGCAAACTAGGCTTCACGCTAGGGTGTTGCTCCACCAGATGGAATAGCTAGGGCCTTAGAAGTCAACGCCCGAAGCATAAAATGCAAAATAAACAGAACAGTTTTTCCATTCTATAAAACGGATAACTGCAACCAGTGTGAAAGTACTGGTCATTTCCACGTTCCGGGTAACCTAGGTTTCACTCTAGGGCGATGCTCCACCAGATCGAATAGCTAGGGGCTTAGAATTCAACGCCAGAAGGATAAAAAACACTATAAGTACAACAGTTTTTCCATCGTATAAAATGAATAATTGCAGACGTTGTGAAAGTAATGGTCATTTCTACGTTCCGGTCAACCTAGGCATCACTCTAATGCGTTCCTCCACCACATCTAATAGCTACGGCCTTAGAAGTTAATGCCAGGAGCATAAAATACAATATAAATACAACAGCTTTTCCATCGTATAAAATCAAGAATTGCAAACAGTTTGAAAGTAATGGTCATGTCTACGTTCCGGGTAACCTAGGTTTCACTCTAGGGCGTTGTTCGACCAGATAGAATAGCTAGGGACTTAGAATTCAACACCAGAAGAATAAAATACAATATAAGTACAACAGTTTTTCCATCGTATAAAATGAATATTTGCAAACATTGTGAAAGTAATGGTCATTTCTACGTTCCGGGCAACCCTTACGACACTCTAGTGCGTTGCTCCACCACACCTAATAGCTACGGCCTTAGACGTCAACGACAGAAGCATAAAATACAATAAAGATGCAACAGCTTTTCCATCGTATAAAACGAATAATTGCAACCAGTGTGAAAGTTATTGTCATTTCTACTTTCCGGGCAACCTAGGCTTCACCCTAGGGCGTTTCTCCAACAGATTGAATAGTTAGGACCTTAGAAGTCAATGCCCGAAGCATAAAATGCAATAAAAATACAACAGTTTTTCCATCATATAACAGGAATAATTGCAACCAGTTTGAAAGTGATGGTCGTTTCTACGTTCCGGACAACCTAGGCTTCACTCTAGGGCGTTGCTCCACCAGATCGAATAGTTAGTGCCTTAGAAGTCAACGCCAGAAGCATAAAATTCAATAAAGATGCAACAGTTTTTCCATCGTATAGCAGGGGTATCTGCAAACAGTGTGAAAGTACTGGTCATTTCTACGTTCCGGGTAACCTAGGCTTCACTCTAGGGCGTTGTTCCACCGGATCGAACTGTTAGGGCCTAAGAAGGCAACGCCAGGAGCATAAAATACAATATAAATACAACAGCTTTTCCATCGTACAAAATGAGTAATTGCAAACAGTGTGAAGGTAATGGTCATTTCTACGTTCCGGGCAACCTAGGCTGCACTCTAGGGTGTTGCTCCACCAGATGGAATAGCTAGGGCCTTAGAAGTCAACGCCCGAAGCATAAAATGCAAAATAAATATAACAGATTTTCCATCGTATGAAACGAATAACAGCAACCAGTCTGAAAGTACTGGACATTTCTACGTTCCGGGTAACCTAGGATTCACACTAGGGCGTTGCTCCACCAGATCGAATAGCTAGGGACTTAGAATTCAACGCCGGAATGATAAAATACAATATAAGTAAAACAGTTTTTCCATCGTATAAAATGAATAATTGCAGACATTGTGAAAGTAGTGGTCATTTCTACGTTCCGATATGCCTAGGTGTCACTCTAGGGCGTTGCTCCACCACATCTAATAGCTACGGCCTTAGAAGTCAACGCCAGGAGCATAAAATACAATATAAATACAACAGCTTTTCCATCGTATAAAATGAATAATTGCAAACAGTGTGAAAGTAATGGTCATTTCTACGTTCCGGGCAACCTAGGCTGCACTCTAGGGTGTTGCTCCACCAGATCGAATAGTTAGGGCCTTAGAAGTCAACGCCCGAAGCATAAAATGCAAAATAAATAGAACAGTTTTTCCATTGTATAAAACGAATAACTGTAACCAGTGTGAAAGTACTGGTCATTTCTACGTTCCGGGCAACCTAGGCTTCACTGTAGGGCGTTGCTCCACCAAATCGAATAGTTAGGGCCTTAGAAGTCAGCGCCCGAAGCATAAAATACAATATAAGTACAACAGTTTTTCCATCGTATAAAATGAATGATTGCGAACATTGTGAAAGTAATGGTCATTTCTACGTGCCTGGCATCCTACGTGTCACTCTAGGGCGTTGCTGCTCCACATCTGATAGCTACGGCCTTAGAAGTCAACGCCAGAGGCATAAAATACAATATAAATACAACAGCTGTACCATCATATAAAACGAATAATTGCAACCAGTGTGAAAGTTATGGTCATTTCTACGTTCCGGGCAACCTAGGCGTCACTCTATGGCGTTCATCCACCACATCGAATAGATACGGCCTCAGAACTCACCGCCTGAAGTATAAAATACAATAAAAAAACAACAGTCTGTCCACCCTATAACAGGAATAATTGCAAACAGTGTGAAGGTAATGGCCGTTTCTACGTTCCGAGCAACCTAGGCTTCACTCTAGGGCGTTGTACCACCAGATCGAATAGTTAGGGCCTTAGAAGTCAACGCCAGAAGCATAAAATACAATAAAGATGCAACAGCTTTTCCATCGTATAACAGGAATAATTGCAAACAGTGTGAAGGTAATGGTATGTTCTACGTTCCGCGCAAACTAGGCTTCACGCTAGGGTGTTGCTCCACCAGATGGAATAGCTAGGGCCTTAGAAGTCAACGCCCGAAGCATAAAATGCAAAATAAACAGAACAGTTTTTCCATTCTATAAAACGGATAACTGCAACCAGTGTGAAAGTACTGGTCATTTCCACGTTCCGGGTAACCTAGGTTTCACTCTAGGGCGATGCTCCACCAGATCGAATAGCTAGGGGCTTAGAATTCAACGCCAGAAGGATAAAAAACACTATAAGTACAACAGTTCTTCCATCGTATAAAATGAATAATTGCAGACGTTGTGAAAGTAATGGTCATTTCTACGTTCCGGTCAACCTAGGCATCACTCTAATGCGTTCCTCCACCACATCTAATAGCTACGGCCTTAGAAGTTAATGCCAGGAGCATAAAATACAATATAAATACAACAGCTTTTCCATCGTATAAAATGAATAATTGCAAACAGTGTGAAAGTAATGGTCATGTCTACGTTCCGGGTAACCTAGGTTTCACTCTAGGGCGTTGCTCGACCAGATAGAATAGCTAGGGACTTAGAATTCAACACCAGAAGAATAAAATACAATATAAGTACAACAGTTTTTCCATCGTATAAAATGAATATTTGCAAACATTGTGAAAGTAATGGTCATTTCTACGTTCCGGGCAACCCTTACGACACTCTAGGGCGTTGCTCCACCACATCCAATAGCTACGGCCTTCAAAGTCAACGCCAGAAGCATAAAATACGATATAAATACAACAGCTTTTCCATCATATAAAACGAATAATGGTAACCAGTGTGAAAGTTATGGTCATTTCTATGTTCCGGTCAACCTAGGCTTCACTCTAGGACGTTGATCCACCAGATCGAATAGTATGGGCCTATGAAGTCAACGCCAGAAGCATAAAATACAATATAAATAGAACAGTTCTTCCATCATATAAAACGAATGATAGCAACCAGTATGAAACTTATGGTCATTTCTACGTTCCGGTCAACCTAGGCTTCACACTATGGTGTTCTTCCACCACATCGAAAGCTACGGCCTCAGAAGTCAACGCGCGGAGCATAAAATGCAATAAAAGTACAGCAGTGTTTCCATCATATAACAGGAATAATTGCAACCAGTTTGAAAGTGATGGCCGATTCTACGTTCCGGGCAACCTAGGCTTCACTCTAGGGCGTTGCTCCACCAGATCGAATAGTTAGTGCCTTAGAAGTCAACGCCAGAAGCATAAAATACAATATAAGTACAACAGTTTTTCCATCGTATAAAACGAATAATTGCAACCAGTGTGAAAGTTATGGTCATTTCTACGTTCCGGGCAACCTAGGCGTCACTCTATGGCGTTCATCCACCACATCGAATAGATACGGCCTCAGAACTCACCGCCTGAAGTATAAAATACAATAAAAAAACAACAGTCTGTCCACCCTATAACAGGAATAATTGCAAACAGTGTGAAGGTAATGGCCGTTTCTACGTTCCGAGCAACCTAGGCTTCACTCTAGGGCGTTGTACCACCAGATCGAATAGTTAGGGCCTTAGAAGTCAACGCCAGAAGCATAAAATACAATAAAGATGCAACAGCTTTTCCATCGTATAACAGGAATAATTGCAAACAGTGTGAAGGTAATGGTATGTTCTACGTTCCGCGCAAACTAGGCTTCACGCTAGGGTGTTGCTCCACCAGATGGAATAGCTAGGGCCTTAGAAGTCAACGCCCGAAGCATAAAATGCAAAATAAACAGAACAGTTTTTCCATTCTATAAAACGGATAACTGCAACCAGTGTGAAAGTACTGGTCATTTCCACGTTCCGGGTAACCTAGGTTTCACTCTAGGGCGATGCTCCACCAGATCGAATAGCTAGGGGCTTAGAATTCAACGCCAGAAGGATAAAAAACACTATAAGTACAACAGTTTTTCCATCGTATAAAATGAATAATTGCAGACGTTGTGAAAGTAATGGTCATTTCTACGTTCCGGTCAACCTAGGCATCACTCTAATGCGTTCCTCCACCACATCTAATAGCTACGGCCTTAGAAGTTAATGCCAGGAGCATAAAATACAATATAAATACAACAGCTTTTCCATCGTATAAAATGAATAATTGCAAACAGTGTGAAAGTAATGGTCATGTCTACGTTCCGGGTAACCTAGGTTTCACTCTAGGGCGTTGCTCGACCAGATAGAATAGCTAGGGACTTAGAATTCAACACCAGAAGAATAAAATACAATATAAGTACAACAGTTTTTCCATCGTATAAAATGAATATTTGCAAACATTGTGAAAGTAATGGTCATTTCTACGTTCCGGGCAACCCTTACGACACTCTAGGGCGTTGCTCCACCACATCCAATAGCTACGGCCTTCAAAGTCAACGCCAGAAGCATAAAATACGATATAAATACAACAGCTTTTCCATCATATAAAACGAATAATGGTAACCAGTGTGAAAGTTATGGTCATTTCTATGTTCCGGTCAACCTAGGCTTCACTCTAGGACGTTGATCCACCAGATCGAATAGTATGGGCCTATGAAGTCAACGCCAGAAGCATAAAATACAATATAAATAGAACAGTTCTTCCATCATATAAAACGAATGATAGCAACCAGTATGAAACTTATGGTCATTTCTACGTTCCGGTCAACCTAGGCTTCACACTATGGTGTTCTTCCACCACATCGAAAGCTACGGCCTCAGAAGTCAACGCGCGAAGCATAAAATGCAATAAAAGTACAGCAGTGTTTCCATCATATAACAGGAATAATTGCAACCAGTTTGAAAGTGATGGCCGATTCTACGTTCCGGGCAACCTAGGCTTCACTCTAGGGCGTTGCTCCACCAGATCGAATAGTTAGTGCCTTAGAAGTCAACGCCAGAAGCATAAAATACAATATAAGTACAACAGTTTTTCCATCGTATAAGATGAGTAATTTTAAACATTGCCAAAGTAATGGCCTTTTCTACGTTCCGGGCAACCTAGGCGTCACTCTAGTGCGTTGCTCCACCACATCTAATAGCTACGGGCTGAGACGTCAACGACAGAAACATAAAATACAATAAAGATGCAACAGCGTTTCCATCGTATAAAACGAATAATTGCAACCAGGATGAAACTTATGGTCATTTCTACTTTCCGAGCAACCTTGGCTTCACTCTAGGGCGTTGCTCCACCAGATCGAATAGTTAGGTCCTTAGAAGTCAACGCCAGAAGCATAAAATACAATATAAATACAACAGTATTTCCATCGTATAAAACTAATAATTGCAACCAGTATGAAACTTTTGGTCATTTCTACTTTCCGAGCAACCTAAGCTTCACCCTAGGGCGTTGCTCCAACGGATTGAATAGTTAGGGCCTTAGAAGTCAACGCCCCAACCATAAAATGCAAAAAAAATACAACAGTGTTTCCAACATATAACAGGAATAATTGCAACCATTTTGAAAGTGATGGCCAATTCTACGTTCCGGGCAACCTAGGCTTCACTCTATTGCGTTGCTCCACCAGATCGAATAGTTGGTGCCTTAGAAGTCAACGCCAGAAGCATAAAATACAATATAAATACAACAGTTTTTCCATCGCATAAAACGAATAATTGCAACCAGTATGAAACTTATGGACATTTCTACTTTCCGAGCAACCTAGGCTTCACCCTAGGGCGTTGCTCCATCAGATTGAATAGTTAGGGCCTTAGAAGTCAACGCCCGAAGCATAAAATGCAATAAAAATGCAACAGTGTTTCCATCATATAACAGGAATAATTGCTACCAGTGTAAAAGTTACGGTCATTTCTACGTTCCGGGCAACCTAGGTTTCACTCCAGGGCGTTGCTACTCCAGATCGAATAGTTACGGCCTAAGAAGTCATCGCCAGAAGCATAAAATACGATAAAGATGCAACAGTTTTTCCATCGTATAAAACGAATAATTGCAACCAGTGTGAGAGTTATGGTCATTTCTACATTCCGAGCAACCTAGGCTTCACTCTAGGGCGTTGCTCCGCCAGATCGAATAGTTAGGTCCTTAGAAGTCAACGCCAGAAGCATAAAATACGATATAAATACAACAGTTTTCCATCGTATAAAAGGAATAATTGCAAACAGTGTGAAAGTAATGGTCATTTCTACGTTCCGGGCAACCTAGGCTTCACTCTAGAGCGTTGCTCCAGCAGATCAAACAGTTAGGGCCTTAGAAGTCAACGCCCGAAGCATAAAATACAAAATAAATGGAACAGTTTTTCCATTGCATGAAACGAATAATTGCTACCAGTGTAAAAGTTATGGTCATTTCTACGTTCCGGGCAGCCTAGGCTTCACCCAAGGGCGTTGCTCCACTAGATCGAATAGCTAGGGCCTTAGAAGTCAACGCCAGAAGCATAAAATACAATATAAATACAACAGTTTTTCCATCGTATAAAACGAATAATTGCAACCAGTATGAAACCTATGGTCATTTCTACTTTCCGAGCAACCTAGGCTTCACCCGAGGGCGTTGCTCCAACAGATTGAATAGTTAGGGCCTTAGAAGTCAACGCCCGAACCATACAATGCAAACAAAATACAACAGTGTTTCCATCATATAACAGGAATAATTGCAACCATTTTGAAAGTGATGGCCAATTCTACGTTCTGGGCAACCTAGGCTTCACTCTATTGCGTTGCTCCACCAGATCGAATAGTTAGTGCCTTAGAAGTCAATGCCAGAAGCATAAAATACAATATAAATACAACAGTTTTTCCATCGCATAAAACGAATAATTGCAGCCAGTATGAAACTTATGGACATTTCTACTTTCCGAGCAACCTAGGCTTCACCCTAGGGCGTTGCTCCAACAGATTGAATAGCTAGGGCCATAGAAGTCATCGCCCGACCCATAAAATGCAAAAAAAATACAACAGTGTTTCCATCATATAACAGTAATAATTGTTACCAGTTTGAAAGTGATGGCCAATTCTATGTTCCGGGCAACCTAGGCTTCACTCTAGGGCGTTGCTCCACCAGATCGAATAGATAGTGCCTTAGAAGTCAACGCCAGAAGCACAAAATACAATATAAATACAACAGTTTTTCCATCGTATAAAACGAATAATTGCAACCAGTATGAAACTTATGGTCATTTCTACTTTCCGAGCAACCTAAGCTTCACCCTAGGCCGTTGTTCCACCAGATTGAATAGTTAGGGCCTAAGAAGTGACCGCCAGAACCATAAAATGCAATAAAAATACAACAGTGTTTCCATCATATAACAGGAATAATTGCAACCAGTTTGAAAGTGATGGCCAATTCTACGTTCCGGGCAACCTAGGCTTCACCCTAGGTCGTTGCTCCACCAGACCGAATAGTTACGGCCTAAGAAGTCAACGCCAGAAGCATAAAATGCGATATGAATACAACAGCTTTTCCATCGCATAAAACGGATAATAGCAACCAGTGTAAAAGTTATTGTCATTTCTATGTTCCGGGCAACCTAGGCTTCACTCTAGGGCGTTGCTCCGCCAGATCGAAATGTCAGGGCCTAAGAAGTCAACGCCCGAAGCATAAAATACGATATAAATACAACAGATTTTCCATCATATATCAGGAATAATTGCAACCAGTTTGAAAGTGATGGCCAATTCTACGTTCCGGGCAACCTAGGTTTCACTCCAGGACGTTGCTCCACCAGACCGAATGGTTACGGCCTAAGAAGTCAATGCCAGAAGCATAAAAAACGATATAAATACAACAGCTTTTCCATCGTATAAAACGAATAATAGCAACCAGTGTGAAAGTAATGGTCATTTCTACGTTCCGAGCACCCTAGGCGTCACTCTAGGGCGTTGCTCCACCACATCTAATAGCTACGTCCTTAGAAGTCAACGCCAGAGGCATAAAATACAATATAAATACAACAGCGTTTCCATCGTATAAAACGAATAATTGCAAGCAGTGTGAAAGTTATGGTCATTTCTACGTTCCGGGCAACCTAGGCTTCACTCTATGGCGTTCTTCCACCACATCGAATAGCTACGGCCTCAGAAGTCACCGACTGGAGTATAAAATACAATAAAAATACAACAGTCTTTCCATCCTATAACAGGAATAATTGCAACCCGTGTGAAGGTCATGGTCATTTCTACGTTCCAGGAAACCTAGGCTTCACTCTAGGGCGTTGTTCCTCCTGATCGTATAGTTAGGGCCTAAGAAGTCAACGCCAGAAGCATAAAATGCGATATAAATACAACTGCTTTTCCATCGTATAAAACGAATAATTGCAACCAGTGTGAAAGTTATGGTCATTTCTACGTTCCGGGCAACCTAGGCTTCACTCTAGGGCGTTGTTCCACCAGATCGAATAGTTAGGGCCTAAGAAGTCAACGCCAGAAGCATAAAATACGATATAAATACAACAGCTTTTGCATCGTATAAAACGAATAATTGCAACCAGTGTGAAAGTTATGGTCATTTCTACGTTCCGGGCAACCTAGGCGACCCTCTATGGCGTTCATCCACCACATCGAATAGCTACGGCCTAAGAAGTCAACGCCAGAAGCATAAAATACAATATAAATATAACAGTTTTTCCATCGCATAAAACGAATAATAGCAACCAGTGTGAAAGTTATGGTCATTTCTACGTTCCAGGCAACCTAGGCTTCACTCTAGGGCGTTGCTCCAACAGATTGAATAGTTAGGGCCTTAGAAGTCAACGCCCGAACCATAAAATGCAAACAAAATACAACAGTGTTTCCATCATATAACAGGAATAATTGCTACCAGTTTGAAAGTGATGGCCAATTCTACGTTCCGGGCAACCTACGCTTCAGTCTAGGGCGTTGCTCCACCAGATCGAATAGATAGTGCCTTAGAAGTCAACGCCAGAAGCATAGAATACAATATAAATACAACAGTTTTTCCATCGTATAAAACGAATAATTGCAACCAGGATGAAACTTATGGTCATTTCTACTTTCCGAGCCACCTTGGCTTCACTCTAGGGCGTTGCTCCACCAGATCGAATAGTTAGGTCCTTAGAAGTCAACGCCAGAAGCATAAAATACAATATAAATACAACAGTATTTCCATCGTATAAAACTAATAATTGCAACCAGTATGAAACTTTTGGTCATTTCTACTTTCCGAGCAACCTAAGCTTCACCCTAGCGCGTTGCTCCAACGGATTGAATAGTTAGGGCCTTAGAAGTCAACGCCCCAACCATAAAATGCAAAAAAAATACAACAGTGTTTCCAACATATAACAGGAATAATTGCAACCATTTTGAAAGTGATGGCCAATTCTACGTTCCGGGCAACCTAGGCTTCACTCTATTGCGTTGCTCCACCAGATCGAATAGTTGGTGCCTTAGAAGTCAACGCCAGAAGCATAAAATACAATATAAATACAACAGTTTTTCCATCGCATAAAACGAATAATTGCAACCAGTATGAAACTTATGGACATTTCTACTTTCCGAGCAACCTAGGCTTCACCCTAGGGCGTTGCTCCATCAGATTGAATAGTTAGGGCCTTAGAAGTCAACGCCCGAAGCATAAAATGCAATAAAAATGCAACAGTGTTTCCATCATATAACAGGAATAATTGCTACCAGTGTAAAAGTTATGGTCATTTCTACGTTCCGGGCAACCTAGGTTTCACTCCAGGGCGTTGCTACTCCAGATCGAATAGTTACGGCCTAAGAAGTCATCGCCAGAAGCATAAAATACGATAAAGATGCAACAGTTTTTCCATCGTATAAAACGAATAATTGCAACCAGTGTGAGAGTTATGGTCATTTCTACATTCCGAGCAACCTAGGCTTCACTCTAGGGCGTTGCTCCGCCAGATCGAATAGTTAGGTCCTTAGAAGTCAACGCCAGAAGCATAAAATACGATATAAATACAACAGTTTTCCATCGTATAAAAGGAATAATTGCAAACAGTGTGAAAGTAATGGTCATTTCTACGTTCCGGGCAACCTAGGCTTCACTCTAGGGCGTTGCTCCAGCAGATCAAACAGTTAGGGCCTTAGAAGTCAACGCCCGAAGCATAAAATACAAAATAAATGGAACAGTTTTTCCATTGCATGAAACGAATAATTGCTACCAGTGTAAAAGTTATGGTCATTTCTACGTTCCGGGCAACCTAGGCTTCACCCAAGGGCGTTGCTCCACTAGATCGAATAGCTAGGGCCTTAGAAGTCAACGCCAGAAGCATAAAATACAATATAAATACAACAGTTTTTCCATCGTATAAAACGAATAATTGCAACCAGTATGAAACCTATGGTCATTTCTACTTTCCGAGCAACCTAGGCTTCACCCTAGGGCGTTGCTCCAACAGATTGAATAGTTAGGGCCTTAGAAGTGAACGCCCGAACCATACAATGCAAACAAAATACAACAGTGTTTCCATCATATAACAGGAATAATTGCAACCATTTTGAAAGTGATGGCCAATTCTACGTTCCGGGCAACCTAGGCTTCAGTCTAGGGCGGTGCTCCACCAGATCGAATAGATAGTGCCTTAGAAGTCAACGCCAGAAGCATAGAATACAATATAAATACAACAGTTTTTCCATCGTATAAAACGAATAATTGCAACCAGGATGAAACTTATGGTCATTTCTACTTTCCGAGCAACCTTGGCTTCACTCTAGGGCGTTGCTCCACCAGATCGAATAGTTAGGTACTTAGAAGTCAACGCCAGAAGCATAAAATACAATATAAATACAACAGTATTTCCATCGTATAAAACGAATAATTGCAACCAGTATGAAACTTTTGGTCATTTCTACTTTCCGAGCAACCTAAGCTTCACCCTAGGGCGTTGCTCCAACGGATTGAATAGTTAGGGCCTTAGAAGTCAACGCCCGAACCATAAAATGCAAAAAAAATACAACAGTGTTTCCAACATATAACAGGAATAATTGCAACCATTTTGAAAGTGTTGGCCAATTCTACGTTCCGGGCAACCTAGGCTTCACTCTATTGCGTTGCTCCACCAGATCGAATAGTTAGTGCCTTAGAAGTCAACGCCAGAAGCATAAAATACAATATAAATACAACAGTTTTTCCATCGTATAAAACGAATAATTGCAACCAGTGTGAGACTTATGGTCATTTCTACATTCCGAGCAACCTAGGCTTCACTCTAGGGCGTTGCTCCGCCAGATCGAATAGTTAGGTCCTTAGAAGTCAACGCCAGAAGCATAAAATACGATATAAATACTACAGTTTTCCATCGTATAAAAGGAATAATTGCAAACAGTGTGAAAGTAATGGTCATTTCTACGTTCAGGGCAACCTAGGCTTCACTCTAGGGCGTTGCTCCAGCAGATCAAACAGTTAGGGCCTTAGAAGTCAACGCCCGAAGCATAAAATACAAAATAAATGGAACAGTTTTTCCATTGCATAAAACGAATAATTGCTACCAGTGTAAAAGTTATGGTCATTTCTACGTTCCGGGCAACCTAGGCTTCACCCAAGGGCGTTGCTCCACCAGATCGAATAGTTAGGGCCTAAGAAGTGAACGCCAGAAGCATAAAACACAATATAAATACAACAGTCTTTCCATCGTATAAAACGAGTAATTGCAACCAGCAAGAAACTTATGGTCATTTCTACTTTCCGAGCAACCTAGGCTTCACCCTATGGCGTTGCTCCAACAG
Source organism: Calliopsis andreniformis (assembly GCF_051401765.1). Taxonomy (NCBI): domain Eukaryota; kingdom Metazoa; phylum Arthropoda; class Insecta; order Hymenoptera; family Andrenidae; genus Calliopsis; species Calliopsis andreniformis. Next base: position 18,769,582 of record NW_027480426.1, on the reverse strand, counting down.
ATTGAATAGTTAGGGCCTTAGAAGTCAACGCCCGAACCATAAAATGCAAAAAAAATACAACAGTGTTTCCATCATATAACAGGAATAATTGCAACCAGTTTGAAAGTGATGGCCAATTCTACGTTCCGGGCAACCTAGGCTTCACTCTATTGCGTTGCTCCACCAGATCGAATAGTTAGTGCCTTAGAAGTCAATGCCAGAAGCATAAAATACAATATAAATACAACAGTTTTTCCATCGCATAAAACGAATAATTGCAGCCAGTATGAAACTTATGGACATTTCTACTTTCCGAGCAACCTAGGCTTCACCCTAGGGCGTTGCTCCAACAGATTGAATAGCTAGGGCCATAGAAGTCATCGCCCGACACATAAAATGCAAAAAAAATACAACAGTGTTTCCATCATATAACAGTAATAATTGTTACCAGTTTGAAAGTGATGGCCAATTCTATGTTCCGGGCAACCTAGGGTTCACTCTAGGGCGTTGCTCCACCAGATCGAATAGATAGTGCCTTAGAAGTCAACGCTAGAAGCACAAAATACAATATAAATACAACAGTTTTTCCATCGTATAAAACGAATAATTGCAACCAGTATGAAACTTATGGTCATTTCTACTTTCCGAGCAACCTAAGCTTCACCCTAGGCCGTTGTTCCACCAGATTGAATAGTTAGGGCCTAAGAAGTGACCGCCAGAACCATAAAATGCAATAAAAATACAACAGTGTTTCCATCATATAACAGGAATAATTGCAACCAGTTTGAAAGTGATGGCCAATTCTACGTTCCGGGCAACCTAGGCTTCACCCTAGGTCGTTGCTCCACCAGACAGAATAGTTACGGCCTAAGAAGTCAACGCCAGAAGCATAAAATACGATATGAATACAACAGCTTTTCCATCGTATAAAACGGATAATAGCAACCAGTGTGAAAGTTATTGTCATTTCTATGTTCCGCGCAACCTAGGCTTCACTCTAGGGCGTTGCTCCGCCAGATCGAAATGTCAGGGCCTAAGAAGTCAACGCCCGAAGCATAAAATACGATATAAATACAACAGATTTTCCATCATATATCAGGAATAATTGCAACCAGTTTGAAAGTGATGGCCAATTCTACGTTCCGGGCAACCTAGGTTTCACTCCAGGACGTTGCTCCACCAGACCGAATGGTTACGGCCTAAGAAGTCAATGCCAGAAGCATAAAAAACGATATAAATACAACAGCTTTTCCATCGTATAAAACGAATAATAGCATCCAGTGTGAAAGTAATGGTCATTTCTACGTTCCGAGCACCCTAGGCGTCACTCTAGGGCGTTGCTCCACCACATCTAATAGCTACGTCCTTAGAAGTCAACGCCAGAGGCATAAAATACAATATAAATACAACAGCGTTTCCATCGTATAAAACGAATAATTGCAAGCAGTGTGAAAGTTATGGTCATTTCTACGTTCCGGGCAACCTAGGCTTCACTCTATGGTGTTCTTCCACCACATCGAATAGCTACGGCCTCAGAAGTCACCGACTGGAGTATAAAATACAATAAAAATACAACAGTCTTTCCATCCTATAACAGGAATAATTGCAACCCGTGTGAAGGTCATGGTCATTTCTACGTTCCAGGAAACCTAGGCTTCACTCTAGGGCGTTGTTCCTCCTGATCGTATAGTTAGGGCCTAAGAAGTCAACGCCAGAAGCATAAAATGCGATATAAATACAACTGCTTTTCCATCGTATAAAACGAATAATTGCAACCAGTGTGAAAGTAATGGTCATTTCTACGTTCCGGGCAACCTAGGCTTCACTCTAGGGCGTTGCCCCTCCACATCTTATAGCTACGGCCTTAGAAGTCAACGCCAGAGGCATAAAATACAATATAAATACAACAGTTTTTCCTTCGTATAAAACGAATAATTGCAACCAGTATTAAACTTATGGCCACTTCTACTTTCCGAGCAACCTAGGCTTCACCCTAGGGCGTTGCTCCAACCGATTGAATAGTTAGGGCCTTAGAAGTCAACGCCCGAACCATAAAATGCAAAAAAAATACAACAGTGTTTCCATCATATATCAGGCATAATTGCAACCAGTTTGAAAGTGATGGCCAATTCTACGTTACGGGCAACCTAGGCTTCACTCTAGGGCGTTGCTCCACCAGATCGAATAGTTAGTGCCTTAGAAGTCAACGCCAGAAGCATAAAATACAATATAAATATAACAGTTTTTCCATCGTATAAAACGAATAATTGCAACCAGTATGAAACTTATGGTCATTTCTACTTTCCGAGCAACCTAAGCTTCACCCTAGGGCGTTGCTCCAACGGATTGAATAGTTAGGGCCTTAGAAGTCAACGCCCGAACCATAAAATGCAAACAAAATACAACAGTGTTTCCATCATATAACAGGAATAATTGCTACCAGTTTGAAAGTGATGGCCAATTCTACGTTCCGGGCAACCTAGGCTTCAGTCTAGGGCGTTGCTCCACCAGATCGAATAGATAGTGCCTTAGAAGTCAACGCCAGAAGCATAGAATACAATATAAATACAACAGTTTTTACATCGTATAGAACGAATAATTGCAACCAGGATGAAACTTATGGTCATTTATACTTTCCGAGCAGCCTTGGCTTCACTCTAGGGCGTTGCTCCACCAGATCGAATAGTTAGGTCCTTAGAAGTCAACGCCAGAAGCATAAAATACAATATAAACACAACAGTATTTCCATCGTATAAAACGAATAATTGCAACCAGTATGAAAGCTATGGTCATTTCTACGTTCCAGGCAACCTAGGCTTCACTCTAGGGCGTTGTTCCACCAGATCGAATAGTTAGGGCCTAAGAAGTCAACGCCAGAAGCATAAAATACGATATAAATACAACAGCTTTTCCATCGTATAAAACGAATAATTGCAACCAGTGTGAAAGTTATGGTCATTTCTACGTTCCGGGCAACCTAGGCGACCCTCTATGGCGTTCATCCACCACATCGAATAGCTACGGCCTAAGAAGTCAACGCCAGAAGCATAAAATACAATATAAATATAACAGTTTTTCCATCGCATAAAACGAATAATAGCAACCAGTGTGAAAGTTATGGTCATTTCTACGTTCCAGGCAACCTAGGCTTCACTCTAGGGCGTTGCTCCAACAGATTGAATAGTTAGGGCCTTAGAAGTCAACGCCCGAACCATAAAATGCAAACAAAATACAACAGTGTTTCCATCATATAACAGGAATAATTGCTACCAGTTTGAAAGTGATGGCCAATTCTACGTTCCGGGCAACCTACGCTTCAGTCTAGGGCGTTGCTCCACCAGATCGAATAGATAGTGCCTTAGAAGTCAACGCCAGAAGCATAGAATACAATATAAATACAACAGTTTTTCCATCGTATAAAACGAATAATTGCAACCAGGATGAAACTTATGGTCATTTCTACTTTCCGAGCAACCTTGGCTTCACTCTAGGGCGTTGCTCCACCAGATCGAATAGTTAGGTCCTTAGAAGTCAACGCCAGAAGCATAAAATACAATATAAATATAACAGCATTTCCATCGTATAAAACTAATAATTGCAACCAGTATGAAACTTTTGGTCATTTCTACTTTCCGAGCAACCTAAGCTTCACCCTAGGGCGTTGCTCCAACGGATTGAATAGTTAGGGCCTTAGAAGTCAACGCCCCAACCATAAAATGCAAAAAAAATACAACAGTGTTTCCAACGTATAACAGGAATAATTGCAACCATTTTGAAAGTGATGGCCAATTCTACGTTCCGGGCAACCTAGGCTTCACTCTGTTGCGTTGCTCCACCAGATCGAATAGTTGGTGCCTTAGAAGTCAACGCCAGAAGCATAAAATACAATATAAATACAACAGTTTTTCCATCGCATAAAACGAATAATTGCAACCAGTATGAAACTTATGGACATTTCTACTTTCCGAGCAACCTAGGCTTCACCCTAGGGCGTTGCTCCATCTGATTGAATAGTTAGGGCCTTAGAAGTCAACGCCCGAAGCATAAAATGCAATAAAAATGCAACAGTGTTTCCATCATATAACAGGAATAATTGCTACCAGTGTAAAAGTTATGGTCATTTCTACGTTCCGGGCAACCTAGGTTTCACTCCAGGGCGTTGCTACTCCAGATCGAATAGTTACGGCCTAAGAAGTCATCGCCAGAAGCATAAAATACGATAAAGATGCAACAGTTTTTCCATCGTATAAAACGAATAATTGCAACCAGTTCGAGAGTTATGGTCATTTCTACATTCCGAGCAACCTAGGCTTCACTCTAGGGCGTTGGTCCGCCAGATCGAATAGTTAGGTCCTTAGAAGTCAACGCCAGAAGCATAAAATACGATATAAATACAACAGTTTTCCATCGTATAAAAGGAATAATTGCAAACAGTGTGAAAGTAATGGTCATTTCTACGTTCCGGGCAACCTAGGCTTCACTCTAGGGCGTTGCTCCAACAGATTGAATAGTTAGGGCCTTAGAAGTCAACGCCCGAACCATAAAATGCAAACAAAATACAACAGTGTTTCCATCATATAACAGGAATAATTGCTACCAGTTTGAAAGTGATGGCCAATTCTACGTTCCGGGCAACCTACGCTTCAGTCTAGGGCGTTGCTCCACCAGATCGAATAGATAGTGCCTTAGAAGTCAACGCCAGAAGCATAGAATACAATATAAATACAACAGTTTTTCCATCGTATAAAACGAATAATTGCAACCAGGATGAAACTTATGGTCATTTCTACTTTCCGAGCAACCTTGGCTTCACTCTAGGGCGTTGCTCCACCAGATCGAATAGTTAGGTCCTTAGAAGTCAACGCAAGAAGCATAAAATACGATATAAATACAACAGTTTTCCATCGTATAAAAGGAATAATTGCAAACAGTGTGAAAGTAATGGTCATTTCTACGTTCCGGGCAACCTAGGCTTCACTCTAGGGCGTTGCTCCAGCAGATCAAACAGTTAGGGCCTTAGATGTCAACGCCCGAAGCATAAAATACAAAATAAATGGAACAGTTTTTCCATTGCATGAAACGAATAATTGCTACCAGTGTAAAAGTTATGGTCATTTCTACGTTCCGGGCAACCTAGGCTTCACCCAAGGGCGTTGCTCCACTAGATCGAATAGCTAGGGCCTTAGAAGTCAACGCCAGAAGCATAAAATACAATATAAATTCAACAGTTTTTCCATCGTATAAAACGAATAATTGCAACCAGTATGAAACCTATGGTCATTTCTACTTTCCGAGCAACCAAGGCTTCACCCTAGGGCGTTGCTCCAACAGATTGAATAGTTAGGGCCTTAGAAGTCAACGCCCGAACCATACAATGCAAACAAAATACAACAGTGTTTCCATCATATAAAAGGAATAATTGCAACCATTTTGAAAGTGATGGCCAATTCTACGTTCCGGGCAACCTAGGCTTCAGTCTAGGGCGGTGCTCCAGCAGATCGAATAGATAGTGCCTTAGAAGTCAACGCCAGAAGCATAGAATACAATATAAATACAACAGTTTTTCCATCGTATAAAACGAATAATTGCAACCAGGATGAAACTTATGGTCATTTCTACTTTCCGAGCAACCTTGGCTTCACTCTAGGGCGTTGCTCCACCAGATCGAATAGTTAGGTACTTAGAAGTCAACGCCAGAAGCATAAAATACAATATAAATACAACAGTATTTCCATCGTATAAAACTAATAATTGCAACCAGTATGAAACTTTTGGTCATTTCTACTTTCAGAGCAACCTAAGCTTCACCCTAGGGCGTTGCTCCAACGGATTGAATAGTTAGGGCCTTAGAAGTCAACGCCCCAACCATAAAATGCAAAAAAAATACAACAGTGTTTCCAACATATAACAGGAATAATTGCAACCATTTTGAAAGTGATGGCCAATTCTACGTTCCGGGCAACCTAGGCTTCACTCTATTGCGTTGCTCCACCAGATCGAATAGTTGGTGCCTTAGAAGTCAACGCCAGAAGCATAAAATACAATATAAATACAACAGTTTTTCCATCGCATAAAACGAATAATTGCAACCAGTATGAAACTTATGGACATTTCTACTTTCCGAGCAACCTAGGCTTCACCCTAGGGCGTTGCTCCATCAGATTGAATAGTTAGGGCCTTAGAAGTCAACGCCCGAAGCATAAAATGCAATAAAAATGCAACAGTGTTTCCATCATATAACAGGAATAATTGCTACCAGTGTAAAAGTTATGGTCATTTCTACGTTCCGGGCAACCTAGGTTTCACTCCAGGGCGTTGCTACTCCAGATCGAATAGTTACGGCCTAAGAAGTCATCGCCAGAAGCATAAAATACGATAAAGATGCAACAGTTTTTCCATCGTATAAAACGAATAATTGCAACCAGTGTGAGAGTTATGGTCATTTCTACATTCCGAGCAACCTAGGCTTCACTCTAGGGCGTTGCTCCGCCAGATCGAATAGTTAGGTCCTTAGAAGTCAACGCCAGAAGCATAAAATATGATATAAATACAACAGTTTTCCATCGTATAAAAGGAATAATTGCAAACAGTGTGAAAGTAATGGTCATTTCTACGTTCCGGGCAACCTAGGCTTCACTCTAGGGCGTTGCTCCAGCAGATCAAACAGTTAGGGCCTTAGAAGTCAACGCCCGAAGCATAAAATACAAAATAAATGGAACAGTTTTTCCATTGCATGAAACGAATAATTGCTACCAGTGTAAAAGTTATGGTCATTTCTACGTTCCGGGCAACCTAGGCTTCACCCAAGGGCGTTGCTCCGCTAGATCGAATAGCTAGGGCTTTAGAAGTCAACGCCAGAAGCATAAAATACAATATAAATACAACAGTTTTTCGATCGTATAAAACGAATAATTGCAACCAGTATGAAACCTATGGTCATTTCTACTTTCCGAGCAACCTAGGCTTCACCCTAGGGCGTTGCTCCAACAGATTGAATAGTTAGGGCCTTAGAAGTCAACGCCCGAACCATACAATGCAAACAAAATACAACAGTGTTTCCATCATATAACAGGAATAATTGCAACCATTTTGAAAGTGATGGCCAATTCTACGTTCCGGGCAACCTAGGCTTCAGTCTAGGGCGGTGCTCCACCAGATCGAATAGATAGTGCCTTAGAAGTCAACGCCAGAAGCATAGAATACAATATAAATACAACAGTTTTTCCATCGTATAAAACGAATAATTGCAACCAGGATGAAACTTATGGTCATTTCTACTTTCCGAGCAACCTTGGCTTCACTCTACGGCGATGCTCCACCAGATCGAATAGTTAGGTACTTAGAAGTCAACGCCAGAAGCATAAAATACAATATAAATACAACAGTATTTCCATCGTATAAAACGAATAATTGCAACCAGTATGAAACTTTTGGTCATTTCTACTTTCCGAGCAACCTAAGCTTCACCCTAGGGCGTTGCTCCAACGGATTGAATAGTTAGGGCCTTAGAAGTCAACGCCCGAACCATAAAATGCAAAAAAATACAACAGTGTTTCCAACATATAACAGGAATAATTGCAACCATTTTGAAAGTGATGGCCAATTCTACGTTCCGGGCAACCTAGGCTTCACTCTATTGCGTTGCTCCACCAGATCGAATAGTTAGTGCCTTAGAAGTCAACGCCTGAAGCATAAAATACAATATAAATACAACAGTTTTTCCGTCGCATAAAACGAATAATTGCAACCAGTATGAAACTTATGGACATTTCTACTTTCCGAGCAACCTAGGCTTCACCCTAGGGCGTTGCTCCAACAGATTGAATAGTTAGGGCCTTAGAAGTCAACGCCCTAAGCATAAAATGCAATAAAAATACAACAGTGTTTCCATCATATAACAGGAATAATTGCTACCAGTGTAAAGGTTATGGTCATTTCTACGTACCGGGCAACCTAGGTTTCACTCCAGGGCGTTGCTACTCCAGATCGAATAGTTACGGCCTAAGAAGTCATCGCCAGAAGCATAAAATACGATAAAGATGCAACAGTTTTTCCATCGTATAAAACGAATAATTGCAACCAGTGTGAGACTTATGGTCATTTCTACATTCCGAGCAACCTAGGCTTCACTCTAGGGCGTTGCTCCGACAGGTCGAATAGTTAGGTCCTTAGAAGTCAACGCCAGAAGCATAAAATACGATATAAATACTACAGTTTTCCATCCTATAAAAGGAATAATTGCAAACAGTGTGAAAGTAATGGTCATTTCTACGTTCCGGGCAACCTAGGCTTCACTCTAGGGCGTTGCTCCAGCAGATTAAACAGTTAGGGCCTTAGAAGTCAACGCCCGAAGCATAAAATACAAAATAAATGGAACAGTTTTTCCATTGCATAAAACGAATAATTGCTACCAGTGTAAAAGTTATGGTCATTTCTACGTTCCGGGCAACCTAGGCTTCACCCAAGGGCGTTGCTCCACCAGATCGAATAGTTAGGGCCTAAGAAGTGAACGCCAGAAGCATAAAATACAATATAAATACAACAGTCTTTCCATCGTATAAAACGAGTAATTGCAACCAGCAAGAAACTTATGGTCATTTCTACTTTCCGAGCAACCTAGGCTTCACCCTATGGCGTTGCTCCAACAGATTGAATAGTTAGGGCCTTAGAAGTCAACGCCCGAACCATAAAATGCAAAAAAAATACAACAGTGTTTCCATCATATAACAGGAATAATTGCAACCAGTTTGAAAGTGATGGCCTATTCTACGTTCCGGGCTACCTAGGCTTCACTCTATTGCGTTGCTCCACCAGATCGAATAGTTAGTGCCTTAGAAGTCAATGCCAGAAGCATAAAATACAATATAAATACAACAGTTTTTCCATGGCATAAAACGAATAATTGCAACCAGTATGAAACTTATGGACATTTCTACTTTCCGAGCAACCTAGGCTTCACCCTAGGGCGTTGCTCCAACAGATTGAATAGCTAGGGCCATAGAAGTCAACGCCCGACCCATAAAATGCAAAAAAAATACAACAGTGTTTCCATCATATAACAGGAATAATTGTTACCAGTTTGAAAGTGATGCCCAATTCTATGTTCCGGGCAACCTAGGCTTCACTCTAGGGCGTTGCTCCACCAGATCGAATAGATAGTGCCTTAGAAGTCAACGCCAGAAGCACAAAATACAATATAAATACAACAGTTTTTCCATCGTATAAAACGAAAAATTGCAACCAGTATGAAACTTATGGTCATTTCTACTTTCCGAGCAACCTAAGCTTCACCGTAGGCCGTTGTTCCACCAGATCGAAATGTCAGGGCCTAAGAAGTCAACGCCCGAGGCATAAAATACGATATAAATACCACAGATTTTCCATCATATATCAGGAATAATTGCAACCAGTTTGAAAGTGATGGCCAATTCTACGTTCCGGGCAACCTAGATTTCACTCCAGGGCGTTGCTCCACCAGACCGAATGGTTACGGCCTAAGAAGTCAATGCCAGAAGCATAAAAAACGATATAAATACAACTGCTTTTCCATCGTATAAAACGAATAATTGCAACCAGTGTGAAAGTAATGGTCATTTCTACGTTCCGGGCAACCTAGGCTTCACTCTAGGGCGTTGCCCCACCACATCTTATAGCTACGGCCTTAGAAGTCAACGCCAGAGGCATAAAATACAATATAAATACAACAGTTTTTCCATCGTATAAAACGAATAATTGCAACCAGTATTAAACTTATGGTCACTTCTACTTTCCGAGCAACATAGGCTTCACCCTAGGGCGTTGATCCAACCGATTGAATAGTTAGGGCCTTAGAAGTCAACGCCCGAACCATAAAATGCAAAAAAAATACAACAGTGTTTCCATCATATATCAGGCATAATTGCAACCAGTTTGAAAGTGATGGCCAATTCTACGTTACGGGCAACCTAGGCTTCACTCTAGGGCGTTGCACCACCAGATCGAATAGTTAGGGCCTAAGAAGTGAACGCCAGAAGCATAAAATGCAATATAAATATAACAGTTTTTCCATCGTATAAAACGAATAATAGCAACCAGTGAGACAGTTATGGTCATTTCTACGTTCCGGGCAACCTAGGCTTCACTGTAGGGCGTTGCACCACCAGATCGAATAGTTAGGGCCTTAGAAGTCAACGCCAGAAGCATAAAAGACAATATAAATACAACAACTTTTCCATCGTATAACAGGAATAATAGCAACCAGTGTGAAAGATATGGTCATTTCTACGTTCCGGGCAACATAGGCTTCACTCTTGGACTATGCCCCACCAGATCGAATAGCTAGCACCTTACAAGTCGAAGCCAGAAGCGGAAAATACAATAAAAATGCAACAGTTTTTCCAACGTATAAAACGAATAATTGTAACCAGTGTGAATGTTATGGTCATTTCTACCTTCGGGGCAACCTAGGCTTCACTCTAGGGCGTTGCTCCACCAGATCGAATAGCTACGACCTTAGAAGTCAAAGCCAGAAGCAGATAATACAATAAAAACGCAACAGTTTTTCCATCGTATAGCATGGCTAATTGCAACCAGTGCGAAAGTAATGATCATTTCGACGTTTTGGGCATCCTAGACTTAACTCTGAGGCGTTGCTCCACCAGATAGAAGAGTTAGGGCCTTTGAAATCAAAGCCAGAAGCATAAACTACAAAATAAATACAACAGCCTTTACATCGTATAAAACGAATAATTGCAAGCTGTGTGAAGGTTATGGTCATATCTACGTCCCGGGCAACATAGGCTTCACTGTAGGGCGTTGCTCAACCAGATCGAATAGGTAGGGCCTTAGAAGTCAACGCCCGAAACATAAAATACAATATAAATACAACAGTTTTTCCATTGTATAAAACGAATAATTGCAACCAGTGTGAAAGTAATGGTCATTTCTACGTTCCGGGCAACATAGGCTTCACTCTTGGACGATGCCCCACCAGATCGAATAGCTAGGACCTTAGAAGTCGAAGCCAGAAGCGGAAAATACAATAAAAATGCATCAGTTTTTCCAACGTATAAAACGAAAAATTGTTACCAGTGTGAATGTTATGGTCATTTCTACGTTCCGGGCAACCCAGGCTTCACTCTGGGGCGTTGCTCCGCCAGATCGAATAGCTACGACCTTAGAAGTCAAAGCCAGAAGCAGAAAATACAATAAAAATGCAACAGTTTTTCCACCGTATGGCATGGCTAATTGCAACCAGTGCAAAAGTAATTATCAGTTCGACGTTTCGGGCATCCTAGACTTAACTCTGAGGCGTTGCTCCACCAGATAGAAGAGTTAGGGCCTTTGAAATCAACGCCAGAAGCATAAACTACAAAATAAATACAACAGCCTTTACATCGTACAAAACGAATAATTGCAACCTGTGTGAAGGTTATTGTCATATCTACGTTCCGGGCAACATAGGCTTCACTGTAGGGCGTTGCTCCACCAGATCGAATAGGTAGGGCCTTAGAAGTCAACGCCAGAAGCATAAAACACAATATAAATACAACAACTTTTCCATCGTATAACAGGAATAATAGCAACCAGTGTGAAAGATATGGTCACTTCTACGTTCCGGGCAACCTAGGGTTCACTCTAGGGCGTTGGTCCACCAGTTCCAATAGATAGGGCGTAAGCAGTCAACGCCAGAAGCACCAATTACAAAATAAAGACAACAGTTTTTCCATCGTATAAAGCGAATAATTGCAACCAGTGTGAAAGTAATGGTCATTTCTACGTTCCGAGCAACCTAGGCTTCACTCTAGGGCGTTGCCCCACCACATCGAATAGCTACAGCCTTAGAAGTAAACCCCAGAAGCATAAAATACAATATAAATACAACAGTTTTTCCGTTGTATAAAACGAATGATTGCAACCAGTGTGAAAGTTATGGTCATTTCTACGTTCCGGGCAACATAGGCTTCACTCTTGGACGATGCGCCACCAGATCGAATAGCTAGGACCTTAGGAGTCGAAGCCAGAAGCGGAAAATACATTAAAAATGCAACAGTTTTTCCATCGTATAGCATGAATAATTGCAACCAGGATGAAAGTTATGGTCATTTCTACTTTCCGGGCAACCTAGGCTTCACCCTAGGGCGCTGCTCCAACAGTTTGATTAGTTAGGGCCTTATAAGTCAACGCCATAAGAATAAAATACAATATAAGTACAACTGTTTTTCCATCGTATAAAATGAATAATTGCAACCAGTGTGAAAGTTATGGTCATTTCTACATTCCGAGCAACCTAGGCTTCACTCTAGGGCGTTGCTCCACCGGATCGAATAGGTAGGGCCTTAGAAGTCAACGCCAGAAGCATAAAATACAATAAAGATGCAACAGTTTTTCCATCGTTTAAAACGAATAATTGCAAACAGTCTGAAAGTAACGGTCATTTCTACGTTCCAGGCAACCTAGGCTTCACCCTAGGGCGTTGTTCCACCAGATCGAATAGGTAGGGCCTAAGAAGTCAACGCCATAAGAATAAAATACAATATAAACATAACAGTTTTTCCATCGTATAAAACGAATAATAGCAACCAGTGTGAAGGTTATGGTCATTTCAACGTTCCGGGCAATCTAGGCTTCACTCTAGGGCGTTGCTCCACCAGATTCAACAGTTAGGGCCTTAGAAGTCAACGCCCGAAGCATAAAATAGAATAAAGATGCAACAGTTTTTCCATTGTATAAAACGAATAATAGCAATCAGTGTGAAAGTTATGGTCATTTCTACTTTCCGGGCAACCTAGGATTCACCCTAGGGCGTTGCTCCAACAGATTGAATAGTTAGGGCCCTAGAAGTCAATGCCCGAAGCATAAAATGCAATCAAAATACAACAGTTTTTACATCATATAAGAGGAATAATTGCAACCATTTTGAAAGTGATGTTCATTTCTACGTTCCGGGCTACCTAGGCTTCACTCTAGGGCGTTGCTCCACCAGATCGAACAGCTAGGGCCTTAGAAGTCAACGCCCGGAGCATAAAATACAAAATAAATAGTACAGTTTTTCCATCGTATAAAACGAATAATTGCAACCAGTTTGAAAGTGATGGTCATTTCTACGTTCCGGGCAACCTAGGCTTCACTCTAGGGCGTTGCTCCACCAGATCGAATAGATAGGGCCTTAGCAGTCAACGCACGAAGCATAAAATACAAAATAAATGGTACAGTTTTTCCATCGTATTAAACGAATAATTTCTACCAGTATGAAACTTATGGTCATTTCCGCTTTCCGAGCAACCTAGGCTTCACCCTAGGGCGTCGCTCCAACAGATTGAATAGTTAGGGCCTTAGAAGTCAACGCACGAAGCATAAAATACAAAATAAATAGTACAGTCTTTCCATCGTATTAAACGCATAATTTCCACCAGTGTGGAAGTTATGGACATTTCCACTTTCCGGGCAGCCTAGGCTTCACCCTAGGGCATTGTTCCACCAGATGGAATAGTTAGGGCCTAAGAAGTCAACGCCAGAAGCATAAAATACGATAAAATACAACAGCTTTTCCATCGTATAAAACGGATAATTGCAACCAGTGTGAAAGTAATGGTCATTTCTACGTTCCGAGCAACCTAGGCGTCGCCCTAGGGCGTTGCTCCACCAGATCGAATTGCTAGGGGCTTAGAATTCATCTCTAAAAGCATAAAATACAATTAAAATACAACAGTTTTTCCATCGTATAACAGGAATAATTGCAACCAGTGTGAAAGTAATGGTCATTTCTACGTTCCGGGCAACGCAGGTTTCACTCTAGGGCGTTGATCCACCAGAGGGAATAGTTAGGGCCTAAGGAGTCAACTCCAGAAGCATAAAATACAATATAAATACAACAGTTTTTCAATCGTATAAAACGAGTAATTGCAACCAGTGTGAAAGTTATGGTCATTTCTAAGTTCCGGGCAACCTAGGTTTCACTCTAGGGCGTCGCTCCAATAGGTCGAATAGCCAGGGACTTAGAATTCAACGCCAGAAGGATTAAATACAATATATGTACAACTGTTTTTTCATCGTATAAAATGAATACTTGCAAACATTGTGAAAGTTATGGTCATTTCTACTTTCCGGGCAACCTAGGCTTCACCCTAGGGCGCTGCTCCAACAGATTGATTAGTTAGAGCCTTAGAAGTCAATGCCCGAAGCATAAAATGCAATAAAAGTACAACAGTTCTTTCATCATATAACAGGAATAATTGCAACCAGTGTGAAAGTAATGGTCATTTCCATGTTCCGGGCAACCTAGGCTTCACTGTAGGGCGTTGCTCCACCAGATCGAATAGTTAGGGCCTTAGAAATCAAAGCCAAAAGCATAAAATACAATAAAGATGCGGCAGTTTTTCCATCGTATAACAGGAATAACTGCAAACAGTATGAAAGTACTGGTCATTTCTACGTTCCGGGTAACCTAGGTTTCACTCTAGGCCGTTGCTCCACCAGATCGTATAGCTAGGGACTTGGAATTCAACGCCAGAAGCATAAAATACGATATAAATACAACAGCTTTTCCATCGTATAAAAGGAATAATTGCAAACAGTGTGAGAGTAATGGTCATTTCTTCGATCCGGGCAACCTAGGCTTCACTCTACGGCGTTGTTCCACCGGATCGAATAGTTAGGGCCTAAGAAGTCAACGCCAGAAGCATAATATACAATATAAATATAACTGTTTTACCATCGTATAAAACGAATAATAGCAACCAGTGTGAAAGTTATGGTCATTTCTACGTTCCGGGCAACCTAGTCTTCACTCTAGGGCGTTGCTCCACCAGATCAAACAGTTAGGGCCTTAGAAGTCAACGCCCGAAGCATAAAATACAAATTAAATAGAACAGTTTTTCCATTGTTTAAAACGAATAATTGCTGCCAGTGTAAAAGTTATAGTCATTTCTACGTTCCGGGCAACCTAGGCTTCACCCTAGGGCGTTGTTCCACCTGATGGAATAGTTAGGGCCTAAGAAGTCAACGCCAGAAGCATAAAATACGATATAAATACAACAGCTTTTCCATCGTACAAAACGAATAATTGCAACCAGTTTGAAAGTGATGGTCATTTCTACGTACCGGGCAACCTAGGCTTCATTCTAGGGCGTTGCTCCACCAGATCAAACAGTTAGGGCCTTAGAAGTCAATGCCCGAAGCATAAAATGCAATAAAAATACAACAGTTTTTCCATCATATAACCGGAATAATTGCAACCAGTTTGAAAGTGATGGTCAGTTCTACGTTCCGGGCAACCTAGGCTACACCCTAGGGCGTTGCTCTTACAGATTGAATAGATAGGGCCTTAGAAGTTAATGCCCGAATCATATAATGCAATAAAAATACAACAGCTTTTCCATCATATAACAGGAGTATTTGCAACCAGTCTGAAAGTGATGGCAATAACTACGTTCCGGGCAACTTAGGCTTCACTCTAGGGCGTTGCTCCACCAGATCGAATAGTTACGGCCTAAGAAGTCAACGCCAGAAGCATAAAATACTATATAAATATAACAGTTTTTCCATCGTATAAAACGAATAATAGCAACCGGTGTGAAAGTTATGGTCATTTCTACGTTCCGGTCAACCTAGGCTTCACCATAGGGCGTTGTTCTACCAGATCGAATAGTTAGGTCCTATGAAGCGAACGCCAGAAGTATAAAATACAATATAAATACAACAGTTTTTCCATCATACAAAACGAATAATTGCAACCAGTATGAAAGCTATGGTCATTTCTACTTTACGGGCAACCTAGGCTACACCCTAGGGCGTTGCTCTTACAGATTGAATAAATAGGGCCTTAGAAGTTAATGCCCGAAGCATATAATGCAATAAAAATACAACAGCTTTTCCATCATATAACATGAGTATTTGCAACCAGTCTGAAAGTGATGGCAATAACTACGTTCCGGGCAACTTAGGCTTCACTCTAGGGCGTTGCTCCACCAGATCGAATATTTAGTGCCTTAGAAGTCAACGCCAGAAGCATAAAATACAATATAAATACAACAGTTTTTATATCGTATAAAACGAATAATTGCAACCAGTATGAAAGTTGACGTCATTTCTACTTTCCGGGCAACCTAGGCTTCACCCTAGGGCGTTGCTCCAACAGACTGAATAGATAGGGCCTTAGAAGTCAACGACGGAAGCATAAAATGCAATAAAAATACAACAGTTTTTCCATCGTATAAAAGGATTAATTGCAACCAGTTTGAAAGTGATGGTCATTTCTACGTTCCGGGCAACCTAGGCTTCACTCTATGGCGTTCTTCCACCACATCGGATAGCTACGGCTTCAGAAGTCAACGCCTGAAGCATAAAATACAATAAAAATGCAACAGTCTTTCCATCCTATAACAGGAATAATTGCAACCCGTGTGAAAGTGATGGTCATTTGTACGTTCCAGGCAACCTAGGCTTCACTCTAGGGCGTTGTTCCACCAGATCGAATTGTTAGGGCCTAAGAAGTCAACGCCAGAAGCATAAGATACATAATAAATATAACAGTATTTCCATCGTATAGAACGAATAATAGCATCCAGTGTGAAAGTTATGGTCATTTCTACGTTCCGGGCAACCTAGGCTTCACTCTAGGGCGTTGCTCCAACAGATCGAATAGCTAGTGCCTTAGAAGTCAACGCCAGAAGCATAAAATACAACATAAACACAACAGTTTTTCCATCGTTTAAAACGAATAATTGCAACCAGTTTGAAAGTGATGGCCAATTCTACGTTCCGGGCAACCTAGGCTTCACTCTAGGGAGTTGTTCCACCAGATCGAACAGTTGGGGCCTAAGAAGTCAACGCCAGAAGCATAAAGTACAATATAAATATAACAGTTTTTCCATCGTATACAACGAATGATAGCAACCAGTATGAAAGTTATGGTCATTTCTACGTTCCGGGCAACCCAGGCTTCACTCTATGGCGTTGTTCCACCACATCGACTAGTTACGGCCTCAGAAGTCAACGCCTGAAGCATAAAATACAATAAAAATACAACAGTCTTTCCATCCTATAACAGGAATAATTGCAACCAGTTTGAAAGTGATGGTCATTTCTACGTTCCGGGCAACCTAGGCTTCACTCTAGGGCGTTGCTCCACCAGATCGAATAGTTAGTGCCTTAGAAGTCAACGCCAGAAGCATAAAATACAGTATAAACACAACAGTTTTTCCATCGTATAAAACGAGTAATTGCTACCAGTGTGAAAGTTATGGTCATTTCTACGTTCCGGGCAACATAGGCTTCACTCTAGGGCGGTGTTCCACCAGATCGAATATTTAGGGCCTAAGAAGTCAACGCCAGAAGCATAAAATACGATATAAATACAACATCTTTTCCATCGTATAAAACGAATTATTGCAACCAGTGTGAAAGTTATGGTCATTTCTACGTTCCGGGCAACCTAGGCTTCACCCTAGGGCGTTGCTCCAACAGACTGAATAGTTAGGGCCTTAGAAGTCAATGCCCGATGCATAAAATGCAATAAAAATACAACAGTTTTTCCATCGTATAGCAGGAATAATTTGCAACCAGTGTGACAGTAGTGGTCATTTCTACGTTCCGGGCAACCTAGGTGTCGCTCCAGGGCGTTACTCCACCAGATCGAATAGTTACGGCCTAAGAAGTCAACGCCAGAAGCATAAAATACGATGAAGATGCAACAGTTTTTCCATCGTATAAAACGAATAATTGCAACCAGTGTGAAACTTATGGTCATTTCTACGTTCCGGGCAACCTAGGCTTCACCCTAGGCCGTGGTTCCACCAGATCGAATTGTTAGGGCCTAAGAAGGGAACGCCAGAAGCATAAAATGCAATAAAAGTACAACAGTTTTTCCATCGTATAACAGGATTAATTGCAACCTGTTTGAAAGTGATGGTCATTTCTCCTTTCCGGCCAACCTAGGCTTCACTCTAGGGCGTTGCTCCACTAGATCGAATAGCTAGGGCCTTAGAAGTCAACGACAGAAGCATAAAATACTATATAAATACAACAGTTTTTCCATCGTATAAAACGGGTAAGTGCAACCAGTATGAAACTTATGGTCATTTCTACTTTCCGGGCAACCTAGGCTTCACCCTAGGGCGTTGCTCCAACAGATTGAATAGTTAGGGCCTTAGAAATAAATGCCCGAAGCATATAATGCAATAATAATACAACAGTTTTTCCATCGTATAACAGGATTAATTGCAACCAGTTTGAAAGTGATGGTCATTTCTACGTTCCGGGCCACCTAGGCTTCACTCTAGGGAGTTGCTCCATTAGATCGAATAGCTAGGGCCTTAGAAGTCAACGCCAGAAGCATAAAATACAATATAAATACAACAGTTTTTCCATCGTATAAAACGAATAATTGCAACCAGTGTGAACGTAATGGTCATTTCTACGTTCCGAGCACCCTAGGCGTCACTCTAGGGCGTTGCTCCTCCACATCTAATAGCTACGGCCTTTGAAGTCAACGCCAGAGGCATAAAATACAATATAAATACAACAGCGTTTCCATCGTATAAAACGAATAATTGCAACCAGTGTGAAAGTTATGGTCATTTCTACATTCCGAGCAACCTAGGCTTCACTCTAGGGCGTTGCTCCACCAGATCGAATAGTTAGGTCATTTGAAGTAAACGCCAGAAGCATAAAATACGATATAAATACAACAGCTTTTCCATCGTATAAAAGGAATAATTGCATACAGTGTGAAAGTAATGGTCATTTCTACGTTCCGGTCAACCTAGGCATCACTCTACGGTGTCGTTCCACCAGATCGAATGGTTGGGGCCTAAGAAGTGAACGCCAGAAGCATAAAATACAATATAAATATAACAGTTTTTCCAACGTATAAAACGAATAATTGCAACCAGTATGAAACTTATGAACATTTACACTTTCCGAGCAACCTAGGCTTCACCCTAGGGCGTTGCTCCAACAGATTGAATAGTTAGGGCCTTAGAAGACAACGCCCGAACCATAAAATGCAAAAAAAATACAACTGTGTTTCCATCATATAACAGGAATAATTGCATCCAGTTTGAAAGTGATGGTCATCTCTCCTTATCAGGCAACCTAGGCTTCACTCTAGGCCGTTGCTCCACTAGATCGAATAGCTAGCGCCTTAGAAGTCAACGCCAGAAGCATAAAATACGATATATATACAACAGCATTTCCATCGTATAAAAGGAATAATTGCAAACAGTGTGAAAGTGATGGTCACTTCTACGTTCCGGGCAACCTAGGCTTCACTCTACGGCGCTGATCCACCAGATCGAATAGTTAGGGCCTAAGAAGTCAACGCCAGAAGCATAAGATACATAATAAATATAACAGTATTTCCATCGTATAGAACGAATAATAGCATCCAGTGTGAAAGTTATGGTCATTTCTACGTTCCGGGCAACCTAGGCTTCACTCTAGGGCGTTGCTCCAACAGATCGAATAGCTAGTGCCTTAGAAGTCAACGCCAGAAGCATAAAATACAACATAAACACAACAGTTTTTCCATCGTTTAAAACGAATAATTGCAACCAGTTTGAAAGTGATGGCCAATTCTACGTTCCGGGCAACCTAGGCTTCACTCTAGGGAGTTGTTCCACCAGATCGAACAGTTGGGGCCTAAGAAGTCAACGCCAGAAGCATAAAGTACAATATAAATATAACAGTTTTTCCATCGTATACAACGAATGATAGCAACCAGTATGAAAGTTATGGTCATTTCTACGTTCCGGGCAACCCAGGCTTCACTCTATGGCGTTGTTTCACCACATCGACTAGTTACGGCCTCAGGAGTCAACGCCTGAAGCATAAAATACAATAAAAATACAACAGTCTTTCCATCCTATAACAGGAATAATTGCAACCAGTTTGAAAGTGATGGTCATTTCTACGTTCCGGGCAACCTAGGCTTCACTCTAGGGCGTTGCTCCACCAGATCGAATAGTTAGTGCCTTAGAAGTCAACGCCAGAAGCATAAAATACAGTATAAACACAACAGTTTTTCCATCGTATAAAACGAGTAATTGCTACCAGTGTGAAAGTTATGGTCATTTCTACGTTCCGGGCAACCTAGGCTTCACTCTAGAGCGTTGCTCCAGCAGATCAAACAGTTAGGGCCTTAGAAGTCAACGCCCGAAGCATAAAATACAAAATAAATGGAACAGTTTTTCCATTGCATGAAACGAATAATTGCTACCAGTGTAAAAGTTATGGTCATTTCTACGTTCCGGGCAGCCTAGGCTTCACCCAAGGGCGTTGCTCCACTAGATCGAATAGCTAGGGCCTTAGAAGTCAACGCCAGAAGCATAAAATACAATATAAATACAACAGTTTTTCCATCGTATAAAACGAATAATTGCAACCAGTATGAAACCTATGGTCATTTCTACTTTCCGAGCAACCTAGGCTTCACCCGAGGGCGTTGCTCCAACAGATTGAATAGTTAGGGCCTTAGAAGTCAACGCCCGAACCATACAATGCAAACAAAATACAACAGTGTTTCCATCATATAACAGGAATAATTGCAACCATTTTGAAAGTGATGGCCAATTCTACGTTCCGGGCAACCTAGGCTTCACTCTATTGCGTTGCTCCACCAGATCGAATAGTTAGTGCCTTAGAAGTCAATGCCAGAAGCATAAAATACAATATAAATACAACAGTTTTTCCATCGCATAAAACGAATAATTGCAGCCAGTATGAAACTTATGGACATTTCTACTTTCCGAGCAACCTAGGCTTCACCCTAGGGCGTTGCTCCAACAGATTGAATAGCTAGGGCCATAGAAGTCATCGCCCGACCCATAAAATGCAAAAAAAATACAACAGTGTTTCCATCATATAACAGTAATAATTGTTACCAGTTTGAAAGTGATGGCCAATTCTATGTTCCGGGCAACCTAGGCTTCACTCTAGGGCGTTGCTCCACCAGATCGAATAGATAGTGCCTTAGAAGTCAACGCCAGAAGCACAAAATACAATATAAATACAACAGTTTTTCCATCGTATAAAACGAATAATTGCAACCAGTATGAAACTTATGGTCATTTCTACTTTCCGAGCAACCTAAGCTTCACCCTAGGCCGTTGTTCCACCAGATTGAATAGTTAGGGCCTAAGAAGTGACCGCCAGAACCATAAAATGCAATAAAAATACAACAGTGTTTCCATCATATAACAGGAATAATTGCAACCAGTTTGAAAGTGATGGCCAATTCTACGTTCCGGGCAACCTAGGCTTCACCCTAGGTCGTTGCTCCACCAGACCGAATAGTTACGGCCTAAGAAGTCAACGCCAGAAGCATAAAATGCGATATGAATACAACAGCTTTTCCATCGCATAAAACGGATAATAGCAACCAGTGTAAAAGTTATTGTCATTTCTATGTTCCGGGCAACCTAGGCTTCACTCTAGGGCGTTGCTCCGCCAGATCGAAATGTCAGGGCCTAAGAAGTCAACGCCCGAAGCATAAAATACGATATAAATACAACAGATTTTCCATCATATATCAGGAATAATTGCAACCAGTTTGAAAGTGATGGCCAATTCTACGTTCCGGGCAACCTAGGTTTCACTCCAGGACGTTGCTCCACCAGACCGAATGGTTACGGCCTAAGAAGTCAATGCCAGAAGCATAAAAAACGATATAAATACAACAGCTTTTCCATCGTATAAAACGAATAATAGCAACCAGTGTGAAAGTAATGGTCATTTCTACGTTCCGAGCACCCTAGGCGTCACTCTAGGGCGTTGCTCCACCACATCTAATAGCTACGTCCTTAGAAGTCAACGCCAGAGGCATAAAATACAATATAAATACAACAGCGTTTCCATCGTATAAAACGAATAATTGCAAGCAGTGTGAAAGTTATGGTCATTTCTACGTTCCGGGCAACCTAGGCTTCACTCTATGGCGTTCTTCCACCACATCGAATAGCTACGGCCTCAGAAGTCACCGACTGGAGTATAAAATACAATAAAAATACAACAGTCTTTCCATCCTATAACAGGAATAATTGCAACCCGTGTGAAGGTCATGGTCATTTCTACGTTCCAGGAAACCTAGGCTTCACTCTAGGGCGTTGTTCCTCCTGATCGTATAGTTAGGGCCTAAGAAGTCAACGCCAGAAGCATAAAATGCGATATAAATACAACTGCTTTTCCATCGTATAAAACGAATAATTGCAACCAGTGTGAAAGTTATGGTCATTTCTACGTTCCGGGCAACCTAGGCTTCACTCTAGGGCGTTGCTCCACCAGATCGAATAGTTAGGGCCTAAGAAGTCAACGCCAGAAGCATAAAATACGATATAAATACAACAGCTTTTGCATCGTATAAAACGAATAATTGCAACCAGTGTGAAAGTTATGGTCATTTCTACGTTCCGGGCAACCTAGGCGACCCTCTATGGCGTTCATCCACCACATCGAATAGCTACGGCCTAAGAAGTCAACGCCAGAAGCATAAAATACAATATAAATATAACAGTTTTTCCATCGCATAAAACGAATAATAGCAACCAGTGTGAAAGTTATGGTCATTTCTACGTTCCAGGCAACCTAGGCTTCACTCTAGGGCGTTGCTCCAACAGATTGAATAGTTAGGGCCTTAGAAGTCAACGCCCGAACCATAAAATGCAAACAAAATACAACAGTGTTTCCATCATATAACAGGAATAATTGCTACCAGTTTGAAAGTGATGGCCAATTCTACGTTCCGGGCAACCTACGCTTCAGTCTAGGGCGTTGCTCCACCAGATCGAATAGATAGTGCCTTAGAAGTCAACGCCAGAAGCATAGAATACAATATAAATACAACAGTTTTTCCATCGTATAAAACGAATTATTGCAACCAGGATGAAACTTATGGTCATTTCTACTTTCCGAGCCACCTTGGCTTCACTCTAGGGCGTTGCTCCACCAGATCGAATAGTTAGGTCCTTAGAAGTCAACGCCAGAAGCATAAAATACAATATAAATACAACAGTATTTCCATCGTATAAAACTAATAATTGCAACCAGTATGAAACTTTTGGTCATTTCTACTTTCCGAGCAACCTAAGCTTCACCCTAGCGCGTTGCTCCAACGGATTGAATAGTTAGGGCCTTAGAAGTCAACGCCCCAACCATAAAATGCAAAAAAAATACAACAGTGTTTCCAACATATAACAGGAATAATTGCAACCATTTTGAAAGTGATGGCCAATTCTACGTTCCGGGCAACCTAGGCTTCACTCTATTGCGTTGCTCCACCAGATCGAATAGTTGGTGCCTTAGAAGTCAACGCCAGAAGCATAAAATACAATATAAATACAACAGTTTTTCCATCGCATAAAACGAATAATTGCAACCAGTATGAAACTTATGGACATTTCTACTTTCCGAGCAACCTAGGCTTCACCCTAGGGCGTTGCTCCATCAGATTGAATAGTTAGGGCCTTAGAAGTCAACGCCCGAAGCATAAAATGCAATAAAAATGCAACAGTGTTTCCATCATATAACAGGAATAATTGCTACCAGTGTAAAAGTTATGGTCATTTCTACGTTCCGGGCAACCTAGGTTTCACTCCAGGGCGTTGCTACTCCAGATCGAATAGTTACGGCCTAAGAAGTCATCGCCAGAAGCATAAAATACGATAAAGATGCAACAGTTTTTCCATCGTATAAAACGAATAATTGCAACCAGTGTGAGAGTTATGGTCATTTCTACATTCCGAGCAACCTAGGCTTCACTCTAGGGCGTTGCTCCGCCAGATCGAATAGTTAGGTCCTTAGAAGTCAACGCCAGAAGCATAAAATACGATATAAATACAACAGTTTTCCATCGTATAAAAGGAATAATTGCAAACAGTGTGAAAGTAATGGTCATTTCTACGTTCCGGGCAACCTAGGCTTCACTCTAGGGCGTTGCTCCAGCAGATCAAACAGTTAGGGCCTTAGAAGTCAACGCCCGAAGCATAAAATACAAAATAAATGGAACAGTTTTTCCATTGCATGAAACGAATAATTGCTACCAGTGTAAAAGTTATGGTCATTTCTACGTTCCGGGCAACCTAGGCTTCACCCAAGGGCGTTGCTCCACTAGATCGAATAGCTAGGGCCTTAGAAGTCAACGCCAGAAGCATAAAATACAATATAAATACAACAGTTTTTCCATCGTATAAAACGAATAATTGCAACCAGTATGAAACCTATGGTCATTTCTACTTTCCGAGCAACCTAGGCTTCACCCTAGGGCGTTGCTCCAACAGATTGAATAGTTAGGGCCTTAGAAGTGAACGCCCGAACCATACAATGCAAACAAAATACAACAGTGTTTCCATCATATAACAGGAATAATTGCAACCATTTTGAAAGTGATGGCCAATTCTACGTTCCGGGCAACCTAGGCTTCAGTCTAGGGCGGTGCTCCACCAGATCGAATAGATAGTGCCTTAGAAGTCAACGCCAGAAGCATAGAATACAATATAAATACAACAGTTTTTCCATCGTATAAAACGAATAATTGCAACCAGGATGAAACTTATGGTCATTTCTACTTTCCGAGCAACCTTGGCTTCACTCTAGGGCGTTGCTCCACCAGATCGAATAGTTAGGTACTTAGAAGTCAACGCCAGAAGCATAAAATACAATATAAATACAACAGTATTTCCATCGTATAAAACGAATAATTGCAACCAGTATGAAACTTTTGGTCATTTCTACTTTCCGAGCAACCTAAGCTTCACCCTAGGGCGTTGCTCCAACGGATTGAATAGTTAGGGCCTTAGAAGTCAACGCCCGAACCATAAAATGCAAAAAAAATACAACAGTGTTTCCAACATATAACAGGAATAATTGCAACCATTTTGAAAGTGATGGCCAATTCTACGTTCCGGGCAACCTAGGCTTCACTCTATTGCGTTGCTCCACCAGATCGAATAGTTAGTGCCTTTGAAGTCAACGCCAGAGGCATAAAATACAATATAAATACAACAGCGTTTCCATCGTATAAAACGAATAATTGCAACCAGTGTGAAAGTTATGGTCATTTCTACATTCCGAGCAACCTAGGCTTCACTCTAGGGCGTTGCTCCACCAGATCGAATAGTTAGGTCATTTGAAGTAAACGCCAGAAGCATAAAATACGATATAAATACAACAGCTTTTCCATCGTATAAAAGGAATAATTGCATACAGTGTGAAAGTAATGGTCATTTCTACGTTCCGGTCAACCTAGGCATCACTCTACGGTGTCGTTCCACCAGATCGAATGGTTGGGGCCTAAGAAGTGAACGCCAGAAGCATAAAATACAATATAAATATAACAGTTTTTCCAACGTATAAAACGAATAATTGCAACCAGTATGAAACTTATGAACATTTACACTTTCCGAGCAACCTAGGCTTCACCCTAGGGCGTTGCTCCAACAGATTGAATAGTTAGGGCCTTAGAAGACAACGCCCGAACCATAAAATGCAAAAAAAATACAACTGTGTTTCCATCATATAACAGGAATAATTGCATCCAGTTTGAAAGTGATGGTCATCTCTCCTTATCAGGCAACCTAGGCTTCACTCTAGGCCGTTGCTCCACTAGATCGAATAGCTAGCGCCTTAGAAGTCAACGCCAGAAGCATAAAATACGATATATATACAACAGCATTTCCATCGTATAAAAGGAATAATTGCAAACAGTGTGAAAGTGATGGTCACTTCTACGTTCCGGGCAACCTAGGCTTCACTCTACGGCGCTGATCCACCAGATCGAATAGTTAGGGCCTAAGAAGTCAACGCCAGAAGCATAAGATACATAATAAATATAACAGTATTTCCATCGTATAGAACGAATAATAGCATCCAGTGTGAAAGTTATGGTCATTTCTACGTTCCGGGCAACCTAGGCTTCACTCTAGGGCGTTGCTCCAACAGATCGAATAGCTAGTGCCTTAGAAGTCAACGCCAGAAGCATAAAATACAACATAAACACAACAGTTTTTCCATCGTTTAAAACGAATAATTGCAACCAGTTTGAAAGTGATGGCCAATTCTACGTTCCGGGCAACCTAGGCTTCACTCTAGGGAGTTGTTCCACCAGATCGAACAGTTGGGGCCTAAGAAGTCAACGCCAGAAGCATAAAGTACAATATAAATATAACAGTTTTTCCATCGTATACAACGAATGATAGCAACCAGTATGAAAGTTATGGTCATTTCTACGTTCCGGGCAACCCAGGCTTCACTCTATGGCGTTGTTCCACCACATCGACTAGTTACGGCCTCAGGAGTCAACGCCTGAAGCATAAAATACAATAAAAATACAACAGTCTTTCCATCCTATAACAGGAATAATTGCAACCAGTTTGAAAGTGATGGTCATTTCTACGTTCCGGGCAACCTAGGCTTCACTCTAGGGCGTTGCTCCACCAGATCGAATAGTTAGTGCCTTAGAAGTCAACGCCAGAAGCATAAAATACAGTATAAACACAACAGTTTTTCCATCGTATAAAACGAGTAATTGCTACCAGTGTGAAAGTTATGGTCATTTCTACGTTCCGGGCAACCTAGGCTTCACTCTAGAGCGTTGCTCCAGCAGATCAAACAGTTAGGGCCTTAGAAGTCAACGCCCGAAGCATAAAATACAAAATAAATGGAACAGTTTTTCCATTGCATGAAACGAATAATTGCTACCAGTGTAAAAGTTATGGTCATTTCTACGTTCCGGGCAGCCTAGGCTTCACCCAAGGGCGTTGCTCCACTAGATCGAATAGCTAGGGCCTTAGAAGTCAACGCCAGAAGCATAAAATACAATATAAATACAACAGTTTTTCCATCGTATAAAACGAATAATTGCAACCAGTATGAAACCTATGGTCATTTCTACTTTCCGAGCAACCTAGGCTTCACCCGAGGGCGTTGCTCCAACAGATTGAATAGTTAGGGCCTTAGAAGTCAACGCCCGAACCATACAATGCAAACAAAATACAACAGTGTTTCCATCATATAACAGGAATAATTGCAACCATTTTGAAAGTGATGGCCAATTCTACGTTCCGGGCAACCTAGGCTTCACTCTATTGCGTTGCTCCACCAGATCGAATAGTTAGTGCCTTAGAAGTCAATGCCAGAAGCATAAAATACAATATAAATACAACAGTTTTTCCATCGCATAAAACGAATAATTGCAGCCAGTATGAAACTTATGGACATTTCTACTTTCCGAGCAACCTAGGCTTCACCCTAGGGCGTTGCTCCAACAGATTGAATAGCTAGGGCCATAGAAGTCATCGCCCGACCCATAAAATGCAAAAAAAATACAACAGTGTTTCCATCATATAACAGTAATAATTGTTACCAGTTTGAAAGTGATGGCCAATTCTATGTTCCGGGCAACCTAGGCTTCACTCTAGGGCGTTGCTCCACCAGATCGAATAGATAGTGCCTTAGAAGTCAACGCCAGAAGCACAAAATACAATATAAATACAACAGTTTTTCCATCGTATAAAACGAATAATTGCAACCAGTATGAAACTTATGGTCATTTCTACTTTCCGAGCAACCTAAGCTTCACCCTAGGCCGTTGTTCCACCAGATTGAATAGTTAGGGCCTAAGAAGTGACCGCCAGAACCATAAAATGCAATAAAAATACAACAGTGTTTCCATCATATAACAGGAATAATTGCAACCAGTTTGAAAGTGATGGCCAATTCTACGTTCCGGGCAACCTAGGCTTCACCCTAGGTCGTTGCTCCACCAGACCGAATAGTTACGGCCTAAGAAGTCAACGCCAGAAGCATAAAATGCGATATGAATACAACAGCTTTTCCATCGCATAAAACGGATAATAGCAACCAGTGTAAAAGTTATTGTCATTTCTATGTTCCGGGCAACCTAGGCTTCACTCTAGGGCGTTGCTCCGCCAGATCGAAATGTCAGGGCCTAAGAAGTCAACGCCCGAAGCATAAAATACGATATAAATACAACAGATTTTCCATCATATATCAGGAATAATTGCAACCAGTTTGAAAGTGATGGCCAATTCTACGTTCCGGGCAACCTAGGTTTCACTCCAGGACGTTGCTCCACCAGACCGAATGGTTACGGCCTAAGAAGTCAATGCCAGAAGCATAAAAAACGATATAAATACAACAGCTTTTCCATCGTATAAAACGAATAATAGCAACCAGTGTGAAAGTAATGGTCATTTCTACGTTCCGAGCACCCTAGGCGTCACTCTAGGGCGTTGCTCCACCACATCTAATAGCTACGTCCTTAGAAGTCAACGCCAGAGGCATAAAATACAATATAAATACAACAGCGTTTCCATCGTATAAAACGAATAATTGCAAGCAGTGTGAAAGTTATGGTCATTTCTACGTTCCGGGCAACCTAGGCTTCACTCTATGGCGTTCTTCCACCACATCGAATAGCTACGGCCTCAGAAGTCACCGACTGGAGTATAAAATACAATAAAAATACAACAGTCTTTCCATCCTATAACAGGAATAATTGCAACCCGTGTGAAGGTCATGGTCATTTCTACGTTCCAGGAAACCTAGGCTTCACTCTAGGGCGTTGTTCCTCCTGATCGTATAGTTAGGGCCTAAGAAGTCAACGCCAGAAGCATAAAATGCGATATAAATACAACTGCTTTTCCATCGTATAAAACGAATAATTGCAACCAGTGTGAAAGTTATGGTCATTTCTACGTTCCGGGCAACCTAGGCTTCACTCTAGGGCGTTGCTCCACCAGATCGAATAGTTAGGGCCTAAGAAGTCAACGCCAGAAGCATAAAATACGATATAAATACAACAGCTTTTGCATCGTATAAAACGAATAATTGCAACCAGTGTGAAAGTTATGGTCATTTCTACGTTCCGGGCAACCTAGGCGACCCTCTATGGCGTTCATCCACCACATCGAATAGCTACGGCCTAAGAAGTCAACGCCAGAAGCATAAAATACAATATAAATATAACAGTTTTTCCATCGCATAAAACGAATAATAGCAACCAGTGTGAAAGTTATGGTCATTTCTACGTTCCAGGCAACCTAGGCTTCACTCTAGGGCGTTGCTCCAACAGATTGAATAGTTAGGGCCTTAGAAGTCAACGCCCGAACCATAAAATGCAAACAAAATACAACAGTGTTTCCATCATATAACAGGAATAATTGCTACCAGTTTGAAAGTGATGGCCAATTCTACGTTCCGGGCAACCTACGCTTCAGTCTAGGGCGTTGCTCCACCAGATCGAATAGATAGTGCCTTAGAAGTCAACGCCAGAAGCATAGAATACAATATAAATACAACAGTTTTTCCATCGTATAAAACGAATTATTGCAACCAGGATGAAACTTATGGTCATTTCTACTTTCCGAGCCACCTTGGCTTCACTCTAGGGCGTTGCTCCACCAGATCGAATAGTTAGGTCCTTAGAAGTCAACGCCAGAAGCATAAAATACAATATAAATACAACAGTATTTCCATCGTATAAAACTAATAATTGCAACCAGTATGAAACTTTTGGTCATTTCTACTTTCCGAGCAACCTAAGCTTCACCCTAGCGCGTTGCTCCAACGGATTGAATAGTTAGGGCCTTAGAAGTCAACGCCCCAACCATAAAATGCAAAAAAAATACAACAGTGTTTCCAACATATAACAGGAATAATTGCAACCATTTTGAAAGTGATGGCCAATTCTACGTTCCGGGCAACCTAGGCTTCACTCTATTGCGTTGCTCCACCAGATCGAATAGTTGGTGCCTTAGAAGTCAACGCCAGAAGCATAAAATACAATATAAATACAACAGTTTTTCCATCGCATAAAACGAATAATTGCAACCAGTATGAAACTTATGGACATTTCTACTTTCCGAGCAACCTAGGCTTCACCCTAGGGCGTTGCTCCATCAGATTGAATAGTTAGGGCCTTAGAAGTCAACGCCCGAAGCATAAAATGCAATAAAAATGCAACAGTGTTTCCATCATATAACAGGAATAATTGCTACCAGTGTAAAAGTTATGGTCATTTCTACGTTCCGGGCAACCTAGGTTTCACTCCAGGGCGTTGCTACTCCAGATCGAATAGTTACGGCCTAAGAAGTCATCGCCAGAAGCATAAAATACGATAAAGATGCAACAGTTTTTCCATCGTATAAAACGAATAATTGCAACCAGTGTGAGAGTTATGGTCATTTCTACATTCCGAGCAACCTAGGCTTCACTCTAGGGCGTTGCTCCGCCAGATCGAATAGTTAGGTCCTTAGAAGTCAACGCCAGAAGCATAAAATACGATATAAATACAACAGTTTTCCATCGTATAAAAGGAATAATTGCAAACAGTGTGAAAGTAATGGTCATTTCTACGTTCCGGGCAACCTAGGCTTCACTCTAGGGCGTTGCTCCAGCAGATCAAACAGTTAGGGCCTTAGAAGTCAACGCCCGAAGCATAAAATACAAAATAAATGGAACAGTTTTTCCATTGCATGAAACGAATAATTGCTACCAGTGTAAAAGTTATGGTCATTTCTACGTTCCGGGCAACCTAGGCTTCACCCAAGGGCGTTGCTCCACTAGATCGAATAGCTAGGGCCTTAGAAGTCAACGCCAGAAGCATAAAATACAATATAAATACAACAGTTTTTCCATCGTATAAAACGAATAATTGCAACCAGTATGAAACCTATGGTCATTTCTACTTTCCGAGCAACCTAGGCTTCACCCTAGGGCGTTGCTCCAACAGATTGAATAGTTAGGGCCTTAGAAGTGAACGCCCGAACCATACAATGCAAACAAAATACAACAGTGTTTCCATCATATAACAGGAATAATTGCAACCATTTTGAAAGTGATGGCCAATTCTACGTTCCGGGCAACCTAGGCTTCAGTCTAGGGCGGTGCTCCACCAGATCGAATAGATAGTGCCTTAGAAGTCAACGCCAGAAGCATAGAATACAATATAAATACAACAGTTTTTCCATCGTATAAAACGAATAATTGCAACCAGGATGAAACTTATGGTCATTTCTACTTTCCGAGCAACCTTGGCTTCACTCTAGGGCGTTGCTCCACCAGATCGAATAGTTAGGTACTTAGAAGTCAACGCCAGAAGCATAAAATACAATATAAATACAACAGTATTTCCATCGTATAAAACGAATAATTGCAACCAGTATGAAACTTTTGGTCATTTCTACTTTCCGAGCAACCTAAGCTTCACCCTAGGGCGTTGCTCCAACGGATTGAATAGTTAGGGCCTTAGAAGTCAACGCCCGAACCATAAAATGCAAAAAAAATACAACAGTGTTTCCAACATATAACAGGAATAATTGCAACCATTTTGAAAGTGATGGCCAATTCTACGTTCCGGGCAACCTAGGCTTCACTCTATTGCGTTGCTCCACCAGATCGAATAGTTAGTGCCTTAGAAGTCAACGCCAGAAGCATAAAATACAATATAAATACAACAGTTTTTCCATCGTATAAAACGAATAATTGCAACCAGTGTGAGACTTATGGTCATTTCTACATTCCGAGCAACCTAGGCTTCACTCTAGGGCGTTGCTCCGCCAGATCGAATAGTTAGGTCCTTAGAAGTCAACGCCAGAAGCATAAAATACGATATAAATACTACAGTTTTCCATCGTATAAAAGGAATAATTGCAAACAGTGTGAAAGTAATGGTCATTTCTACGTTCAGGGCAACCTAGGCTTCACTCTAGGGCGTTGCTCCAGCAGATCAAACAGTTAGGGCCTTAGAAGTCAACGCCCGAAGCATAAAATACAAAATAAATGGAACAGTTTTTCCATTGCATAAAACGAATAATTGCTACCAGTGTAAAAGTTATGGTCATTTCTACGTTCCGGGCAACCTAGGCTTCACCCAAGGGCGTTGCTCCACCAGATCGAATAGTTAGGGCCTAAGAAGTGAACGCCAGAAGCATAAAATACAATATAAATACAACAGTCTTTCCATCGTATAAAACGAGTAATTGCAACCAGCAAGAAACTTATGGTCATTTCTACTTTCCGAGCAACCTAGGCTTCACCCTATGGCGTTGCTCCAACAGATTGAATAGTTAGGGCCTTAGAAGTCAACGCCCGAACCATAAAATGCAAAAAAAATACAACAGTGTTTCCATCATATAACAGGAATAATTGCAACCAGTTTGAAAGTGATGGCCAATTCTACGTTCCGGGCAACCTAGGCTTCACTCTATTGCGTTGCTCCACCAGATCGAATAGTTAGTGCCTTAGAAGTCAATGCCAGAAGCATAAAATACAATATAAATACAACAGTTTTTCCATCGCATAAAACGAATAATTGCAGCCAGTATGAAACTTATGGACATTTCTACTTTCCGAGCAACCTAGGCTTCACCCTAGGGCGTTGCTCCAACAGATTGAATAGCTAGGGCCATAGAAGTCATCGCCCGACCCATAAAATGCAAAAAAAATACAACAGTGTTTCCATCATATAACAGTAATAATTGTTACCAGTTTGAAAGTGATGGCCAATTCTATGTTCCGGGCAACCTAGGGTTCACTCTAGGGCGTTGCTCCACCAGATCGAATAGATAGTGCCTTAGAAGTCAACGCCAGAAGCACAAAATACAATATAAATACAACAGTTTTTCCATCGTATAAAACGAATACTTGCAACCAGTATGAAACTTATGGTCATTTCTACTTTCCGAGCAACCTAAGCTTCACCCTAGGCCGTTGTTCCACCAGATTGAATAGTTAGGGCCTAAGAAGTGACCGCCAGAACCATAAAATGCAATAAAAATACAACAGTGTTTCCATCATATAACAGGAATAATTGCAACCAGTTTGAAAGTGATGGCCAATTCTACGTTCCGGGCAACCTAGGCTTCACCCTAGGTCGTTGCTCCACCAGACAGAATAGTTACGGCCTAAGAAGTCAACGCCAGAAGCATAAAATACGATATGAATACAACAGCTTTTCCATCGTATAAAACGGATAATAGCAACCAGTGTGAAAGTTATTGTCATTTCTATGTTCCGCGCAACCTAGGCTTCACTCTAGGGCGTTGCTCCGCCAGATCGAAATGTCAGGGCCTAAGAAGTCAACGCCCGAAGCATAAAATACGATATAAATACAACAGATTTTCCATCATATATCAGGAATAATTGCAACCAGTTTGAAAGTGATGGCCAATTCTACGTTCCGGGCAACCTAGGTTTCACTCCAGGACGTTGCTCCACCAGACCGAATGGTTACGGCCTAAGAAGTCAATGCCAGAAGCATAAAAAACGATATAAATACAACAGCTTTTCCATCGTATAAAACGAATAATAGCATCCAGTGTGAAAGTAATGGTCATTTCTACGTTCCGAGCACCCTAGGCGTCACTCTAGGGCGTTGCTCCACCACATCTAATAGCTACGTCCTTAGAAGTCAACGCCAGAGGCATAAAATACAATATAAATACAACAGCGTTTCCATCGTATAAAACGAATAATTGCAAGCAGTGTGAAATTTATGGTCATTTCTACGTTCCGGGCAACCTAGGCTTCACTCTATGGTGTTCTTCCACCACATCGAATAGCTACGGCCTCAGAAGTCACCGACTGGAGTATAAAATACAATAAAAATACAACAGTCTTTCCATCCTATAACAGGAATAATTGCAACCCGTGTGAAGGTCATGGTCATTTCTACGTTCCAGGAAACCTAGGCTTCACTCTAGGGCGTTGTTCCTCCTGATCGTATAGTTAGGGCCTAAGAAGTCAACGCCAGAAGCATAAAATGCGATGTAAATACAACTGCTTTTCCATCGTATAAAACGAATAATTGCATCCAGTGTGAAAGTAATGGTCATTTCTACGTTCCGGGCAACCTAGGCTTCACTCTAGGGCGTTGCCCCTCCACATCTTATAGCTACGGCCTTAGAAGTCAACGCCAGAGGCATAAAATACAATATAAATACAACAGTTTTTCCATCGTATAAAACGAATAATTGCAACCAGTATTAAACTTATGGCCACTTCTACTTTCCGAGCAACCTAGGCTTCACCCTAGGGCGTTGCTCCAACCGATTGAATAGTTAGGGCCTTAGAAGTCAACGCCCGAACCATAAAATGCAAAAAAAATACAACAGTGTTTCCATCATATATCAGGCATAATTGCAACCAGTTTGAAAGTGATGGCCAATTCTACGTTACGGGCAACCTAGGCTTCACTCTAGGGCGTTGCTCCACCAGATCGAATAGTTAGTGCCTTAGAAGTCAACGCCAGAAGCATAAAATACAATATAAATACAACAGTTTTTCCATCGTATAAAACGAATAATTGCAACCAGTATGAAACTTATGGTCATTTCTACTTTCCGAGCAACCTAAGCTTCACCCTAGGGCGTTGCTCCAACGGATTGAATAGTTAGGGCCTTAGAAGTCAACGCCCGAACCATAAAATGCAAACAAAATACAACAGTGTTTCCATCATATAACAGGAATAATTGCTACCAGTTTGAAAGTGATGGCCAATTCTACGTTCCGGGCAACCTAGGCTTCAGTCTAGGGCGTTGCTCCACCAGATCGAATAGATAGTGCCTTAGAAGTCAACGCCAGAAGCATAGAATACAATATAAATACAACAGTTTTTACATCGTATAAAACGAATAATTGCAACCAGGATGAAACTTATGGTCATTTATACTTTCCGAGCAGCCTTGGCTTCACTCTAGGGCGTTGCTCCACCAGATCGAATAGTTAGGTCCTTAGAAGTCAACGCCAGAAGCATAAAATACAATATAAACACAACAGTATTTCCATCGTATAAAACGAATAATTGCAACCAGTATGAAAGCTATGGTCATTTCTACGTTCCAGGCAACCTAGGCTTCACTCTAGGGCGTTGTTCCACCAGATCGAATAGTTAGGGCCTAAGAAGTCAACGCCAGAAGCATAAAATACGATATAAATACAACAGCTTTTCCATCGTATAAAACGAATAATTGCAACCAGTGTGAAAGTTATGGTCATTTCTACGTTCCGGGCAACCTAGGCGACCCTCTATGGCGTTCATCCACCACATCGAATAGCTACGGCCTAAGAAGTCAACGCCAGAAGCATAAAATACAATATAAATATAACAGTTTTTCCATCGCATAAAACGAATAATAGCAACCAGTGTGAAAGTTATGGTCATTTCTACGTTCCAGGCAACCTAGGCTTCACTCTAGGGCGTTGCTCCAACAGATTGAATAGTTAGGGCCTTAGAAGTCAACGCCCGAACCATAAAATGCAAACAAAATACAACAGTGTTTCCATCATATAACAGGAATAATTGCTACCAGTTTGAAAGTGATGGGCAATTCTACGTTCCGGGCAACCTACGCTTCAGTCTAGGGCGTTGCTCCACCAGATCGAATAGATAGTGCCTTAGAAGTCAACGCCAGAAGCATAGAATACAATATAAATACAACAGTTTTTCCATCGTATAAAACGAATAATTGCAACCAGGATGAAACTTATGGTCATTTCTACTTTCCGAGCAACCTTGGCTTCACTCTAGGGCGTTGCTCCACCAGATCGAATAGTTAGGTCCTTAGAAGTCAACGCCAGAAGCATAAAATACAATATAAATACAACAGTATTTCCATCGTATAAAACTAATAATTGCAACCAGTATGAAACTTTTGGTCATTTCTACTTTCCGAGCAACCTAAGCTTCACCCTAGGGCGTTGCTCCAACGGATTGAATAGTTAGGGCCTTAGAAGTCAACGCCCCAACCATAAAATGCAAAAAAAATACAACAGTGTTTCCAACGTATAACAGGAATAATTGCAACCATTTTGAAAGTGATGGCCAATTCTACGTTCCGGGCAACCTAGGCTTCACTCTGTTGCGTTGCTCCACCAGATCGAATAGTTGGTGCCTTAGAAGTCAACGCCAGAAGCATAAAATACAATATAAATACAACAGTTTTTCCATCGCATAAAACGAATAATTGCAACCAGTATGAAACTTATGGACATTTCTACTTTCCGAGCAACCTAGGCTTCACTCTAGGGCGTTGCTCCAACAGATTGAATAGTTAGGGCCTTAGAAGTCAACGCCCGAACCATAAAATGCAAACAAAATACAACAGTGTTTCCATCATATAACAGGAATAATTGCTACCAGTTTGAAAGTGATGGCCAATTCTACGTTCCGGGCAACCTACGCTTCAGTCTAGGGCGTTGCTCCACCAGATCGAATAGATAGTGCCTTAGAAGTCAACGCCAGAAGCATAGAATACAATATAAATACAACAGTTTTTCCATCGTATAAAACGAATAATTGCAACCAGGATGAAACTTATGGTCATTTCTACTTTCCGAGCAACCTTGGCTTCACTCTAGGGCGTTGCTCCACCAGATCGAATAGTTAGGTCCTTAGAAGTCAACGCAAGAAGCATAAAATACGATATAAATACAACAGTTTTCCATCGTATAAAAGGAATAATTGCAAACAGTGTGAAAGTAATGGTCATTTCTACGTTCCGGGCAACCTA
The DNA here is from genome assembly GCF_051401765.1 of Calliopsis andreniformis. Classification (NCBI taxonomy): domain Eukaryota; kingdom Metazoa; phylum Arthropoda; class Insecta; order Hymenoptera; family Andrenidae; genus Calliopsis; species Calliopsis andreniformis. Next base: position 18,733,100 of record NW_027480426.1, on the reverse strand, counting down.
GGCTTCACTCGAGGGCGTTGCTCCAGCAGATCAAACAGTTAGGGCCTTAGATGTCAACGCCCGAAGCATAAAATACAAAATAAATGGAACAGTTTTTCCATTGCATGAAACGAATAATTGCTACCAGTGTAAAAGTTATGGTCATTTCTACGTTCCGGGCAACCTAGGCTTCACCCAAGGGCGTTGCTCCACTAGATCGAATAGCTAGGGCCTTAGAAGTCAACGCCAGAAGCATAAAATACAATATAAATACAACAGTTTTTCCATCGTATAAAACGAATAATTGCAACCAGTATGAAACCTATGGTCATTTCTACTTTCCGAGCAACCTAGGCTTCACCCTAGGGCGTTGCTCCAACAGATTGAATAGTTAGGGCCTTAGAAGTCAACGCCCGAACCATACAATGCAAACAAAATACAACAGTGTTTCCATCATATAACAGGAATAATTGCAACCATTTTGAAAGTGATGGCCAATTCTACGTTCCGGGCAACCTAGGCTTCAGTCTAGGGCGGTGCTCCAGCAGATCGAATAGATAGTGCCTTAGAAGTCAACGCCAGAAGCATAGAATACAATATAAATACAACAGTTTTTCCATCGTATAAAACGAATAATTGCAACCAGGATGAAACTTATGGTCATTTCTACTTTCCGAGCAACCTTGGCTTCACTCTAGGGCGTTGCTCCACCAGATCGAATAGTTAGGTACTTAGAAGTCAACGCCAGAAGCATAAAATACAATATAAATACAACAGTATTTCCATCGTATAAAACTAATAATTGCAACCAGTATGAAACTTATGGACATTTCTACTTTCCGAGCAACCTAGGCTTCACCCTAGGGCGTTGCTCCATCTGATTGAATAGTTAGGGCCTTAGAAGTCAACGCCCGAAGCATAAAATGCAATAAAAATGCAACAGTGTTTCCATCATATAACAGGAATAATTGCTACCAGTGTAAAAGTTATGGTCATTTCTACGTTCCGGGCAACCTAGGTTTCACTCCAGGGCGTTGCTACTCCAGATCGAATAGTTACGGCCTAAGAAGTCATCGCCAGAAGCATAAAATACGATTAAGATGCAACAGTTTTTCCATCGTATAAAACGAATAATTGCAACCAGTGTGAGAGTTATGGTCATTTCTACATTCCGAGCAACCTAGGCTTCACTCTAGGGCGTTGGTCCGCCAGATCGAATAGTTAGGTCCTTAGAAGTCAACGCCAGAAGCATAAAATACGATATAAATACAACAGTTTTCCATCGTATAAAAGGAATAATTGCAAACAGTGTGAAAGTAATGGTCATTTCTACGTTCCGGGCAACCTAGGCTTCACTCTAGGGCGTTGCTCCAACAGATTGAATAGTTAGGGCCTTAGAAGTCAACGCCCGAACCATAAAATGCAAACAAAATACAACAGTGTTTCCATCATATAACAGGAATAATTGCTACCAGTTTGAAAGTGATGGCCAATTCTACGTTCCGGGCAACCTACGCTTCAGTCTAGGGCGTTGCTCCACCAGATCGAATAGATAGTGCCTTAGAAGTCAACGCCAGAAGCATAGAATACAATATAAATACAACAGTTTTTCCATCGTATAAAACGAATAATTGCAACCAGGATGAAACTTATGGTCATTTCTACTTTCCGAGCAACCTTGGCTTCACTCTAGGGCGTTGCTCCACCAGATCGAATAGTTAGGTCCTTAGAAGTCAACGCAAGAAGCATAAAATACGATATAAATACAACAGTTTTCCATCGTATAAAAGGAATAATTGCAAACAGTGTGAAAGTAATGGTCATTTCTACGTTCCGGGCAACCTAGGCTTCACTCGAGGGCGTTGCTCCAGCAGATCAAACAGTTAGGGCCTTAGATGTCAACGCCCGAAGCATAAAATACAAAATAAATGGAACAGTTTTTCCATTGCATGAAACGAATAATTGCTACCAGTGTAAAAGTTATGGTCATTTCTACGTTCCGGGCAACCTAGGCTTCACCCAAGGGCGTTGCTCCACTAGATCGAATAGCTAGGGCCTTAGAAGTCAACGCCAGAAGCATAAAATACAATATAAATACAACAGTTTTTCCATCGTATAAAACGAATAATTGCAACCAGTATGAAACCTATGGTCATTTCTACTTTCCGAGCAACCTAGGCTTCACCCTAGGGCGTTGCTCCAACAGATTGAATAGTTAGGGCCTTAGAAGTCAACGCCCGAACCATACAATGCAAACAAAATACAACAGTGTTTCCATCATATAACAGGAATAATTGCAACCATTTTGAAAGTGATGGCCAATTCTACGTTCCGGGCAACCTAGGCTTCAGTCTAGGGCGGTGCTCCAGCAGATCGAATAGATAGTGCCTTAGAAGTCAACGCCAGAAGCATAGAATACAATATAAATACAACAGTTTTTCCATCGTATAAAACGAATAATTGCAACCAGGATGAAACTTATGGTCATTTCTACTTTCCGAGCAACCTTGGCTTCACTCTAGGGCGTTGCTCCACCAGATCGAATAGTTAGGTACTTAGAAGTCAACGCCAGAAGCATAAAATACAATATAAATACAACAGTATTTCCATCGTATAAAACTAATAATTGCAACCAGTATGAAACTTTTGGTCATTTCTACTTTCAGAGCAACCTAAGCTTCACCCTAGGGCGTTGCTCCAACGGATTGAATAGTTAGGGCCTTAGAAGTCAACGCCCCAACCATAAAATGCAAAAAAAATACAACAGTGTTTCCAACATATAACAGGAATAATTGCAACCATTTTGAAAGTGATGGCCAATTCTACGTTCCGGGCAACCTAGGCTTCACTCTATTGCGTTGCTCCACCAGATCGAATAGTTGGTGCCTTAGAAGTCAACGCCAGAAGCATAAAATACAATATAAATACAACAGTTTTTCCATCGCATAAAACGAATAATTGCAACCAGTATGAAACTTATGGACATTTCTACTTTCCGAGCAACCTAGGCTTCACCCTAGGGCGTTGCTCCATCAGATTGAATAGTTAGGGCCTTAGAAGTCAACGCCCGAAGCATAAAATGCAATAAAAATGCAACAGTGTTTCCATCATATAACAGGAATAATTGCTACCAGTGTAAAAGTTATGGTCATTTCTACGTTCCGGGCAACCTAGGTTTCACTCCAGGGCGTTGCTACTCCAGATCGAATAGTTACGGCCTAAGAAGTCATCGCCAGAAGCATAAAATACGATAAAGATGCAACAGTTTTTCCATCGTATAAAACGAATAATTGCAACCAGTGTGAGAGTTATGGTCATTTCTACATTCCGAGCAACCTAGGCTTCACTCTAGGGCGTTGCTCCGCCAGATCGAATAGTTAGGTCCTTAGAAGTCAACGCCAGAAGCATAAAATACGATATAAATACAACAGTTTTCCATCGTATAAAAGGAATAATTGCAAACAGTGTGAAAGTAATGGTCATTTCTACGTTCCGGGCAACCTAGGCTTCACTCTAGGGCGTTGCTCCAGCAGATCAAACAGTTAGGGCCTTAGAAGTCAACGCCCGAAGCATAAAATACAAAATAAATGGAACAGTTTTTCCATTGCATGAAACGAATAATTGCTACCAGTGTAAAAGTTATGGTCATTTCTACGTTCCGGGCAACCTAGGCTTCACCCAAGGGCGTTGCTCCGCTAGATCGAATAGCTAGGGCTTTAGAAGTCAACGCCAGAAGCATAAAATACAATATAAATACAACAGTTTTTCCATCGTATAAAACGAATAATTGCAACCAGTATGAAACCTATGGTCATTTCTACTTTCCGAGCAACCTAGGCTTCACCCTAGGGCGTTGCTCCAACAGATTGAATAGTTAGGGCCTTAGAAGTCAACGCCCGAACCATACAATGCAAACAAAATACAACAGTGTTTCCATCATATAACAGGAATAATTGCAACCATTTTGAAAGTGATGGCCAATTCTACGTTCCGGGCAACCTAGGCTTCAGTCTAGGGCGGTGCTCCACCAGATCGAATAGATAGTGCCTTAGAAGTCAACGCCAGAAGCATAGAATACAATATAAATACAACAGTTTTTCCATCGTATAAAACGAATAATTGCAACCAGGATGAAACTTATGGTCATTTCTACTTTCCGAGCAACCTTGGCTTCACTCTAGGGCGATGCTCCACCAGATCGAATAGTTAGGTACTTAGAAGTCAACGCCAGAAGCATAAAATACAATATAAATACAACAGTATTTCCATCGTATAAAACGAATAATTGCAACCAGTATGAAACTTTTGGTCATTTCTACTTTCCGAGCAACCTAAGCTTCACCCTAGGGCGTTGCTCCAACGGATTGAATAGTTAGGGCCTTAGAAGTCAACGCCCGAACCATACAATGCAAACAAAATACAACAGTGTTTCCATCATATAACAGGAATAATTGCAACCATTTTGAAAGTGATGGCCAATTCTACGTTCCGGGCAACCTAGGCTTCAGTCTAGGGCGGTGCTCCACCAGATCGAATAGATAGTGCCTTAGAAGTCAACGCCAGAAGCATAGAATACAATATAAATACAACAGTTTTTCCATCGTATAAAACGAATAATTGCAACCAGGATGAAACTTATGGTCATTTCTACTTTCCGAGCAACCTTGGCTTCACTCTAGGGCGATGCTCCACCAGATCGAATAGTTAGGTACTTAGAAGTCAACGCCAGAAGCATAAAATACAATATAAATACAACAGTATTTCCATCGTATAAAACGAATAATTGCAACCAGTATGAAACTTTTGGTCATTTCTACTTTCCGAGCAACCTAAGCTTCACCCTAGGGCGTTGCTCCAACGGATTGAATAGTTAGGGCCTTAGAAGTCAACGCCCGAACCATAAAATGCAAAAAAATACAACAGTGTTTCCAACATATAACAGGAATAATTGCAACCATTTTGAAAGTGATGGCCAATTCTACGTTCCGGGCAACCTAGGCTTCACTCTATTGCGTTGCTCCACCAGATCGAATAGTTAGTGCCTTAGAAGTCAACGCCTGAAGCATAAAATACAATATAAATACAACAGTTTTTCCATCGCATAAAACGAATAATTGCAACCAGTATGAAACTTATGGACATTTCTACTTTCCGAGCAACCTAGGCTTCACCCTAGGGCGTTGCTCCAACAGATTGAATAGTTAGGGCCTTAGAAGTCAACGCCCGAAGCATAAAATGCAATAAAAATACAACAGTGTTTCCATCATATAACAGGAATAATTGCTACCAGTGTAAAGGTTATGGTCATTTCTACGTACCGGGCAACCTAGGTTTCACTCCAGGGCGTTGCTACTCCAGATCGAATAGTTACGGCCTAAGAAGTCATCGCCAGAAGCATAAAATACGATAAAGATGCAACAGTTTTTCCATCGTATAAAACGAATAATTGCAACCAGTGTGAGACTTATGGTCATTTCTACATTCCGAGCAACCTAGGCTTCACTCTAGGGCGTTGCTCCGACAGGTCGAATAGTTAGGTCCTTAGAAGTCAACGCCAGAAGCATAAAATACGATATAAATACTACAGTTTTCCATCCTATAAAAGGAATAATTGCAAACAGTGTGAAAGTAATGGTCATTTCTACGTTCCGGGCAACCTAGGCTTCACTCTAGGGCGTTGCTCCAGCAGATTAAACAGTTAGGGCCTTAGAAGTCAACGCCCGAAGCATAAAATACAAAATAAATGGAACAGTTTTTCCATTGCATAAAACGAATAATTGCTACCAGTGTAAAAGTTATGGTCATTTCTACGTTCCGGGCAACCTAGGCTTCACCCAAGGGCGTTGCTCCACCAGATCGAATAGTTAGGGCCTAAGAAGTGAACGCCAGAAGCATAAAATACAATATAAATACAACAGTCTTTCCATCGTATAAAACGAGTAATTGCAACCAGCAAGAAACTTATGGTCATTTCTACTTTCCGAGCAACCTAGGCTTCACCCTATGGCGTTGCTCCAACAGATTGAATAGTTAGGGCCTTAGAAGTCAACGCCCGAACCATAAAATGCAAAAAAAATACAACAGTGTTTCCATCATATAACAGGAATAATTGCAACCAGTTTGAAAGTGATGGCCTATTCTACGTTCCGGGCAACCTAGGCTTCACTCTATTGCGTTGCTCCACCAGATCGAATAGTTAGTGCCTTAGAAGTCAATGCCAGAAGCATAAAATACAATATAAATACAACAGTTTTTCCATGGCATAAAACGAATAATTGCAACCAGTATGAAACTTATGGACATTTCTACTTTCCGAGCAACCTAGGCTTCACCCTAGGGCGTTGCTCCAACAGATTGAATAGTTAGGGCCCTAGAAGTCAATGCCCGAAGCATAAAATGCAATCAAAATACAACAGTTTTTACATCATATAAGAGGAATAATTGCAACCATTTTGAAAGTGATGTTCATTTCTACGTTCCGGGCTACCTAGGCTTCACTCTAGGGCGTTGCTCCACCAGATCGAATAGCTAGGGCCTTAGAAGTCAACGCCCGGAGCATAAAATACAAAATAAATAGTACAGTTTTTCCATCGTATAAAACGAATAATTGCAACCAGTTTGAAAGTGATGGTCATTTCTACGTTCCGGGCAACCTAGGCTTCACTCTAGGGCGTTGCTCCACCAGATCGAATAGATAGGGCCTTAGCAGTCAACGCACGAAGCATAAAATACAAAATAAATGGTACAGTTTTTCCATCGTATTAAACGAATAATTTCTACCAGTATGAAACTTATGGTCATTTCCGCTTTCCGAGCAACCTAGGCTTCACCCTAGGGCGTCGCTCCAACAGATTGAATAGTTAGGGCCTTAGAAGTCAACGCACGAAGCATAAAATACAAAATAAATAGTACAGTCTTTCCATCGTATTAAACGCATAATTTCTACCAGTGTGGAAGTTATGGACATTTCCACTTTCCGGGCAGCCTAGGCTTCACCCTAGGGCATTGTTCCACCAGATGGAATAGTTAGGGCCTAAGAAGTCAACGCCAGAAGCATAAAATACGATAAAATACAACAGCTTTTCCATCGTATAAAACGGATAATTGCAACCAGTGTGAAAGTAATGGTCATTTCTACGTTCCGAGCAACCTAGGCGTCGCCCTAGGGCGTTGCTCCACCAGATCGAATAGCTAGGGGCTTAGAATTCATCTCTAAAAGCATAAAATACAATTAAAATACAACAGTTTTTCCATCGTATAACAGGAATAATTGCAACCAGTGTGAAAGTAATGGTCATTTCTACGTTCCGGGCAACGCAGGTTTCACTCTAGGGCGTTGATCCACCAGAGGGAATAGTTAGGACCTAAGGAGTCAACTCCAGAAGCATAAAATACAATATAAATACAACAGTTTTTCAATCGTATAAAACGAGTAATTGCAACCAGTGTGAAAGTTATGGTCATTTCTAAGTTCCGGGCAACCTAGGTTTCACTCTAGGGCGTCGCTCCAATAGGTCGAATAGCCAGGGACTTAGAATGCAACGCCAGAAGGATTAAATACAATATATGTACAACAGTTTTTTCATCGTATAAAATGAATACTTGCAAACATTGTGAAAGTTATGGTCATTTCTACTTTCCGGGCAACCTAGGCTTCACCCTAGGGCGCTGCTCCAACAGATTGATTAGTTAGAGCCTTAGAAGTCAATGCCCGAAGCATAAAATGCAATAAAAGTACAACAGTTCTTTCATCATATAACAGGAATAATTGCAACCAGTGTGAAAGTAATGGTCATTTCCATGTTCCGGGCAACCTAGGCTTCACTGTAGGGCGTTGCTCCACCAGATCGAATAGTTAGGGCCTTAGAAATCAAAGCCAAAAGCATAAAATACAATAAAGATGCGGCAGTTTTTCCATCGTATAACAGGAATAACTGCAAACAGTATGAAAGTACTGGTCATTTCTACGTTCCGGGTAACCTAGGCTTCACTCTAGGGCGTTGCTCCAGCAGATCAAACAGTTAGGGCCTTAGAAGTCAACGCCCGAAGCATAAAATACAAAATAAATGGAACAGTTTTTCCATTGCATAAAACGAATAATTGCTACCAGTGTAAAAGTTATGGTCATTTCTACGTTCCGGGCAACCTAGGCTTCACCCAAGGGCGTTGCTCCACCAGATCGAATAGTTAGGGCCTAAGAAGTGAACGCCAGAAGCATAAAATACAATATAAATACAACAGTCTTTCCATCGTATAAAACGAGTAATTGCAACCAGCAAGAAACTTATGGTCATTTCTACTTTCCGAGCAACCTAGGCTTCACCCTATGGCGTTGCTCCAACAGATTGAATAGTTAGGGCCTTAGAAGTCAACGCCCGAACCATAAAATGCAAAAAAAATACAACAGTGTTTCCATCATATAACAGGAATAATTGCAACCAGTTTGAAAGTGATGGCCAATTCTACGTTCCGGGCAACCTAGGCTTCACTCTATTGCGTTGCTCCACCAGATCGAATAGTTAGTGCCTTAGAAGTCAATGCCAGAAGCATAAAATACAATATAAATACAACAGTTTTTCCATCGCATAAAACGAATAATTGCAGCCAGTATGAAACTTATGGACATTTCTACTTTCCGAGCAACCTAGGCTTCACCCTAGGGCGTTGCTCCAACAGATTGAATAGCTAGGGCCATAGAAGTCATCGCCCGACCCATAAAATGCAAAAAAAATACAACAGTGTTTCCATCATATAACAGTAATAATTGTTACCAGTTTGAAAGTGATGGCCAATTCTATGTTCCGGGCAACCTAGGGTTCACTCTAGGGCGTTGCTCCACCAGATCGAATAGATAGTGCCTTAGAAGTCAACGCCAGAAGCACAAAATACAATATAAATACAACAGTTTTTCCATCGTATAAAACGAATACTTGCAACCAGTATGAAACTTATGGTCATTTCTACTTTCCGAGCAACCTAAGCTTCACCCTAGGCCGTTGTTCCACCAGATTGAATAGTTAGGGCCTAAGAAGTGACCGCCAGAACCATAAAATGCAATAAAAATACAACAGTGTTTCCATCATATAACAGGAATAATTGCAACCAGTTTGAAAGTGATGGCCAATTCTACGTTCCGGGCAACCTAGGCTTCACCCTAGGTCGTTGCTCCACCAGACAGAATAGTTACGGCCTAAGAAGTCAACGCCAGAAGCATAAAATACGATATGAATACAACAGCTTTTCCATCGTATAAAACGGATAATAGCAACCAGTGTGAAAGTTATTGTCATTTCTATGTTCCGCGCAACCTAGGCTTCACTCTAGGGCGTTGCTCCGCCAGATCGAAATGTCAGGGCCTAAGAAGTCAACGCCCGAAGCATAAAATACGATATAAATACAACAGATTTTCCATCATATATCAGGAATAATTGCAACCAGTTTGAAAGTGATGGCCAATTCTACGTTCCGGGCAACCTAGGTTTCACTCCAGGACGTTGCTCCACCAGACCGAATGGTTACGGCCTAAGAAGTCAATGCCAGAAGCATAAAAAACGATATAAATACAACAGCTTTTCCATCGTATAAAACGAATAATAGCATCCAGTGTGAAAGTAATGGTCATTTCTACGTTCCGAGCACCCTAGGCGTCACTCTAGGGCGTTGCTCCACCACATCTAATAGCTACGTCCTTAGAAGTCAACGCCAGAGGCATAAAATACAATATAAATACAACAGCGTTTCCATCGTATAAAACGAATAATTGCAAGCAGTGTGAAATTTATGGTCATTTCTACGTTCCGGGCAACCTAGGCTTCACTCTATGGTGTTCTTCCACCACATCGAATAGCTACGGCCTCAGAAGTCACCGACTGGAGTATAAAATACAATAAAAATACAACAGTCTTTCCATCCTATAACAGGAATAATTGCAACCCGTGTGAAGGTCATGGTCATTTCTACGTTCCAGGAAACCTAGGCTTCACTCTAGGGCGTTGTTCCTCCTGATCGTATAGTTAGGGCCTAAGAAGTCAACGCCAGAAGCATAAAATGCGATATAAATACAACTGCTTTTCCATCGTATAAAACGAATAATTGCATCCAGTGTGAAAGTAATGGTCATTTCTACGTTCCGGGCAACCTAGGCTTCACTCTAGGGCGTTGCCCCTCCACATCTTATAGCTACGGCCTTAGAAGTCAACGCCAGAGGCATAAAATACAATATAAATACAACAGTTTTTCCATCGTATAAAACGAATAATTGCAACCAGTATTAAACTTATGGCCACTTCTACTTTCCGAGCAACCTAGGCTTCACCCTAGGGCGTTGCTCCAACCGATTGAATAGTTAGGGCCTTAGAAGTCAACGCCCGAACCATAAAATGCAAAAAAAATACAACAGTGTTTCCATCATATATCAGGCATAATTGCAACCAGTTTGAAAGTGATGGCCAATTCTACGTTACGGGCAACCTAGGCTTCACTCTAGGGCGTTGCTCCACCAGATCGAATAGTTAGTGCCTTAGAAGTCAACGCCAGAAGCATAAAATACAATATAAATACAACAGTTTTTCCATCGTATAAAACGAATAATTGCAACCAGTATGAAACTTATGGTCATTTCTACTTTCCGAGCAACCTAAGCTTCACCCTAGGGCGTTGCTCCAACGGATTGAATAGTTAGGGCCTTAGAAGTCAACGCCCGAACCATAAAATGCAAACAAAATACAACAGTGTTTCCATCATATAACAGGAATAATTGCTACCAGTTTGAAAGTGATGGCCAATTCTACGTTCCGGGCAACCTAGGCTTCAGTCTAGGGCGTTGCTCCACCAGATCGAATAGATAGTGCCTTAGAAGTCAACGCCAGAAGCATAGAATACAATATAAATACAACAGTTTTTACATCGTATAAAACGAATAATTGCAACCAGGATGAAACTTATGGTCATTTATACTTTCCGAGCAGCCTTGGCTTCACTCTAGGGCGTTGCTCCACCAGATCGAATAGTTAGGTCCTTAGAAGTCAACGCCAGAAGCATAAAATACAATATAAACACAACAGTATTTCCATCGTATAAAACGAATAATTGCAACCAGTATGAAAGCTATGGTCATTTCTACGTTCCAGGCAACCTAGGCTTCACTCTAGGGCGTTGTTCCACCAGATCGAATAGTTAGGGCCTAAGAAGTCAACGCCAGAAGCATAAAATACGATATAAATACAACAGCTTTTCCATCGTATAAAACGAATAATTGCAACCAGTGTGAAAGTTATGGTCATTTCTACGTTCCGGGCAACCTAGGCGACCCTCTATGGCGTTCATCCACCACATCGAATAGCTACGGCCTAAGAAGTCAACGCCAGAAGCATAAAATACAATATAAATATAACAGTTTTTCCATCGCATAAAACGAATAATAGCAACCAGTGTGAAAGTTATGGTCATTTCTACGTTCCAGGCAACCTAGGCTTCACTCTAGGGCGTTGCTCCAACAGATTGAATAGTTAGGGCCTTAGAAGTCAACGCCCGAACCATAAAATGCAAACAAAATACAACAGTGTTTCCATCATATAACAGGAATAATTGCTACCAGTTTGAAAGTGATGGGCAATTCTACGTTCCGGGCAACCTACGCTTCAGTCTAGGGCGTTGCTCCACCAGATCGAATAGATAGTGCCTTAGAAGTCAACGCCAGAAGCATAGAATACAATATAAATACAACAGTTTTTCCATCGTATAAAACGAATAATTGCAACCAGGATGAAACTTATGGTCATTTCTACTTTCCGAGCAACCTTGGCTTCACTCTAGGGCGTTGCTCCACCAGATCGAATAGTTAGGTCCTTAGAAGTCAACGCCAGAAGCATAAAATACAATATAAATACAACAGTATTTCCATCGTATAAAACTAATAATTGCAACCAGTATGAAACTTTTGGTCATTTCTACTTTCCGAGCAACCTAAGCTTCACCCTAGGGCGTTGCTCCAACGGATTGAATAGTTAGGGCCTTAGAAGTCAACGCCCCAACCATAAAATGCAAAAAAAATACAACAGTGTTTCCAACGTATAACAGGAATAATTGCAACCATTTTGGAAGTGATGGCCAATTCTACGTTCCGGGCAACCTAGGCTTCACTCTGTTGCGTTGCTCCACCAGATCGAATAGTTGGTGCCTTAGAAGTCAACGCCAGAAGCATAAAATACAATATAAATACAACAGTTTTTCCATCGCATAAAACGAATAATTGCAACCAGTATGAAACTTATGGACATTTCTACTTTCCGAGCAACCTAGGCTTCACCCTAGGGCGTTGCTCCATCTGATTGAATAGTTAGGGCCTTAGAAGTCAACGCCCGAAGCATAAAATGCAATAAAAATGCAACAGTGTTTCCATCATATAACAGGAATAATTGCTACCAGTGTAAAAGTTATGGTCATTTCTACGTTCCGGGCAACCTAGGTTTCACTCCAGGGCGTTGCTACTCCAGATCGAATAGTTACGGCCTAAGAAGTCATCGCCAGAAGCATAAAATACGATTAAGATGCAACAGTTTTTCCATCGTATAAAACGAATAATTGCAACCAGTGTGAGAGTTATGGTCATTTCTACATTCCGAGCAACCTAGGCTTCACTCTAGGGCGTTGGTCCGCCAGATCGAATAGTTAGGTCCTTAGAAGTCAACGCCAGAAGCATAAAATACGATATAAATACAACAGTTTTCCATCGTATAAAAGTAATAATTGCAAACAGTGTGAAAGTAATGGTCATTTCTACGTTCCGGGCAACCTAGGCTTCACTCTAGGGCGTTGCTCCAACAGATTGAATAGTTAGGGCCTTAGAAGTCAACGCCCGAACCATAAAATGCAAACAAAATACAACAGTGTTTCCATCATATAACAGGAATAATTGCTACCAGTTTGAAAGTGATGGCCAATTCTACGTTCCGGGCAACCTACGCTTCAGTCTAGGGCGTTGCTCCACCAGATCGAATAGATAGTGCCTTAGAAGTCAACGCCAGAAGCATAGAATACAATATAAATACAACAGTTTTTCCATCGTATAAAACGAATAATTGCAACCAGGATGAAACTTATGGTCATTTCTACTTTCCGAGCAACCTTGGCTTCACTCTAGGGCGTTGCTCCACCAGATCGAATAGTTAGGTCCTTAGAAGTCAACGCAAGAAGCATAAAATACGATATAAATACAACAGTTTTCCATCGTATAAAAGGAATAATTGCAAACAGTGTGAAAGTAATGGTCATTTCTACGTTCCGGGCAACCTAGGCTTCACTCGAGGGCGTTGCTCCAGCAGATCAAACAGTTAGGGCCTTAGATGTCAACGCCCGAAGCATAAAATACAAAATAAATGGAACAGTTTTTCCATTGCATGAAACGAATAATTGCTACCAGTGAAAAAGTTATGGTCATTTCTACGTTCCGGGCAACCTAGGCTTCACCCAAGGGCGTTGCTCCACTAGATCGAATAGCTAGGGCCTTAGAAGTCAACGCCAGAAGCATAAAATACAATATAAATACAACAGTTTTTCCATCGTATAAAACGAATAATTGCAACCAGTATGAAACCTATGGTCATTTCTACTTTCCGAGCAACCTAGGCTTCACCCTAGGGCGTTGCTCCAACAGATTGAATAGTTAGGGCCTTAGAAGTCAACGCCCGAACCATACAATGCAAACAAAATACAACAGTGTTTCCATCATATAACAGGAATAATTGCAACCATTTTGAAAGTGATGGCCAATTCTACGTTCCGGGCAACCTAGGCTTCAGTCTAGGGCGGTGCTCCAGCAGATCGAATAGATAGTGCCTTAGAAGTCAACGCCAGAAGCATAGAATACAATATAAATACAACAGTTTTTCCATCGTATAAAACGAATAATTGCAACCAGGATGAAACTTATGGTCATTTCTACTTTCCGAGCAACCTTGGCTTCACTCTAGGGCGTTGCTCCACCAGATCGAATAGTTAGGTACTTAGAAGTCAACGCCAGAAGCATAAAATACAATATAAATACAACAGTATTTCCATCGTATAAAACTAATAATTGCAACCAGTATGAAACTTATGGACATTTCTACTTTCCGAGCAACCTAGGCTTCACCCTAGGGCGTTGCTCCATCTGATTGAATAGTTAGGGCCTTAGAAGTCAACGCCCGAAGCATAAAATGCAATAAAAATGCAACAGTGTTTCCATCATATAACAGGAATAATTGCTACCAGTGTAAAAGTTATGGTCATTTCTACGTTCCGGGCAACCTAGGTTTCACTCCAGGGCGTTGCTACTCCAGATCGAATAGTTACGGCCTAAGAAGTCATCGCCAGAAGCATAAAATACGATTAAGATGCAACAGTTTTTCCATCGTATAAAACGAATAATTGCAACCAGTGTGAGAGTTATGGTCATTTCTACATTCCGAGCAACCTAGGCTTCACTCTAGGGCGTTGGTCCGCCAGATCGAATAGTTAGGTCCTTAGAAGTCAACGCCAGAAGCATAAAATACGATATAAATACAACAGTTTTCCATCGTATAAAAGGAATAATTGCAAACAGTGTGAAAGTAATGGTCATTTCTACGTTCCGGGCAACCTAGGCTTCACTCTAGGGCGTTGCTCCAACAGATTGAATAGTTAGGGCCTTAGAAGTCAACGCCCGAACCATAAAATGCAAACAAAATACAACAGTGTTTCCATCATATAACAGGAATAATTGCTACCAGTTTGAAAGTGATGGCCAATTCTACGTTCCGGGCAACCTACGCTTCAGTCTAGGGCGTTGCTCCACCAGATCGAATAGATAGTGCCTTAGAAGTCAACGCCAGAAGCATAGAATACAATATAAATACAACAGTATTTCCATCGTATAAAACTAATAATTGCAACCAGTATGAAACTTTTGGTCATTTCTACTTTCAGAGCAACCTAAGCTTCACCCTAGGGCGTTGCTCCAACGGATTGAATAGTTAGGGCCTTAGAAGTCAACGCCCCAACCATAAAATGCAAAAAAAATACAACAGTGTTTCCAACATATAACAGGAATAATTGCAACCATTTTGAAAGTGATGGCCAATTCTACGTTCCGGGCAACCTAGGCTTCACTCTATTGCGTTGCTCCACCAGATCGAATAGTTGGTGCCTTAGAAGTCAACGCCAGAAGCATAAAATACAATATAAATACAACAGTTTTTCCATCGCATAAAACGAATAATTGCAACCAGTATGAAACTTATGGACATTTCTACTTTCCGAGCAACCTAGGCTTCACCCTAGGGCGTTGCTCCATCAGATTGAATAGTTAGGGCCTTAGAAGTCAACGCCCGAAGCATAAAATGCAATAAAAATGCAACAGTGTTTCCATCATATAACAGGAATAATTGCTACCAGTGTAAAAGTTATGGTCATTTCTACGTTCCGGGCAACCTAGGTTTCACTCCAGGGCGTTGCTACTCCAGATCGAATAGTTACGGCCTAAGAAGTCATCGCCAGAAGCATAAAATACGATAAAGATGCAACAGTTTTTCCATCGTATAAAACGAATAATTGCAACCAGTGTGAGAGTTATGGTCATTTCTACATTCCGAGCAACCTAGGCTTCACTCTAGGGCGTTGCTCCGCCAGATCGAATAGTTAGGTCCTTAGAAGTCAACGCCAGAAGCATAAAATACGATATAAATACAACAGTTTTCCATCGTATAAAAGGAATAATTGCAAACAGTGTGAAAGTAATGGTCATTTCTACGTTCCGGGCAACCTAGGCTTCACTCTAGGGCGTTGCTCCAGCAGATCAAACAGTTAGGGCCTTAGAAGTCAACGCCCGAAGCATAAAATACAAAATAAATGGAACAGTTTTTCCATTGCATGAAACGAATAATTGCTACCAGTGTAAAAGTTATGGTCATTTCTACGTTCCGGGCAACCTAGGCTTCACCCAAGGGCGTTGCTCCGCTAGATCGAATAGCTAGGGCTTTAGAAGTCAACGCCAGAAGCATAAAATACAATATAAATACAACAGTTTTTCCATCGTATAAAACGAATAATTGCAACCAGTATGAAACCTATGGTCATTTCTACTTTCCGAGCAACCTAGGCTTCACCCTAGGGCGTTGCTCCAACAGATTGAATAGTTAGGGCCTTAGAAGTCAACGCCCGAACCATACAATGCAAACAAAATACAACAGTGTTTCCATCATATAACAGGAATAATTGCAACCATTTTGAAAGTGATGGCCAATTCTACGTTCCGGGCAACCTAGGCTTCAGTCTAGGGCGGTGCTCCACCAGATCGAATAGATAGTGCCTTAGAAGTCAACGCCAGAAGCATAGAATACAATATAAATACAACAGTTTTTCCATCGTATAAAACGAATAATTGCAACCAGGATGAAACTTATGGTCATTTCTACTTTCCGAGCAACCTTGGCTTCACTCTAGGGCGATGCTCCACCAGATCGAATAGTTAGGTACTTAGAAGTCAACGCCAGAAGCATAAAATACAATATAAATACAACAGTATTTCCATCGTATAAAACGAATAATTGCAACCAGTATGAAACTTTTGGTCATTTCTACTTTCCGAGCAACCTAAGCTTCACCCTAGGGCGTTGCTCCAACGGATTGAATAGTTAGGGCCTTAGAAGTCAACGCCCGAACCATACAATGCAAACAAAATACAACAGTGTTTCCATCATATAACAGGAATAATTGCAACCATTTTGAAAGTGATGGCCAATTCTACGTTCCGGGCAACCTAGGCTTCAGTCTAGGGCGGTGCTCCACCAGATCGAATAGATAGTGCCTTAGAAGTCAACGCCAGAAGCATAGAATACAATATAAATACAACAGTTTTTCCATCGTATAAAACGAATAATTGCAACCAGGATGAAACTTATGGTCATTTCTACTTTCCGAGCAACCTTGGCTTCACTCTAGGGCGATGCTCCACCAGATCGAATAGTTAGGTACTTAGAAGTCAACGCCAGAAGCATAAAATACAATATAAATACAACAGTATTTCCATCGTATAAAACGAATAATTGCAACCAGTATGAAACTTTTGGTCATTTCTACTTTCCGAGCAACCTAAGCTTCACCCTAGGGCGTTGCTCCAACGGATTGAATAGTTAGGGCCTTAGAAGTCAACGCCCGAACCATAAAATGCAAAAAAATACAACAGTGTTTCCAACATATAACAGGAATAATTGCAACCATTTTGAAAGTGATGGCCAATTCTACGTTCCGGGCAACCTAGGCTTCACTCTATTGCGTTGCTCCACCAGATCGAATAGTTAGTGCCTTAGAAGTCAACGCCTGAAGCATAAAATACAATATAAATACAACAGTTTTTCCATCGCATAAAACGAATAATTGCAACCAGTATGAAACTTATGGACATTTCTACTTTCCGAGCAACCTAGGCTTCACCCTAGGGCGTTGCTCCAACAGATTGAATAGTTAGGGCCTTAGAAGTCAACGCCCGAAGCATAAAATGCAATAAAAATACAACAGTGTTTCCATCATATAACAGGAATAATTGCTACCAGTGTAAAGGTTATGGTCATTTCTACGTACCGGGCAACCTAGGTTTCACTCCAGGGCGTTGCTACTCCAGATCGAATAGTTACGGCCTAAGAAGTCATCGCCAGAAGCATAAAATACGATAAAGATGCAACAGTTTTTCCATCGTATAAAACGAATAATTGCAACCAGTGTGAGACTTATGGTCATTTCTACATTCCGAGCAACCTAGGCTTCACTCTAGGGCGTTGCTCCGACAGGTCGAATAGTTAGGTCCTTAGAAGTCAACGCCAGAAGCATAAAATACGATATAAATACTACAGTTTTCCATCCTATAAAAGGAATAATTGCAAACAGTGTGAAAGTAATGGTCATTTCTACGTTCCGGGCAACCTAGGCTTCACTCTAGGGCGTTGCTCCAGCAGATTAAACAGTTAGGGCCTTAGAAGTCAACGCCCGAAGCATAAAATACAAAATAAATGGAACAGTTTTTCCATTGCATAAAACGAATAATTGCTACCAGTGTAAAAGTTATGGTCATTTCTACGTTCCGGGCAACCTAGGCTTCACCCAAGGGCGTTGCTCCACCAGATCGAATAGTTAGGGCCTAAGAAGTGAACGCCAGAAGCATAAAATACAATATAAATACAACAGTCTTTCCATCGTATAAAACGAGTAATTGCAACCAGCAAGAAACTTATGGTCATTTCTACTTTCCGAGCAACCTAGGCTTCACCCTATGGCGTTGCTCCAACAGATTGAATAGTTAGGGCCTTAGAAGTCAACGCCCGAACCATAAAATGCAAAAAAAATACAACAGTGTTTCCATCATATAACAGGAATAATTGCAACCAGTTTGAAAGTGATGGCCTATTCTACGTTCCGGGCAACCTAGGCTTCACTCTATTGCGTTGCTCCACCAGATCGAATAGTTAGTGCCTTAGAAGTCAATGCCAGAAGCATAAAATACAATATAAATACAACAGTTTTTCCATGGCATAAAACGAATAATTGCAACCAGTATGAAACTTATGGACATTTCTACTTTCCGAGCAACCTAGGCTTCACCCTAGGGCGTTGCTCCAACAGATTGAATAGTTAGGGCCCTAGAAGTCAATGCCCGAAGCATAAAATGCAATCAAAATACAACAGTTTTTACATCATATAAGAGGAATAATTGCAACCATTTTGAAAGTGATGTTCATTTCTACGTTCCGGGCTACCTAGGCTTCACTCTAGGGCGTTGCTCCACCAGATCGAATAGCTAGGGCCTTAGAAGTCAACGCCCGGAGCATAAAATACAAAATAAATAGTACAGTTTTTCCATCGTATAAAACGAATAATTGCAACCAGTTTGAAAGTGATGGTCATTTCTACGTTCCGGGCAACCTAGGCTTCACTCTAGGGCGTTGCTCCACCAGATCGAATAGATAGGGCCTTAGCAGTCAACGCACGAAGCATAAAATACAAAATAAATGGTACAGTTTTTCCATCGTATTAAACGAATAATTTCTACCAGTATGAAACTTATGGTCATTTCCGCTTTCCGAGCAACCTAGGCTTCACCCTAGGGCGTCGCTCCAACAGATTGAATAGTTAGGGCCTTAGAAGTCAACGCACGAAGCATAAAATACAAAATAAATAGTACAGTCTTTCCATCGTATTAAACGCATAATTTCTACCAGTGTGGAAGTTATGGACATTTCCACTTTCCGGGCAGCCTAGGCTTCACCCTAGGGCATTGTTCCACCAGATGGAATAGTTAGGGCCTAAGAAGTCAACGCCAGAAGCATAAAATACGATAAAATACAACAGCTTTTCCATCGTATAAAACGGATAATTGCAACCAGTGTGAAAGTAATGGTCATTTCTACGTTCCGAGCAACCTAGGCGTCGCCCTAGGGCGTTGCTCCACCAGATCGAATAGCTAGGGGCTTAGAATTCATCTCTAAAAGCATAAAATACAATTAAAATACAACAGTTTTTCCATCCTATAACAGGAATAATTGCAACCAGTGTGAAAGTAATGGTCATTTCTACGTTCCGGGCAACGCAGGTTTCACTCTAGGGCGTTGATCCACCAGAGGGAATAGTTAGGACCTAAGGAGTCAACTCCAGAAGCATAAAATACAATATAAATACAACAGTTTTTCAATCGTATAAAACGAGTAATTGCAACCAGTGTGAAAGTTATGGTCATTTCTAAGTTCCGGGCAACCTAGGTTTCACTCTAGGGCGTCGCTCCAATAGGTCGAATAGCCAGGGACTTAGAATGCAACGCCAGAAGGATTAAATACAATATATGTACAACAGTTTTTTCATCGTATAAAATGAATACTTGCAAACATTGTGAAAGTTATGGTCATTTCTACTTTCCGGGCAACCTAGGCTTCACCCTAGGGCGCTGCTCCAACAGATTGATTAGTTAGAGCCTTAGAAGTCAATGCCCGAAGCATAAAATGCAATAAAAGTACAACAGTTCTTTCATCATATAACAGGAATAATTGCAACCAGTGTGAAAGTAATGGTCATTTCCATGTTCCGGGCAACCTAGGCTTCACTGTAGGGCGTTGCTCCACCAGATCGAATAGTTAGGGCCTTAGAAATCAAAGCCAAAAGCATAAAATACAATAAAGATGCGGCAGTTTTTCCATCGTATAACAGGAATAACTGCAAACAGTATGAAAGTACTGGTCATTTCTACGTTCCGGGTAACCTAGGTTTCACTCTAGGCCGTTGCTCCACCAGATCGTATAGCTAGGGACTTGGAATTCAACGCCAGAAGCATAAAATACGATATAAATACAACAGCTTTTCCATCGTATAAAAGGAATAATTGCAAACAGTGTGAGAGTAATGGTCATTTCTTCGATCCGGGCAACCTAGGCTTCACTCTACGGCGTTGTTCCACCGGATCGAATAGTTAGGGCCTAAGAAGTCAACGCCAGAAGCATAATATACAATATAAATATAACTGTTTTACCATCGTATAAAACGAATAATAGCAACCAGTGTGAAAGTTATGGTCATTTCTACGTTCCGGGCAACCTAGTCTTCACTCTAGGGCGTTGCTCCACCAGATCAAACAGTTAGGGCCTTAGAAGTCAACGCCCGAAGCATAAAATACAAATTAAATAGAACAGTTTTTCCATTGTTTAAAACGAATAATTGCTGCCAGTGTAAAAGTTATAGTCATTTCTACGTTCCGGGCAACCTAGGCTTCACCCTAGGGCGTTGTTCCACCTGATGGAATAGTTAGGGCCTAAGAAGTCAACGCCAGAAGCATAAAATACGATATAAATACAACAGCTTTTCCATCGTACAAAACGAATAATTGCAACCAGTTTGAAAGTGATGGTCATTTCTACGTACCGGGCAACCTAGGCTTCATTCTAGGGCGTTGCTCCACCAGATCAAACAGTTAGGGCCTTAGAAGTCAATGCCCGAAGCATAAAATGCAATAAAAATACAACAGTTTTTCCATCATATAACCGGAATAATTGCAACCAGTTTGAAAGTGATGGTCAGTTCTACGTTCCGGGCAACCTAGGCTACACCCTAGGGCGTTGCTCTTACAGATTGAATAGATAGGGCGTTAGAAGTTAATGCCCGAATCATATAATGCAATAAAAATGCAACAGCTTTTCCATCATATAACAGGAGTATTTGCAACCAGTCTGAAAGTGATGGCAATAACTACGTTCCGGGCAACTTAGGCTTCACTCTAGGGCGTTGCTCCACCAGATCGAATAGTTACGGCCTAAGAAGTCAACGCCAGAAGCATAAAATACTATATAAATATAACAGTTTTTCCATCGTATAAAACGAATAATAGCAACCGGTGTGAAAGTTATGGTCATTTCTACGTTCCGGTCAACCTAGGCTTCACCATAGGGCGTTGTTCTACCAGATCGAATAGTTAGGTCCTATGAAGCGAACGCCAGAAGTATAAAATACAATATAAATACAACAGTTTTTCCATCATACAAAACGAATAATTGCAACCAGTATGAAAGCTATGGTCATTTCTACTTTACGGGCAACCTAGGCTACACCCTAGGGCGTTGCTCTTACAGATTGAATAAATAGGGCCTTAGAAGTTAATGCCCGAAGCATATAATGCAATAAAAATACAACAGCTTTTCCATCATATAACATGAGTATTTGCAACCAGTCTGAAAGTGATGGCAATAACTACGTTCCGGGCAACTTAGGCTTCACTCTAGGGCGTTGCTCCACCAGATCGAATATTTAGTGCCTTAGAAGTCAACGCCAGAAGCATAAAATACAATATAAATACAACAGTTTTTATATCGTATAAAACGAATAATTGCAACCAGTATGAAAGTTGACGTCATTTCTACTTTCCGGGCAACCTAGGCTTCACCCTAGGGCGTTGCTCCAACAGACTGAATAGATAGGGCCTTAGAAGTCAACGACGGAAGCATAAAATGCAATAAAAATACAACAGTTTTTCCATCGTATAAAAGGATTAATTGCAACCAGTTTGAAAGTGATGGTCATTTCTACGTTCCGGGCAACCTAGGCTTCACTCTATGGCGTTCTTCCACCACATCGGATAGCTACGGCTTCAGAAGTCAACGCCTGAAGCATAAAATACAATAAAAATGCAACAGTCTTTCCATCCTATAACAGGAATAATTGCAACCCGTGTGAAAGTGATGGTCATTTGTACGTTCCAGGCAACCTAGGCTTCACTCTAGGGCGTTGTTCCACCAGATCGAATTGTTAGGGCCTAAGAAGTCAACGCCAGAAGCATAAGATACATAATAAATATAACAGTATTTCCATCGTATAGAACGAATAATAGCATCCAGTGTGAAAGTTATGGTCATTTCTACGTTCCGGGCAACCTAGGCTTCACTCTAGGGCGTTGCTCCAACAGATCGAATAGCTAGTGCCTTAGAAGTCAACGCCAGAAGCATAAAATACAACATAAACACAACAGTTTTTCCATCGTTTAAAACGAATAATTGCAACCAGTTTGAAAGTGATGGCCAATTCTACGTTCCGGGCAACCTAGGCTTCACTCTAGGGAGTTGTTCCACCAGATCGAACAGTTGGGGCCTAAGAAGTCAACGCCAGAAGCATAAAGTACAATATAAATATAACAGTTTTTCCATCGTATACAACGAATGATAGCAACCAGTATGAAAGTTATGGTCATTTCTACGTTCCGGGCAACCCAGGCTTCACTCTATGGCGTTGTTCCACCACATCGACTAGTTACGGCCTCAGAAGTCAACGCCTGAAGCATAAAATACAATAAAAATACAACAGTCTTTCCATCCTATAACAGGAATAATTGCAACCAGTTTGAAAGTGATGGTCATTTCTACGTTCCGGGCAACCTAGGCTTCACTCTAGGGCGTTGCTCCACCAGATCGAATAGTTAGTGCCTTAGAAGTCAACGCCAGAAGCATAAAATACAGTATAAACACAACAGTTTTTCCATCGTATAAAACGAGTAATTGCTACCAGTGTGAAAGTTATGGTCATTTCTACGTTCCGGGCAACATAGGCTTCACTCTAGGGCGGTGTTCCACCAGATCGAATATTTAGGGCCTAAGAAGTCAACGCCAGAAGCATAAAATACGATATAAATACAACAGCTTTTCCATCGTATAAAACGAATTATTGCAACCAGTGTGAAAGTTATGGTCATTTCTACGTTCCGGGCAACCTAGGCTTCACCCTAGAGCGTTGCTCCAACAGACTGAATAGTTAGGGCCTTAGAAGTCAATGCCCGATGCATAAAATGCAATAAAAATACAACAGTTTTTCCATCGTATAGCAGGAATAATTTGCAACCAGTGTGACAGTAGTGGTCATTTCTACGTTCCGGGCAACCTAGGTGTCGCTCCAGGGCGTTACTCCACCAGATCGAATAGTTACGGCCTAAGAAGTCAACGCCAGAAGCATAAAATACGATGAAGATGCAACAGTTTTTCCATCGTATAAAACGAATAATTGCAACCAGTGTGAAACTTATGGTCATTTCTACGTTCCGGGCAACCTAGGCTTCACCCTAGGCCGTGGTTCCACCAGATCGAATTGTTAGGGCCTAAGAAGGGAACGCCAGAAGCATAAAATGCAATAAAAGTACAACAGTTTTTCCATCGTATAACAGGATTAATTGCAACCTGTTTGAAAGTGATGGTCATTTCTCCTTTCCGGCCAACCTAGGCTTCACTCTGGGGCGTTGCTCCACTAGATCGAATAGCTAGGGCCTTAGAAGTCAACGACAGAAGCATAAAATACTATATAAGTACAACAGTTTTTCCATCGTATAAAACGGGTAAGTGCAACCAGTATGAAACTTATGGTCATTTCTACTTTCCGGGCAACCTAGGCTTCACCCTAGGGCGTTGCTCCAACAGATTGAATAGTTAGGGCCTTAGAAATAAATGCCCGAAGCATATAATGCAATAATAATACAACAGTTTTTCCATCGTATAACAGGATTAATTGCAACCAGTTTGAAAGTGATGGTCATTTCTACGTTCCGGGCCACCTAGGCTTCACTCTAGGGAGTTGCTCCATTAGATCGAATAGCTAGGGCCTTAGAAGTCAACGCCAGAAGCATAAAATACAATATAAATACAACAGTTTTTCCATCGTATAAAACGAATAATTGCAACCAGTGTGAACGTAATGGTCATTTCTACGTTCCGAGCACCCTAGGCGTCACTCTAGGGCGTTGCTCCTCCACATCTAATAGCTACGGCCTTTGAAGTCAACGCCAGAGGCATAAAATACAATATAAATACAACAGCGTTTCCATCGTATAAAACGAATAATTGCAACCAGTGTGAAAGTTATGGTCATTTCTACATTCCGAGCAACCTAGGCTTCACTCTAGGGCGTTGCTCCACCAGATCGAATAGTTAGGTCATTTGAAGTAAACGCCAGAAGCATAAAATACGATATAAATACAACAGCTTTTCCATCGTATAAAAGGAATAATTGCATACAGTGTGAAAGTAATGGTCATTTCTACGTTCCGGTCAACCTAGGCATCACTCTACGGTGTCGTTCCACCAGATCGAATGGTTGGGGCCTAAGAAGTGAACGCCAGAAGCATAAAATACAATATAAATATAACAGTTTTTCCAACGTATAAAACGAATAATTGCAACCAGTATGAAACTTATGAACATTTACACTTTCCGAGCAACCTAGGCTTCACCCTAGGGCGTTGCTCCAACAGATTGAATAGTTAGGGCCTTAGAAGACAACGCCCGAACCATAAAATGCAAAAAAAATACAACTGTGTTTCCATCATATAACAGGAATAATTGCATCCAGTTTGAAAGTGATGGTCATCTCTCCTTATCAGGCAACCTAGGCTTCACTCTAGGCCGTTGCTCCACTAGATCGAATAGCTAGCGCCTTAGAAGTCAACGCCAGAAGCATAAAATACGATATATGTACAACAGCATTTCCATCGTATAAAAGGAATAATTGCAAACAGTGTGAAAGTGATGGTCACTTCTACGTTCCGGGCAACCTAGGCTTCACTCTACGGCGCTGATCCACCAGATCGAATAGTTAGGGCCTAAGAAGTCAACGCCAGAAGCATAAGATACATAATAAATATAACAGTATTTCCATCGTATAGAACGAATAATAGCATCCAGTGTGAAAGTTATGGTCATTTCTACGTTCCGGGCAACCTAGGCTTCACTCTAGGGCGTTGCTCCAACAGATCGAATAGCTAGTGCCTTAGAAGTCAACGCCAGAAGCATAAAATACAACATAAACACAACAGTTTTTCCATCGTTTAAAACGAATAATTGCAACCAGTTTGAAAGTGATGGCCAATTCTACGTTCCGGGCAACCTAGGCTTCACTCTAGGGAGTTGTTCCACCAGATCGAACAGTTGGGGCCTAAGAAGTCAACGCCAGAAGCATAAAGTACAATATAAATATAACAGTTTTTCCATCGTATACAACGAATGATAGCAACCAGTATGAAAGTTATGGTCATTTCTACGTTCCGGGCAACCCAGGCTTCACTCTATGGCGTTGTTCCACCACATCGACTAGTTACGGCCTCAGGAGTCAACGCCTGAAGCATAAAATACAATAAAAATACAACAGTCTTTCCATCCTATAACAGGAATAATTGCAACCAGTTTGAAAGTGATGGTCATTTCTACGTTCCGGGCAACCTAGGCTTCACTCTAGGGCGTTGCTCCACCAGATCGAATAGTTAGTGCCTTAGAAGTCAACGCCAGAAGCATAAAATACAGTATAAACACAACAGTTTTTCCATCGTATAAAACGAGTAATTGCTACCAGTGTGAAAGTTATGGTCATTTCTACGTTCCGGGCAACATAGGCTTCACTCTAGGGCGGTGTTCCACCAGATCGAATATTTAGGGCCTAAGAAGTCAACGCCAGAAGCATAAAATACGATATAAATACAACAGCTTTTCCATCGTATAAAACGAATTATTGCAACCAGTGTGAAAGTTATGGTCATTTCTACGTTCCGGGCAACCTAGGCTTCACCCTAGGGCGTTGCTCCAACAGATTGAATAGTTAGGGCCTTAGAAATAAATGCCCGAAGCATATAATGCAATAATAATACAACAGTTTTTCCATCGTATAACAGGATTAATTGCAACCAGTTTGAAAGTGATGGTCATTTCTACGTTCCGGGCCACCTAGGCTTCACTCTAGGGAGTTGCTCCATTAGATCGAATAGCTAGGGCCTTAGAAGTCAACGCCAGAAGCATAAAATACAATATAAATACAACAGTTTTTCCATCGTATAAAACGAATAATTGCAACCAGTGTGAACGTAATGGTCATTTCTACGTTCCGAGCACCCTAGGCGTCACTCTAGGGCGTTGCTCCTCCACATCTAATAGCTACGGCCTTTGAAGTCAACGCCAGAGGCATAAAATACAATATAAATACAACAGCGTTTCCATCGTATAAAACGAATAATTGCAACCAGTGTGAAAGTTATGGTCATTTCTACATTCCGAGCAACCTAGGCTTCACTCTAGGGCGTTGCTCCACCAGATCGAATAGTTAGGTCATTTGAAGTAAACGCCAGAAGCATAAAATACGATATAAATACAACAGCTTTTCCATCGTATAAAAGGAATAATTGCATACAGTGTGAAAGTAATGGTCATTTCTACGTTCCGGTCAACCTAGGCATCACTCTACGGTGTCGTTCCACCAGATCGAATGGTTGGGGCCTAAGAAGCCAGAAGCATAAAATACAATATAAATATAACAGTTTTTCCAACGTATAAAACGAATAATTGCAACCAGTATGAAACTTATGAACATTTACACTTTCCGAGCAACCTAGGCTTCACCCTAGGGCGTTGCTCCAACAGATTGAATAGTTAGGGCCTTAGAAGACAACGCCCGAACCATAAAATGCAAAAAAAATACAACTGTGTTTCCATCATATAACAGGAATAATTGCATCCAGTTTGAAAGTGATGGTCATCTCTCCTTATCAGGCAACCTAGGCTTCACTCTAGGCCGTTGCTCCACTAGATCGAATAGCTAGCGCCTTAGAAGTCAACGCCAGAAGCATAAAATACGATATATATACAACAGCATTTCCATCGTATAAAAGGAATAATTGCAAACAGTGTGAAAGTGATGGTCACTTCTACGTTCCGGGCAACCTAGGCTTCACTCTACGGCGCTGATCCACCAGATCGAATAGTTAGGGCCTAAGAAGTCAACGCCAGAAGCATAAAATGCAATAAAAATACAACAGTTTTTCCATCGTATAACAGGAATTATTGCAACTAGTGTGAAAGTAATGGTCATTCCGACGTACCGGGAAACCTAGGCTTCACTCTAGGACGTTGCTCCACCACATCGAACAGTTAGGGCCTTAGAAGTCAACGCCAGAAGCATAAGATGCAATAAAGATGCAACAGTTTTTCCATCGGATAGCACGAGTAATTGCAACCAGTGTGAAAGTTATGGTCATTTCTAAATTCCGAGCAACATAGGCTTCACTCTAGGGCGTTGCTCCAACAGATTGAATAGTTAGGGCCTTAGAAGTCAACGCCCGAACCATAAAATGCAAAAAAAATACAACTGTGATTCCATCATATAACAGGAATAATTGCATCCAGTTTGAATGTGATGGTCATTTCTCCTTTCCGGGCAACCTAGGCTTCACTCTAGGGCGTTGCTCCACTAGATCGAATAGCTAGGGCCTTAGAAGTCAACGCCAGAAGCATAAAATACGATATAAATACAACAGCTTTTCCACCGTATAAAAGGAATAATTGCAAACAGTGTGAAGGTAATGGTATTTCCACTTTCCGAGCAGCCTAGGCTTCACCCTAGGGCGTTGCTCCAACAGACTGAATAGTTAGGGCCTAAGAAGTGAACGCAAGAAGCATAAAATACAATATAAATACAACAGTTCTTCCATCATATAAAACGAATAATTGCAACCAGTATGAAACTTATGGTCATTTCTACGTTCCGGGCAACCTAGGCTTCACCCTAGGCCGTTGTTCCACCAGATCGAATTGTTAGGGCCTAAGAAGGGAACGCCAGAAGCATAAAATGCAATAAAAGTACAACAGTTTTTCCATCGTATAACAGGATTAATTGCAACCTGTTTGAAAGTGATGGTCATTTCTCCTTTCCGGGCAACCTAGGCTTCACTCTAGGGCGTTGCTCCACTAGATCGAATAGCTAGGGCCTTAGAAGTCAACGACAGAAGCATAAAATACTATATAAATACAACAGTTTTTCCATCGTATAAAACGGGTAAGTGCAACCAGTATGAAACTTATGGTCATTTCTACTTTGCGGGCAACCTAGGCTTCACCCTAGGGCGTTGCTCCAACAGATTGAATAGTTAGGGCCTTAGAAATAAATGCCCGAAGCATATAATGCAATAATAATACAACAGTTTTTCCATCGTATAACAGGATTAATTGCAACCAGTTTGAAAGTGATGGTCATTTCTACGTTCCGGGCAACCTAGGTTTCACTTCAGGGCGTTGCTCCACCAG
This sequence comes from Calliopsis andreniformis, assembly GCF_051401765.1. NCBI lineage: Eukaryota > Metazoa > Arthropoda > Insecta > Hymenoptera > Andrenidae > Calliopsis > Calliopsis andreniformis. The sequence continues at coordinate 18,704,538 of NW_027480426.1, read as the reverse complement.
ACCCAATAGTTACGGCCTAAGAGGTCAACGCCAGAAGCATAAAATACGATATAAATACAACAGCTTTTCCATCGTATAAAACGAATAATTGCAACCAGTGTGAAAGTAATGGTCATTTCTACGTTCCGAGCACACTAGGAGTCACTCTAGGGCGTTGCTCCTCCACAGCTAATAGCTACGGCCTTAGAAGTCAACGCCAGAGGCATAAAGTACAATATAAATACAACAGCGTTTCCATCGTATAAAACGAATAATTGCAACCAGTATGAAACTTATGGTCATTTCTACTTTCCGAGCAACCTAGGCTTCACTCTAGGGCGTTGCTCCACTAGATCGGACAGCTAGGGCCTTGGAAGTCAACGCCAGAAGCATAAGATACAATATAAATACAACAGTTTTTCCATCGTATAAAACGAATAATTGCAACCAGTAAGAAACTTATGGTCATTTCTACTTTCCGAGCAACCTAGGCTTCACCCTAGGGCGTTGCTCCAACAGATTGAATAGTTAGGGCCTTAGAACTCTACGCCCGAACCATAAAATGCAAAAAAAAATACAACAGTGTTTCCATCATATAACAGGAGTAATTGCGACCAGTTAGAAAGTGATGGCCAATTCTACGTTCCGGGCAACCTAGGCTTCACTCTAGGGCGTTGCTCCACCAGATCGAATAGTTAGTGCCTTAGAAGTCAACGCCAGAAGGATAAAATACAATATAAATACAACAGTCTTTCCATCCTATAACAGGAATAATTGCAACCCGTGTGAAAGTGATGGTCATTTGTACGTTCCAGGCAACCTAGGCTTCACTCTAGGGCGTTGTTCGACCAGATCGAATTGTTAGGTCCTAAGAAGTCAACGCCAGAAGCATAAGATACATAATAAATATAACAGTATTTCCATCGTATAGAACGAATAATAGCATCCAGTGTGAAAGTTATGGTCATTTCTACGTTCCGGGCAACCTAGGCTTCACTCTAGGGCGTTGCTCCAACAGATCGAATAGTTAGTGCCTTAGAAGTCAACGCCAGAAGCATAAAATACAACATAAACACAACAGTTTTTCCATCGTTTAAAACGAATAATTGCAACCAGTTTGAAAGTGATGGCCAATTCTACGTTCCGGGCAACCTAGGCTTCACTCTAGGGAGTTGTTCCACCAGATCGAACAGTTGGGGCCTAAGAAGTCAACGCCAGAAGCATAAAATACAATATAAATATAACAGTTTTTCCATCGTATACAACGAATGATAGCAACCAGTATGAAAGTTATGGTCATTTCTACGTTCCGGGCAAGCCAGGCTTCACTCTATGGCGTTGTTCCACCACATCGACTAGTTACGGCCTCAGAAGTCAACGCCTGAAGCATAAAATACAATAAAAATACAACAGTCTTTCCATCCTATAACAGGAATAATTGCAACCAGTTTGAAAGTGATGGTCATTTCTACGTTCCGGGCAACCTAGGCTTCACTCTAGGGCGTTGCTCCACCAGATCGAATAGTTAGTGCCTTAGAAGTCAACGCCAGAAGCATAAAATACAATATAAACACAACAGTTTTTCCATCGTATAAAACGAGTAATTGCTACCAGTGTGAAAGTTATGGTCATTTCTACGTTCCGGGCAACATAGGCTTCACTCTAGGGCGGTGTTCCACCAGATCGAATATTTAGGGCCTAAGAAGTCAACGCCAGAAGCATAAAATACGATATAAATACAACAGTTTTCCATCGTATAAAAGGAATAATTGCAAACAGTGTGAAAGTAATGGTCATTTCTACGTTCCGGGCAACCTAGGCTTCACTCTAGGGCGTTGCTCCAGCAGATCAAACAGTTAGGGCCTTAGAAGTCAACGCCCGAAGCATAAAATACAAAATAAATGGAACAGTTTTTCCATTGCATGAAACGAATAATTGCTACCAGTGTAAAAGTTATGGTCATTTCTACGTTCCGGGCAACCTAGGCTTCACCCTAGGGCGTTGCTGCAACAGACTGAATAGTTAGGGCCTTAGAAGTCAATGCCCGATGCATAAAATGCAATAAAAATACAACAGTTTTTCCATCGTATAGCAGGAATAATTTGCAACCAGTGTGACAGTAGTGGTCATTTCTACGTTCCGGGCAACCTAGGTGTCGCTCCAGGGAGTTACTCCACCAGATCGAATAGTTACGGCCTAAGAAGTCAACGCCAGAAGCATAAAATACGATGAAGATGCAACAGTTTTTCCATCGTATAAAACGAATAATTGCAACCAGTGTGAAACTTATGGTCATTTCTACGTTCCGGGCAACCTAGGCTTCACCCTAGGCCGTTGTTCCACCAGATCGAATTGTTAGGGCCTAAGAAGGGAACGCCAGAAGCATAAAATGCAATAAAAATACAACAGTTTTTCCATCGTATAACAGGATTAATTGCAACCTGTTTGAAAGTGATGGTCATTTCTCCTTTCCGGGCAACGTAGGCTTCACTCTAGGGCGTTGCTCCACTAGATCGAATAGCTAGGGCCTTAGAAGTCAACGACAGAAGCATAAAATACTATATAAATACAACAGTTTTTCCATCCTATAAAACGGGTAAGTGCAACCAGTATGAAACTTATGGTCATTTCTACTTTCCGGGCAACCTAGGCTTCACCCTAGGGCGTTGCTCCGACAGATTGAATAGTTAGGGCCTTAGAAATAAATGCCCGAAGCATATAATGCAATAATAATACAACAGTTTTTCCATCGTATAACAGGATTAATTGCAACCAGTTTGAAAGTGATGGTCATTTCTACGTTCCGGGCCACCTAGGCTTCACTCTAGGGAGTTGCTCCATTAGATCGAATAGCTAGGGCCTTAGAAGTCAACGCCAGAAGCATAAAATACAATATAAATACAACAGTTTTTCCATCGTATAAAACGAATAATTGCAACCAGTGTGAACGTAATGGTCATTTCTACGTTCCGAGCACCCTAGGCGTCACTCTAGGGCGTTGCTCCTCCACATCTAATAGCTACGGCCTTTGAAGTCAACGCCAGAGGCATAAAATACAATATAAATACAACAGCGTTTCCATCGTATAAAACGAATAATTGCAACCAGTGTGAAAGTTATGGTCATTTCTACATTCCGAGCAACCTAGGCTTCACTCTAGGGCGTTGCTCCACCAGATCGAATAGTTAGGTCATTTGAAGTAAACGCCAGAAGCATAAATACGATATAAATACAACAGCTTTTCCATCGTATAAAAGGAATAATTGCATACAGTGTGAAAGTAATGGTCATTTCTACGTTCCGGTCAACCTAGGCTTCACTCTACGGTGTTGTTCCACCAGATAGAATGGTTGGGGCCTAAGAAGTGAACGCCAGAAGCATAAAATACAATATAAATATAACAGTTTTTCCAACGTATAAAACGAATAATTGCAACCAGTATGAAACTTATGAACATTTACACTTTCCGAGCAACCTAGGCTTCACCCTAGGGCGTTGCTCCACTAGATCGAATAGCTAGGCCCTTAGAAGTCAACGCCAGAAGCATAAAATACGATATAAATACAACAGCTTTTCCATCGTATAAAAGGAATAATTGCAAACAGTGTGAAAGTAATGGTATTTCTACTTTCCGAGCAGCCTAGGCTTCACCCTAGGGCGCTGCTCCAACAGATTGAATAGTTAGGGCCTAAGACGTCAACGCCCGAACCATAGAATGCAAAAAGAATACAACAGCTTTTTCATCGTATAAAACGAATAATTGCAAGCAGTGTGAAAGTAATTGTCATTTCTACGTTCCGAGCACCCTAGGCGTCACTGTAGGGCGTTGCTCCACCACATCTAATAGCCACGGCCTTAGAAGTCAACGCCAGAGGCATAAAATACAATATAAATACAACAGCGTTTCCATCGTATAAAACGAATAATTAAAACCAGTGTGAAAGTTATGGTCATTTCTACATTCCGAGCAACATAGGCTTCACTCTAGGGCGCTGCTCCACCAGGCCGAATAGTTACGGCCTAAGAAGTCAACGCCAGAAGCATAAAATACGATATAAATACAACAGCTTTTCCATCGTATAAAACGAATAATTGCAACCAGTGTAAAAGTAATGGTCATTTCTACGTTCCGAGCACCCTAGGCGTCACTCTAGGGCGTTGCTCCTCCACATCTAATAGCTACGGCCTTAGAAGTCAACGCCAGAGGCATAAAATACAATATAAATACAATAGCGTTTCCATCGTACAAAACGAATAATTGCAACCAGTGTGAAAGTAATGGTCATTTCTACGTTCCGGTCAACCTAGGCTTCACTCTACGGTGTTGTTCCACCAGATCGAATGGTTGGGGCCTAAGAAGTGAACGCCAGAAGCATAAAATACAATATAAATATAACAGTTTTTCCAACGTATAAAACGAATAATTGCAACCAGTATGAAACTTATGGACATTTCCACTTTCCGAGCAACCTAGGCTTCACCGTAGGGCGTTGCTCCAACAGATTGAATAGTTAGGGCCTTAGAAGACAACGCCCGAACCATAAAATGCAAAAAAAATACAACTGTGTTTCCATCATATAACAGGAATAATTGCATCCAGTTTGAAAGTGATGGTCATTTCTCCTTTCCGGGCAACCTAGGCTTCACTCTACGACGCTGTTCCACCAGATCGAATAGTTAGGGCCTAAGAAGTCAACACCAGAAGAATAAAATACAAAATAAATACAACAGCCTTTACACCGTATAAAACGAATAATTGCAACCTGTGTGAAGGTTATGGTCATATCTACGTTCCGGGCAACCTAGGCTCCACTGTAGGTCGTTGCTCCACCAGATCGAAATGTTAGGGCCTAAGAAGTCAACGCCAGAAGCATAAAATACAATATAAATACAACAGTTTTTCCAACGTATAAAACGAAGAATATCAGCCAGTGTGAAAGTTATGGTCATTCCTACGTTCCGGGCAACCTAGGCTTCACTCTAGGGCGGTGTTCCACCAGATCGAAAATTTAGGGCCTAAGAAGTCAACGCCAGAAGCATAAAATGCAATATAAGTATAACAGATTTTCCATCGGATAACACGAGTAATTGCAACCAGTGTGAAAGTTATGATCATTTCTAAATTCCGAGCAACATAGGCTTCACTCTAGGGCGTTGCTCCACCTGATCGAATAGTTTGGGCCTAAGAAATCAACGCCAGAAGCATAAAATACAATATAAATATAACAGTTTTTCCATCGTATAAAACGAAGAATAGTAGCCAGTGTGAAAGTTATGGTCATTTCTACGTTCCGGGCAACCTAGGCTTCACTCTAGGACGTTGCTCCACCAGATCGAACAGTTAGGGCCTTAGAAGTCAACGCCAGAAGCATAAGATGCAATAAAGATGCAACAGTTTTTCCATCGGATAACACGAGTAATTGCAACCAGTGTGAAAGTTATGGTCATTTCTAAATTCCGAGCAACATAGGCTTCACTCTAGGTCGTTGCTGCACCAGATCAAACAGTTAGGGCCTCAGATGTCATCGCCCGAAGCATAAAATACAAAATAAATAAAACAGTTTTTCCATTGTATAAAACGAATAATTGCTACCAGTGTAAAAGTTATGGCCATTTCTACGTTCCGGGCAACCTAGGCTTCACCCTAGGGCGTTGCTCCACCAGATCGAATAGTTAGGGCCTAAGAAGTGAACGCCAGAAGCATAAAATACAATATAAATACAACAGTTTTTCCAACGTATAAAACGAATAATTGCAACCAGTATGAAACTTATGGACATTTCCACTTTCCGAGCAACCTATGCTTCACCCTAGGGCGTTGCTCCAACAGATTGAATAGTTAGGGCCTTAGAAGTCAACGCCCGAACCATAAAATGCAAAAAAAAATACAACTGTGTTTCCATCATATAACAGGAGTAATTGCATCCAGTTTGAAGGTGATGGTCATTTCTCCTTTCCGGGCAACCTAGGCTTCACTCTAGGGCGTTGCTCCACTAGATCGAATAGCTAGGGCCTTAGAAGTCAACGCCAGAAGCATAAAATACGGTATAAATACAACAGCTTTTCCATCGTATAAAAGGAATAATTGCAAACAGTGTGAAAGTAATGGTATTTCTACGTTCCGGGCAACCTAGGCTTCACTCTACGGCGCTGTTCCACCAGATCGAATAGTTAGGGCCTAAGAAGTCAACGCCAGCAGCATAAAATACAAAATAAATACAACAGCCTTTACACCGTATAAAACGAATAATTGCAACCTGTGTGAAGGTTATGGTCATATCTACGTTCCGGGCAACCTAGGCTCCACTGTAGGGCGTTGCTCCACCAGATCGATATGTTAGGGCCTAAGAAGTCAACGCCAGAAGCATAAAATACAATATAAATACAACAGTTTTTCCATCGTATAAAACGAAGAATAGTAGCCAGTGTGAAAGTTATGGTCATTTCTACGTTCCGGGCAACCTAGGCTTCACTCTAGGGCGTTGCTCCACCAGATCGAATAGCTAGTGCCTTAGAAGTGAACGCCCGAACCATAAAATGCAAAAAAAATACAACAGTGTTTCCATCATACAACAGGAATAATTGCAACCAGTTTGAAAGTGATGGCCAATTCTACGTTCCGGGCAAACTAGGCTTCTATCTAGGTCGTTGCTCCACCAGATCGAATAGATAGTGCCTTAGAAGTCAACGCCAGAAGCATAAAATAAAATATAAATACAACAGTTTTTCCATCGTATAAAACGAATAATTGCAACCAGTATGAAACTTATGGTCATTTCTACTTTCCGAGCAACCTAGGCTTCACCCTAGTGCCTTGCTCCAACAGATTGAATAGTTAGGGCCTTAGAAGTCAACGCCCGAACCATAAAATGCAAAAAAAATACAACAGTGTTTCCCTCATATAACAGGAATAATTGCGACCAGTTTGAAAGTGATGGCCAGTTCTACGTTCCGAGCAACCTAGGCTTCACTCTAGGGCGCTGCACCACCAGATCGAATAGTTAGTGCCTTAGAAGTCAACGCCAGAAGCATAAAACACAATGTAACTACAACAGTTTTTCCATCGTATAAAACGAATAATTGCAACCAGTATGAAACTGATGGTCAATTCTACTTTCCGAGCAACCTAGGCTTCACCCTAGGGCGTTGCTCCAACAGATTGAATAGTTAGGGCCTTAGAAGACAACGCCCGAAGCATAAAATGCAATAAAAATACAACAGTGTTTCCATCGTATAAAACGAATAATTGCAACCAGTTTGAAGGTGATGGCCAATTCTACGTTCCGGGCAAACTAGGCTTCTATCTAGGGCGTTGCTCCACCAGATCGAATAGATAGTGCCTTAGAAGTCAACGCCAGAGGCATAAAATACAATATAAATACAACAGTTTTTCCGTCGTATAAAACGAATAATTGCAACCAGTATGAAACTTATGGTCATTTCTACTTTCCGAGCAACCTAGGCTTCACCCTAGGGCCTTGCTCCAACAGATTGAATAGTTAGGGCCTTAGAAGTCAACGCCCGAACCATAAAGTGCAAAAAAAATACAACAGTGTTTCCATCATATAACAGGAATAATTGCAACCAATTTGGAAGGTGATGGCCAATTCTACGTTCCGGGCAACCTAGGCTTCACTCTAGGGCGTTGCTCCACCATATCGAATAGTTAGTGCCTTAGAAGTCAACGCCAGAAGCATAAAATACAATATAAATACAACAGCTTTTCCATCGTATAAAACGAATAATTGCAACCAGTATGAAACTTATGGTCATTTCTACTTTCCGAGCAACCTAGGCTTCACCATAGGGCCTTGCTCCAACAGATGGAATAGTTAGGGCCTTAGAAGTCAACGCCCGAACCATAAAATGCAAAAAAAATACAACAGTGTTTCCATAATATAACAGGAGTAATTGCAACCAATTTGGAAAGTGATGGCCAATTCTACGTTCCGGGCAACCTAGGCTTCACTCTAGGGCGTTGCTCCACCATATCGAATAGTTAGTGCCTTAGAAGTCAACGCCAGAAGCATAAAATACAACATAAATACAACAGCTTTTCCATCGTATAAAACGAATAATTGCAACCAGTATGAAAATTATGGTCATTTCTACTTTCCTAGCAACCTAGGCTTCACCCTAGGGCGTTGCTCCAACAGATTGAATAGTTAGGGCCTTAGAACTCTACGCCCGAACCATAAAATGCAAAAAAAATACAACAGTGTTTCCATCATATAACAGGAATAATTGCGACCAGCTTGAAAGTGATGGCCAATTCTACGTTCCGGGCAACCTAGGCTTCACTCTAGGGCGTTGCTCCACCAGATCGAACAGCTAGCGCCTTAGAAGTCAACGCCAGAAGCATAAAATACAATATAAATACAACAGCGTTTCCATCGTATAAAACGAATAATTGCAACCAGAGTGAAAGTTATGGTCACTTCTACGTTCCGTGCAACCTAGGATCCACTCTAGGGCGTTGCTCCACCAGATCGAATAGTTAGGCCCTTAGAAGTAAACGCCAGAAGCATAAAATACGATATAAATACAACAGCGTTTGCATCGTATAAAACGAATAATTGCAACCAGTGTGAAAGTTATGGTCATTTCTACATTCCGAGCAACCTAGGATTCACTCTAGGGCGTTGCTCCACCAGATCGAATAGTTAGGTCCTTAGAAGTCAACGCCCGAAGCATGAAATACAACATAAATAGAACAGTTTTTCCATTGTATAAAACGAATAATTGCTATCAGTGTGAAAGTTATGGTAATTTCTACGTTCCGGGCAACACAGGCTTCACTCTTGGACGTTGCTCAGCGAGATCGAATCGTTAGGGCCTAGGAAGTCAACGCCAGAAGCATAAATTACAATGTAAATACAACAGTTTTTCCATCGTACAGCAGGAATAATTGCAAACAGTTTGAAAGATATATTCATTTCTACGTTCCGGGTAACCTAGGCTTCACTCTATGGCGTTGTTCCACCACATCGAATAGCTACGGCCTTAGAAGTCAACGCCTGAATCATAAAATACGATAAAAATACAACAGTTTTTTCATCGTATAACAGGAATAATTGCAACAAGCGCGAAGGTAATGTTCATTTCTACGATCCGGGCAACCTAGGCTTCACTCTAGGGCGTTGCTCCACTAGGTCGAATAGCTAGGGCCTTAGAAGTCAACGCCAGAAGCATAAAATAGAATATAAATACAACAGCTTTTCCATCGTATAACAGGAATAACAGCAACCAGTGTGAAAGATATGTTCATTTCTACGTTCCGGGCAACCTAGGGTTCACTCTAGGGCGTTGGTCCACCAGATCGAATCGTTAGGGCCTAGGAAGTCAACGCCAGAAGCATAAATTACAATATATATACAACAGTTTTTCCATCGTATAGCAGGAATAATTGCAACCAGTTTGAAAGATATGGTCATTTCTACTTTCCGGGCAACCTATGCTTCACCCTAGGGCGTTGCTCCAACAGATTGAGGAGTCAGGGCCTTAGAAGTCATCGCCCGAAGCATAGAATGCAATAAAAATACAATAGTTTTTCCATCGTACAACAGGAATAATTGAAACCAGTTTGAAAGTGATGGTCATTTCTACGTTCCGGGCAACCTAGGCTTCACTCTAGGGCGTTGCTCCACCAGATCGAATAGTTAGCGCCTTATAAGTCAACGCCAGAAGCGTAAAATACAATATAAATACAACAGCTTTTCCATCGTATACCAGGAATAATAGCAACCAGTGTGAAAGATATGGTCATTTCTACGTTCCGGGCAGCCTAGGGTTCACTCTAGGGCGTTGGTCCACGAGATCCAATAGTTAGGGCCTATGAAATCAACGCCAGAAGCACCGAATACAAAATACATGGAACAGCTTTTCAATGATATAACAGGAATAATAGCAACCAGTGTGAATGTAATTGTCATTTCTACGTTCCAGGCAACCTAGGCTTCACTCTAGGGCGTTGCTCGACCACGTCGAATAGCTACGGCCTTAGAAGACAATGCAAGAAGCATAAAATACAATATAAATAGAACAGTTTTTCAATTGTATACCATAAAAAATTGCCACCAGTGTGAAAGTAATGATCATTTCGGCGTTTCGGGAATCCTAGTCTTAAATCAGAGGCATTGCTCCACCAGATCGAATAGTTAGGGCCTAAGAAGTCAACGCCAGAAGCATAAAATACCATATAAATACAACAGCTTTTCCATCGTATAAAACGAATAATTGGAACCAGTGAGAATGTTATGGTCATTTCTACGTTCCGGGCAACATAGGCTTCACCCAAGGTCGTTCTTCTACAAGATCGAATGTTTAGGGCCTAAGAGGTGAACGCCAGAAGCATAAAATACAATATAAATGCAGCAGTTTTTCAATCGTATGAAATCAATGATTGCAAACCTTCTGAAAGTGGCGGTCATTTCTACGTTCCGGGCAACCTAGGCTTCACTCTAGGGCGTTGTTCCCCCAGACTGAATAGTTAGGCCCTAAGAAGTCAACGCCAGAAGCATAAAATACAATAAAAATATAACAGTTTTTCCATCGTATAACAGGAGTAATTGCAACCATTGTGAAAGATATGGTCATTTATACGTTTCGGGCATCCTAGACTTAACTCTGAGGCATTGCTCCACCAGATCGAAGAGTTAGGGCCTTAGAAGTCAACGCCTGAAGCATAAAATACAATAAAAATACAATAGTTTTTCCATCGTATAACAGGAATAATTGCAACAAGAGTGAAATTAATGGTCATTTCTAAGTTCCGGGCGACCTAGGCTTCACTATAGGGCGTTACTCCACGAGATCGAATAGCTAGGGCCTTAGAAGTCAACGCCAGAAGCATAAAATAAAATAAAAATACAACAGTCTTTCCTTCGTATAACAGGAATAATTGCAACCCGTGTGAAGGGAATGGACATTTCTACGTTCCGTGCAACCAAGGCTTCGTTCCAGGGTGTTACTCCACCACATCGAATAGCTACGACCTTAGAAGTCAACGCCTGAAGCATAAAATACAATATAAATACAACAGCTTTTCCATCGCATAAAACGACTAATTGCAACCAGTGTGAAAGCTATGGTCATTTCTACGTTCCGGGCAACCTAGGCTTCGCTCTAGGGCGTTGCTCCACAACATCGAATAGTTAGGGCCTTAGTAGTCGACGCCCGAAGCATAAAATACAAAATATATAGAACAGTTTTTCCATTGTATAAAACGAATAAATGCAACCAGTGTGAAAGTTATGGCCATTTCTACGTTCCGTGCAACCTAGGCTTCACTCTAGTGCGTTGTGCCACCAGATCGAATAGCTAGGGCCTAAGAACTCAACGACAGAAGCATAAAATACTATAAAAATACAACAGTCCTTCAATCGTATAACAGGAATAATTGCAACCAATGTGAAAGCAATAGTCATTACTACGTTCCGGACAACCTAGGTTTCCCTCTAGGGTGTTGCTCCACCAGATCGAATAGCTAGGGACTTAGACGTCAGCACCAGAAGCATAAAATATAATAAAAATACAACAGTTTTTCTATCGTATAAAAAGAATAATTGCAACCAGTGTGAAAGTAATGGTCATTCCTACGCTTCGGGCAACATACGCTTCACTCCTGGACGTTGCTCCATGAGATCGAAAAGCTAGGACCTTAGAAGTCAACACCTGAAACATAAAATACAATAAAAATACAACAGTCCTTCCATCGTATAACAGGAATAATTGCATCCAGTGTGAAAGTACTGGTCATTTCTACGTTCCGTGTAACCTAGGCTTCACTCCAGGGCGTTGCTGCACCAGATCGAATAGTGAGCGCCTGAGAAGTCAACCCCCTGAAGCAAAAAACACAATAAAAATACAACAATCTTTCCATAGTATAAAAAGAATAATTGCAGCCAGTGTGAAAGTACTGGTCATTTCTACATTCCGAGCAACCTAGGCTTCACCCTAGGGCTTTGCTCCAACAGATTGAATAGTTAGGGCCTAAGAAGTCAACGCCAGGAGCATAAAATACGATTTAATACAACAGCATTTCCATCGTATTAAATGAATAATTGCAAACAGTGTGAAATTAATGGTCATTTCTACGTTCCAGGCAACCTAGGCTTCACTCTACGGCGTTGTTAAACCAGATCGAATAGTGAGGGCCTAAGAAGTCAACACCAGAAGAATAAAATACAAAATAAATACAACAGCCTTTACACCGTATAAAACGAATAATTGCAACCTGTGTGAAGGTTATGGTCATATCTACGTTCCGGGCAACCTAGGCTTCACTATCGGGCGTTGCTCCACCAGATCGAAATGTTAGGGCCTAAGAAGTCTACGCCCGAAGCATAAAATACGATATAAATACAACAGCATTTCCATCGTATTAAATGAATAATTGCAAACAGTGTGAAGGTAGTGGTCATTTCTACGTTCCGGGCAACCTAGGCTTCACTGTATGGTGTTCTTCCACCACATCGAATAGCTACGGCCTCAGAAGTGCACGCCTGAAGCAGTAAATACAATAAAAATACAACAGTCTTTTCATCGTATAACAGGAATAATTGCAACAAGCGTGAAAGTAATGATCATTTCGGCGTTTCGGGCATCCTAGACTTAACTCTGAGGCATTGCTCCACCAGATCGAATATTTAGGGCCTTAGGAGTCAACCCCAGAAGCATAAAATACGATATAAATACAACAGCTGTTCCATCGTATAAAAGGAATAATTGCAAACAGTGTGAAGGTAATGGTCATTTCTACGTTCCGGGCAACCTAGGCTTCACTCTACGGCGTTGTTCCACCAGATCGAATAGTTAGGGCCTAAGAAGTCAACACCAGGAGAATAAAATACAATAAAAATACAACAGTCTTTCCATCCTATAACAGGAATAATTGCAACCCGTGTGAAAGTGATGGTCATTTCTACGTTCCAGGCAACCTAGGCTTCACTCTAGGGCGTTGTTCCACAAGATCGAATAGTTAGGGCCTAAGTAGTCAACGCCAGAAGCATAAAATGCAATAAAAATACAACAGTTTTTTCCATCGTATAAAACGAATAATTGCAAACAGTGTGAAAGTAATGGTCATTTCTACGTTCCGGGCAACCTAGGCTTCACTCTACGGCGTTGTTCCACCAGATCGAATAGTTAGGGCCTAAGAAGTCAACGCCAGACGCATAAAATACGATATAAATGCAACAGCTTTTCCATCGTATAAACCGAATAATTGCAACCAGTCTGAAACTTATGGTCATTTCTACGTTCCCGGCAACCTAGGCTTCAGTGTATGGCGTTCTTCCACCACATCGAATAGCTACGGCCTCAGAAGTCCACGCCTGAAGCATAAAATACAATATAAATACAACAGTTTTTCCATCATATAATACGAATGATAGCAACCAGTGTGAAAGTTATGGTCATTTCTACATTTCTAGCAACCTAGGCTTCACTCTAGGGCGTTGCTCCACCTGATCGAATAGTTAGGGCCTTAGAAGTCAACGCCCGAAGCATTAAATACAAAATAAATAGAACAGTTTTTCCATTGTATCAAACGAATAATTGCTACCAGTGTGAAAGTTATGGTCATTTCTACGTTCCGCGCAACCTGGGCTTTACTCTAGGGCGTTGCTCCACCAGATCGAATAGTTAGGGCCTAAGAAGTGAACGCCAGAAGCATAAAATACAATATAAATACAACAGTTTTTCCATCATATAATACGAATGATAGCAACCAGTGTGAAAGTTATGGTCATTTCTACATTTCTAGCAACCTAGGCTTCACTCTAGGGCGTTGCTCCACCTGATCGAATAGTTAGGGCCTTAGAAGTCAACGCCCGAAGCATTAAATACAAAATAAATAGAACAGTTTTTCCATTGTATCAAACGAATAATTGCTACCAGTGTGAAAGTTATGGTCATTTCTACGTTCCGCGCAACCTGGTCTTTACTCAAGGGCGTTGTTCCACCAGATGGAATAGTTAGGGCCTAAGAAGTCAACGCCAGAAGCATAAATTACGATATAAATACAATAGCTTTTCCATCGTATAAAAGGAATAATTGCAAACAGTGTGAAAGTAATGGTCATTTCTACGTTCGGGCAACCTAGCCTTCACTCTACGGCGTTTTTCCACCAGATCGAATAATTAGGGCCGGCGAAGTCAACGCCAGAAGCATAAAATACAATATAAATACAACAGTTTTTCCATCGTATAAAACGAATAATTGCAACCAGTATGAAACTTATGGTCATTTCTACTTTCCGAGCAACCTAGGCTTCACCCTAGGGCTTTGCTCCAACAGATTGAATAGTTAGGGCCTTAGAAGTCAACGCCCGAAGCATAAAATACAAAATAAATAGAACGGTTTTTCCATTGTATAAAACGAATAATTGCTACGAGTGTAAAAGCTATGGTCATTTCTACGTTCAGGGCAACCTAGGCCTGACCTTAGGGCGTTGTTCCACCAGATCCAATAGTTAGGGCATAAGAAGTGAACGCCAGACGCATAAAATGCAATAAAAATACAACAGTTTTTCCATCGTATAAAACGATTAATTGCAAACAGTGTGAAAGTAATGGTCATTTCTACGTTCCGGGCAACCTAGGCTTCACTATACGGCGTTGTTCCACTAGATCGAATAGCTAGGGCCTAAGAAGTCAACGCCAGAACCATAAAATACGATATAAATACAACAGCTTTTCCATCGTATAAATGGAATAATTGCAAACAGTGTGAATGTTATGGTCATTTCTACGTTCCGGGCAACCTAGGCTTCACCCTAGGGCGTTGCTCCAACAGATTGAATAGCTAGGGCCTTAGAAGTCAATGCCCGAAGCATAAAATGCAATAAAAATACAACAGTTTTTCCATCGTATAGCAGGAATAATTTGCAACCAGTGTGATAGTAGTGGTCATTTCTACGTTCCGGGCAACCTAGGCTTCACTCCAGGGCGGTGCTCCACCAGATCGAATAGTTACGGCCTAAGAAGTCAACGCAAGAAGCACAAAATACGATAAAGATGCAACAGCTTTTCCATCGTATAAAACGAATAATTGCAACCAGTGTGAAAGTTATGGTCATTTCTACATTCCGAGCAACCTAGGCTTCACTCTAGGGCGTTGCTCCACCAGACCGAATAGCTAGGTCCTTAGAAGTCAACGGCACAAGCATAAAATACGATATAAATACAACAGCTTTTCCATCGTATAAAACAAATAATTGCAACCATTGTGAAAGTTATGGTCATTTCTACGTTCCGGCCAACCTAGGCTTCACTGTCGGGCGTTGCTCCACCAGATCGAATAGTTACGGCCTTAGAAGTCAACGCAAGAAGCACAAAATACGATAAAGATGCAACAGCTTTTCCATCGTATAAAACGAATAATTGCAACCAGTGTGAAAGTTATGGTCATTTCTACTTTCCGAGCAACCTAGGCTTCACCCTAGGGCGTTGCTCCAACAGATTGAATAGTTAGGGACTTGGAAGTCAACGCCCCAACCATAAAATGCAAAAAAAATACAACAGTGTTTCCATCATATAACAGGAATAATTGCAACCAGTTTGAAAGTGATGGTCATTTCTACGTTCCGAGCACCCTAGGCGTCACTCTAGGGCGTTGCTCCACCAGATCGAATAGTTACGGCCTTAGAAGTCAACGCCAGAAGCATAAAATACGATGTAAATACAACAGCTTTTCCATCGTATAAAACGAATAATTGCTACCAGTGTGAAAGTTATGGTCATTTCTACTTTCCGGGCAACTTAGGCTTCACCCTAGGGCGTTGTTCCACCTGATGGAATAGTTAGGGCCCAAGAAGTCAACGTCAGAAGCATAGAATACGATATAAATACAACTGCTTTTCCATCGTATAAAACGTATAATTGCAACCAGTTTGAAAGTGACGGTCATTTCTACGTACCAGGCAACCTAGGCTTCACTATAGGGCGTGGCTCCACCAGGTGAAACAGTTAGGGCCTTAGAAGCCAACGCCCGAAGCATTAAATACAAAATAAATAGAACAGTTTTTCCATTGTATAAAACGAATAATTGCTACCAGTGTAAAAGTTATGGTCATTTCTACGTTCCGGGCGACATAGGCTTCACCCTAGGCCGTTGTTACACCAGATCGAATAGCTAGGGACTTATAATTCATCGCTAAAAGCATAAAATACAATTAAAATACAACAGTTTTTCCATCGTATAACAGGAATAATTGCAACCAGTGTGAAAGTAATGGTCATTTCTACGTTCCGAGCACCCTAGGCGTCACAATAGGGCGTTGCTCCATCAGATCGAATAGTTACGGCCTTAGAAGTCAACGCCAGAAGCATAAAATACGATATAAATACAACAGCTTTTCCATTGTATAAAACGAATAATTGCTACCAGTGTAAAAGTTATGTTCATTTCTACGTTCCGGGCAACCTAGGCTTCACACTAGGGCGTTGTTCCACCAGATCGAATAGTTCGGGCCTAAGAAGTGATCGCCAGATGCATAAAATACAATATAAATACAACAGTTTTTCCATCATATAAAACGAATAATTGCCACCAGTATGAAAGCTATGGTCAGTTCTACTTTCCGGGCAACCTAGGCTTCACCCTAGGGCGTTGCTCCAACAGATTGAATAGTTTGGGCCTTAGAAGTCAATGCCCGAAGCAGAAAATGCAATAAAAATATAACAGTTTTTCCATCGTATAACAGGATTAATTGCAACCAGTTTGAAAGTGATGGTCATTTCTACGTTCCGGGCAACCTAGGCTTCACTCTAGGGCGTTGCTCCACTAGATCGAAAAGCTAGGGCCTTAGAAGTCAACGCCAGAAGCATAAAATACAATATAAATACAACAGTTTTTCCACCGTATAAAACGAATAATTGCAACCAGTATGAAACTTAACGTCATTTCTACTTTCCGAGCAACCTAGCCTTCACCCTAGGGCGTTGCTCCAACAGATTGAATAGTTAGGGACTTGGAAGTCAGCGCCCGAACCATAAAATGCAAAAAAAATACAACTGTGTTTCCATCATATAACAGGAGTAATTGCAACCAGTTTGAAAGTGATGGCCAATTCTACGTTCCGGGCAACCTAAGTTTTACACCAGGGCGTTGCTCCTCCAGACCGAATAGTTACGGCCTAAGAAGTCAACGCCAGAAGCATAAAATACGATATAAATACAACAGCTTTTCAATCGTATAAAACGAATAATTGCAACCAGTATGAAACTTATGGTCATCTCTACTTTCCAAGCAAGCTAGGCTTCACCCTAGGGCGTTGGTCCAACAGATTGAATAGTTAGGGCCTTAGAAGTCAACGCACGAAGCATAAAATGCAATAAAAATACAACAGTGTATCAATCATATAACAGGAATAATTGCAACCAGTTTGAAAGTGATGGCCAATTCTACGTTCCGGGCAACCTAGGCTTCACTCTACGGCGTTGCTCCACCAGATCGAATAGTTAGTGCCTTAGAAGTCAACGCCAGAAGCATAAAATACAATATAAATACAACAGTTTTTCCATCGTATAAAACGAATAATTGCAACCTGTATGAAACTTATGGACATTTCTACTTTCCGAGCAACCTAGGCTTCACCCTAGGGTGTTGCTCCGACAGATTGAATAGTTAGGGCCTTAGAAGTCAACGCACGAAGCATAAAATGCAATAAAAATACAACAGTGTATCCATCATATAACAGGAATAATTGCAACCAGTTTGAAAGTGATGGCCAATTCTACGTTCCTGGCAACCTAGGCTTCGCCCTAGGGCGTTGCTCCACCAGATCGAAAAGATAGTGCCTTAGAAGTCAACGCCAGAAGCATAAAATGCGATATAAATACAACAGTTTTTCCATCGTATAAAACGAATAATTGCAACCAGTATGAAACTTATGGTCATTTCTACTTTCCGAGCTACATAGGCTTCACCCTAGGGCGTTGCTCCAACAAATTGAATAGTTAGGGCCTTAGAAGTCAACGCCCGAAGCATAAAATGCAGTTAAAATACAACAGTGTTTCCATCATATAACAGGAATAATTGCAACCAGTTTGAAAGTGATGGCCAATTCTACGGTCCGGGCAACCTAGGCTTCACTCTAGGGCGTTGCTCCACCAGATGGAATAGTTAGTGCCTTAGAAGTCAACGACAGAAGCATAACATACAATATAAATACAACAGTTTTTCCATCGTATAAAACGAATAATTGCAACCAGTTTGAAAGTGATGGCCAATTCTACCTTCCGGGCAACCTAGGCTTCACTCTACGGCGTTGCTCCACTAGATCGAACAGCTAGGGCCTAAGAAGTCAACGCCAGAAGTATAAAATACAATATAAATACAACAGTTTTTCCATCGTATAAAACGAATAATTGCAACCAGTATGAAACTTATGGTCATTTGTACTTTCCGAGCAACCTAGGCTCTACGCTAGGGCGTTGCTTCAACAGATTGAGTAGTTAGGGCCTTAGATGTTCAACGCCCGAAGCATAAAATGCAATAAAAATACAACTGTGCTTCCATCATATAACAGGAATAATTGCAACCAGTTTGAAAGTGATGGCCAATTCTACGTTCCGGGCAACCTAGGCTTCTCTCTAGGGCGTTGCTCCACCAGATCGAATAGTTAGTGCCTTAGAAGTCAACGCCTGAAGCATAATATACAATATAAATACAACAGTTTTTCCATCGTATAAAACAAATAATTGCAACCAGTATGAAACTTATGGTCATTTCTACTTTCAGAGCATCCTAGGCTTCACCCTAGGGCGTTGCTCCAACGGATTGAATAGTTAGGGCCCTAGAAGTCAACGCCCGAAACATAAAATGCAAAAAAAATACAACAGTGTTTCCATCATATAACAGGAATAATTACAACCAGTTTGAAAGTGATGGCCAATTCTACGTTCCGGGCAACCTAGGTTTCACTCCAGGGCGTTGCTCCACCAGACCGAATAGTTACGGCCCAAGAAGTCAACGCCAGAAGCATAAAATACGATATAAATGCAACAGCTTTTCCATCGTATAAAACGAGTAATTGCAACCAGTATGAAACTTATGGTCATTTCTACTTTCCGAGCAAGCTAGGCTTCACTCTAGGGCGTTGCTCCAACGGATTGAATAGTTAGGGCCTTAGAAGTCAACGCCCGAACCACAAAATGCAAAAAAAATACAACAGTGTTTCCATCATATAACAGGAATGATTGCAACCAGTTTGAAAGTGATGGCCAATTCTACGTTCCGTGCAACCTAGGTTTCACTCCAGGGCGTTGCTCCACGAGACCGAATAGTTACGGCCCAAGAAGTCAACGCCAGAAGTATAAAATACAATATAAATACAACAGTTTTTCCACCGTATAAAACGAATAATTGCAACCAGTATGAAACTTATCGTCATTTCTACTTTCCGAGCAACCTAGGCTTCACCCTATGGCGTTGCTCCAGCCGATTGAATAGTTAGGGACTTGGAAGTCAACGCCCCAACCATAAAATGCAAAAAAAATACAACAGTGTTTCCATCATATAACAGGAATAATTGCAACCAGTTTGAAAGTGATGGTCATTTCTACGTTCCGAGCACCCTAGGCGTCACTCTAGGGCGTTGCTCCACCAGATCGAATAGTTACGGCCTTAGAAGTCAACGCCAGAAGCATAAAATACGATATAAATACAACAGCTTTTCCATCGTATAAAACGAATAATTGCTACCAGTGTGAAAGTTATGGTCATTTCTACTTTCCGGGCAACTTAGGCTTCACCCTAGGGCGTTGTTCCACCTGATGGAATAGTTAGGGCCCAAGAAGTCAACGTCAGAAGCATAGAATACGATATAAATACACCTGCTTTTCCATCGTATAAAACGTATAATTGCAACCAGTTTGAAAGTGACGATCATTTCTACGTACCAGGCAACCTAGGCTTCACTATAGGGCGTGGCTCCACCAGGTCAAACAGTTAGGGCCCTAGAAGCCAACGCCCGATGCATTAAATACAAAATAAATAGAACAGTTTTTCCATTGTATAAAACGAATAATTGCTACCAGTGTAAAAGTTATGGTCATTTCTACGTTCCGGGCGACATAGGCTTCACCCTAGGCCGTTGTTACACCAGATCGAATAGCTAGGGACTTATAATTCATCGCTAAAAGCATAAAATACAATTAAAATACAACAGTTTTTCCATCGTATAACAGGAATAATTGCAACCAGTGTGAAAGTAATGGTCATTTCTACGTTCCGAGCACCCTAGGCGTCACTCTAGGGCGTTGCTCCATCAGATCGAATAGTTACGGCCTTAGAAGTCAACGCCAGAAGCATAAAATACGATATAAATACAACAGCTTTTCCATTGTATAAAACGAATAATTGCTACCAGTGTAAAAGTTATGTTCATTTCTACGTTCCGGGCAACCTAGGTTTCACTCCAGGGCGTTGCTCCACCAGACCGAATAGTTACGGCCCAAGAAGTCAACGCCAGAAGTATAAAATACAATATAAATACAACAGTTTTTCCACCGTATAAAACGAATAATTGCAACCAGTATGAAACTTATCGTCATTTCTACTTTCCGAGCAACCTAGGCTTCACCCTAGGGCGTTGCTCCAGCCGATTGAATAGTTAGGGACTTGGAAGTCAACGCCCCAACCATAAAATGCAAAAAAAATACAACAGTGTTTCCATCATATAACAGGAATAATTGCAACCAGTTTGAAAGTGATGGTCATTTCTACGTTCCGAGCACCCTAGGCGTCACTCTAGGGCGTTGCTCCACCAGATCGAATAGTTACGGCCTTAGAAGTCAACGCCAGAAGCATAAAATACGATATAAATACAACAGCTTTTCCATCGTATAAAACGAATAATTGCTACCAGTGTGAAAGTTATGGTCATTTCTACTTTCCGGGCAACTTAGGCTTCACCCTAGGGCGTTGTTCCACCTGATGGAATAGTTAGGGCCCAAGAAGTCAACGTCAGAAGCATAGAATACGATATAAATACACCTGCTTTTCCATCGTATAAAACGTATAATTGCAACCAGTTTGAAAGTGACGATCATTTCTACGTACCAGGCAACCTAGGCTTCACTATAGGGCGTGGCTCCACCAGGTCAAACAGTTAGGGCCCTAGAAGCCAACGCCCGATGCATTAAATACAAAATAAATAGAACAGTTTTTCCATTGTATAAAACGAATAATTGCTACCAGTGTAAAAGTTATGGTCATTTCTACGTTCCGGGCGACATAGGCTTCACCCTAGGCCGTTGTTACACCAGATCGAATAGCTAGGGACTTATAATTCATCGCTAAAAGCATAAAATACAATTAAAATACAACAGTTTTTCCATCGTATAACAGGAATAATTGCAACCAGTGTGAAAGTAATGGTCATTTCTACGTTCCGAGCACCCTAGGCGTCACTATAGGGCGTTGCTCCATCAGATCGAATAGTTACGGCCTTAGAAGTCAACGCCAGAAGCATAAAATACGATATAAATACAACAGCTTTTCCATTGTATAAAACGAATAATTGCTACCAGTGTAAAAGTTATGTTCATTTCTACGTTCCGGGCAACCTAGGCTTCACCCTAGGGCGTTGTTCCACCAGATCGAATAGTTCGGGCCTAAGAAGTGATCGCCAGATGCATAAAATACAATATAAATACAACAGTTTTTCCATCATATAAAGCGAATAATTGCCACCAGTATGAAAGCTATGGTCAGTTCTACTTTCCGGGCAACCTAGGCTTCACCCTAGGGCGTTGCTCCAACAGATTGAATAGTTTGGGCCTTAGAAGTCAATGCCCGAAGCATAAAATGCAATAAAAATACAACAGTTTTTCCATCGTATAACAGGATTAATTGCAACCAGTTTGAAAGTGATGGTCATTTCTACGTTCCGGGCAACCTAGGCCTCACTCTAGGGCGTTGCTCCACTAGATCGAAAAGCTAGGGCCTTAGAAGTCAACGCCAGAAGCATAAAATACAATATAAATACAACAGTTTTTCCACCGTATAAAACGAATAATTGCAACCAGTATGAAACTTAACGTCATTTCTACTTTCCGAGCAACCTAGGCTTCACCCTAGGGCGTTGCTCCAACAGATTGAATAGTTAGGGACTTGGAAGTCAGCGCCCGAACCATAAAATGCAAAAAAAATACAACTGTGTTTCCATCATATAACAGGAGTAATTGCAACCAGTTTGAAAGTGATGGCCAATTCTACGTTCCGGGCAACCTAAGTTTTACACCAGGGCGTTGCTCCTCCAGACCGAATAGTTACGGCCTAAGAAGTCAACGCCAGAAGCATAAAATACGATATAAATACAACAGCTTTTCCATCGTATAAAACGAATAATTGCAACCAGTATGAAACTTATGGTCATCTCTACTTTCCAAGCAAGCTAGGCTTCACCCTAGGGCGTTGGTCCAACAGATTGAATAGTTAGGGCCTTAGAAGTCAACGCACGAAGCATAAAATGCAATAAAAATACAACAGTGTATCCATCATATAACAGGAATAATTGCAACCAGTTTGAAAGTGATGGCCAATTCTACGTTCCGGGCAACCTAGGCCTCACTCTAGGGCGTTGCTCCACCAGATCGAATAGTTGGTGCCTTAGAAGTCAACGCCAGAAGCATAAAATACAATATAAATACAACAGTTTTTGCATCGTATAAAACGAATAATTGCAACCAGTTTGAAAGTGATGGTCATTTCTGCTTTCCGGGCAACCTAGGCTTCACTCTACGGCGTTGCTCCACCAGATCGGATAGTTAGTGCCTTAGAAGTCAACGCCAGAAGCATAAAATAGAATATAAATACAACAGTTTTTCCATCGTATAAAACGAATAATTGCAACCTGTATGAAACTTATGGACATTTCTACTTTCCGAGCAACCTAGGCTTCACCCTAGGGTGTTGCTCCAACAGATTGAATAGTTAGGGCCTTAGATGTTCAACGCCCGAAGCATAAAATGCAATAAAAATACAACTGTGCTTCCATCGTATAACAGGAATAATTGCAACCAGTGTGAAAGTAATGGTCATTTCTACGTTCCGAGCACCCTAGGCGTCACTCTAGGGCGTTGCTCCATCAGATCGAATAGTTACGGCCTTAGAAGTCAACGCCAGAAGCATAAAATACGATATAAATACAACAGCTTTTCCATTGTATAAAACGAATAATTGCTACCAGTGTAAAAGTTATGTTCATTTCTACGTTCCGGGCAACCTAGGTTTCACTCCAGGGCGTTGCTCCACCAGACCGAATAGTTACGGCCCAAGAAGTCAACGCCAGAAGTATAAAATACAATATAAATACAACAGTTTTTCCACCGTATAAAACGAATAATTGCAACCAGTATGAAACTTATCGTCATTTCTACTTTCCGAGCAACCTAGGCTTCACCCTAGGGCGTTGCTCCAGCCGATTGAATAGTTAGGGACTTGGAAGTCAACGCCCCAACCATAAAATGCAAAAAAAATACAACAGTGTTTCCATCATATAACAGGAATAATTGCAACCAGTTTGAAAGTGATGGTCATTTCTACGTTCCGAGCACCCTAGGCGTCACTCTAGGGCGTTGCTCCACCAGATCGAATAGTTACGGCCTTAGAAGTCAACGCCAGAAGCATAAAATACGATATAAATACAACAGCTTTTCCATCGTATAAAACGAATAATTGCTACCAGTGTGAAAGTTATGGTCATTTCTACTTTCCGGGCAACTTAGGCTTCACCCTAGGGCGTTGTTCCACCTGATGGAATAGTTAGGGCCCAAGAAGTCAACGTCAGAAGCATAGAATACGATATAAATACACCTGCTTTTCCATCGTATAAAACGTATAATTGCAACCAGTTTGAAAGTGACGATCATTTCTACGTACCAGGCAACCTAGGCTTCACTATAGGGCGTGG
The DNA here is from genome assembly GCF_051401765.1 of Calliopsis andreniformis. Classification (NCBI taxonomy): domain Eukaryota; kingdom Metazoa; phylum Arthropoda; class Insecta; order Hymenoptera; family Andrenidae; genus Calliopsis; species Calliopsis andreniformis. The sequence goes on along the minus strand of NW_027480426.1, from coordinate 18,680,639 downwards.
CTCCACCAGGTCAAACAGTTAGGGCCCTAGAAGCCAACGCCCGATGCATTAAATACAAAATAAATAGAACAGTTTTTCCATTGTATAAAACGAATAATTGCTACCAGTGTAAAAGTTATGGTCATTTCTACGTTCCGGGCGACATAGGCTTCACCCTAGGCCGTTGTTACACCAGATCGAATAGCTAGGGACTTATAATTCATCGCTAAAAGCATAAAATACAATTAAAATACAACAGTTTTTCCATCGTATAACAGGAATAATTGCAACCAGTGTGAAAGTAATGGTCATTTCTACGTTCCGAGCACCCTAGGCGTCACTCTAGGGCGTTGCTCCATCAGATCGAATAGTTACGGCCTTAGAAGTCAACGCCAGAAGCATAAAATACGATATAAATACAACAGCTTTTCCATTGTATAAAACGAATAATTGCTACCAGTGTAAAAGTTATGTTCATTTCTACGTTCCGGGCAACCTAGGCTTCACCCTAGGGCGTTGTTCCACCAGATCGAATAGTTCGGGCCTAAGAAGTGATCGCCAGATGCATAAAATACAATATAAATACAACAGTTTTTCCATCATATAAAGCGAATAATTGCCACCAGTATGAAAGCTATGGTCAGTTCTACTTTCCGGGCAACCTAGGCTTCACCCTAGGGCGTTGCTCCAACAGATTGAATAGTTTGGGCCTTAGAAGTCAATGCCCGAAGCATAAAATGCAATAAAAATACAACAGTTTTTCCATCGTATAACAGGATTAATTGCAACCAGTTTGAAAGTGATGGTCATTTCTACGTTCCGGGCAACCTAGGCCTCACTCTAGGGCGTTGCTCCAGTAGATCGAAAAGCTAGGGCCTTAGAAGTCAACGCCAGAAGCATAAAATACAATATAAATACAACAGTTTTTCCACCGTATAAAACGAATAATTGCAACCAGTATGAAACTTAACGTCATTTCTACTTTCCGAGCAACCTAGGCTTCACCCTAGGGCGTTGCTCCAACAGACTGAATAGTTAGGGACTTGGAAGTCAGCGCCCGAACCATAAAATGCAAAAAAAATACAACTGTGTTTCCATCATATAACAGGAGTAATTGCAACCAGTTTGAAAGTGATGGCCAATTCTACGTTCCGGGCAACCTAAGTTTTACACCAGGGCGTTGCTCCTCCAGACCGAATAGTTACGGCCTAAGAAGTCAACGCCAGAAGCATAAAATACGATATAAATACAACAGCTTTTCCATCGTATAAAACGAATAATTGCAACCAGTATGAAACTTATGGTCATCTCTACTTTCCAAGCAAGCTAGGCTTCACCCTAGGGCGTTGGTCCAACAGATTGAATAGTTAGGGCCTTAGAAGTCAACGCACGAAGCATAAAATGCAATAAAAATACAACAGTGTATCCATCATATAACAGGAATAATTGCAACCAGTTTGAAAGTGATGGCCAATTCTACGTTCCGGGCAACCTAGGCCTCACTCTAGGGCGTTGCTCCACCAGATCGAATAGTTGGTGCCTTAGAAGTCAACGCCAGAAGCATAAAATACAATATAAATACAACAGTTTTTGCATCGTATAAAACGAATAATTGCAACCAGTTTGAAAGTGATGGTCATTTCTGCTTTCCGGGCAACCTAGGCTTCACTCTACGGCGTTGCTCCACCAGATCGGATAGTTAGTGCCTTAGAAGTCAACGCCAGAAGCATAAAATAGAATATAAATACAACAGTTTTTCCATCGTATAAAACGAATAATTGCAACCTGTATGAAACTTATGGACATTTCTACTTTCCGAGCAACCTAGGCTTCACCCTAGGGTGTTGCTCCAACAGATTGAATAGTTAGGGCCTTAGAAGTCAACGCCCGAACCATAAAATGCAAAAAAAATACAACAGTGTTTCCATCATATATCAGGAATAATTGCAACCAGTTTGAAAGTGATGGCCAATTCTACGTTCCGGGCAACCTAGGTTTCACTCCAGGGCGTTGCTCCACCAGACCGAATAGTTACGGCCCAAGAAGTCAACGCCAGAAGCATAAAATACGTTATAAATACAACAGCTTTTCCATCGTATAAAACGAATAATTGCAACCAGTATGAAACTTATGGTCATCTCTACTTTCGAGCAAGCTAGGCTTCACCCTAGGGCGTTGGTCCAACAGATTGAATAGTTAGGGCCTTAGAAGTCAACGCACGAAGCATAAAATGCAATAAAAATACAACAGTGTATCCATCATATAACAGGAATAATTGCAACCAGTTTGAAAGTGATGGCCAATTCTACGTTCCTGGGAACCTAGGCTTCGCCCTAGGGCGTTGCTCCACCAGATCGAAAAGATAGTGCCTTAGAAGTCAACGCCAGAAGCATAAAATGCGATATAAATACAACAGTTTTTCCATCGTATAAAACGAATAATTGCAACCAGTATGAAACTTATGGTCATTTCTACTTTCCGAGCTACATAGGCTTCACCCTAGGGCGTTGCTCCAACAAATTGAATAGTTAGGGCCTTAGAAGTCAACGCCCGAAGCATAAAATGCAGTTAAAATACAACAGTGTTTCCATCATATAACAGGAATAATTGCAACCAGTTCGAAAGTGATGGCCAATTCTACGTTCCGGGCAACCTAGGCTTCACTCTAGGGCGTTGCTCCACCAGATGGAATAGTTAGTGCCTTAGAAGTCAACGACAGAAGCATAACATACAATATAAATACAACAGTTTTTCCATCGTATAAAACGAATAATTGCAACCAGTTTGAAAGTGATGGCCAATTCTACCTTCCGGGCAACCTAGGCTTCACTCTACGGCGTTGCTCCACTAGATCGAACAGCTAGGGCCTTAGAAGTCAACGCCAGAAGTATAAAATACAATATAAATACAACAGTTTTTCCATCGTATAAAACGAATAATTGCAACCAGTATGAAACTTATGGTCATTTGTACTTTCCGAGCAACCTAGGCTCTACGCTAGGGCGTTGCTTCAACAGATTGAGTAGTTAGGGCCTTAGATGTTCAACGCCCGAAGCATAAAATGCAATAAAAATACAACTGTGCTTCCATCATATAACAGGAATAATTGCAACCAGTTTGAAAGTGATGGCCAATTCTACGTTCCGGGCAACCTAGGCTTCTCTCTAGGGCGTTGCTCCACCAGATCGAATAGTTAGTGCCTTAGAAGTCAACGCCTGAAGCATAATATACAATATAAATACAACAGTTTTTCCATCGTATAAAACAAATAATTGCAACCAGTATGAAACTTATGGTCATTTCTACTTTCAGAGCATCCTAGGCTTCACCCTAGGGCGTTGCTCCAACGGATTGAATAGTTAGGGCCCTAGAAGTCAACGCCCGAAACATAAAATGCAAAAAAAATACAACAGTGTTTCCATCATATAACAGGAATAATTACAACCAGTTTGAAAGTGATGGCCAATTCTACGTTCCGGGCAACCTAGGTTTCACTCCAGGGCGTTGCTCCACCAGACCGAATAGTTACGGCCCAAGAAGTCAACGCCAGAAGCATAAAATACGATATAAATGCAACAGCTTTTCCATCGTATAAAACGAGTAATTGCAACCAGTATGAAACTTATGGTCATTTCTACTTTCCGAGCAAGCTAGGCTTCACTCTAGGGCGTTGCTCCAACGGATTGAATAGTTAGGGCCTTAGAAGTCAACGCCCGAACCACAAAATGCAAAAAAAATACAACAGTGTTTCCATCATATAACAGGAATGATTGCAACCAGTTTGAAAGTGATGGCCAATTCTACGTTCCGTGCAACCTAGGTTTCACTCCAGGGCGTTGCTCCACCAGACCGAATAGTTACGGCCCAAGAAGTCAACGCCAGAAGTATAAAATACAATATAAATACAACAGTTTTTCCACCGTATAAAACGAATAATTGCAACCAGTATGAAACTTATCGTCATTTCTACTTTCCGAGCAACCTAGGCTTCACCCTAGGGCGTTGCTCCAGCCGATTGAATAGTTAGGGACTTGGAAGTCAACGCCCCAACCATAAAATGCAAAAAAAATACAACAGTGTTTCCATCATATAACAGGAATAATTGCAACCAGTTTGAAAGTGATGGTCATTTCTACGTTCCGGGCAACCTAGGCTTCACCCTAGGGCGTTGCTCCAACAGATTGAATAGTTTGGGCCTTAGAAGTCAATGCCCGAAGCATAAAATGCAATAAAAATACAACAGTTTTTCCATCGTATAACAGGATTAATTGCAACCAGTTTGAAAGTGATGGTCATTTCTACGTTCCGGGCAACCTAGGCTTCACTCTAGGGCGTTGCTCCACTAGATCGAAAAGCTAGGGCCTTAGAAGTCAACGCCAGAAGCATAAAATACAATATAAATACAACAGTTTTTCCACCGTATAAAACGAATAATTGCAACCAGTATGAAACTTAACGTCATTTCTACTTTCCGAGCAACCTAGGCTTCACCCTAGGGCGTTGCTCCAACAGATTGAATAGTTAGGGACTTGGAAGTCAGCGCCCGAACCATAAAATGCAAAAAAAATACAACTGTGTTTCCATCATATAACAGGAGTAATTGCAACCAGTTTGAAAGTGATGGCCAATTCTACGTTCCGGGCAACCTAAGTTTTACACCAGGGCGTTGCTCCTCCAGACCGAATAGTTACGGCCTAAGAAGTCAACGCCAGAAGCATAAAATACGATATAAATACAACAGCTTTTCCATCGTATAAAACGAATAATTGCAACCAGTATGAAACTTATGGTCATCTCTACTTTCCAAGCAAGCTAGGCTTCACCCTAGGGCGTTGGTCCAACAGATTGAATAGTTAGGGCCTTAGAAGTCAACGCACGAAGCATAAAATGCAATAAAAATACAACAGTGTATCCATCATATAACAGGAATAATTGCAACCAGTTTGAAAGTGATGGCCAATTCTACGTTCCGGGCAACCTAGGCCTCACTCTAGGGCGTTGCTCCACCAGATCGAATAGTTGGAGCCTTAGAAGTCAACGCCAGAAGCATAAAATACAATATAAATACAACAGTTTTTGCATCGTATAAAACGAATAATTGCAACCAGTTTGAAAGTGATGGTCATTTCTGCTTTCCGGGCAACCTAGGCTTCACTCTACGGCGTTGCTCCACCAGATCGAATAGTTAGTGCCTTAGAAGTCAACGCCAGAAGCATAAAATACAATATAAATACAACAGTTTTTCCATCGTATAAAACGAATAATTGCAACCTGTATGAAACTTATGGACATTTCTACTTTCCGAGCAACCTAGGCTTCACCCTAGGGTGTTGCTCCAACAGATTGAATAGTTAGGGCCTTAGAAGTCAACGCCCGAACCATAAAATGCAAAAAAAATACAACAGTGTTTCCATCATATATCAGGAATAATTGCAACCAGTTTGAAAGTGATGGCCAATTCTACGTTCCGGGCAACCTAGGTTTCACTCCAGGGCGTTGCTCCACCAGACCGAATAGTTACGGCCCAAGAAGTCAACGCCAGAAGCATAAAATACGTTATAAATACAACAGCTTTTCCATCGTATAAAACGAATAATTGCAACCAGTATGAAACTTATGGTCATCTCTACTTTCGAGCAAGCTAGGCTTCACCCTAGGGCGTTGGTCCAACAGATTGAATAGTTAGGGCCTTAGAAGTCAACGCACGAAGCATAAAATGCAATAAAAATACAACAGTGTATCCATCATATAACAGGAATAATTGCAACCAGTTTGAAAGTGATGGCCAATTCTACGTTCCTGGGAACCTAGGCTTCGCCCTAGGGCGTTGCTCCACCAGATCGAAAAGATAGTGCCTTAGAAGTCAACGCCAGAAGCATAAAATGCGATATAAATACAACAGTTTTTCCATCGTATAAAACGAATAATTGCAACCAGTATGAAACTTATGGTCATTTCTACTTTCCGAGCTACATAGGCTTCACCCTAGGGCGTTGCTCCAACAAATTGAATAGTTAGGGCCTTAGAAGTCAACGCCCGAAGCATAAAATGCAGTTAAAATACAACAGTGTTTCCATCATATAACAGGAATAATTGCAACCAGTTTGAAAGTGATGGCCAATTCTACGTTCCGGGCAACCTAGGCTTCACTCTAGGGCGTTGCTCCACCAGATGGAATAGTTAGTGCCTTAGAAGTCAACGACAGAAGCATAACATACAATATAAATACAACAGTTTTTCCATCGTATAAAACGAATAATTGCAACCAGTTTGAAAGTGATGGCCAATTCTACCTTCCGGGCAACCTAGGCTTCACTCTACGGCGTTGCTCCACTAGATCGAACAGCTAGGGCCTTAGAAGTCAACGCCAGATGTATAAAATACAATATAAATACAACAGTTTTTCCATCGTATAAAACGAATAATTGCAACCAGTATGAAACCTATGGTCATTTGTACTTTCCGAGCAACCTAGGCTCTACGCTAGGGCGTTGCTTCAACAGATTGAGTAGTTAGGGCCTTAGATGTTCAACGCCCGAAGCATAAAATGCAATAAAAATACAACTGTGCTTCCATCATATAACAGGAATAATTGCAACCAGTTTGAAAGTGATGGCCAATTCTACGTTCCGGGCAACCTAGGCTTCTCTCTAGGGCGTTGCTCCACCAGATCGAATAGTTAGTGCCTTAGAAGTCGACGCCTGAAGCATAATATACAATATAAATACAACAGTTTTTCCATCGTATAAAACAAATAATTGCAACCAGTATGAAACTTATGGTCATTTCTACTTTCAGAGCATCCTAGGCTTCACCCTAGGGCGTTGCTCCAACGGATTGAATAGTTAGGGCCCTAGAAGTCAACGCCCGAAACATAAAATGCAAAAAAAATACAACAGTGTTTCCATCATATAACAGGAATAATTACAACCAGTTTGAAAGTGATGGCCAATTCTACGTTCCGGGCAACCTAGGTTTCACTCCAGGGCGTTGCTCCACCAGACCGAATAGTTACGGCCCAAGAAGTCAACGCCAGAAGCATAAAATACGATATAAATGCAACAGCTTTTCCATCGTATAAAACGAGTAATTGCAACCAGTATGAAACTTATGGTCATTTCTACTTTCCGAGCAAGCTAGGCTTCACTCTAGGGCGTTGCTCCAACGGATTGAATAGTTAGGGCCTTAGAAGTCAACGCCCGAACCACAAAATGCAAAAAAAATACAACAGTGTTTCCATCATATAACAGGAATGATTGCAACCAGTTTGAAAGTGATGGCCAATTCTACGTTCCGTGCAACCTAGGTTTCACTCCAGGGCGTTGCTCCACCAGACCGAATAGTTACGGCCCAAGAAGTCAACGCCAGAAGTATAAAATACAATATAAATACAACAGTTTTTCCACCGTATAAAACGAATAATTGCTACCAGTGTAAAAGTTATGGTCATTTCTACGTTCCGGGCAACTTAGGCTTCACCCTAGGGCGTTGTTCCACCTGATGGAATAGTTAGGGCCCAAGAAGTCAACGTCAGAAGCATAGAATACGATATAAATACACCTGCTTTTCCATCGTATAAAACGTATAATTGCAACCAGTTTGAAAGTGACGGTCATTTCTACGTACCAGGCAACCTAGGCTTCACTATAGGGCGTGGCTCCACCAGGTCAAACAGTTAGGGCCCTAGAAGCCAACGCCCGATGCATTAAATACAAAATAAATAGAACAGTTTTTCCATTGTATAAAACGAATAATTGCTACCAGTGTAAAAGTTATGATCATTTCTACGTTCCGGGCGACATAGGCTTCACCCTAGGCCGTTGTTACACCAGATCGAATAGTTACGGCCTTAGAAGTCAACGCCAGAAGCATAAAATACGATATAAATACAACAGCTTTTCCATTGTATAAAACGAATAATTGCTACCAGTGTAAAAGTTATGTTCATTTCTACGTTCCGGGCAACCTAGGCTTCACTCTAGGGCGTTGCTCCACTAGATCGAAAAGCTAGGGCCTTAGAAGTCAACGCCAGAAGCATAAAATACAATATAAATACAACAGCTTTTCCACCGTATAAAACGAATAATTGCAACCAGTATGAAACTTAACGTCATTTCTACTTTCCGAGCAACCTAGGCTTCACCCTAGGGTGTTGCTCCAACAGATTGAATAGTTAGGGACTTGGAAGTCAGCGCCCGAACCATAAAATGCAAAAAAAATACAACTGTGTTTCCATCATATAACAGGAGTAATTGCAACCAGTTTGAAAGTGATGGCCAATTCTACGTTCCGGGCAACCTAAGTTTTACACCAGGGCGTTGCTCCTCCAGACCGAATAGTTACGGCCTAAGAAGTCAACGCCAGAAGCATAAAATACGATATAAATACAACAGCTTTTCCATCGTATAAAACGAATAATTGCAACCAGTATGAAACTTATGGTCATCTCTACTTTCCAAGCAAGCTAGGCTTCACCCTAGGGCGTTGGTCCAACAGATTGAATAGTTAGGGCCTTAGAAGTCAACGCACGAAGCATAAAATGCAATAAAAATACAACAGTGTATCCATCATATAACAGGAATAATTGCAACCAGTTTGAAAGTGATGGCCAATTCTACGTTCCGGGCAACCTAGGCCTCACTCTAGGGCGTTGCTCCACCAGATCGAATAGTTGGTGCCTTAGAAGTCAACGCCAGAAGCATAAAATACAATATAAATACAACAGTTTTTGCATCGTATAAAACGAATAATTGCAACCAGTTTGAAAGTGATGGTCATTTCTGCTTTCCGGGCAACCTAGGCTTCACTCTACGGCGTTGCTCCACCAGATCGAATAGTTAGTGCCTTAGAAGTCAACGCCAGAAGCATAAAATACAATATAAATACAGCAGTTTTTCCATCGTATAAAACGAATAATTGCAACCTGTATGAAACTTATGGACATTTCTACTTTCCGAGCAACCTAGGCTTCACCCTAGGGTGTTGCTCCAACAGATTGAATAGTTAGGGCCTTAGAAGTCAACGCCCGAACCATAAAATGCAAAAAAAATACAACAGTGTTTCCATCATATATCAGGAATAATTGCAACCAGTTTGAAAGTGATGGCCAATTCTACGTTCCGGGCAACCTAGGTTTCACTCCAGGGCGTTGCTCCACCAGACCGAATAGTTACGGCCCAAGAAGTCAACGCCAGAAGCATAAAATACGTTATAAATACAACAGGTTTTCCATCGTATAAAACGAATAATTGCAACCAGTATGAAACTTATGGTCATCTCTACTTTCGAGCAAGCTAGGCTTCACCCTAGGGCGTTGGTCCAACAGATTGAATAGTTAGGGCCTTAGAAGTCAACGCACGAAGCATAAAATGCAATAAAAATACAACAGTGTATCCATCATATAACAGGAATAATTGCAACCAGTTTGAAAGTGATGGCCAATTCTACGTTCCTGGGAACCTAGGCTTCGCCCTAGGGCGTTGCTCCACCAGATCGAAAAGATAGTGCCTTAGAAGTCAACGCCAGAAGCATAAAATGCGATATAAATACAACAGTTTTTCCATCGTATAAAACGAATAATTGCAACCAGTATGAAACTTATGGTCATTTCTACTTTCCGAGCTACATAGGCTTCACCCTAGGGCGTTGCTCCAACAAATTGAATAGTTAGGGCCTTAGAAGTCAACGCCCGAAGCATAAAATGCAGTTAAAATACAACAGTGTTTCCATCATATAACAGGAATAATTGCAACCAGTATGAAACTTATGGTCATTTGTACTTTCCGAGCAACCTAGGCTCTACGCTAGGGCGTTGCTTCAACAGATTGAGTAGTTAGGGCCTTAGATGTTCAACGCCCGAAGCATAAAATGCAATAAAAATACAACTGTGCTTCCATCATATAACAGGAATAATTGCAACCAGTTTGAAAGTGATGGCCAATTCTACGTTCCGGGCAACCTAGGCTTCTCTCTAGGGCGTTGCTCCACCAGATCGAATAGTTAGTGCCTTAGAAGTCAACGCCTGAAGCATAATATACAATATAAATACAACAGTTTTTCCATCGTATAAAACAAATAATTGCAACCAGTATGAAACTTATGGTCATTTCTACTTTCAGAGCATCCTAGGCTTCACCCTAGGGCGTTGCTCCAACGGATTGAATAGTTAGGGCCCTAGAAGTCAACGCCCGAAACATAAAATGCAAAAAGAATACAACAGTGTTTCCATCATATAACAGGAATAATTACAACCAGTTTGAAAGTGATGGCCAATTCTACGTTCCGGGCAACCTAGGTTTCACTCCAGGGCGTTGCTCCACCAGACCGAATAGTTACGGCCCAAGAAGTCAACGCCAGAAGCATAAAATACGATATAAATGCAACAGCTTTTCCATCGTATAAAACGAGTAATTGCAACCAGTATGAAACTTATGGTCATTTCTACTTTCCGAGCAAGCTAGGCTTCACTCTAGGGCGTTGCTCCAACGGATTGAATAGTTAGGGCCTTAGAAGTCAACGCCCGAACCACAAAATGCAAAAAAAATACAACAGTGTTTCCATCATATAACAGGAATGATTGCAACCAGTTTGAAAGTGATGGCCAATTCTACGTTCCGTGCAACCTAGGTTTCACTCCAGGGCGTTGCTCCACCAGACCGAATAGTTACGGCCCAAGAAGTCAACGCCAGAAGTATAAAATACAATATAAATACAACAGTTTTTCCACCGTATAAAACAAATAATTGCAACCAGTATGAAACTTATCGTCATTTCTACTTTCCGAGCAACCTAGGCTTCACCCTAGGGCGTTGCTCCAGCCGATTGAATAGTTAGGGACTTGGAAGTCAACGCCCCAACCATAAAATGCAAAAAAAATACAACAGTGTTTCCATCATATAACAGGAATAATTGCAACCAGTTTGAAAGTGATGGTCATTTCTACGTTCCGAGCACCCTAGGCGTCACTCTAGGGCGTTGCTCCACCAGATCGAATAGTTACGGCCTTAGAAGTCAACGCCAGAAGCATAAAATACGATATAAATACAACAGCTTTTCCATCGTATAAAACGAATAATTGCTACCAGTGTGAAAGTTATGGTCATTTCTACTTTCCGGGCAACTTAGGCTTCACCCTAGGGCGTTGTTCCACCTGATGGAATAGTTAGGGCCCAAGAAGTCAACGTCAAAAGCATAGAATACGATATAAATACACCTGCTTTTCCATCGCATAAAACGTATAATTGCAACCAGTTTGAAAGTGACGGTCATTTCTACGTACCAGGCAACCTAGGCTTCACTATAGGGCGTGGCTCCACCAGGTCAAACAGTTAGGGCCCTAGAAGCCAACGCCCGAAGCATTAAATACAGAATAAATAGAACAGTTTTTCCATTGTATAAAACGAATAATTGCTACCAGTGTAAAAGTTATGGTCATTTCTACGTTCCGGGCGACATAGGCTTCACCCTAGGCCGTTGTTACACCAGATCGAATAGCTAGGGACTTATAATTCATCGCTAAAAGCATAAAATACAATTGAAATACAACAGTTTTTCCATCGTATAACAGGAATAATTGCAACCAGTGTGAGAGTAATGGTCATTTCTACGTTCCGAGCACCCTAGGCGTCACTCTAGGGCGTTGCTCTATCAGATCGAATAGTTACGGCCTTAGAAGTCAACGCCAGAAGCATAAAATACGATATAAATACAACAGCTTTTCCATTGTATAAAACGAATAATTGCTACCAGTGTAAAAGTTATGTTCATTTCTACGTTCCGGGCAACCTAGACTTCACCCTAGGGCGTTGTTCCACCAGATCGAATAGTTCGGGCCTAAGAAGTGATCGCCAGATGCATAAAATACAATATAAATACAACAGTTTTTCCATCATATAAAACGAATAATTGCCACCAGTATGAAAGCTATGGTCATTTCTACTTTCCGGGCAACCTAGGCTTCACCCTAGGGCGTTGCTCCAACAGATTGAATAGTTTGGGCCTTAGAAGTCAATGCCCGAAGCATAAAATGCAATAAAAATACAACAGTTTTTCCATCGTATAACAGGATTAATTGCAACCAGTTTGAAAGTGATGGTCATTTCTACGTTCCGGGCAACCTAGGGTTCACTCTAGGGCGTTGCTCCACTAGATCGAAAAGCTAGGGCCTTAGAAGTCAACGCCAGAAGCATAAAATACAATATAAATACAACAGTTTTTCCACCGTATAAAACGAATAATTGCAACCAGTATGAAACTTATCGTCATTTCTACTTTCCGAGCAACCTAGGCTTCACCCTAGGGCGTTGCTCCAACAGATTGAATAGTTAGGGACTTGGCAGTCAGCGCCCGAACCATAAAATGCAAAAAAAATACAACAGTGTTTCCATCATATAACAGGAGTGATTGCAACCAGTTTGAAAGTGATGGCCAATTCTACGTTCCGGGCAACCTAGGTTTCACTCCAGGGCGTTGCTCTACCAGACCGAATAGTTACGGCCCAAGAAGTCAACGCCAGAAACATAAAATACGATATAAATGCAACAGCTTTTCCATCGTATAAAACGAGTAATTGCAACCAGTATGAAACTTATGGTCATTTCTACTTTCCGAGAAGCTAGGCTTCACCCTAGGCCGTTGCTGCAACAGATTGAATAGTCAGGGCCTTAGAAGTCAACGCCCGAAGCATAAAATGCAGCAAAAATACAACAGTGTTTCCATCATATAACAGGAATAATTGCAACCAGTTTGAAAGTGATGGCCAATTCTACGTTCCGGGCAACCTAGGCTTCGCTCTAGGGCGTTGCTCCACCAGATCGAAAAGATAGTGCCTTAGAAGTCAACGCCAGAAGCATAAAATGCGATATAAATACAACAGTTTTTCCATCGTATAAAACGAATAATTGCATCCAGTATGAAACTTATGGTCATTTCTACTTTCCGAGCAACCTAGGCTTCACCCTAGGGCGTTCCTCCAACAGATTGAATAGTTAGGGCCTTAGAAGTCAACGCCCGAAGCATAAAATGCAATAAAAATACAACTGTGTTTCCATCATATAACAGGAGTAATTGCAACCAGTTTGAAAGTGATGGCCAATTCTACGTTCCGGGCAACCTAAGTTTTACACCAGGGCGTTGCTCCTCCAGACCGAATAGTTACGGCCTAAGAAGTCAACGCCAGAAGCATAAAATACGATATAAATACAACAGCTTTTCCATCGTATAAAACGAATAATTGCAACCAGTATGAAACTTATGGTCATCTCTACTTTCCAAGCAAGCTAGGCTTCACCCTAGGGCGTTGGTCCAACAGATTGAATAGTTAGGGCCTTAGAAGTCAACGCACGAAGCATAAAATGCAATAAAAATACAACAGTGTATCCATCATATAACAGGAATAATTGCAACCAGTTTGAAAGTGATGGCCAATTCTACGTTCCTGGCAACCTAGGCTTCGCCCTGGGGCGTTGCTCCACCAGATCGAAAAGATAGTGCCTTAGAAGTCAACGCCAGAAGCATAAAATGCGATATAAATACAACAGTTTTTCCATCGTATAAAACGAATAATTGCAACCAGTATGAAACTTATGGTCATTTCTACTTTCCGAGCTACATAGGCTTCACCCTAGGGCGTTGCTCCAACAGATTGAATAGTTAGGGCCTTAGAAGTCAACGCCCGAAGCATAAAATGCAGTTAAAATACAACAGTGTTCCATCATATAACAGGAATAATTGCAACCAGTTTGAAAGTGATGGCCAACTCTACGTTCCGGGCAACCTAGGCTTCACTCTAGGGCGTTGCTCCACCAGATCGAATGGTTAGTGCCTTAGAAGTCAACGACAGAAGCATAAAATACAATATAAATACAACAGTTTTTCCATCGTATAAAACGAATAATTGCAACCAGTTTGAAAGTGATGGCCAATTCTACCTTCCGGACAACCTAGGCTTCACTCTACGGCGTTGCTCCACTAGATCGAATAGCTAGGGCCTTAGAAGTCAACGCCAGAAGTATAAAATACAATATAAATACAACAGTTTTTCCATCGTATAAAACGAATAATTGCAACCAGTATGAAACTTATGGTCATTTGTACTTTCCGAGCAACCTAGGCTCTACGCTAGGGCGTTGCTTCAACAGATTGAGTAGTTAGGGCCTTAGATGTTCAACGCCCGAAGCATAAAATGCAATAAAAATACAACTGTGCTTCCATCATATAACAGGAATAATTGCAACCAGTTTGAAAGTGATGGCCAATTCTACGTTCCGGGCAACCTAGGCTTCTCTCTAGGGCGTTGCTCCACCAGATCGAATAGTTAGTGCCTTAGAAGTCAACGCCTGAAGCATAATATACAATATAAATACAACAGTTTTTCCATCGTATAAAACAAATAATTGCAACCAGTATGAAACATATGGTCATTTCTACTTTCAGAGCATCCTAGGCTTCACCCTAGGGCGTTGCTCCAACGGATTGAATAGTTAGGGCCCTAGAAGTCAACGACAGAAGCATAAAATACAATATAAATACAACAGTTTTTCCATCGTATAAAACGAATAATTGCAACCAGTTTGAAAGTGATGGTCATTTCTACGTTCCGGGCAACCTAGGCTTCACTCTACGGCGTTGTTCCACCAGATCGAATAGTTAGGGCCTAAGAAGTCAACGCCAGACGCATAAAATACGATATAAATGCAACAGTTTTTCCATCGTATAAAACGAATAATTGCAATCAGTGTGAAAGTTATGGTCATTTCTACATTCCGAGCAACCTAGGCTTCACTCCAGGGCGTTGCTCCACCAGATCGAATAGTTAGGTCCTTAGAAGTCAACGCCAGAAGCATAAAATACGATATAAATACAACAGCTTTTCCATCGTGTAAAAGGAATAATTGCAAACAGTGTGAAAGTAATGGTCATTTCTGCGTTCGGGCAACCTAGGCTTCACTCTACGGCGTTGCTCGACCAGATCGAATAGCTAGGGCCTCAGAAGTCAACGCCAGAAGCATAAAATACAAAATAGATAGAACAATTTTTCCATCGTATAAAACGAATAATTGCTACCAGTGTGAAAGTTATGGTCATTTCTACGTTCCGCGCAACCTGGGCTTTACTCTAGGGCGTTGTTCCACCAGATGGAATAGTTAGGGCCTAAGAAGTCAACGCCAGAAGCATAAAATACGATATAAATATAACAGCTTTTCCATCGTATAAAACAAATAATTGCAACCAGTGTGAAAGTTATGGTCATTTCTACATTCCGAGCAACCTAGGCTTCACTCTAGGGCGTTGCTCCACCAGACCGAATAGCTAGGTCCTTAGAAGTCAACGCCAGAAGCATAAAATACGATATAAATACAACAGCTTTTCCATCGTATAAAACAAATAATTGCAACCAGTGTGAAAGTTATGGTCATTTCTACGTTCCGGCCAACCTAGGCTTCACTGTCGGGCGTTGCTCCACCAGATCGAAATGTTAGGGCCTAAGAAGTCTAAGCCCGAAGCATAAAATACGATATAAATACAACAGCATTTCCATCGTATAAAACAAATAATTGCAACCAGTGTGAAAGTTATGGTCATTTCTACGTTCGGGGCAACGTAGGCTTCACCCTAGGCCGTTGTACCTCCAGATCGAATAGTTAGGGCCTAAGAAGTGAACGCCAGACGCATAAAATGCAATAAAAATACAACAGTTTTTCCATCGTGTAACAGGAATAATTGCAACCAGTGTGAATGTAATGGTCATTTCTAGGTTCCGGGCAACCTAGGTTTCACTCTAGGGCGTTGCTCCTCCAGGTCGAGTAGTTAGGGCCTAAGAAGTCAACGTCAGAAGCATAAAATACGATATAAATACAACAGCTTTTACATCGTATAAAACGAATAATTGCAACCAGTGTGGAAGTTATGGTCATTTCTACGTTCCGGGCAACCTAGGCTTCACTCTAGGGCGTTGCTCCACCAGATCGTATAGTTAGGGCCTTAGAAGTCAACGCCCGAAGCATAAAATACAAAATAAATAAAACAGTTTTTCCATCGTAAAAAACGAATAATTGCTACCAGTGTGAAAGTTATGGTCATTTCTACGTTCCGTGCAACCTGGGCTTTACCCTAGGGCGTTGTTCCACCAGATCGAAGAGTTAGGGCCTTAGAAGTCAACGTCAGAAGCATAAAATATAATAAAAATACAACAGTTTTTCCATCGTATAGCATGAATAATTGCAACCAGAGTGAAAGTAATGGTCATTTCTACGTTTCGGGCAACCTAGGCATCACTCTAGGTCTTTGCTCCAAAAGATCGAATAGCTAGGGCCTTAGAAGTCAATTGCCGAAGCATAAAATACAATAAAGATACAACAGTTTTCCCATCGTATAACAGGAACAATTGCAACCAGTGTGAAGGTGATGGTCATTTCTACGTTCCGGGCAACATAGACTTCACTCAAGGGCGTTTCTCCACCAGATCGAATCGTTAGGGCCTTAGAAGTCAACGCCCGAAGCATAATATACAAAATAAATAGAACAGTTTTTCCATTGTATAAAACGAATAATTGCAACCAGTGTGAAAGTTATGGTCATTTCTACGATCCGAGCTGCCTAGGCTTCACTCTAGGGCGTTGCTCCACCACATTGAATAGCTACGGCCTTAGAAGTCAACGCCAGAAGCGTAAAATACAATATAAATACAACAGCTTTCCATCTTATAAGACGAACGTTTGCAAATGTTGTGAAAGTAACGGTCATTTCTATGTTCCGGGCAACCTAGGCCTCACTCTAGGGCGTTGCTCCACCAGATCGAATAGTTAGGGCCTAAGAAGTCAACGCCAGAAGCATAAGATACAAAAATACAACAGTCTTTCCATCGTATGGCAGGAATAACTACAACCAGTGTGAAGGTAATAGTCATTTCTACGTTCCGGGCAACCTAGGCTTCACTCTAGGGCGTTGGTCCACCAGATCGAATATTTAGGACCTAAGAAGTCAACGCCAGAAGCATAAAATACAAAATAAATACAACACTTTTTCTCTCGTATAAAAAGAATAATTGCAACCAGAGTGAAAGTAATGGTCATTTCTACGTTTCGTGCAACCTAGGCTTCACCCTGGGGCGTTGCTCCAACAGATTGAATAGTTTGGGCCTTAGAAGTCAATGCCCGAAACATAAAATGCAATAAAAATACAACAGTTTTTCCATCGTATAACAGGATTAATTGCAACCAGTTTGAAAGTGATGGTCATTTCTACGTTCCGGGCAACCTAGGCTTCACTCTAGGGCGTTGCTCCACTAGATCGAAAAGCTAGGGCCTTAGAAGTCAACGCCAGAAGCATAAAATACAATATAAATACAACAGTTTTTCCACCGTATAAAACGAATAATTGCAACCAGTATGAAACTTATCGTCATTTCTACTTTCCGAGCAACCTAGGCTTCACCCTAGGGCGTTGCTCCAACAGTTTGAATAGTTAGGGACTTGGAAGTCAACGCCCCAACCATAAAATGCAAAAAAAATACAACAGTGTTTCCATCATATAACAGGAATAATTGCAACCAGTTTGAAAGTGATGGTCATTTCTACGTTCCGAGCACCCTAGGCGTCACTCTAGGGCGTTGCTCCACCAGATCGAATAGTTACGGCCTTAGAAGTCAACGCCAGAAGCATAAAATACGATATAAATACAACAGCTTTTCCATCGTATAAAACGAATAATTGCTACCAGTGTGAAAGTTATGGTCATTTCTACTTTCCGGGCAACTTAGGCTTCACCCTAGGGCGTTGTTCCACCTGATGGAATAGTTAGGGCCCAAGAAGTCAACGTCAGAAGCATAGAATACGATATAAATACAACTGCTTTTCCATCGTATAAAACGTATAATTGCAACCAGTTTGAAAGTGACGGTCATTTCTACGTACCAGGCAACCTAGGATTCACTATAGGGCGTGGCTCCACCAGGTCAAACAGTTAGGGCCTTAGAAGCCAACGCCCGAAGCATTAAATACAAAATAAATAGAACAGTTTTTCCATTGTATAAAACGAATAATTGCTACCAGTGTAAAAGTTATGGTCATTTCTACGTTCCGGGCGACATAGGCTTCACCCTAGGCCGTTGTTACACCAGATCGAATAGCTAGGGACTTATAATTCATCGCTAAAAGCATAAAATACAATTAAAATACAACAGTTTTTCCATCGTATAACAGGAATAATTGCAACCAGTGTGAAAGTAATGGTCATTTCTACGTTCCGAGCACCCTAGGCGTCACTCTAGGGCGTTGCTCCATCAGATCGAATAGTTACGGCCTTAGAAGTCAACGCCAGAAGCATAAAATACGATATAAATACAACAGCTTCTCCATTGTATAAAACGAATAATTGCTACCAGTGTAAAAGTTATGTTCATTTCTACTTTCCGGGCAACCTAGGCTTCACCCTAGGGCGTTGTTCCACCAGATCGAATAGTTCGGGCCTAAGAAGTGATCGCCAGATGCATAAAATACAATATAAATACAACAGTTTTTCCATCATATAAAACGAATAATTGCCACCAGTATGAAAGCTATGGTCATTTCTACTTTCCGGGCAACCTAGGCTTCACCCTAGGGCGTTGCTCCAACAGATTGAATAGTTTGGGCCTTAGAAGTCAATGCCCGAAGCATAAAATGCAATAAAAATACAACAGTTTTTCCATCGTATAACAGGATTAATTGCAACCAGTTTGAAAGTGATGGTCATTTCTACGTTCCGGGCAACCTAGGTTTCACTCCAGGGCGTTGCTCTACCAGACCGAATAGTTACGGCCCAAGAAGTCAACGCCAGAAACATAAAATACGATATAAATGCAACAGCTTTTCCATCGTATAAAACGAGTAATTGCAACCAGTATGAAACTTATGGTCATTTCTACTTTCCGAGCAAGCTAGGCTTCACCCTAGGGCGTTGCTGCAACAGATTGAATAGTCAGGGCCTTAGAAGTCAACGCCCGAAGCATAAAATGCAGCAAAAATACAACAGTGTTTCCATCATATAACAGGAATAATTGCAACCAGTTTGAAAGTGATGGCCAATTCTACGTTCCGGGCAACCTAGGCTTCGCTCTACGGCGTTGCTCCACCAGATCGAAAAGATAGTGCCTTAGAAGTCAACGCCAGAAGCATAAAATGCGATATAAATACAACAGTTTTTCCATCGTATAAAACGAATAATTGCATCCAGTATGAAACTTATGGTCATTTCTACTTTCCGAGCAACCTAGGCTTCACCCTAGGGCGTTGCTCCAACAGATTGAATAGTTAGGGCCTTAGAAGTCAACGCCCGAAACATAAAATGCAATAAAAATACAACTGTGTTTCCATCATATAACAGGAGTAATTGCAACCAGTTTGAAAGTGATGGCCAATTCTACGTTCCGGGCAACCTAAGTTTTACACCAGGGCGTTGCTCCTCCAGACCGAATAGTTACGGCCTAAGAAGTCAACGCCAGAAGCATAAAATACGATATAAATACAACAGCTTTTCCATCGTATAAAACGAATAATTGCAACCAGTATGAAACTTATGGTCATCTCTACTTTCCAAGCAAGCTAGGCTTCACCCTAGGGCGTTGGTCCAACAGATTGAATAGTTAGGGCCTTAGAAGTCAACGCACAGAGCATAAAATGCAATAAAAATACAACAGTGTATCCATCATATAACAGGAATAATTGCAACCAGTTTGAAAGTGATGGCCAATTCTACGTTCCGGGCAACCTAGGCCTCACTCTAGGGCGTTGCTCCACCAGATCGAATAGTTGGTGCCTTAGAAGTCAACGCCAGAAGCATAAAATACAATATAAATACAACAGTTTTTGCATCGTATAAAACGAATAATTGCAACCAGTTTGAAAGTGATGGTCATTTCTGCTTTCCGGGCAACCTAGGCTTCACTCTAGGGCGTTGCTCCACCAGATCGAATAGTTAGTGCCTTAGAAGTCAACGCCAGAAGCATAAAATACAATATAAATACAACAGTTTTTCCATCGTATAAAACGAATAATTGCTACCAGTGTAAAAGTTATGGTCATTTCTACGTTCCGGGCGACATAGGCTTCACCCTAGGCCGTTGTTACACCAGATCGAATAGCTAGGGACTTATAATTCATCGCTAAAAGCATAAAATACAATTAAAGTACAACAGTTTTTCCATCGTATAACAGGAATAATTGCAACCAGTGTGAAAGTAATGGTCATTTCTACGTTCCGAGCACCCTAGGCGTCACTCTAGGGCGTTGCTCCATCAGATCGAATAGTTACGGCCTTAGAGGTCAACGCCAGAAGCATAAAATACGATATAAATACAACAGCTTTTCCATTGTATAAAACGAATAATTGCTACCAGTGTAAAAGTTATGTTCATTTCTACGTTCCGGGCAACCTAGGCTTCACCCTAGGGCGTTGTTCCACCAGATCGAATAGTTCGGGCCTAAGAAGTGATCGCCAGATGCATAAAATACAATATAAATACAACAGTTTTTCCATCATATAAAACGAATAATTGCCACCAGTATGAAAGCTATGGTCATTTCTACTTTCCGGGCAACCTAGGCTTCACCCTAGGGCGTTGCTCCAACAGATTGAATAGTTTGGGCCTTAGAAGTCAATGCCCGAAGCATAAAATGCAATAAAAATACAACAGTTTTTCCATCGTATAACAGGATTAATTGCAACCAGTTTGAAAGTGATGGTCATTTCTACGTTCCGGGCAACCTAGGCTTCACTCTAGGGCGTTGCTCCACTAGATCGAAAAGCTAGGGCCTTAGAAGTCAACGCCAGAAGCATAAAATACAATATAAATACAACAGTTTTTCCACCGTATAAAGCGAATAATTGCAACCAGTATGAAACTTATCGTCATTTCTACTTTCCGAGCAACCTAGGCTTCACCCTAGGGCGTTGCTCCAACAGATTGAATAGTTAGGGACTTGGAAGTCAGCGCCCGAACCATAAAATGCAAAAAAAATACAACAGTGTTTCCATCATATAACAGGAGTGATTGCAACCAGTTTGAAAGTGATGGCCAATTCTACGTTTCGGGCAACCTAGGTTTCACTCCAGGGCGTTGCTCTACCAGACCGAATAGTTACGGCCCAAGAAGTCAACGCCAGAAACATAAAATACGATATAAATGCAACAGCTTTTCCATCGTATAAAACGAGTAATTGCAACCAGTATGAAACTTATGGTCATTTCTACTTTCCGAGCAAGCTAGGCTTCACCATAGGGCGTTGCTGCAACAGATTGAATAGTCAGGGCCTTAGAAGTCAACGCCCGAAGCATAAAATGCAGCAAAAATACAACAGTGTTTCCATCATATAACAGGAATAATTGCAACCAGTTTGAAAGTGATGGCCAATTCTACGTTCCGGGCAACCTAGGCTTCGCTCTAGGGCGTTGCTCCACCAGATCGAAAAGATAGTGCCTTAGAAGTCAACGCCAGAAGCATAAAATGCGATATAAATACAACAGTTTTTCCATCGTATAAAACGAATAATTGCATCCAGTATGAAACTTATGGTCATTTCTACTTTCCGAGCAACCTAGGCTTCACCCTAGTGCGTTGCTCCAACAGATTGAATAGTTAGGGCATTAGAAGTCAACGCCCGAAGCATAAAATGCAATAAAAATACAACTGTGTTTCCATCATATAACAGGAGTAATTGCAACCAGTTTGAAAGTGATGGCCAATTCTACGTTCCGGGCAACCTAAGTTTTACACCAGGGCGTTGCTCCTCCAGACCGAATAGTTACGGCCTAAGAAGTCAACGCCAGAAGCATAAAATACGATATAAATACAACAGCTTTTCCATCGTATAAAACGAATAATTGCAACCAGTATGAAACTTATGGTCATCTCTACTTTCCAAGCAAGCTAGGCTTCACCCTAGGGCGTTGGTCCAACAGATTGAATAGTTAGGGCCTTAGAAGTCAACGCACAAAGCATAAAATGCAATAAAAATACAACAGTGTATCCATCATATAACAGGAATAATTGCAACCAGTTTGAAAGTGATGGCCAATTCTACGTTCCGGGCAACCTAGGCCTCACTCTAGGGCGTTGCTCCACCAGATCGAATAGTTGGTGCCTTAGAAGTCAACGCCAGAAGCATAAAATACAATATAAATACAACAGTTTTTGCATCGTATAAAACGAATAATTGCAACCAGTTTGAAAGTGATGGTCA
The DNA here is from genome assembly GCF_051401765.1 of Calliopsis andreniformis. Classification (NCBI taxonomy): domain Eukaryota; kingdom Metazoa; phylum Arthropoda; class Insecta; order Hymenoptera; family Andrenidae; genus Calliopsis; species Calliopsis andreniformis. The sequence continues at coordinate 18,658,443 of NW_027480426.1, read as the reverse complement.
TTTCTGCTTTCCGGGCAACCTAGGCTTCACTCTAGGGCGTTGCTCCACCAGATCGAATAGTTAGTGCCTTAGAAGTCAACGCCAGAAGCATAAAATACAATATAAATACAACAGTTTTTCCATCGTATAAAACGAATAATTGCAACCAGTATGAAACTTATGGACATTTCTACTTTCCGAGCAACCTAGGCTTCACCCTAGGGTGTTGCTCCAACAGATTGAATAGTTAGGGCCTTAGAAGTCAACGCCCGAACCATAAAATGCAAAAAAAATACAACAGTGTTTCCATCATATATCAGGAATAATTGCAACCAGTTTGAAAGTGATGGCCAATTCTACGTTCCGGGCAACCTAGGTTTCACTCCAGGGCGTTGCTCCACCAGACCGAATAGTTACGGCCTAAGAAGTCAACGCCAGAAGCATAAAATACGATATAAATACAACAGCTTTTCCATCGTATAAAACGAATAATTGCAAGCAGTATGAAACTTATGGTCATCTCTACTTTCGAGCAAGCTAGGCTTCACCCTAGGGCGTTGGTCCAACAGATTGAATAGTTAGGGCCTTAGAAGTCAACGCACGAAGCATAAAATGCAATAAAAATACAACAGTGTATCCATCATATAACAGGAATAATTGCAACCAGTTTGAAAGTGATGGCCAATTCTACGTTCCTGGCAACCTAGGCTTCGCCCTAGGGCGTTGCTCCACCAGATCGAAAAGATAGTGCCTTAGAAGTCAACGCCAGAAGCATAAAATGCGATATAAATACAACAAGTTTTTCCATCGTATAAAACGAATAATTGCAACCAGTATGAAACTTATGGTCATTTCTACTTTCCGAGCTACATAGGCTTCACCCTAGGGCGTTGCTCCAACAGATTGAATAGTTAGGGCCTTAGAAGTCAACGCCCGAAGCATAAAATGCAGTTAAAATACAACAGTGTTTCCATCATATAACAGGAATAATTGCAACCAGTTTGAAAGTGATGGCCAATTCTACGTTCCGGGCAACCTAGGCTTCACTCTAGGGCGTTGCTCCACCAGATCGAATAGTTAGTGCCTTAGAAGTCAACGACAGGAGCATAAAATACAATATAAATACAACAGTTTTTCCATCGTATAACAGGAATAATTGCAACCAGTGTGAAAGTAATGGTCATTTCTACGTTCCGAGCACCCTAGGCGTCACTCTAGGGCGTTGCTCCATCAGATCGAATAGTTACGGCCTTAGAGGTCAACGCCAGAAGCATAAAATACGATATAAATACAACAGCTTTTCCATTGTATAAAACGAATAATTGCTACCAGTGTAAAAGTTATGTTCATTTCTACGTTCCGGGCAACCTAGGCTTCACCCTAGGGCGTTGTTCCACCAGATCGAATAGTTCGGGCCTAAGAAGTGATCGCCAGATGCATAAAATACAATATAAATACAACAGTTTTTCCATCATATAAAACGAATAATTGCCACCAGTATGAAAGCTATGGTCATTTCTACTTTCCGGGCAACCTAGGCTTCACCCTAGGGCGTTGCTCCAACAGATTGAATAGTTTGGGCCTTAGAAGTCAATGCCCGAAGCATAAAATGCAATAAAAATACAACAGTTTTTCCATCGTATAACAGGATTAATTGCAACCAGTTTGAAAGTGATGGTCATTTCTACGTTCCGGGCAACCTAGGCTTCACTCTAGGGCGTTGCTCCACTAGATCGAAAAGCTAGGGCCTTAGAAGTCAACGCCAGAAGCATAAAATACAATATAAATACAACAGTTTTTCCACCGTATAAAGCGAATAATTGCAACCAGTATGAAACTTATCGTCATTTCTACTTTCCGAGCAACCTAGGCTTCACCCTAGGGCGTTGCTCCAACAGATTGAATAGTTAGGGACTTGGAAGTCAGCGCCCGAACCATAAAATGCAAAAAAAATACAACAGTGTTTCCATCATATAACAGGAGTGATTGCAACCAGTTTGAAAGTGATGGCCAATTCTACGTTTCGGGCAACCTAGGTTTCACTCCAGGGCGTTGCTCTACCAGACCGAATAGTTACGGCCCAAGAAGTCAACGCCAGAAACATAAAATACGATATAAATGCAACAGCTTTTCCATCGTATAAAACGAGTAATTGCAACCAGTATGAAACTTATGGTCATTTCTACTTTCCGAGCAAGCTAGGCTTCACCATAGGGCGTTGCTGCAACAGATTGAATAGTCAGGGCCTTAGAAGTCAACGCCCGAAGCATAAAATGCAGCAAAAATACAACAGTGTTTCCATCATATAACAGGAATAATTGCAACCAGTTTGAAAGTGATGGCCAATTCTACGTTCCGGGCAACCTAGGCTTCGCTCTAGGGCGTTGCTCCACCAGATCGAATAGTTAGTGCCTTAGAAGTCAACGACAGGAGCATAAAATACAATATAAATACAACAGTTTTTCCATCGTATAAAACGAATAATTGCAACCAGTTTGAAAGTGATGGCCAATTCTACCTTCCGGGCAACCTAGGCTTCACTCTACGGCGTTGCTCCACTAGATCGAACAGCTAGGGCCTTAGAAGTCAACGCCAGAAGTATAAAATACAATATAAATACAACAGTTTTTCCATAGTATAAAACGAATAATTGTAACCAGTATGAAACTTATGGTCATTTGTACTTTCCGAGCAACCTAGGCTCTACGCTAGGGCGTTGCTTCAACAGATTGAGTAGTTAGGGCCTTAGATGTTCAATGCCCGAAGCATAAAATGCAATAAAAATACAACTGTGCTTCCATCATATAACAGGAATAATTGCAACCAGTTTGAAAGTGATGGCCAATTCTACGTTCCGGACAACCTAGGCTTCTCTCTAGGGCGTTGCTCCACCAGATCGAATAGTTAGTGCCTTAGAAGTCAACGCCTGAAGCATAATATACAATATAAATACAACAGTTTTTCCATCGTATAAAACAAATAATTGCAACCAGTATGAAACTTATGGTCATTTCTACTTTCAGAGCATCCTAGGCTTCACCCTAGGGCGTTGCTCCAACGGATTGAATAGTTAGGGCCCTAGAAGTCAACGCCCGAAACATAAAATGCAAAAAAAATACAACAGTGTTTCCATCATATAACAGGAATAATTACAACCAGTTTGAAAGTGATGGCCAATTCTACGTTCCGGGCAACCTAGGTTTCACTCCAGGGCGTTGCTCCACCAGACCGAATAGTTACGGCCCAAGAAGTCAACGCCAGAAGCATAAAATACGATATAAATGCAACAGCTTTTCCATCGTATAAAACGAGTAATTGCAACCAGTATGAAACTTATGGTCATTTCTACTTTCCGAGCAAGCTAGGCTTCACTCTAGGGCGTCGCTCCAACGGATTGAATAGTTAGGGCCTTAGAAGTCAACGCCCGAACCACAAAATGCAAAAAAAATACAACAGTGTTTCCATCATATAACAGGAATGATTGCAACCAGTTTGAAAGTGATGGCCAATTCTACGTTCCGTGCAACCTAGGTTTCACTCCAGGGCGTTGCTCCACCAGACCGAATAGTTACGGCCCAAGAAGTCAACGCCAGAAGTATAAAATACAATATAAATACAACAGTTTTTCCATCGTATAAAACGAATAATTGCAACCAGTATGAAACTTATGGTCATTTGTACTTTCCGAGCAACCTAGGCTTCACCCTAGGGCGTTGCTCCAGCAGATTGAATAGTTAGGGCCTTAAAAGTCAACGCCCGAGCCATAAAATGCAAAAAAAATACAACAGTGCTTCCATCATATAACAGGAATAATTGCAACCAGTTTGAAAGTGATGGCCAATTCTACGTTCCGGGCAACCTAGGCTTCACTCTAGGGCGTTGCTCCACCAGATCGAATAGTTAGTGCCTTAGAAGTCAACGCCTGAAACATAATATACAATATAAATACAACAGTTTTTCCATCGTATAAAACAAATAATTGCAACCAGTAAGAAACTTATGGTCATTTCTACTTTCAGAGCAACCTAGGCTTCACCCTAGGGCGTTGCTCCAACGGATTGAATAGTTAGGGCCTTAAAAGTCAACGCCCGAACCATAAAATGCAAAAAAAATACAACAGTGCTTCCATCATATAACAGGAATAATTGCAACCAGTTTGAAAGTGGTGGTCATTTCTACGTTCCGGGCAACCTAGGCTTCACTCTAGGGCGTTGCTCCACTAGATCGAAAAGCTAGGGCCTTAGAAGACAACGCCAGAAGCATAAAATACAATATAAATACAACAGTTTTTCCACCGTATAAAACGAATAATTGCAACCAGTATGAAACTTATCGTCATTTCTACTTTCCGAGCAACCTAGGCTTCACCCTAGGGCGTTGCTCCAACAGATTGAATAGTTAGGGACTTGGAAGTCAACGCCCCAACCATAAAATGCAAAAAAAATACAGCAGTGTTTTCATCATATAACAGGAATAATTGCAACCAGTTTGAAAGTGATGGTCATTTCTACGTTCCGAGCACCCTAGGCGTCACTCTAGGGCGTTGCTCCACCAGATCGTATAGTTACGGCCTTAGAAGTCAACGCCAGAAGCATAAAATACGATATAAATACAACAGCTTTTCCATCGTATAAAACGAATAATTGCTACCAGTGTGAAAGTTATGGTCATTTCTACTTTCCGGGCAACTTAGGCTTCACCCTAGGGCGTTGTTCCACCTGATGGAATAGTTAGGGCCCAAGAAGTCAACGTCAGAAGCATAGAATACGATATAAATACACCTGCTTTTCCATCGTATAAAACGTATAATTGCAACCAGTTTGAAAGTGACGGTCATTTCTACGTACCAGGCAACCTAGGCTTCACTATAGGGCGTGGCTCCACCAGGTCAAACAGTTAGGGCCCTAGAAGCCAACGCCCGAAGTATTAAATACAAAATAAATAGAACAGTTTTTCCATTGTATAAAACGAATAATTGCTACCAGTGTCAAAGTTATGGTCATTTCTACGTTCCGGGCGACATAGGCTTCACCCTAGGCCGTTGTTACACCAGATCGAATAGCTAGGGACTTATAATTCATCGCTAAAAGCATAAAATACAATTAAAATACAACAGTTTTTCCATCGTATAACAGGAATAATTGCAACCAGTGTGAAAGTAATGGTCATTTCTACGTTCCGAGCACCCTAGGCGTCACTCTAGGGCGTTGCTCCATCAGATCGAATAGTTACGGCCTTAGAAGTCAACGCCAGAAGCATAAAATACGATATAAATACAACAGCTTTTCCATTGTATAAAACGAATAATTGCTACCAGTGTAAAAGTTATGTTCATTTCTACGTTCCGGGCAACCTAGGCTTCACCCTAGGGCGTTGTTCCACCAGATCGAATAGTTTGGGCCTAAGAAGTGATCGCCAGATGCATAAAATACAATATAAATACAACAGTTTTTCCATCATATAAAACGAATAATTGCCACCAGTATGAAAGCTATGGTCATTTCTACTTTCCGGGCAACCTAGGCTTCACCATAGGGCGTTGCTCCAACAGATTGAATAGTTTGGGCCTTAGAAGTCAATGCCCGAAGCATAAAATGCAATAAAAATACAACAGTTTTTCCATCGTATAACAGGATTAATTGCAACCAGTTTGAAAGTGATGGTCATTTCTACGTTCCGGGCAACCTAGGCTTCACTCTAGGGCGTTGCTCCACTAGATCGAAAAGCTAGGGCCTTAGAAGTCAACGCCAGAAGCATAAAATACAATATAAATACAACAGTTTTTCCACCGTATAAAACGAATAATTGCAACCAGTATGAAACTTATCGTCATTTCTACTTTCCGAGCAACCTAGGCTTCACCCTAGGGCGTTGCTCCAACAGATTGAATAGTTAGGGACTTGGAAGTCAGCGCCCGAACCATAAAATGCAAAAAAAATACAACAGTGTTTCCATCATATAACAGGAGTGATTGCAACCAGTTTGAAAGTGATGGCCAATTCTACGTCCCGGGCAACCTAGGTTTCACTCCAGGGCGTTGCTCTACCAGACCGAATAGTTACGGCCCAAGAATTCAACGCCAGAAACATAAAATACGATATAAATGCAACAGCTTTTCCATCGTATAAAACGAGTAATTGCAACCAGTATGAAACTTATGGTCATTTCTACTTTCCGAGCAAGCTAGGCTTCACCCTAGGGCGTTGCTGCAACAGATTGAATAGTCAGGGCCTTAGAAGTCAACGCCCGAAGCATAAAATGCAGCAAAAATACAACAGTGTTTCCATCATATAACAGGAATAATTGCAACCAGTTTGAAAGTGATGGCCAATTCTACGTTCCGGGCAACCTAGGCTTCGCTCTAGGGCGTTGCTCCACCAGATCGAAAAGATAGTGCCTTAGAAGTCAACGCCAGAAGCATAAAATGCGATATAAATACAACAGTTTTTCCATCGTATAAAACGAATAATTGCATCCAGTATGAAACTTATGGTCATTTCTACTTTCCGAGCAACCTAGGCTTCACCCTAGGGCGTTGCTCCAACAGATTGAATAGTTAGGGCCTTAGAAGTCAACGCCCGAAGCATAAAATGCAATAAAAATACAACTGTGTTTCCATCATATAACAGGAGTAATTGCAACCAGTTTGAAAGTGATGGCCAATTCTACGTTCCGGGCAACCTAAGTTTTACACCAGGGCGTTGCTCCTCCAGACCGAATAGTTACGGCCTAAGAAGTCAACGCCAGAAGCATAAAATACGATATAAATACAACAGCTTTTCCATCGTATAAAACGAATAATTGCAACCAGTATGAAACTTATGGTCATCTCTACTTTCCAAGCAAGCTAGGCTTCACCCTAGGGCGTTGGTCCAACAGATTGAATAGATAGGGCCTTAGAAGTCAACGCACGAAGCATAAAATGCAATAAAAATACAACAGTGTTTCCATCATATAACAGGAATGATTGCAACCAGTTTGAAAGTGATGGCCAATTCTACGATCCGTGCAACCTAGGTTTCACTCCAGGGCGTTGCTCCACCAGACCGTATAGTTACGGCCCAAGAAGTCAACGCCAGAAGTATAAAATACAATATAAATACAACAGTTTTTCCATCGTATAAAACGAATAATTGCAACCAGTATGAAACTTATGGTCATTTGTACTTTCCGAGCAACCTAGGCTTCACCCTAGGGCGTTGCTCCAGCAGATTGAATAGTTAGGGCCTTAAAAGTCAACGCCCGAACCATAAAATGCAAAAAAAATACAGCAGTGCTTCCATCATATAACAGGAATAATTGCAACCAGTTTGAAAGTGATGGCCAATTCTACGTTCCGGGCAACCTAGGCTTCACTCTAGGGCGTTGCTCCACCAGATCGAATAGTTAGTGCCTTAGAAGTCAACGCCTGAAGCATAATATACAATATAAATACAACAGTTTTTCCATCGTATAAAACAAATAATTGCAACCAGTATGAAACTTATGGTCATTTCTACTTTCAGAGCAACCTAGGCTTCACCCTAGGGCGTTGCTCCAACGGATTGAATAGTTAGGGCCTTAAAAGTCAACGCCCGAACCATAAAATGCAAAAAAAATACAACAGTGCTTCCATCATATAACAGGAATAATTGCAACCAGTTTGAAAGTGATGGTCATTTCTACGTTCCAGGCAACCTAGGCTTCACTCTAGGGCGTTGCTCCACTAGATCGAAAAGCTAGGGCCTTAGAAGTCAACGCCAGAAGCATAAAATACAATATAAATACAACAGTTTTTCCACCGTATAAAACGAATAATTGCAACCAGTATGAAACTTATCGTCATTTCTACTTTCCGAGCACCCTAGGCGTCACTCTAGGGCGTTGCTCCACCAGATCGTATAGTTACGGCCTTAGAAGTCAACGCCAGAAGCATAAAATACGATATAAATACAACAGCTTTTCCATCGTATAAAACGAATAATTGCTACCAGTGTGAAAGTTATGGTCATTTCTACTTTCCGGGCAACTTAGGCTTCACCCTAGGGCGTTGTTCCACCTGATGGAATAGTTAGGGCCCAAGAAGTCAACGTCAGAAGCATAGAATACGATATAAATACACCTGCTTTTCCATCGTATAAAACGTATAATTGCAACCAGTTTGAAAGTGACGGTCATTTCTACGTACCAGGCAACCTAGGCTTCACTATAGGGCGTGGCTCCACCAGGTCAAACAGTTAGGGCCCTAGAAGCCAACGCCCGAAGTATTAAATACAAAATAAATAGAACAGTTTTTCCATTGTATAAAACGAATAATTGCTACCAGTGTAAAAGTTATGGTCATTTCTACGTTCCGGGCGACATAGGCTTCACCCTAGGCCGTTGTTACACCAGATCGAATAGCTAGGGACTTATAATTCATCGCTAAAAGCATAAAATACAATTAAAATACAACAGTTTTTCCATCGTATAACAGGAATAATTGCAACCAGTGTGAAAGTAATGGTCATTTCTACGTTCCGAGCACCCTAGGCGTCACTCTAGGGCGTTGCTCCATCAGATCGAATAGTTACGGCCTTAGAAGTCAACGCCAGAAGCATAAAATACGATATAAATACAACAGCTTTTCCATTGTATAAAACGAATAATTGCTACCAGTGTAAAAGTTGTGTTCATTTCTACGTTCCGGGCAACCTAGGCTTCACCCTAGGGCGTTGTTCCACCAGATCGAATAGTTTGGGCCTAAGAAGTGATCGCCAGATGCATAAAATACAATATAAATACAACAGTTTTTCCATCATATAAAACGAATAATTGCCACCAGTATGAAAGCTATGGTCATTTCTACTTTCCGGGCAACCTAGGCTTCACCATAGGGCGTTGCTCCAACAGATTGAATAGTTTGGGCCTTAGAAGTCAATGCCCGAAGCATAAAATGCAATAAAAATACAACAGTTTTTCCATCGTATAACAGGATTAATTGCAACCAGTTTGAAAGTGATGGTCATTTCTACGTTCCGGGCAACCTAGGCTTCACTCTAGGGCGTTGCTCCACTAGATCGAAAAGCTAGGGCCTTAGAAGTCAACGCCAGAAGCATAAAATACAATATAAATACAACAGTTTTTCCACCGTATAAAACGAATAATTGCAACCAGTATGAAACTTATCGTCATTTCTACTTTCCGAGCAACCTAGGCTTCACCCTAGGGCGTTGCTCCAACAGATTGAATAGTTAGGGACTTGGAAGTCAGCGCCCGAACCATAAAATGCAAAAAAAATACAACAGTGTTTCCATCATATAACAGGAGTGATTGCAACCAGTTTGAAAGTGATGGCCAATTCTACGTCCCGGGCAACCTAGGTTTCACTCCAGGGCGTTGCTCTACCAGACCGAATAGTTACGGCCCAAGAATTCAACGCCAGAAACATAAAATACGATATAAATGCAACAGCTTTTCCATCGTATAAAACGAGTAATTGCAACCAGTATGAAACTTATGGTCATTTCTACTTTCCGAGCAAGCTAGGCTTCACCCTAGGGCGTTGCTGCAACAGATTGAATAGTCAGGGCCTTAGAAGTCAACGCCCGAAGCATAAAATGCAGCAAAAATACAACAGTGTTTCCATCATATAACAGGAATAATTGCAACCAGTTTGAAAGTGATGGCCAATTCTACGTTCCGGGCAACCTAGGCTTCGCTCTAGGGCGTTGCTCCACCAGATCGAAAAGATAGTGCCTTAGAAGTCAACGCCAGAAGCATAAAATGCGATATAAATACAACAGTTTTTCCATCGTATAAAACGAATAATTGCATCCAGTATGAAACTTATGGTCATTTCTACTTTCCGAGCAACCTAGGCTTCACCCTAGGGCGTTGCTCCAACAGATTGAATAGTTAGGGCCTTAGAAGTCAACGCCCGAAGCATAAAATGCAATAAAAATACAACTGTGTTTCCATCATATAACAGGAGTAATTGCAACCAGTTTGAAAGTGATGGCCAATTCTACGTTCCGGGCAACCTAAGTTTTACACCAGGGCGTTGCTCCTCCAGACCGAATAGTTACGGCCTAAGAAGTCAACGCCAGAAGCATAAAATACGATATAAATACAACAGCTTTTCCATCGTATAAAACGAATAATTGCAACCAGTATGAAACTTATGGTCATCTCTACTTTCCAAGCAAGCTAGGCTTCACCCTAGGGCGTTGGTCCAACAGATTGAATAGATAGGGCCTTAGAAGTCAACGCACGAAGCATAAAATGCAATAAAAATACAACAGTGTATCCATCATATAACAGGAATAATTGCAACCAGTTTGAAAGTGATGGCCAATTCTACGTTCCTGGCAACCTAGGCTTCGCCCTAGGGCGTTGCTCCACCAGATCGAAAAGATAGTGCCTTAGAAGTCAACGCCAGAAGCATAAAATGCGATATAAATACAACAGTTTTTCCATCGTATAAAACGAATAATTGCAACCAGTATGAAACTTATGGTCATTTCTACTTTCCGAGCTACATAGGCTTCACCCTAGGGCGTTGCTCCAACAGATTGAATAGTTAGGGCCTTAGAAGTCAACGCCCGAAGCATAAAATGCAGTTAAAATACAACAGTGTTTCCATCATATAACAGGAATAATTGCAACCAGTTTGAAAGTGATGGCCAATTCTACGTTCCGGGCAACCTAGGCTTCTGTCTAGGGCGTTGCTCCACCAGATCGAATAGTTAGTGCCTTAGAAGTCAACGCCTGAAGCATAATATACAATATAAATACAACAGTTTTTCCATCGTATAAAACAAATAATTGCAACCAGTATGAAACTTATGGTCATTTCTACTTTCAGAGCATCCTAGGCTTCACCCTAGGGCGTTGCTCCAACGGATTGAATAGTTAGGGCCCTAGAAGTCAACGCCCGAAACATAAAATGCAAAAAAAATACAACAGTGTTTCCATCATATAACAGGAATAATTACAACCAGTTAGAAAGTGATGGCCAATTCTACGTTCCGGGCAACCTAGGTTTCACTCCAGGGCGTTGCTCCACCAGACCGAATAGTTACGGCCCAAGAAGTCAACGCCAGAAGCATAAAATACGATATAAATGCAACAGCTTTTCCATCGTATAAAACGAGTAATTGCAACCAGTATGAAACTTATGGTCATTTCTACTTTCCGAGCAAGCTAGGCTTCACTCTAGGGCGTTGCTCCAACGGATTGAATAGTTAGGGCCTTAGAAGTCAACGCCCGAACCACAAAATGCAAAAAAAATACAACAGTGTTTCCATCATATAACAGGAATGATTGCAACCAGTTTGAAAGTGATGGCCAATTCTACGATCCGTGCAACCTAGGTTTCACTCCAGGGCGTTGCTCCACCAGACCGTATAGTTACGGCCCAAGAAGTCAACGCCAGAAGTATAAAATACAATATAAATACAACAGTTTTTCCATCGTATAAAACGAATAATTGCAACCAGTATGAAACTTATGGTCATTTGTACTTTCCGAGCAACCTAGGCTTCACCCTAGGGCGTTGCTCCAGCAGATTGAATAGTTAGGGCCTTAAAAGTCAACGCCCGAACCATAAAATGCAAAAAAAATACAGCAGTGCTTCCATCATATAACAGGAATAATTGCAACCAGTTTGAAAGTGATGGCCAATTCTACGTTCCGGGCAACCTAGGCTTCACTCTAGGGCGTTGCTCCACCAGATCGAATAGTTAGTGCCTTAGAAGTCAACGCCTGAAGCATAATATACAATATAAATACAACAGTTTTTCCATCGTATAAAACAAATAATTGCAACCAGTATGAAACTTATGGTCATTTCTACTTTCAGAGCAACCTAGGCTTCACCCTAGGGCGTTGCTCCAACGGATTGAATAGTTAGGGCCTTAAAAGTCAACGCCCGAACCATAAAATGCAAAAAAAATACAACAGTGCTTCCATCATATAACAGGAATAATTGCAACCAGTTTGAAAGTGATGGTCATTTCTACGTTCCAGGCAACCTAGGCTTCACTCTAGGGCGTTGCTCCACTAGATCGAAAAGCTAGGCCCTTAGATGTCAACGCCAGAAGCATAAAATACAATATAAATACAACAGTTTTTCCACCGTATAAAACGAATAATTGCAACCAGTATGAAACTTATCGTCATTTCTACTTTCCGAGCAACCTAGGCTTCACCCTAGGGCGTTGCTCCAACAGATTGAATAGTTAGGGACTTGGAAGTCAACGCCCCAACCATAAAATGCAAAAAAAATACAACAGTGTTTCCATCATATAACAGGAATAATTGCAACCAGTTTGAAAGTGATGGTCATTTCTACGTTCCGAGCACCCTAGGCGTCACTCTAGGGCGTTGCTCCACCAGATCGAATAGTTACGGCCTTAGAAGTCAACGCCAGAAGCATAAAATACGATATAAATACAACAGCTTTTCCATCGTATAAAACGAATAATTGCTACCAGTGTGAAAGTTATGGTCATTTCTACTTTCCGGACAACTTAGGCTTCACCCTAGGGCGTTGTTCCACCTGATGGAATAGTTAGGGCCCAAGAAGTCAACGTCAGAAGCATAGAATACGATATAAATGCAACTGCTTTTCCATCGTATAAAACGTATAATTGCAACCAGTTTGAAAGTGACGGTCATTTCTACGTACCAGGCAACCTAGGCTTCACTATAGGGCGTGGCTCCACTAGATCGAAAAGCTAGGGCCTTAGAAGTCAACGCCAGAAGCATAAAATACAATATAAATACAACAGTTTTTCCACCGTATAAAACGAATAATTGCAACCAGTATGAAACTTATCGTCATTTCTACTTTCCGAGCAACATAGGCTTCACCCTAGGGCGTTGCTCCAACAGATTGAATAGTTAGGGACTTGGAAGTCAGCGCCCGAACCATAAAATGCAAAAAAAATACAACAGTGTTTCCATCATATAACAGGAGTGATTGCAACCAGTTTGAAAGTGATGGCCAATTCTACGTTCCGGGCAACCTAGGTTTCACTCCAGGGCGTTGCTCTACCAGACCGAATAGTTACGGCCCAAGAAGTCAACGCCAGAAACATAAAATACGATATAAATGCAACAGCTTTTCCATCGTATAAAACGAGTAATTGCAACCAGTATGAAACTTATGGTCATTTCTACTTTCCGAGCTAGCTAGGCTTCACCCTAGGGCGTTGCTGCAACAGATTGAATAGCCAGGGCCTTAGAAGTCAACGCCCGAAGCATAAAATGCAGCAAAAATACAACAGTGTTTCCATCATATAACAGGAATAATTGCAACCACTTTGAAAGTGATGGCCAATTCTACGTTCCGGGCAACCTAGGCTTCGCTCTAGGGCGTTGCTCCACCAGATCGAAAAGATAGTGCCTTAGAAGTCAACGCCAGAAGCATAAAATGCGATATAAATACAACAGTTTTTCCATCGTATAAAACGAATAATTGCATCCAGTATGAAACTTATGGTCATTTCTACTTTCCGAGCAACCTAGGCTTCACCCTAGGGCGTTGCTCCAACAGATTGAATAGTTAGGGCCTTAGAAGTCAACGACCGAAGCATAAAATGCAATAAAAATACAACTGTGTTTCCATCATATAACAGGAGTAATTGCAACCAGTTTGAAAGTGATGGCCAATTCTACGTTCCGGGCAACCTAAGTTTTACACCAGGGCGTTGCTCCTCCAGACCGAATAGTTACGGCCTAAGAAGTCAACGCCAGAAGCATAAAATACGATATAAATACAACAGCTTTTCCATCGTATAAAACGAATAATTGCAACCAGTATGAAACTTATGGTCATCTCTACTTTCCAAGCAAGCTAGGCTTCACCCTAGGGCGTTGGTCCAACAGATTGAATAGTTAGGGCCTTAGAAGTCAACGCACGAAGCATAAAATGCAATAAAAATACAACAGTGTATCCATCATATAACAGGAATAATTGCAACCAGTTTGAAAGTGATGGCCAATTCTACGTTCCGGGCAACCTAGGCCTCACTCTAGGGCGTTGCTCCACCAGATCGAATAGTTGGTGCCTTAGAAGTCAACGCCAGAAGCATAAAATACAATATAAATACAACAGTTTTTGCATCGTATAAAACGAATAATTGCAACCAGTTTGAAAGTGATGGTCATTTCTGCTTTCCGGGCAACCTAGGCTTCACTCTAGAGCGTTGCTCCACCAGATCGAATAGTTACGGCCTTAGAAGTCAACGCCAGAAGCATAAAATACGATATAAATTCAACAGCTTTTCCATCGTATAAAACGAATAATTGCTAGCAGTGTGAAAGTTATGGTCATTTCTACTTTCCGGGCAACTTAGGCTTCACCCTATGGCGTTGTTCCACCTGATGGAATAGTTAGGGCCCAAGAAGTCAACGTCAGAAGCATAGAATACGATATAAATACAACTGCTTTTCCATCGTATAAAACGTATAATTGCAACCAGTTTGAAAGTGACGGTCATTTCTACGTACCAGGCAACCTAGGCTTCACTATAGGGCGTGGCTCCACCAGGTCAAACAGTTAGGGCCTTAGAAGCCAACGCCCGAAGCATTAAATACAAAATAAATAGAACAGTTTTTCCATTGTATAAAACGAATAATTGCTACCAGTGTAAAAGTTATGGTCATTTCTACGTTCCGGGCGACATAGGCTTCACCCTAGGCCGTTGTTACACCAGATCGAATAGCTAGGGACTTATAATTAATCGCTAAAAGCATAAAATACAATTAAAATACAACAGTTTTTCCATCGTATAACAGGAATAATTGCAACCAGTGTGAAAGTAATGGTCATTTCTACGTTCCGAGCACCCTAGGCGTCACTCTAGGGCGTTGCTCCATCAGATCGAATAGTTACGGCCTTAGAAGTCAACGCCAGAAGCATAAAATACGATATAAATACAACAGCTTTTCCATTGTATAAAACGAATAATTGCTACCAGTGTAAAAGTTATGTTCATTTCTACGTTCCGGGCAACCTAGGCTTCACCCTAGGGCGTTGTTCCACCAGATCGAATATTTCGGGCCTAAGAAGTGATCGCCAGATGCATAAAATACAATATAAATACAACAGTTTTTCCATCATATAAAACGAATAATTGCCACCAGTATGAAAGCTATGGTCATTTCTACGTTCCGGGCAACCTAGGCTTCACCCTATGGCGTTGTTCCACCAGATCGAATATTTCTGGCCTAAGAAGTGATCGCTAGATGCATAAAATACAATATAAATACAACAGTTTTTCCATCATATAGAACGAATAATTGCAACCAGTATGAAACTTATGGTCATCTCTACTTTCGAGCAAGCTAGGCTTCACCCTAGGGCGTTGGTCCAACAGATTGAATAGTTAGGGCCTTAGAAGTCAACGCACGAAGCATAAAATGCAATAAAAATACAACAGTGTATCCATCATATAACAGGAATAATTGCAACCAGTTTGAAAGTGATGGCCAATTCTACGTTCCTGGCAACCTAGGCTTCGCCCTAGGGCGTTGCTCCACCAGATCGAAAAGACAGTGCCTTAGAAGTCAACGCCAGAAGCATAAAATGCGATATAAATACAACAGTTTTTCCATCGTATAAAACGAATAATTGCAACCAGTATGAAACTTATGGTCATTTCTACTTTCCGAGCTACATAGGCTTCACCCTAGGGCGTTGCTCCAACAGATTGAATAGTTAGGGCCTTAGAAGTCAACGCCCGAAGCATAAAATGCAGTTAAAATACAACAGTGTTTCCATCATATAACAGGAATAATTGCAACCAGTTTGAAAGTGATGGCCAATTCTACGTTCCGGGCAACCTAGGCTTCACTCTAGGGCGTTGCTCCACCAGATCGAATAGTTAGTGCCTTAGAAGTCAACGACAGAAGCATAAAATACAATATAAATACAACAGTTTTTCCATCGTATAAAACGAATAATTGCAACCAGTTTGAAAGTGATGGCCAATTCTACCTTCCGGGCAACCTAGGCTTCACTCTACGGCGTTGCTCCACTAGATCGAACAGGTAGGGCCTTAGAAGTCAACGCCAGAAGTATAAAATACAATATAAATACAACAGTTTTTCCATCGTATAAAACGAATAATTGCAACCAGTATGAAACTTATGGTCATTTGTACTTTCCGAGCAACCTAGGCTCTACGCTAGGGCGTTGCTTCAACAGATTGAGTAGTTAGGGCCTTAGATGTTCAACGCCCGAAGCATAAAATGCAATAAAAATACAACTGTGCTTCCATCATATAACAGGAATAATTGCAACCAGTTTGAAAGTGATGGCCAATTCTACGTTCCGGGCAACCTAGGCTTCTCTCTAGGGCGTTGCTCCACCAGATCGAATAGTTAGTGCCTTAGAAGTCAACGCCTGAAGCATAATATACAATATAAATACAACAGTTTTTCCATCGTATAAAACAAATAATTGCAACCAGTATGAAACTTATGGTCATTTCTACTTTCAGAGCATCCTAGGCTTCACCCTAGGGCGTTGCTCCAACGGATTGAATAGTTAGGGCCCTAGAAGTCAACGCCCGAAACATAAAATGCAAAAAAAATACAACAGTGTTTCCATCATATAACAGGAATAATTACAACCAGTTTGAAAGTGATGGCCAATTCTACGTTCCGGGCAACCTAGGTTTCACTCCAGGGCGTTGCTCCACCAGACCGAATAGTTACGGCCCAAGAAGTCAACGCCAGAAGCATAAAATAGGATATAAATGCAACAGCTTTTCCATCGTATAAAACGAGTAATTGCAACCAGTATGAAACTTATGGTCATTTCTACTTTCCGAGCAAGCTAGGCTTCACTCTAGGTCGTTGCTCCAACGGATTGAATAGTTAGGGCCTTAGAAGTCAACGCCCGAACCACAAAATGCAAAAAAAATACAACAGTGTTTCCATCATATAACAGGAATGATTGCAACCAGTTTGAAAGTGATGGCCAATTCTACGTTCCGTGCAACCTAGGTTTCACTCCAGGGCGTTGCTCCACCAGACCGAATAGTTACGGCCCAAGAAGTCAACGCCAGAAGTATAAAATACAATATAAATACAACAGTTTTTCCATCGTATAAAACGTATAATTGCAACCAGTATGAAACTTATGGTCATTTGTACTTTCCGAGCAACCTAGGCTTCACCCTAGGGCGTTGCTCCAGCAGATTGAATAGTTAGGGCCTTAAAAGTCAACGCCCGAACCATAAAATGCAAAAAAAATACAACAGTGCTTCCATCATATAACAGGAATAATTGCAACCAGTTTGAAAGTGATGGCCAATTCTACGTTCCGGGCAACCTAGGCTTCACTCTAGGGCGTTGCTCCACCAGATCAATTAGTTAGTGCCTTAGAAGTCAACGCCTGAAGCATAATATACAATATAAATACAACAGTTTTTCCATCGTATAAAACAAATAATTGCAACCAGTATGAAACTTATGGTCATTTCTACTTTCAGAGCAACCTAGGCTTCACCCTAGGGCGTTGCTCCAACGGATTGAATAGTTAGGGCCCTAGAAGTCAACGCCCGAAACATAAAATGCAAAAAAAAGTACAACAGTGTTTCCATCATATAATAGGAATAATTGCAACCAGTTTGAAAGTGATGGCCAATTCTACGTTCAGGGCAACCTAGGTTTCACTCCAGGGCGTTGCTCCACCAGACCGAATAGTTACGGCCCAAGAAGTCAACGACAGAAGCATAAAATACGATATAAATGCAACAGCTTTTCCATCGTATAAAACGAGTAATTGCAACCAGTATGAAACTTATGGTCAGTTCTACTTTCCGAGCAAGCTAGGCTTCACGCTAGGGCGTTGCTGCAACAGATTGAATAGTTAGGGCCTTAGAAGTCAACGCCCGAAGCATAAAATGCAGCAAAAATACAACAGTGTTTCCATCATATAACAGGAATAATTGCAACCAGTTTGAAAGTGATGGCCAATTCTACGTTCCGGGCAACCTAGGCTTCGCTCTAGGGCGTTGCTCCACCAGATCGAAAAGATAGTGCCTTAGAAGTCAACGCCAGAAGCATAAAATGCATTATAAATACAACAGTTTTTCCATCGTATAAAACGAATAATTGCATCCAGTATGAAACTTATGGTCATTTCTACTTTCCGAGCAACCTAGGCTTCACCCTAGGGCGTTGCTCCAACAGATTGAATAGTTAGGGCCTTAGAAGTCAACGCCCGAAGCATAAAATGCAATAAAAATACAACTGTGTTTCCATCATATAACAGGAGTAATTGCAACCAGTTTGAAAGTGATGGCCAATTCTACATTCCGGGCAACCTAGGTTTTACACCAGGGCGTTGCTCCTCCAGACCGAATAGTTACGGCCTACGAAGTCAACGCCAGAAGCATAAAATACAATATAAATACAACAGCTTCTCCATCGTATAAAACGAATAATTGCAACCAGTATGAAACTTATGGTCATTTCTACTTTCCGAGCAACCTAGGCTTCACCCTAGGGCGTTGCTCCAGCAGATTGAATAGTTAGGGCCTTAAAAGTCAACGCCCGAACCATAAAATGCAAAAAAAATACAACAGTGCTTCCATCATATAACAGGAATGATTGCAACCAGTTTGAAAGTGATGGCCAATTCTACGTTCCGTGCAACCTAGGTTTCACTCCAGGGCGTTGCTCCACCAGACCGAATAGTTACGGCCCAAGAAGTCAACGCCAGAAGTATAAAATACAATATAAATACAACAGTTTTTCCATCGTATAAAACGAATAATTGCAACCAGTATGAAACTTATGGTCATTTGTACTTTCCGAGCAACCTAGGCTTCACCCTAGGGCGTTGCTCCAGCAGATTGAATAGTTAGGGCCTTAAAAGTCAACGCCCGAACCATAAAATGCAAAAAAAATACAACAGTGCTTCCATCATATAACAGGAATAATTGCAACCAGTTTGAAAGTGATGGCCAATTCTACGTTCCGGGCAACCTAGGCTTCACTCTAGGGCGTTGCTCCACCAGATCAATTAGTTAGTGCCTTAGAAGTCAACACCTGAAGCATAATATACAATATAAATACAACAGTTTTTCCATCGTATAAAACAAATAATTGCAACCAGTATGAAACTTATGGTCATTTCTACTTTCAGAACAACCTAGGCTTCACCCTAGGGCGTTGCTCCAACGGATTGAATAGTTAGGGCCCTAGAAGTCAACGCCCGAAACATAAAATGCAAAAAAAAATACAACAGTGTTTCCATCATATAACAGGAATAATTGCAACCAGTTTGAAAGTGATGGCCAATTCTACGTTCCGGGCAACCTAGGTTTCACTCCAGGGCGTTGCTCCACCAGACCGAATAGTTACGGCCCAAGAAGTCAACGACAGAAGCATAAAATACGATATAAATGCAACAGCTTTTCCATCGTATAAAACGAATAATTGCATCCAGTATGAAACTTATGGTCATTTCTACTTTCCGAGCAACCTAGGCTTCACCCTAGGGCGTTGCTCCAACAGATTGAATAGTTAGGGCCTTAGAAGTCAACGCCCGAAGCATAAAATGCAATAAAAATACAACTGTGTTTCCATCATATAACAGGAGTAATTGCAACCAGTTTGAAAGTGATGGCCAATTCTACATTCCGGGCAACCTAGGTTTTACACCAGGGCGTTGCTCCTCCAGACCGAATAGTTACGGCCTACGAAGTCAACGCCAGAAGCATAAAATACAATATAAATACAACAGCTTCTCCATCGTATAAAACGAATAATTGCAACCAGTATGAAACTTATGGTCATTTCTACTTTCCGAGCAACCTAGGCTTCACCCTAGGGCGTTGCTCCAGCAGATTGAATAGTTAGGGCCTTAAAAGTCAACGCCCGAACCATAAAATGCAAAAAAAATACAACAGTGCTTCCATCATATAACAGGAATAATTGCAACCAGTTTGAAAGTGATGGTCAATTCTACGTTCCGGGCAACCTAGGCTTCACCCTAGGGCGTTGTTCCACCAGATCGAATATTTCGGGCCTAAGAAGTGATCGCCAGATGCATAAAATACAATATAAATACAACAGTTTTTCCATCATATAAAACGAATAATTGCCACCAGTATGAAAGCTATGGTCATTTCTACGTTCCGGGCAACCTAGGCTTCACCCTAGGGCGTTGTTCCACCAGATCGAATATTTCGGGCCTAAGAAGTGATCGCCAGATGCATAAAATACAATATAAATACTACAGTTTTTCCATCATATAAAACGAATAATTGCAACCAGTATGAAACTTATGGTCATCTCTACTTTCGAGCAAGCTAGGCTTCACCCTAGGGCGTTGGTCCAACAGATTGAATAGTTAGGGCCTTAGAAGTCAACGCACGAAGCATAAAATGCAATAAAAATACAACAGTGTATCCATCATATAACAGGAATAATTGCAACCAGTTTGAAAGTGATGGCCAATTCTACGTTCCTGGCAACCTAGGCTTCGCCCTAGGGCGTTGCTCCACCAGATCGAAAAGACAGTGCCTTAGAAGTCAACGCCAGAAGCATAAAATGCGATATAAATACAACAGTTTTTCCATCGTATAAAACGAATAATTGCAACCAGTATGAAACTTATGGTCATTTCTACTTTCCGAGCTACATAGGCTTCACCCTAGGGCGTTGCTCCAACAGATTGAATAGTTAGGGCCTTAGAAGTCAACGCCCGAAGCATAAAATGCAGTTAAAATACAACAGTGTTTCCATCATATAACAGGAATAATTGCAACCAGTTTGAAAGTGATGGCCAATTCTACGTTCCGGGCAACCTAGGCTTCACTCTAGGGCGTTGCTCCACCAGATCGAATAGTTAGTGCCTTAGAAGTCAACGACAGAAGCATAAAATACAATATAAATACAACAGTTTTTCCATCGTATAAAACGAATAATTGCAACCAGTTTGAAAGTGATGGCCAATTCTACCTTCCGGGCAACCTAGGCTTCACTCTACGGCGTTGCTCCACTAGATCGAACAGGTAGGGCCTTAGAAGTCAACGCCAGAAGTATAAAATACAATATAAATACAACAGTTTTTCCATCGTATAAAACGAATAATTGCAACCAGTATGAAACTTATGGTCATTTGTACTTTCCGAGCAACCTAGGCTCTACGCTAGGGCGTTGCTTCAACAGATTGAGTAGTTAGGGCCTTAGATGTTCAACGCCCGAAGCATAAAATGCAATAAAAATACAACTGTGCTTCCATCATATAACAGGAATAATTGCAACCAGTTTGAAAGTGATGGCCAATTCTACGTTCCGGGCAACCTAGGCTTCTCTCTAGGGCGTTGCTCCACCAGATCGAATAGTTAGTGCCTTAGAAGTCAACGCCTGAAGCATAATATACAATATAAATACAACAGTTTTTCCATCGTATAAAACGAATAATTGCAACCAGTATGAAACTTATGGTCATTTCTACTTTCAGAGCATCCTAGGCTTCACCCTAGGGCGTTGCTCCAACGGATTGAATAGTTAGGGCCCTAGAAGTCAACGCCCGAAACATAAAATGCAAAAAAAATACAACAGTGTTTCCATCATATAACAGGAATAATTACAACCAGTTTGAAAGTGATGGCCAATTCTACGTTCCGGGCAACCTAGGTTTCACTCCAGGGCGTTGCTCCACCAGACCGAATAGTTACGGCCCAAGAAGTCAACGCCAGAAGCATAAAATAGGATATAAATGCAACAGCTTTTCCATCGTATAAAACGAGTAATTGCAACCAGTATGAAACTTATGGTCATTTCTACTTTCCGAGCAAGCTAGGCTTCACTCTAGGTCGTTGCTCCAACGGATTGAATAGTTAGGGCCTTAGAAGTCAACGCCCGAACCACAAAATGCAAAAAAAATACAACAGTGTTTCCATCATATAACAGGAATGATTGCAACCAGTTTGAAAGTGATGGCCAATTCTACGTTCCGTGCAACCTAGGTTTCACTCCAGGGCGTTGCTCCACCAGACCGAATAGTTACGGCCCAAGAAGTCAACGCCAGAAGTATAAAATACAATATAAATACAACAGTTTTTCCATCGTATAAAACGAATAATTGCAACCAGTATGAAACTTATGGTCATTTGTACTTTCCGAGCAACCTAGGCTTCACCCTAGGGCGTTGCTCCAGCAGATTGAATAGTTAGGGCCTTAAAAGTCAACGCCCGAACCATAAAATGCAAAAAAAATACAACAGTGCTTCCATCATATAACAGGAATAATTGCAACCAGTTTGAAAGTGATGGCCAATTCTACGTTCCGGGCAACCTAGGCTTCACTCTAGGGCGTTGCTCCACCAGATCAATTAGTTAGTGCCTTAGAAGTCAACGCCTGAAGCATAATATACAATATAAATACAACAGTTTTTCCATCGTATAAAACAAATAATTGCAACGAGTATGAAACTTATGGTCATTTCTACTTTCAGAGCAACCTAGGCTTCACACTAGGGCGTAGCTCCAACGGATTGAATAGTTAGGGCCCTAGAAGTCAACGCCCGAAACATAAAATGCAAAAAAAAGTACAACAGTGTTTCCATCATATAATAGGAATAATTGCAACCAGTTTGAAAGTGATGGCCAATTCTACGTTCCGGGCAACCTAGGTTTCACTCCAGGGCGTTGCTCCACCAGACCGAATAGTTACGGCCCAAGAAGTCAACGACAGAAGCATAAAATACGATATAAATGCAACAGCTTTTCCATCGTATAAAACGAGTAATTGCAACCAGTATGAAACTTATGGTCATTTCTACTTTCCGAGCAAGCTAGGCTTCACGCTAGGGCGTTGCTGCAACAGATTGAATAGTTAGGGCCTTAGAAGTCAACGCCCGAAGCATAAAATGCAGCAAAAATACAACAGTGTTTCCATCATATAACAGGAATAATTGCAACCAGTTTGAAAGTGATGGCCAATTCTGCGTTCCGGGCAACCTAGGCTTCGCTCTAGGGCGTTGCTCCACCAGATCGAAAAGATAGTGCCTTAGAAGTCAACGCCAGAAGCATAAAATGCATTATAAATACAACAGTTTTTCCATCGTATAAAACGAATAATTGCATCCAGTATGAAACTTATGGTCATTTCTACTTTCCGAGCAAGCTAGGCTTCACTCTAGGTCGTTGCTCCAACGGATTGAATAGTTAGGGCCTTAGAAGTCAACGCCCGAACCACAAAATGCAAAAAAAATACAACAGTGTTTCCATCATATAACAGGAATGATTGCAACCAGTTTGAAAGTGATGGCCAATTCTACGTTCCGTGCAACCTAGGTTTCACTCCAGGGCGTTGCTCCACCAGACCGAATAGTTACGGCCCAAGAAGTCAACGCCAGAAGTATAAAATACAATATAAATACAACAGTTTTTCCATCGTATAAAACGAATAATTGCAACCAGTATGAAACTTATGGTCATTTGTACTTTCCGAGCAACCTAGGCTTCACCCTAGGGCGTTGCTCCAGCAGATTGAATAGTTAGGGCCTTAAAAGTCAACGCCCGAACCATAAAATGCAAAAAAAATACAACAGTGCTTCCATCATATAACAGGAATAATTGCAACCAGTTTGAAAGTGATGGCCAATTCTACGTTCCGGGCAACCTAGGCTTCACTCTAGGGCGTTGCTCCACCAGATCAATTAGTTAGTGCCTTAGAAGTCAACACCTGAAGCATAATATACAATATAAATACAACAGTTTTTCCATCGTATAAAACAAATAATTGCAACCAGTATGAAACTTATGGTCATTTCTACTTTCAGAACAACCTAGGCTTCACCCTAGGGCGTTGCTCCAACGGATTGAATAGTTAGGGCCCTAGAAGTCAACGCCCGAAACATAAAATGCAAAAAAAAATACAACAGTGTTTCCATCATATAACAGGAATAATTGCAACCAGTTTGAAAGTGATGGCCAATTCTACGTTCCGGGCAACCTAGGCTTCGCTCTAGGGCGTTGCTCCACCAGATCGAAAAGATAGTGCCTTAGAAGTCAACGCCAGAAGCATAAAATGCGATATAAATACAACAGTTTTTCCATCGTATAAAACGAATAATTGCATCCAGTATGAAACTTATGGTCATTTCTACTTTCCGAGCAACCTAGGCTTCACCCTAGGGCGTTGCTCCAACAGATTGAATAGTTAGGGCC
Source organism: Calliopsis andreniformis (assembly GCF_051401765.1). Classification (NCBI taxonomy): domain Eukaryota; kingdom Metazoa; phylum Arthropoda; class Insecta; order Hymenoptera; family Andrenidae; genus Calliopsis; species Calliopsis andreniformis. The sequence continues at coordinate 18,634,300 of NW_027480426.1, read as the reverse complement.
TTAGAAGTCAACGCCCGAAGCATAAAATGCAATAAAAATACAACTGTGTTTCCATCATATAACAGGAGTAATTGCAACCAGTTTGAAAGTGATGGCCAATTCTACATTCCGGGCAACCTAGGTTTTACACCAGGGCGTTGCTCCTCCAGACCGAATAGTTACGGCCTACGAAGTCAACGCCAGAAGCATAAAATACAATATAAATACAACAGCTTCTCCATCGTATAAAACGAATAATTGCAACCAGTATGAAACTTATGGTCATTTCTACTTTCCGAGCAACCTAGGCTTCACCCTAGGGCGTTGCTCCAGCAGATTGAATAGTTAGGGCCTTAAAAGTCAACGCCCGAACCATAAAATGCAAAAAAAATACAACAGTGCTTCCATCATATAACAGGAATAATTGCAACCAGTTTGAAAGTGATGGTCAATTCTACGTTCCGGGCAACCTAGGCTTCACACTAGGGCGTTGCTCCACCAGATCGAATAGTTAGTGCCTTAGAAGTCAACGCCTGAAGCATAATATACAATATAAATACAACAGTTTTTCCATCGTATAAAACAAATAATTGCAACCAGTATGAAACTTATGGTCATTTCTACTTTCAGAGCAACCTAGGCTTCACCCCAGGGCGTTGCTCCAACGGATTGAATAGTTAGGGCCCTAGAAGTCAACGCCCGAAACATAAAATGCAAAAAAAATACAACAGTGTTTCCATCATATAACAGGAATAATTGCAACCAGTTTGAAAGTGATGGCCAATTCTACGTTCCGGGCAACCTAGGCTTCGCTCTAGGGCGTTGCTCCACCAGATCGAAAAGATAGTGCCTTAGAAGTCAACGCCAGAAGCATAAAATGCGATATAAATACAACAGTTTTTCCATCGTATAAAACGAATAATTGCATCCAGTATGAAACTTATGGTCATTTCTACTTTCCGAGCAACCTAGGCTTCACCCTAGGGCGTTGCTCCAACAGATTGAATAGTTAGGGCCTTAGAAGTCAACGCCCGAAGCATAAAATGCAGTTAAAATACAACAGTGTTTCCATCATATAACAGGAATAATTGCAACCAGTTTGAAAGTGATGGCCAATTCTACGTTCCGGGCAACCTAGGCTTCACTCTAGGGCGTTGCTCCACCAGATCGAATAGTTAGTGCCTTAGAAGTCAACGACAGAAGCATAAAATACAATATAAATACAACAGTTTTTCCATCGTATAAAACGAATAATTGCAACCAGTTTGAAAGTGATGGCCAATTCTACCTTCCGGGCAACCTAGGCTTCACTCTACGGCGTTGCTCCACTAGATCGAACAGCTAGGGCCTTAGAAGTCAACGCCAGAAGTATAAAATACGATATAAATACAACAGTTTTTCCATCGTATAAAACGAATAATTGCAACCAGTATGAAACTTATGGTCATTTGTACTTTCCGAGCAACCTAGGCTCTACGCTAGGGCGTTGCTTCAACAGATTGAGTAGTTAGGGCCTTAGATGTTCAACGCCCGAAGCATAAAATGCAATAAAAATACAACTGTGCTTCCATCATATAACAGGAATAATTGCAACCAGTTTGAAAGTGATGGCCAATTCTACGTTCCGGGCAACCTAGGCTTCGCTCTAGGGCGTTGCTCCACCAGATCGAAAAGATAGTGCCTTAGAAGTCAACGCCAGAAGCATAAAATGCATTATAAATACAACAGTTTTTCCATCGTATAAAACGAATAATTGCATCCAGTATGAAACTTATGGTCATTTCTACTTTCCGAGCAAGCTAGGCTTCACTCTAGGTCGTTGCTCCAACGGATTGAATAGTTAGGGCCTTAGAAGTCAACGCCCGAACCACAAAATGCAAAAAAAATACAACAGTGTTTCCATCATATAACAGGAATGATTGCAACCAGTTTGAAAGTGATGGCCAATTCTACGTTCCGTGCAACCTAGGTTTCACTCCAGGGCGTTGCTCCACCAGACCGAATAGTTACGGCCCAAGAAGTCAACGCCAGAAGTATAAAATACAATATAAATACAACAGTTTTTCCATCGTATAAAACGAATAATTGCAACCAGTATGAAACTTATGGTCATTTGTACTTTCCGAGCAACCTAGGCTTCACCCTAGGGCGTTGCTCCAGCAGATTGAATAGTTAGGGCCTTAAAAGTCAACGCCCGAACCATAAAATGCAAAAAAAATACAACAGTGCTTCCATCATATAACAGGAATAATTGCAACCAGTTTGAAAGTGATGGCCAATTCTACGTTCCGGGCAACCTAGGCTTCACTCTAGGGCGTTGCTCCACCAGATCAATTAGTTAGTGCCTTAGAAGTCAACACCTGAAGCATAATATACAATATAAATACAACAGTTTTTCCATCGTATAAAACAAATAATTGCAACCAGTATGAAACTTATGGTCATTTCTACTTTCAGAACAACCTAGGCTTCACCCTAGGGCGTTGCTCCAACGGATTGAATAGTTAGGGCCCTAGAAGTCAACGCCCGAAACATAAAATGCAAAAAAAAAATACAACAGTGTTTCCATCATATAACAGGAATAATTGCAACCAGTTTGAAAGTGATGGCCAATTCTACGTTCCGGGCAACCTAGGTTTCACTCCAGGGCGTTGCTCCACCAGACCGAATAGTTACGGTCCAAGAAGTCAACGACAGAAGCATAAAATACGATATAAATGCAACAGCTTTTCCATCGTATAAAACGAATAATTGCATCCAGTATGAAACTTATGGTCATTTCTACTTTCCGAGCAACCTAGGCTTCACCCTAGGGCGTTGCTCCAACAGATTGAATAGTTAGGGCCTTAGAAGTCAACGCCCGAAGCATAAAATGCAATAAAAATACAACTGTGTTAACATCATATAACAGGAGTAATTGCAACCAGTTTGAAAGTGATGGCCAATTCTACATTCCGGGCAACCTAGGTTTTACACCAGGGCGTTGCTCCTCCAGACCGAATAGTTACGGCCTACGAAGTCAACGCCAGAAGCATAAAATACAATATAAATACAACAGCTTCTCCATCGTATAAAACGAATAATTGCAACCAGTATGAAACTTATGGTCATTTCTACTTTCCGAGCAACCTAGGCTTCACCCTAGGGCGTTGCTCCAGCAGATTGAATAGTTAGGGCCTTAAAAGTCAACGCCCGAACCATAAAATGCAAAAAAAATACAACAGTGCTTCCATCATATAACAGGAATAATTGCAACCAGTTTGAAAGTGATGGCCAATTCTACGTTCCGGGCAACCTAGGCTTCGCTCTAGGGCGTTGCTCCACCAGATCGAAAAGATAGTGCCTTAGAAGTCAACGCCAGAAGCATAAAATGCGATATAAATAGAACAGTTTTTCCATCGTATAAAACGAATAATTGCATCCAGTATGAAACTTATGGTCATTTCTACTTTCCGAGCAACCTAGGCTTCACCCTAGGGCGTTGCTCCAACAGATTGAATAGTTAGGGCCTTAGAAGTCAACGCCCGAAGCATAAAATGCAGTTAAAATACAACAGTGTTTCCATCATATAACAGGAATAATTGCAACCAGTTTGAAAGTGATGGCCAATTCTACGTTCCGGGCAACCTAGGCTTCACTCTAGGGCGTTGCTCCACCAGATCGAATAGTTAGTGCCTTAGAAGTCAACGACAGAAGCATAAAATACAATATAAATACAACAGTTTTTCCATCGTATAAAACGAATAATTGCAACCAGTTTGAAAGTGATGGCCAATTCTACCTTCCGGGCAACCTAGGCTTCACTCTACGGCGTTGCTCCACTAGATCGAACAGCTAGGGCCTTAGAAGTCAACGCCAGAAGTATAAAATACGATATAAATACAACAGTTTTTCCATCGTATAAAACGAATAATTGCAACCAGTATGAAACTTATGGTCATTTGTACTTTCCGAGCAACCTAGGCTCTACGCTAGGGCGTTGCTTCAACAGATTGAGTAGTTAGGGCCTTAGATGTTCAACGCCCGAAGCATAAAATGCAATAAAAATACAACTGTGCTTCCATCATATAACAGGAATAATTGCAACCAGTTTGAAAGTGATGGCCAATTCTACGTTCCGGGCAACCTAGGCTTCTCTCTAGGGCGTTGCTCCACCAGATCGAATAGTTAGTGCCTTAGAAGTCAACGCCTGAAGCATAATATACAATATAAATACAACAGTTTTTCCATCGTATAAAACAAATAATTGCAACCAGTATGAAACTTATGGTCATTTCTACTTTCAGAGCATCCTAGGCTTCACCCTAGGGCGTTGCTCCAACGGATTGAATAGTTAGGGCCCTAGAAGTCAACGCCCGAAACATAAAATGCAAAAAAAATACAACAGTGTTTCCATCATATAACAGGAATAATTACAACCAGTTAGAAAGTGATGGCCAATTCTACGTTCCGGGCAACCTAGGTTTCACTCCAGGGCGTTGCTCCACCAGACCGAATAGTTACGGCCCAAGAAGTCAACGCCAGAAGCATAAAATACGATATAAATACAACTGTGTTTCCATCATATAACAGGAATAATTAGGACCAGTTTGAAGGTGATGGGCAATTCTAAGTTCCGGCCAACCTAGGCTTCACTCTAGGGCGTTGCTCCAACAGATTGAATAGTTAGGGCCATAGAAGTCAACGCCCGAAGCATAAAATGCAATAAAAATACAACAGTGGTTCCATCATATAACAGGAATAATTGCAACCAGTTTGAAAGTGATGACCAATTCTACGTTCCGGGCAACCTAGGCTTCACTCTAGGGCGTTGCTCCACCAGATCGAATAGTTAGGTCCATAGAAGTATACGCCAGAAGCATAAAATACGATATAAATACAACAGCGTTTGCATCGTATAAAACGAATAATTGCAACCAGTGTGAAAGTTATGGTCATTTCTACATTCCGAGCCACCTAGGATCCACTCTAGGGCGTTGCTCCACCAGATCGAATAGTTAGGTCCTTAGAAGCAAACGCCAGAAGCATAAAATACGATAGAAATACAACAGCGTTTCCATCGTATAAAACGAATAATTGCAACCAGTGTGAAAGTTACGGTCATTTCTACATTCCGAGCTACCTAGGATCCACTCTAGGGCGTTGCTCCACCAGATCGAATAGTTAGGTCCTTAGAAGTAAACGCCAGAAGCATAAAATGCAAAAAAAATACAACAGTGTTTCCATCGTATAAAACGAATAATTGCAACCAGTGTGAAAGTTACGGTCATTTCTACATTCCGAGCTACCTAGGATCCACTCTAGGGCGTTGCTCCACCAGATCGAATAGTTAGGTCCTTAGAAGCAAACGCCAGAAGCATAAAATACGATAGAAATACAACAGCGTTTCCATCGTATAAAACGAATAATTGCAACCAGTGTGAAAGTTACGGTCATTTCTACATTCCGAGCTACCTAGGATCCACTCTAGGGCGTTGCTCCACCAGATCGAATAGTTAGGTCCTTAGAAGCAAACGCCAGAAGCATAAAATACGATAGAAATACAACAGCGTTTCCATCGTATAAAACGACTAATTGCAACGAGTTTGAAAGTGATGGCCAATTCTACCTTCCGGGCAACCTAGGCTGCACTCTAGGGCGTTGCTCCACCAGATCGAATAGTTAGTGCCTTAGAAGTCAACGCCAGAAGCATAAAATACAATATAAATACAACAGTTTTTCCATCGTATAAAACGAATAATTGCAACCAGTATGAAACTTATGGTCATTTCTACGTTCCGGGCAAGCTAGGCTTCACCCTAGGCCGTTGTTCCACCAGATGGAATAGTTAGGGCCTAAGAAGTGAACGCCAGAAGCATAAAATGCAATAAAAATGCAACAGCTTTTCCAATGTATAACAGGATTAATTGCAACCAGTTAGAAACTTATGACCATTTCTACTTTCCGAGCAAGCTAGGCTTCACCGTAGGGCGGTGCTCCAACAGATTCAATAGTTAGGACCTTAGAAGTGAACGCCCGAACCATAAAATGCAAAAAAAATACAACAGTGTTTCCATCATATAACAGGAGTAATTGCAACCAGTTTGAAAGCGATGGCCAATTCTACGTTCCGGGCAACCTAGGCTTCTCTCCATGGCGTTGCTCCACCAGACCGAATAGTTACGGCCTAAGAAGCCAACGCCAGAAGCATAAAATACGATATAAGTACAACAGCTTTTCCATCATATGACAGGTATAATTGCAACCAGTGTGAAAGTTATGGTCACTTCTACTTTCCGGGCAACCTAGGCGTCACTCAAGGGCGTTGCTCCACCAGATCGAATAGTTAGGGCCTTCGAAGTCAACGCCAGAAGCATAAAATACATTAAAGATGCAACAGTTTTTCCATCGTATATCAGGAATAATTGCAACCAGTGTGAAGGTAATGGCATATCATTGTTCCGGTCAACCTAGGCTTCACCCTAGGGCGTTGCTCCAACAGATTGAATAGTTAGGGCCATAGAAGTCAACGCCCGAAGCATAAAATGCAATAAAAATACAACAGTGGTTCCATCATATAACAGGAATAATTGCAACCAGTTTGAAAGTGATGACCAATTCTACGTTCCGGGCAACCTAGGCTTCACTCTAGGGCGTTGCTCCACCAGATCGAATAGTTAGGTCCATAGAAGTATACGCCAGAAGCATAAAATACGATATAAATACAACAGCGTTTGCATCGTATAAAACGAATAATTGCAACCAGTGTGAAAGTTATGGTCATTTCTACATTCCGAGCCACCTAGGATCCACTCTAGGGCGTTGCTCCACCAGATCGAATAGTTAGGTCCTTAGAAGCAAACGCCAGAAACATAAAATACGATAGAAATACAACAGCGTTTCCATCGTATAAAACGAATAATTGCAACCAGTGTGAAAGTTACGGTCATTTCTACATTCCGAGCTACCTAGGATCCACTCTAGGGCGCTGCTCCACCAGATCGAATAGTTAGGTCCTTAGAAGTAAACGCCAGAAGCATAAAATACGATATAAATACAACAGCGTTTGCATCGTATAAAACGAATGTTTGCAACCAGTGTGAAAGTTATGGTCATTTCTACATTCCGAGCAGCCTAGGATTCACTCTAGGGCGTTGCTCCACCAGATCGAATAGTTAGGTCTTCAGAAGTAAACGCCAGAAGCATAAAAAACTATATAAATACAACAGCTTTTCCATCGTATAAAAGGAATAATTGCAAACAGTGTGAACGTAATGGTCATATCTACGTTCCGGGCAAGCTAGGCTTCACCCTATGCCGTTGTTCCACCAGATCGAATAGTTAGGGCCTAAGAAGTGAACGCCAGAAGCATAAAATGCAATAAAAATACAACAGTTTTTCCAATCTATAACAGGACTAATTGCAACCAGTTTGAAAGTGATGGTCATTTCTCCTTTCCGGGCAACCTAGGCTTCACTCTAGGGCGTTGCTCCACTAGATCGAATAGGTAGGGCCATAGAAGTCAACGCCCGAAGCATAAAATACAAAATAAATAGAACAGTTTTTCCATTGTATAAAACGAATAATTGCTATCAGTGTGAAAGTTATGGTAATTTCTACGTTCCGGGCAAGCTAGGCTTCACCCTAGGCCGTTGCTCCACCAGATGGAATAGTTAGGGCCTAAGAAGTGAGCGCCAGAAGCATAAAATGCAATAAAAATGCAACAGCTTTTCCAATGTATAACAGGATTAATTGCAACCAGTTTGAAACTTATGACCATTTCTACTTTCCGAGCAAGCTAGGATTCACCCTAGGGCGTTCTCCAACAGATTGAATAGTTAGGGCCATAGAAGTCAACGCCCGAAGCATAAAATGCAATAAAAATACAACAGTGTTTCCATCATATAACAGGAATAATTGCAACCAGTTTGAAAGTGATGGCCAATTCTACGTTCCGGGCAACCTAGGCTTCACTCTAGGGCGTTGCTCCTCCAGATCGAATAGTTAGTGCCTTAGAAATCAACGCCAGAAGCATAAAATACAATATAAATACAACAGTTTTTCCATCGTATAAAACGATTAATTGCAACCAGTTTGAAAGTGATGGCCAATTCTACCTTCCGGGCAACCTAGGCTTCACTCTAGGGCGTTGCTCCACCAGATCGAATAGTTAGTGCCTTAGAAGTCAACGCCAGAAGCATAAAATACAATATAAATACAACAGTTTTTCCATCGTATAAAACGAATAATTGTAACCAGTATGAAACTTATGCTCATTTCTACTTTCTGAGCAACCTAGGCTTCACGCTAGGGCGTTGCTCCACCAGACCGAATAGTTACGGCCTAAGAAGTCAACGCCAGAAGCATAAAATACGATATAAATACAACAGCTTTTCCATCGTATAAAACGAATAATTGCAACCAGTATGAAAGTGATGGCCAATTCTACGTTCCGGGCAACCTAGGCTTCACCCTAGGGCGCTGCTCCACCAGATCGAATAGTTAGTGCCCTAGAAGTCAACGCCCGAAGCATGAAATACAACATAAATAGAACAGTTTTTCCATCGTATAAAACGAATAATTGCTATCAGTGTGAAAGTTAGAGTAATTTCTAGGTTCCGGCCAACCTAGGTTTCACTCTAGGGCGTTGCTCCACCAGATCGCATAGCTAGGGACTTAGAATTCAACGCCATAAGAATAAAATACAATATAAGTACAACAGTTTTTCCATCGTATAAAATGAATAATTGGAAACATTGTGAAAGTAATGGTCATTTCTACGTTCCAGGCAACCTAGGCGTCACTCTAGGGCGTTACTCCACCACATCTAATAGCTACGGCCTTAGAAGTCAACGACAGAAGCATAAAATACAATATAAATACAACACCTTTTCCATCGTATAAAATGAATAATAGCACACAGTGTGAAGGTAATGGTCATTTCTACGTTCCGGACAACCTAGGCTTCACTCTAGGGCGTTGTTCCACCACATCGAATATCTACGGCCTTAGAAGTCAACGCTAGAAGCATAAATTACAATAAAAATGCAAGAGTTTTCCCATCGTATAGCATGGATAATTGCAACCGGTGTGAATGTTATTTTCATTTCTACGTTCCGGGCAACCTAGGATTGACTGTAGGGTGTTGCTCCACCAGATCGAATAGGTAGGGCCATAGAAGTCAACGCCCGAAGCATAAAATACACTAAATATACAAGAGCTTTTCCGTCGTATAACAGAAATAATTGCAACCAGTGTGCAAGTGATGGTCATTTCTACGTTCCGGGCAACCTAGGCTTCACTCTAGGGCGTTGTTCCACCAGATCGAGAAGTTAGGGCCTAAGAAGTCAACGCCAGAAGCATAAAATACAATATAAATTTAACAGTTTTTCCATCGTATAAAACGAATAATAGCAACCAGTGTGAAAGTTCTGGTCATTTCTACGTTCCCGGCAACCTAGGCTTCACTCTAGGGCGTTGCTCCACTAGATTGAATAGTTGGGGCCTTAGAAGTCAACGCCCGAATCATAAAATACGATACAAAACACAACAGCTTTTCCATCGTATAAAACGAATAATTTGGACCAGCGTGAAAGTTATGGTCATTTCTACATTCCGAGCAACCAAGGTTTCACTCTAGGGCGTTGCTCCACCAGATCGAATAGCTATGGACTTGGAATTCAACGACAGAAGAATAAAATACGATATAAGTACAACAGTTTTTCCATTGTATAAAATGAATAATTGCAAACATTGTGAAATTAATGGTCATTTCTACGTTCCGGGCAACCTAGGCGTCACTGTAGGGCGTTGCTCCACCACAGCTAATAGCTACGGCCTTAGAAGTCAACGCCAGAAGCATAAAATACAATATAAATACAACAGCTTTTCCATCGTATAAAATGAATAATTGCAAACAGTGTGAAAGTAATGGTCACTTCTACGTTCTGGGCAACCTACGTTTCACTCTATGGCATTGCTCCACCAGATCGAATAGTTAGGGCCTAAGAAGTCAACGCCAGAGACATAAAATACGATATAAATACAACAGCTTTTCAATCGTATAGCATGAATAATTGCAACCAGTGTGAAAGTTATGGTCATTTCTACGTTCCGGGCAACCTAGGCTTCACCCTAGGGCGCTGCTCCACCAGATCGAATAGTTAGTACCCTAGAAGTCAGCGCCAGAAGCATAAAATACAATATAAATACAACAGTTTTTCCATCGTATAAAACGATTAATTGCAGCCAGTGTGAAAGTTATGGTCATTTCTACTTTCCGGGCAACCTAGGCTTCACCCTAGGGCGTTGTTCCAACAGATTGAATAGTTAGGGCCTTAGAAGTCAACGCCCGAAGCATGAAATACAACATAAATAGATCAGTTTTTCCATCTAATAAAACGAATAATTGCTATCAGTGTGTAAGTTATGGTAATTTCTACGTTCCGGGCAACCTAGGTTTCACTCTATGGCGTTGCTCCACCAGATCGCATAGCTAGGGACTTAGAACTCAACGCCATAAGAATAAAATACAATTTAAGTACAACAGTTTTTCCATCGTATAAAATGAATAATTGGAAACATTGTGAAAGTAATGGTCATTTCTACGTTCCAGGCAACCTAGGCGTCACTCTAGGGCGTTACTCCACCACATCTAATAGCTACAGCCTTAGAAGTCAACGCCAGAAGCATAAAATACAATAAAAATGCAACAGTTTTTCCATCGTATAGCATGAATAATTGCAACCGGTGTGAATGTTATTTTCATTTCTACGTTCCGGGCAACCTAGGCTTGACTGTAGGGTGTTAAACCACCAGATCGAATAGGTAGGGCCATAGAAGTCAACGCCCGAAGCATAAAATACAAAATAAATAGAACAGTTTTTCCATTGTATAAAACGAATAATTGCTATCAGTGTGAAAGTTATGGTAATTTCTACGTTCCGGGAAACCTAGGTATCACTCTTGGGCGTTGCTCCACCAGATCGCATAGCTAGTGCCTTAGAAGTCAACGCCAGAAGCATAAAATACAACATAAATACAACAGTTTTTCCATCGTATAAAACGAATAATTGCAACCAGTTCGAAAGTGATGGCCAATTCTACCTTCCGGGCAACCTAGGCTGCACTCTAGGGCGTTGCTCCACCAGATCGAATAGTTAGTGCCTTAGAAGTCAACGCCAGAAGCATAAAATACAATATAAATACAACAGCTTTTCCATCGTATAAAACGAATAATTGCAACCAGTATGAAACTTATGGTCATTTCTACGTTCCGGGCAAGCTAGGCTTCACCCTAGGCCGTTGTTCCACCAGATCGAATAGTTAGGGCCTAAGAAGTGAACGCCAGAAGCATAAAATGCAATAAAAATGCAACAGTTTTTCCAATGTATAACAGGATTAACTGCAACCAGTTTGAAACTTATGACCATTTCTACTTTCCGAGCAAGCTAGGCTTCACCCTAGGGCGGTGCTCCAACAGATTCAATAGTTAGGACCTTAGAAGTGAACGCCCGAACCATAAAATGCAAAAAAAATACAACAGTGTTTCCATCATATAACAGGAGTAATTGCAACCAGTTTGAAAGTGATATCCAATTCTACGTTCCGGGCAACCTAGGCTTCTCTCCATGGCGTTGCTCCACCAGACCGAATAGTTACGGCCTAAGAAGCCAACGCCAGAAGCATAAAATACGATATAAGTACAACAGCTTTTCCATCGTATAAAACGAATAATTGCAACCAGTATCAAACTTATGGTCATTTCTGCTTTCCGAGCAAGCTAGGCTTCACCCTAGGGCGTTGCTCCAACAGATTGAATAGTTAGGGCCTTAGAAGTCAACGCCAGAAGCATAAAGTACGATATAAATACAACAGCGTTTGCATCGTATAAAACGAATAATTGCAACCAGTGTGAAAGTTATGGTCATTTCTACATTCCGAGTAACCTGGGATCCACTCTAGGGCGTTGCTCCACCAGATCGAATAGTTAGGTCTATAGAAGTATACGCCAGAAGCATAAAATACGATATAAATACAACAGCGTTTGCATCGTATAAAACGAATAATTGCAACCAGCGTGAAAGTTATGGTCATTTCTACATTCCGAGCCACCTAGGATCCACTCCAGGGCGTTGCTCCACCAGATCGAATAGTTAGGTCCTTAGAAGTAAACGCCAGAAGCATAAAATACGATATAAATACAACAGCGTTTCCATCGTATAAAACGAATAACTGCAACCAGTGTGAAAGTTATGGTCATTTCTACATTCCGAACTACCTAGGATCCACTCTAGGACGTTGCTTCACCAGATCGAATAGTTAGGTCCTTAGAAGTAAACGCCAGAAGCATAAAATACGATATAAATACAACAGCGTTTGCATCGTATAAAACGAATATTTGCAACCAGTGTGAAAGTTATGGTCATTTCTACATTCCGAGCAGCCTAGGATTCACTCTAGGGCGTTGCTTCACCAGATCGAATAGTTAGGTCTTTAGAAGTAAACGCCAGAAGCATAAAATACGATATAAATACAACAGCTTTTCCATCGTATAAAAGGAATAATTGCAAACAGTGTGAAGGTAATGGTCATTTCTACGTTCCGGGCAAGCTAGGCTTCACCCTATGCCGTTGTTCCACCAGATCGTATAGTTAGGGCTTAAGAAGTGAACGCCAGAAGCATAAAATGCAATAAAAATACAACAGTTTTTCCAATGTATAACAGGATTAATTGCAACCAGTTTGAAAGTGATGGTCATTTCTCCTTTCCGGGCAACCTAGGCTTCATTCTAGGGCGTGGCTCCACCAGATCGAATGGTTAGTGCCTTAGAAGTCAACGCCAGAAGCATAAAATACAATATAAATACAACAGCTTTTCCATCGTATAAAACGAATAATTGCAACAAGTATGAAACTTATGGGCATTTCTACTTTCCGAGCAACCTAGGCTTCACCCTTGGGCGTTGCTCCAACAGATTGAATAGCTAGTGCCTTAGAAGTCAACGCCAGAAGCATAAAATACGATATAAATACAACAGCGTTTGCATCGTATAAAACGAATAATTGCAACCAGTGTGAAAGTTATGGTCATTTCTACATTCCGAGCAACCTAGGATCCACTCTAGGGCGTTGCTCCACCAGATCGAATAGTTAGGTCCTTAGAATTAAACGCCAGGAGCATAAAATACGATATAAATACAACAGCGTTTGCATCGTATAAAACGATAAATTGCAACCAGTGTGAAAGTTTTGGTCATTTCTACATTCCGAGCTACCCAGGATCCACTCTAGGGCGTTGCTCCACCAGATCGAATAGATAGGTCCTTAGAAGTAAACGCCAGAAGCATAAAATACAATATAAATACAACAGTTTTTCCATCGTATAAAACGAATAATTGCAACCAGTATGAAACTTATGGTCATTTCTACGTTCCGGGCAAGCTAGGCTTCACCCTAGGCCGTTGTTCCACCAGATCGAATAGTTAGGGCCTAAGAAGTGAACGCCAGAAGCATAAAATGCAATAAAAATGCAACAGTTTTTCCAATGTATAACAGGATTAATTGCAACCAGTTTGAAACTTATGACCATTTCTACTTTCCGAGCAAGCTAGGCTTCACCGTAGGGCGGTGCTCCAACAGATTCAATAGTTAGGACCTTAGAAGTGAACGCCCGAACCATAAAATGCAAAAAAAATACAACAGTGTTTCCATCATATAACAGGAGTAATTGCAACCAGTTTGAAAGCGATGGCCAATTCTACGTTCCGGGCAACCTAGGCTTCTCTCCATGGCGTTGCTCCACCAGACCGAATAGTTACGGCCTAAGAAGCCAACGCCAGAAGCATAAAATACGATATAAGTACTACAGCTTTTCCATCGTATAAAACGAATAATTGCAACCAGTATCAAACTTATGGTCATTTCTGCTTTCCGAGCAAGCTAGGCTTCACCCTAGGGCGTTGCTCCACCAGACCGAATAGCTACGGCCTAAGAAGTCAAAGCCAGAAGCATAAAATACGATATAAATACAACAGCTTTTCCATCGTATAAAAGGAATAATTGCAAACAGTGTGAAGGTAATGGTCATTTCTACGTTCCGGGCAAGCTAGACTTCACCCTAGGCCGTTGTTCCACCAGATCGAATAGTTCGGGCCTAAGAAGTGAACGCCAGAAGCATAAAATGCAATAAAAATACAACAGTTTTTCCAATGTATAACAGGATTAATTGCAACCAGTTTGAAAGTGATGGCCATTTCTCCTTTCCGGGCAACCTAGGCTTCACTCTAGGGCGTGGCTCCACCAGATCGAATGGATAGTGCCTTAGAAGTCAACGCCAGAAGCATAAAATACAATATAAATACAACAGCTTTTCCATCGTATAAAACGAATAATTGCAACCAGTATGAAACTTATGGACATTTCTACTTTCCGAGCAACCTAGGCTTCACCCTTGGGCGTTTCTCCAACAGATTGAATAGTTAGTGCCTTAGAAGTCAACGCCCGAAGCATGAAATACAACATAAATAGATCAGTTTTTCCATCTAATAAAACGAATAATTGCTATCAGTGTGTAAGTTATGGTAATTTCTACGTTCCGGGCAACCTAGGTTTCACTCTATGGCGTTGCTCCACCACATCTAATAGCTACGGCCTTAGAAGTCAACGACAGAAGCATAAAATACAATAAAAATGCAACAGTTTTTCCATCGTATAGCATGAATAATTGCAACCGGTGTGAATGTTATTTTCATTTCTACGTTCCGGGCAACCTAGGCTTGACTGTAGGGCGTTACACCACCAGAGCGAATAGGTAGGGCCATAGAAGTCAACGCCCGAAGCATAAAATACAAAATAAATAGAACAGTTTTTCCATTGTATAAAACGAATAATTGCTATCAGTGTGAAAGTTATGGTAATTTCTACGTTCCGGGAAACCTAGGTATCACTCTAGGGCGTTGCTCCACCAGATCGCATAGCTAGTGCCTTAGAAGTCAACGCCAGAAGCATAAAATACAACATAAATACAACAGTTTTTCCATCGTATAAAACGAATAATTGCAACCAGTTTGAAAGTGATGGCCAATTCTACCTTCCGGGCAACCTAGGCTGCACTCTAGGGCGTTGCTCCACCAGATCGAATAGTTAGTGCCTTAGAAGTCAACGCCAGAAGCATAAAATACAATATAAATACAACAGTTTTTCCATCGTATAAAACGAATAATTGCAACCAGTATGAAACTTATGGTCATTTCTACGTTCCGGGCAAGCTAGGCTTCACCCTAGGCCGTTGTTCCACCAGATCGAATAGTTAGGGCCTAAGAAGTGAACGCCAGAAGCATAAAATGCAATAAAAATGCAACAGTTTTTCCAATGTATAACAGGATTAATTGCAACCAGTTTGAAACTTATGACCATTTCTACTTTCCGAGCAAGCTAGGCTTCACCGTAGGGCGGTGCTCCAACAGATTCAATAGTTAGGACCTTAGAAGTGAACGCCCGAACCATAAAATGCAAAAAAAATACGACAGTGTTTCCATCATATAACAGGAGTAATTGCAACCAGTTTGAAAGCGATGGCCAATTCTACGTTCCGGGCAACCTAGGCTTCTCTCCATGGCGTTGCTCCACCAGATCGAATAGTTACGGCCTAAGAAGCCAACGCCAGAAGCATAAAATACGATATAAGTACAACAGCTTTTCCATCGTATAAAACGAATAATTGCAACCAGTATCAAACTTATGGTCATTTCTGCTTTCCGAGCAAGCTAGGCTTCACCCTAGGGCGTTGCTCCACCAGACCGAATAGCTACGGCCTAAGAAGTCAAAGCCAGAAGCATAAAATACGATATAAATACAACAGCGTTTGCATCGTATAAAACGAATAATTGCAACCAGTGTGAAAGTTATGGTCATTTCTACATTCCGAGTAACCTGGGATCCACTCTAGGGCGTTGCTCCACCAGATCGAATAGTTAGGTCCATAGAAGTATACGCCAGAAGCATAAAATACGATATAAATACAACAGCGTTTGCATCGTATAAAACGAATAATTGCAACCAGCGTGAAAGTTATGGTCATTTCTACATTCCGAGCCACCTAGGATCCACTCCAGGGCGTTGCTCCACCAGATCGAATAGTTAGGTCCTTAGAAGTAAACGCCAGAAGCATAAAATACGATATAAATACAACAGCGTTTGCATCGTATAAAACGAATATTTGCAACCAGTGTGAAAGTTATGGTCATTTCTACATTCCGAGCAGCCTAGGATTTACTCTAGGGCGTTGCTCCACCAGATCGAATAGTTAGGTCTTTAGAAGTAAACGCCAGAAGCATAAAATACGATATAAATACAACAGCTTATCCATCGTATAAAAGGAATAATTGCAAACAGTGTGAAGGTAATGGTCATTTCTACGTTCCGGGCAAGTTAGGCTTCACCCTATGCCGTTGTTCCACCAGATCGAATAGTTAGGGCCTAAGAAGTGAACGCCAGAAGCATAAAATGCAATAAAAATACAACAGTGTTTCCATCATATGACAGGTATAATTGCAACCAGTGTGAAAGTTATGGTCACTTCTACTTTCCGGGCAACCTAGGCGTCACTCAAGGGCGTTGCTCCACCAGATCGAATAGTTAGGGCCTTCGAAGTCAACGCCAGAAGCATAAAATACATTAAAGATGCAACAGTTTTTCCATCGTATGTCAGGAATAATTGCAACCAGTGTGAAGGTAATGGCATATCATTGTTCCGGTCAACCTAGGCTTCACTCTAGGGCGTTGCTACAACAGATTGAATAGTTAGGGCCTTATAAGTCAATGCCCGAAGCATAAAATGCAATAAAAATACAACAGCTTTTCCATCACATAACAGCAATAATTGCAACCAGGTGGAAAGTGATGGTCATTTCTACGTTCCGGGCAACCTGGGCTTCACTCTAGGGCGTTGTTAAACCAGATGGAATAGTTACGGCATAAGAAGTCAACGCCAGAACCATAAAATACGGTATAAGTACAACAGTTTTACCATCGTATAAAACGAATAATTGCAACCAGTATGAAAGTTATGGTCATTTCTACTTTCCGGACAACCTAGGCTTCACCGTAGGGCGATGCTCCAACAGATTGAATAGTTAGGGCCTTAGAAGTCAACGCCCGAAGCATAAAATACAAAATAAATAGAACAGTTTTTCCATCGAATAAAACGAATAATTGCTACCGATGTGAAGGTTATGGTCATTTCTACGTTCCGGGCAGCCTAGGCTTCACCCTAGGGCGTTGTTCCACCAGATGGAATAGTTCGGGCATGAGAAGTCAACGCCAGAAGCATAAAATACGATATAAATACAACAGCTTTTCCATCGTATAAAACGAATAATTGCAACCTGTATGAAAGGTATGGTCATTTCTACTTTCCGGGCAACCTAGGCTTCACCCTAGGGCGTTGCTCCACCACATCGAATAGCTACGGCCTTAGAAGTCAACGCCAGAAGCATAAAATACAGTATAAATACAACAGTTTTTCCATTGTATAGCATGACTAATTGCAACCAGTGCGAAAGTAACGATCATTTCGACGTTTCGGGCATCCTAGGCTTACCTCTGAGGTGTTGCTCCACCAGATCGAAGAGTTAGGGTCTAAGAAGTCAACACCGGAAGCATAAAGTACAATATAAATGCAACAGCTTTTCCATCGTAGAAAACGAATAATTGCAACCTGTGTGAAGGTTATGGTCATATCTACGTTCCGGGCAACCTTGGCTTCACTGTAGGGTGTTGCTCCACCAGATCGAATAGGTAGGGCCATAGAAGCCTACGCCCGAAGCATAAAATACAATAAATATACGAGAGTTTTTCCATCCTATATCAGGAATAATTGCAACCAGTGTGAAAGTGATGGTCATTTCTACGTTCCGGGCAACGTAGGCTTCACTCCAGGGCGTTGTTCCACCAGATCGAACACTTAGGGCCTAAGAAGGCACCGCCAGAAGCATAAAATACAATATAAATACAACAGTTTTTCCATCGTATAAAACGAATAATTGCAACCAGTATGAAACTGATGGTCATTTCTACTTTCCGAGCAACCTAGGTTTCACCCTAGGGCGTTGCTCTAACAGATTGAATAGTTAGGGCCTTAGAAGTCAACGTCCGAAGCATAAAATGCAATAAAAATACAACAGTGTTTCCATCGTATAAAACGAATACTTGAAACGAGTTTGAAAGTGATGACCAATTCTACGTTCCGGGCAACCTAGGCGTCACTCTAGGGCGTTGCTCCACCAGATCGAATAGTTAGTGCCTTAGAAGTCAACGCCAGAAGCATAAAATACAATATAAATACAACAGCTTTTCCATCGTATAAAACGAATAATTGCAACCAGTATGAAACTTATGGTCATTTCTACTTTCCGAACAACCTAGGCTTCACCCTAGGGCGTTGCTCCCACAGATTGAATAGTTATGGCCTTAGAAGTCTACGCCCGAACCATAAAATGCAAAAAAATACAACAGTGTTTCCATCATATAACAGGAATAATTGCGACCAGTTTGAAGGTGATGGGCAATTCTACGTTCCGGGCAATCTAGGCTTCACTCTAGGGCGTTGCTCCACCAGACCGAATAGTTAGTGCCTTAGAAGTCAACGCCAGAAGCATAAAATACGATATAAATACAACAGCGTTTGCACCGTATAAAACGAATAATTGCAACCAGTGTGAAAGTTATGGTCATTTCTACATTCCGAGTAACCTGGGATCCACTCTAGGGCGTTGCTCCACCAGATCGAATAGTTAGGTCCATAGAAGTATACGCCAGAAGCATAAAATACGATATAAATACAACAGCGTTTGCATCGTATAAAACGAATAATTGCAACCAGTGTGAAAGTTATGGTCATTTCTACATTCCGAGCCACCTAGGATCCACTCTAGGGCGTTGCTCCACCAGATCGAATAGTTAGGTCCTTAGAAGTAAACGCCAGAAGCATAAAATACGATATAAATACAACAGCGTTTCCATCGTATAAAACGAATAACTGCAACCAGTGTGAAAGTTATGGTCATTTCTACATTCCGAACTACCTAGGATCCACTCTAGGGCGTTGCTCCACCAGATCGAATAGTTAGGTCCTTAGAAGTAAACGCCAGAAGCATAAAATACGATATAAATACAACAGCGTTTGCATCGTATAAAACGAATATTTGCAACCAGTGTGAAAGTTATGGTCATTTCTACATTCCGAGCAGCCTAGGATTCACTCTAGGGCGTTGCTCCACCAGATCGAATAGTTACGGCCTAAGAAGTCAGCTCCAGAAGCATAAAATGCGATATAAATACAACAGCATTTCCATCGTATAACAGGAATAATTGCAACCAGTTTGAAAGTGATGGCCATTTCTACGTTCCGGGCAAGCTAGGCTTCACCCTATGGCGTTGTTCCACCAGATCGTATAGTTAGGGCTTAAGAAGTGAACGCCAGAAGCATAAAATGCAATAAAAATACAACAGTTTTTCCAATGTATAACAGGATTAATTGCAACCAGTTTGAAAGTGATGGTCATTTCTCCTTTCCGGGCAACCTAGGCTTCACTCTAGGGCGTGGCTCCACCAGATCGAATGGTTAGTGCCTTAGAAGTCAACGCCAGAAGCATAAAATACAGTATAAATACAACAGCTTTTCCATCGTATAAAACGAATAATTGCAACAAGTATGAAACTTATGGACATTTCTACTTTCCGAGCAACCTAGGCTTCACCCTTGGGCGTTGCTGCAACAGATTGAATAGTTAGTGCCTTAGAAGTCAACGCCAGAAGCATAAAATACGATATAAATACAACAGCGTTTGCATCGTATAAAACGAATAATTGCAACCAGTGTGAAAGTTATGGTCATTTCTACATTCCGAGCAACCTAGGATCCACTCTAGGGCGTTGCTCCACCAGATCGAATAGTTAGGTCCTTAGAATTAAACGCCAGGAGCATAAAATACGATATAAATACAACAGCGTTTGCATCGTATAAAACGAATAATTGCAACCAGTGTGAAAGTTTTGGTCATTTCTACATTCCGAGCTACCCAGGATCCACTCTAGGGCGTTGCTCCACCAGATTGAATAGTTAGGTCCTTAGAAGTAAACGCCAGAAGCATAAAATACGATATAAATACAACAGCGTGTCCATCGTATAAAACGAATAATTGCAACCAGTGTGAACGTTATGGTCATTTCTACATTCCGAGCTACCCAGGATCCACTCTACGGCGTTGCTCCACCAGGTCGAATAGTTAGGTCCTTAGAAGTAAACGCCAGAAGCATAAAATACGATATAAATACAACAGCGTTTGCATCGTATAAAACGAATATTTGCAGCCAGTGTGAATGTTATGGTTATTTCTACATTCCGAGCAACCTAGGATTCACTCTAGGGCGTTGCTCCACCAGATCGAATAGTTAGGTCTTTAGAAGTAAACGCCAGAAGCATAAAATACGATATAAATGCAACAGCGTTTCCATCGTATAAAACGAATAATTGCAGCCAGTGTGAAAGTTATGGTCATTTCTACGTTCCGGGCAAGCTAGGCTTCACCCTATGCCGTTGTTCCACCAGATCGTATAGTTAGGGCCTAAGAAGTGAACGCCAGAAGCATAAAATGCAATAAAAATACAACAGTTTTTCCAATGTATAACAGGATTAATTGCAACCAGTTTGAAAGTGATGGTCATTTCTCCTTTCCGGGCAACCTAGGCTTCACTCTAGGGCGTGGCTCCACCAGATCGAATGGTTAGTGCCTTAGAAGTCAACGCCAGAAGCATAAAATACAATATAAATACAACAGCTTTTCCATCGTATAAAACGAATAATTGCAACCAGTATGAAACTTATGGACATTTCTACTTTCCGAGCAACCTAGGCTTCACCCTTGGGCGTTGCTCCAACAGATTGAATAGTTAGTGCCTTAGAAGTCAAAGACAGAAGCATAAAATACGATATAAATACAACAGCGTTTGCATCGTATAAAACGAATAATTGCAACCAGTCTGAAAGTTATGGTCATTTCTACATTCCGAGCAACCCAGGATCCACTCTAGGGCGTTGCTCCACCAGATCGAATAGTTAGGTCCTTAGAAGTAAACGCCAGAAGCATAAAATACGATATAAATACAACAGCGTTTGCATCGTATAAAACGAATAATTGCAACCAGTGTGAACGTTATGGTCATTTCTACATTCCGAGCCACCTAGGATCCACACTAGGGCGTTGCTCCACCAGATCGAATAGCTAGGTCCTTAGAAGTAAACGCCAGAAGCATAAAATACGATATAAATACAACAGTGTTTGCATCGTATAAAACGAATAATTGCAACCAGTGTGAACGTTATGGTCATTTCTACATTCCGAGCCACCTAGGTTCCACACTAGGGCGTTGCTCCACCAGATCGAATAGTTAGGTCCTTAGAAGTAAACGCCAGAAGCATAAAATACGATATAAATACAACAGCGTTTCCATCGTATAAAACGAATAATTGCAACCAGTGTGAAAGTTATGGTCATTTCTACATTCCGAGCTACCCAGGATCCACTCTAGGGCGTTGCTCCACCAGATCGAATAGTTAGGTCCTTAGAAGTAAACGCCAGAAGCATAAAATACGATATAAATACAACAGCGTTTGCATCGTCTAAAACGAATATTTGCAGCCAGTGTGAAAGTTATGGTCATTTCTACATTCCGAGCAACCTAGGATTCACTCTAGGGCGTTGCTCCACCAGATCGAATAGTTAGGTCTTTAGAAGTAAACGCCTGAAGCATAAAATACGATATAAATACAACAGCTTTTCCATCGTATAAAAGGAATAATTGCAAACAGTGTGAAGGTAATGGTCATTTCTACGTTCCGGGCAAGCTAGGCTTCACCCTATGCCGTTGTTCCACCAGATCGTATAGTTAGGGCCTAAGAAGTGAACGCCAGAAGCATAAAATGCAATAAAAATACAACAGTTTTTCCAATGTATAACAGGATTAATTGCAACCAGTTTGAAAGTGATGGTGATTTCTCCTTTTCGGGCAACCTAGGCTTCACTCTAGGGCGTGGCTCCACCAGATCGAATGGTTAGTGCCTTAGAAGTCAACGCCAGAAGCATAAAATACAATATAAATACAACAGCTTTTCCATCGTATAAAACGAATAATTGCAACCAGTATGAAACTTATGGACATTTCTACTTTCCGAGCAACCTAGGCTTCACCCTTGGGCGTTGCTCCAACAGATTGAATAGTTAGTGCCTTAGAAGTCAAAGCCAGAAGCATAAAATACGATATAAATACAACAGCGTTTGCATCGTATAAAACGAATAATTGCAACCAGTGTGAAAGTTATGGTCATTTCTACATTCCGAGCAACCTAGGATCCACTCAAGGGCGTTGCTCCACCAGATCGAATAGTTAGGTCCTTAGAAGTAAACGCCAGAAGCATAAAATACGATATAAATACAACAGCGTTTGCATCGTATAAAACGAATAATTGCAACCAGTGTGAACGTTATGGTCATTTCTACATTCCAAGCCACCTAGGATCTACACTAGGGCGTTGCTCCACCAGATCGAATAGTTAGGTCCTTAGAAGTAAACGCCAGAAGCATAAAATACGATATAAATACAACAGCGTTTCCATCGTATAAAACGAATAATTGCAACCAGTGTGAAAGTTATGGTCATTTCTACATTCCGAGCTACCCAGGATCCACTCTACGGCGTTGCTCCACCAGGTCGAATAGTTAGGTCCTTAGAAGTAAACGCCAGAAGCATAAAATACGATATAAATACAACAGCGTTTGCATCGTATAAAACGAATATTTGCAGCCAGTGTGAATGTTATGGTTATTTCTACATTCCGAGCAACCTAGGATTCACTCTAGGGCGTTGCTCCACCAGATCGAATAGTTAGGTCTTTAGAAGTAAACGCCAGAAGCATAAAATACGATATAAATACAACAGCGTTTCCATCGTATAAAACGAATAATTGCAGCCAGTGTGAAAGTTATGGTCATTTCTACATTCAGAGCAACCTAGGATTCACTCTAGGGTGATGCTCCACCAGATCGAATAGTTAGGTCTTTAGAAGTAAACGCCTGAAGCATAAAATACGATATAAATACAACAGCTTTACCATCGTATAAAAGGTATAATTGCAAACAGTGTGAAGGTAATGGTCATTTCTACGTTCCGGGCAAGCTAGGCTTCACCCTATGCCGTTGTTCCACCAGATCGTATAGTTAGGGCCTAAGAAGTGAACGCCAGAAGCATAAAATGCAATAAAAATACAACAGTTTTTCCAATGTGTAACAGGATTAATTGCAACCAGTTTGAAAGTGATGG
This sequence comes from Calliopsis andreniformis, assembly GCF_051401765.1. Taxonomy (NCBI): domain Eukaryota; kingdom Metazoa; phylum Arthropoda; class Insecta; order Hymenoptera; family Andrenidae; genus Calliopsis; species Calliopsis andreniformis. The sequence continues at coordinate 18,610,964 of NW_027480426.1, read as the reverse complement.
TCATTTCTCCTTTGCGGGCAACCTAGGCTTCACTCTAGGGCGTGGCTCCACCAGATCGAATGGTTAGTGCCTTAGAAGTCAACGCCAGAAGCATAAAATACAATATAAATACAACAGCTTTTCCATCGTATAAAACGAATAATTGCAACCAGTATGAAACTTATGGACATTTCTACTTTCCGAGCAACCTAGGCTTCACCCTTGGGCGTTGCTCCAACAGATTGAATAGTTAGTGCCTTAGAAGTCAAAGACAGAAGCATAAAATACGATATAAATACAACAGCGTTTGCATCGTATAAAACGAATAATTGCAACCAGTCTGAAAGTTATGGTCATTTCTACATTCCGAGCAACCCAGGATCCACTCTAGGGCGTTGCTCCACCAGATCGGATAGTTAGGTCCTTAGAAGTAAACGCCAGAAGCATAAAATACGATATAAATACAACAGCGTTTGCATCGTATAAAACGAATAATTGCAACCAGTGTGAACGTTATGGTCATTTCTACATTCCGAGCCACCTAGGATCCACACTAGGGCGTTGCTCCACCAGATCGAATAGTTAGGTCCTTAGAAGTAAACGCCAGAAGCATAAAATACGATATAAATACAACAGCGTTTGCATCGTATAAAACGAATAATTGCAACCAGTGTGAACGTTATGGTCATTTCTACATTCCGAGCCACCTAGGTTCCACACTAGGGCGTTGCTCCACCAGATCGAATAGTTAGGTCCTTAGAAGTAAACGCCAGAAGCATAAAATACGATATAAATACAACAGCGTTTCCATCGTATAAAACGAATAATTGCAACCAGTGTGAAAGTTATGGTCATTTCTACATTCCGAGCTACCCAGGATCCACTCTAGGGCGTTGCTCCACCAGATCGAATAGTTAGGTCCTTAGAAGTAAACGCCAGAAGCATAAAATACGATATAAATACAACAGCGTTTGCATCGTATAAAACGAATATTTGCAGCCAGTGTGAATGTTATGGTTATTTCTACATTCCGAGCAACCTAGGATTCACTCTAGGGCGTTGCTCCACCAGATCGAATAGTTAGGTCTTTAGAAGTAAACGCCAGAAGCATAAAATACGATATAAATACAACAGCGTTTCCATCGTATAAAACGAATAATTGCAGCCAGTGTGAAAGTTATGGTCATTTCTACATTCAGAGCAACCTAGGATTCACTCTAGGGTGATGCTCCACCAGATCGAATAGTTAGGTCTTTAGAAGTAAACGCCTGAAGCATAAAATACGATATAAATACAACAGCTTTACCATCGTATAAAAGGTATAATTGCAAACAGTGTGAAGGTAATGGTCATTTCTACGTTCCGGGCAAGCTAGGCTTCACCCTATGCCGTTGTTCCACCAGATCGTATAGTTAGGGCCTAAGAAGTGAACGCCAGAAGCATAAAATGCAATAAAAATACAACAGTTTTTCCAATGTGTAACAGGATTAATTGCAACCAGTTTGAAAGTGATGGTCATTTCTCCTTTCCGGGCAACCTAGGCTTCACTCTAGGGCGTGGCTCCACCAGATCGAATGGTTAGTGCCTTAGAAGTCAACGCCAGAAGCATAAAATACAATATAAATACAACAGCTTTTCCATCGTATAAAACGAATAATTGCAACCAGTATGAAACTTATGGACATTTCTACTTTCCGAGCAACCTAGGCTTCACCCTTGGGCGTTGCTCCAACAGATTGAATAGTTAGTGCCTTAGAAGTCAAAGACAGAAGCATAAAATACGATATAAATACAACAGCGTTTGCATCGTATAAAACGAATAATTGCAACCAGTCTGAAAGTTATGGTCATTTCTACATTCCGAGCAACCCAGGATCCACTCTAGGGCGTTGCTCCACCAGATCGGATAGTTAGGTCCTTAGAAGTAAACGCCAGAAGCATAAAATACGATATAAATACAACAGCGTTTGCATCGTATAAAACGAATAATTGCAACCAGTGTGAACGTTATGGTCATTTCTACATTCCGAGCCACCTAGGATCCACACTAGGGCGTTGCTCCACCAGATCGAATAGTTAGGTCCTTAGAAGTAAACGCCAGAAGCATAAAATACGATATAAATACAACAGCGTTTGCATCGTATAAAACGAATAATTGCAACCAGTGTGAACGTTATGGTCATTTCTACATTCCGAGCCACCTAGGTTCCACACTAGGGCGTTGCTCCACCAGATCGAATAGTTAGGTCCTTAGAAGTAAACGCCAGAAGCATAAAATACGATATAAATACAACAGCGTTTCCATCGTATAAAACGAATAATTGCAACCAGTGTGAAAGTTATGGTCATTTCTACATTCCGAGCTACCCAGGATCCACTCTAGGGCGTTGCTCCACCAGATCGAATAGTTAGGTCCTTAGAAGTAAACGCCAGAAGCATAAAATACGATATAAATACAACAGCGTTTGCATCGTCTAAAACGAATATTTGCAGCCAGTGTGAAAGTTATGGTCATTTCTACATTCCGAGCAACCTAGGATTCACTCTAGGGCGTTGCTCCACCAGATCGAATAGTTAGGTCTTTAGAAGTAAACGCCTGATGCATAAAATACGATATAAATACAACAGCTTTTCCATCGTATAAAAGGAATAATTGCAAACAGTGTGAAGGTAATGGTCATTTCTACGTTCCGGGCAAGCTAGGCTTCACCCTATGCCGTTGTTCCACCAGATCGTATAGTTAGGGCCTAAGAAGTGAACGCCAGAAGCATAAAATGCAATAAAAATACAACAGTTTTTCCAATGTATAACAGGATTAATTGCAACCAGTTTGAAAGTGATGGTGATTTCTCCTTTCCGGGCAACCTAGGCTTCACTCTAGGGCGTGGCTCCACCAGATCGAATGGTTAGTGCCTTAGAAGTCAACGCCAGAAGCATAAAATACAATATAAATACAACAGCTTTTCCATCGTATAATACGAATAATTGCAACCAGTGTGAAAGTGATGGCCATTTCTACATTCCGGGCAACCTAGGCTTCACTCTATGGCGTTCTTCCACCACATCGAATGGCTACGGCCTCAGAAGTCAACGACAGAAGCATAAAATACAGTATAAATATATCAGTTTTTCCATCGCATAAAACGAATAATAGCAGCCAGTGTGAAAGTTATGGTCATTTCTTCGTTCCGGGCAACCCAGGCTTCACTCTAGGGCGTTGCTCCACCAGATCAAACAGTTAGGGCCTTAGAAGCCAACGCCCGACGCATTAAATACCAAATAAATAGAACAGTTTTTCCATTGTATAAAACGAATAATTGCAACCAGTATGAAACTTATGGTCATTTCTACATTCCGAGCAACCTACGCTTCACCCTAGGGCGTTGCTCCAACAGATTGAATAGTTAGGGCCACAGAAGCCAACGCCCGAACCATAAAATGCAAAAAAAATACAACAGTGTTTCCATCATATAACAGGAATAATTGCAACCAGTTTGAAAGTGATGGCCAATTCTACGTTCCGGGGAACCTAGGATTCACTCTAGGGCGTTGCTCCACCAGCTCGAATAGTTAGTGCTTTAGAAGTCAACGCCAGAAGCATAAAATACAATATAAATACAACAGTTTTTTCATTGTATAAAACGAATAATTGCAACCAGTGTGAATCTTATGGACATTTCTACTTTCCGAGCAACCTAGGCTTCACCCTAGGGCGTTGCTCCAACAGATTGAATAGTTAGGGTCTTAGAAGTCAACGCCCGAACCATAAAATGCAAAAAAAATACAACAGTGTTTCCATCATATAACAGGAATAATTGCAACCAGTTTGAAAGTGATGGCCAATTCTACGTTCCGGGCAACCTAGGCTGCACTCTAGGGCGTTGCTCCACCAGTTCGAATAGTTAGGGCCTAAGAAGTGAACGCCAGAAGCATAAAATGCAATAAAAATACAACAGCTTTTCCATCGTATAACTGGATTAATTGCAACCAGTTTGAAAGTGATGGCCAATTCTACGTTCCGGGCAACCTAGGATTCACTCTAGGGCGTTGCTCCACCAGATCGAATAGTTAGTGCCTTAGAAGCCAACGCCAGAAGCATAAAATACAATATAAATACAACAGATTTTCCATCGTATAAAACGAATAATTGCAACCAGTATGAAACTTATGGTCATTTCTACATTCCGAGCAACCTACGCTTCACCCTAGGGCGTTGCTCCAACAGATTGAATAGTTAGGGCCACAGAAGCCAACGCCCGAACCATAAAATGCAAAAAAAATACAACAGTGTTTCCATCATATAACAGGAATAATTGCAACCAGTTTGAAAGTGATGGCAAATTCTACGTTCCGGGGAACCTAGGATTCACTCTAGGGCGTTGCTCCACCAGCTCGAATAGTTAGTGCTTTAGAAGTCAACGCCAGAAGCATAAAATACAATATAAATACAACAGTTTTTTCATTGTATAAAACGAATAATTGCAACCAGTATGAATCTTATGGACATTTCTACTTTCCGAGCAACCTAGGCTTCACCCTAGGGCGTTGCTCCAACAGATTGAATAGTTAGGGTCTTAGAAGTCAACGCCCGAACCATAAAATGCAAAAAAAATACAACAGTGTTTCCATCATATAACAGGAATAATTGCAACCAGTTTGAAAGTGATGGCCAATTCTACGTTCCGGGCAACCTAGGCTGCACTCTAGGGCGTTGCTCCACCAGTTCGAATAGTTAGGGCCTAAGAAGTGAACGCCAGAAGCATAAAATGCAATAAAAATACAACAGCTTTTCCATCGTATAACTGGATTAATTGCAACCAGTTTGAAAGTGATGGCCAATTCTACGTTCCGGGCAACCTAGGATTCACTCTAGGGCGTTGCTCCACCAGATCGAATAGTTAGGGCCTTAGAAGCCAACTCCCGAAGCATTAAATACCAAATAAATAGAACAGTTTTTCCATTGTATAAAACGAATAATTGCTACCAGTTTGAAAGTGGTGGCCAATTCTACGTTCCGGGCAACCTAGGATTCACTCTAGGGCGTTGCTCCACCAGATCGAATAGTTAGTGCTTTAGAAGTCAACGCCAGAAGCATAAAATACAATATAAATACAACAGTTTTTTCATTGTATAAAACGAATAATTGCAACCAGTATGAGTCTTATGGACATTTCTACTTTCCGAGCAACCTAGGCTTCACCCTAGGGCGTTGCTTCAACAGATTGAATAGTTAGGGTCTTAGAAGTCAACGCCCGAACCATAAAATGCAAAAAAAATACAACAGTGTTTCCATCATATAACAGGAATAATTGCAACCAGTTTGAAAGTGATGGCCAATTCTACGTTCCGGGCAACCTAGGCTTCACCCTAAGCCGTTGTTCCACCAGATCGAATAGTTAGGGCCTAGGAAGTCAACGACAGAAGCATCAAATACAATATAAATATATCAGTTTTTCCATCGTATAAAACGAATAATAGCAGCCAGTGTGAAAGTTATGGTCATTTCTACATTCCGGGCAACCTAGGCTTCACTCTAGGGCGTTGCGCCACCAGATCAAACAGTTTGGGCCTCAGTAGCCAACGCTCGAAGTATTAAATACCAAATAAATAGAACAGTTTTTCCATTGTATAAAACGAATAATTGCTACCAGTGTAAAAGTTATGGTCATTTCTACGTTCCGGGCAACCTAGTCTTCACCTTAAGCCGTTGTTACACCAGATCGAATAGTTAGGGCCTAAGAAGTGAACCCGAGAAGCATAAAATACAATATAAATACAACAGATTTTCCATCGTATAAAACGAATAATTGCAACCAGTATGAAACTTATGGTCATTTCTACTTTCCGAGCAACCTAGGCTTCACCCTAGGGCGTTGCTCCAACAGATTGAATTGTTAGGGCCTTAGAAGTCAACGCCCGAAGCATAAAATGCAATAAAAATACAACAGTCTTTCCATCATATAACAGGAATAATTGCAACCAGTTTGAAAGTGATGGCCAATTCTACGCTCCGGGCAACCTAGGATTCACTCTAGGGCGTTGCTCCACCAGATCGAATAGTTAGTGCCTTAGAAGTCAACGCCAGAAGCATAAAATACGATATAAATACAACAGCTTTTCCATCGTATAATACGAATAATTGCAACCAGTGTGAAAGTAATGGTCATTTCTACGTTCCGAGCACCCTAGGCGTCTCTCTAGGGCGTTGCTCCACCACATCTAATAGCTACGGCCTTAGAAGTCAACGCCAGAGGCATAAAATACAATATAAATACAACAGATTTTCCATCGTATAAAACGAATAATTGCAACCCGTGTGAAAGTGATGGTCATTTCTACGTTCCAGGCAACGTAGGCTTCACTCTAGGGCGTTGTTCCACCAGATCGAATAGTTAGGGCCTAAGAAGTGAACGCCAGAAGCATAAAATGCAATAAAAATACAACAGTTTTTCCATCGTATAACTGGATTAATTGCAACCAGTTTGAAAGTGATGGTCATTTCTCCTTTCCGGGCAACCTAGGCTACACTCTAGGGCGTTGCTCTACTAGATCGAACAGCTAGGGCCTTAGAAGTCAACGCCAGAAGCATAAAGAACAATATAAATATATCAGTTTTTCCATCGTATAAAACGAATAATAGCAGCCAGTGTGAAAGTTATGGTCATTTCTTCGTTCCGGGCAACCTCGGCTTCACTCTAGGGCGTTGTTCCACCAGATCAAACAGTTAGGGCCTTAGAAGTCAACGCCCGAAGCATAAAATACAAAATAAATAGAACAGTTTTTCCATTGTATAAAACGAATAATTGCTACCAGTGTAAAAGTTATGGTCATTTCTACATTCCGGGCAACCTAGGCTTCACTCTATGGCGTTCTTCCACCACATCGAATAGCTACGGCCTCAGAAGTCAACGACAGAAGCATAAAATACAATATAAATATATCAGTTTTTCCATCGCATAAAACGAATAATAGCAGCCAGTGTGAAAGTTATGGTCATTTCTTCGTTCCGGGCAACCTAGGCTTCACTCTAGGGCGTTGCTCCACCAGATCGAATAGTTAGGTCCTTAGAAGTAAACGCCAGAAGCATAAAATACGATATAAATACAACAGCGTTTCCATCGTATAAAACGAATAATTGCAACCAGTGTGAAAGTTATGGTCATTTCTACATTCCGAGCTACCCAGGATCCACTCTAGGGCGTTGCTCCACCAGATCGAATAGTTAGGTCCTTAGAAGTAAACGCCAGAAGCATAAAATACGATATAAATACAACAGCGTTTGCATCGTCTAAAACGAATATTTGCAGCCAGTGTGAAAGTTATGGTCATTTCTACATTCCGAGCAACCTAGGATTCACTCTAGGGCGTTGCTCCACCAGATCGAATAGTTAGGTCTTTAGAAGTAAACGCCTGATGCATAAAATACGATATAAATACAACAGCTTTTCCATCGTATAAAAGGAATAATTGCAAACAGTGTGAAGGTAATGGTCATTTCTACGTTCCGGGCAAGCTAGGCTTCACCCTATGCCGTTGTTCCACCAGATCGTATAGTTAGGGCCTAAGAAGTGAACGCCAGAAGCATAAAATGCAATAAAAATACAACAGTTTTTCCAATGTATAACAGGATTAATTGCAACCAGTTTGAAAGTGATGGTGATTTCTCCTTTCCGGGCAACCTAGGCTTCACTCTAGGGCGTGGCTCCACCAGATCGAATGGTTAGTGCCTTAGAAGTCAACGCCAGAAGCATAAAATACAATATAAATACAACAGCTTTTCCATCGTATAATACGAATAATTGCAACCAGTGTGAAAGTGATGGCCATTTCTACATTCCGGGCAACCTAGGCTTCACTCTATGGCGTTCTTCCACCACATCGAATGGCTACGGCCTCAGAAGTCAACGACAGAAGCATAAAATACAGTATAAATATATCAGTTTTTCCATCGCATAAAACGAATAATAGCAGCCAGTGTGAAAGTTATGGTCATTTCTTCGTTCCGGGCAACCCAGGCTTCACTCTAGGGCGTTGCTCCACCAGATCAAACAGTTAGGGCCTTAGAAGCCAACGCCCGACGCATTAAATACCAAATAAATAGAACAGTTTTTCCATTGTATAAAACGAATAATTGCAACCAGTATGAAACTTATGGTCATTTCTACATTCCGAGCAACCTACGCTTCACCCTAGGGCGTTGCTCCAACAGATTGAATAGTTAGGGCCACAGAAGCCAACGCCCGAACCATAAAATGCAAAAAAAATACAACAGTGTTTCCATCATATAACAGGAATAATTGCAACCAGTTTGAAAGTGATGGCCAATTCTACGTTCCGGGGAACCTAGGATTCACTCTAGGGCGTTGCTCCACCAGCTCGAATAGTTAGTGCTTTAGAAGTCAACGCCAGAAGCATAAAATACAATATAAATACAACAGTTTTTTCATTGTATAAAACGAATAATTGCAACCAGTGTGAATCTTATGGACATTTCTACTTTCCGAGCAACCTAGGCTTCACCCTAGGGCGTTGCTCCAACAGATTGAATAGTTAGGGTCTTAGAAGTCAACGCCCGAACCATAAAATGCAAAAAAAATACAACAGTGTTTCCATCATATAACAGGAATAATTGCAACCAGTTTGAAAGTGATGGCCAATTCTACGTTCCGGGCAACCTAGGCTGCACTCTAGGGCGTTGCTCCACCAGTTCGAATAGTTAGGGCCTAAGAAGTGAACGCCAGAAGCATAAAATGCAATAAAAATACAACAGCTTTTCCATCGTATAACTGGATTAATTGCAACCAGTTTGAAAGTGATGGCCAATTCTACGTTCCGGGCAACCTAGGATTCACTCTAGGGCGTTGCTCCACCAGATCGAATAGTTAGTGCCTTAGAAGCCAACGCCAGAAGCATAAAATACAATATAAATACAACAGATTTTCCATCGTATAAAACGAATAATTGCAACCAGTATGAAACTTATGGTCATTTCTACATTCCGAGCAACCTACGCTTCACCCTAGGGCGTTGCTCCAACAGATTGAATAGTTAGGGCCACAGAAGCCAACGCCCGAACCATAAAATGCAAAAAAAATACAACAGTGTTTCCATCATATAACAGGAATAATTGCAACCAGTTTGAAAGTGATGGCAAATTCTACGTTCCGGGGAACCTAGGATTCACTCTAGGGCGTTGCTCCACCAGCTCGAATAGTTAGTGCTTTAGAAGTCAACGCCAGAAGCATAAAATACAATATAAATACAACAGTTTTTTCATTGTATAAAACGAATAATTGCAACCAGTATGAATCTTATGGACATTTCTACTTTCCGAGCAACCTAGGCTTCACCCTAGGGCGTTGCTCCAACAGATTGAATAGTTAGGGTCTTAGAAGTCAACGCCCGAACCATAAAATGCAAAAAAAATACAACAGTGTTTCCATCATATAACAGGAATAATTGCAACCAGTTTGAAAGTGATGGCCAATTCTACGTTCCGGGCAACCTAGGCTGCACTCTAGGGCGTTGCTCCACCAGTTCGAATAGTTAGGGCCTAAGAAGTGAACGCCAGAAGCATAAAATGCAATAAAAATACAACAGCTTTTCCATCGTATAACTGGATTAATTGCAACCAGTTTGAAAGTGATGGCCAATTCTACGTTCCGGGCAACCTAGGATTCACTCTAGGGCGTTGCTCCACCAGATCGAATAGTTAGGGCCTTAGAAGCCAACTCCCGAAGCATTAAATACCAAATAAATAGAACAGTTTTTCCATTGTATAAAACGAATAATTGCTACCAGTTTGAAAGTGGTGGCCAATTCTACGTTCCGGGCAACCTAGGATTCACTCTAGGGCGTTGCTCCACCAGATCGAATAGTTAGTGCTTTAGAAGTCAACGCCAGAAGCATAAAATACAATATAAATACAACAGTTTTTTCATTGTATAAAACGAATAATTGCAACCAGTATGAGTCTTATGGACATTTCTACTTTCCGAGCAACCTAGGCTTCACCCTAGGGCGTTGCTTCAACAGATTGAATAGTTAGGGTCTTAGAAGTCAACGCCCGAACCATAAAATGCAAAAAAAATACAACAGTGTTTCCATCATATAACAGGAATAATTGCAACCAGTTTGAAAGTGATGGCCAATTCTACGTTCCGGGCAACCTAGGCTTCACCCTAAGCCGTTGTTCCACCAGATCGAATAGTTAGGGCCTAGGAAGTCAACGACAGAAGCATCAAATACAATATAAATATATCAGTTTTTCCATCGTATAAAACGAATAATAGCAGCCAGTGTGAAAGTTATGGTCATTTCTACATTCCGGGCAACCTAGGCTTCACTCTAGGGCGTTGCGCCACCAGATCAAACAGTTTGGGCCTCAGTAGCCAACGCTCGAAGTATTAAATACCAAATAAATAGAACAGTTTTTCCATTGTATAAAACGAATAATTGCTACCAGTGTAAAAGTTATGGTCATTTCTACGTTCCGGGCAACCTAGTCTTCACCTTAAGCCGTTGTTACACCAGATCGAATAGTTAGGGCCTAAGAAGTGAACCCGAGAAGCATAAAATACAATATAAATACAACAGATTTTCCATCGTATAAAACGAATAATTGCAACCAGTATGAAACTTATGGTCATTTCTACTTTCCGAGCAACCTAGGCTTCACCCTAGGGCGTTGCTCCAACAGATTGAATTGTTAGGGCCTTAGAAGTCAACGCCCGAAGCATAAAATGCAATAAAAATACAACAGTCTTTCCATCATATAACAGGAATAATTGCAACCAGTTTGAAAGTGATGGCCAATTCTACGCTCCGGGCAACCTAGGATTCACTCTAGGGCGTTGCTCCACCAGATCGAATAGTTAGTGCCTTAGAAGTCAACGCCAGAAGCATAAAATACGATATAAATACAACAGCTTTTCCATCGTATAATACGAATAATTGCAACCAGTGTGAAAGTAATGGTCATTTCTACGTTCCGAGCACCCTAGGCGTCTCTCTAGGGCGTTGCTCCACCACATCTAATAGCTACGGCCTTAGAAGTCAACGCCAGAGGCATAAAATACAATATAAATACAACAGATTTTCCATCGTATAAAACGAATAATTGCAACCCGTGTGAAAGTGATGGTCATTTCTACGTTCCAGGCAACGTAGGCTTCACTCTAGGGCGTTGTTCCACCAGATCGAATAGTTAGGGCCTAAGAAGTGAACGCCAGAAGCATAAAATGCAATAAAAATACAACAGTTTTTCCATCGTATAACTGGATTAATTGCAACCAGTTTGAAAGTGATGGTCATTTCTCCTTTCCGGGCAACCTAGGCTACACTCTAGGGCGTTGCTCTACTAGATCGAACAGCTAGGGCCTTAGAAGTCAACGCCAGAAGCATAAAGAACAATATAAATATATCAGTTTTTCCATCGTATAAAACGAATAATAGCAGCCAGTGTGAAAGTTATGGTCATTTCTTCGTTCCGGGCAACCTCGGCTTCACTCTAGGGCGTTGTTCCACCAGATCAAACAGTTAGGGCCTTAGAAGTCAACGCCCGAAGCATAAAATACAAAATAAATAGAACAGTTTTTCCATTGTATAAAACGAATAATTGCTACCAGTGTAAAAGTTATGGTCATTTCTACATTCCGGGCAACCTAGGCTTCACTCTATGGCGTTCTTCCACCACATCGAATAGCTACGGCCTCAGAAGTCAACGACAGAAGCATAAAATACAATATAAATATATCAGTTTTTCCATCGCATAAAACGAATAATAGCAGCCAGTGTGAAAGTTATGGTCATTTCTTCGTTCCGGGCAACCTAGGCTTCACTCTAGGGCGTTGCTCCACCAGATCAAACAGTTAGGGCCTTAGAAGCCAACGCCCGACGCATTAAATACCAAATAAATAGAACAGTTTTTCCATTGTATAAAACGAATAATTGCAACCAGTATGAAACTTATGGTCATTTCTACATTCCGAGCAACCTAGGCTTCACCCTAGGGCGTTGCTCCAACAGATTGAATAGTTAGGGTCTTAGAAGTCAACGCCCGAACCATAAAATGCAAAAAAAATACAACAGTGTTTCCATCATATAACAGGAATAATTGCAACCAGTTTGAAAGTGATGGCCAATTCTACGTTCCGGGCAACCTAGGCTGCACTCTAGGGCGTTGCTCCACCAGTTCGAATAGTTAGGGCCTAAGAAGTGAACGCCAGAAGCATAAAATGCAATAAAAATACAACAGCTTTTCCATCGTATAACTGGATTAATTGCAACCAGTTTGAAAGTGATGGCCAATTCTACGTTCCGGGCAACCTAGGATTCACTCTAGGGCGTTGCTCCACCAGATCGAATAGTTAGTGCCTTAGAAGCCAACGCCAGAAGCATAAAATACAATATAAATACAACAGATTTTCCATCGTATAAAACGAATAATTGCAACCAGTATGAAACTTATGGTCATTTCTACTTTCCGAGCAACCTAGGCTTCACGCTAGGGCGTTGCTCCAACAGATTGAATTGTTAGGGCCTTAGAAGTCAACGCCCAAAGCATAAAATGCAATAAAAATACAACAGTGTTTCCATCATATAACAGGAATAATTGCAACCAGTTTGAAAGTGATGGCCAATTCTACGCTCCGGGCAACCTAGGATTCACTCTAGGGCGTTGCTCCACCAGATCGAATAGTTAGTGCCTTAGAAGTCAACGCCAGAAGCATAAAATACGATATAAATACAACAGCTTTTCCATCGTATAATACGAATAATTGCAACCAGTGTGAAAGTAATGGTCATTTCTACGTTCCGAGCACCCTAGGCGTCTCTCTAGGGCGTTGCTCCACCACATCTAATAGCTACGGCCTTAGAAGTCAACGCCAGAGGCATAAAATACAATATAAATACAACAGTGTTTCCATCATATAACAGGAATAATTGCAACCAGTTTGAAAGTGATGGCCATTTCTACGTTCCGGGCATCCTAGGCTTCACTCTATGGCGTTCTTCCACCACATCGAATAGCTACGGCCTCAGAAGTCAACGCCTGAAGTATAAAATACAATAAAAATACAACAGTCTTTCCATCCTATAACCGGAATAATTGCAACCCGTGTGAAAGTGATGGTCATTTCAACGTTCCAGGCAACGTAGGCTTCACTCTAGGGCGTTGTTCCACCAGATCGAATAGTTAGGGCCTAAGACGTCAACGACAGAAGCATAAAATACAATATAAATATATCAGTTTTTCCATCGTATAAAACGAATAATAGCGGCCAGTGTGAAAGTTATGGTCATTTCTTCGTTCCAGGCAGCCTAGGCTTCACACTATGGCGTTGCTCCACCAGATCAAACAGTTAGGGCCTTAGAAGCCAACTCCCGAAGCATTAAATACCAAATAAATAGAACAGTTTTTCCATTGTATAAAACGAATAATTGCTACCAGTTTGAAAGTGGTGGCCAATTCTACGTTCCGGGCAACCTAGGATTCACTCTAGGGCGTTGCTCCACCAGATCGAATAGTTAGTGCTTTAGAAGTCAACGCCAGAAGCATAAAATACAATATAAATACAACAGCTTTTTCATTGTATAAAACGAATAATTGCAACCAGTATGAGTCTTATGGACATTTCTACTTTCCGAGCAACCTAGGCTTCACCCTAGGGCGTTGCTCCAACAGATTGAATAGTTAGGGTCTAAGAAGTCAACGCCCGAACCATAAAATGCAAAAAAAATACAACAGTGTTTCCATCATATAACAGGAATAATTGCAACCAGTTTGAAAGTGATGGCCAATTCTACGTTCCGGGCAACCTAGGCTGCACCCTAGGGCGTTGCTCCACCAGATCGAATAGTTAGTGCCTTAGAAGACAACGCCAGAAGCATTAAATACCAAATAAATAGAACAGTTTTTCCATTGTATAAAACGAATAATTGCTACCAGTGTAAAAGTTATGGTCATTTCTACGTTCCGGGCAACCTAGGCTTCACCCTAAGCCGTTGTTCCACCAGATCGAATAGTTAGGGCCTAAGAAGTGAACGCCTGAAGCATAAAATGCAATAAAAATACTACAGTTTTTCCATCGTATAACTGGATTAATTGCAACCAGTTTGAAAGTGATGGTCATTTCTCCTTTCCGGGCAACCTAGGCTACACTTTAGGGTGTTGCTCTACTAGATCGAACAGCTAGGGCCTTAGAAGTCAACGCCAGAAGCATAAAGTACAATATAAATATATCAGTTTTTCCATCGTATAAAACGAATAATAGCAGCAAGTGTGAAAGTTATGGTCATTTCTTCGTTCCGGGCAACCTCGGCTTCACTCTAGGGCGTTGCTCCACCAGATCAAACAGTTAGGGCCTTAGAAGCCAACGCCCGAAGCATTAAATACCAAATAAATAGAACAGTTTTTCCATTGTATAAAACGAATAATTGCTACCAGTTTGAAAGTGATGGCCAATTCTACGTTCCGGGCAACCTAGGCTTCGCTCTAGGGCGTTGATTCACCAGATCAAACAGTTAGGGCCTTAGAAGTCAACGCCCGAAGCATAAAATACAAAATAAATAGAACAGTTTTTCCATTATATAAAACGAATAATTGCTACCAGTGTAAAAGTTATGGTCATTTCTACATTCCGGGCAACCTAGGCTTCACTTTATGGCGTTCTTCCACCACATCGAATCGCTACGGCCTCAGAAGTCAACGACAGAAGCATAAAATACAATATAAATATATCAGTTTTTCCATCGCATAAAACGAATAATAGCAGCCAGTGTGAATGTTATGGTCATTTCTTCGTTCCGGGCAACCTAGGCTTCACTCTAGGGCGTTACTCCACCAGATCAAACAGTTAGGGCCTTAGAAGCCAACGCCCGAAGCATTAAATACCAAATAAATAGAACAGTTTTTCCATTGTATAAAACGAGTAATTGCAACCATATGGAACTTATGGTCATTTCTACTTTCCGAGCAACCTAGGCTTCACCCTAGGGCGTTGCTCCAACAGATTGAATAGTTAGGGCCTCAAAAGCCAACGCCCGAACCATAAAATGCAAAAAAAATACAACAGTGTTTCCATCATATAACAGGAATAATTGCAACCAGTTTGAAAGTGGTGGCCAATTCTACGTTCCGGGCAACCTAGGATTCACTCTAGGGCGTTGCTCCACCAGAACGAATAGTTAGTGCTTTAGAAGTCAACGCCAGAAGCATAAAATACAATATAAATACAACAGTGTTTTCATTGTATAAAACGAATAATTGCAACCAGTATGAATCTTATGGACATTTCTACTTTCCGAGCAACCTAGGCTTCACCCTAGGGCGTTGCTCCAACAGATTGAATAGTTAGGGTCTTAGAAGTCAACGCCCGATCCATAAAATGCAAAAAAAATACAACAGTGTTTCCATCATATAACAGGAATAATTGCAACCAGTTTGAAAGTGATGGCCAATTCTACGTTCCGGGCAACATAGGCTGCACACTAGGGCGTTGCTCCACCAGATCGAATAGTTAGTGCCTTAGAAGACAACGCCAGAAGCATAAAATACAATATATATACAACAGCTTTTCCATCGTATAATACGAATAATTGCAACCAGTATGAAACTTATGGTCATTTCGACTTTCCGAGCAACCTAGGCTTCACCGTAGGGCGTTGCTTCAACAGATTGAATAGTTATGGCCTTAGAAGTCAACGCCCGATCCATAAAATGCAAAAAAATACAACAGTGTTTCCATCATCTATCAGGAATAATTGCAAACAGTTTGAAAGTGATGGCCAATTCTACGTTCCGGGCAACCTAGGTTTCACTCCAGGGCGTTGCTCCACCAGACCGAATAGTTACGGCCTAAGAAGCCAACGCCAGAAGCATAAAATACGATATAAATGCAACAGCTTTTCCATTGTATAAAACGAATAATTGCAACCAGTATGAAACTTATGGTCATTTCTACTTTCCGAGCAACCTAGGCTTCACCCTAGGGCGTTGCTCCAACAGATTGAATTGTTAGGGCCTTAGAAGTCAACGCCCGAAGCATAAAATGCAATAAAAATACAACAGTGTTTCCATCGTATAACAGGAATAATTGCAACCAGTTTGAAAGTGATGGCCAATTCTACGCTCCGGGCAACCTAGGATTCACTCTAGGGCGTTGCTCCACCAGATCGAATAGTTAGTGCCTTAAAAGTCAACGCCAGAAGCATAAAATACGATATAAATACAACAGCTTTTCCATCGTATAATACGAATAATTGCAACCAGTGTGAAAGTAATGGTCATTTCTACGTTCCGAGCACCCTAGGCGTCTCTCTAGGGCGTTGCTCCACCACATCTAATAGCTACGGCCTTAGAAGTCAACGCCAGAGGCATAAAATACAATATAAATACAACAGTGTTTCCATCATATAACAGGAATAATTGCAACCAGTTTGAAAGTGATGGCCATTTCTACGTTCCGGGCATCCTAGGCTTCACTCTATGGCGTTCTTCCACCACATCGAATAGCTACGGCCTCAGAAGTCAACGCCTGAAGTATAAAATACAATAAAAATACAACAGTCTTTCCATCCTATAACCGGAATAATTGCAACCCGTGTGAAAGTGATGGTCATTTCAACGTTCCAGGCAACGTAGGCTTCACTCTAGGGCGTTGTTCCACCAGATCGAATAGTTAGGGCCTAAGACGTCAACGACAGAAGCATAAAACACAATATAAATATATCAGTTTTTCCATCGTATAAAACGAATAATAGCGGCCAGTGTGAAAGTTATGGTCATTTCTTCGTTCCGGGCAGCCTAGGCTTCACACTATGGCGTTGCTCCACCAGATCAAACAGTTAGGGCCTTACAAGCCAACGCCCGAAGCATTAAATACCAAATAAATAGAACAGTTTTTCCATTGTATAAAACGAATAATTGCTACCAGTGTAAAAGTTATGGTCATTTCTACGTTCCGGGCAACCTAGGCTTCGCCCTAAGCCGTTGTTCCACCAGATCGAATAGTTAGGGCCTAAGAAGTGAACGCCAGAAGCATAAAATGCAATAAAAATACAACAGTTTTTCCATCGTATAACTGGATTAATTGCAACCAGTTTGAAAGTGATGGTCATTTCTCCTTTCCGGGCAACCTAGGCTACACTCTAGGGCGTTGCTCTACTAGATCGAACAGCTAGGGCCTTAGAAGTCAACGCCAGAAGCATAAAGTACAATATAAATATATCAGTTTTTCCATCGTATAAAACGAATAATAGCAGCCAGTGTGAAAGTTATGGTCATTTCTTCGTTCCGGATAACCTCGGCTTCACTCTAGGGCGTTGCTCCACCAGATCAAACAGTTAGGGCCTTAGAAGCCAAATCCCGAAGCATTAAATACCAAATAAATAGAACAGTTTTTCCATTGTATAAAACGAATAATTGCTACCAGTTTGAAAGTGATGGCCAATTCTACGTTCCGGGCAACCTAGGATTCACTCTAGGGCGTTGCTCCACCAGATCGAATAGTTAGTGCTTTAGAAGTCAACGCCAGAAGCATAAAATACAATATAAATACAACAGTTTTTTCATTGTATAAAACGAATAAT
Organism: Calliopsis andreniformis; assembly: GCF_051401765.1. Classification (NCBI taxonomy): domain Eukaryota; kingdom Metazoa; phylum Arthropoda; class Insecta; order Hymenoptera; family Andrenidae; genus Calliopsis; species Calliopsis andreniformis. The sequence goes on along the minus strand of NW_027480426.1, from coordinate 18,593,393 downwards.
TGCAACCAGTATGAGTCTTATGGACATTTCTACTTTCCGAGCAACCTAGGCTTCACCCTAGGGCGTTGCTCCAACAGATTGAATAGTTAGGGTCTTAGAAGTCAACGCCCGAACCATAAAATGCAAAAAAAATACAACAGTGTTTCCATCATATAACAGGAATAATTGCAACCAGTTTGAAAGTGATGGCCAATTCTACGTTCCGGGCAACCTAGGCTGCACTCTAGGGAGTTGCTCCACCAGATCGAATAGTTAGTGCCTTAGAAGACAACGCCAGAAGCATTAAATACCAAATAAATAGAACAGTTTTTCCATTGTATAAAACGAATAATTGCTACCAGTGTAAAAGTTATGGTCATTTCTACGTTCCGGGCAACCTAGGCTTCACCCTAAGCCGTTGTTCCACCAGATCGAATAGTTAGGGCCTAAGAAGTGAACGCCAGAAGCATAAAATGCAATAAAAATACTACAGTTTTTCCATCGTATAACTGGATTAATTGCAACCAGTTTGAAAGTGATGGTCATTTCTCCTTTCCGGGCAACCTAGGCTACACTTTAGGGTGTTGCTCTACTAGATCGAACAGCTAGGGCCTTAGAAGTCAACGCCAGAAGCATAAAGTACAATATAAATATATCAGTTTTTCCATCGTATAAAACGAATAATAGCAGCAAGTGTGAAAGTTATGGTCATTTCTTCGTTCCGGGCAACCTCGGCTTCACTCTAGGGCGTTGCTCCACCAGATCAAATAGTTAGGGCCTTAGAAGCCAACGCCCGAAGCATTAAATACCAAATAAATAGAACAGTTTTTCCATTGTATAAAACGAATAATTGCTACCAGTTTGAAAGTGATGGCCAATTCTACGTTCCGGGCAACCTAGGCTTCGCTCTAGGGCGTTGATTCACCAGATCAAACAGTTAGGGCCTTAGAAGTCGACGCCCGAAGCATAAAATACAAAATAAATAGAACAGTTTTTCCATTATATAAAACGAATAATTGCTACCAGTGTAAAAGTTATGGTCATTTCTACATTCCGGGCAACCTAGGCTTCACTCTATGGCGTTCTTCCACCACATCGAATCGCTACGGCCTCAGAAGTCAACGACAGAAGCATAAAATACAATATAAATATATCAGTTTTTCCATCGCATAAAACGAATAATAGCAGCCAGTGTGAATGTTATGGTCATTTCTTCGTTCCGGGCAACCTAGGCTTCACTCTAGGGCGTTACTCCACCAGATCAAACAGTTAGGGCCTTAGAAGCCAACGCCCGAAGCATTAAATACCAAATAAATAGAACAGTTTTTCCATTGTATAAAACGAGTAATTGCAACCATATGGAACTTATGGTCATTTCTACTTTCCGAGCAACCTAGGCTTCACCCTAGGGCGTTGCTCCAACAGATTGAATAGTTAGGGCCTCAAAAGCCAACGCCCGAACCATAAAATGCAAAAAAAATACAACAGTGTTTCCATCATATAACAGGAATAATTGCAACCAGTTTGAAAGTGATGGCCAATTCTACGTTCCGGGCAACCTAGGCTGCACACTAGGGCGTTGCTCCACCAGATCGAATAGTTAGTGCCTTAGAAGACAACGCCAGAAGCATAAAATACAATATATATACAACAACTTTTCCATCGTATAATACGAATAATTGCAACCAGTATGAAACTTATGGTCATTTCGACTTTCCGAGCAACCTAGGCTTCACCGTAGGGCGTTGCTTCAACAGATTGAATAGTTATGGCCTTAGAAGTCAACGCCCGATCCATAAAATGCAAAAAAAATACAACAGTGTTTCCATCATCTATCAGGAATAATTGCAAACAGTTTGAAAGTGATGGCCAATTCTACGTTCCGGGCAACCTAGGTTTCACTCCAGGGCGTTGCTCCACCAGACCGAATAGTTACGGCCTAAGAAGCCAACGCCAGAAGCATAAAATACGATATAAATGCAACAGCTTTTCCATTGTATAAAACGAATAATTGCAACCAGTGTGAAAGTGATGGCCAATTCTACGTTCCGGGCAACCTAGGCTTCGCTCTAGGGCGTTGATCCACCAGATCAAACAGTTAGGGCCTTAGAAGTCAACGCCCGAAGCATAAAATACAAAATAAATAGAACAGTTTTTCCATTGTATAAAACGAATAATTGCTACCAGTGTAAAAGTTATGGTCATTTCTACGTTCCGGGCAATCTAGGGTTCACTCTATGGCGTTCTTCCACCACATCGAATAGCTACGGCCTCAGAAGTCAACGCCTGAAGTATAAAATACAATAAAAATACAACAGTGTTTCCATCATATAACAGGAATAATTGCAACCAGTTTGAAAGTGATGGCCAATTCTACGTTCCGGGCAACCTAGGCTTCACTCTAGGGCGTTGCTCCACCAGATCGAATAGTTAGTGCCTTAGAAGGCAACGCCAGAAGCATAAAATACAATATAAATACAACAGTTTTTCCATCGTATAAAACGAATAATTGCAACCAGTATGAATCTTATGGACATTTCTACTTTCCGAGCAACCTAGGCTTCACCCTAGGGCGTTGCTCCAACAGATTGAATAGTTAGGGTCTTAGAAGTCAACGCCCGAACCATAAAATGCAAAAAAAATTCAACAGTGTTTCCATCATATAACAGGAATAATTGCAACCAGTTTGAAAGTGATGGCCAATTCTACGTTCCGGGCAACCTAGGCTGCACTCTAGGGCGTTGCTCCACCAGATCGAATAGTTAGTGCCTTAGAAGACAACGCCAGAAGCATAAAATACAATATATATACAACTGTTTTTCCATCGTATAAAACGAATAATTGCAACCAGTATGAAACTTCTGGTCATTTCTACTTTCCGAGCTACATAGGCTTCACCCTAGTGCGTTGCTCCAACAGATTCAATAGTTAGGGCCTTAGGAGTCAACGCCCGAACCATAAAATGCAAAAAAAATACAACAGTGTTTCCATCATCTATCAGGAATAATTGCAACCAGTTTGAAAGTGATGGCCAATTCTACGTTCCGGGCAACCTAGGCTTCACCCTAAGCCGTTGTTCCACCAGATCGAATAGTTAGGGCCTAAGAAGTGAACGCCAGAAGCATAAAATGCAATAAAAATACAACAGTCTTTCCATCGTATAACTGGATTAATTGCAACCAGTTTGAAAGTGATTGTCATTTCTCCTTTCCGGGCAACCTAGGCTACACTCTAGGGCGTTGCTCTACTAGATCGAATAGCTAGGGCCTTAGAAGTCAACGCCAGAAGCAAAAAGTACAATATAAATACAACACTTTTTCCATCGTATAAAACGAATAATTGCTACCAGTGTAAAAGTTATGGTCATTTCTACGTTCCGGGCAATCTAGGGTTCACTCTATGGCGTTCTTCCACCACATCGAATAGCTACGGCCTCAGAAGTCAACGCCTGAAGTATAAAATACAATAAAAATACAACAGTGTTTCCATCATATAACAGGAATAATTGCAACCAGTTTGAAAGTGATGGCCAATTCTACGTTCCGGGCAACCTAGGCTTCACTCTAGGGCGTTGCTCCACCAGATCGAATAGTTAGTGCCTTAGAAGGCAACGCCAGAAGCATAAAATACAATATAAATACAACAGTTTTTCCATCGTATAAATCGAATAATTGCAACCAGTATGAAACTTATGGTCATTTCTACTTTCCGAGCTACCTAGGCTTCACCCTAGGGCGTTGCTCCAACAGATTGAATAGTTAGGGCCTTAGAAGTCAACGCCCGAACCATAAAATGCAAAAAAAATACAACAGTGTTTCCATCATATAACAGGAATAATTGCAACCAGTTTGAAAGTGATGGCCAATTCTTCATTCCGGGCAGCCTAGGTTTCACTCCAGGGCGTTGCTCCACCAGACCGAATAGTTACGGCCTAAGAAGTCAACGCCTGAAGTATAAAATACAATAAAAATACAACAGTCTTTCCATCCTATAACCGGAATAATTGCAACCCGTGTGAAAGTGATGGTCATTTCTACGTTCCAGGCAACCTAGGCTTCACTCTAGGGCGTTGCTCCACCAGATCAAACAGTTAGGGCCTTAGAAGCCAACGCCCGAAGCATTAAATACCAAATAAATAGAACAGTTTTTCCATTGTATAAAACGAATAATTGCTACCAGTGTAAAAGTTATGGCCATTTCTATGTTCCGGGCAACCTAGGCTTCACCCTAAGCCGTTGTTCCACCAGATTGAATAGTTAGGGCCTTAGAAGTCAACGCCCGAACCATAAAATGCAATAAAAATACAACAGTGTTTCCATCATATAACAGGAATAATAGCAACCAGTTTGAAAGTGATGGCCAATTCTACGCTCCGGGCTACCTAGGATTCACTCTAGGGCGTTGCTCCACCAGATCGAATAGTGAGTGCCTTAGAAGTCAACGCCAGAAGCATAAAATACGATATAAATACAACAGCTTTTCCATCGTATAAAACGAATAATTGCAACCAGTATGAAACTTATGGTCATTTCTACTTTCCGAGCTACCTAGGCTTCACCCTAGGGCGTTGCTCCAACAGATTGAATAGTTAGGGCCTTAGAAGTCAACGCCCGAACCTTAAAATGCAAAAAAAATACCACAGTGCTTCCATCATCTATCAGGAATAATTGCAACCAGTTTGAAAGTGATGGCCATTTCTACGTTCCGGGCAACCTAGGCTTCACTCTATGGCGTTCTTCCACCACATCGAATAGCTACGGCTTCAGAAGTCAACGCCTGAAGTATAAGATACAATAAAAATACAACAGTCTTTCCATCCTATAACCGGAATAATTGCAACGCGTGTGAAAGTGATGGTCATTTCTACGTTCCAGGCAACCTAGGCTTCACTCTAGGGCGTTGTTCCACCAGATCGAATAGTTAGGGCCTAAGAAGTCAACGACAGAAGCATAAAATACAATATAAATATATCAGTTTTTCATCGTATAAAACGAATAATAGCAGCCAGTGTGAAAGTTATGGTCATTTCTTCGTTCCGGGCAACCTAGGCTTCACTCTAGGGCGTTGCTCCACCAGATCAAACAGTTAGGGCCTTAGAAGCCAACGCCCGAAGCATTAAATACCAAATAAATGGAACAGCTCTTCCATCGCATATAATGTATATTTGCAAACAGTGTGAAAGTAATGGTCATTTCTACGTTTCGGGCAACCTAGGCTTCACTCTACGGCGTTGCTCCACGTGATCGAATAATTGGGGACTTAGAATTCAACGCCAGAAGAATAAAATACAATTAAAATGCCACAGCTTTTCCATCGTATAACAGGATTAACTGCAACCAGTGTGAAAGTAATGGTCATTTCTACGTTCCGGGCAACATAGGCGTCACCCTGGGGCGTTGCTCCACCAGATCGAATAGTTAGGGCGCCAGAAGTCGACGCCAGGGGCATAAAATACAATATAAATACAACAGCTATTCCATCGTATAAAACGAAGAATTGCAACCAGTATGAAAGTTATGGTCATTTCTACGTTCCGGGCAACCTAGGCGTCACCCTGGGGCGTTGCTCCACCGCATCTAGTAGCTACGGCCTTAAAAGTCAACACCAGATGAATAAAATACAATAAAGGTGCAGCAGCTTTTCCATCGTACAAAACGAATAATTGCAACCAGTGTGAAAGTTATGGTCATTTCTACTTTCCGGGCAACCTAGGCTTCACCCTAGGGCGTCGCTCCAACAGATTGAATAGTTAGGAGCTTAGAAGTCAATCCCCGAAGCATAAAATGCAATAAAGAGGCAACAGTTTTTCCATCGTATAACAGGAATAACGGCAAACAGTGTGAAAGTACTGGTCATTTCTACGTTCCGGGCAACCTAGGCTCCACTCTAGGGCGTTGCTCCACCAGATCGAATAGTTAGTGCCTTAGAAGACAACGCCAGAAGCATAAAATACAATATAAATACAACAGTTTTTCCATCGTATAAAACGAATAATTGCAACCAGTATGAAACTTATGGTCATTTTTACTTTCCGAGCTACCTAGGCTTCACCCTATGTCGTTGCTCCAACAGATTGAATAGTTAGGGCCTTAGAAGTCAACGCCCGAACCATAAAATGCAAAAAAAATACAACAGTGTTTCCATCATCTATCAGGAATAATTGCAACCAGTTTGAAAGTGATGGCCAATTCTACGTTCCGGGCAATATAGGTTTCACTCCAGGGCGTTGCTCCACCAGACCGAATAGTTACGGCCTAAGAAGTCAACGCCAGAAGCATAAAATACGATATAAATGCAACAGCTTTTCGATCGTATAAAACGAATAATTGCAACCAGTGTGAAGGTTATGGTCATTTCTACATTCCGAGCAACCTAGGCTTCACTCTAGGGCGTTGCTCCACCTGATCGAATAGTTAGGGCCTTAGAAGTCAACGCCAGAAGCATAAGATACAAGAAAGATGCAACAGTTTTTCCATCGTATAAAACGAATAATTGCAACCAGTGTGGAAGTAATGGTCATTTCTACGTTCCCGGCAACCTAGGTTTCACTCTAGGTCGTTGCTCCACCAGATCGAATAGTTAGGGCCTAAGAAGTCAACGACAGAAGCATAAAATACGATATAAATACAACAGCTTTTCCATCGTATATAATGTATATTTGCAAACAGTGTCAAAGTAATGGTCATTTCTGCGTGCCGGGCAACCTAGGCTTCACTCTAGGGCGTTGCCCCACCAGACCGAATAGTTAGGCCCTTAGAAGTCAACGCCTGAAGCATAAAATACAACATAAATACAACAGCTCTTCCATCGCATATAATGTATATTTGCAAACAGTGTGAAAGTAATAGCCATTTCTACGATCCGCGCAACCTAGGCTTCACTCTCGGGCGTAGCTCCACCACTTCGAATAGCTCCGGCCTTAGAAGTCAACGCCTGAAGCATAAAATACAATAAAGGTACAACAGCTTTTCCATCGTATACCAGGAATAATTGCAACCTGTGTGAAGGTTATGGTCATTTCTACGTTCCGGGCAACCTAGGCTTCACTGTAGGGCGTTGCTCCACCAGATCGAATAGTTAGGGCCTTAGAAGTCAACGTCAGAAGCATAAAATATGATATAAATACAACAGTTTTTCCACCGTATAAAATGAATAATTGCAACCAGTGTGAAAGTTATGGTCATTTCTACATTCCGAGCAACCTAGGCTTCACTCTAGGGCGTTGCTCCACCTGATCGAATAGTTAGGGCCTTAGAAGTCAACGCCAGAAGCATAAAATACAATAAAGATGCAACAGTTTTACCATCGTATAACAGGAATAACTGCAAACAGTGTGAAAGTACTGGTCATTTCTACGTTCCGTGTAACCTAGGTTTCACTCTAGGGCGTTGCTCCACCACATCGAATGGTTAGGGCCTTAGAAGTCAACGCCCGAAGCATAAAATACAAAATAAATAGAACAGTTTTTCTATCGTATAACAGGAATAATTGCAACCAGTGTGAAAGTAATGGTCATTTCTACGTTCCCGGCAACCTAGGTTTCACTCTAGGTCGTTGCTCCACCAGATCGAATAGTTAGGGCCTAAGAAGTCAACGACAGAAGCATAAAATATGATATAAATACAACAGCTTTTCCATCGTATATAATGTATATTTGCAAACAGTGTGAAAGTAATGGTCATATCCACGTTCCGAGCAACCTAGGCTTCACTCTAGGGCGTTGCTCCACCAGGTCGAATAATTAGGGCCTTAGAAGTCAGCGCCAGAAGCATAAAATACAATATAAACACAACGGCTTTTACGTCGTATAGAAGGAATAATTGCAACCAGTGTTAAAGTTGTGGTCATTTCTACGTTCCGAGCAACCTATGATTCACTCTAGGGCGTTGGTCCACCAGACCGAATAGTTAGGGCCTTAGAAAGCAACGACAGAAGCATATAATACAATATAAATACAACAGTTGTTCCATCGTGTAACAGGAACATTTGCAACCAGTGTGAACGATATGGTCATTTCTACGGTCCGGGCAACCTAGGATTCACTCTAGGGCGTTGCTCCACCAGACCGAATAGTTAGGCCCTTAGAAGTCAACGCCGGAAGCATAAAATACAACATAAATACAACAGCTCTTCCATCGCATATAATGTATATTTGCAAACAGTGTGAAAGTAATGGTCATTTCTACGTTTCGGGCAACCTAGGCTTCACTCTACGGCGTTGCTCCACGTGATCGAATAATTGGGGACTTAGAATTCAACGCCAGAAGAATAAAATACAATTAAAATGCCACAGTTTTTCCATCGTATAACAGGATTAACTGCAACCAGTGTGAAAGTAATGGTCATTTCTACGTTCCGGGCAACATAGGCTTCACTCTAGGGCGTTGCTCCACCAGATCGAATAGCTAGAATCTTTGATGTCAACGGCCGAAACATAAAGTACAATATAAATACAACAGTTTTTCCATCGTATAAAACGAATTATATCAACCAGTGTGAAAGTGATGGTCATTTCTACGATCCGGGCAACCTAGGCTTCACTCTAGGGCGTTGTCCCACCAGATCGAATAGTTAGGGCGCCAGAAGTCGACGCCAGGGGCATAAAACACAATATAAATACAACAGCTATTCCATCGTATAAAACGAAGAATTGCAACCAGTATGAAAGTTATGGTCATATGTACGTTCCGGGCAACCTAGGCGTCACCCTGGGGCGTTGCTCCACCGCATCTAGTAGCTACGGCCTTAGAAGCCAACACCAGATGAATAAAATACAATAAAGGTGCAGCAGCTTTTCCATCGTACAAAACGAATAATTGCAACCAGTGTGAAAGTTATGGTCATTTCTACTTTCCGGGCAACCTAGGCTTCACCATAGGGCGTCGCTCCAACAGATTGAATAGCTAGGAGCTTAGAAGTCAATGCCCGAAGCATAAAATGCAATAAAGATACAACAGTTTTTCCATCGTATAACAGGAATAACTGCAAACGGTATGCAAGTACTGGGCATTTCTACGTTCCGGGTAACCTTGGTTTCACTCTAGGGCGTTGCTCCACCAGATCGAATAGCTAGGGACTTAGAATTCAACGCCATAAGAATAAAATACAATATAAGTACAACAGTTTTTCCATCGTATAAAATGATTAATTGCAACCAGTGTGAAAGTTATGGTCAGTTCTACATTCCGAGCAACCTAGGCTTCACTCTGGGGCGTTGCTCCACCTGATCGAATAGTTAGGGCCTTAGAAGTCAACGCCAGAAGCATAAAATACAATAAAGATGCAACAGTTTTTCCATCGTATAACAGGAATAACTGCAAACAGTGTGAAAGTACTGGTCATTTCTACGTTCCGGGCAACCTAGGATCCACTCTAGGGCGTTGCTCCACCAGATCGAATAGTTAGTGCCTTAGAAGACAACGCCAGAAGCAAAAATACAATACAGATGCAACAGTTTTTCCATCGTATAAAACGAATTATATCAACCAGTGTGAAAGTGATGGTCATTTCTACGTTCCGGGCAACCTAGGCTTCTCCCTAGGGCGTTAGTCCACCAGATCGTATGGTTAGGGCCTTAGAAGTCAACTCCCGAAGCATAAAATGCAATAAAAATACAACAGTTTTTCCATCGTATAACAGGAATAATTGCAACAAGTGTGAAAGAGATGGTCATTTCTACGTACCGGGCTACCTAGGCTTCACTCTAGCTCGTTGTTCCACCAAATCGAATAGTTAGGGCCTAAGATGTCAACGCCGGAAGCATAAAATACGATATATGTACAACAGTCTTTCCATCGTATAAAACGAATAATTGCAACCACTGTGAAAGTAATGGCCATTTCAACATTCCGGGAAACCTAGGCTTCACTCTAGGGCGTTGGTCCACCAGATCCAAAGCCTAGGGCCTAGGAAGTCAACGCTAAAAGCATGAAATACAATAAAAATACAACAGTTTTTTCATCGAATAAAACGAATAATTGCAACCAGTGCGAAAGTTATAGTCATTTCTACGATTCGGGCAACCTAGGCTTCACTCTAGGACGTTGTTCCACCAGATCGAATAGTTAGGGCCTAAGAAGTCAACGCCTGAAGCATAAAATACAATATAAATACAACAGCTTTTCCATCGTATAAAACGAATAATTGCAACCAGTGTGAAAGTTATGGTCACTTCTACGTTCCGGTCAACCTTGGCTTCACTCTAGGGCGTTGCTCCGCCAGATCGAATATTTAGGGCCTTAGAAGTCAACGCCAGAAGCATAAGATACAATATAAATTCAACACTTTTTCCATCGTATAACAGGTATAATTGCAGCCAGTGTGAAAGATATGGTCATTTCTACGTTCCGGGCAACCTAGGCTTCACTCTAGGGCGTTGCTCCACCAGATCGAATAGTTAGGGCCTTAGAAGTCAACGCCAGAAGCAAAAATACAATAAAGATGCAACAGTTTTTCCATCGTATAACAGGAATAATTGCAACCAGTGTGGAGGTAATGGTATGTTCTACGTTCCGGGCAACCTATGCTTCACTCTAGGGCGGTGCTCTACCAGATTAAATAGTTAGCGCCTAGGAAGTCAACGCCAGAAGCATAAAACACAATATAAATACAACAGCTTTTCCATTGTATATAATGTATATTTGCAAACAGTGTGAAAGTAATAGTCATTTCCATGTTCCGGCAACCTAGTCTTCACTCTAGGGCGTTGTTCCACCAGATCGAATAGTTAGGGCCTAAGAAGTCAACGCCAGAAGAATAAAATACAATATAAGTACAATAGTTTTTCCATCGCATAAAATGAATAATGGCAAACATTGTGAAAGTAATGGTCATTTCTACGTTCCGGGCAACCTAGGCGTCACTATAGGGCGTTGCTCCACCACACCTAATAGCTACGGCCTTAGAAGTCAACCCCAGATGAATAAAATACAATAAAGGTGCCACAGCATTTCCATCGTATAAAACGAATAATTGCAACCAGTGCGAAAGTTATGGTCATTTCTACTTTCCGGGCAACCTAGGCTTCACCCTAGGGCGTTGTTCCACCAGATCGAACAGCTAGGGCCTAAGAAGTCAACGCCTGAAGCATAAAATACAATATAAATATAACAGTTTTTCTATCGTATAAAACGAATGATAGCAACCAGAGTGAAAGTTATGGTCATTTCTACGTTCCGGGCAACCTAGTCTTCACCCTAGGGCGTTGTTCCACCAGATCGAACAGCTAGGGCCCAAGAAGTCAACGCCAGAAGCATGAAATACAATATAAATATAACAGTTTTTCCATTGTACAAAACGAATAATAGCAACCAGTGTGAAAGTTATGGTCATTTCTACGTTCCGGGCAACCGAGGCTTCACCCTAGGCCGTTGTTCCACCAGATCGAATAGTTAGGGCCTAAGAAGTGAACGCCAGAAGCATAAAACACAATATAAATACAACAGCTTTTCCATCGTATATAATGTATATTTGCAAACAGTGTGAAAGTAATGGTCATTTCCATGTTCCGGGCAACCTAGACTTCACTCTAGGTTGTTGCTCCACCAGATCGAATAGTTAGGGCCTTAGAAGTCAACGCCCGAAGCATAAAATACAAAATAAATAAAACACTTTTTCCATCGTATAAAACGAATAATTGCTACCAGTGTGGAAGTTATGGTCATTTCTACGTTCCGGGCAACCTGGGCTTCACTCTAGGGCGGTGCTCCACCAGATCAAATAGTTAGGGCCTAAGAAGTGAACGCCAGAAGCATAAAATACAATATAAATACAACAGTTTTTCTATCATATAAAACGAGTAATTGCAACCAGTATGAAAGTTGTGGTCATTTCTACTTTCCGGGCAACCTAGGCTCCACTCTAGGGCGTTGCTCCACCAAACCGAATAGCTAGGGCCTTAGAAGTCAACGCCAGAAGCATAAAATACAATAAAGATGTAAAAGTTTTTCCATCGTATAACAGGAATAACTGCAAACAGTGTGAAAGTACTGGTCATTTCTACGTCCCGGGTAACCTAGGTTTCACTCTAGGGCGTTGCTCCACCAGATCGAATAGCTAGGGACTTAGAATTCAACGCCATAAGAATAAAATACCATATAAATATAACAGTTTTTCCATCGTATAAAACGAATAATAGCAACCAGTGTGAAAGTTATGGTCATTTCAACGTTCCGGTCAATCTAGGCTTCACTCTAGGGCGATGCTCCACCAGATCAATCAGTTAGGGCCTTAGAAGTCAACGCCCGAAGCATAAAATGAAAAATAAATAGAACAGTTTTTCCATTGTATAAAACGAATAATTGCTACCAGTGTAAAAGTTATGGTCATTTCAACGTTCCGGGCAACCTACGCTTCACCCTAGGGTGTTGTTCCGCCAGATCGAATAGTCAGGGCCTAAGCAGTGAACGCCAGAAGCATAAAATACAATATTAATACAACAGTTTTTCCATCATATAAAACGAATAATTGCAACCCGTGTGAAAGTGATGGTCATTTCTACGTTACGGGCAACATAGGCTTCACTCTAGGGCGTTGCTCCACCAGATCAAACAGTTAGGGCCTAAGAAGTCAACGCCAGAAGCATAAAACACAATATAAATACAACAGCTTTTCCATCGTATATAATGTATATTTGCAAACAGTGTGAAAGTAATGGTCATTTCCATGTTCCGGGCAACCTAGACTTCACTCTAGGTTGTTGCTCCACCAGATCGAATAGTTAGGGCCTTAGAAGTCAACGCCCGAAGCATAAAATACAGGATAAATGGAACAGTTTCTCCATTGTATAAAGCGAATAATTGCTACCAGTGTGAAAGTTGTGGTCATTTCTACTTTCCGGGCAACCTAGGCTTCACCCTAGGGCGCTGCTCCAACAGATTGAATAGTTAGGGCCTTAGAAGTCGATGCCCGAAGCATAAAATACAATATAAATATAACAGTTTTTCCATCGTATAAAACGAATAATTGCTACCAGTGTAAAAGTTATGTTCATTTCTACTTTCCGGGCAACCTAGGCTTCACTCTAGGGCGTTGCTCCACCAGATCGAATAGTTAGCGCCTAGGAAGTCAACGCCAGAAGCATAAAATACGATATAAATACAACAGCTTTTCCATCGTATATAAGGTATACTTGCAAACAGTGTCAAAGTAATGGTCATTTCTACGTACCGGGCAACCTAGGCTCCACTCTAGGGCGTTGCTCCACCAAATCGAATAGCTAGGTCCTTAGAAGTCAACGCCAGAAGAATAAAATACAATAAAGGTGCAAAAGTTTTTCCATCGTATAACAGGAATAACTGCAAACAGTATGAAAGTACTGGTCATTTCTACGTTCCGGGTAACCTAGGTTTCACGCTAGGGCGTTGCTCCACCAGATCGAATAGCTAGGGACTTAGAATTCAACGCCTTAAGAATAAAATACAATATAAGTACACCAGTTTTTCCATCGTATAAAATGAATAATTGCAACCAGTGTGAAAGTTATGGTCATTTCTACATTTCGAGCAACCTAGGCTTCACTCTAGGGCGTTGTTCCACCAGATCGAATAGATAGGGCCAAAGAAGTGAACTGCTGAAGCATAAAATACAATATAAATACAACAGTTTTTCCATCATATAAAACGAATAATTGCAACCAGTATGAAAGTTATGGTCATTTCTACTTTCCGGGCGACCTAGGCTTGACCCTAGGGCGTTGCTCCAACACATTGAATAGTTAGGGCCTTAGAAGTCAATGCCGGAAGCATAAAATACATTATAAATACAACAGTTTTTCCATCATATAACAGGAATAATTGCAACCCGTGTGAAAGTTATGGTCATTTCTACTTTCCGGGAAACCTAGGCTTCACCCTAGGGAGTTGTTCCACATGATGAAATAGTTAGGGCCTAAGAAGTCAACGCCAGAAGCATAACATACGATATAAATACAACAGCTTTTCCATCGCATAAAACGAATAATTGCAACCAGTTTGAAAGTGATGGTCATTTCTACGTACCGTGCAACCTAGGCTTCACTATAGGGCGTTGCTCCACCAGATCAAACAGTAAGTGCCTTAGAAGTCAGCGCCCGAGGCATAAAATACAAAATAAATAGAACAGTTTTTCCATTGTATAAAACGAATAATTGCTACCAGTGTAAAAGTTATGTTCATTTCTACGTTCCGGGCAACCTAGGCTTCACCCTAGGGCGTTGTTCCACCAGATCGAATAGTTCGGGCCTAAGAAGTGATCGCCAGATGCATAAAATACAATATAAATACAACAGTTTTTCCATCATATAAAACGAATAATTGCCACCAGTATGAAAGCTATGGTCATTTCTACTTTCCGGGCAACCTAGGCTTCACCCTAGGGCGTTGCTCCAACAGATTGAATAGTTAGGGCCTTAGAAGTCTATGCACGAAGCATAAAATGCAATAAAAATACAACAGTTTTTCCATCATATAACAGGAATAATTGCAACCAATTTGAAAGTGATGGTCATTTATACGTACCGGGCAACCTAGGCTTCACTCGAAGGCGTTGCTCCACCAGATCGAATAGTTAGGGCCTTAGAAGTCAACGCCATAAGAAAAAAACACAATATAAGTACAACAGTTTTTCCGTCATATAAAACGAATAATTGCAACCAGTACGAAAGTTATGGTCATTTCTACTTTTCGGGCAACCTAGGCTTCACCCTGGGGCGTTGCTCCAACAGATTGAATAGTTTGGGCCTTAGAAGTCAATGCCCGAAGCATAAAATGCAATAAAAATACAACAGTTTTTCCATCGTATAACAGGATTAATTGCAACCAGTTTGAAAGTGATGGTCATTTCTACGTTCCGGGCAACCTAGGCTTCACTCTAGGGCGTTGCTCCACTAGATCGAAAAGCTAGGGCCTTAGAAGTCAACGCCAGAAGCATAAAATACAATATAAATACAACAGTTTTTCCACCGTATAAAACGAATAATTGCAACCAGTATGAAACTTATCGTCATTTCTACTTTCCGAGCAACCTAGGCTTCACCCTAGGGCGTTGCTCCAACAGATTGAATAGTTAGGGACTTGGAAGTCAACGCCCCAACCATAAAATGCAAAAAAAATACAACAGTGTTTCCATCATATAACAGGAATAATTGCAACCAGTTTGAAAGTGATGGTCATTTCTACGTTCCGAGCACCCTAGGCGTCACTCTAGGGCGTTGCTCCATCAGATCGAATAGTTACTGACTTAGAAGTCAACGCCAGAAGCATAAAATACGATATAAATACAACAGCTTTTCCATTGTATAAAACGAATAATTGCTACCAGTGTAAAAGTTATGTTCATTTCTACGTTCCGGGCAACCTAGGCTTCACCCTAGGGCGTTGTTCCACCAGATCGAATAGTTCGGGCCTAAGAAGTGATCGCCAGATGCATAAAATACAAAATAAATAAAACAGTTTTTCCATCGTATAAAACGAATAATTGCTACCAGTGTGAAAGTTACGGTCAGTTCTACGTTCCGCGCAACCTGGGCTTTACCCTAGGGCGTTGTTCCACGAGATGGAATAGCTAGGGACTTAGAATTCAACGCCATAAGAATAAAATACAATATAAGTGCAACAGTTTTTCCATCGTATAAAACGAATAATTGCTACCAGTGTGAAAGTTATGGTCATTTCTACGTTCCGCGCAACATGGGCTTTACCCCAGGGCGTTGTTCCACCAGACGGAATAGTTAGGGTTTGGAAGAAGTCAACGCCAGAAGCATAAAATACGATATAAATACAACAGCTTTTCCATCGTATATAAGGTATACTTGCAAACAGTGTCAAAGTAATGGTCATTTCTACGTACCGGGCAACCTAGGCTCCACTCTAGGGCGTTGCTCCACCAAATCGAATAGCTAGGTCCTTAGAAGTCAACGCCAGAAGAATAAAATACAATAAAGATGCAAAAGTTTTTCCATCGTATAACAGGAATAACTGCAAACAGTATGAAAGTACTGGTCATTTCTACGTTCCGGGTAACCTAGGTTTCACGCTAGGGCGTTGCTCCACCAGATCGAATAGCTAGGGACTTAGAATTCAACGCCTTAAGAATAAAATACAATATAAGTACACCAGTTTTTCCATCGTATAAAATGAATAATTGCAACCAGTGTGAAAGTTATGGTCATTTCTACATTTCGAGCAACCTAGGCTTCACTCTAGGGCGTTGTTCCACCAGATCGAATAGATAGGGCCAAAGAAGTGAACTGCTGAAGCATAAAATACAATATAAATACAACAGTTTTTCCATCATATAAAACGAATAATTGCAACCAGTATGAAAGTTATGGTCATTTCTACTTTCCGGGCGACCTAGGCTTGACCCTAGGGCGTTGCTCCAACACATTGAATAGTTAGGGCCTTAGAAGTCAATGCCCGAAGCATAAAATACATTATAAATACAACAGTTTTTCCATCATATAACAGGAATAATTGCAACCCGTGTGAAAGTTATGGTCATTTCTACTTTCCGGGAAACCTAGGCTTCACCCTAGGGAGTTGTTCCACATGATGAAATAGTTAGGGCCTAAGAAGTCAACGCCAGAAGCATAACATACGATATAAATACAACAGCTTTTCCATCGCATAAAACGAATAATTGCAACCAGTTTGAAAGTGATGGTCATTTCTACGTACCGGGCAACCTAGGCTTCACTATAGGGCGTTGCTCCACCAGATCAAACAGTAAGTGCCTTAGAAGTCAGCGCCCGAGGCATAAAATACAAAATAAATAGAACAGTTTTTCCATTGTATAAAACGAATAATTGCTACCAGTGTAAAAGTTATGTTCATTTCTACGTTCCGGGCAACCTAGGCTTCACCCTAGGGCGTTGTTCCACCAGATCGAATAGTTCGGGCCTAAGAAGTGATCGCCAGATGCATAAAATACAATATAAATACAACAGTTTTTCCATCATATAAAACGAATAATTGCAACCAGTGCGAAAGTTATGGTCATTTCTACTTTCCGGGCAACCTAGGCTTCACCCTAGGGCGTTGTTCCACCAGATCGAACAGCTAGGGCCTAAGAAGTCAACGCCTGAAGCATAAAATACAATATAAATATAACAGTTTTTCTATCGTATAAAACGAATGATAGCAACCAGAGTGAAAGTTATGGTCATTTCTACGTTCCGGGCAACCTAGTCTTCACCCTAGGGCGTTGTTCCACCAGATCGAACAGCTAGGGCCCAAGAAGTCAACGCCAGAAGCATGAAATACAATATAAATATAACAGTTTTTCCATTGTACAAAACGAATAATAGCAACCAGTGTGAAAGTTATGGTCATTTCTACGTTCCGGGCAACCGAGGCTTCACCCTAGGTCGTTGTTCCACCAGATCGAATAGTTAGGGCCTAAGAAGTGAACGCCAGAAGCATAAAACACAATATAAATACAACAGCTTTTCCATCGTATATAATGTATATTTGCAAACAGTGTGAAAGTAATGGTCATTTCCATGTTCCGGGCAACCTAGACTTCACTCTAGGTTGTTGCTCCACCAGATCGAATAGTTAGGGCCTTAGAAGTCAACGCCCGAAGCATAAAATACAAAATAAATAAAACACTTTTTCCATCGTATAAAACGAATAATTGCTACCAGTGTTGAAGTTATGGTCATTTCTACGTTCCGGGCAACCTGGGCTTCACTCTAGGGCGGTGCTCCACCAGATCAAATAGTTAGGGCCTAAGAAGTGGACGCCAGAAGCATAAAATACAATATAAATACAACAGTTTTTCTATCATATAAAACGAGTAATTGCAACCAGTATGAAAGTTGTGGTCATTTCTACTTTCCGGGCAACCTAGGCTCCACTCTAGGGCGTTGCTCCACCAAACCGAATAGCTAGGGCCTTAGAAGTCAACGCCAGAAGCATAAAATACAATAAAGATGTAAAAGTTTTTCCATCGTATAACAGGAATAACTGCAAACAGTGTGAAAGTACTGGTCATTTCTACGTCCCGGGTAACCTAGGTTTCACTCTAGGGCGTTGCTCCACCAGATCGAATAGCTAGGGACTTAGAATTCAACGCCATAAGAATAAAATACAATATAAATATAACAGTTTTTCCATCGTATAAAACGAATAATAGCAACCAGTGTGAAAGTTATGGTCATTTCAACGTTCCGGTCAATCTAGGCTTCACTCTAGGGCGATGCTCCACCAGATCAATCAGTTAGGGCCTTAGAAGTCAACGCCCGAAGCATAAAATGAAAAATAAATAGAACAGTTTTTCCATTGTATAAAACGAATAATTGCTACCAGTGTAAAAGTTATGGTCATTTCAACGTTCCGGGCAACCTACGCTTCACCCTAGGGCGTTGTTCCACCAGATCGAACAGCTAGGGCCCAAGAAGTCAACGCCAGAAGCATGAAATACAATATAAATATAACAGTTTTTCCATTGTACAAAACGAATAATAGCAACCAGTGTGAAAGTTATGGTCATTTCTACGTTCCGGGCAACCGAGGCTTCACCCTAGGTCGTTCTTCCACCAGATCGAATAGTTAGGGCCTAAGAAGTGAACGCCAGAAGCATAAAACACAATATAAATACAACAGCTTTTCCATCGTATATAATGTATATTTGCAAACAGTGTGAAAGTTATGGTCATTTCCATGTTCCGGGCAACCTAGACTTCACTCTAGGTTGTTGCTCCACCAGATCGAATAGTTAGGGCCTTAGAAGTCAACGCCCGAAGCATAAAATACAAAATAAATAAAACACTTTTTCCATCGTATAAAACGAATAATTGCTACCAGTGTGGAAGTTATGGTCATTTCTACGTTCCGGGCAACCTGGGCTTCACTCTAGGGCGGTGCTCCACCAGATCAAATAGTTAGGGCCTAAGAAGTGAACGCCAGAAGCATAAAATACAATCTAAATACAACAGTTTTTCTATCATATAAAACGAGTAATTGCAACCAGTATGAAAGTTGTGGTCATTTCTACTTTCCGGGCAACCTAGGCTCCACTCTAGGGCGTTGCTCCACCAAACCGAATAGCTAGGGCCTTAGAAGTCAACGCCAGAAGCATAAAATACAATAAAGATGTAAAAGTTTTTCCATCGTATAACAGGAATAACTGCAAACAGTGTGAAAGTACTGGTCATTTCTACGTCCCGGGTAACCTAGGTTTCACTCTAGGGCGTTGCTCCACCAGATCGAATAGCTAGGGACTTAGAATTCAACGCCATAAGAATAAAATACAATATAAATATAACAGTTTTTCCATCGTATAAAACGAATAATAGCAACCAGTGTGAAAGTTATGGTCATTTCAACGTTCCGGTCAATCTAGGCTTCACTCTAGGGCGATGCTCCACCAGATCAATCAGTTAGGGCCTTAGAAGTCAACGCCCGAAGCATAAAATGAAAAATAAATAGAACAGTTTTTCCATTGTATAAAACGAATAATTGCTACCAGTGTAAAAGTTATGGTCATTTCAACGTTCCGGGCAACCTACGCTTCACCCTAGGGCGTTGTTCCGCCAGATCGAATAGTTAGGGCCTAAGCAGTGAACGCCAGAAGCATAAAATACAATATTAATACAACAGTTTTTCCATCATATAAAACGAATAATTGCAACCCGTGTGAAAGTGATGGTCATTTCTACGTTACGGGCAACATAGGCTTCACTCTAGGGCGTTGCTCCACCAGATCAAACAGTTAGGGCCTAAGAAGTCAACGCCAGAAGCATAAAACACAATATAAATACAACAGCTTTTCCATCGTATATAATGTATATTTGCAAACAGTGTGAAAGTAATGGTCATTTCCATGTTCCGGGCAACCTAGACTTCACTCTAGGTTGTTGCTCCACCAGATCGAATAGTTAGGGCCTTAGAAGTCAACGCCCGAAGCATAAAATACAGGATAAATGGAACAGTTTCTCCATTGTATAAAGCGAATAATTGCTACCAGTGTGAAAGTTGTGGTCATTTCTACTTTCCGGGCAACCTAGGCTTCACCCTAGGGCGCTGCTCCAACAGATTGAATAGTTAGGGCCTTAGAAGTCGATGCCCGAAGCATAAAATACAATATAAATATAACAGTTTTTCCATCGTATAAAACGAATAATTGCTACCAGTGTAAAAGTTATGTTCATTTCTACTTTCCGGGCAACCTAGGCTTCACTCTAGGGCGTTGCTCCACCAGATCGAATAGTTAGGGCCTTAGAAGTCAACGCCCGAAGCATAAAATACAGAATAAATAGAACAGTTTTTCCATCGTATAAAACGAATAATTGCTACCAGTGTGAAAGTCATGGTCATTTCTACTTTCCGGGCAACCTAGGCTTCACCCTAGGGCGTTGCTCCAACAGATTGAATAGTTAGGGCCTTAGAAGTCAATGCCCGAAGCATAAAATGCGATATAAATAAAACAGTTTTTCCATCGTATAAAACGAATAATTGCTACCAGTGTGAAAGTTATGGTCATTTCTACGTTCCGCGCAACATGGGCTTTACCCCAGGGCGTTGTTCCACCAGACGGAATAGTTAGGGTTTGGAAGAAGTCAACGCCAGAAGCATAAAATACGATATAAATACAACAGCTTTTCCATCGTATATAAGGTATACTTGCAAACAGTGTCAAAGTAATGGTCATTTCTACGTACCGGGCAACCTAGGCTCCACTCTAGGGCGTTGCTCCACCAAATCGAATAGCTAGGTCCTTAGAAGTCAACGCCAGAAGAATAAAATACAATAAAGATGCAAAAGTTTTTCCATCGTATAACAGGAATAACTGCAAACAGTATGAAAGTACTGGTCATTTCTACGTTCCGGGTAACCTAGGTTTCACGCTAGGGCGTTGCTCCACCAGATCGAATAGCTAGGGACTTAGAATTCAACGCCTTAAGAATAAAATACAATATAAGTACACCAGTTTTTCCATCGTATAAAATGAATAATTGCAACCAGTGTGAAAGTTATGGTCATTTCTACATTTCGAGCAACCTAGGCTTCACTCTAGGGCGTTGTTCCACCAGATCGAATAGATAGGGCCAAAGAAGTGAACTGCTGAAGCATAAAATACAATATAAATACAACAGTTTTTCCATCATATAAAACGAATAATTGCAACCAGTATGAAAGTTATGGTCATTTCTACTTTCCGGGCGACCTAGGCTTGACCCTAGGGCGTTGCTCCAACACATTGAATAGTTAGGGCCTTAGAAGTCAATGCCCGAAGCATAAAATACATTATAAATACAACAGTTTTTCCATCATATAACAGGAATAATTGCAACCCGTGTGAAAGTTATGGACATTTCTACTTTCCGGGAAACCTAGGCTTCACCCTAGGGAGTTGTTCCACATGATGAAATAGTTAGGGCCTAAGAAGTCAACGCCAGAAGCATAACATACGATATAAATACAACAGCTTTTCCATCGCATAAAACGAATAATTGCAACCAGTTTGAAAGTGATGGTCATTTCTACGTACCGGGCAACCTAGGCTTCACTATAGGGCGTTGCTCCACCAGATCAAACAGTAAGTGCCTTAGAAGTCAGCGCCCGAGGCATAAAATACAAAATAAATAGAACAGTTTTTCCATTGTATAAAACGAATAATTGCTACCAGTGTAAAAGTTATGTTCATTTCTACGTTCCGGGCAACCTAGGCTTCACCCTAGGGCGTTGTTCCACCAGATCGAATAGTTCGGGCCTAAGAAGTGATCGCCAGATGCATAAAATACAATATAAATACAACAGTTTTTCCATCATATAAAACGAATAATTGCAACCAGTGCGAAAGTTATGGTCATTTCTACTTTCCGGGCAACCTAGGCTTCACCCTAGGGCGTTGTTCCACCAGATCGAACAGCTAGGGCCTAAGAAGTCAACGCCTGAAGCATAAAATACAATATAAATATAACAGTTTTTCTATCGTATAAAACGAATGATAGCAACCAGAGTGAAAGTTATGGTCATTTCTACGTTCCGGGCAACCTAGTCTTCACCCTAGGGCGTTGTTCCACCAGATCGAACATCTAGGGCCCAAGAAGTCAACGCCAGAAGCATGAAATACAATATAAATATAACAGTTTTTCCATTGTACAAAACGAATAATAGCAACCAGTGTGAAAGTTATGGTCATTTCTACGTTCCGGGCAACCGAGGCTTCACCCTAGGCCGTTGTTCCATCAGATCGAATAGTTAGGGCCTAAGAAGTGAACGCCAGAAGCATAAAACACAATATAAATACAACAGCTTTTCCATCGTATATAATGTATATTTGCAAACAGTGTGAAAGTAATGGTCATTTCCATGTTCCGGGCAACCTAGACTTCACTCTAGGTTGTTGCTCCACCAGATCGAATAGTTAGGGCCTTAGAAGTCAACGCCCGAAGCATAAAATACAAAATAAATAAAACACTTTTTCCATCGTATAAAACGAATAATTGCTACCAGTGTGGAAGTTATGGTCATTTCTACGTTCCGGGCAACCTGGGCTTCACTCTAGGGCGGTGCTCCACCAGATCAAATAGTTAGGGCCTAAGAAGTGAACGCCAGAAGCATAAAATACAATATAAATACAACAGTTTTTCTATCATATAAAACGAGTAATTGCAACCAGTATGAAAGTTGTGGTCATTTCTACTTTCCGGGCAACCTAGGCTCCACTCTAGGGCGTTGCTCCACCAAACCGAATAGCTAGGGCCTTAGAAGTCAACGCCAGAAGCATAAAATACAATAAAGATGTAAAAGTTTTTCCATCGTATAACAGGAATAACTGCAAACAGTGTGAAAGTACTGGTCATTTCTACGTCCCGGGTAACCTAGGTTTCACTCTAGGGCGTTGCTCCACCAGATCGAATAGCTAGGGACTTAGAATTCAACGCCATAAGAATAAAATACAATATAAATATAACAGTTTTTCCATCGTATAAAACGAATAATAGCAACCAGTGTGAAAGTTATGGTCATTTCAACGTTCCGGTCAATCTAGGCTTCACTCTAGGGCGATGCTCCACCAGATCAATCAGTTAGGGCCATAGAAGTCAACGCCCGAAGCATAAAATGAAAAATAAATAGAACAGTTTTTCCATTGTATAAAACGAATAATTGCTACCAGTGTAAAAGTTATGGTCATTTCAACGTTCCGGGCAACCTACGCTTCACCCTAGGGCGTTGTTCCGCCAGA
Organism: Calliopsis andreniformis; assembly: GCF_051401765.1. Lineage (NCBI taxonomy): Eukaryota > Metazoa > Arthropoda > Insecta > Hymenoptera > Andrenidae > Calliopsis > Calliopsis andreniformis. The sequence goes on along the minus strand of NW_027480426.1, from coordinate 18,570,242 downwards.
TCGAATAGTTAGGGCCTAAGCAGTGAACGCCAGAAGCATAAAATACAATATTAATACAACAGTTTTTCCATCATATAAAACGAATAATTGCAACCCGTGTGAAAGTGATGGTCATTTCTACGTTACGGGCAACATAGGCTTCACTCTAGGGCGTTGCTTCACCAGATCAAACAGTTAGGGCCTAAGAAGTCAACGCCAGAAGCATAAAACACAATATAAATACAACAGCTTTTCCATCGTATATAATGTATATTTGCAAACAGTGTGAAAGTAATGGTCATTTCCATGTTCCGGGCAACCTAGACTTCACTCTAGGTTGTTGCTCCACCAGATCGAATAGTTAGGGCTTTAGAAGTCAACGCCCGAAGCATAAAATACAGGATAAATGGAACAGTTTCTCCATTGTATAAAGCGAATAATTGCTACCAGTGTGAAAGTTGTGGTCATTTCTACTTTCCGGGCAACCTAGGCTTCACCCTAGGGCGCTGCTCCAACAGATTGAATAGTTAGGGCCTTAGAAGTCGATGCCCGAAGCATAAAATACAATATAAATATAACAGTTTTTCCATCGTATAAAACGAATAATTGCTACCAGTGTAAAAGTTATGTTCATTTCTACTTTCCGGGCAACCTAGGCTTCACTCTAGGGCGTTGCTCCACCAGATCGAATAGTTAGGGCCTTAGAAGTCAACGCCCGAAGCATAAAATACAGAATAAATAGAACAGTTTTTCCATCGTATAAAACGAATAATTGCTACCAGTGTGAAAGTCATGGTCATTTCTACTTTCCGGGCAACCTAGGCTTCACCCTAGGGCGTTGCTCCAACAGATTGAATAGTTAGGGCCTTAGAAGTCAATGCCCGAAGCATAAAATGCGATATAAATAAAACAGTTTTTCCATCGTATAAAACGAATAATTGCTACCAGTGTGAAAGTTATGGTCATTTCTACGTTCCGCGCAACATGGGCTTTACCCCAGGGCGTTGTTCCACCAGACGGAATAGTTAGGGTTTGGAAGAAGTCAACGCCAGAAGCATAAAATACGATATAAATACAACAGCTTTTCCATCGTATATAAGGTATACTTGCAAACAGTGTCAAAGTAATGGTCATTTCTACGTACCGGGCAACCTAGGCTCCACTCTAGGGCGTTGCTCCACCAAATCGAATAGCTAGGTCCTTAGAAGTCAACGCCAGAAGAATAAAATACAATAAAGATGCAAAAGTTTTTCCATCGTATAACAGGAATAACTGCAAACAGTATGAAAGTACTGGTCATTTCTACGTTCCGGGTAACCTAGGTTTCACGCTAGGGCGTTGCTCCACCAGATCGAATAGCTAGGGACTTAGAATTCAACGCCTTAAGAATAAAATACAATATAAATACAACAGTTTTTCCATCATATAAAACGAATAATTGCCACCAGTATGAAAGCTATGGTCATTTCTACTTTCCGGGCAACCTAGGCTTCACCCTAGGGCGTTGCTCCAACAGATTGAATAGTTAGGTCCTTAGAAGTCTATGCACGAAGCATAAAATGCAATAAAAATACAACAGTTTTTCCATCATATAACAGGAATAATTGCAACCAATTTGAAAGTGATGGTCATTTATACGAACCGGGCAACCTAGGCTTCACTCGAAGGCGTTGCTCCACCAGATCGAATAGTTAGGGCCTTAGAAGTCAACGCCATAAGAAAAAAACACAATATAAGTACAACTGTTTTTCCGTCATATAAAACGAATAATTGCAACCAGTACGAAAGTTATGGTCATTTCTACTTTTCGGGCTACCTAGGCTTCACCCTGGGGCGTTGCTCCAACAGATTGAATAGTTTGGGCCTAAGAAGTCAATGCCCGAAGCATAAAATGCAATAAAAATACAACAGTTTTTCCATCGTATAACAGGATTAATTGCAACCAGTTTGAAAGTGATGGTCATTTCTACGTTCCGGGCAACCTAGGCTTCACTCTAGGGCGTTGCTCCACTAGATCGAAAAGCTAGGGCCTTAGAAGTCAACGCCAGAAGCATAAAATACAATATAAATAAAACAGTTTTTCCACCGTATAAAACGAATAATTGCAACCAGTATGAAACTTATCGTCATTTCTACTTTCCGAGCAACCTAGGCTTCACCCTAGGGCGTTGCTCCAACAGATTGAATAGTTAGGGACTTGGAAGTCAACGCCCCAACCATAAAATGCAAAAAAAATACAACAGTGTTTCCATCATATAACAGGAATAATTGCAACCAGTTTGAAAGTGATGGTCATTTCTACGTTCCGAGCACCCTAGGCGTCACTCTAGGGCGTTGCTCCATCAGATCGAATAGTTACGGCCTTAGAAGTCAACGCCAGAAGCATAAAATACGATATAAATACAACAGCTTTTCCATTGTATAAAACGAATAATTGCTACCAGTGTAAAAGTTATGTTCATTTCTACGTTCCGGGCAACCTAGGCTTCACCCTAGGGCGTTGTTCCACCAGATCGAATAGTTCGGGCCTAAGAAGTGATCGCCAGATGCATAAAATACAAAATAAATAAAACAGTTTTTCCATCGTATAAAACGAATAATTGCTACCAGTGTGAAAGTTACGGTCAGTTCTACGTTCCGCGCAACCTGGGCTTTACCCTAGGGCGTTGTTCCACGAGATGGAATAGCTAGGGACTTAGAATTCAACGCCATAAGAATAAAATACAATATAAGTGCAACAGATTTTCCATCGTATAAAATGTATAATTGCAACCAGTGTGAAAGTTATGGTCATTTCTCCATTCCGGCCAACCTAGGCTTCACCCTAGGGCGTTGCTCCACCAGATCGAATAGTTAGGGCCTTAGAAGTCAACGCCAGAAGCTTAAAATACAATAAAGATGCAACAGTTTTTCCGTCGTTTTACAGGAATAACTGCAACCAGTGTGAATGTACTGGTCATTTCTACGTTCCGGATAACCTAGGCTTCACTCTAGGGCGTTGTTCCACCAGATCGAACAGTTAGGGCCTAAGAAGTCAACGCCAGAAGTATAAAATACAATGTAAATATAACAGTTTTTCCATCGTATAAATCGAATGATAGCAACCAGTGTGAAAGTTATGGTCATTTCTACGTTCCGGGCAACCTAGGCTTCACTCTAGGGCGTTGCTCCACCAGATCGAATAGTTAGGGCCTTAGAAGTCAACGCCAGAAGGATAAAATACAATATAAATACAACAGCTTTTCCATCGTACAAAATGAATCATAGCAAACAGTGTGAAAGTAATTGTGATTTCTACGTTCCCGGCAACCTAGGCTTCACTCTAGGTCGTTGCTCCACCAGATCAAATAGCTAGCGACTTAGAATTAAACGCCAGAAGCATAGAATACAATAAAAATACAACAGTTTTTCCATCGTATAACAGGAGTAATTGCAACCAGTGTGAATGAAATGGTCATTTCTAGGTTCCGGGCAACCTAGGTTTCACTCTAGGGCGTTGGTCCTCCAGATCGAATAGCTAGGGCCTAAGAAGTCAACGCCAGAAGCATAAAATACGATATAAATACAACAGCTTTTCCATCGTATAAAACAAAAAATTGCAACCAGTGTGAAAGTTATGGTCATTTCTACGTTCCGGGCAACGTAGGCTTCACCCTAGGCCGTTGGTCCACCAGATCGAATGGTTAGGGCCTAAGAAGTGAACGCCAGAAGCATAAAATGCAATAAAAATACAATAGTTTTTCCATCGTATAGCAGGAATAATTTGCAACCAGTGTGATAGTAGTGGTCATTTCTACGTTCCGGGCAACCCAGGTTTCACTCCAGGGCGTTGCTCCACCAGATCGAATAGTTACGGCCTAAGAAGTCAACGCCAGAAGCATAAAATACGATGAAGATGCAACAGTTTTTCCATCGTATAAAACGAATAATTGCAACCAGTGCGAAAGTTATAGTCATTTCTACGATTCGGGCAACCTAGGCTTCACTCTAGGACGTTGTTCCACCAGATCGAATAGTTAGGGCCTAAGAAGTCAACGCCTGAAGCATAAAATACAATATAAATACAACAGCTTTTCCATCGTATAAAACGAATAATTGCAACCAGTGTGAAAGTTATGGTCACTTCTACGTTCCGGTCAACCTTGGCTTCACTCTAGGGCGTTGATCCGCCAGATCGAATATTTAGGGCCTTAGAAGTCAACGCCAGAAGCATAAGATACAATATAAATTCAACACTTTTTCCATCGTATAACAGGTATAATTGCAGCCAGTGTGAAAGATATGGTCATTTCTACGTTCCGGGCAACCTAGGCTTCACTCTAGGGCGTTGCTCCACCAGATCGAATAGTTAGGGCCTTAGAAGTCAACGCCAGAAGCAAAAATACAATAAAGATGCAACAGTTTTTCCATCGTATAACAGGAATAATTGCAACCAGTGTGGAGGTAATGGTATGTTCTACGTTCCGGGCAACCTATGCTTCACTCTAGGGCGGTGCTCTACCAGATTAAATAGTTAGCGCCTAGGAAGTCAACGCCAGAAGCATAAAACACAATATAAATACAACAGCTTTTCCATTGTATATAATGTATATTTGCAAACAGTGTGAAAGTAATAGTCATTTCCATGTTCCGGGCAACCTAGTCTTCACTCTAGGGCGTTGTTCCACCAGATCGAATAGTTAGGGCCTAAGAAGTCAACGCCAGAAGAATAAAATACAATATAAGTACAATAGTTTTTCCATCGCATAAAATGAATAATGGCAAACATTGTGAAAGTAATGGTCATTTCTACGTTCCGGGCAACCTAGGCGTCACTATAGGGCGTTGCTCCACCACACCTAATAGCTACGGCCTTAGAAGTCAACCCCAGATGAATAAAATACAATAAAGGTGCCACAGCATTTCCATCGTATAAAACGAATAATTGCAACCAGTGCGAAAGTTATGGTCATTTCTACTTTCCGGGCAACCTAGGCTTCACCCTAGGGCGTTGTTCCACCAGATCGAACAGCTAGGGCCCAAGAAGTCAACGCCAGAAGCATGAAATACAATATAAATATAACAGTTTTTCCATTGTACAAAACGGATAATAGCAACCAGTGTGAAAGTTATGGTCATTTCTACGTTCCGGGCAACCGAGGCTTCACCCTAGGCCGTTGTTCCACCAAATCGAATAGTTAGGGCCTAAGAAGTGAACGCCAGAAGCATAAAACACAATATAAATACAACAGCTTTTCCATCGTATATAATGTATATTTGCAAACAGTGTGAAAGTAATGGTCATTTCCATGTTCCGGGCAACCTAGACTTCACTCTAGGTTGTTGCTCCACCAGATCGAATAGTTAGGGCCTTAGAAGTCAACGCCCGAAGCATAAAATACAAAATAAATAAAACACTTTTTCCATCGTATAAAACGAATAATTGCTACGAGTGTGGAAGTTATGGTCATTTCTACGTTCCGGGCAACCTGGGCTTCACTCTAGGGCGGTGCTCCACCAGATCAAATAGTTAGGGCCTAAGAAGTGAACGCCAGAAGCATAAAATACAATATAAATACAACAGTTTTTCTATCATATAAAACGAGTAATTGCAACCAGTATGAAAGTTGTGGTCATTTCTACTTTCCGGGCAACCTAGGCTCCACTCTAGGGCGTTGCTCCACCAAACCGAATAGCTAGGGCCTTAGAAGTCAACGCCAGAAGCATAAAATACAATAAAGATGTAAAAGTTTTTCCATCGTATAACAGGAATAACTGCAAACAGTGTGAAAGTACTGGTCATTTCTACGTCCCGGGTAACCTAGGTTTCACTCTAGGGCGTTGCTCCACCAGATCGAATAGCTAGGGACTTAGAACTCAACGCCATAAGAATAAAATACAATATAAATATAACAGTTTTTCCATCGTATAAAACGAATAATAGCAACCAGTGTGAAAGTTATGGTCATTTCAACGTTCCGGTCAATCTAGGCTTCACTCTAGGGCGATGCTCCACCAGATCAATCAGTTAGGGCCTTAGAAGTCAACGCCCGAAGCATAAAATGAAAAATAAATAGAACAGTTTTTCCATTGTATAAAACGAATAATTGCTACCAGTGTAAAAGTTATGGTCATTTCAACGTTCCGGGCAACCTACGCTTCACCCTAGGGCGTTGTTCCGCCAGATCGAATAGTAAGGGCCTAAGCAGTGAACGCCAGAAGCATAAAATACAATATTAATACAACAGTTTTTCCATCATATAAAACGAATAATTGCAACCCGTGTGAAAGTGATGGTCATTTCTACGTTACGGGCAACATAGGCTTCACTCTAGGGCGTTGCTCCACCAGATCAAACAGTTAGGGCCTAAGAAGTCAACGCCAGAAGCATAAAACACAATATAAATACAACAGCTTTTCCATCGTATATAATGTATATTTGCAAACAGTGTGAAAGTAATGGTCATTTCCATGTTCCGGGCAACCTAGACTTCACTCTAGGTTGTTGCTCCACCAGATCGAATAGTTAGGGCCTTAGAAGTCAACGCCCGAAGCATAAAATACAGGATAAATGGAACAGTTTCTCCATTGTATAAAGCGAATAATTGCTACCAGTGTGAAAGTTGTGGTCATTTCTACTTTCCGGGCAGCCTAGGCTTCACCCTAGGGCGCTGCTCCAACAGATTGAATAGTTAGGGCCTTAGAAGTCGATGCCCGAAGCATAAAATACAATATAAATATAACAGTTTTTCCATCGTATAAAACGAATAATTGCTACCAGTGTGAAAGTCATGGTCATTTCTACTTTCCGGGCAACCTAGGCTTCACCCTAGGGCGTTGCTCCAACAGATTGAATAGTTAGGGCCTTAGAAGTCAATGCCCGAAGCATAAAATGCGATATAAATAAAACAGTTTTTCCATCGTATAAAACGAATAATTGCTACCAGTGTGAAAGTTATGGTCATTTCTACGTTCCGCGCAACATGGGCTTTACCCCAGGGCGTTGTTCCACCAGACGGAATAGTTAGGGTTTGGAAGAAGTCAACGCCAGAAGCATAAAATACGATATAAATACAACAGCTTTTCCATCGTATATAAGGTATACTTGCAAACAGTGTCAAAGTAATGGTCATTTCTACGTACCGGGCAACCTAGGCTCCACTCTAGGGCGTTGCTCCACCAAATCGAATAGCTAGGTCCTTAGAAGTCAACGCCAGAAGAATAAAATACAATAAAGATGCAAAAGTTTTTCCATCGTATAAAATGAATAATTGCAACCAGTGTGAAAGTTATGGTCATTTCTACATTTCGAGCAACCTAGGCTTCACTCTAGGGCGTTGTTCCACCAGATCGAATAGATAGGGCCAAAGAAGTGAACTGCTGAAGCATAAAATACAATATAAATACAACAGTTTTTCCATCATATAAAACGAATAATTGCAACCAGTATGAAAGTTATGGTCATTTCTACTTTCCGGGCGACCTAGGCTTGACCCTAGGGCGTTGCTCCAACACATTGAATAGTTAGGGCCTTAGAAGTCAATGCCCGAAGCATAAAATACATTATAAATACAACAGTTTTTCCATCATATAACAGGAATAATTGCAACCCGTGTGAAAGTTATGGTCATTTCTACTTTCCGGGAAACCTAGGCTTCACCCTAGGGAGTTGTTCCACATGATGAAATAGTTAGGGCCTAAGAAGTCAACGCCAGAAGCATAACATACGATATAAATACAACAGCTTTTCCATCGCATAAAACGAATAATTGCAACCAGTTTGAAAGTGATGGTCATTTCTACGTACCGGGCAACCTAGGCTTCACTATGGGGCGTTGCTCCACCAGATCAAACAGTAAGTGCCTTAGAAGTCAGCGCCCGAGGCATAAAATACAAAATAAATAGAACAGTTTTTCCATTGTATAAAACGAATAATTGCTACCAGTGTAAAAGTTATGTTCATTTCTACGTTCCGGGCACCTAGGCTTCACCCTAGGGCGTTGTTCCACCAGATCGAATAGTTCGGGCCTAAGAAGTGATCGCCAGATGCATAAAATACAATATAAATACAACAGTTTTTCCATCATATAAAACGAATAATTGCCACCAGTATGAAAGCTATGGTCATTTCTACTTTCCGGGCAACCTAGGCTTCACCCTAGGGCGTTGCTCCAACAGATTGAATAGTTAGGGCCTTAGAAGTCTATGCACGAAGCATAAAATGCAATAAAAATACAACAGTTTTTCCATCATATAACAGGAATAATTGCAACCAATTTGAAAGTGATGGTCATTTATACGTACCGGGAAACCTAGGCTTCACTCGAAGGCGTTGCTCCACCAGATCGAATAGTTAGGGCCTTAGAAGTCAACGCCATAAGAAAAAAACACAATATAAGTACAACAGTTTTTCCGTCATATAAAACGAATAATTGCAACCAGTACGAAAGTTATGGTCATTTCTACTTTTCGGGCAACCTAGGCTTCACCCTGGGGCGTTGCTCCAACAGATTGAATAGTTTGGGCCTTAGAAGTCAATGCCCGAAGCATAAAATGCAATAAAAATACAACAGTTTTTCCATCGTATAACAGGATTAATTGCAACCAGTTTGAAAGTGATGGTCATTTCTACGTTCCGGGCAACCTAGGCTTCACTCTAGGGCGTTGCTCCACTAGATCGAAAAGCTAGGGCCTTAGAAGTCAACGCCAGAAGCATAAAATACAATATAAATACAACAGTTTTTCCACCGTATAAAACGAATAATTGCAACCAGTATGAAACTTATCGTCATTTCTACTTTCCGAGCAACCTAGGCTTCACCCTAGGGCGTTGCTCCAACAGATTGAATAGTTAGGGACTTGGAAGTCAACGCCCCAACCATAAAATGCAAAAAAAATACAACAGTGTTTCCATCATATAACAGGAATAATTGCAACCAGTTTGAAAGTGATGGTCATTTCTACGTTCCGAGCACCCTAGGCGTCACTCTAGGGCGTTGCTCCATCAGATCGAATAGTTACGGCCTTAGAAGTCAACGCCAGAAGCATAAAATACGATATAAATACAACAGCTTTTCCATTGTATAAAACGAATAATTGCTACCAGTGTAAAAGTTATGTTCATTTCTACGTTCCGGGCAACCTAGGCTTCACCCTAGGGCGTTGTTCCACCAGATCGAATAGTTCGGGCCTAAGAAGTGATCGCCAGATGCATAAAATACAAAATAAATAAAACAGTTTTTCCATCGTATAAAACGAATAATTGCTACCAGTGTGAAAGTTACGGTCAGTTCTACGTTCCGCGCAACCTGGGCTTTACCCTAGGGCGTTGTTCCACGAGATGGAATAGCTAGGGACTTAGAATTCAACGCCATAAGAATAAAATACAATATAAGTGCAACAGATTTTCCATCGTATAAAATGTATAATTGCAACCAGTGTGAAAGTTATGGTCATTTCTCCATTCCGGCCAACCTAGGCTTCACCCTAGGGCGTTGCTCCACCAGATCGAATAGTTAGGGCCTTACAAGTCAACGCCAGAAGCTTAAAATACAATAAAGATGCAACAGTTTTTCCGTCGTTTTACAGGAATAACTGCAACCAGTGTGAATGTACTGGTCATTTCTACGTTCCGGATAACCTAGGCTTCACTCTAGGGCGTTGTTCCACCAGATCGAACAGTTAGGGCCTAAGAAGTCAACGCCAGAAGTATAAAATACAATGTAAATATAACAGTTTTTCCATCGTATAAATCGAATGATAGCAACCAGTGTGAAAGTTATGGTCATTTCTACGTTCCGGGCAACCTAGGCTTCACTCTAGGGCGTTGCTCCACCAGATCGAATAGTTAGGGCCTTAGAAGTCAACGCTCAAAGCATAAAATACAAAATAAATAAAACTGTTTTTCCATCGTATAAAACGAAAAATTGCTACCAGTGTGAAAGTTATGGTCATTTCTACGTTCCGCGCAACCTGGGCTTTACCCTAGGGCGTTGTTCCACGAGATGTAATAGCTAGGGACTTAGAATTCAACGCCATAAGAATAAAATACAATATAAGTACAACAGTTTTTCCATCGTATAAAATGAATAGTTGCAAACATTGTAAAAGTAATGGTCATTTCTACGTTCCGGGCAACCTAGGCGTCACTCTAGGGCGTTGCTCCACCACATCTAATAGCTACGGCCTTAGAAGTCAACGCCAGAAGGATAAAATACAATATAAATACAACAGCTTTTCCATCGTACAAAATGAATCATAGCAAACAGTGTGAAAGTAATTGTGATTTCTACGTTCCCGGCAACCTAGGCTTCACTCTAGGTCGTTGCTCCACCAGATCAAATAGCTAGCGACTTAGAATTAAACGCCAGAAGCATAGAATACAATAAAAATACAACAGTTTTTCCATCGTATAACAGGAGTAATTGCAACCAGTGTGAATGAAATGGTCATTTCTAGGTTCCGGGCAACCTAGGTTTCACTCTAGGGCGTTGGTCCTCCAGATCGAATAGCTAGGGCCTAAGAAGTCAACGCCAGAAGCATAAAATACGATACAAATACAACAGCTTTTCCATCGTATAAAACAAATAATTGCAACCAGTGTGAAAGTTATGGTCATTTCTACGTTCCGGGCAACGTAGGCTTCACCCTAGGCCGTTGGTCCACCAGATCGAATAGTTAGGGCCTAAGAAGTGAACGCCAGAAGCATAAAATGCAATAAAAATACAATAGTTTTTCCATCGTATAGCAGGAATCATTTGCAACCAGTGTGATAGTAGTGGTCATTTCTACGTTCCGGGCAACCCAGGTTTCACTCCAGGGCGTTGCTCCACCAGATCGAATAGTTACGGCCTAAGAAGTCAACGCCAGAAGCATAAAATACGATGAAGATGCAACAGTTTTTCCATTGTATAAAACGAATAATTGCAATCAGTGTGAAAGTTATGGTCATTTCTACATTCCGAGCAACCTAGGCTTCACTCTAGGGCGTTGCTCCACCAGATCGAATAGTTAGGGCCTTAGAAGTCAACGCCAGAAGCTTAAAAAACAATAAAGATGCAACAGTTTTTCCATCGTTTTACAGGAATAACTGCAACCAGTGTGAATGTACTGGTCATTTCTACGTTCCGGATAACCTAGGCTTCACTCTAGGGCGTTGTTCCACCAGATCGAACAGTTAGGGCCTAAGAAGTCAACGCCAGAAGTATAAAATACAATGTAAATATAACAGTTTTTCCATCGTATAAATCGAATGATAGCAACCAGTGTGAATTTTATGGTTATTTCTACGTTCCGGGCAACCTAGGCTTCACTCTAGGGCGTTGCTCCACCAGATCGAATAGTTAGGGCCTTAGAAGTCAACGCTTAAAGCATAAAATACAAAATAAATAAAACAGTTTTTCCATCGTATAAAACGAAAAATTGCTACCAGTGTGAAAGTTATGGTCATTTCTACGTTCCGCGCAACCTGGGCTTTACCCTAGGGCGTTGTTCCACGAGATGTAATAGCTAGGAACTTAGAATTCAACGCCATAAGAATAAAATACAATATAAGTACAACAGTTTTTCCATCGTATAAAATGAATAGTTGCAAGCATTGTAAAAGTAATGGTCATTTCTACGTTCCGGGCAACCTAGGCGTCACTCTAGGGCGTTGCTCCACCACATCTAATAGCTACGGCCTTAGAAGTCAACGCCAGAAGCATAAAATACAAAATAATTAGAACGGTTTTTCCATCGTATAAAATGAATAATTGCTACGAGTGTAAAAGCTATGGCCATTTCTACGTTCCGGGCAACCTAGGCTTGACCCTAGGGCGTTGTTCCACCAGATCCGATAGTTAGGGCCTAAGAAGTGAACGCCAGACGCATAAAGTGCAATAAAAATACAACAGTTTTTCCATCGTATAAAACGACTAATTGCAACCAGTATGAAACTTATGGTCATGTCTACGTTCCGGGCTACCTAGGGTTCAGTGTATGGCGTTCTTCCACCACATCGAATAGCTACGGCCTCAGAAGTCAACGCCTGAAGTATAAAATACAATAAAAGTACAACAGTCTTAACATTCTATAACACGAATAATTGTAACCCGTGTGAAAGAGATGGTCATTTCTACGTTCCAGGCAACCTAGGCTTCACTCTAGGGCGTTGTTCCACGAGATCGAATAGTTACGGCCTATGAAGTCAACGCCAGAAGCATTAAATACGATGAAGATGCAACAGTTTTTCCATCGTATAAAACGAATAATTGCAAACAGTGTGAAAGTAATGGTCATTTCTACGTTCCGGGCAACCTAGGCTTCACTCTACGGCGTTGTTCCACCAGATCGAATAGTTAGGGCCTAAGAAGTCAACGGCAGAAGCATAAAATACGATATAATTACAACAGCTTTTCCTTCGTATAAAACGAATAATTGCAACCAGTCCGAAAGTAATGGTCATTTCTACGTGCCGGGCAACCTAGGCTTCTCTCTAGGGCGTTGCTCCACCAGACCGAATAGTTAGGCCCTTAGAAGTCAACGCCGGAAGCATAAAATACAACATAAATACAACAGCTCTTCCATCGCATATAATGTATATTTGCAAACAGTGTGAAAGTAATAGCCATTTCTACGATCCGCCCAACCTAGGCTTCACTCTCGGGCGTAGCTCCACCACTTCGAATAGCTCCGGCCTTAGAAGTCAACGCCTGAAGCATAAAATACAATAAAGGTACAACAGCTTTTCCATCGTATACCAGGAATAATTGCAACCTGTGTGAAGGTTATGGTCATTTCTACGTTCCGGGCACCCTAGGCTTCACTGTAGGGCGTTGGTCCACCAGATCGAATAGTTAGGGCCTTAGAAGTCAACGTCAGAAGCATTAAATACAATAAAGATGAAACAGTTGTTCCATCGTATACCAGGAATAATTGCAACCAGTGTGAAGGTAATGGTGATTTCTACGTTCCGGGCAACCTAGGCTTCACTCTAGGGCGGTGCCCCACCAGGTCGAATAATCAGGGCCTTAGAAGTCAGCGCCAGAAGCATAAAATACAATATAAACACAACGGCTTTTACGTCGTATAGAAGGAATAATTGCAACCAGTGTTAAAGTTGTGGTCATTTCTACGTTCCGAGCAACTTATGATTCACTCTAGGGCGTTGGTCCACCAGACCGAATAGTTAGGGCCTTAGAAAGCAACGACAGAAGCATAAAATACAATATAAATACAACAGTTGTTCCATCGTGTAACAGGAACATTTGCAACCAGTGTAAACGATATGGTCATTTCTACGGTCCGGGCAACCTAGGATTCACTCTAGGGCGTTGCTCCACCAGACCGAATAGTTAGGCCCTTAGAAGTCAACGCCGGAAGCATAAAATACAACATAAATACAACAGCTCTTCCATCGCATATAATGTATATTTGCAAACAGTGTGAAAGTAATGGTCATTTCTACGTTTCGGGCAACCTAGGCTTCACTCTACGGCGTTGCTCCACGTGATCGAATAATTGGGGACTTAGAATTCAACGCCAGAAGAATAAAATACAATTAAAATGCCACAGTTTTTCCATCGTATAACAGGATTAACTGCAACCAGTGTGAAAGTAATGGTCATTTCTACGTTCCGGGCAACCTAGGCTTCACTCTAGGGCGTTGTTCCACCAGATCGAATAGTTAGGGCGCCAGAAATCGACGCCAGGGGCATAAAATACAATATAAATGCAACAGCTATTCCATCGTATAAAACGAAGAATTGCAACCAGTATGAAAGTTATGGTCATTTCTACGTTCCGGGCAACCTAGGCTTCTCCCTAGGGCGTTAGTCCACCAGATCGTATGGTTAGGGCCTTAGAAGTCAACGCCAGAAGCATAAGATACAATATAAATTCAACACTTTTTCCATCGTATAACAGGTATAATTGCAGCCAGTGTGAAAGATATGGTCATTTCTACTTTCCGGGCAACCTAGGCTTCACCCTAGGGCGTTGCTCCAACAGATTGAATAGTTAGGGCCTTAGAAGTCTATGCACGAAGCATAAAATGCACTAAGAATACAACAGTTTTTCCATCATATAACAGGAATAATTGCAACCAATTTGAAAGTGATGGTCATTTATACGTACCGGGCAACCTAGGCTTCACTCGAAGGCGTTGCTCCACCAGATCGAATAGTTAGGGCCTTAGAAGTCAACGCCATAAGAAAAAAACACAATATAAGTACAACAGTTTTTCCATCATATAAAACGAATAATTGCAACCAGTACGAAAGTTATGGTCATTTCTACTTTTCGGGCAACCTAGGCTTCACGCTGGGGCGTTGCTCCAACAGATTGAATAGTTTGGGCTTTAGAAGTCAATGCCCGAAGCATAAAATGCAATAAAAATAAAACGGTTTTTCCATCGTATAACAGGATTAATTGCAACCAGTTTGAAAGTGATGGTCATTTCTACGTTCCGGGCAACCTAGGCTTCACTCTAGGGCGTTGCTCCACTAGATCGAAAAGCTAGGGCCTTAGAAGTCAACGCCAGAAGCATAAAATACAATATAAATACAACAGTTTTTCCTCCGTATAAAACGAATAATTGCAACCAGTATGAAACTTATCGTCATTTCTGCTTTCCGAGCAACCTAGGCTTCACCCTAGGGCGTTGCTCCAACAGATTGAATAGTTAGGGACTTGGAAGTCAACGCCCCAACCATAAAATGCAAAAAAAATACAACAGTGTTTCCATCATATAACAGGAATAATTGCAACCAGTTTGAAAGTGATGGTCATTTCTACGTTCCGAGCACCCTAGGCGTCACTCTAGGGCGTTGCTCCACCAGATCGAATAGTTACGGCCTTAGAAGTCAACGCCAGAAGCATAAAATACGATATAAATACAACAGCTTTTCCATCGTATAAAACGAATAATTGCTACCAGTATGAAAGTTATGGTCATTTCTACTTTCCGGGCAACTTAGGCTTCACCCTAGGGCGTTGTTCCACCTGATGGAATAGTTAGGGCCCAAGAAGTCAACGTCAGAAGCATAGAATACGATATAAATACAACTGCTTTTCCATCGTATAAAACGAATAATTGCAACCAGTTTGAAAGTGACGGTCATTTCTACGTACCAGGCAACCTAGGCTTCACTATAGGGCGTTGCTCCACCAGATCAAACAGTAAATGCCTTAGAAGTCAGCGCCCGAGGCATAAAATACAAAATAAATAGAACAGTTTTTCCATTGTATAAAACGAATAATTGCTACCAGTGTAAAAGTTATGTTCATTTCTACGTTCCGGGCAACCTAGGCTTCACCCTAGGGCGTTGTTCCACCAGATCGAATAGTTCGGGCCTAAGAAGTGATCGCCAGATGCATAAAATACAATATAAATACAATAGTTTTTCAATCATATAAAACGAATAATTGCCGCCAGTATGAAAGCTATGGTCATTTCTACTTTCCGGGCAACCTAGGCTTCACCCTAGGGCGTTGCTCCAACAGATTGAATAGTTAGGGCCTTAGAAGTCTATGCACGAAGCATAAAATGCAATAAAAATACAACAGTTTTTCCATCATATAACAGTAATAATTGCAACCAATTTGAAAGTGATGGTCATTTATACGTACCGGGCAACCTAGGCTTCACTCGAAGGCGTTGCTCCACCAGATCGAATAGTTAGGGCCTTAGAAGTCAACGCCCGAAGCATAAAATACAGAATAAATAGAACAGTCTTTCCATTGTATAAAACGAATAATTGCTACCAGTGTGAAAGTTGTGGTCATTTCTACTTTCTGGGCAACCTGGGCTTCACTCCAGGGCGTTGCTCCACCAGATCGAATAGCTATGTCCTAAGAAGTCAACGCCAGAAGCATAAAATACGATATAACTACAACAGCTTTACCATCGTATAAAACGAATAATTGCAACCAGTGTGAAAGTAATGGTCATTTCTACGTTCCGAGCAACCTAGGCGTCACTCTAGGGCGTTGCTACACCAGATCGAATAGCTAGGGACTTATAATTCATCGCTAAAAGCATAAAATACAATTAAAATACAACAGTTTTTCCATCGTATAACAGGAATAATTGCAACCAGTGTGAAAGTAATGGTCATTTCTACGTTCCGAGCAACCTAGGCGTCACTCTAGTGCGTTGCTCCACCAGATCGAATAGCTAGGGACTTAGAATTCAACGCCATAAGAAAAAAACACAATATAAGTACAACAGTTTTTCCATCATATAAAACGAATAATTGCAACCAGTACGAAAGTTATGGTCATTTCTACGTTCCGGGCAACCTAGGCTTCACCCTAGGGCGTTGTTCCACCAGATCGAATAGTTCGGGCCTAAGAAGTGATCGCCAGATGCATAAAATACAAAATAAATAAAACAGTTTTTCCATCGTATAAAACGAATAATTGCTACCAGTGTGAAAGTTACGGTCAGTTCTACGTTCCGCGCTACCTGGGCTTTACCCTATGGCGTTGTTCCACGAGATGGAATAGCTAGGGACTTAGAATTCAACGTCATAAGAATAAAATACAATATAAGTGCAACAGATTTTCCATCGTATAAAATGAATAATTGCAACCAGTGTGAAAGTTATGGTCATTTCTACATTCCGGCCAACCTAGGCTTCACCCTAGGGCGTTGCTCCACCAGATCGAATAGTTAGGGCCTTAGAAGTCAACGCCAGAAGCTTAAAATACAATAAAGATGCAACAGTTTTTCCATCGTTTTACAGGAATAACTGCAACCAGTGTGAATGTACTGGTCATTTCTACGTTCCGGATAACCTAGGCTTCACTCTAGGGCGTTGTTCCACCAGATCGAACAGTTAGGGCCTAAGAAGTCAACGCCAGAAGAATAAATTCCAATGTAAATATAACAGTTTTTCCATCGTATAAATCGAATGATAGCAACCAGTGTGAAAGTTATGGTCATTTCTACGTTCCGGGCAACCTAGGCTTCACTCTAGGGCGTTGCTCCACCAGATCGAATAGTTAGGGCCTTAGAAGTCAACGCTCAAAGCATAAAATACAAAATAAATAAAACAGTTTTTCCATCGTATAAAACGAAAAATTGCTACCAGTGTGAAAGTTATGGTCATTTCTACGTTCCGCGCAACCTGGGCTTTACCCTAGGGCGTTGTTCCACGAGATGTAATAGCTAGGGACTTAGAATTCAACGCCATAAGAATAAAATACAATATAAGTACAACAGTTTTTCCATCGTATAAAATGAATAGTTGCAAACATTGTAAAAGTAATGGTCATTTCTACGTTCCGGGCAACCTAGGCGTCACTCTAGGGCGTTGCTCCACCACATCTAATAGCTACGGCCTTAGAAGTCAACGCCAGAAGGATAAAATACAATATAAATACAACAGCTTTTCCATCGTACAAAATGAATCATAGCAAACAGTGTGAAAGTAATTGTGATTTCTACGTTCCCGGCAACCTAGGCTTCACTCTAGGTCGTTGCTCCACCAGATCAAATAGCTAGCGACTTAGAATTAAACGCCAGAAGCATAGAATACAATAAAAATACAACAGTTTTTCCATCGTATAACAGGAGTAATTCCATCCAGTGTGAATGTAATGGTCATTTCTAGGTTCCGGGCAACCTAGGTTTCACTCTAGGGCGTTGGTCCTCCAGATCGAATAGTTAGGGCCTTAGAAGTCAACGCCCGAAGCATAAAATACAGAATAAATAGAACAGTCTTTCCATTGTATAAAACGAATAATTGCTACCAGTGTGAAAGTTGTGGTCATTTCTACTTTCTGGGCAACCTGGGCTTCACTCCAGGGCGTTGCTCCACCAGATCGAATAGCTATGTCCTAAGAAGTCAACGCCAGAAGCATAAAATACGATATAACTACAACAGCTTTACCATCGTATAAAACGAATAATTGCAACCAGTGTGAAAGTAATGGTCATTTCTACGTTCCGAGCAACCTAGGCGTCACTCTAGGGCGTTGCTACACCAGATCGAATAGCTAGGGACTTATAATTCATCGCTAAAAGCATAAAATACAATTAAAATACAACAGTTTTTCCATCGTATAACAGGAATAATTGCAACCAGTGTGAAAGTAATGGTCATTTCTACGTTCCGAGCAACCTAGGCGTCACTCTAGTGCGTTGCTCCACCAGATCGAATAGCTAGGGACTTAGAATTCAACGCCATAAGAAAAAAACACAATATAAGTACAACAGTTTTTCCATCATATAAAACGAATAATTGCAACCAGTACGAAAGTTATGGTCATTTCTACGTTCCGGGCAACCTAGGCTTCACCCTAGGGCGTTGTTCCACCAGATCGAATAGTTCGGGCCTAAGAAGTGATCGCCAGATGCATAAAATACAAAATAAATAAAACAGTTTTTCCATCGTATAAAACGAATAATTGCTACCAGTGTGAAAGTTACGGTCAGTTCTACGTTCCGCGCTACCTGGGCTTTACCCTATGGCGTTGTTCCACGAGATGGAATAGCTAGCGACTTAGAATTCAACGTCATAAGAATAAAATACAATATAAGTGCAACAGATTTTCCATCGTATAAAATGAATAATTGCAACCAGTGTGAAAGTTATGGTCATTTCTACATTCCGGCCAACCTAGGCTTCACCCTAGGGCGTTGCTCCACCAGATCGAATAGTTAGGGCCTTAGAAGTCAACGCCAGAAGCTTAAAATACAATAAAGATGCAACAGTTTTTCCATCGTTTTACAGGAATAACTGCAACCAGTGTGAATGTACTGGTCATTTCTACGTTCCGGATAACCTAGGCTTCACTCTAGGGCGTTGTTCCACCAGATCGAACAGTTAGGGCCTAAGAAGTCAACGCCAGAAGAATAAATTCCAATGTAAATATAACAGTTTTTCCATCGTATAAATCGAATGATAGCAACCAGTGTGAAAGTTATGGTCATTTCTACGTTCCGGGCAACCTAGGCTTCACTCTAGGGCGTTGCTCCACCAGATCGAATAGTTAGGGCCTTAGAAGTCAACGCTCAAAGCATAAAATACAAAATAAATAAAACAGTTTTTCCATCGTATAAAACGAAAAATTGCTACCAGTGTGAAAGTTATGGTCATTTCTACGTTCCGCGCAACCTGGGCTTTACCCTAGGGCGTTGTTCCACGAGATGTAATAGCTAGGGACTTAGAATTCAACGCCATAAGAATAAAATACAATATAAGTACAACAGTTTTTCCATCGTATAAAATGAATAGTTGCAAACATTGTAAAAGTAATGGTCATTTCTACGTTCCGGGCAACCTAGGCGTCACTCTAGGGCGTTGCTCCACCACATCTAATAGCTACGGCCTTAGAAGTCAACGCCAGAAGGATAAAATACAATATAAATACAACAGCTTTTCCATCGTACAAAATGAATCATAGCAAACAGTGTGAAAGTAATTGTGATTTCTACGTTCCCGGCAACCTAGGCTTCACTCTAGGTCGTTGCTCCACCAGATCAAATAGCTAGCGACTTAGAATTAAACGCCAGAAGCATAGAATACAATAAAAATACAACAGTTTTTCCATCGTATAACAGGAGTAATTCCATCCAGTGTGAATGTAATGGTCATTTCTAGGTTCCGGGCAACCTAGGTTTCACTCTAGGGCGTTGGTCCTCCAGATCGAATAGCTAGGGCCTAAGAAGTCAACGCCAGAAGCATAAAATACGATATAAATACAACAGCTTTTCCATCGTATAAAACAAATAATTGCAACCAGTGTGAAAGTTATGGTCATTTCTACGTTCCGGGCAACGTAGGCTTCACTCTACGGCGTTGTTCCACCAGATCGAATAGTTAGGGCCTAAGAAGTCGACGGCAGAAGCGTAAAATACGATATAATTACAACAGCTTTTCCTTCGTATAAGAGGAATAATTGCAAACAGTGTGAAAGTAATGGTCATTTCTACGTTCCGGGCAACCTAGGCTTCACTGTCGGGCGTTGCTCCACCAGATCGAAATGTTAGGGCCTAAGAAGTCAACGCCCGAAGCATAAAATACGATATAAATACAACAGCATTTCCATCGTATTAAATGAATAATTGCAAACAGTGTGAAAGTAGTGGTCATTTCTACGTTCCGGGCAACCTAGGCTTCACTGTATGGCGTTCTTCCACCACATCGAATAGCTACGGCCTCAGAAGTCCACGCCTGAAGCATAAAATACAATAAAAATACAACAGTTTTTCCATCGTATAGCAGGAATAATTTGCAACCAGTGTGATAGTAGTGGTCATTTCTACGCTCCGGGCAACCCATGTTTCACTCCAGGGCGTTGCTCCACCAGATCGAATAGTTACGGCCTAAGAAGTCAACGACAGAAGCATAAAATACGATGAAGATGCAACAGTTTTTCCATCGTATAAAACGAATAATTGCAATCAGTGTGAAAGTTATGGTCATTTCTAGGTTCCGGGCAACCTAGGTTTCACTCTAGGGCGTTGCTCCTCCAGGTCGAGTAGTTAGGGCCTAAGAAGTCAACGTCAGAAGCATAAAATACCATATAAATACAACAGCTTTTACCTCGTATAAAACGAATAATTGCAACCAGTGTGGAAGTTATGGTCATTTCTACGTTCCGGGCAACCTAGGCTTCACTCTGTGGCGTTCTTCCACCACATCGAATAGCAACGGCCTCAGAAGTCAACGTCAGAAGCTTAAATACAATATAAATATAACAGTTTTTCCATCGTATAAAACGAATAATTGCAACCAGTATGAAACTTATGGTCATTTCTACGTACCGGGCAACCTAGGCCTCACTCTAGGGCGTTGCTCTACCAGATCGAATAGTTAGGGCCTTAGAAGTCAACGCCCGAAGCATAAAATACAAAATAAATACAACAGTTTTTCCATCGTATAAAACGAATAATTGCTACCAGCGTGAAAGTTATGGTCATTTCTACTTTCCGGGCAACCTAGGCTTCACCCTAGGGCGTTGTTCCACCAGATGGAATAGTTAGGGCCTAAGAAGTCAACGCCAGAAGCATAAAGTACGATATAAATCCAAAAGCTTTTCCATCGTATAAAACAAATAATTGCAACCAGTTTGATAGTGATGGTCATTTCTACGTACCGGGCAACCTAGGTTTCACTCCAGGGCGTTGCTCCACCAGATCGAATTGTTACGGCCTAAGAAGTCAACGCCAGAAGAATAAAGTACGATGAAGATGCAACAGTTTTTCCATCGTATAAAACGAATAATTGCAATCAGTGTGAAAGTTATGGTCATTTCTACATTCCGAGCAACCTAGGCTTCACTCTAGGGTGTTGCTCCACCAGATCGAATAGTTAGGTCCTTAGAAGTCAACGCCAGAAGCATAAAATACGATATAAATACAACAGCTTTTCCATCGTATATAACAAATAATTGCAATCAGTGTGAAAGTTATGGTCATTTCTACGTTCCGGGCAACCTAGGCTTCACTCTACGGCGTTGTTCCACCAGATCGAATAGTTAGGGCCTAAGAAGTGAACGCCAGAAGCATAAAATACAATATAAATACAACAGTTTTTCCATCGTATAAACCGAATAATTGCAACCAGTATGAAACTTCTGGTCATTTCTACGTTCCGGACACCCTAGGCTTCAGTGTATGGCGTTCTTCCACCACATCGAATAGCTACGGCCTCAGAAGTCCACGCCTGAAGCATAAAATACAATAAAAATACAACAGTTTTTCCATCGTATAGCAGGAATAATTTGCAACCAGTGTGAGAGTAGTGGTCATTTCTACGATCCGGGCAACCCATGTTTCACTCCAGGGCGTTGCTCCACCAGATCGAATAGTTACGGCCTAAGAAGTCAACGCCAGAAGCATAAAATACGATGAAGATGCAACAGTTTTTCCATCGTATAAAACGAATAATTGCAATCAGTGTGAAAGTTATGGTCATTTCTACATTCCGAGCAACCTAGGCTTCACTCTAGGGCGTTGCTCCACCAGATCGAATAGTTAGGTCCTTAGAAGTCAACGCCAGAAGCATAAAATACGATATAAATACGACAGCATTCCCATCGTGTAAAAGGAATAATTGCAAACAGTGTGAAAGTAACGGTCATTTCTACGTTCGGGCAACCTAGGCTTCACTCTAGGTCGTTGCTCCACCAGATCAAATAGCTAGCGACTTAGAATTAAACGCCAGAAGCATAGAATACAATAAAAATACAACAGTTTTTCCATCGTATAACAGGAATAATTGCAACCAGTGTGAATGTAATGGTCATTTCTAGGTTCCGGGCAACCTAGGTTTCACTCTAGGGCGTTGCTCCTCCAGGTCGAGTAGTTAGGGCCTAAGAAGTCAACGTCAGAAGCATAAAATACGATATAAATACAACAGCTTTTACATCGTATAAAACGAATAATTGCAACCAGTGTCGAAGTTATGGTCATTTCTACGTTCCGGGCAACCTAGGCTTCACTCTACGGCGTTGCTCGACCAAATCGAATAGCTAGGGCCTTAGAAGTCAACGCCCGAAGCATAAAATACAAAATAAATAGAACAATTTTTCCATCGTATAAAACGAATAATTGCTACCAGTGTGAAAGATATGGTCATTTCTACGTTCCGCGCAACCTAGGCTTTACTCCAGGGCGGTGTTCCACCAGATGGAATAGTTAGGGCCTAAGAAGTCAACGCCAGAAGCATAAAACACGATATAAATACAACAGCTTTTCCATCGTATAAAACAAATAATCGCAACCAGTGTGAATGTTATGGTCATTTCTACGTTCCGGGCAACGTAGGCTTCACCCTAGGCCGTTGTTCCTCCAGATCGAATAGTTAGGGCCTAAGAAGTGAACGCCAGAAGCATAAAATGCAATAAAAATACAACAGTTTCTCCATCGTATAGCAGGAATAATTTGCAACCAGTGTGATAGTAGTGGTCATTTCTACGTTCCGGGCAACCCAGGTTTCACTCCAGGGCGTTGCTCCACCAGATCGAATAGTTACGGCCTAAGAAGTCACCGCCAGAAGCATAAAATACGATGAAGATGCAACAGTTTTTCCATCGTATAAAACGAATAATTGCAATCAGTGTGGAAGTTATGGTCATTTCTACATTCCGAGCAACCTAGGCTTCACTCTAGGGTGTTGCTCCACCAGATCGAATAGTTAGGGCCTAAGAAGTCAACGCCAGAAGCATAAAATACGATATAAATACAACAGCTTTTCCATCGTGTAAAACGAATAATTGCAACCAGTGTGAAAGTTATGGTCCTTTCTACATTTCGAGCAACCTAGGCTTCACTCTAGGGCGTTGCTCCACCTGATCGAATAGTTAGGGCCTTAAAAGTCAACGCCAGAAGCATAAAATACAATATAAATACTACAGTTTTTCCACCATATAAAACGAATAATTGCAACCAGTATGAAAGTTATGGTCATTTCTGCTTTCCGGGCAACCTAGGCTTCACCCTAGGGCGTTGTTCCACCAGATGGAATAGTTAGGGCCTAAGAAGTCAACGCCAGAAGCATAAAATACGGTATAAATACAACAGCTTTTCCATCGTATAAAACAAATAATTGCAACCAGTTTGATAGTGATGGTCATTTCTACGTACCGGGCAACCTAGGCATCACTCTAGGGCGTTGCTCCACCAGATCGAATAGTTAGGGCCTTAGAAGTCAACGCCCGAGGCATAAAGTATAAAATAAATAGAACAGCTTTTCCATCGTATAAAACGAATAATTGCAACCCGTGCGAAAGTTATGGTCCTTTCTACATTTCGAGCAACCTAGGCTTCACTCTAGGGCGTTGGTCCACCTGATCGAATAGTTAGGGCCTTAGAAGTCAACGCAAGAAGCATAAAATACAATATAAATACTACAGTTTTTCCACCATATAAAACGAATAATTGCAACCAGTATGAAAGTTATGGTCATTTCTGCTTTCCGGGCAACCTAGGCTTCACCCTAGGGCGTTGTACCACCAGATGGAATAGTTAGGGCCTGAGAAGTCAATGCCAGAAGCATAAAAAACGATATAAACACAACAGCTTTTCCATCGTATAAAACGAATAATTGCAACCAGTGTGGAAGTTATGGTCATTTCTACGTTCCGGGCAACCTAGACTTCACTCTAGGGCGGTGCTCCACCAAATCGAATAGCTAGGGCCTTAGAAGTCAACGCAAGACGCATAAAATACAATAAAGATGCAAAAGTTTTTCCATCCTATAACAGGAATAACTGCAAACAGTATGAAAGTACTGGTCATTTCTACGTTCCGGGTAACCTCGGTTTCACTCTAGGGCGTTGCTCCACCAGATCGAATAGCTAGGGACTTAGAATTCAACGCCATAAGAATAAAATACAATATAAGTACAACAGTTTTTCCATCGTATAAAATGAATAATTGCAACCAGTGTGAAAGTTATGGTCATTTCTACATTTCGAGCAACCTAGGCTTCACTCTAGGGCGTTGCTCCACCTGATCGAATAGTTCGGGCCTTAGAAGTCAACGCCCGAAGCGTAAAATACAAAATAAATAAAACAGTTTTTCCATCGTATAAAACGAAAAATTTAAAACAGTGTGAAAGATATGGACATTTCTATGATCCGGGCTACCTAGGCTTCCCTCTATGGCGATCTTCCGCCACATCGAATAGCAACGGCCTCAGAAGTCAACGCCAGAAGCTTAAATACAATATAAATATAACAGTTTTTCCATCGTATACAACGAATTATAGCAACCAGTGTGAAAGTTATGGTCATTTCTACGTTCCGGGCAACCTAGGCTTCACTCTACGGCGATGCTCCACCAGATCAAACAGTTAGGGCCTTAGACGTCAACGTCCGAAGCATAAAATACAAAATAAATAGAACGGTTTTTCCATTGTATAAAACGAATAATTGCTGCCAGTGTAAAAGTTATGATCATTTCTACGTTCCGGGCAACCTAGGCTTCACCCTAGGGCGTTGTACTACCAGATCGAATAGTTAGAGCCTAAGAAGTGAACGCCAGAAGCATAAAATACAATATAAATACAACAGTTTTTCCATCGTATAAAACGAATAATTGCAACCAGTATAAAACTTATGGTCATTTCTACGTACCGGGCAACCTAGGCTTCACTCTAGGGCGTTGCTCTACCAGATCGAATAGTTAGGGTCTTAGAAGTCAACGCCCGAAGCATTAAATACAAAATAAATAGAACAGTTTTTCCAACATATAAAACGAATGATAGCAACCAGTGTGAAAGTTACGGTCATTTCTACGTTCTGCGCAACCTTGGCTTTACCCGAGCGCGTTTTCCCACCAGATGGAATAGTTAGGGCCTAAGAAGTCAACGCCAGAAGCATAAAATACGATATAAATACAACAGCTTTTCCATCGTGTAAAACGAATAATTGCAACCAGTGTGAAAGTTATGGTCCTTTCTACATTTCGAGCAACCTAGGCTTCACTCTAGGGCGTTGCTCCACCTGATCGAATAGTTAGGGCCTTAGAAGTCAACGCCAGAAGCATAAAATGCAATATAAATACTACAGTTTTTCCACCATATAAAACGAATAATTGCAACCAGTATGAAAGTTATGGTCATTTCTGCTTTCCGGGCAACCTAGGCTTCACCCTAGGGCGTTGTTCCACCAGATGGAATAGTTAGGGCCTAAGAAGTCAACGCCAGAAGCATATAATACGGTATAAATACAACAGCTTTTCCATCGTATAAAACAAATAATTGCAACCAGTTTGATAGTGATGGTCATTTCTACGTACCGGGCAACCTAGGCATCACTCTAGGGCGTTGCTCCACCAGATCGAATAGTTAGGGCCTTAGAAGTCAACGCCCGAGGCATAAAGTATAAAATAAATAGAACAGCTTTTCCATCGTATAAAACGAATAATTGCAACCCGTGCGAAAGTTATGGTCCTTTCTACATTTCGAGCAACCTAGGCTTCACTCTAGGGCGTTGGTCCACCTGATCGAATAGTTAGGGCCTTAGAAGTCAACGCAAGAAGCATAAAATACAATATAAATACTACAGTTTTTCCACCATATAAAACGAATAATTGCAACCAGTATGAAAGTTACGGTCATTTCTGCTTTCCGGGCAACCTAGGCTTCACCCTAGGGCGTTGTACCACCAGATGGAATAGTTAGGGCCTGAGAAGTCAATGCCAGAAGCATAAAAAACGATATAAACACAACAGCTTTTCCATCGTATAAAACGAATAATTGCAACCAGTGTGGAAGTTATGGTCATTTCTACGTTCCGGGCAACCTAGGCTTCACTCTAGGGCGGTGCTCCACCAAATCGAATAGCTAGGGCCTTAGAAGTCAACGCCAGAAGCATAAAATACAATAAAGATGCAAAAGTTTTTCATCGTATAACAGGAATATCTGCAAACAGTATGAAAGTACTTGTCATTTCTACGTTCGGGGTAACCTAGGTTTCACTCTAGGGCGTTGCTCCACCAGATCGAATAGTTAGGGCCTAAGAAGTCAACGCCAGAAGCATAAAATACGATATAAATACAACAGCTTTTCCATCCTATAAAACGAATGATAGCAACCAGTGTGAAAGTTATGGTCATTTCTACGTTCCGGGCAACCTAGGCTGCACTCTAGGGCGTTGCTCCACCAGATCGAATAGTTAGGGCCTTAGAAGTCAACGCACGAAGCATAAAATACAAAATAAATAAAACAGCTTTTCCATCGTATAAAACGAAAAATTGCAAACAGTGTGAAAGATATGGACATTTCTACGATCCGGGCTACCTAGGCTTCACTCTATGGCGTTCTTCCACCACATCGAATAGCAACGGCCTCAGAAGTCAACGCCAGAAGCTTAAATACAATATAAAAATAACAGTTTTTCCATCGTATAAAACGAATAATAGCAACCAGTGTGAAAGATATGGTCATTTCTACGTTCCGGGCAACGTAGGCTTCACTCTACGGCGATGCTCCACCAGATCAAACAGTTAGCGCCTTAGAAGTCAACGCCCGAAGCATAAAATACAAAATAAATAGAACGGTTTTTCCATTGTATAAAACGAATAATTGCTGCCAGTGTAAAAGTTATGGTCATTTCTACGTTCCGGAGAACCTAGGCTTCACCCTAGGGCGTTGTTCCACCAGATGGAATAGTTAGGGACTAAGAAGTCAACGCCAGAAGCATAAAATACGATATAAATACAACAGCTTTTCCATCGTATAAAACAAATAATTGCAACCAGTTTGATAGTGATGGTCATTTCTACGTACCGGACAACCTAGGCTTCACTCTAGGGCGTTGCTCCACCAGATCGAATAGTTAGGGCCTTAGAAGTCAACGCCCGAAGCATAAAGTACAAAATAAATAGAACAGTTTTTCCATCGTATAAAACGAATAATTGCTACCAGTGTTAAAGTTATGGTCGTTTCTACGTTCCGGGCACCCTAGGTTTCACTCCAGGGCGTTGCTCCACCAGAGCGAATAGTTGCGGCCTCTGAAGTCAATGCCAGAAGCATAAAATACAATATAAATACAACAGTTTTTCCATCATATAAAACGAATGATAGCAACCAGTGTGAATGTTACGGTCACTTCTACGTTCCGCGCAATCTTGGCTTTACCCGAGCGCGTTTTTCCACCAGATCGAATAGTTAGGGCCTAAGAAGTCAACGCCAGAAGCACAAAATGCGATATAAATACAACAGCTTTTCCATCCTATAAAAGGAATAATTGCAACCAGTGTGAAAGTAATGGTCATTTCTACGTTCCGGGCAACCTTGGCTTCACTCTAGGGCGTTGTTCCACCAGATCGAATAGTTAGGGCCTAAGAAGTGAACGCCAGAAGCATAAAATACAATATAAATACAACAGCTTTTCCATCCTATAAAAGGAATAATTGCAAACAGTGTGAAAGTAATGGTCATTTCTACGTTCCGGGCAACCTAGGCTTCACTCTAGGGCGTTGCTCCACCAGATCAACCAGTTAGGGCCTAAGAAGTGAACGCCAGAAGCATAAAATACAATATGAATACAACAGCTTTTCCATTGTATAAAACGAATAATTGCTACCAGTGTAAAGCGTAAGGTCATTTCTACGTTCCGGGCAACCTAGGCTTCACTCTAGGGCGTTGTTCCACCAGATCGAATAGTTAGGGCCTAAGAAGTGAACGCCAGAAGCATAAAATACAATTTAAATACAACAGCTTTTCCATCCTATAAAAGGAATAATTGCAAACAGTGTGAAAGTAATGGTCATTTCTACGTTCCGGGCAACCTAGGCTTCACTCTAGGGCGTTGCTCCACCAGATCAAACAGTTAGGGCCTAAGAAGTGAACGCCAGAAGCATAAAATACAATATGAATACAACAGCTTTTCCATTGTATAAAACGAATAATTGCTACCAGTGTAAAGGGTATGGTCATTTCTACGTTCCGGGCAACCTAGGCTTCACCCTAGGGCGTTGTTCCACGAGATTGAATAGTTAGGGCCTAAGAAGTGAACGCCAGAAGCATAAAATAAAATATAAATACAACAGTTTTTCCATCGTATAAAACGAATAATTGCAACCACTGTGAAAGTTATTGTCATTTCTACATTCCGAGCAACCTAGGCTTCACTCTAGGACGTTGCTCCAACAGATTGAATAGTTAGGGCCTTAGAAGTCAACGCCCGAAGCATAAAATGCAATAAAAATACAACAGTTTTTCCATCGTATAAAACGAATAATTGCTACCAGTGTGAAAGTTATGGTCATTTCTACGTTCCGGGGAACCTAGGCTTCACCCTAGGGCGTTGTTCCACCAGATGGAATAGTTAGGGCCCAAGAAGTCAACGCCAGAAGCATAAGATACGATATAAATACAACAGCTTTTCCATCGTATAAAACGAAAAATTGCAAACAGTGTGAAAGATATGGACATTTCTACGATCCGGGCTACCTAGGCTTCACTCTATGGCGTTCTTCCACCACATCGAATAGCAACGGCCTCAGAAGTCAACGCCAGAAGCTTAAATACAATATAAAAATAACAGTTTTTCCATCGTATAAAACGAATAATAGCAACCAGTGTGAAAGATATGGTCATTTCTAAGTTCCGGGCAACATAGGCTTCACTCTACGGCGATGCTCCACCAGATCAAACAGTTAGCGCCTTAGAAGTCAACGCCCGAAGCATAAAATACAAAATAAATAGAACGGTTTTTCCATTGTATAAAACGAATAATTGCTGCCAGTGTAAAAGTTATGGTCATTTCTACGTTCCGGGGAACCTAGGCTTCACCCTAGGGCGTTGTTCCACCAGATGGAATAGTTAGGGCCTAAGAAGTCAACGCCAGAAGCATAAAATACGATATAAATACAACAGCTTTTCCATCGTATAAAACAAATAATTGCAACCAGTTTGATAGTGATGGTCATTTCTACGTACCGGACAACCTAGGCTTCACT
Source organism: Calliopsis andreniformis (assembly GCF_051401765.1). Lineage (NCBI taxonomy): Eukaryota > Metazoa > Arthropoda > Insecta > Hymenoptera > Andrenidae > Calliopsis > Calliopsis andreniformis. The sequence goes on along the minus strand of NW_027480426.1, from coordinate 18,540,880 downwards.
CTAGGGCGTTGCTCCACCAGATCGAATAGTTAGGGCCTTAGAAGTCAACGCCCGAAGCATAAAGTACAAAATAAATAGAACAGTTTTTCCATCGTATAAAACGAATAATTGCTACCAGTGTGAAAGTTATGGTCACTTCTACCTTCCGGGCACCCTAGGTTTCACTCCAGGGCGTTGCTCCACCAGAGCGAATAGTTGCGGCCTCTGAAGTCAATGCCAGAAGCATAAAATACAATATAAATACAACAGTTTTTCCATCATATAAAACGAATGATAGCAACCAGTGTGAAAGTTATGGTCATTTCTACGTTCCGCGCAATCTTGGCTTTACCCGAGCGCGTTTTTCCACCAGATGGAATAGTTAGGGCCTAAGAAGTCAACGCCAGAAGCACAAAATGCGATATAAATACAACAGCTTTTCCATCCTATAAAAGGAATAATTGCAACCAGTGTGAAAGTAATGGTCATTTCTACGTTCCGGGCAACCTTGGCTTCACTCTAGGGCGTTGTTCCACCAGATCGAATAGTTAGGGCCTAAGAAGTGAACGCCAGAAGCATAAAATACAATATAAATACAACAGCTTTTTCATCCTATAAAAGGAATAATTGCAAACAGTGTGAAAGTAATGGTCATTTCTACGTTCCGGGCAACCTAGGCTTCACTCTAGGGCGTTGCTCCACCAGATCAACCAGTTAGGGCCTAAGAAGTGAACGCCAGAAGCATAAAATACAATATGAATACAACAGCTTTTCCATTGTATAAAACGAATAATTGCTACCAGTGTAAAGGGTAAGGTCATTTCTACGTTCCGGGCAACCTAGGCTTCACCCTAGGGCGTTGTTCCACGAGATTGAATAGTTAGGGCCTAAGAAGTGAACGCCAGAAGCATAAAATACAATATAAATACAACAGTTTTTCCATCGTATAAAACGAATAATTGCAACCACTGTGAAAGTTATGGTCATTTCTACATTCCGAGCAACCTAGGCTTCACTCTAGGGCGTTGCTCCAACAGATTTAATAGTTAGGGCCTTAGAAGTCAACGCCCGAAGCATAAAATGCAATAAAAATACAACAGTTTTTCCATCGTATAAAACGAATAATTGCTACCAGTGTGAAAGTTATGGTCACTTCTACGTTCCGGGGAACCTAGGCTTCACCCTAGGGCGTTGTTCCACCAGATGGAATAGTTAGGGCCCAAGAAGTCAACGCCAGAAGCATAAAATACGATATAAATACAACAGCTTTTCCATCGTATAAAACAAATAATTGCAACCAGTTTGATAGTGATGGTCATTTCTACGTACCGGACAACCTAGGCTTCACTCTAGTGCGTTGCTCCACCAGATCGAAAAGTTAGGGCCTTAGAAGTCAACGCCCGAAGCATAAAGTTCAAAATAAATCGAACAGTTTTTCCATCGTATAAAACGAATAATTGCTACCTGTGTGAAAGTTATGGTCATTTCTACGTTCCGGGCAACCTAGGTTTCACTCCATGGCGTTGCACCACCGGATCGAATAGTTACGGCCTATGAAGTCAACGCCAGAACCATAAAATACAATATAAATACAACAGTTTTTCCATCATATAAAACGAATGATAGCAACCAGTGTGAAAGTTATGGTCATTTCTACGTTCCGCGCAATCTTGGCTTTACCCTAGGGCGTTGTTTCACCAGATGGAATAGTTAGGGCCTAAGAAGTCAACGCCAGAAGCATAAAATACAATATAAATACAACAGCTTTTCCATCGTATTAAACGAATAATTGCAACCAGTGTGAAAGTTATGGTCCTTTCTACATTTCGAGCAACCTAGGCTTCACTCTAGGGCGCTGCTCCACCTGATCGAATAGTTAGGGCCTTAGAAGTCAACGCCAGAAGCATAAAATACAATATAAATACTACAGTTTTTCCACCATATAAAACGAATAATTGCAACCAGTATGAAAGTTATGGTCAGTTCTGCTTTCCGGGCAACCTAGGCTTCACACTTGGGCGTTGTTCCACCAGGTGGAATAGTTAGGGCCCAAGAAGTCAACGCCAGAAGCATAAAATACGATATAAATACAACAGCTTTTCCATCGTATAAAACAAATAATTGCTACCAGTGTGAAAGTTATGGTCATTTCTACGTTCCGGGGAACCTAGGCTTCACCCTAGGGCGTTGTTCCACCAGATGGAATAGTTAGGGCCTAAGAAGTCAACGCCAGAAGCATAAAATACGATATAAATACAACAGCTTTTCCATCGTATAAAGCAAATAATTGCAACCAGTTTGATAGTGATGGTCATTTCTACTTTCCGGGCAACCTAGACTTCACCCTAGGGCGTTGGTCCACCAGAAGGAATAGTTAGGGCCTGAGAAGTCAACGCCCGAAGCATAAAGTACAAAATAAATAGAACAGTTTTTCCATCGTATAAAACGAATAATTGCTACCTGTGTGAAAGTTATGGTCATTTCTACGTTCCGGGCAACCTAGGCTTCACCCTAGGGCGTTGTTCCACGAGATTGAATAGTTAGGGCCTAAGAAGTGAACGCCAGAAGCATAAAATACAATATAAATACAACAGTTTTTCCATCGTATAAAACGAATAATTGCAACCACTGTGAAAGTTATGGTCATTTCTACATTCCGAGCAACCTAGGCTTCACTCTAGGGCGTTGCTCCAACAGATTGAATAGTTAGGGCCTTAGAAGTCAACGCCCGAAGCATAAAATGCAATAAAAATACAACAGTTTTTCCATCGTATAAAACGAATGATTGCTACCAGTGTGAAAGTTATGGTCACTTCTACGTTCCGGGGAACCTAGGCTTCACCCTAGGGCGTTGTTCCACCAGATGGAATAGTTAGGGCCCAAGAAGTCAACGCCAGAAGCATAAAATACAATATAAATACAACAGTTTTTCCATCATATAAAACGAATGATAGCAACCAGTGTGAAAGTTATGGTCATTTCTACGTTCCGCGCAATCTTGGCTTTACCCTAGGGCGTTGTTTCACCAGATGAAATAGTTAGGGCCTAAGAAGTCAACGCCAGAAGCATAAAATACAATATAAATACAACAGCTTTTCCATCGTATTAAACGAATAATTGCAACCAGTGTGAAAGTTATGGTCCTTTCTACATTTCGAGCAACCTAGGCTTCACTCTAGGGCGCTACTCCACCTGATCGAATAGTTAGGGCCTTAGAAGTCAACGCCAGAAGCATAAAATACAATATAAATACTACAGTTTTTCCACCATACAAAACGAATAATTGCAACCAGTATGAAAGTTATGGTCAGTTCTGCTTTCCGGGCAACCTAGGCTTCACACTAGGGCGTTGTTCCACCAGGTGGAATAGTTAGGGCCCAAGTAGTCAACGCCAGAAGCATAAAATACGATATAAATACAACAGCTTTTCCATCGTATAAAACAAATAATTGCTACCAGTGTGAAAGTTATGGTCATTTCTACGTTCCGGGGAACCTAGGCTTCACCCTAGGGCGTTGTTCCACCAGATGGAATAGTTAGGGCCTAAGAAGTCAACGCCAGAAGCATAAAATACGATATAAATACAACAGCTTTTCCATCGTATAAAGCAAATAATTGCAACCAGTTTGATAGTGATGGTCATTTCTACTTTCCGGGCAACCTAGACTTCACCCTAGGGCGTTGGTCCACCAGAAGGAATAGTTAGGGCCTGAGAAGTCAACGCCCGAAGCATAAAGTACAAAATAAATAGAACAGTTTTTCCATCGTATAAAACGAATAATTGCTACCTGTGTGAAAGTTATGGTCATTTCTACGTTCCGGGCAACCTAGGCTTCACCCTAGGGCGTTGTTCCACGAGATTGAATAGTTAGGGCCTAAGAAGTGAACGCCAGAAGCATAAAATACAATATAAATACAACAGTTTTTCCATCGTATAAAACGAATAATTGCAACCACTGTGAAAGTTATGGTCATTTCTACATTCCGAGCAACCTAGGCTTCACTCTAGGGCGTTGCTCCAACAGATTGAATAGTTAGGGCCTTAGAAGTCAACGCCCGAAGCATAAAATGCAATAAAAATACAACAGTTTTTCCATCGTATAAAACGAATGATTGCTACCAGTGTGAAAGTTATGGTCACTTCTACGTTCCGGGGAACCTAGGCTTCACCCTAGGACGTTGTTCCACCAGATGGAATAGTTAGGGCCCAAGAAGTCAACGCCAGAAGCATAAAATACAATATAAATACAACAGTTTTTCCATCATATAAAACGAATGATAGCAACCAGTGTGAAAGTTATGGTCATTTCTACGTTCCGCGCAATCTTGGCTTTACCCTAGGGCGTTGTTTCACCAGATGAAATAGTTAGGGCCTAAGAAGTCAACGCCAGAAGCATAAAATACAATATAAATACAACAGCTTTTCCATCGTATTAAACGAATAATTGCAACCAGTGTGAAAGTTATGGTCCTTTCTACATTTCGAGCAACCTAGGCTTCACTCTAGGGCGCTACTCCACCTGATCGAATAGTTAGGGCCTTAGAAGTCAACGCCAGAAGCATAAAATACAATATAAATACTGCAGTTTTTCCACCATATAAAACGAATAATTGCAACCAGTATGAAAGTTATGGTCAGTTCTGCTTTCCGGGCAACCTAGGCTTCACACTAGGGCGTTGTTCCACCAGGTGGAATAGTTAGGGCCCAAGTAGTCAACGCCAGAAGCATAAAATACGATATAAATACAACAGCTTTTCCATCGTATAAAACAAATAATTGCTACCAGTGTGAAAGTTATGGTCATTTCTACGTTCCGGGGAACCTAGGCTTCACCCTAGGGCGTTGTTCCACCAGATGGAATAGTTAGGGCCTAAGAAGTCAACGCCAGAAGCATAAAATACGATATAAATACAACAGCTTTTCCATCGTATAAAGCAAATAATTGCAACCAGTTTGATAGTGATGGTCATTTCTACATACCGGAAAACCTAGGCTTCACTCTAGTGCGTTGCTCCACCAGATCGAATAGTTAGGGCCTTAGAAGTCAACGCCCGAAGCATAACGTACAAAATAAATAGAACAGTTTTTCCATCATATAAAACGAATAATTGCTACCTGTGTGAAAGTTATGGTCATTTCTACGTTCCGGGCAACCTAGGTTCCACTCCAGGGCGTTGCTCCTCCAGATCGAATAGTTACGGCGTATGAAGTCAACGCCAGAACCATAAAATACAATATAAATACAACAGTTTTTCCATCATATAAAACGAATGATAGCAACCAGTGTGAAAGTTATGGTCATTTCTACGTTCCGCGCAATCTTGGCTTTACCCTAGGGCGTTGTTCCACCAGATGGAATAGTTAGGGCCTAAGAAGTGAACGCCAGAAGCATAAAATAAAATATAAATACAACAGTTTTTCCATCGTATAAAACGAATAATTGCAACCACTGTGAAAGTTATTGTCATTTCTACATTCCGAGCAACCTAGGCTTCACTCTGGGGCGTTGCTCCAACAGATTGAATAGTTAGGGCCTTAGAAGTCAACGCCCGAAGCATAAAATGCAATAAAAATACAACAGTTTTTCCATCGTATAAAACGAATAATTGCTACCAGTGTGAAAGTTATGGTCATTTCTACGTTCCGGGGAACCTAGGCTTCACCCTAGGGCGTTGTTCCACCAGATGGAATAGTTAGGGCCCAAGAAGTCAACGCCAGAAGCATAAAATACGATATAAATACAACAGCTTTTCCATCGTATAAAACGAAAAATTGCAAACAGTGTGAAAGATATGGACATTTCTACGATCCGGGCTACCTAGGCTTCACTCTATGGCGTTCTTCCACCACATCGAATAGCAACGGCCTCAGAAGTCAACGCCAGAAGCTTAAATACAATATAAAAATAACAGTTTTTCCATCGTATAAAACGAATAATAGCAACCAGTGTGAAAGATATGGTCATTTCTACGTTCCGGGCAACATAGGCTTCACTCTACGGCGATGCTCCACCAGATCAAACAGTTAGCGCCTTAGAAGTCAACGCCCGAAGCATAAAATACAAAATAAATAGAACGGTTTTTCCATTGTATAAAACGAATAATTGCTGCCAGTGTAAAAGTTATGTTCATTTCTACGTTCCGGGGAACCTAGGCTTCACCCTAGGGCGTTGTTCCACCAGATGGAATAGTTAGGGCCTAAGAAGTCAACGCCAGAAGCATAAAATACGATATAAATACAACAGCTTTTCCATCGTATAAAACAAATAATTGCAACCAGTTTGATAGTGATGGTCATTTCTACGTACCGGACAACCTAGGCTTCACTCTAGGGCGTTGCTCCACCAGATCGAATAGTTAGGGCCTTAGAAGTCAACGCCCGAAGCATAAAGTACAAAATAAATAGAACAGTTTTTCCATCGTATAAAACGAATAATTGCTACCAGTGTGAAAGTTATGGTCATTTCTACGTTCCGGGCACCCTAGGTTTCACTCCAGGGCGTTGCTCCACCAGAGCGAATAGTTGCGGCCTCTGAAGTCAATGCCAGAAGCATAAAATACAATATAAATACAACAGTTTTTCCATCATATAAAACGAATGATAGCAACCAGTGTGAAAGTTACGGTCATTTCTACGTTCCGCGCAATCTTGGCTTTACCCGAGCGCGTTTTTCAACCAGATGGAATAGTTAGGGCCTAAGAAGTCAACGCCAGAAGCACAAAATGCGATATAAATACAACAGCTTTTCCATCCTATAAAAGGAATAATTGCAACCAGTGTGAAAGTAATGGTCATTTCTACGTTCCGGGCAACCTTGGCTTCACTCTAGGGCGTTGTTCCACCAGATCGAATAGTTAGGGCCTAAGAAGTGAACGCCAGAAGCATAAAATACAATATAAATACAACAGCTTTTCCATCGTATTAAACGAATAATTGCAACCAGTGTGAAAGTTATGGTCCTTTCTACATTTCGAGCAACCTAGGCTTCACTCTAGGGCGCTGCTCCACCTGATCGAATAGTTAGGGCCTTAGAAGTCAACGCCAGAAGCATAAAATACAATATAAATACTACAGTTTTTCCACCATATAAAACGAATAATTGCAACCAGTATGAAAGTTATGGTCAGTTCTGCTTTCCGGGCAACCTAGGCTTCACACTTGGGCGTTGTTCCACCAGGTGGAATAGTTAGGGCCCAAGAAGTCAACGCCAGAAGCATAAAATACGATATAAATACAACAGCTTTTCCATCGTATAAAACAAATAATTGCTACCAGTGTGAAAGTTATGGTCATTTCTACGTTCCGGGGAACCTAGGCTTCACCCTAGGGCGTTGTTCCACCAGATGGAATAGTTAGGGCCTAAGAAGTCAACGCCAGAAGCATAAAATACGATATAAATACAACAGCTTTTCCATCGTATAAAGCAAATAATTGCAACCAGTTTGATAGTGATGGTCATTTCTACTTTCCGGGCAACCTAGACTTCACCCTAGGGCGTTGGTCCACCAGAAGGAATAGTTAGGGCCTGAGAAGTCAACGCCCGAAGCATAAAGTACAAAATAAATAGAACAGTTTTTCCATCGTATAAAACGAATAATTGCTACCTGTGTGAAAGTTATGGTCATTTCTACGTTCCGGGCAACCTAGGCTTCACCCTAGGGCGTTGTTCCACGAGATTGAATAGTTAGGGCCTAAGAAGTGAACGCCAGAAGCATAAAATACAATATAAATACAACAGTTTTTCCATCGTATAAAACGAATAATTGCAACCACTGTGAAAGTTATGGTCATTTCTACATTCCGAGCAACCTAGGCTTCACTCTAGGGCGTTGCTCCAACAGATTGAATAGTTAGGGCCTTAGAAGTCAACGCCCGAAGCATAAAATGCAATAAAAATACAACAGTTTTTCCATCGTATAAAACGAATGATTGCTAACAGTGTGAAAGTTATGGTCACTTCTACGTTCCGGGGAACCTAGGCTTCACCCTAGGGCGTTGTTCCACCAGATGGAATAGTTAGGGCCCAAGAAGTCAACGCCAGAAGCATAAAATACAATATAAATACAACAGTTTTTCCATCATATAAAACGAATGATAGCAACCAGTGTGAAAGTTATGGTCATTTCTACGTTCCGCGCAATCTTGGCTTTACCCTAGGGCGTTGTTTCACCAGATGAAATAGTTAGGGCCTAAGAAGTCAACGCCAGAAGCATAAAATACAATATAAATACAACAGCTTTTCCATCGTATTAAACGAATAATTGCAACCAGTGTGAAAGTTATGGTCCTTTCTACATTTCGAGCAACCTAGGCTTCACTCTAGGGCGCTACTCCACCTGATCGAATAGTTAGGGCCTTAGAAGTCAACGCCAGAAGCATAAAATACAATATAAATACTACAGTTTTTCCACCATACAAAACGAATAATTGCAACCAGTATGAAAGTTATGGTCAGTTCTGCTTTCCGGGCAACCTAGGCTTCACACTAGGGCGTTGTTCCACCAGGTGGAATAGTTAGGGCCCAAGTAGTCAACGCCAGAAGCATAAAATACGATATAAATACAACAGCTTTTCCATCGTATAAAACAAATAATTGCTACCAGTGTGAAAGTTATGGTCATTTCTACGTTCCGGGGAACCTAGGCTTCACCCTAGGGCGTTGTTCCACCAGATGGAATAGTTAGGGCCTAAGAAGTCAACGCCAGAAGCATAAAATACGATATAAATACAACAGCTTTTCCATCGTATAAAGCAAATAATTGCAACCAGTTTGATAGTGATGGTCATTTCTACTTTCCGGGCAACCTAGACTTCACCCTAGGGCGTTGGTCCACCAGAAGGAATAGTTAGGGCCTGAGAAGTCAACGCCCGAAGCATAAAGTACAAAATAAATAGAACAGTTTTTCCATCGTATAAAACGAATAATTGCTACCTGTGTGAAAGATATGGTCATTTCTACGTTCCGGGCAACCTAGGCTTCACCCTAGGGCGTTGTTCCACGAGATTGAATAGTTAGGGCCTAAGAAGTGAACGCCAGAAGCATAAAATACAATATAAATACAACAGTTTTTCCATCGTATAAAACGAATAATTGCAACCACTGTGAAAGTTATGGTCATTTCTACATTCCGAGCAACCTAGGCTTCACTCTAGGGCGTTGCTCCAACAGATTGAATAGTTAGGGCCTTAGAAGTCAACGCCCGAAGCATAAAATGCAATAAAAATACAACAGTTTTTCCATCGTATAAAACGAATGATTGCTACCAGTGTGAAAGTTATGGTCACTTCTACGTTCCGGGGAACCTAGGCTTCACCCTAGGGCGTTGTTCCACCAGATGGAATAGTTAGGGCCCAAGAAGTCAACGCCAGAAGCATAAAATACAATATAAATACAACAGTTTTTCCATCATATAAAACGAATGATAGCAACCAGTGTGAAAGTTATGGTCATTTCTACGTTCCGCGCAATCTTGGCTTTACCCTAGGGCGTTGTTTCACCAGATGAAATAGTTAGGGCCTAAGAAGTCAACGCCAGAAGCATAAAATACAATATAAATACAACAGCTTTTCCATCGTATTAAACGAATAATTGCAACCAGTGTGAAAGTTATGGTCCTTTCTACATTTCGAGCAACCTAGGCTTCACTCTAGGGCGCTACTCCACCTGATCGAATAGTTAGGGCCTTAGAAGTCAACGCCAGAAGCATAAAATACAATATAAATACTACAGTTTTTCCACCATATAAAACGAATAATTGCAACCAGTATGAAAGTTATGGTCAGTTCTGCTTTCCGGGCAACCTAGGCTTCACACTAGGGCGTTGTTCCACCAGGTGGAATAGTTAGGGCCCAAGTAGTCAACGCCAGAAGCATAAAATACGATATAAATACAACAGCTTTTCCATCGTATAAAACAAATAAATGCTACCAGTGTGAAAGTTATGGTCATTTCTACGTTCCGGGGAACCTAGGCTTCACCCTAGGGCGTTGTTCCACCAGATGGAATAGTTAGGGCCTAAGAAGTCAACGCCAGAAGCATAAAATACGATATAAATACAACAGCTTTTCCATCGTATAAAGCAAATAATTGCAACCAGTTTGATAGTGATGGTCATTTCTACATACCGGAAAACCTAGGCTTCACTCTAGTGCGTTGCTCCACCAGATCGAATAGTTAGGGCCTTAGAAGTCAACGCCCGAAGCATAAAGTACAAAATAAATAGAACAGTTTTTCCATCATATAAAACGAATAATTGCTACCTGTGTGAAAGTTATGGTCATTTCTACGTTCCGGGCAACCTAGGTTCCACTCCAGGGCGTTGCTCCTCCAGATCGAATAGTTACGGCGTATGAAGTCAACGCCAGAACCATAAAATACAATATAAATACAACAGTTTTTCCATCATATAAAACGAATGATAGCAACCAGTGTGAAAGTTATGGTCATTTCTACGTTCCGCGCAATCTTGGCTTTACCCTAGGGCGTTGTTCCACCAGATGGAATAGTTAGGGCCTAAGAAGTGAACGCCAGAAGCATAAAATAAAATATAAATACAACAGTTTTTCCATCGTATAAAACGAATAATTGCAACCACTGTGAAAGTTATTGTCATTTCTACATTCCGAGCAACCTAGGCTTCACTCTGGGGCGTTGCTCCAACAGATTGAATAGTTAGGGCCTTAGAAGTCAACGCCCGAAGCATAAAATGCAATAAAAATACAACAGTTTTTCCATCGTATAAAACGAATAATTGCTACCAGTGTGAAAGTTATGGTCATTTCTACGTTCCGGGGAACCTAGGCTTCACCCTAGGGCGTTGTTCCACCAGATGGAATAGTTAGGGCCCAAGAAGTCAACGCCAGAAGCATAAAATACGATATAAATACAACAGCTTTTCCATCGTATAAAACGAAAAATTGCAAACAGTGTGAAAGATATGGACATTTCTACGATCCGGGCTACCTAGGCTTCACTCTATGGCGTTCTTCCACCACATCGAATAGCAACGGCCTCAGAAGTCAACGCCAGAAGCTTAAATACAATATAAAAATAACAGTTTTTCCATCGTATAAAACGAATAATAGCAACCAGTGTGAAAGATATGGTCATTTCTACGTTCCGGGCAACATAGGCTTCACTCTACGGCGATGCTCCACCAGATCAAACAGTTAGCGCCTTAGAAGTCAACGCCCGAAGCATAAAATACAAAATAAATAGAACGGTTTTTCCATTGTATAAAACGAATAATTGCTGCCAGTGTAAAAGTTATGTTCATTTCTACGTTCCGGGGAACCTAGGCTTCACCCTAGGGCGTTGTTCCACCAGATGGAATAGTTAGGGCCTAAGAAGTCAACGCCAGAAGCATAAAATACGATATAAATACAACAGCTTTTCCATCGTATAAAACAAATAATTGCAACCAGTTTGATAGTGATGGTCATTTCTACGTACCGGACAACCTAGGCTTCACTCTAGGGCGTTGCTCCACCAGATCGAATAGTTAGGGCCTTAGAAGTCAACGCCCGAAGCATAAAGTACAAAATAAATAGAACAGTTTTTCCATCGTATAAAACGAATAATTGCTACCAGTGTGAAAGTTATGGTCATTTCTACGTTCCGGGCACCCTAGGTTTCACTCCAGGGCGTTGCTCCACCAGAGCGAATAGTTGCGGCCTCTGAAGTCAATGCCAGAAGCATAAAATACAATATAAATACAACAGTTTTTCCATCATATAAAACGAATGATAGCAACCAGTGTGAAAGTTACGGTCATTTCTACGTTCCGCGCAATCTTGGCTTTACCCGAGCGCGTTTTTCAACCAGATGGAATAGTTAGGGCCTAAGAAGTCAACGCCAGAAGCACAAAATGCGATATAAATACAACAGCTTTTCCATCCTATAAAAGGAATAATTGCAACCAGTGTGAAAGTAATGGTCATTTCTACGTTCCGGGCAACCTTGGCTTCACTCTAGGGCGTTGTTCCACCAGATCGAATAGTTAGGGCCTAAGAAGTGAACGCCAGAAGCATAAAATACAATATAAATACAACAGCTTTTCCATCCTATAAAAGGAATAATTGCAAACAGTGTGAAAGTAATGGTCATTTCTACGTTCCGGGCAACCTAGGCTTCACTCTAGGGCGTTGCTCCACCAGATCAACCAGTTAGGGCCTAAGAAGTGAACGCCAGAAGCATAAAATACAATATGAATACAACAGCCTTTCCATTGTATAAAACGAATAATTGCTACCAGTGTAAAGGGTAAGGTCATTTCTACGTTCCGGGCAACCTAGGCTTCACCCTAGGGCGTTGTTCCACCAGATGGAATAGTTAGGGCCCAAGAAGTCAACGCCAGAAGCATAAAATACGATATAAATACAACAGCTTTTCCATCGTATAAAACAAATAATTGCAACCAGTTTGATAGTGATGGTCATTTCTACGTACCGGACAACCTAGGCTTCACTCTAGTGCGTTGCTCCACCAGATCGAAAAGTTAGGGCCTTAGAAGTCAACGCCCGAAGCATAAAGTACAAAATAAGTCGAACAGTTTTTCCATCGTATAAAACGAATAATTGCTACCTGTGTGAAAGTTATGGTCATTTCTACGTTCCGGGCAACCTAGGTTTCACTCCATGGCGTTGCACCACCAGATGGAATAGTTACGGCCTATGAAGTCAACGCCAGAACCATAAAATACAATATAAATACAACAGTTTTTCCATCATATAAAACGAATGATAGCAACCAGTGTGAAAGTTATGGTCATTTCTACGTTCCGCGCAATCTTGGCTTTACCCTAGGGCGTTGTTTCACCAGATGGAATAGTTAGGGCCTAAGAAGTCAACGCCAGAAGCATAAAATACAATATAAATACAACAGCTTTTCCATCGTATTAAACGAATAATTGCAACCAGTGTGAAAGTTATGGTCCTTTCTACATTTCGAGCAACCTAGGCTTCACTCTAGGGCGCTGCTCCACCTGATCGAATAGTTAGGGCCTTAGAAGTCAACGCCAGAAGCATAAAATACAATATAAATACTACAGTTTTTCCACCATATAAAACGAATAATTGCAACCAGTATGAAAGTTATGGTCAGTTCTGCTTTCCGGGCAACCTAGGCTTCACACTAGGGCGTTGTTCCACCAGGTGGAATAGTTAGGGCCCAAGAAGTCAACGCCAGAAGCATAAAATACGATATAAATACAACAGCTTTTCCATCGTATAAAACAAATAATTGCTACCAGTGTGAAAGTTATGGTCATTTCTACGTTCCGGGGAACCTAGGCTTCACCCTAGGGCGTTGTTCCACCAGATGGAATAGTTAGGGCCTAAGAAGTCAACGCCAGAAGCATAAAATACGATATAAATACAACAGCTTTTCCATCGTATAAAGCAAATAATTGCAACCAGTTTGATAGTGATGGTCATTTCTACTTTCCGGGCAACCTAGACTTCACCCTAGGGCGTTGGTCCACCAGAAGGAATAGTTAGGGCCTGAGAAGTCAACGCCCGAAGCATAAAGTACAAAATAAATAGAACAGTTTTTCCATCGTATAAAACGAATAATTGCTACCTGTGTGAAAGTTATGGTCATTTCTACGTTCCGGGCAACCTAGGTTTCACTCCAGGGCGTTGCTCCACCAGATCCAATAGTTACGGCCTATGAAGTCAACGCCAGAACCATAAAAAACAATATAAATACAACAGTTTTTCCATCATATAAAACGAATGATAGCAACCAGTGTGAAAGTTATGGTCATTTCTACGTTCCGCGCAATCTTGGCTTTACCCTAGGGCGTTGTTCCACCATATAGAATAGTTAGGGCCCAAGAAGTCAACGCCAGAAGCATAAAATACGATATAAATACAACAGCTTTTCCATCGTATAAGACATATAATTGCAACCAGTTTGATAGTGATGGTCATTTCTACGTACCGGGCAACCTAGGCTTCACTCTAGGGCGTTGCTCCACCAGATCGAATAGTTAGGGCCTTAGAAGTCAACGCCCGAGGCATAAAGTATAAAATAAATAGAACAGTTTTTCCATCGTATAAAACGAATAATTGCTACCAGTGTGAAAGTTATGGTCATTTCTACTTTCCGGGCAACCTAGACTTCACCCTAGGGCGTTGTTCCACCAGATGGAATAGTTAGGGACTTAGAATTCAACGCCATAAGAAAAAAACACAATATAAGTACAACAGTTTTTCCATCATATAAAACGAATAATTGCAACCAGTACGAAAGTTATGGTCATTTCTACGTTCCGGGCAACCTAGGCTTCACCCTAGGGCGTTGTTCCACCAGATCGAATAGTTCGGGCCTAAGAAGTGATCGCCAGATGCATAAAATACAAAATAAATAAAACAGTTTTTCCATCGTATAAAACGAATAATTGCTACCAGTGTGAAAGTTACGGTCAGTTCTACGTTCCGCGCTACCTGGGCTTTACCCTATGGCGTTGTTCCACGAGATGGAATAGCTAGGGACTTAGAATTCAACGTCATAAGAATAAAATACAATATAAGTGCAACAGATTTTCCATCGTATAAAATGAATAATTGCAACCAGTGTGAAAGTTATGGTCATTTCTACATTCCGGCCAACCTAGGCTTCACCCTAGGGCGTTGCTCCACCAGATCGAATAGTTAGGGCCTTAGAAGTCAACGCCAGAAGCTTAAAATACAATAAAGATGCAACAGTTTTTCCATCGTTTTACAGGAATAACTGCAACCAGTGTGAATGTACTGGTCATTTCTACGTTCCGGATAACCTAGGCTTCACTCTAGGGCGTTGTTCCACCAGATCGAACAGTTAGGGCCTAAGAAGTCAACGCCAGAAGAATAAATTCCAATGTAAATATAACAGTTTTTCCATCGTATAAATCGAATGATAGCAACCAGTGTGAAAGTTATGGTCATTTCTACGTTCCGGGCAACCTAGGCTTCACTCTAGGGCGTTGCTCCACCAGATCGAATAGTTAGGGCCTTAGAAGTCAACGCTCAAAGCATAAAATACAAAATAAATAAAACAGTTTTTCCATCGTATAAAACGAAAAATTGCTACCAGTGTGAAAGTTATGGTCATTTCTACGTTCCGGGCAACCTAGGCGTCACTCTAGGGCGTTGCTCCACCACATCTAATAGCTACGGCCTTAGAAGTCAACGCCAGAAGGATAAAATACAATATAAATACAACAGCTTTTCCATCGTACAAAATGAATCATAGCAAACAGTGTGAAAGTAATTGTGATTTCTACGTTCCCGGCAACCTAGGCTTCACTCTAGGTCGTTGCTCCACCAGATCAAATAGCTAGCGACTTAGAATTAAACGCCAGAAGCATAGAATACAATAAAAATACAACAGTTTTTCCATCGGATAACAGGAGTAATTCCATCCAGTGTGAATGTAATGGTCATTTCTAGGTTCCGGGCAACCTAGGTTTCACTCTAGGGCGTTGGTCCTCCAGATCGAATAGTTAGGGCCTTAGAAGTCAACGCCCGAAGCATAAAATACAGAATAAATAGAACAGTCTTTCCATTGTATAAAACGAATAATTGCTACCAGTGTGAAAGTTGTGGTCATTTCTACTTTCTGGGCAACCTGGGCTTCACTCCAGGGCGTTGCTCCACCAGATCGAATAGCTATGTCCTAAGAAGTCAACGCCAGAAGCATAAAATACGATATAACTACAACAGCTTTACCATCGTATAAAACGAATAATTGCAACCAGTGTGAAAGTAATGGTCATTTCTACGTTCCGAGCAACCTAGGCGTCACTCTAGGGCGTTGCTACACCAGATCGAATAGCTAGGGACTTATAATTCATCGCTAAAAGCATAAAATACAATTAAAATACAACAGTTTTTCCATCGTATAACAGGAATAATTGCAACCAGTGTGAAAGTAATGGTCATTTCTACGTTCCGAGCAACCTAGGCGTCACTCTAGTGCGTTGCTCCACCAGATCGAATAGCTAGGGACTTAGAATTCAACGCCATAAGAAAAAAACACAATATAAGTACAACAGTTTTTCCATCATATAAAACGAATAATTGCAACCAGTACGAAAGTTATGGTCATTTCTACGTTCCGGGCAACCTAGGCTTCACCCTAGGGCGTTGTTCCACCAGATCGAATAGTTCGGGCCTAAGAAGTGATCGCCAGATGCATAAAATACAAAATAAATAAAACAGTTTTTCCATCGTATAAAACGAATAATTGCTACCAGTGTGAAAGTTACGGTCAGTTCTACGTTCCGCGCTACCTGGGCTTTACCCTATGGCGTTGTTCCACGAGATGGAATAGCTAGCGACTTAGAATTCAACGTCATAAGAATAAAATACAATATAAGTGCAACAGATTTTCCATCGTATAAAATGAATAATTGCAACCAGTGTGAAAGTTATGGTCATTTCTACATTCCGGCCAACCTAGGCTTCACCCTAGGGCGTTGCTCCACCAGATCGAATAGTTAGGGCCTTAGAAGTCAACGCCAGAAGCTTAAAATACAATAAAGATGCAACAGTTTTTCCATCGTTTTACAGGAATAACTGCAACCAGTGTGAATGTACTGGTCATTTCTACGTTCCGGATAACCTAGGCTTCACTCTAGGGCGTTGTTCCACCAGATCGAACAGTTAGGGCCTTAGAAGTCAACGCCAGAAGCATAAAATACAATATAAATACTACAGTTTTTCCACCATATAAAACGAATAATTGCAACCAGTATGAAAGTTATGGTCAGTTCTGCTTTCCGGGCAACCTAGGCTTCACACTAGGGCGTTGTTCCACCAGGTGGAATAGTTAGGGCCCAAGAAGTCAACGCCAGAAGCATAAAATACGATATAAATACAACAGCTTTTCCATCGTATAAAACAAATAATTGCTACCAGTGTGAAAGTTATGGTCATTTCTACGTTCCGGGGAACCTAGGCTTCACCCTAGGGCGTTGTTCCACCAGATGGAATAGTTAGGGCCTAAGAAGTCAACGCCAGAAGCATAAAATACGATATAAATACAACAGCTTTTCCATCGTATAAAGCAAATAATTGCAACCAGTTTGATAGTGATGGTCATTTCTACTTTCCGGGCAACCTAGACTTCACCCTAGGGCGTTGGTCCACCAGAAGGAATAGTTAGGGCCTGAGAAGTCAACGCCCGAAGCATAAAGTACAAAATAAATAGAACAGTTTTTCCATCGTATAAAACGAATAATTGCTACCTGTGTGAAAGTTATGGTCATTTCTACGTTCCGGGCAACCTAGGCTTCACCCTAGGGCGTTGTTCCACGAGATTGAATAGTTAGGGCCTAAGAAGTCAACGCCAGAACCATAAAATACAATATAAATACAACAGTTTTTCCATCATATAAAACGAATGATAGCAACCAGTGTGAAAGTTATGGTCATTTCTACGTTCCGCGCAATCTTGGCTTTACCCTAGGGCGTTGTTTCACCAGATGGAATAGTTAGGGCCTAAGAAGTCAACGCCAGAAGCATAAAATACAATATAAATACAACAGCTTTTCCATCGTATTAAACGAATAATTGCAACCAGTGTGAAAGTTATGGTCCTTTCTACATTTCGAGCAACCTAGGCTTCACTCTAGGGCGCTGCTCCACCTGATCGAATAGTTAGGGCCTTAGAAGTCAACGCCAGAAGCATAAAATACAATATAAATACTACAGTTTTTCCACCATATAAAACGAATAATTGCAACCAGTATGAAAGTTATGGTCAGTTCTGCTTTCCGGGCAACCTAGGCTTCACACTAGGGCGTTGTTCCACCAGGTGGAATAGTTAGGGCCCAAGAAGTCAACGCCAGAAGCATAAAATACGATATAAATACAACAGCTTTTCCATCGTATAAAACAAATAATTGCTACCAGTGTGAAAGTTATGGTCATTTCTACGTTCCGGGGAACCTAGGCTTCACCCTAGGGCGTTGTTCCACCAGATGGAATAGTTAGGGCCTAAGAAGTCAACGCCAGAAGCATAAAATACGATATAAATACAACAGCTTTTCCATCGTATAAAGCAAATAATTGCAACCAGTTTGATAGTGATGGTCATTTCTACTTTCCGGGCAACCTAGACTTCACCCTAGGGCGTTGGTCCACCAGAAGGAATAGTTAGGGCCTGAGAAGTCAACGCCCGAAGCATAAAGTACAAAATAAATAGAACAGTTTTTCCATCGTATAAAACGAATAATTGCTACCTGTGTGAAAGTTATGGTCATTTCTACGTTCCGGGCAACCTAGGTTTCACTCCAGGGCGTTGCTCCACCAGATCCAATAGTTACGGCCTATGAAGTCAACGCCAGAACCATAAAAAACAATATAAATACAACAGTTTTTCCATCATATAAAACGAATGATAGCAACCAGTGTGAAAGTTATGGTCATTTCTACGTTCCGCGCAATCTTGGCTTTACCCTAGGGCGTTGTTCCACCATATGGAATAGTTAGGGCCCAAGAAGTCAACGCCAGAAGCATAAAATACGATATAAATACAACAGCTTTTCCATCGTATAAGACATATAATTGCAACCAGTTTGATAGTGATGGTCATTTCTACGTACCGGGCAACCTAGGCTTCACTCTAGGGCGTTGCTCCACCAGATCGAATAGTTAGGGCCTTAGAAGTCAACGCCCGAGGCATAAAGTATAAAATAAATAGAACAGTTTTTCCATCGTATAAAACGAATAATTGCTACCAGTGTGAAAGTTATGGTCATTTCTACTTTCCGGGCAACCTAGACTTCACCCTAGGGCGTTGTTCCACCAGATGGAATAGTTAGGGACTTAGAATTCAACGCCATAAGAAAAAAACACAATATAAGTACAACAGTTTTTCCATCATATAAAACGAATAATTGCAACCAGTACGAAAGTTATGGTCATTTCTACGTTCCGGGCAACCTAGGCTTCACCCTAGGGCGTTGTTCCACCAGATCGAATAGTTCGGGCCTAAGAAGTGATCGCCAGATGCATAAAATACAAAATAAATAAAACAGTTTTTCCATCGTATAAAACGAATAATTGCTACCAGTGTGAAAGTTACGGTCTGTTCTACGTTCCGCGCTACCTGGGCTTTACCCTATGGCGTTGTTCCACGAGATGGAATAGCTAGGGACTTAGAATTCAACGTCATAAGAATAAAATACAATATAAGTGCAACAGATTTTCCATCGTATAAAATGAATAATTGCAACCAGTGTGAAAGTTATGGTCATTTCTACATTCCGGCCAACCTAGGCTTCACCCTAGGGCGTTGCTCCACCAGATCGAATAGTTAGGGCCTTAGAAGTCAACGCCAGAAGCTTAAAATACAATAAAGATGCAACAGTTTTTCCATCGTTTTACAGGAATAACTGCAACCAGTGTGAATGTACTGGTCATTTCTACGTTCCGGATAACCTAGGCTTCACTCTAGGGCGTTGTTCCACCAGATCGAACAGTTAGGGCCTAAGAAGTCAACGCCAGAAGAATAAATTCCAATGTAAATATAACAGTTTTTCCATCGTATAAATCGAATGATAGCAACCAGTGTGAAAGTTATGGTCATTTCTACGTTCCGGGCAACCTAGGCTTCACTCTAGGGCGTTGCTCCACCAGATCGAATAGTTAGGGCCTTAGAAGTCAACGCTCAAAGCATAAAATACAAAATAAATAAAACAGTTTTTCCATCGTATAAAACGAAAAATTGCTACCAGTGTGAAAGTTATGGTCATTTCTACGTTCCGCGCAACCTGGGCTTTACCCTAGGGCGTTGTTCCACGAGATGTAATAGCTAGGGACTTAGAATTCAACGCCATAAGAATAAAATACAATATAAGTACAACAGTTTTTCCATCGTATAAAATGAATAGTTGCAAACATTGTAAAAGTAATGGTCATTTCTACGTTCCGGGCAACCTAGGCGTCACTCTAGGGCGTTGCTCCACCACATCTAATAGCTACGGCCTTAGAAGTCAACGCCAGAAGGATAAAATACAATATAAATACAACAGCTTTTCCATCGTACAAAATGAATCATAGCAAACAGTGTGAAAGTAATTGTGATTTCTACGTTCCCGGCAACCTAGGCTTCACTCTAGGTCGTTGCTCCACCAGATCAAATAGCTAGCGACTTAGAATTAAACGCCAGAAGCATAGAATACAATAAAAATACAACAGTTTTTCCATCGGATAACAGGAGTAATTCCATCCAGTGTGAATGTAATGGTCATTTCTAGGTTCCGGGCAACCTAGGTTTCACTCTAGGGCGTTGGTCCTCCAGATCGAATAGTTAGGGCCTTAGAAGTCAACGCCCGAAGCATAAAATACAGAATAAATAGAACAGTCTTTCCATTGTATAAAACGAATAATTGCTACCAGTGTGAAAGTTGTGGTCATTTCTACTTTCTGGGCAACCTGGGCTTCACTCCAGGGCGTTGCTCCACCAGATCGAATAGCTATGTCCTAAGAAGTCAACGCCAGAAGCATAAAATACGATATAACTACAACAGCTTTACCATCGTATAAAACGAATAATTGCAACCAGTGTGAAAGTAATGGTCATTTCTACGTTCCGAGCAACCTAGGCGTCACTCTAGGGCGTTGCTACACCAGATCGAATAGCTAGGGACTTATAATTCATCGCTAAAAGCATAAAATACAATTAAAATACAACAGTTTTTCCATCGTATAACAGGAATAATTGCAACCAGTGTGAAAGTAATGGTCATTTCTACGTTCCGAGCAACCTAGGCGTCACTCTAGTGCGTTGCTCCACCAGATCGAATAGCTAGGGACTTAGAATTCAACGCCATAAGAAAAAAACACAATATAAGTACAACAGTTTTTCCATCATATAAAACGAATAATTGCAACCAGTACGAAAGTTATGGTCATTTCTACGTTCCGGGCAACCTAGGCTTCACCCTAGGGCGTTGTTCCACCAGATCGAATAGTTCGGGCCTAAGAAGTGATCGCCAGATGCATAAAATACAAAATAAATAAAACAGTTTTTCCATCGTATAAAACGAATAATTGCTACCAGTGTGAAAGTTACGGTCAGTTCTACGTTCCGCGCTACCTGGGCTTTACCCTATGGCGTTGTTCCACGAGATGGAATAGCTAGCGACTTAGAATTCAACGTCATAAGAATAAAATACAATATAAGTGCAACAGATTTTCCATCGTATAAAATGAATAATTGCAACCAGTGTGAAAGTTATGGTCATTTCTACATTCCGGCCAACCTAGGCTTCACCCTAGGGCGTTGCTCCACCAGATCGAATAGTTAGGGCCTTAGAAGTCAACGCCAGAAGCTTAAAATACAATAAAGATGCAACAGTTTTTCCATCGTTTTACAGGAATAACTGCAACCAGTGTGAATGTACTGGTCATTTCTACGTTCCGGATAACCTAGGCTTCACTCTAGGGCGTTGTTCCACCAGATCGAACAGTTAGGGCCTTAGAAGTCAACGCCAGAAGCATAAAATACAATATAAATACTACAGTTTTTCCACCATATAAAACGAATAATTGCAACCAGTATGAAAGTTATGGTCAGTTCTGCTTTCCGGGCAACCTAGGCTTCACACTAGGGCGTTGTTCCACCAGGTGGAATAGTTAGGGCCCAAGAAGTCAACGCCAGAAGCATAAAATACAATATAAATACAACAGCTTTTCCATCGTATTAAACGAATAATTGCAACCAGTGTGAAAGTTATGGTCCTTTCTACATTTCGAGCAACCTAGGCTTCACTCTAGGGCGCTACTCCACCTGATCGAATAGTTAGGGCCTTAGAAGTCAACGCCAGAAGCATAAAATACAATATAAATACTACAGTTTTTCCACCATACAAAACGAATAATTGCAACCAGTATGAAAGTTATGGTCAGTTCTGCTTTCCGGGCAACCTAGGCTTCACACTAGGGCGTTGTTCCACCAGGTGGAATAGTTAGGGCCCAAGTAGTCAACGCCAGAAGCATAAAATACGATATAAATACAACAGCTTTTCCATCGTATAAAACAAATAATTGCTACCAGTGTGAAAGTTATGGTCATTTCTACGTTCCGGGGAACCTAGGCTTCACCCTAGGGCGTTGTTCCACCAGATGGAATAGTTAGGGCCTAAGAAGTCAACGCCAGAAGCATAAAATACGATATAAATACAACAGCTTTTCCATCGTATAAAGCAAATAATTGCAACCAGTTTGATAGTGATGGTCATTTCTACTTTCCGGGCAACCTAGACTTCACCCTAGGGCGTTGGTCCACCAGAAGGAATAGTTAGGGCCTGAGAAGTCAACGCCCGAAGCATAAAGTACAAAATAAATAGAACAGTTTTTCCATCGTATAAAACGAATAATTGCTACCTGTGTGAAAGTTATGGTCATTTCTACGTTCCGGGCAACCTAGGCTTCACCCTAGGGCGTTGTTCCACGAGATTGAATAGTTAGGGCCTAAGAAGTGAACGCCAGAAGCATAAAATACAATATAAATACAACAGTTTTTCCATCGTATAAAACGAATAATTGCAACCACTGTGAAAGTTATGGTCATTTCTACATTCCGAGCAACCTAGGCTTCACTCTAGGGCGTTGCTCCAACAGATTGAATAGTTAGGGCCTTAGAAGTCAACGCCCGAAGCATAAAATGCAATAAAAATACAACAGTTTTTCCATCGTATAAAACGAATGATTGCTACCAGTGTGAAAGTTATGGTCACTTCTACGTTCCGGGGAACCTAGGCTTCACCCTAGGGCGTTGTTCCACCAGATGGAATAGTTAGGGCCCAAGAAGTCAACGCCAGAAGCATAAAATACAATATAAATACAACAGTTTTTCCATCATATAAAACGAATGATAGCAACCAGTGTGAAAGTTATGGTCATTTCTACGTTCCGCGCAATCTTGGCTTTACCCTAGGGCGTTGTTTCACCAGATGAAATAGTTAGGGCCTAAGAAGTCAACGCCAGAAGCATAAAATACAATATAAATACAACAGCTTTTCCATCGTATTAAACGAATAATTGCAACCAGTGTGAAAGTTATGGTCCTTTCTACATTTCGAGCAACCTAGGCTTCACTCTAGGGCGCTACTCCACCTGATCGAATAGTTAGGGCCTTAGAAGTCAACGCCAGAAGCATAAAATACAATATAAATACTACAGTTTTTCCACCATATAAAACGAATAATTGCAACCAGTATGAAAGTTATGGTCAGTTCTGCTTTCCGGGCAACCTAGGCTTCACACTAGGGCGTTGTTCCACCAGGTGGAATAGTTAGGGCCCAAGTAGTCAACGCCAGAAGCATAAAATACGATATAAATACAACAGCTTTTCCATCGTATAAAACAAATAATTGCTACCAGTGTGAAAGTTATGGTCATTTCTACGTTCCGGGGAACCTAGGCTTCACCCTAGGGCGTTGTTCCACCAGATGGAATAGTTAGGGCCTAAGAAGTCAACGCCAGAAGCATAAAATACGATATAAATACAACAGCTTTTCCATCGTATAAAACGAAAAATTGCAAACAGTGTGAAAGATATGGACATTTCTACGATCCGGGCTACCTAGGCTTCACTCTATGGCGTTCTTCCACCACATCGAATAGCAACGGCCTCAGAAGTCAACGCCAGAAGCTTAAATACAATATAAAAATAACAGTTTTTCCATCGTATAAAACGAATAATAGCAACCAGTGTGAAAGATATGGTCATTTCTACGTTCCGGGCAACCTTGGCTTCACCCTAGGGCGTTGTTCAACCCGATCGAATAGTTAGGGCCTAAGAAGTGAACGCCAGAAGCATAAAATACAATATAAATACAACAGCTTTTCCATCGTATAAAACAAATAATTGCAACCAGTTTGATAGTGATGGTCATTTCTACGTACCGGACAACCTAGGCTTCACTCTAGGGCGTTGCTCCACCAGATCGAATAGTTAGGGCCTTAGAAGTCAACGCCCGAAGCATAAAGTACAAAATAAATAGAACAGTTTTTCCATCGTATAAAACGAATAATTGCTACCAGTGTGAAAGTTATGGTCATTTCTACGTTCCGGGCACCCTAGGTTTCACTCCAGGGCGTTGCTCCACCAGAGCGAATAGTTGCGGCCTCTGAAGTCAATGCCAGAAGCATAAAATACAATATAAATACAACAGTTTTTCCATCATATAAAACGAATGATAGCAACCAGTGTGAAAGTTACGGTCATTTCTACGTTCCGCGCAATCTTGGCTTTACCCGAGCGCGTTTTTCAACCAGATGGAATAGTTAGGGCCTAAGAAGTCAACGCCAGATGCACAAAATGCGATATAAATACAACAGCTTTTCCATCCTATAAAAGGAATAATTGCAACCAGTGTGAAAGTAATGGTCATTTCTACGTTCCGGGCAACCTTGGCTTCACTCTAGGGCGTTGTTCCACCCGATCGAATAGTTAGGGCCTAAGAAGTGAACGCCAGAAGCATAAAATACAATATAAATACAACAGCTTTTCCATCCTATAAAAGGAATAATTGCAAACAGTGTGAAAGTAATGGTCATTTCTACGTTCCGGGCAACCTAGGCTTCACTCTAGGGCGTTGCTCCACCAGATCAACCAGTTAGGGCCTAAGAAGTGAACGCCAGAAGCATAAAATACAATATGAATACAACAGCTTTTCCATTGTATAAAACGAATAATTGCTACCAGTGTAAAGGGTAAGGTCATTTCTACGTTCCGGGCAACCTAGGCTTCACCCTAGGGCGTTGTTCCACCAGATGGAATAGTTAGGGCCCAAGAAGTCAACGCCAGAAGCATAAAATACGATATAAATACAACAGCTTTTCCATCGTATAAAACAAATAATTGCAACCAGTTTGATAGTGATGGTCATTTCTACGTACCGGACAACCTAGGCTTCACTCTAGTGCGTTGCTCCACCAGATCGAAAAGTTAGGGCCTTAGAAGTCAACGCCCGAAGCATAAAGTACAAAATAAGTCGAACAGTTTTTCCATCGTATAAAACGAATAATTGCTACCTGTGTGAAAGTTATGGTCATTTCTACGTTCCGGGCAACCTAGGTTTCACTCCATGGCGTTGCACCACCAGATGGAATAGTTACGGCCTATGAAGTCAACGCCAGAACCATAAAATACAATATAAATACAACAGTTTTTCCATCATATAAAACGAATGATAGCAACCAGTGTGAAAGTTATGGTCATTTCTACGTTCCGCGCAATCTTGGCTTTACCCTAGGGCGTTGTTTCACCAGATGGAATAGTTAGGGCCTAAGAAGTCAACGCCAGAAGCATAAAATACAATATAAATACTACAGTTTTTCCACCATATAAAACGAATAATTGCAACCAGTATGAAAGTTATGGTCAGTTCTGCTTTCCGGGCAACCTAGGCTTCACACTAGGGCGTTGTTCCACCAGGTGGAATAGTTAGGGCCCAAGATGTCAACGCCAGAAGCATAAAATACGATATAAATACAACAGCTTTTCCATCGTATAAAACAAATAATTGCTACCAGTGTGAAAGTTATGGTCATTTCTACGTTCCGGGGAACCTAGGCTTCACCCTAGGGCGTTGTTCCACCAGATGGAATAGTTAGGGCCTAAGAAGTCAACGCCAGAAGCATAAAATACGATATAAATACAACAGCTTTTCCATCGTATAAAGCAAATAATTGCAACCAGTTTGATAGTGATGGTCATTTCTACTTTCCGGGCAACCTAGACTTCACCCTAGGGCGTTGGTCCACCAGAAGGAATAGTTAGGGCCTGAGAAGTCAACGCCCGAAGCATAAAGTACAAAATAAATAGAACAGTTTTTCCATCGTATAAAACGAATAATTGCTACCTGTGTGAAAGTTATGGTCATTTCTACGTTCCGGGCAACCTAGGTTTCACTCCAGGGCGTTGCTCCACCAGATCCAATAGTTACGGCCTATGAAGTCAACGCCAGAACCATAAAATACAATATAAATACAACAGTTTTTCCATCATATAAAACGAATGATAGCAACCAGTGTGAAAGTTATGGTCATTTCTACGTTCTGCGCAATCTTGGCTTTACCCTAGGGCGTTGTTCCACCATATGGAATAGTTAGGGCCCAAGAAGTCAACGCCAGAAGCATAAAATACGATATAAATACAACAGCTTTTCCATCGTATAAGACATATAATTGCAACCAGTTTGATAGTGATGGTCATTTCTACGTTCCGGGCAACCTAGGCTTCACCCTAGGGCGTTGTTCCACCAGATCGAATAGTTCGGGCCTAAGAAGTGATCGCCAGATGCATAAAATACAAAATAAATAAAACAGTTTTTCCATCGTATAAAACGAATAATTGCTACCAGTGTGAAAGTTACGGTCAGTTCTACGTTCCGCGCTACCTGGGCTTTACCCTATGGCGTTGTTCCACGAGATGGAATAGCTAGGGACTTAGAATTCAACGTCATAAGAATAAAATACAATATAAGTGCAACAGATTTTCCATCGTATAAAATGAATAATTGCAACCAGTGTGAAAGTTATGGTCATTTCTACATTCCGGCCAACCTAGGCTTCACCCTAGGGCGTTGCTCCACCAGATCGAATAGTTAGGGCCTTAGAAGTCAACGCCAGAAGCTTAAAATACAATAAAGATGCAACAGTTTTTCCATCGTTTTACAGGAATAACTGCAACCAGTGTGAATGTACTGGTCATTTCTACGTTCCGGATAACCTAGGCTTCACTCTAGGGCGTTGTTCCACCAGATCGAACAGTTAGGGCCTAAGAAGTCAACGCCAGAAGAATAAATTCCAATGTAAATATAACAGTTTTTCCATCGTATAAATCGAATGATAGCAACCAGTGTGAAAGTTATGGTCATTTCTACGTTCCGGGCAACCTAGGCTTCACTCTAGGGCGTTGCTCCACCAGATCGAATAGTTAGGGCCTTAGAAGTCAACGCTCAAAGCATAAAATACAAAATAAATAAAACAGTTTTTCCATCGTATAAAACGAAAAATTGCTACCAGTGTGAAAGTTATGGTCATTTCTACGTTCCGCGCAACCTGGGCTTTACCCTAGGGCGTTGTTCCACGAGATGTAATAGCTAGGGACTTAGAATTCAACGCCATAAGAATAAAATACAATATAAGTACAACAGTTTTTCCATCGTATAAAATGAATAGTTGCAAACATTGTAAAAGTAATGGTCATTTCTACGTTCCGTGCAACCTAGGCGTCACTCTAGGGCGTTGCTCCACCACATCTAATAGCTACGGCCTTAGAAGTCAACGCCAGAAGGATAAAATACAATATAAATACAACAGCTTTTCCATCGTACAAAATGAATCATAGCAAACAGTGTGAAAGTAATTGTGATTTCTACGTTCCCGGCAACCTAGGCTTCACTCTAGGTCGTTGCTCCACCAGATCAAATAGCTAGCGACTTAGAATTAAACGCCAGAAGCATAGAATACAATAAAAATACAACAGTTTTTCCATCGTATAACAGGAGTAATTCCATCCAGTGTGAATGTAATGGTCATTTCTAGGTTCCGGGCAACCTAGGTTTCACTCTAGGGCGTTGGTCCTCCAGATCGAATAGCTAGGGCCTAAGAAGTCAACGCCAGAAGCATAAAATACGATATAAATACAACAGCTTTTCCATCGTATAAAACAAATAATTGCAACCAGTGTGAAAGTTATGGTCATTTCTACGTTCCGGGCAACGTAGGCTTCACTCTACGGCGTTGTTCCACCAGATCGAATAGTTAGGGCCTAAGAAGTCGACGGCAGAAGCATAAAATACGATATAATTACAACAGCTTTTCCTTCGTATAAGAGGAATAATTGCAAACAGTGTGAAAGTAATGGTCATTTCTACGTTCCGGGCAACCTAGGCTTCACTGTCGGGCGTTGCTCCACCAGATCGAAATGTTAGGGCCTAAGAAGTCAACGCCCGAAGCATAAAATACGATATAAATACAACAGCATTTCCATCGTATTAAATGAATAATTGCAAACAGTGTGAAAGTAGTGGTCATTTCTACGTTCCGGGCAACCTAGGCTTCACCGTATGGCGTTCTTCCACCACATCGAATAGCTACGGCCTCAGAAGTCCACGCCTGAAGCATAAAATACAATAAAAATACAACAGTTTTTCCATCGTATAGCAGGAATAATTTGCAACCAGTGTGATAGTAGTGGTCATTTCTACGCTCCGGGCAACCCATGTTTCACTCCAGGGCGTTGCTCCACCAGATCGAATAGTTACGGCCTAAGAAGTCAACGACAGAAGCATAAAATACGATGAAGATGCAACAGTTTTTCCATCGTATAAAACGAATAATTGCAATCAGTGTGAAAGTTATGGTCATTTCTAGGTTCCGGGCAACCTAGGTTTCACTCTAGGGCGTTGCTCCTCCAGGTCGAGTAGTTAGGGCCTAAGAAGTCAACGTCAGAAGCATAAAATACCATATAAATACAACAGCTTTTACCTCGTATAAAACGAATAATAGCACCCAGTGTGGAAGTTATGGTCATTTCTACGTTCCGGGCAACCTAGGCTTCACTCTGTGGCGTTCTTCCACCACATCGAATAGCAACGGCCTCAGAAGTCAACGTCAGAAGCTTAAATACAATATAAATATAACAGTTTTTCCATCGTATAAAACGAATAATTGCAACCAGTATGAAACTTATGGTCATTTCTACGTACCGGGCAACCTAGGCCTCACTCTAGGGCGTTGCTCTACCAGATCGAATAGTTAGGGCCTTAGAAGTCAGCGCCCGAAGCATAAAATACAAAATAAATACAACAGTTTTTCCATCGTATAAAACGAATAATTGCTACCAGCGTGAAAGTTATGGTCATTTCTACTTTCCGGGCAACCTAGGCTTCACCCTAGGGCGTTGTTCCACCAGATGGAATAGTTAGGGCCTAAGAAGTCAACGCCAGAAGCATAAAGTACGATATAAATACAACAGCTTTTCCATCGTATAAAACAAATAATTGCAACCAGTTTGATAGTGATGGTCATTTCTACGTACCGGGCAACCTAGGTTTCACTCCAGGGCGTTGCTCCACCAGATCGAATAGTTACGGCCTAAGAAGTCAACGCCAGAAGAATAAAGTACGATGAAGATGCAACAGTTTTTCCATCGTATAAAACGAATAATTGCAATCAGTGTGAAAGTTATGGTCATTTCTACATTCCGAGCAACCTAGGCTTCACTCTAGGGTGTTGCTCCACCAGATCGAATAGTTAGGTCCTTAGAAGTCAACGCCAGAAGCATAAAATACGATATAAATACAACAGCTTTTCCATCGTATATAACAAATAATTGCAATCAGTGTGAAAGTTATGGTCATTTCTACGTTCCGGGCAACCTAGGCTTCACTCTACGGCGTTGTTCCACCAGATCGAATAGTTAGGGCCTAAGAAGTGAACGCCAGAAGCATAAAATACAATATAAATACAACAGTTTTTCCATCGTATAAACCGAATAATTGCAACCAGTATGAAACTTCTGGTCATTTCTACGTTCCGGACACCCTAGGCTTCAGTGTATGGCGTTCTTCCACCACATCGAATAGCTACGGCCTCAGAAGTCCACGCCTGAAGAATAAAATACAATAAAAATACAACAGTTTTTCCATCGTATAGCAGGAATAATTTGCAACCAGTGTGAGAGTAGTGGTCATTTCTACGATCCGGGCAACCCATGTTTCACTCCAGGGCGTTGCTCCACCAGATCGAATAGTTACGGCCTAAGAAGTCAACGCCAGAAGCATAAAATACGATGAAGATGCAACAGTTTTTCCATCGTATAAAACGAATAATTGCAATCAGTGTGAAAGTTATGGTCATTTCTACATTCCGAGCAACCTAGGCTTCACTCTAGGGCGTTGCTCCACCAGATCGAATAGTTAGGTCCTTAGAAGTCAACGCCAGAAGCATAAAATACGATATAAATACGACAGCATTCCCATCGTGTAAAAGGAATAATTGCAAACAGTGTGAAAGTAACGGTCATTTCTACGTTCGGGCAACCTAGGCTTCACTCTAGGTCGTTGCTCCACCAGATCAAATAGCTAGCGACTTAGAATTAAACGCCAGAAGCATAGAATACAATAAAAATACAACAGTTTTTCCATCGTATAACAGGAATAATTGCAACCAGTGTGAATGTAATGGTCATTTCTAGGTTCCGGGCAACCTAGGTTTCACTCTAGGGCGTTGCTCCTCCAGGTCGAGTAGTTAGGGCCTAAGAAGTCAACGTCGGAAGCATAAAATACGATATAAATACAACAGCTTTTACATCGTATAAAACGAATAATTGCAACCAGTGTCGAAGTTATGGTCATTTCTACGTTCCGGGCAACCTAGGCTTCACTCTACGGCGTTGCTCGACCAAATCGAATAGCTAGGGCCTTAGAAGTCAACGCCCGAAGCATAAAATACAAAATAAATAGAACAATTTTTCCATCGTATAAAACGAATAATTGCTACCAGTGTGAAAGATATGGTCATTTCTACGTTCCGCGCAACCTGGGCTTTACTCCAGGGCGGTGTTCCACCAGATGGAATAGTTAGGGCCTAAGAAGTCAACGCCAGAAGCATAAAACACGATATAAATACAACAGCTTTTCCATCGTATAAAACAAATAATCGCAACCAGTGTGAATGTTATGGTCATTTCTACGTTCCGGGCAACGTAGGCTTCACCCTAGGCCGTTGTTCCTCCAGATCGAATAGTTAGGGCCTAAGAAGTGAACGCCAGAAGCATAAAATGCAATAAAAATACAACAGTTTCTCCATCGTATAGCAGGAATAATTTGCAACCAGTGTGATAGTAGTGGTCATTTCTACGTTCCGGGCAACCCAGGTTTCACTCCAGGGCGTTGCTCCACCAGATCGAATAGTTACGGCCTAAGAAGTCACCGCCAGAAGCATAAAATACGATGAAGATGCAATAGTTTGACCATCGTATAAAACGAATAATTGCAATTAGTGTGGAAGTTATGGTCATTTCTACATTCCGAGCAACCTAGGCTTCACTCTAGGGTGTTGCTCCACCAGATCGAATAGTTAGGGCCTAAGAAGTCAACGCCAGAAGCATAAAATACGATATAAATACAACAGCTTTTCCATCGTGTAAAACGAATAATTGCAACCAGTGTGAAAGTTATGGTCCTTTCTACATTTCGAGCAACCTAGGCTTCACTCTAGGGCGTTGCTCCACCTGATAGAATAGTTAGGGCCTTAAAAGTCAACGCCAGAAGCATAAAATACAATATAAATACTACAGTTTTTCCACCATATAAAACGAATAATTGCAACCAGTATGAAAGTTACGGTCATTTCTGCTTTCCGGGCAACCTAGGCTTCACCCTAGGGCGTTGTACCACCAGATGGAATAGTTAGGGCCTGAGAAGTCAATGCCAGAAGCATAAGAAACGATATAAACACAACAGCTTTTCCATCGTATAAAACGAATAATTGCAACCAGTGTGGAAGTTATGGTCATTTCTACGTTCCGGGCAACCTAGGCTTCACTCTAGGGCGGTGCTCCACCAAATCGAATAGCTAGGGCCTTAGAAGTCAACGCCAGAAGCATAAAATACAATAAAGATGCAAAAGTTTTTCATCGTATAACAGGAATATCTGCAAACAGTATGAAAGTACTTGTCATTTCTACGTTCGGGGTAACCTAGGTTTCACTCTAGGGCGTTGCTCCACCAGATCGAATAGTTAGGGCCTAAGAAGTCAACGCCAGAAGCATAAAATACGATATAAATACAACAGCTTTTCCATCCTATAAAACGAATGATAGCAACCAGTGTGAAAGTTATGGTCATTTCTACGTTCCGGGCAACCTAGGCTGCACTCTAGGGCGTTGCTCTACCAGATCGAATAGTTAGGGCCTTAGAAGTCAACGCCCGAGGGATAAAATATAAAATAAATCGAACAGTTTTTCCTTCGGATAAAACGAATAATTGCTACTAGTGTGTAAGTTATGGTCATTTCTACTTTCCGGGCAACCTAGGCTTCACCCCAGGGCGTTGTTCCACCAGATGGAATAGTTAGGGCCTAAGAAGTCAACGCCAGAAGCATAAAATACGATATAAATACAACAGCTTTTCCATCATATAAAACGAATGATAGCAACCAGTGTGAAAGTTATGGTCATTTCTACGTTCCGGGCAACCTAGGCTGCACTCTAGGGCGTTGCTCCACCAGATCGAATAGTTAGGGCCTTAGAAGTCAACGCACGAAGCATAAAATACAAAATAAATAAAACAGCTTTTCCATCGTATAAAACGAAAAATTGCAAACAGTGTGAAAGATATGGACATTTCTACGATCCGGGCTACCTAGGCTTCACTCTATGGCGTTCTTCCACCACATCGAATAGCAACGGCCTCAGAAGTCAATGCCAGAAGCATAAAATACAATATAAATACAACAGTTTTTCCATCATATAAAACGAATGATAGCAACCAGTGTGAAAGTTACGGTCACTTCTACGTTCCGGGCAACCTTGGCTTCACTCTAGGGCGTTGTTCCACCAGATCGAATAGTTAGGGCCTAAGAAGTGAACGCCAGAAGCATAAAATACAATATAAATACAACAGCTTTTCCATCATATAAAAGGAATAATTGCAAACAGTGTGAAAGTAATGGTCATTTCTACGTTCCGGGCAACCTAGGCTTCACTCTAGGGCGTTGCTCCAC
Source organism: Calliopsis andreniformis (assembly GCF_051401765.1). Classification (NCBI taxonomy): domain Eukaryota; kingdom Metazoa; phylum Arthropoda; class Insecta; order Hymenoptera; family Andrenidae; genus Calliopsis; species Calliopsis andreniformis. The sequence goes on along the minus strand of NW_027480426.1, from coordinate 18,508,164 downwards.
CAGATCAACCAGTTAGGGCCTAAGAAGTGAACGCCAGAAGCATAAAATACAATATGAATACAACAGCTTTTCCATTGTATAAAACGAATAATTGCTACCAGTGTAAAGGGTAAGGTCATTTCTACGTTCCGGGCAACCTAGGCTTCACTCTAGGGCGTTGTTCCACCAGATCGAATAGTTAGGGCCTAAGAAGTGAACGCCAGAAGCATAAAATACAATTTAAATACAACAGCTTTTCCATCCTATAAAAGGAATAATTGCAAACAGTGTGAAAGTAATGGTCATTTCTACGTTCCGGGCAACCTAGGCTTCACTCTAGGGCGTTGCTCCACCAGATCAAACAGTTAGGGCCTAAGAAGTGAACGCCAGAAGCATAAAATACAATATGAATACAACAGCTTTTCCATTGTATAAAACGAATAATTGCTACCAGTGTAAAGGGTATGGTCATTTCTACGTTCCGGGCAACCTAGGCTTCACCCTAGGGCGTTGTTCCACGAGATTGAATAGTTAGGGCCTAAGAAGTGAACGCCAGAAGCATAAAATAAAATATAAATACAACAGTTTTTCCATCGTATAAAACGAATAATTGCAACCACTGTGAAAGTTATTGTCATTTCTACATTCCGAGCAACCTAGGCTTCACTCTAGGACGTTGCTCCAACAGATTGAATAGTTAGGGCCTTAGAAGTCAACGCCCGAAGCATAAAATGCAATAAAAATACAACAGTTTTTCCATCGTATAAAACGAATAATTGCTACCAGTGTGAAAGTTATGGTCATTTCTACGTTCCGGGGAACCTAGGCTTCACCCTAGGGCGTTGTTCCACCAGATGGAATAGTTAGGGCCCAAGAAGTCAACGCCAGAAGCATAAGATACGATATAAATACAACAGCTTTTCCATCGTATAAAACGAAAAATTGCAAACAGTGTGAAAGATATGGACATTTCTACGATCCGGGCTACCTAGGCTTCACTCTATGGCGTTCTTCCACCACATCGAATAGCAACGGCCTCAGAAGTCAACGCCAGAAGCTTAAATACAATATAAAAATAACAGTTTTTCCATCGTATAAAACGAATAATAGCAACCAGTGTGAAAGATATGGTCATTTCTAAGTTCCGGGCAACATAGGCTTCACTCTACGGCGATGCTCCACCAGATCAAACAGTTAGCGCCTTAGAAGTCAACGCCCGAAGCATAAAATACAAAATAAATAGAACGGTTTTTCCATTGTATAAAACGAATAATTGCTGCCAGTGTAAAAGTTATGGTCATTTCTACGTTCCGGGGAACCTAGGCTTCACCCTAGGGCGTTGTTCCACCAGATGGAATAGTTAGGGCCTAAGAAGTCAACGCCAGAAGCATAAAATACGATATAAATACAACAGCTTTTCCATCGTATAAAACAAATAATTGCAACCAGTTTGATAGTGATGGTCATTTCTACGTACCGGACAACCTAGGCTTCACTCTAGGGCGTTGCTCCACCAGATCGAATAGTTAGGGCCTTAGAAGTCAACGCCCGAAGCATAAAGTACAAAATAAATAGAACAGTTTTTCCATCGTATAAAACGAATAATTGCTACCAGTGTGAAAGTTATGGTCACTTCTACCTTCCGGGCACCCTAGGTTTCACTCCAGGGCGTTGCTCCACCAGAGCGAATAGTTGCGGCCTCTGAAGTCAATGCCAGAAGCATAAAATACAATATAAATACAACAGTTTTTCCATCATATAAAACGAATGATAGCAACCAGTGTGAAAGTTATGGTCATTTCTACGTTCCGCGCAATCTTGGCTTTACCCGAGCGCGTTTTTCCACCAGATGGAATAGTTAGGGCCTAAGAAGTCAACGCCAGAAGCACAAAATGCGATATAAATACAACAGCTTTTCCATCCTATAAAAGGAATAATTGCAACCAGTGTGAAAGTAATGGTCATTTCTACGTTCCGGGCAACCTTGGCTTCACTCTAGGGCGTTGTTCCACCAGATCGAATAGTTAGGGCCTAAGAAGTGAACGCCAGAAGCATAAAATACAATATAAATACAACAGCTTTTTCATCCTATAAAAGGAATAATTGCAAACAGTGTGAAAGTAATGGTCATTTCTACGTTCCGGGCAACCTAGGCTTCACTCTAGGGCGTTGCTCCACCAGATCAACCAGTTAGGGCCTAAGAAGTGAACGCCAGAAGCATAAAATACAATATGAATACAACAGCTTTTCCATTGTATAAAACGAATAATTGCTACCAGTGTAAAGGGTAAGGTCATTTCTACGTTCCGGGCAACCTAGGCTTCACCCTAGGGCGTTGTTCCACGAGATTGAATAGTTAGGGCCTAAGAAGTGAACGCCAGAAGCATAAAATACAATATAAATACAACAGTTTTTCCATCGTATAAAACGAATAATTGCAACCACTGTGAAAGTTATGGTCATTTCTACATTCCGAGCAACCTAGACTTCACTCTAGGGCGTTGCTCCAACAGATTTAATAGTTAGGGCCTTAGAAGTCAACGCCCGAAGCATAAAATGCAATAAAAATACAACAGTTTTTCCATCGTATAAAACGAATAATTGCTACCAGTGTGAAAGTTATGGTCACTTCTACGTTCCGGGGAACCTAGGCTTCACCCTAGGGCGTTGTTCCACCAGATGGAATAGTTAGGGCCCAAGAAGTCAACGCCAGAAGCATAAAATACGATATAAATACAACAGCTTTTCCATCGTATAAAACAAATAATTGCAACCAGTTTGATAGTGATGGTCATTTCTACGTACCGGACAACCTAGGCTTCACTCTAGTGCGTTGCTCCACCAGATCGAAAAGTTAGGGCCTTAGAAGTCAACGCCCGAAGCATAAAGTTCAAAATAAATCGAACAGTTTTTCCATCGTATAAAACGAATAATTGCTACCTGTGTGAAAGTTATGGTCATTTCTACGTTCCGGGCAACCTAGGTTTCACTCCATGGCGTTGCACCACCGGATCGAATAGTTACGGCCTATGAAGTCAACGCCAGAACCATAAAATACAATATAAATACAACAGTTTTTCCATCATATAAAACGAATGATAGCAACCAGTGTGAAAGTTATGGTCATTTCTACGTTCCGCGCAATCTTGGCTTTACCCTAGGGCGTTGTTTCACCAGATGGAATAGTTAGGGCCTAAGAAGTCAACGCCAGAAGCATAAAATACAATATAAATACAACAGCTTTTCCATCGTATTAAACGAATAATTGCAACCAGTGTGAAAGTTATGGTCCTTTCTACATTTCGAGCAACCTAGGCTTCACTCTAGGGCGCTGCTCCACCTGATCGAATAGTTAGGGCCTTAGAAGTCAACGCCAGAAGCATAAAATACAATATAAATACTACAGTTTTTCCACCATATAAAACGAATAATTGCAACCAGTATGAAAGTTATGGTCAGTTCTGCTTTCCGGGCAACCTAGGCTTCACACTAGGGCGTTGTTCCACCAGGTGGAATAGTTAGGGCCCAAGAAGTCAACGCCAGAAGCATAAAATACGATATAAATACAACAGCTTTTCCATCGTATAAAACAAATAATTGCTACCAGTGTGAAAGTTATGGTCATTTCTACGTTCCGGGGAACCTAGGCTTCACCCTAGGGCGTTGTTCCACCAGATGGAATAGTTAGGGCCTAAGAAGTCAACGCCAGAAGCATAAAATACGATATAAATACAACAGCTTTTCCATCGTATAAAGCAAATAATTGCAACCAGTTTGATAGTGATGGTCATTTCTACTTTCCGGGCAACCTAGACTTCACCCTAGGGCGTTGGTCCACCAGAAGGAATAGTTAGGGCCTGAGAAGTCAACGCCCGAAGCATAAAGTACAAAATAAATAGAACAGTTTTTCCATCGTATAAAACGAATAATTGCTACCTGTGTGAAAGTTATGGTCATTTCTACGTTCCGGGCAACCTAGGCTTCACCCTAGGGCGTTGTTCCACGAGATTGAATAGTTAGGGCCTAAGAAGTGAACGCCAGAAGCATAAAATACAATATAAATACAACAGTTTTTCCATCGTATAAAACGAATAATTGCAACCACTGTGAAAGTTATGGTCATTTCTACATTCCGAGCAACCTAGGCTTCACTCTAGGGCGTTGCTCCAACAGATTGAATAGTTAGGGCCTTAGAAGTCAACGCCCGAAGCATAAAATGCAATAAAAATACAACAGTTTTTCCATCGTATAAAACGAATGATTGCTACCAGTGTGAAAGTTATGGTCACTTCTATGTTCCGGGGAACCTAGGCTTCACCCTAGGGCGTTGTTCCACCAGATGGAATAGTTAGGGCCCAAGAAGTCAACGCCAGAAGCATAAAATACAATATAAATACAACAGTTTTTCCATCATATAAAACGAATGATAGCAACCAGTGTGAAAGTTATGGTCATTTCTACGTTCCGCGCAATCTTGGCTTTACCCTAGGGCGTTGTTTCACCAGATGAAATAGTTAGGGCCTAAGAAGTCAACGCCAGAAGCATAAAATACAATATAAATACAACAGCTTTTCCATCGTATTAAACGAATAATTGCAACCAGTGTGAAAGTTATGGTCCTTTCTACATTTCGAGCAACCTAGGCTTCACTCTAGGGCGCTACTCCACCTGATCGAATAGTTAGGGCCTTAGAAGTCAACGCCAGAAGCATAAAATACAATATAAATACTACAGTTTTTCCACCATATAAAACGAATAATTGCAACCAGTATGAAAGTTATGGTCAGTTCTGCTTTCCGGGCAACCTAGGCTTCACACTAGGGCGTTGTTCCACCAGGTGGAATAGTTAGGGCCCAAGTAGTCAACGCCAGAAGCATAAAATACGATATAAATACAACAGCTTTTCCATCGCATAAAACAAATAATTGCTACCAGTGTGAAAGTTATGGTCATTTCTACGTTCCGGGGAACCTAGGCTTCACCCTAGGGCGTTGTTCCACCAGATGGAATAGTTAGGGCCTAAGAAGTCAACGCCAGAAGCATAAAATACGATATAAATACAACAGCTTTTCCATCGTATAAAGCAAATAATTGCAACCAGTTTGATAGTGATGGTCATTTCTACATACCGGAAAACCTAGGCTTCACTCTAGTGCGTTGCTCCACCAGATCGAATAGTTAGGGCCTTAGAAGTCAACGCCCGAAGCATAAAGTACAAAATAAATAGAACAGTTTTTCCATCATATAAAACGAATAATTGCTACCTGTGTGAAAGTTATGGTCATTTCTACGTTCCGGGCAACCTAGGTTCCACTCCAGGGCGTTGCTCCTCCAGATCGAATAGTTACGGCGTATGAAGTCAACGCCAGAACCATAAAATACAATATAAATACAACAGTTTTTCCATCATATAAAACGAATGATAGCAACCAGTGTGAAAGTTATGGTCATTTCTACGTTCCGCGCAATCTTGGCTTTACCCTAGGGCGTTGTTCCACCAGATGGAATAGTTAGGGCCTAAGAAGTGAACGCCAGAAGCATAAAATAAAATATAAATACAACAGTTTTTCCATCGTATAAAACGAATAATTGCAACCACTGTGAAAGTTATTGTCATTTCTACATTCCGAGCAACCTAGGCTTCACTCTGGGGCGTTGCTCCAACAGATTGAATAGTTAGGGCCTTAGAAGTCAACGCCCGAAGCATAAAATGCAATAAAAATACAACAGTTTTTCCATCGTATAAAACGAATAATTGCTACCAGTGTGAAAGTTATGGTCATTTCTACGTTCCGGGGAACCTAGGCTTCACCCTAGGGCGTTGTTCCACCAGATGGAATAGTTAGGGCCCAAGAAGTCAACGCCAGAAGCATAAAATACGATATAAATACAACAGCTTTTCCATCGTATAAAACGAAAAATTGCAAACAGTGTGAAAGATATGGACATTTCTACGATCCGGGCTACCTAGGCTTCACTCTATGGCGTTCTTCCACCACATCGAATAGCAACGGCCTCAGAAGTCAACGCCAGAAGCTTAAATACAATATAAAAATAACAGTTTTTCCATCGTATAAAACGAATAATAGCAACCAGTGTGAAAGATATGGTCATTTCTACGTTCCGGGCAACATAGGCTTCACTCTACGGCGATGCTCCACCAGATCAAACAGTTAGCGCCTTAGAAGTCAACGCCCGAAGCATAAAATACAAAATAAATAGAACGGTTTTTCCATTGTATAAAACGAATAATTGCTGCCAGTGTAAAAGTTATGTTCATTTCTACGTTCCGGGGAACCTAGGCTTCACCCTAGGGCGTTGTTCCACCAGATGGAATAGTTAGGGCCTAAGAAGTCAACGCCAGAAGCATAAAATACGATATAAATACAACAGCTTTTCCATCGTATAAAACAAATAATTGCAACCAGTTTGATAGTGATGGTCATTTCTACGTACCGGACAACCTAGGCTTCACTCTAGGGCGTTGCTCCACCAGATCGAATAGTTAGGGCCTTAGAAGTCAACGCCCGAAGCATAAAGTACAAAATAAATAGAACAGTTTTTCCATCGTATAAAACGAATAATTGCTACCAGTGTGAAAGTTATGGTCATTTCTACGTTCCGGGCACCCTAGGTTTCACTCCAGGGCGTTGCTCCACCAGAGCGAATAGTTGCGGCCTCTGAAGTCAATGCCAGAAGCATAAAATACAATATAAATACAACAGTTTTTCCATCATATAAAACGAATGATAGCAACCAGTGTGAAAGTTACGGTCATTTCTACGTTCCGCGCAATCTTGGCTTTACCCGAGCGCGTTTTTCAACCAGATGGAATAGTTAGGGCCTAAGAAGTCAACGCCAGAAGCACAAAATGCGATATAAATACAACAGCTTTTCCATCCTATAAAAGGAATAATTGCAACCAGTGTGAAAGTAATGGTCATTTCTACGTTCCGGGCAACCTTGGCTTCACTCTAGGGCGTTGTTCCACCAGATCGAATAGTTAGGGCCTAAGAAGTGAACGCCAGAAGCATAAAATACAATATAAATACAACAGCTTTTCCATCCTATAAAAGGAATAATTGCAAACAGTGTGAAAGTAATGGTCATTTCTACGTTCCGGGCAACCTAGGCTTCACTCTAGGGCGTTGCTCCACCAGATCAACCAGTTAGGGCCTAAGAAGTGAACGCCAGAAGCATAAAATACAATATGAATACAACAGCTTTTCCATTGTATAAAACGAATAATTGCTACCAGTGTAAAGGGTAAGGTCATTTCTACGTTCCGGGCAACCTAGGCTTCACCCTAGGGCGTTGTTCCACCAGATGGAATAGTTAGGGCCCAAGAAGTCAACGCCAGAAGCATAAAATACGATATAAATACAACAGCTTTTCCATCGTATAAAACAAATAATTGCAACCAGTTTGATAGTGATGGTCATTTCTACGTACCGGACAACCTAGGCTTCACTCTAGTGCGTTGCTCCACCAGATCGAAAAGTTAGGGCCTTAGAAGTCAACGCCCGAAGCATAAAGTACAAAATAAGTCGAACAGTTTTTCCATCGTATAAAACGAATAATTGCTACCTGTGTGAAAGTTATGGTCATTTCTACGTTCCGGGCAACCTAGGTTTCACTCCATGGCGTTGCACCACCAGATGGAATAGTTACGGCCTATGAAGTCAACGCCAGAACCATAAAATACAATATAAATACAACAGTTTTTCCATCATATAAAACGAATGATAGCAACCAGTGTGAAAGTTATGGTCATTTCTACGTTCCGCGCAATCTTGGCTTTACCCTAGGGCGTTGTTTCACCAGATGGAATAGTTAGGGCCTAAGAAGTCAACGCCAGAAGCATAAAATACAATATAAATACAACAGCTTTTCCATCGTATTAAACGAATAATTGCAACCAGTGTGAAAGTTATGGTCCTTTCTACATTTCGAGCAACCTAGGCTTCACTCTAGGGCGCTGTTCCACCTGATCGAATAGTTAGGGCCTTAGAAGTCAACGCCAGAAGCATAAAATACAATATAAATACTACAGTTTTTCCACCATATAAAACGAATAATTGCAACCAGTATGAAAGTTATGGTCAGTTCTGCTTTCCGGGCAACCTAGGCTTCACACTAGGGCGTTGTTCCACCAGGTGGAATAGTTAGGGCCCAAGAAGTCAACGCCAGAAGCATAAAATACGATATAAATACAACAGCTTTTCCATCGTATAAAACAAATAATTGCTACCAGTGTGAAAGTTATGGTCATTTCTACGTTCCGGGGAACCTAGGCTTCACCCTAGGGCGTTGTTCCACCAGATGGAATAGTTAGGGCCTAAGAAGTCAACGCCAGAAGCATAAAATACGATATAAATACAACAGCTTTTCCATCGTATAAAGCAAATAATTGCAACCAGTTTGATAGTGATGGTCATTTCTACTTTCCGGGCAACCTAGACTTCACCCTAGGGCGTTGGTCCACCAGAAGGAATAGTTAGGGCCTGAGAAGTCAACGCCCGAAGCATAAAGTACAAAATAAATAGAACAGTTTTTCCATCGTATAAAACGAATAATTGCTACCTGTGTGAAAGTTATGGTCATTTCTACGTTCCGGGCAACCTAGGTTTCACTCCAGGGCGTTGCTCCACCAGATCCAATAGTTACGGCCTATGAAGTCAACGCCAGAACCATAAAATACAATATAAATACAACAGTTTTTCCATCATATAAAACGAATGATAGCAACCAGTGTGAAAGTTATGGTCATTTCTACGTTCCGCGCAATCTTGGCTTTACCCTAGGGCGTTGTTCCACCATATGGAATAGTTAGGGCCCAAGAAGTCAACGCCAGAAGCATAAAATACGATATAAATACAACAGCTTTTCCATCGTATAAGACATATAATTGCAACCAGTTTGATAGTGATGGTCATTTCTACGTACCGGGCAACCTAGGCTTCACTCTAGGGCGTTGCTCCACCAGATCGAATAGTTAGGGCCTTAGAAGTCAACGCCCGAGGCATAAAGTATAAAATAAATAGAACAGTTTTTCCATCGTATAAAACGAATAATTGCTACCAGTGTGAAAGTTATGGTCATTTCTACTTTCCGGGCAACCTAGACTTCACCCTAGGGCGTTGTTCCACCAGATAGAATAGTTAGGGCCTAAGAAGTCAACGCCAGAAGCATAAAATACGATATAAATACAACAGCTTTTCCATCGTATAAAACGAATAATTGCTACCTGTGTGAAAGTTATGGTCATTTCTATGTTCCGGGCAACCTAGGTTTCACTCCAGGGCGTTGCTCCTCCAGATCGAATAGTTACGGCCTATGAAGTCAACGCCAGAACCATAAAATACAATATAAATACAACAGTTTTTCCATCATATAAAACGAATGATAGCAACCAGTGTGAAAGTTATGGTCATTTCTACGTTCCGCGAAATCTTAGCTTTACCCTAGGGCGTTGTTCCACCAGATGGAATAGTTAGGGCCTTAGAAGTCAACGCCCGAAGCATAAAGTACAAAATAAATACAACAGCTTTTCCATCGTATAAAACGAGTAATTGCAACCAGTGTGAAAGTTATGGTCATTTCTACGTTCCGGGCAACCTAGGCTTCCCCGTAGGGCGTTGCTCCAACAGATTGCATAGCTAGGGCCTTAGAAGTCAATGCCCGAAGCATAAAATGCAATAAAGATACAACAGTTTTTCCATCGTATAGCAGGAATAATTTGCAACCAGTGTGAATGTTATGGTCATATCTACGTTCCGGGCAACCTAGGCATCACTGTAGGGCGTTGCTCCACCAGATCGAATAGTTAGGTCCTTAGAAGTCAACGCCAGAAGCATAAAATACAATATAAATACAACAGTTTTTCCATCGTATAAAACGAATAATTGCAACCAGTTTGATAGTGATGGTCATTTCTACGTACCGGGCAACCTAGGCATCACTCTAGGGCGTTGCTCCACCAGATCGAATAGTTAGGGCCTTAGAAGTCAACGCCCGAGGCATAAAGTATAAAATAAATAGAACAGTTTTTCCATCGTATAAAACGAATAATTGCTACCAGTGTGAAAGTTATGGTCATTTCTACTTTCCGGGCAACCTAGACTTCACCCTAGGGCGTTGTTCCACCAGATGGAATAGTTAGGGCCTAAGAAGTCAACGCCAGAAGCATAAAATACGATATAAATACAACAGCTTTTCCATCGTGTAAAACGAATAATTGCAACCAGTTTGAAAGTGATGGTCATTTCTACGTTCCGGGTAACCTAGGCTTCACTCTGGGGCGTTGCTCCAACAGATCGAATAGTTAGGGCCTTAGAAGTCAACGCCCGAAGCATAAAGTACAAAATAAATAGAACAGTCTTTCCATCGTATAAAACGAATAATTGCTACCTGTGTGAAAGTTATGGTCATTTCTACGTTCCGGGCAACCTTGGTTTCACCCTAGGGCGTTGTTCCACCAGATCGAATAGTTAGGGCCTAAGAAGTGAACGCCAGAAGCATAAAATACAATATAAATACAACAGCTTTTCCATCCTATAAAAGGAATAATTGCAAACAGTGTGAAAGTAATGGTCATTTCTACGTTCCGGGCAGCCTAGGCTTCACTCTAGGGCGTTGCTCCTCCAGATCAAACAGTTAGGGCCTAAGAAGTGAACGCCAGAAGCATAAAATACAATATAAATACAACAGCTTTTCCATTGTATAAAACGAATAATTGCTACCAGTGTAAAGGTTATGGTCATTTCTACGTTCCGGGCAACCTAGGCTTCACCCTAGGCCGTTGTTCCACCAGATTGAATAGTTAGGGCCTAAGAAGTGAACGCCAGAAGCATAAAATACAATATAAATACAACAGTTTTTCCATCGTATAAAACGAATAATTGCAACCACTGTGAAAGTTATGGTCATTTCTACATTCCGAGCAACCTAGGCTTCACTCTAGGGCGTTGCTCCAACAGATTGAATAGTTAGGGCCTTAGAAGTCAACGCCCGAAGCATAAAATGCAATAAAAATACAACAGTTTTTCCACCGTATAAAACGAATAATTGCTACCAGTGTGAAAGTTATGGTCATTTCTACGTTCCGGGGAACCTAGGCTTCACCCTAGGGCGTTGTTCCACCAGATGGAATAGTTAGGGCCTAAGAAGTCAACGCCAGAAGCATAAAATACGATATAAATACAACAGCTTTTCCATCGTATAAAACGAATAATTGCAACCAGTGTGAAAGTTATGGTCCTTTCTACATTTCGAGCAACCTAGGCTTCACTCTAGGGCGTTGCTCCACCTGATCGAATAGTTAGGGCCTTAGAAGTCAACGCCAGAAGCATAAAATACAATATAAATACTACAGTTTTTCCACCATATAAAACGAATAACTGCAACCAGTATGAAAGTTATGGTCATTTCTGCTTTCCGGGCAACCTAGGCTTCACACTAGGGCGTTGTTCCACCAGATGGAATAGTTAGGGCCCAAGAAGTCAACGCCAGAAGCATAAAATACGATATAAATACAACAGCTTTTCCATCGTATAAAACAAATAATTGCAACGAGTTTGATAGTGATGGTCATTTCTACGTACCGGGCAACATGGGCTTCACTCTAGGGCGTTGCTCCACCAGATCGAATAGTTAGGGCCTTAGAAGTCAACGCCCGAGGCATAAAGTATAAAATAGATAGAACAGTTTTTCCATCGTATAAAACGAATAATTGCTAACAGTGTGAAAGTTATGGTCATTTCTACGTTCCGGGCAACCTTGGCTTCACCCTAGGGCGTTGTTCAACCCGATCGAATAGTTAGGGCCTAAGAAGTGAACGCCAGAAGCATAAAATACAATATAAATACAACAGCTTTTACATCGTATAAAAGGAATAATTGCAAACAGTGTGAAAGTAATGGTCATTTCTACGTTCCGGGCAACCTAGGCTTCACTCTAGGGCGTTGCTCCACCAGATCAAACAGTTAGGGCCTAAAAAGTGAACGCCAGAAGCATAAAATACAATATAAATACAACAGCTTTTCCATCGTATAAAACGAATAAATGCAACCACTGTGAATGTTATGGTCATTTCTACATTCCGAGCAACCTAGGCTTCACTCTAGGGCGTTGCTCCAACAGATTGAATAGTTAGGGCCTTAGAAGTCAACGCCCGAAGCATAAAGTACAAAATAAATAGAACAGTTTTTCCATCGTATAAAACGAATAATTGCTACCAGTGTAAAGGTTATGGTCATTTCTACGTTCCGGGCAACCTAGGCTTCACCCTAGGCCGTTGTTCCACCAGATTGAATAGTTAGGGCCTAAGAAGTGAACGCCAGAAGCATAAAATACAATATAAATACAACAGTTTTTCCATCGTATAAAACGAATAATTGCAACCACTGTGAAAGTTATGGTCATTTCTACATTCCGAGCAACCTAGGCTTCACTCTAGGGCGTTGCTCCAACAGATTGAATAGTTAGGGCCTTAGAAGTCAACGCCCGAAGCATAAAATGCAATAAAAATACAACAGTTTTTCCACCGTATAAAACGAATAATTGCTACCAGTGTGAAAGTTATGGTCATTTCTACGTTCCGGGGAACCTAGGCTTCACCCTAGGGCGTTGTTCCACCAGATGGAATAGTTAGGGCCTAAGAAGTCAACGCCAGAAGCATAAAATACGATATAAATACAACAGCTTTTCCATCGTATAAAACAAATAATTGCAACCAGTTTGATAGTGATGGTCATTTCTACGTACCGGACAACCTAGGCTTCACTCTAGTGCGTTGCTCCACCAGATCGAATAGTTAGGGACTTAGAAGTCAACGCCCGAAGCATAAAGTACAAAATAAATAGAACAGTTTTTCCATCGTATAAAACGAATAATTGCTACCTGTGTGAAAGTTATGGTCATTTCTACGTTCCGGGCAACCTAGGTTTCACTCCAGGGCGTTGCTGCTCCAGATCGAATAGTTACGGCCTATGAAGTCAACGCCAGAACCATAAAATACAATATAAATACAACAGTTTTTCCATCATATAAAACGAATAATAGCAACCAGTGTGAAAGTTATGGTCATTTCTACGTTCCGCGCAATCTTGGCTTTACCCTAGGGCGTTGTTCCACCAGATGGAATGGTTAGGGCCTTAGAAGTCAACGCCCGAAGCATAAAGTACAAAATAAATAGAACAGTTTTTCCATCGTATAAAACGAATAATAGCAACCAGTGTGAAAGTTATGGTCATTTCTACATTCCGAGCAACCTAGGCTTCACTCTAGGGCGTTGCTCCACCAGACCAAATAGTTAGGGCCTTAGAAGTCAACGCCCGAAGCATAAAGTACAAAATAAATAGAACAGTTTTTCCATCGTATAAAACGAATAATAGCAACCAGTGTGAAAGTTATGGTCATTTCTACGTTCCGGGCAACATAGGCTTCACTCTACGGCGATGATCCACCAGATCAAACAGTTAGCGCCTTAGAAGTCAACGCCCGAAGCATAAAATACAAAATAAATAGAACGGTTTTTCCATTGTATAAAACGAATAATTGCTGCCAGTGTAAAAGTTATGGTCATTTCTACGTTCCGGGGAACCTAGGCTTCACCCTAGGGCGCTGCTCCACCAGATCGAATAGTTAGGGCCTTAGAAGTCAACGCCAGAACCATACAATACAATATAAATACAACAGTTTTTCCATCATATAAAGCGAATGATAGCAACCAGTTTGAAAGTGTTGGTCATTTCTACGTTCCGGGCAACCTTGGTTTCACCCTAGGGCGTTGTTCCACCAGATGGAATAGTTAGGGCCTTAGAAGTCAACGCCCGAAGCATAAAGTACAAAATAAATAGAACAGTTTTTCCATCGTATAAAACGAATAATAGCAACCAGTGTGAAAGTTATGGTCATTTCTACTTTCCGAGCAACCTAGGCTTCACTCTAGGGCGTTGCTCCACCAGATCGAATAGTTACGGCCTATGAAGTCAACGCCAGAACCATACAATACAATATAAATACTACAGTTTTTCCACCATATAAAACGAATAACTGCAACCAGTATGAAAGTTATGGTCATTTCTGCTTTCCGGGCAACCTAGGCTTCACACTAGGGCGTTGTTCCACCAGATGGAATAGTTAGGGCCCAAGAAGTCAACGCCAGAAGCATAAAATACGATATAAATACAACAGCTTTTCCATCGTATAAAACAAATAATTGCAACGAGTTTGATAGTGATGGTCATTTCTACGTACCGGGCAACATGGGCTTCACTCTAGGGCGTTGCTCCACCAGATCGAATAGTTAGGGCCTTAGAAGTCAACGCCCGAGGCATAAAGTATAAAATAAATAGAACAGTTTTTCCATCGTATAAAACGAATAATTGCTAACAGTGTGAAAGTTATGGTCATTTCTACGTTCCGGGCAACCTTGGCTTCACCCTAGGGCGTTGCTCCACCAGATCAAACAGTTAGGGCCTAAAATGTGAACGCCAGAAGCATAAAATACAATATAAATACAACAGCTTTTCCATCGTATAAAACGAATAAATGCAACCACTGTGAATGTTATGGTCATTTCTACATTCCGAGCAACCTAGGCTTCACTCTAGGGCGTTGCTCCAACAGATTGAATAGTTAGGGCCTTAGAAGTCAACGCCCGAAGCATAAAATGCAATAAAAATACAATAGTTTTTCCATCGTATAAAACAAATAATTGCTACCAGTTTGATAGTGATGGTCATTTCTACGTACCGGACAACCTAGGCTTCACTCTAGTGCGTTGCTCCACCAGATCGAATAGTTAGGGCCTTAGAAGTCAACGCCCGAAGCATAAAGGACAAAATAAATAGAACAGTCTTTCCATCGTATAAAACGAATAATTGCTACCTGTGTGAAAGTTATGGTCATTTCTACGTTCCGGGCAACCTAGGTTTCACTCCAGGGCGTTGCTCCTCCAGATCGAATAGTTACGGCCTATGAAGTCAACGCCAGAACCATAAAATACAATATAAATACAACAGTTTTTCCATCATATAAAACGAATGATAGCAACCAGTGTGAAAGTTATGGTCATTTCTACGTTCCGCGCAATCTTGGCTTTACCCTAGGGCGTTGTTCCACCAGATGGAATAGTTAGGGCCTTAGAAGTCAACGCCCGAAGCATAAAGTACAAAATAAATAGAACAGTTTTTCCATCGTATAAAACGAATAATAGCAACCAGTGTGAAAGTTATGGTCATTTCTACTTTCCGAGCAACCTCGGCTTCACTCTAGGGCGTTGCTCCACCAGATCGAATAGTTAGGGCCTTAGAAGTCAACGCCCGAAGCATAAAGTACAAAATAAATAGAACAGTTTTTCCATCGTATAAAACGAATAATTGCTACCTGTGTGAAAGTTATGGTCACTTCTACGTTCCGGGCAACCTAGGTTTCACTCCAGGGCGTTGCTCCACCAGATCGAATAGTTACGGCCTATGAAGTCAACGCCAGAACCATACAATACAATATAAATACAACAGTTTTTCCATCGTATAAAACGAATGATAGCAACCAGTGTGAAAGTTATGGTCATTTCTACGTTCCGCGCAATCTTGGCTTTACCCTAGGGCGTTGTTCCACCAGATGGAATAGGTAGGGCCTAAGAAGTCAACGCCAGAAGCATTAAATACGATATAAATACAACAGCTTTTCCATCGTATAAAACGAATAATTGCAACCAGTGTGAAAGTTATGGTCCTTTCTGCATTTCGAGCAACCTAGGCTTCACTCTAGGGCGTTGCTCCACCTGATCGAATAGTTAGGGCCTTAGAAGTCAACGCCAGAAGCATAAAATACAATATAAATACTACAGTTTTTCCACCATATAAAACGAATAACTGCAACCAGTATGAAAGTTATGGTCATTTCTGCTTTCCGGGCAACCTAGGCTTCACACTAGGGCGTTGTTCCACCAGATGGAATAGTTAGGGCCCAAGAAGTCAACGCCAGAAGCATAAAATACGATATAAATACAACAGCTTTTCCATCGTATTAAACAAATAATTGCAACGAGTTTGATAGTGATGGTCATTTCTACGTACCGGGCAACATAGGCTTCACCCTAGGGCGTTGTTCAACCAGATCGAATAGTTAGGGCCTAAGAAGTGAACGCCAGAAGCATAAAATACAATATAAATACAACAGCTTTTACATCGTATAAAAGGAATAATTGCAAACAGTGTGAAAGTAATGGTCATTTCTACGTTCCGGGCAACCTAGGCTTCACTCTAGGGCGTTGCTCCACCAGATCAAACAGTTAGGGCCTAAGAAGTGAACACCAGAAGCATAAAATACAATATAAATACAACAGCTTTTCCATCGTATAAAACGAGTAATTGCTACCAGTGTAAAAGTTATGGTCATTTCTACGCTCCGGCAACCTAGGCTTCACTCTAGGGCGGTGCTCCACCATATCGAATAGTTACGGCCTTAGAAGCCTACGCCTGAAGCATAAAATACAATAAAAATACAACGGTCTTTTCATCGTATAACAGGAATAATTGCAACAAGCGTGAAAGTAATGATCATTTCGGCGTTTCGGGCATCCTAGACTTAACTCTGAGGCATTGCTCCACCAGATCGAATAGTTAGCGCCTAAGAAGTCAACGCCAGAAGCATAAAATACCATATAAATACAACAGTTTTTCCATTGTATCAAACGAATAATTGCTACCAGTGTAAAAGTTATGGTCATTTCTACGTTCCGGGCAACCTAGGCTTCCCCCTAGGGCGATGCTCCAACAGATTGCATAGCTAGGGCCTTAGAAGTCAATGCCCGATGCATAAAATGCAATAAAAATACAGCAGTTTTTCCATCGTATAGCAAGAATAATTTGCAACCAGTGTGAAGGTTATGGTCATATCTACGTTCCGGACAACCTAGGCATCACTGTAGGGCGTTGCTCCACCAGATCGAATAGTTAGGTCCTTAGAAGTCAACGCCAGAAGCATAAAGTACAATATAAATACAACAGTTTTTCCATCGTATAAAACGAATAATTGCAACCAGTTTGAAAGTGATGGTCATTTCTACGTTCCGGGTAACCTAGACTTCACTCTAGGGCGTTGCTCCAACAGATTGAATGGTTAGGGCCTTAGAAGTCAACGCCCGAAGCATAAAGTACAAAATAAATAGAACAGTTTTTCCATCGTATAAAACGAATAATAGCAACCAGTGTGAAAGTTATGGTCATTTCTACATTCCGAGCAACCTAGGCTTCACTCTAGGGCGTTGCTCCACCAGACCAAATAGTTAGGGCCTTAGAAGTCAACGCCCGAAGCATAAAGTACAAAATAAATAGAACAGTTTTTCCATCGTATAAAACGAATAATAGCAACCAGTGTGAAAGTTATGGTCATTTCTACGTTCCGGGCAACATAGGCTTCACTCTACGGCGATGATCCACCAGATCAAACAGTTAGCGCCTTAGAAGTCAACGCCCGAAGCATAAAATACAAAATAAATAGAACGGTTTTTCCATTGTATAAAACGAATAATTGCTGCCAGTGTAAAAGTTATGGTCATTTCTACGTTCCGGGGAACCTAGGCTTCACCCTAGGGCGCTGCTCCACCAGATCGAATAGTTAGGGCCTTAGAAGTCAACGCCAGAACCATACAATACAATATAAATACAACAGTTTTTCCATCATATAAAGCGAATGATAGCAACCAGTTTGAAAGTGTTGGTCATTTCTACGTTCCGGGCAACCTTGGTTTCACCCTAGGGCGTTGTTCCACCAGATGGAATAGTTAGGGCCTTAGAAGTCAACGCCCGAAGCATAAAGTACAAAATAAATAGAACAGTTTTTCCATCGTATAAAACGAATAATAGCAACCAGTGTGAAAGTTATGGTCATTTCTACTTTCCGAGCAACCTAGGCTTCACTCTAGGGCGTTGCTCCACCAGATCGAATAGTTACGGCCTATGAAGTCAACGCCAGAACCATACAATACAATATAAATACTACAGTTTTTCCACCATATAAAACGAATAACTGCAACCAGTATGAAAGTTATGGTCATTTCTGCTTTCCGGGCAACCTAGGCTTCACACTAGGGCGTTGTTCCACCAGATGGAATAGTTAGGGCCCAAGAAGTCAACGCCAGAAGCATAAAATACGATATAAATACAACAGCTTTTCCATCGTATAAAACAAATAATTGCAACGAGTTTGATAGTGATGGTCATTTCTACGTACCGGGCAACATGGGCTTCACTCTAGGGCGTTGCTCCACCAGATCGAATAGTTAGGGCCTTAGAAGTCAACGCCCGAGGCATAAAGTATAAAATAAATAGAACAGTTTTTCCATCGTATAAAACGAATAATTGCTAACAGTGTGAAAGTTATGGTCATTTCTACGTTCCGGGCAACCTTGGCTTCACCCTAGGGCGTTGCTCCACCAGATCAAACAGTTAGGGCCTAAAATGTGAACGCCAGAAGCATAAAATACAATATAAATACAACAGCTTTTCCATCGTATAAAACGAATAAATGCAACCACTGTGAATGTTATGGTCATTTCTACATTCCGAGCAACCTAGGCTTCACTCTAGGGCGTTGCTCCAACAGATTGAATAGTTAGGGCCTTAGAAGTCAACGCCCGAAGCATAAAATGCAATAAAAATACAATAGTTTTTCCATCGTATAAAACAAATAATTGCTACCAGTTTGATAGTGATGGTCATTTCTACGTACCGGACAACCTAGGCTTCACTCTAGTGCGTTGCTCCACCAGATCGAATAGTTAGGGCCTTAGAAGTCAACGCCCGAAGCATAAAGGACAAAATAAATAGAACAGTCTTTCCATCGTATAAAACGAATAATTGCTACCTGTGTGAAAGTTATGGTCATTTCTACGTTCCGGGCAACCTAGGTTTCACTCCAGGGCGTTGCTCCTCCAGATCGAATAGTTACGGCCTATGAAGTCAACGCCAGAACCATAAAATACAATATAAATACAACAGTTTTTCCATCATATAAAACGAATGATAGCAACCAGTGTGAAAGTTATGGTCATTTCTACGTTCCGCGCAATCTTGGCTTTACCCTAGGGCGTTGTTCCACCAGATGGAATAGTTAGGGCCTTAGAAGTCAACGCCCGAAGCATAAAGTACAAAATAAATAGAACAGTTTTTCCATCGTATAAAACGAATAATAGCAACCAGTGTGAAAGTTATGGTCATTTCTACTTTCCGAGCAACCTAGGCTTCACTCTAGGGCGTTGCTCCACCAGATCGAATAGTTAGGGCCTTAGAAGTCAACGCCCGAAGCATAAAGTACAAAATAAATAGAACAGTTTTTCCATCGTATAAAACGAATAATTGCTACCTGTGTGAAAGTTATGGTCACTTCTACGTTCCGGGCAACCTAGGTTTCACTCCAGGGCGTTGCTCCACCAGATCGAATAGTTACGGCCTATGAAGTCAACGCCAGAACCATACAATACAATATAAATACAACAGTTTTTCCATCGTATAAAACGAATGATAGCAACCAGTGTGAAAGTTATGGTCATTTCTACGTTCCGCGCAATCTTGGCTTTACCCTAGGGCGTTGTTCCACCAGATGGAATAGGTAGGGCCTAAGAAGTCAACGCCAGAAGCATTAAATACGATATAAATACAACAGCTTTTCCATCGTATAAAACGAATAATTGCAACCAGTGTGAAAGTTATGGTCCTTTCTGCATTTCGAGCAACCTAGGCTTCACTCTAGGGCGTTGCTCCACCTGATCGAATAGTTAGGGCCTTAGAAGTCAACGCCAGAAGCATAAAATACAATATAAATACTACAGTTTTTCCACCATATAAAACGAATAACTGCAACCAGTATGAAAGTTATGGTCATTTCTGCTTTCCGGGCAACCTAGGCTTCACACTAGGGCGTTGTTCCACCAGATGGAATAGTTAGGGCCCAAGAAGTCAACGCCAGAAGCATAAAATACGATATAAATACAACAGCTTTTCCATCGTATTAAACAAATAATTGCAACGAGTTTGATAGTGATGGTCATTTCTACGTACCGGGCAACATAGGCTTCACCCTAGGGCGTTGTTCAACCAGATCGAATAGTTAGGGCCTAAGAAGTGAACGCCAGAAGCATAAAATACAATATAAATACAACAGCTTTTACATCGTATAAAAGGAATAATTGCAAACAGTGTGAAAGTAATGGTCATTTCTACGTTCCGGGCAACCTAGGCTTCACTCTAGGGCGTTGCTCCACCAGATCAAACAGTTAGGGCCTAAGAAGTGAACACCAGAAGCATAAAATACAATATAAATACAACAGCTTTTCCATCGTATAAAACGAGTAATTGCTACCAGTGTAAAAGTTATGGTCATTTCTACGCTCCGGCAACCTAGGCTTCACTCTAGGGCGGTGCTCCACCATATCGAATAGTTACGGCCTTAGAAGCCTACGCCTGAAGCATAAAATACAATAAAAATACAACGGTCTTTTCATCGTATAACAGGAATAATTGCAACAAGCGTGAAAGTAATGATCATTTCGGCGTTTCGGGCATCCTAGACTTAACTCTGAGGCATTGCTCCACCAGATCGAATAGTTAGCGCCTAAGAAGTCAACGCCAGAAGCATAAAATACCATATAAATACAACAGTTTTTCCATTGTATCAAACGAATAATTGCTACCAGTGTAAAAGTTATGGTCATTTCTACGTTCCGGGCAACCTAGGCTTCCCCCTAGGGCGATGCTCCAACAGATTGCATAGCTAGGGCCTTAGAAGTCAATGCCCGATGCATAAAATGCAATAAAAATACAGCAGTTTTTCCATCGTATAGCAAGAATAATTTGCAACCAGTGTGAAGGTTATGGTCATATCTACGTTCCGGACAACCTAGGCATCACTGTAGGGCGTTGCTCCACCAGATCGAATAGTTAGGTCCTTAGAAGTCAACGCCAGAAGCATAAAGTACAATATAAATACAACAGTTTTTCCATCGTATAAAACGAATAATTGCAACCAGTTTGAAAGTGATGGTCATTTCTACGTTCCGGGTAACCTAGACTTCACTCTAGGGCGTTGCTCCAACAGATTGAATGGTTAGGGCCTTAGAAGTCAGCGCCCGAAGCATAAAATGCAATAAAAATACAACAGTTTTTCCACCGTATAACAGGATTAATTGCAACCAGTTGGAAAGTGATGGTCATTTCTACGTTCCGGGCAACCTTGGCTTCACCCTAGGGCGTTGTTCCACCAGATCGAATAGTTAGGGCCTAAGAAGTGAACGCCAGAAGCATAAAATACAATATAAATACAACAGTTTTTCCATCGTATAAAACGAATAATTGCTACCAGTGTAACAGTTATGGTCATTTCTACGTTCCGGGCAACCAAGGCAACACTCTAGGGCGGTGCTCCACCATATCGAATAGCTACGGCCTTAGAAGCCTACGCCTGAAGCATAAAATACAATAAAAATACAACGGTCTTTTCATCGTATAACAGGAATAATTGCAACAAGCGTGAAAGTAATGATCATTTCGGCGTTTCGGGCATCCTAGACTTAACTCTGAGGCATTGCTCCACCAGATCGAATAGTTTGGGCCTAAGAAGTCAACGACAGAAGCATAAAATACCATATAAATACAACAGCTTTTCCATCGTATAAAACGAATAATTGGAACCAGTGTGAAAGTTATGGTCCTTTCTACTTTCCGGGCAACCTAGACTTCACCCTAGGGCGTTGTTCCGCCAGATGGAATAGTTAGGGCCTAAGAAGTCAACGCCAGAATCATAAAATACGATATAAATACAACAGCTTTTCCATCGTATAAAACGAATAATTGCAACCAGTGTGAAAGTTATGGTCATTTCTACGTTCCGGGCAACCTAGGCTTCCCCCTAGGGCGATGCTCCAACGGATTGCATAGCTAGGGCCTTAGAAGTCAATGCCCGATGCATAAAATGCAATAAAAATACAGCAGTTTTTCCATCGTATAGCAAGAATAATTTGCAACCAGTGTGAAGTTTATGGTCATATCTACGTTCCGGGCAACCTAGGCATCACTGTAGGGCGTTGCTCCACCAGATCGAATAGTTAGGTCCTTAGAAGTCAACGCCAGAAGCATAAAGTACAATATAAATACAACCCTTTTTCCATCGTATAAAACGAATAATTGCAACCAGTTTGAAAGTGATGGTCATTTCTACGTTCCGGGTAACCTAGGCTTCACTCTAGGGCGTTGCTCCAACAGATTGAATAGTTAGGGCCTAAGAAGTGAACGCCAGAAGCATAAAATACAATATAAATACAACAGCTTTTACATCGTATAAAAGGAATAATTGCAAACAGTGTGAAAGTAATGGTCATTTCTACGTTCCGGGCAACCTAGGCTTCACTCTAGGGCGTTGCTCCACCAGATCAAACAGTTAGGGCCTAAGAAGTGAACACCAGAAGCATAAAATACAATATAAATACAACAGCTTTTCCATCGTATAAAACGAGTAATTGCTACCAGTGTAAAAGTTATGGTCATTTCTACGCTCCGGCAACCTAGGCTTCACTCTAGGGCGGTGCTCCACCATATCGAATAGTTACGGCCTTAGAAGCCTACGCCTGAAGCATAAAATACAATAAAAATACAACGGTCTTTTCATCGTATAACAGGAATAATTGCAACAAGCGTGAAAGTAATGATCATTTCGGCGTTTCGGGCATCCTAGACTTAACTCTGAGGCATTGCTCCACCAGATCGAATAGTTAGCGCCTAAGAAGTCAACGCCAGAAGCATAAAATACCATATAAATACAACAGTTTTTCCATTGTATCAAACGAATAATTGCTACCAGTGTAAAAGTTATGGTCATTTCTACGTTCCGGGCAACCTAGGCTTCCCCCTAGGGCGATGCTCCAACAGATTGCATAGCTAGGGCCTTAGAAGTCAATGCCCGATGCATAAAATGCAATAAAAATACAGCAGTTTTTCCATCGTATAGCAAGAATAATTTGCAACCAGTGTGAAGGTTATGGTCATATCTACGTTCCGGACAACCTAGGCATCACTGTAGGGCGTTGCTCCACCAGATCGAATAGTTAGGTCCTTAGAAGTCAACGCCAGAAGCATAAAGTACAATATAAATACAACAGTTTTTCCATCGTATAAAACGAATAATTGCAACCAGTTTGAAAGTGATGGTCATTTCTACGTTCCGGGTAACCTAGACTTCACTCTAGGGCGTTGCTCCAACAGATTGAATGGTTAGGGCCTTAGAAGTCAGCGCCCGAAGCATAAAATGCAATAAAAATACAACAGTTTTTCCACCGTATAACAGGATTAATTGCAACCAGTTGGAAAGTGATGGTCATTTCTACGTTCCGGGCAACCTTGGCTTCACCCTAGGGCGTTGTTCCACCAGATCGAATAGTTAGGGCCTAAGAAGTGAACGCCAGAAGCATAAAATACAATATAAATACAACAGTTTTTCCATCGTATAAAACGAATAATTGCTACCAGTGTAAAAGTTATGGTCATTTCTACGTTCCGGGCAACCAAGGCAACACTCTAGGGCGGTGCTCCACCATATCGAATAGCTACGGCCTTAGAAGCCTACGCCTGAAGCATAAAATACAATAAAAATACAACGGTCTTTTCATCGTATAACAGGAATAATTGCAACAAGCGTGAAAGTAATGATCATTTCGGCGTTTCGGGCATCCTAGACTTAACTCTGAGGCATTGCTCCACCAGATCGAATAGTTTGGGCCTAAGAAGTCAACGACAGAAGCATAAAATACCATATAAATACAACAGTTTTTCCATTGTATAAAACGAATAATTGCTACCAGTGTAAAAGTTATGGTCATTTCTACGTTCCGGGCAACCTAGGCTTCACCCTAGGGCGAAGTTCCACCAGATTGAATAGTTAGGGCCTAAGAAGTGAACGCCAGAAGCATGAGATGCAATAAAAATACAACAGTTTTTCCACCGTATAAAACGAGTAATTGCTACCAGTGTGAAAGTTATGGTCATTTCTACATTCCGAGCAACCTAGGCTTCACTCTAGGGCGTTGCTCCAACAGATTGAATAGTTAGGGCCTTAGAAGTCAACGCCCGAAGCATGAAATGCAATAAAAATACAACAGTTTTTCCATCGTATAAAACGAATAATTGCTACCTGTGTGAAAGTTATGGTCATTTCTACGTTCCGGGCAACCTAGGCTTCACTCTAGGGCGTTGCTACACTAGATCGAATAGCTAGGGCCTTAGAAGTCAACGCCAGAGTCATAAAATACAATATAAATACAACAGCTTTTCCATCGTAAAGAACGTATAATTGCAACCAGTGTGAAAGCTATGGTTATTTCTACGTTCAGCGCAATCTTGGCTTTACCCTAGGGCGATGTTCCACCAGATGGAATAGTTAGAGCCTAAGAAGTCAACGCCAGAAGCATAAAATACGATATAAATACAACAGCTTTTCCATCGTATAAAACGAATAATTGGAACCAGTGTGAAAGTTATGGTCCTTTCTACTTTCCGGGCAACCTAGACTTCACCCTAGGGCGTTGTTCCGCCAGATGGAATAGTTAGGGCCTAAGAAGTCAACGCCAGAATCATAAAATACGATATAAATACAACAGCTTTTCCATCGTATAAAACGAATAATTGCAACCAGTGTGAAAGTTATGGTCATTTCTACGTTCCGGGCAACCTAGGCTTCCCCCTAGGGCGATGCTCCAACGGATTGCATAGCTAGGGCCTTAGAAGTCAATGCCCGATGCATAAAATGCAATAAAAATACAGCAGTTTTTCCATCGTATAGCAAGAATAATTTGCAACCAGTGTGAAGTTTATGGTCATATCTACGTTCCGGGCAACCTAGGCATCACTGTAGGGCGTTGCTCCACCAGATCGAATAGTTAGGTCCTTAGAAGTCAACGCCAGAAGCATAAAGTACAATATAAATACAACCCTTTTTCCATCGTATAAAACGAATAATTGCAACCAGTTTGAAAGTGATGGTCATTTCTACGTTCCGGGTAACCTAGGCTTCACTCTAGGGCGTTGCTCCAACAGATTGAATAGTTAGGGCCTAAGAAGTGAACGCCAGAAGCATAAAATACAATATAAATACAACAGCTTTTACATCGTATAAAAGGAATAATTGCAAACAGTGTGAAAGTAATGGTCATTTCTACGTTCCGGGCAACCTAGGCTTCACTCTAGGGCGTTGCTCCACCAGATCAAACAGTTAGGGCCTAAGAAGTGAACACCAGAAGCATAAAATACAATATAAATACAACAGCTTTTCCATCGTATAAAACGAGTAATTGCTACCAGTGTAAAAGTTATGGTCATTTCTACGCTCCGGCAACCTAGGCTTCACTCTAGGGCGGTGCTCCACCATATCGAATAGTTACGGCCTTAGAAGCCTACGCCTGAAGCATAAAATACAATAAAAATACAACGGTCTTTTCATCGTATAACAGGAATAATTGCAACAAGCGTGAAAGTAATGATCATTTCGGCGTTTCGGGCATCCTAGACTTAACTCTGAGGCATTGCTCCACCAGATCGAATAGTTAGCGCCTAAGAAGTCAACGCCAGAAGCATAAAATACCATATAAATACAACAGTTTTTCCATTGTATCAAACGAATAATTGCTACCAGTGTAAAAGTTATGGTCATTTCTACGTTCCGGGCAACCTAGGCTTCCCCCTAGGGCGATGCTCCAACAGATTGCATAGCTAGGGCCTTAGAAGTCAATGCCCGATGCATAAAATGCAATAAAAATACAGCAGTTTTTCCATCGTATAGCAAGAATAATTTGCAACCAGTGTGAAGGTTATGGTCATATCTACGTTCCGGACAACCTAGGCATCACTGTAGGGCGTTGCTCCACCAGATCGAATAGTTAGGTCCTTAGAAGTCAACGCCAGAAGCATAAAGTACAATATAAATACAACAGTTTTTCCATCGTATAAAACGAATAATTGCAACCAGTTTGAAAGTGATGGTCATTTCTACGTTCCGGGTAACCTAGACTTCACTCTAGGGCGTTGCTCCAACAGATTGAATGGTTAGGGCCTTAGAAGTCAGCGCCCGAAGC
Source organism: Calliopsis andreniformis (assembly GCF_051401765.1). Taxonomy (NCBI): domain Eukaryota; kingdom Metazoa; phylum Arthropoda; class Insecta; order Hymenoptera; family Andrenidae; genus Calliopsis; species Calliopsis andreniformis. The sequence goes on along the minus strand of NW_027480426.1, from coordinate 18,482,060 downwards.
ATAAAATGCAATAAAAATACAACAGTTTTTCCACCGTATAACAGGATTAATTGCAACCAGTTGGAAAGTGATGGTCATTTCTACGTTCCGGGCAACCTTGGCTTCACCCTAGGGCGTTGTTCCACCAGATCGAATAGTTAGGGCCTAAGAAGTGAACGCCAGAAGCATAAAATACAATATAAATACAACAGTTTTTCCATCGTATAAAACGAATAATTGCTACCAGTGTAAAAGTTATGGTCATTTCTACGTTCCGGGCAACCAAGGCAACACTCTAGGGCGGTGCTCCACCATATCGAATAGCTACGGCCTTAGAAGCCTACGCCTGAAGCATAAAATACAATAAAAATACAACGGTCTTTTCATCGTATAACAGGAATAATTGCAACAAGCGTGAAAGTAATGATCATTTCGGCGTTTCGGGCATCCTAGACTTAACTCTGAGGCATTGCTCCACCAGATCGAATAGTTTGGGCCTAAGAAGTCAACGACAGAAGCATAAAATACCATATAAATACAACAGTTTTTCCATTGTATAAAACGAATAATTGCTACCAGTGTAAAAGTTATGGTCATTTCTACGTTCCGGGCAACCTAGGCTTCACCCTAGGGCGAAGTTCCACCAGATTGAATAGTTAGGGCCTAAGAAGTGAACGCCAGAAGCATGAGATGCAATAAAAATACAACAGTTTTTCCACCGTATAAAACGAGTAATTGCTACCAGTGTGAAAGTTATGGTCATTTCTACATTCCGAGCAACCTAGGCTTCACTCTAGGGCGTTGCTCCAACAGATTGAATAGTTAGGGCCTTAGAAGTCAACGCCCGAAGCATGAAATGCAATAAAAATACAACAGTTTTTCCATCGTATAAAACGAATAATTGCTACCTGTGTGAAAGTTATGGTCATTTCTACGTTCCGGGCAACCTAGGCTTCACTCTAGGGCGTTGCTACACTAGATCGAATAGCTAGGGCCTTAGAAGTCAACGCCAGAGTCATAAAATACAATATAAATACAACAGCTTTTCCATCGTAAAGAACGTATAATTGCAACCAGTGTGAAAGCTATGGTTATTTCTACGTTCAGCGCAATCTTGGCTTTACCCTAGGGCGATGTTCCACCAGATGGAATAGTTAGAGCCTAAGAAGTCAACGCCAGAAGCATAAAATACGATATAAATACAACAGCTTTTCCATCGTATAAAACGAATAATTGGAACCAGTGTGAAAGTTATGGTCCTTTCTACTTTCCGGGCAACCTAGACTTCACCCTAGGGCGTTGTTCCGCCAGATGGAATAGTTAGGGCCTAAGAAGTCAACGCCAGAATCATAAAATACGATATAAATACAACAGCTTTTCCATCGTATAAAACGAATAATTGCAACCAGTGTGAAAGTTATGGTCATTTCTACGTTCCGGGCAACCTAGGCTTCCCCCTAGGGCGATGCTCCAACGGATTGCATAGCTAGGGCCTTAGAAGTCAATGCCCGATGCATAAAATGCAATAAAAATACAGCAGTTTTTCCATCGTATAGCAAGAATAATTTGCAACCAGTGTGAAGTTTATGGTCATATCTACGTTCCGGGCAACCTAGGCATCACTGTAGGGCGTTGCTCCACCAGATCGAATAGTTAGGTCCTTAGAAGTCAACGCCAGAAGCATAAAGTACAATATAAATACAACCCTTTTTCCATCGTATAAAACGAATAATTGCAACCAGTTTGAAAGTGATGGTCATTTCTACGTTCCGGGTAACCTAGGCTTCACTCTAGGGCGTTGCTCCAACAGATTGAATAGTTAGGGCCTTAGAAGTCAGCGCCCGAAGCATAAAATGCAATAAAAATACAACAGTTTTTCCACCGTATAACAGGATTAATTGCAACCAGTTGGAAAGTGATGGTCATTTCTACGTTCCGGGCAACCTTGGCTTCACCCTAGGGCGTTGTTCCACCAGATCGAATAGTTAGGGCCTAAGAAGTGAACGCCAGAAGCATAAAATACAATATAAATACAACAGTTTTTCCATCGTATAAAACGAATAATTGCTACCAGTGTAAAAGTTATGGTCATTTCTACGTTCCGGGCAACCTAGGCTACACTCTAGGGCGGTGCTCCACCATATCGAATAGCTACGGCCTTAGAAGCCTACGCCTGAAGCATAAAATACAATAAAAATACAACGGTCTTTTCATCGTATAACAGGAATAATTGCAACAAGCGTGAAAGTAATGATCATTTCGGCGTTTCGGGCATCCTAGACTTAACTCTGAGGCATTGCTCCACCAGATCGAATAGTTTGGGCCTAAGAAGTCAACGACAGAAGCATAAAATACCATATAAATACAACAGTTTTTCCATTGTATAAAACGAATAATTGCTACCAGTGTAAAAGTTATGGCCATTTCTACGTTCCGGGCAACCTAGGCTTCACCCTAGGGCGAAGTTCCACCAGATTGAATAGTTAGGGCCTAAGAAGTGAACGCCAGAAGCATATAATACAATATAAATACAACAGTTTTTCCATCGTATAAAACGAATAATTGGAACCAGTGTGAAAGTTATGGTCATTTCTACATTCCGAGCAAGCTAGGCTTCACTCTAGGGCGTTGCTCCAACAGATTGAATAGTTAGGGCCTTAGAAGTCAACGCCCGAAGCATAAAATGCAATAAAAATACAACAGCTTTTCCATCCTATAAAAGGAATAATTGCAAACAGTGTGAAAGTAATGGTCATTTCGGCGTTTCGGGCATCCTAGACTTAACTCTGAGGCATTGCTCCACCAGATCGAATAGTTAGGGCCTAAGAAGTCAACGCCAGAAGCATAAAATACCATATAAATACAACAGTTTTTCCATTGTATCAAAGGAATAATTGCTACCAGTGTAAAAGTTATGGTCATTTCTACGTTCCGGTCAACCTAGGCTTCACCCTAGGGCGTTGTTCCACCCGATCGAATAGTTAGGGCCTAAGAAGTGAACGCCAGAAGCATAAGATGCAATAAAAATACAACAGTTTTTCCACCGTATAAAACGAGTAATTGCTACCAGTGTGAAAGTTATGGTCATTTCTACATTCCGAGCAACCTAGGCTTCACTCTAGGGCGTTGCTCCAACAGATTGAATAGTTAGGGCCTTAGAAGTCAACGCCCGAAGCATAAAATGCAATAAAAATACAACAGTTTTTCCATCGTATAAAACGAATAATTGCTACCTGTGTGAAGGTTATGGTCCTTTCTACTTTCCGGGCAACCTAGACTTCACCCTAGGGCGTTGTTCCGCCAGATGGAATAGTTAGGGCCTAAGAAGTCAACGCCAGAAGCATAAAATACGATATAAATACAACAGCTTTTCCATCGTATAAAACGAATAATTGCAACCAGTGTGAAAGTTATGGTCATTTCTACGTTCCGGGCAACCTAGGCTTCCCCCTAGGGCGATACTCCAACAGATTGCATAGCTAGGGCCTTAGAAGTCAATGCCCGATGCATAAAATGCAATAAAAATACAGCAGTTTTTCAATCGTATAGCAAGAATAATTTGCAACCAGTGTGAAGGTTATGGTCATTTCTACGTTCCGGGCAATCTAGGCTACACTCTAGGGCGGTGCTCCACCATATCGAATAGCTACGGCCTTAGAAGCCTACGCCTGAAGCATAAAATACAATAAAAATACAACGGTCTTTTCATCGTATAACAGGAATAATTGCAACAAGCGTGAAAGTAATGATCATTTCGGCGTTTCGGGCATCCTAGACTTAACTCTGAGGCATTGCTCCACCAGATCGAATAGTTAGGGCCTAAGAAGTCAACGACAGAAGCATAAAATACCATATAAATACAACAGTTTTTCCATTGTATAAAACGAATAATTGCTACCAGTGTAAAAGTTATGGTCATTTCTACGTTCCGGGCAACCTAGTCTTCACCCTAGGGCGTTGTTCCACCAGATTGAATAGTTAGGGCCTAAGAAGTGAACGCCAGAAGCATATAATACAATAAAAATACAACAGTTTTTCCATCGTATAAAACGAATAATTGCAACCAGTGTGAATTTATGGTCATTTCTACATTCCGAGCAACCTAGGCTTCACTCTAGGGCGTTGCTCCTACAGATTGAATAGTTAGGGCCTTAGAAGTCAACGCCCGAAGCATAAAATGCAATAAAAATACAACAGCTTTTCCATCCTATAAAAGGAATAATTGCAAACAGAGTGAAAGTAATGGTCATTTCTACGTTCCGGGCAACCTAGGCTCACTCTAGGGCGTTGCTCCTCCAGATCAAATAGTTAGGGCCTAAGAAGTGAACGCCTGAAGCATAAAATACAATATAAATACAACAGCTTTTCCATCGTATAAAACGAATAATTGCTACCAGTGTAAAAGTTATGGTCATGTCTACGTTCCGGGCAACCTAGGCTCCACTCTAGGGCGGTGCTCCACCATATCGAATAGCTACGGCCTTAGAAGCCTACGCCTGAAGCATGAAATACAATAAAAATACAACGGTCTTTTCATCCTATAACAGGAATAATTGCAACAAGCGTGAAAGTAATGATCATTTCGGCGTTTCGGGCATCCTAGACTTAACTCTGAGGCATTGCTCCACCAGATCGAATAGTTAGGGCCTAAGAAGTCAACGCCAGAAGCATAAAATACCATATAAATACAACAGACTTTCCATTGTATAAAACGAATAATTGCTACCAGTGTAAAAGTTATGGTCATTTCTACGTTCCGGGCAACCTAGGCTTCACTCTACGGCGTTGTTCCACCAGATCGAATAGTCAGGGCCTAAGAAGTCAACACCAGAAGAATAAAATACAAAATAAATACAACAGCCTTTACACCGTATAAAACGAATAATTGCAACCTGTGTGAAGGTTATGGTCATATCTACGTTCCGGGCAACCTAGGCTTCACTGTACGGCGTTGCTCCACCAGATTGAAGTGTTAGGGCCTAAGAAGTCAACGCTCAAAGCATAAAATACAATAGAAATACAACAGTTTTTCCATCGTATCAATCGAATAATTGCAACCATTATGAAACCTATGGTCATTTCTACGTTCCGGGCAACCTAGGCTTCACTCTATGGCGTTCTTCCACCACATCGAATAGCTACGGCCACAGAAGTCAACGCCTGAAGCATAAAATACAATAAAAATGCAACAGTCTTTCCATCCTATAACAGGAATAATTGCAACCCGTGTGAAAGTGATGGTCATTTCTACGTTCCAGGCAACCTAGGCTTCACTCTAGGGCGTTGTTCCACCAGATCGAATAGTTAGGGCCTGAGAAGTCATCGCCAGAAGCATAAAATACAATATAAATATAACAGTTTTTCCAACGTATAAAACGAATAATAGCAACCAGTGTGAAAGTTATGGTCATTTCTGCGTTCCGGGCAGCCTAGGCTTCACTCTAGGGCTTTGCTCCACCAGATCAAACAGTTAGGGCCTTAGAAGTCGACGCCCGAAGCATAAAATACAAAATAAATACAACAGTTTTTCCATTGTATAAAACGAATAACTGCTACCAGCGTAAAAGTTATGGTCATTTCTACGTTCCCGGCAACCTAGGCTTCACCTTAGGCCGTTGTTCCACCAGATCGAATAGTTAGGGCCTAAGAAGTGAACGCCAGAAGCATAAAATACAATATAAATACAACAGTTTTTCCATCATATAAAACGAATAATTGCAACCAGTATGAAAGTTATGGTCATTTCTACTTTCCGGGCAACCTAGGATATACCCTAGGGCGTTTCTCCAACAGATTGAATAGTTAGCGCCTTAGAAGTCAACGCCCGAAGCATAAAATGCAAAATAAATAGAACAGTTTTTCCATCGTATAAAACGAATAACTGCAACCAGTGTGAAAGTACTGGTCATTTCTACGATCCGGGCAACCTCGGCTTCACCTTAGGGCGTTGTTCCACCAGATGGAATAGTTATGGCCTAAGAAGTTAACGCCAGAAGCATAAAATACGATATAAATTCAACAGCTTTTCCACCGTATAAAACGAATAATGGTAACCAGTGTGAAAGTTATGGTCATTTCTACGTTCCGGTCAACCTAGGCTTCACCCTAGGGCGTTGCTCCACCAGATTAAACAGTTAGGGCCTTAGAAGTCAACGCCCGAAGCATAAAATACAAAATAAATAGAACAGTCTTTCGATTGTATAAAACGAATAATTGCTACCAGTGTAAAAGTTATGGTCATTTCTACGTTCCGGGCAATCTAGGCTTCACCCTTTGGCGTTGTTCCACCAGATCGAATAGTTAGGGCCTAAGAAGTGAACGCCAGAAGCATAAATTACAATATAAATACAACAGTTTTTCCATCGTATAACAGGATTAATTGCAACCAGTTAGAAAGTGATGAACACTTCTACGTTCCGGGCAACCTAGGCTTCACTCTAGGGCGTTGCTACACCAGATCGAATAGTTAGGTCCTTAGAAGTCAACGTCAGAAGCATAAAATACGATATAAATACAACAGATTTTGCATCGTATAAAAGGAATAATTGCAAACAGTGTGAAAGTAATTGTCATTTCTTCGTTCCGGGCAACCTAGGCTTCACCCTAGGGCGTTGTTCCACCAGATCGAATAGTTAGGGCCTAAGAAGTGAACGCCAGAAGCGTAAAATGCAATAAAAATACAACAGTCTTTCCATCCTATAACAGGAATAATTGCAATCCGTGTGAAAGTGATGGTCATTTGTACGTTCCAGGCAACCTAGGCTTCACTCTAGGGCGTCGCTCCACCAGATCGAATTGTTAGGGCCAAAGAAGTCAACGCCCGAAGAATAAGATACAAAATAAATAGAACAGTTTTTCCATCGTGTAAAAGGAATAATTGCAAACAGTGTGAAAGTAATGGTCATTTCTACGTTCCGGGCAACCTAGGCTTCACTCTACGGCGTTGTTCCACCAGATCGAATAGTTAGGGCCTAAGAAGTCAACACCAGAAGAATAAAATACAAAATAAATACAACAGCCTTTACACCGTATAAAACGAATAACTGCAACATGTGTGAAGGTTATGGTCATATCTACGTTCCGGGCAACCTAGGCTTCACTGTAGGGCGTTGCTCCACCAGATCGAAGTGTTAGGGCCTAAGAAGTCAACGCCCGAAGCATATAATACAATGGAAATACAACAGTTTTTCCATCGTATAAAACGAATAATTGCAACCATTATGAAACTTATGGTCATTTCTACGTTCCGGGCAACCGAGGCTTCACTCTGTGGCGTTCTTCCACGACATCGAATAGCTACGGCCTCAGAAGTCAACGCCTGAAGCATAAAATACAATAAAAATGCAACAGTCTTTCCATCCTATAACAGGAATAATTGCAACCCGTGTGAAAGTGATGGTCATTTCTACGTTCCAGGCAACCTAGGCTTCACTCAAGGGCGTTGCTCCACCAGATCGAAGTGTTAGGGCCTAAGAAGTCAACGCCCGAAGCATAAAATACAATAGAAATACAACAGTTTTTCCATCGTGTAAAACGAATAATTGCAACCACTATGAAGCTTATGGTCATTTCTACGTCCCGGGCAACCTAGGCTTCACTCTAGGGCGTTGCTCCACCAGATCAAACAGTTAGGTCCTTGAAGTCAACGCCCGAAGCATAAAATACAAAATAAATAGAACAGTTTTTCCATTGTATAAAACGAATAATTGCTACCAGTGTAAAAGTTATGGTCATTTCTACGTTCCAGGCAACCTAGGCTTCACCCTAGGGCGTTGTTCCACCAGATCGAATAGTTAGGGCCTAAGAAGTGAACGCCAGAAGCATAAAATGCAATAAAAATACAACAGTCTTTCCATCCTATAACAGGAATAATTGCAACCCGTGTGAAAGTTATGGTTATTTCTACATTCCGAGCAACCTAGGCTTCACTCTAGGGCGTTGTTCCACCAGCTCGAATAGTTAGGGCCTAAGAAGTGAACGCCAGAAGCATTAAATACAATAAAGATACAACAGTTTTTCCACCGTATAATAGAATTAATTGCAACCAGTTTGAAAGTGATGGTCACTTCTACGTTCCGGGCAACCCAGGCTTCACTCTAGGGCGTTGCTACACTAGATCGAATAGCTAGGGCCTTAGAAGTCAACGCCAGAGTCATATAATACAATATAAATACAACAGCTTTTCCATCGTAAAGAACGTATAATTGCAACCAGTGTGAAAGTTATGGTTATTTCTACATTCCGAGCAACCTAGGCTTCACTCTAGGGCGTTGCTCCACCAGATCGAATAGTTAGGACCTTAGAAGTCAACGCCCGAAGCATAAAATGCAATAAAAATACAACAGTTTTTCCATCGTATAACAGGATTAATTGCAACCAGTTTGAAAGTGATGGTCATTTCTACGTTCCGGGCAACCTAGGCTTCACTCTAGGGCGTTGCTCCACCAGATCAAACAGTTAGGGCCTTAGAAGTCAACGCCCGAAGCATAAAGTACAAAATAAATAGAACAGTTTTTCCATTGTAAAAAACGAATAATTGCTACCAGTGTAAAAGTTATGGTCATTTCTACGTTCCGGGCAACCTAGGCTTCACCCTAGGGCGTTGTTCCACCAGATCGAATAGTTAGGGCCTAAGAAGTGAACGCCAGAAGCGTAAAATGCAATAAAAATACAACAGTCTTTCCATCCTATAACAGGAATAATTGCAATCCGTGTGAAAGTGATGGTCATTTGTACGTTCCAGGCAACCTAGGCTTCACTCTAGGGCGTTGCTCCACCAGATCGAATTGTTAGGGCCAAAGAAGTCAACGCCCGAAGAATAAGATACAAAATAAATAGAACAGTTTTTCCATCGTATAAAAGGAATAATTGCAAACAGTGTGAAAGTAATGGTCATTTCTACGTTCCGGGCAACCTAGGCTTCACTCTACGGCGTTGTTCCACCAGATCGAATAGTTAGGGCCTAAGAAGTCAACACCAGAAGAATAAAATACAAAATAAATACAACAGCCTTTACACCGTATAAAACGAATAATTGCAACATGTGTGAAGGTTATGGTCATATCTACGTTCCGGGCAACCTAGGCTTCACTGTAGGGCGTTGCTCCACCAGATCGAAGTGTTAGGGCCTAAGAAGTCAACGCCCGAAGCATATAATACAATGGAAATACAACAGTTATTCCATCGTATAAAACGAATAATTGCAACCATTATGAAACTTATGGTCATTTCTACGTTCCGGGCAACCAAGGCTTCACTCTGTGGCGTTCTTCCACGACATCGAATAGCTACGGCCTCAGAAGTCAACGCCTGAAGCATAAAATACAATAAAAATGCAACAGTCTTTCCATCCTATAACAGGAATAATTGCAACCCGTGTGAAAGTGATGGTCATTTCTACGTTCCAGGCAACCTAGGCTTCACTCAAGGGCGTTGTTCCACCAGATCGAATAGTTAGGGCCTAAGAAGTCAACGCCGGAAGCATAAAATACAATATAAATATGACAGTTTTTCCATCGTATAAAACGAATAATAGCAGCCAGTGTGAAAGTTATGGTCATTTCTACGTTCCGGGCAACCTAGGCTTCACTCTAGGGCGTTGCTCCACCAGATCAAACAGCTAGGGCCTTAGTAGTCAACGCCCGAAGCATAAAATACAAAATAAATACAACAGTTTTTCCATTGTATAAAACGAATAATTGCTACCAGTGTAAATGTTATGGTCATTTCTACGGTCCGGGCAACCTAGGCTTCACCCTAGGGCGTTGTTCCACCAGGTCGACTAGTTAGGTCCTTAGATGTCAACGCCAGAAGCATAAAATACGATATAAATACAGCAGCTTTTCCATCGTATAAAAGGAATAATTGCAAACAGTGTGAAAGTAATGGTCATTTATACGTTCCGGGCAACCTAGGCTTCACTCTACGGCGTTGTTCCACCAGATCGAATAGTTAAGGCCTAAGAAGTCAACACCAGAAGAATAAAATACAAAATAAATACAACAGACTTTATACCGTATAAAACGAATAATTGCAACCTGTGTGAAGGTTATGGTCATATCTACGTTCCGGGCAACCTAGGCTTCACCCTAGGGCGTTGCTCCACCAGATCGAATAGTTAGGGCCTAAGAAGTGAACGCCAGAAGCATAAAATGCAATAAAAATACAACAGTCTTTCCATCCTATAACAGGAATAATTGCAACCCGTGTGAAAGTTATGGTTATTTCTACATTCCGAGCAACCTAGGCTTCACTCTAGGGCGTTGTTCCACCAGCTCGAATAGTTAGGGCCTAAGAAGTGAACGCCAGAAGCATTAAATACAATAAAAATACAACAGTTTTTCCATCGTATAACAGGATTAATTGCAACCAGTTTGAAAGTGATGGTCACTTCTACGTTCCGGGCAACCCAGGCTTCACTCTAGGGCGTTGCTACACTAGATCGAATAGCTAGGGCCTTAGAAGTCAACGCCAGAGTCATATAATACAATATAAATACAACAGCTTTTCCATCGTAAAGAACGTATAATTGCAACCAGTGTGAAAGTTATGGTTATTTCTACATTCCGAGCAACCGAGACTTCACTCTAGGGCGTTGCTCCACCAGATCGAATAGTTAGGACCTTAGAAGTCAACGCCAGAAGCATAAAATACGATATAAATACAACAGCTTTTGCATCGTATAAAAGGAATAATTGCAAACAGCGTGAAAGTAATTGTCATTTCTACGTTCCGGGCAACCTAGGCTACACTCTAGGGCGTTGCTCCACCAGATCAAACAGTTAGGGCCTTAGAAGTCAACGCCCGAAGCGTAAAATACAAAATAAATAGAACAGTTTTTCCATCGCAGAAAACGAATAATTGCAACCAGTGTGAAAGTTATGGTCATTTCTATATTCCGAGCAACCTAGGCTTCACTCTAGGGCGTTGCTCTACCAGGTCGAATAGTTAGGGCCTAAGAAGTGAACGCCAGAAGCATAAAACACAATATAAACACAACAGTTTTTCCATCGTATAAAACGAATAATTGCAACCAGTGTGAAAGTAATGATCATTTCTACATTCCGAGCAACCTAGGCTTCACTCGAGGGCGTTGCTCCAACAGATTGAATAGTTAGGGCCTAAGAAGTCAACGCCAGAGGCATAAAATACAATATAAATATGACAGTTTTTCCATCGTATAAAACGAATAATAGCAGCCAGTGTGAAAGTTATGGTCATTTCTACGTTCCGGGCAACCTAGGCTTCACTCTAGGGCGTTGCTCAACCAGATCAAACAGTTAGGGCCTTAGAAGTCAACGCCCGAAGATAAAATACAAAATAAATAGAACAGTTTTTCCATTCTTTAAAACGAATAATTGCTACCAGTGTAAAAGTTATGGTCATTTCTACGATCCGGGCAACCTAGGCTTCACTCTAGGGCGGTGCTGCACCATATCGAATAGCTACGGCCTTAGAAGCCTACGCCTGAAGCATAAAATACAAAATAAATAGAACAGTTTTTCCATTCTTTAAAACGAATAATTGCTACCAGTGTAAAAGTTATGGTCATTTCTACGATCCGGGCAACCTAGGCTTCACTCTAGGGCGGTGCTGCACCATATCGAATAGCTACGGCCTTAGAAGCCTACGCCTGAAGCATAAAATACAATAAAAATACAACAGTTTTTCCATTGTATAAAACGAATAATTGCTACCAGTGTAAAAGTTATGGTCATTTCTACGTTCCGAGCCACCTAGGATTCACTCTAGGGCGTTGCTCCACCAGATCGAATAGTTAGGGCCTAAGAAGTCAACACCAGAAGTATAAAATACAAAATAAATACAACAGCCTTTACACCGTATAAAACGAATAATTGCAACCTGTGTGAAGGTTATGGTCATACCTACGTTCCGGGCAACCTAGGCTTCACTGTAGGGCGTTGCTCCACCAGATCGAAGTGTTAGGACCTAAGAAGTCAACGCCAGAAGCATTAAATACAATATAAATACAACAGTTTTTCCATCGTATAAAACTAATAATTGCATCCAGTGTGAAAGTTATGGTCATTTCTACATTCCGAGCAACCTAGGCTTCACTCTAGGGTGTTGCTCCACCAGATTAAAAAGTTAGGGCCTTAGAAGTCAACGCCCGAAGCATAAAATACAAAATAAATAGAACAGTTTTTCCATTGTATAAAACGAATAATTGCTACCAGTGTAAATGTTATGGTCATTTCTACGTTCCGGGCAACCTAGGCTTCACTCAAGGGTGTTGCTCCACCAGATCGAAGTGTTAGGGCCTAAGAAGTCAACGCCCGAAGCATAAAATACAATAGAAATACAACAGTTTTTCCATCGTGTAAAACGAATAATTGCAACCACTATGAAGCTTATGGTCATTTCTACGTCCCGGGCAACCTAGGCTTCACTCTAGGGCGTTGCTCCACCAGATCAAACAGTTAGGTCCTTGAAGTCAACGCCCGAAGCATAAAATACAAAATAAATAGAACAGTTTTTCCATTGTATAAAACGAATAATTGCTACCAGTGTAAAAGTTATGGTCATTTCTACGTTCCAGGCAACCTAGGCTTCACCCTAGGGCGTTGTTCCACCAGATCGAATAGTTAGGGCCTAAGAAGTGAACGCCAGAAGCATAAAATGCAATAAAAATACAACAGTCTTTCCATCCTATAACAGGAATAATTGCAACCCCTGTGAAAGTTATGGTTATTTCTACATTCCGAGCAACCTAGGCTTCACTCTAGGGCGTTGTTCCACCAGCTCGAATAGTTAGGGCCTAAGAAGTGAACGCCAGAAGCATTAAATACAATAAAGATACAACAGTTTTTCCACCGTATAATAGAATTAATTGCAACCAGTTTGAAAGTGATGGTCACTTCTACGTTCCGGGCAACCCAGGCTTCACTTTAGGGCGTTGCTACACTAGATCGAATAGCTAGGGCCTTAGAAGTCAACGCCAGAGTCATATAATACAATATAAATACAACAGCTTTTCCATCGTAAAGAACGTATAATTGCAACCAGTGTGAAAGTTATGGTTATTTCTACATTCCGAGCAACCTAGGCTTCACTCTAGGGCGTTGCTCCACCAGATCGAATAGTTAGGACCTTAGAAGTCAACGCCCGAAGCATAAAATGCAATAAAAATACAACAGTTTTTCCATCGTATAACAGGATTAATTGCAACCAGTTTGAAAGTGATGGTCATTTCTACGTTCCGGGCAACCTAGGCTTCACTCTAGGGCGTTGCTCCACCAGATCAAACAGTTAGGGCCTTAGAAGTCAACGCCCGAAGCATAAAGTACAAAATAAATAGAACAGTTTTTCCATTGTAAAAAACGAATAATTGCTACCAGTGTAAAAGTTATGGTCATTTCTACGTTCCGGGCAACCTAGGCTTCACCCTAGGGCGTTGTTCCACCAGATCGAATAGTTAGGGCCTAAGAAGTGAACGCCAGAAGCGTAAAATGCAATAAAAATACAACAGTCTTTCCATCCTATAACAGGAATAATTGCAATCCGTGTGAAAGTGATGGTCATTTGTACGTTCCAGGCAACCTAGGCTTCACTCTAGGGCGTTGCTCCACCAGATCGAATTGTTAGGGCCAAAGAAGTCAACGCCCGAAGAATAAGATACAAAATAAATAGAACAGTTTTTCCATCGTATAAAAGGAATAATTGCAAACAGTGTGAAAGTAATGGTCATTTCTACGTTCCGGGCAACCTAGGCTTCACTCTACGGCGTTGTTCCACCAGATCGAATAGTTAGGGCCTAAGAAGTCAACACCAGAAGAATAAAATACAAAATAAATACAACAGCCTTTACACCGTATAAAACGAATAATTGCAACATGTGTGAAGGTTATGGTCATATCTACGTTCCGGGCAACCTAGGCTTCACTGTAGGGCGTTGCTCCACCAGATCGAAGTGTTAGGGCCTAAGAAGTCAACGCCCGAAGCATATAATACAATGGAAATACAACAGTTATTCCATCGTATAAAACGAATAATTGCAACCATTATGAAACTTATGGTCATTTCTACGTTCCGGGCAACCAAGGCTTCACTCTGTGGCGTTCTTCCACGACATCGAATAGCTACGGCCTCAGAAGTCAACGCCTGAAGCATAAAATACAATAAAAATGCAACAGTCTTTCCATCCTATAACAGGAATAATTGCAACCCGTGTGAAAGTGATGGTCATTTCTACGTTCCAGGCAACCTAGGCTTCACTCAAGGGCGTTGTTCCACCAGATCGAATAGTTAGGGCCTAAGAAGTCAACGCCGGAAGCATAAAATACAATATAAATATGACAGTTTTTCCATCGTATAAAACGAATAATAGCAGCCAGTGTGAAAGTTATGGTCATTTCTACGTTCCGGGCAACCTAGGCTTCACTCTAGGGCGTTGCTCCACCAGATCAAACAGCTAGGGCCTTAGTAGTCAACGCCCGAAGCATAAAATACAAAATAAATACAACAGTTTTTCCATTGTATAAAACGAATAATTGCTACCAGTGTAAATGTTATGGTCATTTCTACGGTCCGGGCAACCTAGGCTTCACCCTAGGGCGTTGTTCCACCAGGTCGACTATTTAGGTCCTTAGATGTCAACGCCAGAAGCATAAAATACGATATAAATACAGCAGCTTTTCCATCGTATAAAAGGAATAATTGCAAACAGTGTGAAAGTAATGGTCATTTATACGTTCCGGGCAACCTAGGCTTCACTCTACGGCGTTGTTCCACCAGATCGAATAGTTAAGGCCTATGAAGTCAACACCAGAAGAATAAAATACAAAATAAATACAACAGACTTTATACCGTATAAAACGAATAATTGCAACCTGTGTGAAGGTTATGGTCATATCTACGTTCCGGGCAACCTAGGCTTCACCCTAGGGCGTTGCTCCACCAGATCGAATAGTTAGGGCCTAAGAAGTGAACGCCAGAAGCATAAAATGCAATAAAAATACAACAGTCTTTCCATCCTATAACAGGAATAATTGCAACCCGTGTGAAAGTTATGGTTATTTCTACATTCCGAGCAACCTAGGCTTCACTCTAGGGCGTTGTTCCACCAGCTCGAATAGTTAGGGCCTAAGAAGTGAACGCCAGAAGCATTAAATACAATAAAAATACAACAGTTTTTCCATCGTATAACAGGATTAATTGCAACCAGTTTGAAAGTGATGGTCACTTCTACGTTCCGGGCAACCCAGGCTTCACTCTAGGGCGTTGCTACACTAGATCGAATAGCTAGGGCCTTAGAAGTCAACGCCAGAGTCATATAATACAATATAAATACAACAGCTTTTCCATCGTAAAGAACGTATAATTGCAACCAGTGTGAAAGTTATGGTTATTTCTACATTCCGAGCAACCGAGACTTCACTCTAGGGCGTTGCTCCACCAGATCGAATAGTTAGGACCTTAGAAGTCAACGCCAGAAGCATAAAATACGATATAAATACAACAGCTTTTGCATCGTATAAAAGGAATAATTGCAAACAGCGTGAAAGTAATTGTCATTTCTACGTTCCGGGCAACCTAGGCTACACTCTAGGGCGTTGCTCCACCAGATCAAACAGTTAGGGCCTTAGAAGTCAACGCCCGAAGCGTAAAATACAAAATAAATAGAACAGTTTTTCCATCGCAGAAAACGAATAATTGCAACCAGTGTGAAAGTTATGGTCATTTCTATATTCCGAGCAACCTAGGCTTCACTCTAGGGCGTTGCTCTACCAGGTCGAATAGTTAGGGCCTAAGAAGTGAACGCCAGAAGCATAAAACACAATATAAACACAACAGTTTTTCCATCGTATAAAACGAATAATTGCAACCAGTGTGAAAGTAATGATCATTTCTACATTCCGAGCAACCTAGGCTTCACTCTAGGGCGTTGCTCCAACAGATTGAATAGTTAGGGCCTAAGAAGTCAACGCCAGAGGCATAAAATACAATATAAATATGACAGTTTTTCCATCGTATAAAACGAATAATAGCAGCCAGTGTGAAAGTTATGGTCATTTCTACGTTCCGGGCAACCTAGGCTTCACTCTAGGGCGTTGCTCCACCAGATCAAACAGTTAGGGCCTTAGAAGTCAACGCCCGAAGCATAAAGTACAAAATAAATAGAACAGTTTTTCCATTGTAAAAAACGAATAATTGCTACCAGTGTAAAAGTTATGGTCATTTCTACGTTCCGGGCAACCTAGGCTTCACCCTAGGGCGTTGTTCCACCAGATCGAATAGTTAGGGCCTAAGAAGTGAACGCCAGAAGCGTAAAATGCAATAAAAATACAACAGTCTTTCCATCCTATAACAGGAATAATTGCAATCCGTGTGAAAGTGATGGTCATTTGTACGTTCCAGGCAACCTAGGCTTCACTCTAGGGCGTTGCTCCACCAGATCGAATTGTTAGGGCCAAAGAAGTCAACGCCCGAAGAATAAGATACAAAATAAATAGAACAGTTTTTCCATCGTATAAAAGGAATAATTGCAAACAGTGTGAAAGTAATGGTCATTTCTACGTTCCGGGCAACCTAGGCTTCACTCTACGGCGTTGTTCCACCAGATCGAATAGTTAGGGCCTAAGAAGTCAACACCAGAAGAATAAAATACAAAATAAATACAACAGCCTTTACACCGTATAAAACGAATAATTGCAACATGTGTGAAGGTTATGGTCATATCTACGTTCCGGGCAACCTAGGCTTCACTGTAGGGCGTTGCTCCACCAGATCGAAGTGTTAGGGCCTAAGAAGTCAACGCCCGAAGCATATAATACAATGGAAATACAACAGTTATTCCATCGTATAAAACGAATAATTGCAACCATTATGAAACTTATGGTCATTTCTACGTTCCGGGCAACCAAGGCTTCACTCTGTGGCGTTCTTCCACGACATCGAATAGCTACGGCCTCAGAAGTCAACGCCTGAAGCATAAAATACAATAAAAATGCAACAGTCTTTCCATCCTATAACAGGAATAATTGCAACCCGTGTGAAAGTGATGGTCATTTCTACGTTCCAGGCAACCTAGGCTTCACTCAAGGGCGTTGTTCCACCAGATCGAATAGTTAGGGCCTAAGAAGTCAACGCCGGAAGCATAAAATACAATATAAATATGACAGTTTTTCCATCGTATAAAACGAATAATAGCAGCCAGTGTGAAAGTTATGGTCATTTCTACGTTCCGGGCAACCTAGGCTTCACTCTAGGGCGTTGCTCCACCAGATCAAACAGCTAGGGCCTTAGTAGTCAACGCCCGAAGCATAAAATACAAAATAAATACAACAGTTTTTCCATTGTATAAAACGAATAATTGCTACCAGTGTAAATGTTATGGTCATTTCTACGGTCCGGGCAACCTAGGCTTCACCCTAGGGCGTTGTTCCACCAGGTCGACTAGTTAGGTCCTTAGATGTCAACGCCAGAAGCATAAAATACGATATAAATACAGCAGCTTTTCCATCGTATAAAAGGAATAATTGCAAACAGTGTGAAAGTAATGGTCATTTATACGTTCCGGGCAACCTAGGCTTCACTCTACGGCGTTGTTCCACCAGATCGAATAGTTAAGGCCTATGAAGTCAACACCAGAAGAATAAAATACAAAATAAATACAACAGACTTTATACCGTATAAAACGAATAATTGCAACCTGTGTGAAGGTTATGGTCATATCTACGTTCCGGGCAACCTAGGCTTCACCCTAGGGCGTTGCTCCACCAGATCGAATAGTTAGGGCCTAAGAAGTGAACGCCAGAAGCATAAAATGCAATAAAAATACAACAGTCTTTCCATCCTATAACAGGAATAATTGCAACCCGTGTGAAAGTTATGGTTATTTCTACATTCCGAGCAACCTAGGCTTCACTCTAGGGCGTTGTTCCACCAGCTCGAATAGTTAGGGCCTAAGAAGTGAACGCCAGAAGCATTAAATACAATAAAAATACAACAGTTTTTCCATCGTATAACAGGATTAATTGCAACCAGTTTGAAAGTGATGGTCACTTCTACGTTCCGGGCAACCCAGGCTTCACTCTAGGGCGTTGCTACACTAGATCGAATAGCTAGGGCCTTAGAAGTCAACGCCAGAGTCATATAATACAATATAAATACAACAGCTTTTCCATCGTAAAGAACGTATAATTGCAACCAGTGTGAAAGTTATGGTTATTTCTACATTCCGAGCAACCGAGACTTCACTCTAGGGCGTTGCTCCACCAGATCGAATAGTTAGGACCTTAGAAGTCAACGCCAGAAGCATAAAATACGATATAAATACAACAGCTTTTGCATCGTATAAAAGGAATAATTGCAAACAGCGTGAAAGTAATTGTCATTTCTACGTTCCGGGCAACCTAGGCTACACTCTAGGGCGTTGCTCCACCAGATCAAACAGTTAGGGCCTTAGAAGTCAACGCCCGAAGCGTAAAATACAAAATAAATAGAACAGTTTTTCCATCGCAGAAAACGAATAATTGCAACCAGTGTGAAAGTTATGGTCATTTCTATATTCCGAGCAACCTAGGCTTCACTCTAGGGCGTTGCTCTACCAGGTCGAATAGTTAGGGCCTAAGAAGTGAACGCCAGAAGCATAAAACACAATATAAACACAACAGTTTTTCCATCGTATAAAACGAATAATTGCAACCAGTGTGAAAGTAATGATCATTTCTACATTCCGAGCAACCTAGGCTTCACTCTAGGGCGTTGCTCCAACAGATTGAATAGTTAGGGCCTAAGAAGTCAACGCCAGAGGCATAAAATACAATATAAATATGACAGTTTTTCCATCGTATAAAACGAATAATAGCAGCCAGTGTGAAAGTTATGGTCATTTCTACGTTCCGGGCAACCTAGGCTTCACTCTAGGGCGTTGCTCAACCAGATCAAACAGTTAGGGCCTTAGAAGTCAACGCCCGAAGATAAAATACAAAATAAATAGAACAGTTTTTCCATTCTTTAAAACGAATAATTGCTACCAGTGTAAAAGTTATGGTCATTTCTACGATCCGGGCAACCTAGGCTTCACTCTAGGGCGGTGCTGCACCATATCGAATAGCTACGGCCTTAGAAGCCTACGCCTGAAGCATAAAATACAAAATAAATAGAACAGTTTTTCCATTCTTTAAAACGAATAATTGCTACCAGTGTAAAAGTTATGGTCATTTCTACGATCCGGGCAACCTAGGCTTCACTCTAGGGCGGTGCTGCACCATATCGAATAGCTACGGCCTTAGAAGCCTACGCCTGAAGCATAAAATACAATAAAAATACAACAGTTTTTCCATTGTATAAAACGAATAATTGCTACCAGTGTAAAAGTTATGGTCATTTCTACGTTCCGAGCCACCTAGGCTTCACTCTAGGGCGTTGCTCCACCAGATCGCATAGTTAGGGCCTAAGAAGTCAACACCAGAAGTATAAAATACAAAATAAATACAACAGCCTTTACACCGTATAAAACGAATAATTGCAACCTGTGTGAAGGTTATGGTCATACCTACGTTCCGGGCAACCTAGGCTTCACTGTAGGGCGTTGCTCCACCAGATCGAAGTGTTAGGACCTAAGAAGTCAACGCCAGAAGAATAAAATACAAAATAAATACAACAGCCTTTACACCGTATAAAACGAATAACTGCAACATGTGTGAAGGTTATGGTCATATCTACGTTCCGGGCAACCTAGGCTTCACTGTAGGGCGTTGCTCCACCAGATCGAAGTGTTAGGGCCTAAGAAGTCAACGCCCGAAGCATATAATACAATGGAAATACAACAGTTTTTCCATCGTATAAAACGAATAATTGCAACCATTATGAAACTTATGGTCATTTCTACGTTCCGGGCAACCGAGGCTTCACTCTGTGGCGTTCTTCCACGACATCGAATAGCTACGGCCTCAGAAGTCAACGCCTGAAGCATAAAATACAATAAAAATGCAACAGTCTTTCCATCCTATAACAGGAATAATTGCAACCCGTGTGAAAGTGATGGTCATTTCTACGTTCCAGGCAACCTAGGCTTCACTCAAGGGCGTTGCTCCACCAGATCGAAGTGTTAGGGCCTAAGAAGTCAACGCCCGAAGCATAAAATACAATAGAAATACAACAGTTTTTCCATCGTGTAAAACGAATAATTGCAACCACTATGAAGCTTATGGTCATTTCTACGTCCCGGGCAACCTAGGCTTCACTCTAGGGCGTTGCTCCACCAGATCAAACAGTTAGGTCCTTGAAGTCAACGCCCGAAGCATAAAATACAAAATAAATAGAACAGTTTTTCCATTGTATAAAACGAATAATTGCTACCAGTGTAAAAGTTATGGTCATTTCTACGTTCCAGGCAACCTAGGCTTCACTCTAGGGCGTTGTTCCACCAGCTCGAATAGTTAGGGCCTAAGAAGTGAACGCCAGAAGCATTAAATACAATAAAGATACAACAGTTTTTCCACCGTATAATAGAATTAATTGCAACCAGTTTGAAAGTGATGGTCACTTCTACGTTCCGGGCAACCCAGGCTTCACTCTAGGGCGTTGCTACACTAGATCGAATAGCTAGGGCCTTAGAAGTCAACGCCAGAGTCATATAATACAATATAAATACAACAGCTTTTCCATCGTAAAGAACGTATAATTGCAACCAGTGTGAAAGTTATGGTTATTTCTACATTCCGAGCAACCTAGGCTTCACTCTAGGGCGTTGCTCCACCAGATCGAATAGTTAGGACCTTAGAAGTCAACGCCCGAAGCATAAAATGCAATAAAAATACAACAGTTTTTCCATCGTATAACAGGATTAATTGCAACCAGTTTGAAAGTGATGGTCATTTCTACGTTCCGGGCAACCTAGGCTTCACTCTAGGGCGTTGCTCCACCAGATCAAACAGTTAGGGCCTTAGAAGTCAACGCCCGAAGCATAAAGTACAAAATAAATAGAACAGTTTTTCCATTGTAAAAAACGAATAATTGCTACCAGTGTAAAAGTTATGGTCATTTCTACGTTCCGGGCAACCTAGGCTTCACCCTAGGGCGTTGTTCCACCAGATCGAATAGTTAGGGCCTAAGAAGTGAACGCCAGAAGCGTAAAATGCAATAAAAATACAACAGTCTTTCCATCCTATAACAGGAATAATTGCAATCCGTGTGAAAGTGATGGTCATTTGTACGTTCCAGGCAACCTAGGCTTCACTCTAGGGCGTTGCTCCACCAGATCGAATTGTTAGGGCCAAAGAAGTCAACGCCCGAAGAATAAGATACAAAATAAATAGAACAGTTTTTCCATCGTATAAAAGGAATAATTGCAAACAGTGTGAAAGTAATGGTCATTTCTACGTTCCGGGCAACCTAGGCTTCACTCTACGGCGTTGTTCCACCAGATCGAATAGTTAGGGCCTAAGAAGTCAACACCAGAAGAATAAAATACAAAATAAATACAACAGCCTTTACACCGTATAAAACGAATAATTGCAACATGTGTGAAGGTTATGGTCATATCTACGTTCCGGGCAACCTAGGCTTCACTGTAGGGCGTTGCTCCACCAGATCGAAGTGTTAGGGCCTAAGAAGTCAACGCCCGAAGCATATAATACAATGGAAATACAACAGTTATTCCATCGTATAAAACGAATAATTGCAACCATTATGAAACTTATGGTCATTTCTACGTTCCGGGCAACCAAGGCTTCACTCTGTGGCGTTCTTCCACGACATCGAATAGCTACGGCCTCAGAAGTCAACGCCTGAAGCATAAAATACAATAAAAATGCAACAGTCTTTCCATCCTATAACAGGAATAATTGCAACCCGTGTGAAAGTGATGGTCATTTCTACGTTCCAGGCAACCTAGGCTTCACTCAAGGGCGTTGTTCCACCAGATCGAATAGTTAGGGCCTAAGAAGTCAACGCCGGAAGCATAAAATACAATATAAATATGACAGTTTTTCCATCGTATAAAACGAATAATAGCAGCCAGTGTGAAAGTTATGGTCATTTCTACGTTCCGGGCAACCTAGGCTTCACTCTAGGGCGTTGCTCCACCAGATCAAACAGCTAGGGCCTTAGTAGTCAACGCCCGAAGCATAAAATACAAAATAAATACAACAGTTTTTCCATTGTATAAAACGAATAATTGCTACCAGTGTAAATGTTATGGTCATTTCTACGGTCCGGGCAACCTAGGCTTCACCCTAGGGCGTTGTTCCACCAGGTCGACTAGTTAGGTCCTTAGATGTCAACGCCAGAAGCATAAAATACGATATAAATACAGCAGCTTTTCCATCGTATAAAAGGAATAATTGCAAACAGTGTGAAAGTAATGGTCATTTATACGTTCCGGGCAACCTAGGCTTCACTCTACGGCGTTGTTCCACCAGATCGAATAGTTAAGGCCTAAGAAGTCAACACCAGAAGAATAAAATACAAAATAAATACAACAGACTTTATACCGTATAAAACGAATAATTGCAACCTGTGTGAAGGTTATGGTCATATCTACGTTCCGGGCAACCTAGGCTTCACCCTAGGGCGTTGCTCCACCAGATCGAATAGTTAGGGCCTAAGAAGTGAACGCCAGAAGCATAAAATGCAATAAAAATACAACAGTCTTTCCATCCTATAACAGGAATAATTGCAACCCGTGTGAAAGTTATGGTTATTTCTACATTCCGAGCAACCTAGGCTTCACTCTAGGGCGTTGTTCCACCAGCTCGAATAGTTAGGGCCTAAGAAGTGAACGCCAGAAGCATTAAATACAATAAAAATACAACAGTTTTTCCATCGTATAACAGGATTAATTGCAACCAGTTTGAAAGTGATGGTCACTTCTACGTTCCGGGCAACCCAGGCTTCACTCTAGGGCGTTGCTACACTAGATCGAATAGCTAGGGCCTTAGAAGTCAACGCCAGAGTCATATAATACAATATAAATACAACAGCTTTTCCATCGTAAAGAACGTATAATTGCAACCAGTGTGAAAGTTATGGTTATTTCTACATTCCGAGCAACCGAGACTTCACTCTAGGGCGTTGCTCCACCAGATCGAATAGTTAGGACCTTAGAAGTCAACGCCAGAAGCATAAAATACGATATAAATACAACAGCTTTTGCATCGTATAAAAGGAATAATTGCAAACAGCGTGAAAGTAATTGTCATTTCTACGTTCCGGGCAACCTAGGCTACACTCTAGGGCGTTGCTCCACCAGATCAAACAGTTAGGGCCTTAGAAGTCAACGCCCGAAGCGTAAAATACAAAATAAATAGAACAGTTTTTCCATCGCAGAAAACGAATAATTGCAACCAGTGTGAAAGTTATGGTCATTTCTATATTCCGAGCAACCTAGGCTTCACTCTAGGGCGTTGCTCTACCAGGTCGAATAGTTAGGGCCTAAGAAGTGAACGCCAGAAGCATAAAACACAATATAAACACAACAGTTTTTCCATCGTATAAAACGAATAATTGCAACCAGTGTGAAAGTAATGATCATTTCTACATTCCGAGCAACCTAGGCTTCACTCGAGGGCGTTGCTCCAACAGATTGAATAGTTAGGGCCTAAGAAGTCAACGCCAGAGGCATAAAATACAATATAAATATGACAGTTTTTCCATCGTATAAAACGAATAATAGCAGCCAGTGTGAAAGTTATGGTCATTTCTACGTTCCGGGCAACCTAGGCTTCACTCTAGGGCGTTGCTCAACCAGATCAAACAGTTAGGGCCTTAGAAGTCAACGCCCGAAGATAAAATACAAAATAAATAGAACAGTTTTTCCATTCTTTAAAACGAATAATTGCTACCAGTGTAAAAGTTATGGTCATTTCTACGATCCGGGCAACCTAGGCTTCACTCTAGGGCGGTGCTGCACCATATCGAATAGCTACGGCCTTAGAAGCCTACGCCTGAAGCATAAAATACAAAATAAATAGAACAGTTTTTCCATTCTTTAAAACGAATAATTGCTACCAGTGTAAAAGTTATGGTCATTTCTACGATCCGGGCAACCTAGGCTTCACTCTAGGGCGGTGCTGCACCATATCGAATAGCTACGGCCTTAGAAGCCTACGCCTGAAGCATAAAATACAATAAAAATACAACAGTTTTTCCATTGTATAAAACGAATAATTGCTACCAGTGTAAAAGTTATGGTCATTTCTACGTTCCGAGCCACCTAGGCTTCACTCTAGGGCGTTGCTCCACCAGATCGAATAGTTAGGGCCTAAGAAGTCAACACCAGAAGTATAAAATACAAAATAAATACAACAGCCTTTACACCGTATAAAACGAATAATTGCAACCTGTGTGAAGGTTATGGTCATACCTACGTTCCGGGCAACCTAGGCTTCACTGTAGGGCGTTGCTCCACCAGATCGAAGTGTTAGGACCTAAGAAGTCAACGCCAGAAGCATTAAATACAATATAAATACAACAGTTTTTCCATCGTATAAAACTAATAATTGCATCCAGTGTGAAAGTTATGGTCATTTCTACATTCCGAGCAACCTAGGCTTCACTCTAGGGCGTTGCTCCACCAGATTAAAAAGTTAGGGCCTTAGAAGTCAACGCCCGAAGCATAAAATACAAAATAAATAGAACAGTTTTTCCATTGTATAAAACGAATAATTGCTACCAGTGTAAATGTTATGGTCATTTCTACGTTCCGGGCAACCTAGGCTTCACTCAAGGGCGTTGCTCCACCAGATCGAAGTGTTAGGGCCTAAGAAGTCAACGCCCGAAGCATAAAATACAATAGAAATACAACAGTTTTTCCATCGTGTAAAACGAATAATTGCAACCACTATGAAGCTTATGGTCATTTCTACGTCCCGGGCAACCTAGGCTTCACTCTAGGGCGTTGCTCCACCAGATCAAACAGTTAGGTCCTTGAAGTCAACGCCCGAAGCATAAAATACAAAATAAATAGAACAGTTTTTCCATTGTATAAAACGAATAATTGCTACCAGTGTAAAAGTTATGGTCATTTCTACGTTCCAGGCAACCTAGGCTTCACCCTAGGGCGTTGTTCCACCAGATCGAATAGTTAGGGCCTAAGAAGTGAACGCCAGAAGCATAAAATGCAATAAAAATACAACAGTCTTTCCATCCTATAACAGGAATAATTGCAACCCCTGTGAAAGTTATGGTTATTTCTACATTCCGAGCAACCTAGGCTTCACTCTAGGGCGTTGTTCCACCAGCTCGAATAGTTAGGGCCTAAGAAGTGAACGCCAGAAGCATTAAATACAATAAAGATACAACAGTTTTTCCACCGTATAATAGAATTAATTGCAACCAGTTTGAAAGTGATGGTCACTTCTACGTTCCGGGCAACCCAGGCTTCACTTTAGGGCGTTGCTACACTAGATCGAATAGCTAGGGCCTTAGAAGTCAACGCCAGAGTCATATAATACAATATAAATACAACAGCTTTTCCATCGTAAAGAACGTATAATTGCAACCAGTGTGAAAGTTATGGTTATTTCTACATTCCGAGCAACCTAGGCTTCACTCTAGGGCGTTGCTCCACCAGATCGAATAGTTAGGACCTTAGAAGTCAACGCCCGAAGCATAAAATGCAATAAAAATACAACAGTTTTTCCATCGTATAACAGGATTAATTGCAACCAGTTTGAAAGTGATGGTCATTTCTACGTTCCGGGCAACCTAGGCTTCACTCTAGGGCGTTGCTCCACCAGATCAAACAGTTAGGGCCTTAGAAGTCAACGCCCGAAGCATAAAGTACAAAATAAATAGAACAGTTTTTCCATTGTAAAAAACGAATAATTGCTACCAGTGTAAAAGTTATGGTCATTTCTACGTTCCGGGCAACCTAGGCTTCACCCTAGGGCGTTGTTCCACCAGATCGAATAGTTAGGGCCT
The DNA here is from genome assembly GCF_051401765.1 of Calliopsis andreniformis. Classification (NCBI taxonomy): domain Eukaryota; kingdom Metazoa; phylum Arthropoda; class Insecta; order Hymenoptera; family Andrenidae; genus Calliopsis; species Calliopsis andreniformis. Next base: position 18,456,191 of record NW_027480426.1, on the reverse strand, counting down.
AAGAAGTGAACGCCAGAAGCGTAAAATGCAATAAAAATACAACAGTCTTTCCATCCTATAACAGGAATAATTGCAATCCGTGTGAAAGTGATGGTCATTTGTACGTTCCAGGCAACCTAGGCTTCACTCTAGGGCGTTGCTCCACCAGATCGAATTGTTAGGGCCAAAGAAGTCAACGCCCGAAGAATAAGATACAAAATAAATAGAACAGTTTTTCCATCGTATAAAAGGAATAATTGCAAACAGTGTGAAAGTAATGGTCATTTCTACGTTCCGGGCAACCTAGGCTTCACTCTACGGCGTTGTTCCACCAGATCGAATAGTTAGGGCCTAAGAAGTCAACACCAGAAGAATAAAATACAAAATAAATACAACAGCCTTTACACCGTATAAAACGAATAATTGCAACATGTGTGAAGGTTATGGTCATATCTACGTTCCGGGCAACCTAGGCTTCACTGTAGGGCGTTGCTCCACCAGATCGAAGTGTTAGGGCCTAAGAAGTCAACGCCCGAAGCATATAATACAATGGAAATACAACAGTTATTCCATCGTATAAAACGAATAATTGCAACCATTATGAAACTTATGGTCATTTCTACGTTCCGGGCAACCAAGGCTTCACTCTGTGGCGTTCTTCCACGACATCGAATAGCTACGGCCTCAGAAGTCAACGCCTGAAGCATAAAATACAATAAAAATGCAACAGTCTTTCCATCCTATAACAGGAATAATTGCAACCCGTGTGAAAGTGATGGTCATTTCTACGTTCCAGGCAACCTAGGCTTCACTCAAGGGCGTTGTTCCACCAGATCGAATAGTTAGGGCCTAAGAAGTCAACGCCGGAAGCATAAAATACAATATAAATATGACAGTTTTTCCATCGTATAAAACGAATAATAGCAGCCAGTGTGAAAGTTATGGTCATTTCTACGTTCCGGGCAACCTAGGCTTCACTCTAGGGCGTTGCTCCACCAGATCAAACAGCTAGGGCCTTAGTAGTCAACGCCCGAAGCATAAAATACAAAATAAATACAACAGTTTTTCCATTGTATAAAACGAATAATTGCTACCAGTGTAAATGTTATGGTCATTTCTACGGTCCGGGCAACCTAGGCTTCACCCTAGGGCGTTGTTCCACCAGGTCGACTAGTTAGGTCCTTAGATGTCAACGCCAGAAGCATAAAATACGATATAAATACAGCAGCTTTTCCATCGTATAAAAGGAATAATTGCAAACAGTGTGAAAGTAATGGTCATTTATACGTTCCGGGCAACCTAGGCTTCACTCTACGGCGTTGTTCCACCAGATCGAATAGTTAAGGCCTATGAAGTCAACACCAGAAGAATAAAATACAAAATAAATACAACAGACTTTATACCGTATAAAACGAATAATTGCAACCTGTGTGAAGGTTATGGTCATATCTACGTTCCGGGCAACCTAGGCTTCACCCTAGGGCGTTGCTCCACCAGATCGAATAGTTAGGGCCTAAGAAGTGAACGCCAGAAGCATAAAATGCAATAAAAATACAACAGTCTTTCCATCCTATAACAGGAATAATTGCAACCCGTGTGAAAGTTATGGTTATTTCTACATTCCGAGCAACCTAGGCTTCACTCTAGGGCGTTGTTCCACCAGCTCGAATAGTTAGGGCCTAAGAAGTGAACGCCAGAAGCATTAAATACAATAAAAATACAACAGTTTTTCCATCGTATAACAGGATTAATTGCAACCAGTTTGAAAGTGATGGTCACTTCTACGTTCCGGGCAACCCAGGCTTCACTCTAGGGCGTTGCTACACTAGATCGAATAGCTAGGGCCTTAGAAGTCAACGCCAGAGTCATATAATACAATATAAATACAACAGCTTTTCCATCGTAAAGAACGTATAATTGCAACCAGTGTGAAAGTTATGGTTATTTCTACATTCCGAGCAACCGAGACTTCACTCTAGGGCGTTGCTCCACCAGATCGAATAGTTAGGACCTTAGAAGTCAACGCCAGAAGCATAAAATACGATATAAATACAACAGCTTTTGCATCGTATAAAAGGAATAATTGCAAACAGCGTGAAAGTAATTGTCATTTCTACGTTCCGGGCAACCTAGGCTACACTCTAGGGCGTTGCTCCACCAGATCAAACAGTTAGGGCCTTAGAAGTCAACGCCCGAAGCGTAAAATACAAAATAAATAGAACAGTTTTTCCATCGCAGAAAACGAATAATTGCAACCAGTGTGAAAGTAATGATCATTTCTACATTCCGAGCAACCTAGGCTTCACTCTAGGGCGTTGCTCCAACAGATTGAATAGTTAGGGCCTAAGAAGTCAACGCCAGAGGCATAAAATACAATATAAATATGACAGTTTTTCCATCGTATAAAACGAATAATAGCAGCCAGTGTGAAAGTTATGGTCATTTCTACGTTCCGGGCAACCTAGGCTTCACTCTAGGGCGTTGCTCAACCAGATCGAAGTGTTAGGACCTAAGAAGTCAACGCCAGAAGCATTAAATACAATATAAATACAACAGTTTTTCCATCGTATAAAACTAATAATTGCATCCAGTGTGAAAGTTATGGTCATTTCTACATTCCGAGCAACCTAGGCTTCACTCTAGGGCGTTGCTCCACCAGATTAAAAAGTTAGGGCCTTAGAAGTCAACGCCCGAAGCATAAAATACAAAATAAATAGAACAGTTTTTCCATTGTATAAAACGAATAATTGCTACCAGTGTAAATGTTATGGTCATTTCTACGTTCCGGGCAACCTAGGCTTCACCCTAGGGCGTTGTTCCACCAGATCGAATAGTTAGGGCCTAAGAAGTGAACGCCAGAAGCATGAAATACAATATAAATACGACAGTTTTTCCATCGTCTAAAACGAATAATAGCAGCCAGTGTGAAAGTTATGGTCATTTCTACGTTCCGGGCAACCTAGGCTTCACTCTAGGGCGTTGCTCAACCAGATCAAACAGTTAGGGCCTTAGAAGTCAACGCCCGAAGATAAAATACAAAATAAATAGAACAGTTTTTCCATTCTTTAAAACGAATAATTGCTACCAGTGTAAAAGTTATGGTCATTTCTACGATCCGGGCAACCTAGGCTTCACTCTGGGGCGGTGCTGCACCATATCGAATAGCTACGGCCTTAGAAGCCTACGCCTGAAGCATAAAATACAAAATAAATAGAACAGTTTTTCCATTCTTTAAAACGAATAATTGCTACCAGTGTAAAAGTTATGGTCATTTCTACGATCCGGGCAACCTAGGCTTCACTCTAGGGCGGTGCTGCACCATATCGAATAGCTACTGCCTTAGAAGCCTACGCCTGAAGCATAAAATACAATAAAAATACAACAGTTTTTCCATTGTATAAAACGAATAATTGCTACCAGTGTAAAAGTTATGGTCATTTCTACGTTCCGAGCCACCTAGGCTTCACTCTAGGGCGTTGCTCCACCAGATCGAATAGTTAGGGCCTAAGAAGTCAACACCAGAAGTATAAAATACAAAATAAATACAACAGCCTTTACACCGTATAAAACGAATAATTGCAACCTGTGTGAAGGTTATGGTCATACCTACGTTCCGGGCAACCTAGGCTTCACTGTAGGGCGTTGCTCCACCAGATCGAAGTGTTAGGACCTAAGAAGTCAACGCCAGAAGCATTAAATACAATATAAATACAACAGTTTTTCCATCGTATAAAACTAATAATTGCATCCAGTGTGAAAGTTATGGTCATTTCTACATTCCGAGCAACCTAGGCTTCACTCTAGGGCGTTGCTCCACCAGATTAAAAAGTTAGGGCCTTAGAAGTCAACGCCCGAAGCATAAAATACAAAATAAATAGAACAGTTTTTCCATTGTATAAAACGAATAATTGCTACCAGTGTAAATGTTATGGTCATTTCTACGTTCCGGGCAACCTAGGCTTCACCCTAGGGCGTTGTTCCACCAGATCGAATAGTTAGGGCCTAAGAAGTGAACGCCAGAAGCATAAAATACAATATAAATACGACAGTTTTTCCATCGTCTAAAACGAATAATTGCAACCAGTGTGAAAGTTATGGTTATTTCTAGATTCCGAGCAACCTAGGCTACACTCTAGGGCGTTGCTCCACCAGCTCGAACAGTTAGGGCCTAAGAAGTGAACGCCAGAAGCATTAAATACAATAAAAATACAACAGTTTTTCCATCGTATAACAGGATTAATTGCAATCAGTTTGAAAGTGATGGTCACTTCTACGTTCCGGGCAACCTAGGCTTCACTCTAGGGCGTTGCTACACTAGATAGAATAGCTAGGGCCTTAGAAGTCAACGCCAGAGTCATAAAATACAATATAAATACAACAGCTTTTCCATCGTAAAGAACGTATAATTGCAACCAGTGTGAAAGTTATGGTTATTTCTACATTCCGAGCAACCTAGGCATCACTCCAGGGCGTTGCTCCACCAGATCGAATAGTTAGGTCCTTAGAAGTCAACGCCAGAAGCATAAAATACGATATAAATACAACAGCTTTTGCATCGTATAAAAGGAATAATTGCAAACAGTGTGAAAGTAATTGTCATTTCTACGTTCCGGGCAACCTAGGCTACTCTCTAGGGCGTTGCTCCACCAGATCAAACAGTTAGGGCCTTAGAAGTCAACGCCCGAAGCATAAAATACAAAATAAATAGAACAGATTTCCATCGCAGAAAACGAATAATTGCAACCAGTGTGAAAGTTAACGTCATTTCTACTTTCCGGGCAACCTAGGCTTGACCCTAGGGCGTTGCTCCAACAGATTGAATAGTTAGGGCCTTAGAAGTCAACGCCCGAAGCATGAAATACGAAATAAATAGAACAGCTTTTCCATCGTATAAAACGAATAATTGGGACCAGTGTGAAAGTTAAGGTCATTTCTACGTTCCGGGCAACCTAGGCTTCACCCTAGTGCGTTGCTCCACCAGATCGAATAGTTAGTGCCTTAGAAGTCAACGACAGAAGCATAAAATACAATATAAATACAACATTTTTTCGATCGTATAAAACGAATAATTGCAACCAGTATGAAAGTTATGGTCATTTCCTCGTTCCGGGCAACCTAGGCCTCACTCTACGGCGTTGCACCACCAGGTCGAATAGTTAGGGCATTAGAAGTAACCGCCCGAAGCATAAACTACAAAATAAATAGAACAGTTTTTTCCATTGTATAAAACGAATAATTGCTACCAGTTTGAAAGTTATGGTCATTTCAACGTTCCGGGCAACCTTGGCTTCACCCTAGGGCGTTGTTCCACCAGATCGAATAGTTAGCCCAAAAGAAGTCATCGCCAGAAGCATTAAATACGGTATAAATACAACAGCTTTTCCATCGTATAAAACGTATAATTGCAAACTGTATGAACGTTATGGTCATTTCTACTTTCCGGGCAACCTAGGCTACACCCTAGGGCGTTGCTCCAACAGATTGAATAGTTAGGGCCTTAGAAGTCAATGCCCGAAGCATAAAATGCAATAAAAATAAAACAGCTTTTCCATCGTATAAAACGAATAATTGCAACCAGTGTGAAAGTTAACGTCATTTCTACTTTCCGGGCAACCTAGGCTTGACCCTAGGGCGTTGCTCCAACAGATTGAATAGTTAGGGCCTTAGAAGTCAACGCCCGAAGCATGAAATACAAAATAAATAGAACAGTTGTTCCATCGTATAAAACGAATAATTGCTACCAGTCTGAAAGTTATGGTACTTTCTGCATTCCGGGCCACCTAGGTTTCACTCTAGGGCGTTGCTCCACCAGATCAAACAGTTAGGGCCTTAGATGTCAACGCCAGAAGCATAAAATACAATAAAGGTGCAACAGTTTTTCCATCGTATAACAGGAATAACTGCAACCAGTGTGAAAGTACTGGTCATTTCTACATTCCGGGTAAGCTAGGCTTCACTCCAGGGCGTTGCTCCACGAGTTCGAAAAGCTAGGTACTTAGAATTCAACGCCAGAAGAATAAAATACAATATAAGTACAACAGTTTTTCCATCGTATAAATTGAATATTTGCAAACATTGTGAAAGTAATGGTCATTTCTACGTTCCGGGCAACCTATGCGACACTCTACGGCGTTGCTCCACCACATCTAATAGCTACGGCATCAAAAGTCAACGCCAGAAGAATAAAATGCAATATAAATACAACAGCTTTTCCATTGTATAAAATGAATAATTGCAAACAGTGTGAAAGTAATGGTTATTTCTACGTTCCGGGCAACCTATGCTTCGCTCTAGCGCGTTGCTCCACCAGATCGAATAGTTGAGGGCCTTAGAAGTCAACGCCAGAAGCATAAAATACGATATAAGTACAACAGCTTTTGAATCGTATAAAACGAATAATAGCAACCAGTGTGAAAGTTATGGTCATTTCTACGTTCCGGGCAACCTAGGCTTTAATCTAGGGCGTTGCTCCACCAGATCAAACAGTTAGGGCCTTAGAAGTCAACGCCCGAACCATAAAATACAAAATAAATAGAACGGTTTTTCCACTGTATAAAACGAATAATTGCTACCAGTGTAAAAGTTATGGTCTTTTCTACGTTCTGGGCAACCTAGGAATCACACTAGGGCGTTGCTCATCCAGATCAATCAGTTAGGGCCTTAGACGTCAACGCCCGAAGCATAAAATGTAAAATAAATAGAACAGTTTTTCCATTGTATAAAACGAATAATTGCTACCAGTGTAAAAGTTATGGTCATTTCTACGTTCCGGGCAACCTAGGCTTCACCCTAGGCCGTTGTTCCACCAGGTCGAATAGTTAGGGCCTAAGATATCAACGCCAGAAGCATAAAATACAATTTAAATATAACAGTTTTTCCATCGTATAAAACGAATAATAGCAACCAGAGACAAAGTTATGGTCATTTCTACGTTCCGGGCAACCTAGGCTTCACCCCAGGGCGTTGTTCCACCAGATCGAATAGTTAGGGCCTAAGAAGTGAACGCCAGCAGCATAAAATACAATATAAATACAACAGTTCTTCCATCATATAAAACGAATATTTTCAACCAGTGTGAATGTTATGGTCATTTTTACATTCCGAGCAACCTAGGCTTCACTCTAGGGCGTTGATACACCAGATAGAATAGTTAGGGCCTTAGAAGTCAACGCCAGAAGCATAAAATTCAATAAAGGTGCAACAGTTTTTCCACCGTATAACAGGAGTCACTGCGAACAGTGCGAAAGTACTGGTCATTTCTACGTTCCGGGTAACCTAGGCTTCACCCTAGGGCGTTGCTAGAACAGATCGAATAGTTAGGGCCTTAGAAGTCAACGGCCGAAGCATAAAATACAAAATAAATAGAACTGTTTTTCTATCGTGTAAAACGAATAATTGCTACCGGTGTGAAAGTTATTTCCATTTCTACGTTGCGGGCAGCCTAGGCTTCACCCTAGGGCGTTGTTCCACCAGATGGAATAGTTAGGGCATAAGACGTCAACGCCAGAAGCATAAAATACAATTTAAGTACAACAGTTTTTCCATCGTATAAAATGAATAATTGCAAACATTGCGAAAGTAATGGTCATTCCACGTTCCGGGCAACCTAGGCGTCACTCTAGTGCGTTGCTCCACCACATCTAATAGCTACGGCCTTAGACGTCAACGACAGAAGCATAAAATACAATAAAGATGCAACAACTTTTCCATCGTATAAAAAGAATAATTGCAACCAGTGTGAAAGTTATTGTCATTTCTACTTCCCGCGCAACCTAGGCTTCACCCTAGGGCGTTGCTCCAACAGATTGAATAGTTAGGGCCTTAGAAGTCAACGCCCGAAGCATGAAATACGAAATAAATAGAACAGCTTTTCCACCGTATAAAACGAATAATTGGGACCAGTGTGAAAGTTAAGGTCATTTCTACGTTCCGGGCAACCTAGGCTTCACCCTAGTGCGTTGCTCCACCAGATCGAATAGTTAGTGCCTTAGAAGTCAACGCCAGAAGCATAAAATACAATATAAATACAACATTTTTCCGATCGTATAAAACGAATAATTGCAACCAGTATGAAAGTTATGGTCATTTCCACGTTCCGGGCAACCTAGGCCTCACTCTAGGGCGTTGCACCACCAGGTCGAATAGTTAGGGCATTAGAAGTAACCGCCCGAAGCATAAACTACAAAATAAATAGAACAGTTTTTTCCATTGTATAAAACGAATAATTGCTACCAGTTTGAAAGTTATGGTCATTTCAACGTTCCGGGCAACCTTGGCTTCACCCTAGGGCGTTGTTCCACCAGATCGAATAGTTAGCCCAAAAGAAGTCATCGCCAGAAGCATTAAATACGGTATAAATACAACAGCTTTTCCATCGTATAAAACGTATAATTGCAACCTGTATGAAAGTTATGGTCATTTCTATTTTCCGGGCAACCTAGGCTACACCCTAGGGCGTTGCTCCAACAGATTGAATAGTTAGGGCCTTAGAAGTCAATGCCCGAAGCATAAAATGCAATAAAAATAAAACAGCTTTTCCATCGTATAAAACGAATAATTGCAACCAGTGTGAAAGTTAACGTCATTTCTACTTTCCGGGCAACCTAGGCTTGACCCTAGGGCGTTGCTCCAACAGATTGAATAGTTAGGGCCTTAGAAGTCAACGCCCGAAGCATGAAATACAAAATAAATAGAACAGTTGTTCCATCGTATAAAACGAATAATTGCTACCAGTCTGAAAGTTATGGTACTTTCTGCATTCCGGGCAACCTAGGTTTCACTCTAGGGCGTTGCTCCACCAGATCAAACAGTTAGGGCCTTAGATGTCAACGCCAGAAGCATAAAATACAATAAAGGTGCAAAGGTTTTTCCATCGTATAACAGGAGTAACTGCAACCAGTGTGAAAGTACTGGTCATTTCTACATTCCGGGTAAGCTAGGCTTCACTCCAGGGCCTTGCTCCACGAGTTCGAAAAGCTAGGTACTTAGAATTCAACGCCAGAAGAATAAAATACAATATAAGTACAACAGTTTTTCCATCGTATAAATTGAATATTTGCAAACATTGTGAAAGTAATGGTCATTTCTACGTTCCGGGCAACCTATGCGACACTCTACGGCGTTGCTCCACCACATCTAATAGCTACGGCATCAAAAGTCAACGCCAGCAGCATAAAATACAATATAAATACAACAGTTCTTCCATCATATAAAACGAATAATTGCAACCAGTATGAAAGTTATTGTCATTTCTACGTTCCGGGCAACCTAGGCTTCACTCTAGGGCGTTGACCCAACAGATTGAATAGTTTGTGCCTTACAAGTCAACGCCAGAAGCATAAAATACAATATAAATACAACAGTTTTTCCATCGTATAAAACGAATGATTGCTACCAGTATGGAAGTGATGGTCATTTCTGCGTTCCGGGCAACCTAGGCCTCACTCTAGGGTGTTGTTCCACCAGATTGAATAGTTAGGGCCTAAGAAATCAACGCCAGAAGCATAAAATACAATTTAAATATAACAGTTTTTCCATCGTATAAAACGAATATTTTCAACCAGTGTGAATGTTATGGTCATTTTTACACTCCGAGCAACCTAGGCTTCACTCTAGTTCGTTGATACACCAGATAGAATAGTTAGGGCCTTAGAAGTCAACGCCAGAAGCATAAAATTCAATAAAGGTGCAACAGTTTTTCCACCGTATAACAGGAGTCACTGCGAACAGTGCGAAAGTACTGGTCATTTCTACGTTCCGGGTAACCTAGGCTTCACCCTAGGGCGTTGCTAGAACAGATCGAATAGTTAGGGCCTTAGAAGTCAACGGCCGAAGCATAAAATACAAAATAAATAGAACTGTTTTTCTATCGTATAAAACGAATAATTGCTACCGGTGTGAAAGTTATTTCCATTTCTACGTTGCGGGCAGCCTAGGCTTCACCCTAGGGCGTTGTTCCACCAGATGGAATAGTTAGGGCATAAGACGTCAACGCCAGAAGCATAAAATACAATTTAAGTACAACAGTTTTTCCATCGTATAAAATGAATAATTGCAAACATTGCGAAAGTAATGGTCATTCCACGTTCCGGGCAGACTAGGCGTCACTCTAGTGCGTTGCTCCACCACATCTAACAGCTACGGCCTTAGACGTCAACGACAGAAGCATAAAATACAATAAAGATGCAACAACTTTTCCATCGTATAAAAAGAATAATTGCAACCAGTGTGAAAGTTATTGTCATTTCTACTTCCCGCGCAACCTAGGCTTCACCCTAGGGCGTTGCTCCAACAGATTGAATAGTTAGGACCTTAGAAGTCAGTGCCCGAAGCATAAAATGCAATAAAAATGCAACAGTTTTTCCATCCTATAAAACGAATAATAGCAACCAGTGTGAAAGTGATGGTCATTTCTACGTTCCGGGCAACTTAGGCTTCACTCTAGGGCGTTGCACCACCAGATCGAATAGCTAGGGCCTTAGAAGTCAACGCCAGAAGCATAAAATACCATAAAGATGCAACAGCTTTTCCATCGTATAAAACGAATAATTTCAACCAGTGTGAATGTTATGGTCATTTCTACATTCCGAGCAACCTAGGCTTCTACTAGAGCGTTGACCCAACAGATTGAATAGTTAGGGCCTTAGAAGACAACGCCCGAAGCATAAAATGCAGTAAAAATACAACAGTGTTTCTATCGTATAAAAGGATTAATTGCAACCAGTTTGAAAGTGATGGTCATTTCTACGTTCGGGTCAACCTAGGCTTCACTCTACGGCGTTGCTCCACCAGATCGAATAGTTAGGGCCTTAGAAGTCAACGCCAGAAGCATAAAATACAATAAAGATGCAACAGCTTTTCCATAATATAAAACGAGTAATTGCAACCAGTATGAAAGCTGTGGTCATTTCTACTTTCCGGGCAACCTAGGCTACACCCTAGGGCGTTGGTCCAACAGATTGAATAGTTAGGGCCTTAGAAGTCAATGCCCGAAGCATAAAATGCAATAAAAATACAACAGTCTTTCCATCATATAACCGGAATAATTGCAACCAGTTTGAAAGTGATGGTCATTTCTCCGTTCTGGTCAACCTCGGCTTCACTCTGGGGCGTTGCTCCACCAGATCGCTAGCTAGGGACTTAGAATTCAACGCCATAAGAATAAAATGCAATATAAGTACAACAGTTTTTCCATCGTATAAAACGAATAATTGCAACCAGTATGAAAGTTATGGTCATTTCTACTTTCCGGGCAACCTAGGATCCACCCTAGGGCGTTGTTCCGCCTGATCGAATAGTTAGGGCCTAAGAAGTGAACGCCAGAAGCATAAAATACAATATGAATACAACAGCTTTTCCATCATATAAAACGAGTAATTGCAACCAGTATGAAAGTTGTGGTCATTTCTACTTTCCGGACAACCTAGGCTACACCCTAGGGCGTTGCTCCAACAGATTGAATAGTTAGGGCCTTAGAAGTCAACGCCTGAAGCATAAAATACAAAATTAATAGAACAGTTTTTCCATCGTATAAAGCGAATAATAGCAACCAGTGTCAAAGTTATGGTCATTTCTACGTTCCGGGCAACCAGGGCTTCACCCCAGGGCGTTGTTCCACCAGATAGAATAGTTAGGGCCTAAGAAGTGAACGCCAGCAGCATAAAATACAATATAAATACAACAGTTCTTCCATTATATAAAACGAGTAATTGCAACAAGTATGAAAGTTATGGTCATTTCTACGTTCCGGGCAACCTAGGCTTCACTCTATGGCGTTCTTCCACCACATCGAATAGCTGCGGCATGAGAAGTCAACGCCTGATGCATAAAATACAATAAAAATACAACAGTCTTTCCATCCTATAACAGGAATAATTGCAACCCGTGTGAAAGTGATGGTCATTTGTACGTTCCAGGCAACCTAGGCTTCACTCTAGGGCGTTGTTCCACCAGATCGAATTGTTAGGGCCTAAGAAGTCAACGCCAGATGCATAAGATACAATATAAATATAACAATTTTTCCATCGTATAGAACGAATAATAGCAACCAGTGTGAAAGTTATGGTCATTTCTACGTTCCGGGCAACCTAGGCTTCACTCAAGGGCGTTGCTCCACCAGATCAAACATTTAGGGCCTTAGAAGTCAGCGCCCGAAGCATAAAATACAAAATAAATACAACAGTTTTTCCATTGTATAAAACGAATAATTGCTACCAGTATGAAAGTTATTGTCATTTCTACGTTCCGGGCAACCTAGACTTCACTCTAGGGCGTTGACCCAACAGATTGAATAGTTTGTGCCTTAGAAGTCGACGCCAGAAACATAAAATACAATATAAATACAACAGTTTTTCCATCGTATAAAACGAATGATTGCTACCAGTATGGAAGTGATGGTCATTTCTACGTTCCGGGCAACCTAGGCCTCACTCTAGGGTGTTGTTCCACCAGATTGAATAGTTAGGGCCTAAGAAATCAACGCCAGAAGCATAAAATACAATATAAATACAACAGCTTTTCCATCGTAAAGAACGTATAATTGCAACCAGTGTGAAAGTTATGGTTATTTCTACATTCCGAGCAACCTAGACCTCACTCTAGGGCGTTGCTCCACCAGATCGAATAGTTAGGACCTTAGAAGTCAACGCCAGAAGCATAAAATACGATATAAATACAACAGCTTTTGCATCGTATAAAAGGAATAATTGCAAACAGCGTGAAAGTAATTGTCATTTCTACGTTCCGGGCAACCTAGGCTACACTCTAGGGCGTTGCTCCACCAGATCAAACAGCTAGGGCCTTAGAAGTCAACGCCCGAAGCGTAAAATACAAAATAAATAGAACAGTTTTTCCATCGCAGAAAACGAATAATTGCAACCAGTGTGAAAGTTATGGTCATTTCTATATTCCGAGCAACCTAGGCTTCACTCTAGGGCGTTGCTCTACCAGGTCGAATAGTAAGGGCCTAAGAAGTGAACGCCAGAAGCATAAAACACAATATAAACACAACAGTTTTTCCATCGTATAAAACGAATAATTGCAACCAGTGTGAAAGTAATGATCATTTCTACATTCCGAGCAACCTAGGCTTCACTCTAGGGCGTTGCTCCAACAGATTGAATAGTTAGGGCCTTAGAAGTCAACGCCCGAAGCATACAATGCAATAAAAATACAACAGTTTTTCCATCGTATAACAGGATTAATTGCAACCAGTTTGAAAGTGATGGTCATTTCTACGTTCCGGGCAACCTAGGCTTCACTCTAGGGCGTTGCTCCACCAGATCAAACAGTTAGGGCCTTAGAAGTCAACGCCCGAAGCATAAAGTACAAAATAAATAGAACAGTTTTTCCATCGTATAAAAGGAATAATTGCAAACAGTGTGAAAGTAATGGTCATTTCTACGTTCCGGGCAACCTAGGCTTCACTCTACGGCGTTGTACCACCAGATCGAATAGTTAGGGCCTAAGAAGTCAACACCAGAAGAATAAAATACAAAATAAATACAACAGTTTTTCCATCGTATAAAAGGAATAATTGCAACATGTGTGAAGGTTATGGTCATATCTACGTTCCGGGCAACCTAGGCTTCACTGTAGGGCGTTGCTCCACCAGATCGAAGTGTTAGGGCCTAAGAAGTCAACGCCCGAAGCATAAAATACAATGGAAATACAACAGTTTTTCCATCGTATAAAACGAATAATTGCAACCATTATGAAACTTATGGTCATTTCTACGTTCCGGGCAACCAAGGCTTCACTCTGTGGCGTTCTTCCACGACATCGAATAGCTACGGCCTCAGAAGTCAACGCCTGAAGCATAAAATACAATAAAAATGCAACAGTCTTTCCATCCTATAACAGGAATAATTGCAACCCGTGTGAAAGTGATGGTCATTTCTACGTTCCAGGCAACCTAGGCTTCACTCAAGGGCGTTGTTCCACCAGATCGAATAGTTAGGGCCTAAGAAGTCAACGCTAGAAGCATAAAATACAATATAAATATGACAGTTTTTCCATCGTATAAAACGAATAATAGCAGCCAGTGTGAAAGTTATGGTCATTTCTACGTTCCGGGCAACCTAGGCTTCACTCTAGGGCGTTGCTCCACCAGATCAAACAGCTAGGGCCTTAGTAGTCAACGCCCGAAGCATAAAATACAAAATAAATAGAACAGTTTTTCCATTGTATAAAACGAATAATTGCTACAAGTGTAAAAGTTATGGTCATTTCTACGTTCCGGGCAACCTAGGCTTCACCCTAGGGCGTTATTCCACAAGATCGAATAGTTAGGGTCTAAGAAGTGAACGCCAGAAGCATAAAATGCAATAAAAATACAACAGTCCTTCCACCCTATAACAGGAATAATTGCAATCCGTGTGAAAGTGATGGTCATTTGTACGTTCCAGGCAACCTAGGCTTCACTCTAGGGCGTTGCTCCACGAGATCGAATTGTTAGGGCCAAAGAAGTCAACGCCCGAAGCATAAAATACAAAATAAATAGAACATTTTTTCCATTGTATAAAACGAATAATTGCTACCAGTGTAAAAGTTATGGTCATTTCTACGTTCCGGGCAACCTAGGCTTCACTCTAGGGCGGTGCTGCACCATATCGAATAGCTACGGCCTTAGAAGCCTACGCCTGAAGCATAAAATACAATAAAAATACAACGGTCTTTTCATCGTATAACAGGAATAATTGCAACAAGCGTGAAAGTAATGATCATTTGGGCGTTTCGGGCATCCTAGACTTAACTCTGAGGCATTGCTCCACCAGATCGAATAGTTAGGGCCTAAGAAGTCAATGCCAGAAGCATAAAATACGATATAAATACAACAGCTTTTCATTCGTATAAAAGGAATAATTGCAAACAGTGTGAAAGTAATGGTCATTTCTACGTTCCGGGCAACCTAGGCTTCACTCTAGGGCGTTACTCCACCAGATTAAACAGTTAGGGCCTTAGAAGTCAACGCCCGAAGCATAAAATACAAAATAAATAGAACAGTTTTTCCATTGTATAAAACGAATAATTGCTACCAGTGTAAAAGTTATGGTCATTTCAACGTTCCGGGCAACCTAGGCTTCACCCTTGGGCGTTGTTCCACCAGGTCGAATAGTTAGGGCCTAAGAAGTCAACACCAGAAGAATAAAATACAAAATAAATACAACAGCCTTTACACCGTATAAAACGAATAATTGCAACCTGTGTGAAGGTTATGGTCATATCTACGTTACGGGCAACCTAGGCTTCACTGTAGGGCGTTGCTCCACCAGATCGAAATGTTAGGGCCTAAGAAGTCAACGCCCGAAGCATAAAATACGATATAAATACAACAGCTTTTCCATCGTATAAAATGAATAATTGCTAACAGTGTGAAAGTAGTGGTCATTTCTACGTTCCGAGCAACCTAGGTCTCAATCTAAGGCGGTGCTCCACCATATCGAATAGCTACGGCCTTAGAAGCTTACGCCTGAAGCATAAAATACAATAAAAATACAACGGTCTTTTCATCGTATAACAGGAATAATTGCATCAAGCGTGAAAGTAACTATCATTTCGGCGTTTCGGGCAGCCTAGACTTAACTCTGAGGAATTGCTCCACCATATCGAATAGATAGGGCCCAAGAAGTCAACGACAGAAGCATAAAATACAATATAAATACAACAGCTTTGCCATCGTATAAAATGAACAATTGCAAACAGTGAGAAAGATATGGACATTTCTACGTTGCGGGCAACCTACGCTTCACTCTATGGCGTTCTTCCACCACTTCGAATAGCTACGGCCTCAGAAGTCAACGCCTGAAGCATAAAATACAATAAAAATGCAACAGTCTTTCCATCCTATAACAGGAATAATTGCAACCCGTGTGAAAGTGATGGTCATTTCTACGTTCCGGGCAGCCTAGGCTTCACCCTAGGGCGTTGTTCCACCAGATCGAATAGTTAGGGCCTAACAAGTGAACGCCAGAAGCATAAAATACAATATAAATACAACAGTTTTTCCATCGTATAAAACGAATAATTGCAACCAGTGTGAAAGTAATGGTCATTTCTGCATTCCGAGCAACCTAGGCTTCACTCTAGGGCGTTGCACCAACAGATTGAATAGTTAGGGCCTTAGAAGTCATCGCCCGAAGCATAAAATGCAATAAAAATACAACAGTTTTTCCATCGTATAACAGGTTTAATTGCAACCAGTTTGAAAGTGATGTTCATTTCTACGTTCCGGGCATCCTAGGCTTCACCCTAGGGCGTTGTTCCACCAGATCGAATAGTTAGGGACTAACAAGTGAACGCCAGAAGCATAAAATACAATATAAATACAACAGTTTTTCCATCGTATAAATCGAATAATTGCAACCAGTGTGAAAGTAATGGTCATTTCTACGTTCCGGGCAGCGTAGGCTTCACTCTAGGGCGTTGCTCCACTAGATCGAATAGTTAGGACCTAAGAAGTGAACGCCAGAAGCATAAAATACAATATAAATACAACAGCCTTTCCATCGTATAAAAGGAATAACTGCAACCAGTGTGAATGTACTGGTCATTTCTACGTCCCGGGTAACCTATGTTTTCCTCTAGGGCGTTGCTCCACCAGATCGAATAGCTAGGGACTCAGAATTTAACGCCAGAAGGATAAAATACAATATAAGTACAACAGTATTTCCATCGTATAAAATGAATAATTGCAGACATTGAGAAAGTAATGGTCATTTCTACGTTCCGGTCAACCTAGGCGTCACTCTAGGGCGTTGCTCCACCACGTCTAATAGCTACGGCCTTAGAAGTCAACGCCAGGAGCATAAAATACAATATAAATACAACCGCTTTTCCATCGTATAAAATGAATAATTGCAAACACTGTGCAAGTAATGGTCATTTCTACGTTCCGTGCAGCCTAGGCTTCACTCTAAGGCGTTGTTCAACCAGATCGAATAGTTAGGGCCTCAGAAATCAACACCAGAAGAATAAAATACAAAATAAGTACAACAGCCTTTACACCGTATTAAACGAATAATTGCAACCTGTGTGAAGGTTATGGTCATATCTACGTTACGGGCAACCTAGGCTTCACTGTAGGGCGCTGCTCCACCAGATCGAAATGTTAGGGCCTAAGAAGTCAACGCCCGAAGCATAAAATACGATATAAATACAACAGCTTTTCCATCGTATAAAATGAATAATTGCAAACCGTGTGAAAGTAGTGGTCATTTCTACGTTCCGAGCAACCTAGGCCTCAATCTATGGCGGTGCTCCACCATATCGAATAGCTACGGCCTTAGAAGCCTACGCCTGAAGCATAAAATACAATAAAAATACAACGGTCTTTTCATCGTATAACAGGAATAATTGCATCAAGCGTGAAAGTAATTATCATTTCGGCGTTTCGCGCAGCCTAGACTTAACTCTAAGGAATTGCTCCACCAGATCGAGTAGATAGGGCCTAAGAAGTCAACGACAGAAGCATAAAATACAATATAAATACAACAGCTTTGCCATCGTATAAAATGAACAATTGCAAACAGTGAGAAAGATATGGACATTTCTACGTTCCGGGCAACCTACGCTTCACTCTATGGCGTTCTTCCACCACGTCGAATAGCTACGGCCTCAGAAGTCAACGCCTGAAGCATAAAATACAATAAAAATGCAACAGTCTTTCCATCCTATAACAGGAATAATTGCAACCCGTGTGAAAGTGATGGTCATTTCTACGTTCCGGGCAGCCTAGGCTTCACCCTAGGGCGTTGTTCCACCAGACCGAATAGTTAGGGCCTAACAAGTGAACGCCAGAAGCATAAAATACAATATAAATACAACAGTTTTTCCATCGTATAAAACGAATAATTGCAACCAGTGTGAAAGTAATGGTCATTTCTGCATTCCGAGCAACCTAGGCTTCACTCTAGGGCGTTGCACCTACAGATTGAATAGTTAGGGCCTTAGAAGTCATCGCCCGAAGCATAAAATGCAATAAAAATACAACAGTTTTTCCATCGTATAACAGGTTTAATTGCAACCAGTCTGAAAGTGATGGTCATTTCTACGTTCCGGGCATCCTAGGCTTCACACTAGGGCGTTGCTCCACCAGATGAAACAGTTAGGGCCTTAGAAGTCAACGCCCGAAGCATTAAATACAAAATAAATAGAACAGTTTTTCCATTGTATAAAACGAATAATTGCTACCAGTGTGAAAGTTATGGTCATTTCTACGTTCCGGGTAACCTAGGTTTCACTCTAGGGCGTTGCTCCACCAGATCGAATAGTTAGGGCCTAAGAAGTCAACGCCAGAAGCATAAAATACGATATAAATACAACAGCTTTTCCATCCTATAAAACGAATAATTGCAACCAGTATGAAAGTTATGGTCATTTCTGCTTTCCGGGCAACCTGGGCTTCACCCTAGGCCGTTGTTGCACCAGATCGAATAGCTAGGGCCTTAGAAGTCAACGCAAGACGCATAAAATACAATAAAGATGCAAATGTTTTTCCATCCTATAACAGGAATAACTGCAAACAGTATGAAAGTACTGGTCATTTCTACGTTCCGGGTAATCTAGGTTTCACTCTAGGGCGTTGCTCCACCAGATCGAATAGCTAGGGACTTAGAATTCAACGCCATAAGAATAAAATACAATATAAGTACAACAGCTTTTCCATCGTATAAAACGAATAATTGCAACCAGTGTGAAAGTTATGGTCCTTTCTACATTTCGAGCAACCTAGGCTTCACTCTGGGGCGTTGGTCCACCTGATCGAATAGTTAGGGCCTTAGAAGTCAACGCAAGAAGCATAAAATACAATATAAATACTACAGTTTTTCCACCATATAAAACGAATAATTGCAACCAGTATGAAAGTTATGGTCATTTCTGCTTTCCGGGCAACCTGGGCTTCACCCTAGGGCGTTGTACCACCAGATGGAATAGTTAGGGCCTGAGAAGTCAATGCCAGAAGCATAAAAAACGATATAAACACAACAGCTTTTCCATCGTATAAAACGAATAATTGCAACCAGTGTGGAAGTTATGGTCATTTCTACGTTCCGGGCAACCTAGACTTCACTCTAGGGCGGTGCTCCACCAAATCGAATAGCTAGGGCCTTAGAAGTCAACGCAAGACGCATAAAATACAATAAAGATGCAAATGTTTTTCCATCCTATAACAGGAATAACTGCAAACAGTATGAAAGTACTGGTCATTTCTACGTTCCGGGTAATCTAGGTTTCACTCTAGGGCGTTGCTCCACCAGATCGAATAGCTAGGGACTTAGAATTCAACGCCATAAGAATAAAATACAATATAAGTACAACAGTTTTTCCATCGTATAAAATGAATAATTGCAACCAGTGTGAAAGTTATGGTCATTTCTACATTTCGAGCAACCTAGGCTTCACTCTAGGGCGTTGCTCCACCTGATCGAATAGTTCGGGCCTTAGAAGTCAACGCCCGAAGCATTAAATACAAAATAAATAGAACAGTTTTTCCATTGTATAAAACGAATAATTGCTACCAGTGTAAAAGTTATGGTCATTTCTACGTTCCGGGCAACCTAGGCTTCACCCTAGGCCGTTGTTGCACCAGATCGAATAGTTAGGGCCTAAGAAGTGAACGCCAGAAGCATAAAATACAACATAAATACAACAGTTTTTCCATCATATAAAACGAATGATAGCAACCAGTGTGAAAGCTATGGTCATTTCTACGTTCCGGGCAACCTAGGCTGCACTCTAGGGCGTTGCTCCACCAGATCGAATAGTTAGGTCCTTAGAAGTCAACGCCCGAAGCATAAAATACAAAATAAATGGAACGGTTTTTCCATTGTATAAAACGAATAATTGCTGCCAGTGTAAAAGTTATGATCATTTCTACGTTCCGGGCAACCTAGGCTTCACCCTAGGGTGTTGTACTACCAGATCGAATAGTTAGGGCCTAAGAAGTGAACGCCAGAAGCATAAAATACAATATAAATACAACAGTTTTTCCATCGTATAAAACGAATAATTGCAACCAGTATGAAACATATGGTCATTTCTACGTACCGGGCAACCTAGGCTTCACTCTAGGGCGTTGCTCTACCAGATCGAATAGTTAGGGTCTTAGAAGTCAACGCCCGAAGCATAAAATACAAGATAAATAGAACAGTTTTTCCATCCTATAAAACGAATAACTGCTACCAGTGTGAAAGTTATGGTCATTTCTACTTTCCGGGCAACCTAGGCTTCACCCTAGGGCGTTGTTCCACCAGATGGTATAGTTAGGGCCTAAGAAGTCAACGCCAGAAGCATAAAAAACGATATAAATACAACAGCTTTTCCATCGTATGAAACGAATAATTGCAACCAGTGTGGAAGTTATGGTCATTTCTACGTTCCGGGCAACCTAGACTTCACTCTAGGCCGGTGCTCCACCAAATCGAATAGCTAGGGCCTTAGAAGTCAACGCCAGAAGCATGAAATACAATAAAGATGCAAAAGTTTTTCCATCCTATAACAGGTATAACTGCAAACAGTATGAAAGTACTGGTCATTTCTACGTTCCGGGTAACCTAGGTTTCACTCTAGGGCGTTGCTCCACCAGATCGAATAGCTAGGGACTTAGAATTCAACGCCAAAAGAATAAAATACAATATAAGTACAACAGTTTTTCCATCGTATAAAATGAATAATTGCAACCAGTGTGAAAGTTATGGTCATTTCTACATTCCGAGCAACCTAGGCTTCACTCTAGGGCGCTGCTCCACCTGATCGAATAGTTAGGGCCTTAGAAGCCCACGCCCTAAGCATTAAATACAAAATAAATAGAACAGCTTTTCCATTGTATAAAACGAATAATTGCTACCAGTGTGAAAGTTATGGTTATTTCTACGTTCCGCGCAACCTGGGCTTTACTCTAGGGCGTTGTTCCACCAGATGGAATAGTTAGGGCCCCAAGAAGTCAAAGCCAGAAGCATAAAATACGATATAAATACAACAGCTTTTCCATCCTATAAAACAAATAATTGCAACCAGTGTGAAAGTTATGGTCATTTCTACGTTCCGGGCAACCTAGGCTTCACTGTATGGCGTTCTTCCACCACATCGAATAGCTACGGCCTCAGAAGTCAACGCCTGAAGTATAAAATACAATAAAAATACAACAGTCTTTCCATCCTATAACTGGAATAATTGCAACCCGTGTGAAAGTGATGGTCATTTCTACGTTCCAGGCAACCTAGGCTTCACTCTAGGGCGTTGCTCCACCAGATCAAACAGTTAGGGCCTTAGAAGTCAACGCCCGAAGCATTAAATACAAAATAAATAGAACAGTTTTTCCATTGTATAAAACGAATAATTGCTACCAGTGTAAAAGTTATGGTCATTTCTACGTTCCGGGCAACCTAGGCTTCACTCTACGGCGATGCTCCACCAGATCAAACAGTTAGGGCCTTGGAAGTCAACGCCCGAAGCATAAAATACAAAATCAATAGAACGGTTTTTCCATTGTATAAAACGAATAATTGCTGCCAGTGTGAAAGTTATGGTCATTTCTACTTTCCGGACAACCTAGGCTTCACCCTAGGGCGTTGTTCCACCAGATGGAATAGTTAGGGCCTAAGAGGTCAACGCCAGAAGCATAAAATACGATATAAATGCAACAGCTTTTCCATCGTATAAAACAAATAATTGTAACCAGTTTGATAGTGATGGTCATTTCTACGTACCGGGCAACCTAGGCTTCACTCTAGGGCGTTGCTCCACCAGATCGAATAGTTAGGGCCTTAGAAGTCAACGCCCGAAGCATAAAATATAAAATAAATAGAACAGTTTTTCCATCGTTTAAAACGAAAAATTGCTACCAGTGTGAAAGTTATGGTCATTTCTACGTCCCGCGCAATCTGGGATTTACCCTAGGGCGTTGTTCCACCAGATGGAGTAGTTAGGGCCTAAGAAGTCAACGCCAGGAGCATAAAAAACGATATAAATACAACAGCTTTTCCATCGTATAAAACGAATGATAGCAACCAGTGTGAAAGTTATGGTCATTTCTACGTTCCGGGCAACCTAGGCTGCACTCTAGGGCGTTGCTCTACCAGATCGACTAGTTAGGGCCTTAGAAGTCAACGCCCGAGGCACAAAATATAAAATAAATAGAACAGTTTTTCCATCGTATAAAACGAATAATTGCTACCAGTGTGAAAGATACGGACATTTCTACGATCCGGGCTACCTAGGCTTCACTCTATGGCGTTCTTCCACCACATCGAATAGCAACGGCCTCAGAAGTCAACGCCAGAAGCTTAAATACAATATAAAAATAACAGTTTTTCCACCGTATAAAACGAATAATAGCAACCAGTGTGAAAGATATGGTCATTTCTACGTTCCGGGCAACGTAGGCTTCACTCTACGGCGATGCTCCACCAGATCAAACAGTTAGGGCCTTAGAAGTCAACGCCCGAAGCATTAAATACAAAATAAATAGAACAGTTTTTCCATTGTATAAAACGAATAATTGCTACCAGTGTGAAAGTTATGATCATTTCTACGTTCCGGGCAACCTAGGCTGCACTCTAGGGCGTTGCTCCACCAGATCGAATAGTTAGGTCCTTAGAAGTCAACGCCCGAAGCATAAAATACAAAATAAATGGAATGGTTTTTCCATTGTATAAAACGAATAATTGCTGCCAGTGTAAAAGTTATGATCATTTCTACGTTCCGGGCAACCTAGGCTTCACCCTAGGGCGTTGTACTACCAGATCGAATAGTTAGGGCCTAAGAAGTGAACGCCAGAAGCATAAAATACAATATAAATACAACAGTTTTTCCATCGTATAAAACGAATAATTGCAACCAGTATGAAACTTATGGTCATTTCTACGTACCGGGCAACCTAGGCTTCACTCTAGGGCGTTGCTCTACCAGATCGAATAGTTAGGGTCTTAGAAGTCAACGCCCGAAGCATAAAATACAAGATAAATAGAACAGTTTTTCCATCCCATAAAACGAATAACTGCTACCAGTGTGAAAGTTATGGTCATTTCTACTTTCCGGGCAACCTAGGCTTCACCCTAGGGCGTTGTTCCACCAGATGGAATAGTTAGGGCCTAAGAAGTCAACGCCAGAAGCATAAAATACGATATAAATACAACAGCTTTTCCATTGTATATAACAAATAATTGCAACCAGTTTGATAGTGATGGCCATTTCTACGTTCCGGGCAACCTAGGCTTCACTCTACGGCGTTGCTCCACCAGATTAAACAGTTAGGGCCTTAGAAGTCAACGCCCGAAACATAAAATATAAAATAAATAGAACGGTTTTTCCATTGTATAAAACGAATTATTGCTACCAGTGTAAAAGTTATGGTCATTTCTGCGTTCCGGGCAACCTAGGCTTCACCCTAGGGCGCTGTACCACCAGATGGAATAGTTAGGGCCTAAGAAGTCAGCGCCAGAAGCATAAAAAACGATATAAATACAACAGCTTTTCCATCGTATAAAACGAATAATTGCAACCAGTGTGGAAGTTATGGTCATTTCTACGTTCCGGGCAACCTAGACTTCACTCTAGGCCGGTGCTCCACCAAATCGAATAGCTAGGGCCTTAGAAGTCAACGCCAGAAGCATGAAATACAATAAAGATGCAAAAGTTTTTCCATCCTATAACAGGTATAACTGCAAACAGTATGAAAGTACTGGTCATTTCTACGTTCCGGGTAACCTAGGTTTCACTCTAGGGCGTTGCTCCACCAGATCGAATAGCTAGGGACTTAGAATTCAACGCCAAAAGAATAAAATACAATATAAGTACAACAGTTTTTCCATCGTATAAAATGAATAATTGCAACCAGTGTGAAAGTTATGGTCATTTCTACATTCCGAGCAACCTAGGCTTCACTCTAGGGCGCTGCTCCACCTGATCGAATAGTTAGGGCCTTAGAAGCCCACGCCCTAAGCATTAAATACAAAATAAATAGAACAGCTTTTCCATTGTATAAAACGAATAATTGCTACCAGTGTGAAAGTTATGGTCATTTCTACGTTCCGCGCAACCTGGGCTTTACTCTAGGGCGTTGTTCCACCAGATGGAATAGTTAGGGCCCCAAGAAGTCAAAGCCAGAAGCATAAAATACGATATAAATACAACAGCTTTTCCATCCTATAAAACAAATAATTGCAACCAGTGTGAAAGTTATGGTCATTTCTACGTTCCGGGCAACCTAGGCTTCACTGTATGGCGTTCTTCCACCACATCGAATAGCTACGGCCTCAGAAGTCAACGCCTGAAGTATAAAATACAATAAAAATACAACAGTCTTTACATCCTATAACTGGAATAATTGCAACCCGTGTGAAAGTGATGGTCATTTCTACGTTCCAGGCAACCTAGGCTTCACTCTAGGGCGTTGCTCCACCAGATCAAACAGTTAGGGCCTTAGAAGTCAACGCCCGAAGCATTAAATACAAAATAAATAGAACAGTTTTTCCATTGTATAAAACGAATAATTGCTGCCAGTGTGAAAGTTATGGTCATTTCTACTTTCCGGACAACCTAGGCTTCACCCTAGGGCGTTGTTCCACCAGATGGAATAGTTATGGCCTAAGAGGTCAACGCCAGAAGCATAAAATACGATATAAATGCAACAGCTTTTCCATCGTATAAAACAAATAATTGTAACCAGTTTGATAGTGATGG
The DNA here is from genome assembly GCF_051401765.1 of Calliopsis andreniformis. Taxonomy (NCBI): domain Eukaryota; kingdom Metazoa; phylum Arthropoda; class Insecta; order Hymenoptera; family Andrenidae; genus Calliopsis; species Calliopsis andreniformis. The sequence goes on along the minus strand of NW_027480426.1, from coordinate 18,431,531 downwards.
TCATTTCTACGTACCGGGCAACCTAGGCTTCACTCTAGGGCGTTGCTCCACCAGATCGAATAGTTAGGGCCTTAGAAGTCAACGCCCGAAGCATAAAATATAAAATAAATAGAACAGTTTTTCCATCGTTTAAAACGAAAAATTGCTACCAGTGTGAAAGTTATGGTCATTTCTACGTCCCGCGCAATCCGGGATTTACCCTAGGGCGTTGTTCCACCAGATGGAATAGTTAGGGCCTAAGAAGTCAACGCCAGGAGCATAAAAAACGATATAAATACAACAGCTTTTCCATCGTATAAAACGAATAATTGCAACCAGTGTGGAAGTTATGGTCATTTCTACATTCCGGGCATTCTAGGCTTCACTCTAGGGCGGTGCTCCACCAAATCGAATAGCTAGGGCCTTAGAAGACAACGCCAGAAGCATAAAATACAATAAAGATGCAAAAGTTTTTTCATCGTATAACAGGAATATCTGCAAACAGTATGAAAGTACTTGTCATTTCTACGTTCCGGGTAACCTAGGTTTCACTCTAGGGCGTTGCTCCACCAGATCGAATAGTTAGGGCCTAAGAAGTCAACGCCAGAAGCATAAAATACGATATAAATACCACAGCTTTTCCATCCTATAAAACGAATGATAGCAACCAGTGTGAAAGTTATGGTCATTTCTACGTTCCGGGCAACCTAGGCTGCACTCTAGGGCGTTGCTCTACCAGATCGACTAGTTAGGGCCTTAGAAGTCAACGCCCGAGGCACAAAATATAAAATAAATAGAACAGTTGTTCCATCGTATAAAACGAATAATTGCTACCAGTGTGAAAGATATGGACATTTCTACGATCCGGGCTACCTAGGCTTCACTCTATGGCGTTCTTCCACCACATCGAATAGCAACGGCCTCAGAAGTCAACGCCAGAAGCTTAAATACAATATAAAAATAACAGTTTTTCCACCGTATAAAACGAATAATAGCAACCAGTGTGAAAGATATGGTCATTTCTACGTTCTGGGCAACGTAGGCTTCACTCTACGGCGATGCTCCACCAGATCAAACAGTTAGCGCCTTAGAAGTCAACGCCCGAAGCATAAAATACAAAATAAATAGAACGGTTTTTCCATTGTATAAAACGAATAATTGCTGCCAGTGTAAAAGTTATGGTCATTTCTACGTTCCGGGCAACCTAGGCTTCACTGTAGGGCGCTGCTCCACCAGATCGAAATGTTAGGGCCTAAGAAGTCAACGCCCGAAGCATAAAATACGATATAAATACAACAGCTTTTCCATCGTATAAAATGAATAATTGCAAACCGTGTGAAAGTAGTGGTCATTTCTACGTTCCGAGCAACCTAGGCCTCAATCTAGGGCGGTGCTCCACCATATCGAATAGCTACGGCCTTAGAAGCCTACGCCTGAAGCATAAAATACAATAAAAATACAACGGTCTTTTCATCGTATAACAGGAATAATTGCATCAAGCGTGAAAGTAATTATCATTTCGGCGTTTCGCGCAGCCTAGACTTAACTCTGAGGAATTGCTCCACCAGATCGAGTAGATAGGGCCTAAGAAGTCAACGGCAGAAGCATAAAATACAATATAAATACAACAGCTTTGCCATCGTATAAAATGAACAATTGCAAACAGTGAGAAAGATATGGACATTTCTACGTTCCGGGCAACCTACGCTTCACTCTATGGCGTTGTACTACCAGATCAAATAGTTAGGGCCTAAGAAGTGAACGCCAGAAGCATAAAATACAATATAAATACAACAGTTTTTCCATCGTATAAAACGAATAATTGCAACCAGTATGAAACTTATGGTCATTTCTACGTACCGGGCAACCTAGGCTTCACTCTAGGGCGTTGCTCTACCAGATCGAATAGTTAGGGTCTTAGAAGTCAACGCCCGAAGCATAAAATACAAGATAAATAGAACAGTTTTTCCATCCTATAAAACGAATAACTGCTACCAGTGTGAAAGTTATGGTCATTTCTACTTTCCGGGCAACCTAGGCTTCACCCTAGGGCGTTGTTCCACCAGATGGAATAGTTAGGGCCTAAGAAGTCAACGCCAGAAGCATAAAATACGATATAAATACAACAGCTTTTCCATTGTATATAACAAATAATTGCAACCAGTTTGATAGTGATGGCCATTTCTACGTTCCGGGCAACCTAGGCTTCACTCTACGGCGTTGCTCCACCAGAGTAAACAGTTAGGGCCTTAGAAGTCAACGCCCGAAACATAAAATATAAAATAAATAGAACGGTTTTTCCATTGTATAAAACGAATTATTGCTACCAGTGTAAAAGTTATGGTCATTTCTGCGTTCCGGGCAACCTAGGCTTCACCCTAGGGCGCTGTACCACCAGATGGAATAGTTAGGGCCTAAGAAGTCAGCGCCAGAAGCATAAAAAACGATATAAATACAACAGCTTTTCCATCGAATAAAACGAATAATTGCAACCAGTGTGGAAGTTATGGTCATTTCTACGTTCCGGGCAACCTAGACTTCACTCTAGGCCGGTGCTCCACCAAATCGAATAGCTAGGGCCTTAGAAGTCAACGCCAGAAGCATGAAATACAATAAAGATGCAAAAGTTTTTCCATCCTATAACAGGTATAACTGCAAACAGTATGAAAGTACTGGTCATTTCTACGTTCCGGGTAACCTAGGTTTCACTCTAGGGCGTTGCTCCACCAGATCGAATAGCTAGGGACTTAGAATTCAACGCCATAAGAATAAAATACAATATAAGTACAACAGTTTTTCCATCGTATAAAATGAATAATTGCAACCAGTGTGAAAGTTATGGTCATTTCTACATTCCGAGCAACCCAGGCTTCACTCTAGGGCGTTGCTCCACCTGATCGAATAGTTCGGGCCTTAGAAGTCCACGCCCGAAGCATTAAATACAAAATAAATAGAACAGTTTTTCCATTGTATAAAACGAATAATTGCTACTAGTGTGAAAGTTATGGTCATTTCTACGTTCCGCGCAACCTGGGCTTTACTCTAGGGCGTTGTTCCACCAGATGGAATAGTTAGGGCCCTAAGAAGTCAACGCCAGAAGCATAAAATACGATATAAATACAACAGCTTTTCCATTGTATAAAACAAATAATTGCAATCAGTGTGAAAGTTATGGTCATTTCTACGTTCCGGGCAACCTAGGCTTCACTATATGGCGTTCTTCCACCACATCGAATAGCTACGGCCTCAGAAGTCAACGCCTGAAGTATAAAATACAATAAAAATACAACAGTCTTTCCATCCTATAACAGGAATAATTGCAACCCGTGTGAAAGTGATGGTCATTTCTACGTTCCAGGCAGCCTAGGATTCACTCTAGGGCGTTGCTCCACCAGATCAAACAGTTAGGGCCTTAGAAGTCAACGCCCGAAGCATTAAATACAAAATAAATAGAACAGTTTTTCCATCGTATAAAACGAAAAATTGAAAACAGTGTGAAAGATATGGACATTTCTACGATCCGGGCTACCTAGGCTTCCCTCTATGGCGATCTTCCGCCACATCGAATAGCAACGGCCTCAGAAGTCAACGCCAGAAGCTTAAATACAATATAAATATAACAGTTTTTCCATCGTATACAACGAATTATAGCAACCAGTGTGAAAGTTATGGTCATTTCTACGTACCGGGCAACCTAGGCTTCACTCTAGGGCGTTGCTCTACCAGATCGAATAGTTAGGGTCTTAGAAGTCTACGCCCGATGCATAAAATACAAAATAAATAGAACAGTTTTTCCATCATATAAAACGAATGATAGCAACCAGTGTGAAAGTTACGGTCATTTCTACGTTCTGCGCAACCTTGGCTTTACCCGAGCGCGTTTTCCCACCAGATGGAATAGTTAGGGCCTAAGAAGTCAACGCCAGAAGCATAAAATACGATATAAATACAACAGCTTTTCCATCGTGTAAAACGAATAATTGCAACCAGTGTGAAAGTTATGGTCCTTTCTACATTTCGAGCATCCTAGGCTTCACTCTAGGGCGTTGCTCTACCAGATCGAATAGTTAGGGCCTTAGAAGTCAACGCCCGAGGCATAAAATGCAAAATAAATAGAACAGTTTTTCCATCGTATAAAACGAATAATTGCTACCAGTGTGTAAGTTATGGTCATTTCTACTTTCCGGGCAACCTAGGCTTCACCCCAGGGCGTTGTTCCACCAGATGGAATAGTTAGGGCCGACGAAGTCAACGCCAGAAGCATAAAATACGATATAAATACAACAGCTTTTCCATCATATAAAACGAATGATAGCAACCAGTGTGAAAGTTATGGTCATTTCTACGTTCCGGGCAACCTAGGCTGCACTCTAGGGCGTTGCTCCCCCAGATCAAATAGTTAGGGCCTTAGAAGTCAACGCCCGAAGCATAAAATACAAAATAAATAAAACAGTTTTTCCATCGTATAAAACGAAAAATTGCAAACAGTGTGAAAGATATGGACATTTCTACGATCCGGGCTACCTAGGCTTCACTCTATGGCGTTCTTCCACCACATCGAATAGCAACGGCCTCAGAAGTCAACGCCAGAAGCTTAAATACAATATAAATATAACAGTTTTTCCATCGTATAAAACGAATAATAGCAACCAGTGTGAAAGATATGGTCATTTCTACGTTCCGGGCAACATAGGCTTCACTCTAGGGCGTTGCTCCACCAGATCGAATAGTTAGGGCCTTAGAAGTCAACGCCCGAAGCATAAAATACAAAATAAATAGAACGGTTTTTCCATTGTATAAAACGAATAATTGCTCCCAGTGTAAAAGTTATGGTCATTTCTACGAAACGGGGAACCTGGGCTTAACACTAGGGCGTTGTTTCACCAGATGGAATAGTTAGGGCCTAAGAAGTCAACGCCAGAAGCATAAAATACGATATAAATACAACAGCTTTTCCGTCGTATAAAACAAATAATTGCAACCAGTTTGATAGTGATGGTCATTTCTACGTACCGGACAACCTAGGCTTCACTCTATGGCGTTGCTCCACCAGATCGAGTAGTTAGGGCCTTAGAAGTCAACGCCTGAAGCATAAAGTACAAAATAAATAGAACAGTTTTTCCATCGTATAAAACGAATAATTGCTACCAGTGTGAAAGTTATGGTCATTTCTACGTTCCGGGCACCCTAGGTTTCACTCCAGGGCGTTGCTCCACCAGAGCGAATAGTTACGGCCTATGAAGTCAACGCCAGAAGCATAAAATACAATATAAATACAACAGTTTTTCCATCATATAAAACGAATGATAGCAACCAGTGTGAAAGTTACGGTCATTTCTACGTTCCGCGCAATCTTGGCTTTACCCGAGCGCGTTTTTCCACCAGATGGAATAGTTAGGGCCTAAGAAGTCAACGCCCGAAGCATAAAATACAAAATAAATAGAACGGTTTTTCCATTGTATAAAACGAATAATTGCTGCCAGTGTAAAAGTTATGGTCATTTCTACGTTCCGGGGAACCTAGGCTTCACCCTAGGGCGTTGTTCCACCAGATGGAATAGTTAGGGCCTAAGAAGTCAACGCCAGAAGCATAAAATACGATATAAATACAACAGCTTTTCCATCGTATAAAACAAATAATTGCAACCAGTTTGATAGTGATGGTCATTTCTACGTACCGGACAACCTAGGCTTCACTCTAGGGCGTTGCTCCACCAGAGCGAATAGTTGCGGCCTCTGAAGTCAATGCCAGAAGCATAAAATACAATATAAATACAACAGTTTTTCCATCATATAAAACGAATGATAGCAACCAGTGTGAAAGTTACGGTCATTTCTACGTTCCGCGCAATCTTGGCTTTACCCGAGCGCGTTTTTCCACCAGATGGAATAGTTAGGGCCTAAGAAGTCAACGCCAGAAGCACAAAATGCGATATAAATACAACAGCTTTTCCATCCTATAAAAGGAATACTTGCAACCAGTGTGAAAGTAATGGTCATTTCTACGTTCCGGGCAACCTTGGCTTCACTCTAGGGCGTTGTTCCACCAGATCGAATAGTTAGGGCCTAAGAAGTGAACGCCAGAAGCATAAAATACAATATAAATACAACAGCTTTTCCATCCTATAAAAGGAATAATTGCAAACAGTGTGAAAGTAATGGTCATTTCTACGTTCCGGGCAACCTAGGCTTCACTCTAGGGCGTTGCTCCACCAGATCAAACAGTTAGGGCCTAAGAAGTGAACGCCAGAAGCATAAAATACAATATGAATACAACAGCTTTTCCATTGTATAAAACGAATAATTGCTACCACTGTAAAGGGTATGGTCATTTCTACGTTCCGGGCAAACTAGGCTTCACCCTAGGGCGTTGTTCCACGAGATTGAATAGTTAGGGCCTAAGAAGTGAACGCCAGAAGCATAAAATACAATATAAATACAACAGTTTTTCCATCGTATAAAGCGAATAATTGCAACCACTGTGAAAGCTAAGGTCATTTCTACATTCCGAGCAACCTAGGCTTCACTCTAGGGCGTTGCTCCAACAGATTGAATAGTTAGGGCCTTAGAAGTCAACGCCCGAAGCATAAAATGCAATAAAAATACAACAGTTTTTCCATCGTATAAAACGAATAATTGCTACCAGTGTGAAAGTTATGGTCATTTCTACGTTCCGGGGAACCTAGGCTTCACCCTAGGGCGTTGTTCCACCAGATGGAATAGTTAGGGCCCAAGAAGTCAACGCCAGAAGCATAAAATACGATATAAATACAACAGCTTTTCCATCGTATAAAGCAAATAATTGCAACCAGTTTGATAGTGATGGTCATTTCTACGTACCGGACAACCTAGGCTTCACTCTAGTGTGTTGCTCCACCAGATCGAATAGTTAGGGCCTTAGAAGTCAAGGCCCGAAGCATAAAGTACAAAATAAATAGAACACTTTTTCCATCGTATAAAACGAATAATTGCTACCTGTGTGAAAGTTATGGTCATTTCTACGTTCCGGGCAACCTAGGTTTCACTCCAGGGCGTTGCTCCACCAGATCGAATAGTTACGGCCTATGAAGTCAACGCCAGAACCATAAAATACAATATAAATACAACAGTTTTTCCATCATATAAAACGAATGATAGCAACCAGTGTGAAAGTTATGGTCATTTCTACGTTCCGCGCAATCTTGGCTTTACCCTAGGGCGTTGTTCCACCAGATGGAATAGTTAGGGCCTAAGAAGTCAACGCCAGAAGCATAAAATACGATATAAATACAACAGCTTTTCCATCGTATAAAACGAATAATTGCAACCAGTGTGAAAGTTATGGTCCTTTCTACATTTCGAGCAACCTAGGCTTCACTCTAGGGCGTTGCTCCACCAGATCGAATAGTTAGGGCCTAAGAAGTCAAGGCCAGAAGCATAAAATACGATATAAATACAACAGCTTTTCCATCCTATAAAACGAATGATAGCAACCAGTGTGAAAGTTATGGTCATTTCTACGTTCCGGGCAACCTAGGCTGCACTCTAGGGCGTTGCTCTACCAGATCGAATAGTTAGGGCCTTAGAAGTCAACGCCCGAGGCATAAAATGCAAAATAAATAGAACAGTTTTTCCATCGTATAAAACGAATAATTGCTACCAGTGTGTAAGTTATGGTCATTTCTACTTTCCGGGCAACCTAGGCTTCACCCCAGGGCGTTGTTCCACCAGATGGAATAGTTAGGGCCGACGAAGTCAACGCCAGAAGCATAAAATACGATATAAATACAACAGCTTTTCCATCATATAAAACGAATGATAGCAACCAGTGTGAAAGTTATGGTCATTTCTACGTTCCGGGCAACCTAGGCTGCAATCTAGGGCGTTGCTCCCCCAGATCAAATAGTTAGGGCCTTAGAAGTCAACGCCCGAAGCATAAAATACAAAATAAATAAAACAGTTTTTCCATCGTATAAAACGAATAATAGCAACCAGTGTGAAAGATATGGTCATTTCTACGTTCCGGGCAACATAGGCTTCACTCTACGGCGATGCTCCACCAGATCAAACAGTTAGCGCCTTAGAAGTCAACGCCCGAAGCATAAAATACAAAATAAATAGAACGGTTTTTCCATTGTATAAAACGAATAATTGCTCCCAGTGTAAAAGTTATGGTCATTTCTACGAAACGGGGAACCTGGGCTTCACACTAGGGCGTTGTTTCACCAGATGGAATAGTTAGGGCCTAAGAAGTCAACGCCAGAAGCATAAAATACGATATAAATACAACATCCTTTCCATCGTATAAAACAAATAATTGCAACCAGTTTGATAGTGATGGTCATTTCTACGTACCGGACAACCTAGGCTTCACTCTATGGCGTTGCTCCACCAGATCGAGTAGTTAGGGCCTTAGAAGTCAACGCCTGAAGCATAAAGTACAAAATAAATAGAACAGTTTTTCCATCGTATAAAACGAATAATTGCTACCAGTGTGAAAGTTATGGTCATTTCTACGTTCCGGGCACCCTAGGTTTCACTCCAGGGCGTTGCTCCACCAGAGCGAATAGTTACGGCCTATGAAGTCAACGCCAGAAGCATAAAATACAATATAAATACAACAGTTTTTCCATCATATAAAACGAATGATAGCAACCAGTGTGAATGTTACGGTCATTTCTACGTTCCGCGCAATCTTGGCTTTACCCGAGCGCGTTTTTCCACCAGATGGAATAGTTAGGGCCTAAGAAGTCAACGCCAGAAGCATAAAATGCGATATAAATACAACAGCTTTTCCATCGTATAAAACGAATAATTGCAACCAGTGTGAAAGTTATGGTCCTTTCTACATTTCGAGCAACCTAGGCTTCACCCTAGGGCGTTGTTCCACCAGATGGAATAGTTAGGGCCTTAGAAGTCAACGCCCGAAGCATAAAGTACAAAATAAATAGAACAGTTTTTCCATCGTATAAAACGAATAATTGCTACCAGTGTGAAAGTTATGGTCATTTCTACTTTCCGGGCAACCTAGACTTCACCCTAGGGCGTTGTTCCACCAGATGGAATAGTTAGGGCCTAAGAAGTCAACGCCAGAAGCATAAAATACGATATAAATACAACAGCTTTTCCATCGTATAAAACGAGTAATTGCAACCAGTGAGAAAGTTATGGTCATTTCTACGTTCCGGGCAACCTAGGCTTCCCCGTAGGGCGTTGCTCCAACAGATTGCATAGCTAGGGCCTTAGAAGTCAATGCCCGAAGCATAAAATGCAATAAAGATACAACAGTTTTTCCATCGTATAGCAGGAATAATTTGCAACCAGTGTGAATGTTATGGTCATATCTACGTTCCGGGCAACCTAGGCATCACTGTAGGGCGTTGCTCCACCAGATCGAATAGTTAGGTCCTTAGAAGTCAACGCCAGAAGCATAAAATACAATATAAATACAACAGTTTTTCCATCGTATAAAACGAATAATTGCAACCAGTTTGAAAGTGATGGTCATTTCTACGTTCCGGGCAACCTAGGCTGCACTCTAGGGCGTTGCTCCACCAGATCAAATAGTTAGGGCCTTAGAAGTCAACGCCCGAAGCATAAAATACAAAATAAATAAAACAGTTTTTCCATCGTATAAAACGAAAAATTGCAAACAGTGTGAAAGATATGGACATTTCTACGATCCGGGCTACCTAGGCTTCACTCTATGGCGTTCTTCCACCACATCGAATAGCAACGGCCTCAGAAGTCAACGCCAGAAGCTTAAATACAATATAAATATAACAGTTTTTCCATCGTATAAAACGAATAATTGCAACCCGTGTGAAAGTGATGGTCATTTCTACGTTCCAGGCAACCTAGGCCTCACTCTAGGGCGTTGCTCCACCAGATCGAATAGTTAGGGCCTTAGAAGTCAACGCCCGAAGCATAAAATATAAAATAAATAGAACAGTTTTTCCATCGTTTAAAACGAAAAATTGCTACCAGTGTGAAAGTTATGGTCATTTCTACGTCCCGCGCAATCTGGGCTTTACCCTAGGGCGTTGTTCCACCAGATGGAATAGTTAGGGCCTAAGAAGTCAACGCCAGGAGCATAAAAAACGATATAAATACAACAGCTTTTCCATCGTATAAAACGAATAATTGCAACCAGTGTGAAAGTAATGGTCATTTCTACGTTCGGGCAACCTAGGCTTCACTCTAGGGCGTTGTTCCACCAAATGGAATAGTTAGGGCCTAAGAAGTCAACGCCAGAAGCATAAAATACGATATAAATACAACAGCTTTTCCATCATATAAAACGAATGATAGCAACCAGTGTGAAAGTTATGGTCATTTCTACGTTCCGGGCAACCTAGGCTGCACTCTAGGGCGTTGCTCCACCAGATCAAATAGTTAGGGCCTTAGAAGTCAACGCCCGAAGCATAAAATACAAAATAAATAAAACAGTTTTTCCATCGTATAAAACGAAAAATTGCAAACAGTGTGAAAGATATGGACATTTCTACGATCCGGGCTACCTAGGCTTCACTCTATGGCGTTCTTCCACCACATCGAATAGCAACGGCCTCAGAAGTCAACGCCAGAAGCTTAAATACAATATAAATATAACAGTTTTTCCATCGTATAAAACGAATAATTGCAACCCGTGTGAAAGTGATGGTCATTTCTACGTTCCAGGCAACCTAGGCCTCACTCTAGGGCGTTGCTCCACCAGATCAAACAGTTAGCGCCTTAGAAGTCAACGCCCGAAGCATTAAATACAAAATAAATAGAACAGTTTTTCCATTGTATAAAACGAATAATTGCTACCAGTGTAAAAGTTATGGTCATTTCTACGTTCCGGGCAACCTAGGCTTCACCCTAGGCCGTTGTTCCACCAGATCGAACAGTTAGGGCCTAAGAAGTGAACGCCAGAAGCATAAAATGCAATAAAAATACAACAGTTTTTCCATCGTATAAAACGAATAATTGCTACCAGTGTGAAAGTTATGGTCATTTCTCCGTTCCGGGGAACCTAGGCTTCACACTAGGGCGTTGTTCCACCAGATGGAATAGTTAGGGCCCAAGAAGTCAACGCCAGAAGCATAAAATACGATATAAATACAACAGCTTTTCCATCGTATAAAGCAAATAATTGCAACCAGTTTGATAGTGATGGTCATTTCTACGTACCGGAAAACCTAGGCTTCACTCTAGTGCGTTGCTCCACCAGATCGAATAGTTAGGGCCTTAGAAGTCAACGCCCGAAGCATAAAGTACAAAATAAATAGAACAGTTTTTCCATCGTATAAAACGAATAATTGCTACCTGTGTGAAAGTTGTGGTCATTTCTACGTTCCGGGCAACCTAGGTTCCACTCCAGGGCGTTGCTCCTCCAGATCGAATAGTTACGGCGTATGAAGTCAACGCCAGAACCATAAAATACAATATAAATACAACAGTTTTTCCATCATATAAAACGAATGATAGCAACCAGTGTGAAAGTTATGGTCATTTCTACGTTCCGCGCAATCTTGGCTTTACCCTAGGGCGTTGTTCCACCAGATGGAATAGTTAGGGCCTAAGAAGTCAACGCCAGAAGCATAAAATACGATATACATACAACAGCTTTTCCATCGTATAAAACGAATAATTGCAACCAGTGTGAAAGTTATGGTCCTTTCTACATTTCGAGCAACCTAGGCTTCACTCTAGGCCGTTGCTCCACCAGATCGAATAGTTAGGGCCTAAGAAGTCAAGGCCAGAAGCATAAAATACGATATAAATACAACAGCTTTTCCATCCTATAAAACGAATGATAGCAACCAGTGTGAAAGTTATGGTCATTTCTACGTTCCGGGCAACCTAGGCTGCACTCTAGGGCGTTGCTCTACCAGATCGAATAGTTAGGGCCTTAGAAGTCAACGCCCGAGGCATAAAATGCAAAATAAATAGAACAGCTTTTGCATCATATAAAACGAATGATAGCAACCAGTGTGAAAGTTATGGTCATTTCTACGTTCCGGGCAACCTAGGCTGCACTCTAGGGCGTTGCTCCCCCAGATCAAATAGTTAGGGCCTTAGAAGTCAACGACCGAAGCATAAAATACAAAATAAATAAAACAGTTTTTCCATCGTATAAAACGAAAAATTGCAAACAGTGTGAAAGATATGGACATTTCTACGATCCGGGCTACCTAGGCTTCACTCTATGGCGTTCTTCCACCACATCGAATAGCAACGGCCTCAGAAGTCAACGCCAGAAGCTTAAATACAATATAAATATAACAGTTTTTCCATCGTATAAAACGAATAATAGCAACCAGTGTGAAAGATATGGTCATTTCTACGTTCCGGGCAACATAGGCTTCACTCTACGGCGATGCTCCACCAGATCAAACAGTTAGCGCCTTAGAAGTCAACGCCCGAAGCATAAAATACAAAATAAATAGAACGGTTTTTCCATTGTATATAACGAATAATTGCTCCCAGTGTAAAAGTTATGGTCATTTCTACGAAACGGGGAACCTAGGCTTCACACTAGGGCGTTGTTTCACCAGATGGAATAGTTAGGGCCTAAGAAGTCAACGCCAGAAGCATAAAATACGATATAAATACAACAGCTTTTCCATCGTATAAAACAAATAATTGCAACCAGTTTGATAGTGATGGTCATTTCTACGTACCGGACAACCTAGGCTTCACTCTATGGCGTTGCTCCACCAGATCGAATAGTTAGGGCCTTAGAAGTCAACGCCTGAAGCATAAAGTACAAAATAAATAGAACAGTTTTTCCATCGTATAAAACGAATAATTGCTACCAGTGTGAAGGTTATGGTCATTTCTACGCTCCGGGCACCCTAGGTTTCACTCCAGGGCGTTGCTCCACCAGAGCGAATAGTTACGGCCTATGAAGTCAACGCCAGAAGCATAAAATACAATATAAATACAACAGTTTTTCCATCATATAAAACGAATGATAGCAACCAGTGTGAAAGTTACGGTCATTTCTACGTTCCGCGCAATCTTGGCTTTATCCGAGCGCGTTTTTCCACCAGATAGCATAGTTAGGGCCTAAGAAGTCAACGCCAGAAGCATAAAATGCGATATAAATACAACAGCTTTTCCATCGTATAAAACGAATAATTGCAACCAGTGTGAAAGTTATGGTCCTTTCTACATTTCGAGCAACCTAGGCTTCACTCTAGGGCGTTGCTCCACCAGATCAAACAGTTAGGGCCTAAGAAGTGAACGCCAGAAGCATAAAATACAATATAAATACAACAGCTTTTCCATTGTATAAAACGAATAATTGCTACCAGTGTAAAGGTTATGGTCATTTCTACGTTCTGGGCAACCTACGCTTCACCCTAGGCCGTTGTTCCACCAGATTGAATAGTTAGGGCCTAAGAAGTGAACGCCATAAGCATAAAATACAATATAAATACAACAGTTTTTCCATCGTATAAAACGAATAATTGCAACCACTGTGAAAGTTATGGTCATTTCTACATTCCGAGCAACCTAGGCTTCACTCTAGGGCGTTGCTCCAACAGATTGAATAGTTAGGGCCTTAGAAGTCAACGCCCGAAGCATAAAATGCAATAAAAATACAACAGTTTTTCCATCGTATAAAACGAATAATTGCTACCAGTGTGAAAGTTATGGTCATTTCTACGTTCCGGGGAACCTAGGCTTCACCCTAGGGCGTTGTTCCACCAGATGGAATAGTTAGGGCCTAAGAAGTCAACGCCAGAAGCATAAAATACGATATAAATACAACAGCTTTTCCATCGTATAAAACAAATAATTGCAACCAGTTTGATAGTGATGTTCATTTCTACGTACCGGACAACCTAGGCTTCACTCTAGTGCGTTGCTCCACCAGATCGAATGGTTAGGGCCTTAGAAGTCAACGCCCGAAGCATAAAGTACAAAATAAATGGAACAGTTTTTCCATCGTATAAAACGAATAATTGCTACCTGTGTGAAAGTTATGGTCATTTCTACGTTCCGGGCAACCTAGGTTTCACTCCAGGGCGTTGCTCCTCCAGATCGAATAGTTACGGCCTATGAAGTCAACGCCAGAACCATAAAATACAATATAAATACAACAGTTTTTCCATCATATAAAACGAATGATAGCAACCAGTGTGAAACTTATGGTCATTTCTACGTTCCGCGAAATCTTGGCTTTACCCTAGGGCGTTGTTCCACCAGATGGAATAGTTAGGGCCTTAGAAGTCAACGCCCGAAGCATAAAGTACAAAATAAATAGAACAGTTTTTCCATCGTATAAAACGAATAATTGCTACCAGTGTGAAAGTTATGGTCATTTCTACTTTCCGGGCAACCTAGACTTCACCCTAGGGCGTTGTTCCACCAGATGGAATAGTTAGGGCCTAAGAAGTCAACGCCAGAAGCATAAAATACGATATAAATACAACAGCTTTTCCATCGTATAAAACGAGTAATTGCAACCAGTGTGAAAGTTATGGTCATTTCTACGTTCCGGGCAACCTAGGCTTCCCCGTAGGGCGTTGCTCCAACAGATTGCATAGCTAGGGCCTTAGAAGTCAATGCCCGAAGCATAAAATGCAATAAAGATACAACAGTTTTTCCATCGTATAACAGGAATAATTTGCAACCAGTGTGAATGTTATGGTCATATCTACGTTCCGGGCAACCTAGGCATCACTGTAGGGCGTTGCTCCACCAGATCGAATAGTTAGGTCCTTAGAAGTCAACGCCAGAAGCATAAAATACAATATAAATACAACAGTTTTTCCATCGTATAAAACGAATAATTGCAACCAGTTTGAAAGTGATGGTCATTTCTACGTTCCGGGTAACCTAGGCTTCACTCTAGGGCGTTGCTCCAACAGATTGAATAGTTAGGGCCTTAGAAGTCAGCGCCCGAAGCACAAAATGCAATAAAAATACAACAGTATTTCCATCGTATAACAGGATTAATTGCAACCAGTTTGAAAGCGATGGTCATTTCTACGTTCCGGGCAACCTTGGCTTCACCCTAGGGCGTTGTTCAACCAGATCGAATAGTTAGGGCCTTAGATGTCAACGCCCGAAGCATTAAATACAAAATAAATAGAACAGTTTTTCCATTGTATAAAACGAATAATTGCTACCAGTGTAAAAGTTATGGTCATTTCTACGTTCCGGGCAACCTATGCTTCACTCTACGGCGATGCTCCACCAGATCAAACAGTTAGGGCCTTGGAAGTTTAACGCCCGAAGCATAAAATACAAAATCAATAGAACGGTTTTTCCATTGTATAAAACGAATAATTGCTGCCAGTGTGAAAGTTATGGTCATTTCTACTTTCCGGACAACCTAGGCTTCACCCTACGGCGTTGTTCCACCAGATGGAATAGTTAGGGCCTAAGAGGTCAACGCCAGAAGCATAAAATACGATATAAATGCAACAGCTTTTCCATCGTATAAAACGAATGATAGCAACCAGTGTGAAAGCTATGGTCATTTCTACGTTCCGGGCAACCTAGGCTTCACCCTACGGCGTTGTTCCACCAGATGGAATAGTTAGGGCCTAAGAGGTCAACGCCAGAAGCATAAAATACGATATAAATGCAACAGCTTTTCCATCGTATAAAACAAATAATTGTAACCAGTTTGATAGTGATGGTCATTTCTACGTACCGGGCAACCTAGGCTTCACTCTAGGGCGTTGCTCCACCAGGTCGAATAGTTAGGGCCTTAGAAGTCAACGCCCGAAGCATAAAATATAAAATAAATAGAACAGTTTTTCCATCGTTTAAAACGAAAAATTGCTACCAGTGTGAAAGTTATGGTCATTTCTACGTCCCGCGCATTCTGGGCTTTACCCTAGGGCGTTGTTCCACCAGATGGAATAGTTAGGGCCTAAGAAGTCAACGCCAGGAGCATAAAAAACGATATAAATACAACAGCTTTTCCATCGTATAAAACGAATAATTGCAACCAGTGTGAAAGTAATGGTCATTTCTACGTTCGGGCAACCTAGGCTTCACTCTAGGGCGTTGTTCCGCCAAATGGAATAGTTAGGGCCTAAGAAGTCAACGCCAGAAGCATAAAATACGATATAAATACAACAGCTTTTCCATCATATAAAACGAATGATAGCAACCAGTGTGAAAGTTATGGTCATTTCTACGTTCCGGGCAACCTAGGCTGCACTCTAGGGCGTTGCTCCACCAGATCAAATAGTTAGGGCCTTAGAAGTCAACGCCCGAAGCATAAAATACAAAATAAATAAAACAGTTTTTCCATCGTATAAAACGAAAAATTGCAAACAGTGTGAAAGATATGGACATTTCTACGATCCGGGCTACCTAGGCTTCACTCTATGGCGTTCTTCCACCACATCGAATAGCTACGGCCTCAGAAGTCAACGCCAGAAGCTTAAATACAATATAAATATAACAGTTTTTCCATCGTATAAAACGAATAATTGCAACCCGTGTGAAAGTGATGGTCATTTCTACGTTCCAGGCAACCTAGGCCTCACTCTAGGGCGTTGCTCCACCAGATCAAACAGTTAGCGCCTTAGAAGTCAACGCCCGAAGCATTAAATACAAAATAAATAGAACAGTTTTTCCATTGTATAAAACGAATAATTGCTACCAGTGTAAAAGTTATGGTCATTTCTACGTTCCGGGCAACCTAGGCTTCACCCTAGGCCGTTGTTCCACCAGATCGAACAGTTAGGGCCTAAGAAGTGAACGCCAGAAGCATAAAATACAATATAAATACAACAGTTTTTCCATCATATAAAACGAATGATAGCAACCAGTGTGAAAGCTATGGTCATTTCTACGTTCCGGGCAACCTAGGCTGCACTCTAGGGCGTTGCTCCACCAGATCGAATAGTTAGGGCCTTAGAAGTCAACGCCCGAAGCGTAAAATACAAAATAAATAAAACAGTTTTTCCATCGTATAAAACGAAAAATTGAAAACAGTGTGAAAGATATGGACATTTCTACGATCCGGGCTACCTAGGCTTCCCTCTATGGCGATCTTCCACCACATCGAATAGCAACGGCCTCAGAAGTCAACGCCAGAAGCTTAAATACAATATAAATATAACAGTTTTTCCATCGTATACAACGAATTATAGCAACCAGTGTGAAAGTTATGGTCATTTCTACGTTCCGGGCAACCTAGGCTTGACTCTACGGCGATGCTCCACCAGATCAAACAGTTAGGGCCTTAGACGTCAACGCCCGAAGCATAAAACACAAAATAAATAGAACGGTTTTTCCATTGTATAAAATGAATAATTGCTGCCAGTGTAAAAGTTATGGTCATTTCTACGTTCCGGGCAACCTAGGCTTCACCCTAGGGCGTTGTACTACCAGATCGAATAGTTAGGGCCTTAGAAGTCCACGCCCTAAGCATTAAATACAAAATAAATAGAACAGTTTTTCCATTGTATAAAACGAATAATTGCTACCAGTGTGAAAGTTATGGTCATTTCTACGTTCCGCGCAACCTGGGCTTTACTCTAGGGCGTTGTTCCACCAGATGGAATAGTTAGGGCCCTAAGAAGTCAACGCCAGAAGCATAAAATACGATATAAATACAACAGCTTTTCCATCGTATAAAACAAATAATTGCAACCAGTGTGAAAGTTATGGTCATTTCTACGTTCCGGGCAACCTAGGCTTCACTATATGGCGTTCTTCCAACACATTGAATAGCTACGGCCTCAGAAGTCAACGCCTGAAGTATAAAATACAATAAAAATACAACAGTCTTTCCATCCTATAACAAGAATAATTGCAACCCGTGTGAAAGTGATGGTCATTTCTACGTTCCAGGCAACCTAGGCTTCACTCTAGGGCGTTGCTCCGCCAGATCAAACAGTTAGGGCCTTAGAAGTCAACGCCCGAAGCATTACATACAAAATAAATGGAACAGTTTTTCCATTGTATAAAACGAATAATTGCTACCAGTGTAAAAGTTATGGTCATTTCTACGTTCCGGGCAACCTAGGCTTCACTCTACGGCGATGCTCCACCAGATCAAACAGTTAGGGCCTTGGAAGTCAACGCCCGAAGCATAAAATACAAAATCAATAGAACGGTTTTTCCATTGTATAAAACGAATAATTGCTGCCAGTGTGAAAGTTATGGTCATTTCTACTTTCCGGACAACCTAGGCTTCACCCTAGGGCGTTGTTCTCCCAGATGGAATAGTTAGGGCCTAAGAGGTCAACGCCAGAAGCATAAAATACGATATAAATGCAACAGCTTTTCCATCGTATAAAACAAATAATTGCAACCAGTTTGAAAGTGATGGTCATTTCTACGTTCCGGGTAACCTAGGTTTCACTCTGGTGCGTTGCTCCAACAGATTGAATAGTTAGGGCCTTAGAAGTCAGCGCCCGAAGCATAAAATGCAATAAAAATACAATAGTTTTTCCATCGTATAACAGGATTAATTGCAACCAGTTTGAAAGTGATGGTCATTTCTACGTTCCGGGCAACCTAGGCTTCACCCTACGGCGTTGTTCCACCAGATGGAATAGTTAGGGCCTAAGAGGTCAACGCCAGAAGCATAAAATACGATATAAATGCAACAGCTTTTCCATCGTATAAAACAAATAATTGTAACCAGTTTGATAGTGATGGTCATTTCTACGTACCGGGCAACCTAGGCTTCACTCTAGGGCGTTGCTCCACCAGATCGAATAGTTAGGGCCTTAGAAGTCAACGCCCGAAGCATAAAATATAAAATAAATAGAACAGTTTTTCCATCGTTTAAAACGAAAAATTGCTACCAGTGTGAAAGTTATGGTCATTTCTACGTCCCGCGCATTCTGGGCTTTACCCTAGGGCGTTGTTCCACCAGATGGAATAGTTAGGGCCTAAGAAGTCAACGCCAGGAGCATAAAAAACGATATAAATACAACAGCTTTTCCATCGTATAAAACGAATAATTGCAACCAGTGTGAAAGTAATGGTCATTTCTACGTTCGGGCAACCTAGGCTTCACTCTAGGGCGTTGTTCCACCAAATGGAATAGTTAGGGCCTAAGAAGTCAACGCCAGAAGCATAAAATACGATATAAATACAACAGCTTTTCCATCATATAAAACGAATGATAGCAACCAGTGTGAAAGTTATGGTCATTTCTACGTTCCGGGCAACCTAGGCTGCACTCTAGGGCGTTGCTCCACCAGATCAAATAGTTAGGGCCTTAGAAGTCAACGCCCGAAGCATAAAATACAAAATAAATAAAACAGTTTTTCCATCGTATAAAACGAAAAATTGCAAACAGTGTGAAAGATATGGACATTTCTACGATCCGGGCTACCTAGGCTTCACTCTATGGCGTTCTTCCACCACATCGAATAGCAACGGCCTCAGAAGTCAACGCCAGAAGCTTAAATACAATATAAATATAACAGTTTTTCCATCGTATAAAACGAATAATTGCAACCCGTGTGAAAGTGATGGTCATTTCTACGTTCCAGGCAACCTAGGCCTCACTCTAGGGCGTTGCTCCACCAGATCAAACAGTTAGCGCCTTAGAAGTCAACGCCCGAAGCATTAAATACAAAATAAATAGAACAGTTTTTCCATTGTATAAAACGAATAATTGCTACCAGTGTAAAAGTTATGGTCATTTCTACGTTCCGGGCAACCTAGGCTTCACCCTAGGCCGTTGTTCCACCAGATCGAACAGTTAGGGCCTAAGAAGTGAACGCCAGAAGCATAAAATACAATATAAATACAACAGTTTTTCCATCATATAAAACGAATGATAGCAACCAGTGTGAAAGCTATGGTCATTTCTACGTTCCGGGCAACCTAGGCTGCACTCTAGGGCGTTGCTCCACCAGATCGAATAGTTAGGGCCTTAGAAGTCAACGCCCGAAGCGTAAAATACAAAATAAATAAAACAGTTTTTCCATCGTATAAAACGAATAATTGCAACCAGTGTGGAAGTTATGGTCATTTCTACGTTCCGGGCAACCTAGGCTTGACTCTACGGCGATGCTCCACCAGATCAAACAGTTAGGGCCTTAGACGTCAACGCCCGAAGCATAAAACACAAAATAAATAGAACGGTTTTTCCATTGTATAAAATGAATAATTGCTGCCAGTGTAAAAGTTATGGTCATTTCTACGTTCCGGGCAACCTAGGCTTCACCCTAGGGCGTTGTACTACCAGATCGAATAGTTAGGGCCTTAGAAGTCCACGCCCTAAGCATTAAATACAAAATAAATAGAACAGTTTTTCCATTGTATAAAACGAATAATTGCTACCAGTGTGAAAGTTATGGTCATTTCTACGTTCCGCGCAACCTGGGCTTTACTCTAGGGCGTTGTTCCACCAGATGGAATAGTTAGGGCCCTAAGAAGTCAACGCCAGAAGCATAAAATACGATATAAATACAACAGCTTTTCCATCGTATAAAACAAATAATTGCAACCAGTGTGAAAGTTATGGTCATTTCTACGTTCCGGGCAACCTAGGCTTCACTATATGGCGTTCTTCCAACACATTGAATAGCTACGGCCTCAGAAGTCAACGCCTGAAGTATAAAATACAATAAAAATACAACAGTCTTTCCATCCTATAACAGGAATAATTGCAACCCGTGTGAAAGTGATGGTCATTTCTACGTTCCAGGCAACCTAGGCTTCACTCTAGGGCGTTGCTCCGCCAGATCAAACAGTTAGGGCCTTAGAAGTCAACGCCCGAAGCATTACATACAAAATAAATGGAACAGTTTTTCCATTGTATAAAACGAATAATTGCTACCAGTGTAAAAGTTATGGTCATTTCTACGTTCCGGGCAACCTAGGCTTCACTCTACGGCGATGCTCCACCAGATCAAACAGTTAGGGCCTTGGAAGTCAACGCCCGAAGCATAAAATACAAAATCAATAGAACGGTTTTTCCATTGTATAAAACGAATAATTGCTGCCAGTGTGAAAGTTATGGTCATTTCTACTTTCCGGACAACCTAGGCTTCACCCTAGGGCGTTGTTCTCCCAGATGGAATAGTTAGGGCCTAAGAGGTCAACGCCAGAAGCATAAAATACGATATAAATGCAACAGCTTTTCCATCGTATAAAACAAATAATTGCAACCAGTTTGAAAGTGATGGTCATTTCTACGTTCCGGGTAACCTAGGTTTCACTCTGGGGCGTTGCTCCAACAGATTGAATAGTTAGGGCCTTAGAAGTCAGCGCCCGAAGCATAAAATGCAATAAAAATACAATAGTTTTTCCATCGTATAACAGGATTAATTGCAACCAGTTTGAAAGTGATGGTCATTTCTACGTTCCGGGCAACCTAGGCTTCACCCTAGGGCGTTGTTCCACCAGATCGAATAGTTAGGGCCTATGAAGTGAACGCCAGAAGCATAAAATACAATATAAATACAACAGCTTTCCATCCTATAAAAGGAATAATTGCAAACAGTGTGAAAGTAATGGTCATTTCTACGTTCCGGGCAACCTAGGCTTCACTCTAGGGCGTTGCTCCACCAGATCAAACAGTTAGGGCCTAAGAAGTGAACGCCAGAAGCATAAAATACAATATAAATACAACAGGTTTTCCATTGTATAAAACGAATAATTGCTACCAGTGTATAGGTTATGGTCATTTCTACGTTCCGGGCAACCTAGGCTTCACCCTAGGGCGTTGTTCCACGAGATTGAATAGTTAGGGCCTAAGAAGTGAACGCCAGGAGCATAAAATACAATATAAATACAACAGTTTTTCCATCGTATAAAACGAATGATTGCAACCACTGTGAAAGTTATGGTCATTTCTACATTCCGCGCAACCTAGGCTTCACTCTAGGGCGTTGATCCAACAGATTGAATAGTTAGGGCCTTAGAAGTCAACGCCCGAAGCATAAAATGCAATAAAAATACAACAGTTTTTCCATCGTATAAAACGAATAATTGCTACCAGTGTGAAAGTTATGGTCATTTCTACGTTCGGGGAACCTAGGCTTCACCCTAGGGCGTTGTTCCACCAGATGGAATAGTTAGGGCCTAAGAAGTCAACGCCAGAAGCATAAAATACAATATAAATACAACAGCTTTCCATCCTATAAAAGGAATAATTGCAAACAGTGTGAAAGTAATGGTCATTTCTACGTTCCGGGCAACCTAGGCTTCACTCTAGGGCGTTGCTCCACCAGATCAAACAGTTAGGGCCTAAGAAGTGAACGCCAGAAGCATAAAATACAATATAAATACAACAGGTTTTCCATTGTATAAAACGAATAATTGCTACCAGTGTAAAGGTTATGGTCATTTCTACGTTCCGGGCAACCTAGGCTTCACCCTAGGGCGTTGTTCCACGAGATTGAATAGTTAGGGCCTAAGAAGTGAACGCCAGGAGCATAAAATACAATATAAATACAACAGTTTTTCCATCGTATAAAACGAATGATTGCAACCACTGTGAAAGTTATGGTCATTTCTACATTCCGCGCAACCTAGGCTTCACTCTAGGGCGTTGATCCAACAGATTGAATAGTTAGGGCCTTAGAAGTCAACGCCCGAAGCATAAAATGCAATAAAAATACAACAGTTTTTCCATCGTATAAAACGAATAATTGCTACCAGTGTGAAAGTTATGGTCATTTCTACGTTCGGGGAACCTAGGCTTCACCGTAGGGCGTTGTTCCACCAGATGGAATAGTTAGGGCCTAAGAAGTCAACGCCAGAAGCATAAAATACGATATAAATACAACAGCTTTTCCATCGTATAAAACAAATAATTGCAACCAGTTTGATAGTGATGGTCATTTCTACGTACCGGACAACCTAGGCTTCACTCTAGTGCGTTGCTCCACCAGATCGAATAGTTAGGGCCTTAGAAGTCAACGCCCGAAGCATAAAGTACAAAATAAATAGAACAGTTTTTCCATCGTATAAAACGAATAATTGCTACCTGTGTGAAAGTTATGGTCATTTCTACGATCCGGGCAACCTAGGTTTCACTCCAGGGCGTTGCTCCTCCAGATCGAATAGTTACGGCCTATGAAGTCAACGCCAGAACCATAAAATACAATATAAATACAACAGTTTTTCCATCATATAAAACGAATGATAGCAACCAGTGTGAAAGTTATGGTCATTTCTACGTTCCGCGCAATCTTGGCTTTACCCTAGGGCGTTGTTCCACCAGATGGAATAGTTAGGGCCTTAGAAGTCAACGCCCGAAGCATAAAGTACAAAATAAATAGAACAGTTTTTCCATCGTAGAAAACGAATAATAGCAACCAGTGTGAAAGTTATGGTCATTTCTACTTTCCGAGCAACCTAGGCTTCACTCTAGGGCGTTGCTCCACCAGATCGAATAGTTAGGGCCTTAGAAGTCAACGCCCGAAGCATAAAGTACAAAATAAATAGAACAGTTTTTCCATCGTATAAAACGAATAATAGCAACCAGTGTGAAAGTTATGGTCATTTCTACGTTCCGGGCAACATAGGCATCACTCTACGGCGATGCTCCACCAGATCAAACAGTTAAAGCCTTGGAAGTCAACGCCCGAAGCATAAAATACAAAATCAATAGAACGGTTTTTCCATTGTATAAAACGAATAATTGCTTTCAGTGTGAAAGTTATGGTCATTTCTACTTTCCGGACAACCTAGGCTTCACTCCAGGGCGTTGCTCCTCCAGATCGAATAGTTACGGCCTATGAAGTCAACGCCAGAACCATAAAATACAATATAAATAAAACAGTTTTTCCATCATATAAAACGAATGATAGCAACCAGTGTGAAAGTTATGGTCATTTCTACGTTCCGCGCAATCTTGGCTTTACCCTAGGGCGTTGTTCCACCAGATGGAATAGTTAGGGCCATAGAAGTCAACGCCCGAAGCATAAAGTACAAAATAAATAGAACAGTTTTTCCATCGTATAAAACGAATAATAGCAACCAGTGTGAAAGTTATGGTCATTTCTACTTTCCGAGCAACCTAGGATTCACTCTAGGGCGTTGCTCCACCAGATCGAATAGTTAGGGCCTTTGAAGTCAACGCCCGAAGCATAAAGTACAAAATAAATAGAACAGTTTTTCCATCGTAGAAAACGAATAATAGCAACCAGTGTGAAAGTTATGGTCATTTCTACTTTCCGAGCAACCTAGGCTTCACTCTAGGGCGTTGCTCCACCAGATCGAATAGTTAGGGCCTTAGAAGTCAACGCCCGAAGCATAAAGTACAAAATAAATAGAACAGTTTTTCCATCGTATAAAACGAATAATAGCAACCAGTGTGAAAGTTATGGTCATTTCTACGTTCCGGGCAACATAGGCATCACTCTACGGCGATGCTCCACCAGATCAAACAGTTAAAGCCTTGGAAGTCAACGCCCGAAGCATAAAATACAAAATCAATAGAACGGTTTTTCCATTGTATAAAACGAATAATTGCTTTCAGTGTGAAAGTTATGGTCATTTCTACTTTCCGGACAACCTAGGCTTCACTCCAGGGCGTTGCTCCTCCAGATCGAATAGTTACGGCCTATGAAGTCAACGCCAGAACCATAAAATACAATATAAATAAAACAGTTTTTCCATCATATAAAACGAATGATAGCAACCAGTGTGAAAGTTATGGTCATTTCTACGTTCCGCGCAATCTTGGCTTTACCCTAGGGCGTTGTTCCACCAGATGGAATAGTTAGGGCCATAGAAGTCAACGCCCGAAGCATAAAGTACAAAATAAATAGAACAGTTTTTCCATCGTATAAAACGAATAATAGCAACCAGTGTGAAAGTTATGGTCATTTCTACTTTCCGAGCAACCTAGGATTCACTCTAGGGCGTTGCTCCACCAGATCGAATAGTTAGGGCCTTTGAAGTCAACGCCCGAAGCATAAAGTACAAAATAAATAGAACAGTTTTTCCATCGTATAAAACGAATAATAGCAACCAGTGTGAAAGTTATGGTCATTTCTACGTTCCGGGCAACATAGGCATCACTCTACGGCGATGCTCCACCAGATCAAACAGTTAGGGCCTAAGAAGTCAACGCCAGAAGCATAAAATACGATATAAATACAACAGTATTTCCATCGTATAACAGGATTAATTGCAACCAGTTTGAAAGCGATGGTCATTTCTACGTTCCGGGCAACCTTGGCTTCACCCTAGGGCGTTGTTCAACCAGATCGAATAGTTAGGGCCTTAGATGTCAACGCCCGAAGCATTAAATACAAAATAAATAGAACAGTTTTTCCATTGTATAAAACGAATAATTGCTACCAGTGTAAAAGTTATGGTCATTTCTACGTTCCGGGCAACCTATGCTTCACTCTACGGCGATGCTCCACCAGATCAAACAGTTAGGGCCTTGGAAGTTTAACGCCCGAAGCATAAAATACAAAATCAATAGAACGGTTTTTCCATTGTATAAAACGAATAATTGCTGCCAGTGTGAAAGTTATGGTCATTTCTACTTTCCGGACAACCTAGGCTTCACCCTACGGCGTTGTTCCACCAGATGGAATAGTTAGGGCCTAAGAGGTCAACGCCAGAAGCATAAAATACGATATAAATGCAACAGCTTTTCCATCGTATAAAACGAATGATAGCAACCAGTGTGAAAGCTATGGTCATTTCTACGTTCCGGGCAACCTAGGCTTCACCCTACGGCGTTGTTCCACCAGATGGAATAGTTAGGGCCTAAGAGGTCAACGCCAGAAGCATAAAATACGATATAAATGCAACAGCTTTTCCATCGTATAAAACAAATAATTGTAACCAGTTTGATAGTGATGGTCATTTCTACGTACCGGGCAACCTAGGCTTCACTCTAGGGCGTTGCTCCACCAGGTCGAATAGTTAGGGCCTTAGAAGTCAACGCCCGAAGCATAAAATATAAAATAAATAGAACAGTTTTTCCATCGTTTAAAACGAAAAATTGCTACCAGTGTGAAAGTTATGGTCATTTCTACGTCCCGCGCATTCTGGGCTTTACCCTAGGGCGTTGTTCCACCAGATGGAATAGTTAGGGCCTAAGAAGTCAACGCCAGGAGCATAAAAAACGATATAAATACAACAGCTTTTCCATCGTATAAAACGAATAATTGCAACCAGTGTGAAAGTAATGGTCATTTCTACGTTCGGGCAACCTAGGCTTCACTCTAGGGCGTTGTTCCGCCAAATGGAATAGTTAGGGCCTAAGAAGTCAACGCCAGAAGCATAAAATACGATATAAATACAACAGCTTTTCCATCATATAAAACGAATGATAGCAACCAGTGTGAAAGTTATGGTCATTTCTACGTTCCGGGCAACCTAGGCTGCACTCTAGGGCGTTGCTCCACCAGATCAAATAGTTAGGGCCTTAGAAGTCAACGCCCGAAGCATAAAATACAAAATAAATAAAACAGTTTTTCCATCGTATAAAACGAAAAATTGCAAACAGTGTGAAAGATATGGACATTTCTACGATCCGGGCTACCTAGGCTTCACTCTATGGCGTTCTTCCACCACATCGAATAGCTACGGCCTCAGAAGTCAACGCCAGAAGCTTAAATACAATATAAATATAACAGTTTTTCCATCGTATAAAACGAATAATTGCAACCCGTGTGAAAGTGATGGTCATTTCTACGTTCCAGGCAACCTAGGCCTCACTCTAGGGCGTTGCTCCACCAGATCAAACAGTTAGCGCCTTAGAAGTCAACGCCCGAAGCATTAAATACAAAATAAATAGAACAGTTTTTCCATTGTATAAAACGAATAATTGCTACCAGTGTAAAAGTTATGGTCATTTCTACGTTCCGGGCAACCTAGGCTTCACCCTAGGCCGTTGTTCCACCAGATCGAACAGTTAGGGCCTAAGAAGTGAACGCCAGAAGCATAAAATACAATATAAATACAACAGTTTTTCCATCATATAAAACGAATGATAGCAACCAGTGTGAAAGCTATGGTCATTTCTACGTTCCGGGCAACCTAGGCTGCACTCTAGGGCGTTGCTCCACCAGATCGAATAGTTAGGGCCTTAGAAGTCAACGCCCGAAGCGTAAAATACAAAATAAATAAAACAGTTTTTCCATCGTATAAAACGAAAAATTGAAAACAGTGTGAAAGATATGGACATTTCTACGATCCGGGCTACCTAGGCTTCCCTCTATGGCGATCTTCCACCACATCGAATAGCAACGGCCTCAGAAGTCAACGCCAGAAGCTTAAATACAATATAAATATAACAGTTTTTCCATCGTATACAACGAATTATAGCAACCAGTGTGAAAGTTATGGTCATTTCTACGTTCCGGGCAACCTAGGCTTGACTCTACGGCGATGCTCCACCAGATCAAACAGTTAGGGCCTTAGACGTCAACGCCCGAAGCATAAAACACAAAATAAATAGAACGGTTTTTCCATTGTATAAAATGAATAATTGCTGCCAGTGTAAAAGTTATGGTCATTTCTACGTTCCGGGCAACCTAGGCTTCACCCTAGGGCGTTGTACTACCAGATCGAATAGTTAGGGCCTTAGAAGTCCACGCCCTAAGCATTAAATACAAAATAAATAGAACAGTTTTTCCATTGTATAAAACGAATAATTGCTACCAGTGTGAAAGTTATGGTCATTTCTACGTTCCGCGCAACCTGGGCTTTACTCTAGGGCGTTGTTCCACCAGATGGAATAGTTAGGGCCCTAAGAAGTCAACGCCAGAAGCATAAAATACGATATAAATACAACAGCTTTTCCATCGTATAAAACAAATAATTGCAACCAGTGTGAAAGTTATGGTCATTTCTACGTTCCGGGCAACCTAGGCTTCACTATATGGCGTTCTTCCAACACATTGAATAGCTACGGCCTCAGAAGTCAACGCCTGAAGTATAAAATACAATAAAAATACAACAGTCTTTCCATCCTATAACAGGAATAATTGCAACCCGTGTGAAAGTGATGGTCATTTCTACGTTCCAGGCAACCTAGGCTTCACTCTAGGGCGTTGCTCCGCCAGATCAAACAGTTAGGGCCTTAGAAGTCAACGCCCGAAGCATTACATACAAAATAAATGGAACAGTTTTTCCATTGTATAAAACGAATAATTGCTACCAGTGTAAAAGTTATGGTCATTTCTACGTTCCGGGCAACCTAGGCTTCACTCTACGGCGATGCTCCACCAGATCAAACAGTTAGGGCCTTGGAAGTCAACGCCCGAAGCATAAAATACAAAATCAATAGAACGGTTTTTCCATTGTATAAAACGAATAATTGCTGCCAGTGTGAAAGTTATGGTCATTTCTACTTTCCGGACAACCTAGGCTTCACCCTAGGGCGTTGTTCTCCCAGATGGAATAGTTAGGGCCTAAGAGGTCAACGCCAGAAGCATAAAATACGATATAAATGCAACAGCTTTTCCATCGTATAAAACAAATAATTGCAACCAGTTTGAAAGTGATGGTCATTTCTACGTTCCGGGTAACCTAGGTTTCACTCTGGTGCGTTGCTCCAACAGATTGAATAGTTAGGGC
Organism: Calliopsis andreniformis; assembly: GCF_051401765.1. Lineage (NCBI taxonomy): Eukaryota > Metazoa > Arthropoda > Insecta > Hymenoptera > Andrenidae > Calliopsis > Calliopsis andreniformis. The sequence continues at coordinate 18,403,086 of NW_027480426.1, read as the reverse complement.
CTTAGAAGTCAGCGCCCGAAGCATAAAATGCAATAAAAATACAATAGTTTTTCCATCGTATAACAGGATTAATTGCAACCAGTTTGAAAGTGATGGTCATTTCTACGTTCCGGGCAACCTAGGCTTCACCCTACGGCGTTGTTCCACCAGATGGAATAGTTAGGGCCTAAGAGGTCAACGCCAGAAGCATAAAATACGATATAAATGCAACAGCTTTTCCATCGTATAAAACAAATAATTGTAACCAGTTTGATAGTGATGGTCATTTCTACGTACCGGGCAACCTAGGCTTCACTCTAGGGCGTTGCTCCACCAGATCGAATAGTTAGGGCCTTAGAAGTCAACGCCCGAAGCATAAAATATAAAATAAATAGAACAGTTTTTCCATCGTTTAAAACGAAAAATTGCTACCAGTGTGAAAGTTATGGTCATTTCTACGTCCCGCGCATTCGGGGCTTTACCCTAGGGCGTTGTTCCACCAGATGGAATAGTTAGGGCCTAAGAAGTCAACGCCAGGAGCATAAAAAACGATATAAATACAACAGCTTTTCCATCGTATAAAACGAATAATTGCAACCAGTGTGAAAGTAATGGTCATTTCTACGTTCGGGCAACCTAGGCTTCACTCTAGGGCGTTGTTCCACCAAATGGAATAGTTAGGGCCTAAGAAGTCAACGCCAGAAGCATAAAATACGATATAAATACAACAGCTTTTCCATCATATAAAACGAATGATAGCAACCAGTGTGAAAGTTATGGTCATTTCTACGTTCCGGGCAACCTAGGCTGCACTCTAGGGCGTTGCTCCACCAGATCAAATAGTTAGGGCCTTAGAAGTCAACGCCCGAAGCATAAAATACAAAATAAATAAAACAGTTTTTCCATCGTATAAAACGAAAAATTGCAAACAGTGTGAAAGATATGGACATTTCTACGATCCGGGCTACCTAGGCTTCACTCTATGGCGTTCTTCCACCACATCGAATAGCAACGGCCTCAGAAGTCAACGCCAGAAGCTTAAATACAATATAAATATAACAGTTTTTCCATCGTATAAAACGAATAATTGCAACCCGTGTGAAAGTGATGGTCATTTCTACGTTCCAGGCAACCTAGGCCTCACTCTAGGGCGTTGCTCCACCAGATCAAACAGTTAGCGCCTTAGAAGTCAACGCCCGAAGCATTAAATACAAAATAAATAGAACAGTTTTTCCATTGTATAAAACGAATAATTGCTACCAGTGTAAAAGTTATGGTCATTTCTACGTTCCGGGCAACCTAGGCTTCACCCTAGGCCGTTGTTCCACCAGATCGAACAGTTAGGGCCTAAGAAGTGAACGCCAGAAGCATAAAATACAATATAAATACAACAGTTTTTCCATCATATAAAACGAATGATAGCAACCAGTGTGAAAGCTATGGTCATTTCTACGTTCCGGGCAACCTAGGCTGCACTCTAGGGCGTTGCTCCACCAGATCGAATAGTTAGGGCCTTAGAAGTCAACGCCCGAAGCGTAAAATACAAAATAAATAAAACAGTTTTTCCATCGTATAAAACGAATAATTGCAACCAGTGTGGAAGTTATGGTCATTTCTACGTTCCGGGCAACCTAGGCTTGACTCTACGGCGATGCTCCACCAGATCAAACAGTTAGGGCCTTAGACGTCAACGCCCGAAGCATAAAACACAAAATAAATAGAACGGTTTTTCCATTGTATAAAATGAATAATTGCTGCCAGTGTAAAAGTTATGGTCATTTCTACGTTCCGGGCAACCTAGGCTTCACCCTAGGGCGTTGTACTACCAGATCGAATAGTTAGGGCCTTAGAAGTCCACGCCCTAAGCATTAAATACAAAATAAATAGAACAGTTTTTCCATTGTATAAAACGAATAATTGCTACCAGTGTGAAAGTTATGGTCATTTCTACGTTCCGCGCAACCTGGGCTTTACTCTAGGGCGTTGTTCCACCAGATGGAATAGTTAGGGCCCTAAGAAGTCAACGCCAGAAGCATAAAATACGATATAAATACAACAGCTTTTCCATCGTATAAAACAAATAATTGCAACCAGTGTGAAAGTTATGGTCATTTCTACGTTCCGGGCAACCTAGGCTTCACTATATGGCGTTCTTCCAACACATTGAATAGCTACGGCCTCAGAAGTCAACGCCTGAAGTATAAAATACAATAAAAATACAACAGTCTTTCCATCCTATAACAGGAATAATTGCAACCCGTGTGAAAGTGATGGTCATTTCTACGTTCCAGGCAACCTAGGCTTCACTCTAGGGCGTTGCTCCGCCAGATCAAACAGTTAGGGCCTTAGAAGTCAACGCCCGAAGCATTACATACAAAATAAATGGAACAGTTTTTCCATTGTATAAAACGAATAATTGCTACCAGTGTAAAAGTTATGGTCATTTCTACGTTCCGGGCAACCTAGGCTTCACTCTACGGCGATGCTCCACCAGATCAAACAGTTAGGGCCTTGGAAGTCAACGCCCGAAGCATAAAATACAAAATCAATAGAACGGTTTTTCCATTGTATAAAACGAATAATTGCTGCCAGTGTGAAAGTTATGGTCATTTCTACTTTCCGGACAACCTAGGCTTCACCCTAGGGCGTTGTTCTCCCAGATGGAATAGTTAGGGCCTAAGAGGTCAACGCCAGAAGCATAAAATACGATATAAATGCAACAGCTTTTCCATCGTATAAAACAAATAATTGCAACCAGTTTGAAAGTGATGGTCATTTCTACGTTCCGGGTAACCTAGGTTTCACTCTGGGGCGTTGCTCCAACAGATTGAATAGTTAGGGCCTTAGAAGTCAGCGCCCGAAGCATAAAATGCAATAAAAATACAATAGTTTTTCCATCGTATAACAGGATTAATTGCAACCAGTTTGAAAGTGATGGTCATTTCTACGTTCCGGGCAACCTAGGCTTCACCCTAGGGCGTTGTTCCACCAGATCGAATAGTTAGGGCCTATGAAGTGAACGCCAGAAGCATAAAATACAATATAAATACAACAGCTTTCCATCCTATAAAAGGAATAATTGCAAACAGTGTGAAAGTAATGGTCATTTCTACGTTCCGGGCAACCTAGGCTTCACTCTAGGGCGTTGCTCCACCAGATCAAACAGTTAGGGCCTAAGAAATGAACGCCAGAAGCATAAAATACAATATAAATACAACAGGTTTTCCATTGTATAAAACGAATAATTGCTACCAGTGTATAGGTTATGGTCATTTCTACGTTCCGGGCAACCTAGGCTTCACCCTAGGGCGTTGTTCCACGAGATTGAATAGTTAGGGCCTAAGAAGTGAACGCCAGGAGCATAAAATACAATATAAATACAACAGTTTTTCCATCGTATAAAACGAATGATTGCAACCACTGTGAAAGTTATGGTCATTTCTACATTCCGCGCAACCTAGGCTTCACTCTAGGGCGTTGATCCAACAGATTGAATAGTTAGGGCCTTAGAAGTCAACGCCCGAAGCATAAAATGCAATAAAAATACAACAGTTTTTCCATCGTATAAAACGAATAATTGCTACCAGTGTGAAAGTTATGGTCATTTCTACGTTCGGGGAACCTAGGCTTCACCCTAGGGCGTTGTTCCACCAGATGGAATAGTTAGGGCCTAAGAAGTCAACGCCAGAAGCATAAAATACAATATAAATACAACAGCTTTCCATCCTATAAAAGGAATAATTGCAAACAGTGTGAAAGTAATGGTCATTTCTACGTTCCGGGCAACCTAGGCTTCACTCTAGGGCGTTGCTCCACCAGATCAAACAGTTAGGGCCTAAGAAGTGAACGCCAGAAGCATAAAATACAATATAAATACAACAGGTTTTCCATTGTATAAAACGAATAATTGCTACCAGTGTAAAGGCTATGGTCATTTCTACGTTCCGGGCAACCTAGGCTTCACCCTAGGGCGTTGTTCCACGAGATTGAATAGTTAGGGCCTAAGAAGTGAACGCCAGGAGCATAAAATACAATATAAATACAACAGTTTTTCCATCGTATAAAACGAATGATTGCAACCACTGTGAAAGTTATGGTCATTTCTACATTCCGCGCAACCTAGGCTTCACTCTAGGGCGTTGATCCAACAGATTGAATAGTTAGGGCCTTAGAAGTCAACGCCCGAAGCATAAAATGCAATAAAAATACAACAGTTTTTCCATCGTATAAAACGAATAATTGCTACCAGTGTGAAAGTTATGGTCATTTCTACGTTCGGGGAACCTAGGCTTCACCGTAGGGCGTTGTTCCACCAGATGGAATAGTTAGGGCCTAAGAAGTCAACGCCAGAAGCATAAAATACGATATAAATACAACAGCTTTTCCATCGTATAAAACAAATAATTGCAACCAGTTTGATAGTGATGGTCATTTCTACGTACCGGACAACCTAGGCTTCACTCTAGTGCGTTGCTCCACCAGATCGAATAGTTAGGGCCTTAGAAGTCAACGCCCGAAGCATAAAGTACAAAATAAATAGAACAGTTTTTCCATCGTATAAAACGAATAATTGCTACCTGTGTGAAAGTTATGGTCATTTCTACGATCCGGGCAACCTAGGTTTCACTCCAGGGCGTTGCTCCTCCAGATCGAATAGTTACGGCCTATGAAGTCAACGCCAGAACCATAAAATACAATATAAATACAACAGTTTTTCCATCATATAAAACGAATGATAGCAACCAGTGTGAAAGTTATGGTCATTTCTACGTTCCGCGCAATCTTGGCTTTACCCTAGGGCGTTGTTCCACCAGATGGAATAGTTAGGGCCTTAGAAGTCAACGCCCGAAGCATAAAGTACAAAATAAATAGAACAGTTTTTCCATCGTAGAAAACGAATAATAGCAACCAGTGTGAAAGTTATGGTCATTTCTACTTTCCGAGCAACCTAGGCTTCACTCTAGGGCGTTGCTCCACCAGATCGAATAGTTAGGGCCTTAGAAGTCAACGCCCGAAGCATAAAGTACAAAATAAATAGAACAGTTTTTCCATCGTATAAAACGAATAATAGCAACCAGTGTGAAAGTTATGGTCATTTCTACGTTCCGGGCAACATAGGCATCACTCTACGGCGATGCTCCACCAGATCAAACAGTTAAAGCCTTGGAAGTCAACGCCCGAAGCATAAAATACAAAATCAATAGAACGGTTTTTCCATTGTATAAAACGAATAATTGCTTTCAGTGTGAAAGTTATGGTCATTTCTACTTTCCGGACAACCTAGGCTTCACTCCAGGGCGTTGCTCCTCCAGATCGAATAGTTACGGCCTATGAAGTCAACGCCAGAACCATAAAATACAATATAAATAAAACAGTTTTTCCATCATATAAAACGAATGATAGCAACCAGTGTGAAAGTTATGGTCATTTCTACGTTCCGCGCAATCTTGGCTTTACCCTAGGGCGTTGTTCCACCAGATGGAATAGTTAGGGCCATAGAAGTCAACGCCCGAAGCATAAAGTACAAAATAAATAGAACAGTTTTTCCATCGTATAAAACGAATAATAGCAACCAGTGTGAAAGTTATGGTCATTTCTACTTTCCGAGCAACCTAGGATTCACTCTAGGGCGTTGCTCCACCAGATCGAATAGTTAGGGCCTTTGAAGTCAACGCCCGAAGCATAAAGTACAAAATAAATAGAACAGTTTTTCCATCGTAGAAAACGAATAATAGCAACCAGTGTGAAAGTTATGGTCATTTCTACTTTCCGAGCAACCTAGGCTTCACTCTAGGGCGTTGCTCCACCAGATCGAATAGTTAGGGCCTTAGAAGTCAACGCCCGAAGCATAAAGTACAAAATAAATAGAACAGTTTTTCCATCGTATAAAACGAATAATAGCAACCAGTGTGAAAGTTATGGTCATTTCTACGTTCCGGGCAACATAGGCATCACTCTACGGCGATGCTCCACCAGATCAAACAGTTAAAGCCTTGGAAGTCAACGCCCGAAGCATAAAATACAAAATCAATAGAACGGTTTTTCCATTGTATAAAACGAATAATTGCTTTCAGTGTGAAAGTTATGGTCATTTCTACTTTCCGGACAACCTAGGCTTCACTCCAGGGCGTTGCTCCTCCAGATCGAATAGTTACGGCCTATGAAGTCAACGCCAGAACCATAAAATACAATATAAATAAAACAGTTTTTCCATCATATAAAACGAATGATAGCAACCAGTGTGAAAGTTATGGTCATTTCCACGTTCCGCGCAATCTTGGCTTTACCCTAGGGCGTTGTTCCACCAGATGGAATAGTTAGGGCCATAGAAGTCAACGCCCGAAGCATAAAGTACAAAATAAATAGAACAGTTTTTCCATCGTATAAAACGAATAATAGCAACCAGTGTGAAAGTTATGGTCATTTCTACTTTCCGAGCAACCTAGGATTCACTCTAGGGCGTTGCTCCACCAGATCGAATAGTTAGGGCCTTTGAAGTCAACGCCCGAAGCATAAAGTACAAAATAAATAGAACAGTTTTTCCATCGTATAAAACGAATAATAGCAACCAGTGTGAAAGTTATGGTCATTTCTACGTTCCGGGCAACATAGGCATCACTCTACGGCGATGCTCCACCAGATCAAACAGTTAGGGCCTAAGAAGTCAACGCCAGAAGCATAAAATACGATATAAATACAACAGCTTTTCCATCGTATAAAACAAATAATTGCAACCAGTTTGATAGTGATGGTCATTTCTACGTACCGGACAACCTAGGCTTCACTCTAGTGTGTTGCTCCACCAGATCGAATAGTTAGGGCCTTAGAAGTCAACGCCCGAAGCATAAAGTACAAAATAAATAGAACAGTTTTTCCATCGTATAAAACGAATAATTGCTACCTGTGTGAAAGTTATGGTCATTTCTACGTTCCGGGCAACCTAGGTTTCACTCCAGGGCGTTGCTCCACCAGATCGAATAGTTACGGCCTATGAAGTCAACGCCAGAACCATAAAATACAATATAAATAAAACAGTTTTTCCATCATATAAAACGAATGATAGCAACCAGTGTGAAAGTTATGGTCATTTCTACGTTCCGCGCAATGTTGGCTTTACCCTAGGGCGTTGTTCCACCAGATGGAATAGTTAGGGCCTTAGAAGTCAACGCCCGAAGCATAAAGTACAAGATAAATAGAACAGTTTTTCCATCGTACAAAACGAATAATAGCAACCAGTGTGAAAGTTATGGTCATTTCTACGTTCCGGGCAACATAGGCATCACTCTACGGCGATGCTCCACCAGATCAAACAGTTAGAGCCTTGGAAGACAACGCCCGAAGCATAAAACACAAAATCAATAGAACGGTTTTTCCATTGTATAAAACGAATAATTGCTTTCAGTGTGAAAGTTATGGTCATTTCTACTTTCCGGACAACCTAGGCTTCACTCCAGGGCGTTGCTCCTCCAGATCGAATAGTTACGGCCTATGAAGTCAACGCCAGAACCATAAAATACAATATAAATAAAACAGTTTTTCCATCATATAAAACGAATGATAGCAACCAGTGTGAAAGTTATGGTCATTTCTACGTTCCGCGCAATCTTGGCTTTACCCTAGGGCGTTGTTCCACCAGATGGAATAGTTAGGGCCATAGAAGTCAACGCCCGAAGCATAAAGTACAAAATAAATAGAACAGTTTTTCCATCGTATAAAACGAATAATAGCAACCAGTGTGAAAGTTATGGTCATTTCTACTTTCCGAGCAACCTAGGATTCACTCTAGGGCGTTGCTTCACCAGATCGAATAGTTAGGGCCTTAGAAGTCAACGCCCGAAGCATAAAGTACAAAATAAATAGAACAGTTTTTCTATCGTATAAAACGAATAATAGCAACCAGTGTGAAAGTTATGGTCATTTCTACGTTCCGGGCAACATAGGCATCACTCTACGGCGATGCTCCACCAGATCAAACAGTTAGGGCCTAAGAAGTCAACGCCAGAAGCATAAAATACAATATAAATACAACAGTTTTTCCATCATATAAAACGAATGATAGCAACCAGTGTGAAAGTTATGGTCATTTCTACGTTCCGCGCAATCTTGGCTTTACCCTAGGGCGTTGTTCCACCAGATGGAATAGTTAGGGCCTTAGAAGTCAACGCCCGAAGCATAAAGTACAAAATAAATAGAACAGTTTTTCCATCGTATAAAACGAATAATAGCAACCAGTGTGAAAGTTATGGTCATTTCTACGTTCCGGGCAACATAGGCATCACTCTACGGCGATGCTCCACCAGATCAAACAGTTAGAGCCTTGGAAGTCAACGCCCGAAGCATAAAATACAAAATCAATAGAACGGTTTTTCCATTGTATAAAACGAATAATTGCTTTCAGTGTGAAAGTTATGGTCATTTCTACTTTCCGGACAACCTAGGCTTCACTCCAGGGCGTTGCTCCTCCAGATCGAATAGTTACGGCCTATGATGTCAACGCCAGAACCATAAAATACAATATAAATAAAACAGTTTTTCCATCATATAAAACGAATGATAGCAACCAGTGTGAAAGTTATGGTCATTTCTACGTTCCGCGCAATCTTGGCTTTACCCTAGGGCGTTGTTCCACCAGATGGAATAGTTAGGGCCATAGAAGTCAACGCCCGAAGCATAAAGTACAAAATAAATAGAACAGTTTTTCCATCGTATAAAACGAATAATAGCAACCAGTGTGAAAGTTATGGTCATTTCTACTTTCCGAGCAACCTAGGATTCACTCTAGGGCGTTGCTCCACCAGATCGAATAGTTAGGGTTTTAGAAGTCAACGCCCGAAGCATAAAATACAAAATAAATAAAACAGTTTTTCCATCGTATAAAACGAAAAATTGCAAACAGTGTGAAAGATATGGACATTTCTACGATCCGGGCTACCTAGGCTTCACTCTATGGCGTTCTTCCACCACATCGAATAGCAACGGCCTCAGAAGTCAACGCCAGAAGCTTAAATACAATATAAATATAACAGTTTTTCCATCGTATAAAACGAATAATTGCAACCCGTGTGAAAGTGATGGTCATTTCTACGTTCCAGGCAACCTAGGCCTCACTCTAGGGCGTTGCTCCACCAGATCAAACAGTTAGCGCCTTAGAAGTCAACGCCCGAAGCATTAAATACAAAATAAATAGAACAGTTTTTCCATTGTATAAAACGAATAATTGCTACCAGTGTAAAAGTTATGGTCATTTCTACGTTCCGGGCAACCTAGGCTTCACCCTAGGCCGTTGTTCCACCAGATCGAACAGTTAGGGCCTAAGAAGTGAACGCCAGAAGCATAAAATACAATATAAATACAACAGTTTTTCCATCATATAAAACGAATGATAGCAACCAGTGTGAAAGCTATGGTCATTTCTACGTTCCGGGCAACCTAGGCTGCACTCTAGGGCGTTGCTCCACCAGATCGAATAGTTAGGGCCTTAGAAGTCAACGCCCGAAGCGTAAAATACAAAATAAATAAAACAGTTTTTCCATCGTATAAAACGAAAAATTGAAAACAGTGTGAAAGATATGGACATTTCTACGATCCGGGCTACCTAGGCTTCACTCTATGGCGTTCTTCCACCACATCGAATAGCAACGGCCTCAGAAGTCAACGCCCGAAGCATTACATTCAAAATAAATGGAACAGTTTTTCCATTGTATAAAACGAATAATTGCTACCAGTGTAAAAGTTATGGTCATTTCTACGTTCCGGGCAACCTAGGCTTCACTCTACGGCGATGCTCCACCAGATCAAACAGTTAGGGCCTTGGAAGTCAACGCCCGAAGCATAAAATACAAAATCAATAGAACGGTTTTTCCATTGTATAAAACGAATAATTGCTGCCAGTGTGAAAGTTATGGTCATTTCTACTTTCCGGACAACCTAGGCTTCACCCTAGGGCGTTGTTCTCCCAGATGGAATAGTTAGGGCCTAAGAGGTCAACGCCAGAAGCATAAAATACGATATAAATGCAACAGCTTTTCCATCGTATAAAACAAATAATTGCAACCAGTTTGAAAGTGATGGTCATTTCTACGTTCCGGGTAACCTAGGTTTCATTCTGGGGCGTTGCTCCAACAGATTGAATAGTTAGGGCCTTAGAAGTCAGCGCCCGAAGCATAAAATGCAATAAAAATACAATAGTTTTTCCATCGTATAACAGGATTAATTGCAACCAGTTTGAAAGTGATGGTCATTTCTACGTTCCGGGCAACCTAGACTTCACCCTAGGGCGTTGTTCCACCAGATCGAATAGTTAGGGCCTATGAAGTGACCGCCAGAAGCATAAAATACAATATAAATACAACAGCTTTCCATCCTATAAAAGGAATAATTGCAAACAGTGTGAAAGTAATGGTCATTTCTACGTTCCGGGCAACCTAGGCTTCACTCTAGGGCGTTGCTCCACCAGATCAAACAGTTAGGGCCTAAGAAGTGAACGCCAGAAGCATAAAATACAATATAAATACAACAGGTTTTCCATTGTATAAAACGAATAATTGCTACCAGTGTAAAGGTTATGGTCATTTCTACGTTCCGGGCAACCTAGGCTTCACCCTAGGGCGTTGTTCTCCCAGATGGAATAGTTAGGGCCTAAGAGGTCAACGCCAGAAGCATAAAATACGATATAAATGCAACAGCTTTTCCATCGTATAAAACAAATAATTGCAACCAGTTTGAAAGTGATGGTCATTTCTACGTTCCGGGTAACCTAGGTTTCACTCTGGGGCGTTGCTCCAACAGATTGAATAGTTAGGGCCTTAGAAGTCAGCGCCCGAAGCATAAAATGCAATAAAAATACAATAGTTTTTCCATCGTATAACAGGATTAATTGCAACCAGTTTGAAAGTGATGGTCATTTCTACGTTCCGGGCAACCTAGGCTTCACCCTAGGGCGTTGTTCCACCAGATCGAATCGTTAGGGCCTATGAAGTGACCGCCAGAAGCATAAAATACAATATAAATACAACAGCTTTCCATCCTATAAAAGGAGTAATTGCAAACAGTGTGAAAGTAATGGTCATTTCTACGTTCCGGGCAACCTAGGCTTCACTCTAGGGCGTTGCTCCACCAGATCAAACAGTTAGGGCCTAAGAAGTGAACGCCAGAAGCATAAAATACAATATAAATACAACAGGTTTTCCATTGTATAAAACGAATAATTGCTACCAGTGTAAAGGTTATGGTCATTTCTACGTTCCGGGCAACCTAGGCTTCACCCTAGGGCGTTGTTCCACGAGATTGAATAGTTAGGGCCTAAGAAGTGAACGCCAGGAGCATAAAATACAATATAAATACAACAGTTTTTCCATCGTATAAAACGAATGATTGCAACCACTGTGAAAGTTATGGTCATTTCTACATTCCGCGCAACCTAGGCTTCACTCTAGGGCGTTGATCCAACAGATTGAATAGTTAGGGCCTTAGAAGTCAACGCCCGAAGCATAAAATGCAATAAAAATACAACAGTTTTTCCATCGTATAAAACGAATAATTGCTACCAGTGTGAAAGTTATGGTCATTTCTACGTTCGGGGAACCTAGGCTTCACCCTAGGGCGTTGTTCCACCAGATGGAATAGTTAGGGCCTAAGAAGTCAACGCCAGAAGCATAAAATACAATATAAATACAACAGCTTTCCATCCTATAAAAGGAATAATTGCAAACAGTGTGAAAGTAATGGTCATTTCTACGTTCCGGGCAACCTAGGCTTCACTCTAGGGCGTTGCTCCACCAGATCAAACAGTTAGGGCCTAAGAAGTGAACGCCAGAAGCATAAAATACAATATAAATACAACAGGTTTTCCATTGTATAAAACGAATAATTGCTACCAGTGTAAAGGTTATGGTCATTTCTACGTTCCGGGCAACCTAGGCTTCACCCTAGGGCGTTGTTCCACGAGATTGAATAGTTAGGGCCTAAGAAGTGAACGCCAGGAGCATAAAATACAATATAAATACAACAGTTTTTCCATCGTATAAAACGAATGATTGCAACCACTGTGAAAGTTATGGTCATTTCTACATTCCGCGCAACCTAGGCTTCACTCTAGGGCGTTGATCCAACAGATTGAATAGTTAGGGCCTTAGAAGTCAACGCCCGAAGCATAAAATGCAATAAAAATACAACAGTTTTTCCATCGTATAAAACGAATAATTGCTACCAGTGTGAAAGTTATGGTCATTTCTACGTTCGGGGAACCTAGGCTTCACCCTAGGGCGTTGTTTTACCAGATGGAATAGTTAGGGCCTAAGAAGTCAACGCCAGAAGCATAAAATACGATATAAATACAACAGCTTTTCCATCGTATAAAACAAATAATTGCAACCAGTTTGATAGTGATGGTCATTTCTACGTACCGGACAACCTAGGCTTCACTCTAGTGCGTTGCTCCACCAGATCGAATAGTTAGGGCCTTAGAAGTCAACGCCCGAAGCATAAAGTACAAAATAAATAGAACAGTTTTTCCATCGTATAAAACGAATAATTGCTACCTGTGTGAAAGTTATGGTCATTTCTACGATCCGGGCAACCTAGGTTTCACTCCAGGGCGTTGCTCCTCCAGATGGAATAGTTACGGCCTATGAAGTCAACGCCAGAACCATAAAATACAATATAAATACAACAGTTTTTCCATCATATAAAACGAATGATAGCAACCAGTGTGAAAGTTATGGTCATTTCTACGTTCCGCGCAATCTTGGCTTTACCCTAGGGCGTTGTTCCACCAGATGGAATAGTTAGGGCCTTAGAAGTCAACGCCCGAAGCATAAAGTACAAAATAAATAGAACAGTTTTTCCATCGTAGAAAACGAATAATAGCAACCAGTGTGAAAGTTATGGTCATTTCTACATTCCGCGCAACCTAGGCTTCACTCTAGGGCGTTGATCCAACAGATTGAATAGTTAGGGCCTTAGAAGTCAACGCCCGAAGCATAAAATGCAATAAAAATACAACAGTTTTTCCATTGTATAAAACGAATAATTGCTGCCAGTGTGAAAGTTATGGTCATTTCTACTTTCCGGACAACCTAGGCTTCACCCTAGGGCGTTGTTCTCCCAGATGGAATAGTTAGGGCCTAAGAGGTCAACGCCAGAAGCATAAAATACGATATAAATGCAACAGCTTTTCCATCGTATAAAACAAATAATTGCAACCAGTTTGAAAGTGATGGTCATTTCTACGTTCCGGGTAACCTAGGTTTCACTCTGGGGCGTTGCTCCAACAGATTGAATAGTTAGGGCCTTAGAAGTCAGCGCCCGAAGCATAAAATGCAATAAAAATACAATAGTTTTTCCATCGTATAACAGGATTAATTGCAACCAGTTTGAAAGTGATGGTCATTTCTACGTTCCGGGCAACCTAGGCTTCACCCTAGGGCGTTGTTCCACCAGATCGAATAGTTAGGGCCTATGAAGTGACCGCCAGAAGCATAAAATACAATATAAATACAACAGCTTTCCATCCTATAAAAGGAATAATTGCAAACAGTGTGAAAGTAATGGTCATTTCTACGTTCCGGGCAACCTAGGCTTCACTCTAGGGCGTTGCTCCACCAGATCAAACAGTTAGGGCCTAAGAAGTGAACGCCAGAAGCATAAAATACAATATAAATACAACAGGTTTTCCATTGTATAAAACGAATAATTGCTACCAGTGTAAAGGTTATGGTCATTTCTACGTTCCGGGCAACCTAGGCTTCACCCTAGGGCGTTGTTCCACGAGATTGAATAGTTAGGGCCTAAGAAGTGAACGCCAGGAGCATAAAATACAATATAAATACAACAGTTTTTCCATCGTATAAAACGAATGATTGCAACCACTGTGAATGTTATGGTCATTTCTACATTCCGCGCAACCTAGGCTTCACTCTAGGGCGTTGATCCAACAGATTGAATAGTTAGGGCCTTAGAAGTCAACGCCCGAAGCATAAAATGCAATAAAAATACAACAGTTTTTCCATCGTATAAAACGAATAATTGCTACCAGTGTGAAAGTTATGGTCATTTCTACGTTCGGGGAACCTAGGCTTCACCCTAGGGCGTTGTTCCACCAGATGGAATAGTTAGGGCCTAAGAAGTCAACGCCAGAAGCATAAAATACAATATAAATACAACAGCTTTCCATCCTATAAAAGGAATAATTGCAAACAGTGTGAAAGTAATGGTCATTTCTACGTTCCGGGCAACCTAGGCTTCACTCTAGGGCGTTGCTCCACCAGATCAAACAGTTAGGGCCTAAGAAGTGAACGCCAGAAGCATAAAATACAATATAAATACAACAGGTTTTCCATTGTATAAAACGAATAATTGCTACCAGTGTAAAGGTTATGGTCATTTCTACGTTCCGGGCAACCTAGGCTTCACCCTAGGGCGTTGTTCCACGAGATTGAATAGTTAGGGCCTAAGAAGTGAACGCCAGGAGCATAAAATACAATATAAATACAACAGTTTTTCCATCGTATAAAACGAATGATTGCAACCACTGTGAAAGTTATGGTCATTTCTACATTCCGCGCAACCTAGGCTTCACTCTAGGGCGTTGATCCAACAGATTGAATAGTTAGGGCCTTAGAAGTCAACGCCCGAAGCATAAAATGCAATAAAAATACAACAGTTTTTCCATCGTATAAAACGAATAATTGCTACCAGTGTGAAAGTTATGGTCATTTCTACGTTCGGGGAACCTAGGCTTCACCCTAGGGCGTTGTTTTACCAGATGGAATAGTTAGGGCCTAAGAAGTCAACGCCAGAAGCATAAAATACGATATAAATACAACAGCTTTTCCATCGTATAAAACAAATAATTGCAACCAGTTTGATAGTGATGGTCATTTCTACGTACCGGACAACCTAGGCTTCACTCTAGTGCGTTGCTCCACCAGATCGAATAGTTAGGGCCTTAGAAGTCAACGCCCGAAGCATAAAGTACAAAATAAATAGAACAGTTTTTCCATCGTATAAAACGAATAATTGCTACCTGTGTGAAAGTTATGGTCATTTCTACGATCCGGGCAACCTAGGTTTCACTCCAGGGCGTTGCTCCTCCAGATGGAATAGTTACGGCCTATGAAGTCAACGCCAGAACCATAAAATACAATATAAATACAACAGTTTTTCCATCATATAAAACGAATGATAGCAACCAGTGTGAAAGTTATGGTCATTTCTACGTTCCGCGCAATCTTGGCTTTACCCTAGGGCGTTGTTCCACCAGATGGAATAGTTAGGGCCTTAGAAGTCAACGCCCGAAGCATAAAGTACAAAATAAATAGAACAGTTTTTCCATCGTAGAAAACGAATAATAGCAACCAGTGTGAAAGTTATGGTCATTTCTACTTTCCGAGCAACCTAGGCTTCACTCTAGGGCGTTGCTCCACCAGATCGAATAGTTAGGGCCTTAGAAGTCAACGCCCGAAGCATAAAGTACAAAATAAATAGAACAGTTTTTCCATCGTATAAAACGAATAATAGCAACCAGTGTGAAAGTTATGGTCATTTCTACGTTCCGGGCAACATAGGCATCACTCTACGGCGATGCTCCACCAGATCAAACAGTTAAAGCCTTGGGAGTCAACGCCCGAAGCATAAAATACAAAATCAATAGAACGGTTTTTCCATTGTATAAAACGAATAATTGCTTTCAGTGTGAAAGTTATGGTCATTTCTACTTTCCGGACAACCTAGGCTTCACTCCAGGGCGTTGCTCCTCCAGATCGAATAGTTACGGCCTATGAAGTCAACGCCAGAACCATAAAATACAATATAAATAAAACAGTTTTTCCATCATATAAAACGAATGATAGCAACCAGTGTGAAAGTTATGGTCATTTCTACGTTCCGCGCAATCTTGGCTTTACCCTAGGGCGTTGTTCCACCAGATGGAATAGTTAGGGCCATAGAAGTCAACGCCCGAAGCATAAAGTACAAAATAAATAGAACAGTTTTTCCATCGTATAAAACGAATAATAGCAACCAGTGTGAAAGTTATGGTCATTTCTACTTTCCGAGCAACCTAGGATTCACTCTAGGGCGTTGCTCCACCAGATCGAATAGTTAGGGCCTTAGAAGTCAACGCCCGAAGCATAAAGTACAAAATAAATAGAACAGTTTTTCCATCGTATAAAACGAATAATAGCAACCAGTGTGAAAGTTATGGTCATTTCTACGTTCCGGGCAACATAGGCATCACTCTACGGCGATGCTCCACCAGATCAAACAGTTAGGGCCTAAGAAGTCAACGCCAGAAGCATAAAATACGATATAAATACAACAGCTTTTCCATCGTATAAAACAAATAATTGCAACCAGTTTGATAGTGATGGTCATTTCTACGTACCGGACAACCTAGGCTTCACTCTAGTGTGTTGCTCCACCAGATCGAATAGTTAGGGCCTTAGAAGTCAACGCCCGAAGCATAAAGTACAAAATAAATAGAACAGTTTTTCCATCGTATAAAACGAATAATTGCTACCTGTGTGAAAGTTATGGTCATTTCTACGTTCCGGGCAACCTAGGTTTCACTCCAGGGCGTTGCTCCACCAGATCGAATAGTTACGGCCTATGAAGTCAACGCCAGAACCATAAAATACAATATAAATAAAACAGTTTTTCCATCATATAAAACGAATGATAGCAACCAGTGTGAAAGTTATGGTCATTTCTACGTTCCGCGCAATGTTGGCTTTACCCTAGGGCGTTGTTCCACCAGATGGAATAGTTAGGGCCTTAGAAGTCAACGCCCGAAGCATAAAGTACAAAATAAATAGAACAGTTTTTCCATCGTATAAAACGAATAATAGCAACCAGTGTGAAAGTTATGGTCATTTCTACGTTCCGGGCAACATAGGCATCACTCTACGGCGATGCTCCACCAGATCAAACAGTTAGAGCCTTGGAAGACAACGCCCGAAGCATAAAATACAAAATCAATAGAACGGTTTTTCCATTGTATAAAACGAATAATTGCTTTCAGTGTGAAAGTTATGGTCATTTCTACTTTCCGGACAACCTAGGCTTCACTCCAGGGCGTTGCTCCTCCAGATCGAATAGTTACGGCCTATGAAGTCAACGCCAGAACCATAAAATACAATATAAATAAAACAGTTTTTCCATCATATAAAACGAATGATAGCAACCAGTGTGAAAGTTATGGTCATTTCTACGTTCCGCGCAATCTTGGCTTTACCCTAGGGCGTTGTTCCACCAGATGGAATAGTTAGGGCCATAGAAGTCAACGCCCGAAGCATAAAGTACAAAATAAATAGAACAGTTTTTCCATCGTATAAAACGAATAATAGCAACCAGTGTGAAAGTTATGGTCATTTCTACTTTCCGAGCAACCTAGGATTCACTCTAGGGCGTTGCTTCACCAGATCGAATAGTTAGGGCCTTAGAAGTCAACGCCCGAAGCATAAAGTACAAAATAAATAGAACAGTTTTTCCATCGTATAAAACGAATAATAGCAACCAGTGTGAAAGTTATGGTCATTTCTACGTTCCGGGCAACATAGGCATCACTCTACGGCGATGCTCCACCAGATCAAACAGTTAGGGCCTAAGAAGTCAACGCCAGAAGCATAAAATACAAAATAAATAGAACAGTTTTTCCATCGTATAAAACGAATAATTGCTACCTGAGTGAAAGTTATGGTCATTTCTACGTTCCGGGCAACCTAGGTTTCACTCCAGGGCGTTGCTCCACCAGATCGAATAGTTACGGCCTATGAAGTCAACGCCAGAACCATAAAATACAATATAAATACAACAGTTTTTCCATCATATAAAACGAATGATAGCAACCAGTGTGAAAGTTATGGTCATTTCTACGTTCCGTGCAATCTTGGCTTTACCCTAGGGCGTTGTTCCACCAGATGGAATAGTTAGGGCCTAAGAAGTCAACGCCAGAAGCATAAAATACGATATAAATACAACAGCTTTTCCATCGTATAAAACGAATAATTGTAACCAGTGTGAAAGTTATGGTCCTTTCTACATTTCGAGCAACCTAGGCTTCACTCTAGGGCGTTGCTCCACCTGATCGAATAGTTAGGGCCTTAGAAGTCGACGCCAGAAGCATAAAATACAATATAAATACTACAGTTTTTCCACCATATAAAACGAATAATTGCAACCAGTATGAAAGTTATGGTCATTTCTGCTTTCCGGGCAATCTAGGCTTCACACTAGGGCGTTGTTCCACCAGATGGAATAGTTAGGGCCCAAGAAGTCAACGCCAGAAGCATAAAATACGATATAAATACAACAGCTTTTCCATCGTATAAAACAAATAATTGCAACCAGTTTGATAGTGATGGTCATTTCTACGTACCGGGCAACCTAGGCTTCACTCTAGGGCGTTGCTCCACCAGATCGAATAGTTAGGGCCTTAGAAGTCAACGCCCGAGGCATAAAGTATAAAATAAATAGAACAGTTATTCCATCGTATAAAACGAGTAATTGCTACCAGTGTGAAAGTTATGGTCATTTCTACTTTCCGGGCAACCTAGACTTCACCCTAGGGCGTTGTTCCACCAGATGGAATAGTTAGGGCCTAAGAAGTCAACGCCAGAAGCATAAAATACGATATAAATACAACAGGTTTTCCATCGTATAAAACGAGTAATTGCAACCAGTGTGAAAGTTATGGTCATTTCTACGTTCCGGGCAACCTAGGCTTCCCCGTAGGGCGTTGCTCCAACAGATTGCATAGCTAGGGCCTTAGAAGTCAATGCCCGAAGCATAAAATGCAATAAAGATACAACAGTTTTTCCATCGTATAGCAGGAATAATTTGCAACCAGTGTGAAGGTTATGGTCATATCTACGTTCCGGGAAATCTAGGCATCACTGTAGGGCGTTGCTCCACCAGATCGAATAGTTAGGTCCTTAGAAGTCAACGCCAGAAGCATAAAATACAATATAAATACAACAGTTTTTCCATCGTATAAAACGAATAATTGCAACCAGTTTGAAAGTGATGGTCATTTCTACGTTCCGGGTAACCTAGGCTTCACTCTAGGGCGTTGCTCCAGCAGATTGAATAGTTAGGGCCTTAGAAGTCAGCGCCCGAAGCATGAAATGCAATAAAAATACAACAGTTTTTCCATCGTATAACAGGATTAATTGCAACCAGTTTGAAAGTGATGGTCATTTCTACGTTCCGGGCAACCTTGGCTTCACCCTACGGCGTTGTTCAACCAGATCGAATAGTTAGGGCCTTAGATGTCAACGCCCGAAGCATTAAATACAAAATAAATAGAACAGTTTTTCCATTGTATAAAACGAATAATTGCTACCAGTGTAAAAGTTATGGTCATTTCTACGTTCCGGGCAACCTATGCTTCACTCTACGGCGATGCTCCACCAGATCAAACAGTTAGGGCCTTGGAAGTCAACGCCCGAAGCATAAAATACAAAATCAATAGAACGGTTTTTCTATTGTATAAAACGAATAATTGCTGCCAGTGTGAAAGTTATGGTCATTTCTACTTTCCGGACAACCTAGGCTTCACCCTAGGGCGTTGTTCCACCAGATGGAATAGTTAGGGCCTAAGAGGTCAACGCCAGAAGCATAAAATACGATATAAATGCAACAGCTTTTCCATCGTATAAAACAAATAATTGTAACCAGTTTGATAGTGATGGTCATTTCTACGTACCGGGCAACCTAGGCTTCACTCTAGGGCGTTGCTCCAACAGATCGAATAGTTAGGGCCTTAGAAGTCAACGCCCGAAGCATAAAATATAAAATAAATAGAACAGTTTTTCCATCGTTTAAACCGAAAAATTACTACCAGTGTGAAAGTTATGGTCATTTCTACGTCCCGCGCAATCTGGGCTTTACCCTAGGGCGTTGTTCCACCAGATGGAATAGTTAGGGCCTAAGAAGTCAACGCCAGGAGCATAAAAAACGATATAAATACAACAGCTTTTCCATCGTATAAAACGAATAATTGCAACCAGTGTGAAAGTAATGGTCATTTCTACGTTCGGGCAACCTAGGCTTCACTCTAGGGCGTTGTTCCACCAAATGGAATAGTTAGGGCCTAAGAAGTCAACGCCAGAAGCATAAAATACGATATAAATACAACAGCTTTTCCATCATATAAAACGAATGATAGCAACCAGTGTGAAAGTTATGGTCATTTCTACGTTCCGGGCAACCTAGGCTGCACTCTAGGGCGTTGCTCCACCAGATCAAATAGTTAGGGCCTTAGAAGTCAACGCCCGAAGCATAAAATACAAAATAAATAAAACAGTTTTTCCATCGTATAAAACGAAAAATTGCAAACAGTGTGAAAGATATGGACATTTCTACGATCCGGGCAACCTATGCTGCACTCTAGGGCGTTGCTCCACCAGATCGAATAGTTAGGGCCTAAGAAGTCAACGCCATAAGAATAAAATACAATATAAATATAACAGTTTTTCCATCGTATAAAACGAATAATAGCAACCAGTGTGAAAGTTATGGTCATTTCTACGTTCCGGGCGACCTAGTCTTCAGTCTGGGGCGTTGTTCCACCAGATCGAATAGTTAGGGCCTAAGAAGTCAACGCCAGAAGCATAAAATGCGATATAAATACAACAGCTTTTCCATCGTATAAAACGAATAATTGCAACCAGTGTGAAAGTTATGGTCCTTTCTACATTTCGAGCAACCTAGGCTTCACTCTAGGGCGTTGCTCCACCAGATCCAACAGTTAGGGCCTAAGAAGTGAACGCCAGCAGCATAAAATACAATATAAATACAACAGCTTTTCCATCGTATAAAACGAATAATTGCTACCAGTGTGAATGTTATGGTCATTTCTACGTACCGGGGCACCTAGGCTTCACCCTAGGGCGTTGTTCCACCAGATGGAATAGTTAGGGCCTAAGAAGTCAACGCCAGAAGCATAAAATACGATATAAATACAACAGCTTTTCCATCGTATAGAACAAATAATTGCAACCAGTTTGATAGTGATGTTCATTTCTACGTACCGGACAGCCTAGGCTTCACTCTAGTGCGTTGCTCCACCAGATCGAATGGTTAGGGCCTTAGAAGTCAACGCCCGAAGCATAAAGTACAAAATAAATGGAACAGTTTTTCCATCGTATAAAACGAATAATTGCTACCTGTGTGAAAGTTATGGTCATTTCTACGTTCCGGGCAACCTAGGTATCACTCCAGGGCGTTGCTCCTCCAGATCGAATAGTTACGGCCTATGAAGTCAACGCCAGAACCATAAAATACAATATAAATACAACAGTTTTTCCATCATATAAAACGAATGATAGCAACCAGTGTGAAAGTTATGGTCATTTCTACGTTCCGCGAAATCTTGGCTTTACCCTAGGGCGTTGTTCCACCAGATGGAATAGTTAGGGCCATAGAAGTCAACGCCCGAAGCATAAAGTACAAAATAAATAGAACAGTTTTTCCATCGTATAAAACGAATAATTGCTACCAGTGTGAAAGTTATGGTCATTGCTATTTTCCGGGCAACCTAGACTTCACCCTAGGGCGTTGTTCCACCAGATGGAATAGTTAGGGCCTAAGAAGTCAACGCCAGAAGCATAAAATACGATATAAATACAACAGCTTTTCCATCGTATAAAACGAGTAATTGCAACCAGTGTGAAAGTTATGGTCATTTCTACGTTCCGGGCAACCTAGGCTTCCCCGTAGGGCGTTGCTCCAACAGATTGCATAGCTAGGGCCTTAGAAGTCAATGCCCGAAGCATAAAATGCAATAAAGATACAACAGTTTTTCCATCGTATAGCAGGAATAATTTGCAACCAGTGTGAATGTTATGGTCATATCTACGTTCCGGGCAACCTAGGCATCACTGTAGGGCGTTGCTCCACCAGATCGAATAGTTAGGTCCTTAGAAGTCAACGCCAGAAGCATAAAATACAATATAAATACAACAGTTTTTCCATCGTATAAAACGAATAATTGCAACCAGTTTGAAAGTGATGGTCATTTCTACGTTCCGGGTAACCTAGGCTTCACTCTAGGGCGTTGCTCCAACAGATTGAATAGTTAGGGCCTTAGAAGTCAGCGCCCGAAGCATAAAATGCAATAAAAATACAACAGTATTTCCATCGTATAACAGGATTAATTGCAACCAGTTTGAAAGCGATGGTCATTTCTACGTTCCGGGCAACCTTGGCTTCACCCTAGGGCGTTGTTCAACCAGATCGAATAGTTAGGGCCTTAGATGTCAACGCCCGAAGCATTAAATACAAAATAAATAGAACAGTTTTTCCATTGTATAAAACGAATAATTGCTACCAGTGTAAAAGTTATGGTCATTTCTACGTTCCGGGCAACCTATGCTTCACTCTACGGCGATGCTCCACCAGATCAAACAGTTAGGGCCTTGGAAGTCAACGCCCGAAGCATAAAATACAAAATCAATAGAACGGTTTTTCCATTGTATAAAACGAATAATTGCTGCCAGTGTGAAAGTTATGGTCATTTCTACTTTCCGGACAACCTAGGCTTCACCCTACGGCGTTGTTCCACCAGATGGAATAGTTAGGGCCTAAGAGGTCAACGCCAGAAGCATAAAATACGATATAAATGCTACAGCTTTTCCATCGTATAAAACAAATAATTGTAACCAGTTTGATAGTGATGGTCATTTCTACGTACCGGGCAACCTAGGCTTCACTCTAGGGCGTTGCTCCACCAGATCGAATAGTTAGGGCCTTAGAAGTCAACGCCCGAAGCATAAAATATAAAATAAATAGAACAGTTTTTCCACCGTTTAAAACGAAAAATTGCTACCAGTGTGAAAGTTATGGTCATTTCTACGTCCCGCGCAATCTGGGCTTTACCCTAGGGCGTTGTTCCACCAGATGGAATAGTTAGGGCCTAAGAAGTCAACGCCAGGAGCATAAAAACGATATAAATACAACAGCTTTTCCATCGTATAAAACGAATAATTGCAACCAGTGTGAAAGTAATGGTCATTTCTACGTTCGGGCAACCTAGGCTTCACTCTAGGGCGTTGTTCCACCAAATGGAATAGTTAGGGCCTAAGAAGTCAACGCCAGAAGCATAAAATACGATATAAATACAACAGCTTTTCCATCATATAAAACGAATGATAGCAACCAGTGTGAAAGTTATGGTCATTTCTACGTTCCGGGCAACCTAGGCTGCACTCTAGGGCGTTGCTCCACCAGATCAAATAGTTAGGGCCTTAGAAGTCAACGCCCGAAGCATAAAATACAAAATAAATAAAACAGTTTTTCCATCGTATAAAACGAAAAATTGCAAACAGTGTGAAAGATATGGACATTTCTACGATCCGGGCAACCTAGGCTGCACTCTAGGGCGTTGCTCGACCAGATCGAATAGTTAGGGCCTAAGAAGTCAACGCCATAAGAATAAAATACAATATAAATATAACAGTTTTTCCATCGTATAAAACGAATAATAGCAACCAGTGTGAAAGTTATGGTCATTTCTACGTTCCGGGCGACCTAGTCTTCAGTCTGGGGCGTTGTTCCACCAGATCGAATAGTTAGGTCCTTAGAAGTCAACGCCAGAAGCATAAAATACAATATAAATACAACAGTTTTTCCATCGTATAAAACGAATAATTGCAACCAGTTTGAAAGTGATGGTCATTTCTACGTTCCGGGCAACCTAGGCTTGACTCTACGGCGATGCTCCACCGGATCAAACAGTTAGGGCCTTAGACGTCAACGCCCGAAGCATAAAACACAAAATAAATAGAACGGTTTTTCCATTGTATAAAATGAATAATTGCTGCCAGTGTAAAAGTTATGGTCATTTCTACGTTCCGGGCAACCTAGGCTTCACCCTAGGGCGTTGTACTACCAGATCGAATAGTTAGGGCCTTAGAAGTCCACGCCCTAAGCATTAAATACAAAATAAATAGAACAGTTTTTCCATTGTATAAAACGAATAATTGCTACCAGTGTGAAAGTTATGGTCATTTCTACGTTCCGCGCAACCTGGGCTTTACTCTAGGGCGTTGTTCCACCAGATGGAATAGTTAGGGCCCTAAGAAGTCAACGCCAGAAGCATAAAATACGATATAAATACAACAGCTTTTCCATCGTATAAAACAAATAATTGCAACCAGTGTGAAAGTTATGGTCATTTCTACGTTCCGGGCAACCTACGCTTCACTGTATGGCGTTCTTCCACCACATTGAATAGCTACGGCCTCAGAAGTCAACGCCTGAAGTATAAAATACAATAAAAATACAACAGTCTTTCCATCCTATAACAGGAATAATTGCAACCCGTGTGAAAGTGATGGTCATTTCTACGTTCCAGGCAACCTAGGCTTCACTCTAGGTCGTTGCTCCACCAGATCAAACAGTTAGGGCCTTAGAAGTCAGCGCCGGAAGCATAAAATGCAATAAAAATACAATAGTTTTTCCATCGTATAACAGGATTAATTGCAACCAGTTTGAAAGTGATGGTCATTTCTACGTTCCGGGCAACCTAGGCTTCACCCTAG
Source organism: Calliopsis andreniformis (assembly GCF_051401765.1). Lineage (NCBI taxonomy): Eukaryota > Metazoa > Arthropoda > Insecta > Hymenoptera > Andrenidae > Calliopsis > Calliopsis andreniformis. Next base: position 18,378,565 of record NW_027480426.1, on the reverse strand, counting down.
GGCGTTGTTCCACCAGATCGAATAGTTAGGGCCTAAGAAGTGAACGCCAGAAGCATAAAATACAATATAAATACAACAGCTTTTCCATCCTATAAAGGGAATAATTGCAAACAGTGTGAAAGTAATGGTCATTTCTACGTTCCGGGCAACCTAGGCTTCACTCTAGGGCGTTGCTCCACCAGATCAAACAGTTAGGGCCTAAGAAGTGAACGCCAGAAGCATAAAATACAATATAAATACAACAGCTTTTCCATCGTATAAAACGAGTAATTGCAACCAGTGTGAAAGTTATGGTCATTTCTACGTCCCGCGCAATCTGGGCTTTACCCTAGGGCGTTGTTCCACCAGATGGAATAGTTAGGGCCTAAGAAGTCAACGCCAGGAGCATAAAAACGATATAAATACAACAGCTTTTCCATCGTATAAAACGAATAATTGCAACCAGTGTGAAAGTAATGGTCATTTCTACGTTCGGGCAACCTAGGCTTCACTCTAGGGCGTTGTTCCATCAAATGGAATAGTTAGGGCCTAAGAAGTCAACGCCAGAAGCATAAAATACGATATAAATACAACAGCTTTACCATCATATAAAACGAATGATAGCAACCAGTGTGAAAGTTATGGTCATTTCTACGTTCCGGGCAACCTAGGCTGCACTCTAGGGCGTTGCTCCACCAGATCAAATAGTTAGGGCCTTAGAAGTCAACGCCCGAAGCATAAAATACAAAATAAATAAAACAGTTTTTCCATCGTATAAAACGAAAAATTGCAAACAGTGTGAAAGATATGGACATTTCTACGATCCGGGCAACCTAGGCTGCACTCTAGGGCGTTGCTCGACCAGATCGAATAGTTAGGGCCTAAGAAGTCAACGCCATAAGAATAAAATACAATATAAATATAACAGTTTTTCCATCGTATAAAACGAATAATAGCAACCAGTGTGAAAGTTATGGTCATTTCTACGTTCCGGGCGACCTAGTCTTCAGTCTGGGGCGTTGTTCCACCAGATCGAATAGTTAGGTCCTTAGAAGTCAACGCCAGATGCATAAAATACAATATAAATACAACAGTTTTTCCATCGTATAAAACGAATAATTGCAACCAGTTTGAAAGTGATGGTCATTTCTACGTTCCGGGTAACCTAGGCTTCACTCTAGGGCGTTGCTCCAACAGATTGAATAGTTAGGGCCTTAGAAGTCAGCGCCCGAAGCATAAAATGCAATAAAAATACAACAGTATTTCCATCGTATAACAGGATTAATTGCAACCAGTTTGAAAGCGATGGTCATTTCTACGTTCCGGGCAACCTTGGCTTCACCCTAGGGCGTTGTTCAACCAGATCGAATAGTTAGGGCCTTAGATGTCAACGCCCGAAGCATTAAATACAAAATAAATAGAACAGTTTTTCCATTGTATAAAACGAATAATTGCTACCAGTGTAAAAGTTATGGTCATTTCTACGTTCCGGGCAACCTATGCTTCACTCTACGGCGATGCTCCACCAGATCAAACAGTTAGGGCCTTGGAAGTCAACGCCCGAAGCATAAAATACAAAATCAATAGAACGGTTTTTCCATTGTAGAAAACGAATAATTGCTGCCAGTGTGAAAGTTATGGTCATTTCTACTTTCCGGACAACCTAGGCTTCACCCAACGGCGTTGTTCCACCAGATGGAATAGTTAGGGCCTAAGAGGTCAACGCCAGAAGCATAAAATACGATATAAATGCTACAGCTTTTCCATCGTATAAAACAAATAATTGTAACCAGTTTGATAGTGATGGTCATTTCTACGTACCGGGCAACCTAGGCTTCACTCTAGGGCGTTGCTACACCAGATCGAATAGTTAGGGCCTTAGAAGTCAACGCCCGAAGCATAAAATATAAAATAAATAGAACAGTTTTTCCACCGTTTAAAACGAAAAATTGCTACCAGTGTGAAAGTTATGGTCATTTCTACGTCCCGCGCAATCTGGGCTTTACCCTAGGGCGTTGTTCCACCAGATGGAATAGTTAGGGCCTAAGAAGTCAACGCCAGGAGCATAAAAACGATATAAATACAACAGCTTTTCCATCGTATAAAACGAATAATTGCAACCAGTGTGAAAGTAATGGTCATTTCTACGTTCGGGCAACCTAGGCTTCACTCTAGGGCGTTGTTCCACCAAATGGAATAGTTAGGACCTAAGAAGTCAACGCCAGAAGCATAAAATACGATATAAATACAACAGCTTTTCCATCATATAAAACGAATGGTAGCAACCAGTGTGAAAGTTATGGTCATTTCTACGTTCCGGGCAACCTAGGCTGCACTCTAGGGCGTTGCTCCACCAGATCAAATAGTTAGGGCCTTAGAAGTCAACGCCCGAAGCATAAAATACAAAATAAATAAAACAGTTTTTCCATCGTATAAAACGAAAAATTGCAAACAGTGTGAAAGATATGGACATTTCTACGATCCGGGCAACCTAGGCTGCACTCTAGGGCGTTGCTCCACCAGATCGAATAGTTAGGGCCTAAGAAGTCAACGCCATAAGAATAAAATACAATATAAATATAACAGTTTTTCCATCGTATAAAACGAATAATAGCAACCAGTGTGAAAGTTATGGTCATTTCTACGTTCCGGGCGACCTAGTCTTCAGTCTGGGGCGTTGTTCCACCAGATCGAATAGTTAGGGCCTAAGAAGTCAACGCCAGAAGCATAAAATGCAATATAAATATAACAGTTTTTCCATCGTATACAACGAATTATGGCAACCAGTGTGAAAGTTATGGTCATTTCTACGTTCCGGGCAACCTAGGCTTGACTCTACGGCGATGCTCCACCAGATCAAACAGTTAGGGCCTTAGACGTCAACGCCCGAAGCATAAAACACAAAATAAATACAACAGCTTTTCCATCGTATAAAACGAGTAATTGCAACCAGTGTGAAAGTTATGGTCATGTCTACGTTCCGGGCAACCTAGGCTTCCCCGTAGGGCGTTGCTCCAACAGATTGCATAGCTAGGGCCTTAGAAGTCAATGCGCGAAGCATAAAATGCAATAAAGATACAACAGTTTTTCCATCGTATAGCAGGAATAATTTGCAACCAGTGTGAATATTATGGTCATATCTACGTTCCGGGCAACCTAGGCATCACTGTAGGGCGTTGCTCCACCAGATCGAATAGTTAGGTCCTTAGAAGTCAACGCCAGAAGCATAAAATACGATATAAATACAACAGCTTTTCCATCGTATAAAACAAATAATTGCAACCAGTGTGAAAGTTATGGTCATTTCTACGTTCCGGGCAACCTAGGCTTCACTGTATGGCGTTCTTCCACCACATTGAATAGCTACGGCCTCAGAAGTCAACGCCTGAAGTATAAAATACAATAAAAATACAACAGTCTTTCCATCCTATAACAGGAATAATTGCAACCCGTGTGAAAGTGATGGTCATTTCTACGTTCCAGGCAACCTAGGCTTCACTCTAGGTCGTTGCTCCACCAGATCAAACAGTTAGGGCCTTAGAAGTCAGCGCCGGAAGCATAAAATGCAATAAAAATACAATAGTTTTTCCATCGTATAACAGGATTAATTGCAACCAGTTTGAAAGTGATGGTCATTTCTACGTTCCGGGCAACCTAGGCTTCACCCTAGGGCGTTGTTCCACCAGATCGAATAGTTAGGGCCTAAGAAGTGAACGCCAGAAGCATAAAATACAATATAAATACAACAGCTTTTCCATCCTATAAAGGGAATAATTGCAAACAGTGTGAAAGTAATGGTCATTTCTACGTTCCGGGCAACCTAGGCTTCACTCTAGGGCTTTGATCCAACAGATTGAATAGTTAGGGCCTTAGAAGTCAACGCCCGAAGCATAAAATGCAATAAAAATACAACAGTTTTTCCATCGTATAAAACGAATAATTGCTACCAGTGTGAAAGTTATGGTCATTTTTACGTTCGGGGAACCTAGGCTTCACCCTAGGGCGTTGTTCCACCAGATGGAATAGTTAGGGCCTAAGAAGTCAACGCCAGAAGCATAAAATACGATATAAATACAACAGCTTTTCCATCGTATAAAACGAGTAATTGCAACCAGTGTGAAAGTTATGGTCATTTCTACGTTCCGGGCAACCTAGGCTTCCCCGTAGGGCGTTGCTCCAACAGATTGCATAGCTAGGGCCTTAGAAGTCAATGCCCGAAGCATAAAATGCAATAAAGATACAACAGTTTTTCCATCGTATAGCAGGAATAATTTGCAACCAGTGTGAATGTTATGGTCATATCTACGTTCCGGGCAACCTAGGCATCACTGTAGGGCGTTGCTCCACCAGATCGAATAGTTAGGTCCTTAGAAGTCAACGCCAGAAGCATAAAATACAATATAAATACAACAGTTTTTCCATCGTATAAAACGAATAATTGCAACCAGTTTGAAAGTGATGGTCATTTCTACGTTCCGGGTAACCTAGGCTTCACTCTAGGGCGTTGCTCCAACAGATTGAATAGTTAGGGCCATAGAAGTCAGCGCCCGAAGCATAAAATGCAATAAAAATACAACAGTATTTCCATCGTATAACAGGATTAATTGCAACCAGTTTGAAAGCGATGGTCATTTCTACGTTCCGGGCAACCTTGGCTTCACCCTAGGGCGTTGTTCAACCAGATCGAATAGTTAGGGCCTTAGATGTCAACGCCCGAAGCATAAAATGCGATATAAATACAACAGCTTGTCCATCGTATAAAACGAATAATTGCAACCAGTGTGAAAGTTATGGTCCTTTCTACATTTCGAGCAACCTAGGCTTCACTCTAGGGCGTTGCTCCACCAGATCAAACAGTTAGGGCCTAAGAAGTGAACGCCAGCAGCATAAAATACAATATAAATACAACAGCTTTTCCATTGTATAAAACGAATAATTGCTACCAGTGTAAAGGTTATGGTCATTTCTACGTTCCGGGCAACCTACGCTTCACCCTAGGCCGTTGTTCCACCAGATTGAATAGTTAGGGCCTAAGAAGTGAACGCCAGAAGCATAAAATACAATATAAATACAACAGTTTTTCCATCGTATAAAACGAATAATTGCAACCACTGTGAAAGTTATGGTCATTTCTACATTCCGAGCAACCTAGGCTTCACTCTAGGGCGTTGCTCCAACAGATTGAATAGTTAGGGCCTTAGAAGTCAACGCCCGAAGCATAAAATGCAATAAAAATACAACAGTTTTTCCATCGTATAAAACGAATAATTGCTACCAGTGTGAATGTTATGGTCATTTCTACGTACCGGGGAACCTAGGCTTCACCCTAGGGCGTTGTTCCACCAGATGGAATAGTTAGGGCCTAAGAAGTCAACGCCAGAAGCATAAAATACGATATAAATACAACAGCTTTTCCATCGTATAAAACAAATAATTGCAACCAGTTTGATAGTGATGTTCATTTCTACGTACCGGACAACCTAGGCTTCACTCTAGTGCGTTGCTCCACCAGATCGAATGGTTAGGGCCTTAGAAGTCAACGCCCGAAGCATAAAGTACAAAATAAATGGAACAGTTTTTCCATCGTATAAAACGAATAATTGCTACCTGTGTGAAAGTTATGGTCATTTCTACGTTCCGGGCAACCTAGGTTTCACTCCAGGGCGTTGCTCCTCCAGATCGAATAGTTACGGCCTATGAAGTCAACGCCAGAACCATAAAATACAATATAAATACAACAGTTTTTCCATCATATAAAACGAATGATAGCAACCAGTGTGAAAGTTATGGTCATTTCTACGTTCCGCGAAATCTTGGCTTTACCCTAGGGCGTTGTTCCACCAGATGGAATAGTTAGGGCCTTAGAAGTCAACGCCCGAAGCATAAAGTACAAAATAAATAGAACAGTTTTTCCATCGTATAAAACGAATAATTGCTACCAGTGTGAAAGTTATGGTCATTTCTACTTTCCGGGCAACCTAGACTTCACCCTAGGGCGTTGTTCCACCAGATGGAATAGTTAGGGCCTAAGAAGTCAACGCCAGGAGCATAAAAAACGATATAAATACAACAGCTTTTCCATCGTATAAAACGAATAATTGCAACCAGTGTGAAAGTAATGGTCATTTCTACGTTCGGGCAACCTAGGCTTCACTCTAGGGCGTTGTTCCACCAAATGGAATAGTTAGGGCCTAAGAAGTCAACGCCAGAAGCATAAAATACGATATAAATACAACAGCTTTTCCATCATATAAAACGAATGATAGCAACCAGTGTGAAAGTTATGGTCATTTCTACGTTCCGGGCAACCTAGGCTGCACTCTAGGGCGTTGCTCCACCAGATCAAATAGTTAGGGCCTTAGAAGTCAACGCCCGAAGCATAAAATACAAAATAAATGAAACAGTTTTTCCATCGTATAAAACGAAAAATTGCAAACAGTGTGATAGATACGGACATTTCTACGATCCGGGCTACCTAGGCTTCACTCTATGGCGTTCTTCCACCACATCGAATAGCAACGGCCTCAGAAGTCAACGCCAGAAGCTTAAATACAATATAAATATAACAGTTTTTCCATCGTATAAAACGAATAATTGCAACCCGTGTGAAAGTGATGGTCATTTCTACGTTCCAGGCAACCTAGGCCTCACTCTAGGGCGTTGCTCCACCAGATCAAACAGTTAGCGCCTTAGAAGTCAACGCCCGAAGCATTAAATACAAAATAAATAGAACAGTTTTTCCATTGTATAAAACGAATAATTGCTACCAGTGTAAAAGTTATGGTCATTTCTACGTTCCGGGCAACCTAGGCTTCACCCTAGGCCGTTGTACCACCAGATCGAATAGTTAGGGCCTAAGAAGTGAACGCCAGAAGCATAAAATACAATATAAATACAACAGTTTTTCCATCATATAAAACGAATGAGAGCAACCAGTGTGAAAGCTATGGTCATTTCTACGTTCCTGGCAACCTAGGCTGCACTCTAGGGCGTTGCTCCACCAGATCGAATAGTTAGGGCCTTAGAAGTCAACGCCCGAAGCGTAAAATACAAAATAAATAAAACAGTTTTTCCATCGTATAAAACGAAAAATTGAAAACAGTGTGAAAGATATGGTCATTTCTACGTTCCGGGCAACCTAGGCTGCACTCTAGGGCGTTGCTCCACCAGATCGAATAGTTAGGGCCTAAGAAGTCAACGCCATAAGAATAAAATACAATATAAATATAACAGTTTTTCCATCGTATAAAACGAATAATAGCAACCAGTGTGAAAGTTATGGTCATTTCTACGTTCCGGGCGACCTAGTCTTCAGTCTGGGGCGTTGTACTACCAGATCGAATAGTTAGGGCCTAAGAAGTCAACGCCAGAAGCATAAAATACAATATAAATATAACAGTTTTTCCATCGTATACAACGAATTATAGCAACCAGTGTGAAAGTTATGGTCATTTCTACGTTCCGGGCAACCTAGGCTTGACTCTACGGCGATGCTCCACCAGATCAAACAGTTAGGGCCTTAGACGTCAACGCCCGAAGCATAAAACACAAAATAAATAGAACGGTTTTTCCATTGTATAAAATGAATAATTGCTGCCAGTGTAAAAGTTATGGTCATTTCTACGTTCCGGGCAACCTAGGCTTCACCCTAGGGCGTTGTACTACCAGATCGAATAGTTAGGGCCTTAGAAGTCCACGCCCTAAGCATTAAATACAAAATAAATAGAACAGTTTTTCCATTGTATAAAACGAATAATTGCTACCAGTGTGAAAGTTATGGTCATTTCTACGTTCCGCGCAACTTGGGCTTTACTCTAGGGCGTTGTTCCACCAGATGGAATAGTTAGGGCCCTAAGAAGTCAACGCCAGAAGCATAAAATACGATATAAATACAACAGCTTTTCCATCGTATAAAACAAATAATTGCAACCAGTGTGAAAGTTATGGTCATTTCTACGTTCCGGGCAACCTAGGCTTCACTGTATGGCGTTCTTCCACCACATTGAATAGCTACGGCCTCAGAAGTCAACGCCTGAAGTATAAAATACAATAAAAATACAACAGTCTTTCCATCCTATAACAGGAATAATTGCAACCCGTGTGAAAGTGATGGTCATTTCTACGTTCCAGGCAACCTAGGCTTCACTCTAGGTCGTTGCTCCACCAGAACAAACAGTTAGGGCCTTAGAAGTCAACGCCCGAAGCATTAAATACAAAATAAATGGAACAGTTTTTCCATTGTATAAAACGAATAATTGCTACCAGTGTAAAAGTTATGGTCATTTCTACGTTCCGGGCAACCTAGGCTTCACTCTACGGCGATGCTCCACCAGATCAAACAGTTAGGGCCTTGGAAGTCAACGCCCGAAGCATAAAATACAAAATCAATAGAACGGTTTTTCCATTGTATAAAACGAATAATTGCTGCCAGTGTGAAAGTTATGCTCATTTCTACTTTCCGGACAACCTAGGCTTCACCCTAGGGCGTTGTTCTCCCAGATGGAATAGTTAGGGCCTAAGAGGTCAACGCCAGAAGCATAAAATACGATATAAATGCAACAGCTTTTCCATCGTATAAAACAAATAATTGCAACCTGTGTGAAGGTTATGGTCATATCTACGTTCCGGGCAACCTAGGCTTCACTGTAGGGCGTTGCTCCACCAGATCGAAGTGTTAGGGCCTAAGAAGTCAACGCCCGAAGCATAAAATACAATAGAAATACAACAGTTTTTCCATCGTATAAAACGAATAATTGCAACCACTATGAAGCTTATGGTCATTTCTACGTTCCGGGCAACCTAGGCTTCACTCTAGGGCGTTGCTCCACCAGATCAAACAGTTAGGTCCTTGAAGTCAACGCCCGAAGCATAAAATACAAAATAAATAGAACAGTTTTTCCATTGTATAAAACGAATAATTGCTACCAGTGTAAAAGTTATGGTCATTTCTACGTTCCAGGCAACCTAGGCTTCACCCTAGGGCGTTGTTCCACCAGATCGAATAGTTAGGGCCTAAGAAGTGAACGCCAGAAGCATAAAATGCAATAAAAATACAACAGTCTTTCCATCCTATAACAGGAATAATTGCAACCCGTGTGAAAGTTATGGTTATTTCTACATTCCGAGCAACCTAGGCTTCACTCTAGGGCGTTGTTCCACCAGCTCGAATAGTTAGGGCCTACGAAGTGAACGCCAGAAGCATTAAATACAATAAAGATACAACAGTTTTTCCATCGTATAACAGAATTAATTGCAACCAGTTTGAAAGTGATGGTCACTTCTACGTTCCGGGCAACCCAGGCTTCACTCTAGGGCGTTGCTACACTAGATCGAATAGCTAGGGCCTTAGAAGTCAACGCCAGAGTCATATAATACAATATAAATACAACAGCTTTTCCATCGTAAAGAACGTATAATTGCAACCAGTGTGAAAGTTATGGTTATTTCTACATTCCGAGCAACCTAGGCTTCACTCTAGGGCGTTGCTCCACCAGATCGAATAGTTAGGACCTTAGAAGTCAACGCCAGAAGCATAAAATACGATATAAATACAACAGCTTTTGCATCGTATAAAAGGAATAATTGCAAACAGTGTGAAAGTAATTGTCATTTCTACGTTCCGGGCAACCTAGGCTACACTCTATGGCGTTGCTCCACCAGATCAAACAGTTAGGGCCTTAGAAGTCAACGCCCGAAGCGTAAAATACAAAATAAATAGAACAGTTTTTCCATCGCAGAAAACGAATAATTGCAACCAGTGTGAAAGTTATGGTCATTTCTATATTCCGAGCAACCTAGGCTTCACTCTAGGGCGTCGCACTACCAGGTCGAATAGTAAGGGCCTAAGAAGTGAACGCCAGAAGCATAAAACACAATATAAACACAACAGTTTTTCCATCGTATAAAACGAATAATTGCAACCAGTGTGAAGGTAATGATCATTTCTACATTCCGAGCAACCTAGGCTTCACTCTAGGGCGTTGCTCCAACAGATTGAATAGTTAGGGCCTTAGAAGTCAACGCCCGAAGCATAAAATGCAATAAAAATACAACAGTTTTTCCATCGTATAACAGGATTAATTGCAACCAGTTTGAAAGTTATGGTCATTTCTACGTTCCGGGCAACCAAGGCTTCACTCTGTGGCGTTCTTCCACGACATCGAATAGCTACGGCCTCAGAAGTCAACGCCTGAAGCATAAAATACAATAAAAATGCAACAGTCTTTCCATCCTATAACAGGAATAATTGCAACCCGTGTGAAAGTGATGGTCATTTCTACGTTCCAGACAACCTAGGCTTCACTCAAGGGCGTTGTTCCACCAGATCGAATAGTTAGGGCCTAAGAAGTCAACGCCGGAAGCATAAAATACAATATAAATATGACAGTTTTTCCATCGTATAAAAGGAATAATTGCAAACAGTGTGAAAGTTATGGTCATTTCTACGTTCCGGGCAACCTAGGCTTCACCCTAGGGCGTTGTTCCACCAGATCGAATAGTTAGGGCCTAAGAAGTGAACGCCAGAAGCATAAAATGCAATAAAAATACAACAGTCTTTCCATCCTATAACAGGAATAATTGCAATCCGTGTGAAAGTGATGGTCATTTGTACGTTCCAGGCAACCTAGGCTTCACTCTAGGGCGTTGCTCCACCAGATCGAATTGTTAGGGCCAAAGATGTCAACGCCCGAAGAATAAGATACAAAATAAATAGAACAGTTTTTCCATAGAATAAAAGGAATAATTGCAAGCAGTGTGAAAGTAATGGTCATTTCTACGTTCCGGGCAACCTAGGCTTCACTCTACGGCGTTGTTCCACCAGATCGAATAGTTAGGGCCTAAGAAGTCAACACCAGAAGAATAAAATACAAAATAAATACAACAGCCTTTACACCGTATAAAACGAATAATTGCAACATGTGTGAAGGTTATGGTCATATCTACGTTCCGAGAAACCTAGGCTTCACTGTAGGGCGTTGCTCCACCAGATCGAAGTGTTAGGGCCTAAGAAGTCAACGCCCGAAGCATAAAATACAATGGAAATACAACAGTTTTTCCATCGTATAAAACGAATAATTGCAACCATTATGAAACTTATGGTCATTTCTACGTTCCGGGCAACCAAGGCTTCACTCTGTGGCGTTCTTCCACGACATCGAATAGCTACGGCCTCAGAAGTCAACGCCTGAAGCATAAAATACAATAAAAATGCAACAGTCTTTCCATCCTATAACAGGAATAATTGCAACCCGTGTGAAAGTGATGGTCATTTCTACGTTCCAGGCAACCTAGGCTTCACTCAAGGGCGTTGTTCCACCAGATCGAATAGTTAGGGCCTAAGAAGTCAACGCCGGAAGCATAAAATACAATATAAATATGACAGTTTTTCCATCGTATAAAACGAATAATAGCAGCCAGTGTGAGAGTTATGGTCATTTCTACGTTCCGGGCAACCTAGGCTTCACTCTAGGGCGTTGCTCCACCAGATCAAACAGCTAGGGCCTTAGTAGTCAACGCCCGAAGCATAAAATACAAAATAAATACAACAGTTTTTCCATTGTATAAAACGAATAATTGCTACCAGTGTAAATGTTATGGTCATTTCTACGTTCCGGGCAACCTAGGCTTCACCCTAGGGCGTTGTTCCACCAGGTCGACTAGTTAGGTCCTTAGAAGTCAACGCCAGAAGCATAAAATACGATATAAATACAGCAGCTTTTCCATCGTATAAAAGGAATAATTGCAAACAGTGTGAAAGTAATGGTCATTTATACGTTCCGGGCAAGCTAGGCTTCACTCTACGGCGTTGTTCCACCAGATCGAATAGTTAGGGCCTAAGAAGTCAACACCAGAAGAATAAAATACAAAATAAATACAACAGACTTTACACCGTATAAAACGAATAATTGCAACCAGTTTGAAAGTGATGGTCACTTCTACGTTCCGGGCAACCCAGGCTTCACTCTAGGGCGTTGCTACACTAGATCGAATAGCTAGGGCCTTAGAAGTCAACGCCAGAGTCATATAATACAATATAAATACAACAGCTTTTCCATCGTAAAGAACGTATAATTGCAACCAGTGTGAAAGTTATGGTTATTTCTACATTCCGAGCAACCTAGACTTCACTCTAGGGCGTTGCTCCACCAGATCGAATAGTTAGGACCTTAGAAGTCAACGCCAGAAGCATAAAATACGGTATAAATACAACAGCTTTTGCATCGTATAATAGGAATAATTGCAAACAGCGTGAAAGTAATTGTCATTTCTACGTTCCGGGCAACCTAGGCTACACTCTAGGGCGTTGCTCCACCAGATCAAACAGTTAGGGCCTTAGAAGTCAACGCCCGATGCGTAAAATACAAAATAAATAGAACAGTTTTTCCATCGCAGAAAACGAATAATTGCAACCAGTGTGAAAGTTATGGTCATTTCTATATTCCGAGCAACTTAGGCTTCACTCTAGGGCGTTGCTCTACCAGGTCGAATAGTAAGGGCCTAAGAAGTGAACGCCAGAAGCATAAAACACAATATAAACACAACAGTTTTTCCATCGTATAAAACGAATAATTGCAACCAGTGTGAAAGTAATGATCATTTCTACATTCCGAGCAACCTAGGCTTCACTCTAGGGCGTTGCTCCAACAGATTGAATAGTTAGGGCCTTAGAAGTCAACGCCCGAAGCATAAAATGCAATAAAAATACAACAGTTTTTCCATCGTATAACAGGATTAATTGCAACCAGTTTGAAAGTGATGGTCATTTCTACGTTCCGGGCAACCTAGGCTTCACTCTAGGGCGTTGCTCCACCAGATCAAACAGCTAGGGCCTTAGTAGTCAACGCCCGAAGCATAAAATACAAAATAAATAGAACAGTTTTTCCATTGTATAAAACGAATAATTGCTACCAGTGTCAAAGTTATGGTCATTTCAACGTTCCGGACAACCTAGGCTTCACCCTTGGGCGTTGTTCCACCAGGTCGAATAGTTAGGGCCTAAGAAGTGAACGCCAGAAGCATAAAATACAATATAAATACAACAGTTTTTCCATCGTATAAAACGAATAATTGCAACCAGTGTGAAAGTTATGGTTATTTCTACATTCCGAGCAACCTAGGCTTCACTCTAGGGCGTTGTTCCACCAGCTCGAATAGTTAGGGCCTAAGAAGTGAACGCCAGAAGCATTAAATACAATAAAAATACAACAGTTTTTCCATCCTATAACAGGATTAATTGCAACCAGTTTGAAAGTGATGGTCACTTCTACGTTCCGGGCAACCTAGGCTTCACTCTAGGGCGTTGCTACACTAGATCGAATAGCTAGGGCCTTAGAAGTCAACGCCAGAGTCATAAAATACAATATAAATACAACAGCTTTTCCATCGTAAAGAACGTATAATTGCAACCAGTGTGAAAGTAATGATCATTTCTACATTCCGAGCAACCTAGGCTTCACTCTAGGGAGTTGCTCCAACAGATTGAATAGTTAGGGCCTTAGAAGTCAACGCCCGAAGCATAAAATGCAATAAAAATGCAACAGTTTTTCCATCGTATAACAGGATTAATTGCAACCAGTTTGAAAGTGATGGTCATTTCTACGTTCCGGGCAACCTAGGCTTCACTCTAGGGCGTTGCTCCACTAGATCGAATAGCTAGGGCCTTAGAAGTCAACGCCAGAGGCATATAATACAATATAAATGCTTCAGCTTTTCCATCGTAAAAAACGAATAATTCCAAACAGTGTGAAAGTAATGGTCATTTATACGTTCCGGGCAACCTAGGCTTCACTCTACGGCGTTGTTCCACCAGATCGAATAGCTAGGGCCTAAGAAGTCAACACCAGAAGAATAAAATACAAAATAAATACAACAGCCTTTACACCGTATAAAACGAATAATTGCTACCTGTGTGAAGGTTATGGTCATATCTACGTTCCGGGCAACCTAGGCTTCACTGCAGGGCGTTGCTCCACCAGATCGAATAGTTAGGGCCTAAGAAGTGAACGCCAGAAGCATCAAATGCAATAAAAATACAACTGTCTTTCCATCCTATAACAGGAATAATTGCAATCCGTGTGAAAGTGATGGTCATTTGTACGTTCCAGGAAACCTAGGCTTCACTCTAGGGCGTTTCTCCGCCAGATCGAATTGTTAGGGCCAAAGAAGTCAACGCCCGAAGAATAAGATACAAAATAAATAGAACAGTTTTTCCATCGTATAAAAGGAATAATTGCAAACAGTGTGAAAGTAATGGTCATTTCTACGTTCCGGGCAACCTAGGCTTCACTCTACGGCGTTGTTCCACCAGATCGAATAGTTAGGGCCTAAGAAGTCAACACCAGAAGAATAAAATACAAAATAAATACAACAGCCTTTACACCGTATAAAACGAATAATTGCAACATGTGTGAAGGTTATGGTCATATCAACGTTCCGGGCAACCTAGGCTTCACTGTAGGGCGTTGCTCCACCAGATCGAAGTGTTAGGGCCTAAGAAGTCAACGCCCGAATTATAAAATACAATGGAAATACAACAGTTTTTCCATCGTATAAAACGAATAATTGCAACCATTATGAAACTTATGGTCATTTCTACGTTCCGGGCAACCAAGGCTTCACTCTGTGGCGTTCTTCCACGACATCGAATAGCTACAGCCTCAGAAGTCAACGCCTGAAGCATAAAATACAATAAAAATGCAACAGTCTTTCCACCCTATAACAGGAATAATTGCAACCCGTGTGAAAGTGATGGTCATTTCTACGTTCCAGGCAACCTAGGCTTCACTCAAGGGCGTTGTTCCACCAGATCGAATAGTTAGGGCCTAAGAAGTCAACGCTAGAAGCATAAAATACAATATAAATATGACAGTTTTTCCATCGTATAAAACGAATAATAGCAGCCAGTGTGAAAGTTATGGTCATTTCTACGTTCCGGGCAACCTAGGCTTCACTCTAGGGCGTTGCTCCACCAGATCAAACAGCTAGGGCCTTAGTAGTCAACGCCCGAAGCATAAAATACAAAATAAATAGAACAGTTTTTCCATTGTATAAAACGAATAATTGCTACAAGTGTAAAAGTTATGGTCATTTCTACGTTCCGGGCAACCTAGGCTTCACCCTAGGGCGTTATTCCACAAGATCGAATAGTTAGGGTCTAAGAAGTGAACGCCAGAAGCATAAAATGCAATAAAAATACAACAGTCCTTCCATCCTATAACAGGAATAATTGCAATCCGTGTGAAAGTGATGGTCATTTGTACGTTCCAGGCAACCTAGGCTTCACTCTAGGGCGTTGCTCCACGAGATCGAATTGTTAGGGCCAAAGAAGTCAACGCCCGAAGCATAAAATACAAAATAAATAGAACATTTTTTCCATTGTATAAAACGAATAATTGCTACCAGTGTAAAAGTTATGGTCATTTCTACGTTCCGGGCAACCTAGGCTTCACTCTAGGGCGGTGCTGCACCATATCGAATAGCTACGGCCTTAGAAGCCTACGCCTGAAGCATAAAATACAATAAAAATACAACGGTCTTTTCATCGTATAACAGGAATAATTGCAACAAGCGTGAAAGTAATGATCATTTGGGCGTTTCGGGCATCCTAGACTTAACTCTGAGGCATTGCTCCACCAGATCGAATAGTTAGGGCCTAAGAAGTCACCGCCAGAAGCATAAAATACGATATAAATACAACAGCTTTTCATTCGTATAAAAGGAATAATTGCAAACAGTGTGAAAGTAATGGTCATTTCTACGTTCCGGGCAACCTAGGCTTCACCCTAGGGCGTTACTCCACCAGATTAAACAGTTAGGGCCTTAGAAGTCAACGCCCGAAGCATAAAATACAAAATAAATAGAACAGTTTTTCCATTGTATAAAACGAATAATTGCTACCAGTGTAAAAGTTATGGTCATTTCAACGTTCCGGACAACCTAGGCTTCACCCTTGGGCGTTGTTCCACCAGGTCGAATAGTTAGGGCCTAAGAAGTGAACGCCAGAAGCATAAAATACAATATAAATACAACAGTTTTTCCATCGTATAAAACGAATAATTGCAACCAGTGTGAAAGTTATGGTTATTTCTACATTCCGAGCAACCTAGGCTTCACTCTAGGGAGTTGTTCCACCAGCTCGAATAGTTAGGGCCTAAGAAGTGAACGCCAGAAGCATTAAATACAATAAAAATACAACAGTTTTTCCATCCTATAACAGGATTAATTGCAACCAGTTTGAAAGTGATGGTCACTTCTACGTTCCGGGCAACCTAGGCTTCACTCTAGGGCGTTGCTACACTAGATCGAATAGCTAGGGCCTTAGAAGTCAACGCCAGAGTCATAAAATACAATATAAATACAACAGCTTTTCCATCGTAAAGAACGTATAATTGCAACCAGTGTGAAAGTAATGATCATTTCTACATTCCGAGCAACCTAGGCTTCACTCTAGGGCGTTGCTCCAACAGATTGAATAGTTAGGGCCTTAGAAGTCAACGCCCGAAGCATAAAATGCAATAAAAATACAACAGTTTTTCCATCGTATAACAGGATTAATTGCAACCAGTTTGAAAGTGATGGTCATTTCTACGTTCCGGGCAACCTAGGCTTCACTCTAGGGCGTTGCTCCACTAGATCGAATAGCTAGGGCCTTAGAAGTCAACGCCAGAGGCATATAATACAATATAAATACTTCAGCTTTTCCATCGTAAAAAACGAATAATTGCAAACAGTGTGAAAGTAATGGTCATTTATACGTTCCGGGCAACCTAGGCTTCACTCTACGGCGTTGTTCCACCAGATCGAATAGCTAGGGCCTAAGAAGTCAACACCAGAAGAATAAAATACAAAATAAATACAACAGCCTTTACACCGTATAAAACGAATAATTGCAACCTGTGTGAAGGTTATGGTCATATCTGCGTTCCGGGCAACCTAGGCTTTAATGCAGGGCGTTGCTCCACCAGATCGAATAGTTAGGGCCTAAGAAGTGAACGCCAGAAGCATAAAATGCAATAAAAATACAACAGTCTTTCCATCCTATAACAGGAATAATTGCAATCCGTGTGAAAGTGATGGTCATTTGTACGTTCCAGGCAACCTAGGCTTCACTCTAGGGCGTTTCTCCACCAGATCGAATTGTTAGGGCCAAAGAAGTCAACGCCCGAAGAATAAGATACAAAATAAATAGAACAGTTTTTCCATCGTATAAAACGAATAATTGCAACCATTATGAAACTTATGGTCATTTCTACGTTCCGGGCAACCAAGGCTTCACTCTGTGGCGTTCTTCCACGACATCGAATAGCTACGGACTCAGAAGTCAACGCCTGAAGCATAAAATACAATAAAAGTGCAACAGTCTTTCCATCCTATAACAGGAATAATTGCAACCCGTGTGAAAGTGATGGTCATTTCTACGTTCCAGGCAACCTAGGCTTCACTCAAGGGCGTTGTTCCACCAGATCGAATAGTAAGGGCCTAAGAAGTCAACGCTAGAAGCATAAAATACAATATAAATATGACAGTTTTTCCATCGTATAAAACGAATAATAGCAGCCAGTGTGAAAGTTATGGTCATTTCTACGTTCCGGGCAACCTAGGCTTCACTCTAGGGCGTTGCTCCACCAGATCAAACAGCTAGGGCCTTAGTAGTCAACGCCCGAAGCATAAAATACAAAATAAATAGAACAGTTTTTCCATTGTATAAAACGAATAATTGCTACAAGTGTAAAAGTTATGGTCATTTCTACGTTCCGGGCAACCTAGGCTTCACCCTAGGGCGTTATTCCACAAGATCGAATGGTTAGTGTCTAAGAAGTGAACGCCAGAAGCATAAAATGCAATAAAAATACAACAGTCCTTCCATCCTATAACAGGAATAATTGCAATCCGTGTGAAAGTGATGGTCATTTGTACGTTCCAGGCAACCTAGGCTTCACTCTAGGGCGTTGCTACACTAGATCGAATAGCTAGGGCCTTAGAAGTCAACGCCAGAGTCATAAAATACAATATAAATACAACAGCTTTTCCATCGTAAAGAACGTATAATTGCAACCAGTGTGAAAGTAATGATCATTTCTACATTCCGAGCAACCTAGGCTTCACTCTAGGGCGTTGCTCCAACAGATTGAATAGTTAGGGCCTTAGAAGTCAACGCCCGAAGCATAAAATGCAATAAAAATACAACAGTTTTTCCATCGTATAACAGGATTAATTGCAACCAGTTTGAAAGTGATGGTCATTTCTACGTTCCGGGCAACCTAGGCTTCACTCTAGGGCGTTGCTCCACTAGATCGAATAGCTAGGGCCTTAGAAGTCAACGCCAGAGGCATATAATACAATATAAATACTTCAGCTTTTCCATCGTAAAAAACGAATAATTGCAAACAGTGTGAAAGTAATGGTCATTTATACGTTCCGGGCAACCTAGGCTTCACTCTACGGCGTTGTTCCACCAGATCGAATAGCTAGGGCCTAAGAAGTCAACACCAGAAGAATAAAATACAAAATAAATACAACAGCCTTTACACCGTATAAAACGAATAATTGCAACCTGTGTGAAGGTTATGGTCATATCTGCGTTCCGGGCAACCTAGGCTTTAATGCAGGGCGTTGCTCCACCAGATCGAATAGTTAGGGCCTAAGAAGTGAACGCCAGAAGCATAAAATGCAATAAAAATACAACAGTCTTTCCATCCTATAACAGGAATAATTGCAATCCGTGTGAAAGTGATGGTCATTTGTACGTTCCAGGCAACCTAGGCTTCACTCTAGGGCGTTTCTCCACCAGATCGAATTGTTAGGGCCAAAGAAGTCAACGCCCGAAGAATAAGATACAAAATAAATAGAACAGTTTTTCCATCGTATAAAACGAATAATTGCAACCATTATGAAACTTATGGTCATTTCTACGTTCCGGGCAACCAAGGCTTCACTCTGTGGCGTTCTTCCACGACATCGAATAGCTACGGACTCAGAAGTCAACGCCTGAAGCATAAAATACAATAAAAGTGCAACAGTCTTTCCATCCTATAACAGGAATAATTGCAACCCGTGTGAAAGTGATGGTCATTTCTACGTTCCAGGCAACCTAGGCTTCACTCAAGGGCGTTGTTCCACCAGATCGAATAGTAAGGGCCTAAGAAGTCAACGCTAGAAGCATAAAATACAATATAAATATGACAGTTTTTCCATCGTATAAAACGAATAATAGCAGCCAGTGTGAAAGTTATGGTCATTTCTACGTTCCGGGCAACCTAGGCTTCACTCTAGGGCGTTGCTCCACCAGATCAAACAGCTAGGGCCTTAGTAGTCAACGCCCGAAGCATAAAATACAAAATAAATAGAACAGTTTTTCCATTGTATAAAACGAATAATTGCTACAAGTGTAAAAGTTATGGTCATTTCTACGTTCCGGGCAACCTAGGCTTCACCCTAGGGCGTTATTCCACAAGATCGAATGGTTAGTGTCTAAGAAGTGAACGCCAGAAGCATAAAATGCAATAAAAATACAACAGTCCTTCCATCCTATAACAGGAATAATTGCAATCCGTGTGAAAGTGATGGTCATTTGTACGTTCCAGGCAACCTAGGCTTCACTCTAGGGCGTTGCTACACTAGATCGAATAGCTAGGGCCTTAGAAGTCAACGCCAGAGTCATAAAATACAATATAAATACAACAGCTTTTCCATCGTAAAGAACGTATAATTGCAACCAGTGTGAAAGTAATGATCATTTCTACATTCCGAGCAACCTAGGCTTCACTCTAGGGCGTTGCTCCAACAGATTGAATAGTTAGGGCCTTAGAAGTCAACGCCCGAAGCATAAAATGCAATAAAAATACAACAGTTTTCCATCGTATAACAGGATTAATTGCAACCAGTTTGAAAGTGATGGTCATTTCTACGTTCCGGGCAACCTAGGCTTCACTCTAGGGCGTTGCTCCACTAGATCGAATAGCTAGGGCCTTAGAAGTCAACGCCAGAGGCATATAATACAATATAAATACTTCAGCTTTTCCATCGTAAAAAACGAATAATTGCAAACAGTGTGAAAGTAATGGTCATTTATACGTTCCGGGCAACCTAGGCTTCACTCTACGGCGTTGTTCCACCAGATCGAATAGCTAGGGCCTAAGAAGTCAACACCAGAAGAATAAAATACAAAATAAATACAACAGCTTTTCCATCGTATAAAACGAATAATTGCAACCTGTGTGAAGGTTATGGTCATATCTACGTTCCGGGCAACCTAGGCTTCACTGCAGGGCGTTGCTCCACCAGATCGAAGTGTTAGGGCCTAAGAAGTCAACGCCCGAAGCATAAAATACAATAGAAATACAACAGTTTTTCCATCGTATAAAACGAATAATTGCAACCATTATGAAACTTATGGTCATTTCTACGTTCCGGGCAACCTAGGCTTCACCCTAGGGCGTTGTTCCACCAGATCGAATAGTTAGGGCCTAAGAAGTGAACGCCAGAAGCATAAAATGCAATAAAACTACAACAGTTTTTCCATCGTATAACAGGATTAATTGCAACCAGTTTGATAGTGAAGGTCATTTCTACGGTCCGGGCAACCTAGGCTTCACTCTAGGGCGTTGCTCCACTAGATCGAATAGCTAGGGCCTTAGAAGTCAACGCCAGAAGCATAAAATACGATATAAATACAACAGCTTTTCCATCGTATAAAAGGAATAATTGCTACCAGTGTAAAAGTTATGGTCATTTCTACGTTCCGGGCAACCTAGGCTTCACTCTAGGGCGTTGGTCCACCAGATCAAACAGTTAGGTCCTTAGAAGTCAACGCCCGAAGCATAAAATACAATATAAATACAACAGTTTTTCCATCGTATAAAACGAATAATTGCAACCAGTGTGAAAGTTATGGTCATTTCTACATTCCGAGCAACCTAGGCTTCACTCTAGGGTGTTGCTCCAACAGATTGAATAGTTAGGGCCTTAGAAGTCAACGCCCGAAGCATAAAATACAATAAAAATACAACAGTTTTTCCATTGTATAAAACGAATAATTGCTACCAGTGTAAAAGTTATGGTCATTTCTACGTTCCGGGCAACGTAGGCTTCAGCCTAGGGCGTTGTTCCACCAGGTCGAATAGTTAGGGTCTAAGAAGTCAACGCCAGAAGCATAAAATACAATATAAATATGACAGTTTTTCCATCGTATAAAACGAATAATAGCAGCCAGTGTGAAAGTTATGGTCATTTCTACGTTCCGGGCAACCTAGGCTTCACTCTAGGGCGTTGCTCCACCAGATCAAACAGTTAGGGCCTTAGAAGTCAACGCCCGAAGATAAAATACAAAATAAATAGAACAGTTTTTCCATTCTTAAAACGAATAATTGCTACCAGTGTAAAAGTTATGGTCATTTCTACGATCCGGGCAACCTAGGCTTCACTCTAGGGCGGTGCTGCACCATATCGAATAGCTACGGCCTTAGAAGCCTACGCCTGAAGCATGAAATACAAAATAAATAGAACAGTTTTTCCATTCTTTAAAACGAATAATTGCTACCAGTGTAAAAGTTATGGTCATTTCTACGATCCGGGCAACCTAGGCTTCACTCTAGGGCGGTGCTGCACCATATCGAATAGCTACGGCCTTAGAAGCCTACGCCTGAAGCATAAAATACAATAAAAATACAACAGTTTTTCCATTGTATAAAACGAATAATTGCTACCAGTGTAAAAGTTATGGTCATTTCTACGTTCCGAGCAACCTAGGCTTCACTCTAGGGCGTTGCTCCACCAGATCGAATAGTTAGGGCCTAAGAAGTCAACACCAGAAGTATAAAATACAAAATAAATACAACAGCCTTTACACCGTATAATACGAATAATTGCAACCTGTGTGAAGGTTATGGTCATACCTACGTTCCGGGCAACCTAGGCTTCACTGTAGGGCGTTGCTCCACCAGATCGAAGTGTTAGGACCTAAGAAGTCAACGCCAGAAGCATTAAATACAATATAAATACAACAGTTTTTCCATCGTATAAAACTAATAATTGCATCCAGTGTGAAAGTTATGGTCATTTCTACATTCCGAGCAACCTAGGCTTCACTCTAGGGCGTTGCTCCACCAGATTAAAAAGTTAGGGCCTTAGAAGTCAACGCCCGAAGCATAAAATACAAAATAAATAGAACAGTTTTTCCATTGTATAAAACGAATAATTGCTACCAGTGTAAATGTTATGGCCATTTCTACGTTCCGGGCAGCCTAGGCTTCACCCTAGGGCGTTGTTCCACCAGATCGAATAGTTAGGGCCTAAGAAGTGAACGCCAGAAGCATAAAATACAATATAAATACGACAGTTTTTCCATCGTCTAAAACGAATAATTGCAACCAGTGTGAAAGTTATGGTTATTTCTACATTCCGAGCAACCTAGGCTACACTCTAGGGCGTTGTTCCACCAGCTCGAATAGTTAGGGCCTAAGAAGTGAACGCCAGAAGCATTAAATACAATAAAAATACAACAGTTTTTCCATCGTATAAAACGAATAATTGCAACCATTATGAAACTTATGGTCATTTCTTCGTTCCGGGCAACCAAGGCTTCACTCTGTGGCGTTCTTCCACGACATCGAATAGCTACAGCCTCAGAAGTCAACGCCTGAAGCATAAAATACAATAAAAATGCAACAGTCTTTCCACCCTATAACAGGAATAATTGCAACCCGTGTGAAAGTGATGGTCATTTCTACGTTCCAGGCAACCTAGGCTTCACTCAAGGGCGTTGTTCCACCAGATCGAATAGTTAGGGCCTAAGAAGTCAACGCTAGAAGCATAAAATACAATATAAATATGACAGTTTTTCCATCGTATAAAACGAATAATAGCAGCCAGTGTGAAAGTTATGGTCATTTCTACGTTCCGGGCAACCTAGGCTTCACTCTAGGGCGTTGCTCCACCAGATCAAACAGCTAGGGCCTTAGTAGTCAACGCCCGAAGCATAAAATACAAAATAAATAGAACAGTTTTTCCATTGTATAAAACGAATAATTGCTACAAGTGTAAAAGTTATGGTCATTTCTACGTTCCGGGCAACCTAGGCTTCACCCTAGGGCGTTATTCCACAAGATCGAATAGTTAGGGTCTAAGAAGTGAACGCCAGAAGCATAAAATGCAATAAAAATACAACAGTCCTTCCATCCTATAACAGGAATAATTGCAATCCGTGTGAAAGTGATGGTCATTTGTACGTTCCAGGCAACCTAGGCTTCACTCTAGGGCGTTGCTCCACGAGATCGAATTGTTAGGGCCAAAGAAGTCAACGCCCGAAGCATAAAATACAAAATAAATAGAACATTTTTTCCATTGTATAAAACGAATAATTGCTACCAGTGTAAAAGTTATGGTCATTTCTACGTTCCGGGCAACCTAGGCTTCACTCTAGGGCGGTGCTGCACCATATCGAATAGCTACGGCCTTAGAAGCCTACGCCTGAAGCATAAAATACAATAAAAATACAACGGTCTTTTCATCGTATAACAGGAATAATTGCAACAAGCGTGAAAGTAATGATCATTTGGGCGTTTCGGGCATCCTAGACTTAACTCTGAGGCATTGCTCCACCAGATCGAATAGTTAGGGCCTAAGAAGTCACCGCCAGAAGCATAAAATACGATATAAATACAACAGCTTTTCATTCGTATAAAAGGAATAATTGCAAACAGTGTGAAAGTAATGGTCATTTCTACGTTCCGGGCAACCTAGGCTTCACCCTAGGGCGTTACTCCACCAGATTAAACAGTTAGGGCCTTAGAAGTCAACGCCCGAAGCATAAAATACAAAATAAATAGAACAGTTTTTCCATTGTATAAAACGAATAATTGCTACCAGTGTAAAAGTTATGGTCATTTCAACGTTCCGGACAACCTAGGCTTCACCCTTGGGCGTTGTTCCACCAGGTCGAATAGTTAGGGCCTAAGAAGTGAACGCCAGAAGCATAAAATACAATATAAATACAACAGTTTTTCCATCGTATAAAACGAATAATTGCAACCAGTGTGAAAGTTATGGTTATTTCTACATTCCGAGCAACCTAGGCTTCACTCTAGGGAGTTGTTCCACCAGCTCGAATAGTTAGGGCCTAAGAAGTGAACGCCAGAAGCATTAAATACAATAAAAATACAACAGTTTTTCCATCCTATAACAGGATTAATTGCAACCAGTTTGAAAGTGATGGTCACTTCTACGTTCCGGGCAACCTAGGCTTCACTCTAGGGCGTTGCTACACTAGATCGAATAGCTAGGGCCTTAGAAGTCAACGCCAGAGTCATAAAATACAATATAAATACAACAGCTTTTCCATCGTAAAGAACGTATAATTGCAACCAGTGTGAAAGTAATGATCATTTCTACATTCCGAGCAACCTAGGCTTCACTCTAGGGCGTTGCTCCAACAGATTGAATAGTTAGGGCCTTAGAAGTCAACGCCCGAAGCATAAAATGCAATAAAAATACAACAGTTTTTCCATCGTATAACAGGAATAATTGCAACCAGTTTGAAAGTGATGGTCATTTCTACGTTCCGGGCAACCTAGGCTTCACTCTAGGGCGTTGCTCCACTAGATCGAATAGCTAGGGCCTTAGAAGTCAACGCCAGAGGCATATAATACAATATAAATACTTCAGCTTTTCCATCGTAAAAAACGAATAATTGCAAACAGTGTGAAAGTAATGGTCATTTATACGTTCCGGGCAACCTAGGCTTCACTCTACGGCGTTGTTCCACCAGATCGAATAGCTAGGGCCTAAGAAGTCAACACCAGAAGAATAAAATACAAAATAAATACAACAGCCTTTACACCGTATAAAACGAATAATTGCAACCTGTGTGAAGGTTATGGTCATATCTGCGTTCCGGGCAACCTAGGCTTTAATGCAGGGCGTTGCTCCACCAGATCGAATAGTTAGGGCCTAAGAAGTGAACGCCAGAAGCATAAAATGCAATAAAAATACAACAGTCTTTCCATCGTATAACAGGAATAATTGCAACCAGTTTGAAAGTGATGGTCATTTCTACGTTCCGGGCAACCTAGGCTTCACTCTAGGGCGTTGCTCCACCAGATCAAACAGCTAGGGCCTTAGTAGTCAACGCCCGAAGCATAAAATACAAAATAAATAGAACAGTTTTTCCATTGTATAAAACGAATAATTGCTACAAGTGTAAAAGTTATGGTCATTTCTACGTTCCGGGCAACCTAGGCTTCACCCTAGGGCGTTATTCCACAAGATCGAATAGTTAGGGTCTAAGAAGTGAACGCCAGAAGCATAAAATGCAATAAAAATACAACAGTCCTTCCATCCTATAACAGGAATAATTGCAATCCGTGTGAAAGTGATGGTCATTTGTACGTTCCAGGCAACCTAGGCTTCACTCTAGGGCGTTGCTCCACGAGATCGAATTGTTAGGGCCAAAGAAGTCAACGCCCGAAGCATAAAATACAAAATAAATAGAACATTTTTTCCATTGTATAAAACGAATAATTGCTACCAGTGTAAAAGTTATGGTCATTTCTACGTTCCGGGCAACCTAGGCTTCACTCTAGGGCGGTGCTGCACCATATCGAATAGCTACGGCCTTAGAAGCCTACGCCTGAAGCATAAAATACAATAAAAATACAACGGTCTTTTCATCGTATAACAGGAATAATTGCAACAAGCGTGAAAGTAATGATCATTTGGGCGTTTCGGGCATCCTAGACTTAACTCTGAGGCATTGCTCCACCAGATCGAATAGTTAGGGCCTAAGAAGTCACCGCCAGAAGCATAAAATACGATATAAATACAACAGCTTTTCATTCGTATAAAAGGAATAATTGCAAACAGTGTGAAAGTAATGGTCATTTCTACGTTCCGGGCAACCTAGGCTTCACCCTAGGGCGTTACTCCACCAGATTAAACAGTTAGGGCCTTAGAAGTCAACGCCCGAAGCATAAAATGCAATAAAAATACAACAGTTTTTCCATCGTATAACAGGAATAATTGCAACCAGTTTGAAAGTGATGGTCATTTCTACGTTCCGGGCAACCTAGGCTTCACTCTAGGGCGTTGCTCCACTAGATCGAATAGCTAGGGCCTTAGAAGTCAACGCCAGAGGCATATAATACAATATAAATACTTCAGCTTTTCCATCGTAAAAAACGAATAATTGCAAACAGTGTGAAAGTAATGGTCATTTATACGTTCCGGGCAACCTAGGCTTCACTCTACGGCGTTGTTCCACCAGATCGAATAGCTAGGGCCTAAGAAGTCAACACCAGAAGAATAAAATACAAAATAAATACAACAGCCTTTACACCGTATAAAACGAATAATTGCAACCTGTGTGAAGGTTATGGTCATATCTGCGTTCCGGGCAACCTAGGCTTTAATGCAGGGCGTTGCTCCACCAGATCGAATAGTTAGGGCCTAAGAAGTGAACGCCAGAAGCATAAAATGCAATAAAAATACAACAGTCTTTCCATCCTATAACAGGAATAATTGCAATCCGTGTGAAAGTGATGGTCATTTGTACGTTCCAGGCAACCTAGGCTTCACTCTAGGGCGTTTCTCCACCAGATCGAATTGTTAGGGCCAAAGAAGTCAACGCCCGAAGAATAAGATACAAAATAAATAGAACAGTTTTTCCATCGTATAAAACGAATAATTGCAACCATTATGAAACTTATGGTCATTTCTACGTTCCGGGCAACCAAGGCTTCACTCTGTGGCGTTCTTCCACGACATCGAATAGCTACGGACTCAGAAGTCAACGCCTGAAGCATAAAATACAATAAATGTGCAACAGTCTTTCCATCCTATAACAGGAATAATTGCAACC
Organism: Calliopsis andreniformis; assembly: GCF_051401765.1. Taxonomy (NCBI): domain Eukaryota; kingdom Metazoa; phylum Arthropoda; class Insecta; order Hymenoptera; family Andrenidae; genus Calliopsis; species Calliopsis andreniformis. The sequence goes on along the minus strand of NW_027480426.1, from coordinate 18,351,735 downwards.
CGTGTGAAAGTGATGGTCATTTCTACGTTCCAGGCAACCTAGGCTTCACTCAAGGGCGTTGTTCCACCAGATCGAATAGTAAGGGCCTAAGAAGTCAACGCTAGAAGCATAAAATACAATATAAATATGACAGTTTTTCCATCGTATAAAACGAATAATAGCAGCCAGTGTGAAAGTTATGGTCATTTCTACGTTCCGGGCAACCTAGGCTTCACTCTAGGGCGTTGCTCCACCAGATCAAACAGCTAGGGCCTTAGTAGTCAACGCCCGAAGCATAAAATACAAAATAAATAGAACAGTTTTTCCATTGTATAAAACGAATAATTGCTACAAGTGTAAAAGCTATGGTCATTTCTACGTTCCGGGCAACCTAGGCTTCACCCTAGGGCGTTATTCCACAAGATCGAATGGTTAGTGTCTAAGAAGTGAACGCCAGAAGCATAAAATGCAATAAAAATACAACAGTCCTTCCATCCTATAACAGGAATAATTGCAATCCGTGTGAAAGTGATGGTCATTTGTACGTTCCAGGCAACCTAGGCTTCACTCTAGGGCGTTGCTACACTAGATCGAATAGCTAGGGCCTTAGAAGTCAACGCCAGAGTCATAAAATACAATATAAATACAACAGCTTTTCCATCGTAAAGAACGTATAATTGCAACCAGTGTGAAAGTAATGATCATTTCTACATTCCGAGCAACCTAGGCTTCACTCTAGGGCGTTGCTCCAACAGATTGAATAGTTAGGGCCTTAGAAGTCAACGCCCGAAGCATAAAATGCAATAAAAATACAACAGTTTTCCATCGTATAACAGGATTAATTGCAACCAGTTTGAAAGTGATGGTCATTTCTACGTTCCGGGCAACCTAGGCTTCACTCTAGGGCGTTGCTCCACTAGATCGAATAGCTAGGGCCTTAGAAGTCAACGCCAGAGGCATATAATACAATATAAATACTTCAGCTTTTCCATCGTAAAAAACGAATAATTGCAAACAGTGTGAAAGTAATGGTCATTTATACGTTCCGGGCAACCTAGGCTTCACTCTACGGCGTTGTTCCACCAGATCGAATAGCTAGGGCCTAAGAAGTCAACACCAGAAGAATAAAATACAAAATAAATACAACAGCTTTTCCATCGTATAAAACGAATAATTGCAACCTGTGTGAAGGTTATGGTCATATCTACGTTCCGGGCAACCTAGGCTTCACTGCAGGGCGTTGCTCCACCAGATCGAAGTGTTAGGGCCTAAGAAGTCAACGCCCGAAGCATAAAATACAATAGAAATACAACAGTTTTTCCATCGTATAAAACGAATAATTGCAACCATTATGAAACTTATGGTCATTTCTACGTTCCGGGCAACCTAGGCTTCACCCTAGGGCGTTGTTCCACCAGATCGAATAGTTAGGGCCTAAGAAGTGAACGCCAGAAGCATAAAATGCAATAAAACTACAACAGTTTTTCCATCGTATAACAGGATTAATTGCAACCAGTTTGATAGTGAAGGTCATTTCTACGGTCCGGGCAACCTAGGCTTCACTCTAGGGCGTTGCTCCACTAGATCGAATAGCTAGGGCCTTAGAAGTCAACGCCAGAAGCATAAAATACGATATAAATACAACAGCTTTTCCATCGTATAAAAGGAATAATTGCTACCAGAGTAAAAGTTATGGTCATTTCTACGTTCCGGGCAACCTAGGCTTCACTCTAGGGCGTTGGTCCACCAGATCAAACAGTTAGGTCCTTAGAAGTCAACGCCCGAAGCATAAAATACAATATAAATACAACAGTTTTTCCATCGTATAAAACGAATAATTGCAACCAGTGTGAAAGTTATGGTCATTTCTACATTCCGAGCAACCTAGGCTTCACTCTAGGGTGTTGCTCCAACAGATTGAATAGTTAGGGCCTTAGAAGTCAACGCCCGAAGCATAAAATACAATAAAAATACAACAGTTTTTCCATTGTATAAAACGAATAATTGCTACCAGTGTAAAAGTTATGGTCATTTCTACGTTCCGGGCAACGTAGGCTTCAGCCTAGGGCGTTGTTCCACCAGGTCGAATAGTTAGGGTCTAAGAAGTCAACGCCAGAAGCATAAAATACAATATAAATATGACAGTTTTTCCATCGTATAAAACGAATAATAGCAGCCAGTGTGAAAGTTATGGTCATTTCTACGTTCCGGGCAACCTAGGCTTCACTCTAGGGCGTTGCTCCACCAGATCAAACAGTTAGGGCCTTAGAAGTCAACGCCCGAAGATAAAATACAAAATAAATAGAACAGTTTTTCCATTCTTAAAACGAATAATTGCTACCAGTGTAAAAGTTATGGTCATTTCTACGATCCGGGCAACCTAGGCTTCACTCTAGGGCGGTGCTGCACCATATCGAATAGCTACGGCCTTAGAAGCCTACGCCTGAAGCATAAAATACAAAATAAATAGAACAGTTTTTCCATTCTTTAAAACGAATAATTGCTACCAGTGTAAAAGTTATGGTCATTTCTACGATCCGGGCAACCTAGGCTTCACTCTAGGGCGGTGCTGCACCATATCGAATAGCTACGGCCTTAGAAGCCTACGCCTGAAGCATAAAATACAATAAAAATACAACAGTTTTTCCATTGTATAAAACGAATAATTGCTACCAGTGTAAAAGTTATGGTCATTTCTACGTTCCGAGCAACCTAGGCTTCACTCTAGGGCGTTGCTCCACCAGATCGAATAGTTAGGGCCTAAGAAGTCAACACCAGAAGTATAAAATACAAAATAAATACAACAGCCTTTACACCGTATAATACGAATAATTGCAACCTGTGTGAAGGTTATGGTCATACCTACGTTCCGGGCAACCTAGGCTTCACTGTAGGGCGTTGCTCCACCAGATCGAAGTGTTAGGACCTAAGAAGTCAACGCCAGAAGCATTAAATACAATATAAATACAACAGTTTTTCCATCGTATAAAACTAATAATTGCATCCAGTGTGAAAGTTATGGTCATTTCTACATTCCGAGCAACCTAGGCTTCACTCTAGGGCGTTGCTCCACCAGATTAAAAAGTTAGGGCCTTAGAAGTCAACGCCCGAAGCATAAAATACAAAATAAATAGAACAGTTTTTCCATTGTATAAAACGAATAATTGCTACCAGTGTAAATGTTATGGCCATTTCTACGTTCCGGGCAGCCTAGGCTTCACCCTAGGGCGTTGTTCCACCAGATCGAATAGTTAGGGCCTAAGAAGTGAACGCCAGAAGCATAAAATACAATATAAATACGACAGTTTTTCCATCGTCTAAAACGAATAATTGCAACCAGTGTGAAAGTTATGGTTATTTCTACATTCCGAGCAACCTAGGCTACACTCTAGGGCGTTGTTCCACCAGCTCGAATAGTTAGGGCCTAAGAAGTGAACGCCAGAAGCATTAAATACAATAAAAATACAACAGTTTTTCCATCGTATAACAGGATTAATTGCAATCAGTTTGAAAGTGATGGTCACTTCTACGTTCCGTGCAACCTAGGCTTCACTCTAGGGCGTTGCTACACTAGATAGAATAGCTAGGGCCTTAGAAGTCAACGCCAGAGTCATAAAATACAATATAAATACAACAGCTTTTCCATCGTAAAGAACGTATAATTGCAACCAGTGTGAAAGTTATGGTTATTTCTACATTCCGAGCAACCTAGGCTTCACTCTAGGGCGTTGCTCCACCAGATCGAATAGTTAGGTCCTTAGAAGTCAACGCCAGAAGCATAAAATACGATATAAATACAACAGCTTTTGCATCGTATAAAAGGAATAATTGCAAACAGTGTGAAAGTAATTGTCATTTCTACGTTCCGGGCAACCTAGGCTACACTATAGGGCGTTGCTCCACCAGATCAAACAGTTAGGGCCTTAGAAGTCAACGCCCGAAGCATAAAATACAAAATAAATAGAACAGATTTCCATCGCAGAAAACGAATAATTGCAACCAGTGTGAAAGTTATGGTCATTTCTACTTTCCGAGCAACCTAGGCTTCACTCTAGGGCGTTGCTCCAACAGATTGAATAGTTAGGGCCTTAGAAGTCAACGCACGAAGCATAAAATGCAATAAAAATACAACAGTTTTTCCATCGTATAACAGGATTAATTGCAACCAGTTTGAAAGTGATGGTCATTTCTACGTTCCGGACAGCCTAGGCTTCACTCTAGGGCGTTGCTCCACTAGATCGAATAGCTAGGGCCATAGAAGTCAACGCCAGAAGCATAAAATACGATATAAATACAACAGCTTTTCCATCCTATAACAGGAATAATTGCAACCCGTGTGAGAGTGATGGTCATTTCTACGTTCCGGGCAACCTAGGCTTCACCCTAGGGCGTTGTTCCACCAGATCGAATAGTTAGGGACTAACAAGTGAACGCCAGAAGCATAAAATACAATATAAATACAACAGCTTTTCCATCGTATAAAACGAATAATTGCTACCAGTGTAAAAGTTATGGTCATTTCTACGTTCCGGGCAACCTAGGCTTCACTCTAGGGCGGTGCTCCACCATATCGAATAGTTACGGCCTTAGAAGCCTACGCCTGAAGCATAAAATACAATAAAAATACAACGGTCTTTTCATCGTATATCAGGAATAATTGCAACAAGCGTGAAAGTAATGATCATTTCGGCGTTTCGGGCATCCTAGACTTAACTCTGAGGCATTGCTCCACCAGATCGAATAGTTAGGGCCTAAGAAGTCAACGCCCGAAGCATAGAATACGATATAAATACAACAGCTTTTCCATCGTATTAAATGAATAATTGCAAACAGTGTGAAAGTAGTGGTCATTTCTGCGTTCCGAGCAACCTAGGCTTCACTCTAGGGCGGTGCTCCACCATATCGAATAGCTACGGCCTTAGAAGCCTACGCCTGATGCATAAAATACAATAAAAATACAACAGTCTTTTCATCGTATAACAGGAATAATTGCAACATGCGTGAAAGTAATGATCATTTCTGCGTTTCGGGCATCCTAGACTTAACTCTGAGGCATTGCTCCACCAGATCGAACAGTTAGGGCCTAAGGAGTCAACGCCAGAAGCATAAAATACAATATAAATGCAACAGCTTTGCCACCGTATAAAATGAATAATTGCAAACAGTGTGAAAGATATGGACATTTCTACGTTCCGGGCAACCTAGGCTTCACTCTATGGCGTTCTTCCACCACATCGAATAGCTACGGCCTCAGAAGTCAGCGCCTGAAGCATAAAATACAATATAAATATAACAGTTTTTCCATCGTATAAAACGAATAATAGCAACCAGTGTGAAAGCTATGTTCATTTCTACGTTCCGGGCAACCTAGGCTTCACTCTAGGGCGTTGCTCCACCAGATCAAACAGTTAGGGCCTTAGAAGCCACGCCCGAAGCATTAAATACAAAATAAATAGAACAGTTTTTCCATTGTGTAAAACGAATAATTGCTACCAGTGTAAAAGTTATGGCCATTTCTACGTTGCGGGCAACCTAGGCTTCACCTTAGGCCGCTGTTCCACCAGATTGAATAGTTAGGGCCTAAGAAGTGAACGCCAGAAGCTTAAAATACAATATAAATACAACAGTTTTTCCATCATATAAAACGAATAATTGCAACCAGTATGAAAGTTATGGTCATTTCTACTTTCCGGGCAACCTAGGATACACCCTAGGGCGTTTCTCCAACATATTGAATAGTTAGCGCCTTAGAACTCAACGCCCGAAGCATAAAATGCAAAATAAATCGAACAGTTTTTCCATCGTATAAAACGAATAACTGCAACCAGTGTGAAAGTACTGGTCATTTCTACGATCCGGGCAACCTAGGCTTCACCTTAGGGCGTTGTTCCACCAGATGGAATAGTTATGGCCTAAGAAGTCAACGCCAGGAGCATAAAAAACGATATAAATACAACAGCTTTCCCATCGTATAAAACGAATAATTGCAACCAGTGTGGAAGTTATGGTCATTTCTACGTTCCGGGCAACCTAGGCTTCACTCTAGGGCGGTGCTCCACCAAATCGAGTAGCTAGGGCCTTAGAAGTCAGCGCCAGAAGCATAAAATACAATAAAGATGCAAAAGCTTTTCCATCGTATAAAACGGATAATTGCTACCACTGTGAAAGTTATGGTCATTTCTACTTTCCGGGCAACCTAGATTTCACCCTAGGGCGTTGTTCCACCAGATGGAATAGTTAGGGCCTAATTAGTCAACGCCAGAAGCATAAAATACGATATAAATACAACAGCTTTTCCATCGTATGAAACGAATAATTGCAACCAGTGTGAAAGTTATGGTCATTTCTACGTTCCGGGCAACCTAGGCTTCCCCCTAGGGCGTTGCTCCAACAGATTGCATTGTTAGGGCCTTAGAAGTCAATGCCCGAAGCATAAAATGCAATAAAAATACAACAGTTTTTCCATCGTATAGCAGGTATAATTTGCAACCAGTGTGAAGGTTATGGTCATATCTACGTTCCGGGCCACCTAGGCAGCACTGTAGGGCGTTGCTCCACCAGATCGAATAGTTAGGTCCTTAGAAGTCAACGCCATAAGCATAAAATACGTTATAAATGCAACAGCTTTTCCATCGTATAAAAGGAATAATTGCAAACAGTGTGAAAGTAATGGTCATTCCTACGTTCCGGGCAACCTAGGCATCTCTCTACGGCGTTGTTCAACCAGATCGAATAGTTAGGGCCTCAGAAATCAACACCAGAAGAATAAAACACAAATTAAGTACAACAGCCTTTACACCGTATAAAACGAATAATTGCAACCTGTGTGAAGGTTATGGTCATATCTACGTTACGGGCAACCTAGGCTTCACTGTAGGGCGTTGCTCCACCAGATCGAAATGTTAGGGCCTAAGAAGTCAACGCCCGAAGCATAAAATACGATATAAATACAACAGCTTTTCCATCGTATAAAATGAATAATTGCTAACAGTGTGAAAGTAGTGGTCATTTCTACGTTCCGAGCAACCTAGGCCTCAATCTAGGGCGGTGCTCCACCATATCGAATAGCTACGGCCTTAGAAGCTTACGCCTGAAGCATAAAATACAATAAAAATACAACGGTCTTTTCATCGTATAACAGGAATAATTGCATCAAGCGTGAAAGTAATTATCATTTCGGCGTTTCGGGCAGCCTAGACTTAACTCTGAGGAATTGCTCCACCATATCGAATAGATAGGGCCTAAGAAGTCAACGACAGAAGCATAAAATACAATATAAATACAACAGCTTTGCCATCGTATAAAATGAACAATTGCAAACAGTGAGAAAGATATGGACATTTCTACGTTCCGGGCAACCTACGCTTCACTCTATGGCGTTCTTCCACCACTTCGAATAGCTACGGCCTCAGAAGTCAACGCCTGAAGCATAAAATACAATAAAAATGCAACAGTCTTTCCATCCTATAACAGGAATAATTGCAACCCGTGTGAAAGTGATGGTCATTTCTACGTTCCGGGCATCCTAGGCTTCACCCTAGGGCGTTGTTCCACCAGATCGAATAGCTAGGGTCTAACAAGTGAACGCCAGAAGCATAAAATACAATATAAATACAACAGTTTTTCCATCGTATAAATCGAATAATTGCAACCAGTGTGAAAGTAATGGTCATTTCTACGTTCCGGGCAGCCTAGGCTTCACTCTAGGGCGTTGCTCCACTAGATCGAATAGTTAGGACCTAAGAAGTGAACGCCAGAAGCATAAAATACAATATAAATACAACAGCCTTTCCATCGTATAAAAGGAATAACTGCAACCAGTGTGAATGTACTGGTCATTTCTACGTCCCGGGTAACCTATGTTTCACTCTAGGGCGTTGCTCCACCAGATCGAATAGCTAGGGACTCAGAATTTAACGCCAGAAGGATAAAATACAATATAAGTACAACAGTATTTCCATCGTATAAAATGAATAATTGCAGACATTGAGAAAGTAATGGTCATTTCTACGTTCCGGTCAACCTAGGCGTCACTCTAGGGCGTTGCTCCACCACGTCTAATAGCTACGGCCTTAGAAGTCAACGCCAGGAGCATAAAATACAATATAAATACAACCGCTTTTCCATCGTATAAAATGAATAATTGCAAACACTGTGCAAGTAATGGTCATTTCTACGTTCCGGGCAGCCTAGGCTTCACTCTAAGGCGTTGTTCAACCAGATCGAATAGTTAGGGCCTCAGAAATCAACACCAGAAGAATAAAATACAAAATAAGTACAACAGCCTTTACACCGTATTAAACGAATAATTGCAACCTGTGTGAAGGTTATGGTCATATCTACGTTACGGGCAACCTAGGCTTCACTGTAGGGCGCTGCTCCACCAGATCGAAATGTTAGAGCCTAAGAAGTCAACGCCCGAAGCATAAAATACGATATAAATACAACAGCTTTTCCATCGTATAAAATGAATAATTGCAAACAGTGTGAAAGTAGTGGTCATTTCTACGTTCCGAGCAACCTAGGCCTAAATCTAGGGCGGTGCTCCACCATATCGAATAGCTACGGCCTTAGAAGCCTACGCCTGAAGCATAAAATACAATAAAAATACAACGGTCTTTTCATCGTATAACAGGAATAATTGCAACCCGTGTGAAAGTGATGGTCATTTCTACGTTCCGGGCAGCCTAGGCTTCACCCTAGGGCGTTGTTCCACCAGACCGAATAGTTAGGGCCTAACAAGTGAACGCCAGAAGCATAAAATACAATATAAATACAACAGTTTTTCCATCGTATAAAACGAATAATTGCAACCAGTGTGAAAGTAATGGTCATTTCTGCATTCCGAGCAACCTAGGCTTCACTCTAGGGCGTTGCACCTACAGATTGAATAGTTAGGGCCTTAGAAGTCATCGCCCGAAGCATAAAATGCAATAAAAATACAACAGTTTTTCCATCGTATAACAGGTTTAATTGCAGCCAGTTTGAAAGTGATGGTCATTTCTACGTTCCGGGCAACCTAGGCTTCACTCTAGGGCGTTGCTCCACCAGATCAAACAGTTAGGGCCTTAGAAGTCAACGCCCGAAGCATAAAATACAAAATAAATAGAACAGTTTTTCCATTGTATAAAACGAATAATTGCTACCAGTGTAAAAGTTATGGTCATTTCTACATTCCGAGCAACCTAGGCTTCACTCTAGGGCGTTGCTCCAACAGATTGAATAGTTAGGGCCTTAGGAGTCAATGCCCGAAGCACAAAATGCAATAAAAATACAACAGTTTTTCCATCGTATAACAGAATTAATTGCAACCAGTTTGAAAGTGATGGTCATTTCTACGTTCCGTTCAACCTAGGCTTCACTCTAGGGCGTTGCTCCACTAGATCGAATAGTTAGGGCCTTAGAAATCAACACCAGAAGAATAAAATACAAAATAAGTACAACAGCCTTTACACCGTATTAAACGAATAATTGCAACCTGTGTGAAGGTTATGGTCATATCTACGTTACGGGCAACCTAGGCTTCACTGTAGGGCGCTGCTCCACCAGATCGAAATGTTAGGGCCTAAGAAGTCAACGCCCGAAGCATAAAATACGATATAAATACAACAGCTTTTCCATCGTATAAAATGAATAATTGCAAACAGTGTGAAAGTAGTGGTCATTTCTACGTTCCGAGCAACCTAGGCCTCAATCTAGGGCGGTGCTCCACCATATCGAATAGCTACGGCCTTAGAAGCCTACGCCTGAAGCATAAAATACAATAAAAATACAACGGTCTTTTCATCGTATAACAGGAATAATTGCAACCCGTGTGAAAGTGATGGTCATTTCTACGTTCCGGGCAGCCTAGGCTTCACCCTAGGGCGTTGTTCCACCAGACCGAATAGTTAGGGCCTAACAAGTGAACGCCAGAAGCATAAAATACAATATAAATACAACAGTTTTTCCATCGTATAAAACGAATAATTGCAACCAGTGTGAAAGTAATGGTCATTTCTGCATTCCGAGCAACCTAGGCTTCACTCTAGGGCGTTGCACCTACAGATTGAATAGTTAGGGCCTTAGAAGTCATCGCCCGAAGCATAAAATGCAATAAAAATACAACAGTTTTTCCATCGTATAACAGGTTTAATTGCAACCAGTTTGAAAGTGATGGTCATTTCTACGTTCCGGGCAACCTAGGCTTCACTCTAGGGCGTTGCTCCACCAGATCGAACAGTTAGGGCCTTAGAAGTCAACGCCCGAAGCATAAAATACAAAATAAATAGAACAGTTTTTCCATTGTATAAAACGAATAATTGCTACCAGTGTAAAAGTTATGGTCATTTCTACATTCCGAGCAACCTAGGCTTCACTCTAGGGCGTTGCTCCAACAGATTGAATAGTTAGGGCCTTAGGAGTCAATGCCCGAAGCACAAAATGCAATAAAAATACAACAGTTTTTCCATCGTATAACAGAATTAATTGCAACCAGTTTGAAAGTGATGGTCATTTCTACGTTCCGTTCAACCTAGGCTTCACTCTAGGGCGTTGCTCCACTAGATCGAATAGCTAGGGCCTAAGAAGCCAACACCAGAAGAATAAAATACAAAATAAATACAACAGCCTTTACACCGTATAAAACGAATAATTGCAACCTGTGTGAAGGTTATGGTCATATCTACGTTCCGGGCAACCTAGGCTTCACTGTATGGCGTTGCTCCACCAGATCGAAGAGTTAGGGCCTAAGAAGTCAACGCCCGAAGCATAAAATACGATATAAATACAGCAGCATTTCCATCGTATAAAAGGAATAATTGCAAACAGTGTGAAAGTAATGGTCATTTCTACGTTCCGGGCAACCTAGGCTTCACTCTAGGGCGTTGCTCCACCAGATCAAACAGTTAGGGCCTTAGAAGTCAACGCCCGAAGCATAAAATACAAAATAAATACAACAGTTTTTCCATTGTATAAAACGGATAATTGCTACCAGTGTAAAAGTTATGATCATTTCTACGTTCCGGGCAACCTAGGCTTCACCCTAGGGCGTTGTTCCACCAGATCGAATAGTTAGGGCCTAAGAAGTGAACGCCAGAAGCATAAAATACAATATAAATACAACAGCCTTTCCATCGTATAAATGGAATAATTGCACACAGTGTGAAAGTAATGGTCATTTCTACGTTCCGGGCAACCTAGGCTTCACTCTAGGGCGTTGCTCCACCAGATCAAACAGTTAGGGCCTTAGAAGTCAACGCCCGAAGCATAAAATACAAAACAAATAGAACAGTTTTTCCATGGTATAAAACGAATATTTGCTACCAGTGTAAAAGTTATGGTCATTTCTACGTTCCGTGCAACCTAGGCTTCACTCTAGGGCGTTGCTCTACCAGGTCGAATAGTAAGGGCCTAAGAAGTGAACGCCAGAAGCATAAAACACGATATAAACACAACAGTTTTTCCATCGTATAAAACGAATAATTGCAACCAGTTTGATAGTGATGGTCATTTGTACGTACCGGGCAACCTAGGCTTCACTCTAGGGCGTTGCTCCACCAGATCGAATAGTTAGGGCCTTAGAAGTCAACGCCCGAAGCATAAAATACAAAATAAATAGAACAGTTTTTCCATCGTATAAAACGAATAATTGCTACCAGTGTGAAAGTTATGGTCATTTCTACTTCCCGGGCAACCTAGGCTTCACCCTAGGGCGTTGTTCCACCAGATGGAATAGTTAGGGCCTAAGAAGTCAACGCCAGAAGCATAAAATACGATATAAATACAACAGCTTTTCCATCGTATGAAACAAATAATTGCAACGAGTTTGATAGTGATGGTCACTTCTACGTACCGGGCAACCTAGGCTTCACTCTAGGGCGTTGCTCCACCGGATTGAAGTGTTAGGGCCTAAGAAGTCAACGATCGAAGCATAAAATACAATAGAAATACAACAGTTTTTCCATCGTATAAATCGAATAATTGCAACCATTATGAAACCTATGGTCATTTCTACGTTCCGGGCAACCTAGGCTTCACTCTATGGCGTTCTTCCACCACATCGAATAGCTACGGCCTCAGAAGTCAACGCCCGAAGCATAAAATACAATAAAAATGCAACAGTCTTTCCATCCTATAACAGGAATAATTGCAACCCGTGTGAAAGTGATGGTCATTTCTACGTTCCAGGCAACCTAGGCTTCACTCTATGGCGTTGTTCCACCAGATCGAATAGTTAGGGCCTGAGAAGTCAACGCCAGAAGCATAAAATACAATATAAATATAACAGTTTTTCCAACGTATAAAACGAATAATAGCAACCAGTGTGAAAGTTATGGTCATTTCTACGTTCCGGCCAGCCTAGGCTTCACTCTAGGGCGTTGCTCCACCAGATCAAACAGTTAGGGCCTTAGGAGCCAACGCCCGAAGCATTAAGTACAAAATAAATAGAACAGTTTTTCATTGTGTAAAACGAATAATTGCTACCAGTGTAAAAGTTATGGCCATTTCTACGTTGCGGGCAACCTAGGCTTCACCTTAGGCCGTTGTTCCACCAGATCGAATAGTTAGGGCCTAAGAAGTGAACGCCAGAAGCATAAAATACAATATAAATGCAACAGTTTTTCCATCATATAAAACGAATAATTGCAACCAGTATGAAAGTTATGGTCATTTCTACTTTCCGGGCAACCTAGGATATACCCTAGGGCGTTTCTCCAACAGATTGAATAGTTAGCGCCTTAGAAGTCAACGCCCGAAGCATAAAATGCAAAATAAATAGAACAGTTTTTCCATCGTATAAAACGAATAACTGCAACCAGTGTGAAAGTACTGGTCATTTCTACGACCCGGGCAACCTAGGCTTCACCTTAGGGCGTTGTTCCACCAGATGGGATAGTTATGGCCTAAGAAGTCAACGCCAGAAGCATAAAATACGATATAAATTCAACAGCTTTTCCATTGTTTAAAAGGAATAATGGTAACCAGTGTGAAAGTTATGGTCATTTCTACGTTCCGGTCAACCTAGGCTTCACCCTAGGGCGTTGCTCCACCAGATTAAACAGTTAGGGCCTTAGAAGTCAACGCCCGAAGCATAAAATACAAAATAAATAGAACAGTTATTCCATTGTATAAAGCGAATAATTGCTACCAGTGTAAAAGTTATGGTCATTTCTACGTTCCGGGCAATCTAGGCTTCACCCTTGGGCGTTGTTCCACCAGATCGAATAGTTAGGGCCTAAGAAGTGAACGCCAGAAGCATAAAATACAATATAAATACAACAGTTTTTCCATCGTATAACAGGATTAATTGCAACCAGTTTGAAAGTGATGGTCACTTCTACGTTGCGGGCAACCTAGGCTTCACTCTAGGGCGTTGCTACACTAGATCGAATAGCTAGGGCCTTAGAAGTCAACGCCAGAGTCATAAAATACAATATAAATACAACAGCTTTTCCATCGTAAAGAACGTATAATTGCAACCAGTGTGAAAGCTATGGTTATTTCTACATTCCGAGCAACCTAGGCTTCACTCTAGGGCGTTGCTCCACCAGATCGAATAGTTAGGTCCTTAGAAGTCAACGTCAGAAGCATAAAATACGATATAAATACGACAGCTTTTGCATCGTATAAAAGGAATAATTGCAAACAGTGTGAAAGTAATTATCATTTCTACGTTCCGGGCAACCTAGGCTACACTCTAGGGCGTTGCCCCACCAGAACAAACAGTTAGGGCCTTAGAAGTCAACGCCCGAAGCATAAAATACAAAATAAAAAGAACAGTTTTTCCATTGTATAAAACTAATAATTGCTACCAGTGTAAATGTTAATGTCATTTCTACGTTCCGGGCAACCTAGGCTTCACCCTAGGGCGTTGTTCCACCAGATCGAATAGTTAGGGCCTAAGAAGTGAACGCCAGAAGCATAAAATGCAATAAAAATACAACAGTCTTTCCATCCTATAACAGGAATAATTGCAACCCGTGTGAAAGTTATGGTTATTTCTACATTCCGAGCAACCTAGGCTTCACTCTAGGGCGTTGCTCCAACAGATTGAATAGTTAGGGCCTTAGGAGTCAATGCCCGAAGCACAAAATGCAATAAAAATACAACAGTTTTTCCATCGTATAACAGAATTAATTGCAACCAGTTTGAAAGTGATGGTCATTTCTACGTTCCGTTCAACCTAGGCTTCACTCTAGGGCGTTGCTCCACTAGATCGAATAGCTAGGGCCTAAGAAGCCAACACCAGAAGAATAAAATACAAAATAAATACAACAGCCTTTACACCGTATAAAACGAATAATTGCAACCTGTGTGAAGGTTATGGTCATATCTACGTTCCGGGCAACCTAGGCTTCACTGTATGGCGTTGCTCCACCAGATCGAAGAGTTAGGGCCTAAGAAGTCAACGCCCGAAGCATAAAATACGATATAAATACAGCAGCATTTCCATCGTATAAAAGGAATAATTGCAAACAGTGTGAAAGTAATGGTCATTTCTACGTTCCGGGCAACCTAGGCTTCACTCTAGGGCGTTGCTCCACCAGATCAAACAGTTAGGGCCTTAGAAGTCAACGCCCGAAGCATAAAATACAAAATAAATACAACAGTTTTTCCATTGTATAAAACGGATAATTGCTACCAGTGTAAAAGTTATGATCATTTCTACGTTCCGGGCAACCTAGGCTTCACCCTAGGGCGTTGTTCCACCAGATCGAATAGTTAGGGCCTAAGAAGTGAACGCCAGAAGCATAAAATACAATATAAATACAACAGCCTTTCCATCGTATAAATGGAATAATTGCACACAGTGTGAAAGTAATGGTCATTTCTACGTTCCGGGCAACCTAGGCTTCACTCTAGGGCGTTGCTCCACCAGATCAAACAGTTAGGGCCTTAGAAGTCAACGCCCGAAGCATAAAATACAAAACAAATAGAACAGTTTTTCCATGGTATAAAACGAATAATTGCTACCAGTGTAAAAGTTATGGTCATTTCTACGTTCCGTGCAACCTAGGCTTCACTCTAGGGCGTTGCTCTACCAGGTCGAATAGTAAGGGCCTAAGAAGTGAACGCCAGAAGCATAAAACACAATATAAACACAACAGTTTTTCCATCGTATAAAACGAATAATTGCAACCAGTTTGATAGTGATGGTCATTTGTACGTAGCGGGCAACCTAGGCTTCACTCTAGGGCGTTGCTCCACCAGATCGAATAGTTAGGGCCTTAGAAGTCAACGCCCGAAGCATAAAATACAAAATAAATAGAACAGTTTTTCCATCGTATAAAACGAATAATTGCTACCAGTGTGAAAGTTATGGTCATTTCTACTTCCCGGGCAACCTAGGCTTCACCCTAGGGCGCTGCTCCAACAGATTGAATAGTTAGGGCCTTAGGAGTCAATTTCCGAAGCACAAAATGCAATAAAAATACAACAGTTTTTCCATCGTATAACAGGTTTAATTGCAACCAGTTTGAAAGTGATGGTCATTTCTACGTTCCGGGCAACCTAGGCTTCACTCTAGGGCGTTGCTCCACCAGATCAAACAGTTAGGGCCTTAGAAGTCAACGCCCGAAGCATAAAATACAAAATAAATAGAACAGTTTTTCCATTGTATAAAACGAATAATTGCTACCAGTGTAAAAGTTATGGTCATTTCTACATTCCGAGCAACCTAGGCTTCACTCTAGGGCGTTGCTCCAACAGATTGAATAGTTAGGGCCTTAGGAGTCAATGCCCGAAGCACAAAATGCAATAAAAATACAACAGTTTTTCCATCGTATAACAGAATTAATTGCTACCAGTTTGAAAGTGATGGTCATTTCTACGTTCCGTTCAACCTAGGCTTCACTCTAGGGCGTTGCTCCACTAGATCGAATAGCTAGGGCCTAAGAAGCCAACACCAGAAGAATAAAATACAAAATAAATACAACAGCCTTTACACCGTATAAAACGAATAATTGCAACCTGTGTGAAGGTTATGGTCATATCTACGTTCCGGGCAACCTAGGCTTCACTCTAGGGCGTTGCTCCACCAGATCAAACAGTTAGGGCCTTAGAAGTCAACGCCCGAAGCATAAAATACAAAATAAATACAACAGTTTTTCCATTGTATAAAACGAATAACTGCTACCAGCGTAAAAGTTATGGTCATTTCTACGTTCCGGGCAACCTAGGCTTCACCCTAGGGCGTTGTTCCACCAGGTCGAATAGCTAGGGCCTAAGAAGTGAACGCCAGAAGCATAAAATGCAATAACAATACAACAGCCTTTCCACCGTATAAAACGAATAATTGCAACCTGTGTGAAGGTTATGGTCATAGCTACGTTCCGGGCAACCTAGGCTTCACTGTCGGGCGTTGCTCCACCAGATCGAAGTGTTAGGGCCAAAGAAGTCAACGCCCGAAGCATAAGATACGATATAAATACAACAGCTTTTCCATCGTATTAAATGAATAATTGCAAACAGTGTGAAAGTAGTGGCCATTTCTGCGTTCCGAGCAACCTAGGCTTCACTCTAGGGCGGTGCTCCACCATATCGAATAGCTACGGCCTTAAAAGCCTACGCCTGATGCATAAAATACAATAAAAATACAACAGTCTTTTCATCGTATAACAGGAAAGATTGCAACATGCGTGAAAGTAATGATCATTTCGGCGTTTCGGGCATCCTAGACTTAACTCTGAGGCATTGCTCCACCAGATCGAATAGTTAGGGCCTAAGGAGTCAACGCCAGGAGCATAAAATACAATATAAATGCAACAGCTTTGCCACCGTATAAAATGAATAATTGCAAACAGTGTGAAAGATATGGACATTTCTACGTTCCGGGCAACCTAGGCTTCACTCTATGGCGTTCTTCCACCACATCGAATAGCTACAGCCTCAGAAGTCAACGCCTGAAGCATAAAATACAATATAAATATAACAGCTTTCCATCGTATAAAACGAATAATAGCAACCAGTGTGAAAGCTATGATCATTTCTACGTTCCGGGCAACCTAGGCTTCACTCTAGGGCGTTGCTCCACCAGATCAAACAGTTAGGGCCTTAGAAGCCAACGCCCGAAGCATTAAGTACAAAATAAATAGAACAGTTTTTCCATTGTGTAAAACGTATAATTGCTACCAGTGTAAAAGTTATGGCCATTTCTACGTTGCGGGCAACCTAGGCTTCACCTTAGGCCGTTGTTCCACCAGATCGAATAGTTAGGGCCTAAGAAGTGAATGCCAGAAGCATAAAATACAATATAAATACAACAGTTTTTCCATCATATAAAACGAATAATTGCAACCAGTATGAAAGTTATGGTCATTTCTACTTTCCGGGCAACCTAGGATATACCCTAGGGCGTTTCTCCAACAGTTTGAATAGTTAGCGCCTTACAAGTCAACGCCCGAAGCATAAAATGCAAAATAAATAGAACAGTTTTTCCATCGTATAAAACGAATAACTCCAACCAGTGTGAAAGTACTGGTCATTTCTACGACACGGGCAACCTAGGCTTCACCTTAGGGCGTTGTTCCGCCAGATGGAATAGTTATGGCCTGAGAAGTCAACGCCAGAAGCATAAAATACGATATAAATTCAACAGCTTTTCCATCGTATAAAACGAATAATGGTAACCAGTGTGAAAGTTATGGTCATTTCTACGTTCCGGTCAACCTAGGCTTCACCCTATGGCGTTGATCCACCAGATTAAACAGTTAGGGCCTTAGAAGTCAACGCCCGAAGCATAAAATACAAAATAAATAGAACAGTTTTTCCATTGTATAAAACGAATAATTGCTACCAGTGTAAAAGTTATGGTCATTTCTACGTTCCGGGCAATCTAGGCTTCACCCTTAGGCGTTGTTCCACCAGATCGAATAGTTAGGGCCTAAGAAGTGGACGCCAGAAGCATAAAATACAATATAAATACAACAGTTTTTCCATCGTATAACAGGATTAATTGCAACCAGTTTGAAAGTGATGGTCACTTCTACGTTCCGGGCAACCTAGGCTTCACTCTAGGGCGTTGCTACACTAGATCGAATAGCTAGGGCCTTAGAAGTCAACGCCAGAGTCATAAAATACAATATAAATACAACAGCTTTTCCATCGTAAAGCACGTATAATTGCAACCAGTGTGAAAGGTATGGTTATTTCTACATTCCGAGCAACCTAGGCTTCACTCTAGGGCGTTGCTCCACCAGATCGAATAGTTATGTCCTTAGAAGTCAACGTCAGAAGCATAAAATACGATGTAATTACAACAGCTTTTGCATCGTATAAAAGGAATAATTGCAAACAGTGTGAAAGTAATTGTCATTTCTACGTTCCGGGCAACCTAGGCTACACTCTAGGGCGTTGCCCCACCAGAACAAACAGTTAGGGCCTTAGAAGTCAACGCCCGAAGCATAAAATACAAAATAAAAGGAACAGTTTTTCCATTGTATAAAACGAATAATTGCTACCAGTGTAAATGTTATGGTTATTTCTACATTCCGAGCAACCTAGGCTTCACTCTAGGTCGTTGTTCCACCAGCTCGAATAGTTAGGGCCTAAGAAGTGAACGCCAGAAGCATTAAATACAATAAAAATACAACAGTTTTTCCATCGTATAACAGGATTAATTGCAACCAGTTTGAAAGTGATGGTCACTTCTACGTTCCGGGCAACCCAGGCTTCACTCTAGGGCGTTGCTACACTAGATCGAATAGCTAGGGCCTTAGAAGTCAACGCCAGAGTCATAAAATACAATATAGATACAACAGCTTTTCCATCGTAAAGAACGTATAATTGCAACCAGTGTGAAAGTTATGGTTATTTCTACATTCCGAGCAACCTAGGCTTCACTCTAGGGCATTGCTCCACCAGATCGAATAGTTAGGTCCATAGAAGTCAACGCCAGAAGCATAAAATACGATATAAATACAACAGCTTTTGCATCGTATAAAAGGAATAATTGCAAACAGTGTGAAAGTAATTGTCATTACTACGTTCCGGGCAACCTAGGCTACACTCTAGGGCGTTGCTCCACCAGATCAAACAGTTAGGGCCTTAGAAGTCAACGCCCGAAGCGTAAAATACAAAATAAATAGAACAGTTTTTCCATCGCAGAAAACGAATAATTGCAACCAGTGTGAAAGTTATGGTCATTTCTATATTCCGAGCAACCAAGGCTTCACTCTAGGGCGTTGCTCTACCAGGTCGAATAGTTAGGGCCTAAGAAGTGAACGCCAAAAGCATAAAATACAATATAAATACAACAGTTTTTCCATCATATAAAACGAATAATTGCAACCAGTATGAAAGTTATGGTCATTTCTACTTAACCGGGCAACCTAGGATATACCCTAGGGCGTTTCTCCAACAGATTGAATAGTTAGCGCCTTAGAAGTCAACGCCCGAAGCATAAAATGCAAAATAAATAGAACAGTTTTTCCATCGTATAAAACGAATAACTGCAACCAGTGTGAAAGTACTGGTCATTTCTACGACCCGGGCAACCTAGGCTTCACCTTAGGGCGTTGTTCCGCCAGATGGAATAGTTATGGCCTAAGAAGTCAACGCCAGAAGCATAAAATACGATATAAATTCAACAGCTTTTCCATCGTTTAAAACGAATAATGGTAACCAGTGTGAAAGTTATGGTCATTTCTACGTTCCGGTCAACCTAGGCTTCACCCTAGGGCGTTGCTCCACCAGATTAAACAGTTAGGGCCTTAGAAGTCAACGCCCGAAGCATAAAATGCAAAATAAATAGAACAGTTTTTCCATCGTATAAAACGAATAATTGCTACCAGTGTAAAAGTTATGGTCATTTCTACGTTCCGGGCAATCTAGGCTTCACCCTTGGGCGTTGTTCCACCAGATCCAATAGTTAGGGCCTAAGAAGTGAACGCCAGAAGCATAAAACACAATATAAATACAACAGTTTTTCCATCGTATAAAACGAATAATTGCAACCAGTGTGAAAGTAGTTGTCATTTCTACGTTCCGGGCAACCTAGGCTACACTCTAGGGCGTTGCCCCAACAGAACAAACAGTTAGGGCCTTAGAAGTCAACGCCCGAAGCATAAAATACAAAATAAAAAGAACAGTTTTTCCATTGTATAAAACGAATAATTGCTACCAGTGTAAATGTTAATGTCATTTCTACGTTCCGGGCAACCTAGGCTTCACCCTAGGGCGTTGTTCCACCAGATCGAATAGTTAGGGCCTAAGAAGTGAACTCCAGAAGCATCAAATGCAATAAAAATACAACAGTCTTTCCATCCTATAACAGGAATAATTGCAACCCGTGTGAAAGTTATGGTTATTTCTACATTCCGAGCAACCTAGGCTTCACTCTAGGGCGTTGTTCCACCAGCTCGAATAGTTAGGGCCTAAGAAGTGAACGCCAGAAGCATTAAATACAATAAAAATACAACAGTTTTTCCATCGTATAACAGGATTAATTGCAACCAGTTTGAAAGTGATGGTCACTTCTACGTTCCGGGCATCCCAGGCTTCACTCTAGGGCGTTGTTCCACCAAATGGAATAGTTAGGGCCTAAGAAGTCAACGCCAGAAGCATAAAATACGATATAAATACAACAGCTTTTCCATCATATAAAACGAATGATAGCAACCAGTGTGAAAGTTATGGTCATTTCTACGTTCCGGGCAACCTAGGCTGCACTCTAGGGCGTTGCTCCACCAGATCAAATAGTTAGGGCCTTAGAAGTCAACGCCCGAAGCATAAAATACAAAATAAATAAAACAGTTTTTCCATCGTATAAAACGAAAAATTGCAAACAGTGTGAAAGATATGGACATTTCTACGATCCGGGCTACCTAGGCTTCACTCTATGGCGTTCTTCCACCACATCGAATAGCAACGGCCTCAGAAGTCAACGCCAGAAGCTTAAATACAATATAAATATAACAGTTTTTCCATCGTATAAAACGAATAATTGCAACCCGTGTGAAAGTGATGGTCATTTCTACGTTCCAGGCAACCTAGGCCTCACTCTAGGGCGTTGCTCCACCAGATCAAACAGTTAGCGCCTTAGAAGTCAACGCCAGAGTCATAAAATACAATATAAATACAACAGCTTTTCCATCGTAAAGAACGTATAATTGCAACCCGAGTGAAAGTTACGGTTATTTCTACATTCCGAGCAACCTAGGCTTCACTCTAGGGCGTTGCTCTACCAGGTCGAATAGTTAGGGCCTAAGAAGTGAACGCCAGAAGCATAAAACACAATATAAATACAACAGTTTTTCCATCGTATAAAACGAGTAATTGCAACCAGTGTGAAAGTAATGATCATTTCTACATTCCGAGCAACCTAGGCTTCACTCTAGGGCGTTGCTCCAACAGATTGAATACTTAGGGCCTTAGAAGTCAACGCCCGAAGCATAAAATGCAATAAAAATACAACAGTTTTTCCATCGTATAACAGGATTAATTGCAACCAGTTTGAAAGTGATGGTTATTTCTACGTTCCGGGCAACCTAGGCTTCACTCTAGGGCGTTGCTCCACCAGATCAAACAGTTAGGGCCTTAGAAGTCAACGCCCGAAGCATAAAGTACAAAATAAATAGAACAGTTTTTCCATTGTATAAAACGAATAATTGCTACCAGTGTAAAAGTTATGGTCATTTCTACGTTCCGGGCAATCTAGGCTTCACCCTTGGGCGTTGTTCCACCAGATCGAATAGTTAGGGCCTAAGAAGTGAACGCCAGAAGCATAAAATACAATATAAATACAACAGTTTTTCCATCGTATAACAGGATTAATTGCAACCAGTTTGAAAGTGATGGTCACTTCTACGTTCCGGGCAACCTAGGCTTCACTCTAGGGCGTTGCTACACTAGATCGAATAGCTAGGGCCTTAGAAGTCAACGCCAGAGTCATAAAATACAATATAAATACAACAGCTTTTCCATCGTAAAGAACGTATAATTGCAACCAGTGTGAAAGCTATGGTTATTTCTACATTCCGAGCAACCTAGGCTTCACTCTAGGGCGTTGCTCCACCAGATCGAATAGTTAGGTCCTTAGAAGTCAACGTCAGAAGCATAAAATACGATATAAATACGACAGCTTTTGCATCGTATAAAAGGAATAATTGCAAACAGTGTGAAAGTAATTATCATTTCTACGTTCCGGGCAACCTAGGCTACACTCTAGGGCGTTG
The DNA here is from genome assembly GCF_051401765.1 of Calliopsis andreniformis. Taxonomy (NCBI): domain Eukaryota; kingdom Metazoa; phylum Arthropoda; class Insecta; order Hymenoptera; family Andrenidae; genus Calliopsis; species Calliopsis andreniformis. The sequence goes on along the minus strand of NW_027480426.1, from coordinate 18,329,602 downwards.
CCCCACCAGAACAAACAGTTAGGGCCTTAGAAGTCAACGCCCTAAGCATAAAATACAAAATAAAAAGAACAGTTTTTCCATTGTATAAAACTAATAATTGCTACCAGTGTAAATGTTAATGTCATTTCTACGTTCCGGGCAACCTAGGCTTCACCCTAGGGCGTTGTTCCACCAGATCGAATAGTTAGGGCCTAAGAAGTGAACGCCAGAAGCATAAAATGCAATAAAAATACAACAGTCTTTCCATCCTATAACAGGAATAATTGCAACCCGTGTGAAAGCTATGGTTATTTCTACATTCCGAGCAACCTAGGCTTCACTCTAGGGCGTTGCTCCAACAGATTGAATAGTTAGGGCCTTAGGAGTCAATGCCCGAAGCACAAAATGCAATAAAAATACAACAGTTTTTCCATCGTATAACAGAATTAATTGCAACCAGTTTGAAAGTGATGGTCATTTCTACGTTCCGTTCAACCTAGGCTTCACTCTAGGGCGTTGCTCCACTAGATCGAATAGCTAGGGCCTAAGGAGCCAACACCAGAAGAATAAAATACAAAATAAATACAACAGCCTTTACACCGTATAAAACGAATAATTGCAACCTGTGTGAAGGTTATGGTCATATCTACGTTCCGGGCAACCTAGGCTTCACTGTATGGCGTTGCTCCACCAGATCGAAGAGTTAGGGCCTAAGAAGTCAACGCCCGAAGCATAAAATACGATATAAATACAGCAGCATTTCCATCGTATAAAAGGAATAATTGCAAACAGTGTGAAAGTAATGGTCATTTCTACGTTCCGGGCAACCTAGGCTTCACTCTAGGGCGTTGCTCCACCAGATCAAACAGTTAGGGCCTTAGAAGTCAACGCCCGAAGCATAAAATACAAAATAAATTCAACAGTTTTTCCATTGTATAAAACGGATAATTGCTACCAGTGTAAAAGTTATGATCATTTCTACGTTCCGGGCAACCTAGGCTTCACCCTAGGGCGTTGTTCCACCAGATCGAATAGTTAGGGCCTAAGAAGTGAACGCCAGAAGCATAAAATACAATATAAATACAACAGCCTTTCCATCGTATAAATGGAATAATTGCACACAGTGTGAAAGTAATGGTCATTTCTACGTTCCGGGCAACCTAGGCTTCACTCTAGGGCGTTGCTCCACCAGATCAAACAGTTAGGGCCTTAGAAGTCAACGCCCGAAGCATAAAATACAAAATAAATACAACAGTTTTTCCATTGTATAAAACGAATAACTGCTACCAGCGTAAAAGTTATGGTCATTTCTACGTTCCGGGCAACCTAGGCTTCACCCTAGGGCGTTGTTCCACCAGATCGAATAGCTAGGGCCTAAGAAGTGAACGCCAGAAGCATAAAATGCAATAACAATACAACAGCCTTTCCACCGTATAAAACGAATAATTGCAACCTGTGTGAAGGTTATGGTCATAGCTACGTTCCGGGCAACCTAGGCTTCACTGTCGGGCGTTGCTCCACCAGATCGAAGTGTTAGGGCCAAAGAAGTCAACGCCCGAAGAATAAGATACAAAATAAATAGAACAGTTTTTCCATCGTATAAAAGGAATAATTGCAAACAGTGTGAAAGTAATGGTCATTTCTACGTTCCGGGCAACCTAGGCTTCACTGTAGGGCGTTGCTCCACCAGGTCGAAGTGTTAGGGCCTAAGAAGTCAACGCACGAAGCATAAAATACAATGGAAATACAACAGTTTTTCCATCGTATAAAACGAATAATTGCAACCATTATGAAACTTATGGTCATTTCTACGTTCCGGGCAACCAAGGCTTCACTCTGTGGCGTTCTTCCACGACATCGAATAGCTACGGCCTCAGAAGTCATCGCCTGAAGCATAAAATACAATAAAAATGCAACAGTCTTTCCATCCTATAACAGGAATAATTGCAACCCGTGTGAAAGTGATGGTCATTTCTACGTTCCAGGCAACCTAGGCTTCACTCAAGGGCGTTGTTCCACCAGATCGAATAGTTAGGGCCTAAGAAGTCAACGCCAGAAGCATAAAATACAATATAAATACGACAGTTTTTCCATCGTATAAAACGAATAATTGCAGCCAGTGTGAAAGTTATGGTCATTTCTACGTTCCGGGCAACCTAGGCTTCACCCTAGGGCGTTGTTCCACCAGATCGAATAGTTAGGGCCTAAGAAGTGGACGCCAGTAGCATAAAATGCAATAAAAATACAACAGTCTTTCCATCCTATAACAGGAATAATTGCAACCCGTGTGAAAGTTATGGTTATTTCTACATTCCGAGCAACCTAGGCTTCACTCTAGGGCGTTGTTCCACCAGCTCGAATAGTTAGGGCCTAAGAAGTGAACGCCAGAAGCATCAAATACAATAAAAATACAACAGTTTTTCCATCGTATAACAGGATTAATTGCAACCAGTTTGAAAGTGATGGTCACTTCTACGTTCCGGGCAACCCAGGCTTCACTCTAGGGCGTTGCTACACTAGATCGAATAGCTAGGGCCTTAGAAGTCAACGCCAGAGTCATAAAATACAATATAAATACAACAGCTTTTCCATCGTAAAGAACGTATAATTGCAACCAGTGTGAAAGTTACGGTTATTTCTACATTCCGAGCAACCTAGGCTTCACTCTAGGGCGTTGCTCCACCAGATCGAATAGTTAGGTCCTTAGAAGTCAACGCCAGAAGCATAAAATACGATACAAATACAACAGCTTTTGCATCGTATAAAAGGAATAATTGCAAACAGTGTGAAAGTAATTGTCATTTCTACGTTCCGGGCAACCTAGGCTACACTCTAGGGCGTTGCTCCACCAGATCAAACAGTTAGGGCCTTAGAAGTCAACGCCCGAAGCGTAAAATACAAAATAAATAGAACAGTTTTTCCATCGCAGAAAACGAATAATTGCAACCAGTGTGAAAGTTATGGTCATTTCTATATTCCGAGCAACCTAGGCTTCACTCTAGGGCGTTGCTCTACCAGGTCGAATAGTTAGGGCTTAAGAAGTGAACGCCAGAAGCATAAAACACAATATAAATACAACAGTTTTTCCATCGTATAAAACGAATAATTGCAACCAGTGTGAAAGTAATGATCATTTCTACATTCCGAGCAACCTAGGCTTCACTCTAGGGCGTTGCTCCAACAGATTGAATAGTTAGGGCCTTAGAAGTCAACGCCCGAAGCATAAAATGCAATAAAAATACAACAGTTTTTCCATCGTATAACAGGATTAATTGCAACCAGTTTGAAAGTGATGGTTATTTCTACGTTCCGGGCAACCTAGGCTTCACTCTAGGGCGTTGCTCCACCAGATCAAACAGTTAGGGCCTTAGAAGTCAACGCCCGAAGCATAAAGTACAAAATAAATAGAACAGTTTTTCCATTGTAAAAAACGAATAATTGCTACCAGTGTAAAAGTTATGGTCATTTCTACGTTCCGGGCAACCTAGGCTTCACCCTAGGGCGTTGTTCCACCAGATCGAATAGTTAGGGCCTAAGAAGTGAACGCCAGAAGCATAAAATGCAATAAAAATACAACAGTCTTTCCATCCTATAACAGGAATAATTGCAATCCGTGTGAAAGTGATGGTCATTTGTACGTTCCAGGCAACCTAGGCTTCACTCTAGGGCGTTGCTCCTCCAGATCGAATTGTTAGGGCCAAAGAAGTCAACGCCCGAAGAATAAGATACAAAATAAATAGAACAGTTTTTCCATCGTATAAAAGGAATAATTGCAAACAGTGTGAAAGTAATGGTCATTTCTACGTTCCGGGCAACCTAGGCTTCACTCTACGGCGTTGTTCCACCAGATCGAATAGTTAGGGCCTAAGAAGTCAACACCAGAAGAATAAAATACAAAATAAATACACCAGCCTTTACACCGTATAAAACGAATAATTGCAATCTGTGTGAAGGTTATGGTCATATCTACGTTCCGGGCAACCTAGGCTTCACTGTTGGGCGTTGCTCCACCAGATCGAAGTGTTAGGGCCTAAGAAGTCAACGCACGAAGCATAAAATACAATGGAAATACAACAGTTTTTCCATCGTATAAAACGAATAATTGCAACCATTATGAAACTTATGGTCATTTCTACGTTCCGGGCAACATAGGCTTCACTCTAGGGCGTTGCTCCACCAGATCAGACAGCTAGGGCCTTAGAAGTCAACGCCCGAAGCATAAAATAGAAAATAAATAGAACAGTTTTTCCATTGTGTAAAACGAATAATTGCTACAAGTGTAAATGTTATGGTCATTTCTACGTTCCGGGCAACCTAGGCTTCACCCAAGGGCGTTATTCCACAAGATCGAATAGTTAGGGCCTAAGAAGTGAACTCCAGAAGCATAAAATGCAATAAAAATACAACAGCTTTTCAATCGTATAAAAGGAATAATTGCAAACAGTGTGAAAGTAATGGTCATTTCTACGTTCCGGGCAACCTAGCCTTCACCCTAGGGCGTTGCTCCACCAGATCAAACAGTTAGGTCCTTGAAGTCAACGCCCGAAGCATAAAATACAAAATAAATAGAACAGTTTTTCCATTGTATAAAACGAATAATTGCTACCAGTGTAAAAGTTATGGTCATTTTTACGTTCCGGGCAACCTAGGCTTCACCCTAGGGCGTTGTTCCACCAGATCGAATAGTTAGGGCCTAAGAAGTGGACGCCAGTAGCATAAAATGCAATAAAAATACAACAGTCTTTCCATCCTATAACAGGAATAATTGCAACCCGTGTGAAAGTTATGGTTATTTCTACATTCCGAGCAACCTAGGCTTCACTCTAGGGCGTTGTTCCACCAGCTCGAATAGTTAGGGCCTAAGAAGTGAACGCCAGAAGCATCAAATACAATAAAAATACAACAGTTTTTCCATCGTATAACAGGATTAATTGCAACCAGTTTGAAAGTGATGGTCACTTCTACGTTCCGGGCAACCCAGGCTTCACTCTATGGCGTTGCTACACTAGATCGAATAGCTAGGGCCTTAGAAGTCAACGCCCGAAGCATAAAATCCAAAATAAATAGAACAGTTTTTCCATCGTATAAAACGAATAATTGCTACCAGTGTGAAAGTTATGGTCATTTCTACTTCCCGGGCAACCTAGGCTTCACCCTAGGGCGTTGTTCCACCAGATGGAATAGTTAGGGCGTAAGAAGTCAACGCCAGATGCATAAAATACGATATAAATACAACAGCTTTTCCATCGTATGAAACAAATAATTGCAACGAGTTTGATAGTGATGGTCACTTCTACGTACCGGGCAACCTAGGCTTCACTCTAGGGCGTTGCTCCACCCGATTGAAGTGTTAGGGCCTAAGAAGTCAACGATCGAAGCATAAAATACAATAGAAATACAACAGTTTTTCCATCGTATAAATCGAATAATTGCAACCATTATGAAACCTATGGTCATTTCTACGTTCCGGGCAACCTAGGCTTCACTCTATGGCGTTCTTCCACCACATCGAATAGCTACGGCCTCAGAAGTCAACGCCTGAAGCATAAAATACAATAAAAATGCAACAGTCTTTCCATCCTATAACAGGAATAATTGCAACCCGTGTGAAAGCGATGGTCATTTCTACGTTCCAGGCAACCTAGGCTTCACTCTAGGGCGTTGTTCCACCAGATCGAATAGTTAGGGCCTGAGAAGTCAACGCCAGAAGCATAAAATACGATATAAATACAACAGCTTTTCAATCGTATAAAAGGAATAATTGCAAACAGTGTGAAAGTAATGGTCATTTCTACGTTCCGGGCAACCTAGGCTTCACTCTACGGCGTTGTTCCACCAGATCTAATAGTTAGGGCCTAAGAAGTCAACACCAGAAGAATAAAATACAAAATAAATACAACAGCCTTTACACCGTATAAAACGAATAATTGCAATCTGTGTGAAGGTTATGGTCATATCTACGTTCCGGGCAACCTAGGCTTCACTGTAGGACGTTGCTCCACCAGATCGAAGTGTTAGGGCCTAAGAAGTCAACGCACGAAGCATAAAATACAATGGAAATACAACAGTTTTTCCATCGTATAAAACGAATAATTGCAACCATTATGAAACTTATGGTCATTTCTACGTTCCGGGCAACCAAGGCTTCACTCTGTGGCGTTCTTCCACGACATCGAATAGCTACGGCCTCAGAAGTCAACGCCTGAAGCATAAAATACAATAAAAATGCAACAGTCTTTCCATCCTATAACAGGAATAATTGCAACCCGTGTGAAAGTGATGGTCATTTCTACGTTCCAGGCAACCTAGGCTTCACTCTAGGGCGTTGTTCCACCAGATCGAATAGTTAGGGCCTAAGAAGTCAACGCCAGAAGCATAAAATACAATATAAATACGACAGTTTTTCCATCGTATAAAACGAATAATAGCAGCCAGTGTGAAAGTTATGGTCATTTCTACGTTCCGGGCGACCTAGGCTTCACTCTAGGGCGTTGCTCCACCAGATCAAACAGCTAGGGCCTTAGAAGTCAACGCCCGAAGCATAAAATACAAAATAAATAGAACAGTTTTTCCATTGTATAAAACGAATAATTGCTACAAGTGTAAAAGTTATGGTCATTTCTACGTTCCGGGCAACCTAGGCTTCACCCAAGGGCGTTATTCCACAAGATCGAATAGTTAGGGCCTAAGAAGTGAACTCCAGAAGCATAAAATGAAATAAAAATACAACAGTCTTTCCATCCTATAACAGGAATAATTGCAATCCGTGTGAAAGTGATGGTCATTTGTACGTTCCAGGCAACCTAGGCTTCACTCTAGGGCGTTGCTCCACGAGATCGAATTGTTAGGGCCAAAGAAGTCAACGCCCGAAGCATAAAATACAAAATAAATAGAACATTTTTTCCATTGTATAAAACGAATAATTGCCTCCAGTGTAAAAGTTATGGTCATTTCTACGTTCCGGGCAACCTAGGCTTCACTCTAGGGCGGTGCTGCACCATATCGAATAGCTACGGCCTTAGAAGCCTGCGCCTGAAGCATAAAATACAATAAAAATACAACGGTCTTTTCATCGTATAACAGGAATAATTGCAACAAGCGTGAAAGTAATGATCATTTGGGCGTTCCGGGCATCCTAGACTTAACTCTGAGGCATTGCTCCACCAGATCGAATAGTTAAGGCCTAAGAAGTCATCGCCAGAAGCATAAAATACGATATAAATACAACAGCTTTTCAATCGTATAAAAGGAATAATTGCAAACAGTGTGAAAGTAATGGTCATTTCTACGTTCCGGGCAACCTAGGCTTCACCCTAGGGCGTTGCTCCACCAGATCAAACAGTTAGGTCCTTGAAGTCAACGCCCGAAGCATAAAATACAAAATAAATAGAACAGTTTTTCCATTGTATAAAACGAATAATTGCTACCAGTGTAAAAGTTATGGTCATTTCTACGTTCCGGGCAACCTAGGCTTCACCCTAGGGCGTTGTTCCACCAGATCGAATAGTTAGGGCCTAAGAAGTGAACGCCAGTAGCATAAAATGCAATAAAAATACAACAGTCTTTCCATCCTATAACAGGAATAATTGCAACCCGTGTGAAAGTTATGGTTATTTCTACATTCCGAGCTACCTAGGCTTCACTCTAGGGCGTTGTTCCACCAGCTCGAATAGTTAGGGCCTAAGAAGTGAACGCCAGAAGCATTAAATACAATAAAAATACAACAGTTTTTCCATCGTATAACAGGATTAATTGCAACCAGTTTGAAAGTGATGGTCACTTCTACGTTCCGGGCAACCCAGGCTTCACTCTATGGCGTTGCTACACTAGATCGAATAGCTAGGGCCTTAGAAGTCAACGCCAGAGTCATAAAATACAATATAAATACAACAGCTTTTCCATCGTAAAGAACGTATAATTGCAACCAGTGTGAAAGTTATGGTTATTTCTACATTCCGAGCAACCTAGGCTTCACTCTAGGGCGTTGCTCCACCAGATCAAACAGTTAGGGCCTTAGAAGTCAACGCCCGAAGCATAAAGTACAAAATAAATAGAACAGTTTTTCCATTGTAAAAAACGAATAATTGCTACCAGTGTAAAAGTTATGGTCATTTCTACGTTCCGGGCAACCTAGGCTTCACCCTAGGGCGTTGTTCCACCAGATCGAATAGTTAGGGCCTAAGAAGTGAACGCCAGAAGCATAAAATGCAATAAAAATACAACAGTCTTTCCATCCTATAACAGGAATAATTGCAATCCGTGTGAAAGTGATGGTCATTTGTACGTTCCAGGAAACCTAGGCTTCACTCTAGGGCGTTGCTCCACCAGATCGAATTGTTAGGGCCAAAGAAGTCAACGCCCGAAGCATAAAATACAAAATAAATAGAACATTTTTTCCATTGTATAAAACGAATAATTGCCTCCAGTGTAAAAGTTATGGTCATTTCTACGTTCCGGGCAACCTAGGCTTCACTCTAGGGCGGTGCTGCACCATATCGAATAGCTACGGCCTTAGAAGCCTGCGCCTGAAGCATAAAATACAATAAAAATACAACGGTCTTTTCATCGTATAACAGGAATAATTGCAACAAGCGTGAAAGTAATGATCATTTGGGCGTTCCGGGCATCCTAGACTTAACTCTGAGGCATTGCTCCACCAGATCGAATAGTTAAGGCCTAAGAAGTCATCGCCAGAAGCATAAAATACGATATAAATACAACAGCTTTTCAATCGTATAAAAGGAATAATTGCAAACAGTGTGAAAGTAATGGTCATTTCTACGTTCCGGGCAACCTAGGCTTCACCCTAGGGCGTTGCTCCACCAGATCAAACAGTTAGGTCCTTGAAGTCAACGCCCGAAGCATAAAATACAAAATAAATAGAACAGTTTTTCCATTGTATAAAACGAATAATTGCTACCAGTGTAAAAGTTATGGTCATTTCTACGTTCCGGGCAACCTAGGCTTCACCCTAGGGCGTTGTTCCACCAGATCGAATAGTTAGGGCCTAAGAAGTGAACGCCAGTAGCATAAAATGCAATAAAAATACAACAGTCTTTCCATCCTATAACAGGAATAATTGCAACCCGTGTGAAAGTTATGGTTATTTCTACATTCCGAGCTACCTAGGCTTCACTCTAGGGCGTTGTTCCACCAGCTCGAATAGTTAGGGCCTAAGAAGTGAACGCCAGAAGCATTAAATACAATAAAAATACAACAGTTTTTCCATCGTATAACAGGATTAATTGCAACCAGTTTGAAAGTGATGGTCACTTCTACGTTCCGGGCAACCCAGGCTTCACTCTATGGCGTTGCTACACTAGATCGAATAGCTAGGGCCTTAGAAGTCAACGCCAGAGTCATAAAATACAATATAAATACAACAGCTTTTCCATCGTAAAGAACGTATAATTGCAACCAGTGTGAAAGTTATGGTTATTTCTACATTCCGAGCAACCTAGGCTTCACTCTAGGGCGTTGCTCCACCAGATCAAACAGTTAGGGCCTTAGAAGTCAACGCCCGAAGCATAAAGTACAAAATAAATAGAACAGTTTTTCCATTGTAAAAAACGAATAATTGCTACCAGTGTAAAAGTTATGGTCATTTCTACGTTCCGGGCAACCTAGGCTTCACCCTAGGGCGTTGTTCCACCAGATCGAATAGTTAGGGCCTAAGAAGTGAACGCCAGAAGCATAAAATGCAATAAAAATACAACAGTCTTTCCATCCTATAACAGGAATAATTGCAATCCGTGTGAAAGTGATGGTCATTTGTACGTTCCAGGAAACCTAGGCTTCACTCTAGGGCGTTGCTCCACCAGATCGAATTGTTAGGGCCAAAGAAGTCAACGCCCGAAGAATAAGATACAAAATAAATAGAACAGTTTTTCCATCGTATAAAAGGAATAATTGCAAACAGTCTGAATGTAATGGTCATTTCTACGTTCCGGGCAACCTAGGCTTCACTCTACGGCGTTGTTCCACCAGATCGAATAGTTAGGGCCTAAGAAGTCAACACCAGAAGAATAAAATACAAAATAAATACAACAGCCTTTACACCGTATAAAACGAATAATTGCAATCTGTGTGAAGGTTATGGTCATATCTACGTTCCGGGCAACCTAGGCTTCACTGTAGGGCGTTGCTCCACCAGATCGAAGTGTTAGGGCCTAAGAAGTCAACGCACGAAACATAAAATACAATGGATATACAACAGTTTTTCCATCGTATAAAACGAATAATTGCAACCATTATGAAACTTATGGTCATTTCTACGTTCCGGGCAACCAAGGATTCACTCTGTGGCGTTCTTCCACGACATCGAATAGCTACGGCCTCAGAAGTCAACGCCTGAAGAATAAAATACAATAAAAACGCAACAGTCTTTCCATCCTATAACAGGAATAATTGCAACCCGTGTGAAAGTGATGGTCATTTCTACGTTCCAGTCAACCTAGGCTTCACTCTAGGGCGTTGCTCCACGAGATCGAATTGTTAGGGCCAAAGAAGTCAACGTCCGAAGCATAAAATACAAAATAAATAGAACATTTTTTCCATTGTATAAAACGAATAATTGCTACCAGTGTAAAAGTTATGGTCATTTCTACGTTCCGGGCAACCTAGGCTTCAGCCTAGGGCGTTATACCACCAGGTCGAATAGTTAGGGCCTAAGAAGTCAACGCCAGAAGCATAAAATACAATATAAATATGACAGTTTTTCCATCGTATAAAACGAATAATAGCAGCCAGTGTGCAAGTTATGGTCATTTCTACGTTCTGGGCAACCTAGGCTTCACTCTAGGGCGTTGCTCCACCAGATCAAACAGTTAGGGGCTTAGAAGTCAACGCCCGAAGCATAAAATACAAAATAAATAGAACAGTTTTTCCATTGTTTAAAACGAATAATTGCTACCAGTGTAAAAGTTATGGTCATTTCTACGATCCGGGCAACCTAGGCTTCACTCTAGGGCGGTGCTGCACCATATCGAATAGCTACGGCCTTAGAAGCCTACGCCTGAAGCATAAAATACAATAAAAATACAACAGTTTTTCCATTGTATAAAACGAATAATTGCTACCAGTGTAAAAGTTATGGTCATTTCTACGTTCCGGGCAACCTAGGCTTCAGCCTAGGGCGTTGTACCACCAGGTCGAATAGTTAGGGCCTAAGAAGTGAACGCCAGAATCATAAAATACAATATAAATACAACAGCTTTTCCATCGTATAAAACGAATAATTGCAACCAGTGTGAAAGTTATGGTCATGTCTACATTCCGAGCAACCTAGGCTTCACTCTAGGGCGTTGCTCCACCAGATCGAATAGTTAGGTCCTTAGAAGTCAACGCCAGAAGCATAAAATACGATATAAATACAGCAGCTTTTCCATCGTATAAAAGGGATAATTGCAACCTGTGTGAAGGTTATGTTCATACCTACGTTCCGGGCAACCTAGGCTTCACTGTAGGGCGTTGCTCCACCAGATCGAATTGTTAGGGCCTAAGAAGTCAACGCCAGAAGCATTAAATACAATATAAATACAACAGTTTTTCCATCGTATAAAACTATTAATTGCAACCAGTGTTAAAGTTATGGTCATTTCTACATTCCGAGCAACCTAGGCTTCACTCTAGGGCGTTGCTCCAACAGATTGAATAGTTAGGGCCTTAGAAGTCAACGCCCGAAGCATAAAATGCAATAAAAATACAACAGTTTTTCCATCGTATAACAGGATTAATTGCAACCAGTTTGAAAGCGATGGTCATTTCCACGTTCCAGGCAACCTAGGCTTCACTCTAGGGCGTTGCTCCACTAGATCGAATAGTGAGGGCCATAGAAGTCAACGCCAGAAGCATAAAATACGATATAAATACAACAGCTTTTCAATCGTATAAAAGGAATAATTGCAAACAGTGTGAAAGTAATGGTCATTTCTACGTTCCGGGCAACCTAGGCTTCACCCTAGGGCGTTGTTCCACCAGATTAAACAGTTAGGGCCTTAGAAGTCAACGCCCGAAGCATAAAATACAAAATAAATAGAACAGTTTTTCCATTGTATAAAACGAATAATTGCTACCAGTGTAAAAGTTATGGTCATTTCTACGTTCCGGGCAACCTAGGCTTCACCCTAGGGCGTTGTTCCACCAGATTAAACAGTTAGGGCCTTAGAAGTCAACGCCCGAAGCATAAAATACAAAATAAAAAGAACAGTTTTTCCATTGTATAAAACGAATAATTGCTACCAGTGTAAATGTTATGGTCATTTCTACGTTCCATGGCAACCTAGGCTTCACCCTAGGGCGATGTTCCACCAGATCGAATAGTTAGGTCCTTAGAAGTCAACGCCAGACGCATAAAATACGATATAAATACAGCAGCTTTTCCATCGTATAAAAGGAATAATTGCAAACAGTGTGAAAGTAATGGTCATTTATACGTTCCGGGCAACCTAGGCTTCACTCTACGGCTTTGTTCCACCAGATCGAATAGTTAGGGCCTAAGAAGTCAACACCAGAAGAATAAAATACCAAATAAATACAACAGCCTTTACACCGTATAAAACGAATAATTGCAACCTGTGTGAAGGTTATGGCCATATCTACGTTCCGGGCAACCTAGGCTTCACTGTAGGGCGTTGCTCCACCAGATCGAAGTGTTAGGGCCTAAGAAGTCAACGCCCGAAGCATAAAATACAATAGAAATACAACAGTTTTTCCATCGTATAAAACGAATAATTGCAACCAGTGTGAAAGTAATGATCATTTCTACATTCCGAGCAACCTAGGCTTCACTCTAGGGCGTTGCTCCAACAGATTGAATAGTTAGGGCCTTAGAAGTCAACGCCCGAAGCGTAAAATACAAAATAAATAGAACAGTTTTTCCATCGCAGAAAACGAGTAATTGCAACCAGTGTGAAAGTAATGATCATTTCTACATTCCGAGCAACCTAGGCTTCACTCTAGGGCGTTGCTCCAACAGATTGAATAGTTAGGGCCTTAGAAGTCAACGCCCGAAGCATAAAATGCAATAAAAATACAACAGTTTTTCCATCGTATAACAGGATTAATTGCAACCAGTTTGAAAGTGATGGTCATTTCTACGTTCCGGGCAACCTAGGCTTCACTCTAGGGCGTTGCTCCACCAGATCAAACAGTTAGGGCCTTAGAAGTCAACGCCCGAAGCATAAAGTACAAAATAAATAGAACAGTTTTTCCATTGTAAAAAACGAATAATTGCTACCAGTGTAAAAGTTATGGTCATTTCTACGTTCCGGGCAACCTAGGCTTCACCCTTGGGCGTTGTTCCACCAGATCGAATGGTTAGGGCCTAATAAGTGAACGCCAGAAGCATAAAATACAATATAAATACAACAGCTTTTGCATCGTATAAAAGGAATAATTGCAAACAGTGTGAAAGTAATTGTCATTTCTACGTTCTGGGCAACCCAGGCTACACTCTAGGGCGTTGCTCCACCAGATCAAACAGTTAGGGCCTTAGAAGTCAACGCCCGAAGCATAAAATACAAAATAAATAGAACAGTTTTTCAATCGCAGAAAACGAATAATTGCAACCAGTGTGAAAGTTATGGTCATTTCTATATTCCGAGCAACCTAGGATTCACTCTAGGGCGTTGCTCTACCAGGTCGAATAGTTAAGGCATAAGAAGTTACGCCACAAGCATAAAATACAATATAAATACAACAGTTTTTCCATCGTATAAAACGAATAATTGCAACCAGTGTGAAAGTAATGATCATTTCTACATTCCGAGCAACCTAGGCTTCACTCTAGGGCGTTGCTCCAACAGATTGAATAGTTAGGGCCTTAGAAGTCAACGCCCGAAGCATAAAATGCAATAAAAATACAACAGTTTTTCCATCGTATAACAGGATTAATTGCAACCAGTTTGAAAGTGATGGTCATTTCTACGTTCCGGGCCACCTAGGCTTCACTATAGGGCGTTGCTCCACTAGATCGAATAGCTAGGGCCTTAGAAGTCAACGCCAGAGGCATATAATACAATATAAATACAACAGCTTTTCCATCGTAAAAAACGAATAATTGCAAACAGTGTGAAAGTAATTGTCATTCCTTCGTTCCGGGCAACCTAGGCTTCACTCTAGGGCGTTGCTCCACCAGATCAAACAGTTAGGGCCTTAGAAGTCAACGCCCGAAGCATAAAATACAAAATAAAAAGAACAGTTTTTCCATTGTATAAAACGAATAATTGCTACCAGTGTAAATGTTATGGTCATTTCTACGTTCCGGGCAACCTAGGCTTCACCCTAGGGCGTTGTTCCACCAGATCGAATAGTTAGGTCCTTAGAAGTCAACGCCAGACGCATAAAATACGATATAAATACAGCAGCTTTTCCATCGTATAAAAGGAATAATTGCAAACAGTGTGAAAGTAATGGTCATTTATACGTTCCGGGCAACCTAGGCTTCACTCTACGGCGTTGTTCCACCAGATCGAATAGTTAGGGCCTAAGAAGTCAACACCAGAAGAATAAAATACCAAATAAATACAACAGCCTTTACACCGTATAAAACGAATAATTGCAACCTGTGTGAAGGTTATGGCCATATCTACGTTCCGGGCAACCTAGGCTTCACTGTAGGGCGTTGCTCCACCAGATCGAAGTGTTAGGGCCTAAGAAGTCAACGCCCGAAGCATAAAATACGATATAAATACAGCAGCTTTTCCATCGTATAAAAGGAATAATTGCAAACAGTGTGAAAGTAATGGTCATTTATACGTTCCGGGCAACCTAGGCTTCACTCTACGGCGTTGTTCCACCAGATCGAATAGTTAGGGCCTAAGAAGTCAACACCAGAAGAATAAAATACCAAATAAATACAACAGCCTTTACACCGTATAAAACGAATAATTGCAACCTGTGTGAAGGTTATGGCCATATCTACGTTCCGGGCAACCTAGGCTTCACTGTAGGGCGTTGCTCCACCAGATCGAAGTGTTAGGGCCTAAGAAGTCAACGCCCGAAGCATAAAATACAATAGAAATACAACAGCTTTTCCATCGTATAAAACGAATAATTGCAACCAGTGTGAAAGTAATGATCATTTCTACATTCCGAGCAACCTAGGCTTCACTCTAGGGCGTTGCTCCAACAGATTGAATAGTTAGGGCCTTAGAAGTCAACGCCCGAAGCGTAAAATACAAAATAAATAGAACAGTTTTTCCATCGCAGAAAACGAGTAATTGCAACCAGTGTGAAAGTAATGATCATTTCTACATTCCGAGCAACCTAGGCTTCACTCTAGGGCGTTGCTCCAACAGATTGAATAGTTAGGGCCTTAGAAGTCAACGCCCGAAGCATAAAATGCAATAAAAATACAACAGTTTTTCCATCGTATAACAGGATTAATTGCAACCAGTTTGAAAGTGATGGTCATTTCTACGTTCCGGGCAACCTAGGCTTCACTCTAGGGCGTTGCTCCACCAGATCAAACAGTTAGGGCCTTAGAAGTCAACGCCCGAAGCATAAAGTAAAAAATAAATAGAACAGTTTTTCCATTGTAAAAAACGAATAATTGCTACCAGTGTAAAAGTTATGGTCATTTCTACGTTCCGGGCAACCTAGGCTTCACCCTAGGGCGTTGTTCCACCAGATCGAATAGTTAGGGCCTAAGAAGTGAACGCCAGAAGCATAAAATGCAATGAAAATACAACAGTCTTTCCATCCTATAACAGGAATAATTGCAATCCGTGTGAAAGTGATGGTCATTTGTACGTTCCAGGCAACCTAGGCTTCACTCTAGGGCGTTGCTCCACGAGATCGAATTGTTAGGGCCAAAGAAGTCAACGCCCGAAGCATAATATACAAAATAAATAGAACATTTTTTCCATTGTATAAAACGAATAATTGCTACCAGTGTAAAAGTTATGGTCATTTCTACGTTCCGGGCAACCTAGGCTTCAGCCTAGGGCGTTATACCACCAGGTCGAATAGTTAGGGCCTAAGAAGTCAACGCCAGAAGCATAAAATACAATATAAATATGACAGTTTTTCCATCGTATAAAACGAATAATAGCAGCCAGTGTGCAAGTTATGGTCATTTCTACGTTCCGGGCAACCTAGGCTTCACTCTAGGGCGTTGCTCCACCAGATCAAACAGTTAGGGGCTTAGAAGTCAACGCCCGAAGCATAAAATACAAAATAAATAGAACAGTTTTTCCATTCTTTAAAACGAATAATTGCTACCAGTGTAAAAGTTATGGTCATTTCTACGATCCGGGCAACCTAGGCTTCACTCTAGGGCGGTGCTGCACCATATCGAATAGCTACGGCCTTAGAAGCCTACGCCTGAAGCATAAAATACAATAAAAATACAACAGTTTTTCCATTGTATAAAACGAATAATTGCTACCAGTGTAAAAGTTATGGTCATTTCTACGTTCCGGGCAACCTAGGCTTCACTCTAGGGCGTTGCTCCACCAGATCGAATAGTTAGGTCCTTAGAAGTCAACGCCAGAAGCATAAAATACGATATAAATACAGCAGCTTTTCCATCGTATAAAAGGGATAATTGCAACCTGTGTGAAGGTTATGTTCATACCTACGTTCCGGGCAACCTAGGCTTCACTGTAGGGCGTTGCTCCACCAGATCGAATTGTTAGGGCCTAAGAAGTCAACGCCAGAAGCATTAAATACAATATAAATACAACAGTTTTTCCATCGTATAAAACTATTAATTGCAACCAGTGTGAAAGTTATGGTCATTTCTACATTCCGAGCAACCTAGGCTTCACTCTAGGGCGTTGCTCCAACAGATTGAATAGTTAGGGCCTTAGAAGTCAACGCCCGAAGCATAAAATGCAATAAAAATACAACAGTTTTTCCATCGTATAACAGGATTAATTGCAACCAGTTTGAAAGCGATGGTCATTTCCACGTTCCAGGCAACCTAGGCTTCACTCTAGGGCGTTGCTCCACTAGATCGAATAGTGAGGGCCATAGAAGTCAACGCCAGAAGCATAAAATACGATATAAATACAACAGCTTTTCAATCGTATAAAAGGAATAATTGCAAACAGTGTGAAAGTAATGGTCATTTCTACGTTCCGGGCAACCTAGGCTTCACCCTAGGGCGTTGTTCCACCAGATTAAACAGTTAGGGCCTTAGAAGTCAACGCCCGAAGCATAAAATACAAAATAAATAGAACAGTTTTTCCATTGTATAAAACGAATAATTGCAACCAGTGTGAAAGTAATGATCATTTCTACATTCCGAGCAACCTAGGCTTCACTCTAGGGCGTTGCTCCAACAGATTGAATAGTTAGGGCCTTAGAAGTCAACGCCCGAAGCGTAAAATACAAAATAAATAGAACAGTTTTTCCATCGCAGAAAACGAGTAATTGCAACCAGTGTGAAAGTAATGATCATTTCTACATTCCGA
The DNA here is from genome assembly GCF_051401765.1 of Calliopsis andreniformis. NCBI lineage: Eukaryota > Metazoa > Arthropoda > Insecta > Hymenoptera > Andrenidae > Calliopsis > Calliopsis andreniformis. The sequence goes on along the minus strand of NW_027480426.1, from coordinate 18,312,203 downwards.
GCAACCTAGGCTTCACTCTAGGGCGTTGCTCCAACAGATTGAATAGTTAGGGCCTTAGAAGTCAACGCCCGAAGCATAAAATGCAATAAAAATACAACAGTTTTTCCATCGTATAACAGGATTAATTGCAACCAGTTTGAAAGTGATGGTCATTTCTACGTTCCGGGCAACCTAGGCTTCACTCTAGGGCGTTGCTCCACCAGATCAAACAGTTAGGGCCTTAGAAGTCAACGCCCGAAGCATAAAGTACATAATAAATAGAACAGTTTTTCCATTGTAAAAAACGAATAATTGCTACCAGTGTAAAAGTTATGGTCATTTCTACGTTCCGGGCAACCTAGGCTTCACCCTAGGGCGTTGTTCCACCAGATCGAATAGTTAGGGCCTAAGAAGTGAACGCCAGAAGCATAAAATGCAATGAAAATACAACAGTCTTTCCATCCTATAACAGGAATAATTGCAATCCGTGTGAAAGTGATGGTCATTTGTACGTTCCAGGCAACCTAGGCTTCACTCTAGGGCGTTGCTCCACGAGATCGAATTGTTAGGGCCAAAGAAGTCAACGCCCGAAGCATAAAATACAAAATAAATAGAACATTTTTTCCATTGTATAAAACGAATAATTGCTACCAGTGTAAAAGTTATGGTCATTTCTACGTTCCGGGCAACCTAGGCTTCAGCCTAGGGCGTTATACCACCAGGTCGAATAGTTAGGGCCTAAGAAGTCAACGCCAGAAGCATAAAATACAATATAAATATGACAGTTTTTCCATCGTATAAAACGAATAATAGCAGCCAGTGTGCAAGTTATGGTCATTTCTACGTTCCGGGCAACCTAGGCTTCACTCTAGGGCGTTGCTCCACCAGATCAAACAGTTAGGGGCTTAGAAGTCAACGCCCGAAGCATAAAATACAAAATAAATGGAACAGTTTTTCCATTCTTTAAAACGAATAATTGCTACCAGTGTAAAAGTTATGGTCATTTCTACGTTCCGGGCAACCTAGGGTTCACCCTAGGGCGTTGTTCCACCAGATTAAACAGTTAGGGCCTTAGAAGTCAACGCCCGAAGCATAAAATACAAAATAAATAGAACAGTTTTTCCATTGTATAAAACGAATAATTGCTACCAGTGTAAAAGTTATGGTCATTTCTACGTTCCGGGCAACCTAGGGTTCACCCTAGGGCGTTGTTCCACCAGATTAAACAGTTAGGGCCTTAGAAGTCAACGCCCGAAGCATAAAATACAAAATAAAAAGAACAGTTTTTCCATTGTATAAAACGAATAATTGCTACCATTGTAAATGTTATGGTCATTTCTACGTTCCATGGCAACCTAGGCTTCACCCTAGGGCGTTGTTCCACCAGATCGAATAGTTAGGTCCTTAGAAGTCAACGCCAGACGCATAAAATACGATATAAATACAGCAGCTTTTCCATCGTATAAAAGGAATAATTGCAAACAGTGTGAAAGTAATGGTCATTTATACGTTCCGGGCAACCTAGGCTTCACTCTACGGCGTTGTTCCACCAGATCGAATAGTTAGGGCCTAAGAAGTCAACACCAGAAGAATAAAATACCAAATAAATACAACAGCCTTTACACCGTATAAAACGAATAATTGCAACCTGTGTGAAGGTTATGGTCATTTCTACGTTCCGGGCAACCTAGGCTTCACCCTTGGGCGTTGTTCCACCAGATCGAATGGTTAGGGCCTAATAAGTGAACGCCAGAAGCATAAAATACAATATAAATACAACAGTTTTTCCATCGTATAAAACGAATAATTGCAACCAGTGTAAAAGTTATGGTTATTTCTACATTCCGAGCAACCTAGGCTTCACTGTAGGGCGTTGTTCCACCAGATCGAATAGTTAGGTCCTTAGAAGTCAACGCGAGAAGCATAAAACACGATATAAATACAACAGCTTTTGCATCGTATAAAAGGAATAATTGCAAACAGTGTGAAAGTAATTGTCATTTCTACGTTCCGGGCAACCCAGGCTACACTCTAGGGCGTTGCTCCACCAGATCAAACAGTTAGGGCCTTAGAAGTCATCGCCCGAAGCATAAAATACAAAATAAATAGAACAGCTTTTCCATCGTATAAAACGAATAATTGCAACCAGTGTGAAAGTTATGGTCATGTCTACATTCCGAGCAACCTAGGCTTCACTCTAGGGCGTTGCTCCACCAGATCGAATAGTTAGGTCCTTAGAAGTCAACGCCAGAAGCATAAAATACGATATAAATACAGCAGGTTTTCCATCGTATAAAAGGGATAAATGCAACCTGTGTGAAGGTTATGTTCATACCTACGTTCCGGGCAACCTAGGCTTCACTGTAGGGCGTTGCTCCACCAGATCGAATTGTTAGGGCCTAAGAAGTCAACGCCAGAAGCATTAAATACAATATAAATACAACAGTTTTTCCATCGTATAAAACTATTAATTGCAACCAGTGTGAAAGTTATGGTCATTTCTACATTCCGAGCAACCTAGGCTTCACTCTAGGGCGTTGCTCCAACAGATTGAATAGTTAGGGCCTTAGAAGTCAACGCCCGAAGCATAAAATGCAATAAAAATACAACAGTTTTTCCATCGTATAACAGGATTAATTGCAACCAGTTTGAAAGCGATCGTCATTTCCACGTTCCAGGCAACCTAGGCTTCACTCTAGGGCGTTGCTCCACTAGATCGAATAGTGAGGGCCATAGAAGTCAACGCCAGAAGCATAAAATACGATATAAATACAACAGCTTTTCAATCGTATAAAAGGAATAATTGCAAACAGTGTGAAAGTAATGGTCATTTCTACGTTCCGGGCAACCTAGGCTTCACCCTAGGGCGTTGTTCCACCAGATTAAACAGTTAGGGCCTTAGAAGTCAACGCCCGAAGCATAAAATACAAAATAAATAGAACAGTTTTTCCATTGTATAAAACGAATAATTGCTACCAGTGTAAAAGTTATGGTCATTTCTACGTTCCGGGCAACCTAGGGTTCACCCTAGGGCGTTGTTCCACCAGATTAAACAGTTAGGGCCTTAGAAGTCAACGCCCGAAGCATAAAATACAAAATAAAAAGAACAGTTTTTCCATTGTATAAAACGAATAATTGCTACCAGTGTAAATGTTATGGTCATTTCTACGTTCCATGGCAACCTAGGCTTCACCCTAGGGCGTTGTTCCACCAGATCGAATAGTTAGGTCCTTAGAAGTCAACGCCAGACGCATAAAATACGATATAAATACAGCAGCTTTTCCATCGTATAAAAGGAATAATTGCAAACAGTGTGAAAGTAATGGTCATTTATACGTTCCGGGCAACCTAGGCTTCACTCTACGGCGTTGTTCCACCAGATCGAATAGTTAGGGCCTAAGAAGTCAACACCAGAAGAATAAAATACCAAATAAATACAACAGCCTTTACACCGTATAAAACGAATAATTGCAACCTGTGTGAAGGTTATGGTCATTTCTACGTTCCGGGCAACCTAGGCTTCACCCTTGGGCGTTGTTCCACCAGATCGAATGGTTAGGGCCTAATAAGTGAACGCCAGAAGCATAAAATACAATATAAATACAACAGTTTTTCCATCGTATAAAACGAATAATTGCAACCAGTGTAAAAGTTATGGTTATTTCTACATTCCGAGCAACCTAGGCTTCACTGTAGGGCGTTGTTCCACCAGATCGAATAGTTAGGTCCTTAGAAGTCAACGCGAGAAGCATAAAACACGATATAAATACAACAGCTTTTGCATCGTATAAAAGGAATAATTGCAAACAGTGTGAAAGTAATTGTCATTTCTACGTTCCGGGCAACCCAGGCTACACTCTAGGGCGTTGCTCCACCAGATCAAACAGTTAGGGCCTTAGAAGTCAACGCCCGAAGCATAAAATACAAAATAAATAGAACAGTTTTTCAATCGCAGAAAACGAATAATTGCAACCAGTGTGAAGGTTATGGTCATTTCTATATTCCGAGCAACCTAGGATTCACTCTAGGGCGTTGCTCTACCAGGTCGAATAGTTAAGGCATAAGAAGTTACGCCACAAGCATAAAATACAATATAAATACAACAGTTTTTCCATCGTATAAAACGAATAATTGCAACCAGTGTGAAAGTAATGATCATTTCTACATTCCGAGCAACCTAGGCTTCACTCTAGGGCGTTGCTCCAACAGATTGAATAGTTAGGGCCTTAGAAGTCAACGCCCGAAGCATAAAATGCAATAAAAATACAACAGTTTTTCCATCGTATAACAGGATTAATTGCAACCAGTTTGAAAGTGATGGTCATTTCTACGTTCCGGGCCACCTAGGCTTCACTATAGGGCGTTGCTCCACTAGATCGAATAGCTAGGGCCTTAGAAGTCAACGCCAGAGGCATATAATACAATATAAATACAACAGCTTTTCCATCGTAAAAAACGAATAATTGCAAACAGTGTGAAAGTAATTGTCATTCCTTCGTTCCGGGCAACCTAGGCTTCACTCTAGGGCGTTGCTCCACCAGATCAAACAGTTAGGGCCTTAGAAGTCAACGCCCGAAGCATAAAATACAAAATAAAAAGAACAGTTTTTCCATTGTATAAAACGAATAATTGCTACCAGTGTAAATGTTATGGTCATTTCTACGTTCCGGGCAACCTAGGCTTCACCCTAGGGCGTTGTTCCACCAGATCGAATAGTTAGGTCCTTAGAAGTCAACGCCAGACGCATAAAATACGATATAAATACAGCAGCTTTTCCATCGTATAAAAGGAATAATTGCAAACAGTGTGAAAGTAATGGTCATTTATACGTTCCGGGCAACCTAGGCTTCACTCTACGCCGTTGTTCCACCAGATCGAATAGTTAGGGCCTAAGAAGTCAACACCAGAAGAATAAAATACCAAATAAATACAACAGCCTTTACACCGTATAAAACGAATAATTGCAACCTGTGTGAAGGTTATGGCCATATCTACGTTCCGGGCAACCTAGGCTTCACTGTAGGGCGTTGCTCCACCAGATCGAAGTGTTAGGGCCTAAGAAGTCAACGCCCGAAGCATAAAATACAATAGAAATACAACAGTTTTTCCATCGTATAAAACGAATAATTGCAACCAGTGTGAAAGTAATGATCATTTCTACATTCCGAGCAACCTAGGCTTCACTCTAGGGCGTTGCTCCAACAGATTGAATAGTTAGGGCCTTAGAAGTCAACGCCCGAAGCGTAAAATACAAAATAAATAGAACAGTTTTTCCATCGCAGAAAACGAGTAATTGCAACCAGTGTGAAAGTAATGATCATTTCTACATTCCGAGCAACCTAGGCTTCACTCTAGGGCGTTGCTCCAACAGATTGAATAGTTAGGGCCTTAGAAGTCAACGCCCGAAGCATAAAATGCAATAAAAATACAACAGTTTTTCCATCGTATAACAGGATTAATTGCAACCAGTTTGAAAGTGATGGTCATTTCTACGTTCCGGGCAACCTAGGCTTCACTCTAGGGCGTTGCTCCACCAGATCAAACAGTTAGGGCCTTAGAAGTCAACGCCCGAAGCATAAAGTACAAAATAAATAGAACAGTTTTTCCATTGTAAAAAACGAATAATTGCTACCAGTGTAAAAGTTATGGTCATTTCTACGTTCCGGGCAACCTAGGCTTCACCCTAGGGCGTTTTTCCACCAGATCGAATAGTTAGGGCCTAAGAAGTGAACGCCAGAAGCATAAAATGCAATGAAAATACAACAGTCTTTCCATCCTATAACAGGAATAATTGCAATCCGTGTGAAAGTGATGGTCATTTGTACGTTCCAGGCAACCTAGGCTTCACTCTAGGGCGTTGCTCCACGAGATCGAATTGTTAGGGCCAAAGAAGTCAACGCCCGAAGCATAAAATACAAAATAAATAGAACATTTTTTCCATTGTATAAAACGAATAATTGCTACCAGTGTAAAAGTTATGGTCATTTCTACGTTCCGGGCAACCTAGGCTTCAGCCTAGGGCGTTATACCACCAGGTCGAATAGTTAGGGCCTAAGAAGTCAACGCCAGAAGCATAAAATACAATATAAATATGACAGTTTTTCCATCGTATAAAACGAATAATAGCAGCCAGTGTGCAAGTTATGGTCATTTCTACGTTCCGGGCAACCTAGGCTTCACTCTAGGGCGTTGCTCCACCAGATCAAACAGTTAGGGGCTTAGAAGTCAACGCCCGAAGCATAAAATACAAAATAAATAGAACAGTTTTTCCATTCTTTAAAACGAATAATTGCTACCAGTGTAAAAGTTATGGTCATTTCTACGATCCGGGCAACCTAGGCTTCACTCTAGGGCGGTGCTGCACCATATCGAATAGCTACGGCCTTAGAAGCCTACGCCTGAAGCATAAAATACAATAAAAATACAACAGTTTTTCCATTGTATAAAACGAATAATTGCCACCAGTGTAAAAGTTATGGTCATTTCTACGTTCCGGGCAACCTAGGCTTCAGCCTAGGGCGTTGTACCACCAGGTCGAATAGTTAGGGCCTAAGAAGTGAACGCCAGAATCATAAAATACAATATAAATACAACAGCTTTTCCATCGTATAAAACGAATAATTGCAACCAGTGTGAAAGTTATGGTCATGTCTACATTCCGAGGAACCTAGGCTTCACTCTAGGGCGTTGCTCCACCAGATCGAATAGTTAGGTCCTTAGAAGTCAACGCCAGAAGCATAAAATACGATATAAATACAGCAGCTTTTCCATCGTATAAAAGGGATAATTGCAACCTGTGTGAAGGTTATGTTCATACCTACGTTCCGGGCAACCTAGGCTTCACTGTAGGGCGTTGCTCCACCAGATCGAATTGTTAGGGCCTAAGAAGTCAACGCCAGAAGCATTAAATACAATATAAATACAACAGTTTTTCCATCGTATAAAACTATTAATTGCAACCAGTGTGAAAGTTATGGTCATTTCTACATTCCGAGCAACCTAGGCTTCACTCTAGGGCGTTGCTCCAACAGATTGAATAGTTAGGGCCTTAGAAGTCAACGCCCGAAGCATAAAATGCAATAAAAATACAACAGTTTTTCCATCGTATAACAGGATTAATTGCAACCAGTTTGAAAGCGATGGTCATTTCCACGTTCCAGGCAACCTAGGCTTCACTCTAGGGCGTTGCTCCACTAGATCGAATAGTGAGGGCCATAGAAGTCAACGCCAGAAGCATAAAATACGATATAAATACAACAGCTTTTCAATCGTATAAAAGGAATAATTGCAAACAGTGTGAAAGTAATGGTCATTTCTACGTTCCGGGCAACCTAGGCTTCACCCTAGGGCGTTGTTCCACCAGATTAAACAGTTAGGGCCTTAGAAGTCAACGCCCGAAGCATAAAATACAAAATAAATAGAACAGTTTTTCCATTGTATAAAACGAATAATTGCTACCAGTGTAAAAGTTATGGTCATTTCTACGTTCCGGGCAACCTAGGCTTCACCCTTGGGCGTTGTTCCACCAGATCGAATGGTTAGGGCCTAATAAGTGAACGCCAGAAGCATAAAATACAATATAAATACAACAGTTTTTCCATCGTATAAAACGAATAATTGCAACCAGTGTGAAAGTTATGGTTATTTCTACATTCCGAGCAACCTAGGCTTCACTGTAGGGCGTTGTTCCACCAGATCGAATAGTTAGGTCCTTAGAAGTCAACGCGAGAAGCATAAAACACGTTATAAATACAACAGCTTTTGCATCGTATAAAAGGAATAATTGCAAACAGTGTGAAAGTAATTGTCATTTCTACGTTCCGGGCAACCCAGGCTACACTCTAGGGCGTTGCTCCACCAGATCAAACAGTTAGGGCCTTAGAAGTCAACGCCCGAAGCATAAAATACAAAATAAATAGAACAGTTTTTCCATTGTATAAAACGAATAATTGCTACCAGTGTAAAAGTTATGGTCATTTCTACGTTCCGGGCAACCTAGGCTTCACCCTTGGGCGTTGTTCCACCAGATCGAATGGTTAGGGCCTAATAAGTGAACGCCAGAAGCATAAAATACAATATAAATACAACAGTTTTTCCATCGTATAAAACGAATAATTGCAACCAGTGTGAAAGTTATGGTTATTTCTACATTCCGAGCAACCTAGGCTTCACTGTAGGGCGTTGTTCCACCAGATCGAATAGTTAGGTCCTTAGAAGTCAACGCGAGAAGCATAAAACACGATATAAATACAACAGCTTTTGCATCGTATAAAAGGAATAATTGCAAACAGTGTGAAAGTAATTGTCATTTCTACGTTCCGGGCAACCCAGGCTACACTCTAGGGCGTTGCTCCACCAGATCAAACAGTTAGGGCCTTAGAAGTCAACGCCCGAAGCATAAAATACAAAATAAATAGAACAGTTTTTCAATCGCAGAAAACGAATAATTGCAACCAGTGTGAATGTTATGGTCATTTCTATATTCCGAGCATCCTAGGATTCACTCTAGGGCGTTGCTCTACCAGGTCGAATAGTTAAGGCATAAGAAGTTACGCCACAAGCATAAAATACAATATAAATACAACAGTTTTTCCATCGTATAAAACGAATAATTGCAACCAGTGTGAAAGTAATGATCATTTCTACATTCCGAGCAACCTAGGCTTCACTGTAGGGCGTTGCTCCAACAGATTGAATAGTTAGGGCCTTAGAAGTCAACGCCCGAAGCATAAAATGCAATAAAAATACAACAGTTTTTCCATCGTATAACAGGATTAATTGCAACCAGTTTGAAAGTGATGGTCATTTCTACGTTCCGGGCCACCTAGGCTTCACTATAGGGCGTTGCTCCACTAGATCGAATAGCTAGGGCCTTAGAAGTCAACGCCAGAGGCATATAATACAATATAAATACAACAGCTTTTCCATCGTAAAAAACGAATAATTGCAAACAGTGTGAAAGTAATTGTCATTCCTTCGTTCCGGGCAACCTAGGCTTCACTCTAGGGCGTTGCTCCACCAGATCAAACAGTTAGGGCCTTAGAAGTCAACGCCCGAAGCATAAAATACAAAATAAAAAGAACAGTTTTTCCATTGTATAAAACGAATAATTGCTACCAGTGTAAATGTTATGGTCATTTCTACGTTCCGGGCAACCTAGGCTTCACCCTAGGGCGTTGTTCCACCAGATCGAATAGTTAGGTCCTTAGAAGTCAACGCCAGACGCATAAAATACGATATAAATACAGCAGCTTTTCCATCGTATAAAAGGAATAATTGCAAACAGTGTGAAAGTAATGGTCATTTATACGTTCCGTGCAACCTAGGCTTCACTCTACGGCGTTGTTCCACCAGATCGCATAGTTAGGGCCTAAGAAGTCAACACCAGAAGAATAAAATACAAAATAAATACAACAGCCTTTACACCGTATAAAACGAATAATTGCAACCTGTGTGAAGGTTATGGCCATATCTACGTTCCGGGCAACCTAGGCTTCACTGTAGGGCGTTGCTCCACCAGATCGAAGTGTTAGGGCCTAAGAAGGCAACGCCCGAAGCATAAAATACAATAGAAATACAACAGTTTTTCCATCGTATAAAACGAATAATTGCAACCATTATGAAACTTATGGTCATTTCTACGTTCCGGGCAACCTAGGCTTCACTCTACGGCGTTGTTCTACCAGATCGAATAGTTAGGGCCTAAGAAGTCAACACCAGAAGAATAAAATACAAAATAAATACAACAGCCTTTACACCGTATAAAACGAATAATTGCAACCTGTGTGAAGGTTATGGTCATACCTACGTTCCGGGCAACCTAGGCTTCACTGTAGGGCGTTGCTCCACCAGATCAAACAGCTAGGGCCTTAGAAGTCAACGCCCGAAGCATAAAATACAAAATAAATAGAACCGTTTTTCCATTGTATAAAACGAATAATTGCTACAAGTGTAAAAGTTATGGTCATTTCTACGTTCCGGGCAACCTAGGCTTCACCCAAGGGCGTTATTCCACAAGATCGAATAGTTAGGGCCTAAGAAGTGAACTCCAGAAGCATAAAATGCAATAAAAATACAACAGTCTTTCCATCCTATAACAGGAATAATTGCAATCCGTGTGAAAGTGATGGTCATTTGTACGTTCCAGGCAACCTAGGCTTCACTCTAGGGCGTTGCTCCACGAGGTCGAATTGTTAGGGCCAAAGAAGTCAACGCCCGAAGCATAAAATACAAAATAAAAAGAACAGTTTTTCCATTGTATAAAACGAATAATTGCTACCAGTGTAAATGTTATGGTCATTTCTACGTTCCGGGCAACCTAGGCTTCACCCTAGGGCGTTGTTCCACCAGATCGAATAGTTAGGTCCTTAGAAGTCAACGCCAGACGCATAAAATACGATATAAATACAGCAGCTTTTCCATCGTATAAAAGGAATAATTGCAAACAGTGTGAAAGTAATGGTCATTTATACGTTCCGGGCAACCTAGGCTTCACTCTACGGCGTTGTTCCACCAGATCGAATAGTTAGGGCCTAAGAAGTCAACACCAAAAGAATAAAATACCAAATAAATACAACAGCCTTTACACCGTATAAAACGAATAATTGCAACCTGTGTGAAGGTTATGGCCATATCTACGTTCCGGGCAACCTAGGCTTCACTGTAGGGCGCTGCTCCACCAGATCGAAGTGTTAGGGCCTAAGAAGTCAACGCCCGAAGCATAAAATACAATAGAAATACAACAGTTTTTCCATCGTATAAAACGAATAATTGCAACCAGTGTGAAAGTAATGATCATTTCTACATTCCGAGCAACCTAGGCTTCACTCTAGGGCGTTGCTCCAACAGATTGAATAGTTAGGGCCTTAGAAGTCAACGCCCGAAGCGTAAAATACAAAATAAATAGAACAGTTTTTCCATCGCAGAAAACGAGTAATTGCAACCAGTGTGAAAGTAATGATCATTTCTACATTCCGAGCAACCTAGGCTTCACTCTAGGGCGTTGCTCCAACAGATTGAATAGTTAGGGCCTTAGAAGTCAACGCCAGAAGCATAAAATGCAATAAAAATACAACAGTTTTTCCATCGTATAACAGGATTAATTGCAACCAGTTTGAAAGTGATGGTCATTTCTACGTTCCGGGCAACCTAGGCTTCACTCTAGGGCGTTGCTCCACCAGATCAGACAGTTAGGGCCTTAGAAGTCAACGCCCGAAGCATAAAGTACAAAATAAATAGAACAGTTTTTCCATTGTAAAAAACGAATAATTGCTTCCAGTGTAAAAGTTATGGTCATTTCTACGTTCCGGGCAACCTAGGCTTCACCCTAGGGCGTTGTTCCACCAGATCGAATAGTTAGGGCCTAAGAAGTGAACGCCAGAAGCATAAAATGCAATGAAAATACAACAGTCTTTCCATCCTATAACAGGAATAATTGCAATCCGTGTGAAAGTGATGGTCATTTGTACGTTCCAGGCAACCTAGGCTTCACTCTAGGGCGTTGCTCCACGAGATCGAATTGTTAGGGCCAAAGAAGTCAACGCCCGAAGCATAAAATACAAAATAAATAGAACATTTTTTCCATTGTATAAAACGAATAATTGCTACCAGTGTAAAAGTTATGGTCATTTCTACGTTCCGGGCAACCTAGGCTTCAGCCTAGGGCGTTATACCACCAGGTCGAATAGTTAGGGCCTAAGAAGTCAACGCCAGAAGCATAAAATACAATATAAATATGACAGTTTTTCCATCGTATAAAACGAATAATAGCAGCCAGTGTGCAAGTTATGGTCATTTCTACGTTCCGGGCAACCTAGGCTTCACTCTAGGGCGTTGCTCCACCAGATCAAACAGTTAGGGCCTTAGAAGTCAACGCCCGAAGCATAAAATACAAAATAAATAGAACAGTTTTTCCATTCTTTAAAACGAATAATTGCTACCAGTGTAAAAGTTATGGTCATTTCTACGATCCGGGCAACCTAGGCTTCACTCTAGGGCGGTGCTGCACCATATCGAATAGCTACGGCCTTAGAAGCCTACGCCTGAAGCATAAAATACAATAAAAATACAACAGTTTTTCCATTGTATAAAACGAATAATTGCTACCAGTGTAAAAGTTATGGTCATTTCTACGTTCCGGGCAACCTAGGCTTCAGCCTAGGGCGTTGTACCACCAGGTCGAATAGTTAGGGCCTAAGAAGTGAACGCCAGAATCATAAAATACAATATAAATACAACAGCTTTTCCAACGTATAAAACGAATAATTGCAACCAGTGTGAAAGTTATGGTCATGTCTACATTCCGAGCAACCTAGGCTTCACTCTAGGGCGTTGCTCCACCAGATCGAATAGTTAGGTCCTTAGAAGTCAACGCCAGAAGCATAAAATACGATATAAATACAGCAGCTTTTCCATCGTATAAAAGGGATAATTGCAACCTGTGTGAAGGTTATGTTCATACCTACGTTCCGGGCAACCTAGGCTTCACTCTAGGGCGTTGCTCCAACAGATTGAATAGTTAGGGCCTTAGAAGTCAACGCCCGAAGCATAAAATGCAATAAAAATACAACAGTTTTTCCATCGTATAACAGGATTAATTGCAACCAGTTTGAAAGCGATGGTCATTTCCACGTTCCAGGCAACCTAGGCTTCACTCTAGGGCGTTGCTCCACTAGATCGAATAGTGAGGGCCATAGAAGTCAACGCCAGAAGCATAAAATACGATATAAATACAACAGCTTTTCAATCGTATAAAAGGAATAATTGCAAACAGTGTGAAAGTAATGGTCATTTCTACGTTCCGGGCAACCTAGGCTTCACCCTAGGGCGTTGTTCCACCAGATTAAACAGTTAGGGCCTTAGAAGTCAACGCCCGAAGCATAAAATACAAAATAAATAGAACAGTTTTTCCATTGTATAAAACGAATAATTGCTACCAGTGTAAAAGTTATGGTCATTTCTACGTTCCGGGCAACCTAGGCTTCACCCTTGGGCGTTGTTCCACCAGATCGAATGGTTAGGGCCTAATAAGTGAACGCCAGAAGCATAAAATACAATATAAATACAACAGTTTTTCAATCGCAGAAAACGAATAATTGCAACCAGTGTGAAAGTTATGGTCATTTCTATATTCCGAGCAACCTAGGATTCACTCTAGGGCGTTGCTCTACCAGGTCGAATAGTTAAGGCATAAGAAGTTACGCCACAAGCATAAAATACAATATAAATACAACAGTTTTTCCATCGTATAAAACGAATAATTGCAACCAGTGTGAAAGTAATGATCATTTCTACATTCCGAGCAACCTAGGCTTCACTGTAGGGCGTTGCTCCAACAGATTGAATAGTTAGGGCCTTAGAAGTCAACGCCCGAAGCATAAAATGCAATAAAAATACAACAGTTTTTCCATCGTATAACAGGATTAATTGCAACCAGTTTGAAAGTGATGGTCATTTCTACGTTCCGGGCCACCTAGGCTTCACTCTACGGCGTTGTTCCACCAGATCGCATAGTTAGGGCCATAGAAGTCAACGCCAGAAGCATAAAATACGATATAAATACAACAGCTTTTCAATCGTATAAAAGGAATAATTGCAAACAGTGTGAAAGTAATGGTCATTTCTACGTTCCGGGCAACCTCGGCTTCACCCTAGGGCGTTGCTCCACCAGATTAAAAAGTTAGGGCCTTAGAAGTCAACGCCCGAAGCATAAAATACAAAATAAATAGAACAGTTTTTCCATTGTATAAAACGAATAATTGCAACCAGTGTGAAAGTTATGGTTATTTCTACATTCCGAGCAACCTAGGCTTCACTCTAGGGCGTTGTTCCACCAGCTCGAATAGTTAGGGCCTAAGAAGTGAACGCCAGAAGCATTAAATACAATAAAAATACAACAGTTTTTCCATCGTATAACAGGATTAATTGCAATCAGTTTGAAAGTGGTGGTCACTTCTACGTTCCGGGCAACCTAGGCTTCACTCTAGGGCGTTGCTCCACCAGATCGAATAGTTAGGTACTAACAAGTTAACGCCAGAAGCATAAAATACAATATAAATACAACAGTTTTTCCATCGTATAAATCGAATAATTGCCACCAGTATGAAAGTTATGGTCATTTCTGCTTTCCGGGCAACCTAGGCTTCACCCTAGGGCGTTGTTCCACCAGATGGAATAGTTAGGGCCTAAGAAGTCAACGCCAGAAGCATAAAATGCAATAAAAATACAACAATCTTTCCATCCTATAACAGGAATAATTGCAATCCATGTGAAAGTGATGGTCATTTGTACGTTCCAGGCAACCTAGGCTTCACTCTAGGGCGTTGCTCCACCAGATCGAATTGTTAGGGCCAAAGAAGTCAACGCCCGAAGCATAAAATACAAAATAAATAGAACAGTTTTTCCATCGTATAAAAGGAATAATTGCAAACAGTGTGAAAGTAATGGTCATTTCTACGTTCCGGGCAACCTAGGCTTCAGCCTAGGGCGTTATACCACCAGGTCGAATAGTTAGGGCCTAAGAAGTCAACGCCAGAAGCATAAAATACAATATAAATATGACAGTTTTTCCATCGTATAAAACGAATAATAGCAGCCAGTGTGCAAGTTATGGTCATTTCTACGTTCCGGGCAACCTAGGCTTCACTCTAGGGCGTTGCTCCACCAGATCAAACAGTTAGGGCCTTAGAAGTCAACGCCCGAAGCATAAAATACAAAATAAATAGAACAGTTTTTCCATTCTTTAAAACGAATAATTGCTACCAGTGTAAAAGTTATGGTCATTTCTACGATCCGGGCAACCTAGGCTTCACTCTAGGGCGGTGCTGCACCATATCGAATAGCTACGGCCTTAGAAGCCTACGCCTGAAGCATAAAATACAATAAAAATACAACAGTTTTTCCATTGTATAAAACGAATAATTGCTACCAGTGTAAAAGTTATGGTCATTTCTACGTTCCGGGCAACCTAGGCTTCAGCCTAGGGCGTTGTACCACCAGGTCGAATAGTTAGGGCCTAAGAAGTGAACGCCAGAATCATAAAATACAATATAAATACAACAGCTTTTCCAACGTATAAAACGAATAATTGCAACCAGTGTGAAAGTTATGGTCATGTCTACATTCCGAGCAACCTAGGCTTCACTCTAGGGCGTTGCTCCACCAGATCGAATAGTTAGGTCCTTAGAAGTCAACGCCAGAAGCATAAAATACGATATAAATACAGCAGCTTTTCCATCGTATAAAAGGGATAATTGCAACCTGTGTGAAGGTTATGTTCATACCTACGTTCCGGGCAACCTAGGCTTCACTGTAGGGCGTTGCTCCACCAGATCGAATTGTTAGGGCCTAAGAAGTCAACGCCAGAAGCATTAAATACAATATAAATACAACAGTTTTTCCATCGTATAAAACTATTAATTGCAACCAGTGTGAAAGTTATGGTCATTTCTACATTCCGAGCAACCTAGGCTTCACTCTAGGGCGTTGCTCCAACAGATTGAATAGTTAGGGCCTTAGAAGTCAACGCCCGAAGCATAAAATGCAATAAAAATACAACAGTTTTTCCATCGTATAACAGGATTAATTGCAACCAGTTTGAAAGCGATGGTCATTTCCACGTTCCAGGCAACCTAGGCTTCACTCTAGGGCGTTGCTCCACTAGATCGAATAGTGAGGGCCATAGAAGTCAACGACAGAAGCATAAAATACGATATAAATACAACAGCTTTTCAATCGTATAAAAGGAATAATTGCAAACAGTGTGAAAGTAATGGTCATTTCTACGTTCCGGGCAACCTAGGCTTCACCCTAGGGCGTTGTTCCACCAGATTAAACAGTTAGGGCCTTAGAAGTCAACGCCCGAAGCATAAAATACAAAATAAATAGAACAGTTTTTCCATTCTTTAAAACGAATAATTGCTACCAGTGTAAAAGTTATGGTCATTTCTACGATCCGGGCAACCTAGGCTTCACTCTAGGGCGGTGCTGCACCATATCGAATAGCTACGGCCTTAGAAGCCTACGCCTGAAGCATAAAATACAATAAAAATACAACAGTTTTTCCATTGTATAAAACGAATAATTGCTACCAGTGTAAAAGTTATGGTCATTTCTACGTTCCGGGCAACCTAGGCTTCAGCCTAGGGCGTTGTACCACCAGGTCGAATAGTTAGGGCCTAAGAAGTGAACGCCAGAATCATAAAATACAATATAAATACAACAGCTTTTCCAACGTATAAAACGAATAATTGCAACCAGTGTGAAAGTTATGGTCATGTCTACATTCCGAGCAACCTAGGCTTCACTCTAGGGCGTTGCTCCACCAGATCGAATAGTTAGGTCCTTAGAAGTCAACGCCAGAAGCATAAAATACGATATAAATACAGCAGCTTTTCCATCGTATAAAAGGGATAATTGCAACCTGTGTGAAGGTTATGTTCATACCTACGTTCCGGGCAACCTAGGCTTCACTGTAGGGCGTTGCTCCACCAGATCGAATTGTTAGGGCCTAAGAAGTCAACGCCAGAAGCATTAAATACAATATAAATACAACAGTTTTTCCATCGTATAAAACTATTAATTGCAACCAGTGTGAAAGTTATGGTCATTTCTACATTCCGAGCAACCTAGGCTTCACTCTAGGGCGTTGCTCCAACAGATTGAATAGTTAGGGCCTTAGAAGTCAACGCCCGAAGCATAAAATGCAATAAAAATACAACACTTTTTCCATCGTATAACAGGATTAATTGCAACCAGTTTGAAAGCGATGGTCATTTCCACGTTCCAGGCAACCTAGGCTTCACTCTAGGGCGTTGCTCCACTAGATCGAATAGTGAGGGCCATAGATCTCAACGCCAGAAGCATAAAATACGATATAAATACAACAGCTTTTCAATCGTATAAAAGGAATAATTGCAAACAGTGTGAAAGTAATGGTCATTTCTACGTTCCGGGCAACCTAGGCTTCACCCTAGGGCGTTGTTCCACCAGATTAAACAGTTAGGGCCTTAGAAGTCAACGCCCGAAGCATAAAATACAAAATAAATAGAACAGTTTTTCCATTGTATAAAACGAATAATTGCTACCAGTGTAAAAGTTATGGTCATTTCTACGTTCCGGGCAACCTAGGCTTCACCCTTGGGCGTTGTTCCACCAGATCGAATGGTTAGGGCCTAATAAGTGAACGCCAGAAGCATAAAATACAATATAAATACAACAGTTTTTCCATCGTATAAAACGAATAATTGCAACCAGTGTGAAAGTTATGGTTATTTCTACATTCCGAGCAACCTAGGCTTCACTGTAGGGCGTTGTTCCACCAGATCGAATAGTTAGGTCCTTAGAAGTCAACGCGAGAAGCATAAAACACGATATAAATACAACAGCTTTTGCATCGTATAAAAGGAATAATTGCAAACAGTGTGAAAGTAATTGTCATTTCTACGTTCCGGGCAACCCAGGCTACACTCTAGGGCGTTGCTCCACCAGATCAAACAGTTAGGGCCTTAGAAGTCAACGCCCGAAGCATAAAATACAAAATAAATAGAACAGTTTTTCAATCGCAGAAAACGAATAATTGCAACCAGTGTGAAAGTTATGGTCATTTCTATATTCCGAGCATCCTAGGATTCACTCTAGGGCGTTGCTCTACCAGGTCGAATAGTTAAGGCATAAGAAGTTACGCCACAAGCATAAAATACAATATAAATACAACAGTTTTTCCATCGTATAAAACGAATAATTGCAACCAGTGTGAAAGTAATGATCATTTCTACATTCCGAGCAACCTAGGCTTCACTCTAGGGCGTTGCTCCAACAGATTGAATAGTTAGGGCCTTAGAAGTCAACGCCCGAAGCATAAAATGCAATAAAAATACAACAGTTTTTCCATCGTATAACAGGATTAATTGCAACCAGTTTGAAAGTGATGGTCATTTCTACGTTCCGGGCCACCTAGGCTTCACTATAGGGCGTTGCTCCACTAGATCGAATAGCTAGGGCCTTAGAAGTCAACGCCAGAGGCATATAATACAATATAAATACAACAGCTTTTCCATCGTAAAAAACGAATAATTGCAAACAGTGTGAAAGTAATTGTCATTCCTTCGTTCCGGGCAACCTAGGCTTCACTCTAGGGCGTTGCTCCACCAGATCAAACAGGGTGGGCCTTAGAAGTCAACGCCCGAAGCATAAAATACAAAATAAAAAGAACAGTTTTTCCATTGTATAAAACGAATAATTGCTACCAGTGTAAATGTTATGGTCATTTCTACGTTCCGGGCAACCTAGGCTTCACCCTAGGGCGTTGTTCCACCAGATCGAATAGTTAGGTCCTTAGAAGTCAACGCCAGACGCATAAAATACGATATAAATACAGCAGCTTTTCCATCGTATAAAAGGAATAATTGCAAACAGTGTGAAAGTAATGGTCATTTATACGTTCCGTGCAACCTAGGCTTCACTCTACGGCGTTGTTCCACCAGATCGCATAGTTAGGGCCTAAGAAGTCAACACCAGAAGAATAAAATACAAAATAAATACAACAGCCTTTACACCGTATAAAACGAATAATTGCAACCTGTGTGAAGGTTATGGCCATATCTACGTTCCGGGCAACCTAGGCTTCACTGTAGGGCGTTGCTCCACCAGATCGAAGTGTTAGGGCCTAAGAAGTCAACGCCCGAAGCATAAAATACAATAGAAATACAACAGTTTTTAAATCGTATAAAACGAATAATTGCAACCATTATGAAACTTATGGTCATTTCTACGTTCCGGGCAACCTAGGCTTCACTCTACGGCGTTGTTCTACCAGATCGAATAGTTAGGGCCTAAGAAGTCAACACCAGAAGAATAAAATACAAAATAAATACAACAGCCTTTACACCGTATAAAACGAATAATTGCAACCTGTGTGAAGGTTATGGTCATACCTACGTTCCGGGCAACCTAGGCTTCACTGTAGGGCGTTGCTCCACCAGATCGATGTGTTAGGACCTAAGAAGTCAACGCCAGAAGCATTAAATACAATATAAATACAACAGTTTTTCCATCGTATAAAACTAATAATTGCATCCAGTGTGAAAGTTATGGTCATTTCTACATTCCGGGCAACCTAGGCTTCACCCTAGGGCGTTGCTCCAACAGATTGAATAGTTAGGGCCTTAGAAGTCAACGCCCGAAGCACAAAATGCAATAAAAATACAACAGTTTTTCCACCGTATAACAGGATTAATTGCAACCAGTTTGAAAGCGATGGTCATTTCTACGTTCCGGGCAACCTAGGCTTCACTCTAGGGCGTTGCTCCACTAGATCGAATAGTTAGGGCCATAGAAGTCAACGCCAGAAGCATAAAATACGATATAAATACAACAGCTTTTCAATCGTATAAAAGGAATAATTGCAAACAGTGTGAAAGTAATGGTCATTTCTACGTTCCGGGCAACCTCGGCTTCACCCTAGGGCGTTGCTCCACCAGATTAAAAAGTTAGGGCCTTAGAAGTCAACGCCCGAAGCATAAAATACAAAATAAATAGAACAGTTTTTCCATTGTATAAAACGAATAATTGCAACCAGTGTGAAAGTTATGGTTATTTCTACATTCCGAGCAACCTAGGCTTCACTCTAGGGCGTTGTTCCACCAGCTCGAATAGTTAGGGCCTAAGAAGTGAACGCCAGAAGCATTAAATACAATAAAAATACAACAGTTTTTCCATCGTATAACAGGATTAATTGCAATCAGTTTGAAAGTGGTGGTCACTTCTACGTTCCGGGCAACCTAGGCTTCACTCTAGGGCGTTGCTCCACCAGATCGAATAGTTAGGTACTAACAAGTTAACGCCAGAAGCATAAAATACAATATAAATACAACAGTTTTTCCATCGTATAAATCGAATAATTGCCACCAGTATGAAAGTTATGGTCATTTCTGCTTTCCGGGCAACCTAGGCTTCACCCTAGGGCGTTGTTCCACCAGATGGAATAGTTAGGGCCTAAGAAGTCAACGCCAGAAGCATAAAATGCAATAAAAATACAACAATCTTTCCATCCTATAACAGGAATAATTGCAATCCGTGTGAAAGTGATGGTCATTTGTACGTTCCAGGCAACCTAGGCTTCACTCTAGGGCGTTGCTCCACCAGATCGAATTGTTAGGGCCAAAGAAGTCAACGCTCGAAGCATAAAATACAAAATAAATAGAACAGTTTTTCCATCGTATAAAAGGAATAATTGCAGACAGTGTGAAAGTAATGGTCATTTCTACGTTCCGGGCAACCTAGGCTTCACTCTAGGGCGTTGTTCCACCAGATCAAACAGTTAGGGCCTTAGAAGTCAACGCCCGAAGCATAAAGTACAAAATAAATAGAACAGTTTTTGCATTGTATAAAACGAATAATTGCTACCAGTGTAAAAGTTATGGTCATTTCTACTTCCCGGGCAACCTAGGCTTCACCCTAGGGCGTTGTTCCACCAGATGGAATAGTTAGGGCCTAAGAAGTCAACACCAGAAGAATAAAATACAAAATAAATACAACAGCCTTTACACCGTATAAAACGAATAATTGCAACCTGTGTGAAGGTTATGGTCATATCTACGTTCCGGGCAACCTAAGCTTCACTGTAGGGCGTTGCTCCACCAGACTGAAGTGTTAGGGCCTAAGAAGTCAACGCTCGAAGCATAAAATACAATAGAAATACAACAGTTTTTCCATCGTATAAAACGAATAATTGCAACCATTATGAAACCTATGGTCATTTCTACGTTCCGGGCAACCTAGGCTTCACTCTATGGCGTTCTTCAACCACATCGAATAGCTATGGCCTCAGAAGTCAGCGCCTGAAGCATAAAATACAATAAAAATGCAACAGTCTTTCCATCCTATAACAGGAATAATTGCAACCCGTGTGAAAGTGATGGTCATTTCTACGTTCCAGGCAACCTAGGCTTCACTCTAGGGCGTTGTTCCACCAGATCGAATAGTTAGGGCCTGAGAAGTCAACGCCAGAAGCATAAAATACAATATAAATATAACAGTTTTTCCATCGTATAAAACGAATAATTGCAACCCGTGTGAAAGTGAATGTCATTTGTACGTTCCAGGGAACCTAGGCTTCACTCTAGGGCGTTGCTCCACCAGATCGAATTGTTAGGGCCAAAGAAGTCAACGCCCGAATCATAAAATACAAAATAAATAGAACAGTTTTTCCATTGTATAAAACGAATAATTGCTGCTAGTGTAAAAGTTATGGTCATTTCTACGTTCAGGGCAACCTAGGCTTCACCCTAGAGCATTGTTCCATCAGATCGAATAGTTAGGCCCTAAGAAGTGAACGACAGAAGCATAAAGTACAATATAAATACAACAGTTCTTCCATCGGAGAAAACGAATAATTGCAACCTGTGTGAAGGTTATGGTCATATCTACGTTCCGGGCAACCTAGGCTTCACTGTAGGGCGTTGCTCCACCAGATCGAAGTGTTAGGGCCTAAGAAGTCAACGCCCGAAGCATAAAATACTATATAAATACAACAGCTTTTCCATCGTATTAAATGAATAATTGCAAACAGTGTGAAAGTAGTGGTCATTTCTGCGTTCCGAGCAACCTAGGCTTCACTCTAGGGCGGTGCTCCACCATATCGAACAGCTACGGCCTTAGAAGCCTACGCCTGATGCATAAAATACAATAAAAATACAACAGTCTTTTCATCGTATAACAGGAATAATTGCAACCAGTGTGAAAGTTATGGTCATTTCTACATTCCGAGCAACCGAGGCTTCACTCTAGGGCGTTGCTCCAACAGATTGAATAGTTAGGGCCTTAGAAGTCAACGCCCAAGCATAAAATGCAATAAAAATACAACAGTTTTTCCATCGTATAACAGGGTTAATTGCAAACAGTTTGAAAGCGATGGTCATTTCTACGTTCCGGGCAACCTAGGCTTCACTCTAGGGCGTTGCTCTACTAGATCGAATAGTTAGGACCATAGAAGTCAACGCCCGAAGCATAAAATGCAATAAAAATACAACAGTTTTTCCATCGTATAACAGGATTAATTGCAACCAGTTTGAAAGTGATGGTCATTTCTACGTTCCGGGCAACCTAGGCCTCACTCTAGGGCGTTGCTCCACTAGATCGAATAGCTAGGGCCTTAGAAGTCAACGCCCGAAGCATAAAATACAATAGAAATACAACAGTTTTTAAATCGTATAAAACGAATAATTGCAACCATTATGAAACTTATGGTCATTTCTACGTTCCGGGCAACCTAGGCTTCACTCTACGGCGTTGTTCTACCAGATCGAATAGTTAGGGCCTAAGAAGTCAACACCAGAAGAATAAAATACAAAATAAATACAACAGCCTTTACACCGTATAAAACGAATAATTGCAACCTGTGTGAAGGTTATGGTCATACCTACGTTCCGGGCAACCTAGGCTTCACTGTAGGGCGTTGCTCCACCAGATCGAAGTGTTAGGACCTAAGAAGTCAACGCCAGAAGCATTAAATACAATATAAATACAACAGTTTTTCCATCGTATAAAACTAATAATTGCATCCAGTGTGAAAGTTATGGTCATTTCTACATTCCGGGCAACCTAGGCTTCACCCTAGGGCGTTGCTCCAACAGATTGAATAGTTAGGGCCTTAGAAGTCAACGCCCGAAGCACAAAATGCAATAAAAATACAACAGTTTTTCCACCGTATAACAGGATTAATTGCAACCAGTTTGAAAGCGATGGTCATTTCTACGTTCCGGGCAACCTAGGCTTCACTCTAGGGCGTTGCTCCACTAGATCGAATAGTTAGGGCCATAGAAGTCAACGCCAGAAGCATAAAATACGATATAAATACAACAGCTTTTCAATCGTATAAAAGGAATAATTGCAAACAGTGTGAAAGTAATGGTCATTTCTACGTTCCGGGCAACCTCGGCTTCACCCTAGGGCGTTGCTCCACCAGATTAAAAAGTTAGGGCCTTAGAAGTCAACGCCCGAAGCATAAAATACAAAATAAATAGAACAGTTTTTCCATTGTATAAAACGAATAATTGCAACCAGTGTGAAAGTTATGGTTATTTCTACATTCCGAGCAACCTAGGCTTCACTCTAGGGCGTTGTTCCACCAGCTCGAATAGTTAGGGCCTAAGAAGTGAACGCCAGAAGCATTAAATACAATAAAAATACAACAGTTTTTCCATCGTATAACAGGATTAATTGCAATCAGTTTGAAAGTGGTGGTCACTTCTACGTTCCGGGCAACCTAGGCTTCACTCTAGGGCGTTGCTCCACCAGATCGAATAGTTAGGTACTAACAAGTTAACGCCAGAAGCATAAAATACAATATAAATACAACAGTTTTTCCATCGTATAAATCGAATAATTGCCACCAGTATGAAAGTTATGGTCATTTCTGCTTTCCGGGCAACCTAGGCTTCACCCTAGGGCGTTGTTCCACCAGATGGAATAGTTAGGGCCTAAGAAGTCAACGCCAGAAGCATAAAATGCAATAAAAATACAACAATCTTTCCATCCTATAACAGGAATAATTGCAATCCGTGTGAAAGTGATGGTCATTTGTACGTTCCAGGCAACCTAGGCTTCACTCTAGGGCGTTGCTCCACCAGATCGAATTGTTAGGGCCAAAGAAGTCAACGCTCGAAGCATAAAATACAAAATAAATAGAACAGTTTTTCCATCGTATAAAAGGAATAATTGCAGACAGTGTGAAAGTAATGGTCATTTCTACGTTCCGGGCAACCTAGGCTTCACTCTAGGGCGTTGTTCCACCAGATCAAACAGTTAGGGCCTTAGAAGTCAACGCCCGAAGCATAAAGTACAAAATAAATAGAACAGTTTTTGCATTGTATAAAACGAATAATTGCTACCAGTGTAAAAGTTATGGTCATTTCTACTTCCCGGGCAACCTAGGCTTCACCCTAGGGCGTTGTTCCACCAGATGGAATAGTTAGGGCCTAAGAAGTCAACACCAGAAGAATAAAATACAAAATAAATACAACAGCCTTTACACCGTATAAAACGAATAATTGCAACCTGTGTGAAGGTTATGGTCATATCTACGTTCCGGGCAACCTAAGCTTCACTGTAGGGCGTTGCTCCACCAGACTGAAGTGTTAGGGCCTAAGAAGTCAACGCTCGAAGCATAAAATACAATAGAAATACAACAGTTTTTCCATCGTATAAAACGAATAATTGCAACCATTATGAAACCTATGGTCATTTCTACGTTCCGGGCAACCTAGGCTTCACTCTATGGCGTTCTTCAACCACATCGAATAGCTATGGCCTCAGAAGTCAGCGCCTGAAGCATAAAATACAATAAAAATGCAACAGTCTTTCCATCCTATAACAGGAATAATTGCAACCCGTGTGAAAGTGATGGTCATTTCTACGTTCCAGGCAACCTAGGCTTCACTCTAGGGCGTTGTTCCACCAGATCGAATAGTTAGGGCCTGAGAAGTCAACGCCAGAAGCATAAAATACAATATAAATATAACAGTTTTTCCATCGTATAAAACGAATAATTGCAACCCGTGTGAAAGTGAATGTCATTTGTACGTTCCAGGGAACCTAGGCTTCACTCTAGGGCGTTGCTCCACCAGATCGAATTGTTAGGGCCAAAGAAGTCAACGCCCGAATCATAAAATACAAAATAAATAGAACAGTTTTTCCATTGTATAAAACGAATAATTGCTGCTAGTGTAAAAGTTATGGTCATTTCTACGTTCAGGGCAACCTAGGCTTCACCCTAGAGCATTGTTCCATCAGATCGAATAGTTAGGCCCTAAGAAGTGAACGACAGAAGCATAAAGTACAATATAAATACAACAGTTCTTCCATCGGAGAAAACGAATAATTGCAACCTGTGTGAAGGTTATGGTCATATCTACGTTCCGGGCAACCTAGGCTTCACTGTAGGGCGTTGCTCCACCAGATCGAAGTGTTAGGGCCTAAGAAGTCAACGCCCGAAGCATAAAATACTATATAAATACAACAGCTTTTCCATCGTATTAAATGAATAATTGCAAACAGTGTGAAAGTAGTGGTCATTTCTGCGTTCCGAGCAACCTAGGCTTCACTCTAGGGCGGTGCTCCACCATATCGAACAGCTACGGCCTTAGAAGCCTACGCCTGATGCATAAAATACAATAAAAATACAACAGTCTTTTCATCGTATAACAGGAATAATTGCAACCAGTGTGAAAGTTATGGTCATTTCTACATTCCGAGCAACCGAGGCTTCACTCTAGGGCGTTGCTCCAACAGATTGAATAGTTAGGGCCTTAGAAGTCAACGCCCAAGCATAAAATGCAATAAAAATACAACAGTTTTTCCATCGTATAACAGGGTTAATTGCAAACAGTTTGAAAGCGATGGTCATTTCTACGTTCCGGGCAACCTAGGCTTCACTCTAGGGCGTTGCTCTACTAGATCGAATAGTTAGGACCATAGAAGTCAACGCCCGAAGCATAAAATGCAATAAAAATACAACAGTTTTTCCATCGTATAACAGGATTAATTGCAACCAGTTTGAAAGTGATGGTCATTTCTACGTTCCGGGCAACCTAGGCCTCACTCTAGGGCGTTGCTCCACTAGATCGAATAGCTAGGGCCTTAGAAGTCAACGCCCGAAGCATAAAATACAAAATAAAAAGAACGGTTTTTCCATTGTATAAAACGAATAATTGCTACCAGTGTAAATGTTATGGTCATTTCTACGTTCCGGGCAACCTAGGCTTCACCCTAGGGCGTTGTTCCACCAGATCGAATAGTTAGGGCCCAAGAAGTGAACGCCACAAGCATAAAATACAATATAAATACAACGGTTTTTCCATCGTATAAAACGAATAATTGCAACCAGTGTGAAAGTTCTGGCCATTTCTACATTCCCAGCAACCTAGACTTCACTCTAGGGCGTTGCTGCACCAGATCGAATAGTTAGGTCCTTAGAAGTCAACGCCAGAAGCATAAAATGCAATAAAAATACAACAGTTTTTCCATCGTATAACAGGATTAATTGCAACCAGTTTGAAAGTGATGGCCATTTCTACGTTCCGGGCAACCTAGGCTTCACCCTAGGGCGTTGCTCCACTAGATCGAATAGCTAGGGCCTTAGAAGTCAACGCCAGAAGTATAAAATACGATATAAATACAACAGCTTTTCCATCCTATAACAGGAATGATTGCAACCCGTGTGAGAGTGATGGTCATTTATACGTTCCGGGCATCCTAGGCTTCACCCTAGGGCGTTGTTCCACCAGATCGGATAGTTAGGGACTAACAAGTGAACGCCAGAAGCATAAAATACAATATAAATACAACAGTTTTTCCATCGTATAAACCGAATAATTGCAACCAGTGTGAAAGTAATGGTCATTTCTACGTTCCGGGCAGCCTAGGCTTCACTCTAAGGCGTTGCTCCACTAGATCGAATAGCTAGGGCCTTAGAAGTCAACGCCAGAAGCATAAAATACGATATAAATACAACAGCTTTTCCATCGTATAAAAGGAATAATTGCAAACAGTGTGAAAGTAATGGTCATTTCTACGTTCCGGGCAACCTAGGCTTCACTCTAGGGCGTTGCTTCCCCAGATCAAACAGTTAGGGCCTCAGAAGTCAACGCCCGAAGCATAAAATACAAAATAAATAGAACAGTTTTTCCATTGTAAAAAACGGATAATTGCTACCAGTGTAACAGTTATGATCATTTCTACGTTCCGGGCAACCTAGGCTTTACCCTAGGGCGTTGTTCCACCAGATCGAATAGTTAGGGCCTAAGAAGTGAACGCCAGAAGCATAAAATACAATATAAATACAACAGCCTTTCCATCGTATAAAAGGAATAATTGCACACAGTGTGAAAGTAATGGTCATTTCTACGTTCCGGGCAACCTAGGCTTCACTCTAGGGCGTTGCTCCACCAGATCAAACAGTTAGGGCCTTAGAAGTCAACGCCCGAAGCATAAAATACAAAATAAATAGAACAGTTTCTCCATGGTATAAAACGAATAATTACAACCCGTGTGAAAGTGATGGTCATTTCTACGTTCCAGACAACCTAGGCTTCACTCTAGGTCGTTGCTCCACCAGATCAAACAGTTAGGGCCTTAGAAGTCAACGCCCGAAGCATAAAATACAAAATAAATAGAACATTTTTTCCATTGTATAAAACGAATAATTGCAACCTGTGTGAAGGTTATGGTCATACCTACGTTCCGGGCAACCTATGCTTCACTGTAGGGCGGTTCTCCACCAGATCGAAGTGTTAGGGCCTAAGAAGTCAGCGCCAGAAGCATTAAATACAATATAAATACAACAGTTTTTCCATCGTATAAAACTAATAATTGCAACCAGTGTGAAAGTTATGGTCATTTCTACATTCCGAGCAACCGAGGCTTCACTCTAGGGCGTTGCTCCAACAGATTGAATAGTTAGGGCCTTAGAAGTCAACGCCCGAAGCATAAAATGCAATATAAGTACAACAGTTTTTCCATCGTGTCAAATGAATAATTGCAGACATTGTGAAAGTAATGGTCGTTTCTACGTTCCGGGCAACCTAGGCTGCACTCTAGGGTGTTGCTCCACCAGATGGAATAGATAGGGACTTAGAATTCAATGCCAGAAGCATAAAATGCAATATAAATATAACAGCTTTTCCATCGTATAAAACGAATAATAGCAACCAGTGTGAAAGTTATGGTCATTTCCACTTTCCGGGCAACCTAGGCTTCACTCTAGGGCGTTGCTCCACCAGTTCGAATAGTTAGGGCCTTAGAAGTCAGCGCCCGAAGCATAATATGCAAAATAAATAGAACAGTTTTTCCATTGTATAAAACGAATAACTGTAACCAGTGTGAAAGTACTGGTCATTTCTACGTTCCGGGCAACCTAGGCTTCACTGTAGGGCGTTGCTCCACCAAATCGAATAGTTAGGGCCTTAGAAGTCAACTCCCGGAGCATAAAATACAATATAAATACAACAGCTTTGCCATCTTATAAAATGAATAATTGCAACCAGTGTGAATGTTATGGTCATTTCTACGTTCCGGGCAACCTAGGCTGCACTCTAGGGTGTTGCTCCACCAGATGGAATAGCTAGGGCCTTAGAAGTCAACGCCCGAAGCATAAAATACAATATAAGTACAACAGCTTTGCCATCGTATAAAATGAATAATTGCAAACAGTGTGAAGGTAATGGCCATTTCTACGTTCCGAGCAACCTAGGCTTCACTCTAGGGCGTTGCTCCACCAGATCGAATAGTTAGGGCCTAAGAAGTCAACGCCAGAAGCATAAAATACGATATAAATACAACAGCTTTTCCATCGTAGAAAACGATTAATGGCAACCAGTGTGAATGTTATGGTCATTTCTACGTTCAGGTTAACCTAGGCTTCAGTCTAGGGCCTTGCTCCACCAGATCGAATAGTTAGGGCCTTAGAAGTCAACGCCAGAAGCATAAAATACGATAAAGATGCAACAGCTTTCCATCGTATAACAGGAATAACTGCAAACAGTGTGATAGTACTAGTCATTACTACGTTCCGGGTAATCTAGGCTTCACTCTAGGGCGTTGCTCCACCAGATCGAATAGTTAGTGCCTTAGAAGTCAACGCCAGAAGCATAAAATACAATATAAATACAACAGTTTTTCCATCGGATAAAACTAATAATTGCAACCAGTGTGAAAGTTATGGTCATTTCTACATTCCGAGCAACCGAGGCTTCACTCTAGGGCGTTGCACCAACAGATTGAATAGTTAGGGCCTTAGAAGTCAACGCCCGAAGCATAAAATGCAATAAAAATACAACAGTTTTTCCATCGTATAACAGGGTTAATTGCAACCAGTTTGAAAGCGATGGTCATTTCTACGTTCCGGGCAACCTAGGCTTCACTCTAGGACGTTGCTCTACTAGATCGAATAGTTAGGGCCATTGAAGTCAACGCCAGAAGCATAAAATACGATATAAATACAACAGCTTTTCCATCGTAGAAAACGATTAATGGCAACCAGTGTGAATGTTATGGTCATTTCTACGTTCCGGGCAACCTAGGCTTCAGTCTAGGGCCTTGCTCCACCAGATCGAATAGTTAGGGCCCAAGAAGTGAACGCCAGAAGCATAGAATACAATATAAACACAACAGTTTTTCCATCGTATAAAACGAATAATTGCAACCAGTGTGAAAGTTCTGGACATTTCTACATTCCCAGCAACCTAGGCTTCACTCTAGGGCGTTGCTCCACCAGATCGAATAGTTAGGTCCTTAGAAGTCAACGCCAGAAGCATAAAATACGATATAAATACAGCAGCTTATCCATCGTATAAAAGGAATAATTGCAAACAGTGTGAAAGTAATGGTCATTTATAAGTTCCGGGCAACCTAGGCTTCACTCTACGGCGTTGTTCCACCAGATCGAATAGGTAGGGGCTAAGAAGTCAACGCCAGAAGCATAAAATACGATGTAAATACAACAGCTTTTCCATCGTAGAAAACGATTAATGGCAACCAGTGTGAATGTTATGGTCATTTCTACGTTCCGGGCAACCTAGGCTTCACTGTAGGGCGTTGCTCCACCAGATCGAAGTGTTAGGGCCTAAGAAGTCAACGCCCGAAGCATAAAATACAATAGAAATGCAACAGTTTTTCCATCGTATAAAACGAATAATTGCAACCATTATGAAACTTATGGTCATTTCTACGTTCCGGGCAACCTAGGCTTCACCCTAGGGCGTTGTTCCACCAGATCGAATAGTTAGGGCCTAAGAAGTGAACGCCAGAAGCATAAAATGCAATAAAAATACAACAGTTTTTCCATCGTATAACAGGATTAATTGCAACCAGTTTGATAGTGAAGGTCATTTCTACATTCCGAGCAACCTAGGCTTCACTCTAGGGCGTTGCTCCACCAGATCGAATAGCTAGGGACTTAGAATTCAATGCCAGAAGCATAATATGCAATATAAATATAACAGCTTTTCCATCGTATAAAACGAATAATAGCAACCAGTGTGAAAGTTATGGTCATTTCTACTTCCCGGGCAACCTAGGCTTCACTCTAGGGCGTTGCTCCACCAGATGGAATAGTTAGGGCCTAAGAAGTCAACGCCAGAAGCATAAAATACGATATAAATACAACAGCTTTTCCATCGTATAAAACGAATAATTGCTACCCGTATGGAAGTGATGGTCATTTCTACGTTCCGGGCAACCTAGGCCTCACTCTAGGGTGTTGTTCCACCAGATTGAATAGTTAGGGCCTAAGAAATCAACGCCAGAAGCATAAAATACAATATAAATATAACAGTTTTTCCATCGTATAAAACGAATAATAGCAACCAGCGTGAAAGTTATGGTCATTTCTACGTTTCGGGCAACCTAGGCTTCACCCCAGGGCGTTGTTCCACCAGATCGAATAGTTAGGGCCGAAGAAGTGAACGCCAGCAGCATAAAATACAATATAAATACAACAGTTTTTCCATCACATAAAACGAATAATTGCAACCAGTATGAAAGTTCTGGTCATTTCTACGTTCCGGGAAATCTAGGCTTCACTCTATGGCGTTCTTCCACCACATCGAATAGCTACGGCCTCAGAAGTCAACGCCTGAAGCATAAAATACAATAAAAGTACAACAGTGTTTCCATCATATAACAGGAATAATTGCAACCAGTTTGAAAGTGATGGCCGATTCTACGTTCCGGGCAACCTAGGCTTCACTGTAGGGCGCTGCTCCACCAAATCGAATAGTTAGGGCCTTAGAAGTCAACGCCCGAAGCATAAAATACAATATACGTACAACAGCTTTTCCATCGTATAAAACGAATAATAGCAACCAGTGTGAAGGTTATGGTCATTTCTACTTCCCGGGCAACCTAGGCTTCACCCTAGGGCGTTGTTCCACCTGATGGAATAGTTAGGGCCTAAGAAGTCAACGCCAGAAGCATAAAATACGATATAAATACAACAGCTTTTCCATCGTATAAAACGAATAATGGTAACCAGTGTGAAAGTTATGGCCATTTCTACGTTCCGGTCAACCTAGGCTTCACTCTAGGACGTTGTTCCACCAGATCGAATAGTTAGGGCCTGTGAAGTCAACGCCAGAAGCATTAAATACAATAAAGGTGCAACAGTTTTTCCATCGTATAACAGGAATAATTGCAACCAGTGTGAAGGTAATGGTATGTTCTACGTTCCGGGCAACCTAGGCTTCACTCTAGGGCGGTGCTCCACCAGATCAAATAGTTACGGCCTAAGAAGTCAACGCCAGAAGCATAAATTACAGTATAAGTACAACAGCTTTTCCATCGTATATAATGTATATTTGCACACAGTGTGGAAGTAATGGTCACTTCTACGTTCCGGGCAACCTAGGCTTCACTCTAGGGTGTTGCTCCACCAGATGGAATTGCTAGGGACTTAGAATTCAACGCCACAAGCATAAAATGCAAAATAAATAGAACAGTTTTTCCACTGTATGAAACGAATAACTGCAACCAGTCTGAAAGTACTGGTCATTTCTACGTTCAGGGTAACCTAGGTTTCACACTAGGGCGTTGCTCCACCAGATCGAATAGCTAGGGACTTGGAATTCAACGCCAGAAGGATAAGCTACAATATAAGTACAACAGTTTCTCCATCGTATCAAATGAATAATTGCAGACATTGTGAAAGTAATGGTCATTTCTACGTTCCGGGCAACCTAGGCTGCACTCTAGGGTGTTGCTCCACCAGATGGAATAGATAGGGACTTAGAATTCAATGCCAGAAGCATAAAATGCAATATAAATATAACAGCTTTTCCATCGTATAAAACGAATAATAGCAACCAGTGTGAAAGTTAAGGTCATTTCCACTTTCCGGGCAACCTAGGCTTCACTCTAGGGCGTTGCTCCACCAGTTCGAATAGTTAGGGCCTTAGAAGTCAACGCCCGAAGTATAATATGCAAAATAAATAGAACAGTTTTTCCATTGTATAAAACGAATAACTGTAACCAGTGTGAAAGTACTGGTCATTTCTACGTTCCGGGCAACCTAGGCTTCACTGTAGGGCGTTGCTCCACCAAATCGAATAGTCCGGGCCTTAGAAGTCAACGCCCGAAGCATAAATACAATATAAATACAACAGCTTTGCCATCTTATAAAATGAATAATTGCAACCAGTGTGAATGTTATGGTCATTTCTACGTTCCGGGCAACCTAGGCTGCACTCTAGGGTGTTGCTCCACCAGATGGAATAGCTAGGGCCTTAGAAGTCAACGCCCGAAGCATAAAATGCAAAATAAATATAACAGCTTTTCCATCGTATGAAACGAATAACAGCAACCAGTCTGAAAGTACTGGACATTTCTACGTTCCGGGTAACCTAGGTTTCACACTAGGGCGTTGCTCCACCAGATCGAATTGCTAGGGACTTAGAAGTCAACGCCAGGGGCATAAAATACAATATAAATACAACAGCTTTTCCATCGTATAAAATGAATAATTGCAGACATTGTGAAAGTAATGGCCATTTCTACGTTCCGGGCAACCAAGGCTTCACTGTAGGGCGTTGCCCCACCCAAATCGAATAGTTAGGGCCTTAGAAGTCAACGCCCGAAGCATAAAATACAATATAAGTACAACAGCTTTGCCATCGTATAAAATGAATAATTGCAAACAGTGTGAAGGTAATGGCCATTTCTACGTTCCGAGCAACCTAGGCTTTACACTAGGGCGTTGCTCCACCAGATCGAATAGTTAGGGCCTAAGAAGTCAACGCCAGAAGCATAAAATACGATATAAATACAACAGCTTTTCCATCGTAGAAAACAATTAATGGCAACCAGTGTGAATGTTATGGTCATTTCTACGTTCCGGGCAACCTAGGCTTCAGTCTAGGGCCTTGCTCCACCAGATCGAATAGTTAGGGCCTTAGAAGTCAACGCCAGAAGCATAAAATACGATAAAGATGCAACAGCTTTCCATCGTATAACAGGAATAACTGCAAACAGTGTGATAGTACTAGTCATTACTACGTTCCGGGTAATCTAGGCTTCACTCTAGGGCGTTGCTCCACCAGATCGAATAGTTAGTGCCTTAGAAGTCAACGCCAGAAGCATAAAATACAATATAAATACAACAGTTTTTCCATCGTATAAAACGAATAATTGCTACCCGTATGGAAGTGATGGTCATTTCTACGTTCCGGGCAACCTAGGCCTCACTCTAGGGTGTTGTTCCACCAGATTGAATAGTTAGGGCCTAAGAAATCAACGCCAGAAGCATAAAATACAATATAAATATAACAGTTTTTCCATCGTATAAAACGAATAATAGCAACCAGCGTGAAAGTTATGGTCATTTCTACGTTTCGGGCAACCTAGGCTTCACCCCAGGGCGTTGTTCCACCAGATCGAATAGTTAGGGCCGAAGAAGTGAACGCCAGCAGCATAAAATACAATATAAATATAACAGTTTTTCCATCGTATAAAACGAATAATAGGAACCAGCGTGAAAGTTATGGTCATTTCTACGTTTCGGGTAACCTAGGCTTCAGCCCAGGGCGTTGTTCCACCTGATCGAATAGTTAGGGCCGAAGAAGTGAACCCCAGCAGCATAAAATACAATATAAATACAACAGTTTTTCCATCATATAAAACGAATAATTGCAACCAGTATGAAAGTTCTGGTCATTTCTACGTTCCGGGCAACCTAGGCTTCAACCTAGGGCGTTGTACCACATGATGGAATAGTTAGGGCCTAAGACGTCAACGCCAGAAGCATAAAATACGATATAGATACAACAGCTTTTCCATCGTATAAAACGAATTATTGCTACCAGTGTGAAAGCTATGGTCATTTCTACTTTCCGGCCAACCTAGGCTACACTCTAGGGCGTTGTTCCACCTGATGGAATAGTTAGGGCCTAAGAAGTCAACGCCAGAAGCATAAAATACGATATAAATACAACAGCTTTTCCATCGTATAAAACGAATAATTGCAACCAGTTTGCAAGTGATGGTCATTTCTACGTAACGGGCAACCTAGGCTTCACTCTAGGGCGTTGCTCCACCAGATCAAACAGTTAGGGCCTCAGAGGACAACGCCCGAAGCATAAAATACAAGATAAATAGAAGAGTTTTTCCATCGTGTAAAACGAATAATTGCTATCAGTGTAAAAGTTATGGTCATTTCTACGTTCCGGGCAACCTAGGCTTCACTCTATGGCGTTCTTCCACCACATCGAATAGCTACGGCCTCAGAAGTCAACACCTGAAGTCTAAAATACAATAAAAATACAACAGTCTTTCCATTCTATAACAGGAATAATTGCAACCCGTGTGAAGGTGATGGTCATTTCTACGTTCCGGGTAACCTAGGTTTCACTCTAGGGCGTTGCTCCACCAGATCAAACAGTTAGGGTCTTAGAAGCCAACGCCCGAAGCATTAAATACAAAATAAGTAGAACAGCTTTTCCATTGTATAAAACGAATAATTGCTACCAGTGTAAACGTTATGGTCATTTCTACGTTCCGGGCAACCTAGGCTCCACTCTAGGGCGTTGCTCCACCAAATCGAATAGCTAGGTCCCTAGAAGTAAACGCCAGAAGCATAAAATACAATAAAGATGCAAAAGTTTTTCCATCGTATAACAGGAATAACTGCAAACAGTATGAAAGTACTGGTCATTTCTACGATCCGGGTAACCTAGGTTTCACGCTAGGGCGTTGCTCCACCAGATCGAATAGCTAGGGACTTAGAATTCAACGCCTTAAGAATAAAATACAGTATAAGTACAACAGTTTTTCCATCGTATGAAATGAATAATTGCCACCAGTGTGAAAGTTATGGTAATTTCTACATTTAGAGCAACCTAGGCTTCACTCTAGGGCGTTGTTCCACCAGATCGAATAGCTAGGGCCTAAGAAGTGAACGCCAGAAGCATAAAATACAATATAAATACAACAGTTTTTCCATCATATAAAACGAATAATTGCAACCAGTATAAAAGTTATGGTCATTTCTACTTTCCGGGCGACCTAGGCTTCACCCTAGGGCGTTGCTCCAACAGATTGAATAGCTAGGGCCTAAGAAGTCAACGCCAGTAGCATAAAATACGATATAAATACAAGAACTTTTCCATCGTATAAAACGAACAATTGCAACCAGTTTGAAGGTGATGGTCATTTCTACGTACCGGGCAACCTAGGCTTCACTCTAGGGCGTTGCTCCACCTGACGAAACAGTTAGGGCCTTAGAAGTCAACGACCGAAGCATAAAATACAAAATAAATAGAACAGTTATTCCATTGTATAAAACGCATAATTGCTACCAGTGTAAAAGTTATGGTCATTTCTACGCTCCGGGCAACCTAGGCTTCACCCAAGGGCGTTGTTCCACCAGATCGAATAGTTAGGGACTAAGAAGTGAACGCCAGAAGCATAAAATACAATATAAATACAACAGTTTTTCCATCACATAAAACGAATAATTGCAACCAGTATGAAAGTTATGATCATTTCTTCATTCCGGGCAACCTAGGCTTCACCCTAGGGCGCTGCACCAACAGATTGTATAGTTAGGGCCTTAGAAGTCAATGCCCGAAGCATATAATGCAATAAAAATACAACAGTATTTCCATCATATAACAGGAATAATTGCAACCAATTTGAAAGTGATGGTCATTTATACGTACCGGGCAACCTACGCTTCACTCGAGGGCGTTGCTCCACCAGATCGAATAGTTAGGGCCTTAGAAGTCAACTCCCGAACCATAAAATACAAGATAAATAGAACAGTTTTTCCATCGTATAAAACGAATAATTGCTGCCAGTGTGAAAGTTATGGCCATTTCTACTTGCCGGGCAACCTAGGCTTCACCCTAGGGCGTTGTTCCACCTGATGGAATAGTTAGGACCTAAGAAGTCAACGCCAGAAGCATAAAATACGATATAAATTCAACAGCATTTCCATCGTATAAAACGAATAATTGCAACCAGTTTGAAAGTGATGGTCATTTCTACGTACCGGGCAACCTAGCCTTCACCCTAGGGCGTTGCTCCACCAGATCAAACAGTTAGGGCCTTAGAAGTCAACGCCCGAAGCATAAAATACAAAATAATAGAACAGTTTTTCCATTGTATAAAACGAATAATTGCTACCAGTGTAAAATTTATGGTCAATTCAACGTTCCGGGCAACCTAGGCTTCACCCTAGGGCGTTGTTCCACCAGATCGAATAGTTCGGGCCTA
Organism: Calliopsis andreniformis; assembly: GCF_051401765.1. Classification (NCBI taxonomy): domain Eukaryota; kingdom Metazoa; phylum Arthropoda; class Insecta; order Hymenoptera; family Andrenidae; genus Calliopsis; species Calliopsis andreniformis. The sequence continues at coordinate 18,275,966 of NW_027480426.1, read as the reverse complement.
AGAAGTGAACGCCAGAAGAATAAAATACAAAATAAATACAACAGCCTTTACACCGTATAAAACGAATAATTGCAACCCGTGTGAAAGTGATGGTCATTTCTACGTTCCAGGCAACCTAGGCTTCACTCTAGGGCGTTGTTCCACCAGATCGTATAGCTAGGGCCTAAGAATTAAACGCCAGAAGCATAAAATACGATATAAATACAACTGCTTTTCCATCGTATAAAACGAATAATTGCAACCAGTGTGAAAGTAATCGTCACTTCTACGTTCCGGGCAACCTAGGCATCACTCTAGGGCGTTGTTCCACCAGATCGAATAGTTAGGGCCTAAGAAGTCAACGCCAGTAGCATAAAATACGATATAAATACAACAACTTTTCCATCGTATAAAACGAATAATTGCAACCAGTTTGAAGGTGATGGTCATTTCTACGTACCGGGCAACCTAGGCTTCACTCTAGGGCGTTGCTCCACCAGACGAAACAGTTAGGGCCTCAGAAGTCAACGCCCGAAGCATAAAATACAAGATAAATAGAAGAGTTTTTCCATTGTGTAAAACGAATAATTGCTACCAGTGTAAAAGTTATGGTCATTTCTACGTTCCGGGCAACCTAGGCTTCACTCTATGGCGTTCTTCCACCACATCGAATAGCTACGGCCTCAGAAGTCAACACCTGAAGTCTAAAATACAATAAAAATACAACAGTCTTTCCATCCTATAACAGGAATAATTGGAACCAGTGTGAAAGTTATGGTCATTTCTACATTCCGAGCAACCTAGGCTTCACTCTAGGGCGTTGCTCCACCAGATCGAATAGTTAGGTCCTTAGAAGTAAACGCCAGAAGCATAAAATGCGATATAAATACAACAGCTTTTACATCGTATAAAAGGAATAATTGCAAACAGTGTGAAAGTTATGGCCATTTCTACATTTCGAGCAACCTAGGCTTCACTCTTGGGCGTTGTTCCACCAGATGGAATAGTTAGGGCCTAAGAAGTGAACGCCAGAAGCATAAAATACAGTATAAATACAACAGTTTTTCCATCATATAAAACGAATAATTGCAACCAGTATAAAAGTTATGGTCATTTCTACTTTCCGGGCGACCTAGGCTTCACCCTAGGAGGTTGCTCCAACAGATTGAATAGTTAGGGCCTTAGAAGTCAATGCCCGAAGCATAAAATACATTATAAATACAACAGTTTTTCCATCATATAAAACGCATAATTGCAACTAGTATGAAAGTTATGGTCATTTCTACTTTCCGGGCAACCTAGGCTTCACCCTAGGGCGTTGCTCCAACAGATTGAATAGCTAGGGCTATAGAAGTCAAAGCCCAAAGCGTAAAATGCAATAAAAGTACAACAGCCTTTCCATCATATAACAGGAATAATTGCAACCCGTGTAAGTTATGGTCATTTCTACTATCCGGGCAACCTAGGCTTCACCCTAGGGCGTTGTTCCACCTGATGGAATAGTTAGGGCCTAAGAAGCCAACGCCAGAAGCATAAAATACGATATAAATACAACAGCTTTTCCATCGTATAAAACGAATAATTGCAACCAGTTTGAAAGTGATGGTCATTTCTACGTACCGGGCAACCTAGGCTTCACTCTAGGTCGTTGCTCCACCAGATCAAACAGTTAGGGCCTTAGACGTCAACGCCCGAAGCATAAAATGCAAGATAAATAGAAGAGTTTTTCCATTGTGTAAAACGAATAATTGCTACCAGTGTAAAAGTTATGGTCATTTCTACGTTCCGGGCAACCTAGGCTTCACTCTATGGCGTTCTTCCACCACATCGAATAGCTACGGCCTGAGAAGTCAACAGCTGAAGTCTAAAATACAATAAAAATGCAACAGTCTTTCCATCCTATAACAGGAATAACTGCAACCCGTGTGAAGGTGATGGTCATTTCTGCGTTCCAGGCAACCTATGCATCACTCTAGGGCGTTGTTCCACCAGATCGAATAGTTAGGGCCTAAGAAGTCAACGCCAGTAGCATAAAATACGATATAAATACAACAACTTTTCCATCGTATAAAACGAATAATTGCAACCAGTTTGAAGGTGATGGTCATTTCTACGTACCGGGCAACCTAGGCTTCACTCTAGGGCGTTGCTCCACCAGACGAAACAGTTAGGGCCTTAGAAGTCAACGCCCGAAGCATAAAATGCAATAAAAATACAACAGCCTTTCCATCATATAACAGGAATAATTGCAACCCGTGTATGTTATGGTCATTTCTACTTTCCGGGCAACCTAGGCTTCACCCTAGGGCGTTGTACCACATGATGGAATAGTTAGGGCCTAAGAAGTCAACGCCAGAAGCATAAAATACGATATAGATACAACAGCTTTTCCATCGTATAAAACGAATTATTGCTACCAGTGTGAAAGCTATGGTCATTTCTACTTTCCGGCCAACCTAGGCTACACCCTAGGGCGTTGTTCCACCTGATGGAATAGTTAGGGCCTAAGAAGTCAACGCCAGAAGCATAAAATACGATATAAATACAACAGCTTTTCCATCGTATAAAACGAATAATTGCAACCAGTTTGAAAGTGATGGTCATTTCTACGTAACGGGCAACCTAGGCTTCACTCTAGGGCGTTGCTCCACCAGATCAAACAGTTAGGGCCTCAGAGGTCAACGCCCGAAGCATAAAATACAAGATAAATAGAAGAGTTTTTCCATTGTGTAAAACGAATAATTGCTATCAGTGTAAAAGTTATGGTCATTTCTACGTTCCGGGCAACCTAGGCTTCACTCTATGGCGTTCTTCCACCACATCGAATAGCTACGGCCTCAGAAGTCAACACCTGAAGTCTAAAATACAATAAAAATACAACAGTCTTTCCATTCTATAACAGGAATAATTGCAACCCGTGTGAAGGTGATGGTCATTTCTACGTTCCGGGTAACCTAGGTTTCACTCTAGGGCGTTGCTCCACCAGATCAAACAGTTAGGGTCTTAGAAGCCAACGCCCGAAGCATTAAATACAAAATAAGTAGAACAGCTTTTCCATTGTATAAAACGAATAATTGCTACCAGTGTAAACGTTATGGTCATTTCTACGTTCCGGGCAACCTAGGCTCCACTCTAGGGCGTTGCTCCACCAAATCGAATAGCTAGGTCCCTAGAAGTAAACGCCAGAAGCATAAAATACAATAAAGATGCAAAAGTTTTTCCATCGTATAACAGGAATAACTGCAAACAGTATGAAAGTACTGGTCATTTCTACGTTCCGGGTAACCTAGGTTTCACGCTAGGGCGTTGCTCCACCAGATCGAATAGCTAGGGACTTAGAATTCAACGCCTTAAGAATAAAATACAGTATAAGTACAACATTTTTTCCATCGTATGAAATGAATAATTGCCACCAGTGTGAAAGTTATGGTAATTTCTACATTTAGAGCAACCTAGGCTTCACTCTAGGGCGTTGTTCCACCAGATCGAATAGCTAGGGCCTAAGAAGTGAACGCCAGAAGCATAAAATACAATATAAATACAACAGTTTTTCCATCATATAAAACGAATAATTGCAACCAGTATAAAAGTTATGGTCATTTCTACTTTCCGGGCGACCTAGGCTTCACCCTAGGGCGTTGCTCCAACAGATTGAATAGCTAGGGCCTAAGAAGTCAACGCCAGTAGCATAAAATACGATATAAATACAAGAACTTTTCCATCGTATAAAACGAACAATTGCAACCAGTTTGAAGGTGATGGTCATTTCTACGTACCGGGCAACCTAGGCTTCACTCTAGGGCGTTGCTCCACCTGACGAAACAGTTAGGGCCTTAGAAGTCAACGACCGAAGCATAAAATACAAAATAAATAGAACAGTTATTCCATTGTATAAAACGCATAATTGCTACCAGTGTAAAAGTTATGGTCATTTCTACGCTCCGGGCAACCTAGGCTTCACCCAAGGGCGTTGTTCCACCAGATCGAATAGTTAGGGACTAAGAAGTGAACGCCAGAAGCATAAAATACAATATAAATACAACAGTTTTTCCATCATATAAAACGAATAATTGCAACCAGTATGAAAGTTATGATCATTTCTTCTTTCCGGGCAACCTAGGCTTCACCCTAGGGCGCTGCACCAACAGATTGTATAGTTAGGGCCTTAGAAGTCAATGCCCGGAGCATATAATGCAATAAAAATACAACAGTATTTCCATCATATAACAGGAATAATTGCAACCAATTTGAAAGTGATGGTCATTTATACGTACCGGGCAACCTACGCTTCACTCGAGGGCGTTGCTCCACCAGATCGAATAGTTAGGGCCTTAGAAGTCAACTCCCGAACCATAAAATACAAGATAAATAGAACAGTTTTTCCATCGTATAAAACGAATAATTGCTGCCAGTGTGAAAGTTATGGCCATTTCTACTCGCCGGGCAACCTAGGCTTCACCCTAGGGCGTTGTTCCACCTGATGGAATAGTTAGGACCTAAGAAGTCAACGCCAGAAGCATAAAATACGATATAAATACAACAGCATTTCCATCGTATAAAACGAATAATTGCAACCAGTTTGAAAGTGATGGTCATTTCTACGTACCGGGCAACCTAGCCTTCACTCTAGGGCGTTGCTCCACCAGATCAAACAGTTAGGGCCTTAGAAGTCAACGCCCGAAGCATAAAATACAAAATAATAGAACAGTTTTTCCATTGTATAAAACGAATAATTGCTACCAGTGTAAAATTTATGGTCAATTCAACGTTCCGGGCAACCTAGGCTTCACCCTAGGGCGTTGTTCCACCAGATCGAATAGTTCGGGCCTAAGAAGTGAATGCCAGAAGAATAAAATACAAAATAAATACAACAGCCTTTACACCGTATAAAACGAATAATTGCAACCCGTGTGAAAGTGATGGTCATTTCTACGTTCCAGGCAACCTAGGCTTCACTCTAGGGCGTTGTTCCACCAGATCGTATAGCTAGGGCCTAAGAATTAAACGCCAGAAGCATAAAATACGATATATATACAACTGCTTTTCCATCGTATAAAACGAATAATTGCAACCAGTGTGAAAGTAATCGTCACTTCTACGTTCCGGGCAACCTAGGCATCACTCTAGGGCGTTGTTCCACCAGATCGAATAGTTAGGGCCTAAGAAGTCAACGCCAGTAGCATAAAATACGATATAAATACAACAACTTTTCCATCGTATAAAACGAATAATTGCAACCAGTTTGAAGGTGATGGTCATTTCTACGTACCGGGCAACCTAGGCTTCACTCTAGGGCGTTGCTCCACCAGACGAAACAGTTAGGGCCTCAGAAGTCAACGCCCGAAGCATAAAATACAAGATAAATAGAAGAGTTTTTCCATTGTGTAAAACGAATAATTGCTACCAGTGTAAAAGTTATGGTCATTTCTACGTTCCGGGCAACCTAGGCTTCACTGTATGGCGTTCTTCCACCACATCGAATAGCTACGGCCTCAGAAGTCAACACCTGAAGTCTAAAATACAATAAAAATACAACAGTCTTTCCATCCTATAACAGGAATAATTGCAACCAGTGTGAAAGTTATGGTCATTTCTACATTCCGAGCAACCTAGGCTTCACTCTAGGGCGTTGCTCCACCAGATCGAATAGTTAGGTCCTTAGAAGTAAACGCCAGAAGCATAAAATGCGATATAAATACAACAGCTTTTACATCGTATAAAAGGAATAATTGCAAACAGTGTGAAAGTAATGGTCATTTCTACGTTCCGGCCAACCTGGGCTTCACCCTAGGCCGTTGTTCCACCAGATCGAATAGTTAGGGCCTAAGAAGTGACCGCCAGAACCATAAAATACAATAAAAATACAACAGTCTTTCCATCCTATAACAGGAATAATTGCAACCCGTGTGAAGGTGATGGTCATTTCTGCGTTCCAGGCAACCTAGGCTTCACTCCACGGCGTTGTTCCACCAGATCGAATAGTTAGGGCCTAAGAAGTCAACACCAGAAGAATAAAATACAAAATAAATACAACAGCCTTTACACCGTATAAAACGAATAACTGCAACCCGTGTGAAAGTGATGGTCATTTCTACGTTCCAGGCAACCTAGGCTTCACTCTAGGGCGTTGTTCCACCAGATGGTATAGCTAGGGCCTAAGAAGTAAACGCCAGAAGCATAAAATACGATATAAATACAACTGCTTTTCCATCGTATAAAAGAATAATTGCAACCAGTGTGAAAGTAATGGTCATTTCTACGTTCCGGGCAACCTAGGCTTCACTCTAGGGCGTTGCTCCACCACATCTAATAGCTACGGCCTTAGAAGTCAACGCCAGAGGCATAAAATACAATATAAATACAACAGCGTTTCCATCGTATAAAACGAATAATTGCAACCAGTGTGAAAGTTATGGTCATTTCTACATTCCGAGCAACCTAGGCTTCACCCTAGGGCGTTGTTCCGCCTGATGGAATAGTTAGGGCCTAAGAAGTCAACGCCTGAAGCATAAAATACGATATAAATACAACAGCGTTTCCATCGTATAAAACGAATAATTGCAACCAGTTTCAAAGTGATGGTCATTTCTACGTACCGGGCAACCTAGCCTTCACTCTAGGGCGTTGCTCCACCAGATCAAACAGTTAGGGCCTTAGAAGTCAACGCCCGAAGCATAAAATACAACATAATAGAACAGTTTTTCCATTGTATAAAACGAATAATTGCTACCAGTGTAAACTTTATGGTCAATACTACGTTCCGGGCAACCTAGGCTTCACCCTAGGGCGTTGTTCCACCAGATCGAATAGTTCGGGCCTAAGAAGTGAACGCCAGAAGAATAAAATACAATATAAATATAACAGCTTTTACATCGTATAAAAGGAATAATTGCAAACAGTGTGAAAGTAATGGTCCTTTCTACGTTCCGGCCAACCTGGGCTTCACCCTAGGCCGTTGTTCCACCAGATCGAATAGTTAGGGCCTAAGAAGTGAACGCCAGAACCATAAAATGCAATAAAAATACAACAGTTTTTCCATCGTATAACAGGATTAATTGCAACCAGTTTGAAAGTGATGGTCATTTCTCCTTTCCGGGCAACCTAGGCTTCACTCTAGGGCGTTGCTCCACCAGATCAAACAGTTAGGGTCTTAGAAGCCAACGCCCGAAGCATTAAATACAAAATAAGTAGAACAGCTTTTCCATTGTATAAAACGAATAATTGCTACCAGTGTAAACGTTATGGTCATTTCTACGTTCCGGGCAACCTAGGCTCCACTCTAGGGCGTTGCTCCACCAAATCGAATAGCTAGGTCCCTAGAAGTAAACGCCAGAAGCATAAAATACAATAAAGATGCAAAAGTTTTTCCATCGTATAACAGGAATAACTGCAAACAGTATGAAAGTACTGGTCATTTCTACGTTCCGGGTAACCTAGGTTTCACGCTAGGGCGTTGCTCCACCAGATCGAATAGCTAGGGACTTAGAATTCAACGCCTTAAGAATAAAATACAGTATAAGTACAACATTTTTTCCATCGTATGAAATGAATAATTGCCACCAGTGTGAAAGTTATGGTAATTTCTACATTTAGAGCAACCTAGGCTTCACTCTAGGGCGTTGTTCCACCAGATCGAATAGCTAGGGCCTAAGAAGTGAACGCCAGAAGCATAAAATACAATATAAATACAACAGTTTTTCCATCATATAAAACGAATAATTGCAACCAGTATAAAAGTTATGGTCATTTCTACTTTCCGGGCGACCTAGGCTTCACCCTAGGGCGTTGCTCCAACAGATTGAATAGCTAGGGCCTAAGAAGTCAACGCCAGTAGCATAAAATACGATATAAATACAAGAACTTTTCCATCGTATAAAACGAACAATTGCAACCAGTTTGAAGGTGATGGTCATTTCTACGTACCGGGCAACCTAGGCTTCACTCTAGGGCGTTGCTCCACCTGACGAAACAGTTAGGGCCTTAGAAGTCAACGACCGAAGCATAAAATACAAAATAAATACAACAGTTATTCCATTGTATAAAACGCATAATTGCTACCAGTGTAAAAGTTATGGTCATTTCTACGCTCCGGGCAACCTAGGCTTCACCCAAGGGCGTTGTTCCACCAGATCGAATAGTTAGGGACTAAGAAGTGAACGCCAGAAGCATAAAATACAATATAAATACAACAGTTTTTCCATCATATAAAACGAATAATTGCAACCAGTATGAAAGTTATGATCATTTCTTCTTTCCGGGCAACCTAGGCTTCACCCTAGGGCGCTGCACCAACAGATTGTATAGTTAGGGCCTTAGAAGTCAATGCCCGAAGCATATAATGCAATAAAAATACAACAGTATTTCCATCATATAACAGGAATAATTGCAACCAATTTGAAAGTGATGGTCATTTATACGTACCGGGCAACCTACGCTTCACTCGAGGGCGTTGCTCCACCAGATCGAATAGTTAGGGCCTTAGAAGTCAACTCCCGAACCATAAAATACTAGATAAATAGAACAGTTTTCCCATCGTATAAAACGAATAATTGCTGCCAGTGTGAAAGTTATGGCCATTTCTACTCGCCGGGCAACCTAGGCTTCACCCTAGGGCGTTGTTCCACCTGATGGAATAGTTAGGACCTAAGAAGTCAACGCCAGAAGCATAAAATACGATATAAATACAACAGCATTTCCATCGTATAAAACGAATAATTGCAACCAGTTTGAAAGTGATGGTCATTTCTACGTACCGGGCAACCTAGCCTTCACTCTAGGGCGTTGCTCCACCAGATCAAACAGTTAGGGCCTTAGAAGTCAACGCCCGAAGCATAAAATACAAAATAATAGAACAGTTTTTCCATTGTATAAAACGAATAATTGCTACCAGTGTAAAATTTATGGTCAATTCAACGTTCCGGGCAACCTAGGCTTCACCCTAGGGCGTTGTTCCACCAGATCGAATAGTTCGGGCCTAAGAAGTGAATGCCAGAAGAATAAAATACAAAATAAATACAACAGCCTTTACACCGTATAAAACGAATAATTGCAACCCGTGTGAAAGTGATGGTCATTTCTACGTTCCAGGCAACCTAGGCTTCACTCTAGGGCGTTGTTCCACCAGATCGTATAGCTAGGGCCTAAGAATTAAACGCCAGAAGCATAAAATACGATATATATACAACTGCTTTTCCATCGTATAAAACGAATAATTGCAACCAGTGTGAAAGTAATCGTCACTTCTACGTTCCGGGCAACCTAGGCATCACTCTAGGGCGTTGTTCCACCAGATCGAATAGTTAGGGCCTAAGAAGTCAACGCCAGTAGCATAAAATACGATATAAATACAACAACTTTTCCATCGTATAAAACGAATAATTGCAACCAGTTTGAAGGTGATGGTCATTTCTACGTACCGGGCAAGCTAGGCTTCACTCTAGGGCGTTGCTCCACCAGACGAAACAGTTAGGGCCTCAGAAGTCAACGCCCGAAGCATAAAATACAAGATAAATAGAAGAGTTTTTCCATTGTGTAAAACGAATAATTGCTACCAGTGTAAAAGTTATGGTCATTTCTACGTTCCGGGCAACCTAGGCTTCACTCTATGGCGTTCTTCCACCACATCGAATAGCTACGGCCTCAGAAGTCAACACCTGAAGTCTAAAATACAATAAAAATACAACAGTCTTTCCATCCTATAACAGGAATAATTGCAACCAGTGTGAAAGTTATGGTCATTTCTACATTCCGAGCAACCTAGGCTTCACTCTAGGGCGTTGCTCCACCAGATCGAATAGTTAGGTCCTTAGAAGTAAACGCCAGAAGCATAAAATGCGATATAAATACAACAGCTTTTACATCGTATAAAAGGAATAATTGCAAACAGTGTGAAAGTAATGGTCATTTCTACGTTCCGGCCAACCTGGGCTTCACCCTAGGCCGTTGTTCCACCAGATCGAATAGTTAGGGCCTAAGAAGTGACCGCCAGAACCATAAAATACAATAAAAATACAACAGTCTTTCCATCCTATAACAGGAATAATTGCAACCCGTGTGAAGGTGATGGTCATTTCTGCGTTCCAGGCAACCTAGGCTTCACTCCACGGCGTTGTTCCACCAGATCGAATAGTTAGGGCCTAAGAAGTCAACACCAGAAGAATAAAATACAAAATAAATACAACAGCCTTTACACCGTATAAAACGAATAACTGCAACCCGTGTGAAAGTGATGGTCATTTCTACGTTCCAGGCAACCTAGGCTTCACTCTAGGGCGTTGTTCCACCAGATGGTATAGCTAGGGCCTAAGAAGTAAACGCCAGAAGCATAAAATACGATATAAATACAACTGCTTTTCCATCGTATAAAAGAATAATTGCAACCAGTGTGAAAGTAATGGTCATTTCTACGTTCCGGGCAACCTAGGCTTCACTCTAGGGCGTTGCTCCACCACATCTAATAGCTACGGCCTTAGAAGTCAACGCCAGAGGCATAAAATACAATATAAATACAACAGCGTTTCCATCGTATAAAACGAATAATTGCAACCAGTGTGAAAGTTATGGTCATTTCTACATTCCGAGCAACCTAGGCTTCACCCTAGGGCGTTGTTCCGCCTGATGGAATAGTTAGGGCCTAAGAAGTCAACGCCTGAAGCATAAAATACGATATAAATACAACAGCGTTTCCATCGTATAAAACGAATAATTGCAACCAGTTTCAAAGTGATGGTCATTTCTACGTACCGGGCAACCTAGCCTTCACTCTAGGGCGTTGCTCCACCAGATCAAACAGTTAGGGCCTTAGAAGTCAACGCCCGAAGCATAAAATACAACATAATAGAACAGTTTTTCCATTGTATAAAACGAATAATTGCTACCAGTGTAAACTTTATGGTCAATACTACGTTCCGGGCAACCTAGGCTTCACCCTAGGGCGTTGTTCCACCAGATCGAATAGTTCGGGCCTAAGAAGTGAACGCCAGAAGAATAAAATACAATATAAATATAACAGCTTTTACATCGTATAAAAGGAATAATTGCAAACAGTGTGAAAGTAATGGTCATTTCTACGTTCCGGCCAACCTGGGCTTCACCCTAGGCCGTTGTTCCACCAGATCGAATAGTTAGGGCCTAAGAAGTGAACGCCAGAACCATAAAATGCAATAAAAATACAACAGTTTTTCCATCGTATAACAGGATTAATTGCAACCAGTTTGAAAGTGATGGTCATTTCTCCTTTCCGGGCAACCTAGGCTTCACTCTAGGGCGTTGCTCCACCAGATCAAACAGTTAGGGCCTCAGAAGTCAACGCCCGAAGCATAAAATACAAGATAAATAGAAGAGTTTTTCCATTGTGTAAAACGAATAATTGCTACCAGTGTAAAAGTTATGGTCATTTCTACGTTCCGGGCAACCTAGGCTTCACTCCACGGCGTTGTTCCACCAGATCGAATAGTTAGGGCCTAAGAAGTCAACACCAGAAGAATAAAATACAAAATAAATACAACAGCCTTACACCGTATAAAACGAATAATTGCAACCCGTGTGAAAGTGATGGTCATTTCTACGTTCCAGGCAACCTAGGCTTCACTCTAGGGCGTTGTTCCACCAGATCGTATAGCTAGGGCCTAAGAAGTAAACGCCAGAAGCATAAAATACGATATAAATACAACTGCTTTTCCATCGTATAAAACGAATAATTGCAACCAGTGTGAAAGTAATGGTCATTTCTACGTTCCGGGCAACCTAGGCTTCACTCTAGGGCGTTGCTCCACCACATCTAATAGCTACGGCCTTAGAAGTCAACGCCAGAGGCATAAAATACAATATAAATAGAAGAGTTTTTCCATTGTGTAAAACGAATAATTGCTACCAGTGTAAAAGTTATGGTCATTTCTACGTTCCGGGCAACCTAGGCTTCACTCCACGGCGTTGTTCCACCAGATCGAATAGTTAGGGCCTAAGAAGTCAACACCAGAAGAATAAAATACAAAATAAATACAACAGCCTTACACCGTATAAAACGAATAATTGCAACCCGTGTGAAAGTGATGGTCATTTCTACGTTCCAGGCAACCTAGGCTTCACTCTAGGGCGTTGTTCCACCAGATCGTATAGCTACGGCCTCAGAAGTCAACACCTGAAGTCTAAAATACAATAAAAATACAACAGTCTTTCCACCCTATGACAGGATTAATTGCTACCAGTGTGAAAGTTATGGTCATTTCTACTTTCCGGGCAACCTAGGCTTCACCCTAGGGCGTTGTTCCACCTGATGGAATAGTTAGGTCCCAAAAAGTCAACGCCAGAAGCATAAAATACGATATAAATACAACAGCTTTTCCATCGTATAAAACGAATAATTGCAACCAGTTTGAAAGTGATGGTCATTTCTACGTACCGCGCAACCTAGGCTTCACTATAGGGCGTTGCTCCACCAGGTCAAACAGTTAGGGCCTTAGAAGCCAACTCCCGAAGCATTAAAGACAAAATAAATAGAACAGTTTTTCCATTGTATAAAACGAATAATTGCTACCAGTACGAAAGTTATGGTCATTTCTACTTTCCGGGCAACCTAGGCTTCACCCTAGGGCGCTGCTCCAACAGATTGTATAGTTAGGGCCTTAGAAGTCAATGCCCGAAGCATATAATGCAATAAAAATAAAACAGTATTTCCATCATATAACAGGAATAATTGCAACCAATTTGAAAGTGATGGTCATTTATACGTACCGGGCAACCTACGCTTCACTCGAGGGCGTTGCTCCACCAGATCGAATAGTTAGGGCCTTAGAAGTCAACTCCCGTAGCATAAAATACAAGATAAATAGAACAGTTTTTCCATCGTATAAAACGAATAATTGCTGCCAGTGTGAAAGTTATGGTCATTTCTACTTGCCGGGCAACCTAGGCTTCACCCTAGGGCGTTGTTCCGCCTGATGCAATAGTTAGGGCCTTAGAAGTCAACTCCCGTAGCATAAAATACAAGATAAATAGAACAGTTTTTCCATCGTATAAAACGAATAATTGCTGCCAGTGTGAAAGTTATGGTCATTTCTACTTGCCGGGCAACCTAGGCTTCACCCTAGGGCGTTGTTCCACCAGATCGAATAGTTCGGGCCTAAGAAGTGAACGCCAGAAGAATAAAATACAATATAAATATAACAGTTTTTCCATCGTATAAAACGAATAATAGCAACCAGTGTGAAAGTTGTGGTCATTTCTACGTTCCGGGCAACCTAGGTTTCACTCTAGGGCGTCGCTCCACCAGATCAAACAGTTAGGGCCTTAGGAGCCAACGCCCGAAGCATTAAATACAAAATAAATAGAACAGTTTTTCCATTTTATAAAACGAATAATTGCTACCAGTGTAAAAGTTATGGTCATTTCTACGTTCCGGGCAACCTAGGCTTCACTCTATGGCGTTCTTCCACCACATCGAATAGCTACGGCCTCAGAACTCAACACCTGAAGTCTAAAATACAATAAAAATACAACAGTCTTTCCATCCTATAACAGGAATAATTGCAACCCGTGTGAAGGTGATGGTCATTTCTGCGATCCAGGCAACCTAGGCTTCACTCTAAGGCGTTATTCCACCAGATCGAATAGTTAGGGCCTAAGAAGTCAACGCCAGTAGCATAAAATACGATATAAATACAACAACTTTTCCATCGTATAAAACGAATAATTGCAACCAGTTTGAAGGTGATGGTCATTTCTACGTGCCGGGCAACCTGGGCTTCACTCTAGGTCGTTGCTCCACCAGACGAAACAGTTAGGGCCTTAGAAGTCAACGCCCGAAGCACAAAATACAAAATAAATAGAACAGTTATTCCATTGTATAAAACGCATAATTGCTACCAGTGTAAAAGTTATGGTCATTTCTACGTTCCGGGCAACCTAGGCTTCACCCAAGGGCGTTGTTCCACCAGATCGAATAGTTCGGGCCTAAGAAGTGAACGCCAGAAGAACAAAATACAATATTAATATAACAGTTTTTCCATCGTATAAAACGAATAGTAGCAACCAGTGTGAAAGTTATGGTCATTTCTACGTTCCGGGTAACCTAGGTTTCACACTAGGGCGTTGCTCCACCAGATCAAATAGTTAGGGCCTTAGAAGCCAACGCCCGAAGCATTAAATACAAAATAAGTAGAACAGTTTTTCCATTTTAAAAAACGAATAATTGCTACCAGTGTAAACGTTATGGTCATTTCTAAGTTCCGGGCAACCCAGGCTTCACTCTATGGCGTTGCTCCACTAGATCGAATAGCTAGGGCCTTTGAAGTCAATGCCAGAAGCATAAAATACAATATAAATACAACACTTTTTCCATCGTATAAAACAAATAATTGCAACCAGTATGAAACTTATGGTCATTTCTACTTTCCGAGCAACCTACACTTTACCCTAGGGCGTTGCTCCAACAGATTGAATAGTTTGGGCGTTAGAAGTCAATGCCCGAAGCATAAAATACGATATAAATGAAACAGTTTTTCCATTGTATAAAACGAATAATTGCTACCAGTGTGAAAGTGATAGTCATTTCTACGTTCCGTGGAACCTAGTCTTCACTCTAGGGCGTTGCTCCACCAAATCGAATAGCTAGGTCCCTAGAAGTCAACGCCAGAAGCATAAAATACAATAAAGATGCAAAAGTTTTTCCATCGTATTACGGGAATAACTGCAAACAGTATGAAAGTACTGTTCATTTCTACGTTCCGGGTAACCTAGGTTTCACGCTAGGGCGTTGCTCCACCAGATGGAATAGCTAGGGACTTAGAATTCAACGCCTTAAGAATAAAATACAATATAAGTACAACAGTTTTTCAATCGTATGAAATGAATAATTGCAACCAGTGTGAAAGTTATGGCCATTTCTACGTTTCGGGCAACCTAGGCTTCACTCTAGGGCGTTGTTCCACCAGATCGAATAGTTAGGGCCTAAGAAGTGAATGCCAGAAGCATAAAATACAGTATAAATACAACAGTTTTTCCATCATATAAAACGAATAATTGCAACCAGTATAAAAGTTATGGTCATTTCTACTTTCCGGGCGACCTGGGCTTCACCCTAGGACGTTGCTCCAACAGATTGAATAGTTAGGGCCTTAGAAGTCAATGCCCGAAGCATAAAATACATTATAAATACAACAGTTTTTCCATCATATAAAACGAATAATTGCAACTAGTATGAAAGTTATGGTCATTTCTACTTTCCGGGCAACCTAGGCTTCACCCTAGGGCGTTGCTCCAACAGATTGAATAGCTAGGGCTATAGAAGTCAAAGCCCAAAGCATAAAATGCAATGAAAGTACAACAGCCTTTCCATCATATAACAGGAATAATTGCAACCCGTGTAAGTTATGGTCATTTCTACTTTCCGGGCAACCTAGGCTTCACCCTAGGGCGTTGTTCCACCAGATCGAATAGTTCGGGCCTAAGAAGTGAACGCCAGAAGAATAAAATACAATATAAATATAACAGTGTTTCCATCGTATAAAACGAATAATAGCAACCAGTGTGAAAGTTGTGGTCATTTCGACGTTCCGGGCAAACTTGGTTTCACTCCAGGGCGTCGCTCCACCAGATCAAACAGTTAGGGCCTTAGGAGCCAACGCCCGAAGCATTAAATACAAAATAAATAGAACAGTTTTTCCATTTTATAAAACGAATAATTGCTACCAGTGTAAAAGTTATGGTCATTTCTACGTTTCGGGCAACCTAGGCTTCACCCTAGGCCGTTGCTCCACCAGATCGAATAGTTAGGGCCTTAGAAGTCAACTCCCGAACCATAAAATACAAGATAAATACAACAGTTTTTCCATCGTATAAAACGAATAATTGCTGCCAGTGTGAAAGTTATGGTCATTTCTACTTGCCGGGCAACCTAGGCTTCACCTTAGGGCGTTGTTCCACCTGATGGAATAGTTAGGACCTAAGAAGTCAACGCCAGAAGCATAAAATACGATATAATTACAACAGCGTTTCCATCGTATAAAACGAATAATTGCAACCAGTTTGAAAGTGATGGTCATTTCTACGTACCGGGCAACCTAGCCTTCACTCTAGGGCGTTGCTCCACCAGATCAAACAGTTAGGGCCTTAGAAGTCAACGCCCGAAGCATAAAATACAAAATAATAGAACAGTTTTTCCATTGTATAAAACGAATAATTGCTACCAGTGTGAAAGCTATGGTCATTTCTACTTTCCGGGCAACCTAGGCTTCACTCTAGGGCGTTGCTCCACCAGATCAAACAGTTAGGGCCTCAGAAGTCAACGCCCGCAGCATAAAATACAAGATAAATAGAAGAGTTTTTCCATTGTGTACAACGAATAATTGCTACCAGTATAAAAGTTATGGTCATTTCTACTTTCCGGGCGACCTGGGCTTCACCCTAGGACGTTGCTCGAACAGATTGAATAGTTAGGGCCTTAGAAGTCAATGCCCGAAGCATAAAATACATTATAAATACAACAGTTTTTCCATCATATAAAACGAATAATTGCAACTAGTATGAAAGATATGGTCATTTCTACTTTCCGGGCAACCTAGGCTTCACCCTAGGGCGTTGTTCCACCAGATCAAACAGTTAGGGTCTTAGAAGCCAACGCCCGAAGCATTAAATACAAAATAAATAGAACAGTTTATCCATTTTATAAAACGAATAATTGCTACCAGTGTAAAAGTTATGGTCATTTCTACGTTCCGGGCAACCTAGGCTTCACCCTAGGCCGTTGTTCCAGCAGATCGAATAGCTAGGGCCTAAGAAGTGAACGCCAGAAGCATAAAATACAATATAAATACAACAGTTTTTCCATCATATAAAACGAATAATTGCAACCTGTATGAAAGTTATGGTCACTTCTACGTTCCGAGCACCCTAGGCGTCACTCGAGGGCGTTGCTCCACCAGATCAAACAGTTAGGGCCTTAGGAGCCAACGTCCGAAGCATTAAATACAAAATAAATAGAACAGTTTTTCCATCATATAAAACGAATAATTGCAACCAGTATGAAAGTTATGGTCATTTCTACGTTCCGAGCACCCTAGGCGTCACTCTAGGGCGTTGCTCCACCAGACGAAACAGTTAGGGCCTTAGAAGTCAACGCCCGAAGCATAAAATACGATATAAATATAACAGTTTTTCCATCGTATAAAACGAATAATAGCAACCAGTGTGAAAGTTATGGTCATTTCTACGTTCCGGGCAACCTAGCTTTCACTCTAGGGCGTTGCTCCACCAGATCAAACAGTTAGGGCCTTAGACGCCAACGCCCGAAGCATTAAATACAAAATAAATAGAACAGCTTTCCATTGTATAAAACGAATAATTGCTAACAGTGTAAAAGTTATGGTCATTTTTACGTTCCGGGCTACCTAGGCTTCACCCTAGGCCGTTGTTCCACCAGATCGAATAGTTAGGGCCTAAGGAGTGAACGCCAGAAGCATAAAATACAATATAAATACAACAGTTTTTCCATCATATAAAACGAATAATTGCAACGAGTATGAAAGTTATGGTCATTTCTACTTTCCGGGCAACCTAGGCTTCACCCTGGGGCGTTGCGCAAACAGATTGAATAGTTTGGGCCTTAGAAGTCAATGCCCGAATGATAAAATGCAATGAAAATTAAACAGTTTTTCCATCGTATAACAGGATTAATTGCAACCAGTTTGAAAGTGATCGTCATTTCTACGTTCCGGGCAACCTAGGCTTCACTCTAGGGCGTTGCTCCACTAGATCGAAATGCTAGGGCCTTAGAAGTCAACGCCAGAAGCATAAAATACAATATAAATACAACAGCATTTCCATCGTATAAAACGAATAATTGCTACCAGTGTGAAAGTTATGGTCATTTCTACTTTCCGGGCAACCTAGGCTTCACCCTAGGGCGTTGTTCCACCTGATGGAATAGTTAGGGCCTAAGAAGTCAAGCCAGAAGCATAAAATACGATATAGGTACAACAGCTTTTCCATCGTATAAAACGAATTATTGCTACCTGTGTGAAAGTTATGGTCATTTCTGCTTTCCGGCCAACCTAGGCTACACCCTAGGGCGTTGTTCCACCTGATGGAATAGTTAGGGCCTAAGAAGTCAACGCCAGAAGCATAAAATACGATATAAATACAACAGCTTTTCCATCGTATAAAACGAATAATTGCAACCAGTTGAAAGTGATGGTCATTTCTACGTACCGGGCAACCTAGGCTTCACTCTAGGGCGTTGCTCCACCAGATCAAACAGTTAGGGCCTCAGAAGTCAACGCCCGAAGCATAAAATACAAAATAAATAGAACAGCTTTCCATTGTATAAAACGCATAATTGCTACCAGTGTAAAAGTTATGGTCATTTCTACGTTCCGGGCAACCTAGGCTTCACCCAAGGGCGTTGTTCCACCAGATCGAATAGTTAGGGCCTAAGATGTGAACGCCAGAAGAATAAAATACAATATAAATATAACAGTTTTTCAATCGTATAAAACGAATAATAGCAACCAGTGTGAAAGTTATGGTCATTTCTACGTTCCGGGCAACCTAGCTTTCACTCTAGGGCGTTGCTCCACCAGATCGAATAGTTAGGGCCTAAGAAGTGAACGAGAGAAGAATAAAATACAATATAAATATAACAGTTTTTCCATCGTATAAAACGAATAATAGCAACCAGTGTTAATGTTATGGTCATTTCTACGTTCCGGGCAAGCTAGGCTTCACTCTAGGGCGTTGCTCCACCAGAGCAAACAGTTAGGGCCTTAGAAGTCAACGCCCGAACCATAAAATACAAAAAAAAATACATCAGTGTTTCCATCATATAACAGGAATAATTGCAACCAGTTTGAAAGTGATGGTCATTTCTCCTTTCCGGGCAACCTAGGCCTCACTCTAGGGCGTTGCTCCACTAGATCGAATAGCTAGGGCCGTAGAAGTCAACGCCAGAAGCATAAAATACAATATAAATACAACAGCTTTTCCATCGTATAAAACGAATAATTGCAACCAGTATAAAAGTTATGGTCATTTCTACTTTCCGGGCGACCTGGGCTTCACCCTAGGACGTTGCTCGAACAGATTGAATAGTTAGGGCCTTAGAAGTCAATGCCCGAAGCATAAAATACATTATAAATACAACAGTTTTTCCATCATATAAAACGAATAATTGCAACTAGTATGAAAGATATGGTCATTTCTACTTTCCGGGCAACCTAGGCTTCACCCTAGGGCGTTGTTCCACCAGATCAAACAGTTAGGGTCTTAGAAGCCAACGCCCGAAGCATTAAATACAAAATAAATAGAACAGTTTATCCATTTTATAAAACGAATAATTGCTACCAGTGTAAAAGTTATGGTCATTTCTACGTTCCGGGCAACCTAGGCTTCACCCTAGGCCGTTGTTCCAGCAGATCGAATAGCTAGGGCCTAAGAAGTGAACGCCAGAAGCATAAAATACAATATAAATACAACAGTTTTTCCATCATATAAAACGAATAATTGCAACCTGTATGAAAGTTATGGTCACT
This sequence comes from Calliopsis andreniformis, assembly GCF_051401765.1. Lineage (NCBI taxonomy): Eukaryota > Metazoa > Arthropoda > Insecta > Hymenoptera > Andrenidae > Calliopsis > Calliopsis andreniformis. Next base: position 18,256,464 of record NW_027480426.1, on the reverse strand, counting down.
TCTACGTTCCGAGCACCCTAGGCGTCACTCGAGGGCGTTGCTCCACCAGATCAAACAGTTAGGGCCTTAGGAGCCAACGTCCGAAGCATTAAATACAAAATAAATAGAACAGTTTTTCCATCATATAAAACGAATAATTGCAACCAGTATGAAAGTTATGGTCATTTCTACGTTCCGAGCACCCTAGGCGTCACTCTAGGGCGTTGCTCCACCAGACGAAACAGTTAGGGCCTTAGAAGTCAACGCCCGAAGCATAAAATACGATATAAATATAACAGTTTTTCCATCGTATAAAACGAATAATAGCAACCAGTGTGAAAGTTATGGTCATTTCTACGTTCCGGGCAACCTAGCTTTCACTCTAGGGCGTTGCTCCACCAGATCAAACAGTTAGGGCCTTAGACGCCAACGCCCGAAGCATTAAATACAAAATAAATAGAACAGCTTTCCATTGTATAAAACGAATAATTGCTAACAGTGTAAAAGTTATGGTCATTTCTACGTTCCGGGCTACCTAGGCTTCACCCTAGGCCGTTGTTCCACCAGATCGAATAGTTAGGGCCTAAGGAGTGAACGCCAGAAGCATAAAATACAATATAAATACAACAGTTTTTCCATCATATAAAACGAATAATTGCAACGAGTATGAAAGTTATGGTCATTTCTACTTTCCGGGCAACCTAGGCTTCACCCTAGGGCGTTGTTCCACCTGATGGAATAGTTAGGTCCCAAGAAGTCAACGCCAGAAGCATAAAATACGATATAAATACAACAGTTTTTCCATCATATGAAACGAATAATTGCAACTAGTATGAAAGTTATGGTCATTTCTACTTTCCGGGCAACCTAGGCTTCACCCTAGGGCGCTGCTCCAACAGATTGAATAGCTAGGGCCTTAGAAGTCAAAGCCCAAAGCATAAAATGCAATAAAAATACAACAGTCTTTCCATCATATAACAGGAATAATTGCAACCCGTGTAAGTGATGGTCATTTCTACTTTCCGGGCAACCTAGGCTTCACCCTAGGGCGTTGTTCCACATGATGGAATAGTTAGGGCCTAAGAAGTCAAGCCAGAAGCATAAAATACGATATAGGTACAACAGCTTTTCCATCGTATAAAACGAATTATTGCTACCTGTGTGAAAGTTATGGTCATTTCTACTTTCCGGCCAACCTAGGCTACACCCTAGGGCGTTGTTCCACCTGATGGAATAGTTAGGGCCTAAGAAGTCAACGCCAGAAGCATAAAATACGATATAAATACAACAGCTTTTCCATCGTATAAAACGAATAATTGCAACCAGTTGAAAGTGATGGTCATTTCTACGTACCGGGCAACCTAGGCTTCACTCTAGGGCGTTGCTCCACAAGATCAAACAGTTAGGGCCTCAGAAGTCAACGCCCGAAGCATAAAATACAAGATAAATAGAAGAGTTTTTCCATTGTGTAAAACGAATAATTGCTACCAGTGTAAAAGTTATGGTCATTTCTACATTCCGGGCAACCTAGGCTTCACTCTATGGCGTTCTTCCACCACATCGAATAGCTACGGCCTCAGAAGTCAACACCTGAAGTCTAAAACACAATAAAAATACAACAGTCTTTCCATCCTATAACAGGAATAATTGCAACCCGTGTGAAGGTGATGGTCATTTCTGCGATCCAGGCAACCTAGGCTTCACTCTAAGGCGTTGTTCCACCAGATCGAATAGTTAGGGCCTAAGAAGTCAACGCCAGTAGCATAAAATACGATATAAATACAACAACTTTTCCATCGTATAAAACGAATAATTGCAACCAGTTTGAAGGTGATGGTCATTTCTACGTGCCGGGCAACCTAGGCTTCACTCTAGGTCGTTGCTCCACCAGACGAAACAGTTAGGGCCTTAGAAGTCAACGCCCGAAGCACAAAATACAAAATAAATAGAACAGTTATTCCATTGTATAAAACGCATAATTGCTACCAGTGTAAAAGTTATGGTCATTTTTACGTTCCGGGCAACCTAGGCTTCACCCTAGGCCGTTGTTCCAGCAGATCGAATAGCTAGGGCCAAAGAAGTGAACGCCAGAAGCATAAAATACAATATAAATACAACAGTTTTTCCATCATATAAAACGAATAATTGCAACCTGTATGAAAGTTATGGTCACTTCTACGTTCCGAGCACCCTAGGCGTCACTCGAGGGCGTTGCTCCACCAGATCAAACAGTTAGGGCCTTAGGAGCCAACGTCCGAAGCATTAAATACAAAATAAATAGAACAGTTTTTCCATCATATAAAACGAATAATTGCAACCAGTATGAAAGTTATGGTCATTTCTACGTTCCGAGCACCCTAGGCGTCACTCTAGGGCGTTGCTCCACCAGACGAAACAGTTAGGGCCTTAGAAGTCAACGCCCGAAGCATAAAATACAATATAAATATAACAGTTTTTCCATCGTATAAAACGAATAATAGCAACCAGTGTGAAAGTTATGGTCATTTCTACGTTCCGGGCAACCTAGCTTTCACTCTAGGGCGTTGCTCCACCAGATCAAACAGTTAGGGCCTTAGACGCCAACGCCCGAAGCATTAAATACAAAATAAATAGAACAGCTTTCCATTGTATAAAACGAATAATTGCTAACAGTGTAAAAGTTATGGTCATTTTTACGTTCCGGGCTACCTAGGCTTCACCCTAGGCCGTTGTTCCACCAGATCGAATAGTTAGGGCCTAAGGAGTGAACGCCAGAAGCATAAAATACAATATAAATACAACAGTTTTTCCATCATATAAAACGAATAATTGCAACGAGTATGAAAGTTATGGTCATTTCTACTTTCCGGGCAACCTAGGCTTCACCCTGGGGCGTTGCGCAAACAGATTGAATAGTTTGGGCCTTAGAAGTCAATGCCCGAATGATAAAATGCAATGAAAATTAAACAGTTTTTCCATCGTATAACAGGATTAATTGCAACCAGTTTGAAAGTGATCGTCATTTCTACGTTCCGGGCAACCTAGGCTTCACTCTAGGGCGTTGCTCCACTAGATCGAAATGCTAGGGCCTTAGAAGTCAACGCCAGAAGCATAAAATACAATATAAATACAACAGCATTTCCATCGTATAAAACGAATAATTGCTACCAGTGTGAAAGTTATGGTCATTTCTACTTTCCGGGCAACCTAGGCTTCACCCTAGGGCGTTGTTCCACCTGATGGAATAGTTAGGTCCCAAGAAGTCAACGCCAGAAGCATAAAATACGATATAAATACAACAGTTTTTCCATCATATGAAACGAATAATTGCAACTAGTATGAAAGTTATGGTCATTTCTACTTTCCGGGCAACCTAGGCTTCACCCTAGGGCGTTGCTCCAACAGATTGAATAGCTAGGGCCTTAGAAGTCAAAGCCCAAAGCATAAAATGCAATAAAAATACAACAGTCTTTCCATCATATAACAGGAATAATTGCAACCCGTGTAAGTGATGGTCATTTCTACTTTCCGGGCAACCTAGGCTTCACCCTAGGGCGTTGTTCCACATGATGGAATAGTTAGGGCCTAAGAAGTCAAGCCAGAAGCATAAAATACGATATAGGTACAACAGCTTTTCCATCGTATAAAACGAATTATTGCTACCTGTGTGAAAGTTATGGTCATTTCTACTTTCCGGCCAACCTAGGCTACACCCTAGGGCGTTGTTCCACCTGATGGAATAGTTAGGGCCTAAGAAGTCAACGCCAGAAGCATAAAATACGATATAAATACAACAGCTTTTCCATCGTATAAAACGAATAATTGCAACCAGTTGAAAGTGATGGTCATTTCTACGTACCGGGCAACCTAGGCTTCACTCTAGGGCGTTGCTCCACCAGATCAAACAGTTAGGGCCTCAGAAGTCAACGCCCGAAGCATAAAATACAAAATAAATAGAACAGCTTTCCATTGTATAAAACGAATAATTGCTAACAGTGTAAAAGTTATGGTCATTTCTACGTTCCGGGCTACCTAGGCTTCACCCTAGGCCGTTGTTCCACCAGATCGAATAGTTAGTGCCTAAGGAGTGAACGCCTGAAGTCTAAAATACAATAAAAATACAACAGTCTTTCCATCATATAACAGGAATAATTGCAACCCGTGTAAGTGATGGTCATTTCTACTTTCCGGGCAACCTAGGCTTCACCCTAGGGCGTTGTTCCACATGATGGAATAGTTAGGGCCTAAGAAGTCAAGCCAGAAGCATAAAATACGATATAGGTACAACAGCTTTTCCATCGTATAAAACGAATTATTGCTACCTGTGTGAAAGTTATGATCATTTCTACTTTCCGGCCAACCTAGGCTACACCCTAGGGCGTTGTTCCACCTGATGGAATAGTTAGGGCCTAAGAAGTCAACGCCAGAAGCATAAAATACGATATAAATACAACAGCTTTTCCATCGTATAAAACGAATAATTGCAACCAGTTGAAAGTGATGGTCATTTCTACGTACCGGGCAACCTAGGCTTCACTCTAGGGCGTTGCTCCACCAGATCAAACAGTTAGGGCCTCAGAAGTCAACGCCCGAAGCATAAAATACAAGATAAATAGAAGAGTTTTTCCATTGTGTAAAACGAATAATTGCTACCAGTGTAAAAGTTATGGTCATTTCTACATTCCGGGCAACCTGGGCTTCACTCTATGGCGTTCTTCCACCACATCGAATAGCTACGGCCTCAGAAGTCAACACCTGAAGTCTAAAATACAATAAAAATACAACAGCCTTTCCATCCTATAACAGGAATAATTGCAACCCGTGTGAAGGTGATGGTCATTTCTGCGATCCAGGCAACCTAGGCTTCACTCTAAGGCGTTGTTCCACCAGATCGAATAGTTAGGGCCTAAGAAGTCAACGCCAGTAGCATAAAATACGATATAAATACAACAACTTTTCCATCGTATAAAACGAATAATTGCAACCAGTTTGAAGGTGATGGTCATTTCTACGTGCCGGGCAACCTAGGCTTCACTCTAGGTCGTTGCTCCACCAGACGAAACAGTTAGGGCCTTAGAAGTCAACGCCCGAAGCACAAAATACAAAATAAATAGAACAGTTATTCCATTGTATAAAACGCATAATTGCTACCAGTGTAAAAGTTATGGTCATTTCTACGTTCCGGGCAACCTAGGCTTCACCCAAGGGCGTTGTTCCACCAGATCGAATAGTTCGGGCCTAAGAAGTGAACGCCAGAAGAACAAAATACAATATAAATATAACAGTTTTTCCATCGTATAAAACGAATAATTGCAACCAGTTTGAAAGTGATGGTCATTTCTACGTACCGGGCAACCTTGGTTTCACTCTAGGGCGTCGCTCCACCAGATCAAACAGTTAGGGCCTTAGGAGCCAACGCCCGAAGCATTAAATACAAAATAAATAGAACAGTTTTTCCTTTTTATAAAACGAATAATTGCTACCAGTGTAAGAGTTATGGTCATTTCTACGTTTCGGGCAACCTAGGCTTCACCCTAGGCCGTTGCTCCACCAGATCGAATAGTTAGGGCCTTAGAAGTCAACTCCCGAACCATAAAATACAAGATAAATAGAACAGTTTTTCCATCGTATAAAACGAATAATTGCTGCCAGTGTGAAAGTTATGGTCATTTCTACTTGCCGGGCAACCTAGGCTTCACCCTAGGGCGTTGTTCCACCTGATGGAATAGTTAGGACCTAAGAAGTCAACGCCAGAAGCATAAAATACGATATAAATACAACAGCGTTTCCATCGTATAAAACGAATAATTGCAACCAGTTTGAAAGTGATGGTCATTTCTACGTACCGGGCAACCTAGCCTTCACTCTAGGGCGTTGCTCCACCAGATCAAACAGTTAGGGCCTTAGAAGTCAACGCCCGAAGCATAAAATACAAAATAATAGAACAGTTTTTCCATTGTATAAAACGAATAATTGCTACCAGTGTGAAAGCTATGATCATTTCTACTTTCCGGGCAACCTAGGCTTCACTCTAGGGCGTTGCTCCACCAGATCAAACAGTTAGGGCCTCAGAAGTCAACGCCCGCAGCATAAAATACAAGATAAATAGAAGAGTTTTTCCATTGTGTAAAACGAATAATTGCTACCAGTGTAAAAGTTATGGTCATTTCTACGTTCCGGGCAACCTAGGCTTCACTCTATGGCGTTCCTCCACCACATCGAATAGCTACGGCCTCAGAAGTCAACACCTGAAGTCTAAAATACAATAAAAATACAACAGTCTTTCCATTCTATAACAGGAATAATTGCAACCCGTGTGAAGGTGATGGTCATTTCTGCGTTCCAGGCAACCTAGGCTTCACTCTAGGGCGTTGTTCCACCAGATCGAATAGTTAGGGCCTAAGAAGTCAACGCCAGTAGCATAAAATACGATATAAATACAACAACTTTTCCATCGTATAAAACGTATAATTGCAACCAGTTTGAAGGTGATGGTCATTTGTACGTACCGGGCAACCTAGGCTTCACTCTAGGGCGTTGCTCCACCAGACGAAACAGTTAGGGCCTTAGAAGTCAACGCCCGAAGCATAAAATACAAAATAAATAGAACAGTTATTCCATTGTATAAAACGCATAATTGCTACCAGTGTAAAAGTCATGGTCATTTCTACGTTCCGGGCAACCTAGGCTTCACCCAAGGGCGTTGTTCCACCAGATCGAATAGTTAGGGCCTAAGATGTGAACGCCAGAAGAATAAAATACAATATAAATATAACAGTTTTTCAATCGTATAAAACGAATAATAGCAACCAGTGTGAAAGTTATGGCCATTTCTACGTTCCGGGCAACCTAGCTTTCACTCTAGGGCGTTGCTCCACCAGATCGAATAGTTAGGGCCTAAGAAGTGAACGAGAGAAGAATAAAATACAATATAAATATAACAGTTTTTCCATCGTATAAAACGAATAATAGCAACCAGTGTTAATGTTATGGTCATTTCTACGTTCCGGTCAAGCTAGGCTTCACTCTAGGGCGTTGCTCCACCAGATCAAACAGTTAGGGCCTTAGAAGTCAACGCCCGAACCATAAAATACAAAAAAAAATACATCAGTGTTTCCATCATATAACAGGAATAATTGCAACCAGTTTGAAAGTGATGGTCATTTCTCCTTTCCGGGCAACCTAGGCCTCACTCTAGGGCGTTGCTCCACTAGATCGAATAGCTAGGGCCTTAGAAGTCAACGCCAGAAGCATAAAATACAATATAAATACAACAGCTTTTCCATCGTATAAAACGAATAATTGCAACCAGTGTGAAAGTAATGGTCATTTCTACGTTCCGAGCACCCTAGGCGTCACTCTAGGGCGTTGCACCACCACATCTAATAGCTACGGCCTTAGAAGTCAACGCCAGAGGCATAAAATACAATATAAATACAACAGGTTTTCCATCGTATAAAACGAATGATTGCAACCAGTGTGAAAGTTATGGTCATTTCTAAGTTCCGGGCAACCTAGGCTTCACTCTAGGGCGTTGCTCCACCAGATCATACAGTTAGGGCCTTAGAAGCCAACGCCCGAAGCATAAAACACAAAATAAATAGAACGGTTTTTCCATTGTATAAAACGAATAATTGCTACCAGTGTAAAATTTATGGTCATTTCTACGTTCCGGGCAACCTAGGTTTCACTCCAGGGCGTTGCTCCTCGAGATCGAATAGTTACGGCCTAAGCAGTCAACGCCAGAAGCATAAAATACGATAAAGATGCAACAGTTTTTCCATCGTATAAAACGAATAATTGCAACCAGTGTGAAAGTTATGGTCATTTCTACATTCCGAGCAACCTAGGCCTCACTCTAGGGCGTTGTTCCACCAGATCAAATAGTTAGGGCCTAAGAAGTGAACGCCAGAAGCATAAAATGCAATAAAAATACAACAGTTTTTCCATCGTGTAGCAGGAGTAATATGCAACCAGTGTGATAGTAGTGGTCATTTCTACGTTCCGGGCAACCTAGGCTTCACTCCACGGCGTTGTTCCACCAGATCGAATAGTTAGGGCCTAAGAAGTCAACACCAGAAGAATAAAATACAAAATAAATACAACAGCCTTTACACCGTATAAAACGAATAATTGCAACCCGTGTGAAAGTGATGGTCATTTCTACGTTCCAGGCAACCTAGGCTTCACTCTAGGTCGTTGTTCCACCAGATCGTATAGCTAGGGCCTAAGAATTAAACGCCAGAAGCATAAAATACGATATAAATACAACTGCTTTTCCATCGTATAAAACGAATAATTGCAACCAGTGTGAAAGTAATCGTCACTTCTACGTTCCGGGCAGACTAGGCATCACTCTAGGGCGTTGCTCCACCACATCTAATAGCTACGGCCTTAGAAGTCAACGCCAGAGGCATAAAATACAATATAAATACAACAGCGTTTCCATCGTATAAAACGAATAATTGCAACCAGTGTGAAAGTTATGGTCATTTCTACATTCCGAGCAACCTAGGCTTCACCCTAGGGCGTTGCTCCACCAGATCGAATAGTTAGGTCCTTAGAAGTAAACGCCAGAAGCATAAAATGCGATTTAAATACAACAGCTTTTACATCGTATAAAAGGAATAATTGCAAACAGTGTGAAATTAATGGTCATTTCTACGTTCCGGCCAACCTGGGCTTCACCATAGGCCGTTGTTCCACCAGATCGAATAGCTAGGGCCTAAGAAGTGAACGCCAGAAGCATAAAATACAATAAAAATACAACACTTTTTCCATCGTATAACAGGATTAATTGCAACCAGTTTGAAAGTGATGGTCATTTCTCCTTTCCGGGCAACCTAGGCTTCACTCTAGGGCGTTGCTCCACTAGACCGAATTGCTAGGGCCTTAGAAGTCAACATCAGAAGCATAAAATACAATATAAATTCAACAGTTTTTCCATCGTATAAAACGAATAATTGCAACCAGTATGAAACTGATGGTCATTTCTACTTTCCGAGCAACCTAGGCTTCACCCTAGGGCGTTGCTCCAACAGATTGAATAGTTAGGGCCTTAGAAGCCAACGCCCGAAGCATAAAATGCAATAAAAATACAACAGTGTTTCCATCGTATAAAACTAATAATTGCAACCGGTATGAAACTTATGGTCATTTCTACTTTCCGAGCAACCTAGGCTTCACCCTAGGGCGTTTCTCCCACAGGTTGAATAGTTAGGGCCTTAGAAGTCTACGACCGAACCATAAAATGCAAAAAAAATACAACAGTGTTTCCAGCATATAACAGGAATAATTGCAACCAGTTTGAAAGTGATGGTCAATTCTACGTTCCGGGCAACCTAGGCTTCTCTCTAGGGCGTTGCTCCACCAGATCGAATAGATAGTGCCCTAGAAGTCAACGCCAGACGCATAAAATACAATATAAATACAACAGCGTTTCCATCGTATAAAACGAATAATTGCAACCAGTGTGAAAGTTATGGTCATTTCCACATTCCGTGTAACCTAGGCTTCACTCTAGGGCGTTGCTCCACCAGATTGAATAGTTAGGACCTTAGAAGTTAACGCCCGTACCATAAAATGCAAGAAAAATACAACAGTGTTTCCATCATATAACAGGAATAATTACAACCAGTTTGAAAGTGATGGTCAATTCTACGTTCCGGGCAACCTAGGCTTCTCTCTAGGGCGTTGCTCCACCAGATCGAATAGATAGTGCCTTAGAAGTCAACGCCAGACGCATAAAATACAATATAAATACATCAGCGTTTCCATCGTATAAAACGAATAATTGCAACCAGTGTGAAAGTTATGGTCATTTCCACATTCCGTGTAACCTAGGCTTCACTCTAGGGCGTTGCTCCACCAGATCGAATAGTTAGGTCCTTAGAAGTAAACACCAGAAGCATAAAATACAATATAGATACAACAGCTTTTCCATCGTATAAAAGGATTAATTGCAACCAGTTTGAACGTGATGGTCATTTCTCCCTTCCGTGCAACCTAGGCATCACTCTAGGGCGTTGCTCCACTAGATCGAACAGCTAGGGCCATAGAAGTCAACGCCAGAAGCATAAAATACAATATAAATACAACAGTTTTTCCATCGTATAAAACGAATAATTGCAACCAGTTTGAACGTGATGGTCATTTCTCCCTTCCGGGCAACCTAGGCTTCACTCTAGGGCGTTGCTCCACTAGATCGAACAGCTAGGGCCTTAGAAGTCAACGCCAGAAGCATAAAATACAATATAAATACAACAGTTTTTCCATCGCATAAAACGAATAATTGTAACCAGTGTGAAAGTAATGGTCATTTCTACGTTCCGGGCAAGCTGGGCTTCACCCTAGGCCGTTGTTCCACCAGACCGAATAGTTAGGGCCAAGGAAGTGAACGCCAGAAGCATAAAATACGATATAAATACAACAGCTATTCCATCGTATAAAACGAATAATTGTAACCAGTGTGAAAGTAATGGTCATTTCTACGTTCCGGGCAAGCTAGGCTTCACCGTAGGCCGTTGTTCCACCAGATCGAATAGTTAGGGCCTAAGAAGTGAACGCCAGAAGCATAAAATGCAATAAAAATACAACAGTTTTTCCATCGTATAACAGTATTAATTGCAACCTGTTTGAAAGTGATGGTCATTTCTCCTCTCCGGGCAACCTAGGCTTCACTCTAGGGCGTTGCTCCACTAGACCGAATTGCTAGGGCCTTAGAAGTCAACGCCAGATGCATAAAATACAATATAAATTCAACAGTTTTTCCATCGTATAAAACGAATAATTGCAACCAGTATGAAACTGATGGTCATTCCTACTTTCCGAGCAACCTAGGCTTCACCCTAGGGCGTTGCTCCAACAGATTGAATAGTTAGGGCCTTAGAAGCCAACGCCCGAAGCATAAAATGCAATAAAAATACAACAGTGTTTCATCGTATAAAACGAATAATTGCAACCAGTATGAAACTTATGGTCATTTCTACTTTCCGAGCAAGCTAGGCTTCACCATAGGGCGTGGCTCCAACAGATTGAATAGTTAGGACCTTAGAAGTGAACGCCCGAACCATAAAATGCAAAAAAAATACAACAGTGTTTCCATCATATAACAGGAATAATTGCAACCAGTTTGAAAGTGATGGCCAATTCTACGTTCCGGGCAACCTAGGCTTCTCTCTAGGGCGTTGCTCCACGAGATCGAATAGATAGTGCCTTAGAAGTCAACGCCAGACGCATAAAATACAACATAAATACAACAGCGTTTCCATCGTATAAAACGAATAATTGCAACCAGTGTGAAAGTTATGGTCATTTCCACATTCCGTGTAACCTAGGCTTCACTCTAGGGCGTTGCTCCACCAGATCGAATAGTTAGGTCCTTAGAAGTAAACGCCAGAAGCATAAAATACAATATAGATACAACAGCTTTTCCATCGTATAAAAGGATTAATTGCAACCAGTTTGAACGTGATGGTCATTTCTCCCTTCCGTGCAACCTAGGCATCACTCTAGGGCGTTGCTCCACTAGATCGAACAGCTAGGGCCTTAGAAGTCAACGCCAGAAGCATAAAATACAATATAAATACAACAGTTTTTCCATCGTATAAAACGAATAATTGCAACCAGTTTGAACGTGATGGTCATTTCTCCCTTCCGGGCAAGCTAGGCTTCACTCTAGGGCGTTGCTCCACTAGATCGAACAGCTGGGGCCTTAGAAGTCAACGCCAGAAGCATAAAATACAATATAAATACAACAGTTTTTCCATCGCATAAAACGAATTATTGTAACCAGTGTGAAAGTAATGGTAATTTCTATGTTCCGTGCAAGCTGGGCTTCACCCTAGGCCGTTGTTCCACCAGATCGAATAGTTAGGGCCTAAGAAGTGAACGCCAGAAGCATAAAATACGATATAAATACAACAGCTATTCCATCGTATAAAACGAATAATTGTAACCAGTGTGAAAGTAATGGTCATTTCTCCTTTCCGGGCAACCTAGGCTTCACTCTAGGGCGTTGCTCCACTAGACCGGATTGCTAGGGCCTTAGAGGCCAACGCCAGAAGCATAAAATACAATATAAATTCAACAGTTTTTCCATCGTATAAAACGAATAATTGCAACCAGTATGAAACTGATGGTCATTCCTACTTTCCGAGCAACCTAGGCTTCACCCAAGGCGTTGCTCCAACAGATTGAACAGTTAGGGCCTTAGAAGCCAACGCCCGAAGCATAAAATGCAATAAAAATACAACAGTGTTTCCATCGTATAAAACGAATAATTGCAACCAGTATGAAACTTATGGTCATTTCTACTTTCCGAGCAAGCTAGGCTTCACCCTAGGGCGTGGCTCCAACAGACTGAATAGTTAGGACCTTAGAAGTGAACGCCCAAACCATAAAATGCAAAAAAAATACAACAGTGTTTCCATCATATAACAGGAATAATTGGAACCAGTTTGAAAGTGATGGCCAATTCTACGTTCCGGGCAACCTAGGCTTCTCTCAAGGGCGTTGCTCCACCAGATCGAATAGATAGTGCCTTAGAAGTCAACACCAGACGCATAAAATACAATATAAATACAACAGCGTTTCCATCGTATAAAACGAATAATTGCAACCAGTGTGAAAGTTATGGTCATTTCCACATTCCGTGTAACATAGGCTTCACTCTAGGGCGTTGCTCCACCAGATCGAATAGCTAGGTCCTTAGAAGTAAACGCCAGAAGCATAAAATACAATATAGATACAACAGCTTTTCCATCGTATAAAAGGATTAATTGCAACCAGTTTGAACGTGATGGTCATTTCTCCCTTCCGGGCAAGCTAGGCATCACACTAGGGCGTTGCTCCACCAGATCGAACAGCTAGGGCCTTAGAAGTCAACGCCAGAAGAATTAAATACAATACAAATACAACAGTTTTTCCATCGTATAAAACGAATAATTGCAACCAGTTTGAACGTGATGGTCATTTCTCCCTTCCGGGCAAGCTAGGCTTCACTCTAGGGCGTTGCTCCACTAGATCGAACAGCTGGGGCCTTAGAAGACAACGCCAGAAGCATAAAATACAATATAAATACAACAGTTTTTCCATCGCATAAAACGAATAATTGTAACCAGTGTGAAAGTAATGGTAATTTCTATGTTCCGTGCAAGCTGGGCTTCACCCTAGGCCGTTGTTCCACCAGATCGAATAGTTAGGGCCTAAGAAGTGAACGCCAGAAGCATAAAATACGATATAAATACAACAGCTAGTCCATCGTATAAAACGAATAATTGTAACCAGTGTGAAAGTAATGGTCATTTCTACGTTCCGGGCAAGCTAGGCTTCACCCTAGGCCGTTGTTCCACCAGTTCGAATAGTTTGGGCCTAAGAAGTGAACGCCAGAAGCATAAAATGCAATAAAACTACAACAGTTTTTCCATCGTATAACAGGATTAATTGCAACCAGTTTGAAAGTGATGGTCATTTCTCCTTTCCGGGCAACCTAGGCTCCACTCTAGGGCGTTGCTCCACCAGATCGAATAGTTAGGTCCTTTGAAGCATACGCCAGAAGCATATAATACAATATAGATACAACAGCTTTTCCATCGTATAAAAGGATTAATTGCAACTAGTTTGAACGTGATGGTCATTTCTCCCTTCCGGGCAACCTAGGCTTCACTCTAGGGCGTTGCTCCACTAGATCGAACAGCTAGGGCCTTGGAAGTCAACGCCAGAGGCATAAAATACAATATAAATACAACAGCTTTTCCATCGTATAAAACGAACAATTGCAACCAGTGTGAAAGTAATGGCGAATTCTACCTTCCGGGCATTCTAGGCTTCACTATAGGGCGTTGCCCCACCAGATCGAATAGTTAGTGCCTTAGAAGTCAACGCCAGAAGCATAAAATACGATATAAATACAACAGCGTTTCCATCGTATAAAACGAATAATTGCAACCAGTTTGAAAGTGATGGTCATTTCTACGTACCGGGCAACCTTGGTTTCACTCTAGGGCGTCGCTCCACCAGATCAAACAGTTAGGGCCTTAGGAGCCAACGCCCGAAGCATTAAATACAAAATAAATAGAACAGTTTTTCCTTTTTATAAAACGAATAATTGCTACCAGTGTAAGAGTTATGGTCATTTCTACGTTTCGGGCAACCTAGGCTTCACCCTAGGCCGTTGCTCCACCAGATCGAATAGTTAGGGCCTTAGAAGTCAACTCCCGAACCATAAAATACAAGATAAATAGAACAGTTTTTCCATCGTATAAAACGAATAATTGCTGCCAGTGTGAAAGTTATGGTCATTTCTACTTGCCGGGCAACCTAGGCTTCACCCTAGGGCGTTGTTCCACCTGATGGAATAGTTAGGACCTAAGAAGTCAACGCCAGAAGCATAAAATACGATATAAATACAACAGCGTTTCCATCGTATAAAACGAATAATTGCAACCAGTTTGAAAGTGATGGTCATTTCTACGTACCGGGCAACCTAGCCTTCACTCTAGGGCGTTGCTCCACCAGATCAAACAGTTAGGGCCTTAGAAGTCAACGCCCGAAGCATAAAATACAAAATAATAGAACAGTTTTTCCATTGTATAAAACGAATAATTGCTACCAGTGTGAAAGCTATGATCATTTCTACTTTCCGGGCAACCTAGGCTTCACTCTAGGGCGTTGCTCCACCAGATCAAACAGTTAGGGCCTCAGAAGTCAACGCCCGCAGCATAAAATACAAGATAAATAGAAGAGTTTTTCCATTGTGTAAAACGAATAATTGCTACCAGTGTAAAAGTTATGGTCATTTCTACGTTCCGGGCAACCTAGGCTTCACTCTATGGCGTTCTTCCACCACATCGAATAGCTACGGCCTCAGAAGTCAACACCTGAAGTCTAAAATACAATAAAAATACAACAGTCTTTCCATTCTATAACAGGAATAATTGCAACCCGTGTGAAGGTGATGGTCATTTCTGCGTTCCAGGCAACCTAGGCTTCACTCTAGGGCGTTGTTCCACCAGATCGAATAGTTAGGGCCTAAGAAGTCAACGCCAGTAGCATAAAATACGATATAAATACAACAACTTTTCCATCGTATAAAACGTATAATTGCAACCAGTTTGAAGGTGATGGTCATTTGTACGTACCGGGCAACCTAGGCTTCACTCTAGGGCGTTGCTCCACCAGACGAAACAGTTAGGGCCTTAGAAGTCAACGCCCGAAGCATAAAATACAAAATAAATAGAACAGTTATTCCATTGTATAAAACGCATAATTGCTACCAGTGTAAAAGTCATGGTCATTTCTACGTTCCGGGCAACCTAGGCTTCACCCAAGGGCGTTGTTCCACCAGATCGAATAGTTAGGGCCTAAGATGTGAACGCCAGAAGAATAAAATACAATATAAATATAACAGTTTTTCAATCGTTTAAAACGAATAATAGCAACCAGTGTGAAAGTTATGGTCATTTCTACGTTCCGGGCAACCTAGCTTTCACTCTAGGGCGTTGCTCCACCAGATCGAATAGTTAGGGCCTAAGAAGTGAACGAGAGAAGAATAAAATACAATATAAATATAACAGTTTTTCCATCGTATAAAACGAATAATAGCAACCAGTGTTAATGTTATGGTCATTTCTACGTTCCGGTCAAGCTAGGCTTCACTCTAGGGCGTTGCTCCACCAGATCAAACAGTTAGGGCCTTAGAAGTCAACGCCCGAACCATAAAATACAAAAAAAAATACATCAGTGTTTCCATCATATAACAGGAATAATTGCAACCAGTTTGAAAGTGATGGTCATTTCTCCTTTCCGGGCAACCTAGGCCTCACTCTAGGGCGTTGCTCCACTAGATCGAATAGCTAGGGCCTTAGAAGTCAACGCCAGAAGCATAAAATACAATATAAATACAACAGCTTTTCCATCGTATAAAACGAATAATTGCAACCAGTGTGAAAGTAATGGTCATTTCTACGTTCCGAGCACCCTAGGCGTCACTCTAGGGCGTTGCACCACCACATCTAATAGCTACGGCCTTAGAAGTCAACGCCAGAGGCATAAAATACAATATAAATACAACAGGTTTTCCATCGTATAAAACGAATGATTGCAACCAGTGTGAAAGTTATGGTCATTTCTAAGTTCCGGGCAACCTAGGCTTCACTCTAGGGCGTTGCTCCACCAGATCATACAGTTAGGGCCTTAGAAGCCAACGCCCGAAGCATAAAACACAAAATAAATAGAACGGTTTTTCCATTGTATAAAACGAATAATTGCTACCAGTGTAAAATTTATGGTCATTTCTACGTTCCGGGCAACCTAGGTTTCACTCCAGGGCGTTGCTCCTCGAGATCGAATAGTTACGGCCTAAGCAGTCAACGCCAGAAGCATAAAATACGATAAAGATGCAACAGTTTTTCCATCGTATAAAACGAATAATTGCAACCAGTGTGAAAGTTATGGTCATTTCTACATTCCGAGCAACCTAGGCCTCACTCTAGGGCGTTGTTCCACCAGATCAAATAGTTAGGGCCTAAGAAGTGAACGCCAGAAGCATAAAATGCAATAAAAATACAACAGTTTTTCCATCCTGTAGCAGGAGTAATATGCAACCAGTGTGATAGTAGTGGTCATTTCTACGTTCCGGGCAACCTAGGCTTCACTCCACGGCGTTGTTCCACCAGATCGAATAGTTAGGGCCTAAGAAGTCAACACCAGAAGAATAAAATACAAAATAAATACAACAGCCTTTACACCGTATAAAACGAATAATTGCAACCCGTGTGAAAGTGATGGTCATTTCTACGTTCCAGGCAACCTAGGCTTCACTCTAGGTCGTTGTTCCACCAGATCGTATAGCTAGGGGCTAAGAATTAAACGCCAGAAGCATAAAATACGATATAAATACAACTGCTTTTCCATCGTATAAAACGAATAATTGCAACCAGTGTGAAAGTAATCGTCACTTCTACGTTCCGGGCAGACTAGGCATCACTCTAGGGCGTTGCTCCACCACATCTAATAGCTACGGCCTTAGAAGTCAACGCCAGAGGCATAAAATACAATATAAATACAACAGCGTTTCCATCGTATAAAACGAATAATTGCAACCAGTGTGAAAGTTATGGTCATTTCTACATTCCGAGCAACCTAGGCTTCACCCTAGGGCGTTGCTCCACCAGATCGAATAGTTAGGTCCTTAGAAGTAAACGCCAGAAGCATAAAATGCGATTTAAATACAACAGCTTTTACATCGTATAAAAGGAATAATTGCAAACAGTGTGAAATTAATGGTCATTTCTACGTTCCGGCCAACCTGGGCTTCACCATAGGCCGTTGTTCCACCAGATCGAATAGCTAGGGCCTAAGAAGTGAACGCCAGAACCATAAAATGCAATAAAAATACAACAGTTTTTCCATCGTATAACAGGATTAATTGCAACCAGTTTGAAAGTGATGGTCATTTCTCCTTTCCGGGCAACCTAGGCTTCACTCTAGGGCGTTGCTCCACCAGATCAAACAGTTAGGGCCACAGAAGTCAACGCCCGAAGCATAAAATACAAGATAAATAGAAGAGTTTTTCCATTGTGTAAAACGAATAATTGCTACCAGTGTAAAAGTTATGGTCATTTCTACGTTCCGGGCAGCCTAGGCTTCACTCTATGGCGTTCTTCCACCACATCGAATAGCTACGGCCTCAGAAGTCAACACCTGAAGTCTAAAATACAATAAAAATACAACAGTCTTTCCATCCTATAACAGGAATAATTGCAACCCGTGTGAAGGTGATGGTCATTTCTGCGTTCCAGGCAACCTAGGCTTCACTCTAGGGCGTTGTTCCACCAGATCGAATAGTTAGGGCCTAAGAACTCAACGCCAGTAGCATAAAATACGATATAAATACAACAACTTTTCCATCCTATAAAACGAATAATTGCAACCAGTTTGAAGGTGATGGTCTTTTCTACGTACCGGGCAACCTAGGCTTCACTCTAGGGCGTTGCTCCACCAGACGAAACAGTTAGGGCCTTAGAAGTCAACGCCCGAAGCATAAAATACAAAATAAATAGAACAGTTATTCCATTGTATAAAACGAATAATTGCTACCAGTGTAAAAGTTATGGTCATTTCTACGTTCCGGGCAACCTAGGCTTCACCCAAGGATGTTTTTCCACCAGATCGAATAGTTCGGGCCTAAGATGTGAACGCCAGAAGAATAAAATACAATATAAATATAACAGTTTTTCCATCGTATAAAACGAATAATAGCAACCAGTGTGAAAGTTATGGTCATTTCCACATTCCGTGTAACCTAGGCTTCACTCTATGGCGTTGCTCCACCAGTTCGAATAGTTAGGTCCTTAGAAGTAAACGCCAGAAGCATAAAATACAATATAGATACAACAGCTTTTTCATCGTATAAAAGGATTAATTGCAACCAGTTTGAACGTGATGGTCATTTCTCCCTTCCGGGCAACCTAGGCTTCACTCTAGGGCGTTGCTCCACTAGATCGAACAGCTAGGGCCTTAGAAGTCAACGCCAGAAGCATAAAATACAATATAAATACAACAGCTTTTCCATCGTATAAAACGAATAATTCCAACCAGTATGAAACTTATGGTCATTTCTACTTTCCGAGCAACCTAGGCTTCACCCTTGGGCGTTGCTCCAACGGGTTGAATAGTTAGGGCCTTAGAAGTCAACGCCCGATCCATAAAATGCAAAACAAATACAACAGTGTTTCCATCATATAACAGGAACAATTGCAACCAGTTTGAAAGTGATGGCCAATTCTACGTTCCGGGCAACCTAGGTTTCACTCCAGGGCGTTGCTCCACCAGACCGAATAGTTACGGCCTAAGAAGTCAACGCCAGAAGCATAAAATACGATATAAATACAACACCTATTCCATCATATAAAACGAATAATTGTAACCAGTGTGAAAGTAATGGTCATTTCTACGTTCCGGGCAAGCTAGGCTTCACCCTAGACCGTTGTTCCACCAGATCGAATAGTTAGGGCCTAAGAAGTGAACGCCAGAAGCATAAAATGCAATAAAAATACAAGACTTTTTCCATCGTATAACAGGATTAATTGCAACCAGTTTGAAAGTGATGGTCATTTCTCCTTTCCGGGCAACCTAGGCTTCACTCTAGGGCGTTGCTCCACTAGACCGAATTGCTAGGGCCTTAGAAGTCAACATCAGAAGCATAAAATACAATATAAATTCAACAGTTTTTCCATCGTATAAAACGAATAATTGCAACCAGTATGAAACTGATG
This sequence comes from Calliopsis andreniformis, assembly GCF_051401765.1. NCBI lineage: Eukaryota > Metazoa > Arthropoda > Insecta > Hymenoptera > Andrenidae > Calliopsis > Calliopsis andreniformis. The sequence goes on along the minus strand of NW_027480426.1, from coordinate 18,237,229 downwards.
GTCATTTCTACTTTCCGAGCAACCTAGGCTTCACCCTAGGGCGTTGCTCCAACAGATTGAATAGTTAGGGCCTTAGAAGCCAACGCCCGAAGCATAAAATGCAATAAAAATACAACAGTGTTTCCATCGTATAAAACTAATAATTGCAACCGGTATGAAACTTATGGTCATTTCTACTTTCCGAGCAACCTAGGCTTCACCCTAGGGCGTTTCTCCCACAGGTTGAATAGTTAGGGCCTTAGAAGTCTACGACCGAACCATAAAATGCAAAAAAAATACAACAGTGTTTCCAGCATATAACAGGAATAATTGCAACCAGTTTGAAAGTGATGGTCAATTCTACGTTCCGGGCAACCTAGGCTTCTCTCTAGGGCGTTGCTCCACCAGATCGAATAGATAGTGCCTTAGAAGTCAACGCCAGACGCATAAAATACAATATAAATACATCAGCGTTTCCATCGTATAAAACGAATAATTGCAACCAGTGTGAAAGTTATGGTCATTTCCACATTCCGTGTAACCTAGGCTTCACTCTAGGGCGTTGCTCCACCAGATCGAATAGTTAGGTCCTTAGAAGTAAACACCAGAAGCATAAAATACAATATAGATACAACAGCTTTTCCATCGTATAAATGGATTAATTGCAACCAGTTTGAACGTGATGGTCATTTCTCCCTTCCGTGCAACCTAGGCATCACTCTAGGGCGTTGCTCCACTAGATCGAACAGCTAGGGCCATAGAAGTCAACGCCAGAAGCATAAAATACAATATAAATACAACAGTTTTTCCATCGTATAAAACGAATAATTGCAACCAGTTTGAACGTGATGGTCATTTCTCCCTTCCGGGCAACCTAGGCTTCACTCTAGGGCGTTGCTCCACTAGATCGAACAGCTAGGGCCTTAGAAGTCAACGCCAGAAGCATAAAATACAATATAAATACAACAGTTTTTCCATCGCATAAAACGAATAATTGTAACCAGTGTGAAAGTAATGGTCATTTCTACGTTCCGTGCAAGCTGGGCTTCACCCTAGGCCGTTGTTCCACCAGACCGAATAGTTAGGGCCAAGGAAGTGAACGCCAGAAGCATAAAATACTTTATAAATACAACAGCTATTCCATCGTATAAAACGAATAATTGTAACCAGTGTGAAAGTAATGGTCATTTCTACGTTCCGGGCAAGCTAGGCTTCACCGTAGGCCGTTGTTCCACCAGATCGAATAGTTAGGGCCTAAGAAGTGAACGCCAGAAGCATAAAATGCAATAAAAATACAACAGTTTTTCCATCGTATAACAGTATTAATTGCAACCTGTTTGAAAGTGATGGTCATTTCTCCTCTCCGGGCAACCTAGGCTTCACTCTAGGGCGTTGCTCCACTAGACCGAATTGCTAGGGCCTTAGAAGTCAACGCCAGATGCATAAAATACAATATAAATTCAACAGTTTTTCCATCGTATAAAACGAATAATTGCAACCAGTATGAAACTGATGGTCATTCCTACTTTCCGAGCAACCTAGGCTTCACCCTAGGGCGTTGCTCCAACAGATTGAATAGTTAGGGCCTTAGAAGCCAACGCCCGAAGCATAAAATGCAATAAAAATACAACAGTGTTTCATCGTATAAAACGAATAATTGCAACCAGTATGAAACTTATGGTCATTTCTACTTTCCGAGCAAGCTAGGCTTCACCATAGGGCGTGGCTCCAACAGATTGAATAGTTAGGACCTTAGAAGTGAACGCCCGAACCATAAAATGCAAAAAAAATACAACAGTGTTTCCATCATATAACAGGAATAATTGCAACCAGTTTGAAAGTGATGGCCAATTCTACGTTCCGGGCAACCTAGGCTTCTCTCTAGGGCGTTGCTCCACGAGATCGAATAGATAGTGCCTTAGAAGTCAACGCCAGACGCATAAAATACAACATAAATACAACAGCGTTTCCATCGTATAAAACGAATAATTGCAACCAGTGTGAAAGTTATGGTCATTTCCACATTCCGTGTAACCTAGGCTTCACTCTAGGGCGTTGCTCCACCAGATCGAATAGTTAGCTCCTTAGAAGTAAACGCCAGAAGCATAAAATACAATATAGATACAACAGCTTTTCCATCGTATAAAAGGATTAATTGCAACCAGTTTGAACGTGATGGTCATTTCTCCCTTCCGTGCAACCTAGGCATCACTCTAGGGCGTTGCTCCACTAGATCGAACAGCTAGGGCCTTAGAAGTCAACGCCAGAAGCATAAAATACAATATAAATACAACAGTTTTTCCATCGTATAAAACGAATAATTGCAACCAGTTTGAACGTGATGGTCATTTCTCCCTTCCGGGCAAGCTAGGCTTCACTCTAGGGCGTTGCTCCACTAGATCGAACAGCTGGGGCCTTAGAAGTCAACGCCAGAAGCATAAAATACAATATAAATACAACAGTTTTTCCATCGCATAAAACGAATTATTGTAACCAGTGTGAAAGTAATGGTAATTTCTATGTTCCGTGCAAGCTGGGCTTCACCCTAGGCCGTTGTTCCACCAGATCGAATAGTTAGGGCCTAAGAAGTGAACGCCAGAAGCATAAAATACGATATAAATACAACAGCTATTCCATCGTATAAAACGAATAATTGTAACCAGTGTGAAAGTAATGGTCATTTCTCCTTTCCGGGCAACCTAGGCTTCACTCTAGGGCGTTGCTCCACTAGACCGAATTGCTAGGGCCTTAGAGGCCAACGCCAGAAGCATAAAATACAATATAAATTCAACAGTTTTTCCATCGTATAAAACGAATAATTGCAACCAGTATGAAACTGATGGTCATTCCTACTTTCCGAGCAACCTAGGCTTCACCCAAGGCGTTGCTCCAACAGATTGAATAGTTAGGGCCTTAGAAGCCAACGCCCGAAGCATAAAATGCAATAAAAATACAACAGTGTTTCCATCGTATAAAACGAATAATTGCAACCAGTATGAAACTTATGGTCATTTCTACTTTCCGAGCAAGCTAGGCTTCACCCTAGGGCGTGGCTCCAACAGATTGAATAGTTAGGACCTTAGAAGTGAACGCCCAAACCATAAAATGCAAAAAAAATACAACAGTGTTTCCATCATATAACAGGAATAATTGCAACCAGTTTGAAAGTGATGGCCAATTCTACGTTCCGGGCAACCTAGGCTTCTCTCAAGGGCGTTGCTCCACCAGATCGAATAGATAGTGCCTTAGAAGTCAACACCAGACGCATAAAATACAATATAAATACAACAGCGTTTCCATCGTATAAAACGAATAATTGCAACCAGTGTGAAAGTTATGGTCATTTCCACATTCCGTGTAACATAGGCTTCACTCTAGGGCGTTGCTCCACCAGATCGAATAGCTAGGTCCTTAGAAGTAAACGCCAGAAGCATAAAATACAATATAGATACAACAGCTTTTCCATCGTATAAAAGGATTAATTGCAACCAGTTTGAACGTGATGGTCATTTCTCCCTTCCGGGCAAGCTAGGCATCACACTAGGGCGTTGCTCCACCAGATCGAACAGCTAGGGCCTTAGAAGTCAACGCCAGAAGAATAAAATACAATATAAATACAACAGTTTTTCCATCGTATAAAACGAATAATTGCAACCAGTTTGAACGTGATGGTCATTTCTCCCTTCCGGGCAAGCTAGGCTTCACTCTAGGGCGTTGCTCCACTAGATCGAACAGCTGGGGCCTTAGAAGTCAACGCCAGAAGCATAAAATACAATATAAATACAACAGTTTTTCCATCGCATAAAACGAATAATTGTAACCAGTGTGAAAGTAATGGTAATTTCTATGTTCCGTGCAAGCTGGGCTTCACCCTAGGCCGTTGTTCCACCAGATCGAATAGTTAGGGCCTAAGAAGTGAACGCCAGAAGCATAAAATACGATATAAATACAACAGTTTTTCCATCGTATAACAGGATTAATTGCAACCAGTTTGAAAGTGATGGTCATTTCTCCTTTCCGGGCAACCTAGGCTCCACTCTAGGGCGTTGCTCCACCAGATCGAATAGTTAGGTCCTTTGAAGCATACGCCAGAAGCATATAATACAATATAGATACAACAGCTTTTCCATCGTATAAAAGGATTAATTGCAACTAGTTTGAACGTGATGGTCATTTCTCCCTTCCGGGCAACCTAGGCTTCACTCTAGGGCGTTGCTCCACTAGATCGAACAGCTAGGGCCTTGGAAGTCAACGCCAGAGGCATAAAATACAATATAAATACAACAGCTTTTCCATCGTATAAAACGAACAATTGCAACCAGTGTGAAAGTGATGGCGAATTCTACCTTCCGGGCATTCTAGGCTTCACTATAGGGCGTTGCTCCACCAGATCGAATAGTTAGTGCCTTAGAAGTCAACGCCAGAAGCATAAAATACGATATAAATACAACAGCGTTTCCATCGTATAAAACGAATAATTGCAACCAGTTTGAAAGTGATGGTCATTTCTACGTACCGGGCAACCTTGGTTTCACTCTAGGGCGTCGCTCCACCAGATCAAACAGTTAGGGCCTTAGGAGCCAACGCCCGAAGCATTAAATACAAAATAAATAGAACAGTTTTTCCTTTTTATAAAACGAATAATTGCTACCAGTGTAAGAGTTATGGTCATTTCTACGTTTCGGGCAACCTAGGCTTCACCCTAGGCCGTTGCTCCACCAGATCGAATAGTTAGGGCCTTAGAAGTGAACTCCCGAACCATAAAATACAAGATAAATAGAACAGTTTTTCCATCGTATAAAACGAATAATTGCTGCCAGTGTGAAAGTTATGGTCATTTCTACTTGCCGGGCAACCTAGGCTTCACCCTAGGGCGTTGTTCCACCTGATGGAATAGTTAGGACCTAAGAAGTCAACGCCAGAAGCATAAAATACGATATAAATACAACAGCGTTTCCATCGTATAAAACGAATAATTGCAACCAGTTTGAAAGTGATGGTCATTTCTACGTACCGGGCAACCTAGCCTTCACTCTAGGGCGTTGCTCCACCAGATCAAACAGTTAGGGCCTTAGAAGTCAACGCCCGAAGCATAAAATACAAAATAATAGAACAGTTTTTCCATTGTATAAAACGAATAATTGCTACCAGTGTGAAAGCTATGATCATTTCTACTTTCCGGGCAACCTAGGCTTCACTCTAGGGCGTTGCTCCACCAGATCAAACAGTTAGGGCCTCAGAAGTCAACGCCCGCAGCATAAAATACAAGATAAATAGAAGAGTTTTTCCATTGTGTAAAACGAATAATTGCTACCAGTGTAAAAGTTATGGCCATTTCTACGTTCCGGGCAACCTAGGCTTCACTCTATGGCGTTCTTCCACCACATCGAATAGCTACGGCCTCAGAAGTCAACACCTGAAGTCTAAAATACAATAAAAATACAACAGTCTTTCCATTCTATAACAGGAATAATTGCAACCCGTGTGAAGGTGATGGTCATTTCTGCGTTCCAGGCAACCTAGGCTTCACTCTAGGGCGTTGTTCCACCAGATCGAATAGTTAGGGCCTAAGAAGTCAACGCCAGTAGCATAAAATACGATATAAATACAACAACTTTTCCATCGTATAAAACGTATAATTGCAACCAGTTTGAAGGTGATGGTCATTTGTACGTACCGGGCAACCTAGGCTTCACTCTAGGGCGTTGCTCCACCAGACGAAACAGTTAGGGCCTTAGAAGTCAACGCCCGAAGCATAAAATACAAAATAAATAGAACAGTTATTCCATTGTATAAAACGCATAATTGCTACCAGTGTAAAAGTCATGGTCATTTCTACGTTCCGGGCAACCTAGGCTTCACCCAAGGGCGTTGTTCCACCAGATCGAATAGTTAGGGCCTAAGATGTGAACGCCAGAAGAATAAAATACAATATAGATATAACAGTTTTTCAATCGTATAAAACGAATAATAGCAACCAGTGTGAAAGTTATGGTCATTTCTACGTTCCGGGCAACCTAGCTTTCACTCTAGGGCGTTGCTCCACCAGATCGAATGGTTAGGGCCTAAGAAGTGAACGAGAGAAGAATAAAATACAATATAAATATAACAGTTTTTCCATCGTATAAAACGAATAATAGCAACCAGTGTTAATGTTATGGTCATTTCTACGTTCCGGTCAAGCTAGGCTTCACTCTAGGGCGTTGCTACACCAGATCAAACAGTTAGGGCCTTAGAAGTCAACGCCCGAACCATAAAATACAAAAAAAAATACATCAGTGTTTCCATCATATAACAGGAATAATTGCAACCAGTTTGAAAGTGATGGTCATTTCTCCTTTCCGGGCAACCTAGGCCTCACTCTAGGGCGTTGCTCCACTAGATCGAATAGCTAGGGCCTTAGAAGTCAACGCCAGAAGCATAAAATACAATATAAATACAACAGCTTTTCCATCGTATAAAACGAATAATTGCAACCAGTGTGAAAGTAATGGTCATTTCTACGTTCCGAGCACCCTAGGCGTCACTCTAGGGCGTTGCACCACCACATCTAATAGCTACGGCCTTAGAAGTCAACGCCAGAGGCATAAAATACAATATAAATACAACAGGTTTTCCATCGTATAAAACGAATGATTGCAACCAGTGTGAAAGTTATGGTCATTTCTAAGTTCCGGGCAACCTAGGCTTCACTCTAGGGCGTTGCTCCACCAGATCATACAGTTAGGGCCTTAGAAGCCAACGCCCGAAGCATAAAACACAAAATAAATAGAACGGTTTTTCCATTGTATAAAACGAATAATTGCTACCAGTGTAAAATTTATGGTCATTTCTACGTTCCGGGCAACCTAGGTTTCACTCCAGGGCGTTGCTCCTCGAGATCGAATAGTTACGGCCTAAGCAGTCAACGCCAGAAGCATAAAATACGATAAAGATGCAACAGTTTTTCCATCGTATAAAACGAATAATTGCAACCAGTGTGAAAGTTATGGTCATTTCTACATTCCGAGCAACCTAGGCCTCACTCTAGGGCGTTGTTCCACCAGATCAAATAGTTAGGGCCTAAGAAGTGAACGCCAGAAGCATAAAATGCAATAAAAATACAACAGTTTTTCCATCGTGTAGCAGGAGTAATATGCAACCAGTGTGATAGTAGTGGTCATTTCTACGTTCCGGGCAACCTAGGCTTCACTCCACGGCGTTGTTCCACCAGATCGAATAGTTAGGGCCTAAGAAGTCAACACCAGAAGAATAAAATACAAAATAAATACAACAGCCTTTACACCGTATAAAACGAATAATTGCAACCCGTGTGAAAGTGATGGTCATTTCTACGTTCCAGGCAACCTAGGCTTCACTCTAGGTCGTTGTTCCACCAGATCGTATAGCTAGGGCCTAAGAATTAAACGCCAGAAGCATAAAATACGATATAAATACAACTGCTTTTCCATCGTATAAAACGAATAATTGCAAACAGTGTGAAATTAATGGTCATTTCTACGTTCCCGCCAACCTGGGCTTCACCATAGGCCGTTGTTCCACCAGATCGAATAGCTAGGGCCTAAGAAGTGAACGCCAGAACCATAAAATGCAATAAAAATACAACAGTTTTTCCATCGTATAACAGTATTAATTGCAACCTGTTTGAAAGTGATGGTCATTTCTCCTCTCCGGGCAACCTAGGCTTCACTCTAGGGCGTTGCTCCACTAGACCGAATTGCTAGGGCCTTAGAAGTCAACGCCAGATGCATAAAATACAATATAAATTCAACAGTTTTTCCATCGTATAAAACGAATAATTGCAACCAGTATGAAACTGATGGTCATTCCTACTTTCCGAGCAACCTAGGCTTCACCCTAGGGCGTTGCTCCAACAGATTGAATAGTTAGGGCCTTAGAAGCCAACGCCCGAAGCATAAAATGCAATAAAAATACAACAGTGTTTCATCGTATAAAACGAATAATTGCAACCAGTATGAAACTTATGGTCATTTCTACTTTCCGAGCAAGCTAGGCTTCACCATAGGGCGTGGCTCCAACAGATTGAATAGTTAGGACCTTAGAAGTGAACGCCCGAACCATAAAACGCAAAAAAAATACAACAGTGTTTCCATCATATAACAGGAATAATTGCAACCAGTTTGAAAGTGATGGCCAATTCTACGTTCCGGGCAACCTAGGCTTCTCTCTAGGGCGTTGCTCCACGAGATCGAATAGATAGTGCCTTAGAAGTCAACGCCAGACGCATAAAATACAACATAAATACAACAGCGTTTCCATCGTATAAAACGAATAATTGCAACCAGTGTGAAAGTTATGGTCATTTCCACATTCCGTGTAACCTAGGCTTCACTCTAGGGCGTTGCTCCACCAGATCGAATAGTTAGGTCCTTAGAAGTAAACGCCAGAAGCATAAAATACAATATAGATACAACAGCTTTTCCATCGTATAAAAGGATTAATTGCAACCAGTTTGAACGTGATGGTCATTTCTCCCTTCCGTGCAACCTAGGCATCACTCTAGGGCGTTGCTCCACTAGATCGAACAGCTAGGGCCTTAGAAGTCAACGCCAGAAGCATAAAATACAATATAAATACAACAGTTTTTCCATCGTATAAAACGAATAATTGCAACCAGTTTGAACGTGATGGTCATTTCTCCCTTCCGGGCAAGCTAGGCTTCACTCTAGGGCGTTGCTCCACTAGATCGAACAGCTGGGGCCTTAGAAGTCAACGCCAGAAGCATAAAATACAATATAAATACAACAGTTTTTCCATCGCATAAAACGAATAATTGTAACCAGTGTGAAAGTAATGGTAATTTCTATGTTCCGTGCAAGCTGGGCTTCACCCTAGGCCGTTGTTCCACCAGATCGAATAGTTAGGGCCTAAGAAGTGAACGCCAGAAGCATAAAATACGATATAAATACAACAGCTATTCCATCGTATAAAACGAATAATTGTAACCAGTGTGAAAGTAATGGTCATTTCTACGTTCCGGGCAAGCTAGGCTTCACCCTAGGCCGTTGTTCCACCAGTTCGAATAGTTTGGGCCTAAGAAGTGAACGCCAGAAGCATAAAATGCAATAAAACTACAACAGTTTTTCCATCGTATAACAGGATTAATTGCAACCAGTTTGAAAGTGATGGTCATTTCTCCTTTCCGGGCAACCTAGGCTTCACTCTAGGGCGTTGCTCCACTAGACCGAATTGCTAGGGCCTTAGAGGCCAACGCCAGAAGCATAAAATACAATATAAATTCAACAGTTTTTCCATCGTATAAAACGAATAATTGCAACCAGTATGAAACTGATGGTCATTCCTACTTTCCGAGCAACCTAGGCTTCACCCTAGGGCGTTGCTCCAACAGATTGAATAGTTAGGGCCTTAGAAGCCAACGCCCGAAGCATAAAATGCAATAAAAATACAACAGTGTTTCCATCGTATAAAACGAATAATTGCAACCAGTATGAAACTTATGGTCATTTCTACTTTCCGAGCAAGCTAGGCTTCACCCTAGGCCGTTGTTCCACCAGTTCGAATAGTTTGGGCCTAAGAAGTGAACGCCAGAAGCATAAAATGCAATAAAACTACAACAGTTTTTCCATCGTATAACAGGATTAATTGCAACCAGTTTGAAAGTGATGGTCATTTCTCCTTTCCGGGCAACCTAGGCTCCACTCTAGGGCGTTGCTCCACCAGATCGAATAGTTAGGTCCTTTGAAGCATACGCCAGAAGCATATAATACAATATAGATACAACAGCTTTTCCATCGTATAAAAGGATTAATTGCAACTAGTTTGAACGTGATGGTCATTTCTCCCTTCCGGGCAACCTAGGCTTCACTCTAGGGCGTTGCTCCACTAGATCGAACAGCTAGGGCCTTGGAAGTCAACGCCAGAGGCATAAAATACAATATAAATACAACAGCTTTTCCATCGTATAAAACGAACAATTGCAACCAGTGTGAAAGTGATGGCGAATTCTACCTTCCGGGCATTCTAGGCTTCACTATAGGGCGTTGCTCCACCAGATCGAATAGTTAGTGCCTTAGAAGTCAACGCCAGAAGCATAAAATACAATATAAATACAACAGTTTTTCCACCGTATAAAACGAATAATTGCAACCAGTATGAAACATATGGTCGTTTCTACTTTCCGAACAACCTAGGCTTCACCCTAGGGCGTTGCTCCAACGGATTGAATAGTTAGGGCCTTAGAAGTCAACGCCCGAACCATAAAATGCAAAAAAAATACAACAGTGTTTCCATCATATAACAGCAATAATTGCAACCAGTTTGAAAGTGATGGCCAATTCTACGTTCCGGGCAACCTAGGTTTCACTCCAGGGCATTGCTCCACCAGACCGAATAGTTACGGCCTAAGAAGTCAACGCCAGAAGCATAAAATACGATATAAATGCAACAGCTTTTCCATCGTATATAACGAACAATTGCAACCAGTGTGAAAGTAATGGTCATTCCTACGTCCCGAGCACCCTAGGCGTCACTGTAGGGCGTTGCTCCACCACATCTAATAGCTACGGCCTTAGAAGTCAACGCCAGAGGCATAAAGTACAATATAAATACAACAGCGTTTCCATCGTATAAAACGAATAATTGCAACCAGTGTGAAGGTTATGTTCATTTCTACATTCCGAGCAAGCTAGGATCCACTCTAAGGCGTTGCTCCACCAGATAGAATAGTTAGGTCCTTAGAAGTAAACGCCAGAAGCATAAAATACAATATAAATACAACAGTTTTTACATCGTATAAAACGAATAATTGCAACCAGTTTGAAAGTGATGGCCAATTCTACCTTCCGGGCAACCTAGGCTCCACTCTAGGGCTTTGCTCCACCAGATCGAATAGTTAGTGCCTTAGAAGTGAACGCGAGAAGCATGAAATACAATATGAATAAAACAGTTTTTCCATCGCATAAAACGAATAATTGCAACCAGTATGAAACTTATGGTCAATTCTACTTTCCGAGCAACCTAGGCTTCACCCTAGGGCGTTGCTCCAACGGATTGAATAGTTAGGGCCTTAGCGGTCAACGCCCGAAATATAAAATGCAAAAAAAATACAACAGTGTTTCCATCATATAACAGCAATAATTGCAACCAGTTTGAAAGTGATGGCCAATTCTACGTTCCGGGCAACCTAGGTTTCACTCCAGGGCGTTGCTCCACCAGACCGAATAGTTACGGCCGAAGAAGTCAACGCGAGAAGCATAAAATACGATATAAATACAACAGCTTTTCCATCGTATAAAACGAATAATTGCAACCAGTGTGAAAGTAATGGTCATTTCTACGCTCCGAGCACCCTAGGCGTCTCTCTAGGGCGTTGCTCCACCACATCTAATAGCTACGGCCTTAGAAGTCAACGCCAGAGGCATAAAATACAATATAAATACTACAGCTTTTCCATCGTATAAAGCGAATAAATGCAACCAGTATGAAACTTATGGTCATTTCTACTTTCCGAGCAACCTAGGCTTCACCCTAGGGCGTTGCTCCAACAGATTGAATAGTTAGGGCCTTAGAAGTCTACGGCCGAACCATAAAATGCAAAAAAAATACAACAGTATTTCCATCATATAACGGGAATAATTTCGACCAGTTTGAAAGTGATGGCCAATTCTACGTTCCGGGTAACCTAGGCTTCACTCTAGGGCGTTGCTCCACCAGATCGAATAGTTAGTGCCTTAGAAGTCAACGCCAGAAGCATAAAATACAATATAAATACAACAGTTTTTCCATCGTATGGAACAAATAATTGCAACCAGTATGAAACATATGGTCATTTCTACTTTCCGAGCAACCTAGGCTTCACCCTAGGGCGTTGCTCCAACGGATTGAATAGTTAGGGCCTTCGAAGTCAACGCCCGAACCATAAAATGCAAAAAAAATACAACAGTGTTTCCATCATATAACAGGAATAATTGCAACCAGTTTGAAAGTGATGGCCAATTCTACTTTCCGGGCAACCTAGATTTCACTCCAGGGCGTTGCTCCACCAGACCGAATAGTTACGGCTTAAGAAGTCAACGCCAGAAGCATAAAATACGATATAAATACAACAGCTTTTCCATCGTATAAAACGAATAATTGCAACCAGTGTGAAAGTAATGGTCATTTCTACGTTCCGAGCACCCTAGGCGTCACTCTAGGGCGTTGCTCCACCACATCTAATAGCTACGGCCTTAGAAGTCAACGCCAGAGGCATAAAGTACAATATAAATACAACAGCGTTTCCATCGTATAAAAGGATTAATTGCAACCAGTTTGAACGTGATGGTCACTTCTCCCTTCCGGGCAACCTAGGCTTCACTCTAGGGCGTTGCTCCACTAGATCGAACAGCTAGGGCCTAAGAAGTCAACGCCAGAAGCATAAAATACGATATAAATACAACAGCGTTTCCATCGTATAAAACGAATAATTGCAATCAGTGTGAAAGTTATGGTCATTTCCACATTCCGTGTAACCTAGGCTTCACTCTAGGGCGTTGCTCCACCAGATCGAATAGTTAGGTCCTTAGAAGTAAACGCCAGAAGCATAAAATACAATATAGATACAACAGCTTTTCCATCGTATAAAAGGATTAATTGCAACCAGTATGAACGTGATGGTCATTTCTCCCTTCCGGGCAACCTAGGCTTCACTCTAGGGCGTTGCTCCACTAGATCGAACAGCTAGGGCCTTAGAAGTCAACGCCAGAGGCATAGAATACAATATAAATACAACAGCTTCTCCATCGTATAAAACGAATAATTGCAACCAGTATGAAACTTATGGTCATTTCTACTTTCCGAGCAACCTAGGCTTCACCCTAGGGCGTTGCTCCAACGGATTGAATAGTTAGGGCCTTGGAAGTCAACGCCCGAAATATAAAATGCAAAAAAAATACAACAGTGTTTCCATCATATAACAGGAATAATTGCAACCAGTTTGAAAGTGATGGCCAATTCTGCGTTCCGGGCAACCTAGGTTTCACTCCAGGGCGTTGCTCCACCAGACCGAATAGTTACGGCCGAAGAAGTCAACGCGAGAAGCATAAAATACAATATAGATACAACAGCTTTTCCATCGTATAAAAGGATTAATTGCAACCAGTTTGAACGTGATGGTCATTTCTCCCTTCCGGGCAACCTAGGATCCACTCTAGGGCGTTGCTCCACCAGATCGAATAGTTAGGTCCTTAGAAGTAAACGCCAGAAGCATAAAATACAATATAGATACAACAGCTTTTCCATCGTATAAAAGGATTAATTGCAACCAGTTTGAACGTGATGGTCATTTCTCCCTTCCGGGCAACCTAGGCTTCACTCTAGGGCGTAGCTCCACTAGATCGAACAGCTAGGGCCTTAGAAGTCAGCGCCAGAAGCATAAAATACAATATAAATACAGCAGTTTTTCCATCGTATAAAACGAATAATTGCAACCAGTATGAAACTTATGGTCATTTCTACTTTCCGAGCAACCTAGGCTTCACCCTAGGGCGCTGCTCCAACAGATTGAATAGTTAGGGCGTTAGAAGTCAACGCCAGAGGCATAAAATACAATATAAATACAACAGCTTTTCCATCATATAAAACGAATAATTACAACCAGTGTGAAAGTGATGGCCAATTCTACCTTCCGGGCAACCTAGGCTTCACTCTAGGGCGTTGCTCCACCAGATCGAATAGTTAGTGCCTTAGAAGTCAACGCCAGAAGCATAAAATACAATATAAATACAACAGTTTTTCCATCGTATAAAACGAATAATTGCAACCAGTATGAAACTTATGGTCATTTCTACTTTCCGAACAACCTAGGCTTCACCCTAGGGCCTTGCTCCAACGGATTGAATAGTTAGGGCCTTAGAAGTCAACGCCCGAACCATAAAATGCAAAAAAAATAGAACAGTGTTTCCATCATATAGCAGCAATAATCGCAACCAGTTTGAAAGTGATGGCCAATTCTACGTTCCGGGCAACCTAGGTTTCACTCCAGGGCGTTGCTCCACCAGACCGAATAGTTACGGCCTAAGAAGTGAACGCCAGAAGCATAAAATACGATATTAATACAACAGCTTTTCCATCGTATATAACGAATAATTGCAACCAGTGTGAAAGTAATGGTCATTTCTACGTTCCGAGCACCCTAGGCGTCTCTCTAGGGCGTTGCTCCACCACATCTAATAGCTACGGCCTTAGAAGTCAACGCCAGAGGCAGAAAATACAATATAAATACAACAGCTTTTCCATCGTATAAAACGAATAATTCCAACCAGTATGAAACTTATGGTCATTTCTACTTTCCGAGCAACCTAGGCTTCACCCTAGGGCGTTGCTCCAACGGATTGAATAGTTAGGGCCTTAGAAGTCAACGCCCGAACCATAAAATGCAAAAAAAATACAACAGTGTTTCCATCATATAACAGGAATAATTGCAACCAGTTTGAAAGTGATGGCCAATTCTACGTTCCGGGCAACCTAGGTTTCACTCCAGGGCGTTGCTCCACCAGACCGAATAGTTAAGTCCTTAGAAGTAAACGCCAGAAGCATTAAATACGATATAAATACAACAGCTTTTCCATTGCATAAAAGGAATACTTGCAAACAGTGTGAAAGTAGTGGTCATTTCTACGTTCCGGGCAAGCTAGGCTTCACCCTAGGCCGTTGTTCCACCAGATCGAATAGTTAGGGCCTAAGAAGTGAACGCCAGAAGCATAAAATGCAATAAAAATACAACAGTTTTTCCATCGTATAACAGGATTAATTGCAACCAGTTTGAAAGTGATGGTCATTTCTCCTTTCCGGGCAACCTAGGCTTCACTCTTGGGCGTTGCTCCACTAGATCGAATTGCTAGGGCCTTAGAAGTCAACGCCAGAAGCATAAAATACAATATAAATACAACAGTTTTTCCATCGTATAAAACGAATAATTGCAACCAGTATGAAACTGATGGTCATTTCTACTTTCCGAGCAACCTAGGCCTCACCCTAGGGCGTTGCTCCAACAGATTGAATAGTTAGGGCCTTAGAAGCCAACGCCCGAAGCATAAAATGCAAAAAAAATGCAACAGTGTTTCCATCATATAACAGGAATAATTGCGACCAGTTTGGAAGTGATATCCAATTCTACGTTCCGGGCGACCTAGGCTTCACTCTAAGGCGTTGCTCCACCAGATCGAAAAGCTAGGGACTTAGAACTCAACGCCAGAAGCATTAAATACAATAAAAATACAACCGTTCTTCCATCGTATAACAGGAATGATTGCCACCAGTGTGAATATAATGGTCACTTCTACGTTCCGGGCAACCTACGTTTCACTCTATGGCGTTGCTCCACCAGATCGAATAGTTAGGGCCTAAGAATTCAACGCCAGGAGCATAAAATACGATATAAATACAACAGCTCTTCCATCGTATAAAACGAGTAATTGCAACCAGTGTGAAAGTTATGGTTATTTCTGCGTTTCGGGCAACCTAGGCTTCACTCGAGGGCGTTGATCCATCAGATCGAATAGTTAGGGCCTTAGAAGTCAACGCCAGAAGCATAAAATACAATAAAGATGAAGCAGTTATACCATCGTATAACAGGAATAAATGCAACCAGTGTGAAAGTAATGGTCATTTCTACGTTCCGAGCATCCTAGGCTTCACTCCAGGGCGTTGTTCAACCAGATCGAATGGTTAGGGCCGAAGGAATCAAGGCCAGAAGCATAATATACAATATAAATATAAAAGTTTTTCCATCGTATAGAACGAATAATAGCAACCAGTGTGAAAGTTATGGTCATTTCTACGTTCCGGGCAACGTAAGCTTTACTCTACGGCGTCGTTCCACCAGATCGTATAGTTATGGCCTAAGAAGTCAACGCCAGACGCATAAAATATAATATAAATATAACAGTTTTTGCATCGCATAAAACGGATAATTGCATCCAGCGTGAAAGTAACGGACATTTCTACGTTCCGGGCAACCTAGTCTTCACTCTAGGGCGTTGCCCCACCACATCGAATAGCTACAGCCTTAGAAGTCAACGCCAGAAGCATAAAATACAATATAAATACAACCGTTTTTCCATTGTATAAAACGAATAATTGCATCCAGTGTGAAAGTTATGGTCATTTCTACGTTCCGGGCAACATAGGCTTCACTCTTGGACGATGCCCCACCAGGTCGAATAGCAAGGACCTTAGAAGTCGAAGCCAGAAGCGGAAAATACAATAAAAATGCAACAGGTTTTCCAACGTATAAAGCGAATAATTGTAACCAGTGTGAAAGTTATGGTCACTTCTACGTTCCGGTCAACCTTGGCTTCACTCTAGGGCGTTGCTCCGCCAGCTCGAATAGTTAGGGCCTTAGAAGTCAACGCCAGAAGCATAAGATACAATATAAATACAACAGTTTTTCCATCGTATAACAGGAATAATTGCAACCAGTGTGGAAGTTATGGTCATTTCTACGTTCCGGGCAACCTAGGCTTCATCCTGTGGCGTTGCTCCACCAGCTCGTATGGTTAGGGCCTTAGAAGTCAACTCCCGAAGCATAAAATACAATAAAAATACCATAGTTTTTACATCCTATAACAGGAATAATTGCATCCAGTGTGAAATTTATGGACATTTCTACATTCCGAGCAACCTAGTCTTCACTCTAGGGCGTTGCTCCACCAGATCGAATAGTTAGGGCCTTAGAAGTCAACGTCAGAAGCATAAAATACAATAAAACTACAACAGTTATTCCATCGTATAACAGGAATAACTGCAACCAGTGTGAAAGTAATGGTCATTTCTACGTCCCGAGCATCCTAGGCTTCACTCCAGGGCGTTGTCCAACCAGATCGAATAGTTAGGGCCGAAGGAATCAAGGCCAGAAACATAATATAGAATATAAATATAACAGTTTTTCCATCGTATAGAACGAATAATAGCAACCAGTGTGAAAGTTATGGTCATTTCTACGTTCCGGGCAACGTAGGCTTTACTCTACGGCGTCGTTCCACCAGATCGAATAGTTAGGGCCTAAGAAGTCAACGCCAGACGCATAAAATATAATCTAAATATAACAGTTTTTGCATCGTATAAAAGGAATAATAGCAACCAGTGTGAAAGTTATGGTCATTTCTACGTCCCGGGCCACCTAGGCCTCACTCTAGGGCGTTGCTCCACCAGATTGAATAGTTAGGGCCTTAGAAGTCAACGCCAGAAGCATAAAATACAATAAAAATACAACAGTTTTGCCATCGTATAAAACGAATAATTGCAACCAGTGTGAAAGTAATGGTCATTTCTACGTTCCGGCAACCTAGTCTTCACTCTAGGGCGTTGCCCCACCACATCGAATAGCTACAGCCTTAGAAGTCAACGCCTGAAGCATAAAATACAATATAAATACAACCGTTTTTCCATTGTATAAAACGAAAAATGGCAACCAGTGTGAAAGTTATGGTCATTTCTACGTTCCGGGCAACATAGGCTTCACTCTTGGACGATGCCCCACCAGATCGAATAGCTAGGACCTTAGAAGTCGAAGCCAGAAGCGGAAAATACAATAAAAATGCAACAGTTTTTCCAACGTATAAAACGAAAAATTGTAGCCAGTGTGAATGTTATGGTCATTTCTACGTTCCGGGCAACCTAGGCTTCACTCTAGGGCGTTGCTCCACCAGATCGAATAGTTAGGGCCTTAGAAGTCAACGCCAGAAGCATAAAAGACAATATAAATACAACAACTTTTCCATCGTATAACAGGAATAATAGCAACCAGTGTGAAAGTTATGGTCATTTCTACGTTCCAGGCAACCTAGGCTTCACTCTAGGGCGTTGCTCCACCAGATCGAATAGTTAGGGCCTTAGAAGTCAACGCCCGAAACATAAAATGCAATAAAACTACAACAGTTTTTCCATCGCATAACAGGAATAATTCCAACCAGTTTGAAAGTGATGGTCATTTCTACGTTCCGGGCAACCTAGGCTTCACCCCAGGGCGTTGCTATACCAGATCGAATAGATAGGATCTTAGAAATCAACGGCCGAAGCATAAAGTACATAATAAATAGAACAGATTTTCCATTGTATAAAACGAATAATAGCAACCAGTGTGAAAGTTATGGTCATTTCTACGTTCCGGGCAACCTAGGCGTCACTCTAGGGCGTTGCTCCACCACATCGAATAGCTACGGCCTTAGAAGTCAACGCCAGAAGCATAAAATACAATATAAATACAACAGCATTTCCATCGTATAAAATGAATAATTGCAAACAGTGTGAAAGTAATGGTCATTTCTACCTTCCGGGAAACCTGGCCTTCACCCTAGGGCGTGCTTCCACCAGGTCGAATAGTTACGGCCTTAGAACTCAACGCCAGAAGCATAAAATACAATATAAATATAACAACTCTTCCATCGTATAAAACGAATAATAGCAACCAGTGTGAAAGTTATGGTCATTTCTACGTTCCGGGCAACCTACGCTTCACTCTAGGGCGTTGCTCCACCAGATCGAATAGTTAGGGACTAAGAAGTGAACGCCCGTAGCATGAAATGCGCTAAATATACAAGAGTTTTTCCATCGTATAACAGGAATAATTGCAACCAGTGTGAAAGTGATGGTCACTTCTACGTTCCGGGCGACCTAGTTTTCAGTCTGGGGCGTTGTTCCACCAGATCGAGTAGTTAGGGCCTAAGAAGGCAACGCCAGAAGCATAAAATACATTATAAATTTAACAGCTTTTCCATCGTATAAAACGAGTAATTGCAACCAGTGTGAAAGTTATGGTTATTTCTGCGTTTCGGGCAACCTAGGCTTCACTCGAGGGCTTTGATCCATCAGATCGAATAGTTAGGGCCTTAGAAGTCAACGCCAGAAGCATAAAATACAATAAAGATGAAACAGTTATTCCATCGTATAACAGGAATAAATGCAACCAGTGTGAAAGTAATGGTCATTTCTACGTTCCGAGCATCCTAGGCTTCACTCCAGGGCGTTGTTCAACCAGATCGAATGGTTAGGGCCGAAGGAATCAAGGCCAGAAGCATAATATACAATATAAATATAAAAGTTTTTCCATCGTATAGAACGAATAATAGCAACCAGTGTGAAAGTTATGGCCAATTCTACGTTCCGGGCAACCTAGGTTTCACTGCAGGGCGTTGCTCCACCAGACCGAATAGTTACGGCCTAAGAAGTCAACGCCAGAAGCATAAAATACGATATTAATACAACAGCTTTTCCATCGTATATAACGAATAATTGCAACCAGTGTGAAAGTAATGGTCATTTCTACGTTCCGAGCACTCTAGGCGTCTCTCTAGGGCGTTGCTCCACCACATCTAATAGCTACGGCCTTAGAAGTCAACGCCAGAGGCAGAAAATACAATATAAATACAACAGCTTTTCCATCGTATAAAACGAATAATTCCAACCAGTATGAAACTTATGGTCATTTCTACTTTCCGAGCAACCTAGGCTTCACCCTAGGGCGTTGCTCCAACGGATTGAATAGTTAGGGCCTTAGAAGTCAACGCCCGAACCATAAAATGCAAAAAAAATACAACAGTGTTTCCATCATATAACAGGAATAATTGCAACCAGTTTGAAAGTGATGGCCAATTCTACGTTCCGGGCAACCTAGGTTTCACTCCAGGGCGTTGCTCCACCAGACCGAATAGTTAAGTCCTTAGAAGTAAACGCCAGAAGCATTAAATACGATATAAATACAACAGCTTTTCCATTGCATAAAAGGAATACTTGCAAACAGTGTGAAAGTAGTGGTCATTTCTACGTTCCGGGCAAGCTAGGCTTCACCCTAGGCCGTTGTTCCACCAGATCGAATAGTTAGGGCCTAAGAAGTGAACGCCAGAAGCATAAAATGCAATAAAAATACAACAGTTTTTCCATCGTATAACAGGATTAATTGCAACCAGTTTGAAAGTGATGGTCATTTCTCCTTTCCGGGCAACCTAGGCTTCACTCTAGGGCGTTGCTCCACTAGATCGAATTGCTAGGGCCTTAGAAGTCAACGCCAGAAGCATAAAATACAATATAAATACAACAGTTTTTCCATCGTATAAAACGAATAATTGCAACCAGTATGAAACTGATGGTCATTTCTACTTTCCGAGCAACCTAGGCCTCACCCTGGGGCGTTGCTCCAACAGATTGAATAGTTAGGGCCTTAGAAGCCAACGCCCGAAGCATAAAATGCAAAAAAAATGCAACAGTGTTTCCATCATATAACAGGAATAATTGCGACCAGTTTGGAAGTGATATCCAATTCTACGTTCCGGGCGACCTAGGCTTCACTCTAAGGTGTTGCTCCACCAGATCGAAAAGCTAGGGACTTAGAACTCAACGCCAGAAGCATTAAATACAATAAAAATACAACCGTTCTTCCATCGTATAACAGGAATGATTGCCACCAGTGTGAATATAATGGTCACTTCTACGTTCCGGGCAACCTACGTTTCACTCTATGGCGTTGCTCCACCAGATCGAATAGTTAGGGCCTAAGAATTCAACGCCAGGAGCATAAAATACGATATAAATACAACAGCTCTTCCATCGTATAAAACGAGTAATTGCAACCAGTGTGAAAGTTATGGTTATTTCTGCGTTTCGGGCAACCTAGGCTTCACTCGAGGGCGTTGATCCATCAGATCGAATAGTTAGGGCCTTAGAAGTCAACGCCAGAAGCATAAAATACAATAAAGATGAAACAGTTATTCCATCGTATAACAGGAATAAATGCAACCAGTGTGAAAGTAATGGTCATTTCTACGTTCCGAGCATCCTAGGCTTCACTCCAGGGCGTTGTTCAACCAGATCGAATGGTTAGGGCCGAAGGAATCAAGGCCAGAAGCATAATATACAATATAAATATAAAAGTTTTTCCATCGTATAGAACGAATAATAGCAACCAGTGTGAAAGTTATGGTCATTTCTACGTTCCGGGCAACGTAAGCTTTACTCTACGGCGTCGTTCCACCAGATCGTATAGTTATGGCCTAAGAAGTCAACGCCAGACGCATAAAATATAATATAAATATAACAGTTTTTGCATCGCATAAAACGGATAATTGCATCCAGCGTGAAAGTAACGGACATTTCTACGTTCCGGGCAACCTAGTCTTCACTCTAGGGCGTTGCCCCACCACATCGAATAGCTACAGCCTTAGAAGTCAACGCCAGAAGCATAAAATACAATATAAATACAACCGTTTTTCCATTGTATAAAACGAATAATTGCATCTAGTGTGAAAGTTATGGTCATTTCTACGTTCCGGGCAACATAGGCTTCACTCTTGGACGATGCCCCACCAGGTCGAATAGCAAGGACCTTAGAAGTCGAAGCCAGATGCGGAAAATACAATAAAAATGCAACAGGTTTTCCAACGTATAAAGCGAATAATTGTAACCAGTGTGAAAGTTATGGTCACTTCTACGTTCCGGTCAACCTTGGCTTCACTCTAGGGCGTTGCTCCGCCAGCTCGAATAGTTAGGGCCTTAGAAGTCAACGCCAGAAGCATAAGATACAATATAAATACAACAGTTTTTCCATCGTATAACAGGAATAATTGCAACCAGTGTGGAAGTTATGGTCATTTCTACGTTCCGGGCAACCTAGGCTTCATCCTGTGGCGTTGCTCCACCAGCTCGTATGGTTAGGGCCTTAGAAGTCAACTCCCGAAGCATAAAATACAATAAAAATACCATAGTTTTTACATCCTATAACAGGAATAATTGCATCCAGTGTGAAATTTATGGACATTTCTACATTCCGAGCAACCTAGTCTTCACTCTAGGGCGTTGCTCCACCAGATCGAATAGTTAGGGCCTTAGAAGTCAACGTCAGAAGCATAAAATACAATAAAACTACAACAGTTATTCCATCGTATAACAGGAATAACTGCAACCAGTGTGAAAGTAATGGTCATTTCTACGTCCCGAGCATCCTAGGCTTCACTCCAGGGCGTTGTCCAACCAGATCGAATAGTTAGGGCCGAAGGAATCAAGGCCAGAAACATAATATAGAATATAAATATAACAGTTTTTCCATCGTATAGAACGAATAATAGCAACCAGTGTGAAAGTTATGGTCATTTCTACGTTCCGGGCAACGTAGGCTTTACTCTACGGCGTCGTTCCACCAGATCGAATAGTTAGGGCCTAAGAAGTCAACGCCAGACGCATAAAATATAATCTAAATATAACAGTTTTTGCATCGTATAAAAGGAATAATAGCAACCAGTGTGAAAGTTATGGTCATTTCTACGTCCCGGGCCACCTAGGCCTCACTCTAGGGCGTTGCTCCACCAGATTGAATAGTTAGGGCCTTAGAAGTCAACGCCAGAAGCATAAAATACAATAAAAATACAACAGTTTTGCCATCGTATAAAACGAATAATTGCAACCAGTGTGAAAGTAATGGTCATTTCTACGTTCCGGCAACCTAGTCTTCACTCTAGGGCGTTGCCCCACCACATCGAATAGCTACAGCCTTAGAAGTCAACGCCTGAAGCATAAAATACAATATAAATACAACCGTTTTTCCATTGTATAAAACGAAAAATCGCAACCAGTGTGAAAGTTATGGTCATTTCTACGTTCCGGGCAACATAGGCTTCACTCTTGGACGATGCCCCACCAGATCGAATAGCTAGGACCTTAGAAGTCGAAGCCAGAAGCGGAAAATACAATAAAAATGCAACAGTTTTTCCAACGTATAAAGCGAAAAATTGTAGCCAGTGTGAATGTTATGGTCATTTCTACGTTCCGGGCAACCTAGGCTTCACTCTAGGGCGTTGCTCCACCAGATCGAATAGTTAGGGCCTTAGAAGTCAACGCCAGAAGCATAAAAGACAATATAAATACAACAACTTTTCCATCGTATAACAGGAATAATAGCAACCAGTGTGAAAGTTATGGTCATTTCTACGTTCCAGGCAACCTAGGCTTCACTCTAGGGCGTTGCTCCACCAGATCGAATAGTTAGGGCCTTAGAAGTCAACGCCCGAAACATAAAATGCAATAAAACTACAACAGTTTTTCCATCGCATAACAGGAATAATTCCAACCAGTTTGAAAGTGATGGTCATTTCTACGTTCCGGGCAACCTAGGCTTCACTCCAGGGCGTTGCTGTACCAGATCGAATAGATAGGATCTTAGAAGTCAACGGCCGAAGCATAAAGTACATAATAAATAGAACAGATTTTCCATTGTATAAAACGAATAATAGCAACCAGTGTGAAAGTTATGGTCATTTCTACGTTCCGGGCAACCTAGGCGTCACTCTAGGGCGTTGCTCCACCACATCGAATAGCTACGGCCTTAGAAGTCAACGCCAGAAGCATAAAATACAATATAAATACAACAGCATTTCCATTGTATAAAATGAATAATTGCAAACAGTGTGAAAGTAATGGTCATTTCTACCTTCCGGGAAACCTGGCCTTCACCCTAGGGCGTGCTTCCACCAGGTCGAATAGTTACGGCCTTAGAACTCAACGCCAGAAGCATAAAATACAATATAAATATAACAACTCTTCCATCGTATAGAACGAATAATAGCAACCAGTGTGAAAGTTATGGTCATTTCTACGTTCCGGGCAACCTACGCTTCACTCTAGGGCGTTGCTCCACCAGATCGAATAGTTAGGGACTAAGAAGTGAACGCCCGTAGCATGAAATGCGCTAAATATACAAGAGTTTTTCCATCGTATAACAGGAATAATTGCAACCAGTGTGAAAGTGATGGTCACTTCTACGTTCCGGGCGACCTAGTTTTCAGTCTGGGGCGTTGTTCCACCAGATCGAGTAGTTAGGGCCTAAGAAGGCAACGCCAGAAGCATAAAATACAATATAAATTTAACAGCTTTTCCATCGTATAAAACGAATAATAGCAACCAGTGAGACAGTTATGGTCATTTCTACGTTCCGGGCAACCTAGGCGTCACTCTAGGGCGTTGTTCCACCAGATCGAACAGCTAGGGCCTTAGAAGTCAACGCCCGAAGCATAAAATGCAATAAAACTACAACAGTTTTTTCATCGCATAACAGGAATAATAGCAACCAGTGCGAAAGTTATGGTCATTTCTACGTTCCAGGCAACCTAGGCTTCACTCTAGGGCGTTGCTCCACCAGATCGAATAGTTAGGGCCTTAGAAGTCAACGCCCGAAGCCTAAAATGCAATAAAACTACAACAGTTTTTCCATCGTATAAAACGAATAATTGCAAACAGTCTGAAAGTAATGGTCATTTCTACGTTCCAGGCAACCTAGGCTTCACCCTAGGGCGTTGTTCCACCAGATCGAATAGGTAGGGCCTAAGAAGTCAACGCCATAAGAATAAAATACAATATAAATATAACAGTTTTACCATCGTATAAAACGAATAATAGCAACCAGTGTGAAGGTTATGGTCATTTCAACGTTCCGGGCAATCTAGGCTTCACTCTAGGGCGTTGCTCCTCCAGATCAATCAGTTAGGGCCTTAGAAGTTAACGCCCGAAGCATAAAATACAAAATAAATAGAACAGTTTTTCCATTGTATAAAACGAATAATTGCTACCAGTGTAAAAGTTAAGGTCATTTCTGCGTTCCGGGTAACCTAGGCTTCACTCTAGGGCGTTGCTCCACCAGATCGAATAGTTAGAGCCTTAGAAATCCACGCCAGAAGCATAAAATACGATAAAGATGCAACAGTTTTTCCATCGTATAACAGGAATAATAGCAACCAGTGTGAAAGTTATGGTCATTTCTACGTTCCAGGCAACCTAGGCTTCACTCTAGGGCGTTGCTCCACCAGATCGAATAGTTAGGGCCTTAGAAGTCAACGCCCGAAACATAAAATGCAATAAAACTACAACAGTTTTTCCATCGCATAACAGGAATAATTCCAACCAGTTTGAAAGTGATGGTCATTTCTACGTTCCGGGCAACCTAGGCTTCACTCCAGGGCGTTGCTATACCAGATCGAATAGATAGGATCTTAGAAGTCAACGGCCGAAGCATAAAGTACATAATAAATAGAACAGATTTTCCATTGTATAAAACGAATAATAGCAACCAGTGTGAAAGTTATGGTCATTTCTACGTTCCGGGCAACCTAGGCGTCACTCTAGGGCGTTGCTCCACCACATCGAATAGCTACGGCCTTAGAAGTCAACGCCAGAAGCATAAAATACAATATAAATACAACAGCATTTCCATTGTATAAAATGAATAATTGCAAACAGTGTGAAAGTAATGGTCATTTCTACCTTCCGGGAAACCTGGCCTTCACCCTAGGGCGTGCTTCCACCAGGTCGAATAGTTACGGCCTTAGAACTCAACGCCAGAAGCATAAAATACAATATAAATATAACAACTCTTCCATCGTATAGAACGAATAATAGCAACCAGTGTGAAAGTTATGGTCATTTCTACGTTCCGGGCAACCTACGCTTCACTCTAGGGCGTTGCTCCACCAGATCGAATAGTTAGGGACTAAGAAGTGAACGCCCGTAGCATGAAATGCGCTAAATATACAAGAGTTTTTCCATCGTATAACAGGAATAATTGCAACCAGTGTGAAAGTGATGGTCACTTCTACGTTCCGGGCGACCTAGTTTTCAGTCTGGGGCGTTGTTCCACCAGATTGAGTAGTTAGGGCCTAAGAAGGCAACGCCAGAAGCATAAAATACAATATAAATTTAACAGCTTTTCCATCGTATAAAACGAATAATAGCAACCAGTGAGACAGTTATGGTCATTTCTACGTTCCGGGCAACCTAGGCGTCACTCTAGGGCGTTGTTCCACCAGATCGAACAGCTAGGGCCTTAGAAGTCAACGCCCGAAGCATAAAATGCAATAAAACTACAACAGTTTTTTCATCGCATAACAGGAATAATAGCAACCAGTGCGAAAGTTATGGTCATTTCTACGTTCCAGGCAACCTAGGCTTCACTCTAGGGCGTTGCTCCACCAGATCGAATAGTTAGGGCCTTAGAAGTCAACGCCCGAAGCCTAAAATGCAATAAAACTACAACAGTTTTTCCATCGTATAAAACGAATAATTGCAAACAGTCTGAAAGTAATGGTCATTTCTACGTTCCAGGCAACCTAGGCTTCACCCTAGGGCGTTGTTCCACCAGATCGAATAGGTAGGGCCTAAGAAGTCAACGCCATAAGAATAAAATACAATATAAATATAACAGTTTTACCATCGTATAAAACGAATAATAGCAACCAGTGTGAAGGTTATGGTCATTTCAACGTTCCGGGCAATCTAGGCTTCACTCTAGGGCGTTGCTCCTCCAGATCAATCAGTTAGGGCCTTAGAAGTTAACGCCCGAAGCATAAAATACAAAATAAATAGAACAGTTTTTCCATTGTATAAAACGAATAATTGCTACCAGTGTAAAAGTTAAGGTCATTTCTGCGTTCCGGGTAACCTAGGCTTCACTCTAGGGCGTTGCTCCACCAGATCGAATAGTTAGAGCCTTAGAAATCCACGCCAGAAGCATAAAATACGATAAAGATGCAACAGTTTTTCCATCGTATAAAACGAATAATTGCAACCAGTGTGAAATTTATGGTCATTCCTACATTCCGGGCAACCTAGGATTCACCCTAGGGCGCTGCTCCAACAGATTGAATAGTTAGGGCCCTAGAAGTCAATGCCCGAAGCATAAAATGCAATCAAAATACAACAGTTTTTACATCATATAACAGGAATAATTGCAACCATTTTGAAGGTGATGTTCATTTCTACGTTCCGGGCAACCTAGGCTTCACTCTAGGGCGTTGCTCCACCAGATCGAATAGCTAGGGCCTTAGAAGTCAACGCCTGGAGCATAAAATACAATATAAATAGAACAGTTTTTCCATCGTATAAAACGAATAATAGCAACCAGTGTGAAGGTTATGGTCATTTCAGCGTTCCGGGCAATCTAGGCTTCACTCTAGGGCGTTGCTCCTCCAGATCAATCAGTTAGGGCCTAAGAAGTCAACGCCAGAAGCATAAAATACAATATAAATACAATAGTTTTTCCATTGTATAAAACGAATAATTGCAACCAGTGTGAAAGTTATGGTCATTTCTACGTTCCGGGCAACATAGGCTCCACTCTTGGACGTTGCCCCTCCAGATCGAATAGTTAGGGCCTTAGAAGTCAACGCCAGAAGCATAAAACACAATATAAATACAACAACTTTTCCATCGTATAACAGGAATAATAGCAACCAGTGTGAAAGATATGGTCACTTCTACGTTCCGGACAACCTAGGGTTCACTCTAGGGCGTTGGTCCACCAGTTCCAATAGATAGGGCGTAAGCAGTCAACGCCAGAAGCACCAATTACAAAATAAATACAACAGTTTTTCGATCGTATAAAGCGAATAATTGCAACCAGTGTGAAAGTAATGGTCATTTCTACGTTCCGGGCAACCAAGGCTTCACTCTAGGGCGTTGTCACACCAGATCGAATAGCTACGACCTTAGAAGTCAAAGCCAGAAGCAGCAACTACAGTAAAAATGGAACAGCTTTTCCACCGTATAGCATGGCTAATTCCAACCAGTGCGAAAGTAATGATCATTTCGACGTTTCGGGCAACCTAGGCTTCACTCTAGGGCGCTGCTCCACCAGATCGAATAGCTAGGGACTTAGAATTCAACGCTAAAAGCATAAAGTACAATAAAGATGCAACAGCTTTTCCATCGTACAACAGGAATAATTGCAACCAGTGTGAAGGTAACGGTCTGACCTACGTTCCGGGCAACCTAGGCTTCACTCCAGGGCGTTGCTAAATCAGATCGAACAGATAGGATCTTAGAAGTCAACGCCCGAAGCATAAAGTACAAAATAAATAGAACAGATTTTCCATTGTATAAAACGAATAATAGCAACCAGTGAGAAAGTTAAGGTCATTTCTACGTTCCGGGCTACCTAGGCTTCACTCTTGGGCGTTGCACCACCAGATCGAATAGTTAGGGCCTTAGAAGTCAACGCCAGATGCATAAAATACAATAACGATGCAACAGTTTTTCCATCGTATAACAGGAGTAATTGCAACCAGTTTGATAGTGATGGTCATTTCTACGTTCCGGGCAACCTAGGCTTCACTCTAGGGCGTTGCTCCACCAGATAGAATAGATAGGGCCTTAGCAGTCAACGCCCGAAGCATAAAATACAAAATAAATAGTACAGTTTTTCCATCGTATTAAACGAATAATTTCTACAAGTGTAGAAGTTATGGACATTTCTACTTTCCGGGCAACCTGGGCTTCACCCTAGGGCGTTGTTCCACCAGATGGAATAGTTAGAGCCTAAGAAGTCAACACCAGAAGCATAAAATACGATATAAATACAACAGCTTTTCCATCGTATAAAACGAATAATTGCAACCAGTTTGAAAGTGATGGTCATTCCTACATTCCGAGCAACCTAGACTTCACTCTAGAGCGTTGCTCCACCAGATCGAATAGTTAGGTCCTTAGAAGTCAACGCCAGAAGCATAAAATACGATATAAATACAACAGTTTGTCCATCGTAGAACAGGAATATTTGCGACCAGTGCGAAAGTTATGGTCATTTCTGCGTTCCGGGCAACCTAGGCTTCACACTAGGGCGTTGCTCCACCAGATTCAACAGTTAGGGCCTTAGAAGTCAACGCCCGAAGCATAAAATGCAAAATAAATGGAACAGTTTTTCCATTGTATAAAACGAATAATAGCAATCAGTGTGAAAGTTATGGTCATTTCTACTTTCCGGGCAACCTAGGATTCACCCTAGGGCGTTGCTCCAACAGATTGAATAGTTAGGGCCCTAGAAGTCAATGCCCGAAGCATAAAATGCAATCAAAATACAACAGTTTTTACATCATATAACAGGAATAATTGCAACCATTTTGAAAGTGATGTTCATTTCTACGTTCCGGGCAACCTAGGCTTCACTCTAGGGCGTTGCTCCACCAGATCGAATAGCTAGGGCCTTAGAAGTCAACGCCTGGAGCATAAAATACAAAATAAGTAGTACAGTTTTTCCATCGTATAAAACGAATAATTGCTACCAGTGTGGAAGTTATGGTCATTTCCACGTTCCGGGCAGCCTAGGCTTCACTCTAGGGCGTTGCTCCACCAGATGGAATAGTTAGGGCCTTAGAAGTCAACGCCAGATGCATAAAATACAATAAAGATGCAACAGTTTTTTACATCGTATAATACGAGTAATTGCAAACAGTCTGAATGTAATGGTCATTTCTACGTTCCAGGCAACCTAGGCTTCACCCTAGGGCGTTGTTCCACCAGATTGAATAGGTAGGGCCTAAGAAGTCAACGCCATAAGAATAAAATACAATATAAATGTAACAGTTTTTCCATCGTATAAAACGAATAATAGCAACCAGTGTGAAGGTTATGGTCATTTCAACGTTCCGGGCAATCTAGGCTTCACTCTAGGGCGTTGCTCCTCTAGATCAATCAGTTAGGGCCTTAGAAGTTAACGCCCGAAGCATAAAATACAAAATAAATAGAACAGTTTTTCCATTGTATAAAACGAATAATTGCTACCAGTGTAAAAGTTAAGGTCATTTCTACGTTCCGGGTAACCTAGGCTTCACTCTAGGGCGTTGCTCCACCAGATCGAATAGTTAGAGCCTTAGAAGTCCACGCCAGAAGCATAAAATACGATAAAGATGCAACAGTTTTTCCATCGTATAAAACGAATAATTGCAACCAGTGTGAAATTTATGGTCATTCCTACATTCCGAGCAACCTAGACTTCACTCTAGAGCGTTTCTCCACCAGATCGAATAGTTAGGTCCTTAGAAGTCAACGCCAGAAGCATAAAATACGATATAAATACAACAGTTTGTCCATCGTAAAACAGGAATATTTGCAACCAGTGCGAAAGTTATGGTCATTTCTGCGTTCCGGGCAACCTAGGCTTCACTCTAGGGCGTTGCTCCACCAGATTCAACAGTTAGGGCCTTAGAAGTCAACGCCCGAAGCATAAAATATAAAATAAATAGTACAGTTTTTGCATCGTATAAAACGAATAATTGCTACCAGTGTTCAAGTTATGGTCATTTCCACGTTCCGGGTAGCCTAGGCTTCACTCTAGGGCGTTGCTCCACCAGATGGAATAGTTAGGGCCTTAGAAGTCAACGCCAGATGCATAAAATACAATAACGATGCAACAGTTTTTCCATCGTATAACAGGAATAATTGCAACCAGTTTGAAAGTGATGGTCATTTCTACGTTCCGGGCAACCTAGGCTTCACTCTAGGGCGTTGCTCCACCAGATAGAATAGATAGGGCCTTAGCAGTCAACGCCCGAAGCATAAAATACAAAATAAATAGTACAGTTTTTCCATCGTATTAAACGAATAATTTCTACAAGTGTGGAAGTTATGGACATTTCTACTTTCCGGGCAACCTGGGCTTCACCCTAGGGCGTTGCTCCACCAGATGGAATAGTTAGGGCCTAAGAAGTCAACGCCAGAACCATAAAATACGATATAAATACAGCAGCTTTTCCATCGTATAAAACGAATAATTGCAACCAGCGTGATAGTTATGCTCATTTCTACGTACCGGGCAACCTAGGCATCACCCTAGGGCGTTGCTCCAACAGACTGAATAGTTAGGGCCTTAGAAGTCAACGCCCGAAGCATAAAATACAAAATAAATAGAACAGTTTTTCCATTGTATAAAACGAATAATTGCTACCAGTGTAAAAGCTATGGTCATTTCTACGTTCCGGGTAACCTAGGCTTCACTCTAGGGCGTTGCTCCACCAGATCGAATAGTTAGGGCCTTAGAAGTACACGCCAGAAGCATAAAATACGATAAAGATGCAACAGTTTTTCCATCGTATAAAACGAATAATTGCAACCAGTGTGAAATTTATGGTCATTCCTATATTCCGAGCAACCTAGACTTCACTCTAGAGCGTTTCTCCACCAGATCGAATAGTTAGGTCCTTAGAAGTCAACGCCAGAAGCATAAAATACGATATAAATACAACAGTTTGTCCATCGTAGAAAAGGAATATTTGCAACCAGTGCGAAAGTTATTGTCATTTCTGCGTTCCGGGCAACCTAGGCTTCACTCTAGGGCGTTGCTCCACCAGATTCAACAGTTCTGGCCTTAGAAGTCAACGCCCGAAGCATAAAATACAAAATAAATAGTACAGTTTTTGCATCGTATAAAACGAATAATTGCTACCAGTTTGGAGGTTATGGTCATTTCCACGTTCCGGGCAGCCTAGGCTTCACTCTAGGGCGTTGTTCCACCAGATCGAATAATTAAGGCCTAAGAAGTCAACGCCAGAAGAATAAAATCAATATAAATACAACAGTTTTTCCATAGTATAAAACGAATAATTGCAAACAGTCTGAAAGTAATGGTCATTTCTACGTTCCAGGCAACCTAGGCTTCACCCTAGGGCGTTGTTCCACCAGATCGAATAGGTAGGGCCTAAGAAGTCAACGCCATAAGAATAAAATACAATATAGATATAACTGTTTTTCCATCGTATAAAACGAATAATAGCAACCAGTGTGAAGGTTATGGTCATTTCAACGTTCCGGGCAATCTAGGCTTCACTCTAGGGCGTTGCTCCACCAGATCAATCAGTTAGGGCCTTAGAAGTCAACGCCCGAAGCATAAAATACAAAATAAATAGAACAGTTTTTCCATTGTATAAAACGAGTAATTGCTACCAGTGTAAAAGCTATGGTCATTTCTACGTTCCGGGCAACCAAGGCTTCACTCTAGGGCGTTGCTCCACCAGATCGAATAGTTAGGGCCTTAGAAGTCCACGCCAAAAGCATAAAATACGATAAAGATGCAACAGTTTTTCGATAGTATAACAGGAATAATTCCAACCAGTTTGATAGTGATGGTCTTTTCTACGTTCCGGGCAACCTAGGCTTCACTCTAGGGCGTTGTTACACCAGATCGAATAGTTAGGGCCTTAGAAGTCAACGCCCGAAGCATAAAATACAAAATAAATAAAACAGTTTTTCCATCGTATAAAACGAATAATTGCAACCAGTATGAAACTTATGGTCATTTCCACTTTCCGAGCAACCTAGGCTTCACCGTAGGGCGTTGCTCCACCTGATCGAATAGTTAGGGCCTCAGAAGTCAACGCCAGAAGCCTAAAATACAATAAAGATGCAACAGTTTTTCCATAGTATAAAACGAATAATTGCAAACTGTCTGAAAGTAATGGTCATTTCTACGTTCCAGGCAACCTAGGCTTCACCCTAGGGCGTTGTTCCACCAGATCGAATAGCTAGGGCCTAAGAAGTCAACGCCAGAAGCATAAAATACAATATAAATATAACAGTTTTTCCATCGTATAAAACGAATAATAGCAACCAGTGTGAAAGTTATAGTCATTTCTACGTTCCGGGCTTCCTAGGCTTCACTATATGGCGTTGCTCCACCACATCGAATAGCTACGTCCTTAGAAGTCAACGCCTGAAGCATAAAATGCAATAAAAATACAACAGATTTTTCACCGTATAACTGGAATAGTTGCAACAAGCGTGAAGGTAATGGTCATTTCTGCGTTCCGGGCAACCTGGCTTCACCCTAGGGCGTTGTTCCACCAAATCGAATAGTTAGGGCCTAAGAAGTGAACGCCAGAAGCATAAAATACAATATAAATACAACAGTTTTACCATCATATAAAACGAATAATAGCAACCAGTGTGAAGGTTATGGTCATTTCAACGTTCCGGGCAATCTAGGCTTCACTCTAGGGCGTTGCTCCACCAGATCAATCAGTTAGGGCCTTAGAAGTCAACGCCCGAAGCATAAAATACAAAATAAATAGAACAGTTTTTCCATTGCATAAAACGAATAATTGCTACCAGTGTAAAAGTTATGGTCATTTCTACGTTCCGGGTAACCTAGGCTTCACTCTAGGGCGTTGCTCCACCAGATCGAATAGTTAGGGCCTTAGAAGTCCACGCCAGAAGCATAAAATACGATAAAGATGCAACAGTTTTTCCATCGTATAAAACGAATAATTGCAACCAGTGTGAAATTTATGGTCATTCCTTCATTCCGAGCAACCTGGGCTTCACCCTAGGGCGTTGTTCCACCAGATGGAATAGTTAGGGCCTAAGAAGTCAACGCCAGAACCATAAAATACAATATAAATATAACAGTTTTTCCATCGTATAAAACGAATAATAGCAACCAGTGTGAAAGTTATGGTCATTTCTACGTTCCGGGCTTCCTAGGCTTCACTTTATGGCGTTGCTCCACCACATCGAATAGCTACGGCCTTAGAAGTCAACGCCTGAAGCATAAAATGCAATAAAAATACAACAGTTTTTTCACCGTATAACAGGAATAATTGCAACAAGCGTGAAGGTAATGGTCATTTCTGCGTTCCGGGCAACCTAGGCTTCACCCTAGGGCGTTGTTCCACCAAATCGAATAGTTAGGGCCTAAGAAGTGAACGCCAGAAGCATAAAATACAATATAAATACAACAGTTTTACCATCATATAAAACGGATAATTGCAACCAGGATGAAAGTTATGGTCATTTCTACTTTCCGGGCAACCTAGGCTTCACCCTAGGGCGCTGCTCCAACAGATTGATTAGTTAGGGCCTTAGAAGTCAATGCCCGAAGCATAAAGTGCAATAAAAGTACAACAGTTCTTCCATCATATAACAGGAATAATTGCAACCAGTGTGAAAGTAATGGTCATTTCCATGTTCCCGGCAACCTAGGCTTCACTCTAGGGCGTTGCTCCACCTGATCGAATAGTTAGGGCCTTAGAAGTCAACGCCAGAAGCCTAAAATACAATAAAGATGCAACAGTTTTTCCATCGTATAACAGGAATAACTGCAACCAGTGTGAAAGTAATGGTCATTTCTACGTTCCGAGCATCCTAGGCTTCACTCCAGGGCGTTCTTCAACCAGATCGAATAGTTAGGGCCGAAGGAATCAAGGCCAGAAGCATAATATAGAATATAAATATAACAGTTTTTCCATCGTATAGAACGAATAATAGCAACCAGTGTCAAAGTTATGGTCATTTCTACGTTCCGGGCAACGTAGGCTTTACTCTACGGCGTCGTTCCACCAGATCGAATATTTAGGGCCTAAGAAGTCAACGCCAGACGCATAAAATATAATATAAATATATCAGTTTTTGCATCGTATAAAACGAATAATAGCAACCAGTGTGAAAGTTATGGTCATTTCTACGTCCCGGGCAATCTAGGCCTCACTCTAGGGCGCTGCTCCACCAGATTGAATAGTTAGGGCCTAAGAAGCGAACGCCAAGAGCATAAAATACAATACATATACAGCAGTTTTTCCATCGTATAAAACGAATAATAGCAACCAGTGTGAAAGTTATGGTCACTTCTACGTTCCGGGCAACCTAGGGTTCACTCTAGGGCGTTGCTCCACCAGATCGAATAGTTAGGGACTAAGAAGTGAACGCCCGTAGCATGAAATACACTAAATATAGAAGAGTTTTCCCATCGTATAACAGGAATAATTGCAACCAGTGCGA
The DNA here is from genome assembly GCF_051401765.1 of Calliopsis andreniformis. Taxonomy (NCBI): domain Eukaryota; kingdom Metazoa; phylum Arthropoda; class Insecta; order Hymenoptera; family Andrenidae; genus Calliopsis; species Calliopsis andreniformis. The sequence goes on along the minus strand of NW_027480426.1, from coordinate 18,202,714 downwards.
AAGTGATGGTCATTTCTACATTCAGAGCAACCTAGGCTTCACTCTAGGGCGTTGCTCCACCAGATCGAATGGTTAGGGCCTTAGAAGTCAACGCCAGAAGCATAAAATACAATAAAGATGCAACAGTTTTTCCATCGTATAACAGGAATAACTGCAAACAGTATGAAAGTAATGGTCATTTCTACGTTACAGGCAACCTAGGCTTCACCCTAGGGCGTTGTTCCACCAGATCGAATAGGTATGGCCTAAGAAGTCAACGCCATAAGAATAAAATACAATATAAATATAACAGTTTTTCCATCGTATAAAACGAATAATAGCAACCAGTGTGAAGGTTATGGTCATTTCAACGTTGCGGGCAATCTAGGCTTCACTCTAGGGAGTTGCTCCACCAGATCAATCAGTTAGGGCCTTAGAAGTCAACGCCCGAAGCATAAAATACAAAATAAATAGAACAGTTTTTCCATTGTATAAAACGAATAATTGCTACCAGTGTAAAAGTTATGGTCATTTGTACGTTCCGGGCAACCTGGGCTTCACTCTAGGGCGTTGCTCCACCAGATCGAATAGTTAGGGCCTTAGAAGTCCACGCCAGAAGTATAAAATACGATAAAGATGCAACAGTTTTTCCATCGTATAAAACGAGTAATTGCAACCAGTGTGAAATTTATGGTCATTCCTACATTCCGAGCAACCTAGACTTCACTCTAGGGCGCTGCTCCACCAGATCGAATAGTTAGGTCCATAGAAGTCAACGCCAGAAGCATAAAATACGATATAAATACAACAGTTTGTCCATCGTAGAACAGGAATATTTGCAACCAGTGCGAAAGTTATGGTCATTTCTGCGTTCCGGGCAACCTAGGCTTCACACTAGGGCGTTGCTCCACCAGATTCAACAGTTAGGGCCTTAGAAGTCAACGCCCGAAGCATAAAATACAAAATAAATGGAACAGTTTTTCCATTGTATAAAACGAATAATTGCAACCAGTTTGAAAGTGATGGTCATTTCTCCTTTCCGGGCAACCTAGGCTTCACTCTAGGGCGTTGCTCCACTAGACCGAATTGCTAGGGCCTTAGAAGTCAACGCCAGAAGCATAAAATACAATATAAATTCAACAGTTTTTCCATCGTATAAAACGAATAATTGCAACCAGTATGAAACTGATGGTCATTCCTACTTTCCGAGCAACCTAGGCTTCACCCTAGGGCGTTGCTCCAACAGATTGAATAGTTAGGGCCTTAGAAGCCAACGCCCGAAGCATAAAATGCAATAAAAATACAACAGTGTTTCCATCGTATAAAACGAATAATTGCAACCAGTATGAAACTTATGGTCATCTCTACTTTCCGAGCAAGCTAGGCTTCACCATAGGGCGTGGCTCCAACAGATTGAATAGTTAGGACCTTAGAAGTGAACGCCCGAACCATAAAATGCAAAAAAAATACAACAGTGTTTCTATCATATAACAGGAATAATTGCAACCAGTTTGAAAGTGATGGTCATTTCTACGTTCCAGGCAACCTAGGCTTCACCCTAGGGCGTTGTTCCTCCAGATCGAATAGGTAGGGCCTAAGAAGTCAACGCCATAAGAATAAAATACAATATAAATATTACAGTTTTTCCATCGTATAAAACGAATAATAGCAACCAGTGTGAAGGTTATGGTCATTTCAACGTTCCGGGCAATCTAGGCTTCACTCTAGGGCGTTGCTCCTCCAGATCAATTAGTTAGGGCCTTAGAAGTTAACGCCCGAAGCATAAAATATAAAATAAATAGAACAGTTTTTCCATTGTATAAAACGAATAATTGCTACCAGTGTAAAAGTTAAGGTCATTTCTGCGTTCCGGGTAACCTAGGCTTCACTCTAGGGCGTTGCTCCACCAGATCGAATAGTTAGAGCCTTAGAAGTCCACGCCAGAAGCATAAAATACGATAAAGATGCAACAGTTTTTCCATCGTATAAAACGAATAATTGCAACCAGTGTGAAATTTATGGTCATTCCTACATTCCGGGCAACCTAGGATTCACCCTAGGGCGCTGCTCCAACAGATTGAATAGTTAGGGCCCTAGAAGTCAACGCCAGACGCATAAAATACAATATAAATACAACAGCGTTTCCATCGTATGAAACGAATAATTGCAACCAGTGTGAAAGTTATGGTCATTTCCACATTCCGTGTAACCTAGGCTTCACTCTAGGGCGTTGCTCCACCAGATCGAATAGTTAGGTCCTTAGAAGTAAACACCAGAAGCATAAAATACAATATAGATACAACAGCTTTTCCATCGTATAAAACGAATAATTGCAACCAGTTTGAACGTGATGGTCATTTCTCCCTTCCGTGCAACCTAGGCATCACTCTAGGGCGTTGCTCCACTAGATCGAACAGCTAGGGCCTTAGAAGTCAACGCCAGAAGCATAAAATACAATATAAATACAACAGTTTTTCCGTCGTATAAAACGAATAATTGCAACCAGTTTGAACGTGATGGTCATTTCTCCCTTCCGGGCAACCTAGGCTTCACTCTAGGGCGTTGCTCCACTAGATCGAACAGCTAGGGCCTTAGAAGTCAACGCCAGAAGCATAAAATACAATATAAATACAACAGTTTTTCCATCGCATAAAACGAATAATTGTAACCAGTGTGAAAGTAATGGTCATTTCTACGTTCCGTGCAAGCTGGGCTTCACCCTAGGCCGTTGTTCCACCAGACCGAATAGTTAGGGCCAAGGAAGTGAACGCCAGAAGCATAAAATACGATATAAATACAACAGCTATTCCATCGTATAAAACGAATAATTGTAACCAGTGTGAAAGTAATGGTCATTTCTACGTTCCGTGCAAGCTAGGCTTCACCCTAGGCCGTTGTTCCACCAGATCGAATAGTTAGGGCCTAAGAAGTGAACGCCAGAAGCATAAAGTGCAATAAAAATACAACAGTTTTTCCCTCGTATAACAGGATTAATTGCAACCAGTTTGAAAGTGATGGTCATTTCTCCTTTCCGGGCAACCTAGGCTTCACTCTAGGGCGTTGCTCCACTAGACCGAATTGCTAGGGCCTTAGAAGTCAACGCCAGAAGCATAAAATACAATATAAATTCAACAGTTTTTCCATCGTATAAAACGAATAATTGCAACCAGTATGAAACTGATGGTCATTCCTACTTTCCGAGCAACCTAGGCTTCACCCTAGGGCGTTGCTCCAACAGATTGAATAGTTAGGGCCTTAGAAGCCAACGCCCGAAGCATAAAATGCAATAAAAATACAACAGTGTTTCCATCGTATAAAACGAATAATTGCAACCAGTATGAAACTTATGGTCATCTCTACTTTCCGAGCAAGCTAGGCTTCACCATAGGGCGTGGCTCCAACAGATTGAATAGTTAGGACCTTAGAAGTGAACGCCCGAACCATAAAATGCAAAAAAAATACAACAGTGTTTCTATCATATAACAGGAATAATTGCAACCAGTTTGAAAGTGATGGCCAATTCTACGTTCCGGGCAACCTAGGCTTCTCTCTAGGGCGTTGCTCCACCAGATCGAATAGATAGTGCCTTAGAAGTCAACGCCAGACGCATAAAATACAACATAAATACAACAGCGTTTCCATCGTATAAAACGAATAATTGCAACCAGTGTGAAAGTTATGGTCATTTCCACATTCCGTGTAACCTAGGCTTCACTCTAGGGCGTTGCTCCACCAGATCGAATAGTTAGGTCCTTAGAAGTAAACGCCAGAAGCATAAAATACAATATAGATACAACAGCTTTTCCATCGTATAAAAGGATTAATTGCAACCAGTTTGAACGTGATGGTCATTTCTCCCTTCCGTGCAACCTAGGCATCACTCTAGGGCGATGCTCCACTAGATCGAACAGCTAGGGCCTTAGAAGTCAACGCCAGAAGCATAAAATACAATATAAATACAACAGTTTTTCCATCGTATAAAACGAATAATTGCAACCAGTTTGAACGTGATGGTCATTTCTCCCTTCCGGGCAAGCTAGGCTTCACTCTAGGGCGTTGCTCCACTAGATCGAACAGCTGATGCCTTAGAAGTCAACGCCAGAAGCATAAAATACAATATAAATACAACAGTTTTTCCATCGCATAAAACGAATAATTGTAACCAGTGCGAAAGTAATGGTAATTTCTATGTTCCGTGCAAGCTGGGCTTCACCCTAGGCCGTTGCTCCACCAGATCGAATAGTTAGGGCCTAAGAAGTGAACGCCAGAAGCATAAAATACGATATAAATACAACAGCTATTCCATCGTATAAAACGAATAATTGTAACCAGTGTGAAAGTAATGGTCATTTCTACGTTCCAGGCAAGCTAGGCTTCACCCTAGGCCGTTGTTCCACCAGTTCGAATAGTTAGGGCCTAAGAAGTGAACGCCAGAAGCATAAAATGCAATAAAAATACAACAGTTTTTCCATCGTATAACAGGATTAATTGCAACCAGTTTGAAAGTGATGGTCATTTCTCCTTTCCGGGCAACCTAGGCTTCACTCTAGGGCGTTGCTCCACTAGACCGAATTGCTAGGGCCTTAGAGGTCAACGCCAGAAGCATAAAATACAATATAAATTCAACAGTTTTTCCATCGTATAAAACGAATAATTGCAACCAGTATGAAACTGATGGTCATTCCTACTTTCCGAGCAACCTAGGCTTCACCCTAGGGCGTTGCTCCAACAGATTGAATAGTTAGGGCCTTAGAAGCCAACGCCCGAAGCATAAAATGCAATAAAAATACAACAGTGTTTCCATCGTATAAAACGAATAATTGCAACCAGTATGAAACTTATGGTCATTTCTACTTTCCGAGCAAGCTAGGCTTCACCCTAGGGTGTGGCTCCAACAGATTGAATAGTTAGGACCTTAGAAGTGAACGCCCAAACCATAAAATGCAAAAAAAATACAACAGTGTTTCCATCATATAACAGGAATAATTGCAACCAGTGTGAAAGTTATGGTCATTTCCACATTCCGTGTAACATAGGCTTCACTCTAGGGCGTTGCTCCACCAGATCGAATAGTTAGGTCCTTAGAAGTAAACGCCAGAAGCATAAAATACAATATAGATACAACAGCTTTTCCATCGTATAAAAGGATTAATTGCAACCAGTTTGAACGTGATGGTCATTTCTCCCTTCCGGGCAACCTAGGCTTCACTCTAGGGCGTTGCTCCACTAGATCGAACAGCTAGGGCCTAAGAATTCAACGCCAGGAGCATAAAATACGATTTAAATACAACAGCTCTTCCATCGTATAAAACGAGTAATTGCAACCAGTGTGAAAGTTATGGTTATTTCTGCGTTTCGGGCAACCTAGGCTTCACTCGAGGGCGTTGATCCATCAGATCGAATAGTTAGGGCCTTAGAAGCCAACGCCAGAAGCATAAAAAACAATAAAGATGAAACAGTTATTCCATCGTATAACAGGAATAACTGCAACCAGTGTGAAAGTAATGGTCATTTCTACGTTCCGAGCATCCTAGGCTTCACTCCAGGGCGTTGTTCAACCAGATCGAATGGTTAGGGCCTAGGAATCAAGGCCAGAAGCATAATATACAATATAAATATAAAAGTTTTTCCATCGTATAGAACGAATAATAGCAACCAGTGTGAAAGTTATGGTCATTTCTACGTTCCGGGCAACGTAAGCTTTACTCTACGGCGTCGTTCCACCAGATCGTATAGTTTTGGCCTAAGAAGTCAACGCCAGACGCATAAAATGTAATATAAATATAACAGTTTTTGCATCGCATAAAACGGATAATTGCATCCAGCGTGAAAGTAACGGACATTTCTACGTTCCGGGCAACCTAGTCTTCACTCTAGGGCGTTGCCCTACCACATCGAATAGCTACAGCCTTAGAAGTCAACGCCAGAAGCATAAAATACAATATAAATTCAACCGTTTTTCCATTGTATAAAACGAATAATTGCATCCAGTGTGAAAGTTATGGTCATTTCTACGTTCCGGGCAACATAGGCTTCACTCTTGGACGATGCCCCATCAGATCGAATAGCAAGGACCTTAGAAGTCGAAGCCAGAAGCGGAAAATACAATAAAAATGCAACAGGTTTTCCAACGTATAAAGCGAATAATTGTAACCAGTGTGAATGTTATGGTCATTAATACGTTCCGGGCAACCTAGGCTTCACTCTAGGGCGTTGATCCACCAGATCCAATAGCTAGGGCCTAACAATTCAACGCCAGAAGCATAAAGTACAATGAAAGTACAACAGTTTTTTCATCGTATAAAACGGATAATTGCAACAAGCGTGAAGGTAATGGTCAGTTCTACGTTTCGGGCAATCTAGGCTTCACTCTAGGGCGTTGCTCCACCAGATCGAATAGTTAGTGCCTTAGAAGTCAACGCCAGAAGCATAAAATACAATATAAATACAACAGTTTTTCCATCGTATAAAACGAATAATTGCAACCAGTATGAAACTTATGGTCATTTCTACTTTCCGAACAACCTAGGCTTCACCCTAGGTCGTTGCTCCAACGGATTGAATAGTTAGGGCCTTAGAAGTCAACGCCCGAACCATAAAATGCAAAAAAAATAGAACAGTGTTTCCATCATATAGCAGCAATAATCGCAACCAGTTTGAAAGTGATGGCCAATTCTACGTTCCGGGCAACCTAGGTTTCACTGCAGGGCGTTGCTCCACCAGACCGAATAGTTACGGCCTAAGAAGTCAACGCCAGAAGCATAAAATACGATATTAATACAACAGCTTTTCCATCGTATATAACGAATAATTGCAACCAGTGTGAAAGTAATGGTCATTTCTACGTTCCGAGCACCCTAGGCGTCTCTCTAGGGCGTTGCTCCACCACATCTAATAGCTACGGCCTTAGAAGTCAACGCCAGAGGCAGAAAATACAATATAAATACAACAGCTTTTCCATCGTATAAAACGAATAATTCCAACCAGTATGAAACTTATGGTCATTTCTACTTTCCGAGCAACCTAGGCTTCACCCTAGGGCGTTGCTCCAACGGATTGAATAGTTAGGGCCTTAGAAGTCAACGCCCGAACCATAAAATGCAAAAAAAATACAACAGTGTTTCCATCATATAACAGGAATAATTGCAACCAGTTTGAAAGTGATGGCCAATTCTACGTTCCGGGCAACCTAGGTTTCACTCCAGGGCGTTGCTCCACCAGATCGAATAGATAGTGCCTTAGAAGTCAACGCCAGACGCATAAAATACAACATAAATACAACAGCGTTTCCATCGTATAAAACGAATAATTGCAACCAGTGTGAAAGTTATGGTCATTTCCACATTCCGTGTAACCTAGGCTTCACTCTAGGGCGTTGCTCCACCAGATCGAATAGTTAGGTCCTTAGAAGTAAACGCCAGAAGCATAAAATACAATATAGATACAACAGCTTTTCCATCGTATAAAAGGATTAATTGCAACCAGTTTGAACGTGATGGTCATTTCTCCCTTCCGTGCAACCTAGGCATCACTCTAGGGCGATGCTCCACTAGATCGAACAGCTAGGGCCTTAGAAGTCAACGCCAGAAGCATAAAATACAATATAAATACAACAGTTTTTCCATCGTATAAAACGAATAATTGCAACCAGTTTGAACGTGATGGTCATTTCTCCCTTCCGGGCAAGCTAGGCTTCACTCTAGGGCGTTGCTCCACTAGATCGAACAGCTGATGCCTTAGAAGTCAACGCCAGAAGCATAAAATACAATATAAATACAACAGTTTTTCCATCGCATAAAACGAATAATTGTAACCAGTGCGAAAGTAATGGTAATTTCTATGTTCCGTGCAAGCTGGGCTTCACCCTAGGCCGTTGCTCCACCAGATCGAATAGTTAGGGCCTAAGAAGTGAACGCCAGAAGCATAAAATACGATATAAATACAACAGCTATTCCATCGTATAAAACGAATAATTGTAACCAGTGTGAAAGTAATGGTCATTTCTACGTTCCAGGCAAGCTAGGCTTCACCCTAGGCCGTTGTTCCACCAGTTCGAATAGTTAGGGCCTAAGAAGTGAACGCCAGAAGCATAAAATGCAATAAAAATACAACAGTTTTTCCATCGTATAACAGGATTAATTGCAACCAGTTTGAAAGTGATGGTCATTTCTCCTTTCCGGGCAACCTAGGCTTCACTCTAGGGCGTTGCTCCACTAGACCGAATTGCTAGGGCCTTAGAGGTCAACGCCAGAAGCATAAAATACAATATAAATTCAACAGTTTTTCCATCGTATAAAACGAATAATTGCAACCAGTATGAAACTGATGGTCATTCCTACTTTCCGAGCAACCTAGGCTTCACCCTAGGGCGTTGCTCCAACAGATTGAATAGTTAGGGCCTTAGAAGCCAACGCCCGAAGCATAAAATGCAATAAAAATACAACAGTGTTTCCATCGTATAAAACGAATAATTGCAACCAGTATGAAACTTATGGTCATTTCTACTTTCCGAGCAAGCTAGGCTTCACCCTAGGGTGTGGCTCCAACAGATTGAATAGTTAGGACCTTAGAAGTGAACGCCCAAACCATAAAATGCAAAAAAAATACAACAGTGTTTCCATCATATAACAGGAATAATTGCAACCAGTGTGAAAGTTATGGTCATTTCCACATTCCGTGTAACATAGGCTTCACTCTAGGGCGTTGCTCCACCAGATCGAATAGTTAGGTCCTTAGAAGTAAACGCCAGAAGCATAAAATACAATATAGATACAACAGCTTTTCCATCGTATAAAAGGATTAATTGCAACCAGTTTGAACGTGATGGTCATTTCTCCCTTCCGGGCAACCTAGGCTTCACTCTAGGGCGTTGCTCCACTAGATCGAACAGCTAGGGCCTAAGAATTCAACGCCAGGAGCATAAAATACGATTTAAATACAACAGCTCTTCCATCGTATAAAACGAGTAATTGCAACCAGTGTGAAAGTTATGGTTATTTCTGCGTTTCGGGCAACCTAGGCTTCACTCGAGGGCGTTGATCCATCAGATCGAATAGTTAGGGCCTTAGAAGCCAACGCCAGAAGCATAAAAAACAATAAAGATGAAACAGTTATTCCATCGTATAACAGGAATAACTGCAACCAGTGTGAAAGTAATGGTCATTTCTACGTTCCGAGCATCCTAGGCTTCACTCCAGGGCGTTGTTCAACCAGATCGAATGGTTAGGGCCTAGGAATCAAGGCCAGAAGCATAATATACAATATAAATATAAAAGTTTTTCCATCGTATAGAACGAATAATAGCAACCAGTGTGAAAGTTATGGTCATTTCTACGTTCCGGGCAACGTAAGCTTTACTCTACGGCGTCGTTCCACCAGATCGTATAGCTATGGCCTAAGAAGTCAACGCCAGACGCATAAAATGTAATATAAATATAACAGTTTTTGCATCGCATAAAACGGATAATTGCATCCAGCGTGAAAGTAACGGACATTTCTACGTTCCGGGCAACCTAGTCTTCACTCTAGGGCGTTGCCCTACCACATCGAATAGCTACAGCCTTAGAAGTCAACGCCAGAAGCATAAAATACAATATAAATTCAACCGTTTTTCCATTGTATAAAACGAATAATTGCATCCAGTGTGAAAGTTATGGTCATTTCTACGTTCCGGGCAACATAGGCTTCACTCTTGGACGATGCCCCATCAGATCGAATAGCAAGGACCTTAGAAGTCGAAGCCAGAAGCGGAAAATACAATAAAAATGCAACAGGTTTTCCAACGTATAAAGCGAATAATTGTAACCAGTGTGAATGTTATGGTCATTAATACGTTCCGGGCAACCTAGGCTTCACTCTAGGGCGTTGATCCACCAGATCCAATAGCTAGGGCCTAACAATTCAACGCCAGAAGCATAAAGTACAATGAAAGTACAACAGTTTTTTCATCGTATAAAACGGATAATTGCAACAAGCGTGAAGGTAATGGTCAGTTCTACGTTTCGGGCAATCTAGGCTTCACTCTAGGGCGTTGCTCCACCAGATCGAATAGTTAGTGCCTTAGAAGTCAACGCCAGAAGCATAAAATACAATATAAATACAACAGTTTTTCCATCGTATAAAACGAATAATTGCAACCAGTATGAAACTTATGGTCATTTCTACTTTCCGAACAACCTAGGCTTCACCCTAGGTCGTTGCTCCAACGGATTGAATAGTTAGGGCCTTAGAAGTCAACGCCCGAACCATAAAATGCAAAAAAAATAGAACAGTGTTTCCATCATATAGCAGCAATAATCGCAACCAGTTTGAAAGTGATGGCCAATTCTACGTTCCGGGCAACCTAGGTTTCACTGCAGGGCGTTGCTCCACCAGACCGAATAGTTACGGCCTAAGAAGTCAACGCCAGAAGCATAAAATACGATATTAATACAACAGCTTTTCCATCGTATATAACGAATAATTGCAACCAGTGTGAAAGTAATGGTCATTTCTACGTTCCGAGCACCCTAGGCGTCTCTCTAGGGCGTTGCTCCACCACATCTAATAGCTACGGCCTTAGAAGTCAACGCCAGAGGCAGAAAATAGAATATAAATACAACAGCTTTTCCATCGTATAAAACGAATAATTCCAACCAGTATGAAACTTATGGTCATTTCTACTTTCCGAGCAACCTAGGCTTCACCCTAGGGCGTTGCTCCAACGGATTGAATAGTTAGGGCCTTAGAAGTCAACGCCCGAACCATAAAATGCAAAAAAAATACAACAGTGTTTCCATCATATAACAGGAATAATTGCAACCAGTTTGAAAGTGATGGCCAATTCTACGTTCCGGGCAACCTAGGTTTCACTCCAGGGCGTTGCTCCACCAGACCGAATAGTTAAGTCCTTAGAAGTAAACGCCAGAAGCATTAAATACGATATAAATACAACAGCTTTTCCATTGCATAAAAGGAATACTTGCAAACAGTGTGAAAGTAGTGGTCATTTCTACGTTCCGGGCAAGCTAGGCTTCACCCTAGGCCGTTGTTCCACCAGATCGAATAGTTAGGGCCTAAGAAGTGAACGCCAGAAGCATAAAATGCAATAAAAATACAACAGTTTTTCCATCGTATAACAGGATTAATTGCAACCAGTTTGAAAGTGATGGTCATTTCTCCTTTCCGGGCAACCTAGGCTTCACTCTAGGGCGTTGCTCCACTAGATCGAATTGCTAGGGCCTTAGAAGTCAACGCCAGAAGCATAAAATACAATATAAATACAACAGTTTTTCCATCGTATAAAACGAATAATTGCAACCAGTATGAAACTGATGGTCATTTCTACTTTCCGAGCAACCTAGGCCTCACCCTAGGGCGTTGCTCCAACAGATTGAATAGTTAGGGCCTTAGAAGCCAACGCCCGAAGCATAAAATGCAAAAAAAATGCAACAGTGTTTCCATCATATAACAGGAATAATTGCGACCAGTTTGGAAGTGATATCCAATTCTACGTTCCGGGCGACCTAGGCTTCACTCTAAGGTGTTGCTCCACCAGATCGAAAAGCTAGGGACTTAGAACTCAACGCCAGAAGCATTAAATACAATAAAAATACAACCGTTCTTCCATCGTATAACAGGAATGATTGCCACCAGTGTGAATATAATGGTCACTTCTACGTTCCGGGCAACCTACGTTTCACTCTATGGCGTTGCTCCACCAGATCGAATAGTTAGGGCCTAAGAATTCAACGCCAGGAGCATAAAATACGATATAAATACAACAGCTCTTCCATCGTATAAAACGAGTAATTGCAACCAGTGTGAAAGTTATGGTTATTTCTGCGTTTCGGGCAACCTAGGCTTCACTCGAGGGCGTTGATCCATCAGATCGAATAGTTAGGGCCTTAGAAGTCAACGCCAGAAGCATAAAATACAATAAAGATGAAACAGTTATTCCACCGTATAACAGGAATAAATGCAACCAGTGTGAAAGTAATGGTCATTTCTACGTTCCGAGCATCCTAGGCTTCACTCCAGGGCGTTGTTCAACCAGATCGAATGGTTAGGGCCGAAGGAATCAAGGCCAGAAGCATAATATACAATATAAATATAAAAGTTTTTCCATCGTATAGAACGAATAATAGCAACCAGTGTGAAAGTTATGGTCATTTCTACGTTCCGGGCAACGTAAGCTTTACTCTACGGCGTCGTTCCACCAGATCGTATAGTTATGGCCTAAGAAGTCAACGCCAGACGCATAAAATATAATATAAATATAACAGTTTTTGCATCGCATAAAACGGATAATTGCATCCAGCGTGAAAGTAACGGACATTTCTACGTTCCGGGCAACCTAGTCTTCACTCTAGGGCGTTGCCCCACCACATCGAATAGCTACAGCCTTAGAAGTCAACGCCAGAAGCATAAAATACAATATAAATACAACCGTTTTTCCATTGTATAAAACGAATAATTGCATCCAGTGTGAAAGTTATGGTCATTTCTACGTTCCGGGCAACATAGGCTTCACTCTTGGACGATGCCCCACCAGGTCGAATAGCAAGGACCTTAGAAGTCGAAGCCAGAAGCGGAAAATACAATAAAAATGCAACAGGTTTTCCAACGTATAAAGCGAATAATTGTAACCAGTGTGAAAGTTATGGTCACTTCTACGTTCCGGTCAACCTTGGCTTCACTCTAGGGCGTTGCTCCGCCAGCTCGAATAGTTAGGGCCTTAGAAGTCAACGCCAGAAGCATAAGATACAATATAAATACAACAGTTTTTCCATCGTATAACAGGAATAATTGCAACCAGTGTGGAAGTTATGGTCATTTCTACGTTCCGGGCAACCTAGGCTTCATCCTGTGGCGTTGCTCCACCAGCTCGTATGGTTAGGGCCTTAGAAGTCAACTCCCGAAGCATAAAATACAATAAAAATACCATAGTTTTTACATCCTATAACAGGAATAATTGCATCCAGTGTGAAATTTATGGACATTTCTACATTCCGAGCAACCTAGTCTTCACTCTAGGGCGTTGCTCCACCAGATCGAATAGTTAGGGCCTTAGAAGTCAACGTCAGAAGCATAAAATACAATAAAACTACAACAGTTATTCCATCGTATAACAGGAATAACTGCAACCAGTGTGAAAGTAATGGTCATTTCTACGTCCCGAGCATCCTAGGCTTCACTCCAGGGCGTTGTCCAACCAGATCGAATAGTTAGGGCCGAAGGAATCAAGGCCAGAAACATAATATAGAATATAAATATAACAGTTTTTCCATCGTATAGAACGAATAATAGCAACCAGTGTGAAAGTTATGGTCATTTCTACGTTCCGGGCAACGTAGGCTTTACTCTACGGCGTCGTTCCACCAGATCGAATAGTTAGGGCCTAAGAAGTCAACGCCAGACGCATAAAATATAATCTAAATATAACAGTTTTTGCATCGTATAAAAGGAATAATAGCAACCAGTGTGAAAGTTATGGTCATTTCTACGTCCCGGGCCACCTAGGCCTCACTCTAGGGCGTTGCTCCACCAGATTGAATAGTTAGGGCCTTAGAAGTCAACGCCAGAAGCATAAAATACAATAAAAATACAACAGTTTTGCCATCGTATAAAACGAATAATTGCAACCAGTGTGAAAGTAATGGTCATTTCTACGTTCCGGCAACCTAGTCTTCACTCTAGGGCGTTGCCCCACCACATCGAATAGCTACAGCCTTAGAAGTCAACGCCTGAAGCATAAAATACAATATAAATACAACCGTTTTTCCATTGTATAAAACGAAAAATCGCAACCAGTGTGAAAGTTATGGTCATTTCTACGTTCCGGGCAACATAGGCTTCACTCTTGGACGATGCCCCACCAGATCGAATAGCTAGGACCTTAGAAGTCGAAGCCAGAAGCGGAAAATACAATAAAAATGCAACAGTTTTTCCAACGTATAAAGCGAAAAATTGTAGCCAGTGTGAATGTTATGGTCATTTCTACGTTCCGGGCAACCTAGGCTTCACTCTAGGGCGTTGCTCCACCAGATCGAATAGTTAGGGCCTTAGAAGTCAACGCCAGAAGCATAAAAGACAATATAAATACAACAACTTTTCCATCGTATAACAGGAATAATAGCAACCAGTGTGAAAGTTATGGTCATTTCTACGTTCCAGGCAACCTAGGCTTCACTCTAGGGCGTTGCTCCACCAGATCGAATAGTTAGGGCCTTAGAAGTCAACGCCCGAAACATAAAATGCAATAAAACTACAACAGTTTTTCCATCGCATAACAGGAATAATTCCAACCAGTTTGAAAGTGATGGTCATTTCTACGTTCCGGGCAACCTAGGCTTCACTCCAGGGCGTTGCTATACCAGATCGAATAGATAGGATCTTAGAAGTCAACGGCCGAAGCATAAAGTACATAATAAATAGAACAGATTTTCCATTGTATAAAACGAATAATAGCAACCAGTGTGAAAGTTATGGTCATTTCTACGTTCCGGGCAACCTAGGCGTCACTCTAGGGCGTTGCTCCACCACATCGAATAGCTACGGCCTTAGAAGTCAACGCCAGAAGCATAAAATACAATATAAATACAACAGCATTTCCATTGTATAAAATGAATAATTGCAAACAGTGTGAAAGTAATGGTCATTTCTACCTTCCGGGAAACCTGGCCTTCACCCTAGGGCGTGCTTCCACCAGGTCGAATAGTTACGGCCTTAGAACTCAACGCCAGAAGCATAAAATACAATATAAATATAACAACTCTTCCATCGTATAGAACGAATAATAGCAACCAGTGTGAAAGTTATGGTCATTTCTACGTTCCGGGCAACCTACGCTTCACTCTAGGGCGTTGCTCCACCAGATCGAATAGTTAGGGACTAAGAAGTGAACGCCCGTAGCATGAAATGCGCTAAATATACAAGAGTTTTTCCATCGTATAACAGGAATAATTGCAACCAGTGTGAAAGTGATGGTCACTTCTACGTTCCGGGCGACCTAGTTTTCAGTCTGGGGCGTTGTTCCACCAGATCGAGTAGTTAGGGCCTAAGAAGGCAACGCCAGAAGCATAAAATACAATATAAATTTAACAGCTTTTCCATCGTATAAAACGAATAATAGCAACCAGTGAGACAGTTATGGTCATTTCTACGTTCCGGGCAACCTAGGCGTCACTCTAGGGCGTTGTTCCACCAGATCGAACAGCTAGGGCCTTAGAAGTCAACGCCCGAAGCATAAAATGCAATAAAACTACAACAGTTTTTTCATCGCATAACAGGAATAATAGCAACCAGTGCGAAAGTTATGGTCATTTCTACGTTCCAGGCAACCTAGGCTTCACTCTAGGGCGTTGCTCCACCAGATCGAATAGTTAGGGCCTTAGAAGTCAACGCCCGAAGCCTAAAATGCAATAAAACTACAACAGTTTTTCCATCGTATAAAACGAATAATTGCAAACAGTCTGAAAGTAATGGTCATTTCTACGTTCCAGGCAACCTAGGCTTCACCCTAGGGCGTTGTTCCACCAGATCGAATAGGTAGGGCCTAAGAAGTCAACGCCATAAGAATAAAATACAATATAAATATAACAGTTTTACCATCGTATAAAACGAATAATAGCAACCAGTGTGAAGGTTATGGTCATTTCAACGTTCCGGGCAATCTAGGCTTCACTCTAGGGCGTTGCTCCTCCAGATCAATCAGTTAGGGCCTTAGAAGTTAACGCCCGAAGCATATAATACAAAATAAATAGAACAGTTTTTCCATTGTATAAAACGAATAATTGCTACCAGTGTAAAAGTTAAGGTCATTTCTGCGTTCCGGGTAACCTAGGCTTCACTCTAGGGCGTTGCTCCACCAGATCGAATAGTTAGAGCCTTAGAAATCCACGCCAGAAGCATAAAATACGATAAAGATGCAACAGTTTTTCCATCGTATAAAACGAATAATTGCAACCAGTGTGAAATTTATGGTCATTCCTACATTCCGGGCAACCTAGGATTCACCCTAGGGCGCTGCTCCAACAGATTGAATAGTTAGGGCCCTAGAAGTCAATGCCCGAAGCATAAAATGCAATCAAAATACAACAGTTTTTACATCATATAACAGGAATAATTGCAACCATTTTGAAGGTGATGTTCATTTCTACGTTCCGGGCAACCTAGGCTTCACTCTAGGGCGTTGCTCCACCAGATCGAATAGCTAGGGCCTTAGAAGTCAACGCCTGGAGCATAAAATACAATATAAATAGAACAGTTTTTCCATCGTATAAAACGAATAATAGCAACCAGTGTGAAGGTTATGGTCATTTCAGCGTTCCGGGCAATCTAGGCTTCACTCTAGGGCGTTGCTCCTCCAGATCAATCAGTTAGGGCCTAAGAAGTCAACGCCAGAAGCATAAAATACAATATAAATACAATAGTTTTTCCATTGTATAAAACGAATAATTGCAACCAGTGTGAAAGTTATGGTCATTTCTACGTTCCGGGCAACATAGGCTCCACTCTTGGACGTTGCCCCTCCAGATCGAATAGTTAGGGCCTTAGAAGTCAACGCCAGAAGCATAAAACACAATATAAATACAACAACTTTTCCATCGTATAACAGGAATAATAGCAACCAGTGTGAAAGATATGGTCACTTCTACGTTCCGGACAACCTAGGGTTCACTCTAGGGCGTTGGTCCACCAGTTCCAATAGATAGGGCGTAAGCAGTCAACGCCAGAAGCACCAATTACAAAATAAATACAACAGTTTTTCGATCGTATAAAGCGAATAATTGCAACCAGTGTGAAAGTAATGGTCATTTCTACGTTCCGGGCAACCAAGGCTTCACTCTAGGGCGTTGTCACACCAGATCGAATAGCTACGACCTTAGAAGTCAAAGCCAGAAGCAGCAACTACAGTAAAAATGGAACAGCTTTTCCACCGTATAGCATGGCTAATTCCAACCAGTGCGAAAGTAATGATCATTTCGACGTTTCGGGCAACCTAGGCTTCACTCTAGGGCGCTGCTCCACCAGATCGAATAGCTAGGGACTTAGAATTCAACGCTAAAAGCATAAAGTACAATAAAGATGCAACAGCTTTTCCATCGTACAACAGGAATAATTGCAACCAGTGTGAAGGTAACGGTCTGACCTACGTTCCGGGCAACCTAGGCTTCACTCCAGGGCGTTGCTAAATCAGATCGAACAGATAGGATCTTAGAAGTCAACGCCCGAAGCATAAAGTACAAAATAAATAGAACAGATTTTCCATTGTATAAAACGAATAATAGCAACCAGTGAGAAAGTTAAGGTCATTTCTACGTTCCGGGCTACCTAGGCTTCACTCTTGGGCGTTGCACCACCAGATCGAATAGTTAGGGCCTTAGAAGTCAACGCCAGATGCATAAAATACAATAACGATGCAACAGTTTTTCCATCGTATAACAGGAGTAATTGCAACCAGTTTGATAGTGATGGTCATTTCTACGTTCCGGGCAACCTAGGCTTCACTCTAGGGCGTTGCTCCACCAGATAGAATAGATAGGGCCTTAGCAGTCAACGCCCGAAGCATAAAATACAAAATAAATAGTACAGTTTTTCCATCGTATTAAACGAATAATTTCTACAAGTGTAGAAGTTATGGACATTTCTACTTTCCGGGCAACCTGGGCTTCACCCTAGGGCGTTGTTCCACCAGATGGAATAGTTAGAGCCTAAGAAGTCAACACCAGAAGCATAAAATACGATATAAATACAACAGCTTTTCCATCGTATAAAACGAATAATTGCAACCAGTTTGAAAGTGATGGTCATTCCTACATTCCGAGCAACCTAGACTTCACTCTAGAGCGTTGCTCCACCAGATCGAATAGTTAGGTCCTTAGAAGTCAACGCCAGAAGCATAAAATACGATATAAATACAACAGTTTGTCCATCGTAGAACAGGAATATTTGCGACCAGTCCGAAAGTTATGGTCATTTCTGCGTTCCGGGCAACCTAGGCTTCACACTAGGGCGTTGCTCCACCAGATTCAACAGTTAGGGCCTTAGAAGTCAACGCCCGAAGCATAAAATGCAAAATAAATGGAACAGTTTTTCCATTGTATAAAACGAATAATAGCAATCAGTGTGAAAGTTATGGTCATTTCTACTTTCCGGGCAACCTAGGATTCACCCTAGGGCGTTGCTCCAACAGATTGAATAGTTAGGGCCCTAGAAGTCAATGCCCGAAGCATAAAATGCAATCAAAATACAACAGTTTTTACATCATATAACAGGAATAATTGCAACCATTTTGAAAGTGATGTTCATTTCTACGTTCCGGGCAACCTAGGCTTCACTCTAGGGCGTTGCTCCACCAGATCGAATAGCTAGGGCCTTAGAAGTCAACGCCTGGAGCATAAAATACAAAATAAGTAGTACAGTTTTTCCATCGTATAAAACGAATAATTGCTACCAGTGTGGAAGTTATGGTCATTTCCACGTTCCGGGCAGCCTAGGCTTCACTCTAGGGCGTTGCTCCACCAGATGGAATAGTTAGGGCCTTAGAAGTCAACGCCAGATGCATAAAATACAATAAAGATGCAACAGTTTTTCCATCGTATAATACGAGTAATTGCAAACAGTCTGAATGTAATGGTCATTTCTACGTTCCAGGCAACCTAGGCTTCACCCTAGGGCGTTGTTCCACCAGATTGAATAGGTAGGGCCTAAGAAGTCAACGCCATAAGAATAAAATACAATATAAATGTAACAGTTTTTCCATCGTATAAAACGAATAATAGCAACCAGTGTGAAGGTTATGGTCATTTCAACGTTCCGGGCAATCTAGGCTTCACTCTAGGGCGTTGCTCCTCCAGATCAATCAGTTAGGGCCTTAGAAGTTAACGCCCGAAGCATAAAATACAAAATAAATAGAACAGTTTTTCCATTGTATAAAACGAATAATTGCTACCAGTGTAAAAGTTAAGGTCATTTCTACGTTCCGGGTAACCTAGGCTTCACTCTAGGGCGTTGCTCCACCAGATCGAATAGTTAGAGCCTTAGAAGTCCACGCCAGAAGCATAAAATACGATAAAGATGCAACAGTTTTTCCATCGTATAAAACGAATAATTGCAACCAGTGTGAAATTTATGGTCATTCCTACATTCCGAGCAACCTAGACTTCACTCTAGAGCGTTTCTCCACCAGATCGAATAGTTAGGTCCTTAGAAGTCAACGCCAGAAGCATAAAATACGATATAAATACAACAGTTTGTCCATCGTAAAACAGGAATATTTGCAACCAGTGCGAAAGTTATGGTCATTTCTGCGTTCCGGGCAACCTAGGCTTCACTCTAGGGCGTTGCTCCACCAGATTCAACAGTTAGGGCCTTAGAAGTCAACGCCCGAAGCATAAAATATAAAATAAATAGTACAGTTTTTGCATCGTATAAAACGAATAATTGCTACCAGTGTTCAAGTTATGGTCATTTCCACGTTCCGGGTAGCCTAGGCTTCACTCTAGGGCGTTGCTCCACCAGATGGAATAGTTAGGGCCTTAGAAGTCAACGCCAGATGCATAAAATACAATAACGATGCAACAGTTTTTCCATCGTATAACAGGAATAATTGCAACCAGTTTGAAAGTGATGGTCATTTCTACGTTCCGGGCAACCTAGGCTTCACTCTAGGGCGTTGCTCCACCAGATAGAATAGATAGGGCCTTAGCAGTCAACGCCCGAAGCATAAAATACAAATTAAATAGTACAGTTTTTCCATCGTATTAAACGAATAATTTCTACAAGTGTGGAAGTTATGGACATTTCTACTTTCCGGGCAACCTGGGCTTCACCCTAGGGCGTTGCTCCATCAGATGGAATAGTTAGGGCCTAAGAAGTCAACGCCAGAACCATAAAATACGATATAAATACAGCAGCTTTTCCATCGTATAAAACGAATAATTGCAACCAGCGTGATAGTTATCCTCATTTCTACGTACCGGGCAACCTAGGCATCACCCTAGGGCGTTGCTCCAAGAGACTGAATAGTTAGGGCCTTAAAAGTCAATGCCCGAAGCATAAAATGCAATAAAAATACAACAGTGTTTCCATCATATAACAGGAATAATTGCAAACAGTTTGAAAGTGATGGCCATTTCTACGTTCCGGGTAACCTAGGCTTCACTCTAGGGCGTTGCTCCACCAGATCGAACAGTTAGGCCCTAAGAAGTCAACGCCAGAAGCATAAAATACAATATAAATATAACAGTTTTTCCATCGTATTAAACGAATAATTTCTACCAGTGTGAAAGTAATGGTCATTTCCATGTTCCGGCAACCTAGGCTTCACTCTAGGGCGTTGTTCCACCAGATCGAATAGTTAGGGCCTAAGAAGTCAACGCCAGAAGAATAAAATCAATAAAAATACAACAGCTTTTCCATTGTATATAATGTATATTTGCAAACAGTGGGAAAGTAATGGTCATTTCTACGTTCCGGGCAACCTAGTCTTCACTCTAGGGCGTTGTTCCACCAGATCGAATAGTTAGGGCCTAAGAAGTCAACGCCAGAAGCATAAAATACAATATAAATATAACAGTTTTTCCATCGTATAAAACGAATAATAGCAACCAGTGTGAAAGTTATGGTCACTTCTACGTTCCGGGCGACCTAGTCTTCAGTCTGGGGCGTTGTTCCACCAGATCGAATAGTTAGGGCCTAAGAAGTCAATGCCAGAAGCATAAAATACAATATAAATATAACAGTTTTTCCATCGTATAAAACGAATAATAGCAACCAGTGTGAAAGTTATGGTCATTTCAACGTTCCGGGCTTCCTAGGCTTCACTCTAGGGCGTTGCTCCACCAGATCAATCAGTTAGGGCCTTAGAAGTCAGCGCCCGAAGCATAAAATACAATATAAATATAACAGTTTTTCCATCGTATTAAACGAATAATTTCTACCAGTGTGAAAGTAATGGTCATTTCCATGTTCCGGGCAACCTAGGCTTCACTCTAGGGCGTTGTTCCACCAGATCGAATAGTTAGGGCCTAAGAAGTCCACGCCAGAAGCATAAAATACGATAAAGATGCAACAGTTTTTCCATCGTATAAAACGAATAATTGCAACCAGTGTGAAATTTATGGTCATTCCTACATTCCGAGCAACCTAGACTTCACTCTAGAGCGTTGCTCCACCAGATCGAATAGTTAGGTCCTTAGAAGTCAACGCCAGAAGCATAAAATACGATATAAATACAACAGTTTGTCCATCGTAGAACAGGAATATTTGCGACCAGTGCGAAAGTGATGGTCATTTCTGCGTTCCGGGCAACCTAGGCTTCACACTAGGGCGTTGCTCCACCAGATTCAACAGTTAGGGCCTTATAAGTCAACGCCCGAAGCATAAAATATAAAATAAATAGTACAGTTTTTGCATCGTATAAAACGAATAATTGCTACCAGTGTGGAAGTTATGGTCATTTCCACGTTCCGGGTAGCCTAGGCTTCACTCTAGGGCGTTGCTCCACCAGATGGAATAGTTAGGGCCTTAGAAGTCAACGCCAGATGCATAAAATACAATAACGATGCAACAGTTTTTCCATCGTATAACAGGAATAATTGCAACCAGTTTGAAAGTGATGGTCATTTCTACGTTCCGGGCAACCTAGGCTTCACTCTAGGGCGTTGCTCCACCAGATAGAATAGATAGGGCCTTAGCAGTCAACGCCCGAAGCATAAAATACAAAATAAATAGTACAGTTTTTCCATCGTATTAAACGAATAATTTCTACAAGTGTGGAAGTTATGGACATTTCTACTTTCCGGGCAACCTGGGCTTCACCCTAGGGCGTTGCTCCACCAGATGGAATAGTTAGGGCCTAAGAAGTCAACGCCAGAACCATAAAATACGATATAAATACAGCAGCTTTTCCATCGTATAAAACGAATAATTGCAACCAGCGTGATAGTTATGCTCATTTCTACGTACCGGGCAACCTAGGCATCACCCTAGGGCGTTGCTCCAACAGACTGAATAGTTAGGGCCTTAAAAGTCAATGCCCGAAGCATAAAATGCAATAAAAATACAACAGTGTTTCCATCATATAACAGGAATAATTGCAAACAGTTTGAAAGTGATGGCCATTTCTACGTTCCGGGTAACCTAGGCTTCACTCTAGGGCGTTGTTCCACCAGATCGAACAGTTAGGCCCTAAGAAGTCAACGCCAGAAGCATAAAATACAATATAAATATAACAGTTTTTCCATCGTATTAAACGAATAATTTCTACCAGTGTGAAAGTAATGGTCATTTCCATGTTCCGGGCAACCTAGGCTTCACTCTAGGGCGTTGTTCCACCAGATCGAATAGTTAGGGCCTAAGAAGTCAACGCCAGAAGAATAAAATCAATAAAAATACAACAGCTTTTCTATCGTATATAATGTATATTTGCAAACAGTGGGAAAGTAATGGTCATTTCTACGTTCCGGGCAACCTAGTCTTCACTCTAGGGCGTTGTTCCACCAGATCGAATAGTTAGGGCCTAAGAAGACAACGCCAGAAGCATAAAATACAATATAAATATAACAGTTTTTCCATCGTATAAAACGAATAATAGCAACCAGTGTGAAAGTTATGGTCACTTCTACGTTCCGGGCGACCTAGTCTTCAGTCTGGGGCGTTGTTCCACCAGATCGAATAGTTAGGGCCTAAGAAGTCAACGCCAGAAGCATAAAATACAATATAAATATAACAGTTTTTCCATCGTATAAGACGAATAATAGCAACCAGTGTGAAAGTTATGGTCATTTCAACGTTCCGGGCTTCCTAGGCTTCACTCTAGGGCGTTGCTCCACCAGATCAATCAGTTAGGGCCTTAGAAGTCAACGCCCGAAGCATAAAATACAAAATAAATAGAACAGTTTTTCCATTGTATAAAACGAATAATTGCTACCAGTGTAAAAGCTATGGTCATTTCTACGTTCCGGGTAACCTAGGCTTCACTCTAGGGCGTTGCTCCACCAGATCGAATAGTCAGGGCCTTAGAAGTACACGCCAGAAGCATAAAATACGATAAAGATGCAACAGTTTTTCCATCGTATAAAACGAATAATTGCAACCAGTGTGAAATTTATGGTCATTCCTATATTCCGAGCAACCTAGACTTCACTCTAGAGCGTTTCTCCACCAGATCGAATAGTTAGGTCCTTAGAAGTCAACGCCAGAAGCATAAAATACGATATAAATACAACAGTTTGTCCATCGTAGAAAAGGAATATTTGCAACCAGTGCGAAAGTTATTGTCATTTCTGCGTTCCGGGCAACCTAGGCTTCACTCTAGGGCGTTGCTCCACCAGATTCAACAGTTCGGGCCTTAGAAGTCAACGCCCGAAGCATAAAATACAAAATAAATAGTACAGTTTTTGCATCGTATAAAGCGAATAATTGCTACCAGTTTGGAGGTTATGGTCATTTCCACGTTCCGGGCAGCCTAGGCTTCACTCTAGGGCGTTGTTCCACCAGATCGAATAATTAAGGCCTAAGAAGTCAACGCCAGAAGAATAAAATCAATATAAATACAACAGTTTTTCCATAGTATAAAACGAATAATTGCAAACAGTCTGAAAGTAATGGTCATTTCTACGTTCCAGGCAACCTAGGCTTCACCCTAGGGCGTTGTTCCACCAGATCGAATAGGTAGGGCCTAAGAAGTCAACGCCATAAGAATAAAATACAATATAGATATAACTGTTTTTCCATCGTATAAAACGAATAATAGCAACCAGTGTGAAGGTTATGGTCATTTCAACGTTCCGGGCAATCTAGGCTTCACTCTAGGGCGTTGCTCCACCAGATCAATCAGTTAGGGCCTTAGAAGTCAACGCCCGAAGAATAAAATACAAAATAAATAGAACAGTTTTTCCATTGTATAAAACGAATAATTGCTACCAGTGTAAAAGCTATGGTCATTTCTACGTTCCGGGCAACCAAGGCTTCACTCTAGGGCGTTGCTCCACCAGATCGAATAGTTAGGGCCTTAGAAGTCCACGCCAAAAGCATAAAATACGATAAAGATGCAACAGTTTTTCGATAGTATAACAGGAATAATTCCAACCAGTTTGATAGTGATGGTCTTTTCTACGTTCCGGGCAACCTAGGCTTCACCCTAGGGCGTTGTTACACCAGATCGAATAGTTAGGGCCTTAGAAGTCAACGCCCGAAGCATAAAATACAAAATAAATAAAACAGTTTTTCCATCGTATAAAACGAATAATTGCAACCAGTATGAAACTTATGGTCATTTCCACTTTCCGAGCAACCTAGGCTTCACCGTAGGGCGTTGCTCCACCTGATCGAATAGTTAGGGCCTCAGAAGTCAACGCCAGAAGCCTAAAATACAATAAAGATGCAACAGTTTTTCCATAGTATAAAACGAATAATTGCAAACTGTCTGAAAGTAATGGTCATTTCTACGTTCCAGGCAACCTAGGCTTCACCCTAGGGCGTTGTTCCACCAGATCGAATAGCTAGGGCCTAAGAAGTCAACGCCAGAAGCATAAAATACAATATAAATATAACAGTTTTTCCATCGTATAAAACGAATAATAGCAACCAGTGTGAAAGTTATAGTCATTTCTACGTTCCGGGCTTCCTAGGCTTCACTATATGGCGTTGCTCCACCACATCGAATAGCTACGTCCTTAGAAGTCAACGCCTGAAGCATAAAATGCAATAAAAATACAACAGATTTTTCACCGTATAACTGGAATAGTTGCAACAAGCGTGAAGGTAATGGTCATTTCTGCGTTCCAGGCAACCTGGCTTCACCCTAGGGCGTTGTTCCACCAAATCGAATAGTTAGGGCCTAAGAAGTGAACGCCAGAAGCATAAAATACAATATAAATACAACAGTTTTACCATCATATAAAACGAATAATAGCAACCAGTGTGAAGGTTATGGTCATTTCAACGTTCCGGGCAATCTAGGCTTCACTCTAGGGCGTTGCTCCACCAGATCAATCAGTTAGGGCCTTAGAAGTCAACGCCCGAAGCATAAAATACAAAATAAATAGAACAGTTTTTCCATCGTATAAAACGAATAATAGCAACCAGTGTAAAAGTTATGGTCATTTCTACGTTCCGGGTAACCTAGGCTTCACTCTAGGGCGTTGCTCCACCAGATCGAATAGTTAGGGCCTTAGAAGTCCACGCCAGAAGCATAAAATACGATAAAGATGCAACAGTTTTTCCATCGTATAAAACGAATAATTGCAACCAGTGTGAAATTTATGGTCATTCCTTCATTCCGAGCAACCTGGGCTTCACCCTAGGGCGTTGTTCCACCAGATGGAATAGTTAGGGCCTAAGAAGTCAACGCCAGAACCATAAAATACAATATAAATATAACAGTTTTTCCATCGTATAAAACGAATAATAGCAACCAGTGTGAAAGTTATGGTCATTTCTACGTTCCGGGCTTCCTAGGCTTCACTTTATGGCGTTGCTCCACCACATCGAATAGCTACGGCCTTAGAAGTCAACGCCTGAAGCATAAAATGCAATAAAAATACAACAGTTTTTTCACCGTATAACAGGAATAATTGCAACAAGCGTGAAGGTAATGGTCATTTCTGCGTTCCGGGCAACCTAGGCTTCACCCTAGGGCGTTGTTCCACCAAATCGAATAGTTAGGGCCGAAGGAATCAAGGCCAGAAGCATAATATAGAATATAAATATAACAGTTTTTCCATCGTATAGAACGAATAATAGCAACCAGTGTCAAAGTTATGGTCATTTCTACGTTCCGGGCAACGTAGGCTTTACTCTACGGCGTCGTTCCACCAGATCGAATATTTAGGGCCTAAGAAGTCAACGCCAGACGCATAAAATATAATATAAATATAACAGTTTTTGCATCGTATAAAACGAATAATAGCAACCAGTGTGAAAGTTATGGTCATTTCTACGTCCCGGGCAATCTAGGCCTCACTCTAGGGCGCTGCTCCACCAGATTGAATAGTTAGGGCCTAAGAAGCGAACGCCAAGAGCATAAAATACAATACATATACAGCAGTTTTTCCATCGTATAAAACGAATAATAGCAACCAGTGTGAAAGTTATGGTCACTTCTACGTTCCGGGCAACCTAGGGTTCACTCTAGGGCGTTGCTCCACCAGATCGAATAGTTAGGGACTAAGAAGTGAACGCCCGTAGCATGAAATACACTAAATATAGAAGAGTTTTCCCATCGTATAACAGGAATAATTGCAACCAGTGCGAAAGTGATGGTCATTTCTACATTCAGAGCAACCTAGGCTTCACTCTAGAGCGTTGCTCCACCAGATCGAATGGTTAGGGCCTTAGAAGTCAACGCCAGAAGCATAAAATACAATAAAGATGCAACAGTTTTTCCATCGTATAACAGGAATAACTGCAAACAGTATGAAAGTAATGGTCATTTCTACGTTACAGGCAACCTAGGCTTCACCCTAGGGCGTTGTTCCACCAGATCGAATAGGTATGGCCTAAGAAGTCAACGCCATAAGAATAAAATACAATATAAATATAACAGTTTTTCCATCGTATAAAACGAATAATAGCAACCAGTGTGAAGGTTATGGTCATTTCAACGTTGCGGGCAATCTAGGCTTCACTCTAGGGAGTTGCTCCACCAGATCAATCAGTTAGGGCCTTAGAAGTCAACGCCCGAAGCATAAAATACAAAATAAATAGAACAGTTTTTCCATTGTATAAAACGAATAATTGCTACCAGTGTAAAAGTTATGGTCATTTGTACGTTCCGGGCAACCTGGGCTTCACTCTAGGGCGTTGCTCCACCAGATCGAATAGTTAGGGCCTTAGAAGTCCACGCCAGAAGTATAAAATACGATAAAGATGCAACAGTTTTTCCATCGTATAAAACGAGTAATTGCAACCAGTGTGAAATTTATGGTCATTCCTACATTCCGAGCAACCTAGACTTCACTCTAGGGCGCTGCTCCACCAGATCGAATAGTTAGGTCCATAGAAGTCAACGCCAGAAGCATAAAATACGATATAAATACAACAGTTTGTCCATCGTAGAACAGGAATATTTGCAACCAGTGCGAAAGTTATGGTCATTTCTGCGTTCCGGGCAACCTAGGCTTCACACTAGGGCGTTGCTCCACCAGATTCAACAGTTAGGGCCTTAGAAGTCAACGCCCGAAGCATAAAATACAAAATAAATGGAACAGTTTTTCCATTGTATAAAACGAATAATAGCAATCAGTGTGAAAGTTATGGTCATTTCTACTTTCCGGGCAACCTAGGATTCACCCTAGGGCGTTGCTCCAACAGATTGACTAGTTAGGGCCCTAGAAGTCAATGCCCGAAGCATAAAATGCAATCAAAATACAACAGTTTTTGTATCATATAACAGGAATAATTGCAACCATTTTGAAAGTGATGTTCATTTCTACGTTCCGGACAACCTAGGCTTCACTTTAGGGCGTTGCTCCACCAGATCGAATAGCTAGGGCCTTAGAAGTCAACGCCTGGAGCATAAAATACAAAATAAATAGGACAGTTTTTCCATCGTATAAAACGAATAATTGCTACCAGTGTGGAAGTTATGGTCATTCCCACGTTCCGGGCAGCCTAGGCTTCACTCTAGGGCGTTGCTCCACCAGATGGAATAGTTAGGGCCTTAGAAGTCAACGCCAGATGCATAAAATACAATAAAGATGCAACAGTTTTTCCATCGTATAAAACGAATAATTGCAAACAGTCTGAAAGTAATGGTCATTTCTACGTTCCAGGCAACCTAGGCTTCACCCTAGGGCGTTGTTCCTCCAGATCGAATAGGTAGGGCCTAAGAAGTCAACGCCATAAGAATAAAATACAATATAAATATTACAGTTTTTCCATCGTATAAAACGAATAATAGCAACCAGTGTGAAGGTTATGGTCATTTCAACGTTCCGGGCAATCTAGGCTTCACTCTAGGGCGTTGCTCCTCCAGATCAATTAGTTAGGGCCTTAGAAGTTAACGCCCGAAGCATAAAATATAAAATAAATAGAACAGTTTTTCCATTGTATAAAACGAATAATTGCTACCAGTGTAAAAGTTAAGGTCATTTCTGCGTTCCGGGTAACCTAGGCTTCACTCTAGGGCGTTGCTCCACCAGATCGAATAGTTAGAGCCTTAGAAGTCCACGCCAGAAGCATAAAATACGATAAAGATGCAACAGTTTTTCCATCGTATAAAACGAATAATTGCAACCAGTGTGAAATTTATGGTCATTCCTACATTCCGGGCAACCTAGGATTCACCCTAGGGCGCTGCTCCAACAGATTGAATAGTTAGGGCCCTAGAAGTCAACGCCAGACGCATAAAATACAATATAAATACAACAGCGTTTCCATCGTATGAAACGAATAATTGCAACCAGTGTGAAAGTTATGGTCATTTCCACATTCCGTGTAACCTAGGCTTCACTCTAGGGCGTTGCTCCACCAGATCGAATAGTTAGGTCCTTAGAAGTAAACACCAGAAGCATAAAATACAATATAGATACAACAGCTTTTCCATCGTATAAAACGAATAATTGCAACCAGTTTGAACGTGATGGTCATTTCTCCCTTCCGTGCAACCTAGGCATCACTCTAGGGCGTTGCTCCACTAGATCGAACAGCTAGGGCCTTAGAAGTCAACGCCAGAAGCATAAAATACAATATAAATACAACAGTTTTTCCGTCGTATAAAACGAATAATTGCAACCAGTTTGAACGTGATGGTCATTTCTCCCTTCCGGGCAACCTAGGCTTCACTCTAGGGCGTTGCTCCACTAGATCGAACAGCTAGGGCCTTAGAAGTCAACGCCAGAAGCATAAAATACAATATAAATACAACAGTTTTTCCATCGCATAAAACGAATAATTGTAACCAGTGTGAAAGTAATGGTCATTTCTACGTTCCGTGCAAGCTGGGCTTCACCCTAGGCCGTTGTTCCACCAGACCGAATAGTTAGGGCCAAGGAAGTGAACGCCAGAAGCATAAAATACGATATAAATACAACAGCTATTCCATCGTATAAAACGAATAATTGTAACCAGTGTGAAAGTAATGGTCATTTCTACGTTCCGTGCAAGCTAGGCTTCACCCTAGGCCGTTGTTCCACCAGATCGAATAGTTAGGGCCTAAGAAGTGAACGCCAGAAGCATAAAGTGCAATAAAAATACAACAGTTTTTCCCTCGTATAACAGGATTAATTGCAACCAGTTTGAAAGTGATGGTCATTTCTCCTTTCCGGGCAACCTAGGCTTCACTCTAGGGCGTTGCTCCACTAGACCGAATTGCTAGGGCCTTAGAAGTCAACGCCAGAAGCATAAAATACAATATAAATTCAACAGTTTTTCCATCGTATAAAACGAATAATTGCAACCAGTATGAAACTGATGGTCATTCCTACTTTCCGAGCAACCTAGGCTTCACCCTAGGGCGTTGCTCCAACAGATTGAATAGTTAGGGCCTTAGAAGCCAACGCCCGAAGCATAAAATGCAATAAAAATACAACAGTGTTTCCATCGTATAAAACGAATAATTGCAACCAGTATGAAACTTATGGTCATTTCTACTTTCCGAGCAAGCTAGGCTTCACCATAGGGCGTGGCTCCAACAGATTGAATAGTTAGGACCTTAGAAGTGAACGCCCGAACCATAAAATGCAAAAAAAATACAACAGTGTTTCTATCATATAACAGGAATAATTGCAACCAGTTTGAAAGTGATGGCCAATTCTACGTTCCGGGCAACCTAGGCTTCTCTCTAGGGCGTTGCTCCACCAGATCGAATAGATAGTGCCTTAGAAGTCAACGCCAGACGCATAAAATACAACATAAATACAACAGCGTTTCCATCGTATAAAACGAATAATTGCAACCAGTGTGAAAGTTATGGTCATTTCCACATTCCGTGTAACCTAGGCTTCACTCTAGGGCGTTGCTCCACCAGATCGAATAGTTAGGTCCTTAGAAGTAAACGCCAGAAGCATAAAATACAATATAGATACAACAGCTTTTCCATCGTATAAAAGGATTAATTGCAACCAGTTTGAACGTGATGGTCATTTCTCCCTTCCGTGCAACCTAGGCATCACTCTAGGGCGATGCTCCACTAGATCGAACAGCTAGGGCCTTAGAAGTCAACGCCAGAAGCATAAAATACAATATAAATACAACAGTTTTTCCATCGTATAAAACGAATAATTGCAACCAGTTTGAACGTGATGGTCATTTCTCCCTTCCGGGCAAGCTAGGCTTCACTCTAGGGCGTTGCTCCACTAGATCGAACAGCTGATGCCTTAGAAGTCAACGCCAGAAGCATAAAATACAATATAAATACAACAGTTTTTCCATCGCATAAAACGAATAATTGTAACCAGTGCGAAAGTAATGGTAATTTCTATGTTCCGTGCAAGCTGGGCTTCACCCTAGGCCGTTGCTCCACCAGATCGAATAGTTAGGGCCTAAGAAGTGAACGC
Organism: Calliopsis andreniformis; assembly: GCF_051401765.1. Taxonomy (NCBI): domain Eukaryota; kingdom Metazoa; phylum Arthropoda; class Insecta; order Hymenoptera; family Andrenidae; genus Calliopsis; species Calliopsis andreniformis. The sequence goes on along the minus strand of NW_027480426.1, from coordinate 18,172,250 downwards.
CAGAAGCATAAAATACGATATAAATACAACAGCTATTCCATCGTATAAAACGAATAATTGTAACCAGTGTGAAAGTAATGGTCATTTCTACGTTCCAGGCAAGCTAGGCTTCACCCTAGGCCGTTGTTCCACCAGTTCGAATAGTTAGGGCCTAAGAAGTGAACGCCAGAAGCATAAAATGCAATAAAAATACAACAGTTTTTCCATCGTATAACAGGATTAATTGCAACCAGTTTGAAAGTGATGGTCATTTCTCCTTTCCGGGCAACCTAGGCTTCACTCTAGGGCGTTGCTCCACTAGACCGAATTGCTAGGGCCTTAGAGGTCAACGCCAGAAGCATAAAATACAATATAAATTCAACAGTTTTTCCATCGTATAAAACGAATAATTGCAACCAGTATGAAACTGATGGTCATTCCTACTTTCCGAGCAACCTAGGCTTCACCCTAGGGCGTTGCTCCAACAGATTGAATAGTTAGGGCCTTAGAAGCCAACGCCCGAAGCATAAAATGCAATAAAAATACAACAGTGTTTCCATCGTATAAAACGAATAATTGCAACCAGTATGAAACTTATGGTCATTTCTACTTTCCGAGCAAGCTAGGCTTCACCCTAGGGTGTGGCTCCAACAGATTGAATAGTTAGGACCTTAGAAGTGAACGCCCAAACCATAAAATGCAAAAAAAATACAACAGTGTTTCCATCATATAACAGGAATAATTGCAACCAGTTTGAAAGTGATGGCCAATTCTACGTTCCGGGCAACCTAGGCTTCTCTCAAGGGCGTTGCTCCACCAGATCGAATAGATAGTGCCTTAGAAGTCAACACCAGACGCATAAAATACAATATAAATACAACAGCGTTTCCATCGTATAAAACGAATAATTGCAACCAGTGTGAAAGTTATGGTCATTTCCACATTCCGTGTAACATAGGCTTCACTCTAGGGCGTTGCTCCACCAGATCGAATAGTTAGGTCCTTAGAAGTAAACGCCAGAAGCATAAAATACAATATAGATACAACAGCTTTTCCATCGTATAAAAGGATTAATTGCAACCAGTTTGAACGTGATGGTCATTTCTCCCTTCCGGGCAACCTAGGCTTCACTCTAGGGCGTTGCTCCACTAGATCGAACAGCTAGGGCCTAAGAATTCAACGCCAGGAGCATAAAATACGATTTAAATACAACAGCTCTTCCATCGTATAAAACGAGTAATTGCAACCAGTGTGAAAGTTATGGTTATTTCTGCGTTTCGGGCAACCTAGGCTTCACTCGAGGGCGTTGATCCATCAGATCGAATAGTTAGGGCCTTAGAAGCCAACGCCAGAAGCATAAAAAACAATAAAGATGAAACAGTTATTCCATCGTATAACAGGAATAACTGCAACCAGTGTGAAAGTAATGGTCATTTCTACGTTCCGAGCATCCTAGGCTTCACTCCAGGGCGTTGTTCAACCAGATCGAATGGTTAGGGCCTAGGAATCAAGGCCAGAAGCATAATATACAATATAAATATAACAGTTTTTCCATCGTATAGAACGAATAATAGCAACCAGTGTGAAAGTTATGGTCATTTCTACGTTCCGGGCAACGTAAGCTTTACTCTACGGCGTCGTTCCACCAGATCGTATAGTTAGGGCCTAAGAAGTCAACGCCAGACGCATAAAATATAATATAAATATAACAGTTTTTGCATCGTATAAATCGAATAATAGCAACCAGTGTGAAAGTTATGGTCATTTCTACGTTCCGGGCAACCTAGGCGTCACTCTAGGGCCTTGCTCCACCACATCGAATAGCTACGGTCTTAGAAGTCAACGCCAGAAGCAAAAAATACAATATAAATACAACAGCATTTCCATCGTATAAAACGGATAATTGCATCCAGTGTGAAAGTAACGGACATTTCTACGTTCCGGGCAACCTAGTCTTCACTCTAGGGCGTTGCCCCACCACATCGAATAGCTACAGCCTTACAAGTCAACGCCAGAAGCATAAAATACAATATAAATACAACCGTTTTTCCATTGCATAAAACGAATAATCGCAACCAGTGTGAAAGTTATGGTCATTTCTACGTTCCGGGCAACATAGGCTTCACTCTTGGACGATGCCCCACCAGATCGAATAGCTAGGACCTTAGAAGTCGAAGCCAGAAGCGGAAAATACAATAAAAATGCAACAGTTTTTCCAACGTATAAAACGAAAAATTGCAGCCAGTGTGAATGTTATGGTCATTTCTACGTTCCGGGCAACCTAGGCTTCACTCTAGGGCGTTGCTCCACCAGATCGAATAGCTAGGGACTTAGAATTCAACGCTAAAAGCATAAAGTACAATAAAGATGCAGCAGTTTTTCCATCGTATAACAGGAATAATTGCAACCAGTGTGAAGGTAACGGTCTGTCCTACGTTCCGGGCAACCTAGGCTTCACTCCAGGGCGCTGCTAAACCAGATCGAATAGATAGGACCTTAGAAGTCAACGCCAGAACCATAAAATACAATATAAATATAACAGTCTTTCCATCGTATAAAACGAATAATAGCAACCACTGTGAAAGTTATGGTCATTTCTACGTTCCGGGCTTCCTAGGCTTCACTTTATGGCGTTGCTCCACCACATCGAATAGCTACGGCCTTAGAAGTCAACGCCTGAAGCATATAATGGAATAAAAATACAACAGTTTTTTCACCGTATAACAGGAATAATTGCAACAAGCGTGAAGGTAATGGTCATTTCTGCGTTCCGGGCAACCTAGGCTTCACCCTAGGGCGTTGTTCCACCAAATCGAATAGTTAGGGCCTAAGAAGTGAACGCCAGAAGCATAAAATACAATATAAATACAACAGTTTTACCATCATATAAAACGGATAATTGCAACCAGGATGAAAGTTATGGTCATTTCTACTTTCCGGGCAACCTAGGCTTCACCCTAGGGCGCTGCTCCAACAGATTGATTAGTTAGGGCCTTAGAAGTCAATGCCCGAAGCATAAAGTGCAATAAAAGTACAACAGTTCTTCCATCATATAACAGGAATAATTGCAACCAGTGTGAAAGTAATGGTCATTTCCATGTTCCCGGCAACCTAGGCTTCACTCTAGGGCGTTGCTCCACCTGATCGAATAGTTAGGGCCTTAGAAGTCAACGCCAGAAGCCTAAAATACAATAAAGATGCAACAGTTTTTCCATCGTATAACAGGAATAACTGCAACCAGTGTGAAAGTAATGGTCATTTCTACGTTCCGAGCATCCTAGGCTTCACTCCAGGGCGTTGATCCGCCAGAGGGAATAGTTAGGGCCTAAGGAGTCAACTCCAGAAGCATAAAATACAATATAAATACAACAGTTTTTCAATCGTATAAAACGAATAATTGCAACCAGTGTGAAAGTTATGATCATTTCTACGTTCCGGGCAACCTAGGTTACACTCTAGGGCGTCGCTCCAATAGGTCGAACAGCTAGGGACTTAGAATTCAACGCCAGGAGGATAAAATACAATATATGTACAACAGTTTTTTCATCGTATAAAATGAATACTTGCAAACATTGTGAAAGTTATGGTCCTTTCTACTTTCCGGGCAACCTAGGCTTCACCCTAGGGCGCTGCTCCAACAGATTGAATAGCTAGGGCCTTAGAACTCAATGCCCGAAGCATAAAATGCAATAAAAGTACAACAGATCTTCCATCATATAACAGGAGTAATTGCAACCAGCTTGAATGTGATGGCCATTTCTACGTTCCGGGCAAGCTAGGCTTCACTCTAGGGCATTGCTCCACCAGATCGAATAGTTAGGGACTAAGAAGTCAACGCCAGAAGCATAAAATACAATATAAATATAACAGTTTTTCCATCGTATAAAACGAATGATAGCAACCAGTGTGAAAGTAATGGTCATTTATACGTTCCGGGCCACCTAGGCTTCACTCTATGCGTTGTTCCACCGGATCGAATAGCTAGGGACTTAGAATTCAACGCTAAAAGCATAAAGTACAATAAAGATGCAACAGTTTTTCCATCGTATAATAGGAATAATTGCAACCAGTGTGAAGGTAGCGGTCTGTCCTACGTTCCGGGCAACCTAGGCTTCACTCTAGGGCATTGCTCCACCAGATCGAATAGTTAGGGACTAAGAAGTCAACGCCAGAAGCATAAAATACAATATAAATACAACAGTTTTTCCATCGCATAAAACGAATAATTGTAACCAGTGTGAAAGTAATGGTAATTTCTATGTTCCGTGCAAGCTGGGCTTCACCCTAGGCCGTTGTTCCACCAGATCGAATAGTTAGGGCCTAAGAAGTGAACGCCAGAAGCATAAAATACGATATAAATACAACAGCTATTCCATCGTATAAAACGAATAATTGTAAGCAGTGTGAAAGTAATGGTCATTTCTACTTTCCGAGCAAGCTAGGCTTCACACTAGGGCGTGGCTCCAACAGATTGAATAGTTAGGACCTTAGAAGTGAACGCCCAAACCATAAAATGCAAAAAAAATGCAACAGTGTTTCCATCATATAACAGGAATAATTGCAACCAGTTTGAAAGTGATGGCCAATTCTACGTTCCGGGCAACCTAGGCTTCTCTCAAGGGCGTTGCTCCACCAGATCGAATAGATAGTGCCTTAGAAGTCAACACCAGACGCATAAAATACAATATAAATACAACAGCGTTTCCATCGTATAAAACGAATAATTGCAACCAGTGTGAAAGTTATGGTCATTTCCACATTCCGTGTAACATAGGCTTCACTCTAGGGCGTTGCTCCACCAGATCGAATAGTTAGGTCCTTAGAAGTAAACGCCAGAAGCATAAAATACAATATAGATACAACAGCTTTTCCATCGTATAAAAGGATTAATTGCAACCAGTTTGAACGTGATGGTCATTTCTCCCTTCCGGGCAAGCTAGGCATCACTCTAGGGCGTTGCTCCACTAGATCGAACAGCTAGGGCCTTAGAAGTCAACGCCAGAAGCATAAAATACAATATAAATACAACAGTTTTTCCATCGTATAAAACGAATAATTGCAACCTGTATGAAACTTATGGTCATTTCTACTTTCCGAGCAACCTAGGCTTCACCCTAGGGCGTTGCTCCAACAGATTGAATAGTTAGGGCCTGAGAAGTCAACGCCAGAGGCATAAAATACAATATAAATACAACAGTTTTTCCATCGTATAAAACGAATAATTGCAACCAGTATGAAACTTATGGTCATTTCTGCTTTCCGAGCAACCTAGGCTCCACCCTGGGGCGGTGCTCCAACGGATCGAATAGTTAGGGCCTTAGAAGTCAACGCCCGAAATATAAAATGCAAAAAAAATACAACAGTGTTTCCATCATATAACAGGAATAATTGCAACCAGTTTGAAAGTGTTGGCCAATTCTACGTTCCGGGCAACCTAGATTTCACTCCAGGGCGTTGCTCCACCAGACCCAATAATTACGGCCTAAGAAGTCAACGCCAGAAGGATAAAACACGATATAAATACAACAGCTTTTCCATCGTATAAAGCGAATAATTGCAACCAGTGTGAAAGTAATGGTCATTTCTACGGCCCGAGGACCCTAGGCGTCACTCTAGTGCGTTGCTCCACCACATCTAATAGCTACGGCCTTAGTAGTCAACGCCAGAGGCATAAAGTACAATATAAATACAACAGCGTTTCCATCGTATAAAACGAATAATTGCAACCAGTGTGAAAGTTATGGTCATTTCTACATTCCGAGCAACCTAGGATCCACTCTAGGGCGTTGCTCCACAAGATCGAATAGTTAGGTCCTTAGAAGTAAACGCCAGAAGCATAAAATACGATATAAATACAACAGCGTTTGCATCGTATAAAACGAATAATTGCAACCAGTGTGAAAGTTATGGTCATTTCTACATTCCGAGCAACCTAGGATTCACTCTAGGGCGTTGCTCCACCAGATCGAATAGTGAGGTCCTTAGAAGCATACGCCAGAAGCATATAATACAATATAGATACAACAGCTTTTCCATCGTATAAAAGGATTAATTGCAACCAGTTTGAACGTGATGGTCATTTCTCCCTTCCGGGCAACCTAGGCTTCACTCTAGGGCGTTGCTCCACTAGATCGAACAGCTAGGGCCTTGGAAGTCAACGACAGAGGCATAAAATACAATATAAATACAACAGCTTTTCCATCGTATAAAACGAATAATTGCAACCAGTGTGAAAGTGATGGCGAATTCTACCTTCCGGGCATTCTAGGCTTCACTATAGGGCGTTGCTCCACCAGATCGAAAAGTTAGTGCCTTAGAAGTCAACGCCAGAAGCATAAAATACAATATAAATACAACAGTTTTTCCATCGTATAAAACGAATAATTGCAACCAGTATGAAACATATGGTCGTTTCTACATTCCGAACAACCTAGGCTTCACCCTAGGGCGTTGCTCCAACGGATTGAATAGTTAGGGCCTTAGAAGTCAACGCCCGAACCATAAAATGCAAAAAAAATACAACAGTGTTTCCATCATATAACAGCAATAATTGCAACCAGTTTGAAAGTGGTGGCCAATTCTACGTTCCGGGCAACCTAGGTTTCACTCCAGGGCGTTGCTCCACCAGACCGAATAGTTACGGCCTAAGAAGTCAACGCCAGAAGCATAAAATACGATATAAATGCAACAGCTTTTCCATCGTATATAACGAACAATTGCAACCAGTGTGAAAGTAATGGTCATTTCTACGCTCCGAGCACCCTAGGCGTCTCTCTAGGGCGTTGCTCCACCAGATCGAATAGTTAGGTCCTTAGATGTAAACGCCAGAAGCATAAAATACGATGTAAATACAACAGCGTTTGCATCGTATAAAACGAATAATTGCAACCAGTGTGAAAGTTATGGTCATTTCTACATTCCGAGCAACCTAGGATTCACTCTAGGGCGTTGCTCCACCAGATCGAATAGTTAGGTCCTTAGAAGCAAACGCCAGAAGCATAAAATACAATATAGATACAACAGCTTTTCCATCGTATAAAAGGATTAATTGCAACCAGTTTGAAAGTGATGGTCATTTCTCCTTTCCGAGCAAGCTAGGCTTCACCCTAGGGCGTGGCTCCAACAGATTGAATAGTTAGGACCTTAGAAGTGAACGCCCATACCATAAAATGCAAAAAAAATACAACATAGTTTCCATCATATAACAGGAATAATTGCAACCAGTTTGAAAGTGATGGCCAATTCTACGTTCCGGGCAACCTAGGCTTCTCTCAAGGGCGTTGCTCCACCAGGTCGAATAGTTAGGGCCTAAGAAGTGAATGCCAGAAGCATAAAATACGATATAAATACAACAGCTATTCCATCGTATAAAACGAATAATTGTAACCAGTGTGAAAGTAATGGTCATTTCTACGTTCCAGGCAAGCTAGGCTTCACCCTAGGCCGTTGTTCCACCAGCTCGAATAGTTAGGGCCTAAGAAGTGAACGCCAGAAGCATAAAATGCAATAAAAATACAACAGTTTTTCCATCGTATAACAGGATTAATTGCAACCAGTTTGAAAGTGATGGTCATTTCTCCTTTCCGGGCAACCTAGGCTTCACTCTAGGGCGTTGCTCCGCTAGACCGAATTGCTAGGGCCTTAGAGGTCAACGCCAGAAGCATAAAATACAATATAAATTCAACAGTTTTTCCATCGTATAAAACGAATAATTGCAACCAGTATGAAACTGATGGTCATTCCTACTTTCCGAGCAACCTAGGCTTCACCCTAGGGCGTTGCTCCAACAGATTGAATAGTTAGGGCCTTAGAAGCCAACGCCCGAAGCATAAAATGCAATAAAAATACAACAGTGTTTCCATCGTATAAAACGAATAATTGCAACCAGTATGAAACTTATGGTCATTTCTACTTTCCGAGCAAGCTAGGCTTCACCCTAGGGCGTGGCTCCAACAGATTGAATAGTTAGGACCTTAGAAGTGAACGCCCAAACCATAAAATGCAAAAAAAAATACAACAGTGTTTCCATCATATAACAGGAATAATTGCAACCAGTTTGAAAGTGATGGCCAATTCTACGTTCCGGGCAACCTAGGCTTCTCTCAAGGGCGTTGCTCCACCAGATCGAATAGGTAGTGCCTTAGAAGTCAACATCAGACGCATAAAATGCAATATAAATACAACAGCGTTTCCATCGTATAAAACGAATAATTGCAACCAGTGTGAAAGTTATGGTCATTTCCACATTCCGTGTAACATAGGCTTCACTATAGGGCGTTGCTCCACCAGATCGAATAGTTAGGTCCTTAGAAGTAAACGCCAGAAGCATAAAATACAATATAGATACAACAACTTTTCCAAAGTATAAAAGGATTAATTGCAACCAGTTTGAACGTGATGGTCATTTCTCCCTTCCGGGCAAGCTAGGCATCACTCTAGGGCGTTGCTCCACTAGATCGAACAGCTAGGGCCTTAGAAGTCAACGCCAGAAGCATAAAATACAATATAAATACAACAGTTTTTCCATCGTATAAAACGAATAATTGCAACCAGTATGAAACTTATGGTCATTTCTACTTTCCGAGCAACCTAGCCTTCACCCTAGGGCGTTGCTCCAACAGATTGAATGGTTAGGGCCTAAGAAGTCAACGCCAGAGGCATAAAATACAATATAAATACAACAGTTTTTCCATCGTATAAAACGAATAATTGCAACCAGTACGAAACTTATGGTCATTTCTACTTTCCGAGCAACCTAGGCTTCACCCTAGGGCGGTGCTCCAACGGATTGAATAGTTAGGGCCTTAGAAGTCAACGCCCGAAATATAAAATGCAAAAAAGATACAACAGTGTTTCCATCATATAACAGGAATAATTGCAACCAGTTTGAAAGTGATGGCCAATTCTACGTTCCGGGCAACCTAGATTTCACTCCAGGGCGTTGCTCCACCAGACCCAATAATTACGGCCTAAGAAGACAACGCCAGAAGCATAAAATACGATATAAATACAACAGCTTTTCCATCGTATAAAGCGAATAATTGCAACCAGTGTGAAAGTAATGGTCATTTCTACGTCCCGAGGACCCTAGGCGTCACTCTAGGGCGTTGCTCCACTAGATCGAACAGCTAGGGCCTTGGAAGTCAACGCCAGAGGCATAAAATACAATATAAATACAACAGCTTTTCCATCGTATAAAACGAATAATTGCAACCAGTGTGAAAGTGATGGCGAATTCTACCTTCCGGGCATTCTAGGCTTCACTATAGTGCGTTGCTCCACCAGATCGAATAGTTAGTGCCTTAGAAGTCAACGCCAGAAGCATAAAATACAATATAAATACAACAGTTTTTCCATCGTATAAAACGAATAATTGCAACCAGTATGAAACATATGGTCGTTTCTACTTTCCGAGCAACCTAGGCTTCACCCTAGGGCGTTGCTCCAACGGATTGAATAGTTAGGGCCTTAGAAGTCAACGCCCGAACCATAAAATGCAAAAAAAATACAACAGTGTTTCCATCATATAACAGCAATAATTGCAACCAGTTTGAAAGTGATGGCCAATTCTACGTTCCGGGCAACCTAGGTTTCACTCCAGGGCGTTGCTCCACCAGACCGAATAGTTACGGCCTAAGAAGTCAACGCCAGAAGCATAAAATACGATATAAATGCAACAGCTTTTCCATCGTATATAACGAACAATTGCAACCAGTGTGAAAGTAATGGTCATTTCTACGTCCCGAGCACCCTAGGCGTCACTGTAGGGCGTTGCTCCACCACATCTAATAGCTACGGCCTTAGAAGTCAACGCCAGAGGCATAAAGTACAATATAAATACAACAGCGTTTCCATCGTATAAAACGAATAATTGCAAGCAGTGTGAAAGTTATGTTCATTTCTACATTCCGAGCAACCTAGGATCCACTCTAAGGCGTTGCTCCACCAGATAGAATAGTTAGGTCCTTAGAAGTAAACGCCAGAAGCATAAAATACAATATAAATACAACAGTTTTTACATCGTATAAAACGAATAATTGCAACCAGTTTGAAAGCGATGGCCAATTCTACCTTCCGGGCAACCTAGGCTCCACTCTAGGGCGTTGCTCCACCAGATCGAATAGTTAGTGCCTTAGAAGTGAACGCGAGAAGCATGAAATACAATATGAATAAAACAGTTTTTCCATCGCATAAAACGAATAATTGCAACCAGTATGAAACTTATGGTCATTTCTACTTTCCGAGCAACCTAGGATTCACCCTAGGGCGTTGCCCCAACGGATTGAATAGTTAGGGCGTTAGAAGTCAACGCCCGAAATATAAAATGCAAAAAAAATACAACAGCGTTTCCATCATATAACAGCAATAAGTGCAACCAGTTTGAAAGTGATGGCCAATTCTACGTTCCGGGCAACCTAGGCTTCTCTCAAGGGCGTTGCTCCACCAGGTCGAATAGTTAGGGCCTAAGAAGTGAACGCCAGAAGCATAAAATACGATATAAATACAACAGCTATTCCATCGTATAAAACGTATAATTGTAACCAGTGTGAAAGTAATGGTCATTTCTACGTTCCAGGCAAGCTAGGCTTCACCCTAGGCCGTTGTTCCACCAGCTCGAATAGTTAGGGCCTAAGAAGTGAACGCCAGAAGCATAAAATGCAATAAAAATACAACAGTTTTTCCATCGTATAACAGGATTAATTGCAACCAGTTTGAAAGTGATGGTCATTTCTCCTTTCCGGGCAACCTAGGCTTCACTCTAGGGCGTTGCTCCACTAGACCGAAATGCTAGGGCCTTAGAGGTCAACGCCAGAAGCATAAAATACAATATAAATTCAACAGTTTTTCCATCGTATAAAACGAATAATTGCAACCAGTATGAAACTGATGGTGATTCCTACTTTCCGAGCAACCTAGGCTTCACCCTAGGGCGTTGCTCCAACAGATTGAATAGTTAGGGCCTTAGAAGCCAACGCCCGAAGCATAAAATGCAATAAAAATACAACAGTGTTTCCATCGTATAAAACGAATAATTGCAACCAGTATAAAACTTATGGTCATTTCTACTTTCCGAGCAAGCTAGGCTTCACCCTAGGGCGTGGCTCCAACAGATTGAATAGTTAGGACCTTAGAAGTGAACGCCCAAACCATAAAATGCAAAAAAAATACAACAGTGTTTCCATCATATAACAGGAATAATTGCAACCAGTTTGAAAGTGATGGCCAATTCTACGTTCCGGGCAACCTAGGCTTCTCTCAAGGGCGTTGCTCCACCAGATCGAATAGATAGTGCCTTAGAAGTCAACATCAGACGCATAAAATGCAATATAAATACAACAGCGTTTCCATCGTATAAAACGAATAATTGCAACCAGTGTGAAAGTTATGGTCATTTCCACATTCCGTGTAACATAGGCTTCACTCTAGGGCGTTGCTCCACCAGATCGAATAGTTAGGTCCTTAGAAGTAAACGCCAGAAGCATAAAATACAATATAGATACAACAGCTTTTCCAAAGTATAAAAGGATTAATTGCAACCAGTTTGAACGTGATGGTCATTTCTCCCTTCCGGGCAAGCTAGGCATCACTCTAGGGCGTTGCTCCACTAGATCGAACAGCTAGGGCCTTAGAAGTCAACGCCAGAAGCATAAAATACAATATAAATACAACAGTTTTTCCATCGTATAAAACGAATAATTGCAACCAGTATGAAACTTATGGTCATTTCTACTTTCCGAGCAACCTAGGATTCACCCTAGGGCGTTGCTCCAACGGATTGAATAGTTAGGGCCTTAGAAGTCAACGCCCGAAATATAAAATGCAAAAAAAATACAACAGCGTTTCCATCATATAACAGCAATAAGTGCAACCAGTTTGAAAGTGATGGCCAATTCTACGTTCCGGGCAACCTAGGTTTCACTCCAGGGCGTGGCTCCACCTGACCGAATAGTTACGGCCGAAGAAGTCAGCGCGAGAAGCATAAAATACGATATAAATACAACAGCTTTTCCATCGTATAAAACGAATAATTGCAACCAGTGTGAAAGTAATGGTCATTTCTACGTTCCGAGCACCCTAGGCGTCACTCTAGGGCGTTGCTCCACCACATCTAATAGCTACGGCCTTAGAAGTCAGCGCCAGAGGCATAAAGTACAATATAAATACAACAGCGTTTCCATCGTATAAAACGAATAATTGCAACCTGTGTGAAAGTTATGGTCATTTCTACATTCCGAGCAACCTAGGATCCACTCTAGGGCGTTGCTCCACCAGATCGGATAGTTAGGTCCTTAGATGTAAACGCCAGAAGCATAAAATACGATGTAAATACAACAGCGTTTGCATCGTATAAAACGAATAATTGCAACCAGTGTGAAAGTTATGGTCATTTCTACATTCCGAGCAACCTAGGATTCACTCTAGGGCGTTGCTCCACCAGATCGAATAGTTAGGTCCTTAGAAGCAAACGCCAGAAGCATAAAATACAATATAGATACAACAGCTTTTCCATCGTATAAAAGGATTAATTGCAACCAGTTTGAACGTGATGGTCACTTCTCCCTTCCGGGCAACCTAGGCTTCACTCTAGGGCGTTGCTCCACTAGATCGAACAGCTAGGGCCTTAGATGTCAACGCCAGAAGCATAAAATACAATATAAATACAACAGTTTTTCCATCGTATAAAACGAATAATTGCAACCAGTATGAAACTTATGGTCATTTCTACTTTTCGAGCAACCTAGGCTTCACCCTAGGGCGTTGCTCCAACAGATTGAATAGTTAGGGCCTTAGAAGTCAACGCCAGAAGTATAAAATACAATATAAATACTACAGCTTTTCCATCGTATAAAACGAATAATTGCAACCAGTGTGAAAGTGATGGCGAATTCTACCTTCCGGGCATCCCAGGCTTCACTATAGGGCGTTGCTCCACCAGATCGAATAGTTAGTGCCTTAGAAGTCAACGCCAGAAGCATAAAATACAATATAAATACAACAGTTTTTCCATCGTATAAAACGAATAATTGCAACCAGTATGAAACTTATGGTCATTTCTACTTTCCGAACAACCTAGGCTTCACCCTAGGGCGTTGCTCCAACGGATTGAATAGTTAGGGCCTTAGAAGTCAACGCCCGTACCATAAAATGCAAAAAAAATACAACAGTGTTTCCATCATATAACAGCAATAATTGCAACCAGTTTGAAAGTGATGGCCAATTCTACGTTCCGGGAAACCTAGGTTTCACTCCAGTGCGTTGCTCCACCAGACCGAATAGTTACGGCCTAAGAAGTCAACGCCAGAAGCATAAAATACGATATAAATACAACAGCGTTTCCATCGTATAAAATGAATAATTGCAAACAGTGTGAAAGTAATGGTCATTTCTACCTTCCGGGAAACCTGGCCTTCACCCTAGGGCGTGCTTCCACCAGGTCGAATAGTTACGGCCTTAGAACTCAACGCGAGAAGCATAAAATACAATATAAATATAACAACTCTTCCATCGTATAGAACGAATAATAGCAACCAGTGTGAAAGTTATGGTCATTTCTACGTTCCGGGCAACCTACGCTTCACTCTAGGGCGTTGCTCCACCAGATCGAATAGTTAGGGACTAAGAAGTGAACGCCCGTAGCATGAAATGCGCTAAATATACAAGAGTTTTTCCATCGTATAACAGGAATAATTGCAACCAGTGTGAAAGTGATGGTCATTTCTACGTTCCGGGCGACCTAGTCTTCAGTCTGGGGCGTTGTTCCACCAGATCGAGTAGTTAGGGCCTAAGAAGACAACGCCAGAAGCATAAAATACAATATAAATATAACAGTCTTTCCATCGTATAAAACGAATAATAGCAACCAGTGAGACAGTTATGGTCATTTCTACGTTCCGGGCAACCTAGGCGTCACTCTAGGGCGTTGCTCCACCACAGCGAATAGCTACGGCCTTAGAAGTCGACGCCAGAAGCATAAAATACAATATAAATACAACAGTTTTTCCATCGCATAACAGGAATAATTCCAACCAGTTTGAAAGTGATGGTCATTTCTACGTTCCGGGCAACCTAGGCTTCACTCTAGGGCGTTGCTACACCAGATCGAATAGTTAGGGCCTTAGAAGTCAACGCCCGAAGCATAAAATGCAATAAAACTACAACAGTTTTTCCATCGCATAACAGGAACAATTCCAACCAGTTTGAAAGTGATGGTCATTTCTACGTTCCGCGCAACCAAGGCTTCACTCTAGGGCGTTGTTACACCAGATCGAATAGCTAGGGACTTAGAATTCAACGCTAAAAGCATAAAATACAATAAAGATGCAACAGTTTTTCCATCGTATAACAGGAATAATTGCAACCAGTGTGAAGGTAACGGTCTGTCCTACGTTCCGGGCAACCTAGGTTTCACTCCAGGGCGTTGCTAAACCAGATCGAATAGATAGGACCTGAGAAGTCAACGCCCGAAGCATAAAGTACATAATAAATAGAACAGATTTTCCATTGTATAAAACGAATAATAGCAACCAGTGTGAAAGTTATGGTCATTTCTACGTTCCGGGCAACCTAGGCGTCACTCTAGGGCGTTGCTCCACCACATCGAATAGCTACGGCCTTAGAAGTCAACGCCAGAAGCATAAAATACAATATAAATACAACAGCATTTCCATCGTATAAAATGAATAATTGCAAACAGTGTGAAAGTAATGGTCATTTCTACGTTCCGGGCAACCTAGGCTTCACTCTAGGGCGTTGTTACACCAGATCGAATAGTTAGGGCCTTAGAAGTCAACGCCCGAAGCATAAAATGCAATCAAACTACAACAGTTTTTCCACCGTACAGCATGGCTAATTGCAACCAGTGCGAAAGTAATGATCATTTCGACGTTTCGGGCAACCTAGGCTTCACTCTAGGGCGCTGCTCCACCAGATCGAATAGCTAGGGACTTAGAATTCAACGCTAAAAGCATAAAGTACAATAAAGATGCAACAGCTTTTCCATGGTATAACAGGAATAATTGCAACCAGTGTGAAGGTAACGGTCTGTCCTACGTTCCGGGCAACCTAGGCTTCACTCCAGGGCGTTGCTAAATCAGATCGAATAGATAGGATCTTAGAAGTCAACGCCCGAAGCATAAAGTACAAAATAAATAGAACAGATTTTCCATTGTATAAAACGAATAATAGCAACCAGTGTGAAAGTTAAGGTCATTTCTACGTTCCGGGCAACCTAGGCTTCACTCTAGGGCGTTGCACCACCAGATCGAATAGTTAGGGCCTTAGAAGTCAACGCCAGAAGCATAAAAAACAATATAAATACAACAACTTTTCCATCGTATAACAGGAATAATAGCAACAAGTGTGAAAGGTATGATCATTTCGACGTTTCGGGCATGCTAGACTTAACTCAGAGGCGTTGCTCCACCAGATAGAAGGGTTAGGGCCTTTGAAATCAACGCCCGAAACATAAAATACAATATAAATACAACAGTTTTTCCATGGTATAAGACGAATAATTGCAACCAGTGTGAAAGTAATGGTCATTTCGACGTTTCGGGCAACCTAGGCTTCACTCTAGGGCGCTGCTCCACCAGTTCGAATAGCTAGGGACTTAGAATTCAACGCTAAAAGCATAAAGTACAATAAAGATGCAACAGCTTTTCCATCGTACAACAGGAATAATTGCAACCAGTGTGAAGGTAACGGTCTGACCTACGTTCCGGGCAACCTAGGCTTCACTCTAGGGCGTTGCACCACCAGATCGAATAGTTAGGGCCTTAGAAGTCAACGCCAGAAGCATAAAAAACAATATAAGTACAACAACTTTTCCATCGTATAACAGGAATAATAGCAACCAGTGTGAAAGGTATGATCATTTTGACGTTTCGGGTATCCTAGACTTAACTCAGAGGCGTTGCTCCACCAGATAGAAGGGTTAGGGCCTTTGAAATCAACGCCAGAAGCATAAACCACAAAATAAATACAACAGCCTTTACATCGTATAAAACGAATAATTGCAACCTGTGTGAAGGTTATGGTCATATCTACGTTCCGGGCAACATAGGCTTCACTGTAGGGCGTTGCTCCACCAGATGGAATGGGTAGGGCCAGAGAAGTCAACGCCCGAAACATAAAATACAATATAAATACAACAGTTTTTCCATTGTATAAAAGGAATAATGGCAACCAGTGTGAAAGTAATGGTCATTTCTACGTTCCGGGCAACCTAGGCGTCACTCTAGGGCGTTGCTCCACCACATCGAATAGCTACGGCCTTAGAAGTCAACGCCAGAAGAATAAGATACAAAATAAATAGAACAGTTTTTCCATAGTATAAAAGGAATAATTGCAAACAGTGTGAAAGTAATGGTCATTTCTACGTTCCGGGCAACCTAGGCTTCACTCTAGGGCGTTGCTCCACCAGATCGAATAGTTAGGGACTAAGAAGTGAACGCCCGTAGCATGAAATACACTAAATATACAAGAGTTTTTCCATCGTATAACAGGAATAATTGCAACCAGTGCGAAAGTGATGGTGATTTCTACATTCAGAGCAACCTAGGCTTCACTCTAGGGCGATGCTCCACCAGATCGAATAGTTAGGGCCTTAGAAGTCAACGCCAGAAGCATAAAACACAATATAAATACAACAACTTTTCCATCGTATAACAGGAATAATAGCAACCAGTGTGAAAGATATGGTTACTTCTACGTTCCGGGCAACCTAGGGTTCACTCTAGGGCGTTGCTCCACCAGATCGAATAGTTAGGGACTAAGAAGTGAACGCCCGTAGCATGAAATACACTAAATATAGAAGAGTTTTTCCATCGTATAACAGGAATAATTGCAACCAGTGCGAAAGTGATGGTCATTTCTACATTCAGAGCAACCTAGGCTTCACTCTAGGGCGTTGCTCCACCAGATCGAATAGTTAGGGCCTTAGAAATCAACGCCAGAAGCATAAAATACAATAAAGATGCAACAGTTTTTCCATCGTATAACAGGAATAACTGCAAACAGTATGAAAGTACTGGTCATTTCTACGTTCCGGGTAACCTAGGTTTCACTCTAGGGCGTTGCTCCACCAGATCGTATAGCTAGGGACTTAGAATTCAACGCCATAAGAATAAAATACAATATAAGTACAACAGGTTTTCCATCGTATAAAATGAATAATTGCAACCAGTGTGAAAGTTATGGTCATTTCTACATTCCGAGCAACCTAGGCTTCACTCTAGGGCGTTGCTCCACCTGATCGAATAGGTAGGGCCTTAGAAGTCAACGCCAGAAGCATAAAATACAATAAAGATGCAACAGTTTTTCCATCGTATAAAGCGACTAATTGCAAACAGTCTGAAAGTAATGGTCATTTCTACGTTCCAGGCAACCTAGGCTTCACCCTAGGGCGTTGTTCCACCAGATCAAATAGGTAGGGCCTAAGAAGTCAACGCCATAAGAATAAAATACAATATAAATATAACAGTTTTTCCATCGTATAAAACGAATAATAGCAACCAGTGTGAAGGTTATGGTCATTTCAACGTTCCGGGCAATCTAGGCTTCACTCTAGGGAGTTGCTCCACCAGATCAATCAGTTAGGGCCTTAGAAGTCAACGCCCGAAGCATAAAATACAAAATAAATAGAACAGTTTTTCCATTGTATAAAACGAATAATTGCTACCAGTGTAAAAGTTATGGTCATTTGTACGTTCCGGGCAACCTAGGCTTCACTCTACGGCGTTGCTCCACCAGATCGAATAGTTAGGGCCTTAGAAGTCCACGCCAGAAGTATATAATACGATAAAGATGCAACAGTTTTTCCATCGTATAAAACGAATAATTGCAACCAGTGTGAAATTTATGGTCATTCCTACATTCCGAGCAACCTAGACTTCACTCTAGAGCGTTGCTCCACCAGATCGAATAGTTAGGTCCTTAGAAGTCAACGCCAGAAGCATAAAATACGATATAAATACAACAGTTTGTCCATCGTAGAACAGGAATATTTGCAACCAGTGCGAAAATTATGGTCATTTCTGCGTTCCGGGCAACCTAGGCTTCACACTAGGGCGTTGCTCCACCAGATTCAACAGTTAGGGCCTTAGAAGTCAACGCCCGAAGCATAAAATACAAAATAAATGGAACAGTTTTTCCATTGTATAAAACGAATAATAGCAATCAGTGTGAAAGTTATGGTCATTTCTACTTTCCGGGCAACCTAGGACTCACCCTAGGGCGTTGCTCCAACAGATTGAATAGTTAGGGCCCTAGAAGTCAATGCCCGAAGCATAAAATGCAATCAAAATACAACAGTTTTTACATCATATAACAGGAATAATTGCAACCATTTTGAAAGTGATGTTCATTTCTACGTTCCGGGCAACCTAGGCTTCACTTTAGGGCGTTGCTCCACCAGATCGACTAGCTAGGGCCTTAGAAGTCAACGCCTGGAGCATAAAATACAAAATAAATGGTACAGTTTTTCCATCGTATAAAACGAATAATTGCTACCAGTGTGGAAGTTATGGTCATTCCCACGTTCCGGGCAGCCTAGGCTTCACTCTAGGGCGTTGCTCGACCAGATGGAATAGTTAGGGCCTTAGAAGTCAACGCCAGATGCATAAAATACAATAAAGATGCAACAGTTTTTCCATCGTATAAAACGAATAATTGCAAACAGTCTGAAAGTAATGGTCATTTCTACGTTCCAGGCAACCTAGGCTTCACCCTAGGGCGTTGTTCCACCAGATCGAATAGGTAGGGCCTAAGAAGTCAACGCCATAAGAATAAAATACAATATAAATATAACAGTTTTTCCATCGTATCAAACGAATAATAGCAACCAGTGTGAAGGTTATGGTCATTTCAACGTTCCGGGCAATCTAGGCTTCACTCTAGGGCGTTGCTCCTCCAGATCAATCAGTTAGGGCCTTAGAAGTTAACGCCCGCAGCATAAAATACAAAATAAATAGAACAGTTTTTCCATTGTATAAAACGAATAATTGCTACCAGTGTAAAAGTTAAGGTCATTTCTGCGTTCCGGGTAACCTAGGCTTCACTCTAGGGCGTTGCTCCACCAGATCGAATAGTTAGAGCCTTAGAAGTCCACGCCAGAAGCATAAAATACGATAAAGATGCAACAGTTTTTCCATCGTATAAAACGAATAATTGCAACCAGTGTGAAATTTATGGTCATTCCTACATTCCGGGCAACCTAGGATTCACCCTAGGGCGCTGCTCCAACAGATTGAATAGTTAGGGCCCTAGAAGTCAATGCCCGAAGCTTAAAATGCAATCAAAATACAACAGTTTTTACATCATATAACAGGAATAATTGCAACCATTTTGAAAGTGATGTTCATTTCTACGTTCCGGGCAACCTAGGCTTCACTCTAGGGCGTTGCTCCACCAGATCGAATAGCTAGGGCCTTAGAAGTCAACGCCTGGAGCATAAAATACAATATAAATATAACAGTTTTTCCATCGTATAAAACGAATGATAGCAACCAGTGTGAAGGTTATGGTCATTTCAACGTTCCGGGCAATCTAGGCTTCACTCTAGGGCGTTGCTCCTCCAGATCAATCAGTTAGGGCCTAAGAAGTCAACGCCAGAAGCATAAAATACAATATAAATACAATAGTTTTTCCATTGTATAAAACGAATAATTGCAACCAGTGTGAAAGTTATGGTCATTTCTACGTTCCGGGCAACATAGGCTCCACTCTTGGACGTTGCCCCTCCAGATCGAATAGTTAGGGCCTAAGAAGCGAACGCCAGAAGCATAAAATACAATATATATACAGCAGTTTTTCCATCGTATAAAACGAGTAATTGCAACCAGTGTGAAAGTGATGGTCATTTCTACATTCAGAGCAACCTAGGCTTCACTCTAGGGCGTTGCTCCACCAGATCGAATAGTTAGGGCCTTAGAAGTCAACGCCAGAAGCATAAAACACAATATAAATACAACAACTTTTCCATCGTATAACAGGAATAATAGCAACCAGTGTGAAAGATATGGTCACTTCTACGTTCCGGGCAACCTAGGGTTCACTCTAGGGCGTTGGTCCACCAGTTCCAATAGATAGGGCGTAAGCAGTCAACGCCAGAAGCACCAATTACAAAATAAATACAACAGTTTTTCGATCGTATAAAGCGAATAATTGCAACCAGTGTGAAAGTAATGGTCATTTCTACGTTCCGGGCAACCAAGGCTTCACTCTAGGGCGTTGTCACACCAGATCGAATAGCTAAGACCATAGAAGTCAAAGCCAGAAGCAGAAAATACAATAAAAATGCAACAGTTTTTCACCGTATAGCATGGCTAATTGCAACCAGTGCGAAAGTAATGATCATTTCGACGTTTCGGGCAACCTAGGCTTCACTCTAGGGCGCTGCTCCACCAGATCGAATAGCTAGGGAGTTAGAATTCAACGCTAAAAGCATAAAGTACAATAAAGATGCAACAGTTTTTCCATCGCATAACAGGAATAATTGCAACCAGTGTGAAGGTAACGGTCTGTCCTACGTTCCGGGCAACCTAGGCTTCACTCTAGGGCGTTGCTCCACCAGATCGAATAGTTGGGGCCTTAGAAGTCCACGCCAGAAGCATAAAATACGATAAAGATGCAACAGTTTTTCCATCGTATAAAACGAATAATTGCAACCAGTGTGAAATTTATGGTCATTCCTACATTCCGAGCAACCTAGACTTCACTCTAGAGCGTTGCTCCGCCAGATCGAATAGTTAGGTCCTTAGAAGTCAACGCCAGAAGCATAAAATACGATATAAATACAACAGTTTGTCCATCGTAGAACAGGAATATTTGCAACCAGTGCGAAAGTTATGGTCATTTCTGCGTTCCGGGCAACCTAGGCTTCACACAAGGGCGTTGCTCCACCAGATTCAACAGTTAGGGCCTTAGAAGTCAACGCCCGAAGCATAAAATACAAAATAAATGGAACAGTTTTTCCATTGTATAAAACGAATAATAGCAATCAGTGTGAAAGTTATGGTCATTTCTACTTTGCGGGCAACCTAGGATTCACCCTAGGGCGTTGCTCCAACAGATTGAATAGTTAGGGCCCTAGAAGTCAATGCCCGAAGCATAAAATGCAATCAAAATACAACAGTTTTTACATCATATAACAGGAATAATTGCAACCATTTTGAAAGTGATGTTCATTTCTACGTTCCGGGCAACCTAGGCTTCACTTTAGGGCGTTGCTCCACCAGATCGAATAGCTAGGGCCTTAGAAGTCAACGCCTGGAGCATAAAATACAATATAAATATAACAGTTTTTCCATCGTATAAAACGAATGATAGCAACCAGTGTGAAGGTTATGGTCATTTCAACGTTCCGGGCAATCTAGGCTTCACTCTAGGGCGTTGCTCCTCCAGATCAATCAGTTAGGGCCTAAGAAGTCAACGCCAGAAGCATAAAATACAATATAAATACAATAGTTTTTCCATTGTATAAAACGAATAATTGCAACCAGTGTGAAAGTGATGGTCATTTCTACATTCAGAGCAACCTAGGCTTCACTCTAGGGCGTTGCTCCACCAGATCGAATAGTTAGGGCCTTAGAAGTCAACGCCAGAAGCATAAAACACAATATAAATACAACAACTTTTCCATCGTATAACAGGAATAATAGCAACCAGTGTGAAAGATATGGTCACTTCTACGTTCCGGGCAACCTAGGGTTCACTCTAGGGCGTTGGTCCACCAGTTCCAATAGATAGGGCGTAAGCAGTCAACGCCAGAAGCACCAATTACAAAATAAATACAACAGTTTTTCGATCGTATAAAGCGAATAATTGCAACCAGTGTGAAAGTAATGGTCATTTCTACGTTCCGGGCAACCAAGGCTTCACTCTAGGGCGTTGTCACACCAGATCGAATAGCTAAGACCATAGAAGTCAAAGCCAGAAGCAGAAAATACAATAAAAATGCAACAGTTTTTCACCGTATAGCATGGCTAATTGCAACCAGTGCGAAAGTAATGATCATTTCGACGTTTCGGGCAACCTAGGCTTCACTCTAGGGCGTTGCACCACCAGATCGAATAGTTAGGGCCTTAGAAGTCAACGCCAGAAGCATAAAAAACAATATAAATACAACAACTTTTCCATCGTATAACAGGAATAATAGCAACCAGTGTGAAAGGTATGATCATTTCGACCTTTCGGACAACATAGGCTTCACTGTAGGGCGTTGCTCCACCAGATCGAATGGGTAGGGCCATAGAAGTCAACGCCCGGAACATAAAATACAATATAAATACAACAGTTTTTCCATTGTATAGAACGAATAATGGCGACCAGTGTGAAAGTAATGGTCATTTCTACGTTCCGGGCAACCTAGGCGTCACTCTAGGGCGTTGCTCCACCACATCGAATAGCTACGGCCTTAGAAGTCAACGCCAGAAGCATAAAATACAATATAAATACAACAGAATTTCCATCGTATAAAATGAATAATTGCAAACAGTGTGAAAGTAATGGTCATTTCTACGTTCCGGGTAACCTAGGCTTCACTCTATGCGTTGCTCCACCAGATCGAATAGCTAGGGACTTAGAATTCAACGCTAAAAGCATAAAGTACAATAAAGATGCAACAGCTTTTCCATCGTACTACAGGAATAATTGCAACCAGTGTGAAGGTAACGGTCTGACCTACGTTCCGGGCAACCTAGGCTTCACTCCAGGGCGTTGCTAAATCAGATCGAATAGATAGGATCTTAGAAGTCAACGCCCGAAGCATAAAGTACAAAATAAATAGAAGAGATTTTCCATTGTATAAAACGAATAATAGCAACCAGTGAGAAAGTTAAGGTCATTTCTACGTTCCGGGCAACCTAGGCTTCACTCTAGGGCGTTGCACCACCAGATCGAATAGTTAGGGCCTTAGAAGTCAACGCCAGAAGCATAAAAAACAATATAAATACAACAACTTTTCCATCGTATAACAGGAATAATAGCAACCAGTGTGAAAGGTATGATCATTTCGACCTTTCGGACAACATAGGCTTCACTGTAGGGCGTTGCTCCACCAGATCGAATGGGTAGGGCCATAGAAGTCAACGCCCGGAACATAAAATACAATATAAATACAACAGTTTTTCCATTGTATAGAACGAATAATGGCGACCAGTGTGAAAGTAATGGTCATTTCTACGTTCCGGGCAACCTAGGCGTCACTCTAGGGCGTTGCTCCACCACATCGAATAGCTACGGCCTTAGAAGTCAACGCCAGAAGCATAAAATACAATATAAATACAACAGAATTTCCATCGTATAAAATGAATAATTGCAAACAGTGTGAAAGTAATGGTCATTTCTACGTTCCGGGCAACCTAGGCTTCACTCTATGCGTTGCTCCACCCGATCGAATAGCTAGGGACTTAGAATTCAACGCTAAAAGCATAAAGTACAATAAAGATGCAACAGTTTTTCCATCGTATAACAGGAATAATTGCAACCAGTGTGAAGGTAACGGTCTGTCCTACGTTCCGGGCAACCTAGGCTTCACTCTAGGGCGTTGCTCCACCAGATCGAATAGTTAGGGCCTTAGAAGTCCACGCCAGAAGCATAAAATACGATAAAGATGCAACAGTTTTTCCATCGTATAAAACGAATAATTGCAACCAGTGTGAAATTTATGGTCATTCCTACATTCCGAGCAACCTAGACTTCACTCTAGAGCGTTGCTCCGCCAGATCGAATAGTTAGGTCCTTAGAAGTCAACGCCAGAAGCATAAAATACGATATAAATACAACAGTTTGTCCATCGTAGAACAGGAATATTTGCAACCAGTGCGAAAGTTATGGTCATTTCTGCGTTCCGGGCAACCTAGGCTTCACACTAGGGCGTTGCTCCACCAGATTCAACAGTGAGGGCCTTAGAAGTCAACGCCCGAAGCATAAAATACAAAATAAATGGAACAGTTTTTCCATTGTATAAAACGAATAATAGCAATCAGTGTGAAAGTTATGGTCATTTCTACTTTCCGGGCAACCTAGGATTCATCCTAGGGCGTTGCTCCAACAGATTGAATAGTTAGGGCCCTAGAAGTCAATGCCCGAAGCATAAAATGCAATCAAAATACAACAGTTTTTACATCATATAACAGGAATAATTGCAACCATTTTGAAAGTGATGTTCATTTCTACGTTCCGGGCAACCTAGGCTTCACTCTAGGGCGTTGCTCCACCAGATCGAATAGTTAGGTCCTTAGAAGTCAACGCCAGAAGCATAAAATACGATATAAATACAACAGTTTGTCCATCGTAGAACAGGAATATTTGCAACCAGTGCGAAAGTTATGGTCATTTCTGCGTTCCGGGCAACCTAGGCTTCACACTAGGGCGTTGCTCCACCAGATTCAACAGTTAGGGCCTTAGAAGTCAACGCCCGAAGCATAAAATACAAAATAAATGGGACAGTTTTTCCATTGTATAAAACGAATAATAGCAATCAGTGTGAAAGTTATGGTCATTTCTACTTTCCGGGCAACCTAGAATTCACCCTAGGGCGTTGCTCCAACAGATTGAATAGTTAGGGCCCTAGAAGTCAATGCCCGAAGCATAAAATGCAATCAAAATGCAACAGTTTTTACATCATATAACAGGAATAATTGCAACCATTTTGAAAGTGATGTTCATTTCTACGTTCCGGGCAACCTAGGCTTCACTCTAGGGCGTTGCTCCACCAGATCGAATAGCTAGGGGCTTAGAAGTCAACGCCAGATGCATAAAATACAATAAAGATGCAACAGTTTTTCCATCGTATAATACGAATAATTGCAAACAGTCTGAAAGTAATGGTCATTTCTACGTTCCAGGCAACCTAGGCTTCACCCTAGGGCGTTGTTCCACCAGATTGAATAGGTAGGGCCTAAGAAGTCAACGCCATAAGAATAAAATACAAAATAAATAGAACAGTTTTTCCATCGTATAAAACGAATAATTGCTACCAGTGTAAAAGTTAAGGTCATTTCTACGTTCCGGGTAACCTAGGCTTCACTCTAGGGCGTTGCTCCACCAGATCGAATAGTTAGAGCCTTAGAAGTCCACGCCAGAAACAGAAAATACGATAAAGATGCAACAGTTTTTCCATCGTATAAAACGAATAATTGCAACCAGTGTGAAATTTATGGTCATTCCTACATTCCGAGCAACCTAGACTTCACTCTAGAGCGTTTCTCCACCAGATCGAATAGTTAGGTCCTTAGAAGTCATCGCCAGAAGCATAAAATACGATATAAATACAACAGTTTGTCCATCGTAAAACAGGAATATTTGCAACCAGTGCGAAAGTTATGGTCATTTCTGCGTTCCGGGCAACCTAGGCTTCACACTAGGGCGTTGCTCCACCAGATTCAACAGTTAGGGCCTTAGAAGTCAACGCCCGAAGCATAAAATACAAAATAAATGGAACAGTTTTTCCATTGTATAAAACGAATAATAGCAATCAGTGTGAAAGTTATGGTCATTTCCACGTTCCGGGCAGCCTAGGCTTCACTCTAGGGCGTTGCTCCACCAGATGGAATAGTTAGGGCCTTAGAAGTCAACGCCAGATGCATAAAATACAATAAAGATGCAACAGTTTTTCCATCGTATAAAACGAATAATTGCAAACAGTCTGAAAGTAATGGTCATTTCTACGTTCCAGGCAACCTAGGCTTCACCCTAGGGCGTTGTTCCACCAGATCGAATAGGTAGGGCCTAACAAGTCAACGCCATAAGAATAAAATACAATATAAATATAACAGTTTTTCCATCGTATAGAACGAATAAGAGCAACCAGTGTGAAGGTTATGGTCATTTCAACGTTCCGGGCAATCTAGGCTTCACTCTAGGGCGTTGCTCCTCCAGATCAATCAGTTAGGGCCTTAGAAGTTAACGCCCGAAGCATAAAATACAAAATAAATAGAACAGTTTTTCCACTGTATAAAACGAATAATTGCTACCAGTGTAAAAGCTAAGGTCATTTCTACGTTCCGGGTAACCTAGGCTTCACTCTAGGGCGTTGCTCTACCAGATCGAATAGTTAGAGCCTTAGAAGTCCACGCCAGAAGCATAAAATACGATAAAGATGCAACAGTTTTTCCATCGTATAAAACGAATAATTGCAACCAGTGCGAAAGTTATGGTCATTTCTGCGTTCCGGGCAACCTAGGCTTCACTCTAGGGCGTTGCTCCACCAGATTCAACAGTTAGGGCCTTATAAGTCAACGCCCGAAGCATAAAATATAAAATAAATAGTACAGTTTTTGCATCGTATAAAACGAATAATTGCTACCAGTGTGGAAGTTATGGTCATTTCCACGTTCCGGGTAGCCTAGGCTTCACTCTAGGGCGTTGCTCCACCAGATAGAATAGATAGGGCCTTAGCAGTCAACGCCCGAAGCATAAAATACAAAATAAATAGTACAGTTTTTCCATCGTATTAAACGAATAATTTCTACAAGTGTGGAAGTTATGGACATTTCTACTTTCCGGGCAACCTGGGCTTCACCGTAGGGCGTTGTTCCACCAGATGGAATAGTTAGGGCCTAAGAAGTCAACGCCAGAACCATAAAATACGATATAAATACAGCAGCTTTTCCATAGTATAAAACGAATAATTGCAACCAGCGTGATAGTTATGCTCATTTCTACGTACCGGGCAACCTAGGCATCACCCTAGGCGTTGCTCCAACAGACTGAATAGTTATGGCCTTAAAAGTCAATGCCCGAAGCATAAAATGCAATAAAAATACAACAGTGTTTCCATCATATAACAGGAATAATTGCAAACAGTTTGAAAGTGATGGCCATTTCTACGTTCCGGGTAACCTAGGCTTCACTCTAGGGCGTTGTTCCACCATATCGAACAGTTAGGCCCTAAGAAGTCAACGCCAGAAGCATAAAATACAATATAAATATAACAGTTTTTCCATCGTATTAAACGAATAATTTCTACCAGTGTGAAAGTAATGGTCATTTCCATGTTCCGGGCAACCTAGGCTTCACTCTAGGGCGTTGTTCCACCAGATCGAATAGTTAGGGCCTAAGAAGTCCACGCCAGAAGCATAAAATACGATAAAGATGCAACAGTTTTTCCATCGTATAAAACGAATAATTGCAACCAGTGTGAAATTTATGGTCATTCCTACATTCCGAGCAACCTAGTCTTCACTCTAGAGCGTTGCTCCACCAGATCGAATAGTTAGGTCCTTAGAAGTCAACGCCAGAAGCATAAAATACGATATAAATACAACAGTTTGTCCATCGTAGAACAGGAATATTTGCGACCAGTGCGAAAGTTATGGTCATTTCTGCGTTCCGGGCAACCTAGGCTTCACTCTAGGGCGTTGCTCCACCAGATTCAACAGTTAGGGCCTTAGAAGTCAACGCCCGAAGCATAAAATATAAAATAAATAGTACAGTTTTTGCATCGTATAAAACGAATAATTGCTACCAGTGTGGAAGTTATGGTCATTTCCACGTTCCGGGTAGCCTAGGCTTCACTCTAGGGCGTTGCTCCACCAGATGGAATAGTTAGGGCCTTAGAAGTCAACGCCAGATGCATAAAATACAATAACGATGCAACAGTTTTTCCATCGTATAACAGGAATAATTGCAACCAGTTTGAAAGTGATGGTCATTTCTACGTTCCGGGCAACCTAGGCTTCACTCTAGGGCGTTGCTCCACCAGATAGAATAGATAGGGCCTTAGCAGTCAACGCCCGAAGCATAAAATACAAAATAAATAGTACAGTTTTTCCATCGTATTAAACGAATAATTTCTACAAGTGTGGAAGTTATGGACATTTCTACTTTCCGGGCAACCTGGGCTTCACCGTAGGGCGTTGTTCCACCAGATGGAATAGTTAGGGCCTAAGAAGTCAACGCCAGAACCATAAAATACGATATAAATACAGCAGCTTTTCCATCGTATAAAACGAATAATTGCAACCAGCCTGATAGTTATGCTCATTTCTACGTACCGGGCAACCTAGGCATCACCCTAGGGCGTTGCTCCAACAGACTGAATAGTTAGGGCCTTAAAAGTCAATGCCCGAAGCATAAAATGCAATAAAAATACAACAGTGTTTCCATCATATAACAGGAATAATTGCAAACAGTTTGAAAGTGATGGCCATTTCTACGTTCCGGGTAACCTAGGCTTCACTCTAGGGCGTTGTTCCACCAGATCGAACAGTTAGGCCCTAAGAAGTCAACGCCAGAAGCATAAAATACAATATAAATATAACAGTTCTTCCATCGTATTAAACGAATAATTTCTACCAGTGTGAAAGTAATGGTCATTTCCATGTTCCGGGCAACCTAGGCTTCACTCTAGGGCGTTGTTCCACCAGATCGAATAGTTAGGGCCTAAGAAGTCCACGCCAGAAGCATAAAATACGATAAAGATGCAACAGTTTTTCCATCGTATAAAACGAATAATTGCAACCAGTGTGAAATTTATGGTCATTCCTACATTCCGAGCAACCTAGACTTCAGTCTAGAGCGTTGCTCCACCAGATCGAATAGTTAGGTCCTTAGAAGTCAACGCCAGAAGCATAAAATACGATATAAATACAACAGTTTGTCCATCGTAGAACAGGAATATTTGCGACCAGTGCGAAAGTTATGGTCATTTCTGCGTTCTGGGCAACCTAGGCTTCACACTAGGGCGTTGCTCCACCAGATTCATCAGTTAGGGCCTTAGAAGTCAACGCCCGAAGCATAAAATACAAAATAAATGGAACAGTTTTTCCATTGTATAAAACGAATAATAGCAATCAGTGTGAAAGTTATGGTCATTTCCACGTTCCGGGCAGCCTAGGCTTCACTCTAGGGCGTTGCTCCACCAGATGGAATAGTTAGGGCCTTAGAAGTCAACGCCAGATGCATAAAATACAATAAAGATGCAACAGTTTTTCCATCGTATAAAACGAATAATTGCAAACAGTCTGAAAGTAATGGTCATTTCTACGTTCCAGGCAACCTAGGCTTCACCCTAGGGCGTTGTTCCACCAGATCGAATAGGTAGGGCCTAAGAAGTCAACGCCATAAGAATAAAATACAATATAAATATAACAGTTTTTCCATCGTATAGAACGAATAAGAGCAACCAGTGTGAAAGTTATGGTCATTTCAACGTTCCGGGCTTCCTAGGCTTCACTCTATGGCGTTGCTCCACCACATCGAATAGCTACGGCCTTAGAAGTCAACGCCTGAAGCATAAAATGCAACAAAAATACAACAGTTTTTTCACCGTATAACAGGAATAATTGCAACCAGTGTGAAATTTATGGCCATTCCTACATTCCGAGCAACCTAGACTTCACTCTAGAGCGTTTCTCCACCAGATCGAATAGTTAGGTCCTTAGAAGTTGACACCAGAAGCATAAAATACGATATAAATACAAGATTTTGTCCTTCGTAGAACAGGAATATTTGCAACCAGTCCGAAAGTTATGGTCATTTCTGCGTTCCGGGCAACCTAGGCTTCACTCTAGGGCGTTGCTCCACCAGATTCAACAGCTAGGGCCATAAAAGTCAACGCCCGAAACATAAAATACAAAATAAATAGTACAGTTTTTGCATCGTATAAAACGAATAATTGCTACCAGTGTGGAAGTTATGGTCATTTCCACGTTCCGGGCAGCCTAGGCTTCACTCTAGGGCGTTGCTCCACCAGATGGAATAGTTAGGGCCTTAGAAGTCAACGCCAGATGCATAAAATACAATAAAGATGCAACAGTTTTTCCATCGTATAACAGGAATAATAGCAGCCAGTGTGAAAGTTATGGTCATTTCAACGTTCCGGGCAACCTAGGCTTCACTCTAGGGCGTTGTTCCACCAGATCGAACAGTTAGGCCCTAAGAAGTCAACGCCAGAAGCATAAAATACAATATAAATATAACAGTTTTTCCATCGTATAAAACGAATGATAGCAACCAGTGTGAAAGTTATGGTCATTTCTACGTTCCGGGCAACCTAGGTTTCACTCTAGGGCGTCGCTCCAATAGGTTGAATAGCTAGGGACTTAGAATTCAACGCCAGAAGGATAATATACAATATATCTACAACAGTTTTTTCATCGTATAAAATGAATACTTGCAAACATTGTGAAAGTTATGGTCATTTCTACGTTCCGAGCAACCTAGGCGTCACTCTAGGGCGTTGCTCCACCAGATCGAATAGCTAGGGACTTAGAATTCATCTCTAAAAGCATAAAATACAATTAAAATACAACAGTTTTTCCATCGTATAACAGGAATAATTGCAACCAGTGTGAAAGTAATGGTCATTTCTACGTTCCGGGCAACGTAGGTTTCACTCTAGGGCGTTGATCCGCCAGAGGGAATAGTTAGGGCCTAAGGAGTCAACTCCAGAAGCATAAAATACAATATAAATACAACAGTTTTTCAATCGTATAAAACGAATAATTGCAACCAGTGTGAAAGTTATGGTCATTTCTACGTTCCGGGCAACCTAGGTTTTACTCTAGGGCGTCGCTCCAATAGGTCGAATAGCTAGGGACTTAGAATTCAACGACAGAAGGATAAAATACAATATATGTACAACAGTTTTTTCATCGTATAAAATGAATACTTGCAAACATTGTGAAAGTTATGGTCATTTCTACGTTCCAGGCAACCTAGGCTTCACCCTAGGGCGTTGTTCCACCAGATCGAATAGGTAGGGCCTAAGAAGTCAACGCCATAAGAATAAAATACAATATAAATATAACAGTTTTTCCATCGTATAAAACGAATAATAGCAACCAGTGTGAAAGTTATGGTCATTTCTACGTTCCGGGCGACCTAGTCTTCAGTCTGGGGCGTTGTTCCACCAGATCGAATAGTTAGGGCCTAAGAAGTCAACGCCAGAAGCATAAAATACAATATAAATATAACAGTTTTTCCATCGTATAAAACGAATAATAGCAACCAGTGTGAAGGTTATGATCATTTCAACGTTCCGGGCTTCCTAGGCTTCACTCTATGGCGTTGCTCCACCACATCGAATAGCTACGGCCTTAGAAGTCAACGCCTGAAGCAAAAAATGCAATAAAAATACAACAGTTTTTTCACCGTATAACAGGAATAATTGCAACAAGCGTGAAGGTAATGGTCATTTCTGCGTTCCGGGCAACCTAGGCTTCACCCTAGGGCGTTGTTCCACCAAATCGAATAGTTAGGGCCTAAGAAGTGAACGCCAGAAGCATAAAATACAACATAAATACAACAGTTTTTCCATCATATAAAACGAATAATTGCAACCAGGATGAAAGTTATGGTCATTTCCACTTTCCGGGCAACCTAGGCTTCACCCTAGGGCGCTGTCCCAACAGATTGATTAGTTAGGGCCTTAGAAGTCAATGCCCGAAGCATAAAATGCAATAAAAGTACAACAGTTCTTCCATCATATAACAGGAATAATTGCAACCAGTGTGAAAGTAATGGTCATTTCCATGTTCCGGGCAACCTAGGCTTCACTCTAGGGCGTTGCTCCACCAGATCGAATAGTTAGGGCCTTAGAATTCAACGCCAGAATTCTAAAATACAATAAAGATGCAACAGCTTTTCCATCGTATAAAACGAATAATTGCAAACAGTCTGAAAGTAATGGTCATTTCTACGTTCCAGGCAACCTAGGCTTCACCCTAGGGCGTTGTTCCACCAGATCGAATAAGTAGGGCCTAGGAAGTCAACGCCATAAGAATAAAATACAATATAAATATAACAGTTTTTCCATCGTATAAAACGAATAATAGCAACCAGTGTGAAGGTTATGATCATTTCAACGTTCCGGGCTTCCTAGGCTTCACTCTATGGCGTTGCTCCACCAGATCGAATAGCTAGGGACTTAGAATTCATCTCTAAAAGCATAAAATACAATTAAAATACAACAGTTTTTCCATCGTATAACAGGAATAATTGCAACCAGTGTGAAAGTAATGGTCATTTCTACGTTCCGGGCAACGTAGGTTTCACTCTAGGGCGTTGATCCGCCAGAGGGAATAGTTAGGGCCTAAGGAGTCAACTCCAGAAGCATAAAATACAATATAAATACAACAGTTTTTCAATCGTATAAAACGAATAATTGCAACCAGTGTGAAAGTTATGGTCATTTCTACGTTCCGGGCAACCTAGGTTTCACTCTAGGGCGTCGCTCCAATAGGTTGAATAGCTAGGGACTTAGAATTCAACGCCAGAAGGATAATATACAATATATCTACAACAGTTTTTTCATCGTATAAAATGAATACTTGCAAACATTGTGAAAGTTATGGTCATTTCTACGTTCCGAGCAACCTAGGCGTCACTCTAGGGCGTTGCTCCACCAGATCGAATAGCTAGGGACTTAGAATTCATCTCTAAAAGCATAAAATACAATTAAAATACAACAGTTTTTCCATCGTATAACAGGAATAATTGCAACCAGTGTGAAAGTAATGGTCATTTCTACGTTCCGGGCAACGTAGGTTTCACTCTAGGGCGTTGATCCGCCAGAGGGAATAGTTAGGGCCTAAGGAGTCAACTCCAGAAGCATAAAATACAATATAAATACAACAGTTTTTCAATCGTATAAAACGAATAATTGCAACCAGTGTGAAAGTTATGGTCATTTCTACGTTCCGGGCAACCTAGGTTTTACTCTAGGGCGTCGCTCCAATAGGTCGAATAGCTAGGGACTTAGAATTCAACGACAGAAGGATAAAATACAATATATGTACAACAGTTTTTTCATCGTATAAAATGAATACTTGCAAACATTGTGAAAGTTATGGTCATTTCTACGTTCCAGGCAACCTAGGCTTCACCCTAGGGCGTTGTTCCACCAGATCGAATAGGTAGGGCCTAAGAAGTCACCGCCATAAGAATAAAATACAATATAAATATAACAGTTTTTCCATCGTATAAAACGAATAATAGCAACCAGTGTGAAAGTTATGGTCATTTCTACGTTCCGGGCGACCTAGTCTTCAGTCTGGGGCGTTGTTCCACCAGATCGAATAGTTAGGGCCTAAGAAGTCAACGCCAGAAGCATAAAATACAATATAAATATAACAGTTTTTCCATCGTATAAAACGAATAATAGCAACCAGTGTGAAGGTTATGATCATTTCAACGTTCCGGGCTTCCTAGGCTTCACTCTATGGCGTTGCTCCACCACATCGAATAGCTACGGCCTTAGAAGTCAACGCCTGAAGCATAAAATGCAATAAAAATACAACAGTTTTTTCACCGTATAACAGGAATAATTGCAACAAGCGTGAAGGTAATGGTCATTTCTGCGTTCCGGGCAACCTAGGCTTCACCCTAGGGCGTTGTTCCACCAAATCGAATAGTTAGGGCCTAAGAAGTGAACGCCAGAAGCATAAAATACAACATAAATACAACAGTTTTTCCATCATATAAAACGAATAATTGCAACCAGGATGAAAGTTATGGTCATTTCCACTTTCCGGGCAACCTAGGCTTCACCCTAGGGCGCTGCTCCAACAGATTGATTAGTTAGGGCCTTAGAAGTCAATGCCCGAAGCATAAAGTGCAATAAAAGTACAACAGTTCTTCCATCATATAACAGGAATAATTGCAACCAGTGTGAAAGTAATGGTCATTTCCATGTTCCGGGCAACCTAGGCTTCACTCTAGGGCGTTGCTCCACCAGATCGAATAGTTAGGGCCTTAGAATTCAACGCCAGAAGCATAAAATACAATAAAGATGCAACAGTTTTTCCATCGTATAACAGGAATAACTGCAAACAGTATGAAAGTACTGGTCATTTCTACGTTCCGGGTAACCTAGGTTTCACTCTAGGGCGTTGCTCCACCAGATCGAATAGCTAGGGACTTAGAATTCATCTCTAAAAGCATAAAATACAATTAAAATACAACAGTTTTTACATCATATAACAGGAATAATTGCAACCAGTGTGAAAGTAATGGTCATTTCTACGTTCCGGGCAACGTAGGTTTCACTCTAGGGCGTTGATCCGCCAGAGGGAATAGTTAGGGCCTAAGGAGTCAACTCCAGAAGCATAAAATACAATATAAATACAACAGTTTTTCAATCGTATAAAACGAATATTTGCAACCAGTGTGAAAGATATGGTCATTTCTACGTTTCGGGCAACCTAGGTTTTACTCTAGGGCGTCGCTCCAATAGGTCGAATAGCTAGGGACTTAGAATTCAACGCCAGAAGGAGAAAATACAATATAAATACAACAGTTTTTACATCGTATAAAACGAATAATTGCAACCAGTTTGAAAGCGATGGCCAATTCTACCTTCCGGGCAACCTAGGCTCCACTCTAGGGCGTTGCTCCACCAGATCGAATAGTTAGTGCCTTAGAAGTGAACGCGAGAAGCATGAAATACAATATGAATAAAACAGTTTTTCCATCGCATAAAACGAATAATTGCAACCAGTATGAAACTTATGGTCATTTCTACTTTCCGAGCAACCTAGGATTCACCCTAGGGCGTTGCTCCAACGGATTGAATAGTTAGGGCGTTAGAAGTCAACGCCCGAAATATAAAATGCAAAAAAAATACAACAGCGTTTCCATCATATAACAGCAATAAGTGCAACCAGTTTGAAAGTGATGGCCAATTCTACGTTCCGGGCAACCTAGGCTTCTCTCAAGGGCGTTGCTCCACCAGGTCGAATAGTTAGGGCCTAAGAAGTGAACGCCAGAAGCATAAAATACGATATAAATACAACAGCTATTCCATCGTATAAAACGTATAATTGTAACCAGTGTGAAAGTAATGGTCATTTCTACGTTCCAGGCAAGCTAGGCTTCACCCTAGGCCGTTGTTCCACCAGCTCGAATAGTTAGGGCCTAAGAAGTGAACGCCAGAAGCATAAAATGCAATAAAAATACAACAGTTTTTCCATCGTATAACAGGATTAATTGCAACCAGTTTGAAAGTGATGGTCATTTCTCCTTTCCGGGCAACCTAGGCTTCACTCTAGGGCGTTGCTCCACTAGACCGAAATGCTAGGGCCTTAGAGGTCAACGCCAGAAGCATAAAATACAATATAAATTCAACAGTTTTTCCATCGTATAAAACGAATAATTGCAACCAGTATGAAACTGATGGTGATTCCTACTTTCCGAGCAACCTAGGCTTCACCCTAGGGCGTTGCTCCAACAGATTGAATAGTTAGGGCCTTAGAAGCCAACGCCCGAAGCATAAAATGCAATAAAAATACAACAGTGTTTCCATCGTATAAAACGAATAATTGCAACCAGTATGAAACTTATGGTCATTTCTACTTTCCGAGCAAGCTAGGCTTCACCCTAGGGCGTGGCTCCAACAGATTGAATAGTTAGGACCTTAGAAGTGAACGCCCAAACCATAAAATGCAAAAAAAATACAACAGTGTTTCCATCATATAACAGGAATAATTGCAACCAGTTTGAAAGTGATGGCCAATTCTACGTTCCGGGCAACCTAGGCTTCTCTCAAGGGCGTTGCTCCACCAGATCGAATAGATAGTGCCTTAGAAGTCAACATCAGACGCATAAAATGCAATATAAATACAACAGCGTTTCCATCGTATAAAACGAATAATTGCAACCAGTGTGAAAGTTATGGTCATTTCCACATTCCGTGTAACATAGGCTTCACTCTAGGGCGTTGCTCCACCAGATCGAATAGTTAGGTCCTTAGAAGTAAACGCCAGAAGCATAAAATACAATATAGATACAACAGCTTTTCCAAAGTATAAAAGGATTAATTGCAACCAGTTTGAACGTGATGGTCATTTCTCCCTTCCGGGCAAGCTAGGCATCACTCTAGGGCGTTGCTCCACTAGATCGAACAGCTAGGGCCTTAGAAGTCAACGCCAGAAGCATAAAATACAATATAAATACAACAGTTTTTCCATCGTATAAAACGAATAATTGCAACCCGTATGAAACTTATGGTCATTTCTACTTTCCGAGCAACCTAGCCTTCACCCTAGGGCGTTGCTCCAACAGATTGAATAGTTAGGGCCTAAGAAGTCAACGCCAGAGGCATAAAATACAATATAAATACAACAGTTTTTCCATCGTATAAAACGAATAATTGCAACCAGTACGAAACTTATGGTCATTTCTACTTTCCGAGCAACCTAGGCTTCACCCTAGGGCGGTGCTCCAACGGATTGAATAGTTAGGGCCTTAGAAGTCAACGCCCGAAATATAAAATGCAAAAAAGATACAACAGTGTTTCCATCATATAACAGGAATAATTGCAACCAGTTTGAAAGTGATGGCCAATTCTACGTTCCGGGCAACCTAGATTTCACTCCAGGGCGTTGCTTCACCAGACCCAATAATTACGGCCTAAGAAGTCAACGCCAGAAGCATAAAATACGATATAAATACAACAGCTTTTCCATCGTATAAAGCGAATAATTGCAACCAGTGTGAAAGTAATGGTCATTTCTACGTCCCGAGGACCCTAGGCGTCACTCTAGGGCGTTGCTCCACTAGATCGAACAGCTAGGGCCTTGGAAGTCAACGCCAGAGGCATAAAATACAATATAAATACAACAGCTTTTCCATCGTATAAAACGAATAATTGCAACCAGTGTGAAAGTGATGGCGAATTCTACCTTCCGGGCATTCTAGGCTTCACTATAGTGCGTTGCTCCACCAGATCGAATAGTTAGTGCCTTAGAAGTCAACGCCAGAAGCATAAAATACAATATAAATACAACAGTTTTTCCATCGTATAAAACGAATAATTGCAACCAGTATGAAACATATGGTCGTTTCTACTTTCCGAGCAACCTAGGCTTCACCCTAGGGCGTTGCTCCAACGGATTGAATAGTTAGGGCCTTAGAAGTCAACGCCCGAACCATAAAATGCAAAAAAAATACAACAGTGTTTCCATCATATAACAGCAATAATTGCAACCAGTTTGAAAGTGATGGCCAATTCTACGTTCCGGGCAACCTAGGTTTCACTCCAGGGCGTTGCTCCACCAGACCGAATAGTTACGGCCTAAGAAGTCAACGCCAGAAGCATAAAATACGATATAAATGCAACAGCTTTTCCATCGTATATAACGAACAATTGCAACCAGTGTGAAAGTAATGGTCATTTCTACGTCCCGAGCACCCTAGGCGTCACTGTAGGGCGTTGCTCCACCACATCTAATAGCTACGGCCTTAGAAGTCAACGCCAGAGGCATAAAGTACAATATAAATACAACAGCGTTTCCATCGTATAAAACGAATAATTGCAACCAGTGTGAAAGTTATGTTCATTTCTACATTCCGAGCAACCTAGGATCCACTCTAAGGCGTTGCTCCACCAGATAGAATAGTTAGGTCCTTAGAAGTAAACGCCAGAAGCATAAAATACAATATAAATACAACAGTTTTTACATCGTATAAAACGAATAATTGCAACCAGTTTGAAAGCGATGGCCAATTCTACCTTCCGGGCAACCTAGGCTCCACTCTAGGGCGTTGCTCCACCAGATCGAATAGTTAGTGCCTTAGAAGTGAACGCGAGAAGCATGAAATACAATATGAATAAAACAGTTTTTCCATCGCATAAAACGAATAATTGCAACCAGTATGAAACTTATGGTCATTTCTACTTTCCGAGCAACCTAGGATTCACCCTAGGGCGTTGCTCCAACGGATTGAATAGTTAGGGCCTTAGAAGTCAACGCCCGAAATATAAAATGCAAAAAAAATACAACAGCGTTTCCATCATATAACAGCAATAAGTGCAACCAGTTTGAAAGTGATGGCCAATTCTACGTTCCGGGCAACCTAGGTTTCACTCCAGGGCGTGGCTCCACCTGACCGAATAGTTACGGCCGAAGAAGTCAGCGCGAGAAGCATAAAATACGATATAAATACAACAGCTTTTCCATCGTATAAAACGAATAATTGCAACCAGTGTGAAAGTAATGGTCATTTCTACGTTCCGAGCACCCTAGGCGTCACTCTAGGGCGTTGCTCCACCACATCTAATAGCTACGGCCTTAGAAGTCAGCGCCAGAGGCATAAAGTACAATATAAATACAACAGCGTTTCCATCGTATAAAACGAATAATTGCAACCTGTGTGAAAGTTATGGTCATTTCTACATTCCGAGCAACCTAGGATCCACTCTAGGGCGTTGCTCCACCAGATCGGATAGTTAGGTCCTTAGATGTAAACGCCAGAAGCATAAAATACGATGTAAATACAACAGCGTTTGCATCGTATAAAA
The DNA here is from genome assembly GCF_051401765.1 of Calliopsis andreniformis. Classification (NCBI taxonomy): domain Eukaryota; kingdom Metazoa; phylum Arthropoda; class Insecta; order Hymenoptera; family Andrenidae; genus Calliopsis; species Calliopsis andreniformis. The sequence continues at coordinate 18,134,026 of NW_027480426.1, read as the reverse complement.
CGAATAATTGCAACCAGTGTGAAAGTTATGGTCATTTCTACATTCCGAGCAACCTAGGATTCACTCTAGGGCGTTGCTCCACCAGATCGAATAGTTAGGTCCTTAGAAGCAAACGCCAGAAGCATAAAATACAATATAGATACAACAGCTTTTCCATCGTATAAAAGGATTAATTGCAACCAGTTTGAACGTGATGGTCACTTCTCCCTTCCGGGCAACCTAGGCTTCACTCTAGGGCGTTGCTCCACTAGATCGAACAGCTAGGGCCTTAGATGTCAACGCCAGAAGCATAAAATACAATATAAATACAACAGTTTTTCCATCGTATAAAACGAATAATTGCAACCAGTATGAAACTTATGGTCATTTCTACTTTTCGAGCAACCTAGGCTTCACCCTAGGGCGTTGCTCCAACAGATTGAATAGTTAGGGCCTTAGAAGTCAACGCCAGAAGTATAAAATACAATATAAATACTACAGCTTTTCCATCGTATAAAACGAATAATTGCAACCAGTGTGAAAGTGATGGCGAATTCTACCTTCCGGGCATCCCAGGCTTCACTATAGGGCGTTGCTCCACCAGATCGAATAGTTAGTGCCTTAGAAGTCAACGCCAGAAGCATAAAATACAATATAAATACAACAGTTTTTCCATCGTATAAAACGAATAATAGCAACCAGTGTGAAAGTTATGGTCATTTCTACGTTCCGGGCAACCTACGCTTCACTCTAGGGCGTTGCTCCACCAGATCGAATAGTTAGGGACTAAGAAGTGAACGCCCGTAGCATGAAATGCGCTAAATATACAAGAGTTTTTCCATCGTATAACAGGAATAATTGCAACCAGTGTGAAAGTGATGGTCATTTCTACGTTCCGGGCGACCTAGTCTTCAGTCTGGGGCGTTGTTCCACCAGATCGAGTAGTTAGGGCCTAAGAAGACAACGCCAGAAGCATAAAATACAATATAAATATAACAGTCTTTCCATCGTATAAAACGAATAATAGCAACCAGTGAGACAGTTATGGTCATTTCTACGTTCCGGGCAACCTAGGCGTCACTCTAGGGCGTTGCTCCACCACAGCGAATAGCTACGGCCTTAGAAGTCGACGCCAGAAGCATAAAATACAATATAAATACAACAGTTTTTCCATCGCATAACAGGAATAATTCCAACCAGTTTGAAAGTGATGGTCATTTCTACGTTCCGGGCAACCTAGGCTTCACTCTAGGGCGTTGCTACAACAGATCGAATAGTTAGGGCCTTAGAAGTCAACGCCCGAAGCATAAAATGCAATAAAACTACAACAGTTTTTCCATCGCATAACAGGAACAATTCCAACCAGTTTGAAAGTGATGGTCATTTCTACGTTCCGCGCAACCAAGGCTTCACTCTAGGGCGTTGTTACACCAGATCGAATAGCTAGGGACTTAGAATTCAACGCTAAAAGCATAAAATACAATAAAGATGCAACAGTTTTTCCATCGTATAACAGGAATAATTGCAACCAGTGTGAAGGTAACGGTCTGTCCTACGTTCCGGGCAACCTAGGTTTCACTCCAGGGCGTTGCTAAACCAGATCGAATAGATAGGACCTGAGAAGTCAACGCCCGAAGCATAAAGTACATAATAAATAGAACAGATTTTCCATTGTATAAAACGAATAATAGCAACCAGTGTGAAAGTTATGGTCATTTCTACGTTCCGGGCAACCTAGGCGTCACTCTAGGGCGTTGCTCCACCACATCGAATAGCTACGGCCTTAGAAGTCAACGCCAGAAGCATAAAATACAATATAAATACAACAGCATTTCCATCGTATAAAATGAATAATTGCAAACAGTGTGAAAGTAATGGTCATTTCTACGTTCCGAGCAACCTAGGATTCACCCTAGGGCGTTGCTCCAACGGATTGAATAGTTAGGGCCTTAGAAGTCAACGCCCGAAATATAAAATGCAAAAAAAATACAACAGCGTTTCCATCATATAACAGCAATAAGTGCAACCAGTTTGAAAGTGATGGCCAATTCTACGTTCCGGGCAACCTAGGTTTCACTCCAGGGCGTGGCTCCACCTGACCGAATAGTTACGGCCGAAGAAGTCAGCGCGAGAAGCATAAAATACGATATAAATACAACAGCTTTTCCATCGTATAAAACGAATAATTGCAACCAGTGTGAAAGTAATGGTCATTTCTACGTTCCGAGCACCCTAGGCGTCACTCTAGGGCGTTGCTCCACCACATCTAATAGCTACGGCCTTAGAAGTCAGCGCCAGAGGCATAAAGTACAATATAAATACAACAGCGTTTCCATCGTATAAAACGAATAATTGCAACCTGTGTGAAAGTTATGGTCATTTCTACATTCCGAGCAACCTAGGATCCACTCTAGGGCGTTGCTCCACCAGATCGGATAGTTAGGTCCTTAGATGTAAACGCCAGAAGCATAAAATACGATGTAAATACAACAGCGTTTGCATCGTATAAAACGAATAATTGCAACCAGTGTGAAAGTTATGGTCATTTCTACATTCCGAGCAACCTAGGATTCACTCTAGGGCGTTGCTCCACCAGATCGAATAGTTAGGTCCTTAGAAGCAAACGCCAGAAGCATAAAATACAATATAGATACAACAGCTTTTCCATCGTATAAAAGGATTAATTGCAACCAGTTTGAACGTGATGGTCACTTCTCCCTTCCGGGCAACCTAGGCTTCACTCTAGGGCGTTGCTCCACTAGATCGAACAGCTAGGGCCTTAGATGTCAACGCCAGAAGCATAAAATACAATATAAATACAACAGTTTTTCCATCGTATAAAACGAATAATTGCAACCAGTATGAAACTTATGGTCATTTCTACTTTTCGAGCAACCTAGGCTTCACCCTAGGGCGTTGCTCCAACAGATTGAATAGTTAGGGCCTTAGAAGTCAACGCCAGAAGTATAAAATACAATATAAATACTACAGCTTTTCCATCGTATAAAACGAATAATTGCAACCAGTGTGAAAGTGATGGCGAATTCTACCTTCCGGGCATCCCAGGCTTCACTATAGGGCGTTGCTCCACCAGATCGAATAGTTAGTGCCTTAGAAGTCAACGCCAGAAGCATAAAATACAATATAAATACAACAGTTTTTCCATCGTATAAAACGAATAATAGCAACCAGTGTGAAAGTTATGGTCATTTCTACGTTCCGGGCAACCTACGCTTCACTCTAGGGCGTTGCTCCACCAGATCGAATAGTTAGGGACTAAGAAGTGAACGCCCGTAGCATGAAATGCGCTAAATATACAAGAGTTTTTCCATCGTATAACAGGAATAATTGCAACCAGTGTGAAAGTGATGGTCATTTCTACGTTCCGGGCGACCTAGTCTTCAGTCTGGGGCGTTGTTCCACCAGATCGAGTAGTTAGGGCCTAAGAAGACAACGCCAGAAGCATAAAATACAATATAAATATAACAGTCTTTCCATCGTATAAAACGAATAATAGCAACCAGTGAGACAGTTATGGTCATTTCTACGTTCCGGGCAACCTAGGCGTCACTCTAGGGCGTTGCTCCACCACAGCGAATAGCTACGGCCTTAGAAGTCGACGCCAGAAGCATAAAATACAATATAAATACAACAGTTTTTCCATCGCATAACAGGAATAATTCCAACCAGTTTGAAAGTGATGGTCATTTCTACGTTCCGGGCAACCTAGGCTTCACTCTAGGGCGTTGCTACACCAGATCGAATAGTTAGGGCCTTAGAAGTCAACGCCCGAAGCATAAAATGCAATAAAACTACAACAGTTTTTCCATCGCATAACAGGAACAATTCCAACCAGTTTGAAAGTGATGGTCATTTCTACGTTCCGCGCAACCAAGGCTTCACTCTAGGGCGTTGTTACACCAGATCGAATAGCTAGGGACTTAGAATTCAACGCTAAAAGCATAAAATACAATAAAGATGCAACAGTTTTTCCATCGTATAACAGGAATAATTGCAACCAGTGTGAAGGTAACGGTCTGTCCTACGTTCCGGGCAACCTAGGTTTCACTCCAGGGCGTTGCTAAACCAGATCGAATAGATAGGACCTGAGAAGTCAACGCCCGAAGCATAAAGTACATAATAAATAGAACAGATTTTCCATTGTATAAAACGAATAATAGCAACCAGTGTGAAAGTTATGGTCATTTCTACGTTCCGGGCAACCTAGGCGTCACTCTAGGGCGTTGCTCCACCACATCGAATAGCTACGGCCTTAGAAGTCAACGCCAGAAGCATAAAATACAATATAAATACAACAGCATTTCCATCGTATAAAATGAATAATTGCAAACAGTGTGAAAGTAATGGTCATTTCTACGTTCCGGGCAACCTAGGCTTCACTCTAGGGCGTTGTTACACCAGATCGAATAGTTAGGGCCTTAGAAGTCAACGCCCGAAGCATAAAATGCAATCAAACTACAACAGTTTTTCCACCGTACAGCATGGCTAATTGCAACCAGTGCGAAAGTAATGATCATTTCGACGTTTCGGGCAACCTAGGCTTCACTCTAGGGCGCTGCTCCACCAGATCGAATAGCTAGGGACTTAGAATTCAACGCTAAAAGCATAAAGTACAATAAAGATGCAACAGCTTTTCCATGGTATAACAGGAATAATTGCAACCAGTGTGAAGGTAACGGTCTGTCCTACGTTCCGGGCAACCTAGACTTCACTCCAGGGCGTTGCTAAATCAGATCGAATAGATAGGATCTTAGAAGTCAACGCCCGAAGCATAAAGTACAAAATAAATAGAACAGATTTTCCATTGTATAAAACGAATAATAGCAACCAGTGTGAAAGTTAAGGTCATTTCTACGTTCCGGGCAACCTAGGCTTCACTCTAGGGCGTTGCACCACCAGATCGAATAGTTAGGGCCTTAGAAGTCAACGCCAGAAGCATAAAAAACAATATAAATACAACAACTTTTCCATCGTATAACAGGAATAATAGCAACAAGTGTGAAAGGTATGATCATTTCGACGTTTCGGGCATGCTAGACTTAACTCAGAGGCGTTGCTCCACCAGATAGAAGGGTTAGGGCCTTTGAAATCAACGCCCGAAACATAAAATACAATATAAATACAACAGTTTTTCCATGGTATAAGACGAATAATTGCAACCAGTGTGAAAGTAATGGTCATTTCGACGTTTCGGGCAACCTAGGCTTCACTCTAGGGCGCTGCTCCACCAGTTCGAATAGCTAGGGACTTAGAATTCAACGCTAAAAGCATAAAGTACAATAAAGATGCAACAGCTTTTCCATCGTACAACAGGAATAATTGCAACCAGTGTGAAGGTAACGGTCTGACCTACGTTCCGGGCAACCTAGGCTTCACTCTAGGGCGTTGCACCACCAGATCGAATAGTTAGGGCCTTAGAAGTCAACGCCAGAAGCATAAAAAACAATATAAGTACAACAACTTTTCCATCGTATAACAGGAATAATAGCAACCAGTGTGAAAGGTATGATCATTTTGACGTTTCGGGTATCCTAGACTTAACTCAGAGGCGTTGCTCCACCAGATAGAAGGGTTAGGGCCTTTGAAATCAACGCCAGAAGCATAAACCACAAAATAAATACAACAGCCTTTACATCGTATAAAACGAATAATTGCAACCCGTGTGAAGGTTATGGTCATATCTACGTTCCGGGCAACATAGGCTTCACTGTAGGGCGTTGCTCCACCAGATGGAATGGGTAGGGCCAGAGAAGTCAACGCCCGAAACATAAAATACAATATAAATACAACAGTTTTTCCATTGTATAAAAGGAATAATGGCAACCAGTGTGAAAGTAATGGTCATTTCTACGTTCCGGGCAACCTAGGCGTCACTCTAGGGCGTTGCTCCACCACATCGAATAGCTACGGCCTTAGAAGTCAACGCCAGAAGAATAAGATACAAAATAAATAGAACAGTTTTTCCATAGTATAAAAGGAATAATTGCAAACAGTGTGAAAGTAATGGTCATTTCTACGTTCCGGGCAACCTAGGCTTCACTCTAGGGCGTTGCTCCACCAGATCGAATAGTTAGGGACTAAGAAGTGAACGCCCGTAGCATGAAATACACTAAATATACAAGAGTTTTTCCATCGTATAACAGGAATAATTGCAACCAGTGCGAAAGTGATGGTGATTTCTACATTCAGAGCAACCTAGGCTTCACTCTAGGGCGATGCTCCACCAGATCGAATAGTTAGGGCCTTAGAAGTCAACGCCAGAAGCATAAAACACAATATAAATACAACAACTTTTCCATCGTATAACAGGAATAATAGCAACCAGTGTGAAAGATATGGTTACTTCTACGTTCCGGGCAACCTAGGGTTCACTCTAGGGCGTTGCTCCACCAGATCGAATAGTTAGGGACTAAGAAGTGAACGCCCGTAGCATGAAATACACTAAATATAGAAGAGTTTTTCCATCGTATAACAGGAATAATTGCAACCAGTGCGAAAGTGATGGTCATTTCTACATTCAGAGCAACCTAGGCTTCACTCTAGGGCGTTGCTCCACCAGATCGAATAGTTAGGGCCTTAGAAATCAACGCCAGAAGCATAAAATACAATAAAGATGCAACAGTTTTTCCATCGTATAACAGGAATAACTGCAAACAGTATGAAAGTACTGGTCATTTCTACGTTCCGGGTAACCTAGGTTTCACTCTAGGGCGTTGCTCCACCAGATCGTATAGCTAGGGACTTAGAATTCAACGCCATAAGAATAAAATACAATATAAGTACAACAGTTTTTCCATCGTATAAAATGAATAATTGCAACCAGTGTGAAAGTTATGGTCATTTCTACATTCCGAGCAACCTAGGCTTCACTCTAGGGCGTTGCTCCACCTGATCGAATAGGTAGGGCCTTAGAAGTCAACGCCAGAAGCATAAAATACAATAAAGATGCAACAGTTTTTCCATCGTATAAAGCGACTAATTGCAAACAGTCTGAAAGTAATGGTCATTTCTACGTTCCAGGCAACCTAGGCTTCACCCTAGGGCGTTGTTCCACCAGATCAAATAGGTAGGGCCTAAGAAGTCAACGCCATAAGAATAAAATACAATATAAATATAACAGTTTTTCCATCGTATAAAACGAATAATAGCAACCAGTGTGAAGGTTATGGTCATTTCAACGTTCCGGGCAATCTAGGCTTCACTCTAGGGAGTTGCTCCACCAGATCAATCAGTTAGGGCCTTAGAAGTCAACGCCCGAAGCATAAAATACAAAATAAATAGAACAGTTTTTCCATTGTATAAAACGAATAATTGCTACCAGTGTAAAAGTTATGGTGATTTGTACGTTCCGGGCAACCTAGGCTTCACTCTACGGCGTTGCTCCACCAGATCGAATAGTTAGGGCCTTAGAAGTCCACGCCAGAAGTATATAATACGATAAAGATGCAACAGTTTTTCCATCGTATAAAACGAATAATTGCAACCAGTGTGAAATTTATGGTCATTCCTACATTCCGAGCAACCTAGACTTCACTCTAGAGCGTTGCTCCACCAGATCGAATAGTTAGGTCCTTAGAAGTCAACGCCAGAAGCATAAAATACGATATAAATACAACAGTTTGTCCATCGTAGAACAGGAATATTTGCAACCAGTGCGAAAGTTATAGTCATTTCTGCGTTCCGGGCAACCTAGGCTTCACACTAGGGCGTTGCTCCACCAGATTCAACAGTTAGGGCCTTAGAAGTCAACGCCCGAAGCATAAAATACAAAATAAATGGAACAGTTTTTCCATTGTATAAAACGAATAATAGCAATCAGTGTGAAAGTTATGGTCATTTCTACTTTCCGGGCAACCTAGGACTCACCCTAGGGCGTTGCTCCAACAGATTGAATAGTTAGGGCCCTAGAAGTCAATGCCCGAAGCATAAAATGCAATCAAAATACAACAGTTTTTACATCATATAACAGGAATAATTGCAACCATTTTGAAAGTGATGTTCATTTCTACGTTCCGGGCAACCTAGGCTTCACTTTAGGGCGTTGCTCCACCAGATCGACTAGCTAGGGCCTTAGAAGTCAACGCCTGGAGCATAAAATACAATATAAATATAACAGTTTTTCCATCGTATCAAACGAATAATAGCAACCAGTGTGAAGGTTATGGTCATTTCAACGTTCCGGGCAATCTAGGCTTCACTCTAGGGCGTTGCTCCTCCAGATCAATCAGTTAGGGCCTTAGAAGTTAACGCCCGCAGCATAAAATACAAAATAAATAGAACAGTTTTTCCATTGTATAAAACGAATAATTGCTACCAGTGTAAAAGTTAAGGTCATTTCTGCGTTCCGGGTAACCTAGGCTTCACTCTAGGGCGTTGCTCCACCAGATCGAATAGTTAGAGCCTTAGAAGTCCACGCCAGAAGCATAAAATACGATAAAGATGCAACAGTTTTTCCATCGTATAAAACGAATAATTGCAACCAGTGTGAAATTTATGGTCATTCCTACATTCCGGGCAACCTAGGATTCACCCTAGGGCGCTGCTCCAACAGATTGAATAGTTAGGGCCCTAGAAGTCAATGCCCGAAGCATAAAATGCAATCAAAATACAACAGTTTTTACATCATATAACAGGAATAATTGCAACCATTTTGAAAGTGATGTTCATTTCTACGTTCCGGGCAACCTAGGCTTCACTCTAGGGCGTTGCTCCACCAGATCGAATAGCTAGGGCCTTAGAGGTCAACGCCTGGAGCATAAAATACAATATAAATATAACAGTTTTTCCATCGTATAAAACGAATGATAGCAACCAGTGTGAAGGTTATGGTCATTTCAACGTTCCGGGCAATCTAGGCTTCACTCTAGGGCGTTGCTCCTCCAGATCAATCAGTTAGGGCCTAAGAAGTCAACGCCAGAAGCATAAAATACAATATAAATACAATAGTTTTTCCATTGTATAAAACGAATAATTGCAACCAGTGTGAAAGTTATGGTCATTTCTACGTTCCGGGCAACATAGGCTCCACTCTTGGACGTTGCCCCTCCAGATCGAATAGTTAGGGCCTAAGAAGCGAACGCCAGAAGCATAAAATACAATATATATACAGCAGTTTTTCCATCGTATAAAACGAGTAATTGCAACCAGTGTGAAAGTGATGGTCATTTCTACATTCAGAGCAACCTAGGCTTCACTCTAGGGCGTTGCTCCACCAGATCGAATAGTTAGGGCCTTAGAAGTCAACGCCAGAAGCATAAAACACAATATAAATACAACAACTTTTCCATCGTATAACAGGAATAATAGCAACCAGTGTGAAAGATATGGTCACTTCTACGTTCCGGGCAACCTAGGGTTCACTCTAGGGCGTTGGTCCACCAGTTCCAATAGATAGGGCGTAAGCAGTCAACGCCAGAAGCACCAATTACAAAATAAATACAACAGTTTTTCGATCGTATAAAGCGAATAATTGCAACCAGTGTGAAAGTAATGGTCATTTCTACGTTCCGGGCAACCAAGGCTTCACTCTAGGGCGTTGTCACACCAGATCGAATAGCTAAGACCATAGAAGTCAAAGCCAGAAGCAGAAAATACAATAAAAATGCAACAGTTTTTCACCGTATAGCATGGCTAATTGCAACCAGTGCGAAAGTAATGATCATTTCGACGTTTCGGGCAACCTAGGCTTCACTCTAGGGCGCTGCTCCACCAGATCGAATAGCTAGGGAGTTAGAATTCAACGCTAAAAGCATAAAGTACAATAAAGATGCAACAGTTTTTCCATCGCATAACAGGAATAATTGCAACCAGTGTGAAGGTAACGGTCTGTCCTACGTTCCGGGCAACCTAGGCTTCACTCTAGGGCGTTGCTCCACCAGATCGAATAGTTGGGGCCTTAGAAGTCCACGCCAGAAGCATAAAATACGATAAAGATGCAACAGTTTTTCCATCGTATAAAACGAATAATTGCAACCAGTGTGAAATTTATGGTCATTCCTACATTCCGAGCAACCTAGACTTCACTCTAGAGCGTTGCTCCGCCAGATCGAATAGTTAGGTCCTTAGAAGTCAACGCCAGAAGCATAAAATACGATATAAATACAACAGTTTGTCCATCGTAGAACAGGAATATTTGCAAGCAGTGCGAAAGTTATGGTCATTTCTGCGTTCCGGGCAACCTAGGCTTCACACTAGGGCGTTGCTCCACCAGATTCAACAGTTAGGGCCTTAGAAGTCAACGCCCGAAGCATAAAATACAAAATAAATGGAACAGTTTTTCCATTGTATAAAACGAATAATAGCAATCAGTGTGAAAGTTATGGTCATTTCTACTTTGCGGGCAACCTAGGATTCACCCTAGGGCGTTGCTCCAACAGATTGAATAGTTAGGGCCCTAGAAGTCAATGCCCGAAGCATAAAATGCAATCAAAATACAACAGTTTTTACATCATATAACAGGAATAATTGCAACCATTTTGAAAGTGATGTTCATTTCTACGTTCCGGGCAACCTAGGCTTCACTTTAGGGCGTTGCTCCACCAGATCGAATAGCTAGGGCCTTAGAAGTCAACGCCTGGAGCATAAAATACAATATAAATATAACAGTTTTTCCATCGTATAAAACGAATGATAGCAACCAGTGTGAAGGTTATGGTCATTTCAACGTTCCGGGCAATCTAGGCTTCACTCTAGGGCGTTGCTCCTCCAGATCAATCAGTTAGGGCCTAAGAAGTCAACGCCAGAAGCATAAAATACAATATAAATACAATAGTTTTTCCATTGTATAAAACGAATAATTGCAACCAGTGTGAAAGTGATGGTCATTTCTACATTCAGAGCAACCTAGGCTTCACTCTAGGGCGTTGCTCCACCAGATCGAATAGTTAGGGCCTTAGAAGTCAACGCCAGAAGCATAAAACACAATATAAATACAACAACTTTTCCATCGTATAACAGGAATAATAGCAACCAGTGTGAAAGATATGGTCACTTCTACGTTCCGGGCAACCTAGGGTTCACTCTAGGGCGTTGGTCCACCAGTTCCAATAGATAGGGCGTAAGCAGTCAACGCCAGAAGCACCAATTACAAAATAAATACAACAGTTTTTCGATCGTATAAAGCGAATAATTGCAACCAGTGTGAAAGTAATGGTCATTTCTACGTTCCGGGCAACCAAGGCTTCACTCTAGGGCGTTGTCACACCAGATCGAATAGCTAAGACCATAGAAGTCAAAGCCAGAAGCAGAAAATACAATAAAAATGCAACAGTTTTTCACCGTATAGCATGGCTAATTGCAACCAGTGCGAAAGTAATGATCATTTCGACGTTTCGGGCAACCTAGGCTTCACTCTAGGGCGTTGCACCACCAGATCGAATAGTTAGGGCCTTAGAAGTCAACGCCAGAAGCATAAAAAACAATATAAATACAACAACTTTTCCATCGTATAACAGGAATAATAGCAACCAGTGTGAAAGGTATGATCATTTCGACCTTTCGGACAACATAGGCTTCACTGTAGGGCGTTGCTCCACCAGATCGAATGGGTAGGGCCATAGAAGTCAACGCCCGGAACATAAAATACAATATAAATACAACAGTTTTTCCATTGTATAGAACGAATAATGGCGACCAGTGTGAAAGTAATGGTCATTTCTACGTTCCGGGCAACCTAGGCGTCACTCTAGGGCGTTGCTCCACCACATCGAATAGCTACGGCCTTAGAAGTCAACGCCAGAAGCATAAAATACAATATAAATACAACAGAATTTCCATCGTATAAAATGAATAATTGCAAACAGTGTGAAAGTAATGGTCATTTCTACGTTCCGGGCAACCTAGGCTTCACTCTATGCGTTGCTCCACCAGATCGAATAGCTAGGGACTTAGAATTCAACGCTAAAAGCATAAAGTACAATAAAGATGCAACAGCTTTTCCATCGTACTACAGGAATAATTGCAACCAGTGTGAAGGTAACGGTCTGACCTACGTTCCGGGCAACCTAGGCTTCACTCCAGGGCGTTGCTAAATCAGATCGAATAGATAGGATCTTAGAAGTCAACGCCCGAAGCATAAAGTACAAAATAAATAGAAGAGATTTTCCATTGTATAAAACGAATAATAGCAACCAGTGAGAAAGTTAAGGTCATTTCTACGTTCCGGGCAACCTAGGCTTCACTCTAGGGCGTTGCACCACCAGATCGAATAGTTAGGGCCTTAGAAGTCAACGCCAGAAGCATAAAAAACAATATAAATACAACAACTTTTCCATCGTATAACAGGAATAATAGCAACCAGTGTGAAAGGTATGATCATTTCGACCTTTCGGACAACATAGGCTTCACTGTAGGGCGTTGCTCCACCAGATCGAATGGGTAGGGCCATAGAAGTCAACGCCCGGAACATAAAATACAATATAAATACAACAGTTTTTCCATTGTATAGAACGAATAATGGCGACCAGTGTGAAAGTAATGGTCATTTCTACGTTCCGGGCAACCTAGGCGTCACTCTAGGGCGTTGCTCCACCACATCGAATAGCTACGGCCTTAGAAGTCAACGCCAGAAGCATAAAATACAATATAAATACAACAGAATTTCCATCGTATAAAATGAATAATTGCAAACAGTGTGAAAGTAATGGTCATTTCTACGTTCCGGGCAACCTAGGCTTCACTCTATGCGTTGCTCCACCCGATCGAATAGCTAGGGACTTAGAATTCAACGCTAAAAGCATAAAGTACAATAAAGATGCAACAGTTTTTCCATCGTATAACAGGAATAATTGCAACCAGTGTGAAGGTAACGGTCTGTCCTACGTTCCGGGCAACCTAGGCTTCACTCTAGGGCGTTGCTCCACCAGATCGAATAGTTAGGGCCTTAGAAGTCCACGCCAGAAGCATAAAATACGATAATGATGCAACAGTTTTTCCATCGTATAAAACGAATAATTGCAACCAGTGTGAAATTTATGGTCATTCCTACATTCCGAGCAACCTAGACTTCACTCTAGAGCGTTGCTCCGCCAGATCGAATAGTTAGGTCCTTAGAAGTCAACGCCAGAAGCATAAAATACGATATAAATACAACAGTTTGTCCATCGTAGAACAGGAATATTTGCAACCAGTGCGAAAGTTATGGTCATTTCTGCGTTCCGGGCAACCTAGGCTTCACACTAGGGCGTTGCTCCACCAGATTCAACAGTGAGGGCCTTAGAAGTCAACGCCCGAAGCATAAAATACAAAATAAATGGAACAGTTTTTCCATTGTATAAAACGAATAATAGCAATCAGTGTGAAAGTTATGGTCATTTCTACTTTCCGGGCAACCTAGAATTCACCCTAGGGCGTTGCTCCAACAGATTGAATAGTTAGGGCCCTAGAAGTCAATGCCCGAAGCATAAAATGCAATCAAAATGCAACAGTTTTTACATCATATAACAGGAATAATTGCAACCATTTTGAAAGTGATGTTCATTTCTACGTTCCGGGCAACCTAGGCTTCACTCTAGGGCGTTGCTCCACCAGATCGAATAGCTAGGGCCTTAGAAGTCAACGCCAGATGCATAAAATACAATAAAGATGCAACAGTTTTTCCATCGTATAATACGAATAATTGCAAACAGTCTGAAAGTAATGGTCATTTCTACGTTCCAGGCAACCTAGGCTTCACCCTAGGGCGTTGTTCCACCAGATTGAATAGGTAGGGCCTAAGAAGTCAACGCCATAAGAATAAAATACAATATAAATATAACAGTTTTTCCATCGTATAAAACGTATAATAGCAACCAGTGTGAAGGTTATGGTCATTTCAACGTTCCGGGCAATCTAGGCTTCACTCTAGGGCGTTGCTCCTCCAGATCAATCAGTTAGGGCCTTAGAAGTTAACGCCCGAAGCATAAAATACAAAATAAATAGAACAGTTTTTCCATCGTATAAAACGAATAATTGCTACCAGTGTAAAAGTTAAGGTCATTTCTACGTTCCGGGTAACCTAGGCTTCACTCTAGGGCGTTGCTCCACCAGATCGAATAGTTAGAGCCTTAGAAGTCCACGCCAGAAACAGAAAATACGATAAAGATGCAACAGTTTTTCCATCGTATAAAACGAATAATTGCAACCAGTGTGAAATTTATGGTCATTCCTACATTCCGAGCAACCTAGACTTCACTCTAGAGCGTTTCTCCACCAGATCGAATAGTTAGGTCCTTAGAAGTCATCGCCAGAAGCATAAAATACGATATAAATACAACAGTTTGTCCATCGTAAAACAGGAATATTTGCAACCAGTGCGAAAGTTATGGTCATTTCTGCGTTCCGGGCAACCTAGGCTTCACACTAGGGCGTTGCTCCACCAGATTCAACAGTTAGGGCCTTAGAAGTCAACGCCCGAAGCATAAAATACAAAATAAATGGAACAGTTTTTCCATTGTATAAAACGAATAATAGCAATCAGTGTGAAAGTTATGGTCATTTCCACGTTCCGGGCAGCCTAGGCTTCACTCTAGGGCGTTGCTCCACCAGATGGAATAGTTAGGGCCTTAGAAGTCAACGCCAGATGCATAAAATACAATAAAGATGCAACAGTTTTTCCATCGTATAAAACGAATAATTGCAAACAGTCTGAAAGTAATGGTCATTTCTACGTTCCAGGCAACCTAGGCTTCACCCTAGGGCGTTGTTCCACCAGATCGAATAGGTAGGGCCTAACAAGTCAACGCCATAAGAATAAAATACAATATAAATATAACAGTTTTTCCATCGTATAGAACGAATAAGAGCAACCAGTGTGAAGGTTATGGTCATTTCAACGTTCCGGGCAATCTAGGCTTCACTCTAGGGCGTTGCTCCTCCAGATCAATCAGTTAGGGCCTTAGAAGTTAACGCCCGAAGCATAAAATACAAAATAAATAGAACAGTTTTTCCACTGTATAAAACGAATAATTGCTACCAGTGTAAAAGCTAAGGTCATTTCTACGTTCCGGGTAACCTAGGCTTCACTCTAGGGCGTTGCTCTACCAGATCGAATAGTTAGAGCCTTAGAAGTCCACGCCAGAAGCATAAAATACGATAAAGATGGAACAGTTTTTCCATCGTATAAAACGAATAATTGCAACCAGTGCGAAAGTTATGGTCATTTCTGCGTTCCGGGCAACCTAGGCTTCACTCTAGGGCGTTGCTCCACCAGATTCAACAGTTAGGGCCTTATAAGTCAACGCCCGAAGCATAAAATATAAAATAAATAGTACAGTTTTTGCATCGTATAAAACGAATAATTGCTACCAGTGTGGAAGTTATGGTCATTTCCACGTTCCGGGTAGCCTAGGCTTCACTCTAGGGCGTTGCTCCACCAGATAGAATAGATAGGGCCTTAGCAGTCAACGCCCGAAGCATAAAATACAAAATAAATAGTACAGTTTTTCCATCGTATTAAACGAATAATTTCTACAAGTGTGGAAGTTATGGACATTTCTACTTTCCGGGCAACCTGGGCTTCACCGTAGGGCGTTGTTCCACCAGATGGAATAGTTAGGGCCTAAGAAGTCAACGCCAGAACCATAAAATACGATATAAATACAGCAGCTTTTCCATAGTATAAAACGAATAATTGCAACCAGCGTGATAGTTATGCTCATTTCTACGTACCGGGCAACCTAGGCATCACCCTAGGCGTTGCTCCAACAGACTGAATAGTTATGGCCTTAAAAGTCAATGCCCGAAGCATAAAATGCAATAAAAATACAACAGTGTTTCCATCATATAACAGGAATAATTGCAAACAGTTTGAAAGTGATGGCCATTTCTACGTTCCGGGTAACCTAGGCTTCACTCTAGGGCGTTGTTCCACCATATCGAACAGTTAGGCCCTAAGAAGTCAACGCCAGAAGCATAAAATACAATATAAATATAACAGTTTTTCCATCGTATTAAACGAATAATTTCTACCAGTGTGAAAGTAATGGTCATTTCCATGTTCCGGGCAACCTAGGCTTCACTCTAGGGCGTTGTTCCACCAGATCGAATAGTTAGGGCCTAAGAAGTCCACGCCAGAAGCATAAAATACGATAAAGATGCAACAGTTTTTCCATCGTATAAAACGAATAATTGCAACCAGTGTGAAATTTATGGTCATTCCTACATTCCGAGCAACCTAGTCTTCACTCTAGAGCGTTGCTCCACCAGATCGAATAGTTAGGTCCTTAGAAGTCAACGCCAGAAGCATAAAATACGATATAAATACAACAGTTTGTCCATCGTAGAACAGGAATATTTGCGACCAGTGCGAAAGTTATGGTCATTTCTGCGTTCCGGGCAACCTAGGCTTCACTCTAGGGCGTTGCTCAACCAGATTCAACAGTTAGGGCCTTAGAAGTCAACGCCCGAAGCATAAAATATAAAATAAATAGTACAGTTTTTGCATCGTATAAAACGAATAATTGCTACCAGTGTGGAAGTTATGGTCATTTCCACGTTCCGGGTAGCCTAGGCTTCACTCTAGGGCGTTGCTCCACCAGATGGAATAGTTAGGGCCTTAGAAGTCAACGCCAGATGCATAAAATACAATAACGATGCAACAGTTTTTCCATCGTATAACAGGAATAATTGCAACCAGTTTGAAAGTGATGGTCATTTCTACGTTCCGGGCAACCTAGGCTTCACTCTAGGGCGTTGCTCCACCAGATAGAATAGATAGGGCCTTAGCAGTCAACGCCCGAAGCATAAAATACAAAATAAATAGTACAGTTTTTCCATCGTATTAAACGAATAATTTCTACAAGTGTGGAAGTTATGGACATTTCTACTTTCCGGGCAACCTGGGCTTCACCGTAGGGCGTTGTTCCACCAGATGGAATAGTTAGGGCCTAAGAAGTCAACGCCAGAACCATAAAATACGATATAAATACAGCAGCTTTTCCATCGTATAAAACGAATAATTGCAACCAGCCTGATAGTTATGCTCATTTCTACGTACCGGGCAACCTAGGCATCACCCTAGGGCGTTGCTCCAACAGACTGAATAGTTAGGGCCTTAAAAGTCAATGCCCGAAGCATAAAATGCAATAAAAATACAACAGTGTTTCCATCATATAACAGGAATAATTGCAAACAGTTTGAAAGTGATGGCCATTTCTACGTTCCGGGTAACCTAGGCTTCACTCTAGGGCGTTGTTCCACCAGATCGAACAGTTAGGCCCTAAGAAGTCAACGCCAGAAGCATAAAATACAATATAAATATAACAGTTCTTCCATCGTATTAAACGAATAATTTCTACCAGTGTGAAAGTAATGGTCATTTCCATGTTCCGGGCAACCTAGGCTTCACTCTAGGGCGTTGTTCCACCAGATCGAATAGTTAGGGCCTAAGAAGTCCACGCCAGAAGCATAAAATACGATAAAGATGCAACAGTTTTTCCATCGTATAAAACGAATAATTGCAACCAGTGTGAAATTTATGGTCATTCCTACATTCCGAGCAACCTAGACTTCAGTCTAGAGCGTTGCTCCACCAGATCGAATAGTTAGGTCCTTAGAAGTCAACGCCAGAAGCATAAAATACGATATAAATACAACAGTTTGTCCATCGTAGAACAGGAATATTTGCGACCAGTGCGAAAGTTATGGTCATTTCTGCGTTCTGGGCAACCTAGGCTTCACACTAGGGCGTTGCTCCACCAGATTCATCAGTTAGGGCCTTAGAAGTCAACGCCCGAAGCATAAAATACAAAATAAATGGAACAGTTTTTCCATTGTATAAAACGAATAATAGCAATCAGTGTGAAAGTTATGGTCATTTCCACGTTCCGGGCAGCCTAGGCTTCACTCTAGGGCGTTGCTCCACCAGATGGAATAGTTAGGGCCTTAGAAGTCAACGCCAGATGCATAAAATACAATAAAGATGCAACAGTTTTTCCATCGTATAAAACGAATAATTGCAAACAGTCTGAAAGTAATGGTCATTTCTACGTTCCAGGCAACCTAGGCTTCACCCTAGGGCGTTGTTCCACCAGATCGAATAGGTAGGGCCTAAGAAGTCAACGCCATAAGAATAAAATACAATATAAATATAACAGTTTTTCCATCGTATAGAACGAATAAGAGCAACCAGTGTGAAAGTTATGGTCATTTCAACGTTCCGGGCTTCCTAGGCTTCACTCTATGGCGTTGCTCCACCACATCGAATAGCTACGGCCTTAGAAGTCAACGCCTGAAGCATAAAATGCAACAAAAATACAACAGTTTTTTCACCGTATAACAGGAATAATTGCAACCAGTGTGAAATTTATGGCCATTCCTACATTCCGAGCAACCTATCCTTCACTCTAGAGCGTTTCTCCACCAGATCGAATAGTTAGGTCCTTAGAAGTTGACACCAGAAGCATAAAATACGATATAAATACAAGATTTTGTCCTTCGTAGAACAGGAATATTTGCAACCAGTCCGAAAGTTATGGTCATTTCTGCGTTCCGGGCAACCTAGGCTTCACTCTAGGGCGTTGCTCCACCAGATTCAACAGCTAGGGCCATAAAAGTCAACGCCCGAAACATAAAATACAAAATAAATAGTACAGTTTTTGCATCGTATAAAACGAATAATTGCTACCAGTGTGGAAGTTATGGTCATTTCCACGTTCCGGGCAGCCTAGGCTTCACTCTAGGGCGTTGCTCCACCAGATGGAATAGTTAGGGCCTTAGAAGTCAACGCCAGATGCATAAAATACAATAAAGATGCAACAGTTTTTCCATCGTATAACAGGAATAATAGCAGCCAGTGTGAAAGTTATGGTCATTTCAACGTTCCGGGCAACCTAGGCTTCACTCTAGGGCGTTGTTCCACCAGATCGAACAGTTAGGCCCTAAGAAGTCAACGCCAGAAGCATAAAATACAATATAAATATAACAGTTTTTCCATCGTATAAAACGAATGATAGCAACCAGTGTGAAAGTTATGGTCATTTCTACGTTCCGGGCAACCTAGGCTTCACTCTAGGGCGTTGCTCCACCAGATCGAATAGTTATTGCCTTAGAAGTCAACGCCCGAAGCATAAAATACAAAATAAATAAAACAGTTTTTCCATTGTATGAAACGAATAATTGCAACCAGTATGAAACTTATGGTCTTTTCCACTTTCCGAGCAACCTAGGCTTCACCCTAGGGCGTTGCTCCAACAGATTGAATAGTTAGGGCCTTAGAAGTCAACGCCCGAAGCAAAAAACACGATATAAATACAACAGCTTTTCCATCGTATAAAACGGATAATTGCAACCAGTGTGAAAGTAATGGTCATTTCTACTTTCCGAGCAACCTAGGCGTCACTCTAGGGCGTTGCTCCACCAGATCGAATAGCTAGGGACTTAGAATTCATCTCTAAAAGCATAAAATACAATTAAAATAGAACAGTTTTTCCATCGTATAACAGGAATAATTGCAACCAGTGTGAAAGTAATGGTCATTTCTACGTTCCGGGCAACGTAGGTTTCACTCTAGGGCGTTGATCCGCCAGAGGGAATAGTTAGGGCCTAAGGAGTCAACTCCAGAAGCATAAAATACAATATAAATACAACAGTTTTTCAATCGTATAAAACGAATAATTGCAACCAGTGTGAAAGTTATGGTCATTTCTACGTTCCGGGCAACCTAGGTTTCACTCTAGGGCGTCGCTCCAATAGGTTGAATAGCTAGGGACTTAGAATTCAACGCCAGAAGGATAATATACAATATATCTACAACAGTTTTTTCATCGTATAAAATGAATACTTGCAAACATTGTGAAAGTTATGGTCATTTCTACGTTCCGAGCAACCTAGGCGTCACTCTAGGGCGTTGCTCCACCAGATCGAATAGCTAGGGACTTAGAATTCATCTCTAAAAGCATAAAATACAATTAAAATACAACAGTTTTTCCATCGTATAACAGGAATAATTGCAACCAGTGTGAAAGTAATGGTCATTTCTACGTTCCGGGCAACGTAGGTTTCACTCTAGGGCGTTGATCCGCCAGAGGGAATAGTTAGGGCCTAAGGAGTCAACTCCAGAAGCATAAAATACAATATAAATACAACAGTTTTTCAATCGTATAAAACGAATAATTGCAACCAGTGTGAAAGTTATGGTCATTTCTACGTTCCGGGCAACCTAGGTTTTACTCTAGGGCGTCGCTCCAATAGGTCGAATAGCTAGGGACTTAGAATTCAACGACAGAAGGATAAAATACAATATATGTACAACAGTTTTTTCATCGTATAAAATGAATACTTGCAAACATTGTGAAAGTTATGGTCATTTCTACGTTCCAGGCAACCTAGGCTTCACCCTAGGGCGTTGTTCCACCAGATCGAATAGGTAGGGCCTAAGAAGTCAACGCCATAAGAATAAAATACAATATAAATATAACAGTTTTTCCATCGTATAAAACGAATAATAGCAACCAGTGTGAAAGTTATGGTCATTTCTACGTTCCGGGCGACCTAGTCTTCAGTCTGGGGCGTTGTTCCACCAGATCGAATAGTTAGGGCCTAAGAAGTCAACGCCAGAAGCATAAAATACAATATAAATATAACAGTTTTTCCATCGTATAAAACGAATAATAGCAACCAGTGTGAAGGTTATGATCATTTCAACGTTCCGGGCTTCCTAGGCTTCACTCTATGGCGTTGCTCCACCACATCGAATAGCTACGGCCTTAGAAGTCAACGCCTGAAGCATAAAATGCAATAAAAATACAACAGTTTTTTCACCGTATAACAGGAATAATTGCAACAAGCGTGAAGGTAATGGTCATTTCTGCGTTCCGGGCAACCTAGGCTTCACCCTAGGGCGTTGTTCCACCAAATCGAATAGTTAGGGCCTAAGAAGTGAACGCCAGAAGCATAAAATACAACATAAATACAACAGTTTTTCCATCATATAAAACGAATAATTGCAACCAGGATGAAAGTTATGGTCATTTCCACTTTCCGGGCAACCTAGGCTTCACCCTAGGGCGCTGCCCCAACAGATTGATTAGTTAGGGCCTTAGAAGTCAATGCCCGAAGCATAAAATGCAATAAAAGTACAACAGTTCTTCCATCATATAACAGGAATAATTGCAACCAGTGTGAAAGTAATGGTCATTTCCATGTTCCGGGCAACCTAGGCTTCACTCTAGGGCGTTGCTCCACCAGATCGAATAGTTAGGGCCTTAGAATTCAACGCCAGAATTCTAAAATACAATAAAGATGCAACAGCTTTTCCATCGTATAAAACGAATAATTGCAAACAGTCTGAAAGTAATGGTCATTTCTACGTTCCAGGCAACCTAGGCTTCACCCTAGGGCGTTGTTCCACCAGATCGAATAAGTAGGGCCTAGGAAGTCAACGCCATAAGAATAAAATACAATATAAATATAACAGTTTTTCCATCGTATAAAACGAATAATAGCAACCAGTGTGAAGGTTATGATCATTTCAACGTTCCGGGCTTCCTAGGCTTCACTCTATGGCGTTGCTCCACCAGATCGAATAGCTAGGGACTTAGAATTCATCTCTAAAAGCATAAAATACAATTAAAATACAACAGTTTTTCCATCGTATAACAGGAATAATTGCAACCAGTGTGAAAGTAATGGTCATTTCTACGTTCCGGGCAACGTAGGTTTCACTCTAGGGCGTTGATCCGCCAGAGGGAATAGTTAGGGCCTAAGGAGTCAACTCCAGAAGCATAAAATACAATATAAATACAACAGTTTTTCAATCGTATAAAACGAATAATTGCAACCAGTGTGAAAGTTATGGTCATTTCTACGTTCCGGGCAACCTAGGTTTCACTCTAGGGCGTCGCTCCAATAGGTTGAATAGCTAGGGACTTAGAATTCAACGCCAGAAGGATAATATACAATATATCTACAACAGTTTTTTCATCGTATAAAATGAATACTTGCAAACATTGTGAAAGTTATGGTCATTTCTACGTTCCGAGCAACCTAGGCGTCACTCTAGGGCGTTGCTCCACCAGATCGAATAGCTAGGGACTTAGAATTCATCTCTAAAAGCATAAAATACAATTAAAATACAACAGTTTTTCCATCGTATAACAGGAATAATTGCAACCAGTGTGAAAGTAATGGTCATTTCTACGTTCCGGGCAACGTAGGTTTCACTCTAGGGCGTTGATCCGCCAGAGGGAATAGTTAGGGCCTAAGGAGTCAACTCCAGAAGCATAAAATACAATATAAATACAACAGTTTTTCAATCGTATAAAACGAATAATTGCAACCAGTGTGAAAGTTATGGTCATTTCTACGTTCCGGGCAACCTAGGTTTTACTCTAGGGCGTCGCTCCAATAGGTCGAATAGCTAGGGACTTAGAATTCAACGACAGAAGGATAAAATACAATATATGTACAACAGTTTTTTCATCGTATAAAATGAATACTTGCAAACATTGTGAAAGTTATGGTCATTTCTACGTTCCAGGCAACCTAGGCTTCACCCTAGGGCGTTGTTCCACCAGATCGAATAGGTAGGGCCTAAGAAGTCAACGCCATAAGAATAAAATACAATATAAATATAACAGTTTTTCCATCGTATAAAACGAATAATAGCAACCAGTGTGAAAGTTATGGTCATTTCTACGTTCCGGGCGACCTAGTCTTCAGTCTGGGGCGTTGTTCCACCAGATCGAATAGTTAGGGCCTAAGAAGTCAACGCCAGAAGCATAAAATACAATATAAATATAACAGTTTTTCCATCGTATAAAACGAATAATAGCAACCAGTGTGAAGGTTATGATCATTTCAACGTTCCGGGCTTCCTAGGCTTCACTCTATGGCGTTGCTCCACCACATCGAATAGCTACGGCCTTAGAAGTCAACGCCTGAAGCATAAAATGCAATAAAAATACAACAGTTTTTTCACCGTATAACAGGAATAATTGCAACAAGCGTGAAGGTAATGGTCATTTCTGCGTTCCGGGCAACCTAGGCTTCACCCTAGGGCGTTGTTCCACCAAATCGAATAGTTAGGGCCTAAGAAGTGAACGCCAGAAGCATAAAATACAACATAAATACAACAGTTTTTCCATCATATAAAACGAATAATTGCAACCAGGATGAAAGTTATGGTCATTTCCACTTTCCGGGCAACCTAGGCTTCACCCTAGGGCGCTGCTCCAACAGATTGATTAGTTAGGGCCTTAGAAGTCAATGCCCGAAGCATAAAGTGCAATAAGAGTACAACAGTTCTTCCATCATATAACAGGAATAATTGCAACCAGTGTGAAAGTAATGGTCATTTCCATGTTCCGGGCAACCTAGGCTTCACTCTAGGGCGTTGCTCCACCAGATCGAATAGTTAGGGCCTTAGAATTCAACGCCAGAAGCATAAAATACAATAAAGATGCAACAGTTTTTCCATCGTATAACAGGAATAACTGCAAACAGTATGAAAGTACTGGTCATTTCTACGTTCCGGGTAACCTAGGTTTCACTCTAGGGCGTTGCTCCACCAGATCGAATAGCTAGGGACTTAGAATTCATCTCTAAAAGCATAAAATACCATTAAAATACAACAGTTTTTACATCATATAACAGGAATAATTGCAACCAGTGTGAAAGTAATGGTCATTTCTACGTTCCGGGCAACGTAGGTTTCACTCTAGGGCGTTGATCCGCCAGAGGGAATAGTTAGGGCCTAAGGAGTCAACTCCAGAAGCATAAAATACAATATAAATACAACAGTTTTTCAATCGTATAAAACGAATATTTGCAACCAGTGTGAAAGTTATGGTCATTTCTACGTTTCGGGCAACCTAGGTTTTACTCTAGGGCGTCGCTCCAATAGGTCGAATAGCTAGGGACTTAGAATTCAACGCCAGAAGGAGAAAATACAATATATGTACAACAGTTTTTTCATCGTATAAAATGAATACTTGCAAACATTGTGAAAGTTATGGTCATTTCTACGTTCCTGGCAACCTAGGCTTCACCCTAGGGCGTTGTTCCACCTGATCGAATAGGTAGGGCCTAAGAAGTCAACGCCATAAGAATAAAATACAATATAAATATAACAGTTTTTCCATCGTATAAAACGAATAATAGCAGCCAGTGTGAAAGTTATGGTCATTTCAACGTTCCGGGCAACCTAGGCTTCACTCTAGGGCGTTGTTCCACCAGATCGAACAGTTAGGCCCTAAGAAGTCAACGCCAGAAGCATAAAATACAATATAAATATAACAGTTTTTCCATCGTATAAAACGAATGGTAGCAACCAGTGTGAAAGTTATGGTCATTTCTACGTTCCGGGCAACCTAGGCTTCACTCTAGGGCGTTGCTCCACCAGATCGAATAGTTATTGCCTTAGAAGTCAACGCCCGAAGCATAAAATACAAAATAAATAAAACAGTTTTTCCATTGTATGAAACGAATAATTGCAACCAGTATGAAACTTATGGTCTTTTCCACTTTCCGAGCAACCTAGGCTTCACCCTAGGGCGTTGCTCCAACAGATTGAATAGTTAGGGCCTTAGAAGTCAACGCCCGAAGCATAAAATTCGATATAAATACAACAGCTTTTCCATCGTATAAAACGGAGAATTGCAACCAGTGTGAAAGTAATGGTCATTTCTACCTTCCGAGCAACCTAGGCGTCACTCTAGGGCGTTGCTCCACCAGATCGAATAGGTAGGGCCTAAGAAGTCAACGCCATAAGAATAAAATACAATATAAATATAACAGTTTTTCCATCGTATAAAACGAATAATAGCAACCAGTGTGAAAGTTATGGTCATTTCTACGTTCCGGGCGACCTAGTCTTCAGTCTGGGGCGTTGTTCCACCAGATCGAATAGTTAGGGCCTAAGAAGTGAACGCCAGAAGCATAAAATACAATTAAAATACAACAGTTTTTTCACCGTATAACAGGAATAATTGCAACAAGCGTGAAGGTAATGGTCATTTCTGCGTTCCGGGCAACCTAGGCTTCACCCTAGGGCGTTGTTCCACCAAATCGAATAGTTAGGGCCTAAGAAGTGAACGCCAGAAGCATAAAATACAACATAAATACAACAGTTTTTCCATCATATAAAACGAATAATTGCAACCACGATGAAAGTTATGGTCATTTCTACTTTCCGGGCAACCTAGGCTTCACCCTAGGGCGCTGCTCCAACAGATTGATTAGTTAGGGCCTTAGAAGTCAATGCCCGAAGCATAAAATGCAATAAAAGTACAACAGTTCTTCCATCATATAACAGGAATAATTGCAACCAGTGTGAAAGTAATGGTCATTTCCATGTTCCGGGCAACCTATGCTTCACTCTAGGGCGTTGCTCCACCAGATCGAATAGTTAGGGCCTTAGAATTCAACGCCAGAATTCTAAAATACAATAAAGATGCAACAGCTTTTCCATCGTATAAAACGAATAATTGCAAACAGTCTGAAAGTAATGGTCATTTCTACGTTCCAGGCAACCTAGGCTTCACCCTAGGGCGTTGTTCCACCAGATCGAATAGGTAGGGCCTAGGTAGTCAACGCCATAAGAATAAAATACAATATAAATATAACAGTTTTTCCATCGTATAAAACGAATAATAGCAACCAGTGTGAAGGTTATGGTCATTTCAACGTTCCGGGTAATCTAGGCTTCACTCTAGGGCGTTGCTCCACCAGATCAATCAGTTAGGGCCTTAGAAGTCAACGCCCGAAGCATAAAATACAAAATAAATAGAACAGTTTTTCCATTGTATAAAACGAATAATTGCTACCAGTGTAAAAGTTATGGTCATTTCTACGTTCCGGGTAACCTAGGCTTCACTCTAGGGCGTTGCTCCACCAGATCGAATAGTTAGGGCCTAAGAAGTCAACGCCAGAAGCATAAAATACAATATAAATATAACGGTTTTTCCATCGTATAAAACGAATGATAGCAACCAGTGTGAAAGTTATGGTCATTTCTACGTTCCGGGCAACCTAGGCTTCACTCTAGGGCGTTGCTCCACCAGATTGAATAGTTAGGGCCTTAGAAGTCAACGCCCGAAGCATAAAATACGATATAAATACAACAGCTTTTCCATCGTATAAAACGGATAATTGCAACCAGTGTGAAAGTAATGGTCATTTCTACGTTCCGAGCAACCTAGGCGTCACTCTAGGGCGTTGCTCCACCAGATCGAATAGCTAGGGACTTAGAATTCATCTCTAAAAGCATAAAATACAATTAAAATACAACAGTTTTTCCATCGTATAACAGGAATAATTGCAACCAGTGTGAAAGTAATGGTCATTTCTACGTTTCGGGCAACGTAGGTTTCACTCTAGGGCGTTGATCCGCCAGAGGGAATAGTTAGGGCCTAAGGAGTCAACTCCAGAAGCATAAAATACAATATAAATACAACAGTTTTCCAATCGTATAAAACGAATAATTGCAACCAGTGTGAAAGTTATGGTCATTTCTACGTTCCGGGCAACCTAGGTTATACTCTAGGGCGTCGCTCCAATAGGTCGAATAGCTAGGGACTTAGAATTCAACGCCAGAAGGATAAAATACAATATATGTACAACAGTTTTTTCATCGTATAAAATGAATACTTGCAAACATTGTGAAAGTTATGGTCATTTCTACGTTCCAGGCAACCTAGGCTTCACCCTAGGGCGTTGTTTCACCAGATCGAATAGGTAGGGCCTAAGAAGTCAACGCCATAAGAATAAAATACAATATAAATATAACAGTTTTTCCATCGTATAAAACGAATAATAGCAACCAGTGTGAAAGTTATGGTCATTTCTACGTTCCGGGCGACCTACTCTTCAGTCTGGGGCGTTGTTCCACCAGATCGAATAGTTAGGGCCTAAGAAGTCAACGCCAGAAGCATAAAATACAATATAAATATAACAGTTTTTCCATCGTATAATACGAATAATAGCAACCAGTGTGAAAGTTATGGTCATTTCAACGTTCCGGGCTTCCTAGGCTTCACTCTATGGCGTTGCTCCACCACATCAAATAGCTACGGCCTTAGAAGTCAACGCCTGAAGCATAAAATGCAATAAAAATACAACAGTTTTTTCACCGTATAACAGGAATAATTGCAACAAGCGTGAAGGTAATGGTCATTTCTGCGTTCCGGGCAACCTAGGCTTCACCCTAGAGCGTTGTTCCACCAAATCGAATAGTTAGGGCCTAAGAAGTGAACGCCAGGAGCATAAAATACAACATAAATACAACAGTTTTTCCATCATATAAAACGAATGATTGCAACCAGGATGAAAGTTATGGTCATTTCTACTTTCCGGGCAACCTAGGCTTCACCCTAGGGCGCTGCTCCAACAGATTGATTAGTTAGGGCCTTAGAAGTCAATGCCCGAAGCATAAAGTGCAATAAAAGTACAACAGTTCTTCCATCATATAACAGGAATAATTGCAACCAGTGTGAAAGTAATGGTCATTTCCATGTTCCGGGCAACCTAGGCTTCACTCTAGGGCGTTGCTCCACCAGATCGAATAGTTAGGGCCTTAGAATTCAACGCCAGAAGCATAAAATACAATAAAGATGCAACAGTTTTTCCATCGTATAACAGGAATAACTGCAAACAGTATGAAAGTACTGGTCATTTCTACGTTCCGGGTAACCTAGGTTTCACTCTAGGGCGTTGCTCCACCAGATCGTATAGCTAGGGACTTAGAATTCAACGCCATAAGAATAAAATACAATATAAATATAACAGTTTTTCCATCGTATAAAACGAATAATAGCAACCAGTGTGAAGGTTATGGTCATTTCATCGTTCCGGGCAATCTAGGCTTCACTCTAGGGCGCTGCTCCACCAGATCAATCAGTTAGGGCCTTAGAAGTCAACGTCCGAAGCATAAAATACAAAATAAATAGAACTGTTTTTCCATTGTATAAAACGAATAATTGCTACCAGTGTAAAAGTTATGGTCATTTCTACGTTCCGGGTAACCTAGGCATCACTGTAGGGCGTTGCTCCACCAGATCGAATAGTTAGGGCCTTAGAAGTCCACGCCAGAAGCATAAAATACGATAAAGATGCAACAGTTTTTCCATCGTATAAAACGAATAATTGCAACCAGTGTGAAATTTATGGTCATTCCTACATTCCGAGCAACCTAGACTTCACTCTAGAGCGTTTCTCCACCAGATCGAATAGTTAGGTCCTTAGAAGTCAACGCCAGAAGCATAAAATACGATATAAATACAACAGTTTGTCCATCGTAGAAAAGGAATATTTGCAACCAGTGCGAAAGTTATTGTCATTTCTGCTTTCCGGGCAACCTAGGCTTCACTCTAGGGCGTTGCTCCACCAGATTCAACAGTTAGGGCCTTAGAAGTCAACGCCCGAAGCATAAAATACAAAATAAATAGTACAGTTTTTGCATCGTATAAAACGAATAATTGCTACCAGTTTGGAAGTTATGGTCATTTCCACGTTCCGGGCAGCCTAGGCTTCACTCTAGGGCGTTGCTCCACCAGATGGAATAGTTAGGGCCTTAGAAGTCAACGCCCGAAGCATAAAATACAAAATAATTAAAACAGTTTTTCCATTGTATGAAACGAATAATTGCAACCCGTATGAAACTTATGGCCTTTTCCACTTTCCGAGCAACCTAGGCTTCACCCTAGGGCGTTGCTCCAACAGATTGAATAGTTAGGGCCTTAGAAGTCAACGCCCGAAGCATAAAATACGATATAAATACAGCAGCTTTTCCATCGTATAAAACGGATAATTGCAACCAGTGTGAAAGTAATGGTCATTTCTACGTTCCGAGCAACGTAGGCGTCACTCTAGGGCGTTGCTCCACCAGAACGAATAGCTAGGGACTTAGAATTCATCTCTAAAAGCATAAAATACAATTAAAATACAACAGTTTTTCTATCGTATAACAGGAATAATTGCAACCAGTGTGAAAGTAATGGTCATTTCTACGTTCCGGGCAACGTAGGTTTCACTCTAGGGCGTTGATCCGCCAGAGGGAATAGTTAGGGCCTAAGGAGTCAACTCCAGAAGCATAAAATACAAAATAAATAAAACAGTTTTTTCATTGTATGAAACGAATAATTGCAACCAGTATGAAACTTATAGTCTTTTCCACTTTCCGAGCAACCTAGGCTTCACCCTAGGGCGTTGCTCCAACAGATTGAATAGCTACGGCCTTAGAAGTCAACGCCTGAAGCATAAAATGCAATAAAAATACAACAGTTTTTTCACCGTATAACAGGAATAGTTGCAACAAGCGTGAAGGTAATGGTCATTTCTGCGTTCCGGGCAACCTAGGCTTCACCCTAGGGCGTTGTTCCACCAAATCGAATAGTTAGGGCCTAAGAAGTGAACAGCCAGAAGCATAAAATACAACATAAGTACAACAGTTTTTCCATCATATAAAACGAATAATTGCAACCAGGATGAAAGTTATGGTCATTTCTACTTTCCGGGCAACCTAGGCTTCACCCTAGGGCGCTGCTCCAACAGATTGATTAGTTAGGGCCTTAGAAGTCGATGCCCGAAGCATAAAATGCAATAAAAGTACAACAGTTCTTCCATCATATAACAGGAATAATTGCAACCAGTGTGAAAGTAATGGTCATTTCCATGTTCCGGGCAACCTAGGCTTCACTCTAGGGCGTTGCTCCACCAGATCGAATAGTTAGGGCCTTAGAATTCAACGCCACAAGCATAAAATACAATAAAGATGCAACAGTTTTTCCATCGTATAACAGGAATAACTGCAAACAGTATGAAAGTACTGGTCATTTCTACGTTCCGGGTAACCTAGGTTTCACTCTAGGGCGTTGCTCCACCAGATCGTATAGCTAGGGACTTAGAATTCAACGCCATAAGAATAAAATACAATATAAATATAACAGTTTTTCCATCGTATAAAACGAATAATAGCAGCCAGTGTGAAGGTTATGGTCATTTCAACGTTCCGGGCAACCGAGGCTTCAGTCTAGGGCGTTGCTCCACCAGATTCAACAGTTAGGGCCTTAGAAGTCAACGCCCGAAGAATAAAATACAAAATAAATAGTACAGTTTTTGCATCGTATAAAACGAATAATTGCTACCAGTTTGGAAGTTATGGTCATTTCCACGTTCCGGGCAGCCTAGGCTTCACTCTAGGGCGTTGCTCCACCAGATGGAATAGTTAGGGCCTTAGAAGTCAACGCCAGATGCATAAAATACAATAAAGATGCAACAGTTTTTCCATCGTATAACAGGAATAATTGCAACCAGTTTGAAAGTGATCGTCATTTCTACGTTCCGGGCAACCTAGGCTTCACTCTAGGGCGTTGCTCCACCAGATAGAATAGATAGGGCCTTAGCAGTCAACGCCCGAAGCATAAAATACAAAATAAATAGTACAGTTTTTCCATCGTATTAAACGAATAATTTCTACCAGTGTGGAAGTTATGGACATTTCTACTTTCCGGACAACCTGGGCTTCACCCTAGGGCGTTGTTCCACCAGATGGAATAGTTAGGGCCTAAGAAGACAACGCCAGAACCATAAAATACGATATAAATACAGCAGCTTTTCCATCGTATAAAACGAATAATTGCAACCAGCGTGATAGTTATGCTCATTTCTACGTACCGGGCAACCTAGGCGTCATCGTAGGGCGTTGCTCCACCAGATCGAATAGCTAGGGACTTAGAATTCATCTCTAAAAGCATAAAATACAATTAAAATACAACAGTTTTTCCATCGTATAACAGGAATAATTGCAACCAGTGTGAAAGTAATGGTCATTTCTACGTTCCGGGCAACGTAGGTTTCACGCTAGGGCGTTGATCCGCCAGAGGGAATAGTTAGGGCCTAAGGAGTCAACTCCAGAAGCATAAAATACAATATAAATACAACAGTTTTTCAATCGTATAAAACGAATAATTGCAACCAGTGTGAAAGTTATGATCATTTCTACGTTCCGGGCAACCTAGGTTTCACTCTAGGGCGTCGCTCCAATAGGTCGAACAGCTAGGGACTTAGAATTCAACGCCAGGAGGATAAAATACAATATATGTACAACAGTTTTTTCATCGTATAAAATGAATACTTGCAAACATTGTGAAAGTTATGGACCTTTCTACTTTCCGGGCAACCTAGGCTTCACCCTAGGGCGCTGCTCCAACAGATTGAATAGCTAGGGCCTTAGAACTCAATGCCCGAAGCATAAAATGCAATAAAAGTACAACAGATCTTCCATCATATAACAGGAGTAATTGCAACCAGCTTGAATGTGATGGCCATTTCTACGTTCCGGGCAAGCTAGGCTTCACTCTAGGGCATTGCTCCACCAGATCGAATAGTTAGGGACTAAGAAGTCAACGCCAGAAGCATAAAATACAATATAAATATAACAGTTTTTCCATCGTATAAAACGAATGATAGCAACCAGTGTGAAAGTAATGGTCATTTCTACGTTCCGGGCCACCTAGGCTTCACTCTATGCGTTGTTCCACCGGATCGAATAGCTAGGGACTTAGAATTCAACGCTAAAAGCATAAAGTACAATAAAGATGCAACAGTTTTTCCATCGTATAATAGGAATAATTGCAACCAGTGTGAAGGTAGCGGTCTGTCCTACGTTCCGGGCAACCTAGGCTTCACTCTAGGGCGTTGCTCCACCAGATCGAATAGTTGGGGACTAAGAAGTGAACGCCCGTAGTATGAAATACACTAAATATACAATAGTTTTTCCATCGTATAACAGGAATAATTGCAACCAGTGCGAAAGTGATGGTCATTTCTACGTTCCGGGCGACCTAGTCTTCAGTCTAGGGCGTCGTTCCACCAGATCGAATAGTTAGGGCCTAAGATGTCAACGCCAGAAGCATAAAATACAATATAAATATAACAGTTTTTCCATCGCATAAAACGAATGATAGCAACCAGTGTGAAAGTAATGGTCATTTCTACGTTCCGGGCAACCTAGGCTTCACTCTAGGGCGTTGCTCCACCAGATCGAATAGTTATTGCCTTAGAAGTCAACGCCCGAAGCATAAAATACAAAATAAATAAAACAGTTTTTCCATTGTATGAAACGAATAATTGCAACCAGTATGAAACTTATGGTCTTTTCCACTTTCCGAGCAACCTAGGCTTCACCCTAGGGCGTTGCTCCAACAGATTGAATAGTTAGGGCCTTAGAAGTCAACGCCCGAAGCATAAAATACGATATAAGTACAACAGCTTTTCCATCGTATAAAACGGATAATTGCAACCAGTGTGAAAGTAATGGTCATTTCCACGTTCCGAGCAACCTAGGCGTCACTCTAGGGCGTTGCTCCACCAGATCGAATAGCTAGGGACTTAGAATTCATCTCTAAAAGCATAAAATGCAATTAAAATACAACAGTTTTTCCATCGTATAACAGGAATAATTGCAACCAGTGTGAAAGTAATGGTCATTTCTACGTTCCGGGCAACGTAGGTTTCACTCTAGGGCGTTGATCCGCCAGAGGGAATAGTTAGGGCCTAAGGAGTCAACTCCAGAAGCATAAAATACAATATAAATACAACAGTTTTTCAATCGTATAAAACGAATAATTGCAACCAGTGTGAAAGTTATGGTCATTTCTACGTTCCGGGCAACCTAGGTTTTAATCTAGGGCGTCGCTCCAATAGGTCGAATAGCTAGGGACTTAGAATTCAACGACAGAAGCATAAAATACAATATATGTACAACAGTTTTTTCATCGTATAAAATGAATACTTGCAAACATTGTGAAAGTTATGGTCATTTCTACGTTCCAGGCAACCTAGGCTTCACCCTAGGGCGTTGTTCCACCAGATCGAATAGGTAGGGCCTAAGAAGTCAACGCCATAAGAATAAAATACAATATAAATATAACAGTTTTTCCATCGTATAAAACGAATAATAGCAACCAGTGAGAAAGTTATGGTCATTTCTACGTTCCGGGCGACCTAGTCTTCAGTCTGGGGCGTTGTTCCACCAGATCGAATAGTTAGGGCCTAAGAAGTCAACGCCAGAAGCATAAAATACAATATAAATATAACAGTTTTTCCATCGTATAAAACGAATAATAGCAACCAGTGTGAAAGTTATGATCATTTCAACGTTCCGGGCTTCCTAGGCTTCACTCTATGGCGTTGCTCCACCACATCGAATAGCTACGGCCTTAGAAGTCAACGCCTGAAGCATAAAATGCAATAAAAATACAACAGTTTTTTCACCGTATAACAGGAATAATTGCAACAAGCGTGAAGGTAATGGTCATTTCTGCGTTCCGGGCAACCTAGGCTTCACCCTAGGGCGTTGTTCCACCAAATCGAATAGTTAGGGCCTAAGAAGTGAACGCCAGAAGCATAAAATACAACATAAATACAACAGTTTTTCCATCATATAAAACGAATAATTGCAACCAGGATGAAAGTTATGGTCATTTCTACGTTCCGGGCAACCTAGGCTTCACCCTAGGGCGCTGCTCCAACAGATTGATTAGTTAGGGCCTTAGAAGTCAATGCCCGAAGCATAAAATGCAATAAAAGTACAACAGTTCTTCCATCATATAACAGGAATAATTGCTACCAGTGTGAAAGTAATGGTCATTTCCATGTTCCGGGCAACCTAGGCTTCACTCTAGGGCGTTGCTCCACCAGATTGAATAGTTAGGGCCTTAGAAGTCAACGCCCGAAGCATAAAATACGATATAAATACAACAGCTTTTCCATCGTATAAAACGGATAATTGCAACCAGTGTGAAAGTAATGGTCATTTCTACGTTCCGAGCAACCTAGCCGTCACTCTAGGGCGTTGCTCCACCAGATAGAATAGCTAGGGACTTAGAATTCATCTCTAAAAGCATAAAATACAATTAAAATACAACAGTTTTTCCATCGTATAACAGGAATAATTGCAACCAGTGTGAAAGTAATGGTCATTTCTACGTTCCGAGCAACCTAGGCTTCACCCTAGGGCGTTGCTCCACCAGATCGAATAGTTAGGGCCTTAGAAGTCCACGCCAGAAGCATAAAATACGATAAAGATGCAACAGTTTTTCCATCGTATAAAACGAACAATTGCAACCAGTGTGAAATTTATGGTCATTCCTACGTTCCGGGCAACGTAGGTTTCACTCTAGGGCGTTGATCCGCCAGAGGGAATAGTTAGGGCCTAAGGAGTCAACTCCAGAAGCATAAAATACAATATAAATACAACAGTTTTTCCATTGTATGAAACGAATATTTGCAACCAGTGTGAAAGTTATGGTCATTTCTACGTTCCGGGCAACCTAGGTTTTACTCTAGGGCGTCGCTCCAATAGGTCGAATAGCTAGGGACTTAGAATTCAACGCCAGAAGGAGAAAATACAATATATGTACAACAGTTTTTTCATCGTATAAAATGAATACTTGCAAACATTGTGAAAGTTATGGTCATTTCTACGTTCCAGGCAACCTAGGCTTCACTCTAGGGCGTTGCTCCACCAGATCGAATAGGTAGGGCCTAAGAAGTCAACGCCATAAGAATAAAATACAATATAAATATAATAGTTTTTCCATCGTATAAAACGAATAATAGCAGACAGTGTGAAAGTTATGGTCATTTCAACGTTCCGGGCAACCTAGGCTTCACTCTAGGGCGTTGTTCCACCAGATCGAACAGTTAGGCCCTAAGAAGTCAACGCCAGAAGCATAAAATACAATATAAATATAACAGTTTTTCCATCGTATAAAACGAATGATAGCAACCAGTGTGAAAGTTATGGTCATTTCTACGTTCCGGGCAACCTAGGCTTCACTCTAGGGCGTTGCTCCACCAGATCGAATAGTTATTGCCTTAGAAGTCAACGCCCGAAGCATAAAATACAAAATAAATAAAACAGTTTTTCCATTGTATGAAACGAATAATTGCAACCAGTATGAAACTTATGGTCTTTTCCACTTTCCGAGCAACCTAGGCTTCACCCTAGGGCGTGGCTCCAACAGATTGAATAGTTAGGGCCTTAGAAGTCAACGCCCGAAGCATAAAGTACGATATAAATACAACAGCTTTTGCATCGTATAAAACGAATAATTGCAACCAGTGTGAAAGTTATGGTCATTTCAACGTTCCGGGCTTCCTAGGCTTCACTCTATGGCGTTGCTCCACCACATCGAATAGCTACGGCCTTAGAAGTCAACGCCTGAAGCATAAAATGCAATAAAAATACAACAGTTTTTTCACCGTATAACAGGAATAATTGCAACAAGCGTGAAGGTAATGGTCATTTCTGCGTTCCGGGCAACCTAGGCTTCACCCTAGGGCGTTGTTCCACCAAATCGAATAGTTAGGGCCTTAGAAGTCAACGCCCGAAGCATAAAATACAAAATAAATAGAACAGTTTTTCCATTGTATAAAACGAATAAATGCTACCAGTGTAAAAGTTATGGTCGTTTCTACGTTCCGGGTAACCTAGGCTTCACTCTAGGGCGTTGCTCCACCAGATCGAATAGTTAGGGCCTTAGAAGTCCACGCCAGAAACATAAAATACGATAAAGATGCAACAGTTTTTCCATCGTATAAAACGAACAATTGCAACCAGTGTGAAATTTATGGTCATTCCTACATTCCGAGCAACCTAGACTTCACTCTAGAGCGTTTCTCCACCAGATCGAATAGTTAGGTCCTTAGAAGTCAACGCCCGAAGCATAAAATACAAAATAAATAAAACAGTTTTTCCATTGTATGAAACGAATAATTGCAACCAGTATGAAACTTATGGTCTTTTCCACTTTCCGAGCAAGCTAGGCTTCACCCTAGGGCGTTGCTCCAACAGATTGAATAGTTAGGGCCTTAGAAGTCAACGCCCGAAGCATAAAATACAAAATAAATAGTACAGTTTTTGCATCGTATAAAACGAATAATTGCTACCAGTGTGGAAGTTATGGTCATTTCCACGTTCCGGGCAGCCTAGGCTTCACTCTAGGGCGTTGCTCCACCAGATGGAATAGTTAGGGCCTTAGAAGTCAACGCCAGATGCATAAAATACAATAAAGATGCAACAGCTTTTCCATCGTATGACAGGAATAATTGCAGCCAGTTTGAAAGTGATGGTCATTTCTACGTTCCGGGCAACCTAGGCTTCACTCTAGGGCGTTGTTCCACCAGATCGAACAGTTAGGCCCTAAGAAGTCAACGCCAGAAGCATAAAATACAATATAAATATAACAGTTTTTCCATCGTATAAAACGAATGATAGCAACCAGTGTGAAAGTTATGGTCATTTCTACGTTCCGGGCAACCTAGGCTTCACTCTAGGGCGTTGCTCCACCAGATCGAATAGTTATTGCCTTAGAAGTCAACGCCCGAAGCATAAAATACAAAATAAATAAAACAGTTTTTCCATTGTATGAAACGAATAATTGCAACCCGTATGAAACTTATGGTCTTTTCCACTTTCCGAGCAAAAGAGGCTTCACCCTAGGGCGTTGCTCCAACAGATTGAATAGTTAGGGCCTTAGAAGTCAACGCCCGAAGCATAAAATACAAAATAAATAAAACAGTTTTTCCATTGTATGAAACGAATAATTGCAACCAGTATGAAGCTTATGGTCTTTTCCACTTTCCGAGCAACCTAGGCTTCACCCTAGGGCGTTGCTCCACCAGATCGAATAGCTAGGGACTTAGAATTCATCTCTAAAAGCATAAAATACAATTAAAATACAACAGTTTTTCCATCGTATAACAGGAATAATTGCAACCAGTGTGAAAGTAATGGCCATTTCTACGTTCCGGGCAACGTAGGTTTCACTCTAGGGCGTTGATCCGCCAGAGGGAATAGTTAGGGCCTAAGGAGTCAACTCCAGAAGCATAAAATACAATATAAATACAACAGTTTTTCAATCGTATAAAACGAATAATTGCAACCAGTGTGAAAGTTATGGTCATTTCTTCGTTCCGGGCAACCTAGGTTTCACTCTAGGGCGTCGCTCCAATAGGTCGAATAGCTAGGGACTTAGAATTCAACGCCAGAAGGATAAAATACAATATATGTACAACAGTTTTTTCATCGTATAAAATGAATACTTGCAAACATTGTGAAAGTTATGGTCATTTCTACGTTCCAGGCAACCTAGGCTTCACCCTAGGGCGTTGTTCCACCAGATCGAATAGGTAGGGCCTAAGAAGTCAACGCCATAAGAATAAAATACAATATAAATATAACAGTTTTTCCATCGTATAAAACGAATAATAGCAACCAGTGTGAAAGTTATGGTCATTTCAACGTTCCGGGCAACCTAGGCTTCACTCTAGGGCGTTGTTCCACCAGATCGAACAGTTAGGCCCTAAGAAGTCGACGCCAGAAGCATAAAATACAATATAAATATAACAGTTTTTCCATCGTATAAAACGAATGATAGCAACCAGTGTGAAAGTTATGGTCATTTCTACGTTCCGGGCAACCTAGGCTTCACTCTAGGGCGTTGCTCCACCAGATCGAATAGTTATTGCCTCAGAAGTCAACGCCCGAAGCATAAAATACAAAATAAATAAAACAGTTTTTCCATTGTATGAAACGAATAATTGCAACCAGTATGAAGCTTATGGTCTTTTCCACTTTCCGAGCAACCTAGGCTTCACCCTAGGGCGTTGCTCCAACAGATTGAATAGTTAGGGCCTTAGAAGTCAACGCCCGAAGCATAAAATACGATATAAGTACAACAGCTTTTCCATCGTATAAAACGGATAATTGCAACCAGTGTGAAAGTAATGGTCATTTCTACGTTCCGAGCAACCTAGGCGTCACTCTAGGGCGTTGCTCCACCAGATCGAATAGCTAGGGACTTAGAATTCATCTCTAAAAGCATAAAATGCAATTAAAATACAACAGTTTTTCCATCGTATAACAGGAATAATTGCAACCAGTGTGAAAGTAATGGTCATTTCTACGTTCCGGGCAACGTAGGTTTCACTCTAGGGCGTTGAACCGCCAGAGGGAATAGTTAGGGCCTAAGGAGTCAACTCCAGAAGCATAAAATACAATATAAATACAACAGTTTTTCAATCGTATAAAACGAATAATTGCAACCAGTGTGAAAGTTATGGTCATTTCTACGTTCCGGGCAACCTAGGTTTTACTCTAGGGCGTCGCTCCAATAGGTCGAATAGCTAGGGACTTAGAATTCAACGACAGAAGGATAAAATACAATATATGTACAACAGTTTTTTCATCGTATAAAATGAATACTTGCAAACATTGTGAAAGTTATGGTCATTTCTACGTTCCAGGCAACCTAGGCTTCACCCTAGGGCGTTGTTCCACCAGATCGAATAGGTAGGGCCTAAGAAGTCAACGCCATAAGAATAAAATACAATATAAATATAACAGTTTTTCCATCGTATAAAACGAATAATAGCAACCAGTGAGAAAGTTATGGTCATTTCTACGTTCCGGGCGACCTAGTCTTCAGTCTGGGGCGTTGTTCCACCAGATCGAATAGTTAGGCCCTAAGAAGTCAACGCCAGAAGCATAAAATACAATATAAATATAACAGTTTTTCCATCGTATAAAACGAATAATAGCAACCAGTGTGAAAGTTATGATCATTTCAACGTTCCGGGCTTCCTAGGCTTCACTCTATGGCGTTGCTCCACCACATCGAATAGCTACGGCCTTAGAAGTCAACGCCTGAAGCATAAAATGCAATAAAAATACAACAGTTTTTTCACCGTATAACAGGAATAATTGCAACAAGCGTGAAGGTAATGGTCATTTCTGCGTTCCGGGCAACCTAGGCTTCACCCTAGGGCGTTGTTCCACCAAATCGAATAGTTAGGGCCTAAGAAGTGAACGCCAGAAGCATAAAATACAACATAAATACAACAGTTTTTCCATCATATAAAACGAATAATTGCAACCAGGATGAAAGTTATGGTCATTTCTACGTTCCGGGCAACCTAGGCTTCACCCTAGGGCGCTGCTCCAACAGATTGATTAGTTAGGGCCTTAGAAGTCAATGCCCGAAGCATAAAATGCAATAAAAGTACAACAGTTCTTCCATCATATAACAGGAATAATTGCAACCAGTGTGAAAGTAATGGTCATTTCCATGTTCCGGGCAACCTAGGCTTCACTCTAGGGCGTTGCTCCACCAGATTGAATAGTTAGGGCCTTAGAAGTCAACGCCCGAAGCATAAAATACGATATAAATACAACAGCTTTTCCATCGTATAAAACGGATAATTGCAACCAGTGTGAAAGTAATGGTCATTTCTACGTTCCGAGCAACCTAGGCGTCACTCTAGGGCGTTGCTCCACCAGATCGAATAGCTAGGGACTTAGAATTCATCTCTAAAAGCATAAAATACAATTAAAATACAACAGTTTTTCCATCGTATAACAGGAATAATTGCAACCAGTGTGAAAGTAATGGTCATTTCTACGTTCCGGGCAACGTAGGTTTCACTCTAGGCCGTTGATCCGCCAGAGGGAATAGTTAGGGCCTAAGGACTCAACTCCAGAAGCATAAAATACAATATAAATATAACAGTTTTTCCATCGTATAAAACGAATAATAGCAACCAGTGTGAAAGTTATGATCATTTCAACGTTCCGGGCTTCCTAGGCTTCACTCTATGGCGTTGCTCCACCACATCGAATAGCTACGGCCTTAGAAGTCAACGCCTGAAGCATAAAATGCAATAAAAATACAACAGTTTTTTCACCGTATAACAGGAATAATTGCAACAAGCGTGAAGGTAATGGTCATTTCTGCGTTCCGGGCAACCTAGGCTTCACCCTAGGGCGTTGTTCCACCAAATCGAATAGTTAGGGCCTAAGAAGTGAACGCCAGAAGCATAAAATACAACATAAATACAACAGTTTTTCCATCATA
Organism: Calliopsis andreniformis; assembly: GCF_051401765.1. Lineage (NCBI taxonomy): Eukaryota > Metazoa > Arthropoda > Insecta > Hymenoptera > Andrenidae > Calliopsis > Calliopsis andreniformis. The sequence continues at coordinate 18,094,196 of NW_027480426.1, read as the reverse complement.
TAAAACGAATAATTGCAACCAGGATGAAAGTTATGGTCATTTCTACGTTCCGGGCAACCTAGGCTTCACCCTAGGGCGCTGCTCCAACAGATTGATTAGTTAGGGCCTTAGAAGTCAATGCCCGAAGCATAAAATGCAATAAAAGTACAACAGTTCTTCCATCATATAACAGGAATAATTGCAACCAGTGTGAAAGTAATGGTCATTTCCATGTTCCGGGCAACCTAGGCTTCACTCTAGGGCGTTGCTCCACCAGATTGAATAGTTAGGGCCTTAGAAGTCAACGCCCGAAGCATAAAATACGATATAAATACAACAGCTTTTCCATCGTATAAAACGGATAATTGCAACCAGTGTGAAAGTAATGGACATTTCTACGTTCCGAGCAACCTAGGCGTCACTCTAGGGCGTTGCTCCACCAGATCGAATAGCTAGGGACTTAGAATTCATCTCTAAAAGCATAAAATACAATTAAAATACAACAGTTTTTCCATCGTATAACAGGAATAATTGCAACCAGTGTGAAAGTAATGGTCATTTCTACGTTCCGGGCAACGTAGGTTTCACTCTAGGCCGTTGATCCGCCAGAGGGAATAGTTAGGGCCTAAGGACTCAACTCCAGAAGCATAAAATACAATATAAATACAACAGTTTTTCAATCGTATAAAACGAATAATTGCAACCAGTGTGAAAGTTATGGTCATTTCTACGTTCCGGGCAACCTAGGTTTCACTCTAGGGCGTCGCTCCAATAGGTCGAATAGCTAGGGACTTAGAATTCAACGCCAGAAGGATAAAATACAATATATGTACATCAGTTTTTTCATCGTATAAAATGAATACTTGCAAACATTGTGAAAGTTATGGTCATTTCCACGTTCCAGGCAACCTAGGCTTCACCCTAGGGCGTTGTTCCACCAGATCGAATAGGTAGGGCCTAAGAAGTCAACGCCATAAGAATAAAATACAATATAAATATAACAGTTTTTCCATCGTATAAAACGAATAATAGCAACCAGTGTGAAAGTTATGGTCATTTCAACGTTCCGGGCAACCTAGGCTTCACTCTAGGGCGTTGTTCCACCAGATCGAACAGTTAGGCCCTAAGAAGTCAACGCCAGAAGCATAAAATACAATATAAATATAACAGTTTTTCCATCGTATAAAACGAATGATAGCAACCAGTGTGAAAGTTATGGTCATTTCTACGTTCCGGGCAACCTAGGCTTCACTCTAGGGCGTTGCTCCACCAGATCGAATAGTTATTGCCTTAGAAGTCAACGCCCGAAGCATAAAATACAAAATAAATAAAACAGTTTTTCCATTGTATGAAACGAATAATTGCAACCAGTATGAAACTTATGGTCTTTTCCACTTTCCGAGCAACCTAGGCTTCACCCTAGGGCGTTGCTCCAACAGATTGAATAGTTAGGGCCTTAGAAGTCAACGCCCGAAGCATAAAATACGATATAAATACAACAGCTTTTCCATCGTATAAAACGGATAATTGCAACCAGTGTGAAAGTAATGGTCATTTCTACGTTCCGAGCAACCTAGGCGTCACTCTAGGGCGTTGCTCCACCAGATCGAATAGCTAGGGACTTAGAATTCATCTCTAAAAGTATAAAATACAATTAAAATACAACAGTTTTTCCATCGTATAACAGGAATAATTGCAACCAGTGTGAAAGTAATGGTCATTTCTACGTTCCGGGCAACGTAGGTTTCACTCTAGGGCGTTGATCCGCCAGAGGGAATAGTTAGGGCCTAAGGAGTCAACTCCGGAAGCATAAAATACAATATAAATACAACAGTTTTTCAATCGTATAAAACGAATATTTGCAACCAGTGTGAAAGTTATGGTCATTTCAACGTTCCGGGCAACCTAGGCTTCACTCTAGGGCGTTGTTCCACCAGATCGAACAGTTAGGCCCTAAGAAGTCAACGCCAGAAGCATAAAATACAATATAAATATAACAGTTTTTCCATCGTATAAAACGAATGATAGCAACCAGTGTGAAAGTTATGGTCATTTCTACGTTCCGGGCAACCTAGGTTTTACTCTAGGGCGTCGCTCCAAGAGGTCGAATAGCTAGGGAATTAGAATTCAACGCCAGAAGGAGAAAATACAATATATGTACAACAGTTTTTTCATCGTATAAAATGAATACTTGCAAACATTGTGAAAGTTATGGTCATTTCTACGTTCCGGGCAACCTAGGCTTCACTCTAGGGCGTTGCTCCACCAGATCGAATAGTTATTGCCTTAGAAGTCAACGCCCGAAGCATAAAATACAAAATAAATAAAACAGTTTTTCCATTGTATGAAACGAATAATTGCAACCCGTATGAAACTTATGGTCTTTTCCACTTTCCGAGCAAAAGAGGCTTCACCCTAGGGCGTTGCTCCAACAGATTGAATAGTTAGGGCCTTAGAAGTCAACGCCCGAAGCATAAAATACGATATAAATACAACAGCTTTTCCATCGTATAAAACGGATAATTGCAACCAGTGTGAAAGTAATGGTCATTTCTACGTTCCGAGCAACCTAGGCGTCACTCTAGGGAGTTGCTCCACCAGATCGAATAGCTAGGGACTTAGAATTCATCTCTAAAAGCATAAAATACAATTAAAATACAACAGTTTTTCCATCGTATAACAGGAATAATTGCAACCAGTGTGAAAGTAATGGCCATTTCTACGTTCCGGGCAACGTAGGTTTCACTCTAGGGCGTTGATCCGCCAGAGGGAATAGTTAGGGCCTAAGGAGTCAACTCCAGAAGCATAAAATACAATATAAATACAACAGTTTTTCAATCGTATAAAACGAATAATTGCAACCAGTGTGAAAGTTATGGTCATTTCTTCGTTCCGGGCAACCTAGGTTTCACTCTAGGGCGTCGCTCCAATAGGTCGAATAGCTAGGGACTTAGAATTCAACGCCAGAAGGATAAAATACAATATATGTACAACAGTTTTTTCATCGTATAAAATGAATACTTGCAAACATTGTGAAAGTTATGGTCATTTCTACGTTCCAGGCAACCTAGGCTTCACCCTAGGGCGTTGTTCCACCAGATCGAATAGGTAGGGCCTAAGAAGTCAACGCCATAAGAATAAAATACAATATAAATATAACAGTTTTTCCATCGTATAAAACGAATAATAGCAACCAGTGTGAAAGTTATGGTCATTTCAACGTTCCGGGCAACCTAGGCTTCACTCTAGGGCGTTGTTCCACCAGATCGAACAGTTAGGCCCTAAGAAGTCGACGCCAGAAGCATAAAATACAATATAAATATAACAGTTTTTCCATCGTATAAAACGAATGATAGCAACCAGTGTGAAAGTTATGGTCATTTCTACGTTCCGGGCAACCTAGGCTTCACTCTAGGGCGGTGCTCCACCAGATCGAATAGTTATTGCCTTAGAAGTCAACGCCCGAAGCATAAAATACAAAATAAATAAAACAGTTTTTCCATTGTATGAAACGAATAATTGCAACCAGTATGAAACTTATGGGCTTTTCCACTTTCCGAGCAACCTAGGCTTCACCCTAGGGCGTTGCTCCAACAGATTGAATAGTTAGGGCCTTAGAAGTCAACGCCCGAAGCATAAAATACGATATAAGTACAACAGCTTTTCCATCGTATAAAACGGATAATTGCAACCAGTGTGAAAGTAATGGTCATTTCTACGTTCCGAGCAACCTAGGCGTCACTCTAGGGCGTTGCTCCACCAGATCGAATAGCTAGGGACTTAGAATTCATCTCTAAAACCATAAAATGCAATTAAAATACAACAGTTTTTCCATCGTATAACAGGAATAATTGCAACCAGTGTGAAAGTAATGGTCATTTCTACGTTCCGGGCAACGTAGGTTTCACTCTAGGGCGTTGATCCGCCAGAGGGAATAGTTAGGGCCTAAGGAGTCAACTCCAGAAGCATAAAATACAATATAAATACAACAGTTTTTCAATCGTATAAAACGAATAATTGCAACCAGTGTGAAAGTTATGGTCATTTCTACGTTCCGGGCAACCTAGGTTTTACTCTAGGGCGTCGCTCCAATAGGTCGAATAGCTAGGGACTTAGAATTCAACGACAGAAGGATAAAATACAATATATGTACAACAGTTTTTTCATCGTATAAAATGAATACTTGCAAACATTGTGAAAGTTATGGTCATTTCTACGTTCCAGGCAACCTAGGCTTCACCCTAGGGCGTTGTTCCACCAGATCGAATAGGTAGGGCCTAAGAAGTCAACGCCATAAGAATAAAATACAATATAAATATAACAGTTTTTCCATCGTATAAAACGAATAATAGCAACCAGTTAGAAAGTTATGGTCATTTCTACGTTCCGGGCGACCTAGTCTTCAGTCTGGGGCGTTGTTCCACCAGATCGAATAGTTAGGGCCTAAGAAGTCAACGCCAGAAGCATAAAATACAATATAAATATAACAGTTTTTCCATCGTATAAAACGAATAATAGCAACCAGTGTGAAAGTTATGATCATTTCAACGTTCCGGGCTTCCTAGGCTTCACTCTATGGCGTTGCTCCACCACATCGAATAGCTACGGCCTTAGAAGTCAACGCTTGAAGCATAAAATGCAATAAAAATACAACAGTTTTTTCACCGTATAACAGGAATAATTGCAACAAGCGTGAAGGTAATGGTCATTTCTGCGTTCCGGGCAACCTAGGCTTCACCCTAGGGCGTTGTTCCACCAAATCGAATAGTTAGGGCCTAAGAAGTGAACGCCAGAAGCATAAAATACAACATAAATACAACAGTTTTTCCATCATATAAAACGAATAATTGCAACCAGGATGAAAGTTATGGTCATTTCTACGTTCCGGGCAACCTAGGCTTCACCCTAGGGCGCTGCTCCAACAGATTGATTAGTTAGGGCCTTAGAAGTCAATGCCCGAAGCATAAAATGCAATAAAAGTACAACAGTTCTTCCATCATATAACAGGAATAATTGCAACCAGTGTGAAAGTAATGGTCATTTCCATGTTCCGGGCAACCTAGGCTTCACTCTAGGGCGTTGCTCCACCAGATTGAATAGTTAGGGCCTTAGAAGTCAACGCCCGAAGCATAAAATACGATATAAATACAACAGCTTTTCCATCGTATAAAACGGATAATTGCAACCAGTGTGAAAGTAATGGTCATTTCTACGTTCCGAGCAACCTAGGCGTCACTCTAGGGCGTTGCTCCACCAGATCGAATAGCTAGGGACTTAGAATTCATCTCTAAAAGCATAAAATACAATTAAAATACAACAGTTTTTCCATCGTATAACAGGAATAATTGCAACCAGTGTGAAAGTAATGGTCATTTCTACGTTCCGGGCAACGTAGGTTTCACTCTAGGCCGTTGATCCGCCAGAGGGAATAGTTAGGGCCTAAGGACTCAACTCCAGAAGCATAAAATACAATATAAATACAACAGTTTTTCAATCGTATAAAACGAATAATTGCAACCAGTGTGAAAGTTATGGTCATTTCTACGTTCCGGGCAACCTAGGTTTCACTCTAGGGCGTCGCTCCAATAGGTCGAATAGCTAGGGACTTAGAATTCAACGCCAGAAGGATAAAATACAATATATGTACATCAGTTTTTTCATCGTATAAAATGAATACTTGCAAACATTGTGAAAGTTATGGTCATTTCCACGTTCCAGGCAACCTAGGCTTCACCCTAGGGCGTTGTTTCACCAGATCGAATAGGTAGGGCCTAAGAAGTCAACGCCATAAGAATAAAATACAATATAAATATAACAGTTTTTCCATCGTATAAAACGAATAATAGCAACCAGTGTGAAAGTTATGATCATTTCAACGTTCCGGGCTTCCTAGGCTTCACTCTATGGCGTTGCTCCACCACATCGAATAGCTACGGCCTTAGAAGTCAACGCTTGAAGCATAAAATGCAATAAAAATACAACAGTTTTTTCACCGTATAACAGGAATAATTGCAACAAGCGTGAAGGTAATGGTCATTTCTGCGTTCCGGGCAACCTAGGCTTCACCCTAGGGCGTTGTTCCACCAAATCGAATAGTTAGGGCCTAAGAAGTGAACGCCAGAAGCATAAAATACAACATAAATACAACAGTTTTTCCATCATATAAAACGAATAATTGCAACCAGGATGAAAGTTATGGTCATTTCTACGTTCCGGGCAACCTAGGCTTCACCCTAGGGCGCTGCTCCAACAGATTGATTAGTTAGGGCCTTAGAAGTCAATGCCCGAAGCATAAAATGCAATAAAAGTACAACAGTTCTTCCATCATATAACAGGAATAATTGCAACCAGTGTGAAAGTAATGGTCATTTCCATGTTCCGGGCAACCTAGGCTTCACTCTAGGGCGTTGCTCCACCAGATTGAATAGTTAGGGCCTTAGAAGTCAAAGCCCGAAGCATAAAATACGATATAAATACAACAGCTTTTCCATCGTATAAAACGGATAATTGCAACCAGTGTGAAAGTAATGGTCATTTCTACGTTCCGAGCAACCTAGGCGTCACTCTAGGGCGTTGCTCCACCAGATCGAATAGCTAGGGACTTAGAATTCATCTCTAAAAGCATAAAATACAATTAAAATACAACAGTTTTTCCATCGTATAACAGGAATAATTGCAACCAGTGTGAAAGTAAGGGTCATTTCTACGTTCCGGGCAACGTAGGTTTCACTCTAGGCCGTTGATCCGCCAGAGGGAATAGTTAGGGCCTAAGGACTCAACTCCAGAAGCATAAAATACAATATAAATACAACAGTTTTTCAATCGTATAAAACGAATAATTGCAACCAGTGTGAAAGTTATGGTCATTTCTACGTTCCGGGCAACCTAGGTTTCACTCTAGGGCGTCGCTCCAATAGGTCGAATAGCTAGGGACTTAGAATTCAACGCCAGAAGGATAAAATACAATATATGTACATCAGTTTTTTCATCGTATAAAATGAATACTTGCAAACATTGTGAAAGTTATGGTCATTTCCACGTTCCAGGCAACCTAGGCTTCACCCTAGGGCGTTGTTTCACCAGATCGAATAGGTAGGGCCTAAGAAGTCAACGCCATAAGAATAAAATACAATATAAATATAACAGTTTTTCCATCGTATAAAACGAATAATAGCAACCAGTGTGAAAGTTATGGTCATTTCAACGTTCCGGGCAACCTAGGCTTCACTCTAGGGCGTTGTTCCACCAGATCGAACAGTTAGGCCCTAAGAAGTCAACGCCAGAAGCATAAAATACAATATAAATATAACAGTTTTTCCATCGTATAAAACGAATGATAGCAACCAGTGTGAAAGGTATGGTCATTTCTACGTTCCGGGCAACCTAGGCTTCACTCTAGGGCGTTGCTCCACCAGATCGAATAGTTATTGCCTTAGAAGTCAACGCCCGAAGCATAAAATACAAAATAAATAAAACAGTTTTTCCATTGTATGAAACGAATAATTGCAACCAGTATGAAACTTATGGTCTTTTCCACTTTCCGAGCAACCTAGGCTTCACCCTAGGGCGTTGCTCCAACAGATTGAATAGTTAGGGCCTTAGAAGTCAACGCCCGAAGCATAAAATACGATATAAATACAACAGCTTTTCCATCGTATAAAACGGATAATTGCAACCAGTGTGAAAGTAATGGTCATTTCTACGTTCCGAGCAACCTAGGCGTCACTCTAGGGCGTTGCTCCACCAGATCGAATAGCTAGGGACTTAGAATTCATCTCTAAAAGCATAAAATACAATTAAAATACAACAGTTTTTCCATCGTATAACAGGAATAATTGCAACCAGTGTGAAAGTAATGGTCATTTCTACGTTCCGGGCAACGTAGGTTTCACTCTAGGGCGTTGATCCGCCAGAGGGAATAGTTAGGGCCTAAGGAGTCAACTCCGGAAGCATAAAATACAATATAAATACAACAGTTTTTCAATCGTATAAAACGAATATTTGCAACCAGTGTGAAAGTTATGGTCATTTCTACGTTCCGGGCAACCTAGGTTTTACTCTAGGGCGTCGCTCCAAGAGGTCGAATAGCTAGGGAATTAGAATTCAACGCCAGAAGGAGAAAATACAATATATGTACAACAGTTTTTTCATCGTATAAAATGAATACTTGCAAACATTGTGAAAGTTATGGTCATTTCTACGTTCCAGGCAACCTAGGCTTCACCCTAGGGCGTTGTTCCACCAGATCGAATAGTTATTGCCTTAGAAGTCAACGCCCGAAGCATAAAATACAAAATAAATAAAACAGTTTTTCCATTGTATGAAACGAATAATTGCAACCAGTATGAAATTTATGGTCTTTTCCACTTTCCGAGCAACCTAGGCTTCACCCTAGGGCGTTGCTCCAACAGATTGAATAGTTAGGGCCTTAGAAGTCAACGCCCGAAGCATAAAATACGATATAAGTACAACAGCTTTTCCATCGTATAAAACGGATAATTGCAACCAGTGTGAAAGTAATGGTCATTTCTACGTTCCGAGCAACCTAGGCGTCACTCTAGGGCGTTGCTCCACCAGATCGAATAGCTAGGGACTTAGAATTCATCTCTAAAAGCATAAAATGCAATTAAAATACAACAGTTTTTCCATCGTATAACAGGAATAATTGCAACCAGTGTGAAAGTAATGGTCATTTCTACGTTCCGGGCAACGTAGGTTTCACTCTAGGGCGTTGATCCGCCAGAGGGAATAGTTAGGGCCTAAGGAGTCAACTCCAGAAGCATAAAATACAATATAAATACAACAGTTTTTCAATCGTATAAAACGAATAATTGCAACCAGTGTGAAAGTTATGGTCATTTCTACGTTCCGGGCAACCTAGGTTTTACTCTAGGGCGTCGCTCCAATAGGTCGAATAGCTAGGGACTTAGAATTCAACGACAGAAGGATAAAATACAATATATGTACAACAGTTTTTTCATCGTATAAAATGAATACTTGCAAACATTGTGAAAGTTATGGTCATTTCTACGTTCCAGGCAACCTAGGCTTCACCCTAGGGCGTTGTTCCACCAGATCGAATAGGTAGGGCCTAAGAAGTCAACGCCATAAGAATAAAATACAATATAAATATAACAGTTTTTCCATCGTATAAAACGAATAATAGCAACCAGTGAGAAAGTTATGGTCATTTCTACGTTCCGGGCGACCTAGTCTTCAGTCCGGGGCGTTGTTCCACCAGATCGAATAGTTAGGGCCTAAGAAGTCAACGCCAGAAGCATAAAATACAATATAAATATAACAGTTTTTCCATCGTATAAAACGAATAATAGCAACCAGTGTGAAAGTTATGATCATTTCAACGTTCCGGGCTTCCTAGGCTTCACTCTATGGCGTTGCTCCACCACATCGAATATCTACGGCCTTAGAAGTCAACGCTTGAAGCATAAAATGCAATAAAAATACAACAGTTTTTTCACCGTATAACAGGAATAATTGCAACAAGCGTGAAGGTAATGGTCATTTCTGCGTTCCGGGCAACCTAGGCTTCACCCTAGGGCGTTGTTCCACCAAATCGAATAGTTAGGGCCTAAGAAGTGAACGCCAGAAGCATAAAATACAACATAAATACAACAGTTTTTCCATCATATAAAACGAATAATTGCAACCAGGATGAAAGTTATGGTCATTTCTACGTTCCGGGCAACCTAGGCTTCACCCTAGGGCGCTGCTCCAACAGATTGATTAGTTAGGGCCTTAGAAGTCAATGCCCGAAGCATAAAATGCAATAAAAGTACAACAGTTCTTCCATCATATAACAGGAATAATTGCAACCAGTGTGAAAGTAATGGTCATTTCCATGTTCCGGGCAACCTAGGCTTCACTCTAGGGCGTTGCTCCACCAGATTGAATAGTTAGGGCCTTAGAAGTCAACGCCCGAAGCATAAAATACGATATAAATACAACAGCTTTTCCATCGTATAAAACGGATAATTGCAACCAGTGTGAAAGTAATGGTCATTTCTACGTTCCGAGCAACCTAGGCGTCACTCTAGGGCGTTGCTCCACCAGATCGAATAGCTAGGGACTTAGAATTCATCTCTAAAAGCATAAAATACAATTAAAATACAACAGTTTTTCCATCGTATAACAGGAATAATTGCAACCAGTGTGAAAGTAATGGTCATTTCTACGTTCCGGGCAACGTAGGTTTCACTCTAGGCCGTTGATCCGCCAGAGGGAATAGTTAGGGCCTAAGGACTCAACTCCAGAAGCATAAAATACAATATAAATACAACAGTTTTTCAATCGTATAAAACGAATAATTGCAACCAGTGTGAAAGTTATGGTCATTTCTACGTTCCGGGCAACCTAGGTTTCACTCTAGGGCGTCGCTCCAATAGGTCGAATAGCTAGGGACTTAGAATTCGACGCCAGAAGGATAAAATACAATATATGTACATCAGTTTTTTCATCGTATAAAATGAATACTTGCAAACATTGTGAAAGTTATGGTCATTTCCACGTTCCAGGCAACCTAGGCTTCACCCTAGGGCGTTGTTCCACCAGATCGAATAGGTAGGGCCTAAGAAGTCAACGCCATAAGAATAAAATACAATATAAATATAACAGTTTTTCCATCGTATAAAACGAATGATAGCAACCAGTGTGAAAGTTATGGTCATTTCTACGTTCCGGGCAACCTAGGCTTCACTCTAGGGCGTTGCTCCACCAGATCGAATAGTTATTGCCTTAGAAGTCAACGCCCGAAGCATAAAATACAAAATAAATAAAACAGTTTTTCCATTGTATGAAACGAATAATTGCAACCAGTATGAAACTTATGGTCTTTTCCACTTTCCGAGCAACCTAGGCTTCACCCTAGGGCGTTGCTCCAACAGATTGAATAGTTAGGGCCTTAGAAGTCAACGCCCGAAGCATAAAATACGATATAAATACAACAGCTTTTCCATCGTATAAAACGGATAATTGCAACCAGTGTGAAAGTAAAGGTCATTTCTACGTTCCGAGCAACCTAGGCGTCACTCTAGGGCGTTGCTCCACCAGATCGAATAGCTAGGGACTTAGAATTCATCTCTAAAAGCATAAAATACAATTAAAATACAACAGTTTTTCCATCGTATAACAGGAATAATTGCAACCAGTGTGAAAGTAATGGTCATTTCTACGTTCCGGGCAACGTAGGTTTCACTCTAGGGCGTTGATCCGCCAGAGGGAATAGTTAGGGCCTAAGGAGTCAACTCCGGAAGCATAAAATACAATATAAATACAACAGTTTTTCAATCGTATAAAACGAATATTTGCAACCAGTGTGAAAGTTATGGTCATTTCTACGTTCCGGGCAACCTAGGTTTTACTCTAGGGCGTCGCTCCAAGAGGTCGAATAGCTAGGGAATTAGAATTCAACGCCTGAAGGAGAAAATACAATATATGTACAACAGTTTTTTCATCGTATAAAATGAATACTTGCAAACATTGTGAAAGTTATGGTCATTTCTAGGTTCCAGGCAACCTAGGCTTCACCCTAGGGCGTTGTTCCACCAGATCGAATAGGTAGGGCCTAAGAAGTCAACGCCATAAGAATAAAATACAATATAAATATAACAGTTTTTCCATCGTATAAAACGAATAATAGCAGCTAGTGTGAAAGTTATGGTCATTTCAACGTTCCGGGCAACCTAGGCTTCACTCTAGGGCGTTGTTCCACCAGATCGAACAGTTAGGCCCTAAGAAGTCAACGCCAGAAGCATAAAATACAATATAAATATAACAGTTTTTCCATCGTATAAAACGAATGATAGCAACCAGTGTGAAAGTTATGGTCATTTCTACGTTCCGGGCAACCTAGGCTTCACTCTAGGGCGTTGCTCCACCAGATCGAATAGTTATTGCCTTAGAAGTCAACGCCCGAAGCATAAAATACAAAATAAATAAAACAGTTTTTCCATTGTATGAAACGAATAATTGCAACCAGTATGAAACTTATGGTCTATTTCCACTTTCCGAGCAACCTAGGCTTCACCCTAGGGCGTTGCTCCAACAGATTGAATAGTTAGGGCCTTAGAAGTCAACGCCTGAAGCATAAAATGCAATAAAAATACAACAGTTTTTTCACCGTATAACAGGAATAATTGCAACAAGCGTGAAGGTAATGGTCATTTCTGCGTTCCGGGCAACCTAGGCTTCACCCTAGGGCGTTGTTCCACCAAATCGAATAGTTAGGGCCTAAGAAGTGAACGCCAGAAGCATAAAATACAACATAAATACAACAGTTTTTCCATCATATAAAACGAATAATTGCAACCAGGATGAAAGTTATGGTCATTTCTACTTTCCGGGCAACCTAGGCTTCACGCTAGGGCGCTGCTCCAACAGATTGATTAGTTAGGGCCTTAGAAGTCAATGCCCGAAGCATAAAATGCAATAAAAGTACAACAGTTCTTCCATCATATAACAGGAATAATTGCAACCAGTGTGAAAGTAATGGTCATTTCCATGTTCCGGGCAACCTAGGCTTCACTCTAGGGCGTCGCTCCACCAGATCGAATAGTTAGGGCCTTAGAATTCAACGCCAGAATTCTAAAATACAATAAAGATGCAACAGCTTTTCCATCGTATAAAACGAATAATTGCAAACAGTCTGAAAGTAATGGTCATTTCTACGTTCCAGGCAACCTAGGCTTCACCCTAGGGCGTTGTTCCACCAGATCGAATAGGTAGGGCCTAGGAAGTCAACGCCATAAGAATAAAATACAATATAAATATAACAGTTTTTCCATCGTATAAAACGAATAATAGCAACCAGTGTGAAGGTTATGGTCATTTCAACGTTCCGCGTAATCTAGGCTTCACTCTAGGGCGTTGCTCCACCAGATCAATCAGTTAGGGCCTTAGAAGTCAACGCCCGAAGCATAAAATACAAAATAAATAGAACAGTTTTTCCATTGTATAAAACGAATAATTGCTACCAGTGTAAAAGTTATGGTCATTTCTACGTTCCGGGTAACCTAGGCTTCACCCTAGGGCGTTGCTCCACCAGATCGAATAGTTAGGGCCTTAGAAGTCCACGCCAGAAGCATAAAATACGATAAAGATGCAACAGTTTTTCCATCGTATAAAACGAACAATTGCAACCAGTGTGAAATTTATGGTCATTCCTACATTCCGAGCAACCTAGACTTCACTCTAGAGCGTTTCTCCACCAGATCGAATAGTTAGGTCCTTAGAAGTCAACGCCCGAAGCATAAAATACAAAATAAATAAAACAGTTTTTCCATTGTATGAAACGAATAATTGCAACCAGTATGAAACTTATGGTCTTTTCCACTTTCCGAGCAACTTAGGCTTCACCCTAGGGCGTTGCTCCAACAGATTGAATAGTTAGGGCCTAAGGAGTCAACTCCAGAAGCATAAAATACAATATAAATACAACAGTTTTTCAATCGTATAAAACGAATATTTGCAACCAGTGTGAAAGTTATGGTCATTTCTACGTTCCGGGCAACCTAGGTTTTAATCTAGGGCGTCGCTCCAATAGGTCGAATAGCTAGGGACTTAGAATTCAACGCCAGAAGGAGAAAATACAATATATGTACAACAGTTTTTTCATCGTATAAAATGAATACTTGCAAACATTGTGAAAGTTATGGTCATTTCTACGTTCCAGGCAACCTAGGCTTCACCCTAGGGCGTTGTTCCACCAGATCGAATAGGTAGGGCCTAAGAAGTCAACGCCATAAGAATAAAATACAATATAAATATAACAGTTTTTCCATCGTATAAAACGAATAATAGCAGCCAGTGTGAAAGTTATGGTCATTTCAACGTTCCGGGCAACCTAGGCTTCACTCTAGGGCGTTGTTCCACCAAATCGAATAGTTAGGGCCTAAGAAGTGAACGCCAGAAGCATAAAATACAACATAAATACAACAGTTTTTCCATCATATAAAACGAATAATTGCAACCAGGATGAAAGTTATGGTCATTTCTACTTTCCGGGCAACCTAGGCTTCACCCTAGGGCGCTGCTCCAACAGATTGATTAGTTAGGGCCTTAGAAGTCAATGCCCGAAACATAAAATGCAATAAAAGTACAACAGTTCTTCCATCATATAACAGGAATAATTGCAACCAGTGTGAAAGTAATGGTCATTTCCATGTTCCGGGCAACCTAGGCTTCACTCTAGGGCGTCGCTCCACCAGATCGAATAGTTAGGGCCCTAGAATTCAACGCCAGAATTCTAAAATACAATAAAGATGCAACAGCTTTTCCATCGTATAAAACGAATAATTGCAAACAGTCTGAAAGTAATGGTCATTTCTACGTTCCAGGCAACCTAGGCTTCACCCTAGGGCGTTGTTCCACCAGATCGAATAGGTAGGGCCTAGGAAGTCAACGCCATAAGAATAAAATACAATATAAATATAACAGTTTTTCCATCGTATAAAACGAATAATAGAAACCAGTGTGAAGGTTATGGTCATTTCAACGTTCCGGGTAATCTAGGCTTCACTCTAGGGCGTTGCTCCACCAGATCAATCAGTTAGGGCCTTAGAAGTCAACGCCCGAAGCATAAAATACAAAATAAATAGAACAGTTTTTCCATTGTATAAAACGAATAAATGCTACCAGTGTAAAAGTTATGGTCGTTTCTACGTTCCGGGTAACCTAGGCTTCACTCTAGGGCGTTGCTCCACCAGATCGAATAGTTAGGGCCTTAGAAGTCCACGCCAGAAGCATAAAATACGATAAAGATGCAACAGTTTTTCCATCGTATAAAACGAACAATTGCAACCAGTGTGAAATTTATGGTCATTCCTACATTCCGAGCAACCTAGACTTCACTCTAGAGCGTTTCTCCACCAGATCGAATAGTTAGGTCCTTAGAAGTCAACGCCCGAAGCATAAAATACAAAATAAATAAAACAGTTTTTCCATTGTATGAAACGAATAATTGCAACCAGTATGAAACTTATGGTCTTTTCCACTTTCCGAGCAACCTAGGCTTCACCCTAGGGCGTTGCTCCAACAGATTGAATAGTTAGGGCCTTAGAAGTCAACGCCCGAAGCATAAAATACAATATAAATACAACAGTTTTTCAATCGTATAAAACGAATATTTGCAACCAGTGTGAAAGTTATGGTCATTTCTACGTTCCGGGCAACCTAGGTTTTAATCTAGGGCGTCGCTCCAATAGGTCGAATAGCTAGGGACTTAGAATTCAACGCCAGAAGGAGAAAATACAATATATGTACAACAGTTTTTTCATCGTATAAAATGAATACTTGCAAACATTGTGAAAGTTATGGTCATTTCTACGTTCCAGGCAACCTAGGCTTCACCCTAGGGCGTTGTTCCACCAGATCGAATAGGTAGGGCCTAAGAAGTCAACGCCATAAGAATAAAATACAATATAAATATAACAGTTTTTCCATCGTATAAAACGAATAATAGCAGCCAGTGTGAAAGTTATGGTCATTTCAACGTTCCGGGCAACCTAGGCTTCACTCTAGGGCGTTGTTCCACCAAATCGAATAGTTAGGGCCTAAGAAGTGAACGCCAGAAGCATAAAATACAACATAAATACAACAGTTTTTCCATCATATAAAACGAATAATTGCAACCAGGATGAAAGTTATGGTCATTTCTACTTTCCGGGCAACCTAGGCTTCACCCTAGGGCGCTGCTCCAACAGATTGATTAGTTAGGGCCTTAGAAGTCAATGCCCGAAGCATAAAATGCAATAAAAGTACAACAGTTCTTCCATCATATAACAGGAATAATTGCAACCAGTGTGAAAGTAATGGTCATTTCCATGTTCCGGGCAACCTAGGCTTCACTCTAGGGCGTCGCTCCACCAGATCGAATAGTTAGGGCCCTAGAATTCAACGCCAGAATTCTAAAATACAATAAAGATGCAACAGCTTTTCCATCGTATAAAACGAATAATTGCAAACAGTCTGAAAGTAATGGTCATTTCTACGTTCCAGGCAACCTAGGCTTCACCCTAGGGCGTTGTTCCACCAGATCGAATAGGTAGGGCCTAGGAAGTCAACGCCATAAGAATAAAATACAATATAAATATAACAGTTTTTCCATCGTATAAAACGAATAATAGAAACCAGTGTGAAGGTTATGGTCATTTCAACGTTCCGGGTAATCTAGGCTTCACTCTAGGGCGTTGCTCCACCAGATCAATCAGTTAGGGCCTTAGAAGTCAACGCCCGAAGCATAAAATACAAAATAAATAGAACAGTTTTTCCATTGTATAAAACGAATAAATGCTACCAGTGTAAAAGTTATGGTCGTTTCTACGTTCCGGGTAACCTAGGCTTCACTCTAGGGCGTTGCTCCACCAGATCGAATAGTTAGGGCCTTAGAAGTCCACGCCAGAAGCATAAAATACGATAAAGATGCAACAGTTTTTCCATCGTATAAAACGAACAATTGCAACCAGTGTGAAATTTATGGTCATTCCTACATTCCGAGCAACCTAGACTTCACTCTAGAGCGTTTCTCCACCAGATCGAATAGTTAGGTCCTTAGAAGTCAACGCCCGAAGCATAAAATACAAAATAAATAAAACAGTTTTTCCATTGTATGAAACGAATAATTGCAACCAGTATGAAACTTATGGTCTTTTCCACTTTCCGAGCAACCTAGGCTTCACCCTAGGGCGTTGCTCCAACAGATTGAATAGTTAGGGCCTTAGAAGTCAACGCCCGAAGCATAAAATACGATATAAATACAACAGCTTTTCCATCGTATAAAACGGATAATTGCAACCAGTGTGAAAGTAATGGTCATTTCTACGTTCCGAGCAACCTAGGCGTCACTCTAGGGCGTTGCTCCACCAGATCGAATAGCTAGGGACTTAGAATTCATCTCTAAAAGCATAAAATACAATTAAAATACAACAGTTTTTCCATCGTATAACAGGAATAATTGCAACCAGTGTGAAAGTAATGGTCTTTTCTACGTTCCGGGCAACGTAGGTTTCACTCTAGGGCGTTGATCCGCCAGAGGGAATAGTTAGGGCCTAAGGAGTCAACTCCAGAAGCATGAAATACAATATAAATACAACAGTTTTTCAATCGTATAAAACGAATATTTGCAACCAGTGTGAAAGTTATGGTCATTTCTACGTTCCGGGCAACCTAGGTTTTAATCTAGGGCGTCGCTCCAATAGGTCGAATAGCTAGGGACTTAGAATTCAACGCCAGAAGGAGTAAATACAATATATGTACAACAGTTTTTTCATCGTATAAAATGAATACTTGCAAACATTGTGAAAGTTATGGTCATTTCTACGTTCCAGGCAACCTAGGCTTCACCCTAGGGCGTTGTTCCACCAGATCGAATAGGTAGGGCCTAAGAAGTCAACGCCATAAGAATAAAATACAATATAAATATAACAGTTTTTCCATCGTATAAAACGAATAATAGCAGCCAGTGTGAAAGTTATGGTCATTTCAACGTTCCGGGCAACCTAGGCTTCACTCTAGGGCGTTGTTCCACCAGATCGAACAGTTAGGCCCTAAGAAGTCAACGCCAGAAGCATAAAATACAATATAAATATAACAGTTTTTCCATCGTATAAAACGAATGATAGCAACCAGTGTGAAAGTTATGGTCATTTCTACGTTCCGGGCAACCTAGGCTTCACTCTAGGGCGTTGCTCCACCAGATCGAATAGTTATTGCCTTAGAAGTCAACGCCCGAAGCATAAAATACAAAATAAATAAAACAGTTTTTCCATTGTATGAAACGAATAATTGCAACCAGTATGAAACTTATGGTCTATTTCCACTTTCCGAGCAACCTAGGCTTCACCCTAGGGCGTTGCTCCAACAGATTGAATAGTTAGGGCCTTAGAAGTCAACGCCCGAAGCATAAAATACGATATAAATACAACAGCTTTTCCATCGTATAAAACGAATAATTGCAACCAGTGTGAAAGTTATGGTCATTTCAACGTTCCGGGCTTCCTAGGCTTCACTCTATGGCGTTGCTCCACCACATCGAATAGCTGTGGCCTTAGAAGTCAACGCCTGAAGCATAAAATGCAATAAAAATACAACAGTTTTTTCACCGTATAACAGGAATAATTGCAACAAGCGTGAAGTTAATGGTCATTTCTGCGTTCCGGGCAACCTAGGCTTCACCCTAGGGCGTTGTTCCACCAAATCGAATAGTTAAGGCCTAAGAAGTGAACGCCAGAAGCATAAAATACAACATAAATACAACAGTTTTTCCATCATATAAAACGAATAATTGCAACCAGGATGAAAGTTATGGTCATTTCTACTTTCCGGGCAACCTAGGCTTCACCCTAGGGCGCTGCTCCAACAGATTGATTAGTTAGGGCCTTAGAAGTCAATGCCCGAAGCATAAAATGCAATAAAAGTACAACAGTTCTTCCATCATATAACAGGAATAATTGCAACCAGTGTGAAAGTAATGGTCATTTCCATGTTCCGGGCAACCTAGGCTTCACTCTAGGGCGTCGCTCCACCAGATCGAATAGTTAGGGCCTTAGAATTCAACGCCAGAATTCTAAAATACAATAAAGATGCAACAGCTTTTCCATCGTATAAAACGAATAATTGCAAACAGTCTGAAAGTAATGGTCATTTCTACGTTCCAGGCAACCTAGGCTTCACCCTAGGGCGTTGTTCCACCAGATCGAATAGGTAGGGCCTAGGAAGTCAACGCCATAAGAATAAAATACAATATAAATATAACAGTTTTTCCATCGTATAAAACGAATAATAGCAACCAGTGTGAAGGTTATGGTCATTTCAACGTTCCGGGTAATCTAGGCTTCACTCTAGGGCGTTGCTCCACCAGATCAATCAGTTAGGGCCTTAGAAGTCAACGCCCGAAGCATAAAATACAAAATAAATAGAACAGTTTTTCCATTGTATAAAACGAATAATTGCTACCAGTGTAAAAGTTATGGTCATTTCTACGTTCCGGGTAACCTAGGCTTCACCCTAGGGCGTTGCTCCACCAGATCGAATAGTTAGGGCCTTAGAAGTCCACGCCAGAAGCATAAAATACGATAAAGATGCAACAGTTTTTCCATCGTATAAAACGAACAATTGCAACCAGTGTGAAATTTATGGTCATTCCTACATTCCGAGCAACCTAGACTTCACTCTAGAGCGTTTCTCCACCAGATCGAATAGTTAGGTCCTTAGAAGTCAACGCCCGAAGCATAAAATACAAAATAAATAAAACAGTTTTTCCATAGTATGAAACGAATAATTGCAATCAGTATGAAACTTATGGTCTTTTCCACTTTCCGAGCAACTTAGGCTTCACCCTAGGGCGTTGCTCCAACAGATTGAATAGTTAGGGCCTTAGAAGTCAACGCCCGAAGCATAAAATACGATATAAATACAACAGCTTTTCCATCGTATAAAACGGATAATTGCAACCAGTGTGAAAGTAATGGTCATTTCTACGTTCCGAGCAACCTAGGCGTCACTCTAGGGCGTTGGTCCACCAGATCGAATAGCTAGGGACTTAGAATTCATCTCTAAAAGCATAAAATACAATTAAAATACAACAGTTTTTCCATCGTATAACAGGAATAATTGCAACCAGTGTGAAAGTAATGGTCATTTCTACGTTCCGGGCAACGTAGGTTTCACTCTAGGGCGTTGATCCGCCAGAGGGAATAGTTAGGGCCTAAGGAGTCAACTCCAGAAGCATAAAATACAATATAAATACAACAGTTTTTCAATCGTATAAAACGAATATTTGCAACCAGTGTGAAAGTTATGGTCATTTCTACGTTCCGGGCAACCTAGGTTTTACTCTAGGGCGTCGCTCCAATAGGTCGAATAGCTAGGGACTTAGAATTCAACGCCAGAAGGAGAAAATACAATATATGTACAACAGTTTTTTCATCGTATAAAATGAATACTTGCAAACATTGTGAAAG
This sequence comes from Calliopsis andreniformis, assembly GCF_051401765.1. Taxonomy (NCBI): domain Eukaryota; kingdom Metazoa; phylum Arthropoda; class Insecta; order Hymenoptera; family Andrenidae; genus Calliopsis; species Calliopsis andreniformis. Next base: position 18,074,244 of record NW_027480426.1, on the reverse strand, counting down.
TTATGGTCATTTCTACGTTCCAGGCAACCTAGGCTTCACCCTAGGGCGTTGTTCCACCAGATCGAATAGGTAGGGCCTAAGAAGTCAACGCCATAAGAATAAAATACAATATAAATATAATAGTTTTTCCATCGTATAAAACGAATAATAGCAGACAGTGTGAAAGTTATGGTCATTTCAACGTTCCGGGCAACCTAGGCTTCACTCTAGGGCGTTGTTCCACCAGATCGAACAGTTAGGCCCTAAGAAGTCAACGCCAGAAGCATAAAATACAATATAAATATAACAGTTTTTCCATCGTATAAAACGAATGATAGCAACCAGTGTGAAAGTTATGGTCATTTCTACGTTCCGGGCAACCTAGGCTTCACTCTAGGGCGTTGCTCCACCAGATCGAATAGTTATTGCCTTAGAAGTCAACGCCCGAAGCATAAAATACAAAATAAATAAAACAGTTTTTCCATTGTATGAAACGAATAATTGCAACCAGTATGAAACTTATGGTCTTTTCCACTTTCCGAGCAACCTAGGCTTCACCCTAGGGCGTGGCTCCAACAGATTGAATAGTTAGGGCCTTAGAAGTCAACGCCCGAAGCATAAAATACGATATAAATACAAAAGCTTTTCCATCGTATAAAACGAATAATTGCAACCAGTGTGAAAGTTATGGTCATTTCAACGTTCCGGGCTTCCTAGGCTTCACTCTATGGCGTTGCTCCACCACATCGAATAGCTACGGCCTTAGAAGTCAACGCCTGAAGCATAAAATGCAATAAAAATACAACAGTTTTTTCACCGTATAACAGGAATAATTGCAACAAGCGTGAAGGTAATGGTCATTTCTGCGTTCGGGGCAACCTAGGCTTCACCCTAGGGCGTTGTTCCACCAAATCGAATAGTTAGGGCCTAAGAAGTGAACGCCAGAAGCATAAAATACAACATAAATACAACAGTTTTTCCATCATATAAAACGAATAGTTGCAACCAGGATGAAAGTTATGGTCATTTCTACTTTCCGGGCAACCTAGGCTTCACCCTAGGGCGCTGCTCCAACAGATTGATTAGTTAGGGCCTTAGAAGTCAATGCCCGAAGCATAAAATGCAATAAAAGTACAACAGTTCTTCCATCATATAACAGGAATAATTGCAACCAGTGTGAAAGTAATGGTCATTTCCATGTTCCGGGCAACCTAGGCTTCACTCTAGGGCGTTGCTCCACCAGATCGAATAGTTAGGGCCTTAGAATTCAACGCCAGAATTCTAAAATACAATAAAGATGCAACAGCTTTTCCATCGTATAAAACGAATAATTGCAAACAGTCTGAAAGTAATGGTCATTTCTACGTTCCAGGCAACCTAGGCTTCACCCTAGGGCGTTGTTCCACCAGATCGAATAGGTAGGGCCTAGGAAGTCAACGCCATAAGAATAAAATACAATATAAATATAACAGTTTTTCCATCGTATAAAACGAATAATAGCAACCAGTGTGAAGGTTATGGTCATTTCAACGTTCCGGGTAATCTAGGCTTCACTCTAGGGCGTTGCTCCACCAGATCAATCAGTTAGGGCCTTAGAAGTCAACGCCCGAAGCATAAAATACAAAATAAATAGAACAGTTTTTCCATTGTATAAAACGAATAAATGCTACCAGTGTAAAAGTTATGGTCGTTTCTACGTTCCGGGTAACCTAGGCTTCACTCTAGGGCGTTGCTCCACCAGATCGAATAGTTAGGGCCTTAGAAGTCCACGCCAGAAGCATAAAATACGATAAAGATGCAACTGTTTTTCCATCGTATAAAACGAACAATTGCAACCAGTGTGAAATTTATGGTCATTCCTACATTCCGAGCAACCTAGACTTCACTCTAGAGCGTTTCTCCACCAGATCGAATAGTTAGGTCCTTAGAAGTCAACGCCCGAAGCATAAAATACAAAATAAATAAAACAGTTTTTCCATTGTATGAAACGAATAATTGCAACCAGTATGAAACTTATGGTCTTTTCCACTTTCCGAGCAACCTAGGCTTCACCCTAGGGCGTTGCTCCAACAGATTGAATAGTTAGGGCCTTAGAAGTCAACGCCCGAAGCATAAAATACGATATAAATACAACAGCTTTTCCATCGTATAAAACGGATAATTGCAACCAGTGTGAAAGTAATGGTCATTTCTACGTTCCGAGCAACCTAGGCGTCACTATAGGGCGTTGCTCCACCAGATCGAATGGCTAGGGACTTAGAATTCATCTCTAAAAGCATAAAATACAATTAAAATACAACAGTTTTTCCATCGTATAACAGGAATAATTGCAACCAGTGTGAAAGTAATGGTCATTTCTACGTTCCGGGCAACGTAGGTTTCACTCTAGGGCGTTGATCCGCCAGAGGGAATAGTTAGGGCCTAAGGAGTCAACTCCAGAAGCATAAAATACAATATAAATACAACAGTTTTTCAATCGTATAAAACGAATATTTGCAACCAGTGTGAAAGTTATGGTCATTTCTACGTTCCGGGCAACCTAGGTTTTAATCTAGGGCGTCGCTCCAATAGGTCGAATAGCTAGGGACTTAGAATTCAACGCCAGAAGGAGAAAATACAATATATGTACAACAGTTTTTTCATCGTATAAAATGAATACTTGCAAACATTGTGAAAGTTATGGTCATTTCTACGTTCCAGGCAACCTAGGCTTCACCCTAGGGCGTTGTTCCACCAGATCGAATAGGTAGGGCCTAAGAAGTCAACGCCATAAGAATAAAATACAATATAAATATAACAGTTTTTCCATCGTATAAAACGAATAATAGCAGCCAGTGTGAAAGTTATGGTCATTTCAACGTTCCGGGCAACCTAGGCTTCACTCTAGGGCGTTGTTCCACCAGATCGAACAGTTAGGCCCTAAGAAGTCAACGCCAGAAGCATAAAATACAATATAAATATAACAGTTTTTCCATCGTATAAAACGAATGATAGCAACCAGTGTGAAAGTTATGGTCATTTCTACGTTCCGGGCAACCTAGGCTTCACTCTAGGGCGTTGCTCCACCAGATCGAATAGTTATTGCCTTAGAAGTCAACGCCCGAAGCATAAAATACAAAATAAATAAAACAGTTTTTCCATTGTATGAAACGAATAATTGCAACCAGTATGAAACTTATGGTCTTTTCCACTTTCCGAGCAACCTAGGCTTCACCCTAGGGCGTTGCTCCAACAGATTGAATAGTTAGGGCCTTAGAAGTCAACGCCCGAAGCATAAAATACGATATAAATACAACAGTTTTTCCATCGTATAAAACGAACAATTGCAACCAGTGTGAAATTTATGGTCATTCCTACATTCCGAGCAACCTAGACTTCACTCTAGAGCGTTTCTCCACCAGATCGAATAGTTAGGTCCTTAGAAGTCAACACCAGAAGCATAAAATACGATATAAATACAACAGTGTGTCCATCGTAGAACAGGAATATTTGTAACCAGTGCGAAAGTTATGGTCATTTCTGCGTTCCGGGCAACCTAGGCTTCACTCTAGGGCGTTGCTCCACCAGATTCAACAGCTAGGGCCATAGAAGTCAACGCCCGAAGCATAAAATACAAAATAAATAGTACAGTTTTTGCATCGTATAAAACGAATAATTGCTACCAGTGTGGAAGTTATGGTCATTTCCACGTTCCGGGCAGCCTAGGCATCACTGCAGGGCGTTGCTCCACCAGATCGAATAGTTAGGGCCTTAGAAGTCCACGCCAGAAGCATAAAATACGATAAAGATGCAACAGTTTTTCCATCGTATAAAACGAATAATTGCAACCAGTGTGAAATTTATGGTCATTCCTACATTCCGAGCAACCTAGACTTCACTCTAGAGCGTTTCTCCACCACATCGAATAGTTAGGTCCTTAGAAGTCAACGCCAGAAGCATAAAATACGATATAAATACAACAGTTTGTCCATCGTAGAAAAGGAATATTTGCAACCAGTGCGAAAGTTAATGTCATTTCTGCGTTCCGGGCAACCTAGGCTTCACTCTAGGGCGTTGCTCCACCAGATTCAACAGTTAGGGCCTTAGAAGTCAACGCCCGAAGCATAAAATACAAAATAAATAGTACAGTTTTTGCATCGTATAAAACGAATAATTGCTACCAGTTTGGAAGTTATGGTCATTTCCACGTTCCGGGCAGCCTAGGCTTCACTCTAGGGCGTTGCTCCACCAGATGGAATAGTTAGGGCCTTAGAAGTCAACGCCCGAAGCATAAAATACAAAATAATTAAAACAGTTTTTCCATTGTATGAAACGAATAATTGCAACCCGTATGAAACTTATGGCCTTTTCCACTTTCCGAGCAACCTAGGCTTCACCCTAGGGCGTTGCTCCAACAGATTGAATAGTTAGGGCCTTAGAAGTCAACGCCCGAAGCATAAAATACGATATAAATACAACAGCTTTTCCATCGTATAAAACGGATAATTGCAACCAGTGTGAAAGTAATGGTCATTTCTACGTTCCGAGCAACCTAGGCGTCACTCTAGGGCGTTGCTCCACCAGATGGAATAGCTAGGGACTTAGAATTCATCTCTAAATGCATAAAATACAATTAAAATACAACAGTTTTTCTATCGTATAACAGGAATAATTGCAACCAGTGTGAAAGTAATGGTCATTTCTGCGTTCCGGGCAACCTAGGCTTCACCCTAGGGCGTTGTTCCATCAAATCGAATAGTTAGGGCCTAAGAAGTGAACGCCAGAAGTATATAATACAATATAAATACAACAGTTTTACCATCATATAAAACGGATAATTGCAACCAGGATGAAAGTTATGGTCATTTCTACTTTCCGGGCAACCTAGGCTTCACCCTAGGGCGCTGCTCCAACAGATTGATTAGTTAGGGCCTTAGAAGTCAATGCCCGAAGCATAAAGTGCAATAAAAGTACAACAGTTCTTCCATCATATAACAGGAATAATTGCAACCAGTGTGAAAGTAATGGTCATTTCCATGTTCCCGGCAACCTAGGCTTCACTCTAGGGCGTTGCTCCACCTGATCGAATAGATAGGGCCTTAGAAGTCAACGCCATAAGAATAAAATACAATATAAATATAACAGTTTTTCCATCGTATAAAACGAATAATAGCAACCAGTGTGAAAGTTATGGTCATTTCAACGTTCCGGGCAACCTAGGCTTCACTCTAGTGCGTTGTTCCACCAGATCGAACAGTTAGGCCTTTAGAAGTCAACGCCCGAAGCATAAAATACAAATAATACAACAGTTTTTCCATCGTATAACAGGAATAATTGCAACCAGTGTGAAAGTAATGGTCATTTCTACGTTCCGGGCAACGTAGGTTTCACTCTAGGGCGTTGATCCTCCAGAGGGAATAGTTAGGGCCTAAGGAGTCAACTCCAGAAGCATCAAATACAATATAAATACAACAGTTTTTCAATCGTATAAAACGAATAATTGCAACCAGTGTGAAAGATATGGTCACTTCTACGTTCCGGGCAACCTAGGGTTCACTCTAGGGCGTTGCTCCACCAGATCAATCAGTTAGGGCCTTAGAAGTCAACGCCCGAAGCATAAAATACAAAGTAAATAGAACAGTTTTTCCATTGCATAAAACGAATAATTGCTACCAGTGTAAAAGTTATGGTCATTTCTACGTTCCGGGTAACCTAGGCTTCACTCTAGGGCGTTGCTCTACCAGATCGAATAGTTAGGGCCTTAGAAGTCCACGCCAGAAGCATAAAATACGATAAAGATGCAACAGTTTTTCCATCGTATAAAACGAATAATTGCAACCAGTGTGAAATTTATGGTCATTCCTACATTCCGAGCAACCTGGGCTTCACCCTAGAGCGTTGTTCCACTAGATGGAATAGTTAGGGCCTAAGAAGTCAACGCCGGAACCATAAAATACAATATAAATACAACAGCTTTTCCATCGTATAAAACGGATAATTGCTACCAGTGTAAAAGTTATGGTCATTTCTACGTTCCGGGTAACCTAGGCTTCACTCTAGGGCGTTGCTCCACCAGATCGAATAGTTAGGGCCTTGGAAGTCCACGCCAGAAGCATAAAATACGATAAAGATGCAACAGTTTTTCCATCGTATAAAACGAATAATTGCAACCAGTGTGAAATTTGTGGTCATTCCTACATTCCGTGCAACCTGGGCTTCACCCTAGGGCGTTGTTCCACCAGATGGAATAGTTAGGGCCTAAGAAGTCAACGCCAGAACCATAAAATACAATATAAATATAACAGTTTTTCCATCGTATAAAACGAATAATAGCAACCAGTGTGAAAGTTATGGTCATTTCTACGTTCCGGGCTTCCTAGGCTTCACTCTATGGCGTTGCTCCACCACATCGAATAGCTACGGCCTTAGAAGTCAACGCCTGAAGCATAAAATGCAATAAAGTACAACAGTTTTTTCACCGTATAACAGGAATAATTGCAACAAGCGTGAAGGTAATGGTCATTTCTGCGTTCCGGGCAACCTAGGCTTCACCCTAGGGCGTTGTTCCATCAAATCGAATAGTTAGGGCCTAAGAAGTGAACGCCAGAAGCATATAATACAATATAAATACAACAGTTTTACCATCATATAAAACGGATAATTGCAACCAGGATGAAAGTTATGGTCATTTCTACTTTCCGGGCAACCTAGGCTTCACCCTAGGGCGCTGCTCCAACAGATTGATTAGTTAGGGCCTTAGAAGTCAATGCCCGAAGCATAAAGTGCAATAAAAGTACAACAGTTCTTCCATCATATAACAGGAATAATTGCAACCAGTGTGAAAGTAATGGTCATTTCCATGTTCCCGGCAACCTAGGCTTCACTCTAGGGCGTTGCTCCACCTGATCGAATAGTTAGGGCCTTAGAAGTCAACGCAATAAGAATAAAATACAATATAAATATAACAGTTTTTCCATCGTATAAAACGAATAATAGCAACCAGTGTGAAAGTTATGGTCATTTCAACGTTCCGGGCAACCTAGGCTTCACTCTAGTGCGTTGTTCCACTAGATCGAACAGTTAGGCCCTAAGAAGTCAACGCCAGAAGCATAAAATACAATATAAATATAACAGTTTTTCCATCGTATAAAACGAATGATAGCAACCAGTGTGAAAGTTATGGTCATTTCTACGTTCCGGGCAACCTAGGCTTCACTCTAGGGCGTTGCTCCACCAGATCGAATAGTTATTGCCTTAGAAGTCAACGCCCGAAGCATAAAATACAAAATAAATAAAACAGTTTTTCCATTGTATGAAACGAATAATTGCAACCAGTATGAAACTTATGGTCTTTTCCACTTTCCGAGCAACCTAGGCTTCACCCTAGGGCGTTGCTCCAACAGATCGAATAGTTAGGGCCTTAGAAGTCAACGCCCGAAGCATAAAATACGATATAAATACAACAGCTTTTCCATCGTATAAAACGGATAATTGCAACCAGTGTGAAAGTAATGGTCATTTCTACGTTCCGAGCAACCTAGGCGTCACTCTAGGGCGTTGCTCCACCAGATCGAATGGCTAGGGACTTAGAATTCATCTCTAAAAGCATAAAATACAATTAAAATACAACAGTTTTTCCATCGTATAACAGGAATAATTGCAACCAGTGTGAAAGTAATGGTCATTTCTACGTTCCGGGCAACGTAGGTTTCACTCTAGGGCGTTGATCCGCCAGAGGGAATAGTTAGGGCCTAAGGAGTCAACTCCAGAAGCATAAAATACAATATAAATACAACAGTTTTTCAATCGTATAAAACGAATAATTGCAACCAGTGTGAAAGATATGGTCATTTCTACGTTCCGGGCAACCTAGGTTTTACTCTAGGGCGTCGCTCCAATAGGTCGAATAGCTAGGGACTTAGAATTCAACGACAGAAGGATAAAATACAATATATGTACAACAGTTTTTTCATCGTATAAAATGAATACTTGCAAACATTGTGAAAGTTATGGTCATTTCTACGTTCCAGGCAACCTAGGCTTCACCCTAGGGCGTTGTTCCACCAGATCGAATAGGTAGGGCCTAAGAAGTCAACGCCATAAGAATAAAATACAATATAAATATAACAGTTTTTCCATCGTATAAAACGAGTAATAGCAACCAGTGTGAAAGTTATGGTCATTTCTACGTTCCGGGCGACCTAGTCTTCAGTCTGGGGCGTTGTTCCACCAGATCGAATAGCTAGGGCCTAAGAAGTCAACGCCAGAAGCATAAAATACAATATAAATATAACAGTTTTTCCATCGTATAAAACGAATAATAGCAACCAGTGTGAAAGTTATGATCATTTCAACGTTCCGGGCTTCCTAGGCTTCACTCTATGGCGTTGCTCCACCACATCGAATAGCTACGGCCTTAGAAGTCAACGCCTGAAGCATAAAATGCAATAAAAATACAACAGTTTTTTCACCGTATAACAGGAATAATTGCAACAAGCGTGAAGGTAATGGTCATTTCTGCGTTCCGGGCAACCTAGGCTTCACCCTAGGGCGTTGTTCCACCAAATCGAATAGTTAGGGCCTAAGAAGTGAACGCCAGAAGCATAAAATACAACATAAATACAACAGTTTTTCCATCATATAAAACGAATAATTGCAACCAGGATGAAAGTTATGGTCATTTCTACTTTCCGGGCAACCTAGGCTTCACCCTAGGGCGCTGCTCCAACAGATTGATTAGTTAGGGCCTTAGAAGTCAATGCCCGAAGCATAAAATGCAATAAAAGTACAACAGTTCTTCCATCATATAACAGGAATAATTGCAACCAGTGTGAAAGTAATGGTCATTTCCATGTTCCGGGCAACCTAGGCTTCACTCTAGGGCGTTGCTCCACCAGATCGAATAGTTAGGGCCTTAGAATTCAACGCCAGAATTCAAAAATACAATAAAGATGCAACAGCTTTTCCATCGTATAAAACGAATAATTGCAAACAGTCTGAAAGCAATGGTCATTTCTACGTTCCAGGCAACCTAGGCTTCACCCTAGGGCGTTGTTCCACCAGATCGAATAGGTAGGGCCTAGGAAGTCAACGCCATAAGAATAAAATACAATATAAATATAACAGTTTTTCCATCGTATAAAACGAATAATAGCAACCAGTGTGAAGGTTATGGTCATTTCAACGTTCCGGGCAATCTAGGCTTCACTCTAGGGCGTTGCTCCACCAGATCAATCAGTTAGGGCCTTAGAAGTCAACGCCCGAAGCATAAAATACAAAATAAATAGAACAGTTTTTCCATTGTATAAAACGAATAATTGCTACCAGTGTAAAAGTTATTGTCATTTCTACGTTCCGGGTAACCTAGGCTTCACTCTAGGGCGTTGCTCCACCAGATCGAATGGTTAGGGCCTTAGAAGTCCACGCCAGAAGCATAAAATACGATAAAGATGCAACAGTTTTTCCATCGTATAAAACGAATAATTGCAACCAGTGTGAAATTTATGGTCATTCCTACATTCCGAGCAACCTAGACTTCACTCTAGAGCGTTTCTCCACCAGATCGAATAGTTAGGTCCTTAGAAGTCAACACCAGAAGCATAAAATACGATATAAATACAACAGTTTGTCCATCGTAGAACAGGAATATTTGCAACCAGTGCGAAAGTTATGGTCATTTCTGCATTCCGGGCAACCTAGGCTTCACTCTAGGGCGTTGCTCCACCAGATTCAACAGCTAGGGCCATAGAAGTCAACGGCCGAAGCATAAAATACAAAATAAATAGTACAGTTTTTGCATCGTATAAAACGAATAATTGCTACCAGTGTGGAAGTTATGGTCATATCCACGTTCTGGGCAGCCTAGGCTTCACTCTAGGGCGTTGCTCCACCAGATGGAATAGTTAGGGCCTTAGAAGTCAACGCCAGATGCATAAAAGACAATAAAGATGCAACAGCTTTTCCATCGTATGACAGGAATAATTGCAACCAGTTTGAAAGTGATGGTCATTTCTACGTTCTGGGCAGCCTAGGCTTCACTCTAGGGCGTTGTTCCACCAGATCGAACAGTTAGGCCCTAAGAAGTCAACGCCAGAAGCATAAAATACAATATAAATATAACGGTTTTTCCATCGTATAAAACGAATGATAGCAACCAGTGTGAAAGTTATGGTCATTTCTACGTTCCGGTCAACCTAGGCTTCACTCTAGGGCGTTGCTCCAGCAGATCGAATAGTTATTGCCTTAGAAGTCAACGCCCGAAGCATAAAATACAAAATAAATAAAACAGTTTTTCCATTGTATGAAACGAATAATTGCAACCAGTATGAAACTTATGGTCTTTTCCACTTTCCGAGCAACCTAGGCTTCACCCTAGGGCGTTGCTCCAACAGATTGAATAGTTAGGGCCTTAGAAGTCAACGCCCGAAGCATAAAATACGATATAAATACAACAGCTTTTCCATCGTATAAAACGGATAATTGCAACCAGTGTGAAAGTAATGGTCATTTCTACGTTCCGAGCAACCTAGGCGTCACTCTAGGGCGTTGCTCCACCAGATCGAATGGCTAGGGACTTAGAATTCATCTCTAAAAGCATAAAATACAATTAAAATACAACAGTTTTTCCATCGTATAACAGGAATAATTGCAACCAGTGTGAAAGTAATGGTCATTTCTACGTTCCGGGCAACGTAGGTTTCACTCTAGGGCGTTGATCCGCCAGAGGGAATAGTTAGGGCCTAAGGAGTCAACTCCAGAAGCATAAAATACAATATAAATACAACAGTTTTTCAATCGTGTAAAACGAATAATTGCAACCAGTGTGAAAGTTATGGTCATTTCTACGTTCCGGGCAACCTAGGTTTTACTCTAGGGCGTCGCTCCAATAGGTCGAATAGCTAGGGACTTAGAATTCAACGACAGAAGGATAAAATACAATATATGTACAACAGTTTTTTCATCGTATAAAATGAATACTTGCAAACATTGTGAAAGTTATGGTCATTTCTACGTTCCAGGCAACCTAGGCTTCACCCTAGGGCGTTGTTCCACCAGATCGAATAGGTAGGGCCTAAGAAGTCAACGCCATAAGAATAAAATACAATATAAATATAACAGTTTTTCCATCGTATAAAACGAGTAATAGCAACCAGTGTGAAAGTTATGGTCATTTCTACGTTCCGGGCGACCTAGTCTTCAGTCTGGGGCGTTGTTCCACCAGATCGAATAGCTAGGGCCTAAGAAGTCAACGCCAGAAGCATAAAATACAATATAAATATAACAGTTTTTCCATCGTATAAAGCGAATAATAGCAACCAGTGTGAAAGTTATGATCATTTCAACGTTCCGGGCTTCCTAGGCTTCACTCTATGGCGTTGCTCCACCACATCGAATAGCTACGGCCTTAGAAGTCAACGCCTGAAGCATAAAATGCAATAAAAATACAACAGTTTTTTCACCGTATAACAGGAATAATTGCAACAAGCGTGAAGGTAATGGTCATTTCTGCGTTCCGGGCAACCTAGGCTTCACCCTAGGGCGTTGTTCCACCAAATCGAATAGTTAGGGCCTAAGAAGTGAACGCCAGAAGCATAAAATACAACATAAATACAACAGTTTTTCCATCATATAAAACGAATAATTGCAACCAGGATGAAAGTTATGGTCATTTCTACTTTCCGGGCAACCTAGGCTTCACCCTAGGGCGCTGCTCCAACAGATTGATTAGTTAGGGCCTTAGAAGTCAATGCCCGAAGCATAAAATGCAATAAAAGTACAACAGTTCTTCCATCATATAACAGGAATAATTGCAACCAGTGTGAAAGTAATGGTCATTTCCATGTTCCGGGCAACCTAGGCTTCACTCTAGGGCGTTGCTCCACCAGATCGAATAGTTAGGGCCTTAGAATTCAACGCCAGAATTCAAAAATACAATAAAGATGCAACAGCTTTTCCATCGTATAAAACGAATAATTGCAAACAGTCTGAAAGTAATGGTCATTTCTACGTTCCAGGCAACCTAGGCTTCACCCTAGGGCGTTGTTCCACCAGATCGAATAGGTAGGGCCTAGGAAGTCAACGCCATAAGAATAAAATACAATATAAATATAACAGTTTTTCCATCGTATAAAACGAATAATAGCAACCAGTGTGAAGGTTATGGTCATTTCAACGTTCCGGGTAATCTAGGCTTCACTCTAGGGCGTTGCTCCACCAGATCAATCAGTTAGGGCCTTAGAAGTCAACGCCCGAAGCATAAAATACAAAATAAATAGAACAGTTTTTCCATTGTATAAAACGAATAATTGCTACCAGTGTAAAAGTTATTGTCATTTCTACGTTCCGGGTAACCTAGGCTTCACTCTAGGGCGTTGCTCCACAAGATCGAATGGTTAGGGCCTTAGAAGTCCACGCCAGAAGCATAAAATACGATAAAGATGCAACAGTTTTTCCATCGTATAAAACGAATAATTGCAACCAGTGTGAAATTTATGGTCATTCCTACATTCCGAGCAACCTAGACTTCACTCTAGAGCGTTTCTCCACCAGATCGAATAGTTAGGTCCTTAGAAGTCAACACCAGAAGCATAAAATACGATATAAATACAACAGTTTGTCCATCGTAGAACAGGAATATTTGCAACCAGTGCGAAAGTTATGGTCATTTCTGCGTTCCGGGCAACCTAGGCTTCACTCTAGGGCGTTGCTCCACCAGATTCAACAGCTAGGGCCATAGAAGTCAACGGCCGAAGCATAAAATACAAAATAAATAGTACAGTTTTTGCATCGTATAAAACGAATAATTGCTACCAGTGTGGAAGTTATGGTCATATCCACGTTCTGGGCAGCCTAGGCTTCACTCTAGGGCGTTGCTCCACCAGATGGAATAGTTAGGGCCTTAGAAGTCAACGCCAGATGCATAAAAGACAATAAAGATGCAACAGCTTTTCCATCGTATGACAGGAATAATTGCAACCAGTTTGAAAGTGATGGTCATTTCTACGTTCTGGGCAGCCTAGGCTTCACTCTAGGGCGTTGTTCCACCAGATCGAACAGTTAGGCCCTACGAAGTCAACGCCAGAAGCATAAAATACAATATAAATATAACGGTTTTTCCATCGTATAAAACGAATGATAGCAACCAGTGTGAAAGTTATGGTCATTTCTACGTTCCGGTCAACCTAGGCTTCACTCTAGGGCGTTGCTCCACCAGATTGAATAGTTAGGGCCTTAGAAGTCAACGCCCGAAGCATAAAATACGATATAAATGCAACAGCTTTTCCATCGTATAAAACGGATAATTGCAACCAGTGTGAAAGTAATGGTCATTTCTACGTTCCGAGCAACCTAGGCGTCACTCTAGGGCGTTGCTCCACCAGATCGAATAGCTAGGGACTTAGAATTCATCTCTAAAAGCATAAAATACAATTAAAATACAACAGTTTTTCCATCGTATAACAGGAATAATTGCAACCAGTGTGAAAGTAATGGTCATTTCTACGTTCCGGGCAACGTAGGTTTCACTCTAGGGCGTTGATCCGCCAGAGGGAACAGTTAGGGCCTAAGGAGTCAACTCCAGAAGCATAAAATACAATATAAATACAACAGTTTTTCAATGGTATAAAACGAATAATTGCAACCAGTGTGAAAGTTATGGTCATTTCTACGTTCCGGGCAACCTAGGTTTTACTCTAGGGCGTCGCTCCAATAGGTCGAATAGCTAGGGACTTAGAATTCAACGCCAGAAGGACAAAATACAATATATGTACAACAGTTTTTTCATCGTATAAAATGAATACTTGCAAACATTGTGAAAGTTATGGTCATTTCTACGTTCCAGGCAACCTAGGCTTCACCCTAGGGCGTTGTTCCACCAGATCGAATAGGTAGGGCCTAAGAAGTCAACGCCATAAGAATAAAATACAATATAAATATAACAGTTTTTCCATCGTATAAAACGAATAATAGCAACCAGTGTGAAAGTTATGGTCATTTCTACGTTCCGGGCGACCTAGTCTTCAGTCTGGGGCGTTGTTCCACCAGATCGAATAGTTAGGGCCTCAGAAGTCAACGCCAGAAGCATAAAATACAATATAAATATAACAGTTTTTCCATCGTATAAAACGAATAATAGCAACCAGTGTGAAAGTTATGGTCATTTCAACGTTCCGGGCTTCCTAGGCTTCACTCTATGGCGTTGCTCCACCACATCGAATAGCTACGGCCTTAGAAGTCAACGCCTGAAGCATAAAATGCAATAAAAATACAACAGTTTTTTCACCGTATAACAGGAATAATTGCAACAAGCGTGAAGGTAATGGTCATTTCTGCGTTCCGGGCAACCTAGGCTTCACCCTAGGGCGTTGTTCCACCAAATCGAATAGTTAGGGCCTAAGAAGTGAACGCCAGAAGCATAAAATACAACATAAATACAACAGTTTTTCCATCATATAAAACGAATAATTGCAACCAGGATGAAAGTTATGGTCATTTCTACTTTCCGGGCAACCTAGGCTTCACCCTAGGGCGCTGCTCCAACAGATTGATTAGTTAGGGCCTTAGAAGTCAATGCCCGAAGCATAAAGTGCAATAAAAGTACAACAGCTCTTCCATCATATAACAGGAATAATTGCAACCAGTGTGAAAGTAATGGTCATTTCCATGTTCCGGGCAACCTAGGCTTCACTCTAGGGCGTTGCTCCACCAGATCGAATAGTTAGGACCTTAGAATTCAACGCCAGAAGCATAAAATACAATAAAGATGCAACAGTTTTTCCATCGTATAACAGGAATAACTGCAAACAGTATGAAAGTACTGGTCATTTCTACGTTCCGGGTAACCTAGGTTTCACTCTAGGGCGTTGCTCCACCAGATCGTATAGCTAGGGACTTAGAATTCAACGCCATAAGAATAAAATACAATATAAGTATAACAGTTTTTCCATCGTATAAAACGAATAATAGCAACCAGTGTGAAGGTTATGGTCATTTCATCGTTCCGGGCAATCTAGGCTTCACTCTAGGGCGCTGCTCCACCAGATCAATCAGTTAGGGCCTTAGAAGTCAACGTCCGAAGCATAAAATACAAAATAAATAGAACTGTTTTTCCATTGTATAAAACGAATAATTGCTACCAGTGTAAAAGTTATGGTCATTTCTACGTTCCGGGTAATCTAGGCATCACTGTAGGGCGTTGCTCCACCAGATCGAATAGTTAGGGCCTTAGAAGTCCACGCCAGAAGCATAAAATACGATAAAGATGCAACAGTTTTTCCATCGTATAAAACGAATAATTGCAACCAGTGTGAAATTTATGGTCATTCCTACATTTCGAGCAACCTAGACTTCACTCTAGAGCGTTTCTCCACCAGATCGAATAGTTAGGTCCTTAGAAGTCAACGCCAGAAGCATAAAATACGATATAAATACAACAGTTTGTCCATCGTAGAAAAGGAATATTTGCAACCAGTGCGAAAGTTATTGTCATTTCTGCGTTTCGGGCAACCTAGGCTTCACTCTAGGGCGTTGCTCCACCAGATTCAACAGTTAGGGCCTTAGAAGTCAACGCCCGAAGCATAAAATACAAAATAAATAGTACAGTTTTTGCATCGTATAAAACGAATAATTGCTACCAGTTTGGAAGTTATGGTCATTTCCACGTTCCGGGCAGCCTAGGCTTCACTCTAGGGCGTTGCTCCACCAGATGGAATAGTTAGGGCCTTAGAAGTCAACGCCCGAAGCATAAAATACAAAATAATTAAAACAGTTTTTCCATTGTATGAAACGAATAATTGCAACCCGTATGAAACTTATGGCCTTTTCCACTTTCCGAGCAGCCTAGGCTTCACCCTAGGGTGTTGCTCCAACAGATTGAATAGTTAGGGCCTTAGAAGTCAACGCCCGAAGCATAAAATACGATATAAATACAACAGCTTTTCCATCGTATAAAACGGATAATTGCAACCAGTGTGAAAGTAATGGTCATTTCTACGTTCCGAGCAACCTAGGCGTCACTCTAGGGCGTTGCTCCACCAGATCGAATAGCGAGAGACTTAGAATTCATCTCTAAAAGCATAAAATACAATTAAAATACAACAGTTTTTCTATCGTATAACAGGAATAATTGCAACCAGTGTGAAAGTAATGGTCATTTCTACGTTCCGGGCAACGTAGGTTTCACTCTAGGGCGTTGATCCGCCAGAGGGAATAGTTAGGGCCTAAGGAGTCAACTCCAGAAGCATAAAATACAATATAAATACAACAGTTTTTCAATCGTATTAAACGAATAATTGCAACCAGTGTGAAAGTTATGGTCATTTCTACGTTCCGGGCAACCTAGGTTTCACTCTGGGGCGTCGCTCCAATAGGTCGAATAGCTAGGGACTTAGAATTCAACGCCAGAAGGATAAAATACAATATATGTACAACAGTTTTTTCATCGTATAAAATGAATACTTGCAAACATTGTGAAAGTTATGGTCATTTCTACGTTCCAGGCAACCTAGGCTTCACACTAGGGCGTTGTTCCACCCTGATCGAATAGGTAGGGCCTAAGAAGTCAACGCCATAAGAATAAAATACAATATAAATATAACAGTTTTTCCATCGTATAAAACGAATAATAGCAACCAGTGTGAAAGTTATGGTCATTTCAACGTTCCGGGCAACCTAGGCCTCACTCTAGGGCGTTGTTCCACCAGATCGAACAGTTAGGCCCTAAGAAGTCAACGCCAGAAGCATAAAATACAATATAAATATAACAGTTTTTCCATCGTATAAAACGAATGATAGCAACCAGTGTGAAAGTTATGGTCATTTCTACGTTCCGGGCAACCTAGGCTTCACTCTAGGGCGTTGCTCCACCAGATCGAATAGTTATTGCCTTAGAAGTCAACGCCCGAAGCATAAAATACGATATAAATACAACAGCTTTTCCATCGTATAAAACGGATAATTGCAACCAGTGTGAAAGTAATGGTCATTTCTACGTTTCGAGCAACCTAGGCGTCACTCTAGGGCGTTGCTCCACCAGATCGAATAGCTAGGGACTTAGAATTCATCTCTAAAAGCATAAAATACAATTAAAATACAACAGTTTTTCCATCGTATAACAGGAATAATTGCAACCAGTGTGAAAGTAATGGTCATTTCTACGTTCCGGGCAACGTAGGTTTCACTCTAGGGCGTTGATCCGCCAGAGGGAATAGTTAGGGCCTAAGGAGTCAACTCCAGAAGCATAAAATACAATATAAATACAACAGTTTTTCAATCGTATAAAACGAATAATTGCAACCAGTGTGAAAGTTATGGTCATTTCTACGTTCCGGGCAACCTAGGTTTTACTCTAGGGCGTCGCTCCAATAGGTCGAATAGCTAGGGACTTAGAATTCAACGCCACAAGGATAAAATACAATATATGTACAACAGTTTTTTCATCGTATAAAATGAATACTTGCAAACATTGTTAAAGTTATGGTCATTTCTACGTTCCAGGCAACCTAGGCTTCACCGTAGGGCGTTGTTCCACCAGATCGAATAGGTAGGGCCTAAGAAGTCAACGCCATAAGAATAAAATACAATATAAATATAACAGTTTTTCCATCGTATAAAACGAATAATAGCAACCAGTGTGAAAGTTATGGTCATTTCAACGTTCCGGGCAACCTAGGCTTCACTATAGGGCGTTGTTCCACCAGATCGAACAGTTAGGCCCTAAGAAGTCAATGCCAGACGCATAAAATACAATATAAATATAACAGTTTTTCCATTGCATAAAACGAATAATTGCTACCAGTGTAAAAGTTATGGTCATTTCCACGTTCCGGGTAACCTAGGCTTCACTCTAGGGCGTTGCTCCACCAGATCGAATAGTTAGGGCCTTAGAAGTCCACGCCAGAAGCATAAAATACGATAAAGATGCAACAGTTTTTCCATCGTATAAAACGAATAATTGCAACCAGTGTGAAATTTATGGTCATTCCTACATTCCGAGCAACCTGGGCTTCACCCTAGGGCGTTGTTCCACCAGATGGAATAGTTAGGGCCTAAGAAGTCAACGCCAGAACCATAAAATACAATATAAATATAACAGTTTTTCCATGGTATAAAACGAATAATAGCAACCAGTGTGAAAGTTATGGTCATTTCTACGTTCCGGGCTTCCTAGGCTCCACTATATGGCGTTGCTCCACCACATCGAATAGCTACGTCCTTAGAAGTCAACGCCTGAAGCATAAAATGCAATAAAAATACAACAGTTTTTTCACCGTATAACTGGAATAGTTGCAACAAGCGTGAAGGTAATGGTCATTTCTGCGATCCGGGCAACCTGGCTTCACCCTAGGGCGTTGTTCCACCAAATCGAATAGTTAGGGCCTAAGAAGTGAACGCCAGAAGCATAAAATACAATATAAATACAACAGTTTTACCATCATATAAAACGAATAATTGCTACCAGTGTAAAAGTTATGGTCATTTCAACGTTCCGGGTAACCTAGGCTTCACTCTAGAGCGTTGCTCCACCAGATCGAATAGTTAGGGCCTTAGAAGTCCACGCCAGAAGCATAAAATACGATAAAGATGCAACAGTTTTTCCATCGTATAAAACGAATAATTGCAACCAGTGTGAAATTTATGGTCATTTCTACTTTCCGGGCAACCTAGGCTTCACCCTAGGGCGCTGCTCCAACAGATTGATTAGTTAGGGCCTTAGAAGTCAATGCCCGAAGCATGAAGTGCAATAACAGTACAACAGTTCTTCCATCATATAACAGGAATAATTGCAACCAGTGTGAAAGTAATGGTCATTTCCATGTTCCCGGCAACCTAGGCTTCACTCTAGGGCGTTGCTCCACCTGATCGAATAGTTAGGGCCTTAGAAGTCAACGCCAGAAGCCTAAAATACAATAAAGATGCAACAGTTTTTCCATCGTATAACAGGAATAACTGCAACCAGTGTGAAAGTAATGGTCATTTCTACGTTCCGAGCATCCTAGGCTTCACTCCAGGGCGTTCTTCAACCAGATCGAATAGTTATGGCCGAAGGAATCAAGGCCAGAAGCATAATATAGAATATAAATATAACAGTTTTTCCATCGTATAGAACGAATAATAGCAACCAGTGTCAAAGTTATGGTCATTTCTACGTTCCGGGCAACGTAGGCTTTACTCTACGGCGTCGTTCCACCCAGATCGAATATTTAGGGCCTAAGAAGTCAACGCCAGACGCATAAAATATAATATAAATATAACAGTTTTTGCATCGTATAAAACGAATAATAGCAACCCGTGTGAAAGTTATGGTCATTTCTACGTCCCGGGCAACCTAGGCCTCACTCTAGGGCGTTGCTCCACCAGATTGAATAGTTAGGGCCTAAGAAGCGAACGCCAAGAGCATAAAATACAATATATATACAGCAGTTTTTCCATCGTATAAAACGAATAATTGCAACCAGTGTGAAAGTTATGGTCATTTCTACGTTCCGGGCAACCTAGGCTTCACTCTAGGGCGTTGCTCCACCAGATCGAATAGTTAGGGCCTTACAAGTAAACGCCCGAAGCCTAAAATGCAATAAAACTACATCAGTTTTTCCATCGCATAACAGGAATAATTCCAACCAGTTTGAAAGTGATGGTCATTTCTACGTTCCGGGCAACCTAGGCTTCACTCTAGGGCGTTGTTACACCAGATCGAATAGTTAGGGCCTTAGAAGTCAACGCCCGAAGCATAAAATGCAATAAAACTACAACAGTTTTTCCATCGCATAACAGGAATAATTCCAACCAGTTTGAAAGTGATGGTCATTTCTACGTTCCGGGCTACCAAGGCTTCACTCTAGGGCGTTGTCACACCAGATCGAATAGCTACGACCTTAGAAGTCAAAGCCAGAAGCAGAAAATACAATAAAAATGCAACAGTTTTTCCACCGTACAGCATGGCTAATTGCAACCAGTGCGAAAGTAATGATCATTTCGACGTTTCGGGCAACCTAGGCTTCACTCTAGGGCGCTGCTCCACCAGATCGAATAGCTAGGGACTTAGAATTCAACGCTAAAAGCATAAAGTACAATAAAGATGCAACAGCTTTTCCATGGTATAACAGGAATAAGTGCAACCAGTATGAAGGTAACGGTCTGTCCTACGTTCCGGGCAACCTAGGCTTCACTCCAGGGCGTTGCTAAATCAGATCGAATAGATAGGATCTTAGAAGTCAACGCCCGAAGCATAAAGACAAAATAAATAGAACAGATTTTCCATTGTATAAAACGAATAATAGCAACCAGTGTGAAAGTTAAGGTCATTTCTACGTTCCGGGCAACCTAGGCTTCACTCTAGGGCGTTGCACCACCAGATCGAATAGTTAGGGCCTAAGATGTCAACGCCAGAAGCATAAAATACAATATAAATATAACAATTTTTCCATCGCATAAAACGAATAATAGCAGCCAGTGTGAAAGTAATGGTCATTTCTACGTTCCGGGCAACCTAGGCTTCACTCTATGCGTTGCTCCACCCGATCGAATAGCTAGGGACTTAGAATTCAACGCTAAAAGCATAAAGTACAATAAAGATGCAACAGTTTTTCCATCGTATAACAGGAATAATTGCAACCAGTGTGAAGGTAACGGTCTGTCCTACGTTCCGGGCAACCTAGGCTTCACTCTAGGGCGTTGCTCCACCAGATCGAATAGTTAGGGACTTAGAATTCAACGCTAAAAGCATAAAGTACAATAAAGATGCAACAGTTTTTCCATCGTATAACAGGAATAATTGCAACCAGTGTGAAGGTAACGGTCTGTCCTACGTTCCGGGCAACCTAGGCTTCACTCTAGGGCGTTGCTCCACCAGATCGAATAGTTAGGGACTAAGAAGTGAACGCCCGTAGCATGAAATACACTAAATATACAAGAGTTTTTCCATCGTATAACAGGAATAATTGCAACCAGTGCGAAAGTGATGGTCATTTCTACATTCAGAGCAACCTAGGCTTCACTCTAGGGCGATGCTCCACCAGATCGAATAGTTAGGGCCTTAGAAGACAACGCCAGAAGCATAAAACACAATATAAATACAACAACTTTTCCATCGTATAACAGGAATAATAGCAACCAGTGTGAAAGATATGGTCACTTCTACGTTCCGGGCAACCTAGGGTTCACTCTAGGGCGTTGCTCCACCAGATCGAATAGTTAGGGACTAAGAAGTGAACGCCCGTAGCATGAAATACACTAAATATAGAAGAGTTTTTCCATCGTATAACAGGAATAATTGCAGCCAGTGCGAAAGTGATGGTCATTTCTACATTCAGAGCAACCTAGGCTTCACTCTAGGGCGTTGCTCCACCAGATCGAATAGTTAGGGCCTTAGAAATCAACGCCAGAAGCATAAAATACAATAAAGATGCAACAGTTTTTCCATCGTATAACAGGAATAACTGCAAACAGTATGAAAGTACTGGTCATTTCTACGTTTCCGGGTAACCTAGGTTTCACTCTAGGGCGTTGCTCCACCAGATCGTATAGCTAGGGACTTAGAATTCAACGCCATAAGAATAAAATACAATATAAGTACAACAGTTTTTCCATCGTATAAAATGAATAATTGCAACCAGTGTGAAAGTTATGGTCATTTCTACATTCCGAGCAACCTAGGCTTCACTCTAGGGCGTTGCTCCACCTGATCGAATAGGTAGGGCCTTAGAAGTCAACGCCAGAAGCATAAAATACAATAAAGATGCAACAGTTTTTCCATCGTATAAAACGACTAATTGCAAACAGTCTGAAAGTAATGGTCATTTCTACGTTCCAGGCAACCTAGGCTTCACCCTAGGGCGTTGTTCCACCAGATCGAATAGGTAGGGCCTAAGAAGTCAACGCCATAAGAATAAAATACAATATAAAGATAACAGTTTTTCCATCGTATAAAACGAATAATAGCAACCCGTGTGAAGGTTATGGTCATTTCAACGTTCCGGGCAATCTAGGCTTCACTCTAGGGAGTTGCTCCACCAGATCAGTCAGTTAGGGCCTTAGAAGTCAACGCCCGAAGCATAAAATACAAAATAAATAGAACAGTTTTTCCATTGTATAAAACGAATAATTGCTACCAGTGAAAAGTTATGGTCATTTGTACGTTCCGGGCAACCTAGGCTTCACTCTAGGGCGTTGCTCCACCAGATCGAATAGTTAGGGCCTTAGAAGTCAACGCCCGAAGCATAAAATACAAAATAAATAGTACAGTTTTTCCATCGTATAAAACGAATAATTGCTACCAGTGTGGAAGTTATGGTCATTCCCACGTTCCGGGCAGCCTAGGCTTCACTCCAGGGCGTTGCTCCACCAGATGGAATAGTTAGGGCCTTAGAAGTCAACGCCAGATGCATAAAATACAATAAAGATGCAACAGTTTTTCTATCGTATAAAACGAATAATTGCAAACAGTCTGAAAGTAATGGTCATTTCTACGTTCCAGGCAACCTAGGCTTCACCCTAGGGCATTGTTCCACCAGATCGAATAGGTAGGGCCTAAGAAGTCAACGCCATGAGAATAAAATACAATATAAATATAACAGTTTTTCCATCGTATAAAACGAATAATAGCAACCAGTGTGAAGGTTATGGTCATTTCAACGTTCCGGGCAATCTAGGCTTCACTCTAGGGCGTTGCTCCTCCAGATCAATCAGTTAGGGCCTTAGAAGTTAACGCCCGAAGCATAAAATACAAAATAAATAGAACAGTTTTTCCATTGTATAAAACGAATAATTGCTACCAGTGTAAAAGTTAAGGTCATTTCTGCGTTCCGGGTAACCTAGGCTTCACTCTAGGGCGTTGCTCCACCAGATCGAATAGTTAGAGCCCTAGAAGTCCACGCCAGAAGCATAAAATAAGATAAAGATGCAACAGTTTTTCAATCGTATAAAACGATTAATTGCAACCAGTGTGAAATTTATGGTCATTCCTACATTCCGGGCAACCTAGGATTCACCCTAGAGCGCTGCTCCAACAGATTGAATAGTTAGGGCCCTAGAAGTCAATGCCCGAAGCATAAAATGCAATCAAAATACAACAGTTTTTACATCATATAACAGGAATAATTGCAACCATTTTGAAAGCGATGTTCATTTCTACGTTCCGGGCAACCTAGGCTTCACTCTAGGGCGTTGCTCCACCAGATCGAATAGCTAGGGCCTTAGAAGTCAACGCCTGGAGCATAAAATACAATATAAATATAACAGTTTTTCCATCGTATAAAACGGATAATAGCAACCAGTGTGAAGGTTATGGTCATTTCAACGTTCCGGGCAATCTAGGCTTCACTCTAGGGCGTTGCTCCTCCAGATCAATCAGTTAGGGCCTAAGAAGTCAACGCCAGAAGCATAAAATACAATATAAATACAGTAGTTTTTCCATCGTATAAAACGAGTAATTGCAACCAGTGTGAAAGTGATGGTCATTTCTACATTCAGAGCAACCTAGGCTTCACTCTAGGGCGTTGCTCCACCAGATCGAATAGTCAGGGCCTTAGAAGTCAACGCCAGAAGCATAAAACACAATATAAATACAACAACTTTTCCATCGTATAACAGGAATAATAGCAACCAGTGTGAAAGATATGGTCACTTCTACGTTCCGGGCAACCTAGGGTTCACTCTAGGGCGTTGGTCCACCAGTTCCAATAGATAGGGCGTAAGCAGTCAACGCCAGAAGCACCAATTACAAAATAAATACAACAGTTTTTCGATCGTATAAAACGAATAATTGCAACCAGTGTGAAAGTAATGGTCATTTCAACGTTCCGGGCAACCAAGGCTTCACTCTAGGGCGTTGTCACACCAGATCGAATAGCTACGACCTTAGAAGTCAAAGCCAGAAGCAGAAAATACAATAAAAATGCAACAGTTTTTCCACCGTATAGCATGGCTAATTGCAACCAGTGCGAAAGTAATGATCATTTCGACGTTTCGGGCAACCTAGGCTTCACTCTAGGGCGCTGCTCCACCAGATCGAATAGCTAGGGACTTAGAATTCAACGCTAAAAGCATAAAGTACAATAAAGATGCAACAGCTTTTCCATCGTACAACAGGAATAATTGCAACCAGTGTGAAGGTAACGGTCTGACCTACGTTCCGGGCAACCTAGGCTTCACTCCAGGGCGTTGCTAAATCAGATCGAATAGATAGGATCTTAGAAGTCAACGCCCGAAGCATAAAGTACAAAATAAATAGAAGAGATTTTCCATTGTATAAAACGAATAATAGCAACCAGTGAGAAAGTTAAGGTCATTTCTACGTTCCGGGCAACCTAGGCTTCACTCTAGGGCGTTGCACCACCCGATCGAATAGTTAGGGCCTTAGAAGTCAACGCCAGAAGCATAAAAAACAATATAAATACAACAACTTTTCCATCGTATAACAGGAATAATAGCAACCAGTGTGAAAGGTATGATCATTTCGACGTTTCGGTCAACATAGGCTTCACTGTAGGGCGTTGCTCCACCAGATCGAATGGGTAGGGCCATAGAAGTCAACGCCCGGAACATAAAATACAATATAAATACAACAGTTTTTCCATTGTATAAAACGAATAATTGCAACCAGTGTGAAAGTAATGGTCATTTCTACGTTCCGGGCAACCTAGGCGTCACTCTAGGGCGTTGCTCCACCACATCGAATAGCTACGGCCTTAGAAGTCAACGCCAGAAGCATAAAATACAATATAAATACAACCGCATTTCCATCGTATAAAATGAATAATTGCAAACAGTGTGAAAGTAATGGTCATTTCTACGTTCCGGGCAACCTAGGCTTCACTCTATGCGTTGCTCCACCCGATCGAATAGCTAGGGACTTGGAATTCAACGCTAAAAGCATAAAGTACAATAAAGATGCAACAGTTTTTCCATCGTATAACAGGAATAATTGCAACCAGTGTGAAGGTAACGGTCTGTCCTACGTTCCGGGCAACCTAGGCTTCACTCTAGGGCGTTGCTCCACCAGATCGAATAGTTAGGGCCTTAGAAGTCCACGCCAGAAGCATAAAATACGATAAAGATGCAACAGTTTTTCCATCGTATAAAACGACTAATTGCAACCAGTGTGAAATTTATGGTCATTCCTACATTCCGAGCAACCTAGACTTCACTCTAGAGCGTTGCTCCGCCAGATCGAATAGTTAGGTCCTTAGAAGTCAACGCCAGAAGCATAAAATACGAAATAAATACAACAGTTAGTCCATCGTAGAACAGGAATATTTGCAACCAGTGCGAAAGTTATGGTCATTTCTGCGTTCCGGGCAACCTAGGCTTCACACTAGGGCGTTGCTCCACCAGATTCAACAGTTAGGGCCTTAGAAGTCAACGCCCGAAGCATAAAATACAAAATAAATGGAACAGTTTTTCCATTGTATAAAACGAATAATAGCAATCAGTGTGAAAGTTATGGTCATTTCTACTTTCCGGGCAACCTAGGATTCACCCTAGGGCGTTGCTCCAACAGATTGAATAGTTAGGGCCCTAGAAGTCAATGCCCGAAGCATAAAATGCAATCAAAATACAACAGTTTTTACATCATATAACAGGAATAATTGCAACCATTTTGAAAGTGATGTTAATTTCTACGTTCCGGGCAACCTAGGCTTCACTCTAGGGCGTGGCTCCACCAGATCCAATAGCTAGGGCCTTAGAAGTCAACGCCCGAAGCATAAAATGCAATAAAAATACAACTGTGTTTCCATCATATATCAGGAATAATTGCAAACAGTTTGAAAGTGATGGCCATTTCTACGTTCCGGGTAACCTAGGCTTCACTCTAGGGCGTTGTTCCACCAGATTGAACAGTTAGGCCCTAAGAAGTCAACGCCAGAAGCATAAAATACAATATAAATATAACAGTTTTTCCATCGTATTAAACGAATAATTTCTACCAGTGTGAAAGTAATGGTCATTTCCATGTTCCGGGCAACCTAGGCTTCACTCTAGGGCGTTGTTCCACCAGATCGAATAGTTAGGGCCTAAGAAGTCCACGCCAGAAGCATAAAATACGATAAAGATGCAACAGTTTTTCCATCGCATAAAACGAATAATTGCAACCAGTGTGAAATTTATGGTCATTCCTACATTCCGAGCAACCTAGACTTCACTCTAGAGCGTTGCTCCACCAGATCGAATAGTTAGGTCCTTAGAAGTCAACGCCAGAAGCATAAAATACGATATAAATACAACAGTTTGTCCATCGTAGAACAGGAATATTTGCGACCAGTGCGAAAGTTATGGTCATTTCTGCGTTCCGGGCAACCTAGGCTTCACACTAGGGCGTTGCTCCACCAGATTCAACAGTTAGGGCCTTAGAAGTCAACGCCCGAAGCATAAAATACAAAATAAATGGAACAGTTTTTCCATTGTATAAAACGAATAATAGCAATCAGTGTGAAAGTCATGGTCATTTCCACGTTCCGGGCAGCCTAGGCTTCACTCTAGGACGTTGCTCCACCAGATGGAATAGTTAGGGCCTTAGAAGTCAACGCCAGATGCATAAAATACAATAAAGATGCAACAGTTTTTCCATCGTATAAAACGAATAATTGCAAACAGTCTGAAAGTAATGGTCATTTCTACGTTCCAGGCAACCTAGGCTTCACCCTAGGGCGTTGTTCCACCAGATCGAATAGGTAGGGCCTTAGAAGTCAACGCCTGAAGCATAAAATGCAATAAAAATACAACAGTTTTTTCACCGTATAACTGGAATAGTTGCAACAAGCGTGAAGGTAATGGTCATTTCTGCGTTCCGGGCAACCTGGCTTCACCCTAGGGCGTTGTTCCACCAAATCGAATAGTTAGGGCCTAAGAAGTGAACGCCAGAAGCATAAATTACAATATAAATACAACAGTTTTACCATCATATAAAACGAATAATAGCAACCAGTGTGAAGGTTATGGTCATTTCAACGTTCCGGGCAATCTAGGCTTCACTCTAGGGCGTTGCTCCACCAGATCAATCAGTTAGGGCCTTAGAAGTCAACGCCCGAAGCATAAAATACAAAATAAATAGAACAGTTTTTCCATTGCATAAAACGAATAATTGCTACCAGTGTAAAAGTTATGGTCATTTCTACGTTCCGGGTAACCTAGGCTTCACTCTAGGGAGTTGCTCCACCAGATCGAATGGTTAGGGCCTTAGAAGTCCACGCCAGAAGCATAAAATACGATAAAGATGCAACAGTTTTTCCATCGTATAAAACGAATAATTGCAACCAGTGTGAAATTTATGGTCATTCCTACATTCCGAGCAACCTGGGCTTCACCCTAGGGCGTTGTTCCACCAGATGGAATAGTTAGGGCCTAAGAAGTCAACGCCAGAACCATAAAATACAATATAAATATAACAGTTTTTCCATCGTATAAAACGAATAATAGCAACCAGTGTGAAAGTTATGGTCATTTCTACGTTCCGGGCTTCCTAGGCTTCACCCTATGGCGTTGCTCCACCACATCGAATAGCTACGGCCTTAGAAGTCAACGCCTGAAGCATAAAATGCAATAAAAATACAACAGTTTTTTCACCGTATAACAGGAATAATTGCAACAAGCGTGAAGGTAATGGTCATTTCTGCGTTCCGGGCAACCTAGGCTTCACCCTAGGGCGTTGTTCCACCAAATCGAATAGTTAGGGCCTAAGAAGTGAACGCCAGAAGCATAAAATACAATATAAATACAACAGTTTTACCATCATATAAAACGGATAATTGCAACCAGGATGAAAGTTATGGTCATTTCTACTTTCCGGGCAACCAAGGCTTCACCCTAGGGCGCTGCTCCAACAGATTGATTAGTTAGGGCCTTAGAAGTCAATGCCCGAAGCATAAAGTGCAATAAAAGTACAACAGTTCTTCCATCATATAACAGGAATAATTGCAACCAGTGTGAAAGTAATGGTCATTTCCATGTTCCCGGCAACCTAGGCTTCACTCTAGGGCGTTGCTCCACCTGATCGAATAGTTAGGGCCTTAGAAGTCAACGCCAGAAGCCTGAAATACAATAAAGATGCAACAGTTTTTCCATAGTATATAGCGAATAATTGCAAACAGTCTGAAAGTAATGGTCATTTCTACGTTCCAGGCAACCTAGGCTTCACCCTAGGGCGTTGTTCCACCAGATGGAATAGGTAGGGCCTAAGAAGTCAACGCCATAAGAATAAAATACAATATAAACATAACTGTTTTTCCATCGTATAAAACGAATAATAGCAACCAGTGTGAAGGTTATGGTCATTTCAACGTTCCGGGCAATCTAGGCTTCACTCTAGGGCGTTGCTCCACCAGATCAATCAGATAGGGCCTTAGAAGTCAACGCCCGATGCATAAAATACAAAATAAATAGAACAGTTTTTCCATTGTATAAAACGAATAATTGCTACCAGTGTAAAAGCTATGGTCATTTCTACGTTCCGGTCAACCTAGGCTTCACTCTAGGGCGTTGCTCCACCAGATCGAATAGTTAGGGCCTTAGAAGTCCACGCCAAAAGCATAAAATACGATAAAGATGCAACAGTTTTTCCATCGTATAAAACGAATAATTGCAAACAGTCTGAAAGTAATGGTCATTTCTACGTTCCAGGCAACCTAGGCTTCACCCTAGGGCGTTGTTCCACCAGATCGAATAGGTAGGGCCTAAGAAGTCAACGCCATAAGAATAAAATACAATATAAATATAACAGTTTTTCCATCGTATAAAACGAATAATAGCAACCAGTGTGAAGGTTATGGTCATTTCAACGTTCCGGGCAATCTAGGCTTCACTCTAGGGCGTTGCTCCTCCAGATCAATCAGTTAGGGCCTTAGAAGTTAACGCCCGAAGCATAAAATACAAAATAAATAGAACAGTTTTTCCATTGTATAAAACGAATAATTGCTACCAGTGTAAAAGTTAAGGTCATTTCTGCGTTCCGGGTAACCTAGGCTTCACTCTAGGGCGTTGCTCCACCAGATCGAATAGTTAGAGCCCTAGAAGTCCACGCCAGAAGCATAAAATACGATAAAGATGCAACAGTTTTTCAATCGTATAAAACGATTAATTGCAACCAGTGTGAAATTTATGGTCATTCCTACATTCCGGGCAACCTAGGATTCACCCTAGAGCGCTGCTCCAACAGATTGAATAGTTAGGGCCCTAGAAGTCAATGCCCGAAGCATAAAATGCAATCAAAATACAACAGTTTTTACATCATATAACAGGAATAATTGCAACCATTTTGAAAGCGATGTTCATTTCTACGTTCCGGGCAACCTAGGCTTCACTCTAGGGCGTTGCTCCACCAGATCGAATAGCTAGGGCCTTAGAAGTCAACGCCTGGAGCATAAAATACAATATAAATATAACAACTTTTCCATCGTATAACAGGAATAATAGCAACCAGTGTGAAAGATATGGTCACTTCTACGTTCCGGGCAACCTAGGGTTCACTCTAGGGCGTTGGTCCACCAGTTCCAATAGATAGGGCGTAAGCAGTCAACGCCAGAAGCACCAATTACAAAATAAATACAACAGTTTTTCGATCGTATAAAACGAATAATTGCAACCAGTGTGAAAGTAATGGTCATTTCAACGTTCCGGGCAACCAAGGCTTCACTCTAGGGCGTTGTCACACCAGATCGAATAGCTACGACCTTAGAAGTCAAAGCCAGAAGCAGAAAATACAATAAAAATGCAACAGTTTTTCCACCGTATAGCATGGCTAATTGCAACCAGTGCGAAAGTAATGATCATTTCGACGTTTCGGGCAACCTAGGCTTCACTCTAGGGCGCTGCTCCACCAGATCGAATAGCTAGGGACTAGGAATTCAACGCTAAAAGCATAAAGTACAATAAAGATGCAACAGCTTTTCCATCGTACAACAGGAATAATTGCAACCAGTGTGAAGGTAACGGTCTGACCTACGTTCCGGGCAACCTAGGCTTCACTCCAGGGCGTTGCTAAATCAGATCGAATAGATAGGATCTTAGAAGTCAACGCCCGAAGCATAAAGTACAAAATAAATAGAAGAGATTTTCCATTGTATAAAACGAATAATAGCAACCAGTGAGAAAGTTAAGGTCATTTCTACGTTCCGAGCAACCTAGGCTGCACTCTAGGGTGATGCTCCACCAGATGGAATAGCTAGGGCCTTAGAAGTCAACGCCAGAAGCATAAAATACGATAAAGATGCAACAGCTTTCCATCGTATAACCGGAATAACAGCAAACAGTGTGATAGTACTAGTCATTACTACGTTCCGGGTAATCTAGGCTTCACTCTAGGGCGTTGCTCCACCAGATCGAATAGGTAGGGCCTTAGAAGTCAACGCCAGATGCATAAAATACAATAAAGATGCAACAGTTTTTCCATCGTATAAAACGAATAATTGCAAACAGCCTGAAAGTAATGGTCATTTCTACGTTCCAGGCAATCTAGGCTTCACTCTAGGGCGTTGCTCCACCAGATCAATCAGTTAGGGCCTTAGAAGTCAACGCCCGAAGCATAAAATACAAAATAAATAGAACAGTTTTTCCATTGCATAAAACGAATAATTGCTACCAGTGTAAAAGTTATGGTCATTTCTACGTTCCGGGTAACCTAGGCTTCACTCTAGGGCGTTGCTCCACCAGATCGAATGGTTAGGGCCTTAGAAGTCAACGCCCGGAACATAAAATACAATATAAATACAACAGTTTTTCCATTGTATAAAACGAATAATTGGAACCAGTGTGAAAGTAATGGTCATTTCTACGTTCCGGGCAACCTAGGCGTCACTCTAGGGCGTTGCTCCACCACATCGAATAGCTACGGCCTTAGAAGTCAACGCCAGAAGCATAAAATACAATATAAATACAACCGCATTTCCATCGTATAAAATGAATAATTGCAAACAGTGTGAAAGTAATGGTCATTTCTACGTTCCGGGCAACCTAGGCTTCACTCTATGCGTTGCTCCACCCGATCGAATAGCTAGGGACTTGGAATTCAACGCTAAAAGCATAAAGTACAATAAAGATGCAACAGTTTTTCCATCGTATAACAGGAATAATTGCAACCAGTGTGAAGGTAACGGTCTGTCCTACGTTCCGGGCAACCTAGGCTTCACTCTAGGGCGTTGCTCCACCAGATCGAATAGTTAGGGCCTTAGAAGTCCCATCCAGAAGCATAAAATACAATATAAATACAACAGTTTTTCCATCGTATAAAACGAATAATAGCAACCAGTTTGAAACTTATGGTCATTTCTACTTTCCGAGCAACCTAGGCTTCACCCTAGGGCGTTGCTCCAACAGATTGAATAGTTAGGGCCTAAGAAGTCAACGCCAGAAGCATAAAATACGATATAAATACAACAGCTTTTCCATCTTATAAAACGAATAATTGGAACCAGTGTGAAAGTAATGGTCATTTCTACGTTCCGAGCACCCTAGGCGTCTCTCTAGGGCGTTGCTCTACCACATCTAAAAGCTACGGCCTTAGAAGTCAACGCCAGAGGCATAAAATACAATATAAATACAACAGTGTTTCCACCATATAACAGGAATAATTGCAACCAGTTTGAAAGTGATAGCCATTTCTACGTTCCGGGCAACCTTGGCTTCACCCTAGGGCGTTGTTCCACCAGATCGAATAGTTCGGGCCTAAGAATTGAACGCCAGAAGAATAAAATACAATATAAATATAACAGTTTTTCCATCGTATAAAACGAATAATAGCAACCAGTGTGAAAGTTGTGGTCATTTCTACGTACCGGGCAACCTAGACTTCACTCTAGAGCGTTGCTCCACCAGATCGAATGGTTAGGTCCTTAGAAGTCAACGCCAGAAGCATAAAATACGATATAAATACAACAGTTTGTCCATCGTAGAACAGGAATATTTGGAACCAGTGCGAAAG
Source organism: Calliopsis andreniformis (assembly GCF_051401765.1). Lineage (NCBI taxonomy): Eukaryota > Metazoa > Arthropoda > Insecta > Hymenoptera > Andrenidae > Calliopsis > Calliopsis andreniformis. Next base: position 18,042,380 of record NW_027480426.1, on the reverse strand, counting down.
TTATGGTCATTTCTGCGTTCCGGGAAACCTAGGCTTCACTCTAGGGCGTTGCTCCACCAGATTCAACAGTTAGGGCCTTAGAAGTGAACGCCCGGAGCATAAAATACAAAATAAATAGAACAGTTTTTCCATTGTATAAAACGAATAATAGCAACCAGTGTGAAAGTTATGGTCATTTCTACGTTCCGGGCAACCTAGGTTTCACTCTAGGACGTTGCTCCACCAAATCAAACGGTTAGGGCCTTAGACGCCGACGCCCGAAGCATTAAATACAAAATAAATAGAACAGTTTTTCCATTGTATAAAACGAATAATTGCTACCAGTGTAAAAGTTATGGTTATTTCTACGTTCCGGGCAACCTAGGCTTCACCGTGGCGCGTTGCTCCAACAGATTGAATATTTTGGGCCTTAGAAGGCAATGCCCGAAGCATAAAATGCAATAAGAATACAACAGTTTTTCCATCGTCTAATAGGATTAATTGCAACCAGTTTGAAAGTGATGGTCATTTCTACGTTCCGGGAAACCTAGGCTTCACTCTAGAGCGTTGCTCCACCAGATCGAATAGTTAGGTCCTTAGAAGTCAACGCCAGAAGCATAAAATACGATATAAATACAACAGTTTGTCCATCGTAGAACAGGAATATTTGCAACCAGTGCGAAAGTTATGGTCATTTCTGCGTTCCGGGCAACCTAGGCTTCACTCTAGGGCGTTGCTCCACCAGATTCAACAGTTAGGGCCTTAGAAGTGAACGCCCGGAGCATAAAATACAAAATAAATAGAACAGTTTTTCCATTGTATAAAACGAATAATAGCAACCAGTGTGAAAGTTATGGTCATTTCTACGTTCCGGGCAACCTAGGCTTCACTCTAGGGCGTTGTTCCACCAGATCAAACAGTTAGCGTCATAGAAGTCAACGCCCGAAGCATACAACACAAAATAAATAGAATGGTTTTTCCATTGTATAAAGCGAATAATAGCTACCAGTGTAAAAGGTATGGTCATTTCTACGTTCCGGGCAACCTAGGCTTCACCCTAGGGCGTTGTTCCACCTGATGGAATAGTTAGGGCCTAAGAAGTCAACACCAGAAGCATAAAATACGATATAAATGCAACAGCTTTTCCATCGTATAAAACGAATAATTGCAACCAGTTTGAAAGTGATGGTCATTTCTACGTACCGGGCAACCTAGCCTTCACTCTAGGGCGTTGCTCCACCCGATCAAACAGTTAGGGCCTTAGAAGTCAACGCCCGAAGCGTAAAATACAAAATAAATAGAACAGTTTTTCCATTGTATAAAACGAATAATTGCTACCAGTGTAAAAGTTATGGTCAATTCCACGTTCCGGGCAACCTTGGCTTCACCCTAGGGCGTTGTTCCACCAGATCGAATAGTTCGGGCCTAAGAATTGAACGCCAGAAGAATAAAATACAATATAAATATAACAGTTTTTCCATCGTATAAAACGAATAATAGCAACCAGTGTGAAAGTTGTGGTCATTTCTACGTACCGGGCAACCTAGCCTTTACTATAGGGCGTTGCTCCACCAGATCAAACAGTTAGGGCCTTAGAAGCCAACGCCCGAAGCATTAAATACAAAATAAATAGAACAGTTTTTCCATTGTATAAAACGAATAATTGCTACCAGTGTAAAAGTTATGGTCATTTCTACGTTCCGGGCAACCTAGGCTTCACCCTAGGCCGTTGTTCCACCTGATCGAATAGTTAGGGCCCAAGAAGTGAACGCCAGAAGCATAAAATACAATATAAATGCAACAGTTTTTCCAGCATATAAAACGAATAAATGCAACCAGTATGAAAGTTATGGTCATTTCTATTTTCCGGGCAACCTAGGCTTCACCCTCGGGCATTGCTCCAACAGATTGAATAGCTAGGGCCTTAGAAGTCAATGCCCGAAGCATAAAATGCAATAAAAATACAACAGTTTTTCCATCGTATAACAGGATGAATTGCAACCAGTTTGAAAGTGATGGTCATATCTACGTTCCGGGCAACCTAGGCTTCACTCTAGGGCGTTGCTCCACCAGATCGAATAGTTAGGGCCTAAGAAGTGAACGCCAGAAGCATAAAATACAATATAAATACAACAGTTTTTCCATCGTATAAAACGAATAATTGCAACCAGTGTGAAAGTAATGGTCATTTCTACGTTCAGGGCACCCTAGGCGTCACTCTAGGGCGTTGCTCCACCACATCTAATAGCTACGGCCTTAGAAGTCAACGCCAGAGGCATAAAATACGATATAAATACAACAGCGTTTCCATCGTATAAAACGTATAATTGCAACCAGTGTGAAAGTTACGGTCATTTCTACATTCCGAGCAACCTAGGATTCACTCTAGGGCGTTGCTCCACCAGATCGAATAGATAGGTCCTTAGAAGTAAAGCCAGAAGCATAAAATACGATACAAATACAACAGATTTTCCATCGTATAAAACGAATAATTGCAACCAGTGTAAAAGTTATGGTCATTTCTACGTTCCGGGTAACCTAGGCTTCACTCTAGGGCGTTGCTCCACCAGATCGAATGGTTAGGGCCTTAGAAGTCAACGCCCGGAACATAAAATACAATATAAATACAACAGTTTTTCCATTGTATAAAACGAATAATTGCAACCAGTGTGAAAGTAATGGTCATTTCTACGTTCCGGGCAACCTAGGCGTCACTCTAGGGCGTTGCTCCACCACATCGAATAGCTACGACCTTAGAAGTCAACGCCAGAAGCATAAAATACAATATAAATACAACCGCATTTCCATCGTATAAAATGAATAATTGCAAACAGTGTGAAAGTAATGGTCATTTCTACGTTCCGGGCAACCTAGGCTTCACTCTATGCGTTGCTCCACCCGATCGAATAGCTAGGGACTTGGAATTCAACGCTAAAAGCATAAAGTACAATAAAGATGCAACAGTTTTTCCATCGTATAACAGGAATAATTGCAACCAGTGTGAAGGTAACGGTCTGTCCTACGTTCCGGGCAACCTAGGCTTCACTCTAGGGCGTTGCTCCACCAGATCGAATAGTTAGGGCCTTAGAAGTCCACGCCAGAAGCATAAAATACAATATAAATACAACAGTTTTTCCATCGTATAAAACGAATAATAGCAACCAGTTTGAAACTTATGGTCATTTCTACTTTCCGAGCAACCTAGGCTTCACCCTAGGGCGTTGCTCCAACAGATTGAATAGTTAGGGTCTTAGAAATCAACGCCCGAACCATAAAATGCAAAAAACATACAACAGTGTTTCCATCATATGACAGGAATAATTGCAACCAGTTTGAAAGTGATGGCCAATTCTACGTTCCGGGCAACCTAGGTTTCACTCCAGGGCGTTGCACCAGCAGACCGAATAGTTAGGGCCTAAGAAGTCAACGCCAGAAGCATAAAATACGATATAAATACAACAGCTTTTCCATCTTATAAAACGAATAATTGCAACCAGTGTGAAAGTAATGGTCATTTCTACGTTCCGAGCACCCTAGGCGTCTCTCTAGGGCGTTGCTCTACCACATCTAAAAGCTACGGCCTTAGAAGTCAACGCCAGAGGCATAAAATACAATATAAATACAACAGTGTTTCCACCATATAACAGGAATAATTGCAACCAGTTTGAAAGTGATAGCCATTTCTACGTTCCGGGCAACCTTGGCTTCACCCTAGGGCGTTGTTCCACCAGATCGAATAGTTCGGGCCTAAGAATTGAACGCCAGAAGAATAAAATACAATATAAATATAACAGTTTTTCCATCGTATAAAACGAATAATAGCAACCAGTGTGAAAGTTGTGGTCATTTCTACGTACCGGGCAACCTAGACTTCACTCTAGGGCGTTGCTCCACCAGATTCAACAGTTAGGGCCTTAGAAGTGAACGCCCGGAGCATAAAATACAAAATAAATAGAACAGTTTTTCCATTGTATAAAACGAATAATAGCAACCAGTGTGAAAGTTATGGTCATTTCTACGTTCCGGGCAACCTAGGTTTCACTCTAGGACGTTGCTCCACCAAATCAAACGGTTAGGGCCTTAGACGCCGACGCCCGAAGCATTAAATACAAAATAAATAGAACAGTTTTTCCATTGTATAAAACGAATAATTGCTACCAGTGTAAAAGTTATGGTTATTTCTACGTTCCGGGCAACCTAGGCTTCACCGTGGCGCGTTGCTCCAACAGATTGAATATTTTGGGCCTTAGAAGGCAATGCCCGAAGCATAAAATGCAATAAAAATACAACAGTTTTTCCATCGTCTAATAGGATTAATTGCAACCAGTTTGAAAGTGATGGTCATTTCTACGTTCCGGGAAACCTAGGCTTCACTCTAGAGCGTTGCTCCACCAGATCGAATAGTTAGGTCCTTAGAAGTCAACGCCAGAAGCATAAAATACGATATAAATACAACAGTTTGTCCATCGTAGAACAGGAATATTTGCAACCAGTGCGAAAGTTATGGTCATTTCTGCGTTCCGGGCAACCTAGGCTTCACTCTAGGGCGTTGCTCCACCAGATTCAACAGTTAGGGCCTTAGAAGTGAACGCCCGGAGCATAAAATACAAAATAAATAGAACAGTTTTTCCATTGTATAAAACGAATAATAGCAACCAGTGTGAAAGTTATGGTCATTTCTACGTTCCGGGCAACCTAGGCTTCACTCTAGGGCGTTGTTCCACCAGATCAAACAGTTAGCGTCATAGAAGTCAACGCCCGAAGCATACAACACAAAATAAATAGAACGGTTTTTCCATTGTATAAAGCGAATAATAGCTACCAGTGTAAAAGTTATGGTCATTTCTACGTTCCGGGCAACCTAGGCTTCACCCTAGGGCGTTGTTCCACCTGATGGAATAGTTAGGGCCTAAGAAGTCAACACCAGAAGCATAAAATACGATATAAATGCAACAGCTTTTCCATCGTATAAAACGAATAATTGCAACCAGTTTGAAAGTGATGGTCATTTCTACGTACCGGGCAACCTAGCCTTCACTCTAGGGCGTTGCTCCACCCGATCAAACAGTTAGGGCCTTAGAAGTCAACGCCCGAAGCGTAAAATACAAAATAAATAGAACAGTTTTTCCATTGTATAAAACGAATAATTGCTACCAGTGTAAAAGTTATGGTCAATTCCACGTTCCGGGCAACCTTGGCTTCACCCTAGGGCGTTGTTCCACCAGATCGAATAGTTCGGGCCTAAGAATTGAACGCCAGAAGAATAAAATACAATATAAATATAACAGTTTTTCCATCGTATAAAACGAATAATAGCAACCAGTGTGAAAGTTGTGGTCATTTCTACGTACCGGGCAACCTAGCCTTTACTATAGGGCGTTGCTCCACCAGATCAAACAGTTAGGGCCTTAGAAGCCAACGCCCGAAGCATTAAATACAAAATAAATAGAACAGTTTTTCCATTGTATAAAACGAATAATTGCTACCAGTGTAAAAGTTATGGTCATTTCTACGTTCCGGGCAACCTAGGCTTCACCCTAGGCCGTTGTTCCACCTGATCGAATAGTTAGGGCCCAAGAAGTGAACGCCAGAAGCATAAAATACAATATAAATGCAACAGTTTTTCCAGCATATAAAACGAATAAATGCAACCAGTATGAAAGTTATGGTCATTTCTATTTTCCGGGCAACCTAGGCTTCACCCTCGGGCATTGCTCCAACAGATTGAATAGCTAGGGCCTTAGAAGTCAATGCCCGAAGCATAAAATGCAATAAAAATACAACAGTTTTTCCATCGTATAACAGGATGAATTGCAACCAGTTTGAAAGTGATGGTCATATCTACGTTCCGGGCAACCTAGGCTTCACTCTAGGGCGTTGCTCCACCAGATCGAATAGTTAGGGCCTAAGAAGTGAACGCCAGAAGCATAAAATACAATATAAATACAACAGTTTTTCCATCGTATAAAACGAATAATTGCAACCAGTGTGAAAGTAATGGTCATTTCTACGTTCAGGGCACCCTAGGCGTCACTCTAGGGCGTTGCTCCACCACATCTAATAGCTACGGCCTTAAAAGTCAACGCCAGAGGCATAAAATACGATATAAATACAACAGCGTTTCCATCGTATAAAACGTATAATTGCAACCAGTGTGAAAGTTACGGTCATTTCTACATTCCGAGCAACCTAGGATTCACTCTAGGGCGTTGCTCCACCAGATCGAATAGATAGGTCCTTAGAAGTAAAGCCAGAAGCATAAAATACGATACAAATACAACAGATTTTCCATCGTATAAAACGAATAATTGCAACCAGTATGAAACCTATGGTCATTTCTACTTTCCGAGCAACCTAGGCTTCACCCTAGGGAGTTGCTCCAACATATCGAATAGTTAGGGCCTTAGAAGTCTACGCCCGAACCATAAAATACAAAAAAAATGCAACAGTGTTTCCATCATATAACATGAATAATTTCGACCAGTTTGAAAGTGATGGCCAATTCTACGTTCCGGGCAACCTAGGCTTCACTCTAGGGCGTTGCTCCACCAGATCGAATAGTTAGTGCCATAGAAGTCAACGCCAGAAGCATAAAATACGATATAAATACAACAGCTTTTCCATCGTATAAAACGAATAATTGCAACCAGTGTGAAAGTAATGGTCATTTCTACGTTCCGAGCAACCTAGGATTCACTCTAGGTCGTTGCTCCACGAAATCGAATAGTTAGGTCCTTAGAAGTAAACGCCAGAAGCATAAAGAACAATATAAATACAACAGCGTTTCCATCGTATAAAACGAATAATTGCAACAAGTTTGAAAGTTATGGTCATTTCTACATTCCGAGCAACCTAGGATTCACTCTAGGGCGTTGCTCCACCAGATCGAATAGTTAGGTCCTTAGAAGTAAACGCCAGAAGCATAAAATACGATATAAATACAACAGCGTTTCCATCGTATAAAACGAATAATTGCAACCAGTGTGAAAGTTATGGTCATTTCTACATTCCGAGCAACCTAGGATTCACTCTAGGGCGTTGTTCCACCAGATCGAATAGTTAGGTCCTTAGAAGTAAACGCCAGCAGCATAACATACGATATAAATACAACAGCTTTTCCATCGTATAAAAGGAATAATTGCAAACAGTGTGAAAGTAATGGTCATTTCTACGTTCCGGGCAAGCTAGGCTTCACCCTAGGCTGTTGTTCCACCAGATCGAATAGTTAGGGCCTAAGAAGTGAACGCCAGAAGCATAAAATACAATATAAATATAACAGCTTTTCCATCGTATAAAACGAATAATAGCAACCAGTGTGAAAGTTATGGTCATTTCTACGTTCCGGGCAACCTAGGTTTCACTCTTTGGCGTTGCTCCACCAGATCAAACAGTTAGGGCCTTAGAAGCCAACGCCCGAAGCATTAAATACAAAATAAATAGAACAGTTTTTCCATTGTACAAAACGAATAATTGCAACCAGTGTGAAAGTTATGGTCATTTCTACATTCCGAGCAACCTAGGATTCACTCTAGGGCGTTGCTCCACCAGATCGAATAGCTAGGGTCTTAGCATTCAACGCCAGAAGAATAAAATACAATATAAGTATAACAGTTTTTCTATCGTATAAAATGAATAATTGCAACCAGTGTGAAAGTTATGGTCATTTCTACATTTCGAGCAACCTAGGCTCCACTCTAGGGCGTTGCTCCACCAAATCGAGTAGCTAGGTCCTTAGAAGTCAGCGCCAGAAACATAAAATGCAATAAAGATGCAAAAGTTTTTCCATCGTACAACAGGAATATCTGCAAACAGTATGAAAGTACTGGTCATTTCTACGTTCCGGGTAACATAGGTTTCACGCTAGGGCGTTGCTCCACCAGATCGAATAGCTAGGGTCTTAGAATTCAACGCCTGAAGAATAAAATACAATATAAGTACAACAGTTTTTCCATCGTATAAAATGAATAATTGCAACCAGTGTGAAAGTTATGGTCATTTCTACATTTCGAGCAACCTAGGCTTCACTCTAGGGCGTTGCTCCACTAGATCGAACAGCTAGGGCCTTAGAAGTCAACGCCAGAAGCATAAAATACAATATAAATACAACAGCTTTTCCATCGTATAAAACGAATTATTGCAACCAGTTTGAAAGTGATGGCCAATTCTACCTTCCGGGCAACCTAGGCTTCACTCTAGGGCGTTGCTCCACCCGATCGAATAGTTAGTGCCTTAGAAGTCAACGCCAGATGCATAAAATACAATATAAATACAACAGTTTTTCCATCGTATAAAACGAATAATTGCATCCAGTGTGAAAGTTATGGTCATTTCCACATTCCGAGGAACCTAGGCTTCACTCTAGGGCGTTGCTCCACCAGATCAAACAGTTAGGGCCTTAGAAGCCAACGCCCGAAGCATTAAATACAAAATAAATAGAACAGTTTTTCCATTGTGTAAAACTAATAATTGCTACCAGTGTAAAAGTTATGGTCATTTCTACGTTCCGGGCAACCTAGGCGTCACTTTAGGGCGTTGCTCCACCACTCCTAATAGCTACGGCCTTAGAAGTCAAACCCAGATGAATAAAATACAATAAAGATGCCACAGATTTTCCATCGTATAAAACGAATAATTGCAACCAGTGTGAAAGTTATGGTCAGTTCTACTTTCCGGGCAAACTAGGCTTCACCCTAGGGCGTTGTTCCACCAGATCGAACAGTTAGGGCCTAAGAAGTCAACGCCAGAAGCATAAAATACGATATAAACATAACAGCTTTTCTATCGTATAAAACGAATGATAGCAACCAGTGTAAATGTCATGGTCATTTCTACGTTCCGGGCAACCTAGGCTTCACCCTAGGGCGTTGTTCCACCAGATGGAATAGTTAGGGCCTAAGAAGTCAACGCCAGAAGCATAAAATACGATATAAATACAACAGCTTTTCCACCGTATAAGACGAATAATTGCAACCAGTGTGAATGTACTGGTCATTTCTACGTTTGGGCAACCTAGGCTTCACTCTAGGGCGTTGCTCCACCAGATCGAGTAGTTAGGGCCTTAGAAGTCAACGACAGAAGCATAAAATACAATAAAGATGCAAAAGCTTCTCCATCGTATAACAGGAATAACTGTAAACAGTGCGAAAGTAATGGTCATTTCTACGTTCCAGGCAACCTAGGCTTCACTCTAGGTCGTTGTTCCACCAGACCGAATAGTTAGGACCTAAGATGCCAACGCCAGAAGCATAAAATACAATATAAATATAACAGTTTTTCCATCGTATAAAACGAATAATAGCAACCAGTGTGAAAGTTATGGTCATTTCTACGTTCCGGGCAGCCCACGCTTCATTGTAGGGCGTTGCTCCACCAGATGGAACAGTTAGGGCCTTAGAAGTCAACGCCAGAAGCATAAAATACGATAAAGATGCAACAGTCTTTCCATCGTATAAAAGGAATAATTGCAACCAGTGTGAAGGTAATGGTATGTTCTACGTTCCGGGCAACCTAGGATTCACTCTAGGGCGGTGCTCTACCAGATTAAATAGTTAGGGCCTAAGAAGTCAACGCCAGATGCATAAAACACAATATAAATACAACAGCTTTTCCATCGTATATAATGTATATTTGCAAACAGTGTGAAAGTAATGGTCATTTCCATGTTCCGGGCGACCTAGGCTTCACCCTAGGGCGTTGTTCCACCAGATCGAATAGTTAGGGCCTTAAAAGTCTATGCCCGAAGCATAAAATGGAATAAAAATACAACAGTTTTTCCATCGTATAACAGGAATAATTGCAACCAGTGTGAAAGTAATGGTCATTTCTACGTCCCCGGCAACGTAGGTTTCACTCTAGGGCGTTGATCCACCAGAGGGAATAGTTAGGGCCTAAGAAGTCAACGCCAGAAACATAAAATACAATATAAATACAACAGCTTTTCAATCGTATAAAACGAATAATTGCAACCAGTGTGAAAGTTATGGACATTTCTACATTCCTGCCAACCTAGGCTTCACCCTAGGGCGTTGATCCACCAGATCAAATAGTTAGGGCCTAAGAAGTCAACGCCAGAAGCATAGAATACAAAATAAATACAACAGCTTTGCCATCGTATAAAATGAATAATTGCAAACAGTGCGAAAGATATGGACATTTCTACGTTCCGGGCTACCTAGGCTTCACTCTATGGAGTTCTTCCACCACATCGAATAGCAACGGCCTCAGAAGTCAACGCCAGAAGCATAAAATACAATATAAATATAACAGTTTTTCCATTGTATAAAACGAATAATAGCAACCAGTGTGAAAGTTATTGTCATTTCTACGTTCCGGGCAACCTAGGCTTCACTCTAGGGCGTTGTTCCACCAGATCAAACAGTTAGGGCCATAGAAGTCAACGCCCGAAGCATAAAACACAAAATAAATAGAACGGATTTTCCATTGTATAAAACGAATAATTGTTACCAGTGTAAAAGTTATGGTCATTTCTACGTTCCGGGCAACCTAGGCTTCACCCTAGGGCGTTGTTCCACCAGATGGAATAGTTAGGGCCTTAGAACTCAACGCCAGATGCATAAAATACAATAAAGATGCAACAGTTTTTCCATCGTATAACAGGAATAATTGCAACCAGTGTGAAAGTAATGGTCATTTCTACGTTCCCGACAACGTAGGTTTCACTCTAGGTCGTTGATCCACCAGAGGGCATAGTTAGGGCCTAAGAAGTCAACGCCAGAAGCATAAAATACAATATAAATACAACAGCTTTCCAATCGTATAAAACGAATAATTGCAACCAGTGTGAAAGTTATGGACATTTCTACATTCCGGCCAACCTAGGCTTCACCCTAGGGCGTTGATCCACCAGATCGAATAGTTAGGGCCTAAGAGGTCAACGCCAGAAGCATAAAATACAATATAAATATAACAGTTTTTCCGTTGTGTAAAACGAATAATAGCAACCAGTGTGAAAGTTATTGTCATTTCTACGTTCCGGGCAACCTAGGCTTCACTCTAGGGCGTTGTTCCACCAGATCAAACAGTTAGGGCCATAGAAGTCAACGCCCGAAGCATAAAACACAAAATAAATAGAACGGTTTTTCCATTCTATAAAACGAATAATTGCTACCAGTGTAAAAGTTATGGTCATTTCTACGTTCCGGGCAACCTACTCTTCACCCTAGGGCGTTGTTCCACCAGATCGAATAGTTAGGGCCTAAGAAGTGAACGCCAGAAGCATAAAATACAACATAAATACAACAGTTTTTCCATCGTATAAAACGAATAATTGCAACCAGTATGAAACTTATGGTCATTTCTACGTTCCGGGCAACCTAGGCTTCACTGTATGGCGTTCTTCCACCACATCGAATAGCTATGGCCTCAGAAGTCAACGCCTGAAGTATAAAATACAATAAAAATACAACAGTCTTTCCACCCTATAACAGGAATAATTGCAACCCGTGTGAAAGTGATGGTCATTTCTACGTTCCAGGCAACCTAGGCTTCACTCTAGGGCGTTGTTCCACAAAATCGAATAGTTAGGGCCTAAGAAGGCAACGCCCGAAGCATAAAATGATATATAAATAGAACAGTTTTTCCATCGTATAAAACGAATAATTGCTACCAGTGTGAAAGTCATGGTCATTTCTACGATCAGGGCAACCTACCCTTCACACTAGGGCGTTGCTCCACCAGATGGAATAGTTAGGGCCTAAGAAGTCAACGCCAGAAGCATAAAATACAATAATGATGCAAAAGCTTTTCCATCGTATAACAGGAATAACTGTAAACAGTGTGAAAGTAATGGTCATTTCTACGTTCCAGGCAACCTAGGCTTCACTCTAGGTCGTTGTTCCACCAGATCGAATAGTTAGGGCCTAAGATGCCAACGCCAGAAGCATAAAATACATTATAAATATAACAGTTTTTCCATCGTATAAAACGAATAATAGCAACCAGTGTGAAAGATATGGTCATTTCTACGTTCCGGGCAGCCCACGCTTCACTCTAGGGCGTTGCTCCACCAGATGGAACAGTTAGGGCCTTAGAAGTCAACGCCAGAAGCATAAAATACAATAAAGATGCAACAGTTTTTCATTCGTATAACAGGAATAAATGCAACCAGTGTGAAGGTAATGGTATGTTCTACGTTCCGGGCAACCTATGCTTCACTCTAGGGCGGTGCTCTACCAGATTAAATAGCTAGGGCCTAAGAAGTCAACGCCAGATGCATAAAACACAATGTAAATACAACAGCTTTTCCATCGTATATAATGTATATTTGCAAACAGTGTTAAAGTAATGGTCATCTCCATGTTCCGGGCAACCTAGGCATCACCCTAGGGCGTTGTTCCACCAGATCGAATAGTTAAGGCCTAAGAAGTCAACGCCAGAAGAATAAAATACAATATAAGTACAACAGTTTTTCCATCGTATAAAGTGAATAATTGCAAACATTGTGAAAGTAATGGTCATTTCTACGTTCCGGGCAACCTAGGCGTCACTCTAGGGCGTTGCTCCACCACACCTAATAGCTACGGCCTTAGAAGTCAACCCCAGATGAATAAAATACAATAAAGATGCCACAGCTTTTCCATCGTATAAAACGAAAAATTGCAACCAGTGTGAAAGTTATGGTCATTTCTACTTTCCGGGCAACCTAGGCTTCACCCTAGGGCGTTGATACACCAGATTGAACAGTTAGGGCCTAAGAAGTCAACGCCAGAAGCATAAAATACAATATAAATACAACTGCTTTTCTATCGTATAAAACGAATGATAGCAACCAGTGTAAATGTCATGGTCATTTCTACGTTCCGGGCAACCTAGGTTTCACCCTAGGGCGTTGTTCCACCAGATGGAATAGTTAGGGCCTAAGAAGTCAACGCCAGAAGCATAAAATACGATATAAATACAACAGCTTTTCCATCGTATAAGACGAATAATTGCAACCAGTGTGAATGTACTGGTCATTTCTACGTTTGGGCAACCTAGGCTTCACTCTAGGGCGTTGCTCCACCAGATCGAGTAGTTAGGGCCTTAGAAGTCAACGCCAGAAGCATAAAATACAATAAAGATGCAAAAGCTTTTCCATCGTATAACAGGAATAACTGTAAACAGTGTGAAAGTAATGGTCATTTCTACGTTCCAGGCAACCTAGGCTCCACTCTAGGTCGTTGTTCCACCAGATCGAGTAGTTAGGGCGTAAGATGCCAACGCCAGAAGCATAAAATACAATATAAATATAACAGTTTTTCCATCGTATAAAACGAATAATAGCAACCAGTGTGAAAGTTATGGTAATTTCTACGTTCCGGACAGCCCACGCTTCACTCTGGGGCGTTGCTCCACCAGATGGAACAGTTAGGGCCTTAGAAGTCAACGCAAGAAGCATAAAATACAATAAAGATGCAACAGTTTTTCCATCGTATAACAGGAATAATTGCAACCAGTGTGAAGGTAATGGTATGTTCTACGTTCCGGGCAACCTATGCTTCACTCTAGGGCGGTGCTCTACCAGATTAAATAGTTAGGGCCTATGAAGTCAACGCCAGAAGCATAAAACACAATATAAGTGCAACGCCTTTTCCATCGTATATAATGCATATTTGCAAACAGTGTGAAGGTATTGGTCATTTCCATGCTCCCGGCAACCTAGTCTTCACTCTAGGGCGTTGCTCCACCAGATCGAATAGTTAGGGCCTAAGAAGTCAACGCCAGAAGAATAAAATACAATATAAGTACAAAAGTTTTTCCATCGTATAGAACGAATAATTGCAACCAGTGTGAAAGTAATGGTCATTTCTACGTTCCGGGCAACCTAGGCTTCACTCTAGGGCGTTGTTCCACCACATCAAACAGTTAGGGCCTTAGAAGTCAACGCCAGAAGCATAAAATACGATATAAATACAACAGTTTGTCCATCGTAGAACAGGAATATTTGCAACCAGTGCGGAAGTTGTGGTCATTTCTGCGTTCCGGGCAACCTAGGCTTCACTCTAGGGCGTTGCTCCACCAGATTCAACAGTTAGGGCCTTAGAAGTCAACGCCCGAAGCATAAAATACAAAATAAATGGAACCGTTTTTCCATTGTATAAAACGAATAATAGCAATCAGTGTGAAAGTTATGGTCATTTCTACTTTCCGGGCAACCTAGGATTCACCCTAGGGTGTTGCTCCAACAGATTGAATATTTTGGGCCTTAGAAGGCAATGCCCGATGCATAAAATGCAATAACAATACAACAGTTTTTCCATTGTCTAATAGGATTAATTGCCACCAGTTTGAAAGTGATGGTCATTTCTACGTTCCGGGCAACCCATGCTTCACTCTAGGGCGGTGCTCTACCAGATTAAATAGTTAGGGCCTAAGAAGTCAACGCCAGAAGCATAAAACACAATATAAGTGCAACGCCTTTTCCATCGTATATAATGCATATTTGCAAACAGTGTGAAGGTATTGGTCATTTCCATGCTCCCGGCAACCTAGTCTTCACTCTAGGGCGTTGCTCCACCAGATCGAATAGTTAGGGCCTAAGAAGTCAACGCCAGAAGAATAAAATACAATATAAGTACAAAAGTTTTTCCATCGTGTAGAACGAATAATTGCAACCAGTGTGAAAGTAATGGTCATTTCTACGTTCCGGGCAACCTAGGCTTCACTCTAGGGCGTTGTTCCACCACATCAAACAGTTAGGGCCTTAGAAGTCAACGCCAGAAGCATAAAATACGATATAAATACAACAGTTTGTCCATCGTAGAACAGGAATATTTGCAACCAGTGCGGAAGTTGTGGTCATTTCTGCGTTCCGGGCAACCTAGGCTTCACTCTAGGGCGTTGCTCCACCAGATTCAACAGTTAGGGCCTTAGAAGTCAACGCCCGAAGCATAAAATACAAAATAAATGGAACCGTTTTTCCATTGTATAAAACGAATAATAGCAATCAGTGTGAAAGTTATGGTCATTTCTACTTTCCGGGCAACCTAGGATTCACCCTAGGGTGTTGCTCCAACAGATTGAATATTTTGGGCCTTAGAAGGCAATGCCCGATGCATAAAATGCAATAAAAATACAACAGTTTTTCCATTGTCTAATAGGATTAATTGCCACCAGTTTGAAAGTGATGGTCATTTCTACATTCCGGGCAACCTAGGCTTCACTCTAGGGCGTTGCTCCACTAGATCGAAAAGCTAGGGCCTTAGAAGTCAACGCCAGAAGCATAAAATACAATATAAATACAACAGTTTTTCCACCGTATAAAACGAATAATTGCAACCAGTATGAAACTTATGGTCATTACTACTTTCCGAGCAACCTAGGCTTCACCATAGGGCAATGCTCCAACAGATTGACTAGTTAGGGCCTTAGAAGTCAACGCCAGAAGCGTTAAATACAATATAAATGTAACAGTTTTTCCATCGTATAAAACGAATAATAGCAATCAGTGTGAAAGTTATGTTCATTTCAACGTTCCGGTCAATCTAGGCTTCACTCTGGGCGATGCTCCACCAGATCAATCAGTTAGGGCCTTAGAAGTCAACGCCCGAAGCATAAAATGAAAAATAAATAGTACAGTTTTTCCATTGTATAAAATGAATAGTTGCTACCGGTGTGAAAGTTATGGTCATTTCTACGTCCTGGGCAACCTAGGCTTCACTCCAGGGCGTTGTTCCGCCAGATCGAATAGTTAGGGCCTAAGCAGTGAACGCCAGAAGCATAAAATACAATTTAAGTACAACAGTTTTTCCATCATATAAAACGAATAATTGCAACCAGTATGAAAGTTATGGTCATTTCTACTTTCCGGGCAACCTAGGCTTCACTCTAGGGCGTTGCTCCACCATATCGAATAGTCAGGGCCTTAGAAGTCAACGCCCGAAGCATAAAATAATATATAAATAGAACAGTTTTTCCATCGTATGAAACGAGTAATTGCTACCAGTGTGAAAGTCATGGTCATTTCTACGATCAGGGCAACCTACCCTTCACACTAGGGCGTTGCTCCACCAGATGGAATAGTTAGGGCCTAAGAAGTCAACGCCAGAAGCATAAAATACAATAATGATGCAAAAGCTTTTCCATCGTATAACAGGAATAACTGTAAACAGTGTGAAAGTAATGGTCATTTCAACGTTCCAGGCAACCTAGGCTTCACTCTAGGTCGTTGTTCCACCAGATCGAATAGTTAGGGCCTAAGATGCCAACGCCAGAAGCATAAAATACATTATAAATATAACAGTTTTTCCATCGTATAAAACGAATAATAGCAACCAGTGTGAAAGTTATGGTCATTTCTACGTTCCGGGCAGCCCACGCTTCACTCTAGGGCGTTGCTCCACCAGATGGAACAGTTAGGGCCTTAGAAGTCAACGCCAGAAGCATAAAATACAATAAAGATGCAACAGTTTTTCAATCGTATAACAGGAATAATTGCAACCAGTGTGAAGGTAATGGTATGTTCTACGTTCCGGGCAACCTATGCTTCACTCTAGGGCGGTGCTCTACCAGATTAAATAGTTAGGGCCTAAGAAGTCAACGCCAGAAGCATAAAACACAATATAAGTGCAACACCTTTTCCATCGTATATAATGTATATTTGCAAACAGTGTGAAGGTATTGGTCATTTCCATGCTCCCGGCAACCTAGTCTTCACTCTAGGGCGTTGCTCCACCAGATCGAATAGTTAGGGCCTAAGAAGTCAACGCCAGAAGAATAAAATACAATATAAGTACAAAAGTTTTTCCATCGTATAGAACGAATAATTGCAACCAGTGTGAAAGTAATGGTCATTTCTACGTTCCGGGCAACCTAGGCTTCACTCTAAGGCGTTGTTCCACCAGATCAAACAATTAGGGCCTTAGAAGTCAACGCCAGAAGCATAAAATACGATATAAATACAACAGTTTGTCCATCGTAGAACAGGAATATTTGCAACCAGTGCGGAAGTTGTGGTCATTTCTGCGTTCCGGGTAACCTAGGCTTCACTCTAGGGCGTTGCTCCACCAGATTCAACAGTTAGGGCCTTAGAAGTCAACGCCCGAAGCATAAAATACAAAATAAATGGAACCGTTTTTCCATTGTATAAAACGAATAATAGCAATCAGTGTGAAAGTTATGGTCATTTCTACTTTCCGGGCAACCTAGGATTCACCCTAGGGCGTTGCTCCAACAGATTGAATATTTTGGGCCTTAGAAGGCAATGCCCGAAGCATAAAATGCAATAAAAATACAACAGTTTTTCCATCGTCTAATAGGATTAATTGCCACCAGTTTGAAAGTGATGGTCATTTCTACGTTCCGGGCAACCTAGGCTTCACTCTAGGGCGTTGCTCCACTAGATCGAAAAGCTAGGGCCTTAGAAGTCAACGCCAGAAGCATAAAATACAATATAAATACAACAGTTTTTCCACCGTATAAAACGAATAATTGCAACCAGTATGAAACTTATGGTCATTTCTACTTTCCGAGCAACCTAGGCTTCACCATAGGGCGATGCTCCAACAGATTGACTAGTTAGAGCCTTAGAAGTCAACGCCAGAAGCATTAAATACAATATAAATGTAACAGTTTTTCCATCGTATAAAACGAATAATAGCAATCAGTGTGAAAGTTATGTTCATTTCAACGTTCCGGTCAATCTAGGCTTCACTCTGGGCGATGCTCCACCAGATCAATCAGTTAGGGCCTTAGAAGTCAACGCCCGAAGCATAAAATGAAAAATAAATAGTACAGTTTTTCCATTGTATAAAATGAATAGTTGCTACCGGTGTGAAAGTTATGGTCATTTCTACGTTCCAGGCAACCTAGGCTTCACTCCAGGGCGTTGTTCCACCAGATCGAATAGGTAGGGCCTAAGAAGTCAACGCCATAAGAATAAAATACAATATAAATATAACAGTTTTTCCATCGTATAAAACGAATAATAGCAACCAGTGTGAAGGTTATGGTCATTTCAACGTTCCGGGCAATCTAGGCTTCACTCTAGGGCGTTGCTCCTCCAGATCAATCAGTTAGGGCCTTAGAAGTTAACGCCCGAAGCATAAAATACAAAATAAATAGAACAGTTTTTCCATTGTATAAAACGAATAATTGCTACCAGTGTAAAAGTTAAGGTCATTTCTGCGTTCCGGGTAACCTAGGCTTCACTCTAGGGCGTTGCTCCACCAGATCGAATAGTTAGAGCCCTAGAAGTCCACGCCAGAAGCATAAAATACGATAAAGATGCAACAGTTTTTCAATCGTATAAAACGATTAATTGCAACCAGTGTGAAATTTATGGTCATTCCTACATTCCGGGCAACCTAGGATTCACCCTAGAGCGCTGCTCCAACAGATTGAATAGTTAGGGCCCTAGAAGTCAATGCCCGAAGCATAAAATGCAATCAAAATACAACAGTTTTTACATCATATAACAGGAATAATTGCAACCATTTTGAAAGCGATGTTCATTTCTACGTTCCGGGAAACCTAGGCTTCACTCTAGGGCGTTGCTCCACCAGATCGAATAGCTAGGGCCTTAGAAGTCAACGCCTGGAGCATAAAATACAATATAAATATAACAGTTTTTCCATCGTATAAAACGGATAATAGCAACCAGTGTGAAGGTTATGGTCATTTCAACGTTCCGGGCAATCTAGGCTTCACTCTAGGGCGTTGCTCCTCCAGATCAATCAGTTAGGGCCTAAGAAGTCAACGCCAGAAGCATAAAATACAATATAAATACAATAGTTTTTCCATCGTATAAAACGAGTAATTGCAACCAGTGTGAAAGTGATGGTCATTTCTACATTCAGAGCAACCTAGGCTTCACTCTAGGGCGTTGCTCCACCAGATCGAATAGTCAGGGCCTTAGAAGTCAACGCCAGAAGCATAAAACACAATATAAATACAACAACTTTTCCATCGTATAACAGGAATAATAGCAACCAGTGTGAAAGATATGGTCACTTCTACGTTCCGGGCAACCTAGGGTTCACTCTAGGGCGTTGGTCCACCAGTTCCAATAGATAGGGCGTAAGCAGTCAACGCCAGAAGCACCAATTACAAAATAAATACAACAGTTTTTCGATCGTATAAAACGAATAATTGC
Organism: Calliopsis andreniformis; assembly: GCF_051401765.1. Lineage (NCBI taxonomy): Eukaryota > Metazoa > Arthropoda > Insecta > Hymenoptera > Andrenidae > Calliopsis > Calliopsis andreniformis. The sequence continues at coordinate 18,023,311 of NW_027480426.1, read as the reverse complement.
AACCAGTGTGAAAGTAATGGTCATTTCAACGTTCCGGGCAACCAAGGCTTCACTCTAGGGCGTTGTCACACCAGATCGAATAGCTACGACCTTAGAAGTCAAAGCCAGAAGCAGAAAATACAATAAAAATGCAACAGCTTTTCCACCGTATAGCATGGCTAATTGCAACCAGTGCGAAAGTAATGATCATTTCGACGTTTCGGGCAACCTAGGCTTCACTCTAGGGCGCTGCTCCACCAGATCGAATAGCTAGGGACTAGGAATTCAACGCTAAAAGCATAAAGTACAATAAAGATGCAACAGCTTTTCCATCGTACAACAGGAATAATTGCAACCAGTGTGAAGGTAACGGTCTGACCTACGTTCCGGGCAACCTAGGCTTCACTCCAGGGCGTTGCTAAATCAGATCGAATAGATAGGATCTTAGAAGTCAACGCCCGAAGCATAAAGTACAAAATAAATAGAAGAGATTTTCCATTGTATAAAACGAATAATAGCAACCAGTGAGAAAGTTAAGGTCATTTCTACGTTCCGGGCAACCTAGGCTTCACTCTAGGGCGTTGCACCACCCGATCGAATAGTTAGGGCCTTAGAAGTCAACGCCAGAAGCATAAAAAACAATATAAATACAACAACTTTTCCATCGTATAACAGGAATAATAGCAACCAGTGTGAAAGGTATGATCATTTCGACGTTTCGGTCAACATAGGCTTCACTGTAGGGCGTTGCTCCACCAGATCGAATGGGTAGGGCCATAGAAGTCAACGCCCGGAACATAAAATACAATATAAATACAACAGTTTTTCCATTGTATAAAACGAATAATTGCAACCAGTGTGAAAGTAATGGTCATTTCTACGTTCCGGGCAACCTAGGCGTCACTCTAGGGCGTTGCTCCACCACATCGAATAGCTACGGCCTTAGAAGTCAACGCCAGAAGCATAAAATACAATATAAATACAACCGCATTTCCATCGTATAAAATGAATAATTGCAAACAGTGTGAAAGTAATGGTCATTTCTACGTTCCGGGCAACCTAGGCTTCACTCTATGCGTTGCTCCACCCGATCGAATAGCTAGGGACTTGGAATTCAACGCTAAAAGCATAAAGTACAATAAAGATGCAACAGTTTTTCCATCGTATAACAGGAATAATTGCAACCAGTGTGAAGGTAACGGTCTGTCCTACGTTCCGGGCAACCTAGGCTTCACTCTAGGGCGTTGCTCCACCAGATCGAATAGTTAGGGCCTTAGAAGTCCACGCCAGAAGCATAAAATACGATAAAGATGCAACAGTTTTTCCATCGTATAAAACGACTAATTGCAACCAGTGTGAAATTTATGGTCATTCCTACATTCCGAGCAACCTAGACTTCACTCTAGAGCGTTGCTCCGCCAGATCGAATAGTTAGGTCCTTAGAAGTCAACGCCAGAAGCATAAAATACGAAATAAATACAACAGTTTGTCCATCGTAGAACAGGAATATTTGCAACCAGTGCGAAAGTTATGGTCATTTCTGCGTTCCGGGCAACCTAGGCTTCACACTAGGGCGTTGCTCCACCAGATTCAACAGTTAGGGCCTTAGAAGTCAACGCCCGAAGCATTAAATACAAAATAAATGGAACAGTTTTTCCATTGTATAAAACGAATAATAGCAATCAGTGTGAAAGTTATGGTCATTTCTACTTTCCGGGCAACCTAGGATTCACCCTAGGGCGTTGCTCCAACAGATTGAATAGTTAGGGCCCTAGAAGTCAATGCCCGAAGCATAAAATGCAATCAAAATACAACAGTTTTTACATCATATAACAGGAATAATTGCAACCATTTTGAAAGTGATGTTTATTTCTACGTTCCGGGCAACCTAGGCTTCACTCTAGGGCGTGGCTCCACCAGATCCAATAGCTAGGGCCTTAGAAGTCAACGCCCGAAGCATAAAATGCAATAAAAATACAACTGTGTTTCCATCATATAACAGGAATAATTGCAAACAGTTTGAAAGTGATGGCCATTTCTACGTTCCGGGTAACCTAGGCTTCACTCTAGGGCGTTGTTCCACCAGATTGAACAGTTAGGCCCTAAGAAGTCAACGCCAGAAGCATAAAATACAATATAAATATAACAGTTTTTCCATCGTATTAAACGAATAATTTCTACCAGTGTGAAAGTAATGGTCATTTCCATGTTCCGGGCAACCTAGGCTTCACTCTAGGGCGTTGTTCCACCAGATCGAATAGTTAGGGCCTAAGAAGTCCACGCCAGAAGCATAAAATACGATAAAGATGCAACAGTTTTTCCATCGCATAAAACGAATAATTGCAACCAGTGTGAAATTTATGGTCATTCCTACATTCCGAGCAACCTAGACTTCACTCTAGAGCGTTGCTCCACCAGATCGAATAGTTAGGTCCTTAGAAGTCAACGCCAGAAGCATAAAATACGATATAAATACAACAGTTTGTCCATCGTAGAACAGGAATATTTGCGACCAGTGCGAAAGTTATGGTCATTTCTGCGTTCCGGGCAACCTAGGCTTCACACTAGGGCGTTGCTCCACCAGATTCAACAGTTAGGGCCTTAGAAGTCAACGCCCGAAGCATAAAATACAAAATAAATGGAACAGTTTTTCCATTGTATAAAACGAATAATAGCAATCAGTGTGAAAGTCATGGTCATTTCCACGTTCCGGGCAGCCTAGGCTTCACTCTAGGACGTTGCTCCACCAGATGGAATAGTTAGGGCCTTAGAAGTCAACGCCAGATGCATAAAATACAATAAAGATGCAACAGTTTTTCCATCGTATAAAACGAATAATTGCAAACAGTCTGAAAGTAATGGTCATTTCTACGTTCCAGGCAACCTAGGCTTCACCCTAGGGCGTTGTTCCACCAGATCGAATAGGTAGGGCCTTAGAAGTCAACGCCTGAAGCATAAAATGCAATAAAAATACAACAGTTTTTTCACCGTATAACTGGAATAGTTGCAACAAGCGTGAAGGTAATGGTCATTTCTGCGTTCCGGGCAACCTGGCTTCACCCTAGGGCGTTGTTCCACCAAATCGAATAGTTAGGGCCTAAGAAGTGAACGCCAGAAGCATAAAATACAATATAAATACAACAGTTTTACCATCATATAAAACGAATAATAGCAACCAGTGTGAAGGTTATGGTCATTTCAACGTTCCGGGCAATCTAGGCTTCACTCTAGGGCGTTGCTCCACCAGATCAATCAGTTAGGGCCTTAGAAGTCAACGCCCGAAGCATAAAATACAAAATAAATAGAACAGTTTTTCCATTGCATAAAACGAATAATTGCTACCAGTGTAAAAGTTATGGTCATTTCTACGTTCCGGGTAACCTAGGCTTCACTCTAGGGCGTTGCTCCACCAGATCGAATGGTTAGGGCCTTAGAAGTCAACGCCCGGAACATAAAATACAATATAAATACAACAGTTTTTCCATTGTATAAAACGAATAATTGCAACCAGTGTGAAAGTAATGGTCATTTCTACGTTCCGGGCAACCTAGGCGTCACTCTAGGGCGTTGCTCCACCACATCGAATAGCTACGGCCTTAGAAGTCAACGCCAGAAGCATAAAATACAATATAAATACAACCGCATTTCCATCGTATAAAATGAATAATTGCAAACAGTGTGAAAGTAATGGTCATTTCTACGTTCCGGGCAACCTAGGCTTCACTCTATGCGTTGCTCCACCCGATCGAATAGCTAGGGACTTGGAATTCAACGCTAAAAGCATAAAGTACAATAAAGATGCAACAGTTTTTCCATCGTATAACAGGAATAATTGCAACCAGTGTGAAGGTAACGGTCTGTCCTACGTTCCGGGCAACCTAGGCTTCACTCTAGGGCGTTGCTCCACCAGATCGAATAGTTAGGGCCTTAGAAGTCCCATCCAGAAGCATAAAATACAATATAAATACAACAGTTTTTCCATCGTATAAAACGAATAATAGCAACCAGTTTGAAACTTATGGTCATTTCTACTTTCCGAGCAACCTAGGCTTCACCCTAGGGCGTTGCTCCAACAGATTGAATAGTTAGGGCCTAAGAAGTCAACGCCAGAAGCATAAAATACGATATAAATACAACAGCTTTTCCATCTTATAAAACGAATAATTGGAACCAGTGTGAAAGTAATGGTCATTTCTACGTTCCGAGCACCCTAGGCGTCTCTCTAGGGCGTTGCTCTACCACATCTAAAAGCTACGGCCTTAGAAGTCAACGCCAGAGGCATAAAATACAATATAAATACAACAGTGTTTCCACCATATAACAGGAATAATTGCAACCAGTTTGAAAGTGATAGCCATTTCTACGTTCCGGGCAACCTTGGCTTCACCCTAGGGCGTTGTTCCACCAGATCGAATAGTTCGGGCCTAAGAATTGAACGCCAGAAGAATAAAATACAATATAAATATAACAGTTTTTCCATCGTATAAAACGAATAATAGCAACCAGTGTGAAAGTTGTGGTCATTTCTACGTACCGGGCAACCTAGACTTCACTCTAGAGCGTTGCTCCACCAGATCGAATGGTTAGGTCCTTAGAAGTCAACGCCAGAAGCATAAAATACGATATAAATACAACAGTTTGTCCATCGTAGAACAGGAATATTTGGAACCAGTGCGAAAGTTATGGTCATTTCTGCGTTCCGGGAAACCTAGGCTTCACTCTAGGGCGTTGCTCCACCAGATTCAACAGTTAGGGCCTTAGAAGTGAACGCCCGGAGCATAAAATACAAAATAAATAGAACAGTTTTTCCATTGTATAAAACGAATAATAGCAACCAGTGTGAAAGTTATGGTCATTTCTACGTTCCGGGCAACCTAGGTTTCACTCTAGGACGTTGCTCCACCAAATCAAACGGTTAGGGCCTTAGACGCCGACGCCCGAAGCATTAAATACAAAATAAATAGAACAGTTTTTCCATTGTATAAAACGAATAATTGCTACCAGTGTAAAAGTTATGGTTATTTCTACGTTCCGGGCAACCTAGGCTTCACCGTGGCGCGTTGCTCCAACAGATTGAATATTTTGGGCCTTAGAAGGCAATGCCCGAAGCATAAAATGCAATAAAAATACAACAGTTTTTCCATCGTCTAATAGGATTAATTGCAACCAGTTTGAAAGTGATGGTCATTTCTACGTTCCGGGAAACCTAGGCTTCACTCTAGAGCGTTGCTCCACCAGATCGAATAGTTAGGTCCTTAGAAGTCAACGCCAGAAGCATAAAATACGATATAAATACAACAGTTTGTCCATCGTAGAACAGGAATATTTGCAACCAGTGCGAAAGTTATGGTCATTTCTGCGTTCCGGGCAACCTAGGCTTCACTCTAGGGCGTTGCTCCACCAGATTCAACAGTTAGGGCCTTAGAAGTGAACGCCCGGAGCATAAAATACAAAATAAATAGAACAGTTTTTCCATTGTATAAAACGAATAATAGCAACCAGTGTGAAAGTTATGGTCATTTCTACGTTCCGGGCAACCTAGGCTTCACTCTAGGGCGTTGTTCCACCAGATCAAACAGTTAGCGTCATAGAAGTCAACGCCCGAAGCATACAACACAAAATAAATAGAACGGTTTTTCCATTGTATAAAGCGAATAATAGCTACCAGTGTAAAAGTTATGGTCATTTCTACGTTCCGGGCAACCTAGGCTTCACCCTAGGGCGTTGTTCCACCTGATGGAATAGTTAGGGCCTAAGAAGTCAACACCAGAAGCATAAAATACGATATAAATGCAACAGCTTTTCCATCGTATAAAACGAATAATTGCAACCAGTTTGAAAGTGATGGTCATTTCTACGTACCGGGCAACCTAGCCTTCACTCTAGGGCGTTGCTCCACCCGATCAAACAGTTAGGGCCTTAGAAGTCAACGCCCGAAGCGTAAAATACAAAATAAATAGAACAGTTTTTCCATTGTATAAAACGAATAATTGCTACCAGTGTAAAAGTTATGGTCAATTCCACGTTCCGGGCAACCTTGGCTTCACCCTAGGGCGTTGTTCCACCAGATCGAATAGTTCGGGCCTAAGAATTGAACGCCAGAACAATAAAATACAATATAAATATAACAGTTTTTCCATCGTATAAAACGAATAATAGCAACCAGTGTGAAAGTTGTGGTCATTTCTACGTACCGGGCAACCTAGCCTTTACTATAGGGCGTTGCTCCACCAGATCAAACAGTTAGGGCCTTAGAAGCCAACGCCCGAAGCATTAAATACAAAATAAATAGAACAGTTTTTCCATTGTATAAAACGAATAATTGCTACCAGTGTAAAAGTTATGGTCATTTCTACGTTCCGGGCAACCTAGGCTTCACCCTAGGCCGTTGTTCCACCTGATCGAATAGTTAGGGCCCAAGAAGTGAACGCCAGAAGCATAAAATACAATATAAATGCAACAGTTTTTCCAGCATATAAAACGAATAAATGCAACCAGTATGAAAGTTATGGTCATTTCTATTTTCCGGGCAACCTAGGCTTCACCCTCGGGCATTGCTCCAACAGATTGAATAGCTAGGGCCTTAGAAGTCAATGCCCGAAGCATAAAATGCAATAAAAATACAACAGTTTTTCCATCGTATAACAGGATGAATTGCAACCAGTTTGAAAGTGATGGTCATATCTACGTTCCGGGCAACCTAGGCTTCACTCTAGGGCGTTGCTCCACCAGATCGAATAGTTAGGGCCTAAGAAGTGAACGCCAGAAGCATAAAATACAATATAAATACAACAGTTTTTCCATCGTATAAAACGAATAATTGCAACCAGTGTGAAAGTAATGGTCATTTCTACGTTCAGGGCACCCTAGGCGTCACTCTAGGGCGTTGCTCCACCACATCTAATAGCTACGGCCTTAGAAGTCAACGCCAGAGGCATAAAATACGATATAAATACAACAGCGTTTCCATCGTATAAAACGTATAATTGCAACCAGTGTGAAAGTTACGGTCATTTCTACATTCCGAGCAACCTAGGATTCACTCTAGGGCGTTGCTCCACCAGATCGAATAGATAGGTCCTTAGAAGTAAAGCCAGAAGCATAAAATACGATACAAATACAACAGATTTTCCATCGTATAAAACGAATAATTGCAACCAGTGTAAAAGTTATGGTCATTTCTACGTTCCGGGTAACCTAGGCTTCACTCTAGGGCGTTGCTCCACCAGATCGAATGGTTAGGGCCTTAGAAGTCAACGCCCGGAACATAAAATACAATATAAATACAACAGTTTTTCCATTGTATAAAACGAATAATTGCAACCAGTGTGAAAGTAATGGTCATTTCTACGTTCCGGGCAACCTAGGCGTCACTCTAGGGCGTTGCTCCACCACATCGAATAGCTACGGCCTTAGAAGTCAACGCCAGAAGCATAAAATACAATATAAATACAACCGCATTTCCATCGTATAAAATGAATAATTGCAAACAGTGTGAAAGTAATGGTCATTTCTACGTTCCGGGCAACCTAGGCTTCACTCTATGCGTTGCTCCACCCGATCGAATAGCTAGGGACTTGGAATTCAACGCTAAAAGCATAAAGTACAATAAAGATGCAACAGTTTTTCCATCGTATAACAGGAATAATTGCAACCAGTGTGAAGGTAACGGTCTGTCCTACGTTCCGGGCAACCTAGGCTTCACTCTAGGGCGTTGCTCCACCAGATCGAATAGTTAGGGCCTTAGAAGTCCACGCCAGAAGCATAAAATACAATATAAATACAACAGTTTTTCCATCGTATAAAACGAATAATAGCAACCAGTGTGAAAGTAATGGTCATTTCTACGTTCCGAGCACCCTAGGCGTCTCTCTAGGGCGTTGCTCTGCCACATCTAAAAGCTACGGCCTTAGAAGTCAACGCCAGAGGCATAAAATACAATATAAATACAACAGTGTTTCCACCATATAACAGGAATAATTGCAACCAGTTTGAAAGTGATAGCCATTTCTACGTTCCGGGCAACCTTGGCTTCACCCTAGGGCGTTGTTCCACCAGATCGAATAGTTCGGGCCTAAGAATTGAACGCCAGAAGAATAAAATACAATATAAATATAACAGTTTTTCCATCGTATAAAACGAATAATAGCAACCAGTGTGAAAGTTGTGGTCATTTCTACGTACCGGGCAACCTAGACTTCACTCTAGGGCGTTGCTCCACCAGATTCAACAGTTAGGGCCTTAGAAGTGAACGCCCGGAGCATAAAATACAAAATAAATAGAACAGTTTTTCCATTGTATAAAACGAATAATAGCAACCAGTGTGAAAGTTATGGTCATTTCTACGTTCCGGGCAACCTAGGTTTCACTCTAGGACGTTGCTCCACCAAATCAAACGGTTAGGGCCTTAGACGCCGACGCCCGAAGCATTAAATACAAAATAAATAGTACAGTTTTTCCATTGTATAAAACGAATAATTGCTACCAGTGTAAAAGTTATGGTTATTTCTACGTTCCGGGCAACCTAGGCTTCACCGTGGCGCGTTGCTCCAACAGATTGAATATTTTGGGCCTTAGAAGGCAATGCCCGAAGCATAAAATGCAATAAAAATACAACAGTTTTTCCATCGTCTAATAGGATTAATTGCAACCAGTTTGAAAGTGATGGTCATTTCTACGTTCCGGGAAACCTAGGCTTCACTCTAGAGCGTTGCTCCACCAGATCGAATAGTTAGGTCCTTAGAAGTCAACGCCAGAAGCATAAAATACGATATAAATACAACAGTTTGTCCATCGTAGAACAGGAATATTTGCAACCAGTGCGAAAGTTATGGTCATTTCTGCGTTCCGGGCAGCCTAGGCTTCACTCTAGGGCGTTGCTCCACCAGATTCAACAGTTAGGGCCTTAGAAGTGAACGCCCGGAGCATAAAATACAAAATAAATAGAACAGTTTTTCCATTGTATAAAACGAATAATAGCAACCAGTGTGAAAGTTATGGTCATTTCTACGTTCCGGGCAACCTAGGCTTCACTCTAGGGCGTTGTTCCACCAGATCAAACAGTTAGCGTCATAGAAGTCAACGCCCGAAGCATACAACACAAAATAAATAGAACGGTTTTTCCATTGTATAAAGCGAATAATAGCTACCAGTGTAAAAGTTATGGTCATTTCTACGTTCCGGGCAACCTAGGCTTCACCCTAGGGCGTTGTTCCACCTGATGGAATAGTTAGGGCCTAAGAAGTCAACACCAGAAGCATAAAATACGATATAAATGCAACAGCTTTTCCATCGTATAAAACGAATAATTGCAACCAGTTTGAAAGTGATGGTCATTTCTACGTACCGGGCAACCTAGCCTTCACTCTAGGGCGTTGCTCCACCCGATCAAACAGTTAGGGCCTTAGAAGTCAACGCCCGAAGCGTAAAATACAAAATAAATAGAACAGTTTTTCCATTGTATAAAACGAATAATTGCTACCAGTGTAAAAGTTATGGTCAATTCCACGTTCCGGGCAACCTTGGCTTCACCCTAGGGCGTTGTTCCACCAGATCGAATAGTTCGGGCCTAAGAATTGAACGCCAGAAGAATAAAATACAATATAAATATAACAGTTTTTCCAGCATATAAAACGAATAAATGCAACCAGTATGAAAGTTATGGTCATTTCTATTTTCCGGGCAACCTAGGCTTCACCCTCGGGCATTGCTCCAACAGATTGAATAGCTAGGGCCTTAGAAGTCAATGCCCGAAGCATAAAATGCAATAAAAATACAACAGTTTTTCCATCGTATAACAGGATGAATTGCAACCAGTTTGAAAGTGATGGTCATATCTACGTTCCGGGCAACCTAGGCTTCACTCTAGGGCGTTGCTCCACCAGATCGAATAGTTAGGGCCTAAGAAGTGAACGCCAGAAGCATAAAATACAATATAAATACAACAGTTTTTCCATCGTATAAAACGAATAATTGCAACCAGTGTGAAAGTAATGGTCATTTCTACGTTCAGGGCACCCTAGGCGTCACTCTAGGGCGTTGCTCCACCACATCTAATAGCTACGGCCTTAAAAGTCAACGCCAGAGGCATAAAATACGATATAAATACAACAGCGTTTCCATCGTATAAAACGTATAATTGCAACCAGTGTGAAAGTTACGGTCATTTCTACATTCCGAGCAACCTAGGATTCACTCTAGGGCGTTGCTCCACCAGATCGAATAGATAGGTCCTTAGAAGTAAAGCCAGAAGCATAAAATACGATACAAATACAACAGATTTTCCATCGTATAAAACGAATAATTGCAACCAGTATGAAACCTATGGTCATTTCTACTTTCCGAGCAACCTAGGCTTCACCCTAGGGAGTTGCTCCAACATATCGAATAGTTAGGGCCTTAGAAGTCTACGCCCGAACCATAAAATACAAAAAAAATGCAACAGTGTTTCCATCATATAACATGAATAATTTCGACCAGTTTGAAAGTGATGGCCAATTCTACGTTCCGGGCAACCTAGGCTTCACTCTAGGGCGTTGCTCCACCAGATCGAATAGTTAGTGCCATAGAAGTCAACGCCAGAAGCATAAAATACGATATAAATACAACAGCTTTTCCATCGTATAAAACGAATAATTGCAACCAGTGTGAAAGTAATGGTCATTTCTACGTTCCGAGCAACCTAGGATTCACTCTAGGGCGTTGCTCCACGAAATCGAATAGTTAGGTCCTTAGAAGTAAACGCCAGAAGCATAAAGAACAATATAAATACAACAGCGTTTCCATCGTATAAAACGAATAATTGCAACAAGTTTGAAAGTTATGGTCATTTCTACATTCCGAGCAACCTAGGATTCACTCTAGGGCGTTGCTCCACCAGATCGAATAGTTAGGTCCTTAGAAGTAAACGCCAGAAGCATAAAATACGATATAAATACAACAGCGTTTCCATCGTATAAAACGAATAATTGCAACCAGTGTGAAAGTTATGGTCATTTCTACATTCCGAGCAACCTAGGATTCACTCTAGGGCGTTGCTCCACCAGATCGAATAGTTAGGTCCTTAGAAGTAAACGCCAGCAGCATAACATACGATATAAATACAACAGCTTTTCCATCGTATAAAAGGAATAATTGCAAACAGTGTGAAAGTAATGGTCATTTCTACGTTCCGGGCAAGCTAGGCTTCACCCTAGGCTGTTGTTCCACCAGATCGAATAGTTAGGGCCTAAGAAGTGAACGCCAGAAGCATAAAATACAATATAAATATAACAGCTTTTCCATCGTATAAAACGAATAATAGCAACCAGTGTGAAAGTTATGGTCATTTCTACGTTCCGGGCAACCTAGGTTTCACTCTTTGGCGTTGCTCCACCAGATCAAACAGTTAGGGCCTTAGAAGCCAACGCCAGAAGCATAAAATACAATATAAATATAACAGTTTTTCCGTTGTGTAAAACGAATAATAGCAACCAGTGTGAAAGTTATTGTCATTTCTACGTTCCGGGCAACCTAGGCTTCACTCTAGGGCGTTGTTCCACCAGATCAAACAGTTAGGGCCATAGAAGTCAACGCCCGAAGCATAAAACACAAAATAAATAGAACGGTTTTTCCATTGTATAAAACGAATAATTGCTACCAGTGTAAAAGTTATGGTCATTTCTACGTTCCGGGCAACCTACTCTTCACCCTAGGGCGTTGTTCCACCAGATCGAATAGTTAGGGCCTAAGAAGTGAACGCCAGAAGCATAAAATACAACATAAATACAACAGCTTTTCCATCGTATAAAACGAATTATTGCAACCAGTTTGAAAGTGATGGCCAATTCTACCTTCCGGGCAACCTAGGCTTCACTCTAGGGCGTTGCTCCACCCGATCGAATAGTTAGTGCCTTAGAAGTCAACGCCAGATGCATAAAATACAATATAAATACAACAGTTTTTCCATCGTATAAAACGAATAATTGCATCCAGTGTGAAAGTTATGGTCATTTCCACATTCGGAGGAACCTAGGCTTCACTCTAGGGCGTTGCTCCACCAGATCAAACAGTTAGGGCCTTAGAAGCCAACGCCCGAAGCATTAAATACAAAATAAATAGAACAGTTTTTCCATTGTGTAAAACTAATAATTGCTACCAGTGTAAAAGTTATGGTCATTTCTACGTTCCGGGCAACCTAGGCGTCACTTTAGGGCGTTGCTCCACCACTCCTAATAGCTACGGCCTTAGAAGTCAAACCCAGATGAATAAAATACAATAAAGATGCCACAGATTTTCCATCGTATAAAACGAATAATTGCAACCAGTGTGAAAGTTATGGTCAGTTCTACTTTCCGGGCAAACTAGGCTTCACCCTAGGGCGTTGTTCCACCAGATCGAACAGTTAGGGCCTAAGAAGTCAACGCCAGAAGCATAAAATACGATATAAACATAACAGCTTTTCTATCGTATAAAACGAATGATAGCAACCAGTGTAAATGTCATGGTCATTTCTACGTTCCGGGCAACCTAGGCTTCACCCTAGGGCGTTGTTCCACCAGATGGAATAGTTAGGGCCTAAGAAGTCAACGCCAGAAGCATAAAATACGATATAAATACAACAGCTTTTCCACCGTATAAGACGAATAATTGCAACCAGTGTGAATGTACTGGTCATTTCTACGTTTGGGCAACCTAGGCTTCACTCTAGGGCGTTGCTCCACCAGATCGAGTAGTTAGGGCCTTAGAAGTCAACGACAGAAGCATAAAATACAATAAAGATGCAAAAGCTTCTCCATCGTATAACAGGAATAACTGTAAACAGTGCGAAAGTAATGGTCATTTCTACGTTCCAGGCAACCTAGGCTTCACTCTAGGTCGTTGTTCCACCAGACCGAATAGTTAGGACCTAAGATGCCAACGCCAGAAGCATAAAATACAATATAAATATAACAGTTTTTCCATCGTATAAAACGAATAATAGCAACCAGTGTGAAAGTTATGGTCATTTCTACGTTCCGGGCAGCCCACGCTTCATTGTAGGGCGTTGCTCCACCAGATGGAACAGTTAGGGCCTTAGAAGTCAACGCCAGAAGCATAAAATACGATAAAGATGCAACAGTCTTTCCATCGTATAAAAGGAATAATTGCAACCAGTGTGAAGGTAATGGTATGTTCTACGTTCCGGGCAACCTAGGATTCACTCTAGGGCGGTGCTCTACCAGATTAAATAGTTAGGGCCTAAGAAGTCAACGCCAGATGCATAAAACACAATATAAATACAACAGCTTTTCCATCGTATATAATGTATATTTGCAAACAGTGTGAAAGTAATGGTCATTTCCATGTTCCGGGCGACCTAGGCTTCACCCTAGGGCGTTGTTCCACCAGATCGAATAGTTAGGGCCTTAAAAGTCTATGCCCGAAGCATAAAATGGAATAAAAATACAACAGTTTTTCCATCGTATAACAGGAATAATTGCAACCAGTGTGAAAGTAATGGTCATTTCTACGTCCCCGGCAACGTAGGTTTCACTCTAGGGCGTTGATCCACCAGAGGGAATAGTTAGGGCCTAAGAAGTCAACGCCAGAAACATAAAATACAATATAAATACAACAGCTTTTCAATCGTATAAAACGAATAATTGCAACCAGTGTGAAAGTTATGGACATTTCTACATTCCTGCCAACCTAGGCTTCACCCTAGGGCGTTGATCCACCAGATCAAATAGTTAGGGCCTAAGAAGTCAACGCCAGAAGCATAGAATACAAAATAAATACAACAGCTTTGCCATCGTATAAAATGAATAATTGCAAACAGTGCGAAAGATATGGACATTTCTACGTTCCGGGCTACCTAGGCTTCACTCTATGGAGTTCTTCCACCACATCGAATAGCAACGGCCTCAGAAGTCAACGCCAGAAGCATAAAATACAATATAAATATAACAGTTTTTCCATTGTATAAAACGAATAATAGCAACCAGTGTGAAAGTTATTGTCATTTCTACGTTCCGGGCAACCTAGGCTTCACTCTAGGGCGTTGTTCCACCAGATCAAACAGTTAGGGCCATAGAAGTCAACGCCCGAAGCATAAAACACAAAATAAATAGAACGGATTTTCCATTGTATAAAACGAATAATTGTTACCAGTGTAAAAGTTATGGTCATTTCTACGTTCCGGGCAACCTAGGCTTCACCCTAGGGCGTTGTTCCACCAGATGGAATAGTTAGGGCCTTAGAACTCAACGCCAGATGCATAAAATACAATAAAGATGCAACAGTTTTTCCATCGTATAACAGGAATAATTGCAACCAGTGTGAAAGTAATGGTCATTTCTACGTTCCCGACAACGTAGGTTTCACTCTAGGTCGTTGATCCACCAGAGGGCATAGTTAGGGCCTAAGAAGTCAACGCCAGAAGCATAAAATACAATATAAATACAACAGCTTTCCAATCGTATAAAACGAATAATTGCAACCAGTGTGAAAGTTATGGACATTTCTACGTTCCGGGCAACCTAGGCTTCACTCTAGGGCGTTGATCCACCAGATCGAATAGTTAGGGCCTAAGAGGTCAACGCCAGAAGCATAAAATACAATATAAATATAACAGTTTTTCCGTTGTGTAAAACGAATAATAGCAACCAGTGTGAAAGTTATTGTCATTTCTACGTTCCGGGCAACCTAGGCTTCACTCTAGGGCGTTGTTCCACCAGATCAAACAGTTAGGGCCATAGAAGTCAACGCCCGAAGCATAAAACACAAAATAAATAGAACGGTTTTTCCATTGTATAAAACGAATAATTGCTACCAGTGTAAAAGTTATGGTCATTTCTACGTTCCGGGCAACCTACTCTTCACCCTAGGGCGTTGTTCCACCAGATCGAATAGTTAGGGCCTAAGAAGTGAACGCCAGAAGCATAAAATACAACATAAATACAACAGTTTTTCCATCGTATAAAACGAATAATTGCAACCAGTATGAAACTTATGGTCATTTCTACGTTCCGGGCAACCTAGGCTTCACTGTATGGCGTTCTTCCACCACATCGAATAGCTATGGCCTCAGAAGTCAACGCCTGAAGTATAAAATACAATAAAAATACAACAGTCTTTCCACCCTATAACAGGAATAATTGCAACCCGTGTGAAAGTGATGGTCATTTCTACGTTCCAGGCAACCTAGGCTTCACTCTAGGGCGTTGTTCCACAAAATCGAATAGTTAGGGCCTAAGAAGGCAACGCCCGAAGCATAAAATGATATATAAATAGAACAGTTTTTCCATCGTATAAAACGAATAATTGCTACCAGTGTGAAAGTCATGGTCATTTCTACGATCAGGGCAACCTACCCTTCACACTAGGGCGTTGCTCCACCAGATGGAATAGTTAGGGCCTAAGAAGTCAACGCCAGAAGCATAAAATACAATAATGATGCAAAAGCTTTTCCATCGTATAACAGGAATAACTGTAAACAGTGTGAAAGTAATGGTCATTTCTACGTTCCAGGCAACCTAGGCTTCACTCTAGGTCGTTGTTCCACCAGATCGAATAGTTAGGGCCTAAGATGCCAACGCCAGAAGCATAAAATACATTATAAATATAACAGTTTTTCCATCGTATAAAACGAATAATAGCAACCAGTGTGAAAGATATGGTCATTTCTACGTTCCGGGCAGCCCACGCTTCACTCTAGGGCGTTGCTCCACCAGATGGAACAGTTAGGGCCTTAGAAGTCAACGCCAGAAGCATAAAATACAATAAAGATGCAACAGTTTTTCAATCGTATAACAGGAATAAATGCAACCAGTGTGAAGGTAATGGTATGTTCTACGTTCCGGGCAACCTATGCTTCACTCTTGGGCGGTGCTCTACCAGATTAAATAGCTAGGGCCTAAGAAGTCAACGCCAGATGCATAAAACACAATGTAAATACAACAGCTTTTCCATCGTATATAATGTATATTTGCAAACAGTGTTAAGGTAATGGTCATCTCCATGTTCCGGGCAACCTAGGCATCACCCTAGGGCGTTGTTCCACCAGATCGAATAGTTAGGGCCTAAGAAGTCAACGCCAGAAGAATAAAATACAATATAAGTACAACAGTTTTTCCATCGTATAAAGTGAATAATTGCAAACATTGTGAAAGTAATGGTCATTTCTACGTTCCGGGCAACCTAGGCGTCACTCTAGGGCGTTGCTCCACCACACCTAATAGCTACGGCCTTAGAAGTCAACCCCAGATGAATAAAATACAATAAAGATGCCACAGCTTTTCCATCGTATAAAACGAAAAATTGCAACCAGTGTGAAAGTTATGGTCATTTCTACTTTCCGGGCAACCTAGGCTTCACCCTAGGGCGTTGATACACCAGATTGAACAGTTAGGGCCTAAGAAGTCAACGCCAGAAGCATAAAATACAATATAAATACAACAGCTTTTCTATCGTATAAAACGAATGATAGCAACCAGTGTAAATGTCATGGTCATTTCTACGTTCCGGGCAACCTAGGTTTCACCCTAGGGCGTTGTTCCACCAGATGGAATAGTTAGGGCCTAAGAAGTCAACGCCAGAAGCATAAAATACGATATAAATACAACAGCTTTTCCATCGTATAAGACGAATAATTGCAACCAGTGTGAATGTACTGGTCATTTCTACGTTTGGGCAACCTAGGCTTCACTCTAGGGCGTTGCTCCACCAGATGGAACAGTTAGGGCCTTAGAAGTCAACGCAAGAAGCATAAAATACAATAAAGATGCAACAGTTTTTCCATCGTATAACAGGAATAATTGCAACCAGTGTGAAGGTAATGGTATGTTCTACGTTCCGGGCAACCTATGCTTCACTCTAGGGCGGTGCTCTACCAGATTAAATAGTTAGGGCCTATGAAGTCAACGCCAGAAGCATAAAACACAATATAAGTGCAACGCCTTTTCCATCGTATATAATGCATATTTGCAAACAGTGTGAAGGTATTGGTCATTTCCATGCTCCCGGCAACCTAGTCTTCACTCTAGGGCGTTGCTCCACCAGATCGAATAGTTAGGGCCTAAGAAGTCAACGCCAGAAGAATAAAATACAATAAAAGTACAAAAGTTTTTCCATCGTATAGAACGAATAATTGCAACCAGTGTGAAAGTAATGGTCATTTCTACGTTCCGGGCAACCTAGTCTTCACTCTAGGGCGTTGTTCCACCACATCAAACAGTTAGGGCCTTAGAAGTCAACGCCAGAAGCATAAAATACGATATAAATACAACAGTTTGTCCATCGTAGAACAGGAATATTTGCAACCAGTGCGGAAGTTGTGGTCATTTCTGCGTTCCGGGCAACCTAGGCTTCACTCTAGGGCGTTGCTCCACCAGATTCAACAGTTAGGGCCTTAGAAGTCAACGCCCGAAGCATAAAATACAAAATAAATGGAACCGTTTTTCCATTGTATAAAACGAATAATAGCAATCAGTGTGAAAGTTATGGTCATTTCTACTTTCCGGGCAACCTAGGATTCACCCTAGGGTGTTGCTCCAACAGATTGAATATTTTGGGCCTTAGAAGGCAATGCCCGATGCATAAAATGCAATAAAAATACAGCAGTTTTTCCATTGTCTAATAGGATTAATTGCCACCAGTTTGAAAGTGATGGTCATTTCTACGTTCCGGGCAACCCATGCTTCACTCTAGGGCGGTGCTCTACCAGATTAAATAGTTAGGGCCTAAGAAGTCAACGCCAGAAGCATAAAACACAATATAAGTGCAACGCCTTTTCCATCGTATATAATGCATATTTGCAAACAGTGTGAAGGTATTGGTCATTTCCATGCTCCCGGCAACCTAGTCTTCACTCTAGGGCGTTGCTCCACCAGATCGAATAGTTAGGGCCTAAGAAGTCAACGCCAGAAGAATAAAATACAATATAAGTACAAAAGTTTTTCCATCGTGTAGAACGAATAATTGCAACCAGTGTGAAAGTAATGGTCATTTCTACGTTCCGGGCAACCTAGGCTTCACTCTAGGGCGTTGTTCCACCACATCAAACAGTTAGGGCCTTAGAAGTCAACGCCAGAAGCATAAAATACGATATAAATACAACAGTTTGTCCATCGTAGAACAGGAATATTTGCAACCAGTGCGGAAGTTGTGGTCATTTCTGCGTTCCGGGCAACCTAGGCTTCACTCTAGGGCGTTGCTCCACCAGATTCAACAGTTAGGGCCTTAGAAGTCAACGCCCGAAGCATAAAATACAAAATAAATGGAACCGTTTTTCCATTGTATAAAACGAATAATAGCAATCAGTGTGAAAGTTATGGTCATTTCTACTTTCCGGGCAACCTAGGATTCACCCTAGGGTGTTGCTCCAACAGATTGAATATTTTGGGCCTTAGAAGGCAATGCCCGATGCATAAAATGCAATAAAAATACAACAGTTTTTCCATTGTCTAATAGGATTAATTGCCACCAGTTTGAAAGTGATGGTCATTTCTACGTTCCGGGCAACCTAGGCTTCACTCTAGGGCGTTGCTCCACTAGATCGAAAAGCTAGGGCCTTAGAAGTCAACGCCAGAAGCATAAAATACAATATAAATACAACAGTTTTTCCACCGTATAAAACGAATAATTGCAACCAGTATGAAACTTATGGTCATTACTACTTTCCGAGCAACCTAGGCTTCACCATAGGGCAATGCTCCAACAGATTGACTAGTTAGGGCCTTAGAAGTCAACGCCAGAAGCGTTAAATACAATATAAATGTAACAGTTTTTCCATCGTATAAAACGAATAATAGCAATCAGTGTGAAAGTTATGTTCATTTCAACGTTCCGGTCAATCTAGGCTTCACTCTGGGCGATGCTCCACCAGATCAATCAGTTAGGGCCTTAGAAGTCAACGCCCGAAGCATAAAATGAAAAATAAATAGTACAGTTTTTCCATTGTATAAAATGAATAGTTGCTACCGGTGTGAAAGTTATGGTCATTTCTACGTCCTGGGCAACCTAGGCTTCACTCCAGGGCGTTGTTCCGCCAGATCGAATAGTTAGGGCCTAAGCAGTGAACGCCAGAAGCATAAAATACAATTTAAGTACAACAGTTTTTCCATCATATAAAACGAATAATTGCAACCAGTATGAAAGTTATGGTCATTTCTACTTTCCGGGCAACCTAGGCTTCACTCTAGGGCGTTGCTCCACCATATCGAATAGTCAGGGCCTTAGAAGTCAACGCCCGAAGCATAAAATAATATATAAATAGAACAGTTTTTCCATCGTATGAAACGAGTAATTGCTACCAGTGTGAAAGTCATGGTCATTTCTACGATCAGGGCAACCTACCCTTCACACTAGGGCGTTGCTCCACCAGATGGAATAGTTAGGGCCTAAGAAGTCAACGCCAGAAGCATAAAATACAATAATGATGCAAAAGCTTTTCCATCGTATAACAGGAATAACTGTAAACAGTGTGAAAGTAATGGTCATTTCAACGTTCCAGGCAACCTAGGCTTCACTCTAGGTCGTTGTTCCACCAGATCGAATAGTTAGGGCCTAAGATGCCAACGCCAGAAGCATAAAATACATTATAAATATAACAGTTTTTCCATCGTATAAAACGAATAATAGCAACCAGTGTGAAAGTTATGGTCATTTCTACGTTCCGGGCAGCCCACGCTTCACTCTAGGGCGTTGCTCCACCAGATGGAACAGTTAGGGCCTTAGAAGTCAACGCCAGAAGCATAAAATACAATAAAGATGCAACAGTTTTTCAATCGTATAACAGGAATAATTGCAACCAGTGTGAAGGTAATGGTATGTTCTACGTTCCGGGCAACCTATGCTTCACTCTAGGGCGGTGCTCTACCAGATTAAATAGTTAGGGCCTAAGAAGTCAACGCCAGAAGCATAAAACACAATATAAGTGCAACACCTTTTCCATCGTATATAATGTATATTTGCAAACAGTGTGAAGGTATTGGTCATTTCCATGCTCCCGGCAACCTAGTCTTCACTCTAGGGCGTTGCTCCACCAGATCGAATAGTTAGGGCCTAAGAAGTCAACGCCAGAAGAATAAAATACAATATAAGTACAAAAGTTTTTCCATCGTATAGAACGAATAATTGCAACCAGTGTGAAAGTAATGGTCATTTCTACGTTCCGGGCAACCTAGGCTTCACTCTAAGGCGTTGTTCCACCAGATCAAACAGTTAGGGCCTTAGAAGTCAACGCCAGAAGCATAAAATACGATATAAATACAACAGTTTGTCCATCGTAGAACAGGAATATTTGCAACCAGTGCGGAAGTTGTGGTCATTTCTGCGTTCCGGGTAACCTAGGCTTCACTCTAGGGCGTTGCTCCACCAGATTCAACAGTTAGGGCCTTAGAAGTCAACGCCCGAAGCATAAAATACAAAATAAATGGAACCGTTTTTCCATTGTATAAAACGAATAATAGCAATCAGTGTGAAAGTTATGGTCATTTCTACTTTCCGGGCAACCTAGGATTCACCCTAGGGCGTTGCTCCAACAGATTGAATATTTTGGGCCTTAGAAGGCAATGCCCGAAGCATAAAATGCAATAAAAATACAACAGTTTTTCCATCGTCTAATAGGATTAATTGCCACCAGTTTGAAAGTGATGGTCATTTCTACGTTCCGGGCAACCTAGGCTTCACTCTAGGGCGTTGCTCCACTAGATCGAAAAGCTAGGGCCTTAGAAGTCAACGCCAGAAGCATAAAATACAATATAAATACAACAGTTTTTCCACCGTATAAAACGAATAATTGCAACCAGTATGAAAGTTATGGCCACTTCTACTTTCCGGGCAACCTGGGCGTCACTCTAGGGCGTTGCTCCACCACATCAAATAGCTACGGCCTTAGAAGTCTACGCCAGAGGCATAAAATACAATATAAATACAACAGCTTTTCCATCGTAAAAAATGAATAATAGCAAACAGTGTGAAAGTAATTGTCATTTCTACGTACCGGGCACCCTAGGCTTCACTCTAGGTCGTTGCTCCACCAGATCGAATAGTTAGGGCCTTAGAAGTCAACGCCAGAAGCATAAAATACAGTATAAATGTAACAGTTTTTCCATCATATAAAACGAATAATTGCAACCAGTATGAAAGTTATGGTCATTTCTACTTTCCGGGCGACCTAGGCTTCACCCTAGGGCGTTGCTCCAACAGATTGAATAGTTAGGGCCTTAGAAGTCAATGCCCGAAGCATAAAATACAATATAAATACAACAGTTTTTCCATCTTATAAAACGAATAATTGCAACCAGTATGAAAGTTATGGTCATTTCTACTTTCCGGGCAACCTAGGCATCACCCTGGGACGCTGCTCCAACAGATTGAATAGTTTGGAACTTAGAAGTCAATGCCCGAAGCATAAAATGCAATAAAAATACAACAGTTTTTCCATCGTATAACAGGATTAATTGCATCCAGTTTGAAAGCGATGGTCATTTCTACGTTCCGGGCAACCTAGTCTTCACTCTAGGGCGTTGCTCCACCAGATCGAATAGTTAGGGCCTTAGAAGTCAACGCCCGAAGCATAAAATACAAAATAAATAAAACAGTTTTTCCATCGTATAAAACGAATAATTGCTACCAGTGTGAAAGTTATGGTCATTTCTACGTTCCGCGCAATCTGGGCTTTACCCTAGGGCGTTGTTCCACCAGATGGAATAGTTAGGGCCCAAGAAGTCAACGCCAGAAGCATAAAATACGGTATAAATAAAACAGTTTTTCCATCGTATAAAACGAATAATTGCTACCAGTGTGAACGTTATGGACATTTCTACGTTCCGCGCAACCTGGGCTTTAGCCCAGGGCGTTGTTCCACCAGACGGAAGAGTTAGGGTTTGGAAGAAGTCAACGCCAGAAGCATAAAATACGATATAAATACAACAGCTTTTCCATCCTATATAATGTATATTTGCAAACAGTGTGAAAGTAATGGTCATTTCTACGTACCGGGCAACCTAGTCTTCACTCTAGAGCGTTGCTCCACCAGATCGAATAGTTAGGTCCTTAGAAGTCAACGCCAGAAGCATAAAATACGATATAAATACAACAGTTTGTCCATCGTAGAACAGGAATATTTGGAACCAGTGCGAAAGTTATGGTCATTTCTACTTTCCGGGCGACCAAGGCTTCACCCTAGGGCGTTGCTCCAACAGATTGTATAGTTAGGGCCTTAGAAGTCAATGCCCGAAGCATAAAATACAATATAAATACAACAGTTTTTCCATCTTATAAAACGAATAATTGCAACCAGTATGAAAGTTATGGTCATTTCTACTTTCCGGGCAACCTAGGCATCACCCTGGGGCGCTGCTCCAACAGATTGAATAGTTTGGAACTTAGAAGTCAATGCCCGAAGCATAAAATGCAATAAAAATACAACAGTTTTTCCATCGTATAACAGGATTAATTGCATCCAGTTTGAAAGCGATGGTCATTTCTACGTTCCGGGCAACCTAGTCTTCACTCTAGGGCGTTGCTCCACCAGATCGAATAGTTAGGGCCTTAGAAGTCAACGCCCGAAGCATAAAATACAAAATAAATAAAGCAGTTTTTCCATCGTATAAAACGAATAATTGCTACCAGTGTGAAAGTTATGGTCATTTCTACGTTCCGCGCAATCTGGGCTTTACCCTAGGGCGTTGTTCCACCAGATGGAATAGTTAGGGCCCAAGAAGTCAACGCCAGAAGCATAAAATACGGTATAAATAAAACAGTTTTTCCATCGTATAAAACGAATAATTGCTACCAGTGTGAACGTTATGGACATTTCTACGTTCCGCGCAACCTGGGCTTTAGCCCAGGGCGTTGTTCCACCAGACGGAAGAGTTAGGGTTTGGAAGAAGTCAACGCCAGAAGCATAAAATACGATATAAATACAACAGCTTTTCCATCCTATATAATGTATATTTGCAAACAGTGTGAAAGTAATGGTCATTTCTACGTACCGGGCAACCTAGTCTTCACTCTAGAGCGTTGCTCCACCAGATCGAATAGTTAGGTCCTTAGATGACAACGCCAGAAGCATAAAATACGATATAAATACAACAGTTTGTCCATCGTAGAACAGGAATATTTGGAACCAGTGCGAAAGTTATGGTCATTTCTGCGTTCCCGGCAACCTAGGCTTCACTCTAGGGCGTTACTCCACCAGATTCAACAGTTAGGGCCTTAGAAGTGAACGCCCGGAGCATAAAATACAAAATAAATAGAACAGTTTTTCCATTGTATAAAACGAATAATAGCAACCAGTGTGAAAGTTATGGTTATTTCTACGTTCCGGGCAACCTAGGCTTCACCGTGGCGCGTTGCTCCAACAGATTGAATATTTTGGGCCTTAGAAGGCAATGCCCTAAGCATAAAATGCAATAAAGATACAACAGTTTTTCCATCGTCTAATAGGATTAATTGCAACCAGTTTGAAAGTGATGGTCATTTCTACGTTCCGGGAAACCTAGGCTTCACTCTAGAGCGTTGCTCCACCAGATCGAATAGTTAGGTCCTTAGAAGTCAACGCCAGAAGCGTAAAATACGATATAAATACAACAGTTTGTCCATCGTAGAACAGGAATATTTGCAACCAGTGCGAAAGTTATTGTCATTTCTACGTTCCGCGCAACCTAGGCTTCACCCTAGGGCGTTGATCCACCAGATCGAATGGTCAGGGCCTGAGAAGTGAACGCCAGAAGCATAAAATACAATATAAATACAACAGTTTTTCCATCATATGAAACGAATAATTGCAACCAGTATGAAAGTTATGGCCACTTCTACTTTCCGGGCAACCTAGGCGTCACTCTAGGGTGTTGCTCCACCACATCAAATAGCTACGGCCTTAGAAGTCTACGCCAGAGGCATAAAATACAATATAAATACAACAGCTTTTCCATCGTAAAAAATGAATAATAGCAAACAGTGTGAAAGTAATTGTCATTTCTACGTACCGGGTACCCTAGGCTTCACTCTAGGGCGTTCCTCCACCAGATCGAATAGTTAGGGCCTTAGAAGACAACGCCAGAAGCATAAAATACAGTATAAATGTAACAGTTTTTCCATCATATAAAACGAATAATTGCAACCAGTATGAAAGTTATGGTCATTTCTACTTTCCGGGCGACCAAGGCTTCACCCTAGGGCGTTGCTCCAACAGATTGTATAGTTAGGGCCTTAGAAGTCAATGCCCGAAGCATAAAATACAATATAAATACAACAGTTTTTCCATCTTATAAAACGAATAATTGCAACCAGTATGAAAGTTATGGTCATTTCTACTTTCCGGGCAACCTAGGCATCACCCTGGGGCGCTGCTCCAACAGATTGAATAGTTTGGAACTTAGAAGTCAATGCCCGAAGCATAAAATGCAATAAAAATACAACAGTTTTTCCATCGTATAACAGGATTAATTGCAACCAGTTTGAAAGCGATGGTCATTTCTACGTTCCGGGCAACCTAGTCTTCACTCTAGGGCGTTGCTCCACCAGATCGAATAGTTAGGGCCTTAGAAGTCAACGCCCGAAGCATAAAATACAAAATAAATAAAACAGTTTTTCCATCGTATAAAACGAATAATTGCTACCAGTGTGAAAGTTATGGTCATTTCTACGTTCCGCGCAATCTGGGCTTTACCCTAGGGCGTTGTTCCACCAGATGGAATAGTTAGGGCCCAAGAAGTCAACGCCAGAAGCATAAAATACGGTATAAATAAAACAGTTTTTCCACCGTATAAAACGAATAATTGCTACCAGTGTGAACGTTATGGACATTTCTACGTTCCGCGCAACCTGGGCTTTAGCCCAGGGCGTTGTTCCACCAGACGGAAGAGTTAGGGTTTGGAAGAAGTCAACGCCAGAAGCATAAAATACGATATAAATACAACTGCTTTTCCATCCTATATAATGTATATTTTCAAACAGTGTGAAAGTAATGGTCATTTCTACGTACCGGGCAACCTAGACTTCACTCTAGAGCGTTGCTCCACCAGATCGAATAGTTAGGTCCTTAGAAGTCAACGCCAGAAGCATAAAATACGATATAAATACAACAGTTTGTCCATCGTAGAACAGGAATATTTGGAACCAGTGCGAAAGTTATGGTCATTTCTGCGTTCCGGGCAACCTAGGCTTCAGTCTAGGGCGTTGCTCCACCAGATTCAACAGTTAGGGCCTTAGAAGTGAACGCCCGGAGCATAAAATACAAAATAAATAGAACAGTTTTTCCATTGTATAAAACGAATAATAGCAACCAGTGTGAAAGTTATGGTCATTTCTACGTTCCGGGCAACCTAGGTTTCACTCTAGGACGTTGCTCCACCAAATCAAACGGTTAGGGCCTTAGACGCCAACGCCCGAAGCATTAAATACAAAATTAATAGAACAGTTTTCCATTGTATAAAACGAATAATTGCTACCAGTATGAAACTTATGGTCATTTCTACTTTCCGGGCAACCTAGGCTTCACCCTAGGGCGTTGTTCCACCTGATGGAATAGTTAGGGCCTAAGAAGTCAACACCAGAAGCATAAAATACGATATAAATACAACAGCTTTTCCATCGTATAAAACGAATAATTGCAACCAGTTTGAAAGTGATGGTCATTTCTACGTACCGGGCAACCTAGCCTTCACTCTAGGGCGTTGCTCCACCAGATCAAACAGTTAGGGCCTTAGAAGTCAACGCCCGAAGCATAAAATACAAAATAAATAGAACAGTTTTTCCATTGTATAAAACGAATAATTGCTACCAGTGTAAAAGTTATGGTCAATTCCACGTTCCGGGCAACCTTGGCTTCACCCTAGGGCGTTGTTCCACCAGTTCGAATAGTTCGGGCCTAAGAATTGAACGCCAGAAGAATAAAATACAATATAAATATAACAGTTTTTCCATCGTATAAAACGAATAATAGCAACCAGTGTGAAAGTTGTGGTCATTTCTACGTACCGGGCAACCTAGCCTTTACTCTAGGGCGTTGCTCCACCAGATCAAACAGTTAGGGCCTTAGAAGCCAACGCCCGAAGCATTAAATACAAAATAAATAGAACAGTTTTTCCATTGTATAAAACGAATAATTGCTACCAATGTAAAAGTTATGGTCATTTCTACGTTACGGGCAACCTAGGGTTCACCCTAGGCCGTTGTTCCACCTGATCGAATAGTTAGGGCCCAAGAAGTGAACGCCAGAAGCATAAAATACAATATAAATGCAACAGTTTTTCCAGCATATAAAACGAATAAATGCAACCAGTATGAAAGTTATGGTCATTTCTATTTTCCGGGCAACCTAGGCTTCACCCTCGGGCATTGCTCCAACAGATTGAATAGTTAGGGCATTAGAAGTCAATGCCCGAAGCATAAAATGCAATAAAAATACAACAGTTTTTCCATCGTATAACAGGATGAATTGCAACCAGTTTGAAAGTGATGGTCATATCTACGTTCCGGGCAACCTAGGCTTCACTCTAGGGCGTTGCTCCACCAGATCGAATAGTTAGGGCCTAAGAAGTGAACGCCAGAAGCATAAAATACAATACAAATACAACAGTTTTTCCATCGTATAAAACGAATAATTGCAACCAGTGTGAAAGTAGTGGTCATTTCTACGTTCCAAGCACCCTAGGCGTCACTCTAGGGCGTTGCTCCACCAGATCGAATAGTTAGGGCCTAAGAAGTCAACGCCAGAAGAATAAAATACAATATAAGTACAAAAGTTTTTCCATCGTATAGAACGAATAATTGCAACCAGTGTGAAAGTAATGGTCATTTCTACGTTCCGGGCAACCTAGGCTTCACTCTAGGGCGTTGTTCCACCAGATCAAACAGTTAGGGCCTTAGAAGTCAACGCCAGAAGCATAAAATACGATATAAATACAACAGTTTGTCCATCGTAGAACAGGAATATTTGCAACCAGTGCGGAAGTTGTGGTCATTTCTGCGTTCCGGGCAACCTAGGCTTCACTCTAGGGCGTTGCTCCACCAGATTCAACAGTTAGGGCCTTAGAAGTCAACGCCCGAAGCATAAAATACAAAATAAATGGAACCGTTTTTCCATTGTATAAAACGAATAATAGCAATCAGTGTGAAAGTTATGGTTATTTCTACGTTCTGGGCAACCTAGGCTTCACCGTGGCGCGTTGCTCCAACAGATTGAATATTTTGGGCCTTAGAAGGCAATGCCCTAAGCATAAAATGCAATAAAAATACAACAGTTTTTCCATCGTCTAATAGGATTAATTGCAACCAGTTTGAAAGTGATGGTCATTTCTACGTTCCGGGAAACCTAGGCTTCACTCTAGAGCGTTGCTCCACCAGATCGAATAGTTAGGTCCTTAGAAGTCAACGCCAGAAGCGTAAAATACGATATAAATACAACAGTTTGTCCATCGTAGAACAGGAATATTTGCAACGAGTGCGAAAGTTATTGTCATTTCTACGTTCCGCGCAACCTAGGCTTCACCCTAGGGCGTTGTTCCACCAGATCGAATGGTCAGGGCCTGAGAAGTGAACGCCAGAAGCATAAAATACAATATAAATACAACAGTTTTTCCATCATATGAAACGAATAATTGCAACCAGTATGAAAGTTATGGCCACTTCTACTTTCCGGGCAACCTAGGCGTCACTCTAGGGTGTTGCTCCACCACATCAAATAGCTACGGCCTTAGAAGTCTACGCCAGAGGCATAAAATACAATATAAATACAACAGCTTTTCCATCGTAAAAAATGAATAATAGCAAACAGTGTGAAAGTAATTGTCATTTCTACGTACCGGGTACCCTAGGCTTCACTCTAGGGCGTTGCTCCACCAGATCGAATAGTTAGGGCCTTAGAAGTCAACGCCAGAAGCATAAAATACAGTATAAATGTAACAGTTTTTCCATCATATAAAACGAATAATTGCAACCAGTATGAAAGTTATGGTCATTTCTACTTTCCGGGCGACCAAGGCTTCACCCTAGGGCGTTGCTCCAACAGATTGTATAGTTAGGGCCTTAGAAGTCAATGCCCGAAGCATAAAATACAATATAAATACAACAGTTTTTCCATCTTATAAAACGAATAATTGCAACCAGTATGAAAGTTATGGTCATTTCTACTTTCCGGGCAACCTAGGCATCACCCTGGGGCGCTGCTCCAACAGATTGAATAGTTTGGAACTTAGAAGGCAATGCCCGAAGCATAAAATGCAATAAAAATACAACAGTTTTTCCATCGTATAACAGGATTAATTGCAACCAGTTTGAAAGCGATGGTCATTTCTACGTTCCGGGCAACCTAGTCTTCACTCTAGGGCGTTGCTCCACCAGATCGAATAGTTAGGGCCTTAGAAGTCAACGCCCGAAGCATAAAATACAAAATAAATAAAACAGTTTTTCCATCGTATAAAACGAATAATTGCTACCAGTGTGAAAGTTATGGTCATTTCTACGTTCCGCGCAATCTGGGCTTTACCCTAGGGCGTTGTTCCACCAGATGGAATAGTTAGGGCCCAAGAAGTCAACGCCAGAAGCATAAAATACGGTATAAATAAAACAGTTTTTCCACCGTATAAAACGAATAATTGCTACCAGTGTGAACGTTATGGACATTTCTACGTTCCGCGCAACCTGGGCTTTAGCCCAGGGCGTTGTTCCACCAGACGGAAGAGTTAGGGTTTGGAAGAAGTCAACGCCAGAAGCATAAAATACGATATAAATACAACAGCTTTTCCATCCGATATAATGTATATTTTCAAACAGTGTGAAAGTAATGGTCATTTCTACGTACCGGGCAACCTAGACTTCACTCTAGAGCGTTGCTCCACCAGATCGAATAGTTAGGTCCTTAGAAGTCAACGCCAGAAGCATAAAATACGATATAAATACAACAGTTTGTCCATCGTAGAACAGGAATATTTGGAACCAGTGCGAAAGTTATGGTCATTTCTGCGTTCCGGGCAACCTAGGCTTCACTCTAGGGCGTTGCTCCACCAGATTCAACAGTTAGGGCCTTAGAAGTGAACGCCCGGAGCATAAAATACAAAATAAATAGAACAGTTTTTCCATTGTATAAAACGAGTAATAGCAACCAGTGTGAAAGTGATGGCCAATTCTACGTTCCGGGCAACCTAGGTTTCACTCCAGGGATTTGCTCCACCAGACCGAATAGTTACGGCCTAATAAGTCAACGACAGAAGCATAAAATACGATATAAGTACAACAGCTTTTCCATCCTATAAAACGAATAATTGCAACCAGTGTGAAAGTAGTGGTCATTTCTACGTTCCAAGCACCCTAGGCGTCACTCTAGGGCGTTGCTCCACCAGATCGAATAGTTAGGGCCTAAGAAGTCAACGCCAGAAGAATAAAATACAATATAAGTACAAAAGTTTTTCCATCGTATAGAACGAATAATTGCAACCAGTGTGAAAGTAATGGTCATTTCTACGTTCCGGGCAACCTAGGCTTCACTCTAGGGCGTTGTTCCACCAGATCAAACAGTTAGGGCCTTAGAAGTCAACGCCAGAAGCATAAAATACGATATAAATACAACAGTTTGTCCATCGTAGAACAGGAATATTTGCAACCAGTGCGGAAGTTGTGGTCATTTCTGCGTTCCGGGCAACCTAGGCTTCACTCTAGGGCGTTGCTCCACCAGATTCAACAGTTAGGGCCTTAGAAGTCAACGCCCGAAGCATAAAATACAAAATAAATGGAACCGTTTTTCCATTGTATAAAACGAATAATAGCAATCAGTGTGAAAGTTATGGTCATTTCTACTTTCCGGGCAACCTAGGATTCACCCTAGGGTGTTGCTCCAACAGATTGAATATTTTGGGCCTTAGAAGGCAATGCCCGAAGCATAAAATGCAATAAAAATACAACAGTTTTTCCATCGTCTAATAGGATTAATTGCCACCAGTTTGAAAGTGATGGTCATTTCTACGTTCCGGGCAACCTAGGCTTCACTCTAGGGCGTTGCTCCACTAGATCGAAAAGCTAGGGCCTTAGAAGTCAACGCCAGAAGCATAAAATACAATATAAATACAACAGTTTTTCCACCGTATAAAACGAATAATTGCAACCAGTATGAAACTTATGGTCATTACTACTTTCCGAGCAACCTAGGCTTCACCATAGGGCAATGCTCCAACAGATTGACTAGTTAGGGCCTTAGAAGTCAACGCCAGAAGCATTAAATACAATATAAATGTAACAGTTTTTCCATCGTATAAAACGAATAATAGCAATCAGTGTGAAAGTTATGTTCATTTCAACGTTCCGGTCAATCTAGGCTTCACTCTGGGCGATGCTCCACCAGATCAATCAGTTAGGGCCTTAGAAGTCAACGCCCGAAGCATAAAATGAAAAATAAATAGTACAGTTTTTCCATTGTATAAAATGAATAGTTGCTACAGGTGTGAAAGTTATGGTCATTTCTACGTCCTGGGCAACCTAGGCTTCACTCCAGGGCGTTGTTCCGCCAGATCGAATAGTTAGGGCCTAAGCAGTGAACGCCAGAAGCATAAAATACAATATAAGTACAACAGTTTTTCCATCATATAAAACGAATAATTGCAACCAGTATGAAAGTTATGGTCATTTCTACTTTCCGGGCAACCTAGGCTTCACTCTAGGGCGTTGCTCCACCATATCGAATAGTCAGGGCCTTAGAAGTCAACGCCCGAAGCATAAAATAATATATAAATAGAACAGTTTTTCCATCGTATGAAACGAGTAATTGCTACCAGTGTGAAAGTCATGGTCATTTCTACGATCAGGGCAACCTACCCTTCACACTAGGGCGTTGCTCCACCAGATGGAATAGTTAGGGCCTAAGAAGTCAACGCCAGAAGCATAAAACACAATATAAGTGCAACACCTTTTCCATCGTATATAATGTATATTTGCAAACAGTGTGAAGGTATTGGTCATTTCCATGCTCCCGGCAACCTAGTCTTCACTCTAGGGCGTTGCTCCACCAGATCGAATAGTTAGGGCCTAAGAAGTCAACGCCAGAAGAATAAAATACAATATAAGTACAAAAGTTTTTCCATCGTATAGAACGAATAATTGCAACCAGTGTGAAAGTAATGGTCATTTCTACGTTCCGGGCAACCTAGGCTTCACTCTAAGGCGTTGTTCCACCAGATCAAACAGTTAGGGCCTTAGAAGTCAACGCCAGAAGCATAAAATACGATATAAATACAACAGTTTGTCCATCGTAGAACAGGAATATTTGCAACCAGTGCGGAAGTTGTGGGCATTTCTGCGTTCCGGGCAACCTAGGCTTCACTCTAGGGCGTTGCTCCACCAGATTCAACAGTTAGGGCCTTAGAAGTCAACGCCCGAAGCATAAAATACAAAATAAATGGAACCGTTTTTCCATTGTATAAAACGAATAATAGCAATCAGTGTGAAAGTTATGGTCATTTCTACTTTCCGGGCAACCTAGGATTCACCCTAGGGCGTTGCTCCAACAGATTGAATATTTTGGGCCTCAGAAGGCAATGCCCGAAGCATAAAATGCAATAAAAATACAACAGTTTTTCCATCGTCTAATAGGATTAATTGCCACCAGTTTGAAAGTGATGGTCATTTCTACGTTCCGGGCAACCTAGGCTTCACTCTAGGGCGTTGCTCCACTAGATCGAAAAGCTAGGGCCTTAGAAGTCAACGCCAGAGGCATAAAATACAATATAAATACAACAGTTTTTCCACCGTATAAAACGAATAATTGCAACCAGTATGAAACTTATGGTCATTTCTACTTTTCGAGCAACCTAGGCTTCACCATAGGGCAATGCTCCAACAGATTGACTAGTTAGAGCCTTAGAAGTCAACGCCAGAAGCATTAAATACAATATAAATGTAACAGTTTTTCCATCGTATAAAACGAATAATAGCAATCAGTGTGAAAGTTATGTTCATTTCAACGTTCCGGTCAATCTAGGCTTCACTCTGGGCGATGCTCCACCAGATCAATCAGTTAGGGCCTTAGAAGTCAACGCCCGAAGCATAAAATGAAAAATAAATAGTACAGTTTTTCCATTGTATAAAATGAATAGTTGCTACCGGTGTGAAAGTTATGGTCATTTCTACGTCCTGGGCAACCTAGGCTTCACTCCAGGGCGTTGTTCCGCCAGATCGAATAGTTAGGGCCTAAGCAGTGAACGCCAGAAGCATAAAATACAATATAAGTACAACAGTTTTTCCATCATATAAAACGAATAATTGCAACCAGTATGAAAGTTATGGTCATTTCTACTTTCCGGGCAACCTAGGCTTCACTCTAGGGCGTTGCTCCACCATATCGAATAGTCAGGGCCTTAGAAGTCAACGCCCGAAGCATAAAATAATATATAAATAGAACAGTTTTTCCATCGTATGAAACGAGTAATTGCTACCAGTGTGAAAGTCATGGTCATTTCTACGATCAGGGCAACCTACCCTTCACACTAGGGCGTTGCTCCACCAGATGGAATAGTTAGGGCCTAAGAAGTCAACGCCAGAAGCATAAAACACAATATAAGTGCAACACCTTTTCCATCGTATATAATGTATATTTGCAAACAGTGTGAAGGTATTGGTCATTTCCATGCTCCCGGCAACCTAGTCTTCACTCTAGGGCGTTGCTCCACCAGATCGAATAGTTAGGGCCTAAGAAGTCAACGCCAGAAGAATAAAATACAATATAAGTACAAAAGTTTTTCCATCGTATAGAACGAATAATTGCAACCAGTGTGAAAGTAATGGTCATTTCTACGTTCCGGGCAACCTAGGCTTCACTCTAAGGCGTTGTTCCACCAGATCAAACAGTTAGGGCCTTAGAAGTCAACGCCAGAAGCATAAAATACGATATAAATACAACAGTTTGTCCATCGTAGAACAGGAATATTTGCAACCAGTGCGGAAGTTGTGGTCATTTCTGCGTTCCGGGCAACCTAGGCTTCACTCTAGGGCGTTGCTCCACCAGATTCAACAGTTAGGGCCTTAGAAGTCAACGCCCGAAGCATAAAATACAAAATAAATGGAACCGTTTTTCCATTGTATAAAACGAATAATAGCAATCAGTGTGAAAGTTATGGTCATTTCTACTTTCCGGGCAACCTAGGATTCACCCTAGGGCGTTGCTCCAACAGATTGAATATTTTGGGCCTCAGAAGGCAATGCCCGAAGCATAAAATGCAATAAAAATACAACAGTTTTTCCATCGTCTAATAGGATTAATTGCCACCAGTTTGAAAGTGATGGTCATTTCTACGTTCCGGGCAACCTAGGCTTCACTCTAGGGCGTTGCTCCACTAGATCGAAAAGCTAGGGCCTTAGAAGTCAACGCCAGAGGCATAAAATACAATATAAATACAACAGTTTTTCCACCGTATAAAACGAATAATTGCAACCAGTATGAAACTTATGGTCATTTCTACTTTCCGAGCAACCTAGGCTTCACCATAGGGCGATGCTCCAACAGATTGACTAGTTAGAGCCTTAGAAGTCAACGCCAGAAGCATTAAATACAATATAAATGTAACAGTTTTTCCATCGTATAAAACGAATAATAGCAATCAGTGTGAAAGTTATGTTCATTTCAACGTTCCGGTCAATCTAGGCTTCACTCTGGGCGATGCTCCACCAGATCAATCAGTTAGGGCCTTAGAAGTCAACGCCCGAAGCATAAAATGAAAAATAAATAGTACAGTTTTTCCATTGTATAAAATGAATAGTTGCTACCGGTGTGAAAGTTATGGTCATTTCTACGTCCTGGGCAACCTAGGCTTCACTCCAGGGCGTTGTTCCGCCAGATCGAATAGTTAGGGCCTAAGCAGTGAACGCCAGAAGCATAAAATACAATATAAGTACAACAGTTTTTCCATCATATAAAACGAATAATTGCAACCAGTATGAAAGTTATGGTCATTTCTACGTTCCGGGCAGCCCACGCTTCACTCTAGGGCGTTGCTCCACCAGATGGAACAGTTAGGGCCTTAGAAGTCAACGCCAGAAGCATAAAATACAATAAAGATGCAACAGTTTTTCAATCGTATAACAGGAATAATTGCAACCAGTGTGAAGGTAATGGTATGTTCTACGTTCCGGGCAACCTATGCTTCACTCTAGGGCGGTGCTCTACCAGATTAAATAGTTAGGGCCTAAGAAGTCAACGCCAGAAGCATAAAACACAATATAAGTGCAACACCTTTTCCATCGTATATAATGTATATTTGCAAACAGTGTGAAGGTATTGGTCATTTCCATGCTCCCGGCAACCTAGTCTTCACTCTAGGGCGTTGCTCCACCAGATCGAATAGTTAGGGCCTAAGAAGTCAACGCCAGAAGAATAAAATACAATATAAGTACAAAAGTTTTTCCATCGTATAGAACGAATAATTGCAACCAGTGTGAAAGTAATGGTCATTTCTACGTTCCGGGCAACCTAGGCTTCACTCTAAGGCGTTGTTCCACCAGATCAAACAGTTAGGGCCTTAGAAGTCAACGCCAGAAGCATAAAATACGATATAAATACAACAGTTTGTCCATCGTAGAACAGGAATATTTGCAACCAGTGCGGAAGTTGTGGTCATTTCTGCGTTCCGGGCAACCTAGGCTTCACTCTAGGGCGTTGCTCCACCAGATTCAACAGTTAGGACCTTAGAAGTCAACGCCCGAAGCATAAAATACAATAAAAATACAACAGTTTTTCCATCGTCTAATAGGATTAATTGCCACCAGTTTGAAAGTGATGGTCATTTCTACTTTCCGAGCAACCTAGGCTTCACCATAGGGCGATGCTCCAACAGATTGACTAGTTAGAGCCTTAGAAGTCAACGCCAGAAGCATTAAATACAATATAAATGTAACAGTTTTTCCATCATATAAAACGAATAATTGCAACCAGTATGAAAGTTATGGTCATTTCTACTTTCCGGGCAACCTAGGCTTCACTCTAGGGCGTTGCTCCACCATATCGAATAGTCAGGGCCTTAGAAGTCAACGCCCGAAGCATAAAATAATATATAAATAGAACAGTTTTTCCATCGTATGAAACGAGTAATTGCTACCAGTGTGAAAGTTATGGTCATTTCTACGTTCAGGGCAACCTACCCTTCACCCTAGGGCGTTGCTCCGCCAGATGGAATAGTTAGGGCCTAAGAAGTCAACGCCAGAAGCATAAAATACAATAAAGATGCAACAGTTTTTCCATCGTATAACAGGATTAACTGCAACCAGTTTGAAAGCGATGGTCATTTCAACGTTCCGGGCAACCTAGTCTTCACTCTAGGGCGTTGCTCCACCAGATCGAATAGTTAGGGCCTTAGAAGTCAACGCCCGAAGCATAAAATACAAAATAAATAAAACAGTTTTTCCATCGTATAAAACGAATAATTGCTACCAGTGTGAAAGTTATGGTCATTTCTACGTTCCGCGCAATGTGGGCTTTACCCTAGGGCGTTGTTCCACCAGATGGAATAGTTAGGGCCCAAGAAGTCAACGCCAGAAGCATAAAATACGGTATAAATAAAACAGTTTTTCCATCGTATAAAACGAATAATTGCTACCAGTGTGAACGTTATGGACATTTCTACGTTCCGCGCAACCTGGGCTTTAGCCCAGGGCGTTGTTCCACCAGACGGAAGAGTTAGGGTTTGGAAGAAGTCAACGCCAGAAGCATAAAATACGATATAAATACAACAGCTTTTCCATCCTATATAATGTATATTTGCAAACAGTGTGAAAGTAATTGTCATTTCTACGTACCGGGCAACCTAGACTTCACTCTAGAGCGTTGCTCCACCAGATCGAATAGTTAGGTCCTTAGAAGTCAACGCCAGAAGCATAAAATACGATATAAATACAACAGTTTGTCCATCGTAGAACAGGAATATTTGGAACCAGTGCGAAAGTTATGGTCATTTCTGCGTTCCCGGCAACCTAGGCTTCACTCTAGGGCGTTACTCCACCAGATTCAACAGTTAGGGCCTTAGAAGTGAACGCCCGGAGCATAAAATACAAAATAAATAGAACAGTTTTTCCATTGTATAAAACGAATAATAGCAACCAGTGTGAAAGTTATGGTTATTTCTACGTTCCGGGCAACCTAGGCTTCACCGTGGCGCGTTGCTCCAACAGATTGAATATTTTGGGCCTTAGAAGGCAATGCCCTAAGCATAAAATGCAATAAAAATACAACAGTTTTTCCATCGTCTAATAGGATTAATTGCAACCAGTTTGAAAGTGATGGTCATTTCTACGTTCCGGGAAACCTAGGCTTCACTCTAGGGCGTTGCTCCACCAGATCGAATAGTTAGGTCCTTAGAAGTCAACGCCAGAAGCATAAAATACGATATAAATACAACAGTTTGTCCATCGTAGAACAGGAATATTTGCAACCAGTGCGAAAGTTATTGTCATTTCTACGTTCCGCGCAACCTAGGCTTCACCCTAGGGCGTTGTTCCACCAGATCGAATAGTCAGGGCCTGAGAAGTGAACGCCAGAAGCATAAAATACAATATAAATACAACAGTTTTTCCATCATATGAAACGAATAATTGCAACCAGTATGAAAGTTATGGCCACTTCTACTTTCCGGGCAACCTAGGCGTCACTCTAGGGTGTTGCTCCACCACATCAAATAGCTACGGCCTTAGAAGTCTACGCCAGAGGCATAAAATACAATATAAATACAACAGCTTTTCCATCATATAAAACGAATAATTGCAACCAGTATGAAAGTTATGGTCATTTCTACTTTCCGGGCGACCAAGGCTTCACCCTAGGGCGTTGCTCCAACAGATTGTATAGTTAGGGCCTTAGAAGTCAATGCCCGAAGCATAAAATACAATATAAATACAACAGTTTTTCCATTTTATAAAACGAATAATTGCAACCAGTATGAAAGTTATGGTCATTTCTACTTTCCGGGCAACCTAGGCATCACCCTGGGGCGCTGCTCCAACAGATTGAATAGTTTGGAACTTAGAAGTCAATGCCCGAAGCATAAAATGCAATAAAAATACAACAGTTTTTCCATCGTATAACAGGATTAATTGCAACCAGTTTGAAAGCGATGGTCATTTCTACGTTCCGGGCAACCTAGTCTTCACTCTAGGGCGTTGCTCCACCAGATCGAATAGTTAGGGCCTTAGAAGTCAACGCCCGAAGCATAAAATACAAAATAAATAAAACAGTTTTTCCATCGTATAAAACGAATAATTGCTACCAGTGTGAAAGTTATGGTCATTTCTACGTTCCGCGCAATCTGGTCTTTACCCTAGGGCGTTGTTCCACCAGATGGAATAGTTAGGGCCCAAGAAGTCAACGCCAGAAGCATAAAATGCGGTATAAATAAAACAGTTTTTCCACCGTATAAAACGAATAATTGCTACCAGTGTGAACGTTATGGACATTTCTACGTTCCGCGCAACCTGGGCTTTAGCCCAGGGCGTTGTTCCACCAGACGGAAGAGTTCGGGTTTGGAAGAAGTCAACGCCAGAATCATAAAATACGATATAAATACAACAGCTTTTCCATCCTATATAATGTATATTTTCAAACAGTGTGAAAGTAATGGTCATTTCTACGTACCGGGCAACCTAGACTTCACTCTAGAGCGTTGCTCCACCAGATCGAATAGTTAGGTCCTTAGAAGTCAACGCCAGAAGCATAAAATACGATATAAATACAACAGTTTGTCCATCGTAGAACAGGAATATTTGGAACCAGTGCGAAAGTTATGGTCATTTCTGCGTTCCGGGCAACCTAGGCTTCACTCTAGGGCGTTGCTCCACCAGATTCAACAGTTAGGGCCTTAGAAGTGAACGCCCGGAGCATAAAATACAAAATAAATAGAACAGTTTTTCCATTGTATAAAACGAATAATAGCAACCAGTGTGAAAGTTATGGTCATTTCTACGTTCCGGGCAACCTAGGTTTCACTCTAGGGCGTTGCTCCACCAGATCAAACAGTTAGGGCCTTAGAAGCCAACGCCCGAAGCATTAAATACAAAATAAATCGAACAGTTTTTCCATTGTATAAAACTAATAATTGCTACCAGTGTAAAAGTTATGGTCATTTCTCCGTTCCGGGCAACCTAGGCTTCACCCTAGGCCGTTGGTCCACCAGATCGAATAGTTAGGGCCTAAGAAGTGAACGCCGGAAGCATAAAATACAATATAAATACAACAGTTTTTCCATCATATAAAACGAATAATTGCAACCAGTATGAAAGTTATGGCCATTTTTACTTTCCGGGCAACCTAGGCTTCACCCTAGGGCATTGCTCCAACAGATTGAATAGTTAGGGCCTTAGAAGTCAATGCCCGAAGCATAAAATGCAATAAAATACAACAGTTTTTCCATCGTATAACAGGATTAATTGCAACCAGTTTGAAAGTGATGGTCATTTCTACGTTCCGGGCAACCTAGGCTTCACTCTAGGGCGTTGCTCCACCAGATCGAATAGTTAGGGCCTAAGAAGTGAACGGCAGAAGCATAAAATACAATATAAATACAACAGTTTTTCCATCGTATAAAACGAATAATTGCAACCGGTGTGAAAGTAACGGTCATTTCTACATTCCGAGCAACCTACGCTTCACTCTAGGGCGCTACTCCAACAGATCGAATAGTTAGGTCCTTAGATGTCAACGCCAGAAGCATAAAATACGATATAAATACAACAGCTTTTCCATCGTATAAAAGGAATAATTGCAAACAGTGTGAAAGTAATGGTCATTTCTGCGATCCGGGCAGCCTAGGCTTCACTCTAGGGCGCTGCTCCACCAGATCGAATTGTTAGGTCCTTAGATGTCAACGCCAGAAGCATAAAATACGATATAAATACAACAGCTTTTCCATCCTATAAAACGAATAATTGCAACCAGTTTGAAAGTGATGGTCATTTCTACGTACCGGGCAACCTAGCCTTCACTCTAGGGCGTTGCTCCACCAGGTCAAACAGTTAGGGCCTTAGAAGTCAACGCCCGAAGCATAAAATACAATATAAATACAACAGTTTTTCCATCATATAAAACGAATAATTGCAACCAGTATGAAAGTTATGGTCATTTCTACTTTCCGGGCAACCTAGGCTTCACCCTAGGGCGTTGTTCCACCTGATGGAATAGTTAGGGCCTAAGAAGTCAACACCAGAAGCATAAAATACGATATAAATACAACAGCTTTTCCATCGTATAAAACGAATAATTGCAACCAGTTTGAAAGTGATGGTCATTTCTACGTACCGGGCAACCTAGCCTTCACTCTAGGGCGTTGCTCCACCAGATCAAACAGTTAGGGCCTTAGAAGTCAACGCCCGAAGCATAAAATACAAAATAAATAGAACAGTTTTTCCATTGTATAAAACGAATAATTGCTACCAGTGTAAAAGTTATGGTCAATTCCACGTTCCGGGCAACCTTGGCTTCACCCTAGGGCGTTGTTCCACCAGATCGAATAGTTCGGGCCTAAGAATTGAACGCCAGAAGAATAAAATACAATATAAATATAACAGTTTTTCCATCGTATAAAACGAATAATAGCAACCAGTGTGAAAGTTGTGGTCATTTCTACGTACCGGGCAACCTAGCCTTTACTCTAGGGCGTTGCTCCACCAGATCAAACAGTTAGGGCCTTAGAAGCCAACGCCCGAAGCATTAAATACAAAATAAATAGAACAGTTTTTCCATTGTATAAAACGAATAATTGCTACCAGTGTAAAAGTTATGGTCATTTCTACGTTCCGGGCAACCTAGGCTTCACCCTAGGCCGTTGTTCCACCTGATCGAATAGTTAGGGCCCAAGAAGTGAACGCCAGAAGCATAAAATACAATATAAATGCAACAGTTTTTCCAGCATATAAAACGAATAAATGCAACCAGTATGAAAGTTATGGTCATTTCTATTTTCCGGGCAACCTAGGCTTCACCCTCGGGCATTGCTCCAACAGATTGAATAGTTAGGGCATTAGAAGTCAATGCCCGAAGCATAAAATGCAATAAAAATACAACAGTTTTTCCATCGTATAACAGGATGAATTGCAACCAGTTTGAAAGTGATGGTCATATCTACGTTCCGGGCAACCTAGGCTTCACTCTAGGGCGTTGCTCCACCAGATCGAATAGTTAGGGCCTAAGAAGTGAACGCCAGAAGCATAAAATACAATACAAATACAACAGTTTTTCCATCGTATAAAACGAATAATTGCAACCAGTGTGAAAGTAATGGTCATTTCTACGTTCAGGGCACCCTAGGCGTCACTCTAGGGCGTTGCTCCACCACATCTAATAGCTACGGCCTTAGAAGTCAACGCCAGAGGCATAAAATACGATATAAATACAACAGCGTTTCCATCGTATAAAACATATAATTGCAACCAGTGTGAAAGTTACGGTCATTTCTACATTCCGAGCAACCTAGGATTCACTCTAGGGCGTTGCTCCACCAGATCGAATAGATAGGTCCTTAGAAGTAAACGCCAGAAGCATAAAATACAATTTAAATACAACATTTTTTCCATCGTATAAAACGAATAATTGCAACCAGTGTGAAAGTAATGGTCATTTCTACGTTCCGAGCACCCTATGCGTCTCTCTAGGGCGTTGCTCCACCACATCTAATAGCTACGGCCTTAGATATCAACACCAGAGGCATAAAATACAATACAAATACAACAGCTTTTCCATCGTATAAAACGAATGATTGCAACCAGTGTGAAAGTAACGGTCATTGCTACGTTCCGCGCAACCTAGGACTCACCCAAGGGCGTTGTTCCGCCGGATGGAATAGTTAGGGCCTAAGAAGACAACTCCAGAAGCATAAAATACCATATAAATACATCAGCTTTTCCATCGTATAAAACGAATAATTGCAACCAGTGTGAATGTAATGGTCATTTCTACGTTCCGGGCAACCTAGGTTTCACTCCAGGGCGTTGCTCCACCAGATCGAATAGTTACGGCCTAAGAAGTCAACGCCAGAAGCATAAAATACGATAAAGATGCAACAGTTTTTCCATCGTATAAAACGAATAATTGCAACCAGTGTGAAAGTTATGGTCATTTCTACATTCCGAGCAACCTAGGCTTCACTCTAGGGCGTTGCTCCACCAGATCGAATAGTTAGGTCCTTAGAAGTCAACGCCAGAAGCATAAAATACAATATAAATATAACAGTTTTTCTATCGTACAAAACGAATAATAGCAACCAGTTGTCTAGGTTATGGTCATTTCAACGTTCCTGGCAATCTAGGCTTCAATCTAGGGCGTTGCTCCACCAGATCAATTAGTTACGGCCTCAGAAGTCAACGCCCGAAGCATAAAATGCAAAATTAATACAACAGCTTTTCCATTGTATAAAACGAATAATTGCTACCAGTGTAAAAGTTATGGTCATTACTACGTTCCGGGCAACCTAGGCTTCATTCTAGGGCGTTGCTCCACCAGATCGAATAGCTAGGGCCTTAGAAGTCAACGCCCGAAGCATAATATACAAAATAAATAGAACAGTTTTTCCATCGTATAAAACGAGTAATTGCTACCAGCGTGAAAGTTATGGTCATTGCTACGTTCCGCGCAACCTAGGCCTCACCCAAGGGCGTTGTTCCACCAGATGGAATAGTTAGGGCCTAAGAAGACAACTCCAGAAGCATAAAATACCATATAAATACATCACCTTTTCCATCGTATAAAACGAATAATTGCAACCAGTGTGAATGTAATGGTCATTTCTACGTTCCGGGCAACCTAGGTTTCACTCCAGGGCGTTGCTCCACCAGATCGAATAGTTACGGCCTAAGAAGTCAACGCCAGAAGCATAAAATACGATAAAGATGCAACAGTTTTTCCATCGTATAAAACGAATAATTGCAACCAGTGTGAATGTTATGGTCATTTCTACATTCCGAGCAACCTAGGCTTCACTCTAGGGCGTTGCTCCACCAGATCGAATAGTTAGGTCCTTAGAAGTCAACGCCAGAAGTATAAAATACGATATAAATACAACAGCATTTCCATCGTATAAAACGAATAATAGCAACCAGTGTGAAAGTTATGGTCATTTCTACGTTCCGGGCAACCTAGGCTTCACTCTAGGTCGTTGCTCCACCAGATCAATCAGTTAGCGCCTTAGACGTCAACGCCCGAAGCATAAAATGCAAAATAAATAGTCCAGTTTTTCCATTGTATAAAAGGAATAATTGCTACCAGTGTAAAAGTTATGGTCATTTCTACGTTCCAGGCAACCTAGGCTTCTCCCTAGGGCGTAGTTCCACCAGATCGAATAGTTAGGGCCTAAGAAGTGAACGCCAGTAACATAAAATACAATATAAATGCAACAGTTTTTTCATCGTATAAAACGAATAATTGCAACCGGTATGAAATATATGGTCATTTCTACTTTCCGGGAAACCTAGACTTCACCCTAGGGCGTTGCTCCAACAGATTGAATAGTTAGGGCCTTAGAAGTCAATGCCGGAAGCATAAAATGCAAAATAAATAGAACAGTTTTTCCATCGTATAGAACGAATAATTGCTACCAGTGTGAAAGTAATGGTCACT
Organism: Calliopsis andreniformis; assembly: GCF_051401765.1. NCBI lineage: Eukaryota > Metazoa > Arthropoda > Insecta > Hymenoptera > Andrenidae > Calliopsis > Calliopsis andreniformis. The sequence goes on along the minus strand of NW_027480426.1, from coordinate 17,980,791 downwards.
TCTACGTTCCGAGCAACCTAGGCGTCACTCTAGGGCGTTGCTGCACCAGGTCGAATAGCTAGGGACTTATAATTCATCGCTAAAAGCATAAAATACAATTAAAATACAACAGCTTTTCCATCGTATAACAGGAATAATTGCAACCAGTGTGAAAGTAATGGTCATTTCTACGTTCCGAGCAACCTAGGCGTCACTCTAGGGCGTTGCTCCTCCAGGTCGAATAGTAAGGTCCTTAGAAGTCAACACCAGAAGCATAAAATACGATATAAATACAACAGCTTTTCCATCGTATAAAAGGAATAATTGCAAACAGTGTGAAAGTTATGGTCATTTCTACATTCCGAGCAACCTAGGCTTCACTCTAGGGCGTTGCTCCACCTGATCGAATAGTTAGGGCCTTAGAAGCCAACGCCAGAAGCATAAAATACAATAAAGATGCAACAGCTTTTCCATCGTATAGCCGGAATAATTTGCAACCAGTATGATAGTAGTGGTCATTTCTGCGTACCGGGCAACCTAGGTTTCACTCCAGGGCGTTGCTCCACCAGATCGAATAGTTACGGCCTAAGAAGTCAACGCCAGAAGCATATAATACGATAATGATGCAACAGTTTTTCCATCGTATAAAACGAATAATTGCAACCAGTGTGAAAGTTATGGTCATTTCTACATTTCGAGCAACCTAGGCTTCACTCTAGGGCGTTGCTCCACCAGATCGAATAGTTAGGGCCTTAGAAGTCAACGCCCGAAGCATAAAATACAATATAAATACAACAGTTTTTCCATCATATAAAACGAATAATTGCAACCAGTATGAAAGTTATGGTCATTTCTACTTTCCGGGCAACCTAGGCTTCACCCTAGGGCGTTGTTCCACCTGATGGAATAGTTAGGGCCTAAGAAGTCAACACCAGAAGCATAAAATACGATATAAATACAACAGCTTTTCCATCGTATAAAACGAATAATTGCAACCAGTTTGAAAGTGATGGTCATTTCTACGTACCGGGCAACCTAGCCTTCACTCTAGGGCGTTGCTCCACCAGATCAAACAGTTAGGGCCTTAGAAGTCAACGCCCGAAGCATAAAATACAAAATAAATAGAACAGTTTTTCCATTGTATAAAACGAATAATTGCTACCAGTGTAAAAGTTATGGTCAATTCCACGTTCCGGGCAACCTTGGCTTCACCCTAGGGCGTTGTTCCACCAGATCGAATAGTTCGGGCCTAAGAATTGAACGCCAGAAGAATAAAATACAATATAAATATAACAGTTTTTCCATCGTATAAAACGAATAATAGCAACCAGTGTGAAAGTTGTGGTCATTTCTACGTACCGGGCAACCTAGCCTTTACTCTAGGGCGTTGCTCCACCAGATCAAACAGTTAGGGCCTTAGAAGCCAAAGCCCGAAGCATTAAATACAAAATAAATAGAACAGTTTTTCCATTGTATAAAACGAATAATTGCTACCAGTGTAAAAGTTATGGTCATTTCTACGTTCCGGGCAACCTAGGCTTCACCCTAGGCCGTTGTTCCACCTGATCGAATAGTTACGGCCTAAGAAGTCAACGCCAGAAGCATAAAATACGATAAAGATGCAACAGTTTTTCCATCGTATAAAACGAATAATTGCAACCAGTGTGAAAGTTATGGTCATTTCTACATTCCGAGCAACCTAGGCTTCACTCTAGGGCGTTGCTCCACCAGATCGAATAGTTAGGTCCTTAGAAGTCAACGCCAGAAGCATAAAATACAATATAAATATAACAGTTTTTCTATCGTACAAAACGAATAATAGCAACCAGTTGTCTAGGTTATGGTCATTTCAACGTTCCTGGCAATCTAGGCTTCAATCTAGGGCGTTGCTCCACCAGATCAATTAGTTACGGCCTCAGAAGTCAACGCCCGAAGCATAAAATGCAAAATTAATACAACAGCTTTTCCATTGTATAAAACGAATAATTGCTACCAGTGTAAAAGTTATGGTCATTACTACGTTCCGGGCAACCTAGGCTTCATTCTAGGGCGTTGCTCCACCAGATCGAATAGCTAGGGCCTTAGAAGTCAACGCCCGAAGCATAATATACAAAATAAATAGAACAGTTTTTCCATCGTATAAAACGAGTAATTGCTACCAGCGTGAAAGTTATGGTCATTGCTACGTTCCGCGCAACCTAGGCCTCACCCAAGGGCGTTGTTCCACCAGATGGAATAGTTAGGGCCTAAGAAGACAACTCCAGAAGCATAAAATACCATATAAATACATCACCTTTTCCATCGTATAGAACGAATAATTGCTACCAGTGTGAAAGTAATGGTCACTTCTACGTTCCGAGCAACCTAGGCGTCACTCTAGGGCGTTGCTGCACCAGGTCGAATAGCTAGGGACTTATAATTCATCGCTAAAAGCATAAAATACAATTAAAATACAACAGCTTTTCCATCGTATAACAGGAATAATTGCAACCAGTGTGAAAGTAATGGTCATTTCTACGTTCCGAGCAACCTAGGCGTCACTCTAGGGCGTTGCTCCTCCAGGTCGAATAGTAAGGTCCTTAGAAGTCAACACCAGAAGCATAAAATACGATATAAATACAACAGCTTTTCCATCGTATAAAAGGAATAATTGCAAACAGTGTGAAAGTTATGGTCATTTCTACATTCCGAGCAACCTAGGCTTCACTCTAGGGCGTTGCTCCACCTGATCGAATAGTTAGGGCCTTAGAAGCCAACGCCAGAAGCATAAAATACAATAAAGATGCAACAGCTTTTCCATCGTATAGCCGGAATAATTTGCAACCAGTATGATAGTAGTGGTCATTTCTGCGTACCGGGCAACCTAGGTTTCACTCCAGGGCGTTGCTCCACCAGATCGAATAGTTACGGCCTAAGAAGTCAACGCCAGAAGCATATAATACGATAATGATGCAACAGTTTTTCCTTCGTATAAAACGAATAATTGCAACCAGTGTGAAAGTTATGGTCATTTCTACATTTCGAGCAACCTAGGCTTCACTCTAGGGCGTTGCTCCACCAGATCGAATAGTTAGGTCCTTAGAAGTCAGCGCCAGAAGTATAAAATACAATAAAAATACAACAGTATTTCCATCCTATAACAGGAATAATTGCTACCCGTGTGAAAGTGATGGTCATTTCTACGTTCCAGGCAACCTACGCTTCACTCTAGGGCGTTGTTCCACAAGATCGAATAGTTAGGGCCTAAGAAGGCAACGCTCGAAGCATAAAGTGATATATAAATAGAACAGTTTTTCCATCGTATAAAACGAATAATTGCTACCAGTGTGAAAGTTATGGTCATTTCTACTTTCCGGGCAACCTAGGCTTCACCCTAGGGCGTTGTTCCACCAGATCGAACAGTTAGGACCTAAGAAGTCAACGCCAGAAGCATAAAATACAATATAAATATAACAGTTTTTCTATCGTATAAAACGAATGATAGCAACCAGTGCGAAAGTTATGGTCACTTCTACGTTCCGGGCAACCTAGAATTCACTCTGGGGCGTTTCTGCACCAGATCGAATAGTTAGGGCCTTAGAAGTCAGCGCCCGAAGCATAAAATACAGAATAAATAAAACACATTTTCCATCGTATAAAACGAATAATTGCTACCAGTGTGGAAGTTATGGTCATTTCTACGTTCCGGGTAACCTACGCTTTACTCTAGGGCGGTGCTCCCCAGATCAAATAGTTAGGGCCTAAGAAGTCAACGCCAGAAGCATAAAATACAACATAAATACAACAGATTTTCCATCGTATATAATGTATATTTGCAAACAGTGTGAAAGTAATGGTCATTTCCATGTTCCGGGTAACCTAGTCTTCACTCGAGGGCGTTGTTCCGCCAGATCGAATAGTTAGAGCCTATGAAGTCAACGCCAGAAGAATAAAGTGCAATATAAGTACAAAAGTTTTTCCATCGTATAAAATGAATAATTGCAATCATTGTGAAAGTAATGGTCATTTCTACGTTCCGGGCAACCTAGGCGTCACTCTAGGGCGTTGCTCCACCACACCTAATAGCTACGGCCTTAGAAGTCAACCCCAGATGAATAAAATACAATAAAGATGCCACAGCTTTTCCATCGTATAAAACGAATAATTGCAACCAGTGTGAAAGTTATGGTCATTTCTACTTTCCGGGCATCCTAGGCTTCACCCTAGGGCGTTGTTCCACCAGATCGAACAGTTAGGGCCTAAGAAGTCAACGCCAGAAGCATAAAATACAATATAAATATAACAGTTTTTCCATCGTATAAAACCAATAATAGCAACCAGTGTGAAAGTTATGGTCATTTCTACGTTCCGGACAGCCCACGCTTCACTCTGGGGCGTTGCTCCACCAGATGGAACAGTTAGGGCCTTAGAAGTCAACGCCAGAAGCATAAAATACAATAAAAATACAACAGTCTTTCCATCCTATAACAGGAATAATTGCAACCCGTGTGAAAGTGATGGTCATTTCTACGTTCCAGGCAACCCAGGCTTCACTCTAGGGCGTTGTTCCACAAGATCGAATAGTTAGGGCCTAAGAAGGCAACGCCCGAAGCATAAAATAATATATAAATAGAACAGTTTTTCCATCGTATAAAACGAATAATTGCTACCAGTGTGAAAGTTTGGTCATTTCTACGTTCAGGGCAACCTACCCTTCACCCTAGGGCGTTGCTCGACCAGATGGAATAGTTAGGGCCTTACGAGTCAACGCCAGAAGCATAAAATGCAATAAAGATGCAAAACTTTTTCCATCGTATAACAGGAATAACTGCAAACAGTGTGAAAGTACTGGTCATTTCTACGTTCCGGGTAACATAGGTTTCACTCTAGGGCGTTGCTCCACCAGATCGAATAGCTAGGGACTTAGAATTCAACGCCATAAGAATAAAATACAATATAAGTACAATAGTTTTTTCATCGTATAAAATGAATAGTTGCAACCAGTGTGAAACTTATGGTAATTTCTACATTCCGAGCAACCTATGCTTCACCCTAGGGCGATGCTCCACCTGATCGAGTAGTTAGGGCCTTAGAAGTCAACGCCAGAAGCATAAAATACAATAAAGATGCAACAGTTTTTCCATTGTATAAAACGAATAATTGTAAACCGTGTGAAAGTAATGGTCATTTCTACGTTCCAGGCAACCTAGGCTTCACTCTAGGTCGTTGTTCCACCAGATCGAATAGTTAGGGCCTAAGAAGTCAACGCCAAAAGCATAAAATACAATATAAATATAACAGTTTTTCCATCGTATAAAACGAATAATAGCAACCAGTGTGAAAGTTATGGTCATTTCTACGTTCCGGGCAGCCCAGGCTTCACTCTAGGGCGTTGCTCCACCAGATGGAATGGTTAGGGCCTTAGAAGTCAACGCCAGAAGCATAAAACACAATAAAGATGCAACAGTTTTTCCATCTTATAACAGGAATAATTACAACCAGTGTGAAGGGAATGGTATGTTCTACGTTCCGGGCAACCTATGCTTCACTCTAGGGCGGTGCTCTACCAGATTAAATAGTTAGGGCCTAAGAAGTCGACGCCAGATGCATAAAACACAATATAAATGCAACAGCTTTTCCATCGTATATAATGTATATTTGCAAACAGTGTGAAAGTAATGGTCATTTCCATGTTCCGGGCAACCTAGTCTTCACTCTAGGGCGTTGTTCCACCAGATCGAATAGTTAGGGCCTAAGAAGTCAACGCCAGAAGAATAAAATACAATATAAGTACAAAAGTTATTCCATCGTATAAAATGAATAATTGCAAACATTGTGAAAGTAATGTTCATTTCTACGTTCCGGGCAACCAGGGCGTCACTCTAGGGCGTTGCTCCACCACACCTAATAGCTACGGCCTTAGAAGTTAACACCAGATGAATAAAATACAATAAAGATGCCACAGCTTTTCCATCGTATAAAACGAATAATTGCAACCAGTGTGAAAGTTATGGTCATTTCTACTTTCCGGGCAACCTAGGCTTCACCCTACGGCGTTGTTCCACAAGAGCGAACAGTTAGGGCCTATGAAGTCAACGCCAGAAGCATAAAATACAATATAAATATAACAGTTTTTCTATCGTATAAAACGAATGATAGCAACCAGTGTAAAAGTTATGGTCATTTCTATGTTCCCGGCAACCTAGGCGTCACTCTAGGGCGTCGCTCCACCACACCTGATACCTACGGCCTTAGAAGTCAACCCCAGATGAATAAAATACAATAAAGGTGCCACAGCTTTTCCATCGTATAAAACGAATAATTGCAACCAGTGTGAAAGTTATGGTCATTTCTACTTTCCGGGCAACCTAGGCTTCACCCTAGGGCGTTGTTCCACCAGATCGAACAGTTAGGGCCTAAGAAGTCAACGCCAGAAGCATAAAATACAATATAAATATAACAGCTTTTCTATCGTATAAAACGAATGATAGCAACCAGTGTAAATGTCATGGTCATTTCTACGTTCCGGGCAACCTAGGCTTCACCCTAGGGCGTTGTTCCACCAGATGGAATAGTTAGGGCCTAAGAAGTCAACGCCAGAAGCATAAAATACAATAAAGATGCAAAAGCTTTTCCATCGTATAAGAGGAATAACTGTAAACAGTGTGAAAGTAATGGTCATTTCTATGTTCCAGGCAACCTAGGCTTCACTCTAGGTCGTTGTTCCACCAGATCGAATAGTTAGGGCCTAAGATGCCAACGCCAGAAGCATAAAATACAATATAAATATAACAGTTTTTCCATCGTATAAAACCAATAATAGCAACCAGTGTGAAAGTTATGGTCATTTCTACGTTCCGGACAGCCCACGCTTCACTCTGGGGCGTTGCTCCACCAGATGGAACAGTTAGGGCCTTAGAAGTCAACGCCAGAAGCATAAAATACAATATAAATATAACAGTTTTTCCATCGTATAAAACGAATAATAGCAACCAGTGTGAAAGTTATGGTCATTTCTACGTTCCGGGCAGCCCACGCTTCACTCTAGGGCGTTGTTCCACCAGATCGAATAGTTAGGGCCTTAGAAGACAACGCCAGAAGCATAAAATACAATAAAGATGCAACAGTTTTTCCATCCTATAACAGGAGTAATTGCAACCAGTGTGAAGGTAATGGTATGTTCTACGTTCCGGGCAACCTATGCTTCACTCTAGGGCGGCGCTCTACCAGATTAAATAGTTAGTGCCTAAGAAGTCAACGCCAGATGCATAAAACACAATATAAATACAACAGCTTTTCCATCGTATATAATGTATATTTGCAAACAGTGTGAAAGTATTGGCCATTTCCATGTTCCGGGCAACCTAGGCTTCACCCTAGGGCGTTGCTCCACTAGATCGAATAGTTAGGGCCTCAGAAGTCAACACCAGAAGCATGAAATACAATAATGATGCAACAGTTTTTCCAGCGTTTAACAGGAATAACTGCAACCAGTGTGAATGTACTGGTCATTTCTACGTTCCGGATAACCTAGGTTTCACTCTAGGGCGTTGCTCTACCAGATCGAAATAGCTAGGGACTTAGAAATCAACGCCAGAAGCATAAAATACAATATAAATACAACAGTTTTTCCATCATATAAAACGAGTAATTGCAACCAGGATTAAAGTTATGGTCATTTCTACTTTCCGGCAACCTAGGCTGCACCCTAGGGCGTTGCTCCAACAGACTGAATGGCTAGGGCCTTAGAAGTCAATGCCCGAAGCATAAAATGCAAAATAAGTAGAACAGTTTTTCCATCGTATAAAACGAATAATTGCTACCAGTGTGAAAGTTATGGTCATTTCTACTTTCCGGGAAACCTAGGCTTCACCCTAGGGCGTTAATCCACCAGATGGAATGGTTAGGGCCTAAGAAGTCAACCCCACAAGCATAAAATACGATATAAATAAAGCAGCTTTTCCATCGTATAAAACGAATAATTGCAAACAGTTTGAAAGTGATGGTCATTTCTACATTCCGAGCAACCTAGGTTTCACTCCAGGGCGTTGCTCCACCAGATCGAATAGTTATGTCCTAAGAAGTCAACGCCAGAAGCATAAAATACGATATAAATACAACAGCTTTACCATCGTATAAAACGAATAATAGCAACCAGTGTGAAAGTTATGGTCATTTCTACGTTCCGGGCAACCTAGGCTTCACTCTAGGGCGTAGCTCCACCAGATCAATCAGTTAGGGCCTTCGACGTCAACGCCCGAAGCATAAAATGCAAAATAAATAGAACAGTTTTTCCATTGTATAAAACGAATAATTGCAACCAGTGTGGAAGTTATGGTCATTTCTACGTTCCGGGCAACCTAGGTTTCACTCTAGGGCGGTGCTCCACCAAATCGAATAGCTAGGGCCTTAGAAGTCAACGCCAGAAGCATAAAAAGCGATATAAATACAACAGCTTTTCCATCGTATAAAACGAATAATTGCAACCAGTGTGGAAGTTATGGTCATTTCTACGTTCCGGGCAACCTAGGCTTCACTCTAGGGCGGTGCTTCACCAAATCGAATAGCTAGGGCCTTAGAAGTCAATGCCCGAAGCATAAAATACAAAATAAATAGAACAGTTTTTCCACCGTATAAAACGAATAATTGCTACCAGTGTGAAAGTTATGGTCATTTCTACTTTCCGGGCAACCTAGGCTTCACCCTAGGGCGTTGTTCCACCAGATGGAATAGTTAGGGCCTAAGAAGTCAACACCAGAAGCATAAAATACGATATAAATACAACAGCTTTTCCATCGTATAAAACAAATAATTGCAACCAGTTTGATAGTGATGGTCATTTCCACGTACCGGGCAACCTAGGCTTCACTCTAGGGCGTTGCTCCACCAGATCGAATAGTTAGTGCCTTAGAAGTCAACGCCCGAAGCATAAAATATAAAATAAATAGAACAGTTTTTCCATCCTATAAAACGAATAATTGCTACCAGCGTGAAAGTTATGGTCATTTCTACTTTCCGGGCAACCTAGTCTGCACCCTAGGGCGTTGTTCCACCAGATGGAACAGTTAGAGCCTAAGAAGTCAACGCCACAAGCATAAAAAACGATATAAATACAACAGCTTTTCCATCGTATAAAACGAATAATTGCAACCAGTGTGGAAGTTATGGTCATTTCTACGTTCCGGGCAACCTAGGCTTCACTCTAGGGCGGTGCTTCACCAAATCGAATAGCTAGGGCCTTAGAAGTCAATGCCCGAAGCATAAAATACAAAATAAATAGAACAGTTTTTCCACCGTATAAAACGAATAATTGCTACCAGTGTGAAAGTTATGGTCATTTCTACGTACCGGGCAACCTAGGCTACACTCTAGGGCGTTGCCCCACCAGATCGAATAGTTAGGGCCTTAGAAGTCACCACCCGAAGCTTAAAATACAATATAAATAAAACTGTTTTTCCATCGTATAAAAGGAAAAATTGCTACCAGTGTGAAAGTTATGGTCATTTCTACGTTCCGCGCAATCGGGGCTTTACCCGATGGCGTTGTTCCACCAGATGGAATAGTTAGGGCCTAAGAAGTCAACGCCAGAAGCATAAAAAACGATATAAATACAACAGCTTTTCCATCGTATAAAACGAATAATTGCAACCAGTGTGGAAGTTATGGTCATTTCTACGTTCCGGGCAACCTAGGTTTCACTCTAGGGCGGTGATCCACCTAATCGAATAGCTAGGGCCTTAGAAGTCAACGCCAGAAGCATAAAATACAATAAAAATACAACAGCTTTTCCATCGTATAACAGGAATAATTGCAACCAGTGTGAAAGTAATGGTCATTTCTACGTTCCGGGCAACCTAGGTTTCACTCCAGTGCGTTGCTCCACCAGATCGAATAGTTATGTCCTAAGAAGTCAACGCCAGAAGCATAAAATACGATATAAACACAACAGCTTTTCCATCGTATAAAACGAATAATTGCAACAAGTGTGAAAGTAATGGTCATTTCTACGTTCCGAGCAACCTAGGCGTCACTCTAGGGCGTTGCTCCACCAGATCGAATAGCTAGGGACTTATAAGTCATCGCTAAAAGCATAAAATACAATTAAAATACAACAGTTTTTCCATCGTATAACAGGAATAATTGCAACCGGTGTGAAAGTAATGGTCATTTCTACGTTCCGAGCAACCTAGGCGTCACTCTAGGCCGTTGCTCCACCAGATCGAATAGCTAGGGACATATAATTCATCGCTAAAAGCATAAAATACAATTAAAATACAACAGTTTTTCCATCGTATAACAGGAATAATTGCAACCAGTGTGAAAGTTATGGACATTTTTACATTGCGGCCAACCTAGGCTCCACTCTAGGGCGTTGCTCCACCAGATCGAATAGTTAGGGCCTCAGAAGTCAACACCAGAAGCATAAAATACAATAATGATGCAACAGTTTTTCCATCGTTTAACAGGAATAACTGCAACCAGTGTGAATGTACTGGTCATTTCTACGTTCCGGATAACCTAGGTTTCACTCTAGGGCGTTGCTCAACCAGATCGAAATAGCTAGGGACTTAGAAATCAACGCCAGAAGCATAAAATACAATATAAATACAACAGTTTTTCCATCATATAAAACGAGTAATTGCAACCAGGATTAAAGTTATGGTCATTTCTACTTTCCGGCAACCTAGGCTGCACCCTAGGGCGTTGCTCCAACAGACTGAATGGCTAGGGCCTTAGAAGTCAATGCCCGAAGCATAAAATGCAAAATAAGTAGAACAGTTTTTCCATCGTATAAAACGAATAATTGCTACCAGTGTGAAAGTTATGGTCATTTCTACTTCCCGGGAAACCTAGGCTTCACCCTAGGGCGTTAATCCACCAGATGGAATGGTTAGGGCCTAAGAAGTCAACCCCACAAGCATAAAATACGATATAAATAAAGCAGCTTTTCCATCGTATAAAACGAATAATTGCAAACAGTTTGAAAGTGATGGTCATTTCTACATTCCGAGCAACCTAGGTTTCACTCCAGGGCGTTGCTCCACCAGATCGAATAGTTATGTCCTAAGAAGTCAACGCCAGAAGCATAAAATACGATATAAATACAACAGCTTTACCATCGTATAAAACGAATAATAGCAACCAGTGTGAAAGTTATGGTCATTTCTACGTTCCGGGCAACCTAGGCTTCACTCTAGGGCGTTGCTCCACCAGATCAATCAGTTAGGGCCTTAGACGTCAACGCCCGAAGCATAAAATGCAAAATAAATAGAACAGTTTTTCCATTGTATAAAACGAATAATAGCAACCAGTGTAAAAGTTATTGTCATTTCTACGTTCCGGGCAACCTAGGCTTCACTCTAGGGCGTTGTTCCACCAGATCAAACGGTTAGGGCCATAGAAGTCAACGCCAGAAGCATAAAATACAATAAAAATACAACAGCTTTTCCATCGTATAACAGGAATAATTGCAACCAGTGTGAAAGTAATGGTCATTTCTACGTTCCGGGCAACCTAGGTTTCACTCCAGGGCGTTGCTCCACCAGATCGAATAGTTATGTCCTAAGAAGTCAACGCCAGAAGCATAAAATACGATATAAATACAACAGCTGTTCCATCGTATAAAACGAATAATTGCAACAAGTGTGAAAGTAATGGTCATTTCTACGTTCCGAGCAACCTAGGCGTCACTCTAGGGCGTTGCTCCACCAGATCGAATAGCTAGGGACTTATAATTCATCGCTAAAAGCATAAAATACAATTAAAATACAACAGTTTTTCCATCGTATAACAGGAATAATTGCAACCGGTGTGAAAGTAATGGTCATTTCTACGTTCCGAGCAACCTAGGCGTCACTCTAGGCCGTTGCTCCACCAGATCGAATAGCTAGGGACTTATAATTCATCGCTAAAAGCATAAAATACAACAGTTTTTCCATCGTATAACAGGAATAATTGCAACCAGTGTGAAAGTTATGGACATTTTTACATTGCGGCCAACCTAGGCTCCACTCTAGGGCGTTGCTCCACCAGATCGAATAGTTAGGGCCTCAGAAGTCAACACCAGAAGCATAAAATACAATAATGATGCAACAGTTTTTCCGTCGTTTAACAGGAATAACTGCAACCAGTGTGAATGTACTGGTCATTTCTACGTTCCGGATAACCTAGGTTTCACTCTAGGGCGTTGCTCTACCAGATCGAAATAGCTAGGGACTTAGAAATCAACGCCAGAAGCATAAAATACAATATAAATACAACAGCTTTACCATCGTATAACACGAATAATAGCAACCAGTGTGAAAGTTATGGTCATTTCTACGTTCCGGGCAACCTAGGCTTCACTCTAGGGCGTTGCTCCACCAGATCAATCAGTTAGGGCCTTAGACGTCAACGCCCGAAGCATAAAATGCAAAATAAATAGAACAGTTTTTCCATTGTATAAAACGAATAATAGCAACCAGTGTGAAAGTTATTGTCATTTCTACGTTCCGGGCAACCTAGGCTTCACTCTAGGGCGTTGTTCCACCAGATCAAACGGTTAGGGCCATAGAAGTCAACGCCCGAAGCATAAAACACAAAATAAATAGAACGGTTTTTCCATTGTATAAAACGAATAATTGCTACCAGTGTAAAAGTTATGGTCATTTCTACGTTCCGGGCAACCTACTCTTCACCCTAGGGCGTTGTTCCACGAGATCGAATAGTTAGGGCCTAAGAAGTGAACGCCAGAAGCATAAAATACAATATAAATATAACAGTTTTTCCATCGTATAAAACGAATAATTGCAACCAGTATGAAACTGATGGTCATTTCTACGTTCCGGGCAACCTAGGCTTCACTGTATGGCGTTCTTCCACCACATCGAATAGCTATGGCCTCAGAAGTCAACGCCTGAAGTATAAAATACAATAAAAATACAACAGTCTTTCCACCCTATAACAGGAATAATTGCAACCCGTGTGAAAGTGATGGTCATTTCTACGTTCCAGGCAACCTAGGCTTCACTCTAAGGCGTTGTTCCACAAAATCGAATAGTTAGGGCCTAAGAAGGCAACGCCCGAAGCATAAAATGATATATAAATAGAACAGTTTTTCCATCGTATAAAACGAATAATTGCTACCAGTGTGAAAGTTATGGTCATTTCTACTTTCCGGGCAACCTAGGCTTCACCCTAGGGCGTTGTTCCACCAGATCGAACAGTTAGGACCTAAGAAGTCAACGCCAGAAGCATAAAATACAATATAAATAGAACAGTTTTTCCATCGTATAAAACGAATAATTGCTACCAGTGTGAAAGTTATGGTCATTTCTACTTTCCGGGCAACCTAGGTTTCACTCTAGGGCGTTGCTCCACCAGATCGAATAGTTAGGGCCTTAGAAGTCAACGCCCGAAGCATAAAATATAAAATAAATAGAACAGTTTTTCCATCCTATAAAACGAATAATTGCTACCAGCGTGAAAGTTATGGTCATTTCTACTTTCCGGGCAACCTAGACGGCACCCTACGGCGTTGTTCCACCAGATGGAACAGTTAGAGCCTAAGAAGTCAACGCCACAAGCATAAAAAACGATATAAATACAACAGCTTTTCCATCGTATAAAACGAATAATTGCAACCAGTGTGGAAGTTATGGTCATTTCTACGTTCCGGGCAACCTAGGCTTCACTCCAGGGCGGTGCTTCACCAAATCGAATAGCTAGGGCCTTAGAAGTCAATGCCCGAAGCATAAAATACAAAATAAATAGAACAGTTTTTCCACCGTATAAAACGAATAATTGCTACCAGTGTGAAAGTTATGGTCATTTCTACGTACCGGGCAACCTAGGCTACACTCTAGGGCGTTGCCCCACCAGATCGAATAGTTAGGGCCTTAGAAGTCAACGCCCGAAGCTTAAAATACAATATAAAGAAAACTGTTTTTCCATCGTGTAAAAGGAAAAATTGCTACCAGTGTGAAAGTTATGGTCATTTCTACGTTCCGCGCAATCGGGGCTTTACCCGAGGGCGTTGTTCCACCAGATGGAATAGTTAGGGCCTGAGAAGTCAACGCCAGAAGCATAAAAAACGATATAAATACAACAGCTTTTCCATCGTATAAAACGAATAATTGCAACCAGTGTGGAAGTTATGGTCATTTCTACGTTCCGGGCAACCTAGGTTTCACTCTAGGGCGGTGCTCCACCAAATCGAATAGCTAGGGCCTTAGAAGTCAACGCCAGAAGCATAAAATACAATAAAGGTGCAACAGTTTTTCCATCGTATAACAGGAATAATTGCAACCGGTGTGAAAGTAATGGTCACTTCTACGTACCGGGCAACCTAGGTTTCACTCCAGGGCGTTGCTCCACCAGATCGAATAGTTAGGTCCTAAGAAGTCAACGCCATAAGAATAAAATACAATATAAATATAACAGCTTTTCCATCGTATAAAACGAATAATAGCAACCAGATGTCTAGGTTATGGTCACTTCAACGTTCCTGGCAATCTAGGCTTCACTCTAGGGCGTTGCTCCACCAGATGGAATAGTTAGGGCCTTAGAAATCAACGCCAGCAGCATAAAATACAATTAAAATACAACAGATTTTCCATCGTATAACAGGAATAATTGCAACCGGTGTGAAAGTAATGGTCACTTCTACGTTCCGGGCAACCTAGGCTTCAACCTAGGGCGTTGCTCCAACAGATTGAATAGCTAGGGCTTTCAAAGTCAATGCCCGAAGCATAGAATGCAATAAAAATACAACAGTTTTTCCATCGTATAACAGGAATAATTGCAACCAGTGTGAAAGTAATGGTCATTTCTACGTTCCGGGCAACCTAGGTTTCACTCCAGGGCGCTGCTCCACCAGATCGAATAGTTATGTCCTAAGAAGTCAACGCCAGAAGCATAAAATACGATATAAATACAACAGCTTTTCCATCGTATAAAACGAATAATTGCAATAAGTGTGAAAGTAATGGTCATTTCTACGTTCCGAGCAACCTAGGCGTCACTCTAGGGCGTTGCTCCACCAGATCGAATAGCTAGGGACTTATAATTCATCGCTAAAAGCATAAAATACAATTAAAATACAACAGTTTTTCCATCGTATAACAGGAATAATTGCAACCAGTGTGAAAGTTACGGACATTTTTACAATGCGGCCAACCTAGGCTCCACTCTAGGGCGTTGCTCCACCAGATCGAATAGTTAGGGCCTCAGAAGTCAACACCAGAAGCATAAAATACAATAATGATGCAACAGTTTTTCCGTCGTTTAACAGGAATAACTGCAACCAGTGTGAATGTACTGGTCATTTCTACGTTCCGGATAACCTAGGTTTCACTCTAGGGCGTTGCTCTACCAGATCGAAATAGCTAGGGACTTAGAAATCAACGCCAGAAGCATAAAATACAATATAAATACAACAGCTTTACCATCGTATAACACGAATAATAGCAACCAGTGTGAAAGTTATGGTCATTTCTACGTTCCGGGCAACCTAGGCTTCACTCTAGGGCGTTGCTCCACCAGATCAATCAGTTAGGGCCTTAGACGTCAACGCCCGAAGCATAAAATGCAAAATAAATAGAACAGTTTTTCCATTGTATAAAACGAATAATAGCAACCAGTGTGAAAGTTATTGTCATTTCTACGTTCCGGGCAACCTAGGCTTCACTCTAGGGCGTTGTTCCACCAGATCAAACGGTTAGGGCCATAGAAGTCAACGCCCGAAGCATAAAACACAAAATAAATAGAACGGTTTTTCCATTGTATAAAACGAATAATTGCTACCAGTGTAAAAGTTATGGTCATTTCTACGTTCCGGGCAACCTACTCTTCACCCTAGGGCGTTGTTCCACGAGATCGAATAGTTAGGGCCTAAGAAGTGAACGCCAGAAGCATAAAATACAATATAAATATAACAGTTTTTCCATCGTATAAAACGAATAATTGCAACCAGTATGAAACTGATGGTCATTTCTACGTTCCGGGCAACCTAGGCTTCACTGTATGGCGTTCTTCCACCACATCGAATAGCTATGGCCTCAGAAGTCAACGCCTGAAGTATAAAATACAATAAAAATACAACAGTCTTTCCACCCTATAACAGGAATAATTGCAACCCGTGTGAAAGTGATGGTCATTTCTACGTTCCAGGCAACCTAGGCTTCACTCTAAGGCGTTGTTCCACAAAATCGAATAGTTAGGGCCTAAGAAGGCAACGCCCGAAGCATAAAATGATATATAAATAGAACAGTTTTTCCATCGTATAAAACGAATAATTGCTACCAGTGTGAAAGTTATGGTCATTTCTACTTTCCGGGCAACCTAGGCTTCACTCTAGGGCGTTGTTCCACCAGATCGAACAGTTAGGACCTAAGAAGTCAACGCCAGAAGCATAAAATACAATATAAATAGAACAGTTTTTCCATCGTATAAAACGAATAATTGCTACCAGTGTGAAAGTTATGGTCATTTCTACTTTCCGGGCAACCTAGGTTTCACTCTAGGGCGTTGCTCCACCAGATCGAATAGTTAGGGCCTTAGAAGTCAACGCCCGAAGCATAAAATATAAAATAAATAGAACAGTTTTTCCATCCTATAAAACGAATAATTGCTACCAGCGTGAAAGTTATGGTCATTTCTACTTTCCGGGCAACCTAGACGGCACCCTACGGCGTTGTTCCACCAGATGGAACAGTTAGAGCCTAAGAAGTCAACGCCACAAGCATAAAAAACGATATAAATACAACAGCTTTTCCATCGTATAAAACGAATAATTGCAACCAGTGTGGAAGTTATGGTCATTTCTACGTTCCGGGCAACCTAGGCTTCACTCCAGGGCGGTGCTTCACCAAATCGAATAGCTAGGGCCTTAGAAGTCAATGCCCGAAGCATAAAATACAAAATAAATAGAACAGTTTTTCCACCGTATAAAACGAATAATTGCTACCAGTGTGAAAGTTATGGTCATTTCTACGTACCGGGCAACCTAGGCTACACTCTAGGGCGTTGCCCCACCAGATCGAATAGTTAGGGCCTTAGAAGTCAACGCCCGAAGCTTAAAATACAATATAAAGAAAACTGTTTTTCCATCGTGTAAAAGGAAAAATTGCTACCAGTGTGAAAGTTATGGTCATTTCTACGTTCCGCGCAATCGGGGCTTTACCCGAGGGCGTTGTTCCACCAGATGGAATAGTTAGGGCCTGAGAAGTCAACGCCAGAAGCATAAAAAACGATATAAATACAACAGCTTTTCCATCGTATAAAACGAATAATTGCAACCAGTGTGGAAGTTATGGTCATTTCTACGTTCCGGGCAACCTAGGTTTCACTCTAGGGCGGTGCTCCACCAAATCGAATAGCTAGGGCCTTAGAAGTCAACGCCAGAAGCATAAAATACAATAAAGGTGCAACAGTTTTTCCATCGTATAACAGGAATAATTGCAACCGGTGTGAAAGTAATGGTCACTTCTACGTACCGGGCAACCTAGGTTTCACTCCAGGGCGTTGCTCCACCAGATCGAATAGTTAGGTCCTAAGAAGTCAACGCCATAAGAATAAAATACAATATAAATATAACAGCTTTTCCATCGTATAAAACGAATAATAGCAACCAGATGTCTAGGTTATGGTCACTTCAACGTTCCTGGCAATCTAGGCTTCACTCTAGGGCGTTGCTCCACCAGATGGAATAGTTAGGGCCTTAGAAATCAACGCCAGCAGCATAAAATACAATTAAAATACAACAGATTTTCCATCGTATAACAGGAATAATTGCAACCGGTGTGAAAGTAATGGTCATTTCTACGTTCCGGGCAACCTAGGTTTCACTCCAGGGCGTTGCTCCACCAGATCGAATAGTTATGTCCTAAGAAGTCGACGCCAGAAGCATAAAATACGATATAAATACAACAGCTTTTCCATCGTATAAAACGAATAATTGCAATAAGTGTGAAAGTAATGGTCATTTCTACGTTCCGAGCAACCTAGGCGTCACTCTAGGGCGTTGCTCCACCAGATCGAATAGCTAGGGACTTATAATTCATCGCTAAAAGCATAAAATACAATTAAAATACAACAGTTTTTCCATCGTATAACAGGAATAATTGCAACCAGTGTGAAAGTTATGGACATTTTTACATTGCGGCCAACCTAGGCTCCACTCTAGGGCGTTGCTCCACCAGATCGAATAGTTAGGGCCTCAGAAGTCAACACCAGAAGCATAAAATACAATAATGATGCAACAGTTTTTCCATCGTTTAACAGGAATAATTGCAACCAGTGTGAATGTACTGGTCATTTCTACGTTCCGGATAACCTAGGTTTCACTCTAGGGCGTTGCTCTACCAGATCGAAATAGCTAGGGACTTAGAAATCAACGCCAGAAGCATAAAATACAATATAAATACAACAGTTTTTCCATCATATAAAACGAGTAATTGCAACCAGGATGAAAGTTATGGTCATTTCTACTTTCCGGCAACCTAGGCTGCACCCTAGGGCGTTGCTCCAACAGACTGAATGGCTAGGGCCTTAGAAGTCAATGCCCGAAGCATAAAATGCAAAAGAAGTAGAACAGTTTTTCCATCGTATAAAACGAATAATTGCTACCAGTGTGAAAGTTATGGTCATTTCTACTTTCCGGGAAACCTAGGCTTCACCCTAGGGCGTTGCTCCACCAGATCGAATAGTTATGTCCTAAGAAGTCAACGCCAGAAGCATAAAATACGATATAAATACAACAGCTTTACCATCGTATAAAACGAATAATTGCAACCAGTGTGAAAGTAATGGTCATTTCTACGATCCGAGCAACCTAGGCCTCACTCGAGGGCGTGGCTCCACCTGATCGAATAGTTAGGGCCTTAGAAGTCAACGCCAGAAGCATAAAATACAATAAAGATGCAACAGTTTTTCCATCGTATAGCAGGAATAATTTGCAACCAGTGTGATAGTAGTGGTCATTTCTACGTACCGGGCAACCCAGGTTTCACTCCAGGGCGTTGCTCCACCAGATCGAATAGTTACGGCCTAAGAAGTCAACGCCAGAAGCATAAAATACGATAAAGATGCAACAGTTTTTCCATCGTATAAAACGAATAATTGCAACCAGTGTGAAAGTTATGGTCATTTCTACATTCCGAGCAACCTGGGCTTCACTCTAGGGCGTTGCTCCACCAGATCGAATAGTTAGGTCCTTAGAAGTCAACGCCAGAAGTATAAAACACGATATAAATACAACAGCTTTTCCATCGTATAAAAGGAATAATTGCAAACAGTGTGAAAGTAATGGTCATTTCCACATTCCGAGCAACCTAGGCTTCACTCTAGGGCGTTGCTCCACCAGATCGAATAGTTAGGTCCTTAAAAGTCAACGCCAGAAGTATAAAATACGATATAAATACAACAGCTTTTCCATCGTATAAAAGGAATAATTGCAAACAGTGTGAAAGTAATGGTCATTTCTACATTCCGGGCAACCTACGCTTCACTCTACGGCGTTGTTCCACCAGATCGAATAGTTAGGGCCTAAGAAGTAAACACCAGAAGAATAAAATATACAATAAATACAACAGCCTTTACACCGTATAAAACGAATAATTGCAACCTGTGTGAAGGTTATGGTCATATCTACGTTCCGGGCAACCTACGCTTCACCCTAGGGCGTTGTTCCGCCAGATCGAATAGTTAGGGCCTAAGAAGTCAACGCCAGAAGCATAAAATACGATATAAATACAACAGCATTTCCATCGTATTAAATGAATAATGCAAACAGTGTGAAAGTAGTGGTCATTTCTACGTTCCGAGCAACCTAGGCTTCACTCTAGGGCGGTGCTCCAACATATCGAATAGCTACGACCTTAGAAGTCTACGACTGAAGCATAATATACAATAAAAATACAACAGCCTTTTCATCGTATAACAGGAATAATTGCAACAAGCGTGATAGTAATGATCATTTCGGCGTTTCGGGCATCCTAGACTTATCTCTGAGGCATTGCTCCACCAGATCGAATAGTTAGGGCCTAAGAAGTCAACGCCAGAAGCATAAAATACAATATAAATATAACAGTTTTTCCATCGTATAAAACGAATAATAGCAACCAGTGTGAAGGTTATGGTCATTTCTACGTGCCGGGCAACCTAGGCTTCACTGTAGGGCGTTGCTCCACCAGATCGAATAGTTAGGTCCTTAGAAGTCAACGCCAGAAGTAAAAAATACGATATAAATACAACAGCATTTCCATCGTATAAAACGAATAATAGCAACCAGTGTGAAAGTTATGGTCATTTCTACGTACCGGGCAACCTAGGCTACACTCTAGGGCGTTGCCCCGCCAGATCGAATAGTTAGGGCCTTAGAAGTCAACGCCCGAAGCTTAAAATACAATATAAAGAAAACTGTTTTTCCATCGTATAAAAGGAAAAATTGCTACCAGTGTGAAAGTTATGCTCATTTCTACGTTCCGCGCAATCGGGGCTTCACCCGAGGGCGTTGTTCCACCAGATGGAATAGTTAGGGCCTAAGAAGTCAACGCCAGAAGCATAAAAAACGATATAAATACAACAGCTTTTCCATCGTATAAAACGAATAATAGCAACCAGTGTGGAAGTTATGGTCATTTCTACGTTCCGGGCAACCTAGGTTTCACTCTAGGGCGGTGCTCCACCAAATCGAATAGCTAGGGCCTTAGAAGTCAACGCCAGAAGAATAAAATACAATAAAGATGCAACAGTTTTTCCATCGTATAACAGGAATAATTGCAACCGGTGTGAAAGTAATGGTCACTTCTACGTACCGGGCAACCTAGGTTTCACTCCAGGGCGTTGCTCCACCAGATCGAATAGTTAGGTCCTAAGAAGTCAACGCCATAAGAATAAAATACAATATAAATATAACAGCTTTTCCATCGTATAAAACGAATAATAGCAACCAGATGTCTAGGTTATGGTCACTTCAACGTTCCTGGCAATCTAGGCTTCACTCTAGGGCGTTGCTCCACCAGATGGAATAGTTAGGGCCTTAGAAATCAACGCCAGCAGCATAAAATACAATTAAAATACAACAGATTTTCCATCGTATAACAGGAATAATTGCAACCGGTGTGAACGTAATGGTCATTTCTACGTTCCGGGCAACCTAGGCTTCACCCTAGGGCGTTGCTCCAACAGATTGAATAGCTAGGGCTTTCAAAGTCAATGCCCGAAGCATAGAATGCAATAAAAATACAACAGTTTTTCCATCGTATAACAGGAATAATTGCAACCAGTGTGAAAGTAATGGTCATTTCTACGTTCCGGGCAACCTAGGTTTCACTCCAGGGCGTTGCTCCACCAGATCGAATAGTTATGTCCTAAGAAGTCAACGCCAGAAGCATAAAATACGATATAAATACAACAGCTTTTCCATCGTATACAACGAATAATTGCAATAAGTGTGAAAGTAATGGTCATTTCTACGTTCCGAGCAACCTAGGCGTCACTCTAGGGCGTTGCTCCACCAGATCGAATAGCTAGGGACTTATAATTCATGGCTAAAAGCATAAAATACAATTAAAATACAACAGTTTTTCCATCGTATAACAGGAATAATTGCAACCAGTGTGAAAGTTATGGACATTTTTACATTGCGGCCAACCTAGGCTCCACTCTAGGGCGTTGCTCCACCAGATCGAATAGTTAGGGCCTCAGAAGTCAACACCAGAAGCATAAAATACAATAATGATGCAACAGTTTTTCCATCGTTTAACAGGAATAATTGCAACCAGTGTGAATGTACTGGTCATTTCTACGTTCCGGATAACCTAGGTTTCACTCTAGGGCGTTGCTCTACCAGATCGAAATAGCTAGGGACTTAGAAATCAACGCCAGAAGCATAAAATACAATATAAATACAACAGTTTTTCCATCATATAAAACGAGTAATTGCAACCAGGATGAAAGTTATGGTCATTTCTACTTTCCGGCAACCTAGGCTGCACCCTAGGGCGTTGCTCCAACAGACTGAATGGCTAGGGCCTTAGAAGTCAATGCCCGAAGCATAAAATGCAAAAGAAGTAGAACAGTTTTTCCATCGTATAAAACGAATACTTGCTACCAGTGTGAAAGTTATGGTCATTTCTACTTTCCGGGAAACCTAGGCTTCACCCTAGGGCGTTAATCCACCAGATGGAATGGTTAGGACCTAAGAAGTCAACCCCACAAGCATAAAATACGATATAAATGAAGCAGCTTTTCCATCGTATAAAACGAATAATTGCAACCAGTGTGAAAGTAATGATCATTTCTACGTTCCGGGCAACCTAGGTTTCACTCCAGGGCGCTGTTCCACCAGATCGAATAGTTATGTCCTAAGAAGTCAACGCCAGAAGCATAAAATACGATATAAATACAACAGCTTTTCCATCGTATAAAACGAATAATTGCAATAAGTGTGAAAGTAATGGTCATTTCTACGTTCCGAGCAACCTAGGCGTCAGTCTAGGGCGTTGCTCCACCAGATCGAATAGCTAGGGACTTATAATTCATCGCTAAAAGCATAAAATACAATTAAAATACAACAGTTTTTCCATCGTATAACAGGAATAATTGCAACCAGTGTGAAAGTTATGGACATTTTTACAATGCGGCCAACCTAGGCTCCACTCTAGGGCGTTGCTCCACCAGATCGAATAGTTAGGGACTCAGAAGTCAACAACAGAAGCATAAAATACAATAATGATGCAACAGTTTTTCCATCGTTTAACAGGAATAATTGCAACCAGTGTGAATGTACTGGTCATTTCTACGTTCCGGATAACCTAGGTTTCACTCTAGGGCGTTGCTCTACCAGATCGAAATAGCTAGGGACTTAGAAATCAACGCCAGAAGCATAAAATACAATATAAATACAACAGTTTTTCCATCATATAAAACGAGTAATTGCAACCAGGATGTAAGTTATGGTCATTTCTACTTTCCGGCAACCTAGGCTGCACCCTAGGGCGTTGCTCCAACAGACTGAATGGCTAGGGCCTTAGAAGTCAATGCCCGAAGCATAAAATGCAAAAGAAGTAGAACAGTTTTTCCATCGTATAAAACGAATAATTGCTACCAGTGTGAAAGTTATGGTCACTTCTACTTTCCGGGAAACCTAGGCTTCACCCTAGGGCGTTGCTCCACCAGATCGAATAGTTATGTCCTAAGAAGTCAACGCCAGAAGCATAAAATACGATATAAATACAACAGCTTTACCATCGTATAAAACGAATAATTGCAACCAGTGTGATAGTAATGGTCATTTCTACGATCCGAGCAACCTAGGCGTCACTCTAGGGAGTTGCTCCTCCATATCGAATAGCTAGGGACTTATAATTCATCGCTAAAAGCATAAAATACAATTAAAATAGAACAGTTTTTCCATCGTATAACAGGAATAATTGCAACTAGTGTGTAAGTAATGGTCATTTCTACGTTCCGAGCAACCTATGCGTCACTCTAGGGCGTTGCTCCACCAGACCGAATAGCTAGTGACTTAGAATTCAACGCCATAAGAATAAAACACAATATAAGTACAACAGTTTTTCCATCGTATAAAATGAATAATTGCAACCAGTGTGAAAGTTATGGTCATTTCTACATTCCGAGCAACCTAGGCTTCACTCTAGGGCGCTGCTCCACCTGATCGAATAGTTAGCGCCTTAGAAGTCAACGCCAGAAGCTTAAAATACAATAAAGATGCAGCAGTTTTACCACCGTATAGCAGGTATAATTTGCAACCAGTGAGATAGTAGTGGTCATTTCTACGTACCGGGCAACCTAGGTTTCACTCCAGGGCGTTGCTCCACCAGATCGAATAGCTACGGCCTAATAAGTCACCGCCAGAAGCATAATATACGATAAAGATGCAACAGCTTTTCCATCGTATAAAACGAATAATTGCAACCAGTGTGAAAGTTATGGTCATTTCTACATTCCGAGCAACCTAGGCCTCACTCGAGGGCGTGGCTCCACCTGATCGAATAGTTAGGGCCTTAGAAGTCAACGCCAGAAGCATAAAATACAATAAAGATGCAACAGTTTTTCCATCGTATAGCAGGAATAATTTGCAACCAGTGTGATAGTAGTGGTCATTTCTACGTACCGGGCAACCCAGGTTTCACTCCAGGGCGTTGCTCCACCAGATCGAATAGTTACGGCCTAAGAAGTCAACGCCAGAAGTATAAAATACGATATAAATACAACAGCTTTTCCATCGTATAAAAGGAATAATTGCAAACAGTGTGAAAGTAATGGTCATTTCCAAATTCCGAGCAACCTAGGCTTCACTCTAGGGCGTTGCTCCACCAGATCGAATAGTTAGGTCCTTAAAAGTCAACGCCAGAAGTATAAAATACGATATAAATACAACAGCTTTTCCATCGTATAAAAGGAATAATTGCAAACAGTGTGAAAGTAATGGTCATTTCTACATTCCGGGCAACCTACGCTTCACTCTACGGCGTTGTTCCACCAGATCGAATAGTTAGGGCCTAAGAAGTAAACACCAGAAGAATAAAATATACAATAAATACAACAGCCTTTACACCGTATAAAACGAATAATTGCAACCTGTGTGAAGGTTATGGTCATATCTACGTTCCGGGCAACCTACGCTTCACCCTAGGGCGTTGTTCCACCAGATCGAATAGTTAGGGCCTAAGAAGTCAACGCCAGAAGCATAAAATACGATATAAATACAACAGCATTTCCATCGTATTAAATGAATAATGCAAACAGTGTGAAAGTAGTGGTCATTTCTACGTTCCGAGCAACCTGGGCTTCACTCTAGGGCGGTGCTCCAACATATCGAATAGCTACGGCCTTAGAAGTCTACGACTGAAGCATAATATACAATAAAAATACAACAGTCTTTTCATCGTATAACAGGAATAATTGCAACAAGCGTGATAGTAATGATCATTTCGGCGTTTCGGGCATCCTAGACTTATCTCTGAGGCATTGCTCCACCAGATCGAATAGTTAGGGCCTAAGAAGTCAACGCCAGAAGCATAAAATACAATATAAATATAACAGTTTTTCCATCGTATAAAACGAATAATAGCAACCAGTGTGAAGGTTATGGTCATTTCTACGTTCCGGGCAACCTAGGCTTCACTGTAGGGCGTTGCTCCACCAGATCGAATAGTTAGGTCCTTAGAAGTCAACGCCAGAAGTAAAAAATACGATATAAATACAACAGCATTTCCATCGTATAAAACGAATAATAGCAACCAGTGTGAAAGTTATGGTCATTTCTACGTTCCGGGCAACCTAGGCTTCACTCTAGGGCGTTGCTCCACCAGATCAAACAGTTAGGGCCTAAGAAGGCAACGCCCGAAGCATAAAATAATATATAAATAGAACAGTTTTTCCATCGTATACAACGAATAATTGCTACCAGTGTGAAAGTTATGGTCATTTCTACGTTCCGGGTAGCCCAGGCTTCACTCTAAGGCGTTGCTCCACCAGATGGAATGGTTAGGGCCTTAGAAGTCAACGCCAGAAGCATAAAACACAATAAAGATGCAACAGTTTTTCCATCGTATAACAGGAATAATTGCAACCAGTGTGAAGGGAATGGTATGTTCTACGTTCCGGGCAACCTATGCTTCACTCTAGGGCGGTGCTCTACCAGATTAAATAGTTAGGGCCTAAGAAGTCAACGCCAGATGCATAAAACACAATATAAATACAACGTCTTTTCCATCGTATATAATGTATATTTGCAGACAGTGTGAAAGTAATGGTCATTTCCGTGTTCAGGGCAACCTAGGCTTCACCCTAGGGCGTTGTTCCACCAGATCGAATAGTTAGGGCCTAAGAAGTCAACGCCAGAAGAATAAAATACAATGTAAGTACAACAGTTTTTCCGTCGTATAAAGTGAATAATTGCAAACATTGTGAAAGTAATGGTCATTTCTACGTTCCGGGCAACCTAGGAGTCACTCTAGGGCGTTGCTCCACCAGATCGACTAGTTAGGTCCTTAGAAGTCAACGCCAGAAGCATAAAATACGATATAAATACAACAGTTTGTCCATCGTAGAACAGGAATATTTGCAACAAGTGCGAAAGTTATGGTCATTTCTGCGTTCCGGGCAACCTAGGCTTCACTCTAGGGCGTTGCTCCACCAGATCAAACAGTTAGGGCCCTAGACGCCAACGCCCGAAGCATTAAATACAAAATAAATAGAACAGTTTTTCCATTGTATAAAACAAATAATTGCTACCAGTGTAAAAGTTATGGTCATTTCTACGTTCCGGGCAACCTAGGCTTCACCCTGGCGCGTTGCTCCAACAGATTGAATAGTTTGGGCCTTAGAAGGCAATGCCCGAAGCATAAAATGCAATAAAAATACAACAGTTTTTCCATCGTCTAATAGGATTAATTGCAACCAGTTTGAAAGTGATGGTCATTTCTACGTTCCGGGCAACCTAGGCTTCACTCTAGGGCGTTGCTCCACTAGATCGAAAAGCTAGGGCCTTAGAAGTCAACGCCAGAAGCATAAAATACAATATAAATACAACAGTTTTTCCATCGTATAAAACGAATAATTGCAACCAGTATGAAACTAATGGTCATTTCTACTTTCCGAGCAACCTAGGCTTCACCCTAGGGCGATGCTCCAACAGATTGAAGAGTTAGGGCCTTAGAAGTCAACGCCCGAAGCATAAAATGCAATAAAAATACAACAGTGTTTCCATCATATAACAGGAATAATTGCAACCAGTTTGAAAGTGATGGCCAATTCTACGTTCCGGGCAACCTAGACTTCACTGTAGGGCGTTGCTCCACCAGATGGAATAGTTAGGGCCTTAGAAGTCGACGCCAGATGCATAAAATACAATAAAGATGCAACAGTTTTTCCATCGTATAACAGGAATAATTGCACCAGTGTGAAAGTAATGGTCATTTCTACGTTCCGGGCAACCTATGCTTCACTCTAGGGCGGTGCTCTACCAGATTAAATAGTTAGGGCCTAAGAAGTCAACGCCAGATGCATAAAACACAATATAAATACAACAGCTTTTCCATCGTATATAATGTATATTTGCAAACAGTGTGAAAGTATTGGTCATTTCCATGTTCCGGGCAACCTAGGCTTCACCCTAGGGCGTTGTTCCACCAGATCGAATAGTTAGGGCCTAAGAAGTCAACGCCAGAAGAATAAAATACAATATATGTACAACAGTTTTTCCATCGTATAAAGTGAATAATTGCAAACATTGTGAAAGTAATGGTCATTTCTACGTTCCGGGCAACCTAGGCGTCACTCTAGGGCGTTGTTCCACCAGAACAAACAGTTAGGGCCTTAGAAGTCAACGCCCGAAGCATAAAACACAAAATAAATAGAACGGTTTTTCCACTGTATAAAACGAATAATTGCTACCAGTGTAAAAGTTATGGTCATTTCCACGTTCCGGGCAACCTAGGCTTCACCATAGGGCGTTGTTCCACCAGATCGAATAGTTAGGGCCTAAGAAGTGAACGCCAGAAGCATAAAATACAATATAAATGCAACAGTTTTTCCATCGTATAAAACGAATAATTGCAACCAGTATGAAACTTATGGTCATTTCTACGTTCCGGGCAACCTAGGCTTCACTGTATGGCGTTCTTCCACCACATCGAATAGCTACGGCCTCAGAAGTCAACGCCTGAAGTATAAAATACAATAAAAATACAACAGTCTTTCCATCCTATAACAGGAATAATTAGAACCCGTGTGAAAGTGATGGTCATTACTACGTTCCAAGCAACCCAGGCTTCACCCTAGGGCGTTGTTCCACAAGATCGAATAGTTAGGGCCTAAGAAGGCAACGCCCGAAGCATAAATTAATATATAAATAGAACAGTTTTTCCATCGTATAAAACGAATAATTGCTACCAGTGTGAAAGTTTGGTCATTTCTACGTTCAGGGCAACCTACCCTTCACCCTAGGGCGTTGCTCGACCAGATGGAATAGTTAGGGCCTTAGGAGTCAACGCCAGAAGCATAAAATGCAATAAAGATGCAAAACTTTTTCCATCGTATAACAGGAATAACTGCAAACAGTGTGAAAGTACTGGTCATTTCTACGTTCCGGGTAACATCGGTTTCACTCTAGGGCGTTGCTCCACCAGATCGAATAGCTAGGGACTTAGAATTCAACGCCATAAGAATAAAATACAATATAAGCACAATAGTTTTTCCATCGTATAAAATGAATAGTTGCAACCAGTGTGAAACTTATGGTAATTTCTACATTCCGAGCAACCTATGCTTCACTCTAGGGCGATGCTCCACCTGATCGAGTAGTTAGGGCCTTAGAAGTCAACGCCAGAAGCATAAAATACAATAAAGATGCAACAGTTTTTCCATTGTATAAAACGAATAATTGTAAACCGTGTGAAAGTAATGGTCATTTCTACGTTCCAGGCAACCTAGGCTTCACTCTAGGTCGTTGTTGCACCAGATCGAATAGTTAAGGCCTAAGAAGTCAACGCCAGAAGCATAAAATACAATATAAATATAACAGTTTTTCCATCGTATAAAACGAATAATAGCAACCAGTGTGAAAGTTATGGTCATTTCTACATTCCGAGCAACCTAGACTTCACTCTAGAGCGTTGCTCCACCAGATCGAATTGTTAGGTCTTTAGAAGTCAACGCCAGAAGCATAAAATACGATATAAATACAACAGTTTGTCCATCATAGAACAGGAATATTTGCAACTAGTGCGAAAGTTACGGTCATTTCTGCGTTCCGGGCAACCTAGGCTTCACTCTAGGGCGTTGCTCCACCAGATTCAACAGTTAGGGCCTTAGAAGTCAACGCCCGAAGCATAAAATACAAAATAAATGGAACCGTTTTCCCATTGTATAAAACGAATAATAGCAACCAGTGTGAAAGTTATGGTCATTTCTACTTTCCGGGCAGCCTAGGCTTCACCATAGGGCGCTGCTCCAACAGATTGAATAGTTAGGGCCTTAGAGCTCAATGCCCGAAGCATAAAATGCAATAAAAGTACAACAGTTCTTCCATCATATAACAGGAATAATTGCAACCAGTTTGAATGTGATAGTCATTTCTACGTTCCGGGCAACTTAGGCTTCACTCTAGGGCGTTGCTGCACCAGATCGAATAGCTAGGACCTTAGAAGTCAACGCCCGAAGCATAAAATACAAAATAAATGGAACATTTTTTCCATCGTCTAAAACGAATAATTGCTACCAGTGTGAAAGTTATGGTCATTTCTACGTTCCGGGCAACCTAGGCTTCACCCTAGGGCGCTGCTCCAACAGGTTGATTAGTTAGGGCCTTAGAAGTCAATGCCCGAAGCATAAAATGCAATAAAAGTACAACAGTTCTTCCATCATATAACAGGAATAATTGCAACCAGTGCGAAAGTAATGGTCATTTCCATGTTACGGGCAACCTAGGCTTCACTCTAGGGCGTTGCTCCACCAGATGGAATAGTTAGGGCCTTAGAAATCAACGCCAGAAGCATAAAATACAATAAAGATGCAACAGTTTTTCCATTGTATAAAACGAATAATTGCAAACAGTCTCAAAGTAATGGTCATTTCTACGTTCCAGGCAACCTAGGCTTCACTCTAGGGCGTTGTTCCACCAGATCGAATAGTTAGGGCCTAAGAAGTCACCGCCATAAGAATAAAATACAATATAAATATAACATTTCTTCCATCATATAACAGGAATAATTGCAACCAGTGTGAAAGTAATGGTCATTTCCATGTTCCAGGCAACCTAGGCTTCACTCTAGGGCGTTGCTCCACCAGATCGAATAGATAGGGCCTTAGAAATCAACGCCAGAAGCATAAAATACAATAAAGATGCAACAGTTTTTCCATCGTATAAAACGAATAATTGCTACCAGTGTAAAAGTTATGGTCATTTCTACGTTCCGGGCAACCTAGGCTTCACTCTAGGGCGTTGCTCCACCAGATCGAATAGTTAGGGCCTTAGAAGTCCACGCCAGAAGCATAAAATACGATAAAGATGCAACAGTTTTTCCATCGTATAAAACGAATAATTGCAACCAGTGTGAAATTTATGGTCATTCCTACATTCCGAGCAACCTAGACTTCACTCTAGAGCGCTGCTCCACCAGATCGAATAGTTAGGTCCTTAGAAGTCAACGCCAGAAGCATAAAATACGATATAAATACAACAGTTTGTCCATCCTAGAACAGGAATATTTGCAACCAGTGCGAAAGTTACGGTCATTTTCGCGTTCCGGGCAACCTAGGCTTCACTCTAGAGCGTTGCTCCACCAGATTCAACAGTTAGGGCCTTAGGAGTCAACGCCCGAAGCATAAAATACAAAATAAATGGAACCGTTTTTCCATCGTATAAAACGAATAATTGCTACCAGTGTGGAAGTTCTGGTCATTTCTACGTTCCGGGCAGCCTAGGCTTCACTCTAGGGCGTTGCTCCACCAGATGGAGTAGTTAGGGCCTTAGAAGTCAACGCCAGATGCATAAAATACAATAAAGATGCAACAGTTTTTCCATCGTATAACAGGAATAATTGCAACCAGTTTGAAAGTGATGGTCATTTCTACGTTCCGGGCAACCTAGGCTTCACTCTAGGGCGTTGCTCCACCAGATCGAATAGATAAGGCCTTAGCAGTCAACGCCGGAAGCATAAAATACGATATAAATACAGCAGCTTTTCCATCGTATAAAACGAATAATTGCAACCAGCGTGATAGTTATGCTCATTTCTACGTAACGGGCAACCTAGGCATCACCCTAGGGCGTTGCTCCAACAGATTGAATAGTTAGGGCCTTAAAAGTCAATGCCCGAAGCATAAAATGCAATAAAAATACAACAGTTTTTCCAACGTATAACAGGAATAATTGCAACCAGTGTGAAAGTAATGGTCATTTCTACGTTCCCGGCAACGTAGGTTTCACTCTAGGGCGTTGATCCACCAGAGGGAATAGTTAGGGCCTAAGAAGTCAACGCCAGAAGCATAAAATACAATATAAATGTAAGATTTTTTCCATTGTATAAAACGAATAATAGCAACCAGTGTGAAAGTTATTGTCATTTCTACGTTCCGGGCAACCTAGGCTTCACTCTAGGGTGTTGTTCCACCAGATCAAACAGGTAGGGCCATAGAAGTCAACGCCCGAAGCATAAAATACAATATAAATACAACAGTTTTTCCATCGTATAAAACGAATAATTGCAATCCGTATGAAACTTATGGTCATTTCTACGTTCCGGGCAACCTAGGCTTCACTGTATGGCGTTCTTCCACCACGTCGAATAGCTATGGCCTCAGAAGTCAACGCCTGAAGTATAAAATACAATAAAAATACAACAGTCTTTCCACCCTATAACAGGAATAATTGCAACCCGTGTGAAAGTAATGGTCATTTCCATGTTACGGGCAACCTAGGCTTCAATCTAGAGCGTTGCTCCACCAGATCGAATAGTTAGGGCCTTAGAAATCAACGCCAGAAGCATAAAATACAATAAAGATGCAACAGTTTTTCCATCGTATAACAGGAATAACTGCAAACAGAATGAAAGTACTGGTCATTTCTACGTTCCGGGCAACCTACTCTTCACCCTAGGGCGTTGTTCCACCAGATCGAATAGTTAGGGCCTAAGAAGTGAACGCCAGAAGCATAAAATACAATATAAATACAACAGTTTTTCCATCGTATAAAACGAATAATTGCAACCAGTATGAAACTTATGGTCATTTCTACGTTCCGGGCAACCTAGGCTTCACTGTATGGCGTTCTTCCACCACATCGAATAGCTATGGCCTCAGAAGTCAACGCCTGAAGTATAAAATACAATAATAATACAACAGTCTTTCCACCCTATAACAGGAATAATTGCAACCCGTGTGAAAGTGATGGTCATTTCTACGTTCCAGGCAACCTAGGCTTCACTCTAGGGCGTTGTTCCACAAAATCGAATAGTTAGGGCCTAAGAAGGCAACGCCCGAAGCATAAAATGATATATAAATAGAACAGTTTTTCCATCGTATAAAACGAATAATTGCTACCAGTGTGAAAGTTATGGTCATTTCTACTTTCCGGGCAACCTAGGCTTCACCCTAGGGCGTTGTTCCACCAGATCGAACAGTTAGGACCTAAGAAGTCAACGCCAGAAGCATAAAATACAATATAAATATAACAGTTTTTCTATCGTATAAAACGAATGATAGCAACCAGTGCGAAAGTTATGGTCACCTCTACGTTCCGGGCAACCTAGAATTCACTCTGGGGCGTTGCTGCACCAGATCGAATAGTTAGGGCCTTAGAAGTCAGCGCCCGAAGCATAAAATACAGAATAAATAAAACACATTTTCCATCGTATAAAACGAATGATAGCAACCAGTGTAAATGTCATGGTCATTTCTACGTTCCGGGCAACCTAGGCTTCACCCTAGGGCGTTGTTCCACCAGATGGAATAGTTAGGGCCTAAGAAGTCAACGCCAGAAGCATAAAACACAATAAAGATGCAAAAGCTTTTCCGTCGTATAACAGGAATAACTGTAAACAGTGTGAAGGTAATGGTATGTTCTACGTTCCGGACAACCTATGCTTCACTCTAGGGCGGTGCTCTACCAGATTAAATAGTTAGTGCCTAAGAAGTCAACGCCAGATGCATAAAATACAATATAAATATAACAGTTTTTCCATCGTATAAAACGAATAATAGCAACCAGAGTGAAATTTATGGTCACTTCTACGTTCCGGGCAGCCTAGACTTCACTCTAGGGCGTTGCTCCACCAGATGGAATAGTCAGGACCTTAGAAGTCAACGCCAGAAGCAGAAAGTACAATAAAGATGCAACAGTTTTTCCATCGTATAACAGGAATAATTGCAACCAGTGTGAAGGTAATGGTATGTTCTACGTTCCGGGCAACCTATGCTTCACACTAGGGCGGTGCTCTACCAGATTAAATAGTTAGGGCCTAGGAAGTCAACGCCAGAAGCATAAAACACAATATAAATACAACAGCTTTTCCATCGTATATAATGTATATTTGCAAACAGTGTGAAAGTAATGGTCATTTCCATGTTCCGGGCAACCTAGTCTTCACTCTAGGGCGTTGTTCCACCAGATCGAATAGTTAGGGCCTAAGAAGTCAACGCCAGAAGAATAAATCACAATATATGTACAACAGTTTTTCCATCGTATAGAATGAATAATTGCTAACATTGTGAAAGTTATGGTCATTTCTACGTTCCGGGCAACCTAGATTTCACTCGAGGGCGTCGCTCCAATAGGTCGAGTAGCTAGGGACTTAGAATTCAACGCCAGAAGGATGTAATACAATATATGTACAACAGCTTTTTCATCGTATAAAATGTATAATTGCAAACATTGTGAAAGTTATGGTCATTTCTACTTTCCGGGCAGCCTAGGCTTCACCATAGGGCGCTGCTCCAACAGATTGAATAGTTAGGGCCTTAGAAGTCAATGCCCGAAGCATAAAATGCAATAAAAATACAACAGCTTTTCCATCGTGTAGCAGGAATAATTTGCAACCAGTGTGATAGTAGTGGTCATTTCTACGTTCCGGGCAACCTAGGTTTCACTCCAGGGCGTTGCTCCACCAGGTCGAATAGTTACGGCCTAAGAAGTCAACGCCAGAAGCATAAAATACTATAAAGATGCAACAGTTTTTCCATCGTATAAAACGAATACTTGCCACCAGTGTGAAAGTTATGTTCATTTCTACGTTCCGCGCAACCTGGGCTTTACTCTAGCGCGTTGTTCCACCAGATGGAATAGTTAGGGCCTAAGAAGTGAACGCCAGAAGCATAAAATACAATATAAATACAACAGTTTTTCCATCGTATAAAACGAATAATTGCAACCACTATGATACTTATGGTCATTTCTACGTACCGGGCAACCTAGGCTTCACTCTAGGGCGGTGCTTCACCAAATCGAATAGCTAGGGCCTTAGAAGTCAATGCCCGAAGCATAAAATACAAAATAAATAGAACAGTTTTTCCATCGTATAAAACGAATAATTGCTACCAGTGTGAAAGTTATGGTCATTTCTACTTTCCGGGCAACCTAGGTTTCACTCTAGGGCGTTGCTCCACCAGATCGAATAGTTAGAGCCTTAGAAGTCAACGCCCGAAGCATAAAATATAAAATAAATAGAACAGTTTTTCCATCCTATAAAACGAATAATTGCTACCAGCGTGAAAGTTATGGTCATTTCTACGTTCCGGGCAACCTAGACTGCACCCTAGGGCGTTGTTCCACCAGATAGAATAGTTAGGGCCTAAGAAGTGAACGCCAGAAGCATAAAATGCAATAAAAATACAACAGTTTTTCCATCGTATAGCAGGAATAATTTGCAACCAGTGTGATAGTAGTGGTCATTTCTACGTTCCGGGCAACCCAGGTTTCACTCCAGGGCATTGCTCCACCAGATCGAATAGTTACGGCCTAAGAAGTCAACGCCAGAAGCATAAAATACGATGAAGATGCAACAGTTTTTCCATCGTATAAAAAGAATAATTGCAATCAGTGTGAAAGTTATGGTCATTTCTACATTCCGAGCAACCTAGGCTTCACTCTAGGGCGTTGCTCCACCAGATCGAATTGTTTGGTCCTTAGAAGTCAACGCCAGAAGCATAAAATACGATATAAATACAACAGCTTTTCCATCGTATAAAAGGAATAATTGCAAACAGTGTGAAAGTAATGGTCATTTCTACGTTCGGGCAACCTAGGCTTCACTCAACGGCGTTGTTAAACCAGATCGAATAGTCAGGGCCTAAGAAGTCAATACCAGAAGAATAAAATACAAAATAAATACAACAGCCATTACACCGTATAAAACGAATAATTGCAACCTGTGTGAAGGTTATGGTCATATCTACGTTCCGGGCAACCTAGGCTTCACTGTCGGGCGTTGCTCCACCAGATCGAAATGTTAGGGCCTAAGAAGTCTACGCCCGAAGCATAAAATACGATATAAATACAACAGCATTTCCATCGTATTAAATGAATAATTGCAAACAGTGTGAAAGTAGTGGTCATTTCTACGTTCCGGGCAACCTAGGCTTCACTGTATGGCGCTCTTCCACCACATCGAATAGCTACGGCCTCAGAAGTCCACGCCTGAAGCATAAAATACAATAAAAATACAACAGTCTTTTCATCGTATAACAGGAATAATTGCAACAAGCGTGAAAGTAATGATCATTTCGGCGTTTCGGGCGTCCTAGACTTAATTCTCTGGCATTGCTCCACCAGATCGAATATCTAGGGCCTTAGAAGTCAACCCCAGAAGCATAAAATACAATGTAAATACAACAGTTTTTCCATCGTATAAAACGAATAATTGCAACCAGTATGCAAGTTATGGTCATTTCTACATTCCGAGCAACCTAGGCCTTACTCTAGGGCGTTGCTCCACCAGATCGAATAGTTAGGACCTTAGAAGTCAACGCCAGAAGCATAAAATACAATATAAATAGAACAGTTTTTCCAATGTATAAAACGAATAATTGGTACCAGTGTGAAAGTTATGGTCATTTCTACGTTCCGCGCAACCTGGGCTTTACTCTACGGCGTTGTTCCACCAGATCGAATAATTAGGGCCTAAGAAGTCAACGCCCGAAGCATAAAATACAAAATAAATAGAACGGTTTTTCCATTGTATAAAACGAATAATTGCTACGTGAGTAAAAGCTATGGTCATTTCTACGTTCCGGGCAACCTAGGCCTGACCCTAGGGCGTTGTTCCACCGGATCCAATAGTTAGGGCCTAAGATGTGAACGCCAGACGCATAAGATGCAATAAAAATACAACAGTTTTTCCATCGTATAAAACGAATAATTGCAAACAGTGTGAAAGTAATGGTCATTTCTACGTTCCGGGCAACCTAGGCTTCACTCTACGGCGTTGTTCCACCAGATCGAATAGTTAGGGCCTAAGAAGTCAACGCCAGAAGCATAAAATACGATATAAATACAACAGCTTTTCCATCGTATAAAAGGAATAATTGCAAACAGTGTGAAAGTAATGGTCATTTCTACGTTCCGGGCAACCTAGGCTTCACTCTACGGCGTTGTTCCACCAGATCGAATAGTTAGTGCCTAAGAAGTCAACACCAGAAGAATAAAATATGAAATAAATACAACAGCCTTTACACCGTATAAAACGAATAATTGCAATCTGTGTGAAGGTTATGGTCATATCTACGTTCCGGGCAAGCTAGGCTTCACTCTAGGCCGTTGTTCCACCAGATGGAATAGTTAGGGCCTAAGAAGTCAACGCCAGAAGCATAAAATACGATATAAATACAACAGCTTTTCCATCGTATAAAACAGATAATTGCAACCAGTATGAAAGTTATGGTCATTTCTACGTTCCGGGCAACCTAGGCTTCACCCTAGGCCGTTGTTCCACCAGATCGAATAGTTAGGGCCTAAGAAGTGAACGCCAGAAGCATAAAATGCAATAAAAATACAACAGTTTTTCCATCGTATAGCAGGAATAATTTGCAACCAGTGTGATAGTAGTGGTCATTTCTACGTTCCGGGCAACCCAGGTTTCACTCCAGGGCGTTGCTCCACCAGATCGAATAGTTACGGCCTAAGAAGTCAACGCCAGAAGCATAAAATACGATGAAGATGCAACTTTTTTTCAATCGTATAAAACGAATAATTGCAATCAGTGTGAAAGTTATGGTCATTTCTACATTCCGAGCAACCCAGGCTTCACTCTAGGGCGTTGCTCCACCAGATCGAATAGATAGGTCCTAAGAAGTCAACACCAGAAGAAAAAATACAAAATAAATAGAACGGTTTTTCCATTGTATAAAACGAATAATTGCTGCCAGTGTAAAAGTTATGGTCATTTCTACGTTCCGGGCAACCTAGGCTTCACCCTAGGGCGTTGTACCACCAGATGGAACAGTTAGGGCCTAAGAAGTCAACGCCAGAAGCATAAAAAACGATATAAATACAACAGCTTTTCCATCGTATAAAACAAATAATTGCAACCAGTGTGAAAGTTATGGTCATTTCTACGTTCCGGGCAACCTAGGCTTCACTGTATGGCGTTCTTCCACCACATCGAATAGCTACGGCCTCAGAAGTCAACGCCTGAAGTATAAAATACAATAAAAATACAACAGTCTTTCCATCCTATAACAGAAATAATTGCAACCCGTGTGAAAGTGATGGTCATTTCTACGTTCCAGGTAACCTAGGCTTCACCCTAGGGCGTTGCTCCACCAGATCAAACAGTTAGGGCCTTAGAAGTCAACGCCCGAAGCATTAAATACAAAATAAATAGAACAGTTTTTCCATTGTATAAAACGAATAATTGCTACCAGTGTGAAAGTTATGGTCATTTCTACGTTCCGGGTAACCTAGGTTTCACTCTAGGGCGTAGCTCCACCAGATCGAATAGCTATTGCCTAAGAAGTCAACGCCAGAAGCATAAAATACGATATAAATACAACAGCTTTTCCATCCTATAAAACGAATGATAGCAACCAGTGTGAAAGTTATGGTCATTTCTACGTTCCGGGCAACCTAGGTTTCACTCAAGGGCGTTGCTCCACCAGATCGAATAGTTAGGGCCTAAGAAGTCAACGCCAGAAGCATAAAATACGATATAAATACAACAGCTTTTCCATCGTATAAAACAAATAATTGCAACCAGTTTGATAGTGATGGTCATTTCTACGTACCGGACAACCTAGGCTTCACTCTAGGGCGTTGCTCCACCAGATCGAATGGTTAGGGCCTTAGACGTCAACGCCCGAAGCATAATGTACAAAATAAATAGAACAGTTTTTCCATCGTATAAAACGAATAATTGCTACCAGTGTGAAAGTTATGGTCATTTCTACGTTCCGGGCACCCTAGGTTTCACTCCAGGGCGTTGCTCCACCAGAGCGAATAGTTACGGCCTATGAAGTCAACGCCAGAAGCAAAAAATACAATATAAATACTACAGTTTTTCCACCATATAAAACGAATAATTGCAACCAGTATGAAAGTTATGGTCATTTCTGCTTTCCGGGCAACCTAGGCTTCACCCTAGGGCGTTGTTCCACCAGATGGAATAGTTAGGGCCTAAGAAGTCAACGCCAGAAGCATAAAATACGGTATAAATACAACAGCTTTTCCATCGTATAAAACAAATAATTGCAACCAGTTTGATAGTGATGGTCATTTCTACGTACCGGGCAACCTAGGCATCACTCTAGGGCGTTGCTCCACAAGATCGAATAGTTAGGGCCTTAGAAGTCAACGCCCGAGGCATAAAGTATAAAATAAATAGAACAGTTTTTCCATCCTATAAAACGAATAACTGCTACCAGTGTGAAAGTTATGGTCATTTCTACTTTCCGGGCAACCTAGGCTTCACCCTAGGGCGTTGTACCACCAGATGGAATAGTTAGGGCCTAAGAAGTCAACGCCAGAAGCATAAATAACGATATAAATACAACAGCTTTTCCATCGTATAAAACGAATAATTGCAACCAGTGTGGAAGTTATGGTCATTTCTACGTTCCGGGCAACCTAGACTTCACTCTAGGCCGGTGCTCCACCAAATCGAATAGCTAGGGCCTTAGAAGTCAACGCCAGAAGCATAAAATACAATAAAGATGCTAAAGTTTTTCCATCCTATAACAGGTATAACTGCAAACAGTATGAAAGTACTGGTCATTTCTACGTTCCGGGTAACCTAAGTTTCACTCTAGGGCGTTGCTCCACCAGATCGAATAGCTAGGGACTTAGAATTCATCGCCAAAAGAATAAAATACAATATAAGTACAACAGTTTTTCCATCGTATAAAATGAATAATTGCAACCAGTGTGAAAGTTATGGTCATTTCTACATTTCGAGCAACCTGGGCTTCACTCTAGGGCGTTGCTCCACCTGATCGAACAGTTAGGGCCTTAGAAGTCCACGCCCTAAGCATTAAATACAAAATAAATAGAACAGTTTTTCCAGTGTATAAAACGAATAATTGCTACCAGTGTGAAAGTTATGGTCATTTCTACGTTCCGCGCAACCTGGGCTTTACTCTAGGGCGTTGTTCCACCAGATGGAATAGTTAGGGCCCTAAGAAGTCAACGCCAGAAGCATAAAATACGATATAAATACAACAGCTTTTCCATCGTATAAAACAAATAATTGCAACCAGTGTGAAAGTTATGGTCATTTATACGTTCCGGGCAACCTAGGCTTCTCTGTATGGCGTTCTTCCACCACATCGAATAGCTACGGCCTCAGAAGTCAACGCCTGAAGTATAAAATACAATAAAAATACAACAGTCTTTCCATCCTATAACAGGAATAATTGCAACCCGTATGAAAGTGATGGTCATTTCTACGTTCCAGGCAACCTAGGCTTCACTCTAGGGCGTTGCTCCACCAGATCAAACAGTTAGGGCCTTAGAAGTCAACGCCCGAAGCATTAAATACAAAATAAATAGAACAGTTTTTCCATTGTATAAAACGAATAATTGCTACCAGTGTAAAAGTTATGGTCATTTCTACGTTCCGGGCAACCTAGGCTTCACTCTACGGCGATGCTCCACCAGATCAAACAGTTAGGGCCTTGGAAGTCAACGCCCGAAGCATAAAATACAAAATCAATAGAACGGTTTTTCCATTGTATAAAACGAATAATTGCTGCCAGTGTGAAAGTTATGGTCATTTCTACTTTCCGGGCAACCTAGGCTTCACCCTAGGTCGTTGTTCCACCAGATGGAATAGTTAGGGCCTAAGAGGTCAACGCCAGAAGCATAAAATATAAAATAAATAGAACAGTTTTTCCATCGTTTAAAACGAAAAATTGCTACCAGTGTGAAAGTTATGGTCATTTCTACGTGCCGCGCAATCAGGGCTTTACCCTAGGGCGTTGTTCCACCAGATGGAATAGTTAGGGCCTAAGAAGTCAACGCCAGGAGCATAAAAAACGATATAAATACAACAGCTTTTCCATCGTATAAAACGAATAATTGCAACCAGTGTGGAAGTTATGGTCATTTCTACTTTCCGGGCAACCTAGGCTTCACTCTAGGGCCGTGCTCCACCAAATCGAATAGCTAGGGCCTTAGAAGCCAACGCCAGAAGCATAAAATACAATAAAGATGCAAAAGTTTTT
Organism: Calliopsis andreniformis; assembly: GCF_051401765.1. NCBI lineage: Eukaryota > Metazoa > Arthropoda > Insecta > Hymenoptera > Andrenidae > Calliopsis > Calliopsis andreniformis. Next base: position 17,940,672 of record NW_027480426.1, on the reverse strand, counting down.
TCATCGTATAACAGGAATATCTGCAAACAGTATGAAAGTACTTGTCATTTCTACGTTCCGGGTAACCTAGGTTTCACTCTAGGGCGTTGCTCCACCAGATCGAATAGTTAGGGCCTAAGAAGTCAACGCCAGAAGCATAAAATACGATATGAATACAACAGCTTTTCCATCCTATAAAACGAATGATAGCAACCAGTGTGAAAGTTATGGTCATTCCTACGTTCCAGGTAACCTAGGCTGCACTCTAGGGCGTTGCTCTACCAGATCGAATAGTTAGGGCCTTAGAAGTCAACGCCCGAGGCATAAAATACAAAATAAATAGAACAGTTTTTCCAATGTATAAAACGAATAATTGCTACCAGTGTGTAAGTTATGGTCATTTCTACTTTCCAGGCAACCTAGGCTTCACCACAGGGCGTTCTTCCACCAGATGGAATAGTTAGGGCCTAAGAAGTCAACGCCAGAAGCATAAAATACGATATAAATACAACAGCTTTTCCATCATATAAAACGAATGATAGCAACCAGTGTGAAAGTTATGGTCATTTCTACGTTCCGGGCAACCTAGGCTGCACTCTAGGGCGTTGCTCCACAAGATCGAATAGTTAGGGCCTTAGAAGTCAACGCCCGAAGCGTAAAATACAAAATAAATAAAACAGTTTTTCCATCGTATACAACGAATAATAGCAACCAGTGTGAAAGTTATGGTCATTTCTACGTTCCGGGCAACCTAGGCTTCACTCTATGGCGTTGCTCCACCAGATCAAACAGTTAGGGCCTTAGAAGTCAACGCCCGAAGCATTAAATACAAAATAAATAGAACAGTTTTTCCATTGTAAAAACGAATAATTGCTACCAGTGTGAAAGTTATGGTCATTTCTACGTTCCGGGTAACCTAGGTTTCACTCTAGGGCGTTGCTCCACCAGATCGAATAGTTAGGGCCTAAGAAGTCAACGCCAGAAGCATAAAATACGATATAAATACAACAGCTTTTCCATCCTATAAAACGAATGATAGCAACCAGTGTGAAAGTTATGGTCACTTCTACGTTCCGGGCAACCTAGGTTTCACTCTAGGGCGTTGCTCCACCAGATCGAATAGTTAGGGCCTAAGAAGTCAACGCCAGAAGCATAAAATACGATATAAATACAACAGCTTTTCCATCCTATAAAACGAATGATAGCAACCAGTGTGAAAGTTATGGTCATTTCTACGTTCCGGGCACCCTAGGTTTCACTCCAGGGCGTTGCTCCACCAGAGCGAATAGTTACGGCCTATGAAGTCAACGCCAGAAGCATAAAATACAATATAAATACAACAGTTTTTCCATCATATAAAACGAATGATAGCAACCAGTGTGAAAGTTACGGTCATTTCTACGTTCTGCGCAACCTTGGCTTTACCCGAGCGCGTTTTTCCACCAGATGGAATAGTTAGGGCCTAAGAAGTCAACGCCAGAAGCATAAAATACGATATAAATACAACAGCTTTTCCATCGTGTAAAACGAATAATTGCAACCAGTGTGAAAGTTATGGTCCTTTCTACATTTCGAGCAACCTAGGCTTCACTCTAGGGCGTTGCTCCACCTGATCGAATAGTTAGGGCCTTAGAAGTCAACGCCAGAAGCATAAAATACAATATAAATACTACAGTTTTTCTACCATATAAAACGAATAATTGCAACCAGTATGAAAGTTATGGTCATTTCTGCTTTCCGGGCAACCTAGGCTTCACTCCAGGGCGTTGCTCAACCTGATCGAATAGTTAGGGCCTTAGAAGTCAACGCCAGAAGCATAAAATACAATATAAATACTACAGATTTTCCACCATATAAAACGAATAATTGCAACCAGTATGAAAGTTATGGTCATTTCTGCTTTCCGGGCAACCTAGGCTTCACCCTAGGGCGATCTACCTCCAGATGGAATAGTTAGGGCCTGAGAAGTCAACGCCAGAAGCATAAAAAACGATATAAACACAACAGCTTTTCCATTGTATAAAGCGAATAATTGCTACCAGTGTAAAGGTTATGGTCATTTCTACGTTCCGGGCAACCTAGGCTTCACCCTAGGGCGTTGTTCCACCAGATCAAACAGTTAGCGCCTTAGAAGTCAACGCCCGAAGCATAAAATACAAAATAAATAGAACGGTTTTTCCATTGTATAAAACGAATAATTGCTGCCAGCGTAAAAGTTATGGTCATTTCTACGTTCCGGGGAACCTGGGCTTCACCCTAGGGCGTTGTTCCACCAGAAGGAATAGTTAGGGCCTAAGAAGTCAACGCCCGAAGCATTAAATACAAAATAAATAGAACAGTTTTTCCATTGTATAAAACGAATAATTGCTACCAGTGTGAAAGTTATGCTCATTTCTACTTTCCGGGCAACCTAGGCTTCACCCTAGGGCGTTGTTCCACCAGATGGAATAGTTAGGGCCTAAGAAGTCAACGCCAGAAGCATAAAATACGGTATAAATACAACAGCTTTTCCATCGTATAAAACAAATAATTGCAACCAGTTTGATAGTGATGGTCACTTCTACGTACCGGGCAACCTAGGCATCCCTCTAGGGCGTTGCTCCACCAGATCGAATAGTTAGGGCCATAGAAGTCAACGCCCGAGGCATAAAGTATAAAATAAATAGAACAGTTTTTCCATCGTATAAAACGAATAATTGCTACCAGTGTGAAAGTTATGATCATTTCTACTTTCCGGGCAACCTAGACTTCACCCTAGGGCGTTGTTCCACCAGATGGAATAGTTAGGGCCTTAGAAGTCAACGCCCGAAGCATAAAGTACAAAATAAATAGAACAGTTTTTCCATCGTATAAAACGAATAATAGCAACCAGTGTGAAAGTTATGGTCATTTCTACTTTCCGAGCAACCTAGGCTTCACTGTAGGGCGTTGCTCCACCAGATCGAATAGTTAGGGCCTTAGAAGTCAACGCCCGAAGCATAAAGTACAAAATAAATAGAACAGTTTTTCCATCGTATAAAACGAATAATAGCAACCAGTGTGAAAGTTATGGTCATTTCTACGTTCCGGGCAACATAGGCTTCACTCTACGGCCATGCTCCACCAGATCAAACAGTTAGCGCCTTAGAAGTCAACGCCCGAAGCATAAAATACAAAATAAATAGAACGGTTTTTCCATTGTATAAAACGAATAATTGCTGCCAGTGCAAAAGTTATGGTCATTTCTACGTTCCGGGGAACCTAGGCTTCACCCTAGGGCGTTGTTCCACCAGATGGAATAGTTAGGGCCTAAGAAGTCAACGCCAGAAGCATAAAATACGATATAAATACAACAGCATTTCCATCGTATAAAACAAATAATTGCAACCAGTTTGATAGTGATGGTCATTTCTACGTACCGGACAACCTAGGCTTCACTCTAGTGCGTTGCTCCACCAGATCGAATAGTTAGGGCCTTAGAAGTCAACGCCCGAAGCATAAAGTACAAAATAAATAGAACAGTTTTTCCATCGTATAAAACGAATAATTGCTACCTGTGTGAAAGTTATGGTCATTTCTACGTTCCGGGCAACCTAGGTTTCACTCCAGGGCGTTGCTCCACCAGATCGAATAGTTACGGCCTATGAAGTCAACGCCAGAACCATAAAATACAATATAAATACAACAGTTTTTCCATCATATAAAACGAATGATAGCAACCAGTGTGAAAGTTATGGTCATTTCTACGTTCCGCGCAATCTTGGCTTTACCCTAGGGCGTTGTTCCACCAGGTGGAATAGTTAGGGCCTAAGAAGTCAACGCCAGAAGCATAAAATACGATATAAATACAACAGCTTTTCCATCATGTAAAACGAATGATAGCAACCAGTGTGAAAGTTATGGTCATTTCTACGTTCCGGGCAACCTAGGCTGCACTCTAGGGCGTTGTTCCACCAGATTGAATAGTTAGGGCCTAAGAAGTGAACGCCAGAAGCATAAAATAAAATATAAATACAACAGTTTTTCCATCGTATAAAACGAATAATTGCAACCACTGTGAAAGTTATGGTCATTTCTACATTCCGAACAACCTAGGCTTCACTCTAGGGCGTTGCTCCAACAGATTGCATAGTTAGGGCCTTAGAAGTCAACGCCCGAAGCATAAAATGCAATAAAAATACAACAGTTTTTCCATCGTATAAAACGAATAATTGCTACCAGTGTGAAAGTTATGGTCATTTCTACGTTCCGGGGAACCTAGGCTTCACCCTAGGGCGTTGTTCCACCAGACGGAATAGTTAGGGCCTAAGAAGTCAACGCCAGCAGCATAAAATACGATATAAATACCACAGCTTTTCCATCGTATAAAACAAATAATTGCAACCAGTTTGATAGTGATGGTCATTTCTACGTACCGGACAAGCTAGGCTTCACTCTAGTGCGTTGCTCCACCAGATCGAATAGTTAGGGCCTTAGAAGTGAACGCCCGAAGCATAAAGTACAAAATAAATAGAACAGTTTTTCCATCGTATAAAACGAATAATTGCTACCTGTGTGAAAGTTATGGTCATTTCTACGTTCCGGGCAACCTAGGTTTCACTCCAGGGCGTTGCTCCTCCAGATCGAATAGTTACGGCCTGTGAAGTCAACGCCAGAACCATAAAATACAATATAAATACAACAGTTTTTCCATCATATAAAACGAATGATAGCAACCAGTGTGAAATTTATGGTCATTTCTACGTTCCGCGCAATCCTGGCTTTACCCTAGGGCGTTGTTCCACCAGATGGAATAGTTAGGGCCTTAGAAGTCAACGCCCGAAGCATAAAGTACAAAATAAATAGAACAGTTTTTCCATCGTATAAAACGAATAATAGCAACCAGTGTGAAAGTTATGGTCCTTTCTACATTTCGAGCAACCTAGGCTTCACTCTAGGGCGTTGCTCCACCTGATCGAATAGTTAGGGCCTTAGAAGTCAACGCCAGAACCATAAAATACAGTATAAATACAACAGTTTTTCCATCATATAAAACGAATGATAGCAACCAGTGTGAAAGTTATGGTCATTTCTACGTTCCGCGCAATCTTGGCTTTACCCTAGGGCGTTGTTCCACCAGATGGAATAGTTAGGGCCCAAGAAGTCAACGCCAGAAGCATAAAATACGATATAAATACAACAGCTTTTCCATCGTATAAAACAAATAATTGCAACCAGTTTGATAGTGATGGTCATTTCTACGTACCGGGCAACCTAGGCTTCACTCTAGGGCGTTGCTCCACCAGATCGAATAGTTAGGGCCTTAGAAGTCAACGCCCGAGGCATAAAGTATAAAATAAATAGAACAGTTTTTCCATCGTATAAAACGAATAATTGCTACCAGTGTGAAAGTTATGGTCATTTCTACTTTCCGGGCAACCTAGACTTCACCCTAGGGCGTTGTTCCGCCAGATGGAATAGTTAGGGCCTAAGAAGTCAACGCCAGAAGCATAAAATACGATATAAATACAACAGCTTTTCCATCGTATAAAACGAATAATTGTAACCAGTGTGAAAGTTATGGTCATTTCTACGTTCCGGGCAACCTAGGCTTCCCCCTAGGGCGTTGCTCCAACAGATTGCATAGCTAGGGCCTTAGAAGTCAATGCCCGAAGCATAAAATGCAATAAAGATACAACAGTTTCTCCATCGTATAGCAGGAATAATTTGCAACCAGTGTGAAGGTTATGGTCATATCTACGTTCCGGGCAACTTAGGCATCACTGTAGGGCGTTGCTCCACCAGATCGAATAGTTAGGTCCTTAGAAGTCAACGCCAGAAGCAAAAAATACAATATAAATACAACAGTTTTTCCATCGTATAAAACGAATAATTGCAACCAGTTTGAAAGTGATGGTCATTTCTACGTTCCGGGTAACCTAGGCTTCACTCTAACGCGTTGCTCCAACAGATTGAATAGTTAGGCCCTTAGAAGTCAGCGCCCGAAGCATAAAATGCAATAAAAATACAACAGTTTTTCCATCGTATAACAGGATTAATTGCAACCAGTTTGAAAGTGATGGTCATTTCTACGTTCCGGGCAACCTTGGCTTCACCCTAGGGTGTTGTTCAACCAGATCGAATAGTTAGGGCCTTAGAAGTCAACGCCCGAAGCATTAAATACAAAATAAATAGAACAGTTTTTCCATTGTATAAAACGAATAATTGCTACCAGTGTAAAAGTTATGGTCATTTCTACGTTCCGGGCAACCTAGGCTTCACTCTACGGCGATGCTCCACCAGATCAAACAGTTAGGGCCTTGGAAGTCAACGCCCGAAGCATAAAATACAAAATCAATAGAACGGTTTTTCCATTGTATAAAACGAATAATTGCTGCCAGTGTGAAAGTTATGGTCATTTCTACTTTCCGGACAACCTAGGCTTCACCCTAGGGCGTTGTTCCACCAGATGGAATAGTTAGGGCCTAAGAGGTCAACGCCAGAAGCATAAAATACGATATAAATGCAACAGCTTTTCCATCGTATAAAACAAATAATTGTAACCAGTTTGATAGTGATGGTCATTTCTACGTACCGGGCAACCTAGGCTTCACTCTAGGGCGTTGCTCCACCAGTTCGAATAGTTAGGGCCTTAGAAGTCAACGCCCGAAGCATAAAATATAAAATAAATTGAACAGTTTTTCCATCGTTTAAAACGAAAAATTGCTACCAGTGTGAAAGTTATGGTCATTTCTACGTCCCGCGCAATCTGGGCTTTACCCTAGGGCGTTGTTCCACCAGATGGAATAGTTAGGGCCTAAGAAGTCAACGCCAGGAGCATAAAAAACGATATAAATACAACAGATTTTCCATCGTATAAAACGAATAATTGCAACCAGTGTGGAAGTTATGGTCATTTCTACTTTCCCGGCAACCTAGGCTTCACTCTAGGGCGGTGCTCCACCAAATCGAATAGCTAGGGCCTTAGAAGTCAACGCCAGAAGCATAAAATACAATAAAGATGCAAAAGTTTTTCATCGTATAACAGGAATATCTGCAAACAGTATGAAAGTACTTGTCATTTCTACGTTCCGGGTAACCTAGGCTTCACTCTGGGGCGTTGCTCCAACAGATTGAATAGTTAGGGCCTTAGAAGTCAGCGCCCGAAGCATAAAATGCAATAAAAATACAATAGTTTTTCCATCGTATAACAGGATTAATTGCAACCAGTTTGAAAGTGATGGTCATTTCTACGTTCCGGGCAACCTTGGCTTCACCCTAGGGCGTTGTTCCACCAGATCGAATAGTTAGGGCCTAAGAAGTGAACGCCAGAAGCATAAAATACAATATAAATACAACAGCTTTTCCATCCTATAAAAGGAATAATTGCAAACAGTGTGAAAGTAATGGTCATTTCTACGTTCCGGGCAACCTAGGCTTCACTCTAGGGCGTTGCTCCACCAGATCAAACAGTTAGGGCCTAAGAAGTGAACGCCAGAAGCATAAAATACAATATAAATACAACAGCTTTTCCATTGTATAAAACGAATAATTGCTACCTGTGTGAAAGTTATGGTCATTTCTACGTTCCGGGCAACCTAGGTTTCACTCCAGGGCGTTGCTCCACCAGATCGAATAGTTACGGCCTATGAAGTCAACGCCAGAACCATAAAATACAATATAAATGCAACAGTTTTTCCATCATATAAAACGAATGATAGCAACCAGTGTGAAAGTTACGGTCATTTCTACGTTCCGGGCAACCTAGGCTTCCCCCTAGGGCGTTGCTCCAACAGATTGCATAGCTAGGGCCTTAGAAGTCAATGCCCGAAGCATAAAATGCAATAAAAATACAACAGTTTTTCCATCGTATAGCAGGAATAATTTGCAACCAGTGTGAACGTTATGGTCATATATACGTTCCGGGCAACCTAGGCATCACTGTATGGCGTTGCACCACCAGATCGAATAGTTAGATCCTTAGAAGTCAACGCCAGAAACATAAAATACAATATAAGTACAACAGTTTTTCCATCGTGTAAAACGAATAATTGCAACCAGTTTGAAAGTGATGGTCATTTCTACGTTCCGGGTAACCTAGGCTTCACTCTGGGGCGTTGCTCCAACAGATTGAATAGTTAGGGCCTAAGAAGTCAACGCCAGAAGCATAAAATACGATATAAATACAACAGCTTTTCCATCGTATAAAACGAATAATTGCAACCAGTGTGAAAGTTATGCTCATTTCTACGTTCCGGGCAACCTAGGCTTCCCCCTAGGGCGTTGCTCCAACAGATTGCATAGCTAGGGCCTTAGAAGTCAATGCCCGAAGCATAAAATGCAATAAAAATACAATAGCTTTTCCATCGTATAGCAGGAATAATTTGCAACCAGTGTGAAGGTTATGGTCATATATACGTTCCGGGCAACCTAGGCATCACTGTAGGGCGTTGCACCACCAGATCGAATAGTTAGGTCCTTAGAAGTCAACGCTAGAAGCATAAAATACAATATAAGTACAACAGTTTTTCCATCGTGTAAAACGAATAATTGCAACCAGTTTGAAAGTGATGGTCATTTCTACGTTCCGGGCAACCTTGGCTTCACCCTAGGGCGTTGTTCCACCAGATCGAATAGTTAGGGCCTAAGAAGTGAACGCCAGAAGCATAAAATACAATATAAATACAACAGCTTTTCCATCCTATAAAAGGAATAATTGCAAACAGTGTGAAAGTAATGGTCATTTCTACGTTCCGGGCAAGCTAGGCTTCACTCTAGGGCGTTGCTCCACCAGATCAAACAGTTAGGGCCTAAGAAGTGAACGCCAGAAGCATAAAATACAATATAAATACAACATCTTTTCCATTGTATAAAACGAATAATTGCTACCTGTGTGAAAGTTATGGTCATTTCTACGTTCCGGGCAACCTAGGTTTCACTCCAGGGCGTTGCTCCACCAGATCGAATAGTTAGGGCCTAAGAAGTGAACACCAGAAGCATAAAATACAATATAAATACAACAGCTTTTCCATCGTATAAAACGAGTAATTGCTACCAGTGTAAAAGTTATGGTCATTTCTACGTTCCGGGCAAGCTAGACTTCACCCTAGGGCGTCGTTCCACCAGATGGAACAGTTTGGGCCTAAGAAGTCAACGCCAGAAGCATAAAATACGATATAAATACAACAGTTTTTCCATCGTATAAAACGAATAATTGCTACCTGTGTGAAAGTTATGGTCATTTCTACGTTCCGGGCAACCTAGGTTTCACTCCAGGGCGTTGCTCCACCAGATCGAATAGTTACGGCCTATGAAGTCAACGCCAGAACCATAAAATACAATATAAATACAACAGTTTTTCTATCATATGAAAACGAATGATAGCAACCAGTGTGAAAGTTATGGTCATTTCTACGTTCCGCGCAATCTTGGCTTTACCCTAGGGCGTTGTTCCACCAGATGGAGTTAGGGCCCAAGAAGTCAACGCCAGAAGCATAAAATACGATATAAATACAACAGCTTTTCCATCGTATAAAACAAATAATTGCAACCAGTTTGATAGTGATGGTCATTTCTACGTACCGGGCAACCTAGGCTTCACTCTAGGGCGTTGCTCCACCAGATCGAATAGTTAGGGCCTTAGAAGTCAACGCCCGAGGCATAAAGTATAAAATAAATAGAACAGTTTTTCCATCGTATAAAACGAATAATTGCTACCAGTGTGAAAGTTATGGTCATTTCTACTTTCCGGGCAACCTAGACTTCACACTAGGGCGGTGTTCCACCAGATGGAATAGTTAGGGCCTAAGAAGTCAACGCCAGAAGCATAAAATACGATATAAATACAACAGCTTTTCCATCGTATAAAACGAATAATTGCAACCAGTGTGAAAGTTATGGTCATTTCTACGTTCCGGGCAACCTAGGCTTCCCCCTAGGGCGTTGCTCCAACAGATTGCATAGCTAGGGCCTTAGAAGTCAATGCCCGAAGCATAAAATGCAATAAAGATACAACAGTTTTTCCATCGTATAGCAGGAATAATTTGCAACCAGTGTGAAGGTTATGGTCATATCTACGTTCCGGGCAACCTAGGCGTCACTGTAGGGCGTTGCTCCACCAGATCGAATAGTTAGGTCCTTAGAAGTCAACGCCAGAAGCATAAAATACAATATAAATACAACAGATTTTCCATCGTATAAAACGAATAATTGCAACCAGTTTGAAAGTGATGGTCATTTCTACGTTCCGGGTAACCTAGGCTTCACTCTAGGGCGTTGCTCCAACAGATTGAATAGTTAGGGCCTTAGAAGTCAGCGCCCGAAGCATAAAATGCAATAAAAATACAACAGTTTTTCCATCGTATAACAGGATTAATTGCAACCAGTTTGAAAGTGATGGTCATTTCTACGTTCCGGGCAACCTTGGCTTCACCCTAGGGCGTTGTTCCACCAGATCGAATAGTTAGGGCCTAAGAAGTGAATGCCAGAAGCATAAAATACAATATAAATACAACAGATTTTCCATCCTATAAAAGGAATAATTGCAAACAGTGTGAAAGTAATGGTCATTTCTACGTTCCGGGCAACCTAGGCTTCACTCTAGGGCGTTGCTCCACCAGATCAAACAGTTAGGGCCTAAGAAGTGAACACCAGAAGCATAAAATACAATATAAATACAACAGCTTTTCCATCGTATAAAACGAGTAATTGCTACCAGTGTAAAAGTTATGGTCATTTCTACGTTCCGGGCAACCTAGGCTTCACTCTAGGGCGGTGCTCCACCATATCGAATAGTTACGGCCTTAGAAGCCTACGCCTGAAGCATAACATACAATAAAAATACAACGGTCTTTTCATCGTATAACAGGAATAATTGCAACAAGCGTGACAGTGATGATCATTTCAGCGTTTCGGGCATCCTAGACTTAACTCTGAGGCATTGCTCCACCAGATCGAATAGTTAGCGCCTAAGAAGTGAACGCCAGAAGCATAAAATACAATATAAATACAACAGTTTTTCCATCGTATAAAAGGAATAATTGCAACCAGTGTGAAAGTTATGGTCATTTCTACATTCCGAGCAACCTAGGCTTCACTCTAGGGCGTTGCTCCAACAGATTGAATAGTTAGGGCCTTGGAAGTCAACGCCCGAAGCATAAAATGCAATAAAAATACAACAGTTTTTCCATCGTATAAAACGAATAATTGCTACCTGTGTGAAAGCTATGGTCATTTCTACGTTCCGCGCAATCTTGGCTTTACCCTAGGGCGTTGTTCCACCAGATGGAGTTAGGGCCCAAGAAGTCAACGCCAGAAGCATAAAATACGATATAGACACAACAGCTTTTCCATCGTATAAAACAAATAATTGCAACCAGTTTGATAGTGATGGTCATTTCTACGTACCGGGCAACCTAGGCTTCACTCTAGGGCGTTGCTCCACCAGATCGAATAGTTAGGGCCTTAGAAGTCAACGCCCGAGGCATAAAGTATAAAATAAATAGAACAGTTTTTCCATCGTATAAAACGAATAATTGCTACCAGTGTGAAAGTTATGGTCATTTCTACTTTCCGGGCAACCTAGACTTCACACTAGGGCGTTGTTCCACCAGATGGAATAGTTAGTGCCTAAGAAGTCAACGCCAGAAGCATAAAATACGATATAAGTACAACAGCTTTTCCATCGTATAAAACGAATAATTGCAACCAGTTTGAAAGTGATGGTCATTTCTACGTTCCGGGTAACCTAGGCTTCACTCTAGGGCGTTGCTCCAACAGATTGAATAGTTAGGGCCTTAGAAGTCAGCGCCCGAAGCATAAAATGCAATAAAAATACAACAGTTTTTCCATCGTATAAGAGGATTAATTGCAACCAGTTTGAAAGTGATGGTCATTTCTACGTTCCGGGCAACCTTTGCTTCACCCTAGGGCGTTGTTCAACCAGATCGAATAGTTAGGGCCTAAGAAGTGAACGCCAGAAGCATAAAATACAATATAAATACAACAGCTTTTCCATCGTATAAAAGGAATAATTGCAAACAGTGTGAAAGTAATGGTCATTTCTACGTTCCGGGCAACCTAGGCTTCACTCTAGGGCGTTGCTCCACCAGATCAAACAGTTAGGGCCTAAGAAGTGAACACCAGAAGCATAAAATACAATATAAATACAACAGCTTTTCCATCGTATAAAACGAGTAATTGCTACCAGTGTAAAAGTTATGGTCATTTCTACGTTCCGGGCAACCTAGGCTTCACTCTAGGGCGGTGCTCCACCATATCGAATAGTTACGGCCTTAGAAGCCTACGCCTGAAGCATAAAATACAATAAAAATACAACGGTCTTTTCATCGTATAACAGGAATAATTGCAACAAGCGTGAAAGTAATGATCATTTCAGCGTTTCGGGCATCCTAGACTTAACTCTGAGGCATTGCTCCACCAGATCGAATAGTTAGCGCCTAAGAAGTGAACGCCAGAAGCATAAAATACAATATAAATACAACAGTTTTTCCATCGTATAAAACGAATAATTGCAACCAGTGTGAAAGTTATGGTCATTTCTACATTCCGAGCAACCTAGGCTTCACTCTAGGGCGTTGCTCCAACAGATTGAATAGTTAGGGCCTTAGAAGTCAACGCCCGAAGCATAAAATGCAATAAAAATACAACAGTTTTTCCATCGTATAAAACGAATAATTGCTACCTGTGTGAAAGTTATGGTCATTTCTACGTTCCGCGCAATCTTGGCTTTACCCTAGGGCGTTGTTCCACCAGATGGAGTTAGGGCCCAAGAAGTCAACGCCAGAAGCATAAAATACGATATAAATACAACAGCTTTTCCATCGTATAAAACAAATAATTGCAACCAGTTTGATAGTGATGGTCATTTCTACGTACCGGGCAACCTAGGCTTCACTCTAGGGCGTTGCTCCACCAGATCGAATAGTTAGGGCCTTAGAAGTCAACGCCCGAGGCATAAAGTATAAAATAAATAAAACAGTTTTTCCATCGTATAAAACGAATAATTGCTACCAGTGTGAAAGTTATGGTCATTTCTACTTTCCGGGCAACCTAGACTTCACACTAGGGCGTTGTTCCACCAGATGGAATAGTTAGGGCCTAAGAAGTCAACGCCAGAAGCATAAAATACGATATAAATACAACAGCTTCTCCATCGTATAAAAGGAATAATAGCAAACAGTGTGAAAGTAATGGTCACTTCTACGTTCCGGGCAACCTAGGCTTCACTCTAGGGCGTTGCTCCACCAGATCGAATAGTTAGGTCCTTAGAAGTCAACGCCAGAAGCATAAAATACAATATAAATACAACAGATTTTCCATCGTATAAAACGAATAATTGCAACCAGTTTGAAAGTGATGGTCATTTCTACGTTCCGGGTAACCTAGGCTTCACTCTATGGCGTTGCTCCAACAGAATGAATAGTTAGGGCCTTAGAAGTCAGCGCCCGAAGCATAAAATGCAATAAAAATACAACTGTTTTTCCATCGTATAACAGGATTAATTGCAACCAGTTTGAAAGTGATGGTCATTTCTACGTTCCGGGCAACCTTGGCTTCACCCTAGGGCGTTGTTCAACCAGATCGAATAGTTAGGGCCTAAGAAGTGAACGCCAGAAGCATAAAATACAATATAAATACATCAGCTTTTCCATCGTATAAAAGGAATAATTGCAAACAGTGTGAAAGTAATGGTCATTTCTACGTTCCGGCAACCTAGGCTTCACTCTAGGGCGTTGCTCCACCAGATCAAACAGTTAGGGCCTAAGAAGTGAACACCAGAAGCATAAAATACAATATAAATACAACAGCTCTTCCATCGTATAAAACGAATAATTGCAACCAGTTTGAAAGTGATGGTCATTTCTACGTTCCGCGCAATCTTGGCTTTACCCTAGGGCGTTGTTCCACCAGATGGAGTTAGGGCCCAAGAAGTCAACGCCAGAAGCATAAAATACGATATAAATACAACAGCTTTTCCATCGTATAAAGCAAATAATTGCAACCAGTTTGATAGTGATGGTCATTTCTACGTAACGGGCAACCTAGGCTTCACTCTAGGGCGTTGCTCCACCAGATCGAATAGTTAGGGCCTTAGAAGTCAACGCCCGAGGCATAAAGTATAAAATAAATAGAACAGTTTTTCCATCGTATAAAACGAATAATTGCTACCAGTGTGAAAGTTATGGTCATTTCTACTTTCCGGGCAACCTAGACTTCACACTAGGGCGTTGTTCCACCAGATGGAATAGTTAGGGCCTAAGAAGTCAACGCCAGAAGCATAAAATACGATATAAATACAACAGCTCTTCCATCGTATAAAACGAATAATTGCAACCAGTTTGAAAGTGATGGTCATTTCTACGTTCCGCGCAATCTTGGCTTTACCCTAGGGCGTTGTTCCACCAGATGGAGTTAGGGCCCAAGAAGTCAACGCCAGAAGCATAAAATACGATATAAATACAACAGCTTTTCCATCGTATAAAACGAATAATTGCTACCAGTGTGAAAGTTATGGTCATTTCTACTTTCCGGGCAACCTAGACTTCACACTAGGGCGTTGTTCCACCAGATGGAATAGTTAGGGCCTAAGAAGTCAACGCCAGAAGCATAAAATACGATATAAATACAACAGCTTTTCCTTCGTATAAAACGAATAATTGCAACCAGTTTGAAAGTGATGGTCATTTCTACGTTCCGGGTAACCTAGGCTTCACTCTAGGGCGTTGCTCCAACAGATTGAATAGTTAGGGCCTTAGAAGTCAGCGCCCGAAGCATAAAATGCAATAAAAATACAACAGTTTTTCCACCGTATAACAGGATTAATTGCAACCAGTTGGAAAGTGATGGTCATTTCTACGTTCCGGGCAACCTTGGCTTCACCCTAGGGCGTTGTTCCACCAGATCGAATAGTTAGGGCCTAAGAAGTGAACGCCAGAAGCATAAAATACAATATAAATACAACAGCTTTTCCATCGTATAAGAGGAATAATTGCAAACAGTATGAAAGTAATGGTCATTTCTACGTTCCGGCAACCTAGGCTTCACTCTAGGGCGTTGCTCCACCAGATCGAATAGTTAGGGCCTTAGAAGTCAACGCCCGAGGCATAAAGTATAAAATAAATAGAACAGTTTTTCCATCGTATAAAACGAATAATTGCTACCAGTGTGAAAGTTATGGTCATTTCTACTTTCCGGGCAACCTAGACTTCACACTAGGGCGTTGTTCCACCAGATGGAATAGTTAGTGCCTAAGAAGTCAACGCCAGAAGCATAAAATACGATATAAGTACAACAGCTTTTCCATCGTATAAAACGAATAATTGCAACCAGTTTGAAAGTGATGGTCATTTCTACGTTCCGGGTAACCTAGGCTTCACTCTAGGGCGTTGCTCCAACAGATTGAATAGTTAGGGCCTTAGAAGTCAGCGCCCGAAGCATAAAATGCAATAAAAATACAACAGTTTTTCCATCGTATAAGAGGATTAATTGCAACCAGTTTGAAAGTTATGGTCATTTCTACGTTCCGCGCAATCTTGGCTTTACCCTAGGGCGTTGTTCCACCAGATGGAGTTAGGGCCCAAGAAGTCAACGCCAGAAGCATAAAATACGATATAAATACAACAGCTTTTCCATCGTATAAAACAAATAATTGCAACCAGTTTGATAGTGATGGTCATTTCTACGTACCGGGCAACCTAGGCTTCACTCTAGGGCGTTGCTCCACCAGATCGAATAGTTAGGGCCTTAGAAGTCAACGCCCGAGGCATAAAGTATAAAATAAATAAAACAGTTTTTCCATCGTATAAAACGAATAATTGCTACCAGTGTGAAAGTTATGGTCATTTCTACTTTCCGGGCAACCTAGACTTCACACTAGGGCGTTGTTCCACCAGATGGAATAGTTAGGGCCTAAGAAGTCAACGCCAGAAGCATAAAATACGATATAAATACAACAGCTTCTCCATCGTATAAAAGGAATAATAGCAAACAGTGTGAAAGTAATGGTCACTTCTACGTTCCGGGCAACCTAGGCTTCACTCTAGGGCGTTGCTCCACCAGATCGAATAGTTAGGTCCTTAGAAGTCAACGCCAGAAGCATAAAATACAATATAAATACAACAGCTTTTCCATCGTATAAGAGGAATAATTGCAACCAGTTTGAAAGTGATGGTCATTTCTACGTTCCGGGTAACCTAGGCTTCACTCTAGGGCGTTGCTCCAACAGATTGAATAGTTAGGGCCTTAGAAGTCAGCGCCCGAAGCATAAAATGCAATAAAAATACAACAGTTTTTCCATCGTATAACAGGATTAATTGCAACCAGTTTGAAAGTGATGGTCATTTCTACGTTCCGGGCAACCTTGGCTTCACCCTAGGGCGTTGTTCCACCAGATCGAATAGTTAGGGCCTAAGAAGTGAATGCCAGAAGCATAAAATACAATATAAATACAACAGATTTTCCATCCTATAAAAGGAATAATTGCAAACAGTGTGAAAGTAATGGTCATTTCTACGTTCCGGGCAACCTAGGCTTCACTCTAGGGCGTTGCTCCACCAGATCAAACAGTTAGGGCCTAAGAAGTGAACACCAGAAGCATAAAATACAATATAAATACAACAGCTTTTCCATCGTATAAAACGAGTAATTGCTACCAGTGTAAAAGTTATGGTCATTTCTACGTTCCGGGCAACCTAGGCTTCACTCTAGGGCGGTGCTCCACCATATCGAATAGTTACGGCCTTAGAAGCCTACGCCTGAAGCATAACATACAATAAAAATACAACGGTCTTTTCATCGTATAACAGGAATAATTGCAACAAGCGTGACAGTAATGATCATTTCAGCGTTTCGGGCATCCTAGACTTAACTCTGAGGCATTGCTCCACCAGATCGAATAGTTAGCGCCTAAGAAGTGAACGCCAGAAGCATAAAATACAATATAAATACAACAGTTTTTCCATCGTATAAAACGAATAATTGCAACCAGTGTGAAAGTTATGGTCATTTCTACATTCCGAGCAACCTAGGCTTCACTCTAGGGCGTTGCTCCAACAGATTGAATAGTTAGGGCCTTGGAAGTCAACGCCCGAAGCATAAAATGCAATAAAAATACAACAGTTTTTCCATCGTATAAAACGAATAATTGCTACCTGTGTGAAAGCTATGGTCATTTCTACGTTCCGCGCAATCTTGGCTTTACCCTAGGGCGTTGTTCCACCAGATGGAGTTAGGGCCCAAGAAGTCAACGCCAGGAGTATAAAATACGATATAGACACAACAGCTTTTCCATCGTATAAAACAAATAATTGCAACCAGTTTGATAGTGATGGTCATTTCTACGTTCCGGGTAACCTAGGCTTCACTCTAGGGCGTTGCTCCAACAGATTGAATAGTTAGGGCCTTAGAAGTCAGCGCCCGAAGCATAAAATGCAATAAAAATACAACAGTTTTTCCATCGTATAAGAGGATTAATTGCAACCAGTTTGAAAGTGATGGTCATTTCTACGTTCCGGGCAACCTTTGCTTCACCCTAGGGCGTTGTTCAACCAGATCGAATAGTTAGGGCCTAAGAAGTGAACGCCAGAAGCATAAAATACAATATAAATACAACAGCTTTTCCATCGTATAAAAGGAATAATTGCAAACAGTGTGAAAGTAATGGTCATTTCTACGTTCCGGGCAACCTAGGCTTCACTCTAGGGCGTTGCTCCACCAGATCAAACAGTTAGGGCCTAAGAAGTGAACACCAGAAGCATAAAATACAATATAAATACAACAGCTTTTCCATCGTATAAAACGAGTAATTGCTACCAGTGTAAAAGTTATGGTCATTTCTACGTTCCGGGCAACCTAGGCTTCACTCTAGGGCGGTGCTCCACCATATCGAATAGTTACGGCCTTAGAAGCCTACGCCTGAAGCATAAAATACAATAAAAATACAACGGTCTTTTCATCGTATAACAGGAATAATTGCAACAAGCGTGAAAGTAATGATCATTTCAGCGTTTCGGGCATCCTAGACTTAACTCTGAGGCATTGCTCCACCAGATCGAATAGTTAGCGCCTAAGAAGTGAACGCCAGAAGCATAAAATACAATATAAATACAACAGTTTTTCCATCGTATAAAACGAATAATTGCTACCTGTGTGAAAGTTATGGTCATTTCTACGTTCCGCGCAATCTTGGCTTTACCCTAGGGCGTTGTTCCACCAGATGGAGTTAGGGCCCAAGAAGTCAACGCCAGAAGCATAAAATACGATATAAATACAACAGCTTTTCCATCGTATAAAACAAATAATTGCAACCAGTTTGATAGTGATGGTCATTTCTACGTACCGGGCAACCTAGGCTTCACTCTAGGGCGTTGCTCCACCAGATCGAATAGTTAGGGCCTTAGAAGTCAACGCCCGAGGCATAAAGTATAAAATAAATAAAACAGTTTTTCCATCGTATAAAACGAATAATTGCTACCAGTGTGAAAGTTATGGTCATTTCTACTTTCCGGGCAACCTAGACTTCACACTAGGGCGTTGTTCCACTAGATGGAATAGTTAGGGCCTAAGAAGTCAACGCCAGAAGCATAAAATACGATATAAATACAACAGCTTCTCCATCGTATAAAAGGAATAATAGCAAACAGTGTGAAAGTAATGGTCACTTCTACGTTCCGGGCAACCTAGGCTTCACTCTAGGGCGTTGCTCCACCAGATCGAATAGTTAGGTCCTTAGAAGTCAACGCCAGAAGCATAAAATACAATATAAATACAACAGATTTTCCATCGTATAAAACGAATAATTGCAACCAGTTTGAAAGTGATGGTCATTTCTACGTTCCGGGTAACCTAGGCTTCACTCTATGGCGTTGCTCCAACAGAATGAATAGTTAGGGCCTTAGAAGTCAGCGCCCGAAGCATAAAATGCAATAAAAATACAACTGTTTTTCCATCGTATAACAGGATTAATTGCAACCAGTTTGAAAGTGATGGTCATTTCTACGTTCCGGGCAACCTTGGCTTCACCCTAGGGCGTTGTTCAACCAAATCGAATAGTTAGGGCCTAAGAAGTGAACGCCAGAAGCATAAAATACAATATAAATACATCAGCTTTTCCATCGTATAAAAGGAATAATTGCAAACAGTGTGAAAGTAATGGTCATTTCTACGTTCCGGCAACCTAGGCTTCACTCTAGGGCGTTGCTCCACCAGATCAAACAGTTAGGGCCTAAGAAGTGAACACCAGAAGCATAAAATACAATATAAATACAACAGCTTTTCCATCGTATAAAACGAGTAATTGCTACCAGTGTAAAAGTTATGGCCATTTCTACGTTCCGGGCAACCTATACTTCACCCTAGGGCGTCGTTCCACCAGATGGAATAGTTTGGGCCTAAGAAGTCAACGCCAGAAGCATAAAATACGATATAAATACAACAGTTTTTCCATCGTATAAAACGAATAATTGCTACCTGTGTGAAAGTTATGGTCATTTCTACGTTCCGGGCAACCTAGGTTTCACTCCAGGGCGTTGCTCCACCAGATCGAATAGTTACGGCCTATGAAGTCAACGCCAGAACCATAAAATACAATATAAATACAACAGTTTTTCCATCATATAAAACGAATGATAGCAACCAGTGTGAAAGTTATGGTCATTTCTACGTTCCGCGCAATCTTGGCTTTACCCTAGGGCGTTGTTCCACCAGATGGAGTTAGGGCCCAAGAAGTCAACGCCAGAAGCATAAAATACGATATAAATACAACAGCTTTTCCATCGTATAAAGCAAATAATTGCAACCAGTTTGATAGTGATGGTCATTTCTACGTAACGGGCAACCTAGGCTTCACTCTAGGGCGTTGTTCCACAAAATCGAATAGTTAGGGCCTAAGAAGGCAACGCCCGAAGCATAAAATGATATATAAATAGAACAGTTTTTCCATCGTATAAAACGAATAATTGCTACCAGTGTGAAAGTCATGGTCATTTCTACGATCAGGGCAACCTACCCTTCACACTAGGGCGTTGCTCCACCAGATGGAATAGTTAGGGCCTAAGAAGTCAACGCCAGAAGCATAAAATACAATAATGATGCAAAAGCTTTTCCATCGTATAACAGGAATAACTGTAAACAGTGTGAAAGTAATGGTCATTTCTACGTTCCAGGCAACCTAGGCTTCACTCTAGGTCGTTGTTCCACCAGATCGAATAGTTAGGGCCTAAGATGCCAACGCCAGAAGCATAAAATACATTATAAATATAACAGTTTTTCCATCGTATAAAACGAATAATAGCAACCAGTGTGAAAGATATGGTCATTTCTACGTTCCGGGCAGCCCACGCTTCACTCTAGGGCGTTGCTCCACCAGATGGAACAGTTAGGGCCTTAGAAGTCAACGCCAGAAGCATAAAATACAATAAAGATGCAACAGTTTTTCAATCGTATAACAGGAATAAATGCAACCAGTGTGAAGGTAATGGTATGTTCTACGTTCCGGGCAACCTATGCTTCACTCTAGGGCGGTGCTCTACCAGATTAAATAGCTAGGGCCTAAGAAGTCAACGCCAGATGCATAAAACACAATGTAAATACAACAGCTTTTCCATCGTATATAATGTATATTTGCAAACAGTGTTAAAGTAATGGTCATCTCCATGTTCCGGGCAACCTAGGCATCACCCTAGGGCGTTGTTCCACCAGATCGAATAGTTAGGGCCTAAGAAGTCAACGCCAGAAGAATAAAATACAATATAAGTACAACAGTTTTTCCATCGTATAAAGTGAATAATTGCAAACATTGTGAAAGTAATGGTCATTTCTACGTTCCGGGCAACCTAGGCGTCACTCTAGGGCGTTGCTCCACCACACCTAATAGCTACGGCCTTAGAAGTCAACCCCAGATGAATAAAATACAATAAAGATGCCACAGCTTTTCCATCGTATAAAACGAAAAATTGCAACCAGTGTGAAAGTTATGGTCATTTCTACTTTCCGGGCAACCTAGGCTTCACCCTAGGGCGTTGATACACCAGATTGAACAGTTAGGGCCTAAGAAGTCAACGCCAGAAGCATAAAATACAATATAAATACAACAGCTTTTCTATCGTATAAAACGAATGATAGCAACCAGTGTAAATGTCATGGTCATTTCTACGTTCCGGGCAACCTAGGTTTCACCCTAGGGCGTTGTTCCACCAGATGGAATAGTTAGGGCCTAAGAAGTCAACGCCAGAAGCATAAAATACGATATAAATACAACAGCTTTTCCATCGTATAAGACGAATAATTGCAACCAGTGTGAATGTACTGGTCATTTCTACGTTTGGGCAACCTAGGCTTCACTCTAGGGCGTTGCTCCACCAGATCGAGTAGCTAGGGCCTTAGAAGTCAACGCCAGAAGCATAAAATACAATAAAGATGCAAAAGCTTTTCCATCGTATAACAGGAATAACTGTAAACAGTGTGAAAGTAATGGTCATTTCTACGTTCCAGGCAACCTAGGCTCCACTCTAGGTCGTTGTTCCACCAGATCGAGTAGTTAGGGCGTAAGATGCCAACGCCAGAAGCATAAAATACAATATAAATATAACAGTTTTTCCATCGTATAAAACGAATAATAGCAACCAGTGTGAAAGTTATGGTAATTTCTACGTTCCGGACAGCCCACGCTTCACTCTGGGGCGTTGCTCCACCAGATGGAACAGTTAGGGCCTTAGAAGTCAACGCAAGAAGCATAAAATACAATAAAGATGCAACAGTTTTTCCATCGTATAACAGGAATAATTGCAACCAGTGTGAAGGTAATGGTATGTTCTACGTTCCGGGCAACCTATGCTTCACTCTAGGGCGGTGCTCTACCAGATTAAATAGTTAGGGCCTATGAAGTCAACGCCAGAAGCATAAAACACAATATAAGTGCAACGCCTTTTCCATCGTATATAATGCATATTTGCAAACAGTGTGAAGGTATTGGTCATTTCCATGCTCCCGGCAACCTAGTCTTCACTCTAGGGCGTTGCTCCACCAGATCGAATAGTTAGGGCCTAAGAAGTCAACGCCAGAAGAATAAAATACAATATAAGTACAAAAGTTTTTCCATCGTATAGAACGAATAATTGCAACCAGTGTGAAAGTAATGGTCATTTCTACGTTCCGGGCAACCTAGGCTTCACTCTAGGGCGTTGTTCCACCACATCAAACAGTTAGGGCCTTAGAAGTCAACGCCAGAAGCATAAAATACGATATAAATACAACAGTTTGTCCATCGTAGAACAGGAATATTTGCAACCAGTGCGGAAGTTGTGGTCATTTCTGCGTTCCGGGCAACCTAGGCTTCACTCTAGGGCGTTGCTCCACCAGATTCAACAGTTAGGGCCTTAGAAGTCAACGCCCGAAGCATAAAATACAAAATAAATGGAACCGTTTTTCCATTGTATAAAACGAATAATAGCAATCAGTGTGAAAGTTATGGTCATTTCTACTTTCCGGGCAACCTAGGATTCACCCTAGGGTGTTGCTCCAACAGATTGAATATTTTGGGCCTTAGAAGGCAATGCCCGATGCATAAAATGCAATAAAAATACAACAGTTTTTTCATTGTCTAATAGGATTAATTGCCACCAGTTTGAAAGTGATGGTCATTTCTACGTTCCGGGCAACCCATGCTTCACTCTAGGGCGGTGCTCTACCAGATTAAATAGTTAGGGCCTAAGAAGTCAACGCCAGAAGCATAAAACACAATATAAGTGCAACGCCTTTTCCATCGTATATAATGCATATTTGCAAACAGTGTGAAGGTATTGGTCATTTCCATGCTCCCGGCAACCTAGTCTTCACTCTAGGGCGTTGCTCCACCAGATCGAATAGTTAGGGCCTAAGAAGTCAACGCCAGAAGAATAAAATACAATATAAGTACAAAAGTTTTTCCATCGTGTAGAACGAATAATTGCAACCAGTGTGAAAGTAATGGTCATTTCTACGTTCCGGGCAACCTAGGCTTCACTCTAGGGCGTTGTTCCACCACATCAAACAGTTAGGGCCTTAGAAGTCAACGCCAGAAGCATAAAATACGATATAAATACAACAGTTTGTCCATCGTAGAACAGGAATATTTGCAACCAGTGCGGAAGTTGTGGTCATTTCTGCGTTCCGGGCAACCTAGGCTTCACTCTAGGGCGTTGCTCCACCAGATTCAACAGTTAGGGCCTTAGAAGTCAACGCCCGAAGCATAAAATACAAAATAAATGGAACCGTTTTTCCATTGTATAAAACGAATAATAGCAATCAGTGTGAAAGTTATGGTCATTTCTACTTTCCGGGCAACCTAGGATTCACCCTAGGGTGTTGCTCCAACAGATTGAATATTTTGGGCCTTAGAAGGCAATGCCCGATGCATAAAATGCAATAAAAATACAACAGTTTTTCCATTGTCTAATAGGATTAATTGCCACCAGTTTGAAAGTGATGGTCATTTCTACGTTCCGGGCAACCTAGGCTTCACTCTAGGGCGTTGCTCCACTAGATCGAAAAGCTAGGGCCTTAGAAGTCAACGCCAGAAGCATAAAATACAATATAAATACAACAGTTTTTCCACCGTATAAAACGAATAATTGCAACCAGTATGAAACTTATGGTCATTACTACTTTCCGAGCAACCTAGGCTTCACCATAGGGCAATGCTCCAACAGATTGACTAGTTAGGGCCTTAGAAGTCAACGCCAGAAGCGTTAAATACAATATAAATGTAACAGTTTTTCCATCGTATAAAACGAATAATAGCAATCAGTGTGAAAGTTATGTTCATTTCAACGTTCCGGTCAATCTAGGCTTCACTCTGGGCGATGCTCCACCAGATCAATCAGTTAGGGCCTTAGAAGTCAACGCCCGAAGCATAAAATGAAAAATAAATAGTACAGTTTTTCCATTGTATAAAATGAATAGTTGCTACCGGTGTGAAAGTTATGGTCATTTCTACGTCCTGGGCAACCTAGGCTTCACTCCAGGGCGTTGTTCCGCCAGATCGAATAGTTAGGGCCTAAGCAGTGAACGCCAGAAGCATAAAATACAATTTAAGTACAACAGTTTTTCCATCATATAAAACGAATAATTGCAACCAGTATGAAAGTTATGGTCATTTCTACTTTCCGGGCAACCTAGGCTTCACTCTAGGGCGTTGCTCCACCATATCGAATAGTCAGGGCCTTAGAAGTCAACGCCCGAAGCATAAAATAATATATAAATAGAACAGTTTTTCCATCGTATGAAACGAGTAATTGCTACCAGTGTGAAAGTCATGGTCATTTCTACGATCAGGGCAACCTACCCTTCACACTAGGGCGTTGCTCCACCAGATGGAATAGTTAGGGCCTAAGAAGTCAACGCCAGAAGCATAAAATACAATAATGATGCAAAAGCTTTTCCATCGTATAACAGGAAAAACTGTAAACAGTGTGAAAGTAATGGTCATTTCAACGTTCCAGGCAACCTAGGCTTCACTCTAGGTCGTTGTTCCACCAGATCGAATAGTTAGGGCCTAAGATGCCAACGCCAGAAGCATAAAATACATTATAAATATAACAGTTTTTCCATCGTATAAAACGAATAATAGCAACCAGTGTGAAAGTTATGGTCATTTCTACGTTCCGGGCAGCCCACGCTTCACTCTAGGGCGTTGCTCCACCAGATGGAACAGTTAGGGCCTTAGAAGTCAACGCCAGAAGCATAAAATACAATAAAGATGCAACAGTTTTTCAATCGTATAACAGGAATAATTGCAACCAGTGTGAAGGTAATGGTATGTTCTACGTTCCGGGCAACCTATGCTTCACTCTAGGGCGGTGCTCTACCAGATTAAATAGTTAGGGCCTAAGAAGTCAACGCCAGAAGCATAAAACACAATATAAGTGCAACACCTTTTCCATCGTATATAATGTATATTTGCAAACAGTGTGAAGGTATTGGTCATTTCCATGCTCCCGGCAACCTAGTCTTCACTCTAGGGCGTTGCTCCACCAGATCGAATAGTTAGGGCCTAAGAAGTCAACGCCAGAAGAATAAAATACAATATAAGTACAAAAGTTTTTCCATCGTATAGAACGAATAATTGCAACCAGTGTGAAAGTAATGGTCATTTCTACGTTCCGGGCAACCTAGGCTTCACTCTAAGGCGTTGTTCCACCAGATCAAACAGTTAGGGCCTTAGAAGTCAACGCCAGAAGCATAAAATACGATATAAATACAACAGTTTGTCCATCGTAGAACAGGAATATTTGCAACCAGTGCGGAAGTTGTGGTCATTTCTGCGTTCCGGGTAACCTAGGCTTCACTCTAGGGCGTTGCTCCACCAGATTCAACAGTTAGGGCCTTAGAAGTCAACGCCCGAAGCATAAAATACAAAATAAATGGAACCGTTTTTCCATTGTATAAAACGAATAATAGCAATCAGTGTGAAAGTTATGGTCATTTCTACTTTCCGGGCAACCTAGGATTCACCCTAGGGCGTTGCTCCAACAGATTGAATATTTTGGGCCTTAGAAGGCAATGCCCGAAGCATAAAATGCAATAAAAATACAACAGTTTTTCCATCGTCTAATAGGATTAATTGCCACCAGTTTGAAAGTGATGGTCATTTCTACGTTCCGGGCAACCTAGGCTTCACTCTAGGGCGTTGCTCCACTAGATCGAAAAGCTAGGGCCTTAGAAGTCAACGCCAGAAGCATAAAATACAATATAAATACAACAGTTTTTCCACCGTATAAAACGAATAATTGCAACCAGTATGAAACTTATGGTCATTTCTACTTTCCGAGCAACCTAGGCTTCACCATAGGGCGATGCTCCAACAGATTGACTAGTTAGAGCCTTAGAAGTCAACGCCAGAAGCATTAAATACAATATAAATGTAACAGTTTTTCCATCGTATAAAACGAATAATAGCAATCAGTGTGAAAGTTATGTTCATTTCAACGTTCCGGTCTATCTAGGCTTCACTCTGGCCGATGCTCCACCAGATCAATCAGTTAGGGCCTTAGAAGTAAACGCCCGAAGCATAAAATGAAAAATAAATAGTACAGTTTTTCC
This sequence comes from Calliopsis andreniformis, assembly GCF_051401765.1. Taxonomy (NCBI): domain Eukaryota; kingdom Metazoa; phylum Arthropoda; class Insecta; order Hymenoptera; family Andrenidae; genus Calliopsis; species Calliopsis andreniformis. The sequence goes on along the minus strand of NW_027480426.1, from coordinate 17,914,638 downwards.
ATTGTATAAAATGAATAGTTGCTACCGGTGTGAAAGTTATGGTCATTTCTACGTCCTGGGCAACCTAGGCTTCACTCCAGGGCGTTGTTCCGCCAGATCGAATAGTTAGGGCCTAAGCAGTGAACGCCAGAAGCATAAAATACAATATAAGTACAACAGTTTTTCCATCATATAAAACGAATAATTGCAACCAGTATGAAAGTTATGGTCATTTCTACTTTCCGGGCAACCTAGGCTTCACTCTAGGGCGTTGCTCCACCATATCGAATAGTCAGGGCCTTAGAAGTCAACGCCCGAAGCATAAAATAATATATAAATAGAACAGTTTTTCCATCGTATGAAACGAGTAATTGCTACCAGTGTGAAAGTTATGGTCATTTCTACGTTCAGGGCAACCTACCCTTCACCCTAGGGCGTTGCTCCACCAGATGGAATAGTTAGGGCCTAAGAAGTCAACGCCAGAAGCATAAAATACAATAAAGATGCAACAGTTTTTCCATCGTATAACAGGAATAACTGCAAACAGTATGAAAGTACTGGTAATTTCTACGTTCCGGGTAATCTAGGTTTCACTCTAGGGCGTTGCTCGACCAGATCGAATAGCTAGGGACTTAGTATTCAACGCCATTAGAATAAAATACAATATAAGTACAACAGCTTTCCATCGTATAACACGAGTAATTGCAACCAGTGTGAAGCTTATGGTCATTTCAACGTTCCGGGCAATCTAGGCTTCACTCCAGGGCGTTGCTCCACCAGATTCAACAGTTAGGGCCTTAGAAGTCAACGCCCGAAGCATAAAATACAAAATAAATGGAACCGTTTTTCCATTGTATAAAACGAATAATAGCAATCAGTGTGAAAGTTATGGTCATTTCTACTTTCCGGGCAACCTAGGATTCACCCTAGGGCGTTGCTCCAACAGATTGAATATTTTGGGCCTTAGAAGGCAATGCCCGAAGCATAAAATGCAATAAAAATACAACAGTTTTTCCATCGTCTAATAGGATTAATTGCCACCAGTTTGAAAGTGATGGTCATTTCTACGTTCCGGGCAACCTAGGCTTCACTCTAGGGCGTTGCTCCACTAGATCGAAAAGCTAGGGCCTTAGAAGTCAACGCCAGAAGCATAAAATACAATATAAATACAACAGTTTTTCCACCGTATAAAACGAATAATTGCAACCAGTATGAAAGTTATGGTCATTTCTACTTTCCGGGCGACCAAGGCTTCACCCTAGGGCGTTGCTCCAACAGATTGTATAGTTAGGGCCTTAGAAGTCAATGCCCGAAGCATAAAATACAATATAAATACAACAGTTTTTCCATCTTATAAAACGAATAATTGCAACCAGTATGAAAGTTATGGTCATTTCTACTTTCCGGGCAACCTAGGCATCACCCTGGGGCGCTGCTCCAACAGATTGAATAGTTTGGAACTTAGAAGGCAATGCCCGAAGCATAAAATGCAATAAAAATACAACAGTTTTTCCATCGTATAACAGGATTAATTGCAACCAGTTTGAAAGCGATGGTCATTTCTACGTTCCGGGCAACCTAGTCTTCACTCTAGGGCGTTGCTCCACCAGATCGAATAGTTAGGGCCTTAGAAGTCAACGCCCGAAGCATAAAATACAAAATAAATAAAACAGTTTTTCCATCGTATAAAACGAATAATTGCTACCAGTGTGAAAGTTATGGTCATTTCTACGTTCCGCGCAATCTGGGCTTTACCCTAGGGCGTTGTTCCACCAGATGGAATAGTTAGGGCCCAAGAAGTCAACGCCAGAAGCATAAAATACGGTATAAATAAAACAGTTTTTCCATCGTATAAAACGAATAATTGCTACCAGTGTGAACGTTATGGACATTTCTACGTTCCGCGCAACCTGGGCTTTAGCCCAGGGCGTTGTTCCACCAGACGGAAGAGTTAGGGTTTGGAAGAAGTCAACGCCAGAAGCATAAAATACGATATAAATACAACAGCTTTTCCATCCTATATAATGTATATTTGCAAACAGTGTGAAAGTAATGGTCATTTCTACGTACCGGGCAACCTAGACTTCACTCTAGAGCGTTGCTCCACCAGATCGAATAGTTAGGTCCTTAGAAGTCAACGCCAGAAGCATAAAATACGATATAAATACAACAGTTTGTCCATCGTAGAACAGGAATATTTGGAACCAGTGCGAAAGTTATGGTCATTTCTGCGTTCCCGGCAACCTAGGCTTCACTCTAGGGCGTTACTCCACCAGATTCAACAGTTAGGGCCTTAGAAGTGAACGCCCGGAGCATAAAATACAAAATAAATAGAACAGTTTTTCCATTGTATAAAACGAATAATAGCAACCAGTGTGAAAGTTATGGTTATTTCTACGTTCCGGGCAACCTAGGCTTCACCGTGGCGCGTTGCTCCAACAGATTGAATATTTTGGGCCTTAGAAGGCAATGCCCTAAGCATAAAATGCAATAAAAATACAACAGTTTTTCCATCGTCTAATAGGATTAATTGCAACCAGTTTGAAAGTGATGGTCATTTCTACGTTCCGGGAAACCTAGGCTTCACTCTAGAGCGTTGCTCCACCAGATCGAATAGTTAGGTCCTTAGAAGTCAACGCCAGAAGCATAAAATACGATATAAATACAACAGTTTGTCCATCGTAGAACAGGAATATTTGCAACCAGTGCGAAAGTTATTGTCATTTCTACGTTCCGCGCAACCTAGGCTTCACCCTAGGGCGTTGTTCCACCAGATCGAATAGTCAGGGCCTGAGAAGTGAACGCCAGAAGCATAAAATACAATATAAATACAACAGTTTTTCCATCATATGAAACGAATAATTGCAACCAGTATGAAAGTTATGGCCACTTCTACTTTCCGGGCAACCTAGGCGTCACTCTAGGGTGTTGCTCCACCACATCAAATAGCTACGGCCTTAGAAGTCTACGCCAGAGGCATAAAATACCATATAAATACAACAGCTTTTCCATCATATAAAACGAATAATTGCAACCAGTATGAAAGTTATGGTCATTTCTACTTTCCGGGCGACCAAGGCTTCACCCTAGGGCGTTGCTCCAACAGATTGTATAGTTAGGGCCTTAGAAGTCAATGCCCGAAGCATAAAATACAATATAAATACAACAGTTTTTCCATTTTATAAAACGAATAATTGCAACCAGTCTGAAAGTTATGGTCATTTCTACTTTCCGGGCAACCTAGGCATCACCCTGGGGCGCTGCTCCAACAGATTGAATAGTTTGGAACTTAGAAGTCAATGCCCGAAGCATAAAATGCAATAAAAATACAACAGTTTTTCCATCGTATAACAGGATTAATTGCAACCAGTTTGAAAGCGATGGTCATTTCTACGTTCCGGGCAACCTAGTCTTCACTCTAGGGCGTTGCTCCACCAGATCGAATAGTTAGGGCCTTAGAAGTCAACGCCCGAAGCATAAAATACAAAATAAATAAAACAGTTTTTCCATCGTATAAAACGAATAATTGCTACCAGTGTGAAAGTTATGGTCATTTCTACGTTCCGCGCAATCTGGTCTTTACCCTAGGGCGTTGTTCCACCAGATGGAATAGTTAGGGCCCAAGAAGTCAACGCCAGAAGCATAAAATGCGGTATAAATAAAACAGTTTTTCCACCGTATAAAACGAATAATTGCTACCAGTGTGAACGTTATGGACATTTCTACGTTCCGCGCAACCTGGGCTTTAGCCCAGGGCGTTGTTCCACCAGACGGAAGAGTTCGGGTTTGGAAGAAGTCAACGCCAGAATCATAAAATACGATATAAATACAACAGCTTTTCCATCCTATATAATGTATATTTTCAAACAGTGTGAAAGTAATGGTCATTTCTACGTACCGGGCAACCTAGACTTCACTCTAGAGCGTTGCTCCACCAGATCGAATAGTTAGGTCCTTAGAAGTCAACGCCAGAAGCATAAAATACGATATAAATACAACAGTTTGTCCATCGTAGAACAGGAATATTTGGAACCAGTGCGAAAGTTATGGTCATTTCTGCGTTCCGGGCAACCTAGGCTTCACTCTAGGGCGTTGCTCCACCAGATTCAACAGTTAGGGCCTTAGAAGTGAACGCCCGGAGCATAAAATACAAAATAAATAGAACAGTTTTTCCATTGTATAAAACGAATAATAGCAACCAGTGTGAAAGTTATGGTCATTTCTACGTTCCGGGCAACCTAGGTTTCACTCTAGGGCGTTGCTCCACCAGATCAAACAGTTAGGGCCTTAGAAGCCAACGCCCGAAGCATTAAATACAAAATAAATCGAACAGTTTTTCCATTGTATAAAACTAATAATTGCTACCAGTGTAAAAGTTATGGTCATTTCTCCGTTCCGGGCAACCTAGGCTTCACCCTAGGCCGTTGGTCCACCAGATCGAATAGTTTGGGCCTAAGAAGTGAACGCCGGAAGCATAAAATACAATATAAATACAACAGTTTTTCCATCATATAAAACGAATAATTGCAACCAGTATGAAAGTTATGGTCATTTTTACTTTCCGGGCAACCTAGGCTTCACCCTAGGGCATTGCTCCAACAGATTGAATAGTTAGGGCCTTAGAAGTCAATGCCCGAAGCATAAAATGCAATAAAATACAACAGTTTTTCCATCGTATATCAGGATTAATTGCAACCAGTTTGAAAGTGATGGTCATTTCTACGTTCCGGGCAACCTAGGCTTCACTCTAGGGCGTTGCTCCACCAGATCGAATAGTTAGGGCCTAAGAAGTGAACGGCAGAAGCATAAAATACAATATAAATACAACAGTTTTTCCATCGTATAAAACGAATAATTGCAACCGGTGTGAAAGTAACGGTCATTTCTACATTCCGAGCAACCTACGCTTCACTCTAGGGCGCTACTCCAACAGATCGAATAGTTAGGTCCTTAGATGTCAACGCCAGAAGCATAAAATACGATATAAATACAACAGCTTTTCCATCGTATAAAAGGAATAATTGCAAACAGTGTGAAAGTAATGGTCATTTCTACGATCCGGGCAGCCTAGGCTTCACTCTAGGGCGCTGCTCCACCAGATCGAATTGTTAGGTCCTTAGATGTCAACGCCAGAAGCATAAAATACGATATAAATACAACAGCTTTTCCATCCTATAAAACGAATAATTGCAACCAGTTTGAAAGTGATGGTCATTTCTACGTACCGGGCAACCTAGCCTTCACTCTAGGGCGTTGCTCCACCAGGTCAAACAGTTAGGGCCTTAGAAGTCAACGCCCGAAGCATAAAATACAATATAAATACAACAGTTTTTCCATCATATAAAACGAATAATTGCAACCAGTATGAAAGTTATGGTCATTTCTACTTTCCGGGCAACCTAGGCTTCACCCTAGGGCGTTGTTCCACCTGATGGAATAGTTAGGGCCTAAGAAGTCAACACCAGAAGCATAAAATACGATATAAATACAACAGCTTTTCCATCGTATAAAACGAATAATTGCAACCAGTTTGAAAGTGATGGTCATTTCTACGTACCGGGCAACCTAGCCTTCACTCTAGGGCGTTGCTCCACCAGATCAAACAGTTAGGGCCTTAGAAGTCAACGCCCGAAGCATAAAATACAAAATAAATAGAACAGTTTTTCCATTGTATAAAACGAATAATTGCTACCAGTGTAAAAGTTATGGTCAATTCCACGTTCCGGGCAACCTTGGCTTCACCCTAGGGCGTTGTTCCACCAGATCGAATAGTTCGGGCCTAAGAATTGAACGCCAGAAGAATAAAATACAATATAAATATAGCAGTTTTTCCATCGTATAAAACGAATAATAGCAACCAGTGTGAAAGTTGTGGTCATTTCTACGTACCGGGCAACCTAGCCTTTACTCTAGGGCGTTGCTCCACCAGATCAAACAGTTAGGGCCTTAGAAGCCAACGCCCGAAGCATTAAATACAAAATAAATAGAACAGTTTTTCCATTGTATAAAACGAATAATTGCTACCAGTGTAAAAGTTATGGTCATTTCTACGTTCCGGGCAACCTAGGCTTCACCCTAGGCCGTTGTTCCACCTGATCGAATAGTTAGGGCCCAAGAAGTGAACGCCAGAAGCATAAAATACAATATAAATGCAACAGTTTTTCCAGCATATAAAACGAATAAATGCAAACAGTATGAAAGTTATGGTCATTTCTATTTTCCGGGCAACCTAGGCTTCACCCTCGGGCATTGCTCCAACAGATTGAATAGTTAGGGCATTAGAAGTCAATGCCCGAAGCATAAAATGCAATAAAAATACAACAGTTTTTCCATCGTATAACAGGATGAATTGCAACCAATTTGAAAGTGATGGTCATATCTACGTTCCGGGCAACCTAGGCTTCACTCTAGGGCGTTGCTCCACCAGATCGAATAGTTAGGGCCTAAGAAGTGAACGCCAGAAGCATAAAATACAATACAAATACAACAGTTTTTCCATCGTATAAAACGAATAATTGCAACCAGTGTGAAAGTAATGGTCATTTCTACGTTCAGGGCACCCTAGGCGTCACTCTAGGGCGTTGCTCCACCACATCTAATAGCTACGGCCTTAGAAGTCAACGCCAGAGGCATAAAATACGATATAAATACAACAGCGTTTCCATCGTATAAAACATATAATTGCAACCAGTGTGAAAGTTACGGTCATTTCTACATTCCGAGCAACCTAGGATTCACTCTAGGGCGTTGCTCCACCAGATCGAATAGATAGGTCCTTAGAAGTAAACGCCAGAAGCATAAAATACAATTTAAATACAACAGTTTTTCCATCGTATAAAACGAATAATTGCAACCAGTGTGAAAGTAATGGTCATTTCTACGTTCCGAGCACCCTATGCGTCTCTCTAGGGCGTTGCTCCACCACATCTAATAGCTACGGCCTTAGATATCAACACCAGAGGCATAAAATACAATACAAATACAACAGCTTTTCCATCGTATAAAACGAATGATTGCAACCAGTGTGAAAGTAACGGTCATTGCTACGTTCCGCGCAACCTAGGACTCACCCAAGGGCGTTGTTCCGCCGGATGGAATAGTTAGGGCCTAAGAAGACAACTCCAGAAGCATAAAATACCATATAAATACATCAGCTTTTCCATCGTATAAAACGAATAATTGCAACCAGTGTGAATGTAATGGTCATTTCTACGTTCCGGGCAACCTAGGTTTCACTCCAGGGCGTTGCTCCACCAGATCGAATAGTTACGGCCTAAGAAGTCAACGCCAGAAGCATAAAATACGATAAAGATGCAACAGTTTTTCCATCGTATAAAACGAATAATTGCAACCAGTGTGAAAGTTATGGTCATTTCTACATTCCGAGCAACCTAGGCTTCACTCTAGGGCGTTGCTCCACCAGATCGAATAGTTAGGTCCTTAGAAGTCAACGCCAGAAGCATAAAATACAATATAAATATAACAGTTTTTCTATCGTACAAAACGAATAATAGCAACCAGTTGTCTAGGTTATGGTCATTTCAACGTTCCTGGCAATCTAGGCTTCAATCTAGGGCGTTGCTCCACCAGATCAATTAGTTACGGCCTCAGAAGTCAACGCCCGAAGCATAAAATGCAAAATTAATACAACAGCTTTTCCATTGTATAAAACGAATAATTGCTACCAGTGTAAAAGTTATGGTCATTACTACGTTCCGGGCAACCTAGGCTTCATTCTAGGGCGTTGCTCCACCAGATCGAATAGCTAGGGCCTTAGAAGTCAACGCCCGAAGCATAATATACAAAATAAATAGAACAGTTTTTCCATCGTATAAAACGAGTAATTGCTACCAGCGTGAAAGTTATGGTCATTGCTACGTTCCGCGCAACCTAGGCCTCACCCAAGGGCGTTGTTCCACCAGATGGAATAGTTAGGGCCTAAGAAGACAACTCCAGAAGCATAAAATACCATATAAATACATCACCTTTTCCATCGTATAAAACGAATAATTGCAACCAGTGTGAATGTAATGGTCATTTCTACGTTCCGGGCAACCTAGGTTTCACTCCAGGGCGTTGCTCCACCAGATCGAATAGTTACGGCCTAAGAAGTCAACGCCAGAAGCATAAAATACGATAAAGATGCAACAGTTTTTCCATCGTATAAAACGAATAATTGCAACCAGTGTGAATGTTATGGTCATTTCTACATTCCGAGCAACCTAGGCTTCACTCTAGGGCGTTGCTCCACCAGATCGAATAGTTAGGTCCTTAGAAGTCAACGCCAGAAGTATAAAATACGATATAAATACAACAGCTTTTCCATCGTATAAAAGGAATAATTGCAAACACTGTGAAAGTAATGGTCATTTCTACATTCCGAGCAACCTAGGCTTCACTCTAGGGCGTTGCTCCACCAGATCGAATACTTAGGTCCTTAAAAGTCAACGCCAGAAGTATAAAATACGATATAAATACAACAGCATTTCCATCGTATTAAATGAATAATGCAAACAGTGTGAAAGTAGTGGTCATTTCTACGTTCCGAGCAACCTAGGCTTCACTCTAGGGCGGTGCTCCAACATATCGAATAGCTACGGCCTTAGAAGTCTACGACTGAAGCATAATATACAATAAAAATACAACAGTCTTTTCATCGTATAACAGGAATAATTGCAACAAGCGTGATAGTAATGATCATTTCGGCGTTTCGGGCATCCTAGACTTATCTCTGAGGCTTTGCTCCACCAGATCGAATAGTTAGGGCCTAAGAAGTCAACGCCAGAAGCATAAAATACAATATAAATATAACAGTTTTTCCATCGTATAAAACGAATAATAGCAGCCAGTGTGAAAGTTATGGTCATTTCTACGTTCCGGGCAACCTAGGCTTCACTCTAGGGCGTTGCTCCACCAGATCGAATAGTTAGGTCCTTAGAAGTGAACGCCAGAAGTAAAAAATACGATATAAATACAACAGCATTTCCATCGTATAAAACGAATAATAGCAACCAGTGTGAAAGTTATGGTCATTTCTACGTTCCGGGCAACCTAGGCTTCACTCTAGGTCGTTGCTCCACCAGATCAATCAGTTAGCGCCTTAGACGTCAACGCCCGAAGCATAAAATGCAAAATAAATAGTCCAGTTTTTCCATTGTATAAAAGGAATAATTGCTACCAGTGTAAAAGTTATGGTCATTTCTACGTTCCAGGCAACCTAGGCTTCTCCCTAGGGCGTAGTTCCACCAGATCGAATAGTTAGGGCCTAAGAAGTGAACGCCAGTAACATAAAATACAATATAAATGCAACAGTTTTTTCATCGTATAAAACGAATAATTGCAACCGGTATGAAATATATGGTCATTTCTACTTTCCGGGAAACCTAGACTTCACCCTAGGGCGTTGCTCCAACAGATTGAATAGTTAGGGCCTTAGAAGTCAATGCCGGAAGCATAAAATGCAAAATAAATAGAACAGTTTTTCCATCGTATAGAACGAATAATTGCTACCAGTGTGAAAGTAATGGTCACTTCTACGTTCCGAGCAACCTAGGCGTCACTCTAGGGCGTTGCTCCACCTGATCGAATAGTTAGGGCCTTAGAAGCCAACGCCAGAAGCATAAAATACAATAAAGATGCAACAGCTTTTCCATCGTATAGCCGGAATAATTTGCAACCAGTATGATAGTAGTGGTCATTTCTGCGTACCGGGCAACCTAGGTTTCACTCCAGGGCGTTGCTCCGCCAGATCGAATAGTTACGGCCTAAGAAGTCAACGCCAGAAGCATATAATACGATAATGATGCAACAGTTTTTCCATCGTATAAAACGAATAATTGCAACCAGTGTGAAAGTTATGGTCATTTCTACATTTCGAGCAACCTAGGCTTCACTCTAGGGCGTTGCTCCACCAGATCGAATAGTTAGGGCCTTAGAAGTCAACGCCCGAAGCATAAAATACAATATAAATACAACAGTTTTTCCATCATATAAAACGAATAATTGCAACCAGTATGAAAGTTATGGTCATTTCTACTTTCCGGGCAACCTAGGCTTCACCCTAGGGCGTTGTTCCACCTGATGGAATAGTTAGGGCCTAAGAAGTCAACACCAGAAGCATAAAATACGATATAAATACAACAGCTTTTCCATCGTATAAAACGAATAATTGCAACCAGTTTGAAAGTGATGGTCATTTCTACGTACCGGGCAACCTAGCCTTCACTCTAGGGCGTTGCTCCACCAGATCAAACAGTTAGGGCCTTAGAAGTCAACGCCCGAAGCATAAAATACAAAATAAATAGAACAGTTTTTCCATTGTATAAAACGAATAATTGCTACCAGTGTAAAAGTTATGGTCAATTCCACGTTCCGGGCAACCTTGGCTTCACCCTAGGGCGTTGTTCCACCAGATCGAATAGTTCGGGCCTAAGAATTGAACGCCAGAAGAATAAAATACAATATAAATATAACAGTTTTTCCATCGTATAAAACGAATAATAGCAACCAGTGTGAAAGTTGTGGTCATTTCTACGTACCGGGCAACCTAGCCTTTACTCTAGGGCGTTGCTCCACCAGATCAAACAGTTAGGGCCTTAGAAGCCAACGCCCGAAGCATTAAATACAAAATAAATAGAACAGTTTTTCCATTGTATAAAACGAATAATTGCTACCAGTGTAAAAGTTATGGTCATTTCTACGTTCCGGGCAACCTAGGCTTCACCCTAGGCCGTTGTTCCACCTGATCGAATAGTTAGGGCCCAAGAAGTGAACGCCAGAAGCATAAAATACAATATAAATGCAACAGTTTTTCCAGCATATAAAACGAATAAATGCAACCAGTATGAAAGTTATGGTCATTTCTATTTTCCGGGCAACCTAGGCTTCACCCTCGGGCATTGCTCCAACAGATTGAATAGTTAGGGCATTAGAAGTCAATGCCCGAAGCATAAAATGCAATAAAAATACAACAGTTTTTCCATCGTATAACAGGATGAATTGCAACCAGTTTGAAAGTGATGGTCATATCTACGTTCCGGGCAACCTAGGCTTCACTCTAGGGCGTTGCTCCACCAGATCGAATAGTTAGGGCCTAAGAAGTGAACGCCAGAAGCATAAAATACAATACAAATACAACAGTTTTTCCATCGTATAAAACGAATAATTGCAACCAGTGTGAAAGTAATGGTCATTTCTACGTTCAGGGCACCCTAGGCGTCACTCTAGGGCGTTGCTCCACCACATCTAATAGCTACGGCCTTAGAAGTCAACGCCAGAGGCATAAAATACGATATAAATACAACAGCGTTTCCATCGTATAAAACATATAATTGCAACCAGTGTGAAAGTTACGGTCATTTCTACATTCCGAGCAACCTAGGATTCACTCTAGGGCGTTGCTCCACCAGATCGAATAGATAGGTCCTTAGAAGTAAACGCCAGAAGCATAAAATACAATTTAAATACAACAGTTTTTCCATCGTATAAAACGAATAATTGCAACCAGTGTGAAAGTAATGGTCATTTCTACGTTCCGAGCACCCTATGCGTCTCTCTAGGGCGTTGCTCCACCACATCTAATAGCTACGGCCTTAGATATCAACACCAGAGGCATAAAATACAATACAAATACAACAGCTTTTCCATCGTATAAAACGAATGATTGCAACCAGTGTGAAAGTAACGGTCATTGCTACGTTCCGCGCAACCTAGGACTCACCCAAGGGCGTTGTTCCGCCGGATGGAATAGTTAGGGCCTAAGAAGACAACTCCAGAAGCATAAAATACCATATAAATACATCAGCTTTTCCATCGTATAAAACGAATAATTGCAACCAGTGTGAATGTAATGGTCATTTCTACGTTCCGGGCAACCTAGGTTTCACTCCAGGGCGTTGCTCCACCAGATCGAATAGTTACGGCCTAAGAAGTCAACGCCAGAAGCATAAAATACGATAAAGATGCAACAGTTTTTCCATCGTATAAAACGAATAATTGCAACCAGTGTGAAAGTTATGGTCATTTCTACATTCCGAGCAACCTAGGCTTCACTCTAGGGCGTTGCTCCACCAGATCGAATAGTTAGGTCCTTAGAAGTCAACGCCAGAAGCATAAAATACAATATAAATATAACAGTTTTTCTATCGTACAAAACGAATAATAGCAACCAGTTGTCTAGGTTATGGTCATTTCAACGTTCCTGGCAATCTAGGCTTCAATCTAGGGCGTTGCTCCACCAGATCAATTAGTTACGGCCTCAGAAGTCAACGCCCGAAGCATAAAATGCAAAATTAATACAACAGCTTTTCCATTGTATAAAACGAATAATTGCTACCAGTGTAAAAGTTATGGTCATTACTACGTTCCGGGCAACCTAGGCTTCATTCTAGGGCGTTGCTCCACCAGATCGAATAGCTAGGGCCTTAGAAGTCAACGCCCGAAGCATAATATACAAAATAAATAGAACAGTTTTTCCATCGTATAAAACGAGTAATTGCTACCAGCGTGAAAGTTATGGTCATTGCTACGTTCCGCGCAACCTAGGCCTCACCCAAGGGCGTTGTTCCACCAGATGGAATAGTTAGGGCCTAAGAAGACAACTCCAGAAGCATAAAATACCATATAAATACATCACCTTTTCCATCGTATAAAACGAATAATTGCAACCAGTGTGAATGTAATGGTCATTTCTACGTTCCGGGCAACCTAGGTTTCACTCCAGGGCGTTGCTCCACCAGATCAATCAGTTAGCGCCTTAGACGTCAACGCCCGAAGCATAAAATGCAAAATAAATAGTCCAGTTTTTCCATTGTATAAAAGGAATAATTGCTACCAGTGTAAAAGTTATGGTCATTTCTACGTTCCAGGCAACCTAGGCTTCTCCCTAGGGCGTAGTTCCACCAGATCGAATAGTTAGGGCCTAAGAAGTGAACGCCAGTAACATAAAATACAATATAAATGCAACAGTTTTTTCATCGTATAAAACGAATAATTGCAACCGGTATGAAATATATGGTCATTTCTACTTTCCGGGAAACCTAGACTTCACCCTAGGGCGTTGCTCCAACAGATTGAATAGTTAGGGCCTTAGAAGTCAATGCCGGAAGCATAAAATGCAAAATAAATAGAACAGTTTTTCCATCGTATAGAACGAATAATTGCTACCAGTGTGAAAGTAATGGTCACTTCTACGTTCCGAGCAACCTAGGCGTCACTCTAGGGCGTTGCTGCACCAGGTCGAATAGCTAGGGACATATAATTCATCGCTAAAAGCATAAAATACAATTAAAATACAACAGCTTTTCCATCGTATAACAGGAATAATTGCAACCAGTGTGAAAGTAATGGTCATTTCTACGTTCCGAGCAACCTAGGCGTCACTCTAGGGCGTTGCTCCTCCAGGCCGAATAGTAAGGTCCTTAGAAGTCAACCCCAGAAGCATAAAATACGATATAAATACAACAGCTTTTCCATCGTATAAAAGGAATAATTGCAAACAGTGTGAAAGTTATGGTCATTTCTACATTCCGAGCAACCTAGGCTTCACTCTAGGGCGTTGCTCCACCTGATCGAATAGTTAGGGCCTTAGAAGCCAACGCCAGAAGCATAAAATACAATAAAGATGCAACAGCTTTTCCATCGTATAGCCGGAATAATTTGCAACCAGTATGATAGTAGTGGTCATTTCTGCGTACCGGGCAACCTAGGTTTCACTCCAGGGCGTTGCTCCACCAGATCGAATAGTTACGGCCTAAGAAGTCAACGCCAGAAGCATATAATACGATAATGATGCAACAGTTTTTCCATCGTATAAAACGAATAATTGCAACCAGTGTGAAAGTTATGGTCATTTCTACATTTCGAGCAACCTAGGCTTCACTCTAGGGCGTTGCTCCACCAGATCGAATAGTTAGGTCCTTAGAAGTCAGCGCCAGAAGTATAAAATACAATAAAAATACAACAGTATTTCCATCCTATAACAGGAATAATTGCTACCCGTGTGAAAGTGATGGTCATTTCTACGTTCCAGGCAACCTACGCTTCACTCTAGGGCGTTGTTCCACAAGATCGAATAGTTAGGGCCTAAGAAGGCAACGCTCGAAGCATAAAGTGATATATAAATAGAACAGTTTTTCCATCGTATAAAACGAATAATTGCTACCAGTGTGAAAGTTATGGTCATTTCTACTTTCCGGGCAACCTAGGCTTCACCCTAGGGCGTTGTTCCACCAGATCGAACAGTTAGGACCTAAGAAGTCAACGCCAGAAGCATAAAATACAATATAAATATAACAGTTTTTCTATCGTATAAAACGAATGATAGCAACCAGTGCGAAAGTTATGGTCACTTCTACGTTCCGGGCAACCTAGAATTCACTCTGGGGCGTTTCTGCACCAGATCGAATAGTTAGGGCCTTAGAAGTCAGCGCCCGAAGCATAAAATACAGAATAAATAAAACACATTTTCCATCGTATAAAACGAATAATTGCTACCAGTGTGGAAGTTATGGTCATTTCTACGTTCCGGGTAACCTACGCTTTACTCTAGGGCGGTGCTCCCCAGATCAAATAGTTAGGGCCTAAGAAGTCAACGCCAGAAGCATAAAATACAACATAAATACAACAGATTTTCCATCGTATATAATGTATATTTGCAAACAGTGTGAAAGTAATGGTCATTTCCATGTTCCGGGTAACCTAGTCTTCACTCGAGGGCGTTGTTCCGCCAGATCGAATAGTTAGAGCCTATGAAGTCAACGCCAGAAGAATAAAGTGCAATATAAGTACAAAACTTTTTCCATCGTATAACAGGAATAACTGCAAACAGTGTGAAAGTACTGGTCATTTCTACGTTCCGGGTAACATAGGTTTCACTCTAGGGCGTTGCTCCACCAGATCGAATAGCTAGGGACTTAGAATTCAACGCCATAAGAATAAAATACAATATAAGTACAATAGTTTTTTCATCGTATAAAATGAATAGTTGCAACCAGTGTGAAACTTATGGTAATTTCTACATTCCGAGCAACCTATGCTTCACCCTAGGGCGATGCTCCACCTGATCGAGTAGTTAGGGCCTTAGAAGTCAACGCCAGAAGCATAAAATACAATAAAGATGCAACAGTTTTTCCATTGTATAAAACGAATAATTGTAAACCGTGTGAAAGTAATGGTCATTTCTACGTTCCAGGCAACCTAGGCTTCACTCTAGGTCGTTGTTCCACCAGATCGAATAGTTAGGGCCTAAGAAGTCAACGCCAAAAGCATAAAATACAATATAAATATAACAGTTTTTCCATCGTATAAAACGAATAATAGCAACCAGTGTGAAAGTTATGGTCATTTCTACGTTCCGGGCAGCCCAGGCTTCACTCTAGGGCGTTGCTCCACCAGATGGAATGGTTAGGGCCTTAGAAGTCAACGCCAGAAGCATAAAACACAATAAAGATGCAACAGTTTTTCCATCGTATAACAGGAATAATTACAACCAGTGTGAAGGGAATGGTATGTTCTACGTTCCGGGCAACCTATGCTTCACTCTAGGGCGGTGCTCTACCAGATTAAATAGTTAGGGCCTAAGAAGTCGACGCCAGATGCATAAAACACAATATAAATGCAACAGCTTTTCCATCGTATATAATGTATATTTGCAAACAGTGTGAAAGTAATGGTCATTTCCATGTTCCGGGCAACCTAGTCTTCACTCTAGGGCGTTGTTCCACCAGATCGAATAGTTAGGGCCTAAGAAGTCAACGCCAGAAGAATAAAATACAATATAAGTACAAAAGTTATTCCATCGTATAAAATGAATAATTGCAAACATTGTGAAAGTAATGTTCATTTCTACGTTCCGGGCAACCAGGGCGTCACTCTAGGGCGTTGCTCCACCACACCTAATAGCTACGGCCTTAGAAGTTAACACCAGATGAATAAAATACAATAAAGATGCCACAGCTTTTCCATCGTATAAAACGAATAATTGCAACCAGTGTGAAAGTTATGGTCATTTCTACTTTCCGGGCAACCTAGGCTTCACCCTACGGCGTTGTTCCACAAGAGCGAACAGTTAGGGCCTATGAAGTCAACGCCAGAAGCATAAAATACAATATAAATATAACAGTTTTTCTATCGTATAAAACGAATGATAGCAACCAGTGTAAAAGTTATGGTCATTTCTATGTTCCCGGCAACCTAGGCGTCACTCTAGGGCGTCGCTCCACCACACCTGATACCTACGGCCTTAGAAGTCAACCCCAGATGAATAAAATACAATAAAGGTGCCACAGCTTTTCCATCGTATAAAACGAATAATTGCAACCAGTGTGAAAGTTATGGTCATTTCTACTTTCCGGGCAACCTAGGCTTCACCCTAGGGCGTTGTTCCACCAGATCGAACAGTTAGGGCCTAAGAAGTCAACGCCAGAAGCATAAAATACAATATAAATATAACAGCTTTTCTATCGTATAAAACGAATGATAGCAACCAGTGTAAATGTCATGGTCATTTCTACGTTCCGGGCAACCTAGGCTTCACCCTAGGGCGTTGTTCCACCAGATGGAATAGTTAGGGCCTAAGAAGTCAACGCCAGAAGCATAAAATACAATAAAGATGCAAAAGCTTTTCCATCGTATAAGAGGAATAACTGTAAACAGTGTGAAAGTAATGGTCATTTTTATGTTCCAGGCAACCTAGGCTTCACTCTAGGTCGTTGTTCCACCAGATCGAATAGTTAGGGCCTAAGATGCCAACGCCAGAAGCATAAAATACAATATAAATATAACAGTTTTTCCATCGTATAAAACCAATAATAGCAACCAGTGTGAAAGTTATGGTCATTTCTACGTTCCGGACAGCCCACGCTTCACTCTGGGGCGTTGCTCCACCAGATGGAACAGTTAGGGCCTAAGAAGTCAACGCCAAAAACATAAAATACAATATAAATATAACAGTTTTTCCATCGTATAAAACGAATAATAGCAACCAGTGTGAAAGTTATGGTCATTTCTACGTTCCGGGCAGCCCAGGCTTCACTCTAGGGCGTTGCTCCACCAGATGGAATGGTTAGGGCCTTAGAAGTCAACGCCAGAAGCATAAAACACAATAAAGATGCAACAGTTTTTCCATCGTATAACAGGAATAATTACAACCAGTGTGAAGGGAATGGTATGTTCTACGTTCCGGGCAACCTATGCTTCACTCTAGGGCGGTGCTCTACCAGATTAAATAGTTAGGGCCTAAGAAGTCGACGCCAGATGCATAAAACACAATATAAATGCAACAGCTTTTCCATCGTATATAATGTATATTTGCAAACAGTGTGAAAGTAATGGTCATTTCCATGTTCCGGGCAACCTAGTCTTCACTCTAGGGCGTTGTTCCACCAGATCGAATAGTTAGGGCCTAAGAAGTCAACGCCAGAAGAATAAAATACAATATAAGTACAAAAGTTATTCCATCGTATAAAATGAATAATTGCAAACATTGTGAAAGTAATGTTCATTTCTACGTTCCGGGCAACCAGGGCGTCACTCTAGGGCGTTGCTCCACCACACCTAATAGCTACGGCCTTAGAAGTTAACACCAGATGAATAAAATACAATAAAGATGCCACAGCTTTTCCATCGTATAAAACGAATAATTGCAACCAGTGTGAAAGTTATGGTCATTTCTACTTTCCGGGCAACCTAGGCTTCACCCTACGGCGTTGTTCCACAAGAGCGAACAGTTAGGGCCTATGAAGTCAACGCCAGAAGCATAAAATACAATATAAATATAACAGTTTTTCTATCGTATAAAACGAATGATAGCAACCAGTGTAAAAGTTATGGTCATTTCTATGTTCCCGGCAACCTAGGCGTCACTCTAGGGCGTCGCTCCACCACACCTGATACCTACGGCCTTAGAAGTCAACCCCAGATGAATAAAATACAATAAAGGTGCCACAGCTTTTCCATCGTATAAAACGAATAATTGCAACCAGTGTGAAAGTTATGGTCATTTCTACTTTCCGGGCAACCTAGGCTTCACCCTAGGGCGTTGTTCCACCAGATCGAACAGTTAGGGCCTAAGAAGTCAACGCCAGAAGCATAAAATACAATATAAATATAACAGCTTTTCTATCGTATAAAACGAATGATAGCAACCAGTGTAAATGTCATGGTCATTTCTACGTTCCGGGCAACCTAGGCTTCACCCTAGGGCGTTGTTCCACCAGATGGAATAGTTAGGGCCTAAGAAGTCAACGCCAGAAGCATAAAATACAATAAAGATGCAAAAGCTTTTCCATCGTATAAGAGGAATAACTGTAAACAGTGTGAAAGTAATGGTCATTTTTATGTTCCAGGCAACCTAGGCTTCACTCTAGGTCGTTGTTCCACCAGATCGAATAGTTAGGGCCTAAGATGCCAACGCCAGAAGCATAAAATACAATATAAATATAACAGTTTTTCCATCGTATAAAACCAATAATAGCAACCAGTGTGAAAGTTATGGTCATTTCTACGTTCCGGACAGCCCACGCTTCACTCTGGGGCGTTGCTCCACCAGATGGAACAGTTAGGGCCTTAGAAGTCAACGCCAGAAGCATAAAATACAATATAAATATAACAGTTTTTCCATCGTATAAAACGAATAATAGCAACCAGTGTGAAAGTTATGGTCATTTCTACGTTCCGGGCAGCCCACGCTTCACTCTAGGGCGTTGTTCCACCAGATCGAATAGTTAGGGCCTTAGAAGACAACGCCAGAAGCATAAAATACAATAAAGATGCAACAGTTTTTCCATCCTATAACAGGAGTAATTGCAACCAGTGTGAAGGTAATGGTATGTTCTACGTTCCGGGCAACCTATGCTTCACTCTAGGGCGGCGCTCTACCAGATTAAATAGTTAGTGCCTAAGAAGTCAACGCCAGATGCATAAAACACAATATAAATACAACAGCTTTTCCATCGTATATAATGTATATTTGCAAACAGTGTGAAAGTATTGGCCATTTCCATGTTCCGGGCAACCTAGGCTTCACCCTAGGGCGTTGCTCCACTAGATCGAATAGTTAGGGCCTCAGAAGTCAACACCAGAAGCATGAAATACAATAATGATGCAACAGTTTTTCCAGCGTTTAACAGGAATAACTGCAACCAGTGTGAATGTACTGGTCATTTCTACGTTCCGGATAACCTAGGTTTCACTCTAGGGCGTTGCTCTACCAGATCGAAATAGCTAGGGACTTAGAAATCAACGCCAGAAGCATAAAATACAATATAAATACAACAGTTTTTCCATCATATAAAACGAGTAATTGCAACCAGGATTAAAGTTATGGTCATTTCTACTTTCCGGCAACCTAGGCTGCACCCTAGGGCGTTGCTCCAACAGACTGAATGGCTAGGGCCTTAGAAGTCAATGCCCGAAGCATAAAATGCAAAATAAGTAGAACAGTTTTTCCATCGTATAAAACGAATAATTGCTACCAGTGTGAAAGTTATGGTCATTTCTACTTTCCGGGAAACCTAGGCTTCACCCTATGGCGTTAATCCACCAGATGGAATGGTTAGGGCCTAAGAAGTCAACCCCACAAGCATAAAATACGATATAAATAAAGCAGCTTTTCCATCGTATAAAACGAATAATTGCAAACAGTTTGAAAGTGATGGTCATTTCTACATTCCGAGCAACCTAGGTTTCACTCCAGGGCGTTGCTCCAACAGATTGAATAGTTAGGGCCTTAGAAGTCAATGCCGGAAGCATAAAATGCAAAATAAATAGAACAGTTTTTCCATCGTATAGAACGAATAATTGCTACCAGTGTGAAAGTAATGGTCACTTCTACGTTCCGAGCAACCTAGGCGTCACTCTAGGGCGTTGCTGCACCAGGTCGAATAGCTAGGGACTTATAATTCATCGCTAAAAGCATAAAATACAATTAAAATACAACAGCTTTTCCATCGTATAACAGGAATAATTGCAACCAGTGTGAAAGTAATGGTCATTTCTACGTTCCGAGCAACCTAGGCGTCACTCTAGGGCGTTGCTCCTCCAGGTCGAATAGTAAGGTCCTTAGAAGTCAACACCAGAAGCATAAAATACGATATAAATACAACAGCTTTTCCATCGTATAAAAGGAATAATTGCAAACAGTGTGAAAGTTATGGTCATTTCTACATTCCGAGCAACCTAGGCTTCACTCTAGGGCGTTGCTCCACCTGATCGAATAGTTAGGGCCTTAGAAGCCAACGCCAGAAGCATAAAATACAATAAAGATGCAACAGCTTTTCCATCGTATAGCCGGAATAATTTGCAACCAGTATGATAGTAGTGGTCATTTCTGCGTAGCGGGCAACCTAGGTTTCACTCCAGGGCGTTGCTCCACCAGATCGAATAGTTACGGCCTAAGAAGTCAACGCCAGAAGCATATAATACGATAATGATGCAACAGTTTTTCCATCGTATAAAACGAATAATTGCAACCAGTGTGAAAGTTATGGTCATTTCTACATTTCGAGCAACCTAGGCTTCTCTCTAGGGCGTTGCTCCACCAGATCGAATAGTTAGGTCCTTAGAAGTCAGCGCCAGAAGTATAAAATACAATAAAAATACAACAGTATTTCCATCCTATAACAGGAATAATTGCTACCCGTGTGAAAGTGATGGTCATTTCTACGTTCCAGGCAACCTACGCTTCACTCTAGGGCGTTGTTCCACAAGATCGAATAGTTAGGGCCTAAGAAGGCAACGCTCGAAGCATAAAGTGATATATAAATAGAACAGTTTTTCCATCGTATAAAACGAATAATTGCTACCAGTGTGAAAGTTATGGTCATTTCTACTTTCCGGGCAACCTAGGCTTCACCCTAGGGCGTTGTTCCACCAGATCGAACAGTTAGGACCTAAGAAGTCAACGCCAGAAGCATAAAATACAATATAAATATAACAGTTTTTCTATCGTATAAAACGAATGATAGCAACCAGTGCGAAAGTTATGGTCACTTCTACGTTCCGGGCAACCTAGAATTCACTCTGGGGCGTTTCTGCACCAGATCGAATAGTTAGGGCCTTAGAAGTCAGCGCCCGAAGCATAAAATACAGAATAAATAAAACACATTTTCCATCGTATAAAACGAATAATTGCTACCAGTGTGGAAGTTATGGTCATTTCTACGTTCCGGGTAACCTACGCTTTACTCTAGGGCGGTGCTCCCCAGATCAAATAGTTAGGGCCTAAGAAGTCAACGCCAGAAGCATAAAATACAACATAAATACAACAGATTTTCCATCGTATATAATGTATATTTGCAAACAGTGTGAAAGTAATGGTCATTTCCATGTTCCGGGTAACCTAGTCTTCACTCGAGGGCGTTGTTCCGCCAGATCGAATAGTTAGAGCCTATGAAGTCAACGCCAGAAGAATAAAGTGCAATATAAGTACAAAAGTTTTTCCATCGTATAGAATGAATAATTGCAATCATTGTGAAAGTAATGGTCATTTCTACGTTCCGGGCAACCTAGGCGTCACTCTAGGGCGTTGCTCCACCACACCTAATAGCTACGGCCTTAGAAGTCAACCCCAGATGAATAAAATACAATAAAGATGCCACAGCTTTTCCATCGTATAAAACGAATAATTGCAACCAGTGTGAAAGTTATGGTCATTTCTACTTTCCGGGCAACCTAGGCTTCACCCTAGGGCGTTGTTCCACCAGATCGAACAGTTAGGGCCTAAGAAGTCAACGCCAGAAGCATAAAATACAATATAAATATAACAGCTTTTCTATCGTATAAAACGAATGATAGCAACCAGTGTAAATGTCATGGTCATTTCTACGTTCCGGGCAACCTAGGCTTCACCCTAGGGCGTTGTTCCACCAGATGGAATAGTTAGGGCCTAAGAAGTCAACGCCAGAAGCATAAAATACAATAAAGATGCAAAAGCTTTTCCATCGTATAAGAGGAATAACTGTAAACAGTGTGAAAGTAATGGTCATTTCTATGTTCCAGGCAACCTAGGCTTCACTCTAGGTCGTTGTTCCACCAGATCGAATAGTTAGGGCCTAAGATGCCAACGCGAGAAGCATAAAATACAATATAAATATAACAGTTTTTCCATCGTATAAAACCAATAATAGCAACCAGTGTGAAAGTTATGGTCATTTCTACGTTCCGGACAGCCCACGCTTCACTCTGGGGCGTTGCTCCACCAGATGGAACAGTTAGGGCCTTAGAAGTCAACGCCAGAAGCATAAAATACAATAAAAATACAACAGTCTTTCCATCCTATAACAGGAATAATTGCAACCCGTGTGAAAGTGATGGTCATTTCTACGTTCCAGGCAACCCAGGCTTCACTCTAGGGCGTTGTTCCACAAGATCGAATAGTTAGGGCCTAAGAAGGCAACGCCCGAAGCATAAAATAATATATAAATAGAACAGTTTTTCCATCGTATAAAACGAATAATTGCTACCAGTGTGAAAGTTTGGTCATTTCTACGTTCAGGGCAACCTACCCTTCACCCTAGGGCGTTGCTCGACCAGATGGAATAGTTAGGGCCTTAGGAGTCAACGCCAGAAGCATAAAATGCAATAAAGATGCAAAACTTTTTCCATCGTATAACAGGAATAACTGCAAACAGTGTGAAAGTACTGGTCATTTCTACGTTCCGGGTAACATAGGTTTCACTCTAGGGCGTTGCTCCACCAGATCGAATAGCTAGGGACTTAGAATTCAACGCCATAAGAATAAAATACAATATAAGTACAATAGTTTTTTCATCGTATAAAATGAATAGTTGCAACCAGTGTGAAACTTATGGTAATTTCTACATTCCGAGCAACCTATGCTTCACCCTAGGGCGATGCTCCACCTGATCGAGTAGTTAGGGCCTTAGAAGTCAACGCCAGAAGCATAAAATACAATAAAGATGCAACAGTTTTTCCATTGTATAAAACGAATAATTGTAAACCGTGTGAAAGTAATGGTCATTTCTACGTTCCAGGCAACCTAGGCTTCACTCTAGGTCGTTGTTCCACCAGATCGAATAGTTAGGGCCTAAGAAGTCAACGCCAAAAGCATAAAATACAATATAAATATAACAGTTTTTCCATCGTATAAAACGAATAATTACAACCAGTGTGAAGGGAATGGTATGTTCTACGTTCCGGGCAACCTATGCTTCACTCTAGGGCGGTGCTCTACCAGATTAAATAGTTAGGGCCTTAGAAGTCAACGCCAGAAGCATAAAACACAATAAAGATGCAACAGTTTTTCCATCGTATATAATGTATATTTGCAAACAGTGTGAAAGTAATGGTCATTTCCATGTTCCGGGCAACCTAGTCTTCACTCTAGGGCGTTGTTCCACCAGATCGAATAGTTAGGGCCTAAGAAGTCAACGCCAGAAGAATAAAATACAATATAAGTACAAAAGTTATTCCATCGTATAAAATGAATAATTGCAAACATTGTGAAAGTAATGTTCATTTCTACGTTCCGGGCAACCAGGGCGTCACTCTAGGGCGTTGCTCCACCACACCTAATAGCTACGGCCTTAGAAGTTAACACCAGATGAATAAAATACAATAAAGATGCCACAGCTTTTCCATCGTATAAAACGAATAATTGCAACCAGTGTGAAAGTTATGGTCATTTCTACTTTCCGGGCAACCTAGGCTTCACCCTACGGCGTTGTTCCACAAGAGCGAACAGTTAGGGCCTATGAAGTCAACGCCAGAAGCATAAAATACAATATAAATATAACAGTTTTTCTATCGTATAAAACGAATGATAGCAACCAGTGTAAAAGTTATGGTCATTTCTATGTTCCCGGCAACCTAGGCGTCACTCTAGGGCGTCGCTCCACCACACCTGATATCTACGGCCTTAGAAGTCAACCCCAGATGAATAAAATACAATAAAGGTGCCACAGCTTTTCCATCGTATAAAACGAATAATTGCAACCAGTGTGAAAGTTATGGTCATTTCTACTTTCCGGGCAACCTAGGCTTCACCCTAGGGCGTTGTTCCACCAGATCGAACAGTTAGGGCCTAAGAAGTCAACGCCAGAAGCATAAAATACAATATAAATATAACAGCTTTTCTATCGTATAAAACGAATGATAGCAACCAGTGTAAATGTCATGGTCATTTCTACGTTCCGGGCAACCTAGGCTTCACCCTAGGGCGTTGTTCCACCAGATGGAATAGTTAGGGCCTAAGAAGTCAACGCCAGAAGCATAAAATACAATAAAGATGCAAAAGCTTTTCCATCGTATAAGAGGAATAACTGTAAACAGTGTGAAAGTAATGGTCATTTCTATGTTCCAGGCAACCTAGGCTTCACTCTAGGTCGTTGTTCCACCAGATCGAATAGTTAGGGCCTAAGATGCCAACGCCAGAAGCATAAAATACAATATAAATATAACAGTTTTTCCATCGTATAAAACCAATAATAGCAACCAGTGTGAAAGTTATGGTCATTTCTACGTTCCGGACAGCCCACGCTTCACTCTGGGGCGTTGCTCCACCAGATGGAACAGTTAGGGCCTTAGAAGTCAACGCCAGAAGCATAAAATACAATATAAATATAACAGTTTTTCCATCGTATAAAACGAATAATAGCAACCAGTGTGAAAGTTATGGTCATTTCTACGTTCCGGGCAGCCCACGCTTCACTCTAGGGCGTTGTTCCACCAGATCGAATAGTTAGGGCCTTAGAAGACAACGCCAGAAGCATAAAATACAATAAAGATGCAACAGTTTTTCCATCCTATAACAGGAGTAATTGCAACCAGTGTGAAGGTAATGGTATGTTCTACGTTCCGGGCAACCTATGCTTCACTCTAGGGCGGCGCTCTACCAGATTAAATAGTTAGTGCCTAAGAAGTCAACGCCAGATGCATAAAACACAATATAAATACAACAGCTTTTCCATCGTATATAATGTATATTTGCAAACAGTGTGAAAGTATTGGCCATTTCCATGTTCCGGGCAACCTAGGCTTCACCCTAGGGCGTTGCTCCACTAGATCGAATAGTTAGGGCCTCAGAAGTCAACACCAGAAGCATGAAATACAATAATGATGCAACAGTTTTTCCAGCGTTTAACAGGAATAACTGCAACCAGTGTGAATGTACTGGTCATTTCTACGTTCCGGATAACCTAGGTTTCACTCTAGGGCGTTGCTCTACCAGATCGAAATAGCTAGGGACTTAGAAATCAACGCCAGAAGCATAAAATACAATATAAATACAACAGTTTTTCCATCATATAAAACGAGTAATTGCAACCAGGATTAAAGTTATGGTCATTTCTACTTTCCGGCAACCTAGGCTGCACCCTAGGGCGTTGCTCCAACAGACTGAATGGCTAGGGCCTTAGAAGTCAATGCCCGAAGCATAAAATGCAAAATAAGTAGAACAGTTTTTCCATCGTATAAAACGAATAATTGCTACCAGTGTGAAAGTTATGGTCATTTCTACTTTCCGGGAAACCTAGGCTTCACCCTATGGCGTTAATCCACCAGATGGAATGGTTAGGGCCTAAGAAGTCAACCCCACAAGCATAAAATACGATATAAATAAAGCAGCTTTTCCATCGTATAAAACGAATAATTGCAAACAGTTTGAAAGTGATGGTCATTTCTACATTCCGAGCAACCTAGGTTTCACTCCAGGGCGTTGCTCCACCAGATCGAATAGTTATGTCCTAAGAAGTCAACGCCAGAAGCATAAAATACGATATAAATACAACAGCTTTACCATCGTATAAAACGAATAATAGCAACCAGTGTGAAAGTTATGGTCATTTCTACGTTCCGGGCAACCTAGGCTTCACTCTAGGGCGTAGCTCCACCAGATCAATCAGTTAGGGCCTTCGACGTCAACGCCCGAAGCATAAAATGCAAAATAAATAGAACAGTTTTTCCATTGTATAAAACGAATAATTGCAACCAGTGTGGAAGTTATGGTCATTTCTACGTTCCGGGCAACCTAGGTTTCACTCTAGGGCGGTGCTCCACCAAATCGAATAGCTAGGGCCTTAGAAGTCAACGCCAGAAGCATAAAAAGCGATATAAATACAACAGCTTTTCCATCGTATAAAACGAATAATTGCAACCAGTGTGGAAGTTATGGTCATTTCTACGTTCCGGGCAACCTAGGCTTCACTCTAGGGCGGTGCTTCACCAAATCGAATAGCTAGGGCCTTAGAAGTCAATGCCCGAAGCATAAAATACAAAATAAATAGAACAGTTTTTCCACCGTATAAAACGAATAATTGCTACCAGTGTGAAAGTTATGGTCATTTCTACTTTCCGGGCAACCTAGGCTTCACCCTAGGGCGTTGTTCCACCAGATGGAATAGTTAGGGCCTAAGAAGTCAACACCAGAAGCATAAAATACGATATAAATACAACAGCTTTTCCATCGTATAAAACAAATAATTGCAACCAGTTTGATAGTGATGGTCATTTCCACGTACCGGGCAACCTAGGCTTCACTCTAGGGCGTTGCTCCACCAGATCGAATAGTTAGTGCCTTAGAAGTCAACGCCCGAAGCATAAAATATAAAATAAATAGAACAGTTTTTCCATCCTATAAAACGAATAATTGCTACCAGCGTGAAAGTTATGGTCATTTCTACTTTCCGGGCAACCTAGTCTGCACCCTAGGGCGTTGTTCCACCAGATGGAACAGTTAGAGCCTAAGAAGTCAACGCCACAAGCATAAAAAACGATATAAATACAACAGCTTTTCCATCGTATAAAACGAATAATTGCAACCAGTGTGGAAGTTATGGTCATTTCTACGTTCCGGGCAACCTAGGCTTCACTCTAGGGCGGTGCTTCACCAAATCGAATAGCTAGGGCCTTAGAAGTCAATGCCCGAAGCATAAAATACAAAATAAATAGAACAGTTTTTCCACCGTATAAAACGAATAATTGCTACCAGTGTGAAAGTTATGGTCATTTCTACGTACCGGGCAACCTAGGCTACACTCTAGGGCGTTGCCCCACCAGATCGAATAGTTAGGGCCTTAGAAGTCACCACCCGAAGCTTAAAATACAATATAAATAAAACTGTTTTTCCATCGTATAAAAGGAAAAATTGCTACCAGTGTGAAAGTTATGGTCATTTCTACGTTCCGCGCAATCGGGGCTTTACCCGATGGCGTTGTTCCACCAGATGGAATAGTTAGGGCCTAAGAAGTCAACGCCAGAAGCATAAAAAACGATATAAATACAACAGCTTTTCCATCGTATAAAACGAATAATTGCAACCAGTGTGGAAGTTATGGTCATTTCTACGTTCCGGGCAACCTAGGTTTCACTCTAGGGCGGTGATCCACCTAATCGAATAGCTAGGGCCTTAGAAGTCAACGCCAGAAGCATAAAATACAATAAAAATACAACAGCTTTTCCATCGTATAACAGGAATAATTGCAACCAGTGTGAAAGTAATGGTCATTTCTACGTTCCGGGCAACCTAGGTTTCACTCCAGTGCGTTGCTCCACCAGATCGAATAGTTATGTCCTAAGAAGTCAACGCCAGAAGCATAAAATACGATATAAACACAACAGCTTTTCCATCGTATAAAACGAATAATTGCAACAAGTGTGAAAGTAATGGTCATTTCTACGTTCCGAGCAACCTAGGCGTCACTCTAGGGCGTTGCTCCACCAGATCGAATAGCTAGGGACTTATAATTCATCGCTAAAAGCATAAAATACAATTAAAATACAACAGTTTTTCCATCGTATAACAGGAGTAATTGCAACCGGTGTGAAAGTAATGGTCATTTCTACGTTCCGAGCAACCTAGGCGTCACTCTAGGCCGTTGCTCCACCAGATCGAATAGCTAGGGACATATAATTCATCGCTAAAAGCATAAAATACAATTAAAATACAACAGTTTTTCCATCGTATAACAGGAATAATTGCAACCAGTGTGAAAGTTATGGACATTTTTACATTGCGGCCAACCTAGGCTCCACTCTAGGGCGTTGCTCCACCAGATCGAATAGTTAGGGCCTCAGAAGTCAACACCAGAAGCATAAAATACAATAATGATGCAACAGTTTTTCCATCGTTTAACAGGAATAACTGCAACCAGTGTGAATGTACTGGTCATTTCTACGTTCCGGATAACCTAGGTTTCACTCTAGGGCGTTGCTCTACCAGATCGAAATAGCTAGGGACTTAGAAATCAACGCCAGAAGCATAAAATACAATATAAATACAACAGTTTTTCCATCGTATAAAACGAATAATTGCAACCAGTATGAAACTGATGGTCATTTCTACTTTCCGAGCAACCTAGGCCTCACCCTAGGGCGTTGCTCCAACAGATTGAATAGTTAGGGCCTTAGAAGCCAACGCCCGAAGCATAAAATGCAAAAAAAATGCAACAGTGTTTCCATCATATAACAGGAATAATTGCGACCAGTTTGGAAGTAATGGTCATTTCTACGTTCCGGGCAACCTAGGTTTCACTCCAGGGCGTTGCTCCACCAGATCGAATAGTTATGTCCTAAGAAGTCAACGCCAGAAGCATAAAATACGATATAAATACAACAGCTGTTCCATCGTATAAAACGAATAATTGCAAACAGTTTGAAAGTGATGGTCATTTCTACATTCCGAGCAACCTAGGTTTCACTCCAGGGCGTTGCTCCACCAGATCGAATAGTTATGTCCTAAGAAGTCAACGCCAGAAGCATAAAATACGATATAAATACAACAGCTTTACCATCGTATAAAACGAATAATAGCAACCAGTGTGAAAGTTATGGTCATTTCTACGTTCCGGGCAACCTAGGCTTCACTCTAGGGCGTTGCTCCACCAGATCAATCAGTTAGGGCCTTAGACGTCAACGCCCGAAGCATAAAATGCAAAATAAATAGAACAGTTTTTCCATTGTATAAAACGAATAATAGCAACCAGTGTAAAAGTTATTGTCATTTCTACGTTCCGGGCAACCTAGGCTTCACTCTAGGGCGTTGTTCCACCAGATCAAACGGTTAGGGCCATAGAAGTCAACGCCAGAAGCATAAAATACAATAAAAATACAACAGCTTTTCCATCGTATAACAGGAATAATTGCAACCAGTGTGAAAGTAATGGTCATTTCTACGTTCCGGGCAACCTAGGTTTCACTCCAGGGCGTTGCTCCACCAGATCGAATAGTTATGTCCTAACAAGTCAACGCCAGAAGCATAAAATACGATATAAATACAACAGCTGTTCCATCGTATAAAACGAATAATTGCAACAAGTGTGAAAGTAATGGTCATTTCTACGTTCCGAGCAACCTAGGCGTCACTCTAGGGCGTTGCTCCACCAGATCGAATAGCTAGGGACTTATAATTCATCGCTAAAAGCATAAAATACAATTAAAATACAACAGTTTTTCCATCGTATAACAGGAATAATTGCAACCGGTGTGAAAGTAATGGTCATTTCTACGTTCCGAGCAACCTAGGCGTCACTCTAGGCCGTTGCTCCACCAGATCGAATAGCTAGGGAGTTATAATTCATCGCTAAAAGCATAAAATACAACAGTTTTTCCATCGTATAACAGGAATAATTGCAACCAGTGTGAAAGTTATGGACATTTTTACATTGCGGCCAACCTAGGCTCCACTCTAGGGCGTTGCTCCACCAGATCGAATAGTTAGGGCCTCAGAAGTCAACACCAGAAGCATAAAATACAATAATGATGCAACAGTTTTTCCGTCGTTTAACAGGAATAACTGCAACCAGTGTGAATGTACTGGTCATTTCTACGTTCCGGATAACCTAGGTTTCACTCTAGGGCGTTGCTCTACCAGATCGAAATAGCTAGGGACTTAGAAATCAACGCCAGAAGCATAAAATACAATATAAATACAACAGCTTTACCATCGTATAAAACGAATAATAGCAACCAGTGTGAAAGTTATGGTCATTTCTACGTTCCGGGCAACCTAGGCTTCACTCTAGGGCGTTGCTCCACCAGATCAATCAGTTAGGGCCTTAGACGTCAACGCCCGAAGCATAAAATGCAAAATAAATAGAACAGTTTTTCCATTGTATAAAACGAATAATAGCAACCAGTGTGAAAGTTATTGTCATTTCTACGTTCCGGGCAACCTAGGCTTCACTCTAGGGCGTTGTTCCACCAGATCAAACGGTTAGGGCCATAGAAGTCAACGCCCGAAGCATAAAACACAAAATAAATAGAACGGTTTTTCCATTGTATAAAACGAATAATTGCTACCAGTGTAAAAGTTATGGTCATTTCTACGTTCCGGGCAACCTACTCTTCACCCTAGGGCGTTGTTCCACGAGATCGAATAGTTAGGGCCTAAGAAGTGAACGCCAGAAGCATAAAATACAATATAAATATAACAGTTTTTCCATCGTATAAAACGAATAATTGCAACCAGTATGAAACTGATGGTCATTTCTACGTTCCGGGCAACCTAGGCTTCACTGTATGGCGTTCTTCCACCACATCGAATAGCTATGGCCTCAGAAGTCAACGCCTGAAGTATAAAATACAATAAAAATACAACAGTCTTTCCACCCTATAACAGGAATAATTGCAACCCGTGTGAAAGTGATGGTCATTTCTACGTTCCAGGCAACCTAGGCTTCACTCTAAGGCGTTGTTCCACAAAATCGAATAGTTAGGGCCTAAGAAGGCAACGCCCGAAGCATAAAATGATATATAAATAGAACAGTTTTTCCATCGTATAAAACGAATAATTGCTACCAGTGTGAAAGTTATGGTCATTTCTACTTTCCGGGCAACCTAGGCTTCACCCTAGGGCGTTGTTCCACCAGATCGAACAGTTAGGACCTAAGAAGTCAACGCCAGAAGCATAAAATACAATATAAATAGAACAGTTTTTCCATCGTATAAAACGAATAATTGCTACCAGTGTGAAAGTTATGGTCATTTCTACTTTCCGGGCAACCTAGGTTTCACTCTAGGGCGTTGCTCCACCAGATCGAATAGTTAGGGCCTTAGAAGTCAACGCCCGAAGCATAAAATATAAAATAAATAGAACAGTTTTTCCATCCTATAAAACGAATAATTGCTACCAGCGTGAAAGTTATGGTCATTTCTACTTTCCGGGCAACCTAGACGGCACCCTACGGCGTTGTTCCACCAGATGGAACAGTTAGAGCCTAAGAAGTCAACGCCACAAGCATAAAAAACGATATAAATACAACAGCTTTTCCATCGTATAAAACGAATAATTGCAACCAGTGTGGAAGTTATGGTCATTTCTACGTTCCGGGCAACCTAGGCTTCACTCCAGGGCGGTGCTTCACCAAATCGAATAGCTAGGGCCTTAGAAGTCAATGCCCGAAGCATAAAATACAAAATAAATAGAACAGTTTTTCCACCGTATAAAACGAATAATTGCTACCAGTGTGAAAGTTATGGTCATTTCTACGTACCGGGCAACCTAGGCTACACTCTAGGGCGTTGCCCCACCAGATCGAATAGTTAGGGCCTTAGAAGTCAACGCCCGAAGCTTAAAATACAATATAAAGAAAACTGTTTTTCCATCGTGTAAAAGGAAAAATTGCTACCAGTGTGAAAGTTATGGTCATTTCTACGTTCCGCGCAATCGGGGCTTTACCCGAGGGCGTTGTTCCACCAGATGGAATAGTTAGGGCCTGAGAAGTCAACGCCAGAAGCATAAAAAACGATATAAATACAACAGCTTTTCCATCGTATAAAACGAATAATTGCAACCAGTGTGGAAGTTATGGTCATTTCTACGTTCCGGGCAACCTAGGTTTCACTCTAGGGCGGTGCTCCACCAAATCGAATAGCTAGGGCCTTAGAAGTCAACGCCAGAAGCATAAAATACAATAAAGGTGCAACAGTTTTTCCATCGTATAACAGGAATAATTGCAACCGGTGTGAAAGTAATGGTCACTTCTACGTACCGGGCAACCTAGGTTTCACTCCAGGGCGTTGCTCTACCAGATCGAATAGTTAGGTCCTAAGAAGTCAACGCCATAAGAATAAAATACAATATAAATATAACAGCTTTTCCATCGTATAAAACGAATAATAGCAACCAGATGTCTAGGTTATGGTCACTTCAACGTTCCTGGCAATCTAGGCTTCACTCTAGGGCGTTGCTCCACCAGATGGAATAGTTAGGGCCTTAGAAATCAACGCCAGCAGCATAAAATACAATTAAAATACAACAGATTTTCCATCGTATAACAGGAATAATTGCAACCGGTGTGAAAGTAATGGTCACTTCTACGTTCCGGGCAACCTAGGCTTCACCCTAGGGCGTTGCTCCAACAGATTGAATAGCTAGGGCTTTCAAAGTCAATGCCCGAAGCATAGAATGCAATAAAAATACAACAGTTTTTCCATCGTATAACAGGAATAATTGCAACCAGTGTGAAAGTAATGGTCATTTCTACGTTCCGGGCAACCTAGGTTTCACTCCAGGGCGCTGCTCCACCAGATCGAATAGTTATGTCCTAAGAAGTCAACGCCAGAAGCATAAAATACGATATAAATACAACAGCTTTTCCATCGTATAAAACGAATAATTGCAATAAGTGTGAAAGTAATGGTCATTTCTACGTTCCGAGCAACCTAGGCGTCACTCTAGGGCGTTGCTCCACCAGATCGAATAGCTAGGGACTTATAATTCATCGCTAAAAGCATAAAATACAATTAAAATACAACAGTTATTCCATCGTATAACAGGAATAATTGCAACCAGTGTGAAAGTTATGGACATTTTTACAATGCGGCCAACCTAGGCTCCACTCTAGGGCGTTGCTCCACCAGATCGAATAGTTAGGGCCTCAGAAGTCAACAACAGAAGCATAAAATACAATAATCATGCAACAGTTTTTCCATCGTTTAACAGGAATAATTGCAACCAGTGTGAATGTACTGGTCATTTCTACGTTCCGGATAACCTAGGTTTCACTCTAGGGCGTTGCTCTACCAGATCGAAATAGCTAGGGACTTAGAAATCAACGCCAGAAGCATAAAATACAATATAAATACAACAGTTTTTCCATCATATAAAACGAGTAATTGCAACCAGGATGTAAGTTATGGTCATTTCTACTTTCCGGCAACCTAGGCTGCACCCTAGGGCGTTGCTCCAACAGACTGAATGGCTAGGGCCTTAGAAGTCAATGCCCGAAGCATAAAATGCAAAAGAAGTAGAACAGTTTTTCCATCGTATAAAACGAATAATTGCTACCAGTGTGAAAGTTATGGTCATTTCTACTTTCCGGGAAACCTAGGCTTCACCCTAGGGCGTTGCTCCACCAGATCGAATAGTTATGTCCTAAGAAGTCAACGCCAGAAGCATAAAATACGATATAAATACAACAGCTTTACCATCGTATAAAACGAATAATTGCAACCAGTGTGAAAGTAATGGTCATTTCTACGATCCGAGCAACCTAGGCGTCACTCTAGGGAGTTGCTCCTCCATATCGAATAGCTAGGGACTTATAATTCATCGCTAAAAGCATAAAATACAATTAAAATACAACAGTTTTTCCATCGTATAACAGGAATAATTGCAACTAGTGTGTAAGTAATGGTCATTTCTACGTTCCGAGCAACCTATGCGTCACTCTAGGGCGTTGCTCC
Source organism: Calliopsis andreniformis (assembly GCF_051401765.1). Taxonomy (NCBI): domain Eukaryota; kingdom Metazoa; phylum Arthropoda; class Insecta; order Hymenoptera; family Andrenidae; genus Calliopsis; species Calliopsis andreniformis. The sequence continues at coordinate 17,881,020 of NW_027480426.1, read as the reverse complement.
ACCAGACCGAATAGCTAGGGACTTAGAATTCAACGCCATAAGAATAAAACACAATATAACTACAACAGTTTTTCCATCGTATAAAATGAATAATTGCAACCAGTGTGAAAGTTATGGTCATTTCTACATTCCGAGCAACCTAGGCTTCACTCTAGGGCGCTGCTCCACCTGATCGAATAGTTAGCGCCTTAGAAGTCAACGCCAGAAGCTTAAAATACAATAAAGATGCAGCAGTTTTACCACCGTATAGCAGGTATAATTTGCAACCAGTGTGATAGTAGTGGTCATTTCTACGTACCGGGCAACCTAGGTTTCACTCCAGGGCGTTGCTCCACCAGATCGAATAGCTACGGCCTAATAAGTCACCGCCAGAAGCATAATATACGATAAAGATGCAACAGCTTTTCCATCGTATAAAACGAATAATTGCAACCAGTGTGAAAGTTATTGTCATTTCTACATTCCGAGCAACCTAGGCCTCACTCGAGGGCGTGGCTCCACCTGATCGAATAGTTAGGGCCTTAGAAGTCAACGCCAGAAGCATAAAATAAAATAAAGATGCAACAGTTTTTCCATCGTATAGCAGGAATAATTTGCAACCAGTGTGATAGTAGTGGTCATTTCTACGTACCGGGCAACCCATGTTTCACTCCAGGGCGTTGCTCCACCAGATCGAATAGTTACGGCCTAAGAAGTCAACGCCAGAAGCATAAAATACGATAAAGATGCAACAGTTTTTCCATCGTATAAAACGAATAATTGCAACCAGTGTGAAAGTTATGGTCATTTCTACATTCCGAGCAACCTGGGCTTCACTCTAGGGCGTTGCTCCACCAGATCGAATAGTTAGGTCCTTAGAAGTCAACGCCAGAAGTATTAAATACGATATAAATACAACAGCTTTTCCATCGTATAAAAGGAATAATTGCAAACAGTGTGAAAGTAATGGTCATTTCTACATTCCGGGCAACCTACGCTTCACTCTACGGCGTTGTTCCACCAGATCGAATAGTTAGGGCCTAAGAAGTAAACACCAGAAGAATAAAATATACAATAAATACAACAGCCTTTACACCGTATAAAACGAATAATTGCAACCTGTGTGAAGGTTATGGTCATATCTACGTTCCGGGCAACCTACGCTTCACCCTAGGGCGTTGTTCCACCAGATCGAATAGTTAGGGCCTAAGAAGTCAACGCCAGAAGCATAAAATACGATATAAATACAACAGCATTTCCATCGTATTAAATGAATAATGCAAACAGTGTGAAAGTAGTGGTCATTTCTACGTTCCGAGCAACCTAGGCTTCACTCTAGGGCGGTGCTCCAACATATCGAATAGCTACGACCTTAGAAGTCTACGACTGAAGCATAATATACAATAAAAATACAACAGCCTTTTCATCGTATAACAGGAATAATTGCAACAAGCGTGATAGTAATGATCATTTCGGCGTTTCGGGCATCCTAGACTTATCTCTGAGGCATTGCTCCACCAGATCGAATAGTTAGGGCCTAAGAAGTCAACGCCAGAAGCATAAAATACAATATAAATATAACAGTTTTTCCATCGTATAAAACGAATAATAGCAACCAGTGTGAAGGTTATGGTCATATCTACGTTCTGGGCAACCTAGGCTTCACTGTAGGGCGTTGCTCCACCAGATCGAATAGTTAGGTCCTTAGAAGTCAACGCCAGAAGTAAAAAATACGATATAAATACAACAGCATTTCCATCGTATAAAACGAATAATAGCAACCAGTGTGAAAGTTATGGTCATTTCTACGTACCGGGCAACCTAGGCTACACTCTAGGGCGTTGCCCCGCCAGATCGAATAGTTAGGGCCTTAGAAGTCAACGCCAGAAGCTTAAAATACAATAAAGATGCAGCAGTTTTACCACCGTATAGCAGGTATAATTTGCAACCAGTGTGATAGTAGTGGTCATTTCTACGTACCGGGCAACCTAGGTTTGACTCCAGGGCGTTGTTCCACCAGATCGAATAGCTACGGCCTAATAAGTCACCGCCAGAAGCATAATATACGATAAAGATGCAACAGCTTTTCCATCGTATAAAACGAATAATTGCAACCAGTGTGAAAGTTATTGTCATTTCTACATTCCGAGCAACCTAGGCCTCACTCGAGGGCGTGGCTCCACCTGATCGAATAGTTAGGGCCTTAGAAGTCAACGCCAGAAGCATAAAATACAATAAAGATGCAACAGTTTTTCCATCGTATAGCAGGAATAATTTGCAACCAGTGTGATAGTAGTGGTCATTTCTACGTACCGGGCAACCCAGGTTTCACTCCAGGGCGTTGCTCCACCAGATCGAATAGTTACGGCCTAAGAAGTCAATGCCAGAAGCATAAAATACGATAAAGATGCAACAGTTTTTCCATCGTATAAAACGAATAATTGCAACCAGTGTGAAAGTTATGGTCATTTCTACATTCCGAGCAACCTGGGCTTCACTCTAGGGCGTTGCTCCACCAGATCGAATAGTTAGGTCCTTAGAAGTCAACGCCAGAAGTATAAAATACGATATAAATACAACAGCTTTTCCATCGTATAAAAGGAATAATTGCAAACAGTGTGAAAGTAATGGTCATTTCCACATTCCGAGCAACCTAGGCTTCACTCTAGGGCGTTGCTCCACCAGATCGAATAGTTAGGTCCTTAAAAGTCAACGCCAGAAGTATAAAATACGATATAAATACAACAGCTTTTCCATCGTATAAAAGGAATAATTGCAAACAGTGTGAAAGTAATGGTCATTTCTACATTCCGGGCAACCTACGCTTCACTCTACGGCGTTGTTCCACCAGATCGAATAGTTAGGGCCTAAGAAGTAAACACCAGAAGAATAAAATATACAATAAATACAACAGCCTTTACACCGTATAAAACGAATAATTGCAACCTGTGTGAAGGTTATGGTCATATCTACGTTCCGGGCAACCTACGCTTCACCCTAGGGCGTTGTTCCACCAGATCGAATAGTTAGGGCCTAAGAAGTCAACGCCAGAAGCATAAAAAACGATATAAATACAACAGCTTTTCCATCGTATAAAACGAATAATAGCAACCAGTGTGGAAGTTATGGTCATTTCTAAGTTCCGGGCAACCTAGGTTTCACTCTAGGGCGGTGCTCCACCAAATCGAATAGCTAGGGCCTTAGAAGTCAACGCCAGAAACATAAAATACAATAAAGATGCAACAGTTTTTCCATCGTATAACAGGAATAATTGCAACCGGTGTGAAAGTAATGGTCACTTCTACGTACCGGGCAACCTAGGTTTCACTCCAGGGCGTTGCTCCACCAGATCGAATAGTTAGGTCCTAAGAAGTCAACGCCATAAGAATAAAATACAATATAAATATAACAGCTTTTCCATCGTATAAAACGAATAATAGCAACCAGATGTCTAGGTTATGGTCACTTCAACGTTCCTGGCAATCTAGGCTTCACTCTAGGGCGTTGCTCCACCAGATGGAATAGTTAGGGCCTTAGAAATCAACGCCAGCAGCATAAAATACAATTAAAATACAACAGATTTTCCATCGTATAACAGGAATAATTGCAACCGGTGTGAAAGTAATGGTCATTTCTACGTTCCGGGCAACCTATGCTTCACCCTAGGGCGTTGCTCCAACAGATTGAATAGCTAGGGCTTTCAAAGTCAATGCCCGAAGCATAGAATGCAATAAAAATACAACAGTTTTTCCATCGTATAACAGGAATAATTGCAACCAGTGTGAAAGTAATGGTCATTTCTACGTTCCGGGCAACCTAGGTTTCACTCCAGGGCGTTGCTCCACCAGATCGAATAGTTATGTCCTAAGAAGTCAACGCCAGAAGCATAAAATACGATACAAATACAACAGCTTTTCCATCGTATAAAACGAATAATTGCAATAAGTGTGAAAGTAATGGTCATTTCTACGTTCCGAGCAACCTAGGCGTCACTCTAGGGCGTTGCTCCACCAGATCGAATAGCTAGGGACTTATAATTCATCGCTAAAAGCATAAAATACAATTAAAATACAACAGTTTTTCCATCGTATAACAGGAATAATTGCAACCAGTGTGAAAGTTATGGACATTTTTACATTGCGGCCAACCTAGGCTCCACTCTAGGGCGTTGCTCCACCAGATCGAATAGTTAGGGCCTCAGAAGTCAACACCAGAAGCATAAAATACAATAATGATGCAACAGTTTTTCCATCGTTTAACAGGAATAATTGCAACCAGTGTGAATGTACTGGTCATTTCTACGTTCCGGATAACCTAGGTTTCACTCTAGGGCGTTGCTCTACCAGATCGAAATAGCTAGGGACTTAGAAATCAACGCCAGAAGCATAAAATACAATATAAATACAACAGTTTTTCCATCATATAAAACGAGTAATTGCAACCAGGATGAAAGTTATGGTCATTTCTACTTTCCGGCAACCTAGGCTGCACCCTAGGGCGTTGCTCCAACAGACTGAATGGCTAGGGCCTTAGAAGTCAATGCCCGAAGCATAAAATGCAAAAGAAGTAGAACAGTTTTTCCATCGTATAAAACGAATAATTGCTACCAGTGTGAAAGTTATGGTCATTTCTACTTTCCGGGAAACCTAGGCTTCACCCTAGGGCGTTGCTCCACCAGATCGAATAGTTATGTCCTAAGAAGTCAACGCCAGAAGCATAAAATACGATATAAATACAACAGCTTTACCATCGTATAAAACGAATAATTGCAACCAGTGTGAAAGTAATGGTCATTTCTACGATCCGAGCAACCTAGGCCTCACTCGAGGGCGTGGCTCCACCTGATCGAATAGTTAGGGCCTTAGAAGTCAACGCCAGAAGCATAAAATACAATAAAGATGCAACAGTTTTTCCATCGTATAGCAGGAATAATTTGCAACCAGTGTGATAGTAGTGGTCATTTCTACGTACCGGGCAACCCAGGTTTCACTCCAGGGCGTTGCTCCACCAGATCGAATAGTTACGGCCTAAGAAGTCAACGCCAGAAGCATAAAATACGATAAAGATGCAACAGTTTTTCCATCGTATAAAACGAATAATTGCAACCAGTGTGAAAGTTATGGTCATTTCTACATTCCGAGCAACCTGGGCTTCACTCTAGGGCGTTGCTCCACCAGATCGAATAGTTAGGTCCTTAGAAGTCAACGCCAGAAGTATAAAATACGATATAAATACAACAGCTTTTCCATCGTATAAAAGGAATAATTGCAAACAGTGTGAAAGTAATGGTCATTTCCACATTCCGAGCAACCTAGGCTTCACTCTAGGGCGTTGCTCCACCAGATCGAATAGTTAGGTCCTTAAAAGTCAACGCCAGAAGTATAAAATACGATATAAATACAACAGCTTTTCCATCGTATAAAAGGAATAATTGCAAACAGTGTGAAAGTAATGGTCATTTCTACATTCCGGGCAACCTACGCTTCACTCTACGGCGTTGTTCCACCAGATCGAATAGTTAGGGCCTAAGAAGTAAACACCAGAAGAATAAAATATACAATAAATACAACAGCCTTTACACCGTATAAAACGAATAATTGCAACCTGTGTGAAGGTTATGGTCATATCTACGTTCCGGGCAACCTACGCTTCACCCTAGGGCGTTGTTCCACCAGATCGAATAGTTAGGGCCTAAGAAGTCAACGCCAGAAGCATAAAATACGATATAAATACAACAGCATTTCCATCGTATTAAATGAATAATGCAAACAGTGTGAAAGTAGTGGTCATTTCTACGTTCCGAGCAACCTAGGCTTCACTCTAGGGCGGTGCTCCAACATATCGAATAGCTACGACCTTAGAAGTCTACGACTGAAGCATAATATACAATAAAAATACAACAGCCTTTTCATCGTATAACAGGAATAATTGCAACAAGCGTGATAGTAATGATCATTTCGGCGTTTCGGGCATCCTAGACTTATCTCTGAGGCATTGCTCCACCAGATCGAATAGTTAGGGCCTAAGAAGTCAACGCCAGAAGCATAAAATACAATATAAATATAACAGTTTTTCCATCGTATAAAACGAATAATAGCAACCAGTGTGAAGGTTATGGTCATTTCTACGTTCCGGGCAACCTAGGCTTCACTGTAGGGCGTTGCTCCACCAGATCGAATAGTTAGGTCCTTAGAAGTCAACGCCAGAAGTAAAAAATACGATATAAATACAACAGCATTTCCATCGTATAAAACGAATAATAGCAACCAGTGTGAAAGTTATGGTCATTTCTACGTACCGGGCAACCTAGGCTACACTCTAGGGCGTTGCCCCGCCAGATCGAATAGTTAGGGCCTTAGAAGTCAACGCCCGAAGCTTAAAATACAATATAAAGAAAACTGTTTTTCCATCGTATAAAAGGAAAAATTGCTACCAGTGTGAAAGTTATGGTCATTTCTACGTTCCGCGCAATCGGGGCTTCACCCGAGGGCGTTGTTCCACCAGATGGAATAGTTAGGGCCTAAGAAGTCAACGCCAGAAGCATAAAAAACGATATAAATACAACAGCTTTTCCATCGTATAAAACGAATAATAGCAACCAGTGTGGAAGTTATGGTCATTTCTACGTTCCGGGCAACCTAGGTTTCACTCTAGGGCGGTGCTCCACCAAATCGAATAGCTAGGGCCTTAGAAGTCAACGCCAGAAGAATAAAATACAATAAAGATGCAACAGTTTTTCCATCGTATAACAGGAATAATTGCAACCGGTGTGAAAGTAATGGTCACTTCTACGTACCGGGCAACCTAGGTTTCACTCCAGGGCGTTGCTCCACCAGATCGAATAGTTAGGTCCTAAGAAGTCAACGCCATAAGAATAAAATACAATATAAATATAACAGCTTTTCCATCGTATAAAACGAATAATAGCAACCAGATGTCTAGGTTATGGTCACTTCAACGTTCCTGGCAATCTAGGATTCACTCTAGGGCGTTGCTCCACCAGATGGAATAGTTAGGGCCTTAGAAATCAACGCCAGCAGCATAAAATACAATTAAAATACAACAGATTTTCCATCGTATAACAGGAATAATTGCAACCGGTGTGAACGTAATGGTCATTTCTACGTTCCGGGCAACCTAGGCTTCACCCTAGGGCGTTGCTCCAACAGATTGAATAGCTAGGGCTTTCAAAGTCAATGCCCGAAGCATAGAATGCAATAAAAATACAACAGTTTTTCCATCGTATAACAGGAATAATTGCAACCAGTGTGAAAGTAATGGTCATTTCTACGTTCCGGGCAACCTAGGTTTCACTCCAGGGCGTTGCTCCACCAGATCGAATAGTTATGTCCTAAGAAGTCAACGCCAGAAGCATAAAATACGATATAAATACAACAGCTTTTCCATCGTATACAACGAATAATTGCAATAAGTGTGAAAGTAATGGTCATTTCTACGTTCCGAGCAACCTAGGCGTCACTCTAGGGCGTTGCTCCACCAGATCGAATAGCTAGGGACTTATAATTCATGGCTAAAAGCATAAAATACAATTAAAATACAACAGTTTTTCCATCGTATAACAGGAATAATTGCAACCAGTGTGAAAGTTATGGACATTTTTACATTGCGGCCAACCTAGGCTCCACTCTAGGGCGTTGCTCCACCAGATCGAATAGTTAGGGCCTCAGAAGTCAACACCAGAAGCATAAAATACAATAATGATGCAACAGTTTTTCCATCGTTTAACAGGAATAATTGCAACCAGTGTGAATGTACTGGTCATTTCTACGTTCCGGATAACCTAGGTTTCACTCTAGGGCGTTGCTCTACCAGATCGAAATAGCTAGGGACTTAGAAATCAACGCCAGAAGCATAAAATACAATATAAATACAACAGTTTTTCCATCATATAAAACGAGTAATTGCAACCAGGATGAAAGTTATGGTCATTTCTACTTTCCGGCAACCTAGGCTGCACCCTAGGGCGTTGCTCCAACAGACTGAATGGCTAGGGCCTTAGAAGTCAATGCCCGAAGCATAAAATGCAAAAGAAGTAGAACAGTTTTTCCATCGTATAAAACGAATACTTGCTACCAGTGTGAAAGTTATGGTCATTTCTACTTTCCGGGAAACCTAGGCTTCACCCTAGGGCGTTAATCCACCAGATGGAATGGTTAGGACCTAAGAAGTCAACCCCACAAGCATAAAATACGATATAAATGAAGCAGCTTTTCCATCGTATAAAACGAATAATTGCAACCAGTGTGAAAGTAATGATCATTTCTACGTTCCGGGCAACCTAGGTTTCACTCCAGGGCGCTGTTCCACCAGATCGAATAGTTATGTCCTAAGAAGTCAACGCCAGAAGCATAAAATACGATATAAATACAACAGCTTTTCCATCGTATAAAACGAATAATTGCAATAAGTGTGAAAGTAATGGTCATTTCTACGTTCCGAGCAACCTAGGCGTCAGTCTAGGGCGTTGCTCCACCAGATCGAATAGCTAGGGACTTATAATTCATCGCTAAAAGCATAAAATACAATTAAAATACAACAGTTTTTCCATCGTATAACAGGAATAATTGCAACCAGTGTGAAAGTTATGGACATTTTTACAATGCGGCCAACCTAGGCTCCACTCTAGGGCGTTGCTCCACCAGATCGAATAGTTAGGGACTCAGAAGTCAACAACAGAAGCATAAAATACAATAATGATGCAACAGTTTTTCCATCGTTTAACAGGAATAATTGCAACCAGTGTGAATGTACTGGTCATTTCTACGTTCCGGATAACCTAGGTTTCACTCTAGGGCGTTGCTCTACCAGATCGAAATAGCTAGGGACTTAGAAATCAACGCCAGAAGCATAAAATACAATATAAATACAACAGTTTTTCCATCATATAAAACGAGTAATTGCAACCAGGATGTAAGTTATGGTCATTTCTACTTTCCGGCAACCTAGGCTGCACCCTAGGGCGTTGCTCCAACAGACTGAATGGCTAGGGCCTTAGAAGTCAATGCCCGAAGCATAAAATGCAAAAGAAGTAGAACAGTTTTTCCATCGTATAAAACGAATAATTGCTACCAGTGTGAAAGTTATGGTCACTTCTACTTTCCGGGAAACCTAGGCTTCACCCTAGGGCGTTGCTCCACCAGATCGAATAGTTATGTCCTAAGAAGTCAACGCCAGAAGCATAAAATACGATATAAATACAACAGCTTTACCATCGTATAAAACGAATAATTGCAACCAGTGTGATAGTAATGGTCATTTCTACGATCCGAGCAACCTAGGCGTCACTCTAGGGAGTTGCTCCTCCATATCGAATAGCTAGGGACTTATAATTCATCGCTAAAAGCATAAAATACAATTAAAATAGAACAGTTTTTCCATCGTATAACAGGAATAATTGCAACTAGTGTGTAAGTAATGGTCATTTCTACGTTCCGAGCAACCTATGCGTCACTCTAGGGCGTTGCTCCACCAGACCGAATAGCTAGTGACTTAGAATTCAACGCCATAAGAATAAAACACAATATAAGTACAACAGTTTTTCCATCGTATAAAATGAATAATTGCAACCAGTGTGAAAGTTATGGTCATTTCTACATTCCGAGCAACCTAGGCTTCACTGTAGGGCGCTGCTCCACCTGATCGAATAGTTAGCGCCTTAGAAGTCAACGCCAGAAGCTTAAAATACAATAAAGATGCAGCAGTTTTACCACCGTATAGCAGGTATAATTTGCAACCAGTGAGATAGTAGTGGTCATTTCTACGTACCGGGCAACCTAGGTTTCACTCCAGGGCGTTGCTCCACCAGATCGAATAGCTACGGCCTAATAAGTCACCGCCAGAAGCATAATATACGATAAAGATGCAACAGCTTTTCCATCGTATAAAACGAATAATTGCAACCAGTGTGAAAGTTATGGTCATTTCTACATTCCGAGCAACCTAGGCCTCACTCGAGGGCGTGGCTCCACCTGATCGAATAGTTAGGGCCTTAGAAGTCAACGCCAGAAGCATAAAATACAATAAAGATGCAACAGTTTTTCCATCGTATAGCAGGAATAATTTGCAACCAGTGTGATAGTAGTGGTCATTTCTACGTACCGGGCAACCCAGGTTTCACTCTAGGGCGTTGCTCCACCAGATCGAATAGTTACGGCCTAAGAAGTCAACGCCAGAAGTATAAAATACGATATAAATACAACAGCTTTTCCATCGTATAAAAGGAATAATTGCAAACAGTGTGAAAGTAATGGTCATTTCCAAATTCCGAGCAACCTAGGCTTCACTCTAGGGCGTTGCTCCACCAGATCGAATAGTTAGGTCCTTAAAAGTCAACGCCAGAAGTATAAAATACGATATAAATACAACAGCTTTTCCATCGTATAAAAGGAATAATTGCAAACAGTGTGAAAGTAATGGTCATTTCTACATTCCGGGCAACCTACGCTTCACTCTACGGCGTTGTTCCACCAGATCGAATAGTTAGGGCCTAAGAAGTAAACACCAGAAGAATAAAATATACAATAAATACAACAGCCTTTACACCGTATAAAACGAATAATTGCAACCTGTGTGAAGGTTATGGTCATATCTACGTTCCGGGCAACCTACGCTTCACCCTAGGGCGTTGTTCCACCAGATCGAATAGTTAGGGCCTAAGAAGTCAACGCCAGAAGCATAAAATACGATATAAATACAACAGCATTTCCATCGTATTAAATGAATAATGCAAACAGTGTGAAAGTAGTGGTCATTTCTACGTTCCGAGCAACCTGGGCTTCACTCTAGGGCGGTGCTCCAACATATCGAATAGCTACGGCCTTAGAAGTCTACGACTGAAGCATAATATACAATAAAAATACAACAGTCTTTTCATCGTATAACAGGAATAATTGCAACAAGCGTGATAGTAATGATCATTTCGGCGTTTCGGGCATCCTAGACTTATCTCTGAGGCATTGCTCCACCAGATCGAACAGTTAGGGCCTAAGAAGTCAACGCCAGAAGCATAAAATACAATATAAATATAACAGTTTTTCCATCGTATAAAACGAATAATAGCAACCAGTGTGAAGGTTATGGTCATTTCTACGTTCCGGGCAACCTAGGCTTCACTGTAGGGCGTTGCTCCACCAGATCGAATAGTTAGGTCCTTAGAAGTCAACGCCAGAAGTAAAAAATACGATATAAATACAACAGCATTTCCATCGTATAAAACGAATAATAGCAACCAGTGTGAAAGTTATGGTCATTTCTACGTTCCGGGCAACCTAGGCTTCACTCTAGGGCGTTGCTCCACCAGATCAAACAGTTAGGGCCTAAGCAGGCAACGCCCGAAGCATAAAACAATATATAAATAGAACAGTTTTTCCATCGTATACAACGAATAATTGCTACCAGTGTGAAAGTTATGGTCATTTCTACGTTCCGGGTAGCCCAGGCTTCACTCTAAGGCGTTGCTCCACCAGATGGAATGGTTAGGGCCTTAGAAGTCAACGCCAGAAGCATAAAACACAATAAAGATGCAACAGTTTTTCCATCGTATAACAGGAATAATTGCAACCAGTGTGAAGGGAATGGTATGTTCTACGTTCCGGGCAACCTATGCTTCACTCTAGGGCGGTGCTCTACCAGATTAAATAGTTAGGGCCTAAGAAGTCAACGCCAGATGCATAAAACACAATATAAATACAACAGCTTTTCCATCGTATATAATGTATATTTGCAGACAGTGTGAAAGTAATGGTCATTTCCGTGTTCAGGGCAACCTAGGCTTCACCCTAGGGCGTTGTTCCACCAGATCGAATAGTTAGGGCCTAAGAAGTCAACGCCAGAAGAATAAAATACAATGTAAGTACAACAGTTTTTCCGTCGTATAAAGTGAATAATTGCAAACATTGTGAAAGTAATGGTCATTTCTACGTACCGGGCAACCTAGGAGTCACTCTAGGGCGTTGCTCCACCAGATCGACTAGTTAGGTCCTTAGAAGTCAACGCCAGAAGCATAAAATACGATATAAATACAACAGTTTGTCCATCGTAGAACAGGAATATTTGCAACAAGTGCGAAAGTTATGGTCATTTCTGCGTTCCGGGCAACCTAGGCTTCACTCTAGGGCGTTGCTCCACCAGATCAAACAGTTAGGGCCCTAGACGCCAACGCCCGAAGCATTAAATACAAAATAAATAGAACAGTTTTTCCATTGTATAAAACAAATAATTGCTACCAGTGTAAAAGTTATGGTCATTTCTACGTTCCGGGCAACCTAGGCTTCACCCTGGCGCGTTGCTCCAACAGATTGAATAGTTTGGGCCTTAGAAGGCAATGCCCGAAGCATAAAATGCAATAAAAATACAACAGTTTTTCCATCGTCTAATAGGATTAATTGCAACCAGTTTGAAAGTGATGGTCATTTCTACGTTCCGGGCAACCTAGGCTTCACTCTAGGGCGTTGCTCCACTAGATCGAAAAGCTAGGGCCTTAGAAGTCAACGCCAGAAGCATAAAATACAATATAAATACAACAGTTTTTCCATCGTATAAAACGAATAATTGCAACCAGTATGAAACTAATGGTCATTTCTACTTTCCGAGCAACCTAGGCTTCACCCTAGGGCGATGCTCCAACAGATTGAAGAGTTAGGGCCTTAGAAGTCAACGCCCGAAGCATAAAATGCAATAAAAATACAACAGTGTTTCCATCATATAACAGGAATAATTGCAACCAGTTTGAAAGTGATGGCCAATTCTACGTTCCGGGCAACCTAGACTTCACTCTAGGGCGTTGCTCCACCAGATGGAATAGTTAGGGCCTTAGAAGTCGACGCCAGATGCATAAAATACAATAAAGATGCAACAGTTTTTCCATCGTATAACAGGAATAATTGCACCAGTGTGAAAGTAATGGTCATTTCTACGTTCCGGGCAACCTATGCTTCACTCTAGGGCGGTGCTCTACCAGATTAAATAGTTAGGGCCTAAGAAGTCAACGCCAGATGCATAAAACACAATATAAATACAACAGCTTTTCCATCGTATATAATGTATATTTGCAAACAGTGTGAAAGTATTGGTCATTTCCATGTTCCGGGCAACCTAGGCTTCACCCTAGGGCGTTGTTCCACCAGATCGAATAGTTAGGGCCTAAGAAGTCAACGCCAGAAGAATAAAATACAATATATGTACAACAGTTTTTCCATCGTATAAAGTGAATAATTGCAAACATTGTGAAAGTAATGGTCATTTCTACGTTCCGGGCAACCTAGGCGTCACTCTAGGGCGTTGTTCCACCAGAACAAACAGTTAGGGCCTTAGAAGTCAACGCCCGAAGCATAAAACACAAAATAAATAGAACGGTTTTTCCACTGTATAAAACGAATAATTGCTACCAGTGTAAAAGTTATGGTCATTTCCACGTTCCGGGCAACCTAGGCTTCACCATAGGGCGTTGTTCCACCAGATCGAATAGTTAGGGCCTAAGAAGTGAACGCCAGAAGCATAAAATACAATATAAATGCAACAGTTTTTCCATCGTATAAAACGAATAATTGCAACCAGTATGAAACTTATGGTCATTTCTACGTTCCGGGCAACCTAGGCTTCACTGTATGGCGTTCTTCCACCACATCGAATAGCTACGGCCTCAGAAGTCAACGCCTGAAGTATAAAATACAATAAAAATACAACAGTCTTTCCATCCTATAACAGGAATAATTAGAACCCGTGTGAAAGTGATGGTCATTACTACGTTCCAAGCAACCCAGGCTTCACCCTAGGGCGTTGTTCCACAAGATCGAATAGTTAGGGCCTAAGAAGGCAACGCCCGAAGCATAAATTAATATATAAATAGAACAGTTTTTCCATCGTATAAAACGAATAATTGCTACCAGTGTGAAAGTTTGGTCATTTCTACGTTCAGGGCAACCTACCCTTCACCCTAGGGCGTTGCTCGACCAGATGGAATAGTTAGGGCCTTAGGAGTCAACGCCAGAAGCATAAAATGCAATAAAGATGCAAAACTTTTTCCATCGTATAACAGGAATAACTGCAAACAGTGTGAAAGTACTGGTCATTTCTACGTTCCGGGTAACATCGGTTTCACTCTAGGGCGTTGCTCCACCAGATCGAATAGCTAGGGACTTAGAATTCAACGCCATAAGAATAAAATACAATATAAGCACAATAGTTTTTCCATCGTATAAAATGAATAGTTGCAACCAGTGTGAAACTTATGGTAATTTCTACATTCCGAGCAACCTATGCTTCACTCTAGGGCGATGCTCCACCTGATCGAGTAGTTAGGGCCTTAGAAGTCAACGCCAGAAGCATAAAATACAATAAAGATGCAACAGTTTTTCCATTGTATAAAACGAATAATTGTAAACCGTGTGAAAGTAATGGTCATTTCTACGTTCCAGGCAACCTAGGCTTCACTCTAGGTCGTTGTTGCACCAGATCGAATAGTTAAGGCCTAAGAAGTCAACGCCAGAAGCATAAAATACAATATAAATATAACAGTTTTTCCATCGTATAAAACGAATAATAGCAACCAGTGTGAAAGTTATGGTCATTTCTACGTTCCGGGCGGCCCAGGCTTCACTCTAGGGCGTTGCTCCACCAGATGGAATGGTTAGGGCCTTAGAAGTCAACGCCAGAAGCATAAAACACAATAAAGATGCAACAGTTTTTCCATCGTATAACAGGAATAATTACAACCATTGTGAAGGGAATGGTATGTTCTACGTTCCGGGCAACCTATGCTTCACTCTAGGGCGGTGCTCTACCAGATTAAATAGTTAGGGCCTAAGAAGTCAACGCCAGGTGCATAAAACGCAATATAAATGCAACAGCTTTCCATCGTATATAATGTATATTTGCAAACAGTGTGAAAGTAATGGTCATTTCCATGTTCCGGGCAACCTAGTCTTCAATCTAGGGCGTTGTTCCACCAGATCGAATAGTTAGGGCCTAAGAAGTCAACGCCAGAAGAATAAAATACAATATAAGTACAAAAGTTATTCCATCGTATAAAATGAATAATTGCAAACATTGTGAAAGTAATGTTCATTTCTACGTTCCGGGCAACCAGGGCGTCACTCTAGGGCGTTGCTCCACCACACCTAATAGCTACGGCCTTAGAAGTCAACACCAGATGAATAAAATACAATAAAGATGCCACAGCTTTTCCATCGTATAAAACGAATAATTGCAACCAGTGTGAAAGTTTGGTCATTTCTACGTTCAGGGCAACCTACCCTTCACCCTAGGGCGTTGCTCGACCAGATGGAATAGTTAGGGCCTTAGGAGTCTACGCCAGAAGCATAAAATGCAATAAAGATGCAAAACTTTTTCCATCGTATAACAGGAATAACTGCAAACAGTGTGAAAGTACTGGTCATTTCTACGTTCCGGGTAACATCGGTTTCACCCTAGGGCGTTGCTCCACCAGATCGAATAGCTAGGGACTTAGAATTCAACGCCATAAGAATAAAATACAATATAAGCACAATAGTTTTTCCATCGTATAAAATGAATAGTTGCAACCAGTGTGAAACTTATGGTAATTTCTACATTCCGAGCAACCTATGCTTCACTCTAGGGCGATGCTCCACCTGATCGAGTAGTTAGGGCCTTAGAAGTCAACGCCAGAAGCATAAAATACAATAAAGATGCAACAGTTTTTCCATTGTATAAAACGAATAATTGTAAACCGTGTGAAAGTAATGGTCATTTCTACGTTCCAGGCAACCTAGGCTTCACTCTAGGTCGTTGTTCCACCAGATCGTATAGTTAAGGCCTAAGAAGTCAACGCCAGAAGCATAAAATACAATATAAATATAACAGTTTTTCCATCGTATAAAACGAATAATAGCAACCAGTGTGAAAGTTATGGTCATTTCTACGTTCCGGGCGGCCCAGGCTTCACTCTAGGGCGTTGCTCCACCAGATGGAATGGTTAGGGCCTTAGAAGTCAACGCCAGAAGCATAAAACACAATAAAGATGCAACAGTTTTTCCATCGTATAACAGGAATAATTACAACCAGTGTGAAGGGAATGGTATGTTCTACGTTCCGGGCAACCTATGCTTCACTCTAGGGCGGTGCTCTACCAGATTAAATAGTTAGGGCCTAAGAAGTCAACGCCAGATGCATAAAACGCAATATAAATGCAACAGCTTTTCCATCGTATATAATGTATATTTGCAAACAGTGTGAAAGTAATGGTCATTTCCATGTTCCGGGCAACCTAGTCTTCACTCTAGGGCGTTGTTCCGCCAGATCGAATAGTTAGGGCCTAAGAAGTCAACGCTAGAAGAATAAAATACAATATAAGTACAAAAGTTATTCCATCGTATAAAATGAATAATTGCAAACATTGTGAAAGTAATGTTCATTTCTACGTTCCGGGCAACCAGGGCGTCACTCTAGGGCGTTGCTCCACCACACCTAATAGCTACGGCCTTAGAAGTCAACACCAGATGAATAAAATACAATAAAGATGCCACAGCTTTTCCATCGTATAAAACGAATAATTGCAACCAGTGTGAAAGTTATGGTCATTTCTACTTTCCGGGCAACCTAGGCTTCACCCTACGGCGTTGTTCCACAAGATCGAACAGTTAGGGCCTATGAAGTCAACGCCAGAAGCATAAAATACAATATAAATATAACAGTTTTTCTAGCGTATAAAACGAATGATAGCAACCAGTGTAAAAGTTATGGTCATTTCTACGTTCCGGGCAACCTAGGCGTCACTCTAGGGCGTCACTCCACCACACCTGATACCTACGGCCTTAGAAGTCAACCCCAGATGAATAAAATACAATAAAGGTGCCACAGCTTTTCCATCGTATAAAACGAATAATTGCAACCAGTGTGAAAGTTATGGTCATTTCTACTTTCCGGGCAACCCAGGCTTCACCCAAGGGCGTTGCTCCACCAGATCGTATAGCTAGGGACTTAGAATTCAACGCCATAAGAATAAAATACAATATAAGTACAACAGTTTTTCCATCGTATAAAATGAATAATTGCAACCAGTGTGAAAGTTATGGTCATTTCTACATTCCGAGAAACCTAGGCTTCACTCTAGGGCGTTGCTCCACCAGATCGAATAGTTAGGGCCTTAGAAGTCCACGCCAGAAGCATAAAATACGATAAAGATGCAAAAGTTTTTCCATCGTATAAAACGAATAATTGCAACCAGCGTGAAATTTATGGTCATTCCTACATTCCGAGCAACCTAGACTTCACTCTAGAGCGTTGCTCCACCAGATCGAATAGTTAGGTCTTTAGAAGTCAACGCCAGAAGCATAAAATACGATATAAATACAACAGTTTGTCCATCATAGAACAGGAATATTTGCAACTAGTGCGAAAGTTACGGTCATTTCTGCGTTCCGGGCAACCTAGGCTTCACTCTAGGGCGTTGCTCCACCAGATTCAACAGTTAGGGCCTTAGAAGTCAACGCCCGAAGCATAAAATACAAAATAAATGGAACCGTTTTCCCATTGTATAAAACGAATAATAGCAACCAGTGTGAAAGTTATGGTCATTTCTACTTTCCGGGCAGCCTAGGCTTCACCATAGGGCGCTGCTCCAACAGATTGAATAGTTAGGGCCTTAGAGCTCAATGCCCGAAGCATAAAATGCAATAAAAGTACAACAGTTCTTCCATCATATAACAGGAATAATTGCAACCAGTTTGAATGTGATAGTCATTTCTACGTTCCGGGCAACTTAGGCTTCACTCTAGGGCGTTGCTGCACCAGATCGAATAGCTAGGACCTTAGAAGTCAACGCCCGAAGCATAAAATACAAAATAAATGGAACATTTTTTCCATCGTCTAAAACGAATAATTGCTACCAGTGTGAAAGTTATGGTCATTTCTACGTTCCGGGCAACCTAGGCTTCACCCTAGGGCGCTGCTCCAACAGGTTGATTAGTTAGGGCCTTAGAAGTCAATGCCCGAAGCATAAAATGCAATAAAAGTACAACAGTTCTTCCATCATATAACAGGAATAATTGCAACCAGTGCGAAAGTAATGGTCATTTCCATGTTACGGGCAACCTAGGCTTCACTCTAGGGCGTTGCTCCACCAGATGGAATAGTTAGGGCCTTAGAAATCAACGCCAGAAGCATAAAATACAATAAAGATGCAACAGTTTTTCCATTGTATAAAACGAATAATTGCAAACAGTCTGAAAGTAATGGTCATTTCTACGTTCCAGGCAACCTAGGCTTCACTCTAGGGCGTTGTTCCACCAGATCGAATAGTTAGGGCCTAAGAAGTCACCGCCATAAGAATAAAATACAATATAAATATAACATTTCTTCCATCATAAAACAGGAATAATTGCAACCAGTGTGAAAGTAATGGTCATTTCCATGTTCCAGGCAACCTAGGCTTCACTCTAGGGCGTTGCTCCACCAGATCGAATAGTTAGGGCCTTAGAAATCAACGCCAGAAGCATAAAATACAATAAAGATGCAACAGTTTTTCCATCGTATAAAACGAATAATTGCTACCAGTGTAAAAGTTATGGTCATTTCTACGTTCCGGGCAACCTAGGCTTCACTCTAGGGCGTTGCTCCACCAGATCGAATAGTTAGGGCCTTAGAAGTCCACGCCAGAAGCATAAAATACGATAAAGATGCAACAGTTTTTCCATCGTATAAAACGAATAATTGCAACCAGTGTGAAATTTATGGTCATTCCTACATTCCGAGCAACCTAGACTTCACTCTAGAGCGCTGCTCCACCAGATCGAATAGTTAGGTCCTTAGAAGTCAACGCCAGAAGCATAAAATACGATATAAATACAAGAGTTTGTCCATCCTAGAACAGGAATATTTGCAACCAGTGCGAAAGTTACGGTCATTTTCGCGTTCCGGGCAACCTAGGCTTCACTCTAGAGCGTTGCTCCACCAGATTCAACAGTTAGGGCCTTAGGAGTCAACGCCCGAAGCATAAAATACAAAATAAATGGAACCGTTTTTCCATCGTATAAAACGAATAATTGCTACCAGTGTGGAAGTTCTGGTCATTTCTACGTTCCGGGCAGCCTAGGCTTCACTCTAGGGCGTTGCTCCACCAGATGGAGTAGTTAGGGCCTTAGAAGTCAACGCCAGATGCATAAAATACAATAAAGATGCAACAGTTTTTCCATCGTATAACAGGAATAATTGCAACCAGTTTGAAAGTGATGGTCATTTCTACGTTCCGGGCAACCTAGGCTTCACTCTAGGGCGTTGCTCCACCAGATCGGATAGATAAGGCCTTAGCAGTCAACGCCGGAAGCATAAAATACGATATAAATACAGCAGCTTTTCCATCGTATAAAACGAATAATTGCAACCAGCGTGATAGTTATGCTCATTTCTACGTAACGGGCAACCTAGGCATCACCCTAGGGCGTTGCTCCAACAGATTGAATAGTTAGGGCCTTAAAAGTCAATGCCCGAAGCATAAAATGCAATAAAAATACAACAGTTTTTCCAACGTATAACAGGAATAATTGCAACCAGTGTGAAAGTAATGGTCATTTCTACGTTCCCGGCAACGTAGGTTTCACTCTAGGGCGTTGATCCACCAGAGGGAATAGTTAGGGCCTAAGAAGTCAACGCCAGAAGCATAAAATACAATATAAATGTAAGATTTTTTCCATTGTATAAAACGAATAATAGCAACCAGTGTGAAAGTTATTGTCATTTCTACGTTCCGGGCAACCTAGGCTTCACTCTAGGGTGTTGTTCCACCAGATCAAACAGGTAGGGCCATAGAAGTCAACGCCCGAAGCATAAAATACAATATAAATACAACAGTTTTTCCATCGTATAAAACGAATAATTGCAATCCGTATGAAACTTATGGTCATTTCTACGTTCCGGGCAACCTAGGCTTCACTGTATGGCGTTCTTCCACCACGTCGAATAGCTATGGCCTCAGAAGTCAACGCCTGAAGTATAAAATACAATAAAAATACAACAGTCTTTCCACCCTATAACAGGAATAATTGCAACCCGTGTGAAAGTAATGGTCATTTCCATGTTACGGGCAACCTAGGCTTCAATCTAGAGCGTTGCTCCACCAGATCGAATAGTTAGGGCCTTAGAAATCAACGCCAGAAGCATAAAATACAATAAAGATGCAACAGTTTTTCCATCGTATAACAGGAATAACTGCAAACAGAATGAAAGTACTGGTCATTTCTACGTTCCGGGCAACCTACTCTTCACCCTAGGGCGTTGTTCCACCAGATCGAATAGTTAGGGCCTAAGAAGTCAACGCCAGAAGAATAAATCACAATATATGTACAACAGTTTTTCCATCGTATAAAACGAATAATTGCAACCAGTATGAAACTTATGGTCATTTCTACGTTCCGGGCAACCTAGGCTTCACTGTATGGCGTTCTTCCACCACATCGAATAGCTATGGCCTCAGAAGTCAACGCCTGAAGTATAAAATACAATAATAATACAACAGTCTTTCCACCCTATAACAGGAATAATTGCAACCCGTGTGAAAGTGATGGTCATTTCTACGTTCCAGGCAACCTAGGCTTCACTCTAGGGCGTTGTTCCACAAAATCGAATAGTTAGGGCCTAAGAAGGCAACGCCCGAAGCATAAAATGATATATAAATAGAACAGTTTTTCCATCGTATAAAACGAATAATTGCTACCAGTGTGAAAGTTATGGTCATTTCTACTTTCCGGGCAACCTAGGCTTCACCCTAGGGCGTTGTTCCACCAGATCGAACAGTTAGGACCTAAGAAGTCAACGCCAGAAGCATAAAATACAATATAAATATAACAGTTTTTCTATCGTATAAAACGAATGATAGCAACCAGTGCGAAAGTTATGGTCACCTCTACGTTCCGGGCAACCTAGAATTCACTCTGGGGCGTTGCTGCACCAGATCGAATAGTTAGGGCCTTAGAAGTCAGCGCCCGAAGCATAAAATACAGAATAAATAAAACACATTTTCCATCGTATAAAACGAATGATAGCAACCAGTGTAAATGTCATGGTCATTTCTACGTTCCGGGCAACCTAGGCTTCACCCTAGGGCGTTGTTCCACCAGATGGAATAGTTAGGGCCTAAGAAGTCAACGCCAGAAGCATAAAACACAATAAAGATGCAAAAGCTTTTCCGTCGTATAACAGGAATAACTGTAAACAGTGTGAAGGTAATGGTATGTTCTACGTTCCGGGCAACCTATGCTTCACTCTAGGGCGGTGCTCTACCAGATTAAATAGTTAGTGCCTAAGAAGTCAACGCCAGATGCATAAAACACAATATAAATACAACAGCTTTTCCATCGTATATAATGTATATTTGCAAACAGTGTGAAAGTATTGGTCATTTCCATGTTCCGGGCAACCTAGGCTTCACCCTTGGGCGTTGTTCCACCAGATCGAATAGTTAGGGCCTAAGAAGTCAACGCCAGAAGAATAAAATACAATATAAGTACAACAGTTTTTCCATCGTATAAAGTGAATAATTGCAAACATTGTGAAAGTAATGGTCATTTCTACGTTCCGGGCAACCTAGGCGTCACTCTAGGGCGTTGTTCCACCAGATCAAACAGTTAGTGCCTAAGAAGTCAACGCCAGAAGCATAAAATACAATATAAATATAACAGTTTTTCTATCGTATAAAAAGAATGATAGCAACCAGTGTAAAAGTCATGGTTATTTCTATGTTCCGGGCAACCTAGGCTTCACCCTAGGGCGTTGTTCCACCAGATGGAATAGTTAGGGCCTAAGAAGTCAACGCCAGAAGCATAAAATACGATATAAATACAACAGCTTTTCCATCGTATAAGACGAATAATTGCAACCAGTGTGAATGTACTGGTCATTTCTACGTTCCGGGCAACCTAGGCTTCACTCTAGGGCGTTGCTCCACCAGATCGAGTAGTTAGGGCCTTAGAAGTCAACGCCAGAAGCATAAAATACAATAAAGATGCAAAAGCTTTTCCATCGTATAACAGGAATAACTGTAAACAGTGTGAAAGTAATGGTCATTTCTACGTTCCAGGCAACCTAGGCTTCACTCTAGGTCGTTGTTCCACCAGATCGAATAGTTAGGGCCTAAGATGTCAACGCCAGAAGCATAAAATACAATATAAATATAACAGTTTTTCCATCGTATAAAACGAATAATAGCAACCAGAGTGAAATTTATGGTCACTTCTACGTTCCGGGCAGCCTAGACTTCACTCTAGGGCGTTGCTCCACCAGATGGAATAGTCAGGACCTTAGAAGTCAACGCCAGAAGCAGAAAGTACAATAAAGATGCAACAGTTTTTCCATCGTATAACAGGAATAATTGCAACCAGTGTGAAGGTAATGGTATGTTCTACGTTCCGGGCAACCTATGCTTCACACTAGGGCGGTGCTCTACCAGATTAAATAGTTAGGGCCTAGGAAGTCAACGCCAGAAGCATAAAACACAATATAAATACAACAGCTTTTCCATCGTATATAATGTATATTTGCAAACAGTGTGAAAGTAATGGTCATTTCCATGTTCCGGGCAACCTAGTCTTCACTCTAGGGCGTTGTTCCACCAGATCGAATAGTTAGGGCCTAAGAAGTCAACGCCAGAAGAATAAATCACAATATATGTACAACAGTTTTTCCATCGTATAGAATGAATAATTGCTAACATTGTGAAAGTTATGGTCATTTCTACGTTCCGGGCAACCTAGGTTTCACTCGAGGGCGTCGCTCCAATAGGTCGAGTAGCTAGGGACTTAGAATTCAACGCCAGAAGGATGTAATACAATATATGTACAACAGCTTTTTCATCGTATAAAATGTATAATTGCAAACATTGTGAAAGTTATGGTCATTTCTACTTTCCGGGCAGCCTAGGCTTCACCATAGGGCGCTGCTCCAACAGATTGAATAGTTAGGGCCTTAGAAGTCAATGCCCGAAGCATAAAATGCAATAAAAATACAACAGCTTTTCCATCGTGTAGCAGGAATAATTTGCAACCAGTGTGATAGTAGTGGTCATTTCTACGTTCCGGGCAACCTAGGTTTCACTCCAGGGCGTTGCTCCACCAGGTCGAATAGTTACGGCCTAAGAAGTCAACGCCAGAAGCATAAAATACTATAAAGATGCAACAGTTTTTCCATCGTATAAAACGAATACTTGCCACCAGTGTGAAAGTTATGTTCATTTCTACGTTCCGCGCAACCTGGGCTTTATTCTAGCGCGTTGTTCCACCAGATGGAATAGTTAGGGCCTAAGAAGTGAACGCCAGAAGCATAAAATACAATATAAATACAACAGTTTTTCCATCGTATAAAACGAATAATTGCAACCACTATGATACTTATGGTCATTTCTACGTACCGGGCAACCTAGGCTTCACTCTAGGGCGGTGCTTCACCAAATCGAATAGCTAGGGCCTTAGAAGTCAATGCCCGAAGCATAAAATACAAAATAAATAGAACAGTTTTTCCATCGTATAAAACGAATAATTGCTACCAGTGTGAAAGTTATGGTCATTTCTACTTTCCGGGCAACCTAGGTTTCACTCTAGGGCGTTGCTCCACCAGATCGAATAGTTAGGGCCTTAGAAGTCAACGCCCGAAGCATAAAATATAAAATAAATAGAACAGTTTTTCCATCCTATAAAACGAATAATTGCTACCAGCGTGAAAGTTATGGTCATTTCTACGTTCCGGGCAACCTAGACTGCACCCTAGGGCGTTGTTCCACCAGATAGAATAGTTAGGGCCTAAGAAGTGAACGCCAGAAGCATAAAATGCAATAAAAATACAACAGTTTTTCCATCGTATAGCAGGAATAATTTGCAACCAGTGTGATAGTAGTGGTCATTTCTACGTTCCGGGCAACCCAGGTTTCACTCCAGGGCATTGCTCCACCAGATCGAATAGTTACGGCCTAAGAAGTCAACGCCAGAAGCATAAAATACGATGAAGATGCAACAGTTTTTCCATCGTATAAAAAGAATAATTGCAATCAGTGTGAAAGTTATGGTCATTTCTACATTCCGAGCAACCTAGGCTTCACTCTAGGGCGTTGCTCCACCAGATCGAATTGTTTGGTCCTTAGAAGTCAACGCCAGAAGCATAAAATACGATATAAATACAACAGCTTTTCCATCGTATAAAAGGAATAATTGCAAACAGTGTGAAAGTAATGGTCATTTCTACGTTCGGGCAACCTAGGCTTCACTCAACGGCGTTGTTAAACCAGATCGAATAGTCAGGGCCTAAGAAGTCAATACCAGAAGAATAAAATACAAAATAAATACAACAGCCATTACACCGTATAAAACGAATAATTGCAACCTGTGTGAAGGTTATGGTCATATCTACGTTCCGGGCAACCTAGGCTTCACTGTCGGGCGTTGCTCCACCAGATCGAAATGTTAGGGCCTAAGAAGTCTACGCCCGAAGCATAAAATACGATATGAATACAACAGCATTTCCATCGTATTAAATGAATAATTGCAAACAGTGTGAAAGTAGTGGTCATTTCTACGTTCCGGGCAACCTAGGCTTCACTGTATGGCGCTCTTCCACCACATCGAATAGCTACGGCCTCAGAAGTCCACGCCTGAAGCATAAAATACAATAAAAATACAACAGTCTTTTCATCGTATAACAGGAATAATTGCAACAAGCGTGAAAGTAATGATCATTTCGGCGTTTCGGGCGTCCTAGACTTAATTCTCTGGCATTGCTCCACCAGATCGAATATCTAGGGCCTTAGAAGTCAACCCCAGAAGCATAAAATACAATGTAAATACAACAGTTTTTCCATCGTATAAAACGAATAATTGCAACCAGTATGCAAGTTATGGTCATTTCTACATTCCGAGCAACCTAGGCCTTACTCTAGGGCGTTGCTCCACCAGATCGAATAGTTAGGACCTTAGAAGTCAACGCCAGAAGCATAAAATACAATATAAATAGAACAGTTTTTCCAATGTATAAAACGAATAATTGGTACCAGTGTGAAAGTTATGGTCATTTCTACGTTCCGCGCAACCTGGGCTTTACTCTACGGCGTTGTTCCACCAGATCGAATAATTAGGGCCTAAGAAGTCAACGCCCGAAGCATAAAATACAAAATAAATAGAACGGTTTTTCCATTGTATAAAACGAATAATTGCTACGTGAGTAAAAGCTATGGTCATTTCTACGTTCCGGGCAACCTAGGCCTGACCCTAGGGCGTTGTTCCACCGGATCCAATAGTTAGGGCCTAAGATGTGAACGCCAGACGCATAAGATGCAATAAAAATACAACAGTTTTTCCATCGTATAAAACGAATAATTGCAAACAGTGTGAAAGTAATGGTCATTTCTACGTTCCGGGCAACCTAGGCTTCACTCTACGGCGTTGTTCCACCAGATCGAATAGTTAGGGCCTAAGAAGTCAACGCCAGAAGCATAAAATACGATATAAATACAACAGCTTTTCCATCGTATAAAAGGAATAATTGCAAACAGTGTGAAAGTAATGGTCATTTCTACGTTCCGGGCAACCTAGGCTTCACTCTACGGCGTTGTTCCACCAGATCGAATAGTTAGTGCCTAAGAAGTCTACACCAGAAGAATAAAATATGAAATAAATACAACAGCCTTTACACCGTATAAAACGAATAATTGCAATCTGTGTGAAGGTTATGGTCATATCTACGTTCCGGGCAAGCTAGGCTTCACTCTAGGCCGTTGTTCCACCAGATGGAATAGTTAGGGCCTAAGAAGTCAACGCCAGAAGCATAAAATACGATATAAATACAACAGCTTTTCCATCGTATAAAACGGATAATTGCAACCAGTATGAAAGTTATGGTCATTTCTACGTTCCGGGCAACCTAGGCTTCACCCTAGGCCGTTGTTCCACCAGATCGAATAGTTAGGGCCTAAGAAGTGAACGCCAGAAGCATAAAATGCAATAAAAATGCAACAGTTTTTCCATCGTATAGCAGGAATAATTTGCAACCAGTGTGATAGTAGTGGTCATTTCTACGTTCCGGGCAACCCAGGTTTCACTCCAGGGCGTTGCTCCACCAGATCGAATAGTTACGGCCTAAGAAGTCAACGCCAGAAGCATAAAATACGATGAAGATGCAACTTTTTTTCAATCGTATAAAACGAATAATTGCAATCAGTGTGAAAGTTATGGTCATTTCTACATTCCGAGCAACCCAGGCTTCACTCTAGGGCGTTGCTCCACCAGATCGAATAGATAGGTCCTAAGAAGTCAACACCAGAAGAAAAAATACAAAATAAATAGAACGGTTTTTCCATTGTATAAAACGAATAATAGCTGCCAGTGTAAAAGTTATGGTCATTTCTACGTTCCGGGCAACCTAGGCTTCACCCTAGGGCGTTGTACCACCAGATGGAACAGTTAGGGCCTAAGAAGTCAACGCCAGAAGCATAAAAAACGATATAAATACAACAGCTTTTCCATCGTATAAAACAAATAATTGCAACCAGTGTGAAAGTTATGGTCATTTCTACGTTCCGGGCAACCTAGGCTTCACTGTATGGCGTTCTTCCACCACATCGAATAGCTACGGCCTCAGAAGTCAACGCCTGAAGTATAAAATACAATAAAAATACAACAGTCTTTCCATCCTATAACAGAAATAATTGCAACCCGTGTGAAAGTGATGGTCATTTCTACGTTCCAGGTAACCTAGGCTTCACCCTAGGGCGTTGCTCCACCAGATCAAACAGTTAGGGCCTTAGAAGTCAACGCCCGAAGCATTAAATACAAAATAAATAGAACAGTTTTTCCATTGTATAAAACGAATAATTGCTACCAGTGTGAAAGTTATGGTCATTTCTACGTTCCGGGTAACCTAGGTTTCACTCTAGGGCGTAGCTCCACCAGATCGAATAGCTATTGCCTAAGAAGTCAACGCCAGAAGCATAAAATACGATATAAATACAACAGCTTTTCCATCCTATAAAACGAATGATAGCAACCAGTGTGAAAGTTATGGTCATTTCTACGTTCCGGGCAACCTAGGTTTCACTCAAGGGCGTTGCTCCACCAGATCGAATAGTTAGGGCCTAAGAAGTCAACGCCAGAAGCATAAAATACGATATAAATACAACAGCTTTTCCATCGTATAAAACAAATAATTGCAACCAGTTTGATAGTGATGGTCATTTCTACGTACCGGACAACCTAGGCTTCACTCTAGGGCGTTGCTCCACCAGATCGAATGGTTAGGGCCTTAGACGTCAACGCCCGAAGCATAATGTACAAAATAAATAGAACAGTTTTTCCATCGTATAAAACGAATAATTGCTACCAGTGTGAAAGTTATGGTCATTTCTACGTTCCGGGCACCCTAGGTTTCACTCCAGGGCGTTGCTCCACCAGAGCGAATAGTTACGGCCTATGAAGTCAACGCCAGAAGCAAAAAATACAATATAAATACTACAGTTTTTCCACCATATAAAACGAATAATTGCAACCAGTATGAAAGTTATGGTCATTTCTGCTTTCCGGGCAACCTAGGCTTCACCCTAGGGCGTTGTTCCACCAGATGGAATAGTTAGGGCCTAAGAAGTCAACGCCAGAAGCATAAAATACGGTATAAATACAACAGCTTTTCCATCGTATAAAACAAATAATTGCAACCAGTTTGATAGTGATGGTCATTTCTACGTACCGGGCAACCTAGGCATCACTCTAGGGCGTTGCTCCACAAGATCGAATAGTTAGGGCCTTAGAAGTCAACGCCCGAGGCATAAAGTATAAAATAAATAGAACAGTTTTTCCATCCTATAAAACGAATAACTGCTACCAGTGTGAAAGTTATGGTCATTTCTACTTTCCGGGCAACCTAGGCTTCACCCTAGGGCGTTGTACCACCAGATGGAATAGTTAGGGCCTAAGAAGTCAACGCCAGAAGCATAAATAACGATATAAATACAACAGCTTTTCCATCGTATAAAACGAATAATTGCAACCAGTGTGGAAGTTATGGTCATTTCTACGTTCCGGGCAACCTAGACTTCACTCTAGGCCGGTGCTCCACCAAATCGAATAGCTAGGGCCTTAGAAGTCAACGCCAGAAGCATAAAATACAATAAAGATGCTAAAGTTTTTCCATCCTATAACAGGTATAACTGCAAACAGTATGAAAGTACTGGTCATTTCTACGTTCCGGGTAACCTAAGTTTCACTCTAGGGCGTTGCTCCACCAGATCGAATAGCTAGGGACTTAGAATTCATCGCCAAAAGAATAAAATACAATATAAGTACAACAGTTTTTCCATCGTATAAAATGAATAATTGCAACCAGTGTGAAAGTTATGGTCATTTCTACATTTCGAGCAACCTGGGCTTCACTCTAGGGCGTTGCTCCACCTGATCGAACAGTTAGGGCCTTAGAAGTCCACGCCCTAAGCATTAAATACAAAATAAATAGAACAGTTTTTCCAGTGTATAAAACGAATAATTGCTACCAGTGTGAAAGTTATGGTCATTTCTACGTTCCGCGCAACCTGGGCTTTACTCTAGGGCGTTGTTCCACCAGATGGAATAGTTAGGGCCCTAAGAAGTCAACGCCAGAAGCATAAAATACGATATAAATACAACAGCTTTTCCATCGTATAAAACAAATAATTGCAACCAGTGTGAAAGTTATGGTCATTTATACGTTCCGGGCAACCTAGGCTTCTCTGTATGGCGTTCTTCCACCACATCGAATAGCTACGGCCTCAGAAGTCAACGCCTGAAGTATAAAATACAATAAAAATACAACAGTCTTTCCATCCTATAACAGGAATAATTGCAACCCGTATGAAAGTGATGGTCATTTCTACGTTCCAGGCAACCTAGGCTTCACTCTAGGGCGTTGCTCCACCAGATCAAACAGTTAGGGCCTTAGAAGTCAACGCCCGAAGCATTAAATACAAAATAAATAGAACAGTTTTTCCATTGTATAAAACGAATAATTGCTACCAGTGTAAAAGTTATGGTCATTTCTACGTTCCGGGCAACCTAGGCTTCACTCTACGGCGATGCTCCACCAGATCAAACAGTTAGGGCCTTGGAAGTCAACGCCCGAAGCATAAAATACAAAATCAATAGAACGGTTTTTCCATTGTATAAAACGAATAATTGCTGCCAGTGTGAAAGTTATGGTCATTTCTACTTTCCGGGCAACCTAGGCTTCACCCTAGGTCGTTGTTCCACCAGATGGAATAGTTAGGGCCTAAGAGGTCAACGCCAGAAGCATAAAATACGATATAAATGCAACAGCTTTTCCATCGTATAAAACAAATAATTGTAACCATGTTGATAGTGATGGTCATTTCTGCGTACCGGGCAACCTAGGCTTCACTCTAGGGCGTTGCTCCACCAGATCGAATAGTTAGGGCCTTAGAAGTCCACGCCAGAAGCATAAAATACGATAAAGATGCAACAGTTTTTCCATCGTATAAAACGAATAATTGCAACCAGTGTGAAATTTATGGTCATTCCTACATTCCGAGCAACCTAGACTTCACTCTAGAGCGCTGCTCCACCAGATCGAATAGTTAGGTCCTTAGAAGTCAACGCCAGAAGCATAAAATACGATATAAATACAAGAGTTTGTCCATCCTAGAACAGGAATATTTGCAACCAGTGCGAAAGTTACGGTCATTTTCGCGTTCCGGGCAACCTAGGCTTCACTCTAGAGCGTTGCTCCACCAGATTCAACAGTTAGGGCCTTAGGAGTCAACGCCCGAAGCATAAAATACAAAATAAATGGAACCGTTTTTCCATCGTATAAAACGAATAATTGCTACCAGTGTGGAAGTTCTGGTCATTTCTACGTTCCGGGCAGCCTAGGCTTCACTCTAGGGCGTTGCTCCACCAGATGGAGTAGTTAGGGCCTTAGAAGTCAACGCCAGATGCATAAAATACAATAAAGATGCAACAGTTTTTCCATCGTATAACAGGAATAATTGCAACCAGTTTGAAAGTGATGGTCATTTCTACGTTCCGGGCAACCTAGGCTTCACTCTAGGGCGTTGCTCCACCAGATCGGATAGATAAGGCCTTAGCAGTCAACGCCGGAAGCATAAAATACGATATAAATACAGCAGCTTTTCCATCGTATAAAACGAATAATTGCAACCAGCGTGATAGTTATGCTCATTTCTACGTAACGGGCAACCTAGGCATCACCCTAGGGCGTTGCTCCAACAGATTGAATAGTTAGGGCCTTAAAAGTCAATGCCCGAAGCATAAAATGCAATAAAAATACAACAGTTTTTCCAACGTATAACAGGAATAATTGCAACCAGTGTGAAAGTAATGGTCATTTCTACGTTCCCGGCAACGTAGGTTTCACTCTAGGGCGTTGATCCACCAGAGGGAATAGTTAGGGCCTAAGAAGTCAACGCCAGAAGCATAAAATACAATATAAATGTAAGATTTTTTCCATTGTATAAAACGAATAATAGCAACCAGTGTGAAAGTTATTGTCATTTCTACGTTCCGGGCAACCTAGGCTTCACTCTAGGGTGTTGTTCCACCAGATCAAACAGGTAGGGCCATAGAAGTCAACGCCCGAAGCATAAAATACAATATAAATACAACAGTTTTTCCATCGTATAAAACGAATAATTGCAATCCGTATGAAACTTATGGTCATTTCTACGTTCCGGGCAACCTAGGCTTCACTGTATGGCGTTCTTCCACCACGTCGAATAGCTATGGCCTCAGAAGTCAACGCCTGAAGTATAAAATACAATAAAAATACAACAGTCTTTCCACCCTATAACAGGAATAATTGCAACCCGTGTGAAAGTAATGGTCATTTCCATGTTACGGGCAACCTAGGCTTCAATCTAGAGCGTTGCTCCACCAGATCGAATAGTTAGGGCCTTAGAAATCAACGCCAGAAGCATAAAATACAATAAAGATGCAACAGTTTTTCCATCGTATAACAGGAATAACTGCAAACAGAATGAAAGTACTGGTCATTTCTACGTTCCGGGCAACCTACTCTTCACCCTAGGGCGTTGTTCCACCAGATCGAATAGTTAGGGCCTAAGAAGTGAACGCCAGAAGCATAAAATACAATATAAATACAACAGTTTTTCCATCGTATAAAACGAATAATTGCAACCAGTATGAAACTTATGGTCATTTCTACGTTCCGGGCAACCTAGGCTTCACTGTATGGCGTTCTTCCACCACATCGAATAGCTATGGCCTCAGAAGTCAACGCCTGAAGTATAAAATACAATAATAATACAACAGTCTTTCCACCCTATAACAGGAATAATTGCAACCCGTGTGAAAGTGATGGTCATTTCTACGTTCCAGGCAACCTAGGCTTCACTCTAGGGCGTTGTTCCACAAAATCGAATAGTTAGGGCCTAAGAAGGCAACGCCCGAAGCATAAAATGATATATAAATAGAACAGTTTTTCCATCGTATAAAACGAATAATTGCTACCAGTGTGAAAGTTATGGTCATTTCTACTTTCCGGGCAACCTAGGCTTCACCCTAGGGCGTTGTTCCACCAGATCGAACAGTTAGGACCTAAGAAGTCAACGCCAGAAGCATAAAATACAATATAAATATAACAGTTTTTCTATCGTATAAAACGAATGATAGCAACCAGTGCGAAAGTTATGGTCACCTCTACGTTCCGGGCAACCTAGAATTCACTCTGGGGCGTTGCTGCACCAGATCGAATAGTTAGGGCCTTAGAAGTCAGCGCCCGAAGCATAAAATACAGAATAAATAAAACACATTTTCCATCGTATAAAACGAATGATAGCAACCAGTGTAAATGTCATGGTCATTTCTACGTTCCGGGCAACCTAGGCTTCACCCTAGGGCGTTGTTCCACCAGATGGAATAGTTAGGGCCTAAGAAGTCAACGCCAGAAGCATAAAACACAATAAAGATGCAAAAGCTTTTCCGTCGTATAACAGGAATAACTGTAAACAGTGTGAAGGTAATGGTATGTTCTACGTTCCGGGCAACCTATGCTTCACTCTAGGGCGGTGCTCTACCAGATTAAATAGTTAGTGCCTAAGAAGTCAACGCCAGATGCATAAAACACAATATAAATACAACAGCTTTTCCATCGTATATAATGTATATTTGCAAACAGTGTGAAAGTATTGGTCATTTCCATGTTCCGGGCAACCTAGGCTTCACCCTTGGGCGTTGTTCCACCAGATCGAATAGTTAGGGCCTAAGAAGTCAACGCCAGAAGAATAAAATACAATATAAGTACAACAGTTTTTCCATCGTATAAAGTGAATAATTGCAAACATTGTGAAAGTAATGGTCATTTCTACGTTCCGGGCAACCTAGGCGTCACTCTAGGGCGTTGTTCCACCAGATCAAACAGTTAGTGCCTAAGAAGTCAACGCCAGAAGCATAAAATACAATATAAATATAACAGTTTTTCTATCGTATAAAAAGAATGATAGCAACCAGTGTAAAAGTCATGGTTATTTCTATGTTCCGGGCAACCTAGGCTTCACCCTAGGGCGTTGTTCCACCAGATGGAATAGTTAGGGCCTAAGAAGTCAACGCCAGAAGCATAAAATACGATATAAATACAACAGCTTTTCCATCGTATAAGACGAATAATTGCAACCAGTGTGAATGTACTGGTCATTTCTACGTTCCGGGCAACCTAGGCTTCACTCTAGGGCGTTGCTCCACCAGATCGAGTAGTTAGGGCCTTAGAAGTCAACGCCAGAAGCATAAAATACAATAAAGATGCAAAAGCTTTTCCATCGTATAACAGGAATAACTGTAAACAGTGTGAAAGTAATGGTCATTTCTACGTTCCAGGCAACCTAGGCTTCACTCTAGGTCGTTGTTCCACCAGATCGAATAGTTAGGGCCTAAGATGTCAACGCCAGAAGCATAAAATACAATATAAATATAACAGTTTTTCCATCGTATAAAACGAATAATAGCAACCAGAGTGAAATTTATGGTCACTTCTACGTTCCGGGCAGCCTAGACTTCACTCTAGGGCGTTGCTCCACCAGATGGAATAGTCAGGACCTTAGAAGTCAACGCCAGAAGCAGAAAGTACAATAAAGATGCAACAGTTTTTCCATCGTATAACAGGAATAATTGCAACCAGTGTGAAGGTAATGGTATGTTCTACGTTCCGGGCAACCTATGCTTCACACTAGGGCGGTGCTCTACCAGATTAAATAGTTAGGGCCTAGGAAGTCAACGCCAGAAGCATAAAACACAATATAAATACAACAGCTTTTCCATCGTATATAATGTATATTTGCAAACAGTGTGAAAGTAATGGTCATTTCCATGTTCCGGGCAACCTAGTCTTCACTCTAGGGCGTTGTTCCACCAGATCGAATAGTTAGGGCCTAAGAAGTCAACGCCAGAAGAATAAATCACAATATATGTACAACAGTTTTTCCATCGTATAGAATGAATAATTGCTAACATTGTGAAAGTTATGGTCATTTCTACGTTCCGGGCAACCTAGGTTTCACTCGAGGGCGTCGCTCCAATAGGTCGAGTAGCTAGGGACTTAGAATTCAACGCCAGAAGGATGTAATACAATATATGTACAACAGCTTTTTCATCGTATAAAATGTATAATTGCAAACATTGTGAAAGTTATGGTCATTTCTACTTTCCGGGCAGCCTAGGCTTCACCATAGGGCGCTGCTCCAACAGATTGAATAGTTAGGGCCTTAGAAGTCAATGCCCGAAGCATAAAATGCAATAAAAATACAACAGCTTTTCCATCGTGTAGCAGGAATAATTTGCAACCAGTGTGATAGTAGTGGTCATTTCTACGTTCCGGGCAACCTAGGTTTCACTCCAGGGCGTTGCTCCACCAGGTCGAATAGTTACGGCCTAAGAAGTCAACGCCAGAAGCATAAAATACTATAAAGATGCAACAGTTTTTCCATCGTATAAAACGAATACTTGCCACCAGTGTGAAAGTTATGTTCATTTCTACGTTCCGCGCAACCTGGGCTTTATTCTAGCGCGTTGTTCCACCAGATGGAATAGTTAGGGCCTAAGAAGTGAACGCCAGAAGCATAAAATACAATATAAATACAACAGTTTTTCCATCGTATAAAACGAATAATTGCAACCACTATGATACTTATGGTCATTTCTACGTACCGGGCAACCTAGGCTTCACTCTAGGGCGGTGCTTCACCAAATCGAATAGCTAGGGCCTTAGAAGTCAATGCCCGAAGCATAAAATACAAAATAAATAGAACAGTTTTTCCATCGTATAAAACGAATAATTGCTACCAGTGTGAAAGTTATGGTCATTTCTACTTTCCGGGCAACCTAGGTTTCACTCTAGGGCGTTGCTCCACCAGATCGAATAGTTAGGGCCTTAGAAGTCAACGCCCGAAGCATAAAATATAAAATAAATAGAACAGTTTTTCCATCCTATAAAACGAATAATTGCTACCAGCGTGAAAGTTATGGTCATTTCTACGTTCCGGGCAACCTAGACTGCACCCTAGGGCGTTGTTCCACCAGATAGAATAGTTAGGGCCTAAGAAGTGAACGCCAGAAGCATAAAATGCAATAAAAATACAACAGTTTTTCCATCGTATAGCAGGAATAATTTGCAACCAGTGTGATAGTAGTGGTCATTTCTACGTTCCGGGCAACCCAGGTTTCACTCCAGGGCATTGCTCCACCAGATCGAATAGTTACGGCCTAAGAAGTCAACGCCAGAAGCATAAAATACGATGAAGATGCAACAGTTTTTCCATCGTATAAAAAGAATAATTGCAATCAGTGTGAAAGTTATGGTCATTTCTACATTCCGAGCAACCTAGGCTTCACTCTAGGGCGTTGCTCCACCAGATCGAATTGTTTGGTCCTTAGAAGTCAACGCCAGAAGCATAAAATACGATATAAATACAACAGCTTTTCCATCGTATAAAAGGAATAATTGCAAACAGTGTGAAAGTAATGGTCATTTCTACGTTCGGGCAACCTAGGCTTCACTCAACGGCGTTGTTAAACCAGATCGAATAGTCAGGGCCTAAGAAGTCAATACCAGAAGAATAAAATACAAAATAAATACAACAGCCATTACACCGTATAAAACGAATAATTGCAACCTGTGTGAAGGTTATGGTCATATCTACGTTCCGGGCAACCTAGGCTTCACTGTCGGGCGTTGCTCCACCAGATCGAAATGTTAGGGCCTAAGAAGTCTACGCCCGAAGCATAAAATACGATATGAATACAACAGCATTTCCATCGTATTAAATGAATAATTGCAAACAGTGTGAAAGTAGTGGTCATTTCTACGTTCCGGGCAACCTAGGCTTCACTGTATGGCGCTCTTCCACCACATCGAATAGCTACGGCCTCAGAAGTCCACGCCTGAAGCATAAAATACAATAAAAATACAACAGTCTTTTCATCGTATAACAGGAATAATTGCAACAAGCGTGAAAGTAATGATCATTTCGGCGTTTCGGGCGTCCTAGACTTAATTCTCTGGCATTGCTCCACCAGATCGAATATCTAGGGCCTTAGAAGTCAACCCCAGAAGCATAAAATACAATGTAAATACAACAGTTTTTCCATCGTATAAAACGAATAATTGCAACCAGTATGCAAGTTATGGTCATTTCTACATTCCGAGCAACCTAGGCCTTACTCTAGGGCGTTGCTCCACCAGATCGAATAGTTAGGACCTTAGAAGTCAACGCCAGAAGCATAAAATACAATATAAATAGAACAGTTTTTCCAATGTATAAAACGAATAATTGGTACCAGTGTGAAAGTTATGGTCATTTCTACGTTCCGCGCAACCTGGGCTTTACTCTACGGCGTTGTTCCACCAGATCGAATAATTAGGGCCTAAGAAGTCAACGCCCGAAGCATAAAATACAAAATAAATAGAACGGTTTTTCCATTGTATAAAACGAATAATTGCTACGTGAGTAAAAGCTATGGTCATTTCTACGTTCCGGGCAACCTAGGCCTGACCCTAGGGCGTTGTTCCACCGGATCCAATAGTTAGGGCCTAAGATGTGAACGCCAGACGCATAAGATGCAATAAAAATACAACAGTTTTTCCATCGTATAAAACGAATAATTGCAAACAGTGTGAAAGTAATGGTCATTTCTACGTTCCGGGCAACCTAGGCTTCACTCTACGGCGTTGTTCCACCAGATCGAATAGTTAGGGCCTAAGAAGTCAACGCCAGAAGCATAAAATACGATATAAATACAACAGCTTTTCCATCGTATAAAAGGAATAATTGCAAACAGTGTGAAAGTAATGGTCATTTCTACGTTCCGGGCAACCTAGGCTTCACTCTACGGCGTTGTTCCACCAGATCGAATAGTTAGTGCCTAAGAAGTCTACACCAGAAGAATAAAATATGAAATAAATACAACAGCCTTTACACCGTATAAAACGAATAATTGCAATCTGTGTGAAGGTTATGGTCATATCTACGTTCCGGGCAAGCTAGGCTTCACTCTAGGCCGTTGTTCCACCAGATGGAATAGTTAGGGCCTAAGAAGTCAACGCCAGAAGCATAAAATACGATATAAATACAACAGCTTTTCCATCGTATAAAACGGATAATTGCAACCAGTATGAAAGTTATGGTCATTTCTACGTTCCGGGCAACCTAGGCTTCACCCTAGGCCGTTGTTCCACCAGATCGAATAGTTAGGGCCTAAGAAGTGAACGCCAGAAGCATAAAATGCAATAAAAATGCAACAGTTTTTCCATCGTATAGCAGGAATAATTTGCAACCAGTGTGATAGTAGTGGTCATTTCTACGTTCCGGGCAACCCAGGTTTCACTCCAGGGCGTTGCTCCACCAGATCGAATAGTTACGGCCTAAGAAGTCAACGCCAGAAGCATAAAATACGATGAAGATGCAACTTTTTTTCAATCGTATAAAACGAATAATTGCAATCAGTGTGAAAGTTATGGTCATTTCTACATTCCGAGCAACCCAGGCTTCACTCTAGGGCGTTGCTCCACCAGATCGAATAGATAGGTCCTAAGAAGTCAACACCAGAAGAAAAAATACAAAATAAATAGAACGGTTTTTCCATTGTATAAAACGAATAATAGCTGCCAGTGTAAAAGTTATGGTCATTTCTACGTTCCGGGCAACCTAGGCTTCACCCTAGGGCGTTGTACCACCAGATGGAACAGTTAGGGCCTAAGAAGTCAACGCCAGAAGCATAAAAAACGATATAAATACAACAGCTTTTCCATCGTATAAAACAAATAATTGCAACCAGTGTGAAAGTTATGGTCATTTCTACGTTCCGGGCAACCTAGGCTTCACTGTATGGCGTTCTTCCACCACATCGAATAGCTACGGCCTCAGAAGTCAACGCCTGAAGTATAAAATACAATAAAAATACAACAGTCTTTCCATCCTATAACAGAAATAATTGCAACCCGTGTGAAAGTGATGGTCATTTCTACGTTCCAGGTAACCTAGGCTTCACCCTAGGGCGTTGCTCCACCAGATCAAACAGTTAGGGCCTTAGAAGTCAACGCCCGAAGCATTAAATACAAAATAAATAGAACAGTTTTTCCATTGTATAAAACGAATAATTGCTACCAGTGTGAAAGTTATGGTCATTTCTACGTTCCGGGTAACCTAGGTTTCACTCTAGGGCGTAGCTCCACCAGATCGAATAGCTATTGCCTAAGAAGTCAACGCCAGAAGCATAAAATACGATATAAATACAACAGCTTTTCCATCCTATAAAACGAATGATAGCAACCAGTGTGAAAGTTATGGTCATTTCTACGTTCCGGGCAACCTAGGTTTCACTCAAGGGCGTTGCTCCACCAGATCGAATAGTTAGGGCCTAAGAAGTCAACGCCAGAAGCATAAAATACGATATAAATACAACAGCTTTTCCATCGTATAAAACAAATAATTGCAACCAGTTTGATAGTGATGGTCATTTCTACGTACCGGACAACCTAGGCTTCACTCTAGGGCGTTGCTCCACCAGATCGAATGGTTAGGGCCTTAGACGTCAACGCCCGAAGCATAATGTACAAAATAAATAGAACAGTTTTTCCATCGTATAAAACGAATAATTGCTACCAGTGTGAAAGTTATGGTCATTTCTACGTTCCGGGCACCCTAGGTTTCACTCCAGGGCGTTGCTCCACCAGAGCGAATAGTTACGGCCTATGAAGTCAACGCCAGAAGCAAAAAATACAATATAAATACTACAGTTTTTCCACCATATAAAACGAATAATTGCAACCAGTATGAAAGTTATGGTCATTTCTGCTTTCCGGGCAACCTAGGCTTCACCCTAGGGCGTTGTTCCACCAGATGGAATAGTTAGGGCCTAAGAAGTCAACGCCAGAAGCATAAAATACGGTATAAATACAACAGCTTTTCCATCGTATAAAACAAATAATTGCAACCAGTTTGATAGTGATGGTCATTTCTACGTACCGGGCAACCTAGGCATCACTCTAGGGCGTTGCTCCACAAGATCGAATAGTTAGGGCCTTAGAAGTCAACGCCCGAGGCATAAAGTATAAAATAAATAGAACAGTTTTTCCATCCTATAAAACGAATAACTGCTACCAGTGTGAAAGTTATGGTCATTTCTACTTTCCGGGCAACCTAGGCTTCACCCTAGGGCGTTGTACCACCAGATGGAATAGTTAGGGCCTAAGAAGTCAACGCCAGAAGCATAAATAACGATATAAATACAACAGCTTTTCCATCGTATAAAACGAATAATTGCAACCAGTGTGGAAGTTATGGTCATTTCTACGTTCCGGGCAACCTAGACTTCACTCTAGGCCGGTGCTCCACCAAATCGAATAGCTAGGGCCTTAGAAGTCAACGCCAGAAGCATAAAATACAATAAAGATGCTAAAGTTTTTCCATCCTATAACAGGTATAACTGCAAACAGTATGAAAGTACTGGTCATTTCTACGTTCCGGGTAACCTAAGTTTCACTCTAGGGCGTTGCTCCACCAGATCGAATAGCTAGGGACTTAGAATTCATCGCCAAAAGAATAAAATACAATATAAGTACAACAGTTTTTCCATCGTATAAAATGAATAATTGCAACCAGTGTGAAAGTTATGGTCATTTCTACATTTCGAGCAACCTGGGCTTCACTCTAGGGCGTTGCTCCACCTGATCGAACAGTTAGGGCCTTAGAAGTCCACGCCCTAAGCATTAAATACAAAATAAATAGAACAGTTTTTCCAGTGTATAAAACGAATAATTGCTACCAGTGTGAAAGTTATGGTCATTTCTACGTTCCGCGCAACCTGGGCTTTACTCTAGGGCGTTGTTCCACCAGATGGAATAGTTAGGGCCCTAAGAAGTCAACGCCAGAAGCATAAAATACGATATAAATACAACAGCTTTTCCATCGTATAAAACAAATAATTGCAACCAGTGTGAAAGTTATGGTCATTTATACGTTCCGGGCAACCTAGGCTTCTCTGTATGGCGTTCTTCCACCACATCGAATAGCTACGGCCTCAGAAGTCAACGCCTGAAGTATAAAATACAATAAAAATACAACAGTCTTTCCATCCTATAACAGGAATAATTGCAACCCGTATGAAAGTGATGGTCATTTCTACGTTCCAGGCAACCTAGGCTTCACTCTAGGGCGTTGCTCCACCAGATCAAACAGTTAGGGCCTTAGAAGTCAACGCCCGAAGCATTAAATACAAAATAAATAGAACAGTTTTTCCATTGTATAAAACGAATAATTGCTACCAGTGTAAAAGTTATGGTCATTTCTACGTTCCGGGCAACCTAGGCTTCACTCTACGGCGATGCTCCACCAGATCAAACAGTTAGGGCCTTGGAAGTCAACGCCCGAAGCATAAAATACAAAATCAATAGAACGGTTTTTCCATTGTATAAAACGAATAATTGCTGCCAGTGTGAAAGTTATGGTCATTTCTACTTTCCGGGCAACCTAGGCTTCACCCTAGGTCGTTGTTCCACCAGATGGAATAGTTAGGGCCTAAGAGGTCAACGCCAGAAGCATAAAATACGATATAAATGCAACAGCTTTTCCATCGTATAAAACAAATAATTGTAACCATGTTGATAGTGATGGTCATTTCTGCGTACCGGGCAACCTAGGCTTCACTCTAGGGCGTTGCTCCACCAGATCGAATAGTTAGGGCCTTAGAAGTCAACGCCCGAAGCATAAAATATAAAATAAATAGAACAGTTTTTCCATCGTTTAAAACGAAAAATTGCTACCAGTGTGAAAGTTATGGTCATTTCTACGTGCCGCGCAATCAGGGCTTTACCCTAGGGCGTTGTTCCACCAGATGGAATAGTTAGGGCCTAAGAAGTCAACGCCAGGAGCATAAAAAACGATATAAATACAACAGCTTTTCCATCGTATAAAACGAATAATTGCAACCAGTGTGGAAGTTATGGTCATTTCTACTTTCCGGGCAACCTAGGCTTCACTCTAGGGCCGTGCTCCACCAAATCGAATAGCTAGGGCCTTAGAAGCCAACGCCAGAAGCATAAAATACAATAAAGATGCAAAAGTTTTTTCATCGTATAACAGGAATATCTGCAAACAGTATGAAAGTACTTGTCATTTCTACGTTCCGGGTAACCTAGGTTTCACTCTAGGGCGTTGCTCCACCAGATCGAATAGTTAGGGCCTAAGAAGTCAACGCCAGAAGCATAAAATTCGATATGAATACAACAGCTTTTCCATCCTATAAAACGAATGATAGCAACCAGTGTGAAAGTTATGGTCATTCCTACGTTCCAGGCAACCTAGGCTGCACTCTAGGGCGTTGCTCTACCAGATCGAATAGTTAGGGCCTTAGAAGTCAACGCCCGAGGCATAAAATACAAAATAAATAGAACAGTTTTTCCAATGTATAAAACGAATAATTGCTACCAGTGTGTAAGTTATGGTCATTTCTACTTTCCGGGCAACCTAGGCTTCACCACAGGGCGTTCTTCCACCAGATGGAATAGTTAGGGCCTAAGAAGTCAACGCCAGAAGCATAAAATACGATATAAATACAACAGCTTTTCCATCATATAAAACGAATGATAGCAACCAGTGTGAAAGTTATGGTCATTTCTACGTTCCGGGCAACCTAGGCTGCACTCTAGGGCGTTGCTCCACCAGATCGAATAGTTAGGGCCTTAGAAGTCAACGCCCGAAGCGTAAAATACAAAATAAATAAAACAGTTTTTCCATCGTATACAACGAATAATAGCAACCAGTGTGAAAGTTATGGTCATTTCTACGTTCCGGGCAACCTAGGCTTCACTCTATGGCGTTGCTCCACCAGATCAAACAGTTAGGGCCTTAGAAGTCAACGCCTGAAGCATTAAATACAAAATAAATAGAACAGTTTTTCCATTGTAAAAACGAATAATTGCTACCAGTGTGAAAGTTATGGTCATTTCTACGTTCCGGGTAACCTAGGTTTCACTCTAGGGCGTTGCTCCACCAGATCGAATAGTTAGGGCCTAAGAAGTCAACGCCAGAAGCATAAAATACGATATAAATACAACAGCTTTTCCATCCTATAAAACGAATGATAGCAACCAGTGTGAAAGTTATGGTCACTACTACGTTCCGGGCAACCTAGGTTTCACTCTAGGGCGTTGCTCCACCAGATCGAATAGTTAGGGCCTAAGAAGTCAACGCCAGAAGCATAAAATACGATATAAATACAACAGCTTTTCCATCCTATAAAACAAATAATTGCAACCAGTGTGAAAGTTATGGTCATTTCTACGTTCCGGGCAACCTAGGCTTCACTGTATGGCGTTCTTCCACCACATCGAATAGCTACGGCCTCAGAAGTCAACGCCTGAAGTATAAAATACAATAAAAATACAACAGTCTTTCCATCCTATAACAGAAATAATTGCAACCCGTGTGAAAGTGATGGTCATTTCTACGTTCCAGGTAACCTAGGCTTCACCCTAGGGCGTTGCTCCACCAGATCAAACAGTTAGGGCCTTAGAAGTCAACGCCCGAAGCATTAAATACAAAATAAATAGAACAGTTTTTCCATTGTATAAAACGAATAATTGCTACCAGTGTGAAAGTTATGGTCATTTCTACGTTCCGGGTAACCTAGGTTTCACTCTAGGGCGTAGCTCCACCAGATCGAATAGCTATTGCCTAAGAAGTCAACGCCAGAAGCATAAAATACGATATAAATACAACAGCTTTTCCATCCTATAAAACGAATGATAGCAACCAGTGTGAAAGTTATGGTCATTTCTACGTTCCGGGCAACCTAGGTTTCACTCAAGGGCGTTGCTCCACCAGATCGAATAGTTAGGGCCTAAGAAGTCAACGCCAGAAGCATAAAATACGATATAAATACAACAGCTTTTCCATCGTATAAAACAAATAATTGCAACCAGTTTGATAGTGATGGTCATTTCTACGTACCGGACAACCTAGGCTTCACTCTAGGGCGTTGCTCCACCAGATCGAATGGTTAGGGCCTTAGACGTCAACGCCCGAAGCATAATGTACAAAATAAATAGAACAGTTTTTCCATCGTATAAAACGAATAATTGCTACCAGTGTGAAAGTTATGGTCATTTCTACGTTCCGGGCACCCTAGGTTTCACTCCAGGGCGTTGCTCCACCAGAGCGAATAGTTACGGCCTATGAAGTCAACGCCAGAAGCAAAAAATACAATATAAATACTACAGTTTTTCCACCATATAAAACGAATAATTGCAACCAGTATGAAAGTTATGGTCATTTCTGCTTTCCGGGCAACCTAGGCTTCACCCTAGGGCGTTGTTCCACCAGATGGAATAGTTAGGGCCTAAGAAGTCAAC
This sequence comes from Calliopsis andreniformis, assembly GCF_051401765.1. Classification (NCBI taxonomy): domain Eukaryota; kingdom Metazoa; phylum Arthropoda; class Insecta; order Hymenoptera; family Andrenidae; genus Calliopsis; species Calliopsis andreniformis. The sequence goes on along the minus strand of NW_027480426.1, from coordinate 17,838,153 downwards.
GCCAGAAGCATAAAATACGGTATAAATACAACAGCTTTTCCATCGTATAAAACAAATAATTGCAACCAGTTTGATAGTGATGGTCATTTCTACGTACCGGGCAACCTAGGCATCACTCTAGGGCGTTGCTACACAAGATCGAATAGTTAGGGCCTTAGAAGTCAACGCCCGAGGCATAAAGTATAAAATAAATAGAACAGTTTTTCCATCCTATAAAACGAATAACTGCTACCAGTGTGAAAGTTATGGTCATTTCTACTTTCCGGGCAACCTAGGCTTCACCCTAGGGCGTTGTACCACCAGATGGAATAGTTAGGGCCTAAGAAGTCAACGCCAGAAGCATAAATAACGATATAAATACAACAGCTTTTCCATCGTATAAAACGAATAATTGCAACCAGTGTGGAAGTTATGGTCATTTCTACGTTCCGGGCAACCTAGACTTCACTCTAGGCCGGTGCTCCACCAAATCGAATAGCTAGGGCCTTAGAAGTCAACGCCAGAAGCATAAAATACAATAAAGATGCTAAAGTTTTTCCATCCTATAACAGGTATAACTGCAAACAGTATGAAAGTACTGGTCATTTCTACGTTCCGGGTAACCTAAGTTTCACTCTAGGGCGTTGCTCCACCAGATCGAATAGCTAGGGACTTAGAATTCATCGCCAAAAGAATAAAATACAATATAAGTACAACAGTTTTTCCATCGTATAAAATGAATAATTGCAACCAGTGTGAAAGTTATGGTCATTTCTACATTTCGAGCAACCTGGGCTTCACTCTAGGGCGTTGCTCCACCTGATCGAACAGTTAGGGCCTTAGAAGTCCACGCCCTAAGCATTAAATACAAAATAAATAGAACAGTTTTTCCAGTGTATAAAACGAATAATTGCTACCAGTGTGAAAGTTATGGTCATTTCTACGTTCCGCGCAACCTGGGCTTTACTCTAGGGCGTTGTTCCACCAGATGGAATAGTTAGGGCCCTAAGAAGTCAACGCCAGAAGCATAAAATACGATATAAATACAACAGCTTTTCCATCGTATAAAACAAATAATTGCAACCAGTGTGAAAGTTATGGTCATTTATACGTTCCGGGCAACCTAGGCTTCTCTGTATGGCGTTCTTCCACCACATCGAATAGCTACGGCCTCAGAAGTCAACGCCTGAAGTATAAAATACAATAAAAATACAACAGTCTTTCCATCCTATAACAGGAATAATTGCAACCCGTATGAAAGTGATGGTCATTTCTACGTTCCAGGCAACCTAGGCTTCACTCTAGGGCGTTGCTCCACCAGATCAAACAGTTAGGGCCTTAGAAGTCAACGCCCGAAGCATTAAATACAAAATAAATAGAACAGTTTTTCCATTGTATAAAACGAATAATTGCTACCAGTGTAAAAGTTATGGTCATTTCTACGTTCCGGGCAACCTAGGCTTCACTCTACGGCGATGCTCCACCAGATCAAACAGTTAGGGCCTTGGAAGTCAACGCTCGAAGCATAAAATACAAAATCAATAGAACGGTTTTTCCATTGTATAAAACGAATAATTGCTGCCAGTGTGAAAGTTATGGTCATTTCTACTTTCCGGGCAACCTAGGCTTCACCCTAGGTCGTTGTTCCACCAGATGGAATAGTTAGGGCCTAAGAGGTCAACGCCAGAAGCATAAAATACGATATAAATGCAACAGCTTTTCCATCGTATAAAACAAATAATTGTAACCATGTTGATAGTGATGGTCATTTCTGCGTACCGGGCAACCTAGGCTTCACTCTAGGGCGTTGCTCCACCAGATCGAATAGTTAGGGCCTTAGAAGTCAACGCCCGAAGCATAAAATATAAAATAAATAGAACAGTTTTTCCATCGTTTAAAACGAAAAATTGCTACCAGTGTGAAAGTTATGGTCATTTCTACGTGCCGCGCAATCAGGGCTTTACCCTAGGGCGTTGTTCCACCAGATGGAATAGTTAGGGCCTAAGAAGTCAACGCCAGGAGCATAAAAAACGATATAAATACAACAGCTTTTCCATCGTATAAAACGAATAATTGCAACCAGTGTGGAAGTTATGGTCATTTCTACTTTCCGGGCAACCTAGGCTTCACTCTAGGGCCGTGCTCCACCAAATCGAATAGCTAGGGCCTTAGAAGCCAACGCCAGAAGCATAAAATACAATAAAGATGCAAAAGTTTTTTCATCGTATAACAGGAATATCTGCAAACAGTATGAAAGTACTTGTCATTTCTACGTTCCGGGTAACCTAGGTTTCACTCTAGGGCGTTGCTCCACCAGATCGAATAGTTAGGGCCTAAGAAGTCAACGCCAGAAGCATAAAATTCGATATGAATACAACAGCTTTTCCATCCTATAAAACGAATGATAGCAACCAGTGTGAAAGTTATGGTCATTCCTACGTTCCAGGCAACCTAGGCTGCACTCTAGGGCGTTGCTCTACCAGATCGAATAGTTAGGGCCTTAGAAGTCAACGCCCGAGGCATAAAATACAAAATAAATAGAACAGTTTTTCCAATGTATAAAACGAATAATTGCTACCAGTGTGTAAGTTATGGTCATTTCTACTTTCCGGGCAACCTAGGCTTCACCACAGGGCGTTCTTCCACCAGATGGAATAGTTAGGGCCTAAGAAGTCAACGCCAGAAGCATAAAATACGATATAAATACAACAGCTTTTCCATCATATAAAACGAATGATAGCAACCAGTGTGAAAGTTATGGTCATTTCTACGTTCCGGGCAACCTAGGCTGCACTCTAGGGCGTTGCTCCACCAGATCGAATAGTTAGGGCCTTAGAAGTCAACGCCCGAAGCGTAAAATACAAAATAAATAAAACAGTTTTTCCATCGTATACAACGAATAATAGCAACCAGTGTGAAAGTTATGGTCATTTCTACGTTCCGGGCAACCTAGGCTTCACTCTATGGCGTTGCTCCACCAGATCAAACAGTTAGGGCCTTAGAAGTCAACGCCTGAAGCATTAAATACAAAATAAATAGAACAGTTTTTCCATTGTAAAAACGAATAATTGCTACCAGTGTGAAAGTTATGGTCATTTCTACGTTCCGGGTAACCTAGGTTTCACTCTAGGGCGTTGCTCCACCAGATCGAATAGTTAGGGCCTAAGAAGTCAACGCCAGAAGCATAAAATACGATATAAATACAACAGCTTTTCCATCCTATAAAACGAATGATAGCAACCAGTGTGAAAGTTATGGTCACTTCTACGTTCCGGGCAACCTAGGTTTCACTCTAGGGCGTTGCTCCACCAGATCGAATAGTTAGGGCCTAAGAAGTCAACGCCAGAAGCATAAAATACGATATAAATACAACAGCTTTTCCATCCTATAAAACGAATGATAGCAACCAGTGTGAAAGTTATGGTCATTTCTACGTTCCGGGCACCCTAGGTTTCACTCCAGGGCGTTGCTCCACCAGAGCGAATAGTTACGGCCTATGAAGTCAACGCCAGAAGCATAAAATACAATATAAATACAACAGTTTTTCCATCATATAAAACGAATGATAGCAACCAGTGTGAAAGTTACGGTCATTTCTACGTTCTGCGCAACCTTGGCTTTACCCGAGCGCGTTTTTCCACCAGATGGAATAGTTAGGGCCTAAGAAGTCAACGCCAGAAGCATAAAATACGATATAAATACAACAGCTTTTCCATCGTGTAAAACGAATAATTGCAACCAGTGTGAAAGTTATGGTCCTTTCTACATTTCGAGCAACCTAGGCTTCACTCTAGGGCGTTGCTCCACCTGATCGAATAGTTAGGGCCTTAGAAGTCAACGCCAGAAGCATAAAATACAATATAAATACTACAGTTTTTCTACCATATAAAACGAATAATTGCAACTAGTATGAAAGTTATGGTCATTTCTGCTTTCCGGGCAACCTAGGCTTCACTCCAGGGCGTTGCTCAACCTGATCGAATAGTTAGGGCCTTAGAAGTCAACGCCAGAAGCATAAAATACAATATAAATACTACAGATTTTCCACCATATAAAACGAATAATTGCAACCAGTATGAAAGTTATGGTCATTTCTGCTTTCCGGGCAACCTAGGCTTCACCCTAGGGCGATCTACCACCAGATGGAATAGTTAGGGCCTGAGAAGTCAACGCCAGAAGCATAAAAAACGATATAAACACAACAGCTTTTCCATTGTATAAAACGAATAATTGCTACCAGTGTAAAGGTTATGGTCATTTCTACGTTCCGGGCAACCTAGGCTTCCCCCTAGGGCGTTGCTCCAACAGATTGCATAGCTAGGGCCTTAGAAGTCAATGCCCGAAGCATAAAATGCAATAAAGATACAACAGTTTCTCCATCGTATAGCAGGAATAATTTGCAACCAGTGTGAAGGTTATGGTCATATCTACGTTCCGGGCAACTTAGGCATCACTGTAGGGCGTTGCTCCACCAGATCGAATAGTTAGGTCCTTAGAAGTCAACGCCAGAAGCAAAAAATACAATATAAATACAACAGTTTTTCCATCGTATAAAACGAATAATTGCAACCAGTTTGAAAGTGATGGTCATTTCTACGTTCCGGGTAACCTAGGCTTCACTCTAACGCGTTGCTCCAACAGATTGAATAGTTAGGGCCTTAGAAGTCAGCGCCCGAAGCATAAAATGCAATAAAAATACAACAGTTTTTCCATCGTATAACAGGATTAATTGCAACCAGTTTGAAAGTGATGGTCATTTCTACGTTCCGGGCAACCTTGGCTTCACCCTAGGGTGTTGTTCAACCAGATCGAATAGTTAGGGCCTTAGAAGTCAACGCCCGAAGCATTAAATACAAAATAAATAGAACAGTTTTTCCATTGTATAAAACGAATAATTGCTACCAGTGTAAAAGTTATGGTCATTTCTACGTTCCGGGCAACCTAGGCTTCACTCTACGGCGATGCTCCACCAGATCAAACAGTTAGGGCCTTAGAAGTCAGCGCCCGAAGCATAAAATGCAATAAAAATACAACAGTTTTTCCATCGTATAAGAGGATTAATTGCAACCAGTTTGAAAGTGATGGTCATTTCTACGTTCCGGGCAACCTTTGCTTCACCCTAGGGCGTTGTTCAACCAGATCGAATAGTTAGGGCCTAAGAAGTGAACGCCAGAAGCATAAAATACAATATAAATACAACAGCTTTTCCATCGTATAAAAGGAATAATTGCAAACAGTGTGAAAGTAATGGTCATTTCTACGTTCCGGGCAACCTAGGCTTCACTCTAGGGCGTTGCTCCACCAGATCAAACAGTTAGGGCCTAAGAAGTGAACACCAGAAGCATAAAATACAATATAAATACAACAGCTTTTCCATCGTATAAAACGAGTAATTGCTACCAGTGTAAAAGTTATGGTCATTTCTACGTTCCGGGCAACCTAGGCTTCACTCTAGGGCGGTGCTCCACCATATCGAATAGTTACGGCCTTAGAAGCCTACGCCTGAAGCATAAAATACAATAAAAATACAACGGTCTTTTCATCGTATAACAGGAATAATTGCAACAAGCGTGAAAGTAATGATCATTTCAGCGTTTCGGGCATCCTAGACTTAACTCTGAGGCATTGCTCCACCAGATCGAATAGTTAGCGCCTAAGAAGTGAACGCCAGAAGCATAAAATACAATATAAATACAACAGTTTTTCCATCGTATAAAACGAATAATTGCAACCAGTGTGAAAGTTATGGTCATTTCTACATTCCGAGCAACCTAGGCTTCACTCTAGGGCGTTGCTCCAACAGATTGAATAGTTAGGGCCTTGGAAGTCAACGCCCGAAGCATAAAATGCAATAAAAATACAACAGTTTTTCCATCGTATAAAACGAATAATTGCTACCTGTGTGAAAGCTATGGTCATTTCTACGTTCCGCGCAATCTTGGCTTTACCCTAGGGCGTTGTTCCACCAGATGGAGTTAGGGCCCAAGAAGTCAACGCCAGAAGCATAAAATACGATATAGACACAACAGCTTTTCCATCGTATAAAACAAATAATTGCAACCAGTTTGATAGTGATGGTCATTTCTACGTACCGGGCAACCTAGGCTTCACTCTAGGGCGTTGCTCCACCAGATCGAATAGTTAGGGCCTTAGAAGTCAACGCCCGAGGCATAAAGTATAAAATAAATAGAACAGTTTTTCCATCGTATAAAACGAATAATTGCTACCAGTGTGAAAGTTATGGTCATTTCTACTTTCCGGGCAACCTAGACTTCACACTAGGGCGTTGTTCCACCAGATGGAATAGTTAGTGCCTAAGAAGTCAACGCCAGAAGCATAAAATACGATATAAGTACAACAGCTTTTCCATCGTATAAAACGAATAATTGCAACCAGTTTGAAAGTGATGGTCATTTCTACGTTCCGGGTAACCTAGGCTTCACTCTAGGGCGTTGCTCCAACAGATTGAATAGTTAGGGCCTTAGAAGTCAGCGCCCGAAGCATAAAATGCAATAAAAATACAACAGTTTTTCCATCGTATAAGAGGATTAATTGCAACCAGTTTGAAAGTGATGGTCATTTCTACGTTCCGGGCAACCTTTGCTTCACCCTAGGGCGTTGTTCAACCAGATCGAATAGTTAGGGCCTAAGAAGTGAACGCCAGAAGCATAAAATACAATATAAATACAACAGCTTTTCCATCGTATAAAAGGAATAATTGCAAACAGTGTGAAAGTAACGGTCATTTCTACGTTCCGGGCAACCTAGGCTTCACTCTAGGGCGTTGCTCCACCAGATCAAACAGTTAGGGCCTAAGAAGTGAACACCAGAAGCATAAAATACAATATAAATACAACAGCTTTTCCATCGTATAAAACGAGTAATTGCTACCAGTGTAAAAGTTATGGTCATTTCTACGTTCCGGGCAACCTAGGCTTCACTCTAGGGCGGTGCTCCACCATATCGAATAGTTACGGCCTTAGAAGCCTACGCCTGAAGCATAAAATACAATAAAAATACAACGGTCTTTTCATCGTATAACAGGAATAATTGCAACAAGCGTGAAAGTAATGATCATTTCAGCGTTTCGGGCATCCTAGACTTAACTCTGAGGCATTGCTCCACCAGATCGAATAGTTAGCGCCTAAGAAGTGAACGCCAGAAGCATAAAATACAATATAAATACAACAGTTTTTCCATCGTATAAAACGAATAATTGCAACCAGTGTGAAAGTTATGGTCATTTCTACATTCCGAGCAACCTAGGCTTCACTCTAGGGCGTTGCTCCAACAGATTGAATAGTTAGGGCCTTAGAAGTCAACGCCCGAAGCATAAAATGCAATAAAAATACAACAGTTTTTCCATCGTATAAAACGAATAATTGCTACCTGTGTGAAAGTTATGGTCATTTCTACGTTCCGCGCAATCTTGGCTTTACCCTAGGGCGTTGTTCCACCAGATGGAGTTAGGGCCCAAGAAGTCAACGCCAGAAGCATAAAATACGATATAAATACAACAGCTTTTCCATCGTATAAAACAAATAATTGCAACCAGTTTGATAGTGATGGTCATTTCTACGTACCGGGCAACCTAGGCTTCACTCTAGGGCGTTGCTCCACCAGATCGAATAGTTAGGGCCTTAGAAGTCAACGCCCGAGGCATAAAGTATAAAATAAATAAAACAGTTTTTCCATCGTATAAAACGAATAATTGCTACCAGTGTGAAAGTTATGGTCATTTCTACTTTCCGGGCAACCTAGACTTCACACTAGGGCGTTGTTCCACCAGATGGAATAGTTAGGGCCTAAGAAGTCAACGCCAGAAGCATAAAATACGATATAAATACAACAGCTTCTCCATCGTATAAAAGGAATAATAGCAAACAGTGTGAAAGTAATGGTCACTTCTACGTTCCGGGCAACCTAGGCTTCACTCTAGGGCGTTGCTCCACCAGATCGAATAGTTAGGTCCTTAGAAGTCAACGCCAGAAGCATAAAATACAATATAAATACAACAGATTTTCCATCGTATAAAACGAATAATTGCAACCAGTTTGAAAGTGATGGTCATTTCTACGTTCCGGGTAACCTAGGCTTCACTCTATGGCGTTGCTCCAACAGAATGAATAGTTAGGGCCTTAGAAGTCAGCGCCCGAAGCATAAAATGCAATAAAAATACAACTGTTTTTCCATCGTATAACAGGATTAATTGCAACCAGTTTGAAAGTGATGGTCATTTCTACGTTCCGGGCAACCTTGGCTTCACCCTAGGGCGTTGTTCAACCAGATCGAATAGTTAGGGCCTAAGAAGTGAACGACAGAAGCATAAAATACAATATAAATACATCAGCTTTTCCATCGTATAAAAGGAATAATTGCAAACAGTGTGAAAGTAATGGTCATTTCTACGTTCCGGCAACCTAGGCTTCACTCTAGGGCGTTGCTCCACCAGATCAAACAGTTAGGGCCTAAGAAGTGAACACCAGAAGCATAAAATACAATATAAATACAACAGCTTTTCCATCGTATAAAACGAGTAATTGCTACCAGTGTAAAAGTTATGGTCATTTCTACGTTCCGGGCAACCTATACTTCACCCTAGGGCGTCGTTCCACCAGATGGAATAGTTTGGGCCTAAGAAGTCAACGCCAGAAGCATAAAATACGATATAAATACAACAGTTTTTCCATCGTATAAAACGAATAATTGCTACCTGTGTGAAAGTTATGGTCATTTCTACGTTCCGGGCAACCTAGGTTTCACTCCAGGGCGTTGCTCCACCAGATCGAATAGTTACGGCCTATGAAGTCAACGCCAGAACCATAAAATACAATATAAATACAACAGTTTTTCCATCATATAAAACGAATGATAGCAACCAGTGTGAAAGTTATGGTCATTTCTACGTTCCGCGCAATCTTGGCTTTACCCTAGGGCGTTGTTCCACCAGATGGAGTTAGGGCCCAAGAAGTCAACGCCAGAAGCATAAAATACGATATAAATACAACAGCTTTTCCATCGTATAAAGCAAATAATTGCAACCAGTTTGATAGTGATGGTCATTTCTACGTAACGGGCAACCTAGGCTTCACTCTAGGGCGTTGCTCCACCAGATCGAATAGTTAGGGCCTTAGAAGTCAACGCCCGAGGCATAAAGTATAAAATAAATAGAACAGTTTTTCCATCGTATAAAACGAATAATTGCTACCAGTGTGAAAGTTATGGTCATTTCTACTTTCCGGGCAACCTAGACTTCACACTAGGGCGTTGTTCCACCAGATGGAATAGTTAGGGCCTAAGAAGTCAACGCCAGAAGCATAAAATACGATATAAATACAACAGCTCTTCCATCGTATAAAACGAATAATTGCAACCAGTTTGAAAGTGATGGTCATTTCTACGTTCCGCGCAATCTTGGCTTTACCCTAGGGCGTTGTTCCACCAGATGGAGTTAGGGCCCAAGAAGTCAACGCCAGAAGCATAAAATACGATATAAATACAACAGCTTTTCCATCGTATAAAACGAATAATTGCTACCAGTGTGAAAGTTATGGTCATTTCTACTTTCCGGGCAACCTAGACTTCACACTAGGGCGTTGTTCCACCAGATGGAATAGTTAGGGCCTAAGAAGTCAACGCCAGAAGCATAAAATACGATATAAATACAACAGCTTTTCCATCGTATAAAACGAATAATTGCAACCAGTTTGAAAGTGATGGTCATTTCTACGTTCCGGGTAACCTAGGCTTCACTCTAGGGCGTTGCTCCAACAGATTGAATAGTTAGGGCCTTAGAAGTCAGCGCCCGAAGCATAAAATGCAATAAAAATACAACAGTTTTTCCACCGTATAACAGGATTAATTGCAACCAGTTGGAAAGTGATGGTCATTTCTACGTTCCGGGCAACCTTGGCTTCACCCTAGGGCGTTGTTCCACCAGATCGAATAGTTAGGGCCTAAGAAGTGAACGCCAGAAGCATAAAATACAATATAAATACAACAGCTTTTCCATCGTATAAGAGGAATAATTGCAAACAGTATGAAAGTAATGGTCATTTCTACGTTCCGGCAACCTAGGCTTCACTCTAGGGCGTTGCTCCACCAGATCGAATAGTTAGGGCCTTAGAAGTCAACGCCCGAGGCATAAAGTATAAAATAAATAGAACAGTTTTTCCATCGTATAAAACGAATAATTGCTACCAGTGTGAAAGTTATGGTCATTTCTACTTTCCGGGCAACCTAGACTTCACACTAGGGCGTTGTTCCACCAGATGGAATAGTTAGTGCCTAAGAAGTCAACGCCAGAAGCATAAAATACAATATAAATACAACAGATTTTCCATCGTATAAAACGAATAATTGCAACCAGTTCGAAAGTGATGGTCATTTCTACGTTCCGGGTAACCTAGGCTTCACTCTATGGCGTTGCTCCAACAGAATGAATAGTTAGGGCCTTAGAAGTCAGCGCCCGAAGCATAAAATGCAATAAAAATACAACTGTTTTTCCATCGTATAACAGGATTAATTGCAACCAGTTTGAAAGTGATGGTCATTTCTACGTTCCGGGCAACCTTGGCTTCACCCTAGGGCGTTGTTCAACCAGATCGAATAGTTAGGGCCTAAGAAGTGAACGCCAGAAGCATAAAATACAATATAAATACATCAGCTTTTCCATCGTATAAAAGGAATAATTGCAAACAGTGTGAAAGTAATGGTCATTTCTACGTTCCGGCAACCTAGGCTTCACTCTAGGGCGTTGCTCCACCAGATCAAACAGTTAGGGCCTAAGAAGTGAACACCAGAAGCATAAAATACAATATAAATACAACAGCTTTTCCATCGTATAAAACGAGTAATTGCTACCAGTGTAAAAGTTATGGTCATTTCTACGTTCCGGGCAACCTATACTTCACCCTAGGGCGTCGTTCCACCAGATGGAATAGTTTGGGCCTAAGAAGTCAACGCCAGAAGCATAAAATACGATATAAATACAACAGTTTTTCCATCGTATAAAACGAATAATTGCTACCTGTGTGAAAGTTATGGTCATTTCTACGTTCCGGGCAACCTAGGTTTCACTCCAGGGCGTTGCTCCACCAGATCGAATAGTTACGGCCTATGAAGTCAACGCCAGAACCATAAAATACAATATAAATACAACAGTTTTTCCATCATATAAAACGAATGATAGCAACCAGTGTGAAAGTTATGGTCATTTCTACGTTCCGCGCAATCTTGGCTTTACCCTAGGGCGTTGTTCCACCAGATGGAGTGAGGGCCCAAGAAGTCAACGCCAGAAGCATAAAATACGATATAAATACAACAGCTTTTCCATCGTATAAAGCAAATAATTGCAACCAGTTTGATAGTGATGGTCATTTCTACGTAACGGGCAACCTAGGCTTCACTCTAGGGCGTTGCTCCACCAGATCGAATAGTTAGGGCCTTAGAAGTCAACGCCCGAGGCATAAAGTATAAAATAAATAGAACAGTTTTTCCATCGTATAAAACGAATAATTGCTACCAGTGTGAAAGTTATGGTCATTTCTACTTTCCGGGCAACCTAGACTTCACACTAGGGCGTTGTTCCACCAGATGGAATAGTTAGGGCCTAAGAAGTCAACGCCAGAAGCATAAAATACGATATAAATACAACAGCTCTTCCATCGTATAACAGGATTAATTGCAACCAGTTGGAAAGTGATGGTCATTTCTACGTTCCGGGCAACCTTGGCTTCACCCTAGGGCGTTGTTCCACCAGATCGAATAGTTAGGGCCTAAGAAGTGAACGCCAGAAGCGTAAAATACAATATAAATACAACAGCTTTTCCATCGTATAAGAGGAATAATTGCAAACAGTATGAAAGTAATGGTCATTTCTACGTTCCGGCAACCTAGGCTTCACTCTAGGGCGTTGCTCCAACAGATTGAATAGTTAGGGCCTTAGAAGTCAGCGCCCGAAGCATAAAATGCAATAAAAATACAACAGTTTTTCCATCGTATAACAGGATTAATTGCAACCAGTTTGAAAGTGATGGTCATTTCTACGTTCCGGGCAACCTTGGCTTCACCCTAGGGCGTTGTTCCACCAGATCGAATAGTTAGGGCCTAAGAAGTGAACGCCAGAAGCATAAAATACAATATAAATACAACAGCTTTTCCATCGTATAAGAGGAATAATTGCAACCAGTTTGAAAGTGATGGTCATTTCTACGTTCCGGGTAACCTAGGCTTCACTCTAGGGCGTTGCTCCAACAGATTGAATAGTTAGGGCCTTAGAAGTCAGCGCCCGAAGCATAAAATGCAATAAAAATACAACAGTTTTTCCATCGTATAACAGGATTAATTGCAACCAGTTTGAAAGTGATGGTCATTTCTACGTTCCGGGCAACCTTGGCTTCACCCTAGGGCGTTGTTCCACCAGATCGAATAGTTAGGGCCTAAGAAGTGAATGCCAGAAGCATAAAATACAATATAAATACAACAGATTTTCCATCCTATAAAAGGAATAATTGCAAACAGTGTGAAAGTAATGGTCATTTCTACGTTCCGGGCAACCTAGGCTTCACTCTAGGGCGTTGCTCCACCAGATCAAACAGTTAGGGCCTAAGAAGTGAACACCAGAAGCATAAAATACAATATAAATACAACAGCTTTTCCATCGTATAAAACGAGTAATTGCTACCAGTGTAAAAGTTATGGTCATTTCTACGTTCCGGGCAACCTAGGCTTCACTCTAGGGCGGTGCTCCACCATATCGAATAGTTACGGCCTTAGAAGCCTACGCCTGAAGCATAACATACAATAAAAATACAACGGTCTTTTCATCGTATAACAGGAATAATTGCAACAAGCGTGACAGTAATGATCATTTCAGCGTTTCGGGCATCCTAGACTTAACTCTGAGGCATTGCTCCACCAGATCGAATAGTTAGCGCCTAAGAAGTGAACGCCAGAAGCATAAAATACAATATAAATACAACAGTTTTTCCATCGTATAAAACGAATAATTGCAACCAGTGTGAAAGTTATGGTCATTTCTACATTCCGAGCAACCTAGGCTTCACTCTAGGGCGTTGCTCCAACAGATTGAATAGTTAGGGCCTTGGAAGTCAACGCCCGAAGCATAAAATGCAATAAAAATACAACAGTTTTTCCATCGTATAAAACGAATAATTGCTACCTGTGTGAAAGCTATGGTCATTTCTACGTTCCGCGCAATCTTGGCTTTACCCTAGGGCGTTGTTCCACCAGATGGAGTTAGGGCCCAAGAAGTCAACGCCAGAAGCATAAAATACGATATAGACACAACAGCTTTTCCATCGTATAAAACAAATAATTGCAACCAGTTTGATAGTGATGGTCATTTCTACGTTCCGGGTAACCTAGGCTTCACTCTAGGGCGTTGCTCCAACAGATTGAATAGTTAGGGCCTTAGAAGTCAGCGCCCGAAGCATAAAATGCAATAAAAATACAACAGTTTTTCCATCGTATAAGAGGATTAATTGCAACCAGTTTGAAAGTGATGGTCATTTCTACGTTCCGGGCAACCTTTGCTTCACCCTAGGGCGTTGTTCAACCAGATCGAATAGTTAGGGCCTAAGAAGTGAACGCCAGAAGCATAAAATACAATATAAATACAACAGCTTTTCCATCGTATAAAAGGAATAATTGCAAACAGTGTGAAAGTAATGGTCATTTCTACGTTCCGGGCAACCTAGGCTTCACTCTAGGGCGTTGCTCCACCAGATCAAACAGTTAGGGCCTAAGAAGTGAACACCAGAAGCATAAAATACAATATAAATACAACAGCTTTTCCATCGTATAAAACGAGTAATTGCTACCAGTGTAAAAGTTATGGTCATTTCTACGTTCCGGGCAACCTAGGCTTCACTCTAGGGCGGTGCTCCACCATATCGAATAGTTACGGCCTTAGAAGCATACGCCTGAAGCATAAAATACAATAAAAATACAACGGTCTTTTCATCGTATAACAGGAATAATTGCAACAAGCGTGAAAGTAATGATCATTTCAGCGTTTCGGGCATCCTAGACTTAACTCTGAGGCATTGCTCCACCAGATCGAATAGTTAGCGCCTAAGAAGTGAACGCCAGAAGCATAAAATACAATATAAATACAACAGTTTTTCCATCGTATAAAACGAATAATTGCTACCTGTGTGAAAGTTATGGTCATTTCTACGTTCCGCGCAATCTTGGCTTTACCCTAGGGCGTTGTTCCACCAGATGGAGTTAGGGCCCAAGAAGTCAACGCCAGAAGCATAAAATACGATATAAATACAACAGCTTTTCCATCGTATAAAACAAATAATTGCAACCAGTTTGATAGTGATGGTCATTTCTACGTACCGGGCAACCTAGGCTTCACTCTAGGGCGTTGCTCCACCAGATCGAATAGTTAGGGCCTTAGAAGTCAACGCCCGAGGCATAAAGTATAAAATAAATAAAACAGTTTTTCCATCGTATAAAACGAATAATTGCTACCAGTGTGAAAGTTATGGTCATTTCTACTTTCCGGGCTACCTAGACTTCACACTAGGGCGTTGTTCCACCAGATGGAATAGTTAGGGCCTAAGAAGTCAACGCCAGAAGCATAAAATACGATATAAATACAACAGCTTCTCCATCGTATAAAAGGAATAATAGCAAACAGTGTGAAAGTAATGGTCACTTCTACGTTCCGGGCAACCTAGGCTTCACTCTAGGGCGTTGCTCCACCAGATCGAATAGTTAGGTCCTTAGAAGTCAACGCCAGAAGCATAAAATACAATATAAATACAACAGATTTTCCATCGTATAAAACGAATAATTGCAAGCAGTTTGAAAGTGATGGTCATTTCTACGTTCCGGGTAACCTAGGCTTCACTCTATGGCGTTGCTCCAACAGAATGAATAGTTAGGGCCTTAGAAGTCAGCGCCCGAAGCATAAAATGCAATAAAAATACAACTGTTTTTCCATCGTATAACAGGATTAATTGCAACCAGTTTGAAAGTGATGGTCATTTCTACGTTCCGGGCAACCTTGGCTTCACCCTAGGGCGTTGTTCAACCAGATCGAATAGTTAGGGCCTAAGAAGTGAACGCCAGAAGCATAAAATACAATATAAATACATCAGCTTTTCCATCGTATAAAAGGAATAATTGCAAACAGTGTGAAAGTAATGGTCATTTCTACGTTCCGGCAACCTAGGCTTCACTCTAGGGCGTTACTCCACCAGATCAAACAGTTAGGGCCTAAGAAGTGAACACCAGAAGCATAAAATACAATATAAATACAACAGCTTTTCCATCGTATAAAACGAGTAATTGCTACCAGTGTAAAAGTTATGGTCATTTCTACGTTCCGGGCAACCTATACTTCACCCTAGGGCGTCGTTCCACCAGATGGAATAGTTTGGGCCTAAGAAGTCAACGCCAGAAGCATAAAATACGATATAAATACAACAGTTTTTCCATCGTATAAAACGAATAATTGCTACCTGTGTGAAAGTTATGGTCATTTCTACGTTCCGGGCAACCTAGGTTTCACTCCAGGGCGTTGCTCCACCAGATCGAATAGTTACGGCCTATGAAGTCAACGCCAGAACCATAAAATACAATATAAATACAACAGTTTTTCCATCATATAAAACGAATGATAGCAACCAGTGTGAAAGTTATGGTCATTTCTACGTTCCGCGCAATCTTGGCTTTACCCTAGGGCGTTGTTCCACCAGATGGAGTTAGGGCCCAAGAAGTCAACGCCAGAAGCATAAAATACGATATAAATACAACAGCTTTTCCATCGTATAAAGCAAATAATTGCAACCAGTTTGATAGTGATGGTCATTTCTACGTAACGGGCAACCTAGGCTTCACTCTAGGGCGTTGCTCCACCAGATCGAATAGTTAGGGCCTTAGAAGTCAACGCCAGAGGCATAAAGTATAAAATAAATAGAACAGTTTTTCCATCGTATAAAACGAATAATTGCTACCAGTGTGAAAGTTATGGTCATTTCTACTTTCCGGGCAACCTAGACTTCACACTAGGGCGTTGTTCCACCAGATGGAATAGTTAGGGCCTAAGAAGTCAACGCCAGAAGCATAAAATACGATATAAATACAACAGCTCTTCCATCGTATAAAACGAATAATTGCAACCAGTTTGAAAGTGATGGTCATTTCTACGTTCCGCGCAATCTTGGCTTTACCCTAGGGCGTTGTTCCACCAGATGGAGTTAGGGCCCAAGAAGTCAACGCCAGAAG
The DNA here is from genome assembly GCF_051401765.1 of Calliopsis andreniformis. Classification (NCBI taxonomy): domain Eukaryota; kingdom Metazoa; phylum Arthropoda; class Insecta; order Hymenoptera; family Andrenidae; genus Calliopsis; species Calliopsis andreniformis. The sequence goes on along the minus strand of NW_027480426.1, from coordinate 17,821,908 downwards.
CATAAAATACGATATAAATACAACAGCTTTTCCATCGTATAAAACGAATAATTGCTACCAGTGTGAAAGTTATGGTCATTTCTACTTTCCGGGCAACCTAGACTTCACACTAGGGCGTTGTTCCACCAGATGGAATAGTTAGGGCCTAAGAAGTCAACGCCAGAAGCATAAAATACGATATAAATACAACAGCTTTTCCATCGTATAAAACGAATAATTGCAACCAGTTTGAAAGTGATGGTCATTTCTACGTTCCGGGTAACCTAGGCTTCACTCTAGGGCGTTGCTCCAACAGATTGAATAGTTAGGGCCTTAGAAGTCAGCGCCCGAAGCATAAAATGCAATAAAAATACAACAGTTTTTCCACCGTATAACAGGATTAATTGCAACCAGTTGGAAAGTGATGGTCATTTCTACGTTCCGGGCAACCTTGGCTTCACCCTAGGGCGCTGTTCCACCAGATCGAATAGTTAGGGCCTAAGAAGTGATCGCCAGAAGCATAAAATACAATATAAATACAACAGCTTTTCCATCGTATAAGAGGAATAATTGCAAACAGTATGAAAGTAATGGTCATTTCTACGTTCCGGCAACCTAGGCTTCACTCTAGGGCGTTGCTCCACCAGATCAAACACTTAGGGCCTAAGAAGTGAACGCCAGAAGCATAAAATACAATATAAATACAACAGTTTTTCCATCGTATAAAACGAATAATTGCTACCAGTGTAAAAGTTATGGTCATTTCTACGTTCTGGGCAACCTAGGCTACGCTCTAGGGCGGTGCTCCACCATATCGAATAGCAACGGCCTTAGAAGCCTACGCCTGAAGCATAAAATACAATAAAAATACAACGGTCTTTTCATCGTATAACAGGAATAATTGCAACAAGCGTGAAAGTAATGATCATTTCGGCGTTTCGGGCATCCTAGACTTAACTCTGAGGCATTGCTCCACCAGATCGAATAGTTAGCGCCTAAGAAGTGAACGCCAGAAGCATAAAATACAATATAAATACAACAGTTTTTCCATCGTATAAAACGAATAATTGCAACCAGTGTGAAAGTTATGGTCATTTCTACATTCCGAGCAACCTAGGCTTCACTCTAGGGCGTTGCTCCAACAGATTGAATAGTTAGGGCCTTGGAAGTCAACGCCCGAAGCATAAAATGCAATAAAAATACAACAGTTTTTCCATCGTATAAAACGAATAATTGCTACCTGTGTGAAAGCTATGGTCATTTCTACGTTCCGCGCAATCTTGGATTTACCCTAGGGCGTTGTTCCACCAGATGGAGTTAGGGCCCAAGAAGTCAACGCCAGAAGCATAAAATACGATATAGACACAACAGCTTTTCCATCGTATAAAACAAATAATTGCAACCAGTTTGATAGTGATGGTCATTTCTACGTTCCGGGTAACCTAGGCTTCACTCTAGGGCGTTGCTCCAACAGATTGAATAGTTAGGGCCTTAGAAGTCAGCGCCCGAAGCATAAAATGCAATAAAAATACAACAGTTTTTCCATCGTATAAGAGGATTAATTGCAACCAGTTTGAAAGTGATGGTCATTTCTACGTTCCGGGCAACCTTTGCTTCACCCTAGGGCGTTGTTCAACCAGATCGAATAGTTAGGGCCTAAGAAGTGAACGCCAGAAGCATAAAATACAATATAAATACAACAGCTTTTCCATCGTATAAAAGGAATAATTGCAAACAGTGTGAAAGTAATGGTCATTTCTACGTTCCGGGCAACCTAGGCTTCACTCTAGGGCGTTGCTCCACCAGATCAAACAGTTAGGGCCTAAGAAGTGAACACCAGAAGCATAAAATACAATATAAATACAACAGCTTTTCCATCGTATAAAACGAGTAATTGCTACCAGTGTAAAAGTTATGGTCATTTCTACGTTCCGGGCAACCTAGGCTTCACTCTAGGGCGGTGCTCCACCATATCGAATAGTTACGGCCTTAGAAGCCTACGCCTGAAGCATAAAATACAATAAAAATACAACGGTCTTTTCATCGTATAACAGGAATAATTGCAACAAGCGTGAAAGTAATGATCATTTCGGCGTTTCGGGCATCCTAGACTTAACTCTGAGGCATTGCTCCACCAGATCGAATAGTTAGGGCCTAAGAAGTCAACGCCAGAAGCATAAAATACCATATAAATACAACAGTTTTTCCATCGTATAAAACGAATAATTGCAACCAGTGTGAAAGTTATGGTCATTTCTACATTCCGAGCAACCTAGGCTTCACTCTAGGGCGTTGCTCCAACAGATTGAATAGTTAGGGCCTTAGAAGTCAGCGCCCGAAGCATAAAATGCAATAAAAATACAACAGTTTTTCCATCGTATAAAACGAATAATTGCTACCTGTGTGAAAGTTATGGTCATTTCTACGTTCCGCGCAATCTTGGCTTTACCCTAGGGCGTTGTTCCACCAGATGGAGTTAGGGCCCAAGAAGTCAACGCCAGAAGCATAAAATACGATATAAATACAACAGCTTTTCCATCGTATAAAACAAATAATTGCAACCAGTTTGATAGTGATGGTCATTTCTACGTACCGGGCAACCTAGGCTTCACTCTAGGGCGTTGCTCCACCAGATCGAATAGTTAGGGCCTTAGAAGTCAACGCCCGAGGCATAAAGTATAAAATAAATAAAACAGTTTTTCCATCGTATAAAACGAATAATTGCTACCAGTGTGAAAGTTATAGTCATTTCTACTTTCCGGGCAACCTAGACTTCACACTAGGGCGCTGTTCCACCAGATGGAATAGTTAGGGCCTAAGAAGTCAACGCCAGAAGCATAAAATACGATATAAATACAACAGCTTCTCCATCGTATAAAAGGAATAATAGCAAACAGTGTGAAAGTAATGGTCACTTCTACGTTCCGGGCAACCTAGGCTTCACTCTAGGGCGTTGCTCCACCAGATCGAATAGTTAGGTCCTTAGAAGTCAACGCCAGAAGCATAAAATACAATATAAATACAACAGATTTTCCATCGTATAAAACGAATAATTGCAACCAGTTTGAAAGTGATGGTCATTTCTACGTTCCGGGTAACCTAGGCTTCACTCTATGGCGTTGCTCCAACAGAATGAATAGTTAGGGCCTTAGAAGTCAGCGCCCGAAGCATAAAATGCAATAAAAATACAACTGTTTTTCCATCGTATAACAGGATTAATTGCAACCAGTTTGAAAGTGATGGTCATTTCTACGTTCCGGGCAACCTTGGCTTCACCCTAGGGCGTTGTTCAACCAGATCGAATAGTTAGGGCCTAAGAAGTGAACGCCAGAAGCATAAAATACAATATAAATACATCAGATTTTCCATCGTATAAAAGGAATAATTGCAAACAGTGTGAAAGTAATGGTCATTTCTACGTTCCGGCAACCTAGGCTTCACTCTAGGGCGTTGCTCCACCAGATCAAACAGTTAGGGCCTAAGAAGTGAACACCAGAAGCATAAAATACAATATAAATACAACAGCTTTTCCATCGTATAAAACGAGTAATTGCTACCAGTGTAAAAGTTATGGTCATTTCTACGTTCCGGGCAACCTATACTTCACCCTAGGGCGTCGTTCCACCAGATGGAATAGTTTGGGCCTAAGAAGTCAACGCCAGAAGCATAAAATACGATATAAATACAACAGTTTTTCCATCGTATAAAACGAATAATTGCTACCTGTGTGAAAGTTATGGTCATTTCTACGTTCCGGGCAACCTAGGTTTCACTCCAGGGCGTTGCTCCACCAGATCGAATAGTTACGGCCTATGAAGTCAACGCCAGAACCATAAAATACAATATAAATACAACAGTTTTTCCATCATATAAAACGAATGATAGCAACCAGTGTGAAAGTTATGGTCATTTCTACGTTCCGCGCGATCTTGGCTTTACCCTAGGGCGTTGTTCCACCAGATGGAGTTAGGGCCCAAGAAGTCAACGCCAGAAGCATAAAATACGATATAAATACAACAGCTTTTCCATCGTATAAAGCAAATAATTGCAACCAGTTTGATAGTGATGGTCATTTCTACGTAACGGGCAACCTAGGCTTCACTCTAGGGCGTTGCTCCACCAGATCGAATAGTTAGGGCCTTAGAAGTCAACGCCCGAGGCATAAAGTATAAAATAAATAGAACAGTTTTTCCATCGTATAAAACGAATAATTGCTACCAGTATGAAAGTTATGGTCATTTCTTCTTTCCGGGCAACCTAGGCTTCACCCTAGGGAGTAGCTCCCTCAGATTGAATAGTTAGGGCCTTAGAAGTCAGCGCCCGAAGCATAAAATGCAATAAAAATACAACTGTTTTTCCATCGTATAACAGGATTAATTGCAACCAGTTTGAAAGTTATGGTCATTTCTTCTTTCCGGGCAACCTAGGCTTCACCCTAGGGAGTAGCTCCCTCAGATTGAATAGTTAGGGCCTTAGAAGTCAATGCCCGAAGCATAAAATGCAATAAAAATACAACAGTTTTTCCATCATATAACAGGAATAATTGCAACCGGTTTGAAAGTGATGGTCATTTCTACGTTCCGGGCAACCTAGGCTTCACTCTAGGGCGTTCCTCCACCAGATCGAGCAGCTAGGGCCTTAGATGTCAACGCCCGAAGCATAAAAAACAAAATAAATAGTACAGTTTTTCAATCGTATAAAACGAATAATTTCTACCAGTGTGGAAGTTATGGGCATTTCTACTTTCCGGGCAACCTAGGATTCACCCTAGGGCGTTGTTCCACCAGATCGAATAGTTACGGCCTATGAAGTCAACGCCAGAACCATAAAATACAATATAAATACAACAGTTTTTCCATCGTATAAAACGAATAATTGCTACCAGTGTAAAAGTTATGGTCATTTCTACGTTCCGGGCAACCTAGGCTACGCTCTAGGGCGGTGCTCCACCATATCGAATAGCTACGGCCTTAGAAGCCTACGCCTGAAGCATAAAATACAATAAAAATACAACGGTCTTTTCATCGTATAACAGGAATAATTGCAACAAGCGTGAAAGTAATGATCATTTCGGCGTTTCGGGCATCCTAGACTTAACGCTGAGGCATTGCTCCACCAGATCGAATAGTTAGGGCCTAAGAAGTCAACGCCAGAAGCATAAAATACCATATAAATACAACAGTTTTTCCATTGTATAAAACGAATAATTGCTACCAGTGTAAAAGTTATGGTCATTTCTACGTTCCGGGCAACCTAGGCTTCACCCTAGGGCGTTGTTCCACCAGATTGAATAGTTAGGGCCTAAGAAGTCAACGCCTGAAGCATAAAATACAATATAAATATAACAGTTTTTCCATCGTATAAAGCGAATAATAGCAACCAGTGTGAAAGCTATGTTCATTTCTACGTTCCGGGCAACGTAGGCTTCACTCTAGGGCGTTGCTCCACCAGATCAAACAGTTAGGGCCTTAGAAGCCAACGCCCGAAGCATTAAATAGAAAATAAATAGAACAGTTTTTCCATTGTGTAAAACGAATAATTGCTACCAGTGTAAAAGTTATGGCCATTTCTACGTTGCGGGCAACCTAGGCTTCACCGTAGGCCGTTGTTCCACCAGATCGAATAGTTAGGGCCTAAGAAGTGAACGCCAGAAGCATAAAATACAATATAAATACAACAGTTTTTCCATCATATAAAACGAATAATTGCAACCAGTATGAAAGTTATGGACATTTCTACTTTCCGGGCAACCTAGGATATACCCTAGGGCGTTTCTCCAACAGATTGAATAGTTAGCGCCTTAGAAGTCAACGCCCGAAGCATAAAATGCAAAATAAATAGAACAGTTTTTCAATCGTATAAAACGAATAACTGCAACCAGTGTGAAGGTACTGATCATTTCTACGTTCCGGGTAACCTAGGATTCACTCTAGGGCGTTGCTCTACCAGATAGAATAGCTAGGGACTTATAATTCAACGCCAGAAGAATAAAATACAATACAAGTACAACAGTTTTTCCATCGTATAAAATGTATATTTGCAAAAATTGTGAAAGTAATGGACATTTCTACGTTCCGGGCAACCTATGCGACACTCAAGGGCGTTGCTCCACCACATCTAATAGCTACGGCCTTAAAAGTCAACGCCAGAAGCATAAAATACAATAAAAATGCCACAGTCTTTCCATCGTATAGCATGACTAATTGCAAAGTGCGAAAGTAATGATCATTTCGACTTTTCTGGCATCCTAGGCTTAACTCTGAGGCGTTGCTCCACCAGATCTAAGAGTTAGGGCCTTAGAAGTCAACGCCCGAAGCATAAAATGCAATAAAAATACAACAGTTTTTCCATCGTATAAAACGAATAATTGCTACCTGTGTGAAAGTTATGGTCATTTCTACGGTCCGGGCAACCTAGGTTTCACTCCAGGGCGTTGCTCCACCAGATCGAATAGTTACGGCCTATGAAGTCAACGCCAGAAGCATAAAATACAATATAAATACAACAGTTTTTCCATCATATAAAACAAATGATAGCAACCAGTGTGAAAGTTATGGTCACTTCTACGTTCCGCGCAATCTTGGCTTTACCCTAGGGCGATGTTCCACCAGATGGAATAGTTAGAGCCTAAGAAGTCAACGCCAGAAGCATAAAATACGATATAAATGCAACAGCTTTTCCATCGTATAAAACGAATAATTGCAACCAGTGTGAAAGTTATGGTCATTTCTACGTTCCGGGCAACCTAGGCTTCCCCCTAGGGCGATGCTCCAACAGATTGCATAGCTAGGGCCTTAGAAGTCTATGCCCGATGCATAAAATGCAATAAAAATACAACAGTTTTTCCATCGTATAGCAAGAATAATTTGCAACCAGTGTGAAGGTTATGGTCATATCTACGTTCCGGGCAACCTAGGCATCACTGTAGGGCGTTGCTCCACCAGATCGAATAGTTAGGTCCTTAGAAGTCAACGCCAGAAGCATAAAGTACAATATAAATACAACAGTTTTTCCATCGTATAAAACGAATAATTGCAACCAGTTTGAAAGTGATGGTCATTTCTACGTTCCGGGTAACCTAGGCTTCACTCTAGGGCGTTGCTCCACCAGATCGAATAGTTAGGGCCTAAGAAGTCAACGCCAGAAGCATAAAATACCATATAAATACAACAGTTTTTCCATTGTATAAAACGAATAATTGCTACCAGTGTAAAAGTTATGGTCATTTCTACTTTCCGGGCAACGTAGACTTCACCCTAGGGCGTTGTTCCACCAGAAGGAATAGTTAGGGCCTTAGAAGTCAACGCCCGAAGCATAAAGTACAAAATAAATAGAACAGTTTTTCCATCGTATAAAACGAATAATTGCTACCTGTGTGAAAGTTATGGTCATTTCTACGTTCCGGGCAACCTAGGTTTCACTCCAGGGCGTTGCTCCACCAGATCGAATAGTTACGGCCTATGAAGTCAACGCCAGAACCATAAAATACAATATAAATACAACAGTTTTTCCATCATATAAAACGAATGATAGCAACCAGTGTGAAAGTTATGGTCATTTCTACGTTCCGCGCAATCTTGGCTTTACCCTAGGGCGTTGTTCCACCAGACGGAGTTAGGGCCCAAGAAGTCAACGCCAGAAGCATAAAATACGATATAAATACAACAGCTTTTCCATCGTATAAAACAAATAATTGCAACCAGTTTGATAGTGATGGTCATATCTACGTACCGGGCAACCTAGGCTTCACTCTAGGGCGTTGCTCCACCAGATCGAATAGTTAGGGCCTTAGAAGTCAACGCCCGAGGCATAAAGTATAAAATAAATAGAACAGTTTTTCCATCGTATAAAACGAATAATTGCTACCAGTGTGAAAGTTATGGTCATTTCTACTTTCCGGGCAACCTAGACTTCACACTAGGGCGTTGTTCCACCAGATGGAATAGTTAGGGCCTAAGAAGTCAACGCCAGAAGCATAAAATACGATATAAATACAACAGCTTTTCCATCGTATAAAACGAATAATTGCAACCAGTGTGAAAGTTATGGTCATTTCTACGTTCCGGGTAACCTAGGCTTCACTCTAGGGCGTTGCTCCAACAGATTGAATAGTTAGGGCCTTAGAAGTCAGCGCCCGAAGCATAAAATGCAAAAAAAATACAACAGTTTTTACACCGTATAACAGGATTAATTGCAACCAGTTGGAAAGTGATGGTCATTTCTACGTTCCGCGCAATCTTGGCTTTACCCTAGGGCGATGTTCCACCAGATGGAATAGTTAGAGCCTAAGAAGTCAACGCCAGAAGCATAAAATACGATATAAATGCAACAGCTTTTCCATCGTATAAAACGAATAATTGCAACCAGTGTGAAAGTTATGGTCATTTCTACGTTCCGGGCAACCTAGGCTTCCCCCTAGGGCGATGCTCCAACAGATTGCATAGCTAGGGCCTTAGAAGTCTATGCCCGATGCATAAAATGCAATAAAAATACAACAGTTTTTCCATCGTATAGCAAGAATAATTTGCAACCAGTGTGAAGGTTATGGTCATATCTACGTTCCGGGCAACCTAGGCATCACTGTAGGGCGTTGCTCCACCAGATCGAATAGTTAGGTCCTTAGAAGTCAACGCCAGAAGCATAAAGTACAATATAAATACAACAGTTTTTCCATCGTATAAAACGAATAATTGCAACCAGTTTGAAAGTGATGGTCATTTCTACGTTCCGGGTAACCTAGGCTTCACTCTAGGGCGTTGCTCCACCAGATCGAATAGTTAGGGCCTTAGAAGTCAACGCCCGAGGCATAAAGTATAAAATAAATAGAACAGTTTTTCCGTCGTATAAAACGAATAATTGCTACCAGTGTGAAAGTTATGGTCATTTCTACTTTCCGGGCAACGTAGACTTCACCCTAGGGCGTTGTTCCACCAGAAGGAATAGTTAGGGCCTTAGAAGTCAACGCCCGAAGCATAAAGTACAAAATAAATAGAACAGTTTTTCCATCGTATAAAACGAATAATTGCTACCTGTGTGAAAGTTATGGTCATTTCTACGTTCCGGGCAACCTAGGTTTCACTCCAGGGCGTTGCTCCACCAGATCGAATAGTTACGGCCTATGAAGTCAACGCCAGAACCATAACATACAATATAAATACAACAGTTTTTCCATCATATAAAACGAATGATAGCAACCAGTGTGAAAGTTATGGTCATTTCTACGTTCCGCGCAATCTTGGCTTTACCCTAGGGCGTTGTTCCACCAGACGGAGTTAGGGCCCAAGAAGTCAACGCCAGAAGCATAAAATACGATATAAATACAACAGCTTTTCCATCGTATAAAACAAATAATTGCAACCAGTTTGATAGTGATGGTCATATCTACGTACCGGGCAACCTAGGCTTCACTCTAGGGCGTTGCTCCACCAGATCGAATAGTTAGGGCCTTAGAAGTCAACGCCCGAGGCATAAAGTATAAAATAAATAGAACAGTTTTTCCATCGTATAAAACGAATAATTGCTACCAGTGTGAAAGTTATGGTCATTTCTACTTTCCGGGCAACCTAGACTTCACACTAGGGCGTTGTTCCACCAGATGGAATAGTTAGGGCCTAAGAAGTCAACGCCAGAAGCATAAAATACGATATAAATACAACAGCTTTTCCATCGTATAAAACGAATAATTGCAACCAGTGTGAAAGTTATGGTCATTTCTACGTTCCGGGTAACCTAGGCTTCACTCTAGGGCGTTTCTCCAACAGATTGAATAGTTAGGGCCTTAGAAGTCAGCGCCCGAAGCATAAAATGCAAAAAAAATACAACAGTTTTTACACCGTATAACAGGATTAATTGCAACCGGTTTGAAAGTGATGGTCATTTCTACGTTCCGGGCAACCTAGGCTTCACTCTAGGGCGTTCCTCCACCAGATCGAACAGCTAGGGCCTTAGATGTCAACGCCCGAAGCATAAAAAACAAAATAAATAGTACAGTTTTTCAATCGTATAAAACGAATAATTTCTACCAGTGTGGAAGTTATGGGCATTTCTACTTTCCGGGCAACCTAGGATTTACCCTAGGGCGTTGTTCCACCAGATGGAATAGTTAGGGCCTAAGAAGTCAACGCTAGAAGCATAAAACACGATATAAATACAACAGTTTTTCCATCGTATAAAACGAATAATCGCAACCAGTATGAAAGTTATGGTCATTTCTACTTTCCGAGCAACCTAGGCTTCACCCTAGGGAGTTGCACCACCAGATCGAATAGTTAGGGCCTAAGAAGTGAACGCCAGAAGCATGAAATACAATATAAATACAACAGTTTTTCAATCATATAAAACGAATGATAGCAACCAGTGTGATAGTTATGGTCATTTCTACGTTCCGGACAACCTGGGCTTCACTGTATGGCGTTCTTCCACCACATCGAATAGCTACGGCCTCAGAAGTCCACGCCTGAAGCATAAAATACAATAAAAATACAACAGTCTTTTCATCGTATAACAGGAATAATTGCAACAAGCGTGAAAGTAATCATCATTTCGGCCTTTTGGGTCATCCTAGACTTAAGTTTGAGGCATTGCTCCACCAGATCGAATATTTAGGGCCTTAGAAGTCAACCCCAGAAGCATAAAATACAATATAAATACAACAGTTTTTCCATCGTATAAAACGAATAATTGCAACCAGTATGCAACTTCTGGTAATTTCTACATTCCGAGCAACCTAGGCTTCACTCTAGGGCGTTGCTCCACCAGATCGAATAGTTAGGACCTTAGAAGTGAACGCCAGAAGCATAAAATACAATATAAATACAACAGCTTTTCCATCGTATAAGAGGAATAATTGCAAACAGTATGAAGGTAATGGTCATTTCTACGTTCCGGCAACCTAGGCTTCACTCTAGGGCGTTGCTCCACCAGATCAAACAGTTAGGGCCTAAGAAGTGAACGCCAGAAGCATAAAATACAATATAAATACAACAGTTTTTCCATCGTATAAAACGAATAATTGCTACCAGTGTAAAAGATATGGTCATTTCTACGTTCCGGGCAACCTAGGCTACACTCTAGGGCGGTGCTCCACCATATCGAATAGCTACGGCCTTAGAAGCCTACGCCTGAAGCATAAAATACAATAAAAATACAACGGTCTTTTCATCGTATAACAGGAATAATTGCAACAAGCGTGAAAGTAATGATCATTTCGGCGTTTCGGGCATCCTAGACTTAACTCTGAGGCATTGCTCCACCAGATCGAATAGTTAGGGCCTAAGAAGTCAACGCCAGAAGCATAAAATACCATATAAATACAACAGTTTTTCCATTGTATAAAACGAATAATTGCTACCAGTGTAAAAGTTATGGTCATTTCTACGTTCCGGGCAACCTAGGCTTCACCCTAGGGCGTTGTTCCACCAGATTGAATAGTTAGGGCCTAAGAAGTCAACGCCTGAAGCATAAAATACAATATAAATATAACAGTTTTTCCATCGTATAAAGCGAATAATAGCAACCAGTGTGAAAGCTATGTTCATTTCTACGTTCCGGGCAACGTAGGCTTCACTCTAGGGCGTTGCTCCACCAGATCAAACAGTTAGGGCCTTAGAAGCCAACGCCCGAAGCATTAAATAGAAAATAAATAGAACAGTTTTTCCATTGTGTAAAACGAATAATTGCTACCAGTGTAAAAGTTATGGCCATTTCTACGTTGCGGGCAACCTAGGCTTCACCGTAGGCCGTTGTTCCACCAGATCGAATAGTTAGGGCCTAAGAAGTGAACGCCAGAAGCATAAAATACAATATAAATACAACAGTTTTTCCATCATATAAAACGAATAATTGCAACCAGTATGAAAGTTATGGACATTTCTACTTTCCGGGCAACCTAGGATATACCCTAGGGCGTTTCTCCAACAGATTGAATAGTTAGCGCCTTAGAAGTCAACGCCCGAAGCATAAAATGCAAAATAAATAGAACAGTTTTTCAATCGTATAAAACGAATAACTGCAACCAGTGTGAAGGTACTGGACATTTCTACGTTCCGGGCAACCTATGCGACACTCAAGGGCGTTGCTCCACCACATCTAATAGCTACGGCCTTAAAAGTCAACGCCAGAAGCATAAAATACAATAAAAATGCCACAGTCTTTCCATCGTATAGCATGACTAATTGCAAAGTGCGAAAGTAATGATCATTTCGACTTTTCTGGCATCCTAGGCTTAACTCTGAGGCGTTGCTCCACCAGATGGAATAGTTAGAGCCTAAGAAGTCAACGCCAGAAGCATAAAATACGATATAAATGCAACAGCTTTTCCATCGTATAAAACGAATAATTGCAACCAGTGTGATAGTTATGGTCATTTCTACGTTCCGGGCAACCTAGGCTTCCCCCTAGGGCGATGCTCCAACAGATTGCATAGCTAGGGCCTTAGAAGTCTATGCCCAATGCATAAAATGCAATAAAAATACAACAGTTTTTCCATCGTATAGCAAGAATAATTTGCAACCAGTATGAAGGTTATGGTCATATCTACGTTCCGGGCAACCTAGGCATCACTGTAGGGCGTTGCTCCACCAGATCGAATAGTTAGGTCCTTAGAAGTCAACGCCAGAAGCATAAAGTACAATATAAATACAACAGTTTTTCCATCGTATAAAACGAATAATTGCAACCAGTTTGAAAGTGATGGTCATTTCTACGTTCCGGGTAACCTAGGCTTCACTCTAGGGCGTTGCTCCACCAGATCGAATAGTTAGGGCCTTAGAAGTCAACGCCCGAGGCATAAAGTATAAAATAAATAGAACAGTTTTTCCATCGTATAAAACGAATAATTGCTACCAGTGTGAAAGTTATGGTCATTTCTACTTTCCGGGCAACGTAGACTTCACCCTAGGGCGTTGTTCCACCAGAAGGAATAGTTAGGGCCTTAGAAGTCAACGCCCGAAGCATAAAGTACAAAATAAATAGAACAGTTTTTCCATCGTATAAAACGAATAATTGCTACCTGTGTGAAAGTTATGGTCATTTCTACGTTCCGGGCAACCTAGGTTTCACTCCAGGGCGTTGCTCCACCAGATCGAATAGTTACGGCCTATGAAGTCAACGCTAGAACCATAAAATACAATATAAATACAACAGTTTTTCCATCATATAAAACGAATGATAGCAACCAGTGTGAAAGTTATGGTCATTTCTACGTTCCGCGCAATCTTGGCTTTACCCTAGGGCGTTGTTCCACCAGATGGAGTTAGGGCCCAAGAAGTCAACGCCAGAAGCATAAAATACGATATAAATACAACAGCTTTTCCATCGTATAAAACAAATAATTGCAACCAGTTTGATAGTGATGGTCATATCTACGTACCGGGCAACCTAGGCTTCACTCTAGGGCGTTGCTCCACCAGATCGAATAGTTAGGGCCTTAGAAGTCAACGCCCGAGGCATAAAGTATAAAATAAATAGAACAGTTTTTCCATCGTATAAAACGAATAATTGCTACCAGTGTGAAAGTTATGGTCATTTCTACTTTCCGGGCAACCTAGACTTCACACTAGGGCGTTGTTCCACCAGATGGAATAGTTAGGGCCTAAGAAGTCAACGCCAGAAGCATAAAATACGATATAAATACAACAGCTTTTCCATCGTATAAAACGAATAATTGCAACCAGTGTGAAAGTTATGGTCATTTCTACGTTCCGGGTAACCTAGGCTTCACTCTAGGGCGTTGCTCCAACAGATTGAATAGTTAGGGCCTTAGAAGTCAGCGCCCGAAGCATAAAATGCAAAAAAAATACAACAGTTTTTCCACCGTATAACAGGATTAATTGCAACCAGTTGGAAAGTGATGGTCATTTCTACGTTCCGGGCAACCTTGGCTTCACCCTAGGGCGTTGCTCCACCAGATCGAGTAGTTAGGGCCTAAGAAGTGAACGCCAGAAGCATAAAATACCATATAAATACAACAGCTTTTCCATCGTATAAAAGGAATAATTGCAAACAGTATGAAAGTAATGGTCATTTCTACGTTCCGGGCAACCTAGGCTTCACTCTAGGGCGTTGCTCCACCAGATTAAATAGTTAGGGCGTAAGAAGTCAACGCCAGAAGCATAAAATACAATATAAATACAACAGCTTTTCCATCGTATATAATGTATATTTGCAAACAGTGTGAAAGTAATGGTGATTTCTACGTTCCGGCAAACCTAGGCTTCACTCTAGGGCGTTGCTCCACCAGATCGGATAGTTACGGCCTTAGAAGTCAGCGCCAGAAGCATAAAATACAATAAAGATGCAACAGTTTTTCCATCGTTTAACAGGAATAACTGCAAACAGTGTGAAAGTAATGGCCATTTCTACGTTCCGGGCAACCTAGGCTTCACTCTGGGTCGTTGCTCCACCAGATCGAATAGCTAGCGACTTAGAATTAAACGCTAGAAGCATAGAATGCAATAAAAATACAACAGGTTTTCCATCGTTTAACAGGAATAACTGCAAACAGTGTGAAAGTAATGGCCATTTCTACGTTCCGGGCAACCTAGGCTTCACTCTGGGTCGTTGCTCCACCAGATCGAATAGCTAGCGACTTAGAATTAAACGCCAGAAGCATAGAATGCAATAAAAATACAACAGTTTTTCCATCGTATAACCGGAATAATTGCAACCAGTGTGAATGTAATGGTCATTTCTACGTTCCGGGCAACCTAGGCTTCACTCTGGGTCGTTGCTCCACCAGATCGAACAGCTAGGGACTTAGAATTAAACGCCAGAAGCATAAAATACAATAAAGATACAACTGTTTTTCCATCGTCTAACAGGAATAATTGCAACAAGCGTGAAGGTAATGGTCATTTCTACGTTCCGGGCAACCTAGGCTTCACCATACGGCGTTGTTCCACCAGATCGAATAGTTAGGGCCTAAGAAGTGAACGCCAGAAGCATAAAATGGAATATAAATACAACAGTTTTTTCATCGTATAAAACGAATAATTGAAACCAGTATGAAAGTTATGGTCATTTCTTCTTTCCGGGCAACCTAGGCTTCACCCTAGGGCGTAGCTCCCACAGATTGAATAGTTAGGGCCTTAGAAGTCAATGCCCGAAGCATAAAATGCAATAAAAATACAACAGTTTTTCCATCATATAAGAGGAATAATTGGAACCGGTTTGAAAGTGATGGTCATTTCTACGTTCCGGGCAACCTAGGCTTCACTCTAGGGCGTTCCTCCACCAGATCGAACAGCTAGGGCCTTAGAAGTCAACGCCCGAAGCATAAAATACAAAATAAATAGTACAGTTTTTCAATCGTATAAAACGAATAATTTCTACCAGTGTGGAAGTTATGGGCATTTCTACTTTCCGGGCAACCTAGGATTCACCCTAGGGCGTTGTTCCACCAGATGGAATAGTTAGGGCCTAAGAAGTCAACGCTAGAAGCATAAAACACGATATAAATACAACAGTTTTTCCATCGTATAAAACGAATAATCGCAACCAGTATGAAAGTTATGGTCATTTCTACTTTCCGAGCAACCTAGGCTTCACCCTAGGGAGTTGCACCACCAGATCGAATAGTTAGGGCCTAAGAAGTGAACGCCAGAAGCATGAAATACAATATAAATACAACAGTTTTTCAATCATATAAAACGAATGATAGCAACCAGTGTGATAGTCATGGTCATTTCTACGTTCCGGGCAACCTGGGCTTCACTCTATGGCGTTCTTCCACCACATCGAATAGCTACGGCCTCAGAAGTCCACGCCTGAAGCATAAAATACAATAAAAATACAACAGTCTTTTCATCGTATAACAGGAATAATTGCAACAAGCGTGAAAGTAATCATCATTTCGGCGTTTCGGGCATCCTAGACTTAAGTCTGAGGCATTGCTCCACCAGATCGAATATTTAGGGCCTTAGAAGTCAACCCCAGAAGCATAAAATACAATATAAATACAACAGTTTTTCCATCGTATAAAACGAATAATTGCAACCAGTATGCAACTTCTGGTCATTTCTACATTCCGAGCAACCTAGGCTTCACTCTAGGGCGTTGCTCCACCAGATCGAATAGTTAGGACCTTAGAAGTCAACGCCAGAAGCATAAAATACGATATAAATACAACAGCTGTTCCATCGTATAAAAGGAATAATAGCAAACAGTGTGAAAGTAATGGTCATTTCTACGTTCCGGCCAACCTAGGCTTCACTCTAGGGCGTTGCTCCACCAGATCGGATAGTTACGGCCTTAGAAGTCAGCGCCAGAAGCATAAAATACAATAAAGATGCAACAGTTTTTCCATCGTTTAACAGGAATAACTGCAAACAGTGTGAAAGTAATGGCCATTTCTACGTTCCGGGCAACCTAGGCTTCACTCTGGGTCGTTGCTCCACCAGATCGAATAGCTAGCGACTTAGAATTAAACGCTAGAAGCATAGAATGCAATAAAAATACAACAGGTTTTCCATCGTTTAACAGGAATAACTGCAAACAGTGTGAAAGTAATGGCCATTTCTACGTTCCGGGCAACCTAGGCTTCACTCTGGGACGTTGCTCCACCAGATCGAATAGCTAGCGACTTAGAATTAAACGCCAGAAGCATAGAATGCAATAAAAATACAACAGTTTTTCCATCGTATAACCGGAATAATTGCAACCAGTGTGAATGTAATGGTCATTTCTACGTTCCGGGCAACCTAGGCTTCACTCTGGGTCGTTGCTCCACCAGATCGAACAGCTAGGGACTTAGAATTAAACGCCAGAAGCATAAAATACAATAAAGATACAACTGTTTTTCCATCGTCTAACAGGAATAACTGCAACAAGCGTGAAGGTAATGGTCATTTCTACGTTCCGGGCAACCTAGGCTTCACCATACGGCGTTGTTCCACCAGATCGAATAGTTAGGGCCTAAGAAGTGAACGCCAGAAGCACAAAATGGAATATAAATACAACAGTTTTTTCATCGTATAAAACGAATAATTGCAACCAGTATGAAAGTTATGGTCATTTCTTCTTTCCGGGCAACCTAGGCTTCACCCTAGGGCGTAGCTCCCACAGATTGAATAGTTAGGGCCTTAGAAGTCAATGCCCGAAGCATAAAATGCAATAAAAATACAACAGTTTTTCCATCATATAACAGGAATAATTGCAACCGGTTTGAAAGTGATGGTCATTTCTACGTTCCGGGCAACCTAGGCTTCTCTCTAGGGCGTTCCTCCACCAGATCGAACAGCTAGGGCCTTAGAAGTCAACGCCCGAAGCATAAAATACAAAATAAATAGTACAGTTTTTCAATCGTATAAAACGAATAATTTCTACCAGTGTGGAAGTTATGGGCATTTCTACTTTCCGGGCAACCTAGGATTCACCCTAGGGCGTTGTTCCACCAGATGGAATAGTTAGGGCCTAAGAAGTCAACGCTAGAAGCATAAAACACGATATAAATACAACAGTTTTTCCATCGTATAAAACGAATAATCGCAACCAGTATGAAAGTTATGGTCATTTCTACTTTCCGAGCAACCTAGGCTTCACCCTAGGGAGTTGCACCACCAGATCGAATAGTTAGGGCCTAAGAAGTGAACGCCAGAAGCATGAAATACAATATAAATACAACAGTTTTTCAATCATATAAAACGAATGATAGCAACCAGTGTGATAGTTATGGTCATTTCTACGTTCCGGGCAACCTGGGCTTCACTGTATGGCGTTCTTCCACCACATCGAATAGCTACGGCCTCAGAAGTCCACGCCTGAAGCATAAAATACAATAAAAATACAACAGTCTTTTCATCGTATAACAGGAATAATTGCAACAAGCGTGAAAGTAATCATCATTTCGGCGTTTCGGGCATCCTAGACTTAAGTCTGAGGCATTGCTCCACCAGATCGAATATTTAGGGCCTTAGAAGTCAACCCCAGAAGCATAAAATACAATATAAATACAACAGTTTTTCCATCGTATAAAACGAATAATTGCAACCAGTATGCAACTTCTGGTCATTTCTACATTCCGAGCAACCTAGGCTTCACTCTAGGGCGTTGCTCCACCAGATCGAATAGTTAGGACCTTAGAAGTGAACGCCAGAAGCATAAAATACAATATAAATACAACAGCTTTTCCATCGTATAAGAGGAATAATTGCAAACAGTATGAAAGTAATGGTCATTTCTACGTTCCGGCAACCTAGGCTTCACTCTAGGGCGTTGCTCCACCAGATCAAACAGTTAGGGCCTAAGAAGTGAACGCCAGAAGCATAAAATACAATATAAATACAACAGTTTTTCCATCGTATAAAACGAATAATTGCTACCAGTGTAAAAGTTATGGTCATTTCTACGTTCCGGGCAACCTAGGCTACACTCTAGGGCGGTGCTCCACCATATCGAATAGCTACGGCCTTAGAAGCCTACGCCTGAAGCATAAAATACAATAAAAATACAACGGTCTTTTCATCGTATAACAGGAATAATTGCAACAAGCGTGAAAGTAATGATCATTTCGGCGTTTCGGGCATCCTAGACTTAACTCTGAGGCATTGCTCCACCAGATCGAATAGTTAGGGCCTAAGAAGTCAACGCCAGAAGCATAAAATACCATATAAATACAACAGTTTTTCCATTGTATAAAACGAATAATTGCTACCAGTGTAAAAGTTATGGTCATTTCTACGTTCCGGGCAACCTAGGCTTCACCCTAGGGCGTTGTTCCACCAGATTGAATAGTTAGGGCCTAAGAAGTCAACGCCTGAAGCATAAAATACAATATAAATATAACAGTTTTTCCATCGTATAAAGCGAATAATAGCAACCAGTGTGAAAGCTATGTTCGTTTCTACGTTCCGGGCAACGTAGGCTTCACTCTAGGGCGTTGCTCCACCAGATCAAACAGTTAGGGCCTTAGAAGCCAACGCCCGAAGCATTAAATAGAAAATAAATAGAACAGTTTTTCCATTGTGTAAAACGAATAATTGCTACCAGTGTAAAAGTTATGGCCATTTCTACGTTGCGGGCAACCTAGGCTTCACCGTAGGCCGTTGTTCCACGAGATCGAATAGTTAGGGCCTAAGAAGTGAACGCCAGAAGCATAAAATACAATATAAATACAACAGTTTTTCCATCATATAAAACGAATGATAGCAACCAGTGTGAAAGTTATGGTCATTTCTACGTTCCGCGCAATCTTGGCTTTACCCTAGGGCGTTGTTCCACCAGACGGAGTTAGGGCCCAAGAAGTCAACGCCAGAAGCATAAAATACGATATAAATACAACAGCTTTTCCATCGTATAAAACAAATAATTGCAACCAGTTTGATAGTGATGGTCATATCTACGTACCGGGCAACCTAGGCTTCACTCTAGGGCGTTGCTCCACCAGATCGAATAGTTAGGGCCTTAGAAGTCAACGCCCGAGGCATAAAGTATAAAATAAATAGAACAGTTTTTCCATCGTATAAAACGAATAATTGCTACCAGTGTGAAAGTTATGGTCATTTCTACTTTCCGGGCAACCTAGACTTCACACTAGGGCGTTGTTCCACCAGATGGAATAGTTAGGGCCTAAGAAGTCAACGCCAGAAGCATAAAATACGATATAAATACAACAGCTTTTCCATCGTATAAAACGAATAATTGCAACCAGTGTGAAAGTTATGGTCATTTCTACGTTCCGGGTAACCTAGGCTTCACTCTAGGGCGTTGCTCCAACAGATTGAATAGTTAGGGCCTTAGAAGTCAGCGCCCGAAGCATAAAATGCAAAAAAAATACAACAGTTTTTCCACCGTATAACAGGATTAATTGCAACCAGTTGGAAAGTGATGGTCATTTCTACGTTCCGGGCAACCTTGGCTTCACCCTAGGGCGTTGCTCCACCAGATCGAATAGTTAGGGCCTAAGAAGTGAACGCCAGAAGCATAAAATACCATATAAATACAACAGCTTTTCCATCGTATAAAAGGAATAATTGCAAACAGTATGAAAGTAATGGTCATTTCTACGTTCCGGGCAACCTAGGCTTCACTCTAGGGCGTTGCTCCACCAGATTAAATAGTTAGGGCGTAAGAAGTCAACGCCAGAAGCATAAAATACAATATAAATACAACAGCTTTTCCATCGTATATAATGTATATTTGCAAACAGTGTGAAAGTAATGGTGATTTCTACGTTCCGGCCAACCTAGGCTTCACTCTAGGGCGTTGCTCCACCAGATCGGATAGTTACGGCCTTAGAAGTCAGCGCCAGAAGCATAAAATACAATAAAGATGCAACAGTTTTTCCATCGTTTAACAGGAATAACTGCAAACAGTGTGAAAGTAATGGCCATTTCTACGTTCCGGGCAACCTAGGCTTCACTCTGGGTCGTTGCTCCACCAGATCGAATAGCTAGCGACTTAGAATTAAACGCTAGAAGCATAGAATGCAATAAAAATACAACAGGTTTTCCATCGTTTAACAGGAATAACTGCAAACAGTGTGAAAGTAATGGCCATTTCTACGTTCCGGGCAACCTAGGCTTCACTCTGGGTCGTTGCTCCACCAGATCGAATAGCTAGCGACTTAGAATTAAACGCCAGAAGCATAGAATGCAATAAAAATACAACAGTTTTTCCATCGTATAACCGGAATAATTGCAACCAGTGTGAATGTAATGGTCATTTCTACGTTCCGGGCAACCTAGGCTTCACTCTGGGTCGTTGCTCCACCAGATCGAACAGCTAGGGACTTAGAATTAAACGCCAGAAGCATAAAATACAATAAAGATACAACTGTTTTTCCATCGTCTAACAGGAATAACTGCAACAAGCGTGAAGGTAATGGTCATTTCTACGTTCCGGGCAACCTAGGCTTCACCATACGGCGTTGTTCCACCAGATCGAATAGTTAGGGCCTAAGAAGTGAACGCCAGAAGCATAAAATGGAATATAAATACAACAGTTTTTTCATCGTATAAAACGAATAATTGCAACCAGTATGAAAGTTATGGTCATTTCTTCTTTCCGGGCAACCTAGGCTTCACCCTAGGGCGTAGCTCCCACAGATTGAATAGTTAGGGCCTTAGAAGTCAATGCCCGAAGCATAAAATGCAATAAAAATACAACAGTTTTTCCATCATATAACAGGAATAATTGCAACCGGTTTGAAAGTGATGGTCAGTTCTACGTTCCGGGCAACCTAGGCTTCACCCTAGGGCGTTCCTCCACCAGATCGAACAGCTAGGGCCTTAGAAGTCAACGCCCGAAGCATAAAATACAAAATAAATAGTACAGTTTTTCAATCGTATAAAACGAATAATTTCTACCAGTGTGGAAGTTATGGGCATTTCTACTTTCCGGGCAACCTAGGATTCACCCTAGGGCGTTGTTCCACCAGATGGAATAGTTAGGGCCTAAGAAGTCAACGCTAGAAGCATAAAACACGATATAAATACAACAGTTTTTCCATCGTATAAAACGAATAATCGCAACCAGTATGAAAGTTATGGTCATTTCTACTTTCCGAGCAACCTAGGCTTCACCCTAGGGAGTTGCACCACCAGATCGAATAGTTAGGGCCTAAGAAGTGAACGCCAGAAGCATGAAATACAATATAAATACAACAGTTTTTCAATCATATAAAACGAATGATAGCAACCAGTGTGATAGTTATGGTCATTTCTACGTTCCGGGCAACCTGGGCTTCACTGTATGGCGTTCTTCCACCACATCGAATAGCTACGGCCTCAGAAGTCCACGCCTGAAGCATAAAATACAATAAAAATACAACAGTCTTTTCATCGTATAACAGGAATAATTGCAACAAGCGTGAAAGTAATCATCATTTCGGTGTTTCGGGCATCCTAGACTTAAGTCTGAGGCATTGCTCCACCAGATCGAATATTTAGGGCCTTAGAAGTCAACCCCAGAAGCATAAAATACAATATAAATACAACAGTTTTTCCATCGTATAAAACGAATAATTGCAAACAGTATGAAAGTAATGGTCATTTCTACGTTCCGGCAACCTAGGCTTCACTCTAGGGCGTTGCTCCACCAGATCAAACAGTTAGGGCCTAAGAAGTGAACGCCAGAAGCATAAAATACAATATAAATACAACAGTTTTTCCATCGTATAAAACGAATAATTGCTACCAGTGTAAAAGTTATGGTCATTTCTACGTTCCGGGCAACCTAGGCTACACTCTAGGGCGGTGCTCCACCATATCGAATAGCTACGGCCTTAGAAGCCTACGCCTGAAGCATAAAATACAATAAAAATACAACGGTCTTTTCATCGTATAACAGGAATAATTGCAACAAGCGTGAAAGTAATGATCATTTCGGCGTTTCGGGCATCCTAGACTTAACTCTGAGGCATTGCTCCACCAGATCGAATAGTTAGGGCCTAAGAAGTCAACGCCAGAAGCATAAAATACCATATAAATACAAAAGTTTTTCCATTGTATAAAACGAATAATTGCTACCAGTGTAAAAGTTATGGTCATTTCTACGTTCCGGGCAACCTAGGCTTCACCCTAGGGCGTTGTTCCACCAGATTGAATAGTTAGGGCCTAAGAAGTCAACGCCTGAAGCATAAAATACAATATAAATATAACAGTTTTTCCATCGTATAAAGCGAATAATAGCAACCAGTGTGAAAGCTATGTTCATTTCTACGTTCCGGGCAACGTAGGCTTCACTCTAGGGCGTTGCTCCACCAGATCAAACAGTTAGGGCCTTAGAAGCCAACGCCCGAAGCATTAAATAGAAAATAAATAGAACAGTTTTTCCATTGTGTAAAACGAATAATTGCTACCAGTGTAAAAGTTATGGCCATTTCTACGTTGCGGGCAACCTAGGCTTCACCGTAGGCCGTTGTTCCACCAGATCGAATAGTTAGGGCCTAAGAAGTGAACGCCAGAAGCATAAAATACAATATAAATACAACAGTTTTTCCATCATATAAAACGAATAATTGCAACCAGTATGAAAGTTATGGACATTTCTACTTTCCGGGCAACCTAGGATATACCCTAGGGCGTTTCTCCAACAGATTGAATAGTTAGCGCCTTAGAAGTCAACGCCCGAAGCATAAAATGCAAAATAAATGGAACAGTTTTTCAATCGTATAAAACGAATAACTGCAACCAGTGTGAAGGTACTGGACATTTCTACGTTCCGGGCAACCTATGCGACACTCAAGGGCGTTGCTCCACCACATCTAATAGCTACGGCCTTAAAAGTCAACGCCAGAAGCATAAAATACAATAAAAATGCCACAGTCTTTCCATCGTATAGCATGACTAATTGCAAAGTGCGAAAGTAATGATCATTTCGACTTTTCTGGCATCCTAGGCTTAACTCTGAGGCGTTGCTCCACCAGATCTAAGAGTTAGGGCCTTAGAAGTCAACGCCCGAAGCATAAAATGCAATAAAAATACAACAGTTTTTCCATCGTATAAAACGAATAATTGCTACCTGTGTGAAAGTTATGGTCATTTCTACGGTCCGGGCAACCTAGGTTTCACTCCAGGGCGTTGCTCCACCAGATCGAATAGTTACGGCCTATGAAGTCAACGCCAGAACCATAAAATACAATATAAATACAACAGTTTTTCCATCATATAAAACGAATGATAGCAACCAGTGTGAAAGTTATGGTCATTTCTACGTTCCGCGCAATCTTGGCTTTACCCTAGGGCGTTGTTCCACCAGATGGAGTTAGGGCCCAAGAAGTCAACGCCAGAAGCATCAAATACGATATAAATACAACAGCTTTTCCATCGTATAAAACAAATAATTGCAACCAGTTTGATAGTGATGGTCATATCTACGTACCGGGCAACCTAGGCTTCACTCTAGGGCGTTGCTCCACCAGATCGAATAGTTAGGGCCTTAGAAGTCAACGCCCGAGGCATAAAGTATAAAATAAATAGAACAGTTTTTCCATCGTATAAAACGAATAATTGCTACCAGTGTGAAAGTTATGGTCATTTCTACTTTCCGGGCAACCTAGACTTCACACTAGGGCGTTGTTCCACCAGATGGAATAGTTAGGGCCTAAGAAGTCAACGCCAGAAGCATAAAATACGATATAAATACAACAGCTTTTCCATCGTATAAAACGAATAATTGCAACCAGTGTGAAAGTTATGGTCATTTCTACGTTCCGGGTAACCTAGGCTTCACTCTAGGGCGTTGCTCCAACAGATTGAATAGTTAGGGCCTTAGAAGTCAGCGCCCGAAGCATAAAATGCAAAAAAAATACAACAGTTTTTCCACCGTATAACAGGATTAATTGCAACCAGTTGGAAAGTGATGGTCATTTCTACGTTCCGGGCAACCTTGGCTTCACCCTAGGGCGTTGCTCCACCAGATCGAGTAGTTAGGGCCTAAGAAGTGAACGCAAGAAGCATAAAATACCATATAAATACAACAGCTTTTCCATCGTATAAAAGGAATAATTGCAAACAGTATGAAAGTAATGGTCATTTCTACGTTCCGGGCAACCTAGGCTTCACTCTAGGGCGTTGCTCCACCAGATTAAATAGTTAGGGCGTAAGAAGTCAACGCCAGAAGCATAAAATACGATATAAATACAACAGCTTTTCCATCGTATATAATGTATATTTGCAAACAGTGTGAAAGTAATGGTGATTTCTACGTTCCGGCAAACCTAGGCTTCACTCTAGGGCGTTGCTCCACCAGATCGGATAGTTACGGCCTTAGAAGTCAGCGCCAGAAGCATAAAATACAATAAAGATGCAACAGTTTTTCCATCGTTTAACAGGAATAACTGCAAACAGTGTGAAAGTAATGGCCATTTCTACGTTCCGGGCAACCTAGGCTTCACTCTGGGTCGTTGCTCCACCAGATCGAATAGCTAGCGACTTAGAATTAAACGCTAGAAGCATAGAATGCAATAAAAATACAACAGGTTTTCCATCGTTTAACAGGAATAACTGCAAACAGTGTGAAAGTAATGGCCATTTCTACGTTCCGGATAACCTAGGCTTCACTCTAGGGCGTTGTTCCACCAGATCGAACAGTTAGGGCCTTAGAAGTCAACGCTCAAAGCATAAAATACAAAATAAATAAAACAGTTTTTCCATCGTATAACAGGAATAATTGCAACCAGTGTGAATGTAATGGTCATTTCTAGGTTCCCGGCAACCTAGGTTTCACTCTAGGCCGTTGCTCCTCCAGATCGAATAGCTAGGGCCTTAGAAGTCAACGCCCGATCCATAAAATACGATATAAATACAACAGCATTACCATCGTATTAAATGAATAATTGCAAACAGTGTGAAAGTAGTGGTCATTTCTACGTTCCGGGCAACCTGGGCTTCACTGTATGGCGTTCTTCCACCACATCGAATAGCTACGGCCTCAGAAGTCCACGCCTGAAGCATAAAATACAATAAAAATACAACAGTCTTTTCATCGTATAACAGGAATAATTGCAACAAGCGTGAAAGTAATGATCATTTCGGCGTTTCGGGCATCCTAGACTTAACTCTGAGGCATTGCTCCACCAGATCGAATATTTAGGGCCTTAGAAGTCAACCCCAGAAGCATAAAATACAATATAAATACAACAGTTTTTCCATCGTATAAAACGAATAATTTCAACCAGTATGCAACTTCTGGTCATTTCTACATTCCGAGCAACCTAGGCTTCACTCTAGGGCGTTGCTCCACCAGATCCAATAGTTAGGACCTTAGAAGTCAACGCCAGAAGCATAAAATACGATATAAATACAACAGCTGTTCCATCGTATAAAAGGAATAATAGCAAACAGTGTGAAAGTAATGGTCATTTCTACGTTCCGGGCAACCTAGGCTTCACTCTACGGCGTTGTTCCACCAGATCGAATAGTTAGGGCCTAAGAAGTCAACACCAGGAGAATAAAATACAATAAAAATACAACAGTCTTTCCATCCTATAACAGAAATAATTGCAACCCGTGTGAAAGTGATGGTCATTTCTACGTTCCGGGCAACCTAGGCTTCACCCTAGGACGTTGCTCCACCAGATCGAATAGTTAGGGCCTAAGAAGTGAACGCCAGAAGCATAAAATACAATATAAATACAACAGTTTTTCCATCGTATAAACCGAATAATTGCAACCAGTATGAAACTTATGGTCATTTCTACGTTCCGGGCAACCTAGGCTTCAGTGTATGGCGTTCTTCCACCACATCGAATAGCTACGGCCTCAGAAGTCCACGCCTGAAGCATAAAATACAATAAAAATACAACAGCTTTTCCATCGTATAGCAGGAATAATTTGCAACCAGTGTGATAGTAGTGGTCATTTCTACGTTCCGGGCAACCCATGTTTCACTCCAGGGCCTTGCTCCACCAGATCGAATAGTTACGGCCTAAGAAGTCAACGCCAGAAGCATAAAATACGATGAAGGTGCAACAGTTTTTCCATAGTATAAAAGGAATAATTGCAATCAGTGTGAAAGTTATGGTCATTTCTACATTCCGAGCAACCTAGGCTTCACTCTAGGGCGTTGCTCCACCAGATCGAATAGTTAGGTCCTTAGAAGTCAACGCCAGAAGCATAAAATACGATATAAATACAACAGCTTTTCCATCGTGTAAAAGGAATAATTGCAAACAGTGTGAAAGTAATGGTCATTTCTACGTTCGGGCAACCTAGGCTTCACTCTAGGTCGTTGCTCCACCAGATCAAATAGCTAGCGACTTAGAATTAAACGCCAGAAGCATAGAATACAATAAAAATACAACAGCTTTTACATCGTATAAAACGAATAATTGCAACCAGTGTGGAAGTTATGGTCATTTCTACGTTCCGGGCAAGCTAGGCTTCACTCTACGGCGTTGCTCGACCAGATCGAATAGCTAGGGCCTTAGAAGTCAACGCCAGAAGCATAAAATACAAAATAAATAGAACAATTTTTCCATCGTATAAAACGAATAATTGCTACCAGTGTGAAAGTTATGGTCAGTTCTACGTTCCGCGCAACCTGGGATTTACTCTAGGGCGTTGTTCCACCAGATGGAATAGTTAGGGCCTAAGAAGTCAACGCCAGAAGCACAAAATACGATATAAATACAACAGCTTTTCCATCGTATAAAACAAATAATTGCAACCAGTGTGATAGTTATGCTCATTTCTACGTTCCGGGCAACGTAGGCTTCACCCTAGGCCGTTGTTCCTCCAGATCGAATAGTTAGGGCCTAAGAAGTGAACGCCAGAAGCATAAAATGCAATAAAAATAAAACAGTTTTTCCATCGTATAAAAAGAATAATTGCAATCAGTGTGAAAGTTATGGTCATTTCTACATTCCGAGCA
This sequence comes from Calliopsis andreniformis, assembly GCF_051401765.1. Taxonomy (NCBI): domain Eukaryota; kingdom Metazoa; phylum Arthropoda; class Insecta; order Hymenoptera; family Andrenidae; genus Calliopsis; species Calliopsis andreniformis. Next base: position 17,794,620 of record NW_027480426.1, on the reverse strand, counting down.
ACCTAGGCTTCACCCTAGGGCTTTGCTCCAACAGATTGAATAGTTAGGGCCTAAGAAGTCAACGCCAGAAGCATAAAATACGATTTAATACAACAGCTTTTCCATCGTATAAAAGGAATAATTGCAAACAGTGTGAAAGTAATGGTCATTTCTACGTTCCGGGCAACCTAGGCTTCACTCTACGGCGTTGTTAAACCAGATCGAATAGTGAGGGCCTAAGAAGTCAACACCAGAAGAATAAAATACAAAATAAATACAACAGCCTTTACACTGTATAAAACGAATAATTGCAACCTGTGTGAAGGTTATGGTCATATCTACGTTCCGGGCAACCTAGGCTTCACTGTCGGGCGTTGCTCCACCAGATCGAAATGTTAGGGCCTAAGAAGTCTAAGCCCGAAGCATAAAATACGATATAAATACAACAGCATTTCCATCGTATTAAATGAATAATTGCAAACAGTGTGAAAGTAGTGGTCATTTCTACGTTCCGGGCTACCTAGGCTTCTCTGTATGGCGTTCTTCAACCACATCGAATTGCTACGGCCTCAGAAGTCCACGCCTGAAGCATAAAATACAATAAAAATACAACAGTATTTTCATCGTATAACAGGAATAATTGCAACAAGCGTGAAAGTAATGATCATTTCGGCGTTTCGGGCATCCTAGACTTAATTCTGAGGCATTGCTCCACCAGATCGAATATTTAGGGCCTTAGAAGTCAACCCCAGAAGCATAAAATACAATATAAATACAACAGTTTTTCCATCGTATAAAACGAATAATTGCTACCAGTGTGAAAGTTATGGTCATTTCTACGTTCCGCGCAACCTGGGCTTTACTCTAGGGCGTTGTTCCACCAGATCGAATAGTTAGGTCCTTAGATGTCAACGCCAGAAGCATAAAATACGATATAAATACAACAGCTTTTCCATCGTATAAAAGGAATAATTGCAAACAGTGTGAAAATAGTGGTCATTTCTACGTTCGGTTAACCTAGGCTTCACTCTACGGCGTTGTTCCACCAGATCGAATAATTAGGGCCGGAGAAGTCAACACCAGAAGCATAAAATACAATATAAATACAACAGTTTTTCCATCGTATAAAACGAATAATTGCAACCTGTGTGAAGGTTATGGTCATATCTACGTTCCGGGCAACCTAGGCTTTACTGTCGGGCGTTGCTCCACCAGATCGAAATGTTAGGGCCTAAGAAGTCAACGCCCAAAGCATAAAATACGATATAAATACAACAGCATTTCCATCGTATGAAATGTATAATTGCAAACAGTGTGAAAGTAGTGGTCATTTCTACGTTCCGGTCAACCTAGGCTTCACTGCATGGCGTTCTTCCACCACATCGAACAGCTACGGCCTCAGAAGTCCACGCCTGAAGCATAAAATACAATAAAAATACAACAGTCTTTTCATCGCATAACAGGAATAATTGCAACAAGCGTGAAAGTAATGATCATTTCTTCGTTCCAGGCAACCTAGGCTTCACTCTATTGCGTTGCTCCACCAGATCGAATAGTTAGGGCCTTAGAAGTCAACGCCCGAAGCATAAAATACAAAATAAATAAAACAGATTTTCCATCGTACAAAACGAAAAATTGCAATCACTGTGAAAGTTATGGTCATTTCTACATTCCGAGCAACCTAGGCTTCACTCTAGGGCGATGCTCCACCAGATCGAATAGTTAGGTCCTTAGAAGTCAACGCCAGAAGCATAAAATACGATATAAATACAACAGCTTTTCCATCGTATAAAAGGAATAATTGCAAACAGTGTGAAGGTAATGGTCATTTCTACGTTCGGGCAACCTAGGCTTCACTCTACGGCGTTGTTCCACCAGATCGAATAATTAGGGCCTGAGAAGTCAACGCCAGAAGCATAAAATACAATATAAATACAACAGTTTTTCCATCGTATAAAACGAATAATTGCAACCAGTATGAAACTTATGGTCATTTCTCCTTTCCGAGCAACCTAGGCTTCACCCTAAGGCTTTGCTCCAACAGATCGAATAGTTAGAGCCTTAGAAGTCAACGCCCGAAGCATAAAATACAAAATAATTAGAACGGTTTTTCCATTGTATAAAACGAATAATTGCTACGAGTGTAAAAGCTATGGTCATTTCTACGTTCCGGGCAACCTAGGCTTGACCCTAGGGCGTTGTTCCACCAGATCCAATAGTTAGGGCCTAAGAAGTGAACGCCAGACGCATAAAGTGCAATAAAAATACAACAGTTTTTCCATCGTATAAAACGACTAATTGCAACCAGTATGAAACTTATGGTCATTTCTACGTTCCGGGCAACCTAGGCTTCAGTGTATGGCGTTCTTCCACCACATCGAATAGCTACGGCCTCAGAAGTCAACGCCTGAAGTATAAAATACAATAAATATACAACAGTCTTAACATTCTATAACACGAATAATTGCAACCCGTGTGAAAGTGATGGTCATTTCTACGTTCCAGGCAACCTAGGCTTCACTCTAGGGCGTTGTTCCACAAGATCGAATAGTTACGGCCTAAGAAGTCAACGCCAGAAGCATAAAATACGATGAAGATGCAACAGTTTTTCCATCGTATAAAACGAATAATTGCAAACAGTGTGAAAGTTATGGTCATTTCTACGTTCCGGGCAACCTAGGCTTCACTCTACGGCGTTGCTCCGCCAGATCGAATAGTTAGGGCCTAAGAAGTCAACGGCAGAAGCATAAAATACGATATAATTACAACAGCTTTTCCATCGTATAGAAGGAATAATTGCAAACAGTGTGAAAGTAATGGTCATTTCTACGTTCCGGGCAACCTAGGCTTCACTGTCGGGCGTTGCTCCACCAGATCGAAATGTTAGGGCCTAAGAAGTCAACGCCCGAAGCATAAAATACGATATAAATACAACAGCTTTTCCATCGTATAGAAGGAATAATTGCAAACAGTGTGAAAGTAGTGGTCATTTCTACGTTCCCGGCAACCTAGGCATCAGTGTATGGCGTTCTTCCACCACATCGAATAACTACGGCCTCAGAAGTCCACGCCTGAAGCATAAAATACAATAAAAATACAACAGGTTTTCCATCGTATAGCAGGAATAGTTTGCAACCAGTGTGATAGTAGTGGTCATTTCAACGTTCCGGGCAACCCATGTTTCACTTCAGGGCGTTGCTCCACCAGATCGAATAGTTACGGCCTAAGAAGTAAACGCCAGAAGCATAAAATACGATGAAGATGCAACAGTTTTTCCATCGTATAAAACGAATAATTGCAATCAGTGTGAAAGTTATGGTCATTTCTACATTCCGAACAACCTAGGCTTCACTCTAGAGCGTTGCTCCACCAGATCGAATAGTTAGGTCCTTAGAAGTCAACGCCAGAAGCATAAAATACGATATAAATACAACAGCTTTTCCATCGTGTAAAAGGAATAATTGCAAACAGTGTGAAAGTAATGGTCATTTCTACGTTCGGGAAACCTAGGCTTCACTCTAGGTCGTTGCTCCACCAGATCAAATAGCTAGCGACTTAGAATTAAACGCCAGAAGCATAAAATACAAAATAAATAGAACGGTTTTTCCATTGTATAAAACGAATAATTGCTACGAGTGTAAAAGCTATGGTCATTTCTACGTTTCGGGCAACCTAGGCTTCACCCTAGGGCGTTGTTCCACCAGATCGAATAGTTAGGGCCTAAGAAGTGAACGCCAGACGCATAAAATGGAATAAAAATACAACAGCTTTTCCATCGTATAGCAGGAATAATTTGCAACCAGTGTGATAGTAGTGGTCATTTCTACGTTCCGGGCAACCCAGGTTTAACTCCAGGGCGTTGCTCCACCAGATCGGATAGTTACGGCCTAAGAAGTCAACGCCAGAAGCATAAAATACGATAAAGATGCAACAGTTTTTCCATCGTATAAGACGAATAATTGCAACCAGTATGCAACTTATGGTCATTTCTACATTCCGAGCAACCTAGGCTTCACTCTAGGGCGTTGCTCCACCAGATCGAATAGTTAGGACCTTAGAAGTCAACGCCAGAAGCATAAAATACGATATAAATACAACAGCTGTTCCATCGTATAAAAGGAATAATTGCAAACAGTGTGAAAGTAATGGTCATTTCTACGTTCCGGGCAACCTACGCTTCACTCTACGGCGTTGTTCCACCAAATCGAATACTTAGGGCCTAAGAAGTCAACACCAGGAGAATAAAATACAATAAAAATACAACAGTCTTTCCATCCTATAACAGGAATAATTGCAACCCATGTGAAAGTGATGGTCATTTCTACGTTCCAGGCAACCTAGGCTTCACTCTAGGGCGTTGTTCCACAAGATCGAATAGTTAGGGCCTAAGTAGTCAACGCCAGAAGCATAAAATACAATATAAATAGAACAGTCTTTCCAATGTATAAAACGAATAATTGCTACCAGTGTGAAAGTTATGGTCATTTCTACGTTCCGCGCAACCTGGGCTTTACCCTAGAGCGATGTTCCACCAGATGGAATAGTTAGGGCCTAAGAAGTCAACGCCAGAAGCATAAAATACGATATAAATACAACAGCTTTTCCATCTTATAAAACAAATAATTATAACCAGTGTGAAAGTTATGGTCATTTCTACGTTCCGGGCAACCTAGGCTTCACTCTAGGGCGTTGTTCCACAAGATCGAATAGTTAGGGCCTAAGAAGTCAACGCCAGAAGCATAAAATACGATGAAGATGCAACAGTTTTTCCATCGTATAAAACGAATAATTGCAACCCGTGTGAAAGTGATGGTCAGTTCTACGTTCCAGGCAACCTAGGCTTCACTCTAGGGCGTTGTTCCACAAGATCGAATAGTTAGGGCCTAAGTAGTCAACGCCAGAAGCATAAAATACAATATAAATAGAACAGTTTTTCCAATGTATAAAACGAATAATTGCTACCAGTGTGAAAGTTATGGTCATTTCTACGTTCCGCGCAACCTGGGCTTTACTCTACGGCGTTGTTCCACCAGATCGAATAATTAGTGCCTAAGAAGTCAACGCCAGAAGCATAAAATACAATATAAATACAACAGTTTTTCCATCGTATAAAACGAATAATTGCAACCAGTATGAAACTTATGGTCATTTCTACTTTCCGAGCAACCTAGGCTTCACCCTAGGGCTTTGCTCCAACAGATTGAATAGTTAGGGCCTTAGAAGTCAACGCCCGAAGCATAAAATACAAAATAAATAGAACGGTTTTTCCATTGTATAAAACGAATAATTGCTACGAGAGTAAAAGCTATGGTCATTTCTACGTTCCGGGCAACCTAGGCCTGACCCTAGGGCGTTGCTCCACCGGATCCAATAGTTAGGGCCTAAGAAGTGAACGCCAGACGCATAAGATGCAATAAAAATACAACAGTTTTTTCATCGTATAAAACGAATAATGGCAATCAGTGTGAAAGTGGTCATTTCTACATTCCGAGCAACCTAGGCTTCACTCTAGGGCGTTGCTCCACTAGATCGAATAGTTAGGTCCTTAGAAGTCAACGCCAGAAGCATAAAATACGATATAAATACAACAGCTTTTCCATCGTGTAAAAGGAATAATTGCAAACAGGGTGAAAGTAATGGTCATTTCTACGTTCGGGCAACCTAGGCTTCACTCTAGGTCGTTGCTCCACCAGATCAAATAGCTAGCGACTTAGAATTAAACGCCAGAAGCATAGAATACAATAAAAATACAACAGTTTTTCCATCGTATAAGAGGAATAATTGCAACCAGTGTGAATGTAGTGGTCATTCCTAGGTTCCGGGCAACCTAGGATTCACTCTAGGGCGTTGCTCCTCCAGGTCGAGTAGTTAGGGCCTAAGAAGTCAACGTCAGAAGCATAAAATAAGATATAAATACAACAGCTTTTACATCGTATAAAACGAATAATTGCAACCAGTGTGGAAGTTATGGTCATTTCTACGTTCCGGGCAACCTAGGCTTCACTCTACGGCGTTGCTCGACCAGACCGAATAGCTAGGTCCTTAGAAGTCAACGCCAGAAGCATAAAATACGATATAAATACAACAGCTTTTCCATCGTATAAAACAAATAATTGCAACCAGTGTGAAAGTTATGGTCATTTCTACGTTCCGGGCAACCTAGACTTCACCCTAGGCCGTTGTCCCACCAGATAGAATAGTTAGGGCCTAAGAAGTGAACGCCAGAAGCATAAAATGCAATATAAATACAACAGTTTTTCCATCGTATAGCAGGAATAATTTGCAACCAGTGTGATAGTAGTGGTCATTTCTACATTCCGGGCAACCCAGGTTTCACTCCAGGGCATTGCTCCACCAGATCGAATAGTTACGGCCTAAGAAGTCAACGCCAGAAGCATAAAATACGATGAAGATGCAACAGTTTTTCCATCGTATAAAAAGAATAATTGCAATCAGTGTGAAAGTTATGGTCATTTCTTCATTCCGAGCAACCTAGGCTTCACTCTAGGGCGTTGCTCCACCAGATCGAATAGTTTGGTCCTTAGAAGTCAACGCCAGAAGCATAAAATACTATATAAATACAACAGCTTTTCCATCGTATAAAAGGAATAATTGCGAACAGTGTGAAAGTAATGGTCATTTCTACGTTCGGGCAACCTAGGCTTCACTCTACGGCGTTGTTAAACCAGATCGAATAGTCAGGGCCTAAGAAGTCAATACCAGAAGAATAAAATACAAAACAAATACAACAGCCTTTACACCGTATAAAACGAATAATTGCAACCTGTGTGAAGGTAATGGTCATATCTACGTTCCGGGCAACCTAGGCTTCACTGTCGGGCGTTGCTCCACCAGATCGAAATGTTTGGGCCTAAGAAGTCAACGCCCGAAGCATAAAATACGATATAAATACAACAGCATTTCCATCGTATTAAATGAATAATTGCAAACAGTGTGAAAGTAGTGGTCATTTCTACGTTCCGGGCAATCTAGGCTTCACTGTATGGCGTTCTTCCACCACATCGAATAGCTACGGCCTCAGAAGTCCACGCCTGAAGCATAAAATACAATAAAAATACAACAGTCTTTTCATCGTATAACAGGAATAACTGCAACAAGCGTGAAAGTAATGATCATTTCGGCGTTTCGGGCATCCTAGACTTAATTCTGAGGCATTGCTCCACCAGATCGAATATTTAGGGCCTTAGAAGTCAACCCCAGAAGCATAAAATACAATATAAATACAACAGTTTTTCCATCGTATAAAAGGAATAATTGCAAACAGTGTGAAAATAATGGTCATTTCTACGTTCGGGCAACCTAGGCTTCACTCTACGGCGTTGTTCCCCCAGATCGAATAATTAGGGCCGGAGAAGTCAACGCCAGAAGCATAAAATACAATATAAATACAACAGTTTTTCAATCGTATAAAACGAATAATTGCAACCAGTATGAAACCTATGGTCATTTCTACGTACCGGGCAACCTAGGCTTCACTCTAGGGCGTTGCTCTACCAGATCGAATAGTTAGGGCCTTAGAAGTCAACGCCCGAAGCATAAAATACAAAATAAATACAACAGTTTTTCCATCGTATAAAACGAATAATTGCTACCAGTGTGATAGTTATGGTCATTTCTACTTTCCGGGCAACCTAGGCTTCACCCTAGGGCGTTGTTCCACCAGATGGAATAGTTAGGGCCTAAGAAGTCAACGCCAGAAGCATAAAATACGATATAAATACAACAGCTTTTCCATCGTATAAAACAAATAATTGCAACCTGTTTGATAGTGATGGTCATTTCTACGTACCGGGCAACCTAGGCTTCACTCTAGGGCGTTGCTCCACCAGATCGTATAGTTAGGGCCTTTGAAGTCAACGCCCGAAGCATAAAATATAAAATAAATAGAACAGTTTTTCCATCGGATAAAACGAATAATTGCTACCAGTGTGAAAGTTATGGTCATTTCTACTTTCCGGGCAACCTAGACTTCACCCTAGGGCGTCGTTCCACCAGATGGAATAGTTTGGGCCTAAGAAGACAACGCCAGAAGCATAAAATACGATATAAATACAACAGCTTTTCCATCGTATAAAACGAATAATTGCAACCTGTGTGAAGGTTATGGTCATATCTACGTTCCGGTCAACCTAGGCTTCACTGTCGGGCGTTGCTCCACCAGATCGAAATGTTAGGGCCTAAGAAGTCAACGCCCGAAGCATAAAATACGACATAAATACAACAGCATTTCCATCGTATTAAATGAATAAATGCAAACAGTGTGAAAGTAGTGGTCATTTCTACGTTCCGGGCAACCTAGGCTTCACTGTATGGCGTTCTTCCACCACATCGAATAGCTACGGCCTCAGAAGTCCACGCCTGAAGCATAAAATACAATAAAAATACAACAGTCTTTTCATCGCATAACAGGAATAATTGCAACAAGCGTGAAAGTAATGATCATTTCGGCGTTACGGGCAACCTAGACTTAACTCTGAGGCATTGCTCCACCAGATCGAATAATTAGGGCCTGAGAAGTCAACCCCAGAAGCATAAAATACAATATAAATACAACAGTTTTTCTATCGTATAAAACGAATAATTGCAACCAGTATGAAACTTATGGTCATTTCTACTTTCCGAGCAACCTAGGCTTCACCCTAGGGCTTTGCTCCAACAGATTGAATAGTTAGGGCCTTAGAAGTCAACGCCCGAAGCATAAAATACGATATAAATACAACAGCTGTTCCATCGTATAAAAGGAATAATTGCAAACAGTGTGAAAGTAATGTTCATTTCTACGTTCCGGGCAACCTAGGCTTCACTCTACGGCGTTAATCCACCAAATCGAATACTTAGGGCCTAAGAAGTCAACACCAGGAGAATAAAATACAATAAAAATACAACAGTCTTTCCATCCTATAACAGGAATAATTGCAACCCGTGTGAAAGTGATGGTCATTTCTACGTTCCAGGCAACCTAGGCTTCACTCTAGGGCGTTGTTCCACAAGATCGAATAGTTAGGGCCTAAGAAGTCAACGCCAGAAGCATAAAATACAATATAAATACAACAGTTTTTCCATCGTATAAAACGAATAATTGCAACCAGTATGAAACTTATGGTCATTTCTACTTTCCGAGCAACCTAGGCTTCACCCTAGGGCTTTGCTCCAACAGATTGAATAGTTAGGGCCTTAGAAGTCAACGCCCGAAGCATAAAATACAAAATAAATAGAACGGTTTTTCCATTGCATAAAACGAATAATTGCTACGAGAGTAAAAGCTATGGTCATTTCTACGTTCCGGGCAACCTAGGCCTGACCCTAGGGCGTTGTTCCACCGGATCCAATAGTTAGGGCCTAACAAGTGAACGCCAGACGCATAAGATGCAATAAAAATACAACAGTTTTTCCATCGTATAAAACGAATAATTGCAAACAGTGTGAAAGTAATGGTCATTTCTACGTTCCGGGCAACCTAGGCTTCACTCTACGGCGTTGTTCCACCAGATCGAATAGTTAGGGCCTAAGAAGTCAACGCCAGAAGCATAAAATACGATATAAATACAACAGCTTTTCCATCGTATGAAAGGAATAATTGCAAACAGTGTGAAGGTAGTGGTCATTTCTACGCTCCGGGCAACCTAGGCTTCACCCTATGGCTTTGCTCCAACAGATTGAATAGTTAGGGCCTTAGAAGTCAACGCCCGAAGCATAAAATGCAATAAAAATACAACAGTTTTTCCATCGTATAGCAGGAATAATTTGCAACCAGTGTGATAGTAGTGGTCATTTCTACGTTCCGGGCAACCTAGGCTTCACTCCAGGGCGGTGCTCCACCAGATCGAATAGTTACGGCCTAAGAAGTCAACGCCAGAAGCACAAAATACGATAAAGATGCAACAGTTTTTCCATGGTATAAAACGAATAATTGCAACCAGTGTGAAAGTTATGGTCATTTCTACATTCCGAGCAACCTAGGCTTCACTCTAGGGCGTTGCTCCACCAGACCGAATAGCTAGGTCCTTAGAAGCCAACGCCAGAAGCATAAAATACGATATAAATACAACAGCTTTTCCATCGTATAAAACAAATAATTGCAACCAGTGTGAAAGTTATGGTCATTTCTACGTTCCGGGCAACCTAGGCTTCACCCTAGGCCGTTGTCCCACCAGATAGAATAGTTAGGGCCTAAGAAGTCAACGCCAGAAGCATAAAATACAATATAAATACAACAGTTTTTCCATCGTATAAAACGAATAATTGCAACCAGTATGAAACTTATGGTCATTTCTGCTTTACGAGCAACCTAGGCTTCACCCTAGGGCGTTGCTCCAACAGATTGAATAGTTAGGGCCTTAGAAGTCTACGCCCGAAGCATAAAATACAAAATAAATAGAACGGTTTTTCCATTGTATAAAATGAATAATTGCTATCAGTGTAAAAGCTATGGTCATTTCTACGTTCCGGGCTACCTAGGCTTCACCCTAGGGCGTTGTTCCACCAGATCGAATAGTTAGGGACTAAGAAGTGAAGGCCAGAAGCATAAAATACGATATAAAGACAACAGCTTTTCCATCGTATAAAAGGAATAATTGCAAACAGTGTGAAAGTAATGGTCATTTCTACGTTCGGGCAACCTAGGCTTCACTCTACGGCGTTGTTCCACCAGATCGAATAATTAGGGCCGGAGAAGTCAACGCCAGAAGCATAAAATACAATATAAATACAACAGTTTTTCCATCGTATAAAACGAATAATTGCAACCAGTATGAAACTTATGGTCATTTCTACTTTCCGAGCAACCTAGGCTTCACCCTATGGCTTTGCTCCAACAGATTGAATAGTTAGGGCCTTAGAAGTCAACGCCCGAGGCATAAAATGCAATAAAAATACAACAGTTTTTCCATCGTATAGCAGGAATAATTTGCAACCAGTGTGATAGTAGTGGTCATTTCTACGTTCCGGGCAACCTAGGCTTCACTCCAGGGCGGTGCTCCACCAGATCGAATAGTTACGGCCTAAGAAGTCAACGCCAGAAGCACAAAATACAATATAAATAGAACAGTTTTTCCTATGTATAAAACGAATAATTGCTACCAGTGTGAAAGTTATGGTCATTTCTACGTTCCGCGCAACCTGGGCTTCACTCTAGGGCGATGTTCCACCAGATGGAATAGTTAGGGCCTAAGAAGTCAACGCCAGAAGCATAAAATACAATATAAATACAACAGTTTTTCCATCGTATAAAACGAATAATTGCAACCAGTATGAAACTTATGGTCATTTCTACTTTCCGAGCAACCTAGGCTTCACCCTAGGGCTTTGCTCCAACAGATTGAATAGTTAGGGCCTTAGAAGTCAACGCCCGAAGCATAAAATACAAAATAAATAGAACGGTTTTTCCATTGCATAAAACGAATAATTGCTACGAGAGTAAAAGCTATGGTCATTTCTACGTTCCGGGCAACCTAGGCCTGACCCTAGGGCGTTGTTCCAACAGATCCAATAGTTAGGGCCTAACAAGTGAACGCCAGACGCATAAGATGCAATAAAAATACAACAGTTTTTCCATCGTATAAAACGAATAATTGCAAACAGTGTGAAAGTAATGGTCATTTCTACGTTCCGGGCAACCTAGGCTTCACTGTCGGGCGTTGTTCCACAAGATCGAATAGTTAGTGCCTAAGTAGTCAACGCCAGAAGCATAAAGTACAATATAAATACAACAGTTTTTCCATCGTATAGAACGCATAATTGCAAACAGTATGAAACTTATGGTCATTTCTGCTTTACGAGCAACCTAGGCTTCACCCTAGGGCGTTGCTCCAACAGATTGAATAGTTAGGGCCTTAGAAGTCAACGCCCGAAGCATAAAATACAAAATAAATAGTACGGTTTTTCCATTGTATAAAATGAATAATTGCTATCAGTGTAAAAGCTATGGTCATTTCTACGTTCCGGGAAACCTAGGCTTCACCCTAGGGCGTTGTTCCACCAGATCGAATAGTTAGGGCCTAAGAAGTGAAGGCCAGAAGCATAAAATACGATATAAAGACAACAGCTTTTCCATCGTATAAAAGGAATAATTGCAAACAGTGTGAAAGTAATGGTCATTTCTACGTTCGGGCAACCTAGGCTTCACTCTACGGCGTTGTTCCACCAGATCGAATAATTAGGGCCGGAGAAGTCAACGCCAGAAGCATAAAATACAATATAAATACAACAGTTTTTCCATCGTATAAAACGAATAATTGCAACCAGTATGAAACTTATGGTCATTTCTACTTTCCGAGCAACCTAGGCTTCACCCTATGGCTTTGCTCCAACAGATTGAATAGTTAGGGCCTTAGAAGTCAACGCCCGAAGCATAAAATGCAATAAAAATACAACAGTTTTTCCATCGTATAGCAGGAATAATTTGCAACCAGTGTGATAGTAGTGGTCATTTCTACGTTCCGGGCAACCTAGGCTTCACTCCAGGACGGCGCTCCACCAGAGCGAATAGTTACGGCCTAAGAAGTCAACGCCAGAAGCATAAAATACGATAAAGATGCAACAGTTTTTCCATCGTATAAAACGAATAATTGCAACCAGTATGCAACTTATGGTCATTTCTACATTCCGAGCAACCTAGGCTTCACTCTGGGGCGTTGCTCCACCAGATCGAATAGTTAGGACCTTAGAAGTCAACGCCAGAAGCATAAAATACGATATAAATACAACAGCTGTACCATCGTATAAAAGGAATAATTGCAAACAGTGTGAAAGTAATGGTCATTTCTACGTTCCGGGCAACCTAGGCTTCACTCTAGGGCGTTGTTCCACAAGATCGAATAGTTAGGGCCTAAGAAGTCAACGCCAGAAGCATAAAATACGATGAAGATGCAACAGTTTTTCCATCGTATAAAACGAATAATTGCAACCCGTGTGAAAGTGATGGACATTTCTACGTTCCAGGCAACCTAGGCTTCACTCTAGGGCGTTGTTCCACAAGATCGAATAGTTAGGGCCTAAGTAGTCAACGCCAGAAGCATAAAATACAATATAAATAGAACAGTTTTTTCATCGTATAAATCGAATAATTGCAACCAGTATGAAAGTTATGGTCACTTCTACTTTCCGGGCAACCTAGGCATCACCCTAGGGCGTTGCTCCAACAGATTGAATAGTTAGGGCCTTAGAAGTCAAGGCCCGAAGCATGAAATACAAAATAAATAGAACGGTTTTTCCATTGTATAAAACGAATAATTGCTACGAGTGTAAAAGCTATGGTCATTTGAACGTTCCGGGCAACATAGGCTTCACCCTAGGGCGTTGCTCCACCAGATCGAATAGTGAGGGCCTAAGAAGTGACCGCCAGACGCATAAAATGCAATAAAAATACAACAGTTTTTCCATCGTATAGCAGGAATAATTTGCAACCTGTGTGTTAGTAGTGGTCATTTCTACGTTCCGGGCTACCCAGGTTTCACTCCAGGGCGTTGCTCCACCAGATCGAATAGTTAGGGCCTAAGAAGTCAACGCCAGAAGCATAAAATACAATATAAATACAACAGTTTTTCCATCGTATAAAACGAATAATTGCAAACAGTGTGAAAGTAATGGTCATTTCTACGTTCCGGGCAACCTAGGCTTCACTCTACGGCGTTGTTCCACCAGATCGAATAGTTAGGGCCTAAGAAGTCAACGCCAGAAGCATAAAATACAATATAAATACAACAGCCTTTCCATCGTATTAAATGAATAATTGCAAACAGTGTGAAAGTAGTGGTCATTTCTACGGTCCGGGCAACCTAGGCTTCCCTCTATGGCGATCTTCCACCACATCGAATAGCAACGGCCTCAGAAGTCAACGCCAGAAGCTTAAATACAATATAAATATAACAGTTTTTCCATCGTATACAACGAATAATAGCAACCAGTGTGAAAGTTATGGTCATTTCTACGTTCCGGGCAACGTAGGCTTCACTCTACGGCGATGCTCCACCAGATCAAACAGTTAGGGCCATAGACGTCAACGCCCGAAGCATAAAATACAAAATAAATAGAACGGTTTTTCCATTGTATAAAACGAATAATTGCTACCAGTGTAAGAGTTATGGTCATTTCTACGTTCCGGGCAACCTAGGCGTCACTCTACGGCGATGCTCCACCAGATCAAACAGTTAGGGCCTTGGAAGTCAACGACCGAAGCATAAAATACAAAATCAATAGAACGGTTTTTCCATTGTATAAAACGAATAATTGCTGCCAGTGTGAAAGTTATGGTCATTTCTACTTTCCGGACAACCTAGGCTTCACCCTAGGGCGTTGTTCCACCAGATGGAATAGTTAGGGCCTAAGAAGTCAACGCCAGGAGCATAAAATACAATAAAGATGCAAAAGTTTTTCCATCCTATAACAGGTATAACTGCAAACAGTATGGAAGTACTGGTCATTTCTACGTTCCGGGTAACCTAGGTTTCATTCTAGGGCGTTGCTCCACCAGATCGAATAGCTAGGGACTTAGAATTCAACGCCATAAGAATAAAATACAATATAAGTACAACAGTTTTTCCTTCGTATAAAATGAATAATTGCAACCAGGGTGAAAGTTATGGTCATTTCTACATTTCGAGCAACCTAGGCTTCACTCTAGGGCGTTGCTCCACCTGATCGAATAGTTAGGGCCTTAGAAGTCCACGCCCTAAGCATTAAATACAAAATAAATAGAACAGTTTTTCCATTGTACAAAACGAATAATTGCTACCAGTGTGAAAGTTATGGTCATTTCTACGGTCCGCGCAACCTGGGCTTTACTCTAGGGCGTTGTTCCACCAGATGGAATAGTTAGGGCCCTAAGAAGTCAACGCCAGAAGCATAAAATACGATATAGATACAACAGCTTTTCCATCGTATAAAACAAATAATTGCAACCAGTGTGAAAGTTATGGTCATTTCTACGTTCCATGCAACCTAGGCTTCACTCTAGGGCGTTGCTCCACCAGATCAAACAGTTAGGGCCTTAGAAGTCAACGCCCGAAGCATTAAATACAAAATAAATAGAACAGTTTTTCCATTGTATAAAACGAATAATTGCTACCAGTGTAAAAGTTATGGTCATTTCTACGTTCCGGGTAACCTAGGTTTCACTCTAGGGCGTTGCTCCACCAGATCGAATAGCTAGGGCCTAAGAAGTCAACGCCAGAAGCATAAAATACGATATAAATACAACAGCTTTTCCATCCTATAAAACGAATGATAGCAACCAGTGTGAAAGTTATGGTCATTTCTACGTTCCGGGCAACCTAGGCCACACTCTAGGGCGTTGCTCCACCAGATCGAATAGTTAGGGCCTTAGAAGTCAACGCCCGAAGCGTAAAATACAAAATAAATAAATCAGTTTTTCCATCTTTTAAAACGAAAAATTGCTACCAGTGTGAAAGTTATGGTCATTTCTACGTCCAGCGCAACATGGGCATTACTCTAGGGCGTTGTTCCACCAGATGGAATAGTTAGGGCCTAAGAAGGCAACGCCAGTAGCATAAAAAACGATATAAATACAACAGCTTTTCCATCGTATAAAACGAATAAATGCAACCAGTGTGGAAGTTATGGTCATTTCTACGTTCCGGGCAACCTAGACTTCACTCTAGGCCGGTGCTCCACCAAATCGAATAGCTAGGGCCTTAGAAGTCAACGCCAGAAGCATAAAATACAATAAAGATGCAAAAGTTTTTCCATCCAATAACAGGTATAACTGCAAACAGTATGAAAGTACTGGTCATTTCTACGTTCCGGGTAACCTAGGATTCATTCTAGTGCGTTGCTCCACCAGATCGAATAGCTAGGGACTTAGAATTCAACGTCATAAGAATAAAATACAATATAAGTACAACAGTTTTTCCATCGTATAAAATGAATAATTGCAACCAGTGTGAAAGTTATGGTCATTTCTACATTTCGAGCAACCTAGGCTTCACTCTAGGGCGTTGCTCCACCTGATCGAATAGTTAGGGCCTTAGAAGTCCACGCACTAAGCATTAAATACAAAATAAATAGAACAGATTTTCCATTGTATAAAACGAATAATTGCTACCAGTGTGAAAGCTATGATCATTTCTACGTTCCGCGCAACCTGGGCTTTACTCTAGGGCGTTGTTCCACCAGATGGAATAGTTAGGGCCCTAAGAAGTCAACGCCAGAAGCATAAAATACGATATAAATACAACAGCTTTTCCATCGTATAAAACAAATAATTGCAACCAGTGTGAAAGTTATGGTCATTTCTACGTTCCAGGCAACCTAGGCTTCCCTCTAGGGCGTTGCTCCACCAGATCAAACAGTTAGGGCCTTAGAAGTCAACGCCCGAAGCATTAAATACAAAATAAATAGAACAGTTTTTCCATTGTATAAAACGAATAATTGCTACCAGTGTAAAAGTTATGGTCATTTCTATGTTCCGGGCAACCTAGGCTTCACTCTATGGCGATGCTCCACCAGATCAAACAGTTAGGGCCTTGGAAGTCAACGCCCGAAGCATAAAATACAAAATCAATAGAACGGTTTTTCCATTGTATAAAACGAATAATTGCTGCCAGTGTGAAAGTTATGGTCATTTCTACTTTCCGGACAACCTAGGCTTCACCCTAGGGCGTTGTTCCACCAGATGGAATAGTTAGGGCCTAAGAGGTCAACGCCAGAAGCATAAAATACGATATAAATGCAACAGCTTTTCCATCGTATAAAACGAATGATAGCAACCAGTGTGAAAGTTATGGTCATTTCTACGTTCCGGGCAACCTAGGGTGCACTCTAGGGCGTTGCTCTACCAGATCGAATAGTTAGGGCCTTAGAAGTCAACGCCCGAGGCATAAAATTCAAAATAAATAGAACAGTTTTTCCATCGTATAAAACGAATAATTGCTACCAGTGTGAAAGTTATGGTCATTTCTACGATCCGGGCTTCCTAGGCTTCCCTCTATGGCGATCTTCCAACACATCGAATAGCAACGGCCTCTGAAGTCAACGCCAGAAGCTTAAATACAATATAAATATAACAGTTTTTCCATTGTATACAACGAATAATAGCAACCAGTGTGAAAGTTATGGTCATTTCTACGTTCCGGGCAACCTAGGCTTCACTCTACGGCGATGCTCCACCAGATCAAACAGTTAGGGCCTTAGACGTCAACGCCCGAAGCATAAAATACAAAATAAATAGAACGGTTTTTCCATTGTATAAAACGAATAATTGCTGCCAGTGTAAAAGTTATGGTCATTTCTACGTTCCGGGCAACCTAGGCTTCACCCTAGGGCGTTGTACTACTAGATCGAATAGTTAGGGCCTAAGAAGTGAACGCCAGAAGCATAAAATACGATATAAATACAACAGCTTTTCCACCATATAAAACGAATGATAGCAACCAGTGTGAAAGTTATGGTCATTTCGACGTTCCGGGCAACCTAGGCTGCACTCTAGGGCGTTGCTCCACCAGATCGAATAGTTAGGGCCTTAGAAGTCAAGGCCCGAAGCGTAAAATACAAAATAAATAAAACAGTTTTTCCATCGTATAAAACGAAAAATTGAAAACAGTGTGAAAGATATGGACATTTCTACGATCCGGGCTACCTAGGCTTCCCTCTATGGCGATCTTCCACCACATCGAATAGCAACGGCCTCAGAAGTCAACGCCAGAAGCATAAAATACGATATAAATACAACAGCTTTTCCATCCTATAAAACGAATGATAGCAACCAGTGTGAAAGTTATGGTCATTTCTACGTTCCGGGCAACCTAGGCTGCACTCTAGGGCGATGCTCCACCTGATCGAATAGTTAGGGCCTTAGAAGTCAACCCCAGAAGCATAAAATACAATATAAATGCAACAGTTTTTCCATCATATAAAACGAATGATAGCAACCAGTGTGAAAGTTATGGTCATTTCTACGTTCCGCGCAATCTTGGCTTTACCCTAGGGCGTTGTTACACCAGATGGAATAGTTAGGGCCTAAGAAGTCAACGCCAGATGCATAAAATACGATATAAATACAACAGCTTTTCCATCGTATAAAACAAATAATTGCAACCAGTTTGATAGTGATGGTCATTTCTACGTACCGGACAACCTAGGCTTCATTCTAGGGCGTTGCTCCACCAGATCGAATAGTTAGGGCCTTAGAAGTCAACGCCCGAAGCATAAAGTACAAAATAAATAGAACAGTTTTTCCATCGTATAAAACGAATAATTGCTACCAGTGTGAAAGTTATGGTCATTTCTACGTTCCGCGCACCCTAGGTTTCACTCCAGGGCGTTGCTCCACCAGAGCGAATAGTTACGGCCTATGAAGTCAACGCCAGAAGCATAAAATACAATATAAATACAACAGTTTTTCCATCATATAAAACGAATGGTAGCAACCAGTGTGAAAGTTACGGTCATTTCTACGTTCCGCGCAATCTTGGCTTTACCCGAGCGCGTTTTTCCACCAGATGGAATAGTTAGGGCCTAAGAAGTCTACGCCAGAAGCATAAAATGCGATATAAATACAACAGCTTTTCCATCGTATAAAACGAATAATTGCAACCAGTGTGGAAGTTATGGTCATTTCTACTTTCCGGGCAACCTAGGCTTCACTCTAGGGCGGTGCTCCACCAAATCGAATAGCTAGGGCCTTAGAAGTCAACGCCAAATGCATAAAATACAATAAAGATGCAAAAGTATTTTCATCGTATAACAGGAATATCTGCAACCAGTATGAAAGTACTTGTCATTTCTACGTTCCGGGTAACCTAGGTTTCACTCTAGGGCGTTGCTCCGCCAGATCGAATAGTTAGGGCCTAAGAAGTCAACGCCAGAAGCATAAAATACGATATAAATACAACAGCTTTTCCATCCTATAAAACGAATGATAGCAACCAGTGTGAAAGTTATGGTCATTTCTACGATCCGGGCTACCTAGGCTACCCTCTATGGCGATCTTCCACCACATCGAATAGCAACGGCCTCTGAAGTCAACGCCAGAAGCTTAAATACAATATAAATATAACAGTTTTTCCATCGTATACAACGAATAATAGCAACCAGTGTGAAAGTTATGGTCATTTCTACGTTCCGGGCAACCTAGGCTTCACTCTACGGCGATGCTCCACCAGATCAAACAGTTAGGGCCTTAGACGTCAACGCCCGAAGCATAAAATACAAAATAAATAGAACGGTTTTTCCATTGTATAAAACGAATAATTGCTGCCAGTGTAAAAGTTATGGTCATTTCTACGTTCCGGGCAACCTAGGCTTCACCCTAGGGCGTTGTACTACCAGATCGAATAGTTAGGGCCTAAGAAGTGAACGCCAGAAGCATAAAATACGATATAAATACAACAGCTTTTCCACCATATAAAACGAATGATAGCAACCAGTGTGAAAGTTATGGTCATTTCGCCGTTCCGGGCAACCTAGGCTGCACTCTAGGGCGTTGCTCCACCAGATCGAATAGTTAGGGCCTTAGAAGTCAACGCCCGAAGCGTAAAATACAAAATAAATAAAACAGTTTTTCCATCGTATAAAACGAAAAATTGAAAACAGTGTGAAAGATATGGACATTTCTACGATCCGGGCTACCTAGGCTTCCCTCTATGGCGATCTTCCACCACATCGAATAGCAACGGCCTCAGAAGTCAACGCCAGAAGCATAAAATACGATATAAATACAACAGCTTTTCCATCCTATAAAACGAATGATAGCAACCAGTGTGAAAGTTATGGTCATTTCTACGTTCCGGGCAACCTAGGCTGCTCTCTAGGGCGTTGCTCCACCTGATCGAATAGTTAGGGCCTTAGAAGTCAACGCCAGAAGCATAAAATACAATATAAATACAACAGTTTTTCCATCATATAAAACGAATGATAGCAACCAGTGTGAAAGTTATGGTCATTTCTACGTTCCGCGCAATCTTGGCTTTACCCTAGGGCGTTGTTACACCAGATGGAATAGTTAGGGCCTAAGAAGTCAACGCCAGATGCATAAAATACGATATAAATACAACAGCTTTTCCATCGTATAAAACAAATAATTGCAACCAGTTTGATAGTGATGGTCATTTCTACGTACCGGACAACCTAGGCTTCATTCTAGGGCGTTGCTCCACCAGATCGAATAGTTAGGGCCTTAGAAGTCAACGCCCGAAGCATAAAGTACAAAATAAATAGAACAGTTTTTCCATCGTATAAAACGAATAATTGCTACCAGTGTGAAAGTTATGGTCATTTCTACGTTCCGGGCACCCTAGGTTTCACTCCAGGGCGTTGCTCCACCAGAGCGAATAGTTACGGCCTATGAAGTCAACGCCAGAAGCATAAAATACAATATAAATACAACAGTTTTTCCATCATATAAAACGAATGATAGCAACCAGTGTGAAAGTTACGGTCATTTCTACGTTCCGCGCAATCTTGGCTTTACCCGAGCGCGTTTTTCCACCAGATGGAATAGTTAGGGCCTAAGAAGTCTACGCCAGAAGCATCAAATGCGATATAAATACAACAGCTTTTCCATCGTATAAAACGAATAATTGCAACCAGTGTGAAAGTTATGGTCCTTTCTACATTTCGAGCAACCTAGGCTTCACTCTAGGGCGTTGCTCCACCTGATCGAATAGTTAGGGCCTTAGAAGTCAACGCCAGAAGCATAAAATACAATATAAATACTACAGTTTTTCCACCATATAAAACGAATAATTGCAACCAGTGTGAAAGTTATGGTCATTTCTGCTTTCCGGGCAACCTAGGCTTTACCCTAGGGCGTTGTTCCACCAGATGGAATAGTTAGGGCCTAAGAAGTCAACGCCAGAAGCATAAAATACGGTATAAATGCAACAGCTTTTCCATCGTATAAAACAAATAATTGCAACCAGTTTGATAGTGATGGTCATTTCTACGTACCGGGCAACCTAGGCATCACTCTAGGGCGTTGCTCCACCAGATCGAATAGTTACGGCCTTAGAAGTCAACGCCCGAGGCATAAAGTATAAAATAAATAGAACAGTTTTTCCATCGTATAAAACGAATAATTGCTACCAGTGTGAAAGTTATGGTCATTTCTACTTTCCGGGCAACCTAGACTTCACCCTAGGGCGTTGTTCCACCAGATGGAATAGTTAGGGCCTAAGAAGTCAACGCCTGAAGCATAAAATACGATATAAATACAACAGCTTTTCCATCGTATAAAACGAATAATTGCAACCAGTGTGAAAGTTATGGTCATTTCTACGTTCCGGGCAACCTAGGCTTACCCCTAGGGCGTTGCTCCAACAGATTGCATAGCTAGGGCCTTAGAAGTCAATGCCCGAAGCATAAAATGCAATAAAAATACAACAGCTTTCCATCGTATAGCAGGAATAATTTGCAACCAGTGTGAAGGTTATGGTCATATATACGTTCCGGGCAACCTAGGCATCACTGTAGGGCGTTGCACCACCAGATCGAATAGTTAGGTCCTTAGAAGTCAACGCCAGAAGCATAAAATACAATAGAAATACAACAGTTTTTCCATCGTGTAAAACGAATAATTGCAACCAGTTTGAAAGTGATGGTCATTTCTACGTTCCGGGTAACCTAGGCTTCACTCTGGGGCGTTGCTCCAACAGATTGAATAGTTAGGGCCTTAGAAGTCAGCGCCCGAAGCATAAAATGCAATAAAAATAGAATAGTTTTTCCATCGTATAACAGGATTAATTGCAACCAGTTTGAAAGTGATGGTCATTTCTACGTTCCGGGCAACCTTGGCTTCACCCTAGGGCGTTGTTCCACCAGATCGAATAGTTAGGGCCTAAGAAGTGAACGCCAGAAGCATAAAATACAATATAAATACAACAGCTTTTCCATCCTATAAAAGGAATAATTGCAAACAGTGTGAAAGTAATGGTCATTTCTACGTTCCGGGCAACCTAGGCTTCACTCTAGGGCGTTGCTCCACCAGATCAAACAGTTAGGGCCTAAGAAGTGAACGCCAGAAGCATAAAATACAATATAAATACAACAGCTTTTCCATTGTATAAAACGAATAATTGCTACCAGTGTAAAGGTTATGGTCATTTCTACGTTCCGGGCAACCTAGGCTTCGCCCTAGGGCGTTGTTCCGCCAGATTGAATAGTTAGGGCCTAAGAAGTGAACGCCAGAAGCATAAAATACAATATAAATACAACAGTTTTTCCATCGTATAAAACGAATAATTGCAACCACTGTGAAAGTTATGGTCATTTCTACGATCCGGGCTACCTAGGCTTCCCTCTGTGGCGATCTTCCACCACATCGAATAGCAACGGCCTCTGAAGTCAACGCCAGAAGCTTAAATACAATATAAATATAACAGTTTTTCCATCGTATACAACGAATAATAGCAACCAGTGTGAAAGTTATGGTCATTTCTACGTTCCGGGCAACCTAGGCTTCACTCTACGGCGATGCTCCACCAGATCAAACAGTTAGGGCCTTAGACGTCAACGCCCGAAGCATAAAATACAAAATAAATAGAACGGTTTTTCCATTGTATAAAACGAATAATTGCTGCCAGTGTAAAAGTTATGGTCATTTCTACGTTCCGGGCAACCTAGGCTTCACCCTAGGGCGTTGTACTACCAGATCGAATAGTTAGGGCCTAAGAAGTGAACGACAGAAGCATAAAATACGATATAAATACAACAGCTTTTCCACCATATAAAACGAATGATAGCAACCAGTGTGAAAGTTATGGCCATTTCGACGTTCCGGGCGACCTAGGCTGCACTCTAGGGCGTTGCTCCACCAGATCGAATAGTTAGGGCCTTAGAAGTCAACGCCCGAAGCGTAAAATACAAAATAAATAAAACAGTTTTTCCACCGTATAAAACGAAAAATTGAAAACAGTGTGAAAGATATGGACATTTCTACGATCCGTGCTACCTAGGCTTCCCTCTATGGCGATCTTCCACCGCATCGAATAGCAACGGCCTCAGAAGTCAACGCCAGAAGCATAAAATACGATATAAATACAACAGCTTTTCCATCCTATAAAACGAATGATAGCAACCAGTGTGAAAGTTATGGTCATTTCTACGTTCCGGGCAACCTAGGCTGCACTCTAGGGCGTTGCTCCACCTGATCGAATAGTTAGGGCCTTAGAAGTCAACGCCAGAAGCATAAAATACAATATAAATACAACAGTTTTTCCATCATATAAAACGAATGATAGCAACCAGTGTGAAAGTTATGGTCATTTCTACGTTCCGCGCAATCTTGGCTTTACCCTAGGGCGTTGTTACACCAGATGGAATAGTTAGGGCCTAAGAAGTCAACGCCAGATGCATAAAATACGATATAAATACAACAGCTTTTCCATCGTATAAAACAAATAATTGCAACCAGTTTGATCGTGATGGTCATTTCTACGTACCGGACAACCTAGGCTTCATTCTAGGGCGTTGCTCCACCAGATCGAATAGTTAGGGCCTTAGAAGTCAACGCCCGAAGCATAAAGTACAAAATAAATAGAACAGTTTTTCCATCGTATAAAAGGAATAATTGCTACCAGTGTGAAAGTTATGGTCATTTCTACGTTCCGGGCACCCTAGGTTTCACTCCAGGGCGTTGCTCCACCAGAGCGAATAGTTACGGCCTATGAAGTCAACGCCAGAAGCATAAAATACAATATAAATACAACAGTTTTTCCATCATATAAAACGAATGATAGCAACCAGTGTGAAAGTTACGGTCATTTCTACGTTCCGCGCAATCTTGGCTTTACCCGAGCGCGTTTTTCCACCAGATGGAATAGTTAGGGCCTAAGAAGTCTACGCCAGAAGCATAAAATGCGATATAAATACAACAGCTTTTCCATCGTATAAAACGAATAATTGCAACCAGTGTGAAAGTTATGGTCCTTTCTACATTTCGAGCAACCTAGGCTTCACTCTAGGGCGTTGCTCCACCTGATCGAATAGTTAGGGCCTTAGAAGTCAACGCCAGAAACATAAAATACAATATAAATACTACAGTTTTTCCACCATATAAAACGAATAATTGCAACCAGTATGAAAGTTATGGTCATTTCTGCTTTCCGGGCAACCTAGGCTTCACCCTAGGGCGTTGTTCCACCAGATGGAATAGTTAGGGCCTAAGAAGTCAACGCCAGAAGCATAAAATTCAATAAAGATGCAACAGTTTTTCAATCGTATAGCAGGAATAATTGCAAACAGTGTGAAAGTGCTGGTCATTCCTACGTTCCGGGTAACCTAGGCTTCACCCTAGGGCGTTGTTCCACCAGATCGAATAGTTACGGCCTTAGAAGTCAACGCCCGAGGCATAAAGTATAAAATAAATAGAACAGTTTTTCCATCGTATAAAACGAATAATTGCTACCAGTGTGAAAGTTATGGTCATTTCTACTTTCCGGGCAACCTAGACTTCACCCTAGGGCGTTGTTCCACCAGATGGAATAGTTAGGGCCTAAGAAGTCAACGCCTGAAGCATAAAATACGATATAAATACAACAGCTTTTCCATCGTATAAAACGAATAATTGCAACCAGTGTGAAAGTTATGGTCATTTCTACTTTCCGAGCAACCTAGGCTTCACTCTAGGGCGTTGCTCCACCAGATCGAATAGTTAGGGCCTTAGAAGTCAACGCTTGAAGCATAAAGTACAAAATAAATAGAACAGTTTTTCCATCGTATAAAACGAATAATAGCAACCAGTGTGAAAGTTATGGTCATTTCTAGGTTCCGGGCAACATAGGCTTCACTCTACGGCGATGCTCCACCAGATCAAACAGTTAGCGCCTTAGAAGTCAACGACCGAAGCATAAAATACAAAATAAATAGAACGGTTTTTCCATTGTATAAAACGAATAATTGCTGCCAGTGTAAAAGTTATGGTCATTTCTACGTTCCGGGGAACCTAGGCTTCACCCTAGGGCGTTGTTCCACCAGATGGAATAGTTAGGGCCTAAGAAGTCAACGCCAGAAGCATAAAATACGATATAAATACAACAGCTTTTCCATCGTATAAAACAAATAATTGCAACCAGTTTGATAGTGATGGTCATTTCTACGTACCGGACAACCTAGGCTTCACTCTAGTGCGTTGCTCCACCAGATCGAATAGTTAGGGCCTTAGAAGTCAACGCCCGAAGCATAAAGTACAAAATAAATAGAACAGTTTTTCCATCGTATAAAACGAATAATTGCTACCTGTGTTAAAGTTATGGTCACTTCTACGTTCCGGGCAACCTAGGTTTCACTCCAGGGCGTTGCTCCACCAGATCGAATAGTTACGGCCTATGAAGTCAACGCCAGAACCATAAAATACAATATAAATACAACAGTTTTTCCATCATATAAAACGAATGATAGCAACCAGTGTGAAAGCTATGGTCATTTCTACGTTCCGCGCAATCTTGGCTTTACCCTAGGGCGTCGTTACACCAGATGGAATAGTTAGGGCCTAAGAAGTCAACGCCAGATGCATAAAATACGATATAAATACAACAGTTTTTCCATCATATAAAACGAATGATAGCAACAAGTGTGAAAGTTACGGTCATTTCTACGTTCCGCGCAATCTTGGCTTTACCCGAGCGCGTTTTTCCACCAGATGGAATAGTTAGGGCCTAAGAAGTCTACGCCAGAAGCATAAAATGCGATATAAATACAACAGCTTTTCCATCGTATAAAACGAATAATTGCAACCAGTGTGAAAGTTATGGTCCTTTCTACATTTCGAGCAACCTAGGCTTCACTCTAGGGCGTTGCTCCACCTGATCGAATAGTTAGGGCCTTAGAAGTCAACGCCAGAAGCATAAAATACAATATAAATACTACAGTTTTTCCACCATATAAAACGAATAATTGCAACCAGTATGAAAGTTATGGTCATTTCTGCTTTCCGGGCAACCTAGGCTTCACCCTAGGGCGTTGTTCCACCAGATGGAATAGTTAGGGCCTAAGAAGTCAACGCCAGAAGCATAAAATTCAATAAAGATGCAACAGTTTTTCAATCGTATAGCAGGAATAATTGCAAACAGTGTGAAAGTGCTGGTCATTCCTACGTTCCGGGTAACCTAGGCTTCACCCTAGGGCGTTGTTCCACCAGATCGAATAGTTACGGCCTTAGAAGTCAACGCCCGAGGCATAAAGTATAAAATAAATAGAACAGTTTTTCCATCGTATAAAACGAATGATAGCAACCAGTGTGAAAGCTATGGTCATTTCTACGTTCCGCGCAATCTTGGCTTTACCCTAGGGCGTCGTTACACCAGATGGAATAGTTAGGGCCTAAGAAGTCAACGCCAGATGCATAAAATACGATATAAATACAACAGTTTTTCCATCATATAAAACGAATGATAGCAACCAGTGTGAAAGTTACGGTCATTTCTACGTTCCGCGCAATCTTGGCTTTACCCGAGCGCGTTTTTCCACCAGATGGAATAGTTAGGGCCTAAGAAGTCTACGCCAGAAGCATAAAATGCGATATAAATACAACAGCTTTTCCATCGTATAAAACGAATAATTGCAACCAGTGTGAAAGTTATGGTCCTTTCTACATTTCGAGCAACCTAGGCTTCACTCTAGGGCGTTGCTCCACCTGATCGAATAGTTAGGGCCTTAGAAGTCAACGCCAGAAGCATAAAATACAATATAAATACTACAGTTTTTCCACCATATAAAACGAATAATTGCAACCAGTATGAAAGTTATGGTCATTTCTGCTTTCCGGGCAACCTAGGCTTCACCCTAGGGCGTTGTTCCACCAGATGGAATAGTTAGGGCCTAAGAAGTCAACGCCAGAAGCATAAAATACGATATAAATACAACAGCTTTTCCATCGTATAAAACAAATAATTGCAACCAGTTTGATAGTGATGGTCATTTCTACGTACCGGACAACCTAGGCTTCACTCTAGTGCGTTGCTCCACCAGATCGTATAGTTAGGGCCTTAGAAGTCAACGCCCGAAGCATAAAGTACAAAATAAATAGAACAGTTTTTCCATCGTATAATACGAATAATTGCTACCTGTGTGAAAGTTATGGTCATTTCTACGTTCCGGGCAACCTAGGTTTCACTCCAGGGAGTTGCTCCACCAGATCGAATAGTTACGGCCTATGAAGTCAACGCCAGAACCATAAAATACAATATAAATACAACAGTTTTTCCATCATATAAAACGAATGATAGCAACCAGTGTGAAAGTTATGGTCATTTCTACGTTCCGCGCAATCTTGGTCGTTACCCTAGGGCGCTGTTCCACCAGATGGAATAGTTAGGGCCCTAGAAGTCAACGCCTGAAGCATAAAGTACAAAATAAATAGAACAGTTTTTCCATCGTATAAAACGAATAATAGCAACCAGTGTGAAAGTTATGGTCATTTCTACTTTCCGAGCAACCTAGGCTTCACTCTAGGGCGTTGCTCCACCAGATCGAATAGTTAGGGCCTTAGAAGTCAACGCTTGAAGCATAAAGTACAAAATAAATAGAACAGTTTTTCCATCGTATAAAACGAATAATAGCAACCAGTGTGAAAGTTATGGTCATTTCTAGGTTCCGGGCAACATAGGCTTCACTCTACGGCGATGCTCCACCAGATCAAACAGTTAGCGCCTTAGAAGTCAACGACCGAAGCATAAAATACAAAATAAATAGAACGGTTTTTCCATTGTATAAAACGAATAATTGCTGCCAGTGTAAAAGTTATGGTCATTTCTACGTTCCGGGGAACCTAGGCTTCACCCTAGGGCGTTGTTCCACCAGATGGAATAGTTAGGGCCTAAGAAGTCAACGCCAGAAGCATAAAATACCATATAAATACAACAGCTTTTCCATCGTATAAAACAAATAATTGCAACCAGTTTGATAGTGATGGTCATTTCTACGTACCGGACAACCTAGGCTTCACTCTAGTGCGTTGCTCCACCAGATCGAATAGTTAGGGCCTTAGAAGTCAACGCCCGAAGCATAAAGTACAAAATAAATAGAACAGTTTTTCCATCGTATAAAACGAATAATTGCTACCTGTGTTAAAGTTATGGTCACTTCTACGTTCCGGGCAACCTAGGTTTCACTCCAGGGCGTTGCTCCACCAGATCGAATAGTTACGGCCTATGAAGTCAACGCCAGAACCATAAAATACAATATAAATACAACAGTTTTTCCATCATATAAAACGAATGATAGCAACCAGTGTGAAAGCTATGGTCATTTCTACGTTCCGCGCAATCTTGGCTTTACCCTAGGGCGTCGTTACACCAGATGGAATAGTTAGGGCCTAAGAAGTCTACGCCAGAAGCATAAAATGCGATATAAATACAACAGCTTTTCCATCGTATAAAACGAATAATTGCAACCAGTGTGAAAGTTATGGTCCTTTCTACATTTCGAGCAACCTAGGCTTCACTCTAGGGCGTTGCTCCACCTGATCGAATAGTTAGGGCCTTAGAAGTCAACGCCAGAAGCATAAAATACAATATAAATACTACAGTTTTTCCACCATATAAAACGAATAATTGCAACCAGTATGAAAGTTATGGTCATTTCTGCTTTCCGGGCAACCTAGGCTTCACCCTAGGGCGTTGTTCCACCAGATGGAATAGTTAGGGCCTAAGAAGTCAACGCCAGAAGCATAAAATTCAATAAAGATGCAACAGTTTTTCAATCGTATAGCAGGAATAATTGCAAACAGTGTGAAAGTGCTGGTCATTCCTACGTTCCGGGTAACCTAGGCTTCACCCTAGGGCGTTGTTCCACCAGATCGAATAGTTACGGCCTTAGAAGTCAACGCCCGAGGCATAAAGTATAAAATAAATAGAACAGTTTTTCCATCGTATAAAACGAATGATAGCAACCAGTGTGAAAGTTATGGTCATTTCTACTTTCCGGGCAACCTAGACTTCACCCTAGGGCGTTGTTCCTCCAGATGGAATAGTTAGGGCCTAAGAAGTCAACGCCTGAAGCATAAAATACGATATAAATACAACAGCTTTTCCATCGTATAAAACGAATAATTGCAACCAGTGTGAAAGTTATGGTCATTTCTACGTTCCGGGCAACCTAGGCTTACCGCTAGGGCCTTAGAAGTCAATGCCCGAAGCATAAAATGCAATAAAAATACAACAGTTTTTCCATCGTATAGCAGGAATAATTTGCAACCAGTGTGAAGGTTATGGTAATATATACGTTCCGGGCAACCTAGGCATCACTGTAGGGCGTTGCACCACCAGATCGAATAGTTAGGTCCTTAGAAGTCAACGCCAGAAGCATAAAATACAATATAAATACAACAGTTTTTCCATCGTGTAAAACGAATAATTGCAACCAGTTTGAAAGTGATGGTCATTTCTACGTTCCGGGTAACCTAGGCTTCACTCTGGGGCGTTGTTCCAACAGATTGAATAGTTAGGGCCTTAGAAGTCAGCGCCCGAAGCATAAAATGCAATAAAAATAGAATAGTTTTTCCATCGTATAACAGGATTAATTGCTACCAGTGTGAAAGTTATGGTCATTTCTACGTTCCGGGCACCCTAGGTTTCACTCCAGGGCGTTGCTCCACCAGAGCGAATAGTTACGGCCTATGAAGTCAACGCCAGAAGCATAAAATACAATATAAATACAACAGTTTTTCCATCGTGTAAAACGAATAATTGCAACCAGTCTGAAAGTGATGGTCATTTCTACGTTCCGGGTAACCTAGGCTTCACTCTGGGGCGTTGTTCCAACAGATTGAATAGTTAGGGCCTTAGAAGTCAGCGCCCGAAGCATAAAATGCAATAAAAATAGAATAGTTTTTCCATCGTATAACAGGATTAATTGCTACCAGTGTGAAAGTTATGGTCATTTCTACGTTCCGGGCACCCTAGGTTTCACTCCAGGGCGTTGCTCCACCAGAGCGAATTGTTACGGCCTATGAAGTCAACGCCAGAAGCATAAAATACAATATAAATACAACAGTTTTTCCATCATATAAAACGAATGATAGCAACCAGTGTGAAAGTTACGGTCATTTCTACGTTCCGCGCAATCTTGGCTTTACCCGAGCGCGTTTTTCCACCAGATGGAATAGTTAGGGCCTAAGAAGTCTACGCCAGAAGCATAAAATGCGATATAAATACAACAGCTTTTCCATCGTATAAAACGAATAATTGCAACCAGTGTGAAAGTTATGGTCCTTTCTACATTTCGAGCAACCTAGGCTTCACTCTAGGGCGTTGCTCCACCTGATCGAATAGTTAGGGCCTTAGAAGTCAACGCCAGAAGCATAAAATACAATATAAATACTACAGTTTTTCCACCATATAAAACGAATAATTGCAACCAGTATGAAAGTTATGGTCATTTCTGCTTTCCGGGCAACCTAGGCTTCACCCTAGGGCGTTGTTCCACCAGATGGAATAGTTAGGGCCTAAGAAGTCAACGCCAGAAGCATAAAATACGATATAAATACAACAGCTTTTCCATCGTATAAAACAAATAATTGCAACCAGTTTGATAGTGATGGTCATTTCTACGTACCGGACAACCTAGGCTTCACTCTAGTGCGTTGCTCCACCAGATCGTATAGTTAGGGCCTTAGAAGTCAACGCCCGAAGCATAAAGTACAAAATGAATAGAACAGTTTTTCCATCGTATAAAACGAATAATAGCAACCAGTGTGAAAGTTATGGTCATTTCTAGGTTCCGGGCAACATAGGGTTCACTCTACGGCGATGCTCCACCAGATCAAACAGTTAGCGCCTTAGAAGTCAACGACCGAAGCATAAAATACAAAATAAATAGAACGGTTTTTCCATTGTATAAAACGAATAATTGCTACCTGTGTGAAAGTTATGGTCATTTCTACGTTCCGGGCAACCTAGGTTTCACTCCAGGGAGTTGCTCCACCAGATGGAATAGTTACGGCCTATGAAGTCAACGCCAGAACCATAAAATACAATATAAATACAACAGTTTTTCCATCATATAAAACGAATGATAGCAACCAGTGTGAAAGTTATGGTCATTTCTACGTTCCGCGCAATCTTGGTCTTTACCCTAGGGCGCTGTTCCACCAGATGGAATAGTTAGGGCCCTAGAAGTCAACGCCTGAAGCATAAAGTACAAAATAAATACAACAGTTTTTCCATCGTATAAAACGAATAATAGCAACCAGTGTGAAAGTTATGGTCATTTCTACTTTCCGAGCAACCTAGGCTTCACTCTAGGGCGTTGCTCCACCAGATCGAATTGTTAGGGCCTTAGAAGTCAACGCCTGAAGCATAAAGTACAAAATAAATAGAACAGTTTTTCCATCGTATAAAACGAATAATAGCAACCAGTGTGAAAGTTATGGTCATTTCTAGGTTCCGGGCAACATAGGCTTCACTCTACGGCGATGCTCCACCAGATCAAACAGTTAGCGCCTTAGAAGTCAACGACCGAAGCATAAAAT
Source organism: Calliopsis andreniformis (assembly GCF_051401765.1). Lineage (NCBI taxonomy): Eukaryota > Metazoa > Arthropoda > Insecta > Hymenoptera > Andrenidae > Calliopsis > Calliopsis andreniformis. Next base: position 17,763,200 of record NW_027480426.1, on the reverse strand, counting down.
ACAAAATAAATAGAACGGTTTTTCCATTGTATAAAACGAATAATTGCTGCCAGTGTAAAAGTTATGGTCATTTCTACGTTCCGGGGAACCTAGGCTTCACCCTAGGGCGTTGTTCCACCAGATGGAATAGTTAGGGCCTAAGAAGTCAACGCCAGAAGCATAAAATACGATATAAATACAACAGCTTTTCCATCGTATAAAACAAATAATTGCAACCAGTTTGATAGTGATGGTCATTTCTACGTACCGGACAACCTAGGCTTCACTCTAGTGCGTTGCTCCACCAGATCGAATAGTTAGGGCCTTAGAAGTCAACGCCCGAAGCATAAAGTACAAAATAAATAGAACAGTTTTTCCATCGTATAAAACGAATAATTGCTACCTGTGTTAAAGATATGGTCACTTCTACTTTCCGAGCAACCTAGGCTTCACTCTAGGGCGTTGCTCCACCAGATCGAATAGTTAGGGCCTTAGAAGTCAACGCCTGAAGCATAAAGTACAAAATAAATAGAACAGTTTTTCCATCGTATAAAACGAATAATAGCAACCAGTGTGAAAGTTATGGTCATTTCTAGGTTCCGGGCAACATAGGCTTCACTCTACGGCGATGCTCCACCAGATCAAACAGTTAGCGCCTTAGAAGTCAACGACCGAAGCATAAAATACAAAATAAATAGAACGGTTTTTCCATTGTATAAAACGAATAATTGCTGCCAGTGTAAAAGTTATGGTCATTTCTACGTTCCGGGGAACCTAGGCTTCACCCTAGGGCGTTGTTCCACCAGATGGAATAGTTAGGGCCTAAGAAGTCAACGCCAGAAGCATAAAATACGATATAAATACAACAGCTTTTCCATCGTATAAAACAAATAATTGCAACCAGTTTGATAGTGATGGTCATTTCTACGTACCGGACAACCTAGGCTTCACTCTAGTGCGTTGCTCCACCAGATCGAATAGTTAGGGCCTTAGAAGTCAACGCCCGAAGCATAAAGTACAAAATAAATAGAACAGCTTTTCCATCGTATAAAACGAATAATTGCTACCTGTGTTAAAGTTATGGTCACTTCTACGTTCCGGGCAACCTAGGTTTCACTCCAGGGCGTTGCTCCACCAGATCGAATAGTTACGGCCTATGAAGTCAACGCCAGAACCATAAAATACAATATAAATACAACAGTTTTTCCATCATATAAAACGAATGATAGCAACCAGTATGAAAGCTATGGTCATTTCTACGTTCCGCGCAATCTTGGCTTTACCCTAGGGCGTTGTTACACCAGATGGAATAGTTAGGGCCCTAGAAGTCAACGCCTGAAGCATAAAGTACAAAATAAATACAACAGTTTTTCCATCGTATAAAACGAATAATAGCAACCAGTGTGAAAGTTATGGTCATTTCTACTTTCCGAGCAACCTAGGCTTCACTCTAGGGCGTTGCTCCACCAGATCGAATAGTTAGGGCCTTAGAAGTCAACGCCTGCAGCATAAAGTACAAAATAAATAGAACAGTTTTTCCATCGTATAAAACGAATAATAGCAACCAGTGTGAAAGTTATGGTCATTTCTAGGTTCCGGGCAACATAGGCTTCACTCTACGGCGATGCTCCACCAGATCAAACAGTTAGCGCCTAAGAAGTCAACGCCAGAAGCATAAAATACGATATAAATACAACAGCTTTTCCATCGTATAAAACAAATAATTGCAACCAGTTTGATAGTGATGGTCATTTCTACGTACCGGACAACCTAGGCTTCACTCTAGTGCGTTGCTCCACCAGATCGAATAGTTAGGGCCTTAGAAGTCAACGCCCGAAGCATAAAGTACAAAATAAATAGAACAGTTTTTCCATCGTATAAAACGAATAATTGCTACCTGTGTTACAGTTATGGTCACTTCTACGTTCCGGGCAACCTAGGTTTCACTCCAGGGCGTTGCTCCACCAGATCGAATAGTTACGGCCTATGAAGTCAACGCCAGAACCATAAAATACAATATAAATACAACAGTTTTTCCATCATATAAAACGAATGATAGCAACCAGTATGAAAGCTATGGTCATTTCTACGTTCCGCGCAATCTTGGCTTTACCCTAGGGCGTTGTTACACCAGATGGAATAGTTAGGGCCTAAGAAGTCAACGCCAGATGCATAAAATACGATATAAATACAACAGTTTTTCCATCATATAAAACGAATGATAGCAACCAGTGTGAAAGTTACGGTCATTTCTACGTTCCACGCAATCTTGGCTTTACCCGAGCGCGTTTTTCCACCAGATGGAATAGTTAGGGCCTAAGAAGTCTACGCCAGAAGCATAAAATGCGATATAAATACAACAGCTTTTCCATCGTATAAAACGAATAATTGCAACCAGTGTGAAAGTTATGGTCCTTTCTACATTTCGAGCAACCTAGGCTTCACTCTAGGGCGTTGCTCGACCTGATCGAATAGTTATGGCCTGAGAAATCAACGCCAGAAGCATAAAATACAATATAAATATAAGAGTTCTTCCATCGTATAAAACGAGTAATTGCAACCAGTGTGAAAGTAATGGTCATTTCTACGTTCCGGGCAACCTCGGCTTCAATCTAGGGCGTTGTTCCAACAGATCGAATATTTAGGGCCTGAGAAGTCAACGCTAGAAGCATAAAATACAATATAAATAGAAGGGCTTTTCCATCGCACAAAATGAATAACTGCAGCCAGTGTGAAAGTACTGGTCATTTCTACGTTCCGGGCAGCCTATGCTACACTCTAGGGCGTTGCTCCACCAGATCGAATAGTTAGGACCTTAGAAGTCGACGCCAGAAGCATAAAATACAATAAACATGCAACAGTCTTTCCATCGTATAACAGGAATAACTGCAACCAGTGTGAAGGTACTGGCCATTTCTACGTTCCGGGTAACCCAGGGGTCACTCTAGGGCGTTGCTCCACCATATCGAATAGCTACGGCCTTAGAAGTCAACGCCAGAAGCATAAAGTACAATAAAAATACAACAGTATTTCTATCGTATAACAGGAATAACTGCAACCAGTGTGAAAGTACTGGCCATTTCTACGTTCCGGGTAACCTAGGGGTCACTCTAGGGCGTTGCTCCACCACATCGAATAGCTACGGCCTTAGAAGTCAACGCCGAAAGCATAAAATACAATATAAATACAACAGCTTTTCCATCGTATAATATGAATAATTGCAACCAGTGTGATAGCAATGGTCATTTCTACGTTCCGGGCAACCTAGGTTCCACTCTAGGGCGTTGCTCCACCAGATCGAATAGTTAGGGCCTACGAAGTCAACGCCTGAAGCATAAAATACAATATAAATACAACAGCTTTTCCATCGTATAAAACGAATAATTGCAACCAGTGTGAAAATTATGGACATTTCTACATTCCGAGCAACCTAGGCTTCACTCTAGGGCGTTGCTCTACCAGATCAAATAGATAGGGCCTTACAAGTCAACGCCGGAAGCATAAAATACAATAAAGATGCAACAGTTTTTCCATCGTATAAGAGGAATAATTGCAACCAGTGCGAGAGTAATGATCATATCGACGTTTCGGGCATCCTAGGCTTAACTCTGAGGCGTTGCTCCACCGGATCGAAGAGTTAGGGCCTTAGAAGTCAACGCCATAAGCATAAACTACAAAATAAATACAACAGTCTTTCCATCGTATAAAACGTATAATTGCTACCAGTGTGAAAGTTATGGTCATTTCTACGTTCCGGGCAACCTAGGCTTCACCGTAGGGCGTTGTTCCACCAGATGGAATAGTTAGGGCCTTAGAAGTCGGCGCCAGAAGCATAAAATACGATATAAATACAACAGCTTTTCCATCGTATAAAACGAATAATGGTAACCAGTGAGAAAGTTATGGCCATTTCTACGTTCCGGCAACCTAGGCTTCAATCTAGTGCGTTGCTTCACCAGATCGAATAGTTAGGGCCTTAGAAGTCAACGCCCGAAGCATAAAATGCAAAATAAATAGAACAGTTTTTCCATTGTATAAAACGAATAACTGCAACCAGTGTGAAAGTACTGGTCATTTTTACGTTCCGTGTAACCTAGGTTTCACTCTAGGGCGTTGCTCCACCAGATCAAATAGTTAGGGCCTATGAAGTCAACGCCAGAAGCATAAAATACAATAATGGTGCAACAGTTTTTCCATCGTATAACAGGAATAATTGCAACCAGTGTGAAGGTAATCGTATGTTCTACGTTCCGGGCAACCTAGGCTTCACTCTAGGGCGTTGCTCCACCAGATCGAATAGTTAGGGCCTTAGAAGTCAACGCCCGAAGCATAAAATGCAAAATAAATTGAACAGTTTTTCCATCGTATAACAGGAATAATTGCAACCAGTGTGAAGGTAATGGTCATTTCTACGTTCCGGGCAACCTAGGCTTCACTCTAGGGCGTTGCTCCACCAGATCGAAAAGTTAGGGCCTTAGAAGTCAACGCCCGAAGTATAAAATGCAAAATAAATAGAACAGTTGTTCCATCGTATAAAACGAATAACTGCAACCAGTGTGAAAGTACTGGTCATTTCTACGTTCCGGGCAGCCTAGGCTTCACCCTAGGGCGTTGTTCCACCAGATGGAATAGCTAGGGCCTAAGAAGTCAACGCCAGAAGCATAAAATACGACATAAATACAACAGCTTTTCCATTGTATAAAACGAATAATGGTAACCAGTGTGTAAGTTATGGTCATTTCTACGTTCCGGGCAGCCTATGCTACACTCTAGGGCGTTGCTCCACCAGATCGAATAGTTAGGACCTTAGAAGTCGACGCCAGAAGCATAAAATACAATAAACATGCAACAGTCTTTCCATCGTATAACAGGAATAACTGCAACCAGTGTGAACGTACTGGCCATTTCTACGTTCCGGGTAACCCAGGGGTCACTCTAGGGCGTTGCTCCACCATATCGAATAGCTACGGCCTTAGAAGTCAACGCCAGAAGCATAAAGTACAATAAAAATACAACAGTATTTCTATCGTATAACAGGAATAACTGCAACCAGTGTGAAAGTACTGGCCATTTCTACGTTCCGGGTAACCTAGGGGTCACTCTAGGGCGTTGCTCCACCACATCGAATAGCTACGGCCTTAGAAGTCAACGCCGAAAGCATAAAATACAATATAAATACAACAGCTTTTCCATCGTATAATATGAATAAATGCAACCAGTGTGATAGCAATGGTCATTTCTACGTTCCGGGCAACCTAGGTTCCACTCTAGGGCGTTGCTCCACCAGATCGAATAGTTAGGGCCTACGAAGTCAACGCCTGAAGCATAAAATACAATATAAATACAACAGCTTTTCCATCGTATAAAACGAATAATTGCAACCAGTGTGAAAATTATGGACATTTCTACATTCCGAGCAACCTAGGCTTCACTCTAGGGCGTTGCTCTACCAGATCAAATAGATAGGGCCTTACAAGTCAACGCCGGAAGCATAAAATACAATAAAGATGCAACAGTTTTTCCATCGTATAAGAGGAATAATTGCAACCAGTGCGAGAGTAATGATCATATCGACGTTTCGGGCATCCTAGGCTTAACTCTGAGGCGTTGCTCCACCGGATCGAAGAGTTAGGGCCTTAGAAGTCAACGCCATAAGCATAAACTACAAAATAAATACAACAGTCTTTCCATCGTATAAAACGTATAATTGCTACCAGTGTGAAAGTTATGGTCATTTCTACGTTCCGGGCAACCTAGGCTTCACCGTAGGGCGTTGTTCCACCAGATGGAATAGTTAGGGCCTTAGAAGTCGGCGCCAGAAGCATAAAATACGATATAAATACAACAGCTTTTCCATCGTATAAAACGAATAATGGTAACCAGTGAGAAAGTTATGGCCATTTCTACGTTCCGGCAACCTAGGCTTCAATCTAGTGCGTTGCTTCACCAGATCGAATAGTTAGGGCCTTAGAAGTCAACGCCCGAAGCATAAAATGCAAAATAAATAGAACAGTTTTTCCATTGTATAAAACGAATAACTGCAACCAGTGTGAAAGTACTGGTCATTTTTACGTTCCGTGTAACCTAGGTTTCACTCTAGGGCGTTGCTCCACCAGATCAAATAGTTAGGGCCTATGAAGTCAACGCCAGAAGCATAAAATACAATAATGGTGCAACAGTTTTTCCATCGTATAACAGGAATAATTGCAACCAGTGTGAAGGTAATCGTATGTTCTACGTTCCGGGCAACCTAGGCTTCACTCTAGGGCGTTGCTCCACCAGATCGAATAGTTAGGGCCTTAGAAGTCAACGCCCGAAGCATAAAATGCAAAATAAATTGAACAGTTTTTCCATCGTATAACAGGAATAATTGCAACCAGTGTGAAGGTAATGGTCATTTCTACGTTCCGGGCAACCTAGGCTTCACTCTACGGCGTTGCTCCACCAGATCGAATAGTTAGGGCCATAGAAGTCAACGCCCGAAGCATAAAATATAAAATAAATAGAACAGTTTTTCCATCGTATAAAACGAAAAATTGCTACCAGTGTGAAAGTTATGGAGATTTCTACTTTCCGGGCAACCTAGGCTTCACCCTAGGCCGTTGTTCCACCAGTTCGAATAGTTAGGGCCTAAGAAGTGAACGCCAGAAGCATAAAATACAATATAAATACAACAGTTTTTCCATCATATTAAACGAATGATAGCAACCAGTGTGAAAGTTATGGTCATTTCTACGTTACGGGCAACCTAGGCTGCGCTCTAGGGCGTTGCTCCACCAGATCGAATAGTTAGGGCCTTAGAAGTCAACGCCCGAAACATAAAATACAAAATAAATAAAACAGTTTTTCCATCGTATAAAACGAAAAATTGCAAACAGTGTGAAAGATATGGACATTTCTACGATCCGGGCTACCTAGGCTTCACTCTATGGCGTTCTTCCACCACATCGAATAGCAACGGCCTCAGAAGTCATCGCCAGAAGCTTAAATACAATATAAATATAACAGTTTTTCCATCGTATAAAACGAATAATAGCAACCAGTGTGAAAGTTATGGTCATTTCTACATTCCGAGCAACCTATGCTTCACTCTAGGGCGTTGCTCCAACAGATTGAATAGTTAGGGCCTTAGAAGTCAACGCCCGAAGCATAAAATGCAATAAAAATACAACAGTTTTTCCATCGTATAGCAGGATTAATTGCAACCAGTTTGAAAGTGATGGTCATTTCTACGTTCCGGGCCCCCTAGGCTTCACTCTAGGGCGTTGCTCCACCAGATCGAATAGCTAGGGCCTTAGAAGTCAACGCCAGAAGCGTAAAATACAATAAAGGTGCAACAGTTTTTCCGTCGTATAACAGGAATAACTGCAAACAGTGTGAAAGTAATGGTCATTTCTACGTACCGGGCAACCTAGGCTCCACTCTCCGGCGTTGCTCCACCAAATCGAATAGCTAGGGCCTTAGAAGTCAACGCCAGAAGCATAAAATACAATATAAGTACAAAAGTTTTTCCATCGTATAAAACGAATAATTGCATACACTGTGAAAGTTATGGTCATTTCTACGTTCCGGGCAACCTAGGCTTCACTCTAGGGCGTTGCTCGACCAGATCAAACAGTTAGGGCCTTAGAAGTTAACGCCCGAAGCATAAAACACAAAATAAATAGAACGGTTTTTCCATTGTATAAAACGAATAATTGCTACCAGTGTAAAAGTTATGGTCATTTCTACGTTCCGGGCAACCTAGGCTTCACCCTAGGGCGTTTTACCACCATACCGAATAGTTAGGGCCAAGAAGTGAACGCCAGAAGCATAAAATACAATATAAATACAACAGTTTTTCCATCGTATAAAACGAATAATTGCTACCAGTGTAAAAGTTATTTTCATTGCTACGTTCCGCGCAACCTAGGCTTCACTCTAGGGCGTTGCTCCACCAGATCGAATGGTTAGGTCCTAAGAAGTCAACGCCAGAAGCATAAAATACGATATAAATACAACAGCTTTTCCATCGTATAGAACGAATAATTGCAACCAGTGTGAAAGTAATGGTCAATTCTACGTTCCGGGCAACGTAGGTTTCACTCTACGGCGTTGATCCACCAGAGGGAATAGTTAGGGCCTAACAATTCAACGCCAGGAGGATAAAATACAATATAAGTACAACAGTTATTCCATCGTATAAAATGAGTAGTTGCAAACATTGTGAAAGTAATGGTCATTTCTACGTTCCGGGTAACCTAGGCGTCACTCTAGGGCGTTGCTCCACCTGATCGAATAGTTAGGGCCTTAGAAGTCAACGCCAGAAGCATAAAATGCAATAAAGATGCAACAGTTTTTCCATCGTATAACAGGAATAACTGCAAACAGTGTGAAAGTACTGGCCATTTCTACGTTCCGGGTAACCCAGGTTTCACTCAAGGGCGATGCTCCACCAGATCGAATAGCTAGGGACTTAGAATTCAACGCCATAAGAATAAAATACAATATAAGTACAACAGTTTTTTCATCGTATGAAATGAATAATTGCAAACATTGTGAAAGTAATGGTCATTTCTACGGACCGGGCAACCTAGGCGTCACTCTGGGGCGTTGCTCCACCACATCGAATACCTACGGTCTTAGAAGTCAACGCCAGAAGCATAAAATACGATATAAATACAACAGCTTTTCCATCGTATAAAACGAATAATTGCAAACAGTGTGAAAGTTATGGTGATTTCTACGTTCCGGGCAGCCTTGGCTTCACTCTAGGGCGTTGCTCCACCAGATCGAATAGCTAGTGACTTAGAAGTCAGCGCCAGAGGTATAAAATACAATATAAATACAACAGCTATTCCATCGTACAAGATGAATAATAGCAAACAGTGTGAAAGTAATGGTCATTTCTAAGTTCCGCGCAACCTGGGCTTCACTCTAGGTCGTTGCTCCAACAGATCAAATAGCTAGCGGCTTAGAATTAAACGCCAGAAGCATAGAATGCAATAAAAATACTACAGTTTTTTCCGTCGTATAACAGGAATAATTGGAACCAGTGTGAAAGTTATGGTTATTTCTACATTCCGGGCAACCTAGGCTTCACCCTAGGGCGTTGCTCCAACAGATTGAATAGTCAGGGCCTTAGAAGTCAACGCCCGAAGCATAAAATACAAAATAAATAGAATAGCTTTTCCATTGTATAAAACGAATAATTGCTACCAGTGTAAAAGTTATGGTCATTTCTACGTTCCGGGCAACCTAGGCTTCACCCTAGGGCGTTGTTCCACCAGATCGAATAGTTAGGGCCTAAGAAGTGAACGCCAGAAGCATAAAATGCAATAAAAATACAACAGTTTTTCCATTGTAAAAACGAATAATTGCTACCAGTGTAAAAGTTATGGTCATTTCTACGTTCCGGGCAACCTAGGCTTCACCCTAGGGCGTTGTTCCACCAGATCGAATAGTTAGGGCCTAAGAAGTGAACGCCAGAAGCATAAAATCCAATATAAATACAACAGTTTTTCCATCGTATAAAACGGATAATTGCAACCAGTGTGAAAGCTATGGTCATTTCTACATTCCGAGCAACCTGGGCTTCACTCTAGGGCGTTGCTCCAACAGATTGAATAGTCAGGGCCTTAGAAGTCAACGCCCGAAACATAAAATACAGAACAAATAGAATAGTTTTTCCATCGCATAAAACGAATAATAGCAACCAGTGTGAAAGTTATGGTCATTTCTACGTTCCGGGCAACCTAGGCTTCACCCCAGGGCGTTGTTCCACCAGATCGAATAGTTAGGGCCTAAGAAGTGAACGCCAGCTGCATAAAATACAATATAAATACAACAGTTCTTCCATCATATAAAACGAATGATTGCAACCAGTATGAAAGTTCTGGTCATTTCTACGTTCCGGGCAACCTAGGCTTCACTCTATGGCGTTCTTCCACCACATCGAATAGCTACGGTCTCAGAAGTCAGCGCCTGAAGCATAAAATACTATACAAATACAACAGTCTTTCCATCCTATAACAGGAATAATTGCAACCCGTGTGAAAGTGATGGTCATTTCTACGTTCCGGGCAACCTCGGCTTCACTCTAGGGCGTTGCTCCGCCAGATCAAACAGTTAGGGCCTTAGAAGTCAACGCCAGAAGCATAAGATGCAGTATAAATATAACAGTTTTCCATCGTATAGAACCAATAATAGCAACCAGTGTGAAAGTTATGGTCATTTCTACGTTCCGGGCAACCTAGGCTTCACCCTAGGGCGTTGTTCCACCAGGTCGAATAGTTAGGGCCTAAGAAGTGAACGCCAGAAGCATAAAATTCAATATAAATACAACAGTTTTTCCATCATATAAAACGAGTAATTGCAACCAGTATGAAAGATATGGTCATTTCTACTTTCCAGGCAACCTAGGCTACACACTAGGGCGTTGCTCCAGCAGATTGAATAGTTAGGGCCTTAGAAGTCAATGCACGAAGCATAAAATGCAATAAAAGTACAACAGTTTTTCCATCATATAACAGGAATAATTGCAACCAGTTCGAAAGTGATGGTCATTTCTACGTTCCGGGCAATGTCGGCTTCACTCTAGGGCGTTGCTCCACCAGATCGAATAGTTAGTGCCTTAGAAGGCAACGCCAGAAGCATAATATACAATATAAATATAACAGTTTTTCCATCGTATAAAACGAATAATAGCATTCAGTGTGAAAGTTATGGCCATTTCGAGGCTCCGGGCTACCTAGGCTACACTCTAGGGCGTTGCTCCACCAGATCGAATAGGTAGGGCCATAGAAGTCAACGCCAGAAGCATAAAATACAATAAAAATGCAATAGTTTTTCCATCGTATAGCATGACTAATTGCAACCAGTGCGAAAGTAATGATCATTTCTACGTTCCGGGCAACCTAGGCTTCACTCAATGGCGTTGCTCCACAAGATCAAACAGTTAGGGCCTTAGAAGTCAACGCCGGAAGCATAAAATACAGAACAAATAGAACAGTTTTTCAATCGTATAAAACGAATAATAGCAACCAGTGTGAAAGTTATGGTCATTTCTACGTTCCGGGCAACCTAGGCTTCACCCCAGGGCGTTGTTCCACCAGATCGAATAGTTAGGGCCTAAGAAGTGAACGCCAGCAGCATAAAATACAATATAAATACAACAGTTCTTCCATCATATAAAACGAATGATTGCAACCAGTATGAAAGTTCTGGTCATTTCTACGTTCCGGGCAACCTAGGCTTCACTCTATGGCGTTCTTTCACCACATCGAAAAGCAACGGCCTCAGAAGTCAACGCCAGAAGCATAAAATACAATATAAATATAACAGTTTTTCCATCGTATAAAACGAATAGTAGCAACCAGTGTGAAAGTTATGGTTATTTCTACATTCCGGGCAACCTAGGCTTCACCCTAGGGCGTTGCTCCAACAGATTGAATAGTCAGGGCCTTAGAAGTCAACGCCCGAAGCATAAAATACAAAATAAATAGAACAGCTTTTCCATTGTATAAAACGAATAATTGCTACGAGTGTAAAAGTTATGGTCATTTCTACGTTCCGGGCAACCTAGGCTTCACCCTAGGGCGTTGTTCCACCAGATCGAATAGTTAGGGCCTAAGAAGTGAACGCCAGAAGCATAAAATGCAATAAAAATACAACAGTTTTTCCATTGTAAAAACGAATAATTGCTACCAGTGTAAAAGTTATGGTCATTTCTACGTTACGGGCAACCTAGGCTTCACCCTAGGGCGTTGTTCCACCAGATCGAATAGTTAGGGCCTAAGAAGTGAACGCCAGAAGCATAAAATCCAATATAAATACAACAGTTTTTCCATCGTATAAAACGGATAATTGCAACCAGTGTGAAAGCTATGGTCATTTCTACATTCCGAGCAACCTGGGCTTCACTCTAGGGCGTTGCTCCAACAGATTGAATAGTCAGGGCCTTAGAAGTCAACGCCCGAAACATAAAATACAGAACAAATAGAATAGTTTTTCCATCGCATAAAACGAATAATAGCAACCAGTGTGAAAGTTATGGTCATTTCTACGTTCCGGGCAACCTAGGCTTCACCCCAGGGCGTTGTTCCACCAGATCGAATAGTTAGGGCCTAAGAAGTGAACGCCAGCTGCATAAAATACAATATAAATACAACAGTTCTTCCATCATATAAAACGAATGATTGCAACCAGTATGAAAGTTCTGGTCATTTCTACGTTCCGGGCAACCTAGGCTTCACTCTATGGCGTTCTTCCACCACATCGAATAGCTACGGCCTCAGAAGTCAACGCCTGAAGCATAAAATACTATACAAATACAACAGTCTTTCCATCCTATAACAGGAATAATTGCAACCCGTGTGAAAGTGATGGTCATTTCTACGTTCCGGGCAACCTCGGCTTCACTCTAGGGCGTTGCTCCACCAGATCAAACAGTTAGGGCCTTAGAAGTCAACGCCAGAAGCATAAGATGCAGTATAAATATAACAGTTTATCCATCGTATAGAACCAATAATAGCAACCAGTGTGAAAGTTATGGTCATTTCTACGTTCCGGGCAACCTAGGCTTCACCCTAGGGCGTTGTTCCACCAGGTCGAATAGTTAGGGCCTAAGAAGTGAACGCCAGAAGCATAAAATTCAATATAAATACAACAGTTTTGCCATCATATAAAACGAGTAATTGCAACCAGTATGAAAGATATGGTCATTTCTACTTTCCAGGCAACCTAGGCTACACACTAGGGCGTTGCTCCAGCAGATTGAATAGTTAGGGCCTTAGAAGTCAATGCACGAAGCATAAAATGCAGTAAAAGTACAACAGTTTTTCCGTCATATAACAGGAATAATTGCAACCAGTTCGAAAGTGATGGTCATTTCTACGTTCCGGGCAATGTCGGCTTCACTCTAGGGCGTTGCGCCACCAGATCGAATAGTTAGTGCCTTAGAAGGCAACGCCAGAAGCATAATATACAATATAAATATAACAGTTTTTCCATCGTATAAAAGGAATAATAGCATTCAGTGTGAAAGTTATGGCCATTTCGAGGCTCCGGGCTACCTAGGCTACACTCTAGGGCGTTGCTCCACCAGATCGAATAGGTAGGGCCATAGAAGTCAACGCCAGAAGCATAAAATACAATATAAATATAACAGTTTTTCCATCGTATAAAACGAATAGTAGCAACCAGTGTGAAGGTTATGGTCATTTCTACGTTCCGGGCAACCTAGGCTTCACTCTAGCGCGTTGCTCCATCAGATCAAACAGTTAGGGCCTTAGAAGTCAACGCCCAAAGCATAAAACACAAAATAAATAGAACCGTTTTTCCATTGTATAAAACGAATAATTGCTACCAGTGTTAAAGTTATGGTCATTTCTACGTTCCGGGCAACCTAGGCTTCACCCTAGGGCGTTGTTCCACCATATCGAATAGTTAGGGCCAAGAAGTGAACGCCAGAAGCATAAAATACAATATAAATACAACAGTTTTTCCATCGTATAAAACGAATAATTGCTACCAGTGTGAAAGTTTCTTCATTGCTACGTTCCGCGCAACCTAGGCTTCACCCTAGGGCGTTGCTCCTCCAGATTGAATAGCTGGCGCATTAGAAGTCAACGCCGGAAGCATAAAATACCATATAAATACAACAGCTTTGCCATCGTATAAAATGAATATTTGCAAACAGTGTGAAAGTAACGGTCATTTCTACGTTCCGAGCAACCTAGGCTTCACACTAGGGCGTTGCTCCACCAGATCGAATAGTTAGGGCCTTAGAAGTCAACGCCAGAAGCGTAAAATACAATAAAGGTGCAACGGTTTTTCCATCGTATAACAGGAATAACTGCAAACAGTGTGAAAGTAATGGTCATTTCTGCGTACCGGGCAACCTAGGCTCCACTCTCCGGCGTTGCTCCACCAAATCGAATAGCTAGGGCCTTAGAAGTCAACGCCGGAAGCATAAAATACAATATAAGTACAAAAGTTTTTCCATCGTATAAAACGAATAATTGCAAACAGTGTGAAAGTTATGGTCATTTCTACGTTCCGGGCAACCTAGGCTTCACTCTAGGGCGTTGCTCGACCAGATCAAAGAGTTAGGGCCTTAGAAGTTAACGCCCGAAGCATAAAACACAAAATAAATAGAACGGTTTTTCCATTGTATAAAACGAATAATTGCTACCAGTGTAAAAGTTATGGTCATTTCTACGTTCCGGGCAACCTAGGCTTCACCCTAGGGCGTTTTTCCACCATACCGAATAGTTAGGGCCAAGAAGTGAACGCCAGAAGCATAAAATACAATATAAATACAACAGTTTTTACATCGTATAAAACGAATAATTGCTACCAGTGTGAAAGTTATTTTCATTGCTACGTTCCGCGCAACCTAGGCTTCACTCTAGGGCGTTGCTCCACCAGATCGAATGGTTAGGTCCTAAGAAGTCAACGCCAGAAGCATAAAATACGATATAAATACAACAGCTTTTCCATCGTATACAACGAATAATTGCAACCAGTGTGAAAGTAATGGCCAATTCTACGTTCCGGGCAACGTAGGTTTCACTCTACGGCGTTGATCCACCAGAGGGAATAGTTAGGGCCTAACAATTCAACGCCAGAAGGATAAAATACAATATAAGTACAACAGTTATTCCATCGTATAAAATGAGTAGTTGCAAACATTGTGAAAGTAATGGTCATTTCTACGTTCCGGGTAACCTAGGCGTCACTCTAGGGCGTTGCTCCACCTGATCGAATAGCTAGGGCCTTAGAAGTCAACGCCAGAAGCATAAAATGCAATAAAGATGCAACAGTTTTTCCATCGTATAACAGGAATAACTGCAAACAGTGTGAAAGTACTGGCCATTTCTACGTTCCGGGTAACCCAGGTTTCACTCAAGGGCGATGGTCCACCAGATCGAATAGCTAGGGACTTAGAATTCAACGCCATAAGAATAAAATACAATATAAGTACAACAGTTTTTTCACCGTATGAAATGAATAATTGCAAACATTGTGAAAGTAATGGTCATTTCTACGGTCCGGGCAACCTAGGCGTCACTCTGGGGCGTTGCTCCACCACATCGAATACCTACGGTCTTAGAAGTCAACGCCAGAAGAATAAAATACGATATAAATACAACAGCTTTTCCATCGTATAAAACGAATAATTGCAAACAGTGTGAAAGTTATGGTGATTTCTACGTTCCGGGCAGCCTTGGCTTCACTCTAGGGCGTTGCTCCACCAGATCCAATAGCTAGTGACTTAGAAGTCAGCGCCAGAGGTATAAAATACAATATAAATACAACAGCTATTCCATCGTACAAGATGAATAATAGCAAACAGTGTGAAAGTAATGGTCATTTCTACGTTCCGCGCAACCTGGGCTTCACTCTAGGTCGTTGCTCCAACAGATCAAATAGCTAGCGGCTTAGAATTAAACGCCAGAAGCATAGAATGCAATAAAAATACAACAGTTTTTTCCGTCGTATAACAGGAATAATTGGAACCAGTGTGAATGTAATGGTCATTTCTACGTTCCCGGCAACCTAGGTTTCACTCTAGGGCGTTGCTCCACCAGGTCGAATAGTTAGGGCCTAAAAAGTCAACGCCAGAAGCATAAAATCCGATATAAATACAACAGCTTTTCCATCGTATGAAACGAATAATTGCAAACATTGTGAAAGTAATGGTCATTTCTACGTTCCGGGCAACCTAGGCGTCACTCTAGGGCGTTGCTCCACCACATCTAATAGCTACGGCCTTAGAAGTCAACGCCAGAAGAATAAAATACAATAAAGATGCAACAGCTTTTGCATCGTATAAAACGAATAATTGCATCCAGTGTGAAAGTTATGGTCATTTCTACTTTCCGGGCAACATAGGCTTCACCCTAGGGCATTGCTCCAACAGATTGAATAAATAGGACCTTAGAGGTCAATGCCCGAAGCATAAAATGCAATAAAAGTGCAACAGTTTTTCCATCATATAACAGGAATAATTGCAACCAGTTTGAAGTGATGGTCATTTCTTCGTTCCTGGCAACTTAGGCTTCACTCTAGGGAGTTGTTCCACCATATCGAACAGTTAGGGCCAAAGAAGTCACCGCCAGAAGCATAAAATGCAATATAAATATGACAGTTTTTCCATTGTATAAAACGAATAATAGCAACCAGTGTGAAAGTTATGGTCACTTCTTCGTTCCGGGCAACCTAGGCTTCACACTAGGGCGTTGCTCCACCAGATCGAATAGTTAGGGCCTTAGAAGTCAACGCCCGAAGCATAAAATACAAAATAAATAAAACAGCATTTCCATCGTATAAAACGAATAATTGCAACCAGTTTGAAAGTGATGGTCATTTCTACGTACCGGGCAACCTAGGCTTCACTCTAGGGCGTTGCTCCACCAGATCGAATAGTTAGGGCCTTAGAAGTCAACGCCAGAAGCATAAGATACAGTATAAATATAACAGTTTTTCCATCGTATAGAACGAATAATAGCAACCAGTATGAAAGTTATGGTCATTTCTACGTTCCGGGCAACCTAGGCTTCACTCTATGGCGTTCTTCCACCACATCGAATAGCTACGGCCTCAGAAGTCAACGCCCGAAGCATAAAATGCAATAAAAGTACAACAGTGTTTCCATCATATAACAGGAATAGTTGCAACCAGTTTGAAAGTGATGGCCGATTCTACGTTCCGGGCAACCTAGGCTTCACTCTAGGGCGTTGCTCCACCAGATCGAACTGTTAGGGCCTAAGAAGGCAACGCCAGAAGCATAAAATACAACATAAATATAACAGTTTTTCCATCGTATAAAACGAATAATAGCAACCAGTGTGAAAGTTATGGTCATTTCTACGTTCCGGGCAACGTAGGTTTCACTCTAGGGCGTTGTTCCACCAGATCGAAAAGTTAGGGCCTAAGAAGTCAACGCCAGAAGCATAAAATACGATATAAATACAACAGCTTTTCCATCGTATAAAATGAATAATTGCAGCCTGTGTGAAGGTTATGGTCATATCTACGTTCCGGGCAACCTAGGCTTCACTGTAGGGTGTTGCTCCACCAGATCCAATAGGTAGGGCCATAGAAGACATCACACGAAGCATAAAATACAATAAATAAACAAGAGTTTTTCCACCGTATAACAGGAATAATTGCAACCAGTGCGAAAATGATGGTCATTTCTACGTTCCGGGCAACCTAGGCTTCACTCTAGGGCGTTGTTCCACCAGATCGAATAGCTAGGGCCTTAGAAGTCAACGCCCGAAGCATAAAATACGAAATAAATAGTACAGTTTTTCTATCGTATTAAACGTATAATTTCTACCAGTGTGGAAGTTATGGTCATTTCTACTTTCCGGGCAACCTAGGCTTCACCCTAGGATGTTGTTCCACCAGATGGAATAGTTAGGGCCTAAGAAGTCAACGCCAGAAGCATAAAGCACGATATAAATACAGCAGCGTTTCCATCGTATAAAACGAATAATTGCTACCAGTGTAAAAGTTATGGTCATTTCTGCGTTCTGGGCAACGTAGGTTTCACTCTACGGCGTTGATCCGCCAGAGGGAACAGTTAGGGCCTAAGAATTCAACGCCAGAAGGATAAAATACAATTTAAGTACCACAGTTATTCCATCGTATAAAATGAATAATTGCAACCAGTGTGAAATTTATGGTCATTCCTACATTCCGAGCAACCTAGACTTCACTCTAGAGCGTTGCTCCACCAGATCGAATAGTTAGGTCCTTAGAAGTCAACGCCAGAAGCATAAAATACGATATAAATACAACAGCTTGTACATCGTAGAACAGGAATAATTGCAACCAGTGTGAAAGTTATGGACATTTCTGCGTTCCGGGCAACCTAGGCTTCACTCTAGGTCGTTGCTCCACCAGATCAAACAGTTAGGGCCTTAGAAGTAAATGCCCGAAGCATAAAATACAAAATAAATGCAACAGTTTTTCCATTGTATAGAACGAATAATTGCTACCAGTGTGAAAGTTATGGTTATTTCTACGTTCCGGGCAACCTAGGATTCACTCTAGGGCGTTGCTCCACCAGATCGAATGGTTAGGTCCTAAGAAGTCAGCGCCAGAAGCATAAAATACGATATAAATACGACAGCTTTTCCATCGTATAGAACGAATAATTGCAACCAGTGTGAAAGTAATGGTCATTTCTACGTTCCGGGCAACCTAGGCGTCACTCTGGGGCGTTGCTCCACCACATCGAATACCTACGGTCTTAGAAGTCAACGCCAGAAGCATAAAATAAGATATAAATGCAACAGCTTTTCCATCGTATAAAACGAATAATTGCAAACAGTGTGAAAGTTATGGTGATTTCTACGTTCCGGGCAGCCTTGCCTTCACTCTAGGGCGTTGCTCCACCACATCTAATAGCTACGGCCTTAGAAGTCAACGCCAGAAGAATAAAATGCAATAAAGATGCAACAGCTTTTGCATCGTATAAAACGAATAATTGCATCCAGTGTGAAAGTTATGGTCATTTCTACTTTCCGGGCAACATAGGCTTCACCCTAGGGCATTGCTCCAACAGATTGAATAGATAGGACCTTAGAGGTCAATGCCCGAAGCATAAAATGCAATAAAAGTGCAACAGTTTTTCCATCATATAACAGGAATAATTGCAACCAGTTTGAAGTGATGGTCATTTCTTCGTTCCTGGCAACTTAGGCTTCACTCTAGGGAGTTGTTCCACCATATCGAACAGTTAGGGCCAAAGAAGTCACCGCCAGAAGCATAAAATGCAATATAAATATGACAGTTTTTCCATTGTATAAAACGAATAATAGCAACCAGTGTGAAAGTTATGGTCACTTCTTCGTTCCGGGCAACCTAGGCTTCACACTAGGGCGTTGCTCCACCAGATCGAATAGTTAGGGCCTTAGAAGTCAACGCCCGAAGCATAAAATACAAAATAAATAAAACAGCATTTCCATCGTATAAAACGAATAATTGCAACCAGTTTGAAAGTGATGGTCATTTCTACGTACCGGGCAACCTAGGCTTCACTCTAGGGCGTTGCTCCACCAGATCGAATAGTTAGGGCCTTAGAAGTCAACGCCAGAAGCATAAGATACAGTATAAATATAACAGTTTTTCCATCGTATAGAACGAATAATAGCAACCAGTATGAAAGTTATGGTCATTTCTACGTTCCGGGCAACCTAGGCTTCACTCTATGGCTTTCTTCAACCACATCGAATAGCTACGGCCTCAGAAGTCAACGCCCGAAGCATAAAATGCAATAAAAGTACAACAGTGTTTCCATCATATAACAGGAATAGTTGCAACCAGTTTGAAAGTGATGGCCGATTCTACGTTCCGGGCAACCTAGGCTTCACTCTAGGGCGTTGCTCCACCAGATCGAACTGTTAGGGCCTAAGAAGGCAACGCCAGAAGCATAAAATACAACATAAATATAACAGTTTTTCCATCGTATAAAACGAATAATAGCAACCAGTGTGAAAGTTATGGTCATTTCTACGTTCCGGGCAACGTAGGTTTCACTCTAGGGCGTTGTTCCACCAGATCGAAAAGTTAGGGCCTAAGAAGTCAACGCCAGAGGCATAAAATACGATATAAATACAACAGCTTTTCCATCGTATAAAATGAATAATTGCAGCCTGTGTGAAGGTTATGGTCATATCTACGTTCCGGGCAACCTAGGCTTCACTGTAGGGTGTTGCTCCACCAGATCCAATAGGTAGGGCCATAGAAGACATCACACGAAGCATAGAATACAATAAATAAACAAGAGTTTTTCCACCGTATAACAGGAATAATTGCAACCAGTGCGAAAATGATGGTCATTTCTACGTTCCGGGCAACCTAGGCTTCACTCTAGGGCGTTGTTCCACCAGATCGAATAGCTAGGGCCTTAGAAGTCAACGCCCGAAGCATAAAATACGAAATAAATAGTACAGTTTTTCTATCGTATTAAACGTATAATTTCTACCAGTGTGGAAGTTATGGTCATTTCTACTTTCCGGGCAACCTAGGCTTCACCCTAGGATGTTGTTCCACCAGATGGAATAGTTAGGGCCTAAGAAGTCAACGCCAGAAGCATAAAGCACGATATAAATACAGCAGCGTTTCCATCGTATAAAACGAATAATTGCTACCAGTGTAAAAGTTATGGTCATTTCTGCGTTCTGGGCAACGTAGGTTTCACTCTACGGCGTTGATCCGCCAGAGGGAACAGTTAGGGCCTAAGAATTCAACGCCAGAAGGATAAAATACAATTTAAGTACCACAGTTATTCCATCGTATAAAATGAATAATTGCAACCAGTGTGAAATTTATGGTCATTCCTACATTCCGAGCAACCTAGACTTCACTCTAGAGCGTTGCTCCACCAGATCGAATAGTTAGGTCCTTAGAAGTCAACGCCAGAAGCATAAAATACGATATAAATACAACAGCTTGTACATCGTAGAACAGGAATAATTGCAACCAGTGTGAAAGTTATGGACATTTCTGCGTTCCGGGCAACCTAGGCTTCACTCTAGGTCGTTGCTCCACCAGATCAAACAGTTAGGGCCTTAGAAGTAAATGCCCGAAGCATAAAATACAAAATAAATGCAACAGTTTTTCCATTGTATAAAACGAATAATTGCTACCAGTGTGAAAGTTATGGTTATTTCTACGTTCCGGGCAACCTAGGATTCACTCTAGGGCGTTGCTCCACCAGATCGAATGGTTAGGTCCTAAGAAGTCAACGCCAGAAGCATAAAATACGATATAAATACAACAGCTTTTCCATCGTACAAAACGAATAATTGCAACCAGTGTGAAAGTAATGGTCATTTCTACGTTCCGGGCAACCTAGGCGTCACTCTGGGGCGTTGCTCCACCACATCGAATACCTACGGTCTTAGAAGTCAACGCCAGAAGCATAAAATAAGATATAAATGCAACAGCTTTTCCATCGTATAAAACGAATAATTGCAAACAGTGTGAAAGTTATGGTGATTTCTACGTTCCGGGCAGCCTTGCCTTCACTCTAGGGCGTTGCTCCACCACATCTAATAGCTACGGCCTTAGAAGTCAACGCCAGAAGAATAAAATGCAATAAAGATGCAACAGCTTTTGCATCGTATAAAACGAATAATTGCATCCAGTGTGAAAGTTATGGTCATTTCTACTTTCCGGGCAACATAGGCTTCACCCTAGGGCATTGCTCCAACAGATTGAATAGATAGGACCTTAGAGGTCAATGCCCGAAGCATAAAATGCAATAAAAGTACAACAGTTTTTCCATCATATAACAGGAATAATTGCAACCAGTTTGAAGTGATGGTCATTTCTTCGTTCCGGGCAACTTAGGCTTCACTCTAGGGAGTTGTTCCACCATATCGAACAGTTAGGGCCAAAGAAGTCAACGCCAGAAGCATAAAATGCAATATAAATATAACAGTTTTTCCATTGTATAAAACGAATAATAGCAACCAGTGTGAAAGTTATGGTCACTTCTTCGTTCCGGGCAACCTAGGCTTCACACTAGGGCGTTGCTCCACCAGATCGAATAGTTAGGGCCTTAGAAGTCAACGCCCGAAGCATAAAATACAAAATAAATAAAACAGCATTTCCATCGTATAAAACGAATAATTGCAACCAGTTTGAAAGTGATGGTCATTTCTACGTACCGGGCAACCTAGGCTTCACTCTAGGGCGTTGCTCCACCAGATCGAACAGTTAGGGCCTTAGAAGTCAACGCCAGAAGCATAAGATACAGTATAAATCTAACAGTTTTTCCATCGTATAGAACGAATAATAGCAACCAGTATGAAAGTTATGGTCATTTCTACGTTCCGGGCAACCTAGGCTTCACTCTATGGCGTTCTTCCACCACATCGAATAGCTACGGCCTCAGAAGTCAACGCCCGAAGCATAAAATGCAATAAAAGTACAACAGTGTTTCCATCATATAACAGGAATAATTGCAACCAGTTTGAAAGTGATGGCCGATTCTACGTTCCGGGAAACCTACGGTTCACTCTAGGGCGTTGCTCCACCAGATCGAACTGTTAGGGCCTAAGAAGGCAACGCCAGAAGCATAAAATACAATATAAATATAACAGTTTTTCCATCGTATAAAACGAATAATAGCAACCAGTGTGAAAGTTATGGTCATTTCTACTTTCCGGGCAACATAGGCTTCACCCTAGGGCATTGCTCCAACAGATTGAATAGATAGGACCTTAGAGGTCAATGCCCGAAGCATAAAATGCAATAAAAGTACAACAGTTTTTCCATCATATAACAGGAATAATTGCAACCAGTTTGAAGTGATGGTCATTTCTTCGTTCCGGGCAACTTAGGCTTCACTCTAGGGAGTTGTTCCACCATATCGAACAGTTAGGGCCAAAGAAGTCAACGCCAGAAGCATAAAATGCAGTATAAATATGACAGTTTTTCCATTGTATAAAACGAATAATAGCAACCAGTGTGAAAGTTATGGTCACTTCTACGTTCCGGGCAACCTTGGCTTCACTCTAGGGCGTTGTTCGACCAGATCGAATAGTTAGGGCATTGGAAGTCAACGCCCGAAGCATAAAATACAATATAAATAAAACAGTTTTTCCATCGTATAAAATGAATAATTGCAAACAGTGTGAAAGTAACGGTCATTCCTACGTTCCGGGCAACCCAGGCTTCACTCTAGGGCGTTGCTACACCAGATCGAATAGTTACTGCCTTAGAAGTCAACGCCAGAAGCATAAAATACAATATAAATACAACAGTTTTTCCTTCGTATAGCAGGAATAATTGCAACCAATGTGAAAGTAATGGTCATTTCTACGTACCGGGCAACCTAGGCTTCACTCTAGGGCGTTGCTACACCACATCGAATAGATATGGCCATAGAAGTCAACGCCAGAAGCATAAAATACAATATAATTAAACTGTTTTTCCATCGTATATAATGAATAATTTCAAACACTGTGAAAGTAACGGTCATTTCTACGTTCCGGGCAACCTAGGCTTCACACTAGGGCATTGCTCCACCAGATCGAATAGTTAGGGCCTAAGAAGTCAACGCCAGAATCATAAAATACAATATAAATACAACAGCTTTTCCACTGTATAAAATGAATATTTGCAAACAATGTGAAAGTAATGGTCATTTCTACGTTCCTGGCAACCTAGGCGTCACTCTAGGGCGTTGCTGCACCACATCTGGTAGCTACGGCCTTAGAAGTCAACGCCGGAAGCATAAAATACCATATAAATACAACAGCTTTGCCATCGTATAAAATGAATAATTGCAGCCTGTGTGAAGGTTATGGTCATATCTACGTTCCGGGCAACCTAGGCTTCACTGTAGGGTGTTGCTCCACCAGATCCAATAGGTAGGGCCATAGAAGACATCACACGAAGCATAAAATACAATAAATAAACAAGAGCTTTTCCACCGTATAACAGGAATAACTGCAACCAGTGTGAAAATGATGGTCGTTTCTATGTTCCGGTCAACCCAGACTTCACTCTAGGGCGTTGTTCCACCAGATCGAAAAGTTAGGGCCTAAGAAGTCAACGCCAGAAGCATAAAATACGATATAAATACAACAGCTTTTCCATCGTATAAAATGAATAATTGCAGCCTGTGTGAAGGTTATGGTCATATCTACGTTCCGGGCAACCTAGGCTTCACTGTAGGGTGTTGCTCCACCAGATCCAATAGGTAGGGCCATAGAAGACATCACACGAAGCATAAAATACAATAAATAAACAAGAGTTTTTCCACCGTATAACAGGAATAATTGCAACCAGTGCGAAAATGATGGTCATTTCTACGTTCCGGGCAACCTAGGCTTCACTCTAGGGCGTTGTTCCACCAGATCGAATAGCTAGGGGCTTAGAAGTCAACGCCCGAAGCATAAAATACGAAATAAATAGTACAGTTTTTCTATCGTATTAAACGTATAATTTCTACCAGTGTGGAAGTTATGGTCATTTCTACTTTCCGGGCAACCTAGGCTTCACCCTAGGATGTTGTTCCACCAGATGGAATAGTTAGGGCCTAAGAAGTCAACGCCAGAAGCATAAAATACAACATAAATATAAAAGTTTTTCCATCGTATAAAACGAATAATAGCAACCAGTGTGGAAGTTATGGTCATTTCTACTTTCCGGGCAACCTAGGCTTCACTCTAGGGCGTTGCTCCACCAGATCGAACTGTTAGGGCCTAAGAAGGCAACGCCAGAAGCATAAAATACAACATAAATATAACAGTTTTTCCATCGTATAAAACGAATAATAGCAACCAGTGTGAAAGTTATGGTCATTTCTACGTTCCGGGCAACGTAGGTTTCACTCTAGGGCGTTGTTCCACCAGATCGAAAAGTTAGGGCCTAAGAAGTCAACGCCAGAAGCATAAAATACGATATAAATACAACAGCTTTTCCATCGTATAAAATGAATAATTGCAGCCTGTGTGAAGGTTATGGTCATATCTACGTTCCGGGCAACCTAGGCTTCACTGTAGGGTGTTGCTCCACCAGATCCAATAGGTAGGGCCATAGAAGACATCACACGAAGCATAAAATACAATAAATAAACAAGAGTTTTTCCACCGTATAACAGGAATAATTGCAACCAGTGCGAAAATGATGGTCATTTCTACGTTCCGGGCAACCTAGGCTTCACTCTAGGGCGTTGTTCCACCAGATCGAATAGCTAGGGCCTTAGAAGTCAACGCCCGAAGCATAAAATACGAAATAAATAGTACAGTTTTTCTATCGTATTAAACGTATAATTTCTACCAGTGTGGAAGTTATGGTCATTTCTACTTTCCGGGCAACCTAGGCTTCACCCTAGGATGTTGTTCCACCAGATGGAATAGTTAGGGCCTAAGAAGTCAACGCCAGAAGCATAAAGCACGATATAAATACAGCAGCGTTTCCATCGTATAAAACGAATAATTGCTACCAGTGTAAAAGTTATGGTCATTTCTGCGTTCTGGGCAACGTAGGTTTCACTCTACGGCGTTGATCCGCCAGAGGGAACAGTTAGGGCCTAAGAATTCAACGCCAGAAGGATAAAATACAATTTAAGTAGCACAGTTATTCCATCGTATAAAATGAATAATTGCAACCAGTGTGAAATTTATGGTCATTCCTACATTCCGAGCAACCTAGACTTCACTCTAGAGCGTTGCTCCACCAGATCGAATAGTTAGGTCCTTAGAAGTCAACGCCAGAAGCATAAAATACGATATAAATACAACAGCTTGTACATCGTAGAACAGGAATAATTGCAACCAGTGTGAAAGTTATGGACATTTCTGCGTTCCGGGCAACCTAGGCTTCACTCTAGGTCGTTGCTCCACCAGATCAAACAGTTAGGGCCTTAGAAGTAAATGCCCGAAGCATAAAATACAAAATAAATGCAACAGTTTTTCCATTGTATAAAACGAATAATTGCTACCAGTGTGAAAGTTATGGTTATTTCTACGTTCCGGGCAACCTAGGATTCACTCTAGGGCGTTGCTCCACCAGATCGAATGGTTAGGTCCTAAGAAGTCAACGCCAGAAGCATAAAATACGATATAAATACAACAGCTTTTCCATCGTATAGAACGAATAATTGCAACCAGTGTGAAAGTAATGGTCATTTCTACGTTCCGGGCAACCTAGGCGTCACTCTGGGGCGTTGCTCCACCACATCGAATACCTACGGTCTTAGAAGTCAACGCCAGAAGCATAAAATAAGATATAAATGCAACAGCTTTTCCATCGTATAAAACGAATAATTGCAAACAGTGTGAAAGTTATGGTGATTTCTACGTTCCGGGCAGCCTTGCCTTCACTCTAGGGCGTTGCTCCACCACATCTAATAGCTACGGCCTTAGAAGTCAACGCCAGAAGAATAAAATGCAATAAAGATGCAACAGCTTTTGCATCGTATAAAACGAATAATTGCATCCAGTGTGAAAGTTATGGTCATTTCTACTTTCCGGGCAACATAGGCTTCACCCTAGGGCATTGCTCCAACAGATTGAATAGATAGGACCTTAGAGGTCAATGCCCGAAGCATAAAATGCAATAAAAGTGCAACAGTTTTTCCATCATATAACAGGAATAATTGCAACCAGTTTGAAGTGATGGTCATTTCTTCGTTCCTGGCAACTTAGGCTTCACTCTAGGGAGTTGTTCCACCATATCGAACAGTTAGGGCCAAAGAAGTCACCGCCAGAAGCATAAAATGCAATATAAATATGACAGTTTTTCCATTGTATAAAACGAATAATAGCAACCAGTGTGAAAGTTATGGTCACTTCTTCGTTCCGGGCAACCTAGGCTTCACACTAGGGCGTTGCTCCACCAGATCGAATAGTTAGGGCCTTAGAAGTCAACGCCCGAAGCATAAAATACAAAATAAATAAAACAGCATTTCCATCGTATAAAACGAATAATTGCAACCAGTTTGAAAGTGATGGTCATTTCTACGTACCGGGCAACCTAGGCTTCACTCTAGGGCGTTGCTCCACCAGATCGAATAGTTAGGGCCTTAGAAGTCAACGCCAGAAGCATAAGATACAGTATAAATATAACAGTTTTTCCATCGTATAGAACGAATAATAGCAACCAGTATGAAAGTTATGGTCATTTCTACGTTCCGGGCAACCTAGGCTTCACTCTATGGCGTTCTTCCACCACATCGAATAGCTACGGCCTCAGAAGTCAACGCCCGAAGCATAAAATGCAATAAAAGTACAACAGTGTTTCCATCATATAACAGGAATAGTTGCAACCAGTTTGAAAGTGATGGCCGATTCTACGTTCCGGGCAACCTAGGCTTCACTCTAGGGCGTTGCTCCACCAGATCGAACTGTTAGGGCCTAAGAAGGCAACGCCAGAAGCATAAAATACAACATAAATATAACAGTTTGTCCATCGTATAAAACGAATAATAGCAACCAGTGTGAAAGTTATGGTCATTTCTACGTTCCGGGCAACGTAGGTTTCACTCTAGGGCGTTGTTCCACCAGATCGAAAAGTTAGGGCCTAAGAAGTCAACGCCAGAAGCATAAAATACGATATAAATACAACAGCTTTTCCATCGTATAAAATGAATAATTGCAGCCTGTGTGAAGGTTATGGTCATATCTACGTTCCGGGCAACCTAGGCTTCACTGTAGGGTGTTGCTCCACCAGATCCAATAGGTAGGGCCATAGAAGACATCACACGAAGCATAAAATACAATAAATAAACAAGAGTTTTTCCACCGTATAACAGGAATAATTGCAACCAGTGCGAAAATGATGGTCATTTCTACGTTCCGGGCAACCTAGGCTTCACTCTAGGGCGTTGTTCCACCAGATCGAATAGCTAGGGCCTTAGAAGTCAACGCCCGAAGCATAAAATACGAAATAAATAGTACAGTTTTTCTATCGTATTAAACGTATAATTTCTACCAGTGTGGAAGTTATGGTCATTTCTACTTTCCGGGCAACCTAGGCTTCACCCTAGGATGTTGTTCCACCAGATGGAATAGTTAGGGCCTAAGAAGTCAACGCCAGAAGCATAAAGCACGATATAAATACAGCAGCGTTTCCATCGTATAAAACGAATAATTGCTACCAGTGTAAAAGTTATGGTCATTTCTGCGTTCTGGGCAACGTAGGTTTCACTCTACGGCGTTGATCCGCCAGAGGGAACAGTTAGGGCCTAAGAATTCAACGCCAGAAGGATAAAATACAATTTAAGTACCACAGTTATTCCATCGTATAAAATGAATAATTGCAACCAGTGTGAAATTTATGGTCATTCCTACATTCCGAGCAACCTAGACTTCACTCTAGAGCGTTGCTCCACCAGATCGAATAGTTAGGTCCTTAGAAGTCAACGCCAGAAGCATAAAATACGATATAAATACAACAGCTTGTACATCGTAGAACAGGAATAATTGCAACCAGTGTGAAAGTTATGGACATTTCTGCGTTCCGGGCAACCTAGGCTTCACTCTAGGTCGTTGCTCCACCAGATCAAACAGTTAGGGCCTTAGAAGTAAATGCCCGAAGCATAAAATACAAAATAAATGCAACAGTTTTTCCATTGTATAAAACGAATAATTGCTACCAGTGTGAAAGTTATGGTTATTTCTACGTTCCGGGCAACCTAGGATTCACTCTAGGGCGTTGCTCCACCAGATCGAATGGTTAGGTCCTAAGAAGTCAACGCCAGAAGCATAAAATACGATATAAATACAACAGCTTTTCCATCGTATAGAACGAATAATTGCAACCAGTGTGAAAGTAATGGTCATTTCTACGTTCCGGGCAACCTAGGCGTCACTCTGGGGCGTTGCTCCACCACATCGAATACCTACGGTCTTAGAAGTCAACGCCAGAAGCATAAAATAAGATATAAATGCAACAGCTTTTCCATCGTATAAAACGAATAATTGCAATCAGTGTGAAAGTTATGGTGATTTCTACGTTCCGGGCAGCCGTGCCTTCACTCTAGGGCGTTGCTCCACCACATCTAATAGCTACGGCCTTAGAAGTCAACGCCAGAAGAATAAAATGCAATAAAGATGCAACAGCTTTTGCATCGTATAAAACGAATAATTGCATCCAGTGTGAAAGTTATGGTCATTTCTACTTTCCGGGCAACCTAGGCTTCACCGCAGGGCGTTGTTCCACCAGATCGAGTAGATAGGGCCTAAGAAGTGAACGCCAGCAGCATAAAATACAATATAAATACAACAGTTTTCCATCATATAAAACGAATGATTGCAACCAGTATGAAAGTTCTGGTCATTTCTACGTTCCGGGCAACCTAGGCTTCACTCTATGGCGTTCTTCCACCACATCGAATAGCTACGGCCTCAGAAGTCAACGCCTGAAGCATAAAATACAATACAAATACAACAGTCTTTCCATCCTATAACAGGAATAATTGCAACCCGTGTGAAAGTGATGGTCATTTCTACGTTCCGGGCAATCTCGGCTTCACTCGAGGGCGTTGCTCCACCAGATCGAATAGTTAGTGCCTTAGAAGGCAACGCCAGAAGCATAATATACAATATAAATATAACAGTTTTTCCATCGTATAAAACGAATAATAGCATTCAGTGTGAAAGTTATGGCCATTTCGAGGCTCCGGGCTACCTAGGCTACACTCTAGGGCGTTGCTCCACCAGGTCGAATAGGTAGGGCCATAGAAGTCAACGCCAGAAGCATAAAATGCAATAAAAATGCAATAGTTTTTCCATCGTATAGCATGACTAATTGCAACCAGTGCGAAAGTAATGATCATTTCTACGTTCCGGGCAACCTAGGCTTCATTCAATGGCGTTGCTCCACAAGATCAAACAGTTAGGGCCTTAGAAGTCAACGCCGGAAGCATAAAATACAGAACATATAGAACAGTTTTTCAATCGTATAAAACGAATAATAGCAACCAGTGTGAAAGTTATGGTCATTTCTACGTTCCGGGCAACCTAGGCTTCACCCCAGGGCGTTGTTCCACCAGATCGAATAGTTAGGGCCTAAGAAGTGAACGCCAGCAGCATAAAATACAATATAAATACAACAGTTCTTCCATCATATAAAACGAATGATTGCAACCAGTATGAAAGTTCTGGTCATTTCTACGTTCCGGGCAACCTAGGCTTCACTCTATGGCGTTCTTCCACCACATCGAATAGCTACGGCCTCAGAAGTCAACGCCTGAAGCATAAAATACAATAAAAATACAACAGTCTTTCCATCCTATAACAGGAATAATTGCAACCCGTGTGAAAGTGATGGTCATTTCTACGTTCCGGGCAACCTCGGCTTCACTCTAGGGCGTTGCTCCACCAGATCAAACAGTTAGGGCCTTAGAAGTCAACGCCAGAAGCATAAGATACAGTATAAATATAACAGTTTTTCCATCGTATAGAACGAATAATAGCAACCAGTGCGAAAGTTATGGTCATTTCTACGTTCCGGGCAACCTAGGCTTCACCCAAGGGCGTTGTTTAACCAGATCGAATAGCTAGGGCCTTAGAAGTCAACGCCAGAAGCATAAGATACAGTATAAATATAACAGTTTTTCCATCGTATAGAACGAATAATAGCAACCAGTATGAAAGTCATGGTCATTTCTACGTTCCGGGCAATCTAGGCTTCACTCTATGGCGTTCTTCCACCACATCGAATAGCTACGGCCTCAGAAGTCAACGCCCGAAGCATAAAATGCAATAAAAGTACAACAGTGTTTCCATCATATAACAGGCATAATTGCAACCAGTTTGAAAGTGATGGCCGATTCTACGTTCCGGGCAACCTAGGCTTCACTCTAGGGCGTTGCTCCACCAGATCGAACTGTTAGGGCCTAAGAAGGCAACGCCAGAGGCATAAAATACAATATAAATATAACAGTTTTTCCATCATATAAAACGAATAATTGCAACCAGTATGAAAGTTATGGTCATTTCTACGTTCCGGGCAACCTAGGCTTCACTCTATGGCGTTCTTCCACCACATCGAATAGCTACGGCCTCAGATGTCAACGCCTGAAGCATAAAATACAATAAAAATACAACAGTCTTTCCATCCTATAACAGGAATAATTGCAACCCGTGTGAAAGTGGTGGTCATTTCTACGTTCCGGCAACCTAGGCCTCACTGTATGGCGTTCTTGCTCCACATCGAATAGGAACGGCCTCAGAAGTCAACGCCTGAAGCATAAAATACAATAAAAATACAACAGTCTTTCCATACTATAACAGGAATAATTGCAACCCGTGTGAATGTGATGGTCATTTGTACGTTCCAGGCAACCTAGGCTTCACTCTAGGGCGTTGCTCCACCAGATCGAATAGTTAGGGCCTTAGAAGTCAACGCCCGAAGCATAAAATACAAAATAAATAGAACAGTTTTTCCATCGTATGAAACGAATAATTGCTACCAGTGTGAAAGTTATGGTCATTTCTACGTTCCGCGCAACCTAGGCTTCACCCTAGGGCGTTGTTCCACCAGATCGTATAGTTAGGGCCTTAGAAGTCAACGCCCGAAGCATAAAATACAAAATAAATGGAACAGCTTTTCCATCGTATAAAACGAATAATTGCAACCAGTGTGAAAGTAATAGTCATTTCTACGTTCCGGGCAACGTAGGTTTCACTCTAGGGCGTTGATCCGCCAGAGGGAATAGTTAGGGCATAAGAAGTCAACGCCAGAAGCATAAAATACAAAGTAAATAAAACAGTTTTTCCATCGTATAAAACGAATAATTGCAACCAGTATGAAAGTTAACGTCATTTCTACTTTCCGGGCAACATAGGCTTCACCCTTGGGCGTTGCACCAACAGATTGAATAGTTAGGGCCTTAGAAGTCAACGCCCGAAGCATAAAATACAAAATAAATGGAACAGTTTTTCCATCGTATAAAACGAATAATTGCAACCAGTGTGAAGGTAATGGTCTTTTCTAAGTTCCGGGCAACGTAGGTTTCACTCTAGGGCGTTGATCCGCCAGAGGGAATAGTTAGGGCATAAGAAGTCAACGCCAGAAGCATAAAATACAAAGTAAATAACACAGTCTTTCCATCGTATAAAACGAATAATTGCTACCAGTGTGAAAGTTATGGTCATTTCTACGTTCCGCGCAACCTAGGCTTCACCCCAGGGCGTTGTTCCACCAGATCGAATAGTTAGGGCCTAAGAAGTCAACGCCAGAAGCATAAAATACGATAAAAATACAACAGTCTTTCCATCCTATAACAGGAATAATTGCAACCCGTGTGAAAGTGATGGTCATTTCTACGTTCCAGGTTACCTAGGCTTCACCCTAGAGCGTTTCTCCACCAGATCGAATAGTTAGGTCCTCAGAAGTCAACGCAGGAAGCATAAAATACGATATAAATGCAACAGCTTTTCCATCGTATAAAACGAATAATTGCAACCAGTGAGGAAGTTATGGTCATTTCTACGTTCCGGGCAACCTAGGCTTCACTCTAGGGCGTTGCTCGACCAGATCGAATAGCTAGGGCCTAAGAAGTCAACGCCAGAAGCATAAAATACAACATAAATACAACAGATTTTCCATGGTATATAATGTATATTTGCAAACAGTGTGAAAGTAATGGTCATTTCTACGTACCGGGCAACCTAGGCTCCACTCTCGGGCGTTGCTCCACCAAATCGAATAGCTAGGGCCTTAGAAGTCAACGCCAGAAGCATAAAATACAATATAAGTACAAAAGTTTTTCCATCGTATAAAACGAATAATTGCAAACAGTGTGAAAGTTATGGTCATTTCTACGTTCCGGGCAACCTAGGCTTCACTCTAGGGCGTTGCTCCACCAGATCAAACAGTTAGGGCCTTAGAAGTCAACGCCCGAAGCATAAAACACAAAATAAATAGAACGGTTTTTCCATTGTATAAAACGAATAATTGCTACCAGTGTGAAAGTTATTGTCATTGCTACGTTCCGCGCAACCTAGGCTTCACCCAAGGGCGTTGTTCCACCAGATGGAATAGTTAGGGCCTAACATGTCAACGCCAGATGCATAAAATACGATATAAATACAACAGCTTTTCCATCGTATAAAACGAATAATAGCAACCAGTGTGAAAGTTATGGTCATTTCTACGTTCCGGCAACCTAGGCTTCACTCTAGGGCGTTGCTCCACCAGATCAAACCGTTAGGGCATTAGAAGTCAACGCCCGAAGCATTAAATACAAAATAAATAGAACAGTTTTTCCATTGTATAAAACGAATAATTGCTACCAGTGTAAAAGTTATGGTCATTTCTACGTTCCGGGCAACCTAGGCTACACCCGAGGGCGTTGTTCCACCAGATCGCATAGTTAGGGCCTAGGAAGTGATCGCCAGAAGCATTAGATACAATATAAATACAACAGTCTTTCCATCCTGTAACAGGAATAATTGCAGCCCGTGTGAAAGTGCTGGTCATTTCTACGTTCCAGGCAAACTAGGCTTCACCCTAGGGCGTTGTTCCACCAGATCGAATAGCTAGGGCCTAAGAAGTCAACGCCAGAAGCATAAAATACGGTATAAATACAACAGCTTTTCCATCGTATAAAACGAATAATTGCAACCAGTGTGAAAGTTATGGTCATTTCTACGTTCCGGGCAACCTAGGCCTCACTCTAGGGCGTTGTTCCACCAGACCGAATAGATAGGGCCTTAGAAGTCAACGCCCGAAGCATAAAATACAATAAAAATCCAACCGGTTTTCCACCGTATAGCAGGAATAATTGCAACCAGAGTGAAAGTAATGGTCATTTCTAGGTTTCGGGCAACCTAGGCTTCACTCCAGGGCGTTGCTCCACCAGATCCAATAGCTAGGGCCTTTGAAGCCAACGCCAGAAGCATAAAATAAGGTAAAAATACACAATGTTTCAATCGTATAACAGGAATAATTGCAACAAGTGTGACGGTAAAGGTCATTTCTACGTTCCGGGCACCCTAGGCTTCACCCTAGGTCGGTGCGCCACCACATCGAATAGCTATGGCCTTAGAAGTCAACGCCAGAAACATAACATACAATATAAGTAAAACAGCTTTTCCATCGGTTAAAATGAATAATTGCAAACAGTGTGAAGCTAACGGTCATTTCTACGTTCCGGGCAACCTGTGCTTCACACTAGGGCGTTGCTCCTCCAGATTGAATAGCTGGCGCATTAGAAGTCAACGCCGGAAGCATAAAATACCATATAAATACAACAGCTTTGCCATCGTATAAAATGAATAATTGCAAACAGTGTGAAGGTAATGGTCATTTCTACGTTCCGAGAAACCTAGGCTTCACTCTAGGGCGTTGCGCCACCTGATCGAATAGTTAGGGCCTTAGAAGTCAACGCCAGAAGCATAAAATACAATAAAGATGCAATAGTTTTTCCATCGTATAACAGGAATAAATGCAACCAGTGTGAAAATGATGGTCATTTCTATGTTCCGGTCAACGCAGACTTCACTCTAGGGCGTTGTTCCACCAGACCGAAAAGTTAGGGCCTAAGAAGTCAACGCCAGAAGCATGAAATACGATATAAATACCACAGTTTTTCCATCGTATAAAACGAATAATGGTAACCAGTGTGAAAGTTATGGTCATTTCTGCGTTCCTGGCAGCCTGGGCGTCACTCTAGGGCGTTGCTGCACCACATCTGATGGCTACGGCCTTAGAAGTCAACGCCGGAAGCATAAAATACAATATAAATACAACAGCTTTGCCATCGTATAAAATGAATATTTGCAAACAGTGTGAATGTAACGGTCATTTCTACGTTCCGAGCAACCTAGGCTTCACACTAGGGCGTTGCTCCACCAGATCGAATAGTTAGGGCCTTAGAAGTCAACGCCAGAAGCGTAAAATACAATAAAGGTGCAACAGTTTTTCCATCGTATAACAGGAATAACTGCAAACAGTGTGAATGTACTGGTCATTTCTACGTACCGGGTAACCCAGGTTTCTCTCTAGGGCGCTGCTCCACCGGATCAGATAGCTAGGGACTTAGAATTCAATGCCAGAAGCATAAAAAGCAATATAAATATAACAGTTTTTCCAGGTATAAAACGAATAATTGCTACCAGTGTGAAGTTATGGTCATTTCTACGTTCTGGGCAACCTAGGCTTCACCCTAGGTCGTTCTTCCACCATATGGAATAGTTAGGGCCTAAGATGTCAACGCCAGATGCATAAAATACGATATAAATACAACAGCTTTTCCATCGTATAAAACGAATAATAGCAACCAGTGTGAAAGTTATGGTCATTTCTACGTTCCGGGTAACCTAGGCTTCACTCTAGGGCGTTGCTCCACCAGATCAAACCGTTAGGGCATCAGAAGTCAACGCCCGAAGCATTAAATACAAAATAAATAGAACAGTTTTTCCATTGTATAAAACGAATAATTGCTACCAGTGTAAAAGTTATGGTCATTTCTACGTTCCGGGCAACCTAGGCTACACCCGAGGGCGTTGTTCCACCAGATCGAATAGCTAGGGCCTTAGGGCATTCTTCCACCACGTCGAATAGTTAGGGACTAAGAAGTCAACGCCAGAAGAATAAAATACAATATAAGTACAAAGGTTTTTCCATCGTATAAAACGAATAATTGCAAACAGTGTGAAAGATATGGACATTTCTACGTTCCGGGCTACCTAGGCTTCTATCTATGGCGTTCTTCCACCGCATCGAAAAGCAACGGCCTCAGAAGTCAACGCCAGAAGCATAAAATACAATATAAATATAACAGTTCTTCCATCGTATAAAACGAATAGTAGCAACCAGTGTGAAGGTTATGGTCATTTCTACGTTCCGGGCAACCTAGGCTTCACTCTAGGGCGTTGCTCCATCAGATCAAACCGTTAGGGCATTAGAAGTCAACGCCCGAAGCATTAAATACAAAATAAATAGAACGGTTTTTCCATTGTATAAAACGAATAATTGCTACCAGTGTAAAAGTTATGGTCATTTCTACGTTCCGGGCAACCTAGGCTTCACCCTAGGGCGTTGTTCCACCATATCGAATAGTTAGGGCCAAGAAGTGAACGCCAGAAGCATAAAATACAATATAACTACAACAGCTTTGCCATCGTATAAAATGAATATTTGCAAACAGTGTGAAAGTAACGGTCATTTCTACGTTCCGAGCAACCTAGGCTTCACACTAGGGCGTTGCTCCACCAGATCGAATAGTTAGGGCCTTAGAAGTCAACGCCAGAAGCGTAAAATACAATAAAGGTGCAACAGTTTTTCCATCGTATAACAGGAATAACTGCAAACAGTGTGAATGTACTGGTCATTTCTACGTACCGGGTAACCTAGGTTTCTCTCTAGGGCGCTGCTCCACCGGATCAAATGGCTAGGGACTTAGAATTCAATGCCAGAAGCATAAAAAGCAATATAAATATAACAGTTTTTCCAGGTATAAAACGAATAATTGCTACCAGTGTGAAGTTATGGTCATTTCTACGTTCTGGGCAACCTAGGCTTCACCCTAGGGAGTTGTTCCACCATATCGAACAGTTAGGGCCAAAGAAGTCAACGCCAGAAGCATAAAATGCAACATAAATATGACAGTTTTTCCATTGTATAAAACGAATAATAGCAACCAGTGTGAAAGTTATGGTCACTTCTACGTTCCGGGCAACGTAGGTTTCACTCTAGGGCGTTGATCCGCCAGAGGGAATAGTTAGGGCATAAGAAGTCAACGCCAGAAGCATAAAATACAAAGTAAATAAAACAGTCTTTCCATCGTATAAAACGAATAATTGCTACCAGTGTGAAAGTTATGGTCATTTCTACGTTCCGCGCAACCTAGGCTTCACCCCAGGGCGTTGTTCCACCAGATCGAATAGTTAGGGCCTAAGAAGTCAACGCCAGAAGCATAAAATACGATATAAATAGAACAGCTTTTCCATCGTATAATACGAATAATTGCAACCAGTGTGGAAGTTATGGTCATTTCTACGTTCCGGGCAACCTAGGCGTCACTCTAGGGCCTTGCTCCACCACATCTAATAGCTACGGCCTTAGAAGTCAACGCCAGAAGAATAAAATGCAATAAAGATGCAACAGCTTTTGCATCGTATAAAACGAATAATTGCATCCAGTGTGAAAGTTATGGTCATTTCTACTTTCCGGGCAACATAGGCTTCACCCTAGGGCATTGCTCCAACAGATTGAATAGATAGGACCTTAGAGGTCAATGCCCGAAGCATAAAATGCAATAAAAGTACAACAGTTTTTCCATCATATAACAGGAATAATTGCAACCAGTTTGAAGTGATGGTCATTTCTTCGTTCCGGGCAACTGAGGCTTCACTCTAAGGAGTTGTTCCACCATATCGAACAGTTAGGGCCAAAGAAGTCAACGCCAGAAGCATAAAATGCAATATAAATATGACAGTTTTTCCATTGTATAAAACGAATAATAGCAACCAGTGTGAAAGTTATGGTCACTTCTTCGTTCCGGGCAACCTAGGCTTCACACTAGGGCGTTGCTCCACCAGATCGAATAGTTAGGGCCTTAGAAGTCAACGCCCGAAGCATAAAATACAAAATAAATAAAACAGCATTTCCATCGTATAAAACGAATAATTGCAACCTGTTTGAAAGTGATGGTCATTTCTACGTACCGGACAACCTAGGCTTCACTCTAGGGCGTTGCTCCACCAGATCGAATAGTTAGGGCCTTAGAAGTCAACGCCCGAAGCATAAAATACGAAATAAATAGTACAGTTTTTCTATCGTATTAAACGTATAATTTCTACCAGTGTGGAAGTTATGGTCATTTCTACGTTCCGGGCAATCTCGGCTTCACTCTAGGGCGTTGCTCCACCAGATCGAATAGTTAGTGCCTCAGAAGGCAACGCCAGAAGCCTAATAGACAATATAAATATAACAGTTTTTCCATCGTATAAAACGAATAATAGCATTCAGTGTGAAAGTTATGGCCATTTCGAGGCTCCGGGCTACCTAGGCTGCACTCTAGGGCGTTGCTCCATCAGATCGAATTGGTAGGGCCATAGAAGTCAAAGCCAGAAGCATAAAATACAATAAAAATGCAATAGTTTTTCCTTCGTATAGCATGACTAATTGCAACCAGTGCGTAAGTAATGATCATTTCTACGTTCCGGGCAACCTAGGCTTCACTCTAGGGCGTTGCTCCACCAGATCAAACAGTCAGGGCCTTAGAAGTCAACGCGCGAAGCATAAAATACAAAATAAATAGAACAGTTTTTCCATCGTATAAAACGAATAATAGCAACCAGTGTGAAATTTATGGTCATTTCTACGTTCCGGGCAACCTAGGCTTCACCGCAGGGCGTTGTTCCACCAGATCGAGTAGATAGGGCCTAAGAAGTGAACGCCAGCAGCATAAAATACAATATAAATACAACAGTTTTCCATCATATAAAACGAATGATTGCAACCAGTATGAAAGTTCTGGTCATTTCTACGTTCCGGGCAACCTAGGCTTCACTCTATGGCGTTCTTCCACCACATCGAATAGCTACGGCCTCAGAAGTCAACGCCTGAAGCATAAAATACAATACAAATACAACAGTCTTTCCATCCTATAACAGGAATAATTGCAACCCGTGTGAAAGTGATGGTCATTTCTACGTTCCGGGCAATCTCGGCTTCACTCGAGGGCGTTGCTCCACCAGATCGAATAGTTAGTGCCTTAGAAGGCAACGCCAGAAGCATAATATACAATATAAATATAACAGTTTTTCCATCGTATAAAACGAATAATAGCATTCAGTGTGAAAGTTATGGCCATTTCGAGGCTCCGGGCTACCTAGGCTACACTCTAGGGCGTTGCTCCACCAGGTCGAATAGGTAGGGCCATAGAAGTCAACGCCAGAAGCATAAAATGCAATAAAAATGCAATAGTTTTTCCATCGTATAGCATGACTAATTGCAACCAGTGCGAAAGTAATGATCATTTCTACGTTCCGGGCAACCTAGGCTTCATTCAATGGCGTTGCTCCACAAGATCAAACAGTTAGGGCCTTAGAAGTCAACGCCGGAAGCATAAAATACAGAACATATAGAACAGTTTTTCAATCGTATAAAACGAATAATAGCAACCAGTGTGAAAGTTATGGTCATTTCTACGTTCCGGGCAACCTAGGCTTCACCCCAGGGCGTTGTTCCACCAGATCGAATAGTTAGGGCCTAAGAAGTGAACGCCAGCAGCATAAAATACAATATAAATACAACAGTTCTTCCATCATATAAAACGAATGATTGCAACCAGTATGAAAGTTCTGGTCATTTCTACGTTCCGGGCAACCTAGGCTTCACTCTATGGCGTTCTTCCACCACATCGAATAGCTACGGCCTCAGAAGTCAACGCCTGAAGCATAAAATACAATAAAAATACAACAGTCTTTCCATCCTATAACAGGAATAATTGCAACCCGTGTGAAAGTGATGGTCATTTCTACGTTCCGGGCAACCTCGGCTTCACTCTAGGGCGTTGCTCCACCAGATCAAACAGTTAGGGCCTTAGAAGTCAACGCCAGAAGCATAAGATACAGTATAAATATAACAGTTTTTCCATCGTATAGAACGAATAATAGCAACCAGTGCGAAAGTTATGGTCATTTCTACGTTCCGGGCAACCTAGGCTTCACCCAAGGGCGTTGTTTAACCAGATCGAATAGCTAGGGCCTTAGAAGTCAACGCCAGAAGCATAAGATACAGTATAAATATAACAGTTTTTCCATCGTATAGAACGAATAATAGCAACCAGTATGAAAGTCATGGTCATTTCTACGTTCCGGGCAACCTAGGCTTCACTCTATGGCGTTCTTCCACCACATCGAATAGCTACGGCCTCAGAAGTCAACGCCCGAAGCATAAAATGCAATAAAAGTACAACAGTGTTTCCATCATATAACAGGCATAATTGCAACCAGTTTGAAAGTGATGGCCGATTCTACGTTCCGGGCAACCTAGGCTTCACTCTAGGGCGTTGCTCCACCAGATCGAACTGTTAGGGCCTAAGAAGGCAACGCCAGAGGCATAAAATACAATATAAATATAACAGTTTTTCCATCATATAAAACGAATAATTGCAACCAGTATGAAAGTTATGGTCATTTCTACGTTCCGGGCAACCTAGGCTTCACTCTATGGCGTTCTTCCACCACATCGAATAGCTACGGCCTCAGATGTCAACGCCTGAAGCATAAAATACAATAAAAATACAACAGTCTTTCCATCCTATAACAGGAATAATTGCAACCCGTGTGAAAGTGGTGGTCATTTCTACGTTCCGGCAACCTAGGCCTCACTGTATGGCGTTCTTGCTCCACATCGAATAGGAACGGCCTCAGAAGTCAACGCCTGAAGCATAAAATACAATAAAAATACAACAGTCTTTCCATACTATAACAGGAATAATTGCAACCCGTGTGAATGTGATGGTCATTTGTACGTTCCAGGCAACCTAGGCTTCACTCTAGGGCGTTGCTCCACCAGATCGAATAGTTAGGGCCTTAGAAGTCAACGCCAGAAGCATAAGATACAGTATAAATATAACAGTTTTTCCATCGTATAGAACGAATAATAGCAACCAGTGCGAAAGTTATGGTCATTTCTACGTTCCGGGCAACCTAGGCTTCACCCAAGGGCGTTGTTTAACCAGATCGAATAGCTAGGGCCTTAGAAGTCAACGCCAGAAGCATAAGATACAGTATAAATATAACAGTTTTTCCATCGTATGAAACGAATAATTGCTACCAGTGTGAAAGTTATGGTCATTTCTACGTTCCGCGCAACCTAGGCTTCACCCTAGGGCGTTGTTCCACCAGATCGTATAGTTAGGGCCTTAGAAGTCAACGCCCGAAGCATAAAATACAAAATAAATGGAACAGCTTTTCCATCGTATAAAACGAATAATTGCAACCAGTGTGAAAGTAATAGTCATTTCTACGTTCCGGGCAACGTAGGTTTCACTCTAGGGCGTTGATCCGCCAGAGGGAATAGTTAGGGCATAAGAAGTCAACGCCAGAAGCATAAAATACAAAGTAAATAAAACAGTTTTTCCATCGTATAAAACGAATAATTGCAACCAGTATGAAAGTTAACGTCATTTCTACTTTCCGGGCAACATAGGCTTCACCCTTGGGCGTTGCACCAACAGATTGAATAGTTAGGGCCTTAGAAGTCAACGCCCGAAGCATAAAATACAAAATAAATGGAACAGTTTTTCCATCGTATAAAACGAATAATTGCAACCAGTGTGAAGGTAATGGTCTTTTCTACGTTCCGGGCAACGTAGGTTTCACTCTAGGGCGTTGATCCGCCAGAGGGAATAGTTAGGGCATAAGAAGTCAACGCCAGAAGCATAAAATACAAAGTAAATAACACAGTCTTTCCATCGTATAAAACGAATAATTGCTACCAGTGTGAAAGTTATGGTCATTTCTACGTTCCGCGCAACCTAGGCTTCACCCCAGGGCGTTGTTCCACCAGATCGAATAGTTAGGGCCTAAGAAGTCAACGCCAGAAGCATAAAATACGATAAAAATACAACAGTCTTTCCATCCTATAACAGGAATAATTGCAACCCGTGTGAAAGTGATGGTCATTTCTACGTTCCAGGTTACCTAGGCTTCACCCTAGAGCGTTTCTCCACCAGATCGAATAGTTAGGTCCTCAGAAGTCAACGCAGGAAGCATAAAATACGATATAAATGCAACAGCTTTTCCATCGTATAAAACGAATAATTGCAACCAGTGAGGAAGTTATGGTCATTTCTACGTTCCGGGCAACCTAGGCTTCACTCTAGGGCGTTGCTCGACCAGATCGAATAGCTAGGGCCTAAGAAGTCAACGCCAGAAGCATAAAATACAACATAAATACAACAGATTTTCCATGGTATATAATGTATATTTGCAAACAGTGTGAAAGTAATGGTCATTTCTACGTACCGGGCAACCTAGGCTCCACTCTCGGGCGTTGCTCCACCAAATCGAATAGCTAGGGCCTTAGAAGTCAACGCCAGAAGCATAAAATACAATATAAGTACAAAAGTTTTTCCATCGTATAAAACGAATAATTGCAAACAGTGTGAAAGTTATGGTCATTTCTACGTTCCGGGCAACCTAGGCTTCACTCTAGGGCGTTGCTCCACCAGATCAAACAGTTAGGGCCTTAGAAGTCAACGCCCGAAGCATAAAACACAAAATAAATAGAACGGTTTTTCCATTGTATAAAACGAATAATTGCTACCAGTGTGAAAGTTATTGTCATTGCTACGTTCCGCGCAACCTAGGCTTCACCCAAGGGCGTTGTTCCACCAGATCGAATAGCTAGGGCCTAAGAAGTCAACGCCAGAAGCATAAAATACGGTATAAATACAACAGCTTTTCCATCGTATAAAACGAATAATTGCAACCAGTGTGAAAGTTATGGTCATTTCTACGTTCCGGGCAACCTAGGCCTCACTCTAGGGCGTTGTTCCACCAGACCGAATAGATAGGGCCTTAGAAGTCAACGCCCGAAGCATAAAATACAATAAAAATCCAACCGGTTTTCCACCGTATAGCAGGAATAATTGCAACCAGAGTGAAAGTAATGGTCATTTCTAGGTTTCGGGCAACCTAGGCTTCACTCCAGGGCGTTGCTCCACCAGATCCAATAGCTAGGGCCTTTGAAGCCAACGCCAGAAGCATAAAATAAGGTAAAAATACACAATGTTTCAATCGTATAACAGGAATAATTGCAACAAGTGTGACGGTAAAGGTCATTTCTACGTTCCGGGCACACTAGGCTTCACCCTAGGTCGGTGCGCCACCACATCGAATAGCTATGGCCTTAGAAGTCAACGGCAGAAACATAAAATACAATATAAGTAAAACAGCTTTTCCATCGGTTAAAATGAATAATTGCAAACAGTGTGAAGCTAACGGTCATTTCTACGTTCCGGGCAACCTATGCTTCACACTAGGGCGTTGCTCCTCCAGATTGAATAGCTGGCGCATTAGAAGTCAACGCCGGAAGCATAAAATACCATATAAATACAACAGCTTTGCCATCGTATAAAATGAATAATTGCAAACAGTGTGAAGGTAATGGTCATTTCTACGTTCCGAGAAACCTAGGCTTCACTCTAGGGCGTTGCGCCACCCGATCGAATAGTTAGGGCCTTAGAAGTCAACGCCAGAAGCATAAAATACAATAAAGATGCAATAGTTTTTCCATCGTATAACAGGAATAACTGCAACCAGTGTGAAAATGATGGTCATTTCTATGTTCCGGTCAACGCAGACTTCACTCTAGGGCGTTGTTCCACCAGACCGAAAAGTTAGGGCCTAAGAAGTCAACGCCAGAAGCATGAAGTACGATATAAATACCACAGTTTTTCCATCGTATAAAACGAATAATGGTAACCAGTGTGAAAGTTATGGTCATTTCTGCGTTCCTGGCAGCCTGGGCGTCACTCTAGGGCGTTGCTGCACCACATCTGATGGCTACGGCCTTAGAAGTCAACGCCGGAAGCATAAAATACAATATAAATACAACAGCTTTGCCATCGTATAAAATGAATATTTGCAAACAGTGTGAATGTAACGGTCATTTCTACGTTCCGAGCAACCTAGGCTTCACACTAGGACGTTGCTCCACCAGATCGAATAGTTAGGGCCTTAGAAGTCAACGCCAGAAGCGTAAAATACAATAAAGGTGCAACAGTTTTTCCATCGTATAACAGGAATAACTGCAAACAGTGTGAATGTACTGGTCATTTCTACGTACCGGGTAACCTAGGTTTCTCTCTAGGGCGCTGCTCCACCGGATCAGATAGCTAGGGACTTAGAATTCAATGCCAGAAGCATAAAAAGCAATATAAATATAACAGTTTTTCCAGGTATAAAACGAATAATTGCTACCAGTGTGAAGCTATGCTCATTTCTACGTTCTGGGCAACCTAGGCTTCACCCTAGGTCGTTCTTCCACCATATGGAATAGTTAGGGCCTAAGATGTCAACGCCAGATGCATAAAATACGATATAAATACAACAGCTTTTCCATCGTATAAAACGAGTAATAGCAACCAGTGTGAAAGTTATGGTCATTTCTACGTTCCGGGTAACCTAGGCTTCACTCTAGGGCGTTGCTCCACCAGATCAAACCGTTAGGGCATTAGAAGTCAACGCCCGAAGCATTAAATACAAAATAAATAGAACAGTTTTTCCATTGTATAAAACGAATAATTGCTACCAGTGTAAAAGTTATGGTCATTTCTACGTTCCGGGCAACCTAGGCTACACCCGAGGGCGTTGTTCCACCAGATCGAATAGCAAGGGCCTTAGGGCATTCTTCCACCACGTCGAATAGTTAGGGACTAAGAAGTCAACGCCAGAAGAATAAAATACAATATAAGTACAAAGGTTTTTCCATCGTATAAAACGAATAATTGCAAACAGTGTGAAAGATATGGACATTTCTACGTTCCGGGCTACCTAGGCTTCTATCTATGGCGTTCTTCCACCACATCGAAAAGCAACGGCCTCAGAAGTCAACGCCAGAAGCATAAAATACAATATAAATATAACAGTTCTTCCATCGTATAAAACGAATAGTAGCAACCAGTGTGAAGGTTATGGTCATTTCTACGTTCCGGGCAACCTAGGCTTCACTCTAGGGCGTTGCTCCATCAGATCAAACCGTTAGGGCATTAGAAGTCAACGCCC
This sequence comes from Calliopsis andreniformis, assembly GCF_051401765.1. NCBI lineage: Eukaryota > Metazoa > Arthropoda > Insecta > Hymenoptera > Andrenidae > Calliopsis > Calliopsis andreniformis. Next base: position 17,719,011 of record NW_027480426.1, on the reverse strand, counting down.
GAAGCATTAAATGCAAAATAAATAGAACGGTTTTTCCATTGTATAAAACGAATAATTGCTACCAGTGTAAAAGTTATGGTTATTTCTAGATTCCGAGCAACCTAGGCTTCACTCTAGGGCGTTGCTCCACCAGATCGAATGGTTAGGTCCTTAGAAGTCAACGCCAGAAGCATAAAATACGATATAAATACAACAGTTTTTCCATTGTATAAAACGAATAATTGCTACCAGTGTAAAATTTATGGTCATTTCTACGTTCCGGGCATCCTAGGCTTCACCCTAGGGCGTTGTTCCACCATGTCGAATAGTTAGGGCCTAAGAAGTGAACGCCAGAAGCATAAAATACAATATAAATACAACAGCTTTTCCATCGTATAAAACGAATAATTGCAACCAGTGTGAAAGTTATGGTCATTTCTACATTCCGAGCAACCTAGGCATCACTATAGGGCGTTGCTCCAACAGATTGAATAGTTAGGGCCTTAGAAGTCAACGCCCGAAGCATAAAATGCAATAAAAACACAGCAGTTTTTCCATCGTATAACAGGATTAATTGCAACCAGTTTGAAAGTGATGGTCATTTCTACGTTCCGGGAAACCTAGGCTTCACTCTAGGACGTTGCTACACTAGATCGAATAGCTAGGGCCTTAGAAGTCAACGCCAGAAGCATAAAATACGATATAAATACAACAGCTTTTCCATCGTATAAAAGGAATAATTGCAAACAGTGTGAAAGTAATGGTCATTTCTACGTTCCGGGCAACTTAGGCTTCACCCTAGGGCGATGCTCCACCAGATTACACAGTTAGGGCCTTAGAAGTCAACGCCCGAAGCATAAAATACAAAATAAATAGAACAGTTTTTCCATTGTATAAAACGAATAGTTGCTACCAGTGTAAAAGTTATGGTCATTTCTACATTCCGAGCAACCTAGGCTTCACTCTAGGGCGTTGCTCCAACAGATTGAATAGTCAGGGCCTTATAAGTCAACGCCCGAAGCATAAAATGCAATATAAATACAACAGTTTTTCCATCGCAGAAAACGAATAATTGCAACCTGTGTGAAGGTTATGGTCATGTCTACGTTCCGGGCAACCTAGGCTTCAGTGTAGGGCGTTGCTCCACCAGATCGAAGTGTTAGGGCCTAAGAAGTCAACGCCAGAAGCATAAAATACGATATAAATACAACAGCTTTTGCATCGCATAAAAGGAATAATTGCAAACAGTGTGAAAGTAATTGTCATTTCTACGTTCCGGGCAACCTAGGCTACACTCTAGGGCGTTGCTCCACCAGATCAAACAGTTAGGGCCTTAGAAGTCAACGCCCGAAGCATAAAATACAAAATAAATAGAACAGTTTTTCCATTGTATAAAACGAATAATTGCTTCCAGTGTAAGAGTTATGGTCATGTCTACGTTCCGGGCAACCTAGGCTTCACCCTAGGGCATTGTTCCATCAGATCGAATAGTTAGGCCCTAAGAAGTGATCGCCAGAAGCATAAAATACAATATAAATACAACAGTTTTTCCATCGCAGAAAACGAATAATTGCAACCTGTGTGAAGGTTATGGTCATATCTACGTTCCGGGCAACCTAGGCTTCACTGTAGGGCGTTGCTCCACCAGATCGAAGTGTTAGGGCCTAAGAAGTCAACGCCCGAAGCATAAAATACGATATAAATACAACAGCTTTTCCATCGTATTAAATGAATAATTGCAAACTGTGTGAAAGTAGTGGTCATTTCTGCGTTCCGGGCAACCTAGGCTTCACTGTAGGGCGTTGCTCCACCAGATCGAAGTGTTAGGGCCTAAGAAGTCAACGCCCGCAGCATAAAATACGATATAAATACAACAGCTTTTCCATCGTATTAAATGAATAATTGCAAACTGTGTGAAAGTAGTGGTCATTTCTCCGTTCCGAGCAACCTATGCTTCACTCTAGGGCGGTGCTCCACCATATCGAATAGCTACGGCCTTAGAAGCCTACGCCTGTAGCATAAAATACAATAAAAGTACAACAGTCTTTTCATCGTATAACCGGAATAATTGCAACATGCGCGAAAGTAATGATCATTTCGGTGTTTCGGGCATCCTAGACTTAACTCTGAGGCATTGCTCCACCAGATTGAATAGTTAGGGCCTAAGGAGTCAACGCCAGAAGCATAAAATACAATATAAATGCAACAGCTTTGCCACCGTATAAAATGAATAATTGCAAACAGTGTGAAAGATATGGACATTTCTACGTTCCGGGCAACCTAGGCTTCACTCTATGGCGTTCTTCCACCACATCGAATAGCTACGGCCTCAGAAGTCAAGGCCTGAAGCATAAAATACAATATAAATATAACAGTTTTTCCATCGTATAAAACGAATAATAGCAACCAGTGTGAAAGTTATGGTCATTTCTACGTTCCGGGCAACCTAGGCTTCACTCTAGGGCGTTGCTCCACCAGATCGAATAGCTAGGGCCTTAGAAGCCAAGGCCCGAAGCATTAAATACAAAACAAATAGAACAGTTTTTCCATTGCATAAAACGAATAATTGCTACCAGTGTAAATGTTATGGTCATTTCTACGTTCCGAGCAACCTAGGCTTCACTCTAGGGAGTTGCTCCACCAGATCGAATCGTTAGGTCCTTAGAAGTCAACGCCCGAAGCATAAAATACGATATAAATACAGCAGCTTTTCCATCGTATAAAAGGAATAATTGCAAACAGTGTGAAAGTAATGGTCATTTCTACGTTCCGGGTAACCTAGGATTCACTCTAGGGCGGTTCTCCACCATATCGAATAGCAACGGCCTTAGAAGCCAACGCCTGAAGCATAAAATACAATAAAAATACAACGGTCTTTTCATCGTATAACAGGAATAATTGCAACAAGCGTGAACGTAATGATCATTTCGGCGTTTCGGGCATCCTAGACTTAACTCTGAGGCATTGCTCCACTAGATCGAATAGCTAGGGCCTTAGAAGTCAACGCCAGAAGCATAAAATACGAAATAAATACAACAGCTTTTCCATCGTATAAAAGGAATAATTGCAAACAGTGTGAAAGTAATGGTCATTTCTACGTTCCGGGCAAACTAGGCTTCACCCTAGGGCGTTGCTCCACTAGATCGAATAGCTAGGGCCTTAGAAGTCAACGCCAGAGTCATAATATACAATATAAATACAACAGCTTATCCATCGTAAAAAACGAATAATTGCAACCAGTGTGAAAGCTATGTTCATTTGTACATACCGAGCAACCTACGCTTCACTGTAGGGCGTTGCTCCAACAGATTGAATAGTCAGGGCCTTAGAAGTCAACGCCCGAAGCTTAAAATGCAATAAAAATACAACAGTTTTTCCATCGTATAACAGGATTAATTGCAACCAGTTTGAAGGTCATGGTCATTTCTACGTTCCGGGCAACCAAGGCTTCACTCTAGGGCGTTGCTCCACTAGATCGAATAGCTAGGGCCTAAGAAGTCAACGCCAGAAGCATAAAATACGGTATAAATACAACAGCTTTTCCATCGTATAAAACGAATAATTGCAACCAGTGTGAAAGTTATGGTCATATCTACGTTCCGGGCAACCTAGGCTTCACTGTAGGGCGTTGCTCCACCAGATCGAAGTGTTAGGGCCTAAGAAGTCAACGCCCGAAGCATAAAATACAATAGAAATACAACAGTTTTTCCATCGTATAAAACGAATAATTGCACCATTATGAAACTTATGGTCATTTCTACGTTCCGGGCAACCTAGGCTTCACCCTAGGGCGTTGTTCCACCAGATCGAATAGTTAGGGCCTAAGAAGTGAACGCCAGAAGCATAAAATGCAATAAAAATACAACAGCTTTTCCATCGTATAACAGGATTAATTGCAACCAGTTTGATAGTGAAGGTCATTTCTACGTTCCGGGCAACCTAGGCTTCACTCTAGGGCGTTGCTCCACCAGATCGAATAGCTAGGGCCTTAGAAGTCAACGCCAGAAGCATAAAATACGATATAAATACAACAGCTTTTGCATCGTATAAAAGGAATAATTGCAAACAGTGTGAAAGTAATTGTCATTTCTACGTTCCGGGCAACCTAGGCTACACTCTAGGGCGTTGCTCCACCAGATCAAACAGTTAGGGCCTTAGAAGTCAACGACCGAAGCATAAAATACAAAATAAATAGAACAGTTTTTCCATTGTATAAAACGAATAATTGCTACCAGTGTAAAAGTTATGGTCATTTCTACGCTCCGGGCAACCTAGGCTTCACTCTAGGGCGGTGCTCCACCATATCGAATAGCTACGGCCTTAGAAGCCTACGCCTGAAGCATAAAATACAATAAAAATACAACGGTCTTTTCATCGTATAACAGGAATAATTGCAACAAGCGTGAAATTAATGATCATTTCGGCGTTTCGGGCATCCTAGACTTAACTCTGAGGCATTGTTCCACCAGATCGAATAGTTAGTGCCTAAGAAGTCAACGCCAGAAGCATAAAATACAATATAAATGCAACAGTTTTTCCATTGTATAAAACTAATAATTGCTACCAGTGTAAAAGTTATGGTTATTTCTACATTCCGAGCAACCTAGGCTTCACTCTAGGGCGATACTCCACCAGATCGAATAGTTAGGTCCTTAGAAGTCAACGCCAGAAGCATAAAATACGATATAAATACAACAGCTTTTGCATCGTATAAAAGGAATAATTGCAAACAGTGTGAAAGTAATTGTCATTTCTACGTTCCGGGCAACCTAGGCTGCACTCTAGGGCGTTGCTCCACTAGATCAAACAGTTAGGGCCTTAGAAGTCAACGCCCGAAGCATAAAATACAAAATAAACAGAACAGTTTTTCCATTGTATAAAACGAATAATTGCTACCAGTGTAAAAGTTATGGTCATTTCTACGCTCCGGGCAACCTAGGCTTCACTATAGGGCGGTGCTCCACCATATCGAATAGCTACGGCCTTAGAAGCCTACGCATGAAGCATAAAATACAATAAAAATACAACGGTCTTTTCATCGTATAACAGGAATAATTGCAACAAGCGTGAAAGTAATGATCATTTCGGCGTTTCGGGCATCCTAGACTTAACTCTGAGGCATTGCTCCACCAGATCGAATAGTTAGGGCCTAAGAAGTCAACGCCAGAAGCATAAAATACAATATAAATACAACAGTTTTTCCATTGTATAAAACGAATAATTGCTACCAGTGTAAAAGTTATGGTTATTTCTACATTCCGAGCAACCTAGGCTTCACTCTAGGGCGTTGCTCCACCAGATCGAATAGTTAGGTCCTTAGAAGTCAACGCTAGAAGCATAAAATACGATATAAATACAACAGTTTTTCCATTGTATAAAACGAATAATTGCTACCAGTGTAAAATTTATGGTCATTTCTACGTTCCGGGCATCCTAGGCTTCACCCTAGGGCGTTGTTCCACCATGTCGAATAGTGAGGGCCTAAGAAGTGAACGCCAGAAGCATAAAATACAATATAAATACAACAGCTTTTCCATCGTATAAAACGAATAATTGCAACCAGTGTGAAAGTTATGGTCATTTCTACATTCCGAGCAACCTAGGCATCACTATAGGGCGTTGCTCCAACAGATTGAATAGTTAGGGCCTTAGAAGTCAACGCCCGAAGCATAAAATGCAATAAAAACACAGCAGTTTTTCCATCGTATAACAGGATTAATTGCAACCAGTTTGAAAGTGATGGTCATTTCTACGTTCCGGGAAACCTAGGCTTCACTCTAGGGCGTTGCTCCACTAGTTCGAATAGCTAGGGCCTTAGAAGTCAACGCCAGAAGCATAAAATACGATATAAATACAACAGCTTTTCCATCGTATAAAAGGAATAATTGCAAACAGTGTGAAAGTAATGGTCATTTCTACGTTCCGGGCAACTTAGGCTTCACCCTAGGGCGATGCTCCACCAGATTACACAGTTAGGGCCTTAGAAGTCAACGCCCGAAGCATAAAATACAAAATAAATAGAACAGTTTTTCCATTGTATAAAACGAATAGTTGCTACCAGTGTAAAAGTTATGGTCATTTCTACGTTCCGGGCAACCTAGGCTTCAGCCTAGGGCGTTGTTCCACCAGATCGAATAGTTAGGGCCTAAGAAGTGAACGCCAGAAGCATAAAATACAATATAAATACAACAGTTTTTCTATCGTATAAAACGAATAATTGCAACCAGTGTGAAAGCTATGGTCATTTCTACATTCCGAGCAACCTAGGCTTCACTCTAGGGCGTTGCTCCAACAGATTGAATAGTCAGGGCCTTATAAGTCAACGCCCGAAGCATAAAATGCAATATAAATACAACAGCTTTTCCATCGCAGAAAACGAATAATTGCAACCTGTGTGAAGGTTATGGTCATGTCTACGTTCCGGGCAACCTAGGCTACAGTGTAGGGCGTTGCTCCACCAGATCGAAGTGTTAGGGCCTAAGAAGTCAACGCCAGAAGCATAAAATACGATATAAGTACAACAGCTTTTGCATCGCATAAAAGGAATAATTGCAAACAGTGTGAAAGTAATTGTCATTTCTACGTTCCGGGCAACCTAGGCTACACTCTAGGGCGTTGCTCCACCAGATCAAACAGTTAGGGCCTTAGAAGTCAACGCCCGAACCATAAAATACAAAATAAATACAACAGTTTTTCCATTGTATAAAACGAATAATTGCTTCCAGTGTAAGAGTTATGGTCATGTCTACGTTCCGGGCAACCTAGGCTTCACCCTAGGGCATTGTTCCATCAGATCGAATAGTTAGGCCCTAAGAAGTGATCGCCAGAAGCATAAAATACGATATAAATACAGCAGCTTTTCCATCGTATAAAAGGAATAATTGCAAACAGTGTGAAAGTAATGGTCATTTCTACGTTCCGAGCAACCTAGGCTTCACTCTAGGGCGGTGCTCCACCATATCGAATAGCTACGGCCTTAGAACCCTACGCCTGTAGCATAAAATACAATAAAAATACAACAGTCTTTTCATCGTATAACCGGAATAATTGCAACATGCGTGAAAGTAATGATCATTTCGGTGTTTCGGGCATCCTAGACTTAACTCTGAGGCATTGCTCCACCAGATTGAATAGTTAGGGCCTAAGGAGTCAACGCCAGAAGCATAAAATACAATATAAATGCAACAGCTTTGCCACCGTATAAAATGAATAATTGCAAACAGTGTGAAAGATATGGACATTTCTACGTTCCGGGCAACCTAGGCTTCACTCTATGGCGTTCTTCCACCACATCGAATAGCTACGGCCTCAGAAGTCAAGGCCTGAAGCATAAAATACAAAACAAATAGAACAGTTTTTCCATTGCATAAAACGAATAATTGCTACCAGTGTAAATGTTATGGTCATTTCTACGTTCCGAGCAACCTAGGCTTCACTCTAGGGAGTTGCTCCACCAGATCGAATCGTTAGGTCCTTAGAAGTCAACGCCCGAAGCATAAAATACGATATAAATACAGCAGCTTTTCCATCGTATAAAAGGAATAATTGCAAACAGTGTGAAAGTAATGGTCATTTCTACGTTCCGGGTAACCTAGGCTTCACTCTAGGGCGGTTCTCCACCATATCGAATAGCAACGGCCTTAGAAGCCAACGCCTGAAGCATAAAATACAATAAAAATACAACGGTCTTTTCATCGTATAACAGGAATAATTGCAACAAGCGTGAACGTAATGATCATTTCGGCGTTTCGGGCATCCTAGACTTAACTCTGAGGCATTGCTCCACTAGATCGAATAGCTAGGGCCTTAGAAGTCAACGCCAGAAGCATAAAATACGAAATAAATACAACAGCTTTTCCATCGTATAAAAGGAATAATTGCAAACAGTGTGAAAGTAATGGTCATTTCTACGTTCCGGGCAAACTAGGCTTCACCCTAGGGCGTTGCTCCTCCAGATTAAACAGTTAGGGCCTTAGATGTCAACGCCCGAAGCATAAAATGCAAAATAAATAGAACAGTCTTTCCATTGTATAAAACGAATAATTGCTACCAGTGTAAAAGTTATGGTCATTTCTACGTTCCGGGCATCCTAGGCTTCACCCTAGGGCGTTGTTCCACCAGATCGAATAGTTAGGGCCTAAGAAGTGAACGGCAGAAGCATAAAATACAATATAAATACAACAGTTTTTCCATCGTATAAAACGATTAATTGCAACCAGTGTGAAAGCTATGGTCATTTCTACATTCCGAGCAACCTAGGCTTCACTCTAGGGCGTTGCTCCAACAGATTGAATAGTCAGGGCCTTAGAAGTCAACGCCCGAAGCATAAAATGCAATAAAAATACAACAGTTTTTCCATCGTATAACAGGATTAATTGCAACCAGTTTGAAAATGATGGTCCTTTCTACGTTCCGGGCATCCTAGGCTTCACTCTAGGGCGTTGCTCCACTAGATCGAATAGCTAGGGCCTTAGAAGTCAACGCCAGGGTTATAAAATACAATATAAATACAACAGCATTTCCATCGTAAAAAACGAATAATTGCAACCAGTGTGAAAGCTATGTTCATTTGTACATACCGAGCAACCTACGCTTCACTGTAGGGCGTTGCTCCAACAGATTGAATAGTCAGGGCCTTAGAAGTCAACGCCCGAAGCTTAAAATGCAATAAAAATACAACAGTTTTTCCATCGTATAACAGGATTAATTGCAACCAGTTTGAAGGTGATGGTCATTTCTACGTTCCGGGCAACCTAGGCTTCACTCTAGGGCGTTGCTCCACTAGATCGAATAGCTAGGGCCTTAGAAGTCAACGCCAGAGTCATAATATACAATATAAATACAACAGCTTATCCATCGTAAAAAACGAATAATTGCAACCAGTGTGAAAGTTATGGTTATTTCTACATTGCGAGCAACCTAGGCTTCACTCTAGGGCGTTGCTCCACCAGATCAAATAGTTAGGTCCTTAGAAGTCACCGCCAGAAGAATAAAATACAAAATAAATACAACAGCCTTTACACCGTATAAAACGAATAATTGCAACCTGTGTGAAGGTTATGGTCATATCTACGTTCCGGGCAACCTAGGCTTCACTGTAGGGCGTTGCTCCACCAGATCGAAGTGTTAGGGCCTAAGAAGTCAACGCCCGAAGCATAAAATACAATAGAAATACAACAGTTTTTCCATCGTATAAAACGAATAATTGCACCATTATGAAACTTATGGTCATTTCTACGTTCCGGGCAACCTAGGCTTCACCCTAGGGCGTTGTTCCACCAGATCGAATAGTTAGGGCCTAAGAAGTGAACGCCAGAAGCATAAAATGCAATAAAAATACAACAGCTTTTCCATCGTATAACAGGATTAATTGCAACCAGTTTGATAGTGAAGGTCATTTCTACGTTCCGGGCAACCTAGGCTTCACTCTAGGGCGTTGCTCCACTAGATCGAATAGCTAGGGCCTTAGAAGTCAACGCCAGAAGCATAAAATACGACATAAATACAACAGCTTTTCCATCGTATAAAAGGAATAATTGCAAACAGTGTGAAAATAATGGTCATTTCTACGTTCCGGGCAAACTAGGCTTCACCCTAGGGCGTTGCTCCACCAGATTAAACAGTTAGGGCCTTAGAAGTCAACGCCCGAAGCATAAAATGCAAAATAAATAGAACAGTATTTCCATTGTATAAAACCGATAATTGCTACCAGTGTAAAAGTTATGGTCATTTCTACGTTCCGGGCAACCTAGGCTTCACCCTAGGGCGTTGTTCCACCAGATCGAATAGTTAGGGCCTAAGTAGTGAACGCCAGAAGCATAAAATACAATAGAAATACAACAGTTCTTCCATCGTATAAAACGAATAATTGCAACCATTATGAAACTTATGGTCATTTCCACGTTCCGGGCAACCTAGGCTTCACCCTAGGGCGTTGTTCCACCAGATCGAATAGTTAGGGCCTAAGAAGTGAACGCCAGAAGCATAAAATACAACATAAATACAACAGATTTTCCATCATATAAAACGAATAATTGCAACCAGTTTGAAGGTGATGGTCATTTCTACGTTCCGGGCAACCTAGGCTTCACTCTAGGGCGTTGCTCCACTAGATCGAATAGCTAGGGCCTTAGAAGTCAACGCCAGAGTCATAATATACAATATAAATACAACAGCTTATCCATCGTAAAAAACGAATAATTGCAACCAGTGTGAAAGTTATGGTTATTTCTACATTGCGAGCAACCTAGGCTTCACTCTAGGGCGTTGCTCCACCAGATCGAATAGCTAGGGCCTTAGAAGTCAACGCCAGAAGCATAAAATACGATATAAATACAACAGCTTTTGCATCGTATAAAAGGAATAATTGCAAACAGTGTGAAAGTAATTGTCATTTCTACGTTCCGGGCAACCTAGGCTACACTCTAGGGCGTTGCTCCACCAGATCAAACAGTTAGGGCCTTAGAAGTCAACGACCGAAGCATAAAATACAAAATAAATAGAACAGTTTTTCCATTGTATAAAACGAATAATTGCTACCAGTGTAAAAGTTATGGTCATTTCTACGCTCCGGGCAACCTAGGCTTCACTCTAGGGCGGTGCTCCACCATATCGAATAGCTACGGCCTTAGAAGCCTACGCCTGAAGCATAAAATACAATAAAAATACAACGGTCTTTTCATCGTATAACAGGAATAATTGCAACAAGCGTGAAATTAATGATCATTTCGGCGTTTCGGGCATCCTAGACTTAACTCTGAGGCATTGTTCCACCAGATCGAATAGTTAGTGCCTAAGAAGTCAACGCCAGAAGCATAAAATACAATATAAATGCAACAGTTTTTCCAGTGTATAAAACTAATAATTGCTACCAGTGTAAAAGTTATGGTTATTTCTACATTCCGAGCAACCTAGGCTTCACTCTAGGGCGATACTCCACCAGATCGAATAGTTAGGTCCTTAGAAGTCAACGCCAGAAGCATAAAATACGATATAAATACAACAGCTTTTGCATCGTATAAAAGGAATAATTGCAAACAGTGTGAAAGTAATTGTCATTTCTACGTTCCGGGCAACCTAGGCTGCACTCTAGGGCGTTGCTCCACCAGATCAAACAGTTAGGGCCTTAGAAGTCAACGCCCGAAGCATAAAATACAAAATAAACAGAACAGTTTTTCCATTGTATAAAACGAATAATTGCTACCAGTGTAAAAGTTATGGTCATTTCTACGCTCCGGGCAACCTAGGCTTCACTCTAGGGCGGTGCTCCACCATATCGAATAGCTACGGCCTTAGAAGCCTACGCATGAAGCATAAAATACAATAAAAATACTTAGGTCTTTTCATCGTATAACAGGAATAATTGCAACAAGCGTGAAAGTAATGATCATTTCGGCGTTTCGGGCATCCTAGACTTAACTCTGAGGCATTGCTCCACCAGATCGAATAGTTAGTGCCTAAGAAGTCAACGCCAGAAGCATAAAATACAATATAAATACAACAGTTTCTCCATTGTATAAAACGAATAATTGCTACCAGTGTAAAAGTTATGGTTATTTCTACATTCCGAGCAACCTAGGCTTCACTCTAGGGCGTTGCTCCACCAGATCGAATAGTTAGGTCCTTAGAAGTCAACGCTAGAAGCATAAAATGCAATAAAAACACAGCAGTTTTTCCATCGTATAACAGGATTAATGGCAACCAGTTTGAAAGTGATGGTCATTTCTACGTTCCGGGAAACCTAGGCTTCACTCTAGGGCGTTGCTCCACTAGATCGAATAGCTAGGGCCTTAGAAGTCAACGCCAGAAGCATAAAATACGATATAAATACAACAGCTTTTCCATCGTATAAAAGGAATAATTGCAAACAGTGTGAAAGTAATGGTCATTTCTACGTTCCGGGCAACTTAGGCTTCACCCTAGGGCGATGCTCCACCAGATTACACAGTTAGGGCCTTAGAAGTCAACGCCCGAAGCATAAAATACAAAATAAATAGAACAGTTTTTCCATTGTATAAAACGAATAGTTGCTACCAGTGTAAAAGTTATGGTCATTTCTACGTTCCGGGCAACCTAGGCTTCAGCCTAGGGCGTTGTTCCACCAGATCGAATAGTTAGGGCCTAAGAAGTGAACGCCAGAAGCATAAAATACAATATAAATACAACAGTTTTTCTATCGTATAAAACGAATAATTGCAACCAGTGTGAAAGCTATGGTCATTTCTACATTCCGAGCAACCTAGGCTTCACTCTAGGGCGTTGCTCCAACAGATTGAATAGTCAGGGCCTTATAAGTCAACGCCCGAAGCATAAAATGCAATATAAATACAACAGTTTTTCCATCGCAGAAAACGAATAATTGCAACCTGTGTGAAGGTTATGGTCATGTCTACGTTCCGGGCAACCTAGGCTACAGTGTAGGGCGTTGCTCCACCAGATCGAAGTGTTAGGGCCTAAGAAGTCAACGCCAGAAGCATAACATACGATATAAATACAACAGCTTTTGCATCGCATAAAAGGAATAATTGCAAACAGTGTGAAAGTAATTGTCATTTCTACGTTCCGGGCAACCTAGGCTACACTCTAGGGCGTTGCTCCACCAGATCAAACAGTTAGGGCCTTAGAAGTCAACGCCCGAAGCATAAAATACAAAATAAATAGAACAGTTTTTCCATTGTATAAAACGAATAATTGCTTCCAGTGTAAGAGTTATGGTCATGTCTACGTTCCGGGCAACCTAGGCTTCACCCTAGGGCATTGTTCCATCAGATCGAATAGTTAGGCCCTAAGAAGTGATCGCCAGAAGCATAAAATACAATATAAATACAACAGTTTTTCCATCGCAGAAAACGAATAATTGCAACCATTATGAAACTTATGGTCATTTCTACGTTCCGGGCAACCTAGGCTTCACTGTAGGGCGTTGCTCCACCAGATCGAAGTGTTAGGGCCTAAGAAGTCAACGCCCGAAGCATAAAATACGATATAAATACAACAGCTTTTCCATCGTATTAAATGAATAATTGCAAACTGTGTGAAAGTAGTGGTCATTTCTGCGTTCCGGGCAACCTAGGCTTCACTGTAGGGCGTTGCTCCACCAGATCGAAGTGCTAGGGCCTAAGAAGTCAACGCCCGCAGCATAAAATACGATATAAATACAACAGCTTTTCCATCGTATTAAATGAATAATTGCAAACTGTGTGAAAGTAGTGGTCATTTCTCCGTTCCGAGCAACCTAGGCTTCACTCTAGGGCGGTGCTCCACCATATCGAATAGCTACGGCCTTAGAAGCCTACGCCTGTAGCATAAAATACAATAAAAATACAACAGTCTTTTCATCGTATAACCGGAATAATTGCAACATGCGTGAAAGTAATGATCATTTCGGTGTTTCGGGCATCCTAGACTTAACTCTGAGGCATTGCTCCACCAGATTGAATAGTTAGGGCCTAAGGAGTCAACGCCAGAAGCATAAAATACAATATAAATGCAACAGCTTTGCCACCGTATAAAATGAATAATTGCAAACAGTGTGAAAGATATGGACATTTCTACGTTCCGGGCAACCTAGGCTTCACTCTATGGCGTTCTTCCACCACATCGAATAGCTACGGCCTCAGAAGTCAAGGCCTGAAGCATAAAATACAATATAAATATAACAGTTTTTCCATCGTATAAAACGAATAATAGCAACCAGTGTGAAAGTTATGGTCATTTCTACGTTCCGGGCAACCTAGGCTTCACTCTAGGGCGTTGCTCCATCAGATCGAATAGCTAGGGCCTTAGAAGCCAAGGCCCGAAGCATTAAAAACAAAACAAATAGAACAGTTTTTCCATTGCATAAAACGAATAATTGCTACCAGTGTAAATGTTATGGTCATTTCTACGTTCCGAGCAACCTAGGCTTCACTCTAGGGAGTTGCTCCACCAGATCGAATCGTTAGGTCCTTAGAAGTCAACGCCCGAAGCATAAAATACGATATAAATACAGCAGCTTTTCCATCGTATAAAAGGAATAATTGCAAACAGTGTGAAAGTAATGGTCATTTCTACGTTCCGGGTAACCTAGGCTTCACTCTAGGGCGGTTCTCCACCATATCGAATAGCAACGGCCTTAGAAGCCAACGCCTGAAGCATAAAATACAATAAAAATACAACGGTCTTTTCATCGTATAACAGGAATAATTGCAACAAGCGTGAACGTAATGATCATTTCGGCGTTTCGGGCATCCTAGACTTAACTCTGAGGCATTGCTCCACTAGATCGAATAGCTAGGGCCTTAGAAGTCAACGCCAGAAGCATAAAATACGAAATAAATACAACAGCTTTTCCATCGTATAAAAGGAATAATTGCAAACAGTGTGAAAGTAATGGTCATTTCTACGTTCCGGGCAAACTAGGCTTCACCCTAGGGCGTTGCTCCTCCAGATTAAACAGTTAAGGCCTTAGATGTCAACGCCCGAAGCATAAAATGCAAAATAAATAGAACAGTCTCTCCATTGTATAAAACGAATAATTGCTACCAGTGTAAAAGTTATGGTCATTTCTACGTTCCGGGCATCCTAGGCTTCACCCTAGGGCGTTGTTCCACCAGATCGAATAGTTAGGGCCTAAGAAGTGAACGGCAGAAGCATAAAATACAATATAAATACAACAGTTTTTCCATCGTATAAAACGATTAATTGCAACCAGTGTGAAAGCTATGGTCATTTCTACATTCCGAGCAACATAGGCTTCACTCTAGGGCGTTGCTCCAACAGATTGAATAGTCAGGGCCTTAGAAGTCAACGCCCGAAGCATAAAATGCAATAAAAATACAACAGTTTTTCCATCGTATAACAGGATTAATTGCAACCAGTTTGAAAGTGATGGTCCTTTCTACGTTCCGGGCATCCTAGGCTTCACTCTAGGGCGTTGCTCCACTAGATCGAATAGCTAGGGCCTTAGAAGTCAACGCCAGGGTTATAAAATACAATATAAATACAACAGCATTTCCATCGTAAAAAACGAATAATTGCAACCAGTGTGAAAGCTATGTTCATTTGTACATACCGAGCAACCTACGCTTCACTGTAGGGCGTTGCTCCAACAGATTGAATAGTCAGGGCCTTAGAAGTCAACGCCCGAAGCTTAAAATGCAATAAAAATACAACAGTTTTTCCATCGTATAACAGGATTAATTGCAACCAGTTTGAAGGTGATGGTCATTTCTACGTTCCGGGCAACCTAGGCTTCACTCTAGGGCGTTGCTCCACTAGATCGAATAGCTAGGGCCTTAGAAGTCAACGCCAGAGTCATAATATACAATATAAATACAACAGCTTATCCATCGTAAAAAACGAATAATTGCAACCAGTGTGAAAGTTATGGTTATTTCTACATTGCGAGCAACCTAGGCTTCACTCTAGGGCGTTGCTCCACCAGATCAAATAGTTAGGTCCTTAGAAGTCACCGCCAGAAGAATAAAATACAAAATAAATACAACAGCCTTTACACCGTATAAAACGAATAATTGCAACCTGTGTGAAGGTTATGGTCATATCTACGTTCCGGGCAACCTAGGCTTCACTGTAGGGCGTTGCTCCACCAGATCGAAGTGTTAGGGCCTAAGAAGTCAACGCCCGAAGCATAAAATACAATAGAAATACAACAGTTTTTCCATCGTATAAAACGAATAATTGCACCATTATGAAACTTATGGTCATTTCTACGTTCCGGGCAACCTAGGCTTCACCCTAGGGCGTTGTTCCACCAGATCGAATAGTTAGGGCCTAAGAAGTGAACGCCAGAAGCATAAAATGCAATAAAAATACAGCAGCTTTTCCATCGTATAACAGGATTAATTGCAACCAGTTTGATAGTGAAGGTCATTTCTACGTTCCGGGCAACCTAGGCTTCACTCTAGGGCGTTGCTCCACTAGATCGAATAGCTAGGGCCTTAGAAGTCAACGCCAGAAGCATAAAATACGATATAAATACAACAGCTTTTGCATCGTATAAAAGGAGTAATTGCAAACAGTGTGAAAGTAATTGTCATTTCTACGTTCCGGGCAACCTAGGCTACACTCTAGGGCGTTGCTCCACCAGATCAAACAGTTAGGGCCTTAGAAGTCAGCGACCGAAGCATAAAATACAAAATAAATAGAACAGTTTTTCCATTGTATAAAACGAATAATTGCTACCAGTGTAAAAGTTATGGTCATTTCTACGCTCCGGGCAACCTAGGCTTCACTCTAGGGCGGTGCTCCACCATATCGAATAGCTACGGCCTTAGAAGCCTACGCCTGAAGCATAAAATACAATAAAAATACAACGGTCTTTTCATCGTATAACAGGAATAATTGCAACAAGCGTGAAATTAATGATCATTTCGGCGTTTCGGGCATCCTAGACTTAACTCTGAGGCATTGTTCCACCAGATCGAATAGTTAGTGCCTAAGAAGTCAACGCCAGAAGCATAAAATACAATATAAATGCAACAGTTTTTCCATTGTATAAAACTAATAATTGCTACCAGTGTAAAAGTTATGGTTATTTCTACATTCCGAGCAACCTAGGCTTCACTCTAGGGCGATACTCCACCAGATCGAATAGTTAGGTCCTTAGAAGTCAACGCCAGAAGCATAAAATACGATATAAATACAACAGCTTTTGCATCGTATAAAAGGAATAATTGCAAACAGTGTGAAAGTAATTGTCATTTCTACGTTCCGGGCAACCTAGGCTGCACTCTAGGGCGTTGCTCCACCAGATCAAACAGTTAGGGCCTTAGAAGTCAACGCCCGAAGCATAAAATACAAAATAAATAGAACAGTTTTTCCATTGTATAAAACGAATAATTGCTACCAGTGTAAAAGTTATGGTCATTTCTACGCTCCGGGCAACCTAGGCTTCACTCTAGGGCGGTGCTCCACCATATCGAATAGCTACGGCCTTAGAAGCCTACGCATGAAGCATAAAATACAATAAAAATACAACGGTCTTTTCATCGTATAACAGGAATAATTGCAACAAGCGTGAAAGTAATGATCATTTCGGCGTTTCGGGCATCCTAGACTTAACTCTGAGGCATTGCTCCACCAGATCGAATAGTTAGGGCCTAAGAAGTGAACGCCAGAAGCATAAAATACAACATAAATACAACAGATTTTCCATCATATAAAACGAATAATTGCAACCAGTTTGAAGGTGATGGTCATTTCTACGTTCCGGGCAACCTAGGCTTCACTCTAGGGCGTTGCTCCACTAGATCGAATAGCTAGGGCCTTAGAAGTCAACGCCAGAGTCATAACATACAATATAAATACAACAGCTTATCCATCGTAAAAAACGAATAATTGCAACCAGTGTGAAAGTTATGGTTATTTCTACATTGCGAGCAACCTAGGCTTCACTCTAGGGCGTTGCTCCACCAGATCAAATAGTTAGGTCCTTAGAAGTCACCGCCAGAAGAATAAAATACAAAATAAATACAACAGCCTTTACACCGTATAAAACGAATAATTGCAACCTGTGTGAAGGTTATGGTCATATCTACGTTCCGGGCAACCTAGGCTTCACTGTAGGGCGTTGCTCCACCAGATCGAAGTGTTAGGGCCTAAGAAGTCAACGCCCGAAGCATAAAATACAATAGAAATACAACAGTTTTTCCATCGTATAAAACGAATAATTGCACCATTATGAAACTTATGGTCATTTCTACGTTCCGGGCAACCTAGGCTTCACCCTAGGGCGTTGTTCCACCAGATCGAATAGTTAGGGCCTAAGAAGTGAACGCCAGAAGCATAAAATGCAATAAAAATACAACAGCTTTTCCATCGTATAACAGGATTAATTGCAACCAGTTTGATAGTGAAGGTCATTTCTACGTTCCGGGCAACCTAGGCTTCACTCTAGGGCGTTGCTCCACTAGATCGAATAGCTAGGGCCTTAGAAGTCAACGCCAGAAGCATAAAATACGATATAAATACAACAGCTTTTGCATCGTATAAAAGGAATAATTGCAAACAGTGTGAAAGTAATTGTCATTTCTACGTTCCGGGCAACCTAGGCTACACTCTAGGGCGTTGCTCCACCAGATCAAACAGTTAGGGCCTTAGAAGTCAACGCCCGAAGCATAAAATACAAAATAAATAGAACAGTTTTTCCATTGTATAAAACGAATAATTGCTACCAGTGTAAGAGTTATGGTCATGTCTACGTTCCTGGCAACCTAGGCTTCACCCTAGGGCATTGTTCCATCAGATCGAATAGTTAGGCCCTAAGAAGTGAACGCCAGAAGCATAAAATACAATATAAATACAACAGTTTTTCCATCGCAGAAATCGAATAATTGCAACCTGTGTGAAGGTTATGGTCGTATCTACGTTCCGGGCAACCTAGGCTTCACCCTAGGGCGTTGTTACACCAGATCGAATAGTTAGGGCCTAAGAAGTGAACGCCAGAAGCATAAAATGCAATAAAAATACAACAGCCTTTCCATCCAATAACAGGAATAATTGCAATCCGTGTGAAAGTGATTGTCATTTGTACGTTCCAGGCAACCTAGGCTTCACTCTATGGCGTTGCTCCACCAGATCGAATTGTTAGGGCCAAAGAAGTCAACGCCCGAAGCATATAATACAAAATAAATAGAACAGTTTTTCCATCGTATAAAAGGAATAATTGCAAACAGTGTTAAAGTAATGGTCATTTCTACGTTCCGGGCAACCTAGGCTTCACTCTAGGGCGTTGCTCCACCAGATCAAACAGTTAGGGCCTTAGAAGTCAACGCCCGAAGCATAAAATACAAAATAAATAGAACAGTTTTTCCATTGTATAAAACGAATAATTGCTACCAGTGTAAAAGTTATGGTCATTTCTACGCTCCGGGCAACCTAGGCTTCACTCTAGGGCGGTGCTCCACCATATCGAATAGCTACGGCCTTAGAAGCCTACGCATGAAGCATAAAATACAATAAAAATACAACGGTCTTTTCATCGTATAACAGGAATAATTGCAACAAGCGTGAAAGTAATGATCATTTCGGCGTTTCGGGCATCCTAGACTTAACTCTGAGGCATTGCTCCACCAGATCGAATAGTTAGGGCCTAAGAAGTCAACGCCAGAAGCATAAAATACAATATAAATACAACAGTTTTTCCATTGTATAAAAGGAATAATTGCAAACAGTGTGAAAGTAATTGTCATTTCTACGTTCCGGGCAACCTAGGCTGCACTCTAGGGCGTTGCTCCACCAGATCAAACAGTTAGAGCCTTAGAAGTCAACGCCCGAAGCATAAAATACAAAATAAATAGAACAGTTTTTCCATTGTATAAAACGAGTAATTGCTACCAGTGTAAGAGTTATGGTCATGTCTACGTTCCTGGCAACCTAGGCTTCACCCTAGGGCATTGTTCCATCAGATCGAATAGTTAGGCCCTAAGAAGTGAACGCCAGAAGCATAAAATACAATATAAATACAACAGTTTTTCCATCGCAGAAAACGAATAATTGCAACCTGTGTGAAGGTTATGGTCATATCTACGTTCCGGGCAACCTAGGCTTCACTGTAGGGCGTTGCTCCACCAGATCGAAGTGTTAGGGCCTAAGAAGTCAACGCCCGAAGCATAAAATACGATATAAATACATCAGCTTTTCCATCGTATTAAATGAATAATTGCAAACTGTGTGAAAGTAGTGGTCATTTCTGCGCTCCGGGCAACCTAGGCTTCACTGTATGGCGTTGCTCCACCAGATCGAAGTGTTAGGGCCTAAGAAGTCAACGCCCGCAGCATAAAATACGATATAAATACAACAGCTTTTCCATCGTATTAAATGAATAATTGCAAACTGTGTGAAAGTAGTGGTCATTTCTCCGTTCCGAGCAACCTAGGCTTCACTCTAGGGCGTTGCTCCACCATATCGAATAGCTACGGCCTTAGAAGCCTACGCATGAAGCATAAAATACAATAAAAATACAACGGTCTTTTCATCGTATAACAGGAATAATTGCAACAAGCGTGAAAGTAATGATCATTTCGGCGTTTCGGGCATCCTAGACTTAACTCTGAGGCATTGCTCCACCAGATCGAATAGTTAGGGCCTAAGAAGTCAACGCCAGAAGCATAAAATACAATATAAATACAACAGTTTTTCCATTGTATAAAACGAATAATTGCTACCAGTGTAAAAGTTATGGTTATTTCTACATTCCGAGCTACCTAGGCTTCACTCTAGGGCGTTGCTCCACCAGATCGAATAGTTAGGTCCTTAGAAGTCAACGCTAGAAGCATAAAATACGATATAAATACAACAGCTTTTGCATCGTATAAAAGGAATAATTGCAAACAGTGTGAAAGTAATTGTCATTTCTACGTTCCGGGCAACCTAGGCTACACTCTAGGGCGTTGCTCCACCAGATCAAACAGTTAGGGCCTTAGAAGTCAACGCCCGAAGCATAAAATACAAAATAAATAGAACAGTTTTTCCATTGTATAAAACGAATAATTGCTACCAGTGTAAGAGTTATGGTCATGTCTACGTTCCTGGCAACCTAGGCTTCACCCTAGGGCATTGTTCCATCAGATCGAATAGTTAGGCCCTAAGAAGTGAACGCCAGAAGCATAAAATACAATATAAATACAACAGTTTTTCCATCGCAGAAATCGAATAATTGCAACCTGTGTGAAGGTTATGGTCGTATCTACGTTCCGGGCAACCTAGGCTTCACCCTAGGGCGTTGTTACACCAGATCGAATAGTTAGGGCCTAAGAAGTGAACGCCAGAAGCATAAAATGCAATAAAAATACAACAGCCTTTCCATCCTATAACAGGAATAATTGCAATCCGTGTGAAAGTGATTGTCATTTGTACGTTCCAGGCAACCTAGGCTTCACTCTATGGCGTTGCTCCACCAGATCGAATTGTTAGGGCCAAAGAAGTCAACGCCCGAAGCATAAAATACAAAATAAATAGAACAGTTTTTCCATCGTATAAAAGGAATAATTGCAAACAGTGTTAAAGTAATGGTCATTTCTACGTTCCGGGCAACCTAGGCTTCACTCTATGGCGTTGCTCCACCAGATCAAACAGTTAGGGCCTTAGAAGTCAACGCCCGAAGCATAAAATACAAAATAAATAGAACAGTTTTTCCATTGTATAAAACGAATAATTGCTACCAGTGTAAAAGTTATGGTCATTTCTACGCTCCGGGCAACCTAGGCTTCACTCTACGGCGGTGCTCCACCATATCGAATAGCTACGGCCTTAGAAGCCTACGCATGAAGCATAAAATACAATAAAAATACAACGGTCTTTTCATCGTATAACAGGAATAATTGCAACAAGCGTGAAAGTAATGATCATTTCGGCGTTTCGGGCATCCTAGACTTGACTCTGAGGCATTGCTCCACCAGATCGAATAGTTAGGGCCTAAGAAGTCAACGCCAGAAGCATAAAATACAATATAAATACAACAGTTTTTCCATTGTATAAAACGAATAATTGCAACCTGTGTGAAGGTTATGGTCATATCTACGTTCCGGGCAACTTAGGCTTCACTGTAGGGCGTTGCTCCACCAGATCGAAGTGTTAGGGCCTAAGAAGCCGACGCCCGAAGCATAAAATACGATATAAATACAACAGCTTTTCCATCGTATTAAATGAATAATTGCAAACTGTGTGAAAGTAATGGTCATTTCGACGTTCCGGGCAAACTAGGCTTCACCCTAGGGCGTTGCTCCACCAGATTAAACAGTTAGGGCCTTAGATGTCAACGCCCGAAGCATAAAATGCAAAATAAATAAAACAGTCTTTCCATTGTATAAAACGAATAATTGCTACCAGAGTAAAAGTTATGGTCATTTCTACGTTCCGGGCATCCTAGGCTTCACCCTAGGGCGTTGTTCCACCAGATCGAATAGTTAGGGCCTAAGAAGTGAACGCCAGAAGCATAAAATACAATATAAATACAACAGTTTTTCCATCGTATAAAACGATTAATTGCAACCAGTGTGAAAGCTATGGTCATTTCTACATTCCGAGCAAACTAGGCTTCACTCTAGGGCGTTGCTCCAACAGATTGAATAGTCAGGGCCTTAGAAGTCAACGCCCGAAGCATAAAATGCAATAAAAATACAACAGTTTTTCCATCGTATAACAGGATTAATTGCAAACAGTTTGAAAGTGATGGTCGTTTCTACGTTCCGGGCAACCTAGGCTTCACTCTAGGGCGTTGCTCCACTAGATCGAATAGCTAGGGCCTTAGAAGTCAACGCCAGAGTCATAAAATACAATATAAATACAACAGCTTTTCCATCGTAAAAAACGAATAATTGCAACCAGTGTGAAAGTTATGGTTATTTCTACATCGCGAGCAACATAGGCTTCACTCTAGGGCGTTGCTCCACCAGATCGAATAGTTAGGTCCTTAGAAGTCACCGCCAGAAGAATAAAATACAAAATAAATACAACAGCCTTTACACCGTTTAAAACGAATAATTGCAACCTGTGTGAAGGTTATGGTCATATCTACGTTCCGGGCAACCTAGGCTTCACTGTAGGGCGCTGCTTCACCAGATCGAAGTGTTAGGGCCTAAGAAGTCAACGCCCGAAGCATAAAATACAATAGAAATACAACAGTTTTTCCATCGTATAAAACGAATAATTGCAACCATTATGAAACTTATGGTCATTTCTACGTTCCGGGCAACCTAGGTTTCACCCTAGGGCGTTGTTCCACCAGATCGAATAGTTAGGGCCTAAGAAGTGAAGGCCAGAAGCATAAAATGCAATAAAAATACAACAGCTTTTCCATCGTATAACAGGATTAATTGCAACCAGTTTGATAGTGAAGGTCATTTCTACGTTCCGGGCAAACTAGGCTTCACCCTAGGGCGTTGCTCCACCAGATTAAACAGTTAGGGCCTTAGAAGTCAACGCCCGAAGCATAAAATGCAAAATAAATAGAACAGTATTTCCATTGTATAAAACCGATAATTGCTACCAGTGTAAAAGTTATGGTCATTTCTACGTTCCGGGCAACCTAGGCTTCACCCTAGGGCGTTGTTCCACCAGATCGAATAGTTAGGGCCTAAGAAGTGAACGCCAGAAGCATAAAATACAATAGAAATACAACAGTTCTTCCATCGTATAAAACGAATAATTGCAACCATTATGAAACTTATGGTCATTTCCACGTTCCGGGCAACCTAGGCTTCACCCTAGGGCGTTGTTCCACCAGATCGAATAGTTAGGGCCTAAGAAGTGAACGCCAGAAGCATAAAATACAACATAAATACAACAGATTTTCCATCATATAAAACGAATAATTGCAACCACTTTGAAGGTGATGGTCATTTCTACGTTCCGGGCAACCTAGGCTTCACCCTAGGGCATTGTTCCATCAGATCGAATAGTTAGGCCCTAAGAAGTGAACGCCAGAAGCATAAAATACAATATAAATACAACAGTTTTTCCATCGCAGAAAACGAATAATTGCAACCTGTGTGAAGGTTATGGTCATATCTACGTTCCGGGCAACCTAGGCTTCACTGTAGGGCGTTGCTCCACCAAATCGAAGTGTTAGGGCCTAAGAAGTCAACGCCCGAAGCATAAAATACGATATAAATACAACAGCTTTTCCATCGTATTAAATGAATAATTGCAAACTGTGTGAAAGTAGTGGTCATTTCTGCGTTCCGGGCAACCTAGGCTTCACTGTATGGCGTTGCACCACCAGTTCGAAGTGTTAGGGCTAAGAAGTCAACGCCCGCAGCATAAAATACGATATAAATACAACAGCTTTTCCATCGTATTAAATGAATAATTGCAAACTGTGTGAAAGTAGTTGTCATTTCTCCGTTCCGAGCAACCTAGGCTTCACTCTAGGGCGTTGCTCCACCATATCGAATAGCTACGGCCTTAGAAGCCTACGCATGAAGCATAAAATACAATAAAAATACAACGGTCTTTTCATCGTATAACAGGAATAATTGCAACAAGCGTGAAAGTAATGATCATTTCGGCGTTTCGGGCATCCTAGACTTAACTCTGAGGCATTGCTCCACCAGATCGAATAGTTAGGGCCTAAGAAGTCAACGCCAGAAGCATAAAATACAATATAAATACAACAGTTTTTCCATTGTATAAAACGAATAATTGCTACCAGTGTAAAAGTTATGGTTATTTCTACATTCCGAGCAACCTAGGCTTCACTCTAGGGCGTTGCTCCACCAGATCGAATAGTTAGGTCCTTAGAAGTCAACGCTAGAAGCATAAAATACGATATAAATACAACGGCTCTTGCATCGTATAAAAGGAATAATTGCTACCAGTGTAAGAGTTATGGTCATGTCTACGTTCCTGGCAACCTAGGCTTCACCCTAGGGCATTGTTCCATCAGATCGAATAGTTAGGCCCTAAGAAGTGAACGCCAGAAGCATAAAATACAATATAAATACAACAGTTTTTCCATCGCAGAAAACGAATAATTGCAACCTGTGTGAAGGTTATGGTCGTATCTACGTTCCGGGCAACCTAGGCTTCACCCTACGGCGTTGTTACACCAGATCTAATAGTTAGGGCCTAAGAAGTGAACGCCAGAAGCATAAAATGCAATAAAAATACAACAGCCTTTCCATCCTATAACAGGAATAATTGCAATCCGTGTGAAAGTGATTGTCATTTGTACGTTCCAGGCAACCTAGGCTTCACTCTAGGGCGTTGCTCCACCAGATCGAATTGTTAGGGCCAAAGAAGTCAACGCCCGAAGCATAAAATACAAAATAAATAGAACAGTTTTTCCATCGTATAAAAGGAATAATTGCAAACAGTGTTAAAGTAATGGTCATTTCTACGTTCCGGGCAACCTAGGCTTCACTCTAGGGCGTTGCTCCACCAGATCAAACAGTTAGGGCCTTAGAAGTCAACGCCCGAAGCATAAAATACAAAATAAATAGAACAGTTTTTCCATTGTATAAAACGAATAATTGCTACCAGTGTAAAAGTTATGGTCATTTCTACGCTCCGGGCAACCTAGGCTTCACTCTAGGGCGGTGCTCCACCATATCGAATAGCTACGGCCTTAGAAGCCTACGCATGAAGCATAAAATACAATAAAAATACAACGGTCTTTTCATCGTATAACAGGAATAATTGCAACAAGCGTGAAAGTAATGATCATTTCGGCGTTTCGGGCATCCTAGACTTAACTCTGAGGCATTGCTCCACCAGATCGAATAGTTAGGGCCTAAGAAGTCAACGCCAGAAGCATAAAATACAATATAAATACAACAGTTTTTCCATTGTATAAAAGGAATAATTGCAAACAGTGTGAAAGTAATTGTCATTTCTACGTTCCGGGCAACCTAGGCTGCACTCTAGGGCGTTGCTCCACCAGATCAAACAGTTAGAGCCTTAGAAGTCAACGCCCGAAGCATAAAATACAAAATAAATAGAACAGTTTTTCCATTGTATAAAACGAGTAATTGCTACCAGTGTAAGAGTTATGGTCATGTCTACGTTCCTGGCCACCTAGGCTTCACCCTAGGGCATTGTTCCATCAGATCGAATAGTTAGGCCCTAAGAAGTGAACGCCAGAAGCATAAAATACAATATAAATACAACAGTTTTTCCATCGCAGAAAACGAATAATTGCAACCTGTGTGAAGGTTATGGTCATATCTACGTTCCGGGCAACCTAGGCTTCACTGTAGGGCGTTGCTCAACCAGATCGAAGTGTTAGGGCCTAAGAAGTCAACGCCCGAAGCATAAAATACGATATAAATACAACAGCTTTTCCATCGTATTAAATGAATAATTGCAAACTGTGTGAAAGTAGTGGTCATTTCTGCGTTCCGGGCAACCTAGGCTTCACTGTATGGCGTTGCTCCACCAGATCGAAGTGTTAGGGCCTAAGAAGTCAACGCCCGCAGCATAAAATACGATATAAATACAACAGCTTTTCCATCGTATTAAATGAATAATTGCAAACTGTGTGAAAGTAGTGGTCATTTCTCCGTTCCGAGCAACCTAGGCTTCACTCTAGGGCGTTGCTCCACCATATCGAATAGCTACGGCCTTAGAAGCCTACGCATGAAGCATAAAATACAATAAAAATACAACGGTCTTTTCATCGTATAACAGGAATAATTGCAACAAGCGTGAAAGTAATGATCATTTCGGCGTTTCGGGCATCCTAGACTTAACTCTGAGGCATTGCTCCACCAGATCGAATAGTTAGGGCCTAAGAAGTCAACGCCAGAAGCATAAAATACAATATAAATACAACAGTTTTTCCATTGTATAAAACGAATAATTGCTACCAGTGTAAAAGTTATGGTTATTTCTACATTCCGAGCAACCTAGGCTTCACTCTAGGGCGTTGCTCCACCAGATCGAATAGTTAGGTCCTTAGAAGTGAACGCCAGAAGCATAAAATACAATATAAATACAACAGCTTTTCCATCGTATTAAATGAATAATTGCAAACTGTGTGAAAGTAGTGGTCATTTCTGCGCTCCGGGCAACCTAGGCTTCACTGTATGGCGTTGCTCCACCAGATCGAAGTGTTAGGGCCTAAGAAGTCAACGCCCGCAGCATAAAATACGATATAAATACAACAGCTTTTCCATCGTATTAAATGAATAATTGCAAACTGTGTGAAAGTAGTGGTCATTTCTCCGTTCCGAGCAACCTAGGCTTCACTCTAGGGCGTTGCTCCACCATATCGAATAGCTACGGCCTTAGAAGCCTACGCATGAAGCATAAAATACAATAAAAATACAACGGTCTTTTCATCGTATAACAGGAATAATTGCAACAAGCGTGAAAGTAATGATCATTTCGGCGTTTCGGGCATCCTAGACTTAACTCTGAGGCATTGCTCCACCAGATCGAATAGTTAGGGCCTAAGAAGTCAACGCCAGAAGCATAAAATACAATATAAATACAACAGTTTTTCCATTGTATAAAACGAATAATTGCTACCAGTGTAAAAGTTATGGTTATTTCTACATTCCGAGCTACCTAGGCTTCACTCTAGGGCGTTGCTCCACCAGATCGAATAGTTAGGTCCTTAGAAGTCAACGCTAGAAGCATAAAATACGATATAAATACAACAGCTTTTGCATCGTATAAAAGGAATAATTGCAAACAGTGTGAAAGTAATTGTCATTTCTACGTTCCGGGCAACCTAGGCTACACTCTAGGGCGTTGCTCCACCAGATCAAACAGTTAGGGCCTTAGAAGTCAACGCCCGAAGCATAAAATACAAAATAAATAGAACAGTTTTTCCATTGTATAAAACGAATAATTGCTACCAGTGTAAGAGTTATGGTCATGTCTACGTTCCTGGCAACCTAGGCTTCACCCTAGGGCATTGTTCCATCAGATCGAATAGTTAGGCCCTAAGAAGTGAACGCCAGAAGCATAAAATACAATATAAATACAACAGTTTTTCCATCGCAGAAATCGAATAATTGCAACCTGTGTGAAGGTTATGGTCGTATCTACGTTCCGGGCAACCTAGGCTTCACCCTAGGGCGTTGTTACACCAGATCGAATAGTTAGGGCCTAAGAAGTGAACGCCAGAAGCATAAAATGCAATAAAAATACAACAGCCTTTCCATCCTATAACAGGAATAATTGCAATCCGTGTGAAAGTGATTGTCATTTGTACGTTCCAGGCAACCTAGGCTTCACTCTATGGCGTTGCTCCACCAGATCGAATTGTTAGGGCCAAAGAAGTCAACGCCCGAAGCATAAAATACAAAATAAATAGAACAGTTTTTCCATCGTATAAAAGGAATAATTGCAAACAGTGTTAAAGTAATGGTCATTTCTACGTTCCGGGCAACCTAGGCTGCACTCTAGGGCGTTGCTCCACCAGATCAAACAGTTAGAGCCTTAGAAGTCAACGCCCGAAGCATAAAATACAAAATAAATAGAACAGTTTTTCCATTGTATAAAACGAGTAATTGCTACCAGTGTAAGAGTTATGGTCATGTCTACGTTCCTGGCCACCTAGGCTTCACCCTAGGGCATTGTTCCATCAGATCGAATAGTTAGGCCCTAAGAAGTGAACGCCAGAAGCATAAAATACAATATAAATACAACAGTTTTTCCATCGCAGAAAACGAATAATTGCAACCTGTGTGAAGGTTATGGTCATATCTACGTTCCGGGCAACCTAGGCTTCACTGTAGGGCGTTGCTCAACCAGATCGAAGTGTTAGGGCCTAAGAAGTCAACGCCCGAAGCATAAAATACGATATAAATACAACAGCTTTTCCATCGTATTAAATGAATAATTGCAAACTGTGTGAAAGTAGTGGTCATTTCTGCGTTCCGGGCAACCTAGGCTTCACTGTATGGCGTTGCTCCACCAGATCGAAGTGTTAGGGCCTAAGAAGTCAACGCCCGCAGCATAAAATACGATATAAATACAACAGCTTTTCCATCGTATTAAATGAATAATTGCAAACTGTGTGAAAGTAGTGGTCATTTCTCCGTTCCGAGCAACCTAGGCTTCACTCTAGGGCGTTGCTCCACCATATCGAATAGCTACGGCCTTAGAAGCCTACGCATGAAGCATAAAATACAATAAAAATACAACGGTCTTTTCATCGTATAACAGGAATAATTGCAACAAGCGTGAAAGTAATGATCATTTCGGCGTTTCGGGCATCCTAGACTTAACTCTGAGGCATTGCTCCACCAGATCGAATAGTTAGGGCCTAAGAAGTCAACGCCAGAAGCATAAAATACAATATAAATACAACAGTTTTTCCATTGTATAAAACGAATAATTGCTACCAGTGTAAAAGTTATGGTTATTTCTACATTCCGAGCAACCTAGGCTTCACTCTAGGGCGTTGCTCCACCAGATCGAATAGTTAGGTCCTTAGAAGTGAACGCCAGAAGCATAAAATACAATATAAATACAACAGTTTTTCCATCGCAGAAATCGAATAATTGCAACCTGTGTGAAGGTTATGGTCGTATCTACGTTCCGGGCAACCTAGGCTTCACCCTAGGGCGTTGTTACACCAGATCGAATAGTTAGGGCCTAAGAAGTGAACGCCAGAAGCATAAAATGCAATAAAAATACAACAGCCTTTCCATCCTATAACAGGAATAATTGCAATCCGTGTGAAAGTGATTGTCATTTGTACGTTCCAGGCAACCTAGGCTTCACTCTATGGCGTTGCTCCACCAGATCGAATTGTTAGGGCTAAAGAAGTCAACGCCCGAAGCATAAAATACAAAATAAATAGAACAGTTTTTCCATCGTATAAAAGGAATAATTGCAAACAGTGTTAAAGTAATGGTCATTTCTACGTTCCGGGCAACCTAGGCTTCACTCTAGGGCGTTGCTCCGCCAGATCGAATAGTTAGGTCCTTAGAAGTCAACGCTAGAAGCATAAAATACGATATAAATACAACAGCTTTTGCATCGTATAAAAGGAATAATTGCAAACAGTGTGAAAGTAATTGTCATTTCTACGTTCCGGGCAACCTAGGCTACACTCTAGGGCGTTGCTCCACCAGATCAAACAGTTAGGGCCTTAGAAGTCAACGCCCGAAGCATAAAATACAAAATAAATAGAACAGTTTTTCCATTGTATAAAACGAATAATTGCTACCAGTGTAAGAGTTATGGTCATGTCTACGTTCCTGGCAACCTAGGCTTCACCCTAGGGCATTGTTCCATCAGATCGAATAGTTAGGCCCTAAGAAGTGAACGCCAGAAGCATAAAATACAATATAAATACAACAGTTTTTCCATCGCAGAAATCGAATAATTGCAACCTGTGTGAAGGTTATGGTCGTATCTACGTTCCGGGCAACCTAGGCTTCACCCTAGGGCGCTGTTACACCAGATCGAATAGTTAGGGCCTAAGAAGTGAACGCCAGAAGCATAAAATGCAATAAAAATACAACAGCCTTTCCATCCTATAACAGGAATAATTGCAATCCGTGTGAAAGTGATTGTCATTTGTACGTTCCAGGCAACCTAGGCTTCACTCTATGGCGTTGCTCCACCAGATCGAATTGTTAGGGCCAAAGAAGTCAACGCCCGAAGCATAAAATACAAAATAAATAGAACAGTTTTTCCATCGTATAAAAGGAATAATTGCAAACAGTGTTAAAGTAATGGTCATTTCTACGTTCCGGGCAACCTAGGCTTCACTCTAGGGCGTTGCTCCACCAGATCAAACAGTTAGGGCCTTAGAAGTCAACGCCCGAAGCATAAAATACAAAATAAATAGAACAGTTTTTCCATTGTATAAAACGAATAATTGCAACCTGTGTGAAGGTTATGGTCATATCTACGTTCCGGGCAACCTAGGCATCACTGTAGGGCGCTGCTCCACCAGATCGAAGTGTTAGGGCCTAAGAAGTCAACGCCCGAAGCATAAAATACAATAGAAATACAACAGTTTTTCCATCGTATAAAACGAATAATTGCAACCATTATGAAACTTATGGTCATTTCTACGTTCCGGGCAACCTAGGCTTCACCCTAGGGCGTTGTTCCACCAGATCGAATAGTTAGGGCCTAAGAAGTGAACGCCAGAAGCATAAAATGCAATAAAAATACAACAGCTTTTCCATCGTATAACAGGATTAATTGCAACCAGTTTGATAGTGAAGGTCATTTCTACGTTCCGGGCAACCTAGGCTTCACTCTAGGGCGTTGCTCCACTAGATCGAATAGCTAGGGCCTTAGAAGTCCACGCCAGAAGCATAAAATACGACATAAATACAACAGCTTTTCCATCGTATAAAAGGAATAATTGCAAACAGTGTGAAAATAATGGTCATTTCTACGTTCCGGGCAAACTAGGCTTCACCCTAGGGCGTTGCTCCACCAGATTAAACAGTTAGGGCCTTAGAAGTCAACGCCCGAAGCATAAAATGCAAAATAAATAGAACAGTATTTCCATTGTATAAAACCGATAATTGCTACCAGTGTAAAAGTTATGGTCATTTCTACGTTCCGGGCAACCTAGGCTTCACCCTAGGGCGTTGTTCCACCAGATCGAATAGTTAGGGCCTAAGAAGTGAACGCCAGAAGCATAAAATACAATAGAAATACAACAGTTCTTCCATCGTATAAAACGAATAATTGCAACCATTATGAAACTTATGGTCATTTCCACGTTCCGGGCAACCTAGGCTTCACCCTAGGGCGTTGTTCCACCAGATCGAATAGTTAGGGCCTAAGAAGTGAACGCCAGAAGCATAAAATACAACATAAATACAACAGATTTTCCATCATATAAAACGAATAATTGCAACCAGTTTGAAGGTGATGGTCATTTCTACGTTCCGGGCAACCTAGGCTTCACTCTAGGGCGTTGCTCCACTAGATCGAATAGCTAGGGCCTTAGAAGTCAACGCCAGAGTCATAATATACAATATAAATACAACAGCTTATCCATCGTAAAAAACGAATAATTGCAACCAGTGTGAAAGTTATGGTTATTTCTACATTGCGAGCAACCTAGGCTTCACTCTAGGGCGTTGCTCCACCAGATCAAATAGTTAGGTCCTTAGAAGTCACCGCCAGAAGAATAAAATACAAAATAAATACAACAGCCTTTACACCGTATAAAACGAATAATTGCAACCTGTGTGAAGGTTATGGTCATATCTACGTTCGGGGCATCCTAGGCTTCTCTGTAGGGCGTTGCTCCACCAGATCGAAGTGTTAGGGCCTAAGAAGTCAACGCCCGAAGCATAAAATACAATAGAAATACAACAGTTTTTCCATCGTATAAAACGAATAATTGCACCATTATGAAACTTATGGTCATTTCTACGTTCCGGGCAACCTAGGCTTCACCCTAGGGCGTTGTTCCACCAGATCGAATAGTTAGGGCCTAAGAAGTGAACGCCAGAAGCATAAAATGCAATAAAAATACAACAGCTTTTCCATCGTATAACAGGATTAATTGCAACCAGTTTGATAGTGAAGGTCATTTCTACGTTCCGGGCAACCTAGGCTTCACTCTAGGGCGTTGCTCCACTAGATCGAATAGCTAGGGCCTTAGAAGTCAACGCCAGAAGCATAAAATACGATATAAATACAACAGCTTTTGCATCGTATAAAAGGAATAATTGCAAACAGTGTGAAAGTAATTGTCATTTCTACGTTCCGGGCAACCTAGGCTGCACTCTAGGGCGTTGCTCCACCAGATCAAACAGTTAGAGCCTTAGAAGTCAACGCCCGAAGTATAAAATACAAAATAAATAGAACAGTTTTTCCATTGTATAAAACGAGTAATTGCTACCAGTGTAAGAGTTATGGTCATGTCTACGTTCCTGGCAACCTAGGCTTCACCCTAGGGCATTGTTCCATCAGATCGAATAGTTAGGCCCTAAGAAGTGAACGCCAGAAGCATAAAATACAATATAAATACAACAGTTTTTCCATCGCAGAAAACGAATAATTGCAACCTGTGTGAAGGTTATGGTCATATCTACGTTCCGGGCAACCTAGGCTTCACTGTAGGGCGTTGCTCCACCAGATCGAAGTGTTAGGGCCTAAGAAGTCAACGCCCGAAGCATAAAATACGATATAAATACAACAGCTTTTCCATCGTATTAAATGAATAATTGCAAACTGTGTGAAAGTAGTGGTCATTTCTGCGTTCCGGGCAACCTAGGCTTCACTGTATGGCGTTGCACCACCAGTTCGAAGTGTTAGGGCCTAAGAAGTCAACGCCCGCAGCATAAAATACGATATAAATACAACAGCTTTTCCATCGTATTAAATGAATAATTGCAAACTGTGTGAAAGTAGTGGTCATTTCTCCGTTCCGAGCAACCTAGGCTTCACTCTAGGGCGTTGCTCCACCATATCGAATAGCTACGGCCTTAGAAGCCTACGCATGAAGCATAAAATACAATAAAAATACAACGGTCTTTTCATCGTATAACAGGAATAATTGCAACAAGCGTGAAAGTAATGATCATTTCGGCGTTTCGGGCATCCTAGACTTAACTCTGAGGCATTGCTCCACCAGATCGAATAGTTAGGGCCTAAGAAGTCAACGCCAGAAGCATAAAATACAATATAAATACAACAGTTTTTCCATTGTATAAAACGAATAATTGCTACCAGTGTAAAAGTTATGGTTATTTCTACATTCCGAGCAACCTAGGCTTCACTCTAGGGCGTTGCTCCACCAGATCGAATAGTTAGGTCCTTAGAAGTCAACGCTAGAAGCATAAAATACGATATAAATACAACAGCTTTTGCATCGTATAAAAGGAATAATTGCAAACAGTGTGAAAGTAATTGTCATTTCTACGTTCCGGGCAACCTAGGCTACACTCTAGGGCGTTGCTCCACCAGATCAAACAGTTAGGGCGTTAGAAGTCAACGCCCGAAGCATAAAATACAAAATAAATAGAACAGTTTTTCCATTGTATAAAACGAATAATTGCTACCAGTGTAAGAGTTATGGTCATGTCTACGTTCCTGGCAACCTAGGCTTCACCCTAGGGCATTGTTCCATCAGATCGAATAGTTAGGCCCTAAGAAGTGAACGCCAGAAGCATAAAATACAATATAAATACAACAGTTTTTCCATCGCAGAAATCGAATAATTGCAACCTGTGTGAAGGTTATGGTCGTATCTACGTTCCGGGCAACCTAGGCTTCACCCTAGGGCGTTGTTACACCAGATCGAATAGTTAGGGCCTAAGAAGTGAACGCCAGAAGCATAAAATGCAATAAAAATACAACAGCCTTTCCATCCTATAACAGGAATAATTGCAATCCGTGTGAAAGTGATTGTCATTTGTACGTTCCAGGCAACCTAGGCTTCACTCTATGGCGTTGCTCCACCAGA
Organism: Calliopsis andreniformis; assembly: GCF_051401765.1. Taxonomy (NCBI): domain Eukaryota; kingdom Metazoa; phylum Arthropoda; class Insecta; order Hymenoptera; family Andrenidae; genus Calliopsis; species Calliopsis andreniformis. The sequence goes on along the minus strand of NW_027480426.1, from coordinate 17,685,185 downwards.
TCGAATTGTTAGGGCCAAAGAAGTCAACGCCCGAAGCATAAAATACAAAATAAATAGAACAGTTTTTCCATCGTATAAAAGGAATAATTGCAAACAGTGTTAAAGTAATGGTCATTTCTACGTTCCGGGCAACCTAGGCTTCACTCTAGGGCGTTGCTCCGCCAGATCGAATAGTTAGGTCCTTAGAAGTCAACGCTAGAAGCATAAAATACGATATAAATACAACAGTTTTTGCATCGTATAAAAGGAATAATTGCAAACAGTGTGAAAGTAATTGTCATTTCTACGTTCCGGGCAACCTAGGCTACACTCTAGGGCGTTGCTCCACCAGATCAAACAGTTAGGGCCTTAGAAGTCAACGCCCGAAGCATAAAATACAAAATAAATAGAACAGTTTTTCCATTGTATAAAACGAATAATTGCTACCAGTGTAAGAGTTATGGTCATGTCTACGTTCCTGGCAACCTAGGCTTCACCCTAGGGCATTGTTCCATCAGATCGAATAGTTAGGCCCTAAGAAGTGAACGCCAGAAGCATAAAATACAATATAAATACAACAGTTTTTCCATCGCAGAAATCGAATAATTGCAACCTGTGTGAAGGTTATGGTCGTATCTACGTTCCGGGCAACCTAGGCTTCACCCTAGGGCGTTGTTACACCAGATCGAATAGTTAGGGCCTAAGAAGTGAACGCCAGAAGCATAAAATGCAATAAAAATACAACAGCCTTTCCATCCTATAACAGGAATAATTGCAATCCGTGTGAAAGTGATTGTCATTTGTACGTTCCAGGCAACCTAGGCTTCACTCTATGGCGTTGCTCCACCAGATCGAATTGTTAGGGCCAAAGAAGTCAACGCCCGAAGCATAAAATACAAAATAAATAGAACAGTTTTTCCATCGTATAAAAGGAATAATTGCAAACAGTGTTAAAGTAATGGTCATTTCTACGTTCCGGGCAACCTAGGCTTCACTCTAGGGCGTTGCTCCACCAGATCAAACAGTTAGGGCCTTAGAAGTCAACGCCCGAAGCATAAAATACAAAATAAATAGAACAGTTTTTCCATTGTATAAAACGAATAATTGCAACCTGTGTGAAGGTTATGGTCATATCTACGTTCCGGGCAACCTAGGCATCACTGTAGGGCGCTGCTCCACCAGATCGAAGTGTTAGGGCCTAAGAAGTCAACGCCCGAAGCATTAAATACAATAGAAATACAACAGTTTTTCCATCGTATAAAACGAATAATTGCAACCATTATGAAACTTATGGTCATTTCTACGTTCCGGGCAACCTAGGCTTCACCCTAGGGCGTTGTTCCACCAGATCGAATAGTTAGGGCCTAAGAAGTGAACGCCAGAAGCATAAAATGCAATAAAAATACAACAGCTTTTCCATCGTATAACAGGATTAATTGCAACCAGTTTGATAGTGAAGGTCATTTCTACGTTCCGGGCAACCTAGGCTTCACTCTAGGGCGTTGCTCCACTAGATCGAATAGCTAGGGCCTTAGAAGTCCACGCCAGAAGCATAAAATACGACATAAATACAACAGCTTTTCCATCGTATAAAAGGAATAATTGCAAACAGTGTGAAAATAATGGTCATTTCTACGTTCCGGGCAAACTAGGCTTCACCCTAGGGCGTTGCTCCACCAGATTAAACAGTTAGGGCCTTAGAAGTCAACGCCCGAAGCATAAAATGCAAAATAAATAGAACAGTATTTCCATTGTATAAAACCGATAATTGCTACCAGTGTAAAAGTTATGGTCATTTCTACGTTCCGGGCAACCTAGGCTTCACCCTAGGGCGTTGTTCCACCAGATCGAATAGTTAGGGCCTAAGAAGTGAACGCCAGAAGCATAAAATACAATAGAAATACAACAGTTCTTCCATCGTATAAAACGAATAATTGCAACCATTATGAAACTTATGGTCATTTCCACGTTCCGGGCAACCTAGGCTTCACCCTAGGGCGTTGTTCCACCAGATCGAATAGTTAGGGCCTAAGAAGTGAACGCCAGAAGCATAAAATACAACATAAATACAACAGATTTTCCATCATATAAAACGAATAATTGCAACCAGTTTGAAGGTGATGGTCATTTCTACGTTCCGGGCAACCTAGGCTTCACTCTAGGGCGTTGCTCCACTAGATCGAATAGCTAGGGCCTTAGAAGTCAACGCCAGAGTCATAATATACAATATAAATACAACAGCTTATCCATCGTAAAAAACGAATAATTGCAACCAGTGTGAAAGTTATGGTTATTTCTACATTGCGAGCAACCTAGGCTTCACTCTAGGGCGTTGCTCCACCAGATCAAATAGTTAGGTCCTTAGAAGTCACCGCCAGAAGAATAAAATACAAAATAAATACAACAGCCTTTACACCGTATAAAACGAATAATTGCAACCTGTGTGAAGGTTATGGTCATATCTACGTTCGGGGCATCCTAGGCTTCTCTGTAGGGCGTTGCTCCACCAGATCGAAGTGTTAGGGCCTAAGAAGTCAACGCCCGAAGCATAAAATACAATAGAAATACAACAGTTTTTCCATCGTATAAAACGAATAATTGCACCATTATGAAACTTATGGTCATTTCTACGTTCCGGGCAACCTAGGCTTCACCCTAGGGCGTTGTTCCACCAGATCGAATAGTTAGGGCCTAAGAAGTGAACGCCAGAAGCATAAAATGCAATAAAAATACAACAGCTTTTCCATCGTATAACAGGATTAATTGCAACCAGTTTGATAGTGAAGGTCATTTCTACGTTCCGGGCAACCTAGGCTTCACTCTAGGGCGTTGCTCCACTAGATCGAATAGCTAGGGCCTTAGAAGTCAACGCCAGAAGCATAAAATACGATATAAATACAACAGCTTTTGCATCGTATAAAAGGAATAATTGCAAACAGTGTGAAAGTAATTGTCATTTCTACGTTCCGGGCAACCTAGGCTGCACTCTAGGGCGTTGCTCCACCAGATCAAACAGTTAGAGCCTTAGAAGTCAACGCCCGAAGTATAAAATACAAAATAAATAGAACAGTTTTTCCATTGTATAAAACGAGTAATTGCTACCAGTGTAAGAGTTATGGTCATGTCTACGTTCCTGGCAACCTAGGCTTCACCCTAGGGCATTGTTCCATCAGATCGAATAGTTAGGCCCTAAGAAGTGAACGCCAGAAGCATAAAATACAATATAAATACAACAGTTTTTCCATCGCAGAAAACGAATAATTGCAACCTGTGTGAAGGTTATGGTCATATCTACGTTCCGGGCAACCTAGGCTTCACTGTAGGGCGTTGCTCCACCAGATCGAAGTGTTAGGGCCTAAGAAGTCAACGCCCGAAGCATAAAATACGATATAAATACAACAGCTTTTCCATCGTATTAAATGAATAATTGCAAACTGTGTGAAAGTAGTGGTCATTTCTGCGTTCCGGGCAACCTAGGCTTCACTGTATGGCGTTGCACCACCAGTTCGAAGTGTTAGGGCCTAAGAAGTCAACGCCCGCAGCATAAAATACGATATAAATACAACAGCTTTTCCATCGTATTAAATGAATAATTGCAAACTGTGTGAAAGTAGTGGTCATTTCTCCGTTCCGAGCAACCTAGGCTTCACTCTAGGGCGTTGCTCCACCATATCGAATAGCTACGGCCTTAGAAGCCTACGCATGAAGCATAAAATACAATAAAAATACAACGGTCTTTTCATCGTATAACAGGAATAATTGCAACAAGCGTGAAAGTAATGATCATTTCGGCGTTTCGGGCATCCTAGACTTAACTCTGAGGCATTGCTCCACCAGATCGAATAGTTAGGGCCTAAGAAGTCAACGCCAGAAGCATAAAATACAATATAAATACAACAGTTTTTCCATTGTATAAAACGAATAATTGCTACCAGTGTAAAAGTTATGGTTATTTCTACATTCCGAGCAACCTAGGCTTCACTCTAGGGCGTTGCTCCACCAGATCGAATAGTTAGGTCCTTAGAAGTCAACGCTAGAAGCATAAAATACGATATAAATACAACAGCTTTTGCATCGTATAAAAGGAATAATTGCAAACAGTGTGAAAGTAATTGTCATTTCTACGTTCCGGGCAACCTAGGCTACACTCTAGGGCGTTGCTCCACCAGATCAAACAGTTAGGGCGTTAGAAGTCAACGCCCGAAGCATAAAATACAAAATAAATAGAACAGTTTTTCCATTGTATAAAACGAATAATTGCTACCAGTGTAAGAGTTATGGTCATGTCTACGTTCCTGGCAACCTAGGCTTCACCCTAGGGCATTGTTCCATCAGATCGAATAGTTAGGCCCTAAGAAGTGAACGCCAGAAGCATAAAATACAATATAAATACAACAGTTTTTCCATCGCAGAAAACGAATAATTGCAACCTGTGTGAAGGTTATGGTCGTATCTACGTTCCGGGCAACCTAGGCTTCACCCTACGGCGTTGTTACACCAGATCTAATAGTTAGGGCCTAAGAAGTAAACGCCAGAAGCATAAAATGCAATAAAAATACAACAGCCTTTCCATCCTATAACAGGAATAATTGCAATCCGTGTGAAAGTGATTGTCATTTGTACGTTCCAGGCAACCTAGGCTTCACTCTAGGCCGTTGCTCCACCAGATCGAATTGTTAGGGCCAAAGAAGTCAACGCCCGAAGCATAAAATACAAAATAAATAGAACAGTTTTTCCATCGTATAAAAGGAATAATTGCAAACAGTGTTAAAGTAATGGTCATTTCTACGTTCCGGGCAACCTAGGCTTCACTCTAGGGCGTTGCTCCACCAGATCAGACAGTTAGGGCCTTAGAAGTCAACGCCCGAAGCATAAAATACAAAATAAATAGAACAGTTTTTCCATTGTATAAAACGAATAATTGCTACCAGTGTAAAAGTTATGGTCATTTCTACGCTCCGGGCAACCTAGGCTTCACTCTAGGGCGGTGCTCCACCATATCGAATAGCTACGGCCTTAGAAGCCTACGCATGAAGCATAAAATACAATAAAAATACAACGGTCTTTTCATCGTATAACAGGAATAATTGCAACAAGCGTGAAAGTAATGATCATTTCGGCGTTTCGGGCATCCTAGACTTAACTCTGAGGCATTGCTCCACCAGATCGAATAGTTAGGGCCTAAGAAGTCAACGCCAGAAGCATAAAATACAATATAAATACAACAGTTTTTCCATTGTATAAAACGAATAATTGCTACCAGTGTAAAAGTTATGGTTATTTCTACATTCCGAGCAACCTAGGCTTCACTCTAGGGCGTTGCTCCACCAGATCGAATAGTTAGGTCCTTAGAAGTCAACGCTAGAAGCATAAAATACGATATAAATACAACAACTTTTGCATCGTATAATAGGAATAATTGCAAACAGTGTGAAAGTAATTGTCATTTCTACGTTCCGGGCAACCTAGGCTACACTCTAGGGCGTTGCTCCACCAGATCAAACAGTTAGGGCCTTAGAAGTCAACGCCCGAAGCATAAAATACAAAATAAATAGAACAGTTTTTTCATTGTATAAAACGAATAATTGCTACCAGTGTAAGAGTTATGGTCTTGTCTACGTTCCTGGCAACCTAGGCTTCACCCTAGGGCATTGTTCCATCAGATCGAATAGTTAGGCCCTAAGAAGTGAACGCCAGAAGCATAAAATACAATATAAATACAACAGTTTTTCCATCGCAGAAAACGAATAATTGCAACCTGTGTGAAGGTTATGGTCATATCTACGTTCCGGGCAACTTAGGCTTCACTGTAGGGCGTTGCTCCACCAGATCGAAGTGTTAGGGCCTAAGAAGTCGACGCCCGAAGCATAAAATACGATATAAATACAACAGCTTTTCCATCGTATTAAATGAATAATTGCAAACTGTGTGAAAGTAATGGTCATTTCGACGTTCCGGGCAACCTAGGCTTCACCCTAGGGCGTTGTTCCTCCAGATCGAATTGTTAGGGCCTAAGAAGTGAACGCCAGAAGCATAAAATACAATATAAATACAACAGTTTTTCCGTCGTATAACAGGATTAATTGCAACCAGTTTGAAAGTGATGGTCATTTCTACGTTCCGGGCAACCTAGGCTTCACTCTAGGGCGTTGCTCCACTAGATCGAATAGCTAGGGCCTTAGAAGTCAACGCCAGAAGCATTAAATACAATATAAATACAACAGTTTTTCCATTGTATAAAACGAATAATTGCTACCAGTGTAAAAGTTATGGTCATTTCTACGTTCCGGGCAACCTAGGCTTCACCCTAGGGCGTTGCTCCACCAGATTAAACAGTTAGGGCCTTAGATGTCAACGCCCGAAGCATAAAATGCAAAATAAATAGAACAGTTTTTCCATTGTATAAAACGAATAATTGCTACCAGTGTAAAAGTTATGGTCATTTCTACGTTCCGGGCAACCTAGGCTTCACCCTAGGGCGTTGTTCCTCCAGATCGAATTGTTAGGGCCTAAGAAGTGAACGCCAGAAGCATAAAATACAATATAAATACAACAGTTTTTCCAACGTATAAAACGATTAATTGCAACCAGTGTGAAAGCTATGGTCATTTCTACGTTCCGAGCAACCTAGGCTTCACTCTAGGGCGTTGCTCCAACAGATTGAATAGTCAGGGCCTTCGAAGTCAACGCCCGAAGCATAAAATGCAATAAAAATACAACAGTTTTTCCATCGTATAACAGGATTAATTGCAACCAGTTTGAAAGTGATGGTCATTTCTACGTTCCGGGCAACCTAGGCTTCACTCTAGGGCGTTGCTCCACTAGATCGAATAGCTAGGGCCTTAGAAGTCAACGCCAGAGTCATAAAATACAATATAAATACAACAGCTTTTCCATCGTAAAAAACGAATAATTGCAACCAGTGAGAAAGTTATGGTTATTTCTACATTTCGAGCATCCTAGGCTTCACTCTAGGGCGTTGTTCCACCAGATCTAATAGTTAGGCCTTAGAAGTCACCGCCAGAAGCATAAAATACGATATAAATACAACAGCTTTTGCATCGTATAAAAGGAATAATTGCAAACAGTGTGAAAGTAATTGTCATTTCTACGTTCCGGGCAACCTAGGCTTCACTCTAGGGCGTTGCTCCACCAGATCAAACAGTTAGGGCCTTAGAAGTCAACGCCCGAAGCATAAAATACAAAATAAATAGAACAGTTTTTCCATTGTATAAAACGAATAATTGCTACCAGTGTAAAAGTTATGGTCATTTCTACGTTCCGGGCAACCTAGGCTTCACCCTAGGGCGTTGTTCCACCAGATCGAATAGTTAGGGCCTAAGAAGTGAACGCCAGAAGCATAAAATACAATAGAAATACAACAGTTTTTCCATCGTATAAAACGAATAATTGCAACCATTATGAAACTTATGGTCATTTCCACGTTCCGGGCAACCTAGGCTTCACCCTAGGGCGTTGTTCCACCAGATCGAATAGTTAGGGCCTAAGAAGTGAACGCCAGAAACATAAAATACAACATAAATACAACAGATTTTCCATCATATAAAACGAATAATTGCAACCAGTATGAAAGTTATGGTCATTTCTACTTTCCGGGCAACCTAGGATACACCCTAGGGCGTTGCTCCAACAGATTGAATAGTTAGCGCCTTAGAAGTCAACGCCCGAAGCATAAAATGCAAAATAAATAGAACAGTTTTTCCATCGTAAAGAACGAATGATTGCAACCAGTGTGAAAGTTATGGTTATTTCTACATTCCGAGCAACCTAGGCTTCACTCTAGGGCGTTGCTCCACCAGATCGAATGGTTAGGTCCTTAGAAGTCAACGGCAGAAGCATAAAATACGATATAAATACAACAGATTTTGCATCGTATAGAGGGAATAATTGCAAACAGTGTGAAAGTAATTGTCATTTCTACGTTCCGGGCAACCTAGGCTTCACCCTAGGGCGTTGTTCCACCAGATCGAATAGTTAGGGCCTAAGAAGTGAACGCCAGAAGCATAAAATACAATATAAATACAACAGTTTTTCCATCGTATAAAACGAATAATTGCTACCAGTGTGAAAGCTATGGTCATTTCTACGTTCCGAGCAACCTGGGCTTCACTCTAGGGCGTTGCTCCAACAGATTGAATAGTCTGGGCCTTAGAAGTCAACGCCCGAAGCATAAAATACAAAATAAATAGAACAGTTTTTCCATTGTATAAAACGAATAATTGCTACCAGTGTAAAAGTTATGGTCATTTCTACGTTCCGGGCAGCCTAGGCTTCACCCTAGGGCGTTGTTCCACCAGATCGAATAGTTAGGGCCTAAGAAGTGAACGCCAGAAGCATAAAATACGATATAAATACAACAGATTTTGCATCGTATAGAAGGAATAATTGCAAACAGTGTGAAAGTAATTGTCATTTCTACGTTCCGGGCAAACTAGGCTTCACCCTAGGGCGTTGTTCCACCAGATCGAATAGTTAGGGCCTAAGAAGTGAACGCCAGAAGCATACAATACGATATAAATACAACAGCTTTTCCATCGTATAAAAGGAATAATTGCAAACAGTGTGAAAGTAATGGTCATTTCTACGTTCCGGGCAAACTAGGCTTCACCCTAGGGCGTTGCTCCACCAGATTAAACAGTTAGGGCCTTAGAAGTCAACGCCCGAAGCATAAAATGCAAAATAAATAGAACAGTTTTTCCATTGTATAAAACGAATAATTGCTACCAGTGTAAAAGTTATGGTCATTTCTACGTTCCGGGCAACCTAGGCTTCACCCTAGGGCGTTGTTCCACCAGATCGAATTGTTAGGGCCTAAGAAGTGAACGCCAGAAGCATAAAATACAATATAAATACAACAGTTTTTCCGTCGTATAAAACGATTAATTGCAACCAGTGTGAAAGCTATGGTCATTTCTACATTCCGAGCAACCTAGGTTTCACTCTAGGGCGTTGCTCCAACAGATTGAATAATCAGGGCCTTAGAAGTCAACGCCCGAAGCATAAAATGCAATAAAAATACAACAGTTTTTCCATCCTATAACAGGATTAATTGCAACCAGTTTGAAAGTGATGGTCATTTCTACGTTCCGGGCAACATAGGCTTCACTGTAGGGCGTTGCTCAACCAGATCGAAGTGTTAGGGCCTAAGAAGTCAACGCCCGCAGCATAAAATACGATATAAATACAACAGCTTTTCCATCGTATTAAATGAATAATTGCAAACTGTGTGAAAGTAGTGGTCATTTCTCCGTTCCGAGCAACCTAGGCTTCACTCTAGGGCGTTGCTCCACCAGATCGAATAGTTAGGTCCTTAGAAGTCAACACCAGAAGCATAACATACGATATAAATACAACAGCTTTTGCATCGTATAAAAGGAATAATTGCAAACAGTGTGAAAGTAATTGTCATGTCTACGTTCCGGGCAACCTAGGCTACACTCTAGGGCGTTGCTTCACCAGATCGAATTGTTAGGGCCAAAGAAGTCAACGCCCGAAGCATAAAATACAAAATAAATAGAACACTTTTTCAATTGTATAAAACGAATAATTGCTACCAGTGTAGAAGTTATGGTCATTTCTACGCTCCGGGTAACCTAGGCTTCACTCTAGGGCGGTGCTCCACCATATTGAACAGCTACGGCCTTAGAAGCCTACGCCTGAAGCGTAAAATACAATAAAAATACAACGGTCTTTTCATCGTATAACAGGAATAATTGCAACAAGCGTGATAGTAATGATCATTTCGGCGTTTCGGGCATCCTAGACTTAACTCTGAGGCATTGCTCCACCACATCGAATTGCTACGGCCTCAGAAGTCCACGCCTGAAGCATAAAATACAATAAAAATACAACAGTATTTTCATCGTATAACAGGAATAATTGCAACAAGCGTGAAAGTAATGATCATTTCGGCGTTTCGGGCATCCTAGACTTAATTCTGAGGCATTGCTCCACCAGATCGAATATTTAGGGCCTTAGAAGTCAACCCCAGAAGCATAAAATACAATATAAATACAACAGTTTTTCCATCGTATAAAACGAATAATTGCTACCAGTGTGAAAGTTATGGTCATTTCTACGTTCCGGGCAACCTAGGCTTCACCCTAGGGCGTTGTTCCACCAGATCGAATTGTTAGGGCCTAAGAAGTGAACGCCAGAAGCATAAAATACAATATAAATACAACAGTTTTCCCGTCGTATAAAACGCGTAATTGCAACCAGTGTGAAAGCTATGGTCATTTCTACATTCCGAGCAACCTAGGCTTCACTCTAGGGCGTTGCTCCAACAGATTGAATAGTCAGGGCCTTCGAAGTCAACGCCCGAAGCATAAAATGCAATAAAAATACAACAGTTTTTCCATCGTATAACAGGATTAATTGCAACCAGTTTGAAAGTGATGGTCATTTCTACGTTCCGGGCAACCTAGGCTTCACTCTAGGGCGTTGCTCCACTAGATCGAATAGCTAGGGCCTTAGAAGTCAACGCCAGAGTCATAAAATACAATATAAATACAACAGCTTTTCCATCGTAAAAAACGAATAATTGCAACCAGTGAGAAAGTTATGGTTATTTCTACATTTCGAGCAACCTAGGCTTCACTCTAGGGCGTTGCTCCACCAGATCTAATAGTTAGGCCTTAGAAGTCACCGCCAGAAGCATAAAATACGATATAAATACAACAGCTTTTGCATCGTATAAAAGGAATAATTGCAAACAGTGTGAAAGTAATTGTCATTTCTACGTTCCGGGCAACCTAGGCTTCACTCTAGGGCGTTGCTCCACCAGATCAAACAGTTAGGGCCTTAGAAGTCAACGCCCGAAGCATAAAATACAAAATAAATAGAACACTTTTTCAATTGTATAAATCGAATAATTGCTACCAGTGTAAAAGTTATGGTCATTTCTACGCTCCGGGTAACCTAGGCTTCACTCTAGGGCGGTGCTCCACCATATTGAACAGCTACGGCCTTAGAAGCCTACGCCTGACGCGTAAAATACAATAAAAATACAACGGTCTTTTCATCGTATAACAGGAATAATTGCAACAAGCGTGATAGTAATGATCATTTCGGCGTTTCGGGCATCCTAGACTTAACTCTGAGGCATTGCTCCACCAGATCGAATAGTTAGGGCCTAAGAAGTCAACGCCAGAAGCATAAAATACAATATAAATACAACAGTTTTTCCATTGTATAAAACGAATAATTGCTACCAGTGTAAAAGTTATGGTCATTTCTACGTTCCGGGCAACCTAGGCTTCACCCTAGGGCGTTGCTCCACGAGATTAAACAGTTAGGGCCTTAGAAGTCAACGCCAGAGTCATAAAATACAATATAAATACAACAGCTTTTCCATCGTAAAAAACGAATAATTGCAACCAGTGTGAAAGTTATGGTTATTTCTACATTTCGAGCAACCTAGGCTTCACTCTAGGGCGTTGCTCCATCAGATCGAATAGTTAGGTCCTTAGAAGTCACCGCCAGCAGCATAAAATACGATATAAATACAACAGCTTTTGCATCGTATAAAAGGAATAATTGCAAACAGTGTGAAAGTAATTGTCATTTCTACGTTCCGGACAACCTAGGCTTCATTCTTGGGCGTTGCTCCACCAGATCAAACAGTTAGGTCCTTAGAAGTCAACGCCCGAAGCATAAAATACAAAATAAATAGAACAGTTTTCCCATTGTATAAAACGAATAATTGCTACCAGTGTAAAAGTTATGGTCATTTTTACGTTCCGGGCAACCTAGGCTTCACTCTAGGGCGTTGCTCCACCAGATCGAATTATTAGGGCCAAAGAAGTCAACGCCCAAAGCATAAAATACAAAGTAAATAGAACAGTTTTTCCATTGTATAAAACGAATAATGCTACCAGTGTAAAAGTTATGGTCATTTCTACGTTCCGGGCAACCTAGGCTTCATCCTAGGGCATTGTTCCATCAGATCGAACAGATAGGCCCTAAGAAGTGAACGCCAGAAGCATAAAATACAATATAAATACAACAGTTTTTCCATCGTATAAAACGAATAATTGCAACCAGTGTGAAAGCTATGGTCATTTCTACGTTACGGGCAACCTAGGCTTCACTCTACGGCGCTGTTCCACCAGATCGAGTAGTTAGGGCCTAAGAAGTCAACACCAGAAGAATAAAATACAAAATAAATACAACAGTCTTTACACCGTATAAAACGAATAATTGCAACCTGTGTGAAGGTTATGGTCATTTCTACGTTCCGGGCAACCTATGCTTCACTGTAGGGCGTTGCTCCACCAGATCGAAGTGTTAGGGCCTAAGAAGTCAACGCCCGAAGCATAAAATAAAATAGAAATACAACAGTTTTTCCATCGTATAAAACGAATAATTGCAACCATTATGAAACTTATGGTCATTTCTACGTTCCGGGCAACCTAGGCTTCACCCTAGGGCGTTGTTCCACCAGATCGAAGAGTTAGGGCCTAAGAAGTGAACGCCAGAAGCATAAAATGCAATAAAAATACAACAGTTTTTCCATCGTATAACAGGATTAATTGCAACCAGTTTGAAAGTAATGGTCATTTCTACGTTCCGGGCAGCCTAGGCTTCACTCTAGGGCGTTGCTCCAGTAGATCGAATAGCTAGGGCCTTAGAAGTCAACGCCAGAGGCATAAAATACAATATAAATACAACAGCATTTCCATCGTAAAAAACGAATAATTGCAACCAGTGAGAAAGTTATGGTTATTTCTACATTTCGAGCAACCTAGGCTTCACTCTAGGGCGTTGCTCCACCAGATCTAATAGTTAGGCCTTAGAAGTCACCGCCAGAAGCATAAAATACGATATAAATACAACAGCTTTTGCATCGTATAAAAGGAATAATTGCAAACAGTGTGAAAGTAATTGTCATTTCTACGTTCCGGGCAACCTAGGCTTCACTCTAGGGCGTTGCTCCACCAGATCAAACAGTTAGGGCCTTAGAAGTCAACGCCCGAAGCATAAAATACAAAATAAATAGAACACTTTTTCAATTGTATAAAACGAATAATTGCTACCAGTGTAAAAGTTATGGTCATTTCTACGCTCCGGGTAACCTAGGCTTCACTCTAGGGCGGTGCTCCACCATATTGAACAGCTACGGCCTTAGAAGCCTACGCCTGAAGCGTAAAATACAATAAAAATACAACGGTCTTTTCATCGTATAACAGGAATAATTGCAACAAGCGTGATAGTAATGATCATTTCGGCGTTTCGGGCATCCTAGACTTAACTCTGAGGCATTGCTCCACCAGATCGAATAGTTAGGGCCTAAGAAGTCAACGCCAGAAGCATAAAATACAATATAAATACAACAGTTTTTCCATTGTATAAAACGAATAATTGCTACCAGTGTAAAAGTTATGGTCATTTCTACGTTCCGGGCAACCTAGGCTTCACTCTAGGGCGTTGCTCCACCAGATCGAATTATTAGGGCCAAAGAAGTCAACGCCCAAAGCATAAAATACAAAGTAAATAGAACAGTTTTTCCATTGTATAAAACGAATAATGCTACCAGTGTAAAAGTTATGGTCATTTCTACGTTCCGGGCAACCTAGGCTTCACTCTAGGGCGTAGCTCCACCAGATCAAACAGATAGGGCCTTAGAAGTCAACGCCAGAGTCATAAAATACAATATAAATACAACAGCTTTTCCATCATATAAAACGAATAATTGCAACCAGTATGAAAGTTATGGTCATTTCTACTTTCCGGGCAACCTAGGATACACCCTAGGGCGTTGCTCCAACAGATTGAATAGTTAGCGCCTTAGAAGTCAACGCCCGAAGCATAAAATACAAAATAAATAGAACAGTTTTCCCATTGTATAAAACGAATAATTGCTACCAGTGTAAAAGTTATGGTCATTTTTACGTTCCGGACAACCTAGGCTTCACTCTAGGGCGTTGCTCCACCAGATCGAATTATTAGGGCCAAAGAAGTCAACGCCCAAAGCATAAAATACAAAGTAAATAGAACAGTTTTTCCATTGTATAAAACGAATAATGCTACCAGTGTAAAAGTTATGGTCATTTCTACGTTCCGGGCAACCTAGGCTTCATCCTAGGGCATTGTTCCATCAGATCGAACAGATAGGCCCTAAGAAGTGAACGCCAGAAGCATAAAATACAATATAAATACAACAGTTTTTCCATCGTATAAAACGAATAATTGCAACCAGTGTGAAAGCTATGGTCATTTCTACGTTACGGGCAACCTAGGCTTCACTCTACGGCGCTGTTCCACCAGATCGAGTAGTTAGGGCCTAAGAAGTCAACACCAGAAGAATAAAATACAAAATAAATACAACAGTCTTTACACCGTATAAAACGAATAATTGCAACCTGTGTGAAGGTTATGGTCATTTCTACGTTCCGGGCAACCTATGCTTCACTGTAGGGCGTTGCTCCACCAGATCGATGTGTTAGGGCCTAAGAAGTCAACGCCCGAAGCATAAAATAAAATAGAAATACAACAGTTTTTCCATCGTATAAAACGAATAATTGCAACCATTATGAAACTTATGGTCATTTCTACGTTCCGGGCAACCTAGGCTTCACCCTAGGGCGTTGTTCCACCAGATCGAATAGTTAGGGCCTAAGAAGTGAACGCCAGAAGCATAAAATGCAATAAAAATACAACAGTTTTTCCATCGTATAACAGGATTAATTGCAACCAGTTTGAAAGTAATGGTCATTTCTACGTTCCGGGCAGCCTAGGCTTCACTCTAGGGCGTTGCTCCAGTAGATCGAATAGCTAGGGCCTTAGAAGTCAACGCCAGAGGCATAAAATACAATATAAATACAACAGCTTTTCCATCGTAAAAAACGAATAATTGCAAACAGTGTGAAAGTAATTGTCATTTCTTCGTTCCGGACAACCTAGGCTTCACTCTAGGGCGTAGCTCCACCAGATCAAACAGATAGGGCCTTAGAAGTCAACGCCAGAGTCATAAAATACAATATAAATACAACAGCTTTTCCATCGTAAAAAACGAATAATTGCAACCAGTGTGAAAATTATGGTTATTTCTACATTGCGAGCAACCTAGGCTTCACTCTAGGGCGTTGCTCCACCAGATCGAATAGTTAGGTCCTTAGAAGTCACCGCCAGAAGAATAAAATACAAAATAAATACAACAGCCTTTACACCGTATAAAACGAATAATTGCAACCTGTGTGAAGGTTATGGTCATATCTACGTTCCGGGCAACCTAGGCTTCACCCTAGGGCGTTGTTCCACCAGATCGAATTGTTAGGGCCTAAGAAGTGAACGCCAGAAGCATAAAATACAATATAAATACAACAGTTTTTCCATCGTACAAAACGATTAATTGCAACCAGTGTGAAAGCTATGGTCATTTCTACATTCCGAGCAACCTAGGCTTCACTCTAGGGCGTTGCTCCAACAGATTGAATAGTCAGGGCCTTAGAAGTCAACGCCCGAAGCATAAAATGCAATAAAAATACAACAGTTTTTCCATCGTATAACAGGATTAATTGCAACCAGTTTGAAAGTGATGGTCATTTCTACGTTCCGGGCAACCTCGGCTTCACTCTAGGGCGTTACTCCACTAGATCGAATAGCTAGGGCCTTAGAAGTCTACGCCAGAGTCATAAAATACAATATAAATACAACAGCTTTTCCATCGTAAAAAACGAATAATTGCAACCAGTGTGAAAGTTATGGTTATTTCTACATTTCGAGCAACCTAGGCTTCACTCTAGGGCGTTGCTCCATCAGATCGAATAGTTAGGTCCTTAGAAGTCACCGCCAGAAGCATAAAATACGATATAAATACAACAGCTTTTGCGTCGTATAAAAGGAATAATTGCAAACAGTGTGAAAGTAATTGTCATTTCTACGTTCCGGACAACCTAGGCTTCATTCTTGGGCGTTGCTCCACCAGATCAATCATTTAGGCCCTTAGAAGTCAACGCCCGAAGAATAAAATACAAAATAAATAGAACAGTTTTTCCATCGTAGAAAACGAATAATTGCAACCAGTGTGAAAGCTATGGTCATTTCTACATTCCGAGCAACCTAGGCTTCACTCTAGGGCGTTGCTCCAACAGATTGAATAGTCAGGGCCTTAGAAGTCAACGCCCGAAGCATAAAATGCAATAAAAATACAACTCTTTTTTCATCGTATAACAGGAATAATTGCAACAAGCGTGAAAGTAATGATCATTTCGGCGTTTCGGGCATCCTAGACTTAACTCTGAGGCATTGCTCCACCAGATCGAATAGTTAGGGCCTAAGAAGTCAACGCCCGAAGCATAAAATACAAAATAAATAGAACAGTTTTTCCATTGTATAAAACGAATAATTGCTACCAGTGTAAATGTTATGGTCATTTCTACGTTCCGGGCAACCTAGGCTTCACCCTAGGGCGTTGTTCCACCATATCGAATAGTTAGGGCCTAAGGAGTGAACGCCAGAAGCATAAAATGCAATAAAAATACAACAGCCTTTCCATCCTATAACAGGAATAATTGCAATCCGTTTGAAAGTGATTGTCATTTGTACGTTCCAGGCAACCTAGGCTTCACTCTAGGGCGTTGCTCCACCAGATCGAATTGTTAGGGCCAAAGAAGTCAACGCACGAAGCATAAAATACAAAATAAATACAACAGTTTGTCCATCGTATAAAAGGAATAATTGCAAACAGTGTTAAAGTAATGGTCATTTCTACGTTCCGGGCAACCTAGGCTTCACTCTAGGGCGTTGCTCCACTAGATCGAATAGCTAGGGCCTTAGAAGTCAACGCCAGAGGCATAAAATACAATTTAAATACACCAGCTTTTCCATCGTAAAAAACGAATAATTGCAAACAGTGTGAAAGTAATTGTCATTTCTTCGTACCGGGCAAACTAGACTTCACTCTAGGGCGTTGCTCCACCAGATCAAACAGTTAGGGCCTTAGAAGTCAACGCCCGAAGCATAAAATACAAAATAAAAAGAACAGTTTTTCCATTGTATAAAACGAATAATTGCTACCAGTGTAAATGTTATGGTCATTTCTACGTTCCGGGCAAACTAGGCTTCACCCTAGGGCGTTGTTCCACCAGATCGAATAGTTAGGGCCCAAGAAGTGAACGCCAGAAGCATAAAATACAATATAAATACAACAGTTTTTCCATTGTATAAAACGAATAATTGCAACCAGTGTGAAAGTTATGGTCATTTCTACATTCCCAGCAACCTAGGCTTCACTCTAGGGCGTTGCTCCACCAGATCGAATAGTTAGGTCCTTAGAAGTCAACGCCAGAAGCATAAAATACGATTTAATACAGCAGCTTTTCCATCGTATAAAAGGAATAATTGCAAACAGTGTGAAAGTAATGGTCATTTCTACGTTCCGGGCAACCTAGGCTTCACTCTACGGCGCTGTTCCACCAGATCGAGTAGTTAGGGCCTAAGAAGTCAACACCAGAAGAATAAAATACAAAATAAATACAACAGTCTTTACACCGTATAAAACGAATAATTGCAACCTGTGTGAAGGTTATGGTCATTTCTACGTTCCGGGCAACCTAGGCTTCACTCTAGGGCGTTGCTCCACCAGATCGAATTGTTAGGGCCAAAGAAGTCAACGCCCGAAGCATAAAATACAAAATAAATAGAACAGTTTGTCCATCGTATAAAAGGAATAATTGCAAACAGTGTTAAAGTAATGGTCATTTCTACGTTCCGCGCAACCTAGGCTTCACTCTAGGGCGTTGCTCCACTAGATCGAATAGCTAGGGCCTTAGAAGTCAACGCCAGAGGCATAAAATACAATATAAATACACCAGCTTTTCCATCGTAAAAAACGAATAATTGCAAACAGTGTGAAAGTAATTGTCATTTCTCCGTTCCGGGCAAACTAGGCTTCACTCTAGGGCGTTTCTCCACCAGATCAAACAGTTAGGGCCTTAGAAGTCAACGCCCGAAGCATAAAATACAAAATAAAAAGAACAGTTTTTCCATTGTATAAAACGAATAATTGCTAACAGTGTAAATGTTATGGTCATTTCTACGTTCCGGGCAAACTAGGCTTCACCCTAGGGCGTTGTTCCACCAGATCGAATAGTTAGGGCCCAAGAAGTGAACGCCAGAAGCATAAAATACAATATAAATACAACAGTTTTTCCATCGTATAAAACGAATAATTGCAACCAGTGTGAAAGTTATGGTCATTTCTACATTCCCAGCAACCTAGGCTTCACTCTAAGGCGTTGCTCCACCAGATCGAATAGTTAGGTCCTTAGAAGTCAACGCCAGAAGCATAAAATACGATTTAATACAGCAGCTTTTCCATCGTATAAAAGGAATAATTGCAAACAGTGTGAAAGTAATGGCCATTTCTACGTTCCGGGCAACCTAGGCTTCACTCTACGGCGCTGTTCCACCAGATCGAGTAGTTAGGGCCTAAGAAGTCAACACCAGAAGAATAAAATACAAAATAAATACAACAGTCTTTACACCGTATAAAACGAATAATTGCAACCTGTGTGAAGGTTATGGTCATATCTACGTTCCGGGCAACCTAGGCTTCACTGTAGGGCGTTGCTCCACCAGATCGAAGTGTTAGGGCCTAAGAAGTCAACGCCCGAAGCATAAAATAAAATAGAAATACAACAGATTTTCCATCGTATAAAACGAATAATTGCAACCATTATGAAACTTATGGTCATTTCTACGTTCCGGGCAACCTAGGCTTCACCCTAGGGCGTTGTTCCACCAGATCGAATAGTTAGGGCCTAAGAAGTGAACGCCAGAAGCATAAAATGCAATAAAAATACAACAGTTTTTCCATTGTATAACAGGATTAATTGCAACCAGTTTGAAAGTAATGGTCATTTCTACGTTCCGGGCAACCTAGGCTTCACTCTAGGGCGTTGCTCCACCAGATCGAATAGTTAGGGCCTAAGAAGTGAACGTCAGAAGCATAAAATACAATATAAATGCAACACTTTTTCCATTGTATAAAACGAATAATTGCAGACAGTGTGAAAGTAATGGTCATTTCTACGTTCCGGGCAACCTTGGCTTCACTGTAGGGCGTTGCTCCACCACATGAAACAGTTAGGGCCTTAGAAGTCAACGCCCGAAGCATAAAATACAAAATAAATAGAACAGTTTTTCCATTGTATAAAACGAATAATTGCTACCAGTGTAAAAGTTATGGTCATTTCTACGTTCCGGGCAACCTAGGCTTCACCCTAGGGCGTTGTTCCACCACATCGAATAGTTAGGGCCTAAGAAGTGAACGCCAGAAGCATAAAATGCAATAAAAATACAACAGCCTTTCCATCCTATAACAGGAATAATTGCAATCCGTGTGAAAGTGATTCGTCATTTGTACGTTCCAGGCAACCTAGGCTTCACTCTAGGGCGTTGCTCCACCAGATCGAATTGTTAGGGCCAAAGAAGTCAACGCCCGAAGCATAAAATACAAAATAAATACAACAGTTTGTCCATCGTATAAAAGGAATAATTGCAAACAGTGTTAAAGTAATGGTCATTTCTACGTTCCGGGCAACCTAGGCTTCACTCTAGGGCGTTGCTCCACTAGATCGAATAGCTAGGGCCTTAGAAGTCAACGCCAGAGGCATAAAATACAATTTAAATACACCAGCTTTTCCATCGTAAAAAACGAATAATTGCAAACAGTGTGAAAGTAATTGTCATTTCTTCGTACCGGGCAAACTAGACTTCACTCTAGGGCGTTGCTCCACCAGATCAAACAGTTAGGGCCTTAGAAGTCAACGCCCGAAGCATAAAATACAAAATAAAAAGAACAGTTTTTCCATTGTATAAAACGAATAATTGCTACCAGTGTAAATGTTATGGTCATTTCTACGTTCCGGGCAAACTAGGCTTCACCCTAGGGCGTTGTTCCACCAGATCGAATAGTTAGGGCCCAAGAAGTGAACGCCAGAAGCATAAAATACAATATAAATACAACAGTTTTTCCATTGTATAAAACGAATAATTGCAACCAGTGTGAAAGTTATGGTCATTTCTACATTCCCAGCAACCTAGGCTTCACTCTAGGGCGTTGCTCCACCAGATCGAATAGTTAGGTCCTTAGAAGTCAACGCCAGAAGCATAAAATACGATTTAATACAGCAGCTTTTCCATCGTATAAAAGGAATAATTGCAAACAGTGTGAAAGTAACGGTCATTTCTACGTTCCGGGCAACCTAGGCTTCACTCTACGGCGCTGTTCCACCAGATCGAGTAGTTAGGGCCTAAGAAGTCAACACCAGAAGAATAAAATACAAAATAAATACAACAGTCTTTACACCGTATAAAACGAATAATTGCAACCTGTGTGAAGGTTATGGTCATTTCTACATTCCCAGCAACCTAGGCTTCACTCTAGGGCGTTGCTCCACCAGATCGAATAGTTAGGTCCTTAGAAGTCAACGCCAGAAGCATAAAATACGATTTAATACAGCAGCTTTTCCATCGTATAAAAGGAATAATTGCAAACAGTGTGAAAGTAATGGTCATTTCTACGTTCCGGGCAACCTAGGCTTCACTCTACGGCGCTGTTCCACCAGATCGAGTAGTTAGGGCCTAAGAAGTCAACACCAGAAGAATAAAATACAAAATAAATACAACAGTCTTTACACCGTATAAAACGAATAATTGCAACCTGTGTGAAGGTTATGGTCATTTCTACGTTCCGGGCAACCTAGGCTTCACTCTAGGGCGTTGCTCCACTAGATCGAATAGCTAGGGCCTTAGAAGTCAACGCCAGAAGCATAAAATACGATATAAATACAACAGCTTTTCCATCGTATAAAAGGAATAATTGCAAACAGTGTGAAAGTAATGGTCATTTCTACGTTCCGGGCAAACTAGGCCTCACCCTAGGGCGTTGCTCCACCAGATTAAACAGTTGGGGCCTTAGAAGTCAACGCCCGAAGCATAAAATGCAAAATAAATAGAACAGTTTTTCCATTGTATAAAACGGATAATTGCTACCAGTGTAAAAGTTATGGTCATTTCTACGTTCCGGGCAACCTAGGCTTCACCCTAGGGCGTTGTTCCACCAGATGGAATTGTTAGGGCCTAAGAAGTGAACGACAGAAGCATAAAATACAATATAAATACAACAGTTTTTCCATCGTACAAAACGATTAATTGCAACCAGTGTGAAAGCTATGGTCATTTCTACATTCCGAGCAACCTAGGCTTCACTCTAGGGCGTTGGTCCAACAGATTGAATAGTCAGGGCCTTAGAAGTCAACGCCCGAAGCATAAAATGCAATAAAAATACAACAGTTTTTCCATCGTATAACAGGATTAATTGCAACCAGTTTGAAAGTGATGGTCATTTCTACGTTCCGGGCAACCTAGGCTTCACTCTAGGGCGTTGCTCCACTAGATCGAATAGCTAGGGCCTTAGAAGTCAACGCCAGAGTCATAAAATACAATATAAATACAACAGCTTTTCCATCGTAAAAAACGAATAATTGCAACCAGTGAGAAAGTTATGGTTATTTCTACATTTCGAGCAACCTAGGCTTCACTCTAGGGCGTTGCTCCACCAGATCTAATAGTTAGGCCTTAGAAGTCACCGCCAGAAGCATAAAATACGATATAAATACAACAGCTTTTGCATCGTATAAAAGGAATAATTGCAAACAGTGTGAAAGTAATTGTCATTTCTACGTTCCGGGCAACCTAGGCTTCACTCTAGGGCGTTGCTCCACCAGATCAAACAGCTAGGTCCTTAGAAGTCAACGCCCGAAGCATAAAATACAAAATAAATAGAACAGTTTTCCCATTGTATAAAACGAATAATTGCTACCAGTGTAAAAGTTATGGTCATTTCTACGTTCCGGGCAACCTAGGCTTCACCCTAGGGCGTTGTTCCACCACATCGAATAGTTAGGGCCTAAGAAGTGAACGCCAGAAGCATAAAATGCAATAAAAATACAACAGCCTTTCCATCCTATAACAGGAATAATTGCAATCCGTGTGAAAGTGATTGTCATTTGTACGTTCCAGGCAACCTAGGCTTCACTCTAGGGCGTTGCTCCACCAGATCGAATTGTTAGGGCCAAAGAAGTCAACGCCCGAAGCATAAAATACAAAATAAATAGAACAGTTTGTCCATCGTATAAAAGGAATAATTGCAAACAGTGTTAAAGTAATGGTCATTTCTACGTTCCGCGCAACCTAGGCTTCACTCTAGGGCGTTGCTCCACTAGATCGAATAGCTAGGGCCTTAGAAGTCAACGCCAGAGGCATAAAATACAATATAAATACACCAGCTTTTCCATCGTAAAAAACGAATAATTGCAAACAGTGTGAAAGTAATTGTCATTTCTTCGTTCCGGGCAAACTAGGCTTCACTCTAGGGCGTTGCTCCACCAGATCAAACAGTTAGGGCCTTAGAAGTCAACGCCCGAAGCATAAAATACAAAATAAAAAGAACAGTTTTTCCATTGTATAAAACGAATAATTGCTAACAGTGTAAATGTTATGGTCATTTCTACGTTCCGGGCAAACTTGGCTTCACCCTAGGGCGTTGTTCCACCAGATCGAATAGTTAGGGCCCAAGAAGTGAACGCCAGAAGCATAAAATACAATATAAATACAACAGTTTTTCCATCGTATAAAACGAATAATTGCAACCAGTGTGAAAGTTATGGTCATTTCTACATTCCCAGCAACCTAGGCTTCACTCTAGGGCGTTGCTCCACCAGATCGAATAGTTAGGTCCTTAGAAGTCAACGCCAGAAGCATAAAATACGATTTAATACAGCAGCTTTTCCATCGTATAAAAGGAATAATTGCAAACAGTGTGAAAGTAATGGCCATTTCTACGTTCCGGGCAACCTAGGCTTCACTCTACGGCGCTGTTCCACCAGATCGAGTAGTTAGGGCCTAAGAAGTCAACACCAGAAGAATAAAATACAAAATAAATACAACAGTCTTTACACCGTATAAAACGAATAATTGCAACCTGTGTGAAGGTTATGGTCATATCTACGTTCCGGGCAACCTAGGCTTCACTGTAGGGCGTTGCTCCACCAGATCGAAGTGTTAGGGCCTAAGAAGTCAACGCCCGAAGCATAAAATAAAATAGAAATACAACAGATTTTCCATCGTATAAAACGAATAATTGCAACCATTATGAAACTTATGGTCATTTCTACGTTCCGGGCAACCTAGGCTTCACCCTAGGGCGTTGTTCCACCAGATCGAATAGTTAGGGCCTAAGAAGTGAACGCCAGAAGCATAAAATGCAATAAAAATACAACAGTTTTTCCATTGTATAACAGGATTAATTGCAACCAGTTTGAAAGTAATGGTCATTTCTACGTTTCGGGCAACCTAGGCTTCACTCTAGGGCGTTGCTCCACCAGATCGAATAGTTAGGGCCTAAGAAGTGAACGTCAGAAGCATAAAATACAATATAAATGCAACACTTTTTCCATTGTATAAAACGAATAATTGCAGACAGTGTGAAAGTAATGGTCATTTCTACGTTCCGGGCAACCTTGGCTTCACTGTAGGGCGTTGCTCCACCACATGAAACAGTTAGGGCCTTAGAAGTCAACGCCCGAAGCATAAAATACAAAATAAATAGAACAGTTTTTCCATTGTATAAAACGAATAATTGCTACCAGTGTAAAAGTTATGGTCATTTCTACGTTCCGGGCAACCTAGGCTTCACCCTAGGGCGTTGTTCCACCACATCGAATAGTTAGGGCCTAAGAAGTGAACGCCAGAAGCATAAAATGCAATAAAAATACAACAGCCTTTCCATCCTATAACAGGAATAATTGCAATCCGTGTGAAAGTGATTGTCATTTGTACGTTCCAGGCAACCTAGGCTTCACTCTAGGGCGTTGCTCCACCAGATCGAATTGTTAGGGCCAAAGAAGTCAACGCCCGAAGCATAAAATACAAAATAAATAGAACAGTTTGTCCATCGTATAAAAGGAATAATTGCAAACAGTGTTAAAGTAATGGTCATTTCTACGTTCCGCGCAACCTAGGCTTCACTCTAGGGCGTTGTTCCACCAGATCGAATTGTTAGGGCCTAAGAAGTGAACGCCGGAAGCATAAAATTCAATATAAATACAACAGTTTTTCCGTCGTATAAAACGATTAATTGCAACCAGTGTGAAAGCTATGGTCATTTCTACATTCCGAGCAACCTAGGCTTCACTCTAGGGCGTTGCTCCAACAGATTGAATAGTCAGGGCCTTCGAAGTCAACGCCCGAAGCATAAAATGCAATAAAAATACAACAGTTTTTCCATCGTATAACAGGATTAATTGCAACCAGTTTGAAAGTGATGGTCATTTCTACGTTCCGGGCAACCTAGGCTTCACTCTAGGGCGTTGCTCCATTAGATCGAATAGCTAGGGCCTTAGAAGTCAACGCCAGAGTCATAAAATACAATATAAATACAACAGCTTTTCCATCGTAAAAAACGAATAATTGCAACCAGTGAGAAAGTTATGGTTATTTCTACATTTCGAGCAACCTAGGCTTCACTCTAGGGCGTTGCTCCACCAGATCTAATAGTTAGGCCTTAGAAGTCACCGCCAGAAGCATAAAATACGATATAAATACAACAGCTTTTGCATCGTATAAAAGGAATAATTGCAAACAGTGTGAAAGTAATTGCCATTTCTACGTTCCGGGCAACCTAGGCTTCACTCTAGGGCGTTGCTCCACCAGATCAAACAGTTAGGGCCTTAGAAGTCAACGCCCGAAGCATAAAATACAAAATAAATAGAATACTTTTTCAATTGTATAAAACGAATAATTGCTACCAGTGTAAAAGTTATGATCATTTCTACGCTCCGGGTAACCTAGGCTTCACTCTAGGGCGGTGCTCCACCATATTGAACAGCTACGGCCTTAGAAGCCTACGCCTGAAGCGTAAAATACAATAAAAATACAACGGTCTTTTCATCGTATAACAGGAATAATTGCAACAAGCGTGATAGTAATGATCATTTCGGCGTTTCGGGCATCCTAGACTTAACTCTGAGGCATTGCTCCACCAGATCGAATAGTTAGGGCCTAAGAAGTCAACGCCAGAAGCATAAAATACAATATAAATACAACAGTTTTTCCATTGTATAAAACGAATAATTGCTACCAGTGTAAAAGTTATGGTCATTTCTACGTTCCGGGCAACCTAGGCTTCACCCTAGGGCGTTGCTCCACCAGATTAAACAGTTAGGGCCTTAGAAGTCAACGCCAGAGTCATAAAATACAATATAAATACAACAGCTTTTCCATCGTAAAAAACGAATAATTGCAACCAGTGTGAAAGTTATGGTTATTTCTACATTTCGAGCAACCTAGGCTTCACACTAGGGCGTTGCTCCATCAGATCGAATAGTTAGGTCCTTAGAAGTCACCGCCAGAAGCATAAAATACGATATAAATACAACAGCTTTTGCATCGTATAAAAGGAATAATTGCAAACAGTGTGAAAGTAATTGTCATTTCTACGTTCCGGACAACCTAGGCTTCATTCTTGGGCGTTGCTCCACCAGATCAAACAGTTAGGTCCTTAGAAGTCAACGCCCGAAGCATAAAATACAAAATAAATAGAACAGTTTTCCCATTGTATAAAACGAATAATTGCTACCAGTGT
Organism: Calliopsis andreniformis; assembly: GCF_051401765.1. NCBI lineage: Eukaryota > Metazoa > Arthropoda > Insecta > Hymenoptera > Andrenidae > Calliopsis > Calliopsis andreniformis. The sequence continues at coordinate 17,659,534 of NW_027480426.1, read as the reverse complement.
AAAAGTTATGGTCATTTTTACGTTCCGGACAACCTAGGCTTCACTCTAGGGCGTTGCTCCACCAGATCGAATTATTAGGGCCAAAGAAGTCAACGCCCAAAGCATAAAATACAAAGTAAATAGAACAGTTTTTCCATTGTATAAAACGAATAATGCTACCAGTGTAAAAGTTATGGTCATTTCTACGTTCCGGGCAACCTAGGCTTCATCCTAGGGCATTGTTCCATCAGATCAAACAGTTAGGGCCTTAGAAGTCAACGCCCGAAGCATAAAATACAAAATAAATAGAACAGTTTTTCAATTGTATAAAACGAATTATTGCTACCAGTGTAAAAGTTATGGTCATTTCTACGCTCCGGGTAACCTAGGCTTCACTCTAGGGCGGTGCTCCACCAGATTAAACAGTTAGGGCCTTAGAAGTCAACGCCCGAAGCATAAAATGCAAAATAAATAGAACAGTTTTTCCATTGTATAAAACGAATAATTGCTACCAGTGTGAAGGTTATGGTCATTTCTACGTTCCGGGCAACCTATGCTTCACTGTAGGGCGTTGCTCCACCAGATCGAAGTGTTAGGGCCTAAGAAGTCAACGCCCGAAGCATAAAATAAAATAGAAATACAACAGTTTTTCCATCGTATAAAACGAATAATTGCAACCATTATGAAACTTATGGTCATTTCTACGTTCCGGGCAACCTAGGCTTCACCCTAGGGCGTTGTTCCACCAGATCGAATAGTTAGGGCCTTAGAAGTCAACGCCCGAAGCATAAAATACAAAATAAATAGAACAGTTTTTCAATTGTATAAAACGAATAATTGCTACCAGTGTAAAAGTTATGGTCATTTCTACGCTCCGGGTAACCTAGGCTTCACTCTAGGGCGGTGCTCCACCATATCGAATAGCTACGGCCTTAGAAGCCTACGCCTGAAGCGTAAAATACAATAAAAATACAACGGTCTTTTCATCGTATAACAGGAATAATTGCAACAAGCGTGATAGTAATGATCATTTCAGCGTTTCGGGCATCCTAGACTTAACTCTGAGGCATTGCTCCACCAGATCGAATAGTTAGGGCCTAAGAAGTGAACGCCAGAAGCATAAAATACAATATAAATACAACAGTTTTTCCGTCGTATAAAACGCGTAATTGCAACCAGTGTGAAAGCTATGGTCATTTCTACATTCCGAGCAACCTAGGCTTCACTCTAGGGCGTTGCTCCAACAGATTGAATAGTCAGGGCCTTCGAAGTCAACGCCCGAAGCATAAAATGCAATAAAAATACAACAGTTTTTCCATCGTATAACAGGATTAATTGCAACCAGTTTGAAAGTGATGGTCATTTCTACGTTCCGGGCAACCTAGGCTTCACTCTAGGGCGTTGCTCCACTAGATCGAATGGCTAGGGCCTTAGAAGTCAACGCCAGAGTCATAAAATACAATATAAATACAACAGCTTTTCCATCGTAAAAAACGAATAATTGCAACCAGTGAGAAAGTTATGGTTATTTCTACATTTCGAGCAACCTAGGCTTCACTCTAGGGCGTTGCTCCACCAGATCTAATAGTTAGGCCTTAGAAGTCACCGCCAGAAGCATAAAATACGATATAAATACAACAGCTTTTGCATCGTATAAAAGGAATAATTGCAAACAGTGTGAAAGTAATTGTCATTTCTACGTTCCGGGCAACCTAGGCTTCACTCTAGGGCGTTGCTCCACCAGATCAAACAGTTAGGGCCTTAGAAGTCAACGCCCGAAGCATAAAATACAAAATAAATAGAACACTTTTTCAATTGTATAAATCGAATAATTGCTACCAGTGTAAAAGTTATGGTCATTTCTACGCTCCGGGTAACCTAGGCTTCACTCTAGGGCGGTGCTCCACCATATTGAACAGCTACGGCCTTAGAAGCCTACGCCTGACGCGTAAAATACAATAAAAATACAACGGTCTTTTCATCGTATAACAGGAATAATTGCAACAAGCGTGATAGTAATGATCATTTCGGCGTTTCGGGCATCCTAGACTTAACTCTGAGGCATTGCTCCACCAGATCGAATAGTTAGGGCCTAAGAAGTCAACGCCAGAAGCATAAAATACAATATAAATACAACAGTTTTTCCATTGTATAAAACGAATAATTGCTACCAGTGTAAAAGTTATGGTCATTTCTACGTTCCGGGCAACCTAGGCTTCACCCTAGGGCGTTGCTCCACGAGATTAAACAGTTAGGGCCTTAGAAGTCAACGCCAGAGTCATAAAATACAATATAAATACAACAGCTTTTCCATCGTAAAAAACGAATAATTGCAACCAGTGTGAAAGTTATGGTTATTTCTACATTTCGAGCAACCTAGGCTTCACTCTAGGGCGTTGCTCCATCAGATCGAATAGTTAGGTCCTTAGAAGTCACCGCCAGCAGCATAAAATACGATATAAATACAACAGCTTTTGCATCGTATAAAAGGAATAATTGCAAACAGTGTGAAAGTAATTGTCATTTCTACGTTCCGGACAACCTAGGCTTCATTCTTGGGCGTTGCTCCACCAGATCAAACAGTTAGGTCCTTAGAAGTCAACGCCCGAAGCATAAAATACAAAATAAATAGAACAGTTTTCCCATTGTATAAAACGAATAATTGCTACCAGTGTAAAAGTTATGGTCATTTTTACGTTCCGGGCAACCTAGGCTTCACTCTAGGGCGTTGCTCCACCAGATCGAATTATTAGGGCCAAAGAAGTCAACGCCCAAAGCATAAAATACAAAGTAAATAGAACAGTTTTTCCATTGTATAAAACGAATAATGCTACCAGTGTAAAAGTTATGGTCATTTCTACGTTCCGGGCAACCTAGGCTTCATCCTAGGGCATTGTTCCATCAGATCGAACAGATAGGCCCTAAGAAGTGAACGCCAGAAGCATAAAATACAATATAAATACAACAGTTTTTCCATCGTATAAAACGAATAATTGCAACCAGTGTGAAAGCTATGGTCATTTCTACGTTACGGGCAACCTAGGCTTCACTCTACGGCGCTGTTCCACCAGATCGAGTAGTTAGGGCCTAAGAAGTCAACACCAGAAGAATAAAATACAAAATAAATACAACAGTCTTTACACCGTATAAAACGAATAATTGCAACCTGTGTGAAGGTTATGGTCATTTCTACGTTCCGGGCAACCTATGCTTCACTGTAGGGCGTTGCTCCACCAGATCGAAGTGTTAGGGCCTAAGAAGTCAACGCCCGAAGCATAAAATAAAATAGAAATACAACAGTTTTTCCATCGTATAAAACGAATAATTGCAACCATTATGAAACTTATGGTCATTTCTACGTTCCGGGCAACCTAGGCTTCACCCTAGGGCGTTGTTCCACCAGATCGAAGAGTTAGGGCCTAAGAAGTGAACGCCAGAAGCATAAAATGCAATAAAAATACAACAGTTTTTCCATCGTATAACAGGATTAATTGCAACCAGTTTGAAAGTAATGGTCATTTCTACGTTCCGGGCAGCCTAGGCTTCACTCTAGGGCGTTGCTCCAGTAGATCGAATAGCTAGGGCCTTAGAAGTCAACGCCAGAGGCATAAAATACAATATAAATACAACAGCATTTCCATCGTAAAAAACGAATAATTGCAACCAGTGAGAAAGTTATGGTTATTTCTACATTTCGAGCAACCTAGGCTTCACTCTAGGGCGTTGCTCCACCAGATCTAATAGTTAGGCCTTAGAAGTCACCGCCAGAAGCATAAAATACGATATAAATACAACAGCTTTTGCATCGTATAAAAGGAATAATTGCAAACAGTGTGAAAGTAATTGTCATTTCTACGTTCCGGGCAACCTAGGCTTCACTCTAGGGCGTTGCTCCACCAGATCAAACAGTTAGGGCCTTAGAAGTCAACGCCCGAAGCATAAAATACAAAATAAATAGAACACTTTTTCAATTGTATAAAACGAATAATTGCTACCAGTGTAAAAGTTATGGTCATTTCTACGCTCCGGGTAACCTAGGCTTCACTCTAGGGCGGTGCTCCACCATATTGAACAGCTACGGCCTTAGAAGCCTACGCCTGAAGCGTAAAATACAATAAAAATACAACGGTCTTTTCATCGTATAACAGGAATAATTGCAACAAGCGTGATAGTAATGATCATTTCGGCGTTTCGGGCATCCTAGACTTAACTCTGAGGCATTGCTCCACCAGATCGAATAGTTAGGGCCTAAGAAGTCAACGCCAGAAGCATAAAATACAATATAAATACAACAGTTTTTCCATTGTATAAAACGAATAATTGCTACCAGTGTAAAAGTTATGGTCATTTCTACGTTCCGGGCAACCTAGGCTTCACTCTAGGGCGTTGCTCCACCAGATCGAATTATTAGGGCCAAAGAAGTCAACGCCCAAAGCATAAAATACAAAGTAAATAGAACAGTTTTTCCATTGTATAAAACGAATAATGCTACCAGTGTAAAAGTTATGGTCATTTCTACGTTCCGGGCAACCTAGGCTTCACTCTAGGGCGTAGCTCCACCAGATCAAACAGATAGGGCCTTAGAAGTCAACGCCAGAGTCATAAAATACAATATAAATACAACAGCTTTTCCATCATATAAAACGAATAATTGCAACCAGTATGAAAGTTATGGTCATTTCTACTTTCCGGGCAACCTAGGATACACCCTAGGGCGTTGCTCCAACAGATTGAATAGTTAGCGCCTTAGAAGTCAACGCCCGAAGCATAAAATACAAAATAAATAGAACAGTTTTCCCATTGTATAAAACGAATAATTGCTACCAGTGTAAAAGTTATGGTCATTTTTACGTTCCGGACAACCTAGGCTTCACTCTAGGGCGTTGCTCCACCAGATCGAATTATTAGGGCCAAAGAAGTCAACGCCCAAAGCATAAAATACAAAGTAAATAGAACAGTTTTTCCATTGTATAAAACGAATAATGCTACCAGTGTAAAAGTTATGGTCATTTCTACGTTCCGGGCAACCTAGGCTTCATCCTAGGGCATTGTTCCATCAGATCGAACAGATAGGCCCTAAGAAGTGAACGCCAGAAGCATAAAATACAATATAAATACAACAGTTTTTCCATCGTATAAAACGAATAATTGCAACCAGTGTGAAAGCTATGGTCATTTCTACGTTACGGGCAACCTAGGCTTCACTCTACGGCGCTGTTCCACCAGATCGAGTAGTTAGGGCCTAAGAAGTCAACACCAGAAGAATAAAATACAAAATAAATACAACAGTCTTTACACCGTATAAAACGAATAATTGCAACCTGTGTGAAGGTTATGGTCATTTCTACGTTCCGGGCAACCTATGCTTCACTGTAGGGCGTTGCTCCACCAGATCGATGTGTTAGGGCCTAAGAAGTCAACGCCCGAAGCATAAAATAAAATAGAAATACAACAGTTTTTCCATCGTATAAAACGAATAATTGCAACCATTATGAAACTTATGGTCATTTCTACGTTCCGGGCAACCTAGGCTTCACCCTAGGGCGTTGTTCCACCAGATCGAATAGTTAGGGCCTAAGAAGTGAACGCCAGAAGCATAAAATGCAATAAAAATACAACAGTTTTTCCATCGTATAACAGGATTAATTGCAACCAGTTTGAAAGTAATGGTCATTTCTACGTTCCGGGCAGCCTAGGCTTCACTCTAGGGCGTTGCTCCAGTAGATCGAATAGCTAGGGCCTTAGAAGTCAACGCCAGAGGCATAAAATACAATATAAATACAACAGCTTTTCCATCGTAAAAAACGAATAATTGCAAACAGTGTGAAAGTAATTGTCATTTCTTCGTTCCGGACAACCTAGGCTTCACTCTAGGGCGTAGCTCCACCAGATCAAACAGATAGGGCCTTAGAAGTCAACGCCAGAGTCATAAAATACAATATAAATACAACAGCTTTTCCATCGTAAAAAACGAATAATTGCAACCAGTGTGAAAGTTATGGTTATTTCTACATTGCGAGCAACCTAGGCTTCACTCTAGGGCGTTGCTCCACCAGATCGAATAGTTAGGTCCTTAGAAGTCACCGCCAGAAGAATAAAATACAAAATAAATACAACAGCCTTTACACCGCATAAAACGAATAATTGCAACCTGTGTGAAGGTTATGGTCATATCTACGTTCCGGGCAACCTAGGCTTCACCCTAGGGCGTTGTTCCACCAGATCGAATTGTTAGGGCCTAAGAAGTGAACGCCAGAAGCATAAAATACAATATAAATACAACAGTTTTTCCATCGTACAAAACGATTAATTGCAACCAGTGTGAAAGCTATGGTCATTTCTACATTCCGAGCAACCTAGGCTTCACTCTAGGGCGTTGCTCCAACAGATTGAATAGTCAGGGCCTTAGAAGTCAACGCCCGAAGCATAAAATGCAATAAAAATACAACAGTTTTTCCATCGTATAACAGGATTAATTGCAACCAGTTTGAAAGTGATGGTCATTTCTACGTTCCGGGCAACCTCGGCTTCACTCTAGGGCGTTACTCCACTAGATCGAATAGCTAGGGCCTTAGAAGTCTACGCCAGAGTCATAAAATACAATATAAATACAACAGCTTTTCCATCGTAAAAAACGAATAATTGCAACCAGTGTGAAAGTTATGGTTATTTCTACATTTCGAGCAACCTAGGCTTCACTCTAGGGCGTTGCTCCATCAGATCGAATAGTTAGGTCCTTAGAAGTCACCGCCAGAAGCATAAAATACGATATAAATACAACAGCTTTTGCGTCGTATAAAAGGAATAATTGCAAACAGTGTGAAAGTAATTGTCATTTCTACGTTCCGGACAACCTAGGCTTCATTCTTGGGCGTTGCTCCACCAGATCAATCATTTAGGCCCTTAGAAGTCAACGCCCGAAGAATAAAATACAAAATAAATAGAACAGTTTTTCCATCGTAGAAAACGAATAATTGCAACCAGTGTGAAAGCTATGGTCATTTCTACATTCCGAGCAACCTAGGCTTCACTCTAGGGCGTTGCTCCAACAGATTGAATAGTCAGGGCCTTAGAAGTCAACGCCCGAAGCATAAAATGCAATAAAAATACAACTCTTTTTTCATCGTATAACAGGAATAATTGCAACAAGCGTGAAAGTAATGATCATTTCGGCGTTTCGGGCATCCTAGACTTAACTCTGAGGCATTGCTCCACCAGATCGAATAGTTAGGGCCTAAGAAGTCAACGCCCGAAGCATAAAATACAAAATAAATAGAACAGTTTTTCCATTGTATAAAACGAATAATTGCTACCAGTGTAAATGTTATGGTCATTTCTACGTTCCGGGCAACCTAGGCTTCACCCTAGGGCGTTGTTCCACCATATCGAATAGTTAGGGCCTAAGGAGTGAACGCCAGAAGCATAAAATGCAATAAAAATACAACAGCCTTTCCATCCTATAACAGGAATAATTGCAATCCGTTTGAAAGTGATTGTCATTTGTACGTTCCAGGCAACCTAGGCTTCACTCTAGGGCGTTGCTCCACCAGATCGAATTGTTAGGGCCAAAGAAGTCAACGCACGAAGCATAAAATACAAAATAAATACAACAGTTTGTCCATCGTATAAAAGGAATAATTGCAAACAGTGTTAAAGTAATGGTCATTTCTACGTTCCGGGCAACCTAGGCTTCACTCTAGGGCGTTGCTCCACTAGATCGAATAGCTAGGGCCTTAGAAGTCAACGCCAGAGGCATAAAATACAATTTAAATACACCAGCTTTTCCATCGTAAAAAACGAATAATTGCAAACAGTGTGAAAGTAATTGTCATTTCTTCGTACCGGGCAAACTAGACTTCACTCTAGGGCGTTGCTCCACCAGATCAAACAGTTAGGGCCTTAGAAGTCAACGCCCGAAGCATAAAATACAAAATAAAAAGAACAGTTTTTCCATTGTATAAAACGAATAATTGCTACCAGTGTAAATGTTATGGTCATTTCTACGTTCCGGGCAAACTAGGCTTCACCCTAGGGCGTTGTTCCACCAGATCGAATAGTTAGGGCCCAAGAAGTGAACGCCAGAAGCATAAAATACAATATAAATACAACAGTTTTTCCATTGTATAAAACGAATAATTGCAACCAGTGTGAAAGTTATGGTCATTTCTACATTCCCAGCAACCTAGGCTTCACTCTAGGGCGTTGCTCCACCAGATCGAATAGTTAGGTCCTTAGAAGTCAACGCCAGAAGCATAAAATACGATTTAATACAGCAGCTTTTCCATCGTATAAAAGGAATAATTGCAAACAGTGTGAAAGTAATGGTCATTTCTACGTTCCGGGCAACCTAGGCTTCACTCTACGGCGCTGTTCCACCAGATCGAGTAGTTAGGGCCTAAGAAGTCAACACCAGAAGAATAAAATACAAAATAAATACAACAGTCTTTACACCGTATAAAACGAATAATTGCAACCTGTGTGAAGGTTATGGTCATTTCTACGTTCCGGGCAACCTAGGCTTCACTCTAGGGCGTTGCTCCACCAGATCGAATTGTTAGGGCCAAAGAAGTCAACGCCCGAAGCATAAAATACAAAATAAATAGAACAGTTTGTCCATCGTATAAAAGGAATAATTGCAAACAGTGTTAAAGTAATGGTCATTTCTACGTTCCGCGCAACCTAGGCTTCACTCTAGGGCGTTGCTCCACTAGATCGAATAGCTAGGGCCTTAGAAGTCAACGCCAGAGGCATAAAATACAATATAAATACACCAGCTTTTCCATCGTAAAAAACGAATAATTGCAAACAGTGTGAAAGTAATTGTCATTTCTTCGTTCCGGGCAAACTAGGCTTCACTCTAGGGCGTTTCTCCACCAGATCAAACAGTTAGGGCCTTAGAAGTCAACGCCCGAAGCATAAAATACAAAATAAAAAGAACAGTTTTTCCATTGTATAAAACGAATAATTGCTAACAGTGTAAATGTTATGGTCATTTCTACGTTCCGGGCAAACTAGGCTTCACCCTAGGGCGTTGTTCCACCAGATCGAATAGTTAGGGCCCAAGAAGTGAACGCCAGAAGCATAAAATACAATATAAATACAACAGTTTTTCCATCGTATAAAACGAATAATTGCAACCAGTGTGAAAGTTATGGTCATTTCTACATTCCCAGCAACCTAGGCTTCACTCTAGGGCGTTGCTCCACCAGATCGAATAGTTAGGTCCTTAGAAGTCAACGCCAGAAGCATAAAATACGATTTAATACAGCAGCTTTTCCATCGTATAAAAGGAATAATTGCAAACAGTGTGAAAGTAATGGCCATTTCTACGTTCCGGGCAACCTAGGCTTCACTCTACGGCGCTGTTCCACCAGATCGAGTAGTTAGGGCCTAAGAAGTCAACACCAGAAGAATAAAATACAAAATAAATACAACAGTCTTTACACCGTATAAAACGAATAATTGCAACCTGTGTGAAGGTTATGGTCATATCTACGTTCCGGGCAACCTAGGCTTCACTGTAGGGCGTTGCTCCACCAGATCGAAGTGTTAGGGCCTAAGAAGTCAACGCCCGAAGCATAAAATAAAATAGAAATACAACAGATTTTCCATCGTATAAAACGAATAATTGCAACCATTATGAAACTTATGGTCATTTCTACGTTCCGGGCAACCTAGGCTTCACCCTAGGGCGTTGTTCCACCAGATCGAATAGTTAGGGCCTAAGAAGTGAACGCCAGAAGCATAAAATGCAATAAAAATACAACAGTTTTTCCATTGTATAACAGGATTAATTGCAACCAGTTTGAAAGTAATGGTCATTTCTACGTTCCGGGCAACCTAGGCTTCACTCTAGGGCGTTGCTCCACCAGATCGAATAGTTAGGGCCTAAGAAGTGAACGTCAGAAGCATAAAATACAATATAAATGCAACACTTTTTCCATTGTATAAAACGAATAATTGCAGACAGTGTGAAAGTAATGGTCATTTCTACGTTCCGGGCAACCTTGGCTTCACTGTAGGGCGTTGCTCCACCACATGAAACAGTTAGGGCCTTAGAAGTCAACGCCCGAAGCATAAAATACAAAATAAATAGAACAGTTTTTCCATTGTATAAAACGAATAATTGCTACCAGTGTAAAAGTTATGGTCATTTCTACGTTCCGGGCAACCTAGGCTTCACCCTAGGGCGTTGTTCCACCACATCGAATAGTTAGGGCCTAAGAAGTGAACGCCAGAAGCATAAAATGCAATAAAAATACAACAGCCTTTCCATCCTATAACAGGAATAATTGCAATCCGTGTGAAAGTGATTCGTCATTTGTACGTTCCAGGCAACCTAGGCTTCACTCTAGGGCGTTGCTCCACCAGATCGAATTGTTAGGGCCAAAGAAGTCAACGCCCGAAGCATAAAATACAAAATAAATACAACAGTTTGTCCATCGTATAAAAGGAATAATTGCAAACAGTGTTAAAGTAATGGTCATTTCTACGTTCCGGGCAACCTAGGCTTCACTCTAGGGCTTTGCTCCACTAGATCGAATAGCTAGGGCCTTAGAAGTCAACGCCAGAGGCATAAAATACAATTTAAATACACCAGCTTTTCCATCGTAAAAAACGAATAATTGCAAACAGTGTGAAAGTAATTGTCATTTCTTCGTACCGGGCAAACTAGACTTCACTCTAGGGCGTTGCTCCACCAGATCAAACAGTTAGGGCCTTAGAAGTCAACGCCCGAAGCATAAAATACAAAATAAAAAGAACAGTTTTTCCATTGTATAAAACGAATAATTGCTACCAGTGTAAATGTTATGGTCATTTCTACGTTCCGGGCAAACTAGGCTTCACCCTAGGGCGTTGTTCCACCAGATCGAATAGTTAGGGCCCAAGAAGTGAACGCCAGAAGCATAAAATACAATATAAATACAACAGTTTTTCCATTGTATAAAACGAATAATTGCAACCAGTGTGAAAGTTATGGTCATTTCTACATTCCCAGCAACCTAGGCTTCACTCTAGGGCGTTGCTCCACCAGATCGAATAGTTAGGTCCTTAGAAGTCAACGCCAGAAGCATAAAATACGATTTAATACAGCAGCTTTTCCATCGTATAAAAGGAATAATTGCAAACAGTGTGAAAGTAACGGTCATTTCTACGTTCCGGGCAACCTAGGCTTCACTCTACGGCGCTGTTCCACCAGATCGAGTAGTTAGGGCCTAAGAAGTCAACACCAGAAGAATAAAATACAAAATAAATACAACAGTCTTTACACCGTATAAAACGAATAATTGCAACCTGTGTGAAGGTTATGGTCATTTCTACATTCCCAGCAACCTAGGCTTCACTCTAGGGCGTTGCTCCACCAGATCGAATAGTTAGGTCCTTAGAAGTCAACGCCAGAAGCATAAAATACGATTTAATACAGCAGCTTTTCCATCGTATAAAAGGAATAATTGCAAACAGTGTGAAAGTAATGGTCATTTCTACGTTCCGGGCAACCTAGGCTTCACTCTACGGCGCTGTTCCACCAGATCGAGTAGTTAGGGCCTAAGAAGTCAACACCAGAAGAATAAAATACAAAATAAATACAACAGTCTTTACACCGTATAAAACGAATAATTGCAACCTGTGTGAAGGTTATGGTCATTTCTACGTTCCGGGCAACCTAGGCTTCACTCTAGGGCGTTGCTCCACTAGATCGAATAGCTAGGGCCTTAGAAGTCAACGCCAGAAGCATAAAATACGATATAAATACAACAGCTTTTCCATCGTATAAAAGGAATAATTGCAAACAGTGTGAAAGTAATGGTCATTTCTACGTTCCGGGCAAACTAGGCCTCACCCTAGGGCGTTGCTCCACCAGATTAAACAGTTGGGGCCTTAGAAGTCAACGCCCGAAGCATAAAATGCAAAATAAATAGAACAGTTTTTCCATTGTATAAAACGGATAATTGCTACCAGTGTAAAAGTTATGGTCATTTCTACGTTCCGGGCAACCTAGGCTTCACCCTAGGGCGTTGTTCCACCAGATGGAATTGTTAGGGCCTAAGAAGTGAACGACAGAAGCATAAAATACAATATAAATACAACAGTTTTTCCATCGTACAAAACGATTAATTGCAACCAGTGTGAAAGCTATGGTCATTTCTACATTCCGAGCAACCTAGGCTTCACTCTAGGGCGTTGGTCCAACAGATTGAATAGTCAGGGCCTTAGAAGTCAACGCCCGAAGCATAAAATGCAATAAAAATACAACAGTTTTTCCATCGTATAACAGGATTAATTGCAACCAGTTTGAAAGTGATGGTCATTTCTACGTTCCGGGCAACCTAGGCTTCACTCTAGGGCGTTGCTCCACTAGATCGAATAGCTAGGGCCTTAGAAGTCAACGCCAGAGTCATAAAATACAATATAAATACAACAGCTTTTCCATCGTAAAAAACGAATAATTGCAACCAGTGAGAAAGTTATGGTTATTTCTACATTTCGAGCAACCTAGGCTTCACTCTAGGGCGTTGCTCCACCAGATCTAATAGTTAGGCCTTAGAAGTCACCGCCAGAAGCATAAAATACGATATAAATACAACAGCTTTTGCATCGTATAAAAGGAATAATTGCAAACAGTGTGAAAGTAATTGTCATTTCTACGTTCCGGGCAACCTAGGCTTCACTCTAGGGCGTTGCTCCACCAGATCAAACAGCTAGGTCCTTAGAAGTCAACGCCCGAAGCATAAAATACAAAATAAATAGAACAGTTTTCCCATTGTATAAAACGAATAATTGCTACCAGTGTAAAAGTTATGGTCATTTCTACGTTCCGGGCAACCTAGGCTTCACCCTAGGGCGTTGTTCCACCACATCGAATAGTTAGGGCCTAAGAAGTGAACGCCAGAAGCATAAAATGCAATAAAAATACAACAGCCTTTCCATCCTATAACAGGAATAATTGCAATCCGTGTGAAAGTGATTGTCATTTGTACGTTCCAGGCAACCTAGGCTTCACTCTAGGGCGTTGCTCCACCAGATCGAATTGTTAGGGCCAAAGAAGTCAACGCCCGAAGCATAAAATACAAAATAAATAGAACAGTTTGTCCATCGTATAAAAGGAATAATTGCAAACAGTGTTAAAGTAATGGTCATTTCTACGTTCCGCGCAACCTAGGCTTCACTCTAGGGCGTTGCTCCACTAGATCGAATAGCTAGGGCCTTAGAAGTCAACGCCAGAGGCATAAAATACAATATAAATACACCAGCTTTTCCATCGTAAAAAACGAATAATTGCAAACAGTGTGAAAGTAATTGTCATTTCTTCGTTCCGGGCAAACTAGGCTTCACTCTAGGGCGTTGCTCCACCAGATCAAACAGTTATGGCCTTAGAAGTCAACGCCCGAAGCATAAAATACAAAATAAAAAGAACAGTTTTTCCATTGTATAAAACGAATAATTGCTAACAGTGTAAATGTTATGGTCATTTCTACGTTCCGGGCAAACTTGGCTTCACCCTAGGGCGTTGTTCCACCAGATCGAATAGTTAGGGCCCAAGAAGTGAACGCCAGAAGCATAAAATACAATATAAATACAACAGTTTTTCCATCGTATAAAACGAATAATTGCAACCAGTGTGAAAGTTATGGTCATTTCTACATTCCCAGCAACCTAGGCTTCACTCTAGGGCGTTGCTCCACCAGATCGAATAGTTAGGTCCTTAGAAGTCAACGCCAGAAGCATAAAATACGATTTAATACAGCAGCTTTTCCATCGTATAAAAGGAATAATTGCAAACAGTGTGAAAGTAATGGCCATTTCTACGTTCCGGGCAACCTAGGCTTCACTCTACGGCGCTGTTCCACCAGATCGAGTAGTTAGGGCCTAAGAAGTCAACACCAGAAGAATAAAATACAAAATAAATACAACAGTCTTTACACCGTATAAAACGAATAATTGCAACCTGTGTGAAGGTTATGGTCATATCTACGTTCCGGGCAACCTAGGCTTCACTGTAGGGCGTTGCTCCACCAGATCGAAGTGTTAGGGCCTAAGAAGTCAACGCCCGAAGCATAAAATAAAATAGAAATACAACAGATTTTCCATCGTATAAAACGAATAATTGCAACCATTATGAAACTTATGGTCATTTCTACGTTCCGGGCAACCTAGGCTTCACCCTAGGGCGTTGTTCCACCAGATCGAATAGTTAGGGCCTAAGAAGTGAACGCCAGAAGCATAAAATGCAATAAAAATACAACAGTTTTTCCATTGTATAACAGGATTAATTGCAACCAGTTTGAAAGTAATGGTCATTTCTACGTTCCGGGCAACCTAGGCTTCACTCTAGGGCGTTGCTCCACCAGATCGAATAGTTAGGGCCTAAGAAGTGAACGTCAGAAGCATAAAATACAATATAAATGCAACACTTTTTCCATTGTATAAAACGAATAATTGCAGACAGTGTGAAAGTAATGGTCATTTCTACGTTCCGGGCAACCTTGGCTTCACTGTAGGGCGTTGCTCCACCACATGAAACAGTTAGGGCCTTAGAAGTCAACGCCCGAAGCATAAAATACAAAATAAATAGAACAGTTTTTCCATTGTATAAAACGAATAATTGCTACCAGTGTAAAAGTTATGGTCATTTCTACGTTCCGGGCAACCTAGGCTTCACCCTAGGGCGTTGTTCCACCACATCGAATAGTTAGGGCCTAAGAAGTGAACGCCAGAAGCATAAAATGCAATAAAAATACAACAGCCTTTCCATCCTATAACAGGAATAATTGCAATCCGTGTGAAAGTGATTGTCATTTGTACGTTCCAGGCAACCTAGGCTTCACTCTAGGGCGTTGCTCCACCAGATCGAATTGTTAGGGCCAAAGAAGTCAACGCCCGAAGCATAAAATACAAAATAAATAGAACAGTTTGTCCATCGTATAAAAGGAATAATTGCAAACAGTGTTAAAGTAATGGTCATTTCTACGTTCCGCGCAACCTAGGCTTCACTCTAGGGCGTTGCTCCACTAGATCGAATAGCTAGGGCCCAAGAAGTCAACACCAGAAGAATAAAATACTAAATAAATACAACAGCCTTTACACCGTATAAAACGAATAATTGCAACCTGTGTGAAGGTTATGGTCATATCTACGTTCCGGGCAACCTAGGCTTCACTGTAGGGCGTTGCTCCACCAGATCGAAGTGTTAGGGCCTAAGAAGTCAACGTCCGAAGCATAAAATACAAAATAAATAGAACAGTTTGTCCATCGTATAAAAGGAATAATTGCAAACAGTGTTAAAGTAATGGTCATTTCTACGTTCCGCGCAACCTAGGCTTCACTCTAGGGCGTTGCTCCACTAGATCGAATAGCTAGGGCCTTAGAAGTCAACGCCAGAGGCATAAAATACAATATAAATACACCAGCTTTTCCATCGTAAAAAACGAATAATTGCAAACAGTGTGAAAGTAATTGTCATTTCTTCGTTCCGGGCAAACTAGGCTTCACTCTAGGGCGTTGCTCCACCAGATCAAACAGTTAGGGCCTTAGAAGTCAACGCCCGAAGCATAAAATACAAAATAAAAAGAACAGTTTTTCCATTGTATAAAACGAATAATTGCTAACAGTGTAAATGTTATGGTCATTTCTACGTTCCGGGCAAACTAGGCTTCACCCTAGGGCGTTGTTCCACCAGATCGAATAGTTAGGGCCCAAGAAGTGAACGCCAGAAGCATAAAATACAATATAAATACAACAGTTTTTCCATCGTATAAAACGAATAATTGCAACCAGTGTGAAAGTTATGGTCATTTCTACATTCCCAGCAACCTAGGCTTCACTCTAGGGCGTTGCTCCACCAGATCGAATAGTTAGGTCCTTAGAAGTCAACGCCAGAAGCATAAAATACGATTTAATACAACAGCTTTTCCATCGTATAAAAGGAATAATTGCAAACAGTGTGAAAGTAATGGCCATTTCTACGTTCCGGGCAACCTAGGCTTCACTCTACGGCGCTGTTCCACCAGATCGAGTAGTTAGGGCCTAAGAAGTCAACACCAGAAGAATAAAATACAAAATAAATACAACAGTCTTTACACCGTATAAAACGAATAATTGCAACCTGTGTGAAGGTTATGGTCATATCTACGTTCCGGGCAACCTAGGCTTCACTGTAGGGCGTTGCTCCACCAGATCGAAGTGTTAGGGCCTAAGAAGTCAACGCCCGAAGCATAAAATAAAATAGAAATACAACAGATTTTCCATCGTATAAAACGAATAATTGCAACCATTATGAAACTTATGGTCATTTCTACGTTCCGGGCAACCTAGGCTTCACCCTAGGGCGTTGTTCCACCAGATCGAATAGTTAGGGCCTAAGAAGTGAACGCCAGAAGCATAAAATGCAATAAAAATACAACAGTTTTTCCATCGTATAACAGGATTAATTGCAACCAGTTTGAAAGTAATGGTCATTTCTACGTTCCGGGCAACCTAGGCTTCACTCTAGGGCGTTGCTCCACCAGATCAAACAATTAGGGCCTTAGAAGTCAACGCCCGAAGCATAAAATACAAAATAAAAAGAACAGTCTTTCCACTGTATAAAACGAATAATTGCTACCAGTGTAAATGTTATGGTCATTTCTACGTTCCGGGCAACCTAGGCTTCACCCTAGGGCGTTGTTCCACCAGATCGAATAGTTAGGGCCCAAGAAGCGAACGCCAGAAGCATAAAATACAATATAAATACAACAGTTTTTCCATCGTATAAAACGAATAATTGCAACCAGTGTGAAAGTTATGGTCATTTCTACATTCCGAGCAACCTAGGCTTCACTCTAGGGAGTTGCTCCACCAGATCGAATAGTTAGGTCCTTAGAAGTCAACGCCAGAAGCATAAAATGCGATATAAATACAGCAGCTTTTCCATCGTATAAAAGGAATAAATGCAAACAGTGTGAAAGTAATGGTCATTTCTACGTTCCGGGTAACCTAGGCTTCACTCTACGGCGTTGTTCCACCAGATCGAATCGTTAGGGCCCAAGAAGTCAACACCAGAAGAATAAAATACTAAATAAATACAACAGCCTTTACACCGTATAAAACGAATAATTGCAACCTGTGTGAAGGTTATGGTCATATCTACGTTCCGGGCAACCTAGACTTCACTGTAGGGCGTTGCTCCACCAGATCGAAGTGTTAGGGCCTAAGAAGTCAACGTCCGAAGCATAAAATACAACAGAAATACAACAGTTTTTCCATCGTATAAAACGAATAATTGCAACCATTATGAAACTTATGGTCATTTCTACGTTCCGGGCAACCTAGGCTTCACCCTAGGGCGTTGTTCCACCAGATCGAATAGTTAGGGCCTAAGAAGTGAACGCCAGAAGCATAAAATGCAATAAAAATACAACAGACCTTCCATCCTATAACAGGAATAATTGCAACCCGTGTGAAAGTGATGGTCATTTCTACGTTCCAGGCAACCTAGGCTTCCCTCTAGGGCGTTGCTCCACCAGATCGAATTGTTAGGGCCAAAGAAGTCAACGCCCGAAGCATAAAATACAGAATAAATAGAACAGTATTTCCATCGTATAAAAGGAATAATTGCAGACAGTGTGAAAGTAATGGTCATTTCTACGTTCCGGGCAACCTTGGCTTCACTGTAGGGCGTTGCTCCACCAGATGAAACAGTGAGGGCCTGAGAAGTCAGCGCCCGAAGCATAAAATACGAAATAAATGGAACAGTTTTTCCATTGTATAAAACGAATAATTGCTACCAGTGTAAAAGTTATGGTCATTTCTACGTTCCGGGCAACCTAGGCTTCACCCTAGGGCGTTGTTCCACCAGATCGAATTGTTAGGGCCTAAGAAGTGAACGCCAGAAGCATAAAATACAATATAAATACAACAGTTTTTCCATCGTAGAAAACGAATAATTACAACCAGTGTGAAAGTTATGGCCATTTGTATATTCCGAGCAACCTAGGCTTCATTCTAGGGCGGTGCTCCACCATATCGAATAGCTACGGCCTTAGAAGCCTACGCCTGAAGCATAAAATACAATAAAAATACAACGGTCTTTTCATCGTATAACAGGAATAATTGCAACAAGCGTGAAAGTAATGATCATTTCGGCGTTTCGGGCATCCTAGACTTAACTCTGAGGCAGTGCTCCACCAGATCGAATAGTTAGGGCCTAAGAAGTCAACGCCAGAAGCATAATATACAATATAAATACAACAGTTTTTCCATTGTATAAAACGAATAATTGCTACCAGTGTAAAAGTTATGGTCATTTCTACGTTCCGGGCAACCTAGGCTTCACCCTAGGGCGTTGTTCCACCAGATCGAATAGTTAGGGCCTAAGAAGTGAACGTCAGAAGCATAAAATACAATATAAATACAACAGTTTTTCCATTGTATAAAACGAATAATTGCAGACAGTGTGAAAGTAATGGTCATTTCTACGTTCCGGGCAACCTTGGCTTCACTGTAGGGCGTTGCTCCACCACATGAAACAGTTAGGGCCTTAGAAGTCAACGCCCGAAGCATAAAATACAAAATAAATAGAACAGTTTTTCCATTGTATAAAACGAATAATTGCTACCAGTGTAAAAGTTATGGTCATTTCTACGTTCCGGGCAACCTAGGCTTCACCCTAGGGCGTTGTTCCACCACATCGAATAGTTAGGGCCTAAGAAGTGAACGCCAGAAGCATAAAATGCAATAAAAATACAACAGCCTTTCCATCCTATAACAGGAATAATTGCAATCCGTGTGAAAGTGATTGTCATTTGTACGTTCCAGGCAACCTAGGCTTCACTCTAGGGCGTTGCTCCACCAGATCGAATTGTTAGGGCCAAAGAAGTCAACGCCCGAAGCATAAAATACAAAATAAATAGAACAGTTTGTCCATCGTATAAAAGGAATAATTGCAAACAGTGTTAAAGTAATGGTCATTTCTACGTTCCGCGCAACCTAGGCTTCACTCTAGGGCGTTGCTCCACTAGATCGAATAGCTAGGGCCTTAGAAGTCAACGCCAGAGGCATAAAATACAATATAAATACACCAGCTTTTCCATCGTAAAAAACGAATAATTGCAAACAGTGTGAAAGTAATTGTCATTTCTTCGTTCCGGGCAAACTAGGCTTCACTCTAGGGCGTTGCTCCACCAGATCAAACAGTTAGGGCCTTAGAAGTCAACGCCCGAAGCATAAAATACAAAATAAAAAGAACAGTTTTTCCATTGTATAAAACGAATAATTGCTAACAGTGTAAATGTTATGGTCATTTCTACGTTCCGGGCAAACTAGGCTTCACCCTAGGGCGTTGTTCCACCAGATCGAATAGTTAGGGCCCAAGAAGTGAACGCCAGAAGCATAAAATACAATATAAATACAACAGTTTTTCCATCGTATAAAACGAATAATTGCAACCAGTGTGAAAGTTATGGTCATTTCTACATTCCCAGCAACCTAGGCTTCACTCTAGGGCGTTGCTCCACCAGATCGAATAGTTAGGTCCTTAGAAGTCAACGCCAGAAGCATAAAATACGATTTAATACAGCAGCTTTTCCATCGTATAAAAGGAATAATTGCAAACAGTGTGAAAGTAATGGCCATTTCTACGTTCCGGGCAACCTAGGCTTCACTCTACGGCGCTGTTCCACCAGATCGAGTAGTTAGGGCCTAAGAAGTCAACACCAGAAGAATAAAATACAAAATAAATACAACAGTCTTTACACCGTATAAAACGAATAATTGCAACCTGTGTGAAGGTTATGGTCATATCTACGTTCCGGGCAACCTAGGCTTCACTGTAGGGCGTTGCTCCACCAGATCGAAGTGTTAGGGCCTAAGAAGTCAACGCCCGAAGCATAAAATAAAATAGAAATACAACAGATTTTCCATCGTATAAAACGAATAATTGCAACCATTATGAAACCTATGGTCATTTCTACGTTCCGGGCAACCTAGGCTTCACCCTAGGGCGTTGTTCCACCAGATCGAATAGTTAGGGCCTAAGAAGTGAACGCCAGAAGCATAAAATGCAATAAAAATACAACAGTTTTTCCATCGTATAACAGGATTAATTGCAACCAGTTTGAAAGTAATGGTCATTTCTACGTTCCGGGCAACCTAGGCTTCACTCTAGGGCGTTGCTCCACCAGATCAAACAATGAGGGCCTTAGAAGTCAACGCCCGAAGCATAAAATACAAAATAAAAAGAACAGTTTTTCCACTGTATAAAACGAATAATTGCTACCAGTGTAAATGTTATGGTCATTTCTACGTTCCGGGCAACCTAGGCTTCACCCTAGGGCGTTGTTCCACCAGATCGAATAGTTAGGGCCCAAGAAGCGAACGCCAGAAGCATAAAATACAATATAAATACAACAGTTTTTCCATCGTATAAAACGAATAATTGCAACCAGTGTGAAAGTTATGGTCATTTCTACATTCCGAGCAACCTAGGCTTCACTCTAGGGAGTTGCTCCACCAGATCGAATAGTTAGGTGCTTAGAAGTCAACGCCAGAAGCATAAAATGCGATATAAATACAGCAGCTTTTCCATCGTATAAAAGGAATAAATGCAAACAGTGTGAAAGTAATGGTCATTTCTACGTTCCGGGTAACCTAGGCTTCACTCTACGGCGTTGTTCCACCAGATCGAATCGTTAGGGCCCAAGAAGTCAACACCAGAAGAATAAAATACTAAATAAATACAACAGCCTTTACACCGTATAAAACGAATAATTGCAACCTGTGTGAAGGTTATGGTCATATCTACGTTCCGGGCAACCTAGACTTCACTGTAGGGCGTTGCTCCACCAGATCGAAGTGTTAGGGCCTAAGAAGTCAACGTCCGAAGCATAAAATACAACAGAAATACAACAGTTTTTCCATCGTATAAAACGAATAATTGCAACCATTATGAAACTTATGGTCATTTCTACGTTCCGGGCAACCTAGGCTTCACCCTAGGGCGTTGTTCCACCAGATCGAATAGTTAGGGCCTAAGAAGTGAACGCCAGAAGCATAAAATGCAATAAAAATACAACAGACCTTCCATCCTATAACAGGAATAATTGCAACCCGTGTGAAAGTGATGGTCATTTCTACGTTCCAGGCAACCTAGGCTTCCCTCTAGGGCGTTGCTCCACCAGATCGAATTGTTAGGGCCAAAGAAGTCAACGCCCGAAGCATAAAATACAGAATAAATAGAACAGTATTTCCATCGTATAAAAGGAATAATTGCAGACAGTGTGAAAGTAATGGTCATTTCTACGTTCCGGGCAACCTTGGCTTCACTGTAGGGCGTTGCTCCACCAGATGAAACAGTGAGGGCCTGAGAAGTCAGCGCCCGAAGCATAAAATACGAAATAAATGGAACAGTTTTTCCATTGTATAAAACGAATAATTGCTACCAGTGTAAAAGTTATGGTCATTTCTACGTTCCGGGCAACCTAGGCTTCACCCTAGGGCGTTGTTCCACCAGATCGAATTGTTAGGGCCTAAGAAGTGAACGACAGAAGCATAAAATACAATATAAATACAACAGTTTTTCCATCGTATAACAGGATTAATTGCAACCAGTTTGAAAGTGATGGTCATTTCTACGTTCCGGGCAACCTAGGCTTCACTCTAGGGCGTTGCTCCACTAGATCGAATAGCTAGGGCCTTAGAAGTCAACGCCAGAGTCATAAAATACAATATAAATACAACAGCTTTTCCATCGTAAAAAACGAATAATTGCAACCAGTGAGAAAGTTATGGTTATTTCTACATTTCGAGCAACCTAGGCTTCACTCTAGGGCGTTGCTCCACCAGATCTAATAGTTAGGCCTTAGAAGTCACCGCCAGAAGCATAAAATACGATATAAATACAACAGCTTTTGCATCGTATAAAAGGAATAATTGCAAACAGTGTGAAAGTAATTGTCATTTCTACGTTCCGGGCAACCTAGGCTTCACTCTAGGGCGTTGCTCCACCAGATCAAACAGCTAGGTCCTTAGAAGTCAACGCCCGAAGCATAAAATACAAAATAAATAGAACAGTTTTCCCATTGTATAAAACGAATAATTGCTACCAGTGTAAAAGTTATGGTCATTTCTACGTTCCGGGCAACCTAGGCTTCACTCTAGGGCGTTGCTCCACCAGATCGAATTGTTAGGGCCAAAGAAGTCAACGCCCGAAGCATAAAATACAAAATAAATAGAACAGTTTTTCCATTGTATAAAACGAATAATGCTACCAGTGTAAAAGTTATGGTCATTTCTACGTTCCGGGCAACCTAGGCTACATCCTAGGGCATTGTTCCATCAGATCGAACAGATGGGCCCTAAGAAGTGAACGCCAGAAGCATAAAATACAATATAAATACAACAGTTTTTCCATCGTAGAAAACGAATAATTACAACCAGTGTGAAAGTTATGGCCATTTGTATATTCCGAGCAACCTAGGCTTCATTCTAGGGCGGTGCTCCACCATATCGAATAGCTACGGCCTTAGAAGCCTACGCCTGAAGCATAAAATACAATAAAAATACAACGGTCTTTTCATCGTATAACAGGAATAATTGCAACAAGCGTGAAAGTAATGATCATTTCGGCGTTTCGGGCATCCTAGACTTAACTCTGAGGCAGTGCTCCACCAGATCGAATAGTTAGGGCCTAAGAAGTCAACGCCAGAAGCATAATATACAATATAAATACAACAGTTTTTCCATTGTATAAAACGAATAATTGCTACCAGTGTAAAAGTTATGGTCATTTCTACGTTCCGGGCAACCTAGGCTTCACCCTAGGGCGTTGTTCCACCAGATCGAATAGTTAGGGCCTAAGAAGTGAACGTCAGAAGCATAAAATACAATATAAATACAACAGTTTTTCCATTGTATAAAACGAATAATTGCAGACAGTGTGAAAGTAATGGTCATTTCTACGTTCCGGGCAACCTTGGCTTCACTGTAGGGCGTTGCTCCACCACATGAAACAGTTAGGGCCTTAGAAGTCAACGCCCGAAGCATAAAATACAAAATAAATAGAACAGTTTTTCCATTGTATAAAACGAATAATTGCTACCAGTGTAAAAGTTATGGTCATTTCTACGTTCCGGGCAACCTAGGCTTCACCCTATGGCGTTGTTCCACCACATCGAATAGTTAGGGCCTAAGAAGTGAACGCCAGAAGCATAAAATGCAATAAAAATACAACAGCCTTTCCATCCTATAACAGGAATAATTGCAATCCGTGTGAAAGTGATTGTCATTTGTACGTTCCAGGCAACCTAGGCTTCACTCTAGGGCGTTGCTCCACCAGATCGAATTGTTAGGGCCAAAGAAGTCAACGCCCGAAGCATAAAATACAAAATAAATAGAACAGTTTGTCCATCGTATAAAAGGAATAATTGCAAACAGTGTTAAAGTAATGGTCATTTCTACGTTCCGCGCAACCTAGGCTTCACTCTAGGGCGTTGCTCCACTAGATCGAATAGCTAGGGCCTTAGAAGTCAACGCCAGAGGCATAAAATACAATATAAATACACCAGCTTTTCCATCGTAAAAAACGAATAATTGCAAACAGTGTGAAAGTAATTGTCATTTCTTCGTTCCGGGCAAACTAGGCTTCACTCTAGGGCGTTGCTCCACCAGATCAAACAGTTAGGGCCTTAGAAGTCAACGCCCGAAGCATAAAATACAAAATAAAAAGAACAGTTTTTCCATTGTATAAAACGAATAATTGCTAACAGTGTAAATGTTATGGTCATTTCTACGTTCCGGGCAAACTAGGCTTCACCCTAGGGCGTTGTTCCACCAGATCGAATAGTTAGGGCCCAAGAAGTGAACGCCAGAAGCATAAAATACAATATAAATACAACAGTTTTTCCATCGTATAAAACGAATAATTGCAACCAGTGTGAAAGTTATGGTCATTTCTACATTCCCAGCAACCTAGGCTTCACTCTAGGGCGTTGCTCCACCAGATCGAATAGTTAGGTCCTTAGAAGTCAACGCCAGAAGCATAAAATACGATTTAATACAGCAGCTTTTCCATCGTATAAAAGGAATAATTGCAAACAGTGTGAAAGTAATGGCCATTTCTACGTTCCGGGCAACCTAGGCTTCACTCTACGGCGCTGTTCCACCAGATCGAGTAGTTAGGGCCTAAGAAGTCAACACCAGAAGAATAAAATACAAAATAAATACAACAGTCTTTACACCGTATAAAACGAATAATTGCAACCTGTGTGAAGGTTATGGTCATATCTACGTTCCGGGCAACCTAGGCTTCACTGTAGGGCGTTGCTCCACCAGATCGAAGTGTTAGGGCCTAAGAAGTCAACGCCCGAAGCATAAAATAAAATAGAAATACAACAGATTTTCCATCGTATAAAACGAATAATTGCAACCATTATGAAACCTATGGTCATTTCTACGTTCCGGGCAACCTAGGCTTCACCCTAGGGCGTTGTTCCACCAGATCGAATAGTTAGGGCCTAAGAAGTGAACGCCAGAAGCATAAAATGCAATAAAAATACAACAGTTTTTCCATCGTATAACAGGATTAATTGCAACCAGTTTGAAAGTAATGGTCATTTCTACGTTCCGGGCAACCTAGGCTTCACTCTAGGGCGTTGCTCCACCAGATCAAACAATGAGGGCCTTAGAAGTCAACGCCCGAAGCATAAAATACAAAATAAAAAGAACAGTTTTTCCACTGTATAAAACGAATAATTGCTACCAGTGTAAATGTTATGGTCATTTCTACGTTCCGGGCAACCTAGGCTTCACCCTAGGGCGTTGTTCCACCAGATCGAATAGTTAGGGCCCAAGAAGCGAACGCCAGAAGCATAAAATACAATATAAATACAACAGTTTTTCCATCGTATAAAACGAATAATTGCAACCAGTGTGAAAGTTATGGTCATTTCTACATTCCGAGCAACCTAGGCTTCACTCTAGGGAGTTGCTCCACCAGATCGAATAGTTAGGTCCTTAGAAGTCAACGCCAGAAGCATAAAATGCGATATAAATACAGCAGCTTTTCCATCGTATAAAAGGAATAAATGCAAACAGTGTGAAAGTAATGGTCATTTCTACGTTCCGGGTAACCTAGGCTTCACTCTACGGCGTTGTTCCACCAGATCGAATCGTTAGGGCCCAAGAAGTCAACACCAGAAGAATAAAATACTAAATAAATACAACAGCCTTTACACCGTATAAAACGAATAATTGCAACCTGTGTGAAGGTTATGGTCATATCTACGTTCCGGGCAACCTAGGCTTCACTGTAGGGCGTTGCTCCACCAGATCGAAGTGTTAGGGCCTAAGAAGTCAACGTCCGAAGCATAAAATACAACAGAAATACAACAGTTTTTCCATCGTATAAAACGAATAATTGCAACCATTATGAAACTTATGGTCATTTCTACGTTCCGGGCAACCTAGGCTTCACCCTAGGGCGTTGTTCCACCAGATCGAATAGTTAGGGCCTAAGAAGTGAACGCCAGAAGCATAAAATGCAATAAAAATACAACAGACCTTCCATCCTATAACAGGAATAATTGCAACCCGTGTGAAAGTGATGGTCATTTCTACGTTCCAGGCAACCTAGGCTTCCCTCTAGGGCGTTGCTCCACCAGATCGAATTGTTAGGGCCAAAGAAGTCAACGCCCGAAGCATAAAATACAGAATAAATAGAACAGTTTTTCCATCGTATAAAAGGAATAATTGCAGACAGTGTGAAAGTAATGGTCATTTCTACGTTCCGGGCAACCTTGGCTTCACTGTAGGGCGTTGCTCCACCAGATGAAACAGTGAGGGCCTGAGAAGTCAGCGCCCGAAGCATAAAATACGAAATAAATAGAACAGTTTTTCCATTGTATAAAACGAATAATTGCTACCAGTGTAAAAGTTATGGTCATTTCTACGTTCCGGGCAACCTAGGCTTCACTCTAGGGCGGTGCTCCACCATATCGAATAGCAACGGCCTTAGAAGCCTACGCCTGAAGCATAAAATACAATAAAAATACAACGGTCTTTTCATCGTATAACAGGAATAATTGCAACAAGCGTGAAAGTAATGATCATTTCGGCGTTTCGGGCATCCTAGACTTAACTCTGAGGCATTGCTCCACCAGATCGAATAGTTAGGGCCTAAGAAGTGAACGCCATAAGCATTAAACACAATATAAATACAACAGTTTTTCCATCGTATAAAACGAATAATTGCAACCAGTGTGAAAGTTATGGTCATTTCTACATTCCGAGCAACCTAGGCTTCACTCTAGGGCGTTGCTCCACTAGATCGAATAGCTAGGGCCTTAGAAGTCAACGCCAGAGTCATAAAATACAATATAAATACAACAGCTTTTCCATCGCAAAAAACGAATAATTGCAAACAGTGTGAAAGTAATTGTCATTTCTACGTTCCGGGCAACCTAGGCTTCACTCTAGGGCGTTGCTCCACCAGATCAAACAGTTAGGTCCTTAGAAGTCAACGCCCGAAGCATAAAATACAAAATAAATAGAACAGTTTTCCCATTGTATAAAACGAATAATTGCTACCAGTGTAAAAGTTATGGTCATTTCTACGTTCCGGGCAACCTAGGCTTCACTCTAGGGCGTTGCTCCACCAGATCGAATTGTTAGGGCCAAAGAAGTCAACGCCCGAAGCATAAAATACAAAATAAATAGAACAGTTTTTCCATTGTATAAAACGAATAATGCTACCAGTGTAAAAGTTATGGTCATTTCTACGTTCCGGGCAACCTAGGCTACATCCTAGGGCATTGTTCCATCAGATCGAACAGATGGGCCCTAAGAAGTGAACGCCAGAAGCATAAAATACAATATAAATACAACAGTTTTTCCATCGTAGAAAACGAATAATTGCAATCAGTGTGAAAGCTATGGTCATTTCTACATTCCGAGCAACCTAGGCTTCACTCTAGGGCGTTGCTCCACCAGATCGAATAGTTAGGGCCTAAGAAGTCAACGCCAGAAGCATAAAATACAATATAAATACAACAGTTTTTCCATTGTATAAAACGAATAATTGCTACCAGTGTAAAAGTTATGGTCATTTCTACGTTCCGGGCAACCTAGGCTTCACCCTAGGGCGTTGTTCCACCAGATCGAATAGTTAGGGCCTAAGAAGTGAACGTCAGAAGCATAAAATACAATATAAATACAACAGTTTTTTCATTGTATAAAACGAATAATTGCAATCAGTGTGAAAGCTATGGTCATTTCTACATTCCGAGCAACCTAGGCTTCACTGTAGGGCGTTGCTCCAACAGATCGAATTGTTAGGGCCAAAGAAGTCAACGCCCGAAGCATAAAATACAAAATAAATAGAACAGTTTTTCCATTGTATAAAACGAATAATGCTACCAGTGTAAAAGTTATGGTCATTTCTACGTTCCGGGCAACCTAGGCTACATCCTAGGGCATTGTTCCATCAGATCGAACAGATGGGCCCTAAGAAGTGAACGCCAGAAGCATAAAATACAATATAAATACAACAGTTTTTCCATCGTAGAAAACGAATAATTGCAATCAGTGTGAAAGCTATGGTCATTTCTACATTCCGAGCAACCTAGGCTTCACTCTAGGGCGTTGCTCCACCAGATCGAATAGTTAGGGCCTAAGAAGTCAACGCCAGAAGCATAAAATACAATATAAATACAACAGTTTTTCCATTGTATAAAACGAATAATTGCTACCAGTGTAAAAGTTATGGTCATTTCTACGTTCCGGGCAACCTAGGCTTCACCCTAGGGCGTTGTTCCACCAGATCGAATATGTAGGGCCTAAGAAGTGAACGTCAGAAGCATAAAATACAATATAAATACAACAGTTTTTCCATTGTATAAAACGAATAATTGCAATCAGTGTGAAAGCTATGGTCATTTCTACATTCCGAGCAACCTAGGCTTCACTCTAGGGCGTTGCTCCACCAGATCGAATAGTTAGGGCCTAAGAAGTCAACGCCAGAAGCATAAAATACAATATAAATACAACAGTTTTTCCATTGTATAAAACGAATAATTGCTACCAGTGTAAAAGTTATGGTCATTTCTACGTTCCGGGCAACCTAGGCTTCACCCTAGGGCGTTGTTCCACCAGATCGAATATGTAGGGCCTAAGAAGTGAACGTCAGAAGCATAAAATACAATATAAATACAACAGTTTTTCCATTGTATAAAACGAATAATTGCAATCAGTGTGAAAGCTATGGTCATTTCTACATTCCGAGCAACCTAGGCTTCACTCTAGGGCGTTGCTCCAACAGATTGAATAGTCAGGGCCTTATAAGTCAACGCCCGAAGCATAAAATGCAATAAAAATACAACAGTTTTTCCATCGTATAACAGGATTAATTGCAACCAGTTTGAAAGTGATGGTCCTTTCTACGTTCCGGGCAACCTAGGCTTCACTCTAGGGCGTTGCTCCACTAGATCGAATAGCTAGGGCCATAGAAGTCAACGCCAGAGTCATAAAATACAATATAAATACAACAGCTTTTCCATCGCAAAAAACGAATAATTGCAACCAGTGAGAAAGTTATGGTTATTTCTACATTTCGAGCAACCTAGGCTTCACTCTAGGGCGTTGCTCCACCAGATCTAATAGTTAGGTCCTTAGAAGTCACCGCCAGAAGCATAAAATACGATATAAATACAACAGCTTTTGCATCATATAAAAGGAATAATTGCAAACAGTGTGAAAGTAATTGTCATTTCTACGTTCCGGGCAACCTAGGCTTCACTCTAGGGCGTTGCTCCACCAGATCAAACAGTTAGGTCCTTAGAAGTCAACGCCCGAAGCATAAAATACAAAATAAATAGAACAGTTTTCCCATTGTATAAAACGAATAATTGCTACCAGTGTAAAAGTTATGGTCATTTCTACGTTCCGGGCAACCTAGGCTTCACTCTAGGGCGTTGCTCCACCAGATCGAATTGTTAGGGCCAAAGAAGTCAACGCCCGAAGCATAAAATACAAAATAAATAGAACAGTTTTTCCATTGTATAAAACGAATAATGCTACCAGTGTAAAAGTTATGGTCATTTCTACGTTCCGGGCAACCTAGGCTACATCCTAGGGCATTGTTCCATCAGATCGAACAGATGGGCCCTAAGAAGTGAACTCCAGAAGCATAACATACAATATAAATACAACAGTTTTTCCATCGTAGAAAACGAATAATTGCAATCAGTGTGAAAGCTATGGTCATTTCTACATTCCGAGCAACCTAGGCTTCACTCTAGGGCGTTGCTCCACCAGATCGAATAGTTAGCGCCTAAGAAGTGAACGTCAGAAGCATAAAATACAATATAAATACAACAGTTTTTCCATTGTATAAAACGAATAATTGATACCAGTGTAAAAGCTATGGTCATTTCTACGTTCCGGGCAACCTAGGCTTCACTCTACGGCGTTGCTCCACCAGATGGAATTGTTAGGGCCAAAGAAGTCAACGCCCAAAGCATAAAATACAATATAAATACAACAGCTTTTCCATCGTTTAAAACGAATAATTGCAATCAGTGTGAAAGCTATGGTCATTTCTACATTCCGAGCAACCTAGGCTTCACTCTAGGGCGTTGCTCCAACAGATTGAATAGTCAGGGCCTTATAAGTCAACGCCCGAAGCATAAAATGCAATAAAAATACAACAGTTTTTCCATCGTATAACAGGATTAATTGCAACCAGTTTGAAAGTGATGGTCATTTCTGCGTTCCGGGCAACCTAGGCTTCACTCTAGGGTGTTGCTCCACTAGATCGAATAGCTAGGGCCTTAGAAGTCAACGCCAGAGGCATAAAATACAATATAAATACAACAGCTTTTCCATCGTAAAGAACGAATAATTGCAACCAGTGTGAAAGTTATGGTTATTTCTACATTACGAGAAACCTAGGCTTCACTCTAGGGCGTTGCTCCACCAGATCGAATAGATAGGTCCTTAGAAGTCAACGCCAGAAGCATAAAACACGTTATAAATACAACAGCTTTTGCATCGTATAAAAGGAATAATTGCAAACAGTGTGAAAGTAATGGTCATTTCTACGTTCCGGGTAACCTAGGCTTCACTCTACGGCGTTGTTCCACCAGATCGAATCGTTAGGGCCCAAGAAGTCAGCACCAGATGAATAAAATACAAAATAAATACAACAGCCTTTACACCGTATAAAATGAATAATTGCAACCTGTGTGAAGGTTATGGTCATATCTACGTTACGGCCAACCTTGACTTCACTGTAGGGCGTTGCTCAACCAGATCGAAGTGTTAGGGCCTAAGAAGTCAACGTCCGAAGCATAAAATACAATAGAAATACAACAGTTTTTCCATCGTATAAAACGAATAATTGCAACCATTATGAAACTTATGGTCATTTCTACGTTCCGGGCAACCTAGGCTTCACCCTAGGGCGTTGTTCCACCAGATCGAATAGTTAGGGCCTAAGAAGTGAACGCCAGAAGCATAAAATGCAATAAAAATACAACAGCCTTTCCTTCCTATAACAGGAATAATTGCAACCCGTGTGAAAGTGATGGTCATTTCTACGTTCCAGGCAACCTCGGCTTCCCTCTAGGGCGTTGCTCCACCAGATCGAATTGTTAGGGCCAAAGAAGTCAACGCCCGAAGCATAAAATACAGAATAAATAGAATAGTTTTTCCATCGTATAAAAGGAATAATTGCAGACAGTGTGAAAGTAATGGTCATTTCTACGTTCCGGGCAACCTTGGCTTCACTGTAGGGCGTTGCTCCACCAGATGAAACAGTTAGGGCCTTAGAAGTCAACGCCCGAAGCATAAAATTCGAAATAAATAGAACAGTTTTTCCATTGTATAAAACGAATAATTGCTACCAGTGTAAAAGTTATGGTCATTTCTACGTTCCGGGCAACCTAGGCTTCACTCTAGGGCGGTGCTCCACCATATCGAATAGCAACGGCCTTGGAAGCCTACGCCTGAAGCATAAAATACAATAAAAATACAACGGTCTTTTCATCGTATAACAGGAATAATTGCAACAAGCGTGAAAGTAATGATCATTTCGTCGTTTCGGGCATCCTAGACTTAACTCTGAGGCATTGCTCCACCATATCGAATAGTTAGGGCCTAAGAAGTGAACGCCAGAAGCATTAAACACAATATAAATACAACAGTTTTTCCATCGCATAAAACGAATGATTGCAACCAGTGTGAAAGTTATGGTCATTTCTACATTCCGAGCAACCTAGGCTTCACTCTAGGGCGTTGCTCCAACAGATTGAATAGTTAGGGCATTCGAAGTAAACGCCCGAAGCATAAAATGCTATAAAAATACAACAGTTTTTCCATCGTATAAAAGGATTAATTGCAACCAGTTTGAAAGTGATGGTGATTTCTACGTTCCGGGCAACCTAGGCTTCTCTCTAGGGCGTTGCTCCACTAGATCGAAAAGCTAGGGCCTTAGAAGTCAACGCCAGAGTCATAAAATACAATATAAATACAACAGCTTTTCCATCGTAAAAAACGAATAATTGCAACCAGTGTGAAAGTTATGGTTATTTCTACATTGCGAGCAACCTAGGCTTCACTCTAGGGCGTTGCTCCACCAGATCGAATAGTTAGGTCCTTAGAAGTCACCGCCAGAAGAATAAAATACAAAATAAATACAACAGCCTTTACACCGTATAAAACGAATAATTGCAACCTGTGTGAAGGTTATGGTCATATCTACGTTCCGGGCAACCTAGGCTTCACTGTAGGGCGTTGCTCCACCAGATCGAAGTGTTAGGGCCTAAGAAGTCAACGCCCGAAGCATAAAATACAATAGAAATAGAACAGTTTTTCCATTGTATAAAACGAATAATGCTACCAGTGTAAAAGTTATGGTCATTCCTACGTTCCGGGCAACCTAGGCTTCATCCTAGGGCATTGTTCCATCAGATCGAACAGATAGGCCCTAAGAAGTGAACGCCAGAAGCATAAAATACAATATAAATACAACAGTTTTTCCATCGTAGAAAACGAATAATTGCAACTAGTGTGAAAGTTATGGTCATTTGTATATTCCGAGCAACCTAGTCTTCACTCTAGGGCGTTGCTCCACTAGATGGAATAGCTAGGGCCTTAGAAGTCAACGCCAGAGGCATAAAATACAATATAAATACAACAGCTTTTCCATCGTAAAGAACGAATAATTGCAACCAGTGTGAAAGTTATGGTTATTTCTACATTCCGAGCAACCTAGGCTTCACTCTAGGGCGTTGCTCCACCAGATCGAATAGTTAGGTCCTTAGAAGTCAACGCCAGATGCATAAAATACGTTATAAATACAACAGCTTTTGCATCGTATAAAAGGAATAATTGCAAACAGTGTGAAAGTAATTGTCATTTCTATATTCTGAGCAACCTAGGCTTCACCCTAGGGCGTTGCGCCACCGGATCAAACAGATAGGTCCTTAGATGTCAACGCCAGAGGCATACAATACGATATAAATACAACAGCTTTCCCATGGTATAACAGGATTAATTGCAACCAGTTTGAAAGTGATGGTCATTTCGACGTTCCGGGCAACCTAGGCTTCACCCTAGGGCGTTGTTCCACCAGATCGAATAGTGAGGGCCTAAGAAGTCAACGCCCGAAGCATAAAATGCAATAAAAATACAACAGTTTTTCCATCGTATAACAGGATTAATTGCAACCAGTTTGAAAGTGATGGTCATTTCTACGTTCCGGGCAACCTAGGCTTCACTCGAGGGCGTTGATCCACTAGATCGAATAGCTAGGGCCATAGAAGTCAACGCCAGAAGCATAAAATACGATATAAATACAACAGCTTTTCCATTGTATAAAACGAATAATTGCTACCAGTGTAAAAGTTATGGTCATTTCTACGTTCCGGGCAACCTAGGCTTCACCCTAGGGCGTTGTTCCACCAGATCGAATAGTTAGGGCCTAAGAAGTGAACGTCAGAAGCATAAAATACAATATAAATACAACAGTTTTTCCATTGTATAAAACGAATAATTGCAGACAGTGTGAAAGTAATGGTCATTTCTACGTTCCGGGCAACCTTGGCTTCACTGTAGGGCGTTGCTCCACCACATGAAACAGTTAGGGCCTTAGAAGTCAACGCCCGAAGAATAAAATACAAAATAAATAGAACAGTTTGTCCATCGTATAAAAGGAATAATTGCAAACAGTGTTAAAGTAATGGTCATTTCTACGTTCCGCGCAACCTAGGCTTCACTCTAGGGCGTTGCTCCACTAGATCGAATAGCTAGGGCCTTAGAAGTCAACGCCAGAGGCATAAAATACAATATAAATACACCAGCTTTTCCATCGTAAAAAACGAATAATTGCAAACAGTGTGAAAGTAATTGTCATTTCTTCGTTCCGGGCAAACTAGGCTTCACTCTAGGGCGTTGCTCCACCAGATCAAACAGTTAGGGCCTTAGAAGTCAACGCCCGAAGCATAAAATACAAAATAAAAAGAACAGTTTTTCCATTGTATAAAACGAATAATTGCTAACAGTGTAAATGTTATGGTCATTTCTACGTTCCGGGCAAACTAGGCTTCACCCTAGGGCGTTGTTCCACCAGATCGAATAGTTAGGGCCCAAGAAGTGAACGCCAGAAGCATAAAATACAATATAAATACAACAGTTTTTCCATCGTATAAAACGAATAATTGCAACCAGTGTGAAAGTTATGGTCATTTCTACATTCCCAGCAACCTAGGCTTCACTCTAGGGCGTTGCTCCACCAGCTCGAATAGTTAGGTCCTTAGAAGTCAACGCCAGAAGCATAAAATACGATTTAATACAGCAGCTTTTCCATCGTATAAAAGGAATAATTGCAAACAGTGTGAAAGTAATGGCCATTTCTACGTTCCGGGCAACCTAGGCTTCACTGTAGGGCGTTGCTCCACCAGATCGAATTGTTAGGGCCAAAGAAGTCAACGCCCGAAGCATAAAATACAGAATAAATAGAACAGTTTTTCCATCGTATAAAAGGAATAATTGCAGACAGTGTGAAAGTAATGGTCATTTCTACGTTCCGGGCAACCTTGTCTTCACTGTAGGGCGTTGCTCCACCAGATGAAACAGTGAGGGCCTGAGAAGTCAGCGCCCGAAGCATAAAATACGAAATAAATAGAACAGTTTTTCCATTGTATAAAACGAATAATTGCTACCAGTGTAAAAGTTATGGTCATTTCTACGTTCCGGGCAACCTAGGCTTCACTCTAGGGCGGTGCTCCACCATATCGAATAGCAACGGCCTTAGAAGCCTACGCCTGAAGCATAAAATACAATAAAAATACAACGGTCTTTTCATCGTATAACAGGAATAATTGCAACAAGCGTGAAAGTAATGATCATTTCGGCGTTTCGGGCATCCTAGACTTAACTCTGAGGCATTGCTCCACCAGATCGAATAGTTAGGGCCTAAGAAGTGAACGCCATAAGCATTAAACACAATATAAATACAACAGTTTTTCCATCGTATAAAACGAATAATTGCAACCAGTGTGAAAGTTATGGTCATTTCTACATTCCGAGCAACCTAGGCTTCACTCTAGGGCGTTGCTCCACTAGATCGAATAGCTAGGGCCTTAGAAGTCAACGCCAGAGTCATAAAATACAATATAAATACAACAGCTTTTCCATCGCAAAAAACGAATAATTGCAACCAGTGAGAAAGTTATGGTTATTTCTACATTTCGCGCAACCTAGGCTTCACTCTAGGGCGTTGCTCCACCAGATCTAATAGTTAGGTCCTCAGAAGTCACCGCCAGAAGCATAAAATACGATATAAATACAACAGCTTTTGCATCGTATAAAAGGAATAATTGCAAACAGTGTGAAAGTAATTGTCATTTCTACGTTCCGGGCAACCTAGGCTTCACTCTAGGGCGTTGCTCCACCAGATCAAACAGTTAGGTCCTTAGAAGTCAACGCCCGAAGCATAAAATACAAAATAAATAGAACAGTTTTCCCATTGTATAAAACGAATAATTGCTACCAGTGTAAAAGTTATGGTCATTTCTACGTTCCGGGCAACCTAGGCTTCACTCTAGGGCGTTGCTCCACCAGATCGAATTGTTAGGGCCAAAGAAGTCAACGCCCGAAGCATAAAATACAAAATAAATAGAACAGTTTTTCCATTGTATAAAACGAATAATGCTACCAGTGTAAAAGTTATGGTCATTTCTACGTTCCGGGCAACCTAGGCTACATCCTAGGGCATTGTTCCATCAGATCGAACAGATGGGCCCTAAGAAGTGAACGCCAGAAGCATAAAATACAATATAAATACAACAGTTTTTCCATCGTAGAAAACGAATAATTGCAATCAGTGTGAAAGCTATGGTCATTTCTACATTCCGAGCAACCTAGGCTTCACTCTAGGGCGTTGCTCCACCAGATCGAATAGTTAGGGCCTAAGAAGTCAACGCCAGAAGCATAAAATACAATATAAATACAACAGTTTTTCCATTGTATAAAACGAATAATTGCTACCAGTGTAAAAGTTATGGTCATTTCTACGTTCCGGGCAACCTAGGCTTCACCCTAGGGCGTTGTTCCACCAGATCGAATAGTTAGGGCCTAAGAAGTGAACGTCAGAAGCATAAAATACAATATAAATACAACAGTTTTTCCATTGTATAAAACGAATAATTGCAATCAGTGTGAAAGCTATGGTCATTTCTACATTCCGAGCAACCTAGGCTTCACTCTAGGGCGTTGCTCCAACAGATCGAATTGTTAGGCTCAAAGAAGTCAACGCCCGAAGCATAAAATACAAAATAAATAGAACAGTTTTTCCATTGTATAAAACGAATAATGCTACCAGTGTAAAAGTTATGGTCATTTCTACGTTCCGGGCAACCTAGGCTACATCCTAGGGCATTGTTCCATCAGATCGAACAGATGGGCCCTAAGAAGTGAACGCCAGAAGCATAAAATACAATATAAATACAACAGTTTTTCCATCGTAGAAAACGAATAATTGCAATCAGTGTGAAAGCTATGGTCATTTCTACATTCCGAGCAACCTAGGCTTCACTCTAGGGCGTTGCTCCACCAGATCGAATAGTTAGGGCCTAAGAAGTCAACGCCAGAAGCATAAAATACAATATAAATACAACAGTTTTTCCATTGTATAAAACGAATAATTGCTACCAGTGTAAAAGTTATGGTCATTTCTACGTTCCGGGCAACCTAGGCTTCACCCTAGGGCGTTGTTCCACCAGATCGAATAGTTAGGGCCCAAGAAGTGAACGTCAGAAGCATAAAATACAATATAAATACAACAGTTTTTCCATTGTATAAAACGAATAATTGCAATCAGTGTGAAAGCTATGGTCATTTCTACATTCCGAGCAACCTAGGCTTCACTCTAGGGCGTTGCTCCAACAGATTGAATAGTCAGGGCCTTATAAGTCAACGCCCGAAGCATAAAATGCAATAAAAATACAACAGTTTTTCCATCGTATAACAGGATTAATTGCAACCAGTTTGAAAGTGATGGTCCTTTCTACGTTCCGGGCAACCTAGGCTTCACTCTAGGGCGTTGCTCCACTAGATCGAATAGCTATGGCCATAGAAGTCAACGCCAGAGTCATAAAATACAATATAAATACAACAGCTTTTCCATCGCAAAAAACGAATAATTGCAACCAGTGAGAAAGTTATGGTTATTTCTACATTTCGAGCAACCTAGGCTTCACTCTAGGGCATTGCTCCACCAGATCTAATAGTTAGGTCCTTAGAAGTCACCGCCAGAAGCATAAAATACGATATAAATACAACAGCTTTTGCATCATATAAAAGGAATAATTGCAAACAGTGTGAAAGTAATTGTCATTTCTACGTTCCGGGCAACCTAGGCTTCACTCTAGGGCGTTGCTCCACCAGATCAAACAGTTAGGTCCTTAGAAGTCAACGCCCGAAGCATAAAATACAAAATAAATAGAACAGTTTTCCCATTGTATAAAACGAATAATTGCTACCAGTGTAAAAGTTATGGTCATTTCTACGTTCCGGGCAACCTAGGCTTCACTCTAGGGCGTTGCTCCACCAGATCGAATTGTTAGGGCCAAAGAAGTCAACGCCCGAAGCATAAAATACAAAATAAATAGAACAGTTTTTCCATTGTATAAAACGAATAATGCTACCAGTGTAAAAGTTATGGTCATTTCTACGTTCCGGGCAACCTAGGCTACATCCTAGGGCATTGTTCCATCAGATCGAACAGATGGGCCCTAAGAAGTGAACGCCAGAAGCATAAAATACAATATAAATACAACAGTTTTTCCATCGTAGAAAACGAATAATTGCAATCAGTGTGAAAGCTATGGTCATTTCTACATTCCGAGCAACCTAGGCTTCACTCTAGGGCGTTGCTCCACCAGATCGAATAGTTAGCGCCTAAGAAGTGAACGTCAGAAGCATAAAATACAATATAAATACAACAGTTTTTCCATTGTATAAAACGAATAATTGATACCAGTGTAAAAGCTATGGTCATTTCTACGTTCCGGGCAACCTAGGCTTCACTCTACGGCGTTGCTCCACCAGATGGAATTGTTAGGGCCAAAGAAGTCAACGCCCAAAGCATAAAATACAATATAAATACAACAGTTTTTCCATCGTTTAAAACGAATAATTGCAATCAGTGTGAAAGCTATGGTCATTTCTACATTCCGAGCAACCTAGGCTTCACTCTAGGGCGTTGCTCCAACAGATTGAATAGTCAGGGCCTTATAAGTCAACGCCCGAAGCATAAAATGCAATAAAAATACAACAGTTTTTCCATCGTATAACAGGATTAATTGCAACCAGTTTGAAAGTGATGGTCATTTCTGCGTTCCGGGCAACCTAGGCTTCACTCTAGGGTGTTGCTCCACTAGATCGAATAGCTAGGGCCTTAGAAGTCAACGCCAGAGGCATAAAATACAATATAAATACAACAGCTTTTCCATCGTAAAGAACGAATAATTGCAACCAGTGTGAAAGTTATGGTTATTTCTACATTACGAGAAACCTAGGCTTCACTCTAGGGCGTTGCTCCACCAGATCGAATAGATAGGTCCTTAGAAGTCAACGCCAGAAGCATAAAACACGTTATAAATACAACAGCTTTTGCATCGTATAAAAGGAATAATTGCAAACAGTGTGAAAGTAATGGTCATTTCTACGTTCCGGGTAACCTAGGCTTCACTCTACGGCGTTGTTCCACCAGATCGAATCGTTAGGGCCCAAGAAGTCAGCACCAGATGAATAAAATACAAAATAAATACAACAGCCTTTACACCGTATAAAATGAATAATTGCAACCTGTGTGAAGGTTATGGTCATATCTACGTTCCGGCCAACCTTGACTTCACTGTAGGGCGTTGCTCAACCAGATCGAAGTGTTAGGGCCTAAGAAGTCAACGTCCGAAGCATAAAATACAATAGAAATACAACAGTTTTTCCATCGTATAAAACGAATAATTGCAACCATTATGAAACTTATGGTCATTTCTACGTTCCGGGCAACCTAGGCTTCACCCTAGGGCGTTGTTCCACCAGATCGAATAGTTAGGGCCTAAGAAGTGAACGCCAGAAGCATAAAATGCAATAAAAATACAACAGCCTTTCCTTCCTATAACAGGAATAATTGCAACCCGTGTGAAAGTGATGGTCATTTCTACGTTCCAGGCAACCTCGGCTTCCCTCTAGGGCGTTGCTCCACCAGATCGAATTGCTAGGGCCAAAGAAGTCAACGCCCGAAGCATAAAATACAGAATAAATAGAATAGTTTTTCCATCGTATAAAAGGAATAATTGCAGACAGTGTGAAAGTAATGGTTATTTCTACGTTCCGGGCAACCTTGGCTTCACTGTAGGGCGTTGCTCCACCAAATGAAACAGTTAGGGCCTTAGAAGTCAACGCCCGAAGCAAAAAATTCGAAATAAATAGAACAGTTTTTCCATTGTATAAAACGAATAATTGCTACCAGTGTAAAAGTTATGGTCATTTCTACGTTCCGGGCAACCTAGGCTTCACTCTAGGGCGGTGCTGCACCATATCGAATAGCAACGGCCTTGGAAGCCTACGCCTGAAGCATAAAATACAATAAAAATACAACGGTCTTTTCATCGTATAACAGGAATAATTGCAACAAGCGTGAAAGTAATGATCATTTCGTCGTTTCGGGCATCCTAGACTTAACTCTGAGGCATTGCTCCACCATATCGAATAGTTAGGGCCTAAGAAGTGAACGCCAGAAGCATTAAACACAATATAAATACAACAGTTTTTCCATCGCATAAAACGAATGATTGCAACCAGTGTGAAAGTAATGGTCATTTCTACATTCCGAGCAACCTAGGCTTCACTCTAGGGCGTTGCTCCAACAGATTGAATAGTTAGGGCATTCGAAGTAAACGCCCGAAGCATAAAATGCTATAAAAATACAACAGTTTTTCCATCGTATAAAAGGATTAATTGCAACCTGTGTGAAGGTTATGGTCATATCTACGTTCCGGGCAACCTAGGCTTCACTGTAGGGCGTTGCTCCACCAGATCGAAGTGTTAGGGCCTAAGAAGTCAACGCCCGA
Organism: Calliopsis andreniformis; assembly: GCF_051401765.1. NCBI lineage: Eukaryota > Metazoa > Arthropoda > Insecta > Hymenoptera > Andrenidae > Calliopsis > Calliopsis andreniformis. Next base: position 17,619,950 of record NW_027480426.1, on the reverse strand, counting down.
AGCATAAAATAAAATAGAAATACAACAGATTTTCCATCGTATAAAACGAATAATTGCAACCATTATGAAACTTATGGTCATTTCTACGTTCCGGGCAACCTAGGCTTCACCCTAGGGCGTTGTTCCACCAGATCGAATAGTTAGGGCCTAAGAAGTGAACGCCAGAAGCATAAAATGCAATAAAAATACAACAGTTTTTCCATCGTATAACAGGATTAATTGCAACCAGTTTGAAAGTAATGGTCATTTCTACGTTCCGGGCAACCTAGGCTTCACTCTAGGGCGTTGCTCCACTAGATCGAATAGCTAGGGCCTTAGAAGTCAACGCCAGAGGCATAAAATGCAATATAAATACAACAGCTTTTCCATCGTAAAAAACGAATAAATGCAAACATTGTGAAAGTAATTGTCATTTCTTCGTTCCGGGCAACCTAGGCTTTACTCTAGGGCGTTGCTCCACCAGATCAAACAATTAGGGCCTTAGAAGTCAACGCCCGAAGCATAAAATACAAAATAAAAAGAACAGTTTTTCCACTGTATAAAACGAATAATTGCTACCAGTGTAAATATTATGGTCATTTCTACGTTCCGGGCAACCTAGGCTTCACCCTAGGGCGTTGTTCCACCAGATCGAATAGTTAGGGCCCAAGAAGCGAACGCCAGAAGCATAAAATACAATATAAATTCAACAGTTTTTCCATCGTATAAAACGAATAATTGCAACCAGTGTGAAAGTTATGGTCATTTCTACATTCCGAGCAACCTAGGCTTCACTCTAGGGAGTTGCTCCACCAGATCGAATAGTTAGGTCCTTAGAAGTCAACGCCAGAAGCATAAAGTGCGATATAAATACAGCAGCTTTTCCATCGTATAAAAGGAATAAATGCAAACAGTGTGAAAGTAATGGTCATTTCTACGTTCCGGGTAACCTAGGCTTCACTCTACGGCGTTGTTCCACCAGATCGAATCGTTCGGGCCCAAGAAGTCAACACCAGAAGAATAAAATACTAAATAAATACAACAGCCTTTACACCGTATAAAACGAATAATTGCAACCTGTGTGAAGGTTATGGTCATATCTACGTTCCGGGCAACCTAGGCTTCACTGTAGGGCGTTGCTCCACCAGATCGAAGTGTTAGGGCCTAAGAAGTCAACGTCCGAAGCATAAAATACAACAGAAATACAACAGTTTTTCCATCGTATAAAACGAATAATTGCAACCATTATGAAACTTATGGTCATTTCTACGTTCCGGGCAACCTAGGCTTCACCCTAGGGCGTTGTTCCACCAGATCGAATAGTTAGGGCCTAAGAAGTGAACGCCAGAAGCATAAAATGCAATAAAAATACAACAGACCTTCCATCCTATAACAGGAATAATTGCAACCCGTGTGAAAGTGATGGTCATTTCTACGTTCCAGGCAACCTAGGCTTCCCTCTAGGGCGTTGCTCCACCAGATCGAATTGTTAGGGCCAAAGAAGTCAACGCCCGAAGCATAAAATACAGAATAAATAGAACAGTTTTTCCATCGTATAAAAGGAATAATTGCAGACAGTGTGAAAGTAATGGTCATTTCTACGTTCCGGGCAACCTTGGCTTCACTGTAGGGCGTTGCTCCACCAGATGAAACAGTGAGGGCCTGAGAAGTCAGCGCCCGAAGCATAAAATACGAAATAAATAGAACAGTTTTTCCATTGTATAAAACGAATAATTGCTACCAGTGTAAAAGTTATGGTCATTTCTACGTTCCGGGCAACCTAGGCTTCACTCTAGGGCGGTGCTCCACCATATCGAATAGCAACGGCCTTAGAAGCCTACGCCTGAAGCATAGAATACAATAAAAATACAACGGTCTTTTCATCGTATAACAGGAATAATTGCAACAAGCGTGAAAGTAATGATCATTTCGGCGTTTCGGGCATCCTAGACTTAACTCTGAGGCATTGCTCCACCAGATCGAATAGTTAGGGCCTAAGAAGTGAACGCCATAAGCATTAAACACAATATAAATACAACAGTTTTTCCATCGTATAAAACGAATAATTGCAACCAGTGTGAAAGTTATGGTCATTTCTACATTCCGAGCAACCTAGGCTTCACTCTAGGGCGTTGCTCCACTAGATCGAATAGCTAGGGCCTTAGAAGTCAACGCCAGAGTCATAAAATACAATATAAATACAACAGCTTTTCCATCGCAAAAAACGAATAATTGCAACCAGTGAGAAAGTTATGGTTATTTCTACATTTCGCGCAACCTAGGCTTCACTCTAGGGCGTTGCTCCACCAGATCTAATAGTTAGGTCCTTAGAAGTCACCGCCAGAAGCATAAAATACGATATAAATACAACAGCTTTTGCATCGTATAAAAGGAATAATTGCAAACAGTGTGAAAGTAATTGTCATTTCTACGTTCCGGGCAACCTAGGCTTCACTCTAGGGCGTTGCTCCACCAGATCAAACAGTTAGGTCCTTAGAAGTCAACGCCCGAAGCATAAAATACAAAATAAATAGAACAGTTTTCCCATTGTATAAAACGAATAATTGCTACCAGTGTAAAAGTTATGGTCATTTCTACGTTCCGGGCAACCTAGGCTTCACTCTAGGGCGTTGCTCCACCAGATCGAATTGTTAGGGCCAAAGAAGTCAACGCCCGAAGCATAAAATACAAAATAAATAGAACAGTTTTTCCATTGTATAAAACGAATAATGCTACCAGTGTAAAAGTTATGGTCATTTCTACGTTCCGGGCAACCTAGGCTACATCCTAGGGCATTGTTCCATCAGATCGAACAGATGGGCCCTAAGAAGTGAACGCCAGAAGCATAAAATACAATATAAATACAACAGTTTTTCCATCGTAGAAAACGAATAATTGCAATCAGTGTGAAAGCTATGGTCATTTCTACATTCCGAGCAACCTAGGCTTCACTCTAGGGCGTTGCTCCACCAGATCGAATAGTTAGGGCCTAAGAAGTCAACGCCAGAAGCATAAAATACAATATAAATACAACAGTTTTTCCATTGTATAAAACGAATAATTGCTACCAGTGTAAAAGTTATGGTCATTTCTACGTTCCGGGCAACCTAGGCTTCACCCTAGGGCGTTGTTCCACCAGATCGAATAGTTAGGGCCTAAGAAGTGAACGTCAGAAGCATAAAATACAATATAAATACAACAGTTTTTCCATTGTATAAAACGAATAATTGCAATCAGTGTGAAAGCTATGGTCATTTCTACATTCCGAGCAACCTAGGCTTCACTCTAGGGCGTTGCTCCAACAGATTGAATAGTCAGGGCCTTATAAGTCAACGCCCGAAGCATAAAATGCAATAAAAATACAACAGTTTTTCCATCGTATAACAGGATTAATTGCAACCAGTTTGAAAGTGATGGTCCTTTCTACGTTCCGGGCAACCTAGGCTTCACTCTAGGGCGTTGCTCCACCAGATCGAATAGATAGGTCCTTAGAAGTCAACGCCAGAAGCATAAAACACGTTATAAATACAACAGCTTTTGCATCGTATAAAAGGAATAATTGCAAACAGTGTGAAAGTAATGGTCATTTCTACGTTCCGGGTAACCTAGGCTTCACTCTACGGCGTTGTTCCACCAGATCGAATCGTTAGGGCCCAAGAAGTCAGCACCAGATGAATAAAATAGAAAATAAATACAACAGCCTTTACACCGTATAAAATGAATAATTGCAACCTGTGTGAAGGTTATGGTCATATCTACGTTCCGGCCAACCTTGTCTTCACTGTAGGGCGTTGCTCAACCAGATCGAAGTGTTAGGGCCTAAGAAGTCAACGTCCGAAGCATAAAATACAATAGAAATACAACAGTTTTTCCATCGTATAAAACGAATAATTGCAACCATTATGAAACTTATGGTCATTTCTACGTTCCGGGCAACCTAGGCTTCACCCTAGGGCGTTGTTCCACCAGATCGAATAGTTAGGGCCTAAGAAGTGAACGCCAGAAGCATAAAATGCAATAAAAATACAACAGCCTTTCCTTCCTATAACAGGAATAATTGCAACCCGTGTGAAAGTGATGGTCATTTCAACGTTCCAGGCAACCTCGGCTTCCCTCTAGGGCGTTGCTCCACCAGATCGAATTGTTAGGGCCAAAGAAGTCAACGCCCGAAGCATAAAATACAGAATAAATAGAATAGTTTTTCCATCGTATAAAAGGAATAATTGCAGACAGTGTGAAAGTAATGGTCATTTCTACGTTCCGGGCAACCTTGGCTTCACTGTAGGGCGTTGCTCCACCAGATGAAACAGTTAGGGCCTTAGAAGTCAACGCCCGAAGCATAAAATTCGAAATAAATAGAACAGTTTTTCCATTGTATAAAACGAATAATTGCTACCAGTGTAAAAGTTATGGTCATTTCTACGTTCCAGGCAACCTAGGCTTCACTCTAGGGCGGTGGTCCACCATATCGAATAGCAACGGCCTTGGAAGCCTACGCCTGAAGCATAAAATACAGTAAAAATACAACGGTCTTTTCATCGTATAACAGGAATAATTGCAACAAGCGTGAAAGTAATGATCATTTCGGCGTTTCGGGCATCCTAGACTTAACTCTGAGGCATTGCTCCACCAGATCGAATAGTTAGGGCCTAAGAAGTCAACGCCAGAAGCATAAAATACAATATAAATACAACAGTTTTTCCATTGTATAAAACGAATAATTGCTACCAGTGTAAAAGTTATGGTCATTTCTACATTCCGAGCAACCTAGGCTTCACTCTAGGGCGTTGCTCCACCAGATCGAATAGTTAGCGCCTAAGAAGTGAACGTCAGAAGCATAAAATACAAAATAAATAGAACAGTTTTTCCATTGTATAAAACGAATAATGCTACCAGTGTAAAAGTTATGGTCATTTCTACGTTCCGGGCAACCTAGGCTACATCCTAGGGCATTGTTCCATCAGATCGAACAGATGGGCCCTAAGAAGTGAACGCCAGAAGCATAAAATACAATATAAATACAACAGTTTTTCCATCGTAGAAAACGAATAATTGCAATCAGTGTAAAAGTTATGGTCATTTCTACGTTCCGGGCAACCTAGGCTACATCCTAGGGCATTGTTCCATCAGATCGAACAGATGGGCCCTAAGAAGTGAACGCCAGAAGCATAAAATACAATATAAATACAACAGTTTTTCCATCGTAGAAAACGAATAATTGCAATCAGTGTGAAAGCTATGGTCATTTCTACATTCCGAGCAACCTAGGCTTCACTCTAGGGCGTTGCTCCACCAGATCGAATAGTTAGCGCCTAAGAAGTGAACGTCAGAAGCATAAAATACAATATAAATACAACAGTTTTTCCATTGTCTAAAACGAATAATTGATACCAGTGTGAAAGTTATGGTTATTTCTACATTACGAGAAACCTAGGCTTCACTCTAGGGCGGTGGTCCACCATATCGAATAGCAACGGCCTTGGAAGCCTACGCCTGAAGCATAAAATACAATAAAAATACAACGGTCTTTTCATCGTATAACAGGAATAATTGCAACAAGCGTGAAAGTAATGATCATTTCGTCGTTTCGGGCATCCTAGACTTAACTCTGAGGCATTGCTCCACCATATCGAATAGTTAGGGCCTAAGAAGTGAACGCCAGAAGCATTAAACACAATATAAATACAACAGTTTTTCCATCGTAAAAAACGAATAATTGCAACCAGTGTGAAAGTTATGGTTATTTCTACATTGCGAGCAACCTAGGCTTCACTCTAGGGCGTTGCTCCACCAGATCGAATAGTTAGGTCCTTAGAAGTCACCGCCAGAAGAATAAAATACAAAATAAATACAACAGCCTTTACACAGTATAAAACGAATAATTGCAACCTGTGTGAAGGTTATGGTCATATCTACGTTCCGGGCAACCTAGGCTTCACTGTAGGGCGTTGCTCCACCAGATCGAAGTGTTAGGGCCTAAGAAGTCAACGCCCGAAGCATAAAATACAATAGAAATAGAACAGTTTTTCCATTGTATAAAACGAATAATGCTACCAGTGTAAAAGTTATGGTCATTCCTACGTTCCGGGCAACCTAGGCTTCATCCTAGGGCATTGTTCCATCAGATCGAACAGATAGGCCCTAAGAAGTGAACGCCAGAAGCATAAAATACAATATAAATACAACAGATTTTCCATCGTAGAAAACGAATAATTGCAACTAGTGTGAAAGTTATGGTCATTTGTATATTCCGAGCAACCTAGGCTTCACTCTAGGGTGGTGCTCCACCATATCGAATAGCTACGGCCTTAGAAGCCCACGCCTGAAGCATAAAATACAGTAAAAATACAACGGTCTTTTCATCGTATAACAGGAATAATTGCAACAAGCGTGAAAGTAATGATCATTTCGGCGTTTCGGGCATCCTAGACTTAACTCTGAGGCATTGCTCCACCAGATCGAATAGTTAGGGCCTAAGAAGTCAACGCCAGAAGCATAAAATACAATATAAATACAACAGTTTTTCCATTGTATAAAACGAATAATTGCTACCAGTGTAAAAGTTATGGTCATTTCTACGTTCCGGGCAACCTAGGCTTCACGCTAGGGCGTTGTTCCACCAGATCGAATAGTTAGGGCCTAAGAAGTGAACGTCAGAAGCATAAAATACAATATAAATACAACAGTTTTTCCATTGTATAAAACGAATAATTGATACCAGTGTAAAAGTTATGGTCATTTCTACGTTCCGGGCAACCTAGGCTTCACTCTACGGCGTTGCTCCACCAGATCGAATTGTTAGGGCCAAAGAAGTCAACGCCCAAAGCATAAAATACAATATAAATACAACAGTTTTTCCATCGTATAAAACGAATAATTGCAACCAGTGTGAAAGCTATGGTCATTTCTACATTCCGAGCAACCTAGGCTTCACTCTAGGGCGTTGCTCCAACAGATTGAATAGTCAGGGCCTTATGAGTCAACGCCCGAAGCATAAAATGCAATTAAAATACAACAGTTTTTCCATCGTATAACAGGATTAATTGCAACCAGTTTGAAAGTGATGGTCATTTCTGCGTTCCGGGCAACCTAGGCTTCACTCTAGGGCGTTGCTCCACTAGATGGAATAGCTAGGGCCTTAGAAGTCAACGCCAGAGGCATAAAATACAATATAAATACAACAGCTTTTCCATCGTAAAGAACGAATAATTGCAACCAGTGTGAAAGTTATGGTTATTTCTACATTCCGAGCAACCTAGGCTTCACTCTAGGGCGTTGCTCCACCAGATCGAATAGTTAGGTCCTGAGAAGTCAACGCCAGATGCATAAAATACGTTATAAATACAACAGCTTTTGCATCGTATAAAAGGAATAATTGCAAACAGTGTGAAAGTAATTGTCATTTCTATATTCTGAGCAACCTAGGCTTCACCCTAGGGCGTTGCGCCACCGGATCAAACAGATAGGTCCTTAGATGTCAACGCCAGAAGCATACAATACGATATAAATACAACAGCTTTCCCATGGTATAACAGGATTAATTGCAACCAGTTTGAAAGTGATGGTCATTTCGACGTTCCGGGCAACCTAGGCTTCACTCGAGGGCGTTGCTCCACTAGATCGAATAGCTAGGGCCATAGAAGTCAACGCCAGAAGCATAAAATACAATATAAATACAACAGTTTTTCCATTGTATAAAACGAATAATTGCTACCAGTGTAAAAGTTATGGTCATTTCTACGTTCCGGGCAACCTAGGCTTCACCCTAGGGCGTTGTTCCACCAGATCGAATAGTTAGGGCCTAAGAAGTGAACGTCAGAAGCATAAAATACAATATAAATACAACAGTTTTTCCATTGTATAAAACGAATAATTGATACCAGTGTAAAAGTTATGGTCATTTCTACGTTCCGGGCAACCTAGGCTTCACTCTACGGCGTTGCTCCACCAGATCGAATTGTTAGGGCCAAAGAAGTCAACGCCCAAAGCATAAAATACAATATAAATACAACAGTTTTTCCATCGTATAAAACGAATAATTGCAACCAGTGTGAAAGCTATGGTCATTTCTACATTCCGAGCAACCTAGGCTTCACTCTAGGGCGTTGCTCCAACAGATTGAATAGTCAGGGCCTTATAAGTCAACGCCCGAAGCATAAAATGCAATTAAAATACAACAGTTTTTCCATCGTATAACAGGATTAATTGCAACCAGTTTGAAAGTGATGGTCATTTCTGCGTTCCGGGCAACCTAGGCTTCACTCTAGGGCGTTGCTCCACTAGATGGAATAGCTAGGGCCTTAGAAGTCAACGCCAGAGGCATAAAATACAATATAAATACAACAGCTTTTCCATCGTAAAGAACGAATAATTGCAACCAGTGTGAAAGTTATGGTTATTTCTACATTCCGAGCAACCTAGGCTTCACTCTAGGGCGTTGCTCCACCAGATCGAATAGTTAGGTCCTTAGAAGTCAACGCCAGATGCATAAAATACGTTATAAATACAACAGCTTTTCCATCGTATAAAAGGAATAATTGCAAACATTGCGAAAGTAATGGTCATTTCTACGTTCCGGGCAACCTAGGCTTCACCCTAGGGCGCTGCTCCACCAGATTAAACAGTTAGGGCCTCAGAAGTCAACGCCCGAAGCATAAAATGCAAAATAAATAGAACAGTTTTTCCATTGTATAAAACGAATAATTGCTACCAGTGTAAAAGTTATGGTCATTTCTACGTTCCGGGCAACCTAGGCTTCACCCTAGGGCGTTGTTCCACCAGATCGAATTGTTAGGGCCTAAGAAGTGAACGCCAGAAGCATGAAATACAATATAAATACAACAGTTTTTCCATCGTATAAAACGATTAATTGCAACCAGTGTGAAAGCTATGGTCATTTCTACATTCCGAGCAACCTAGGCTTCACTCTAGGGCGTTGCTCCAACAGATTGAATAGTCAGGGCCTTCGAAGTCAACGCCCGAAGCATAAAATGCAATCAAAATACAACAGTTTTTCCATCGTATAACAGGATTTATTGCAACCACTTTGAAAGTGATGGTCCTTTCTACGTTCCGGGCAACCTAGGCTTCACTCTAGGGCGTTGCTCCACTAGATCGAATAGCTAGGGCCTTAGAAGTCAACGCCAGAGTCATAAAATACAATATAAATACAACAGCTTTTCCATCGCAAAAAACGAATAATTGCAACCAGTGAGAAAGTTATGGTTATTTCTACATTTCGAGCAACCTAGGCTTCACTCTAGGGCGTTGCTCCACCAGATCTAATAGTTAGGTCCTTAGAAGTCACCGCCAGAAGCATAAAATACGATATAAATACAACAGCTTTTGCATCGTATAAAAGGAATAATTGCAAACAGTGTGAAAGTAATTGTCATTTCTACGTTCCGGGCAACCTAGGCTTCACTCTAGGGCGTTGCTCCACCAGATCAAACAGTTAGGGCCTTAGAAGTCAACGCCCGAAGCATAAAATACAAAATAAATAGAACAGTTTTCCCATTGTATAAAACGAATAATTGCTACCAGTGTAAAAGTTATGGTCATTTCTACGTTCCGGGCAACCTAGGCTTCACTCTAGGGCGTTGCTCCACCAGATCGAATTGTTAGGGCCAAAGAAGTCAACGCCCGAAGCATAAAATACAAAATAAATAGAACAGTTTTTCCATTGTATAAAACGAATAATGCTACCAGTGTAAAAGTTATGGTCATTTCTACGTTCCGGGCAACCTAGGCTACATCCTAGGGCATTATTCCATCAGATCGAACAGATGGGCCCTAAGAAGTGAACGCCAGAAGCATAAAATACAATATAAATACAACAGTTTTTCCATCGTAGAAAACGAATAATTGCAATCAGTGTGAAAGCTATGGTCATTTCTACATTCCGAGCAACCTAGGCTTCACTCTAGGGCGTTGTTCCACCAGATCGAATAGTTAGGGCCTAAGAAGTGAACGTCAGAAGCATAAAATACAATATAAATACAACAGTTTTTCCATTGTATAAAACGAATAATTGATACCAGTGTAAAAGTTATGGTCATTTCTACGTTCCGGGCAGCCTAGGCTTCACTCTACGGCGTTGCTCCACCAGATCGAATTGTTAGGGCCAAAGAAGTCAACGCCCAAAGCATAAAATACAATATAAATACAACAGTTTTTCCATCGTATAAAACGAATAATTGCAACCAGTGTGAAAGCTATAGTCATTTCTACATTCCGAGCAACCTAGGCTTCACTCTAGGGCGTTGCTCCAACAGATTGAATAGTCAGGGCCTTATAAGTCAACGCCCGAAGCATAAAATGCAATTAAAATACAACAGTTTTACCATCGTATAACAGGATTAATTGCAACCAGTTTGAAAGTGATGGTCATTTCTGCGTTCCGGGCAACCTAGGCTTCACTCTAGGGCGTTGCTCCACTAGATCGAATAGCTAGGGCCTTAGAAGTCAACGCCAGAGGCATAAAATACAATATAAATACAACAGCTTTTCCATCGTAAAGAACGAATAATTGCAACCAGTGTGAAAGTTATGGTTATTTCTACATTCCGAGCAACCTAGGCTTCACTCTAGGGCGTTGCTCCACCAGATCGAATAGTTAGGTCCTTAGAAGTCAACGCCAGATGCATAAAATACGTTATAAATACAACAGCTTTTGCATCGTATAAAAGGAATAATTGCAAACACTGTGAAAGTAATTGTCATTTCTATATTCTGAGCAACCTAGGCTTCACCCTAGGGCGTTGCGCCACCGGATCAAACAGATAGGTCCTTAGATGTCAACGCCAGAAGCATACAATACGATATAAATACAACAGCTTTCCCATGGTATAACAGGATTAATTGCAACCAGTTTGAAAGTGATGGTCATTTCGACGTTCCGGGCAACCTAGGCTTCACCCTAGGGCGTTGTTCCACCAGATCGAATAGTTAGGGCCTAAGAAGTCAACGCCCGAAGCATAAAATGCAATAAAAATACAACAGTTTTTCCATCGTATAACAGGATTAATTGCAACCAGTTTGAAAGTGATGGTCATTTCTACGTTCCGGGCAACCTAGGCTTCACTCGAGGGCGTTGCTCCACTAGATCGAATAGCTAGGGCCATAGAAGTCAACGCCAGAAGCATAAAATACGATATAAATACAACAGCTTTTCCATCGTATAAAAGGAATAATTGCAAACAGTGCGAAAGTAATGGTCATTTCTACGTTCCGGGCAACCTAGGCTTCACCCTAGGGCGTTGCTCCACCAGATTAAAAAGTTAGGGCCTTAGAAGTCATCGCCCGAAGCATAAAATGCAAAATAAATAGAACAGTTTTTCCATTGTATAAAACAAATAATTGCTACCAGTGTAAAAGTTATGGTCATTTCTACGTTCCGGGCAACCTAGGCTTCACCCTAGGGCGTTGTTCCACCAGATCGAATAGTTAGGGCCTAAGAAGTGAACGCCAGAAGCATAAAATACAATATAAATACAACAAAAACTGTTGTTTTTCCATCGTATAAAACGAATAATTGCAACCAGTGTGAAAGCTATGGTCATTTCTACGTTCCGGGCAACCTAGGCTTCACTCTAGGGCGTTGCTCCGCTAGATCGAATAGCTAGGGCCTTAGAAGTCAACGCCAGAAGCATAAAATACGATATAAATACAACAGCTTTTCCATCGTATAAAAGGAATAATTGCAAACAGTGTGAAAGTAATGGTCATTTCTACGTTCCGGGCAACCTAGGCTTCACCCTAGGGCGTTGTTCCACCAGATCGAATAGTTAGGGCCTAAGAAGTGAACGCCAGAAGCATAAAATGCAATAAAAATACAACAGCCTTTCCTTCCTATAACAGGAATAATTGCAACCCGTGTGAAAGTGATGGTCATTTCAACGTTCCAGGCAACCTCGGCTTCCCTCTAGGGCGTTGCTCCACCAGATCGAATTGTTAGGGCCAAAGAAGTCAACGCCCGAAGCATAAAATACAGAATAAATAGAATAGTTTTTCCATCGTATAAAAGGAATAATTGCAGACAGTGTGAAAGTAATGGTCATTTCTACGTTCCGGGCAACCTTGGCTTCACTGTAGGGCGTTGCTCCACCAGATGAAACAGTTAGGGCCTTAGAAGTCAACGCCCGAAGCATAAAATTCGAAATAAATAGAACAGTTTTTCCATTGTATAAAACGAATAATTGCTACCAGTGTAAAAGTTATGGTCATTTCTACGTTCCAGGCAACCTAGGCTTCACTCTAGGGCGGTGGTCCACCATATCGAATAGCAACGGCCTTGGAAGCCTACGCCTGAAGCATAAAATACAGTAAAAATACAACGGTCTTTTCATCGTATAACAGGAATAATTGCAACAAGCGTGAAAGTAATGATCATTTCGGCGTTTCGGGCATCCTAGACTTAACTCTGAGGCATTGCTCCACCAGATCGAATAGTTAGGGCCTAAGAAGTCAACGCCAGAAGCATAAAATACAATATAAATACAACAGTTTTTCCATTGTATAAAACGAATAATTGCTACCAGTGTAAAAGTTATGGTCATTTCTACATTCCGAGCAACCTAGGCTTCACTCTAGGGCGTTGCTCCACCAGATCGAATAGTTAGCGCCTAAGAAGTGAACGTCAGAAGCATAAAATACAAAATAAATAGAACAGTTTTTCCATTGTATAAAACGAATAATGCTACCAGTGTAAAAGTTATGGTCATTTCTACGTTCCGGGCAACCTAGGCTACATCCTAGGGCATTGTTCCATCAGATCGAACAGATGGGCCCTAAGAAGTGAACGCCAGAAGCATAAAATACAATATAAATACAACAGTTTTTCCATCGTAGAAAACGAATAATTGCAATCAGTGTAAAAGTTATGGTCATTTCTACGTTCCGGGCAACCTAGGCTACATCCTAGGGCATTGTTCCATCAGATCGAACAGATGGGCCCTAAGAAGTGAACGCCAGAAGCATAAAATACAATATAAATACAACAGTTTTTCCATCGTAGAAAACGAATAATTGCAATCAGTGTGAAAGCTATGGTCATTTCTACATTCCGAGCAACCTAGGCTTCACTCTAGGGCGTTGCTCCACCAGATCGAATAGTTAGCGCCTAAGAAGTGAACGTCAGAAGCATAAAATACAATATAAATACAACAGTTTTTCCATTGTCTAAAACGAATAATTGATACCAGTGTGAAAGTTATGGTTATTTCTACATTACGAGAAACCTAGGCTTCACTCTAGGGCGTTGCTCCACCAGATCGAATAGATAGGTCCTTAGAAGTCAACGCCAGAAGCATAAAACACGTTATAAATACAACAGCTTTTGCATCGTATAAAAGGAATAATTGCAAACAGTGTGAAAGTAATGGTCATTTCTACGTTCCGGGTAACCTAGGCTTCACTCTACGGCGTTGTTCCACCAGATCGAATCGTTAGGGCCCAAGAAGTCAGCACCAGATGAATAAAATACAAAATAAATACAACAGCCTTTACACCGTATAAAATGAATAATTGCAACCTGTGTGAAGGTTATGGTCATATCTACGTTCCGGCCAACCTTGACTTCACTGTAGGGCGTTGCTCAACCAGATCGAAGTGTTAGGGCCTAAGAAGTCAACGTCCGAAGCATAAAATACAATAGAAATACAACAGTTTTTCCATCGTATAAAACGAATAATTGCAACCATTATGAAACGTATGGTCATTTCTACGTTCCGGGCAACCTAGGCTTCACCCTAGGGCGTTGTTACACCAGATCGAATAGTTAGGGCCTAAGAAGTGAACGCCAGAAGCATAAAATGCAATAAAAATACAACAGCCTTTCCTTCCTATAACAGGAATAATTGCAACCCGTGTGAAAGTGATGGTCATTTCAACGTTCCAGGCAACCTCGGCTTCCCTCTAGGGCGTTGCTCCACCAGATCGAATTGTTAGGGCCAAAGAAGTCAACGCCCGAAGCATAAAATACAGAATAAATAGAATAGTTTTTCCATCGTATAAAAGGAATAATTGCAGACAGTGTGAAAGTAATGGTCATTTCTACGTTCCGGGCAACCTTGGCTTCACTGTAGGGCGTTGCTCCACCAGATGAAACAGTTAGGGCCTTAGAAGTCAACGCCCGAAGCATAAAATTCGAAATAAATAGAACAGTTTTTCCATTGTATAAAACGAATAATTGCTACCAGTGTAAAAGTTATGGTCATTTCTACGTTCCGGGCAACCTAGGCTTCACTCTAGGGCGGTGGTCCACCATATCGAATAGCAACGGCCTTGGAAGCCTACGCCTGAAGCATAAAATACAATAAAAATACAACGGTCTTTTCATCGTATAACAGGAATAATTGCAACAAGCGTGAAAGTAATGATCATTTCGTCGTTTCGGGCATCCTAGACTTAACTCTGAGGCATTGCTCCACCATATCGAATAGTTAGGGCCTAAGAAGTGAACGCCAGAAGCATTAAACACAATATAAATACAACAGTTTTTCCATCGTAAAAAACGAATAATTGCAACCAGTGTGAAAGTTATGGTTATTTCTACATTGCGAGCAACCTAGGCTTCACTCTAGGGCGTTGCTCCACCAGATCGAATAGTTAGGTCCTTAGAAGTCACCGCCAGAAGAATAAAATACAAAATAAATACAACAGCCTTTACACAGTATAAAACGAATAATTGCAACCTGTGTGAAGGTTATGGTCATATCTACGTTCCGGGCAACCTAGGCTTCACTGTAGGGCGTTGCTCCACCAGATCGAAGTGTTAGGGCCTAAGAAGTCAACGCCCGAAGCATAAAATACAATAGAAATAGAACAGTTTTTCCATTGTATAAAACGAATAATGCTACCAGTGTAAAAGTTATGGTCATTCCTACGTTCCGGGCAACCTAGGCTTCATCCTAGGGCATTGTTCCATCAGATCGAACAGATAGGCCCTAAGAAGTGAACGCCAGAAGCATAAAATACAATATAAATACAACAGATTTTCCATCGTAGAAAACGAATAATTGCAACTAGTGTGAAAGTTATGGTCATTTGTATATTCCGAGCAACCTAGGCTTCACTCTAGGGTGGTGCTCCACCATATCGAATAGCTACGGCCTTAGAAGCCCACGCCTGAAGCATAAAATACAGTAAAAATACAACGGTCTTTTCATCGTATAACAGGAATAATTGCAACAAGCGTGAAAGTAATGATCATTTCGGCGTTTCGGGCATCCTAGACTTAACTCTGAGGCATTGCTCCACCAGATCGAATAGTTAGGGCCTAAGAAGTCAACGCCAGAAGCATAAAATACAATATAAATACAACAGTTTTTCCATTGTATAAAACGAATAATTGCTACCAGTGTAAAAGTTATGGTCATTTCTACGTTCCGGGCAACCTAGGCTTCACGCTAGGGCGTTGTTCCACCAGATCGAATAGTTAGGGCCTAAGAAGTGAACGTCAGAAGCATAAAATACAATATAAATACAACAGTTTTTCCATTGTATAAAACGAATAATTGATACCAGTGTAAAAGTTATGGTCATTTCTACGTTCCGGGCAACCTAGGCTTCACTCTACGGCGTTGCTCCACCAGATCGAATTGTTAGGGCCAAAGAAGTCAACGCCCAAAGCATAAAATACAATATAAATACAACAGTTTTTCCATCGTATAAAACGAATAATTGCAACCAGTGTGAAAGCTATGGTCATTTCTACATTCCGAGCAACCTAGGCTTCACTCTAGGGCGTTGCTCCAACAGATTGAATAGTCAGGGCCTTATAAGTCAACGCCCGAAGCATAAAATGCAATTAAAATACAACAGTTTTTCCATCGTATAACAGGATTAATTGCAACCAGTTTGAAAGTGATGGTCATTTCTGCGTTCCGGGCAACCTAGGCTTCACTCTAGGGCGTTGCTCCACTAGATGGAATAGCTAGGGCCTTAGAAGTCAACGCCAGAGGCATAAAATACAATATAAATACAACAGCTTTTCCATCGTAAAGAACGAATAATTGCAACCAGTGTGAAAGTTATGGTTATTTCTACATTCCGAGCAACCTAGGCTTCACTCTAGGGCGTTGCTCCACCAGATCGAATAGTTAGGTCCTGAGAAGTCAACGCCAGATGCATAAAATACGTTATAAATACAACAGCTTTTGCATCGTATAAAAGGAATAATTGCAAACAGTGTGAAAGTAATTGTCATTTCTATATTCTGAGCAACCTAGGCTTCACCCTAGGGCGTTGCGCCACCGGATCAAACAGATAGGTCCTTAGATGTCAACGCCAGAAGCATACAATACGATATAAATACAACAGCTTTCCCATGGTATAACAGGATTAATTGCAACCAGTTTGAAAGTGATGGTCATTTCGACGTTCCGGGCAACCTAGGCTTCACTCGAGGGCGTTGCTCCACTAGATCGAATAGCTAGGGCCATAGAAGTCAACGCCAGAAGCATAAAATACAATATAAATACAACAGTTTTTCCATTGTATAAAACGAATAATTGCTACCAGTGTAAAAGTTATGGTCATTTCTACGTTCCGGGCAACCTAGGCTTCACCCTAGGGCGTTGTTCCACCAGATCGAATAGTTAGGGCCTAAGAAGTGAACGTCAGAAGCATAAAATACAATATAAATACAACAGTTTTTCCATTGTATAAAACGAATAATTGATACCAGTGTAAAAGTTATGGTCATTTCTACGTTCCGGGCAACCTAGGCTTCACTCTACGGCGTTGCTCCACCAGATCGAATTGTTAGGGCCAAAGAAGTCAACGCCCAAAGCATAAAATACAATATAAATACAACAGTTTTTCCATCGTATAAAACGAATAATTGCAACCAGTGTGAAAGCTATGGTCATTTCTACATTCCGAGCAACCTAGGCTTCACTCTAGGGCGTTGCTCCAACAGATTGAATAGTCAGGGCCTTATAAGTCAACGCCCGAAGCATAAAATGCAATTAAAATACAACAGTTTTTCCATCGTATAACAGGATTAATTGCAACCAGTTTGAAAGTGATGGTCATTTCTGCGTTCCGGGCAACCTAGGCTTCACTCTAGGGCGTTGCTCCACTAGATGGAATAGCTAGGGCCTTAGAAGTCAACGCCAGAGGCATAAAATACAATATAAATACAACAGCTTTTCCATCGTAAAGAACGAATAATTGCAACCAGTGTGAAAGTTATGGTTATTTCTACATTCCGAGCAACCTAGGCTTCACTCTAGGGCGTTGCTCCACCAGATCGAATAGTTAGGTCCTTAGAAGTCAACGCCAGATGCATAAAATACGTTATAAATACAACAGCTTTTCCATCGTATAAAAGGAATAATTGCAAACATTGCGAAAGTAATGGTCATTTCTACGTTCCGGGCAACCTAGGCTTCACCCTAGGGCGTTGTTCCACCAGATCGAATTGTTAGGGCCTAAGAAGTGAACGCCAGAAGCATAAAATACAATATAAATACAACAGTTTTTCCATCGTACAAAACGATTAATTGCAACCAGTGTGAAAGCTATGGTCATTTCTACATTCCGAGCAACCTAGGCTTCACTCTAGGGCGTTGCTCCAACAGATTGAATAGTCAGGGCCTTAGAAGTCAACGCCCGAAGCATAAAATGCAATAAAAATACAACAGTCTTTCCATCGTATAAACGGATTAATTGCAACCAGTTTGAAAGTGATGGTCATTTCTACGTTCCGTGCAACCTAGGCTTCACTCGAGGGCGTTGCTCCACTAGATCGAATAGCTAGGGCCATAGAAGTCAACGCCAGAAGCATAAAATACGATATAAATACAACAGCTTTTCCATCGTGTAAACGGATTAATTGCAACCAGTTTGAAAGTGATGGTCATTTCTACGTTCCGGGCAACCTAGGCTTCACTCGAGGGCGTTGCTCCACTAGATCGAATAGCTAGGGCCATAGAAGTCAACGCCAGAAGCATAAAATACGATATAAATACAACAGCTTTTCCATCGTATAAAAGGAATAATTGCAAACATTGCGAAAGTAATGGTCATTTCTACGTTCCGGGCAACCTAGGCTTCACCCTAGGGCGCTGCTCCACCAGATTAAACAGTTAGGGCCTCAGAAGTCAACGCCCGAAGCATAAAATGCAAAATAAATAGAACAGTTTTTCCATTGTATAAAACGAATAATTGCTACCAGTGTAAAAGTTATGGTCATTTCTACGTTCCGGGCAACCTAGGCTTCACCCTAGGGCGTTGTTCCACCAGATCGAATTGTTAGGGCCTAAGAAGTGAACGCCAGAAGCATGAAATACAATATAAATACAACAGTTTTTCCATCGTATAAAACGATTAATTGCAACCAGTGTGAAAGCTATGGTCATTTCTACATTCCGAGCAACCTAGGCTTCACTCTAGGGCGTTGCTCCAACAGATTGAATAGTCAGGGCCTTCGAAGTCAACGCCCGAAGCATAAAATGCAATCAAAATACAACAGTTTTTCCATCGTATAACAGGATTTATTGCAACCACTTTGAAAGTGATGGTCCTTTCTACGTTCCGGGCAACCTAGGCTTCACTCTAGGGCGTTGCTCCACTAGATCGAATAGCTAGGGCCTTAGAAGTCAACGCCAGAGTCATAAAATACAATATAAATACAACAGCTTTTCCATCGCAAAAAACGAATAATTGCAACCAGTGAGAAAGTTATGGTTATTTCTACATTTCGAGCAACCTAGGCTTCACTCTAGGGCGTTGCTCCACCAGATCTAATAGTTAGGTCCTTAGAAGTCACCGCCAGAAGCATAAAATACGATATAAATACAACAGCTTTTGCATCGTATAAAAGGAATAATTGCAAACAGTGTGAAAGTAATTGTCATTTCTACGTTCCGGGCAACCTAGGCTTCACTCTAGGGCGTTGTTCCACCAGATCGAATAGTTAGGGCCTAAGAAGTGAACGTCAGAAGCATAAAATACAATATAAATACAACAGTTTTTCCATTGTATAAAACGAATAATTGATACCAGTGTAAAAGTTATGGTCATTTCTACGTTCCGGGCAGCCTAGGCTTCACTCTACGGCGTTGCTCCACCAGATCGAATTGTTAGGGCCAAAGAAGTCAACGCCCAAAGCATAAAATACAATATAAATACAACAGTTTTTCCATCGTATAAAACGAATAATTGCAACCAGTGTGAAAGCTATAGTCATTTCTACATTCCGAGCAACCTAGGCTTCACTCTAGGGCGTTGCTCCAACAGATTGAATAGTCAGGGCCTTATAAGTCAACGCCCGAAGCATAAAATGCAATTAAAATACAACAGTTTTACCATCGTATAACAGGATTAATTGCAACCAGTTTGAAAGTGATGGTCATTTCTGCGTTCCGGGCAACCTAGGCTTCACTCTAGGGCGTTGCTCCACTAGATCGAATAGCTAGGGCCTTAGAAGTCAACGCCAGAGGCATAAAATACAATATAAATACAACAGCTTTTCCATCGTAAAGAACGAATAATTGCAACCAGTGTGAAAGTTATGGTTATTTCTACATTCCGAGCAACCTAGGCTTCACTCTAGGGCGTTGCTCCACCAGATCGAATAGTTAGGTCCTTAGAAGTCAACGCCAGATGCATAAAATACGTTATAAATACAACAGCTTTTGCATCGTATAAAAGGAATAATTGCAAACACTGTGAAAGTAATTGTCATTTCTATATTCTGAGCAACCTAGGCTTCACCCTAGGGCGTTGCGCCACCGGATCAAACAGATAGGTCCTTAGATGTCAACGCCAGAAGCATACAATACGATATAAATACAACAGCTTTCCCATGGTATAACAGGATTAATTGCAACCAGTTTGAAAGTGATGGTCATTTCGACGTTCCGGGCAACCTAGGCTTCACCCTAGGGCGTTGTTCCACCAGATCGAATAGTTAGGGCCTAAGAAGTCAACGCCCGAAGCATAAAATGCAATAAAAATACAACAGTTTTTCCATCGTATAACAGGATTAATTGCAACCAGTTTGAAAGTGATGGTCATTTCTACGTTCCGGGCAACCTAGGCTTCACTCGAGGGCGTTGCTCCACTAGATCGAATAGCTAGGGCCATAGAAGTCAACGCCAGAAGCATAAAATACGATATAAATACAACAGCTTTTCCATCGTATAAAAGGAATAATTGCAAACAGTGCGAAAGTAATGGTCATTTCTACGTTCCGGGCAACCTAGGCTTCACCCTAGGGCGTTGCTCCACCAGATTAAAAAGTTAGGGCCTTAGAAGTCATCGCCCGAAGCATAAAATGCAAAATAAATAGAACAGTTTTTCCATTGTATAAAACAAATAATTGCTACCAGTGTAAAAGTTATGGTCATTTCTACGTTCCGGGCAACCTAGGCTTCACCCTAGGGCGTTGTTCCACCAGATCGAATAGTTAGGGCCTAAGAAGTGAACGCCAGAAGCATAAAATACAATATAAATACAACAAAAACTGTTGTTTTTCCATCGTATAAAACGAATAATTGCAACCAGTGTGAAAGCTATGGTCATTTCTACGTTCCGGGCAACCTAGGCTTCACTCTAGGGCGTTGCTCCGCTAGATCGAATAGCTAGGGCCTTAGAAGTCAACGCCAGAAGCATAAAATACGATATAAATACAACAGCTTTTCCATCGTATAAAAGGAATAATTGCAAACAGTGTGAAAGTAATGGTCATTTCTACGTTCCGGGCAACCTAGGCTTCACCCTCGGGCGTTGTTCCACCAGATCGAATTGTTAGGGCCTAAGAAGTGAACGCCAGAAGCATAAAATACAATATGAATACAACAGTTTTTCCATCGTACAAAACGATTAATTGCAACCAGTGTGAAAGCTATGGTCATTTCTACATTCCGAGCAACCTAGGCTTCACTCTAGGGCGTTGCTCCAACAGATTGAATAGTCAGGGCCTTAGAAGTCAACGCCCGAAGCATAAAATGCAATAAAAATACAACAGTCTTTCCATCGTATAAACGGATTAATTGCAACCAGTTTGAAAGTGATGGTCATTTCTACGTTCCGGCAACCTAGGCTTCACTCGAGGGCGTTGCTCCACTAGATCGAATAGCTAGGGCCATAGAAGTCAACGCCAGAAGCATAAAATACGATATAAATACAACAGCTTTTCCATCGTGTAAACGGATTAATTGCAACCAGTTTGAAAGTGATGGTCATTTCTACGTTCCGGGCAACCTAGGCTTCACTCGAGGGCGTTGCTCCACTAGATCGAATAGCTAGGGCCATAGAAGTCAACGCCAGAAGCATAAAATACGAAATAAATACAACAGCTTTTCCATCGTATAAAAGGAATAATTGCAAACATTGCGAAAGTAATGGTCATTTCTACGTTCCGGGCAACCTAGGCTTCACCCTAGGGCGCTGCTCCACCAGATTAAACAGTTAGGGCCTCAGAAGTCAACGCCCGAAGCATAAAATGCAAAATAAATAGAACAGTTTTTCCATTGTATAAAACGAATAATTGCTACCAGTGTAAAAGTTATGGTCATTTCTACGTTCCGGGCAACCTAGGCTTCACCCTAGGGCGTTGTTCCACCAGATCGAATTGTTAGGGCCTAAGAAGTGAACGCCAGAAGCATGAAATACAATATAAATACAACAGTTTTTCCATCGTATAAAACGATTAATTGCAACCAGTGTGAAAGCTATGGTCATTTCTACATTCCGAGCAACCTAGGCTTCACTCTAGGGCATTGTTCCATCAGATCGAACAGATGGGCCCTAAGAAGTGAACGCCAGAAGCATAAAATACAATATAAATACAACAGTTTTTCCATCGTAGAAAACGAATAATTGCAATCAGTGTGAAAGCTATGGTCATTTCTACATTCCGAGCAACCTAGGCTTCACTCTAGGGCGTTGCCCCACCAGATCGAATAGTTAGCGCCTAAGAAGTGAACGTCAGAAGCATAAAATACAATATAAATACAACAGTTTTTCCTTTGTATAAAACGAATAATTGATACCAGTGTAAAAGTTATGGTCATTTCTACGTTCCGGGCAACCTAGGCTTCACTCTACGGCGTTGCTCCACCAGATGGAATTGTTAGGGCCAAAGAAGTCAACGCCCAAAGCATAAAATACAATATAAATACAACAGTTTTTCCATCGTTTAAAACGAATAATTGCAATCAGTGTGAAAGCTATGGTCATTTCTACATTCCGAGCAACCTAGGCTTCACTCTAGGGCGTTGCTGCAACAGATTGAATAGTCAGGGCCTTATAAGTCAACGCCAGAAGCATAAAATACGATATAAATACAACAGCTTTTCCATCGTATAAAAGGAATAATTGCAAAAAGTGTGAAAGTAATGGTCATTTCTACGTTCCGGGCAACCTAGGCTTCACCCTAGGGCGTTGTTCCACCAGATCGAATTGTTAGGGCCTAAGAAGTGAACGCCAGAAGCATAAAATACAATATGAATACAACAGTTTTTCCATCGTACAAAACGATTAATTGCAACCAGTGTGAAAGCTATGGTCATTTCTACATTCCGAGCAACCTAGGCTTCACTATAGGGCGTTGCTCCAACAGATTGAATAGTCAGGGCCTTAGAAGTCAACGCCCGAAGCATAAAATGCAATAAAAATACAACAGTCTTTCCATCGTATAAACGGATTAATTGCAACCAGTTTGAAAGTGATGGTCATTTCTACGTTCCGGGCGACCTAGGCTTCACTCGAGGGAGTTGCTCCACTAGATCGAATAGCTAGGGCCATAGAAGTCAACGCCAGAAGCATAAAATACGATATAAATACAACAGCTTTTCCATCGTATAAAAGGAATAATTGCAAACATTGCGAAAGTAATGGTCATTTCTACGTTCCGGGCAACCTAGCCTTCACCCTAGGGCTTTGTTCCACCAGATCGAATAGATAGGGCCTAAGAAGTGAACGTCAGAAGCATAAAATACAATATAAATACAACAGTTTTTCCATTGTATAAAACGAATAATTGATACCAGTGTAAAAGTTATGGTCATTTCTACGTTCCGGGCAACCTAGGCTTCACTCTACGGCGTTGCTCCACCAGATCGAATTGTTAGGGCCAAAGAAGTCAACGCCCAAAGCATAAAATACAATATAAATACAACAGTTTTTCCATCGTATAAAACGAATAATTGCAATCAGTGTGAAAGCTATGGTCATTTCTACATTCCGAGCAACCTAGGCTTCACTCTAGGGCGTTGCTCCAACAAATTGAATAGTCAGGGCCTTATAAGTCAACGCCCGAAGCATAAAATGCAATAAAAATACAACAGTTTTTCCATCGTATAACAGGATTAATTGCAACCAGTTTGAAAGTGATGGTCCTTTCTACGTTCCGGGCAACCTAGGCTTCACTCTAGGGCGTTGCTCCACTAGATCGAATAGCTAGGGCCTTAGAAGTCAACGCCAGAGGCATAAAATACAATATAAATACAACAGCTTTTCCATTGTAAGGAACGAATAATTGCAACCAGTGTGAAAGTTATGGTTATTTCTACATTCCGAGCAACCTAGGCTTCACTCTAGGGCGTTGCTCCACCAGATCGAATAGTTAGGTCCTTAGAAGACAACGCCAGATGCATAAAATACGTTATAAATACAACAGCTTTTGCATCGTATAAAAGGAATAATTGCAAACAGTGTGAAAGTAATTGTCATTTCTATATTCTGAGCAACCTAGGCTTCACTCTAGGGCGTTGCGCCACCGGATCAAACAGATAGGTCCTTAGATGTCAACGCCAGAAGCATACAATACGATATAAATACAACAGCTTTCCCATGGTATAACAGGATTAATTGCAACCAGTTTGAAAGTGATTGTCATTTCGACGTTCCGGGCAAACTAGGCTTCACCCTAGGGCGTTGTTCCACCAGATCGAATAGTTAGGGCCTAAGAAGTCAACGGCCGAAGCATAAAATGCAATAAAAATACAACAGTTTTTCCATCGTATAACAGGATTAATTGCAACCAGTTTGAAAGTGATGGTCATTTCTGCGTTCCGGGCAACCTAGGCTTCACTCTAGGGCGTTGCTCCACCAGATCGAATTGTTAGGGCCAAAGAAGTCAACGCCCAAAGCATAAAATACAATATAAATACAACAGTTTTTCCATCGTATAAAACGAATAATTGCAACCAGTGTGAAAGCTATGGTCATTTCTACATTCCGAGCAACCTAGGCTTCACTTTAGGGCGTTGCTCCAACAGATTGAATAGTCAGGGCCTTATAAGTCAACGCCCGAAGCATAAAATGCAATAAAAATACAACAGTTTTTCCATCGTATAACAGGATTAATTGCAACCAGTTTGAAAGTGATGGTCATTTCTACGTTCCAGGCAACCTAGGCTTCCCTCTAGGGCGTTGCTCCACCAGATCGAATTGTTAGGGCCAAAGAAGTCAACGCCCGAAGCATAAAATACAGAATAAATAGAACAGTTTTTCCATCGTATAACAGGATTAATTGCAACCAGTTTGAAAGTGATGGTCATTTCTGCGTTCCGGGCAACCTAGGCTTCACTCTAGGGCGTTGCTCCACTAGATCGAATAGCCAGGGCCTTAGAAGTCAACGCCAGAGGCATAAAATACAATATAAATACAACAGCTTTTCCATTGTAAAGAACGAATAATTGCAACCAGTGTGAAAGTTATGGTTATTTCTACATTCCGAGCAACCTAGGCTTCACTCTAGGGCGTTGCTCCACCAGATCGAATAGTTAGGTCCTTAGAAGACAACGCCAGATGCATAAAATACGTTATAAATACAACAGCTTTTGCATCGTATAAAAGGAATAATTGCAAACAGTGTGAAAGTAATTGTCATTTCTATATTCTGAGCAACCTAGGCTTCACTCTAGGGCGTTGCGCCACCGGATCAAACAGATAGGTCCTTAGATGTCAACGCCAGAAGCATACAATACGATATAAATACAACAGCTTTCCCATGGTATAACAGGATTAATTGCAACCAGTTTGAAAGTGATTGTCATTTCGACGTTCCGGGCAACCTAGGCTTCACCCTAGGGCGTTGTTCCACCAGATCGAATAGTTAGGGCCTAAGAAGTCAACGCCCGAAGCATAAAATGCAATAAAAATACAACAGTTTTTCCATCGTATAACAGGATTAATTGCAACCAGTTTGAAAGTGATGGTCATTTCTGCGTTCCGGGCAACCTAGGCTTCACTCTAGGGCGTTGCTCCACCAGATCGAATTGTTAGGGCCAAAGAAGTCAACGCCCAAAGCATAAAATACAATATAAATACAACAGTTTTTCCATCGTATAAAACGAATAATTGCAACCAGTGTGAAAGCTATGGTCATTTCTACATTCCGAGCAACCTAGGCTTCACTCTAGGGCGCTGCTCCAACAGATTGAATAGTCAGGGCCTTATAAGTCAACGCCCGAAGCATAAAATGCAATAAAAATACAACAGTTTTTCCATCG
Organism: Calliopsis andreniformis; assembly: GCF_051401765.1. Taxonomy (NCBI): domain Eukaryota; kingdom Metazoa; phylum Arthropoda; class Insecta; order Hymenoptera; family Andrenidae; genus Calliopsis; species Calliopsis andreniformis. Next base: position 17,594,502 of record NW_027480426.1, on the reverse strand, counting down.
TATAACAGGATTAATTGCAACCAGTTTGAAAGTGATGGTCATTTCTACGTTCCAGGCAACCTAGGCTTCCCTCTAGGGCGTTGCTCCACCAGATCGAATTGTTAGGGCCAAAGAAGTCAACGCCCGAAGCATAAAATACAGAATAAATAGAACAGTTTTTCCATCGTATAAAAGGAATAATTGCAGACAGTGTGAAAGTAATGGTCATTTCTACGTTCCGGGCAACCTTGGCTTCACTGTAGGGCGTTGCTCCACCAGATGAAACAGTTAGGGCCTTAGAAGTCAACGCCCGAAGCATAAAATACGAAATAAATAGAACAGTTTTTCCATTGTATAAAACGAATAATTGCTACCAGTGTAAAAGTTATGGTCCTTTCTACGTTCCGGGCAACCTAGGCTTCACTCTAGGGCGGTGCTCCACCATATCGAATAGCAACGGCCTTAGAAGCCTACGCCTGAAGCATAAAATACAATAAAAATACAACGGTCTTTTCATCGTATAACAGGAATAATTGCAACAAGCGTGAAAGTAATGATCATTTCGGCGTTTCGGGCATCCTAGACTTAACTCCGAGGCATTGCTCCACCAGATCGAATAGTTAGGGCCTAAGAAGTGAACGCCAGAGGCATTAAACACAATATAAATACAACAGTTTTTCCATCGTATAAAACGAATAATTGCAACCAGTGTGAAAGTTATGGTCATTTCTACATTCCGAGCAACCTAGGCTTCACCCTAGGGCGTTGCTCCAACAGATTGTATAGTTAGGGCCTTCGAAGTAAACGCCCGAAGCACAAAATGCAATAAAAATACAACAGTTTTTCCATCGTATAACAGGATTAATTGCAACCAGTTTGAAAGTGATGGTCATTTCTACGTTCCGGGCAACCTAGGCTTCACTCGAGGGCGTTGCTCCACTAGATCGAATAGCTAGGGCCATAGAAGTCAACGCCAGAAGCATAAAATACGATATAAATACAACAGCTTTTCCATCGTATAAAAGGAATAATTGCAAACAGTGCGAAAGTAATGGTCATTTCTACGTTCCGGGCAACCTAGGCTTCACGCTAGGGCGTTGCTCCACCAGATTAAAAAGTTAGGGCCTTAGAAGTCATCGCCCGAAGCATAAAATGCAAAATAAATAGAACAGTTTTTCCATTGTATAAAACAAATAATTGCTACCAGTGTAAAAGTTATGGTCATTTCTACGTTCCGGGCAACCTAGGCTTCACCCTAGGGCGTTGCTCCACAAGATCGAAGTGTTAGGGCCTAAGAAGTCAACGCCCGAAGCATAAAATACAATAGAAATACAACAGCCTTTACACCGTATAAAACGAATAATTGCAACCTGTGTGAAGGTTATGGTCATTTCTACGTTCCGTGCAACCTAGGCTTCACTCTAGGGCGGTGCTCCACCATATCGAATAGCAACGGCCTTGGAAGCCTACGCCTGAAGCATAAAATACAATAAAAATACAACGGTCTTTACATCGTATAACAGGAATAATTGCAACAAGCGTGAAAGTAATGATCATTTCGTCGTTTCGGGCATCCTAGACTTAACTCTGAGGCATTGCTCCACCATATCGAATAGTTAGGGCCTAAGAAGTGAACGCCAGAAGCATTAAACACAATATAAATACAACAGTTTTTCCATCGTATAAAACGAATAATTGCAACCAGTGTGAAAGCTATGGTCATTTGTACATTCCGAGCAACCTAGGCTTCACTCTAGGGCGTTGCTCCAACAGATTGAATAGTCAGGGCCTTAGAAGTCAACGCCCGAAGCATAAAATGCAATAAAAATACAACAGTTTTTCCATCGTATAACAGGATTAATTGCAACCAGTTTGAAAGTCATGGTCATTTCTACGTTCCGGGCAACCTAGGCTTCACTCTAGGGCGTTGCTCCACTAGATCGAATGGCTAGGGCCTTAGAAGTCAACGCCAGGGTCATAAAATACAATATAAATACAACAGCTTTTCCATCGTAAAAAACGAATAATTGCAACCAGTGTGAAAGTTATGGTTATTTCTACATTGCGTGCAACCTAGGCTTCACTCTAGGGCGTTGCTCCACCAGATCGAATAGTTAGGTCCTTAGAAGTCACCGCCAGAAGAATAAAATACAAAATAAATACAACAGCCTTTACACCGTATAAAACGAATAATTGCTACCTGTGTGAAGGTTATGGTCATATCTACGTTCCGGGCAACCTAGGCTTCACTGTAGGGCGTTGCTCCACCAGATCGAAGTGTTACGGCCTAAGAAGTCAACGCCCGAAGCATAAAATACAATAGAAATACAACAGTTTTTCCATCGTATAAAACGAATAATTGCAACCATTATGAAACTTATGGTCATTTCTACGTTCCGGGCAACCCAGTCTTCACCCTAGGGCGTTGTTCCACCAGATCGAATAGTTAGGGCCTAAGAAGTGAACGCCAGAAGCATAAAATGCAATAAAAATACAACAGTCTTTCCATCGTATAACAGGATTAATTGCAACCAGTTTGATATTGAAGGTCATTTCTACGTTCCGGGCAACATAGGCTTCACTCTAGGGCGTTGCTCCACCAGATCGAATAGTTAGGTCCTTAGAAGTCACCGCCAGAAGAATAAAATACAAAATAAATACAACAGCCTTTACACCCTATAAAACGAATAATTGCAACCTGTGTGAAGGTTATGGTCATTCCTACGTTCCGGGCAACCTAGGCTTCATCCTAGGGCATTGTTCCATCAGATCGAACAGATAGGCCCTAAGAAGTGAACGCCAGAAGCATAAAATACAATATAAATACAACAGTTTTTCCATCGTAGAAAACGAATAATTGCAACCAGTGTGAAAGTTATGGTCATTTGTATATTCCGAGCAACCTAGGCTTCACTCTAGGGCGGTGCTCCACCATATCGAATAGCTACGGCCTTAGAAGCCCACGCCTGAAGCATAAAATACAATAAAAATACAACGGTCTTTTCATCGTATAACAGGAATAATTGCAACAAGCGTGAAAGTAATGATCATTTCGGCGTTTCGGGCATCCTAGACTTAACTCTGAGGCATTGCTCCACCAGATCGAATAGTTAGGGCCTAAGAAGTCAACGCCAGAAGCATAAAATACAATATAAATACAACAGTTTTTCCATTGTATAAAACGAATAATTGCTACCAGTGTAAAAGTTATGGTCATTTCTACGTTCCGGGCAACCTAGGCTTCACCCTAGGGCGTTGTTCCACCAGATCGAATAGTTAGGGCCTAAGAAGTGAACGTCAGAAGCATAAAATACAATATAAATACAACAGTTTTTCCATTGTATAAAACGAATAATTGATACCAGTGTAAAAGTTATGGTCATTTCTACGTTCCGGGCAACCTAGGCTTCACTCTACGGCGTTGCTCCACCAGATCGAATTGTTAGGGCCAAAGAAGTCAACGCCCAAAGCATAAAATACAATATAAATACAACAGTTTTGCCATCGTATAAAACGAATAATTGCAACCAGTGTGAAAGCTATGGTCATTTCTACATTCCGAGCAACCTAGGCTTCACTCTAGGGCGTTGCTCCAACAGATTGAATAGTCAGGGCCTTATAAGTCAACGCCCGAAGCATAAAATGCAATAAAAATACAACAGATTTTCCATCGTATAACAGGATTAATTGCAACCAGTTTGAAAGTGATGGTCATTTCTGCGTTCCGGGCAACCTAGGCTTCACTCTAGGGCGTTGCTCCACTAGATCGAATAGCTAGGGCCTTAGAAGTCAACGCCAGAGGCATAAAATACAATATAAATACAACAGCTTTTCCATCGTAAAGAACGAATAATTGCAACCAGTGTGAAAGTTATGGTTATTTCTACATTCCGAGCAACCTAGGCTTCACTCTAGGGCGTTGCTCCACCAGATCGAATAGTTAGGTCGTTAGAAGTCAACGCCAGATGCATAAAATACGTTATAAATACATAAGCTTTTGCATCGTATAAAAGGAATAATTGCAAGCAGTGTGAAAGTAATTGTCGTTTCTATATTCTGAGCAACCTAGGCTTCACCCTAGGGCGTTGCGCCACCAGATGAAACAGTTGGGGCCTTAGAAGTCAACGCCCGAAGCATAAAATACGAAATAAATAGAACAGTTTTTCCATTGTATAAAACGAATAATTGCTACCAGTGTAAAAGTTATGGTCCTTTCTACGTTCCGGGCAACCTAGGCTTCACTCTAGGGCGGTGCTACACCATATCGAATAGCAACGGCCTTAGAAGCCTACGCCTGAAGCATAAAATACAATAAAAATACAACGGTCTTTTCATCGTATAACAGGAATAATTGCAACAAGCGTGAAAGTAATGATCATTTCGGCGTTTCGGGCATTCTAGACTTAACTCTGAGGCATTGCTCCACCAGATCGAATAGTTAGGGCCTAAGAAGTGAACGCCAGAGGCATTAAACACAATATAAATACAACAGTTTTTCCATCGTATAAAACGAATAATTGCAACCAGTGTGAAAGTTATGGTCATTTCTACATTCCGAGCAACCTAGGCTTCACCCTAGGGCGTTGCTTCAACAGATTGTATAGTTAGGGCCTTCGAAGTAAACGCCCGAAGCACAAAATGCAATAAAAATACAACAGTTTTTCCATCGTATAACAGGATTAATTGCAACCAGTTTGAAAGTGATGGTCATTTCTACGTTCCGGGCAACCTAGGCTTCACTCGAGGGCGTTGCCCCACTAGATCGAATAGCTAGGGCCATAGAGGTCAACGCCAGAAGCATAAAATACGATATAAATACAACAGCTTTTCCATCGTATAAAAGGAATAATTGCAAACAGTGCGAAAGTAATGGTCATTTCTACGTTCCGGGCAACCTAGGCTTCACCCTAGGGCGTTGCTCCACCAGATTAAAAAGTTAGGGCCTTAGAAGTCATCGCCCGAAGCATAAAATGCAAAATAAATAGAACAGTTTTTCCATTGTATAAAACAAATGATTGCTACCAGTGTAAAAGTTATGGTCATTTCTACGTTCCGGGCAACCTAGGCTTCACCCTAGGGCGTTGTTCCACCAGATCGAATAGTTAGGGCCTAAGAAGTGACCGCCAGAAGCATAAAATACAATATAAATACAACAAAAACTGTTGTTTTTCCATCGTATAAAACGAATAATTGCAACCAGTGTGAAAGCTATGGTCATTTGTACATTCCGAGCAACCTAGGCTTCACTCTAGGGCGTTGCTCCAACAGATTGAATAGTCAGGGCCTTAGAAGTCAACGCCCGAAGCATAAAATGCAATAAAAATACAACAGTTTTTCCATCGTACAACAGGATTAATTGCAACCAGTTTGAAAGTGATGGTCATTTCTACGTTCCGGGCAACCTAGGCTTCACTCTAGGGCGTTGCTCCACTAGATCGAATAGCTAGGGCCTTAGAAGTCAACGCCAGGGTCATAAAATACAATATAAATACAACAGCTTTTCCATCGTAAAAAACGAATAATTGCAACCAGTGTGAAAGTTATGGTTACTTCTACATTGCGTGCAACCTAGGCTTCACTCTAGGGCGTTGCTCCACCAGATCGAATAGTTAGGTCCTTAGAAGTCACCGCCAGAAGAATAAAATACAAAATAAATACAACAGCCTTTACACCGTATAAAACGAATAATTGCTACCTGTGTGAAGGTTATGGTCATATCTACGTTCCGGGCAACCTAGGCTTCACTGTAGGGCGTTGCTCCACCAGATCGAAGTGTTAGGGCCTAAGAAGTCAACGCCCGAAGCATAAAATACAATAGAAATACAACAGTTTTTCCATCGTATAAAACGAATAATTGCAACCATTATGAAACTTATGGTCATTTCTACGTTCCGGGCAACCCAGTCTTCACCCTAGGGCGTTGTTCCACCAGATCGAATAGTTAGGGCCTAAGAAGTGAACGCCAGAAGCATAAAATGCAATAAAAATACAACAGTCTTTCCATCGTATAACAGGATTAATTGCAACCAGTGTGAAAGCTATGGTCATTTCGATGTTCCGGGCAACCTAGGCTTCACCCTAGGGCGTTGTTCCACCAGATTGAATAGTCAGGGCCTTAGAAGTCAACGCCCGCAGCATAAAATACAATAGAAATACAGCAGTTTTTCCATCGTATAAAACGAATAATTGCAACCATTATGAAACTTATGGTCATTTCTACGTTCCACGCAACCCAGTCTTCACCCTAGGGCGTTGTTCCACCAGATCGAATAGTTAGGGCCTAAGAAGTGACCGCCAGAAGCATAAAATACAATATAAATACAACAAAAACTGTCGTTTTTCCATCGTATAAAACGAATAATTGCAACCAGTGTGAAAGCTATGGTCATTTGTACATTCCGAGCAACCTAGGCTTCACTCTAGGGCGTTGCTCCAACAGATTGAATAGCCAGGGCCTTAGAAGTCAACGCCCGAAGCATAAAATGCAATAAAAATACAACAGTTTTTCCATCGTATAACAGGATTAATTGCAACCAGTTTGAAAGTGATGGTCATTTCTACGTTCCGGGCAACCTAGGCTTCACTCTATGGCGTTGCTCCACTAGATCGAATAGCTAGGGCCTTAGAAGTCAACGCCAGGGTCATAAAATACAATATAAATACAACAGCTTTTCCATCGTAAAAAACGAATAATTGCAACCAGTGTGAAAGTTATGGTTACTTCTACATTGCGTGCAACCTAGGCTTCACTCTAGGGCGTTGCTCCACCAGATCGAATAGTTAGGTCCTTAGAAGTCACCGCCAGAAGAATAAAATACAAAATAAATACAACAGCCTTTACACCGTATAAAACGAATAATTGCTACCTGTGTGAAGGTTATGGTCATATCTACGTTTCGGGCAACCTAGGCTTCACTGTAGGGCGTTGCTCCACCAGATCGAAGTGTTAGGGCCTAAGAAGTCAACGCCCGAAGCATAAAATACAATAGAAATACAACAGTTTTTCCATCGTATAAAACGAATAATTGCAACCATTATGAAACTTATGGTCATTTCTACGTTCCGCGCAACCCAGTCTTCACCCTAGGGCGTTGTTCCACCAGATCGAATAGTTAGGGCCTAAGAAGTGAACGCCAGAAGCATAAAATGCAATAAAAATACAACAGTCTTTCCATCGTATAACAGGATTAATTGCAACCAGTTTGATAGTGAAGGTCATTTCTACGTTCCGGGCAACCTAGGCTTCACTCTAGGGCGTTGCTCCGCTAGATCGAATAGCTAGGGCCTTAGAAGTCAACGCCAGAAGCATAAAATACGATATAAATACAACAGCTTTTCCATCGTATAAAAGGAATAATTGCAAACAGTGTGAAAGTAATGGTCATTTCTACGTTCCGGGCAAACTAGGCTTCACCCTAGGGCGTTGCTCCACCAGATTAAACAGTTAGGGCCTAAGAAGTGACCGCCAGAAGCATAAAAGACAATATAAATACAACAAAAACTGTTGTTTTTCCATCGTATAAAACGAATAATTGCAACCAGTGTGAAAGCTATGGTCATTTGTACATTCCGAGCAACCTAGGCTTCACTCTAGGGCGTTGCTCCAACAGATTGAATAGTCAGGGCCTTAGAAGTCAACGCCCGAAGCATAAAATGCAATAAAAATACAACAGTTTTTCCATCGTATAACAGGATTAATTGCAACCAGTTTGAAAGTGATGGTCATTTCTACGTTCCGGGCAACCTAGGCTTCACTCTATGGCGTTGCTCCACCAGATCGAAGTGTTAGGGCCTAAGAAGTCAACGCCCGAAGCATAAAATACAATAGAAATACAACAGCTTTTCCATCGTATAAAACGAATAATTGCAACCATTATGAAACTTATGGTCATTTCTACGTTCCGCGCAGCCCAGTCTTCACCCTAGGGCGTTGTTCCACCAGATCGAATAGTTAGGGCCTAAGAAGTGAACGCCAGAAGCATAAAATGCAATAAAAATACAACAGTCTTTCCATCGTATAACAGGATTAATTGCAACCAGTTTGATAGTGAAGGTCATTTCTACGTTCCGGGCAACCTAGGCTTCACTCTAGGGCGTTGCTCCGCTAGATCGAATAGCTAGGGCCTTAGAAGTCAACGCCAGAAGCATAAAATACGATATAAATACAACAGCTTTTCCATCGTATAAAAGGAATAATTGCAAACAGTGTGAAAGTAATGGTCATTTCTACGTTCCGGGCAAACTAGGCTTCACCCTAGGGCGTTGCTCCACCAGATTAAACAGTTAGGGCCTTAGAAGTCAACGCCCGAAGCATAAAATGCAAAATAAATAGAACAGTTTTTCCATTGTATAAAACGGATAATTGCTACCAGTGTAAAAGTTATGGTCATTGCTACGTTCCGGGCAACCTAGGCTTCACCCTAGGGCGTTGTTCCACCAGATCGAATTGTTAGGGCCTAAGAAGTGAACGCCAGAAGCATAAAATACAATATAAATACAACAGTTTTTCCATCGTACAAAACGATTAATTGCAACCAGTGTGAAAGCTATGGTCATTTCTACATTCCGAGCAACCTAGGCTTCACTCTAGGGCGTTGCTCCAACAGATTGAATAGTCAGGGCCTTAGAAGTCAACGCCCGAAGCATAAAATGCAATAAAAATACAACAGTTTTTCCATCGTATAACAGGATTAATTGCAACCAGTTTGAAAGTGATGGTCATTTCTGCGTTCCGGGCAACCTAGGCTTCACTCTAGGGCGTTGCTCCACTAGATCGAATAGCTAGGGCCTTAGAAGTCAACGCCAGAGGCATAAAATACAATATAAATACAACAGCTTTTCCATCGTAAAGAACGAATAATTGCAACCAGTGTGAAAGTTATGGTTAATTCTACATTCCGAGCAACCTAGGCTTCACTCTAGGGCGTTGCTCCACCAGATCGAATAGTTAGGTCCTTTGAAGTCAACGCCAGGAGCATAAAATACGTTATAAATACAACAGCTTTTGCATCGTATAAAAGGAATAATTGCAAACAGTGTGAAAGTAATTGTCATTTCTATATTCTGAGCAACCTAGGCTTCACCCTAGGGCGTTGCGCCACCGGAACAAACAGATAGGTCCTTAGATGTCAACGCCAGAAGCATACAATACGATATAAATACAACAGCTTTCCCATGGTATAACAGGATTAATTACAACCAGTTTGAAAGTGATGGTCATTTCGATGTTCCGGGCAACCTAGGCTTCACCCTAGGGCGTTGTTCCACCAGATCGAATAGTTAGGGCCTAAGAAGTGAATGCCAGAAGCATAAAATGCAATAAAAATACAACAGTCTTTCCATCGTATAAACGGATTAATTGCAACCAGTTTGAAAGTGATGGTCATTTCTACGTTCCGGGCAACCTAGGCTTCACTCGAGGGCGTTGCTCCACTAGATCGAATAGCTAGGGCCATAGAAGTCAACGCCAGAAGCATAAAATACGATATAAATACAACAGCTTTTCCATCGTATAAAAGGAATAATTGCAAACAGTGCGAAAGTAATGGTCATTTCTACGTTCCGGGCAACCTAGCCTTCACCCTAGGGCGTTGCTCCACCAGATTAAACAGTTAGGGCCTTAGAAGTCAACGCCCGAAGCATAAAATGCAAAATAAATAGAACAGCTTTTCCATTGTATAAAACGAATAATTGCTACCAGTGTAAAAGTTATGGTCATTTCTACGTTCCGGGCAACCTAGGCTTCACCCTAGGGCGTTGTTCCACCAGATCGAATAGTTAGGGCCTAAGAAGTGAACGCCAGAAGCATAAAATACAATATAAATACAACAGTTTTTCCATCGTATAAAACGAATAATTGCAACCAGTGTGAAAGCTATGGTCATTTGTACATTCCGAGCAACCTAGGCTTCACTCTAGGGCGTTGCTCCAACAGATTGAATAGTCAGGGCCTTAGAAGTCAACGCCAGAAGCATAAAATACGATATAAATACAACAGCTTTTCCATCGTATAAAAGGAATAATTGCAAACAGTGTGAAAGTAATGGTCATTTCTACGTTCCGGGCAAACTAGGCTTCACCCTAGGGCGTTGCTCCACCAGATTAAACAGTTAGGGCCTTAGAAGTCAACGCCCGAAGCATAAAATGCAAAATAAATAGAACAGTTTTTCCATTGTATAAAACGGATAATTGCTACCAGTGTAAAGGTTATGGTCATTTCTACGTTCCGGGCAACATAGGCTTCACCCTAGGGCGTTGTTCCACCAGATCGAATTGTTAGGGCCTAAGAAGTGAACGCCAGAAGCATAAAATACAATATAAATACAACAGTTTTTCCATCGTACAAAACGATTAATTGCAACCAGTGTGAAAGCTATGGTCATTTCTACATTCCGAGCAACCTAGGCTTCACTCTAGGGCGTTGCTCCAACAGATTGAATAGTCAGGGCCTTAGAAGTCAACGCCCGAAGCATAAAATGCAATAAAAATACAACAGTTTTTCCATCGTATAACAGGATTAATTGCAACCAGTTTGAAAGTGATGGTCATTTCTGCGTTCCGGGCAACCTAGGCTTCACTCTAGGGCGTTGCTCCACTAGATCGAATAGCTAGGGCCTTAGAAGTCAACGCCAGAGGCATAAAATACAATATAAATACAACAGCCTTTCCATCGTAAAGAACGAATAATTGCAACCAGTGTGAAAGTTATGGTTAATTCTACATTCCGAGCAACCTAGGCTTCACTCTAGGGCGTTGCTCCACCAGATCGAATAGTTAGGTCCTTTGAAGTCAACGCCAGAAGCATAAAATACGTTATAAATACAACAGCTTTTGCATCGTATAAAAGGAATAATTGCAAACAGTGTGAAAGTAATTGTCATTTCTATATTCTGAGCAACCTAGGCTTCACCCTAGGGCGTTGCGCCACCGGAACAAACAGATAGGTCCTTAGATGTCAACGCCAGAAGCATACAATACGATATAAATACAACAGCTTTCCCATGGTATAACATGATTAATTACAACCAGTTTGAAAGTGATGGTCATTTCGATGTTCCGGGCAACCTAGGCTTCACCCTAGGGCGTTGTTCCACCAGATCGAATAGTTAGGGCCTAAGAAGTGAACGCCAGAAGCATAAAATGCAATAAAAATACAACAGTCTTTCCATCGTATAAACGGATTAATTGCAACCAGTTTGAAAGTGATGGTCATTTCTACGTTCCGGGCAACCTAGGCTTCACTCGAGGGCGTTGCTCCACTAGATCGAATAGCTAGGGCCATAGAAGTCAACGCCAGAAGCATAAAATACGTTATAAATACAACAGCTTTTCCATCGTATAAAAGGAATAATTGCAAACAGTGCGAAAGTAATGGTCATTTCTACGTTCCGGGCAACCTAGCCTTCACCCTAGGGCGTTGCTCCACCAGATTAAACAGTTAGGGCCATAGAAGTCAACGCCCGAAGCATAAAATGCAAAATAAATAGAACAGTTTTTCCATTGTATAAAACGAATAATTGCTACCAGTGTAAAAGTTATGGTCATTTCTACGTTCCGGGCAACCTAGGCTTCACCCTAAGGCGTTGTTCCACCAGATCGAATAGTTAGGGCCTAAGAAGTGAACGCCAGAAGCATAAAATACAATATAAATACAACAGTTTTTCCATCGTATAAAACGAATAATTGCAACCAGTGTGAAAGCTATGGTCATTTGTACATTCCGAGCAACCTAGGCTTCACTCTAGGGCGTTGCTCCAACAGATTGAATAGTCAGGGCCTTAGAAGTCAACGCCCGAAGCATAAAATACAATAGAAATACAACAGTTTTTCCATCGTATAAAACGAATAATTGCAACCATTATGAAGCTTATGGTCATTTCTACGTTCCGGGCTACCCAGTCTTCACCCTAGGGCGTTGTTCCACCAGATCGAATAGTTAGGGCCTAAGAAGTGACAGCCAGAAGCATAAAATACAATATAAATACAACAAAAACTGTTGTTTTTCCATCGTATAAAACGAATAATTGCAACCAGTGTGAAAGCTATGGTCATTTGTACATTCCGAGCAACCTAGGCTTCACTCTAGGGCGTTGCTCCAACAGATTGAATAGTCAGGGCCTTAGAAGTCAACGCCAGAAGCATTAAATACGATATAAATACAACAGCTTTTGCATCGTATAAAAGGAATAATTGCAACCAGTGTGAAAGTTATGGTCATTTCCACATTCCGAGCAACCTAGGCTTCACCCTAGGGCGTTCTTCCACCAGATCGAATAGTTAGGGCCTAAGAAGTGAACGCCAGAAGCATAAAATGCAATAAAAATACAACAGTCTTTCCATCGTATAAACGGATTAATTGCAACCAGTTTGAAAGTGATGGTCATTTCTACGTTCCGGGCAACCCAGTCTTCACCCTAGGGCGTTGCTCCACCAGATCGAATAGTTAGGTCCTTAGAAGTCACCGCCAGAAGCATAAAATACGATATAAATACAACAGCTTTTGCATCGTATAAAGGGAATAATTGCAACCAGTGTGAAAGTTATGGTCATTTCCACATTCCGAGCAACCTAGGCTTCACCCTAGGGCGTTCTTCCACCACATCGAATAGCTGCGGCCTTAGAAGTCAGCCCCAGAAGCATAAAATGCAATATAAATACAACAGTTTTTCCATCGTATAAAAGGATTAATTGCAACCAGTTTGAAAGTGATGGTCATTTCTACGTTCCGGGAAACCTAGGCTTCACCCTAGGGCGTTGCTCCAACAGATTGAATAGTTAGGGCCTTGGAAGTCAACGCCCGAAGCATAAAATACAAAATAAATAGAACAGTTTTTCCACCGTATAAAACTAATAATTGCAACCAGTGTGAAAGTAATGGGCATTTCTACGTTCCGGGCAACCTAGGCTTCACTCTAGGGCGTTGCTCCACCACATCGAATAGCTACGGCCTTAGAAGTCAGCGCCAGAAGCATAAAATGCAATATAAATACAACAGTTTTTCCATCGTATAAAAGGATTAATTGCAACCAATTTGAAAGTGATGATCATTTCTACGTTCCGGGCAACCTAGGCTTCACTCTAGGGCGTTGCTCCACCAGATCGAACACTTAGGGCCTAAGAAGGCACCGCCAGAAGCATAAAATAAAATATAAATATAACAGTTTTTCCATCGTATAAGACGAATAATAGCAACCTGTATGAAAGTTGTGGTTATTTCTACTTTCCGGGCAACCTAGGCTTCACCCTAGGGCGTTGTTCGAACAGATGGAATAGTTAGGGCCTTAGAAGTCAACGCCCGAAGCATAAAATACAAAATAAATAGAACAGTTTTTCCATCGTATAAAACGAATAATTGCTGCCGGCGTGAAAGTTATGGTCATTTCTACGTTCCGGGAAACCCAGGCTTCACCCTAGGGCGTTGCTACAACAGATTGAATAGTTAGGGCCTTATAAGTCAATGCCCGAAGCATAAAATGCAATAAAAATACAACAGCTTTTCCATCATATAACAGCAATAATTGCAACCAGTTTGAAAGTGATGGTCATTTCTACGTTCCGGGCAACCTAGGCTTCACCCTAGGGTGTTCCTCCAACAGATTGAATAGTTAGGGCCTTAGAAGTCAACGCCCGAAGCATAAAATACAAAATAAATAGAACAGTTTTTCCACCGTATAAAACTAATAATTGCAACCAGTGTGAATGTAATGGGCATTTCTACGTTCCGGGCAACCTAGGCTTCACTCTAGGGCGTTGCTCCACCACATCGAATAGCTACGGCCTTAGAAGTCAACGCCTGAAGCATAAAATACAGTATAAATACAACAGTTTTTCCATTGTATAGCATGACTAATTGCAACCAGTGCGAAAGTAAAGATAATTTCGACGTTTCGGGCATCCTAGACTTAACTCTATGGCATTACTCCACCAGATCGAGTAGTTAGGACCTAAGAAGTCAACGCCAGAAGCATAAAATGCAATATTAATACAACAGTTTTTCCATCGTATAAAACGGATAATTGCTACCGGTGTGAAAGTTATGGTCATTTCTACGTTCCGGGCAAACTAGGCTTCACTGTAGGGCGTTGCTCCACCAGATCAAATAGGTAGGGCCATGGAAGTCAACGCCCGAAGCATAAAATACAAAATAAGTAGAACAGTTTTTCCATTGTATATAACGAATAATTGCTACCAGTGTGAAAGTTCTGGACATTTCTACGTTCCGGGAAACCTAGGCTTCACCCTAGGGCGTTGCTCCACCAGATCGAATAGTTAGGGCCTTAGAAGTCAACGCCAGAGGCATAAAATACAATAAAGATGCAACAGTTTTTCCATCGTATAAAACGAATAACTGAAACCAGTGTAAAAGTAATGGTCATTTCTGCGTTCCGGGCAACCGAGGCTTCACCCTAGGGCGCTGCTCCAGCAGAACGAATAGTTAGTGCCCTAGAAGTCAGCGCCAGAAGCATAAAATACAATATAGATACAACAGCTTTTCCATCGTATAAAACGAATAATTGCAACCTGTATGAAAGTTATGGGCATTTCTACTTTACGGGCAACCTAGGCTTCACCCTAGGGCGTTGTTCCAACAGATTGAAAGGTTAGGGCCTTAGAAGTCAACGCCCGAAGCATGAAATACAAAATAAATAGAACAGTTGTTCCATCGTATAAAGCGAATAACTGCTACCGGCGTGAAAGTTATGGTCATTTCTACGTTCCGGGCAAGCTAGGCTTCACTCTAGGGCGTTGATCCACCACATCGAATAGCTACGGCCTTAGAAGTCAGCTACAGAAGCATAAAATGCAATATAAATACAACAGTTTTTCCATCGTATAAAAGGATTAATTGCAACCAATTTGAAAGTGATGGTCATTTCTACGTTCCGGGCAACCTCGGCATCACTCTAGGGCGTTGCTCCACCAGATTGAATAGTTAGGGCCTTAGAAGTCAACGCCCGAAGCATAAAATACAAAATAAATAGAACAGTTTTTCCATCGTATAAAGCGAATAATTGCTACCGGCGTGAAAGTTATGGTCATTTCTACGTTCCGGGCAACCTCGGCATCACTCTAGGGCGTTGCTCCACCAGATCTAATAGTTAGTGCCTCAGAAGGCAACGCCAGAAGCATAAATTACAATATCAATACAACAGTTTTTCCATCGTATAAAACGAATAATTGCTACCGATGTGAAAGTTATGGTCATTTCTACGTTCCGGGCAACCTAGGCTTCACCCTAGGGCGTTGTTCCACCAGATGGAATAGTTAGGGCCTTAGAAGTCGAAGGCAGAAACAGGAAATACAAGAAGAATGCAACATTTTTTCCATCGTATAGCATGAATAATTGCTACCAGTGTGAAAGTAATGATCATTTCGGCGTTTCGGGCATCCTAGACTTAACTGTGAGGCATTACTCCACCAGATCGAGTAGTTAGGTCCTAAGAAGTCAACGCCAGAAGCATAAAATGCAATATTAATACAACAGCTTTTCCATCGTATAAAACGAATAATTGCAACCGGTGTGAATGTTATGGTCATTTCTACGTTCCGGGCAACCTAGGCTTCACCCTAGGGCGCTGCTCCACCAGATCGAATAGTTAGTGCCCTAGAAGTTAGCGCCACAAGCATAAAATACAATATAAATACAACAGTTTTTCCATCGTATAAAATGAATAATTGGAAACATTGTGAAAGTAATGGTCATTTCTACGTTCCAGGCAACCTAGGCGTCACTCTAGGGCGTTACTCCACCACATCTAATAGCTACGGCCTTAGAAGTCAACGCTAGAAGCATAAAATACAAAATAAATACAACAGCTTTTCCATTGTATAAAACGAATAATTGCTACCAGTGTGAAAGTTATGTTCATTTCTACGTTCCGGGCAACTTAGGCTTCACTCTAGGGCGTTGTTCCACCAGATCGAAAAGTTAGGGCCTAAGAATTCAACGCCCGAAGCATAAAATACAAAATAAATAGAACAGTCTTTCCATTGTATTAAACGAATAATTGCTACCAGTGTGAAAGTAATGGTCATTTCTACGTTCCGGACAACCTAGGCTTCACTCTAGGCTGTTGCTCCACCACATCGTATAGCTACGGCCTTAGAAGTCAACGCCAGAAGCATAAAATACAATAAAAATGCAACAGTCTTTCCATCTTATAGCATGAATAATTGCAACCGGTGTGAATGTTATTTTCATTTCTACGTTCCGGGCAACCTAGGCTTGACTGTAGGGTGTTCCTCCACCAGATCGGATAGGTAGGGCCATAGAAGTCAAATCCCGAAGCATAAAATACAAAATAAATAGAACAGATTTTCCATTGTATAAAACGAATAATTACTACCAGTGTGAAAGTTATGTTCATTTCTACGTTCCCGGCAGCCTGGGCTTGACTGTAGGGTGTTGCTCCACCACATCGAATAGCTACGGCCTTAGAAGTCAACGCCAGAAGCATAAAATACAATATAGATGCAACTGTTTTTCCATTGTATAAAAAGAGTAATTGCAACCAGTGTGAAAGTTATGGTCATTTCTACGTTCCGGGCAAACTAGGCTTCACTGTAGGGCGTTGCTCCACCAGATCAAATAGGTAGGGCCATGGAAGTCAACGCCCGAAGCATAAAATACAAAATAAGTAGAACAGTTTTTCCATTGTATATAACGAATAATTGCTACCAGTGTGAAAGTTATGGACATTTCTACGTTCCGGCAACCTAGGCTTCACCCTAGGGCGTTGTTCCACCAGATCGAATAGTTAGGGCCTAAGAAGTCAACGCCAGAAGCATAAAATACGATATAGATACCACAGCTTTTCCGTCGTATAAAACGAATAATTGCAACCAGTGTGAAAGTTATGGTCATTTCTACGTTCCGGGCAACCTAGGCTTCACTCTGGGGCGTTGCTCCACCAGATCGAATAGATAGAGCCTTAGAAGTCAACGCCACAGGCATAAAATACAATAAAGATGCAACAGCTTATCCATCGTATAACAGGAATAATTGCAACCAGTGTGAAGGTAATGGTGTGTCCTACGTTCCGAGCCAGCTTGGCTACACCCTAGGATGTTTCTAAACCAGATCGAATAGTTAGGGCCTTAGAAGTCAATGCCCGAAGCATAAAATACAAAATAAATAGAACAGTTTTTCCATTGTATAAAACGAATAATAGTAACCAGTGTGAAAATTATGGTCATTTCTACGTTCCGGGCAACCAAGGCCTCACTCTAGGGCGTTGCACCACCAGTTCGAATAGTTAGGGCCTTAGAAGTCAACGCCCGAAGTATAAACTACAAAATTAATAGAACAGTTTTTCCATTGTATAAAACGAATAATTGCTACCATTGTGAAAGTTATGGTCATTTCTACGTGCCGGGCAACGTAGGCTTCACTCTATGGCGTTGCTCCACCAGATCGCATAGCTAGGGACTTAGAATTCAACGCCACAAGCATAAAATGCAATATAAATACAACAGTTTTTCCATCGTATAAAAGGATTAATTGTAACCAATTTGAAACTGATGATCATTTCTACGTTCCGGGCAACCTAGGCTTCACTCTAGGGCGTTGCTCCACCAGATCGAACACTTAGGGCCTAAGAAGGCACCGCCAGAAGCATAAAATACAATATAAATATTACAGTTTTTCCATCGTATAAGACGAATAATAGCAACCTGTATGAAAGTGGTGGTCATTTCTACTTTCCGGGCAACCTAGGCTACACCCTAGGCCGTTGCTACAACAGATTTCATAGTTAGTGCCTTAGAAGTCAATGCCCGAAGCATAAAATGCAATAAAAATACAACTGTCTTTCCATCATATAATCGGGATAATTGCAACCAGTTTGAAAGTGATGGTCATTTCTACGTTCCGGGCAACCTCGGCATCACTCTAGGGCGTTGCTCCACCAGATCTAATAGTTAGTGCCTCAGAAGGCAACGCCAGAAGCATAAAATACAATATCAATACAACAGTTTTTCCTTCGTATAAAACGAATAATTGCTACCGATGTGAAAGTTATGGTCATTTCTACGTTCCGGGCAACCTAGGCTTCACCCTAGGGCGTTGTTCGACCAGATGGAATAGTTAGGGCCTTAGAAGTCAACGCTCGAAGCATAAAATACAACAAAGATGCAACAGTTTTTCCATCGTATAAAACGAATAATAGCAACCAGTGTGAAAGTTCTGGACATTTCTACGTTCCGGGAAACCTAGGATTCACCCTAGGGCGTTGCTCCAACAGATTGAATAGTTAGGGCCTTAGAAGTCAACGCCCGAAACATAAAATACGAAATAAATAGAACAGTTTTTCCATCGTATAAAACGAATAATTGCTACCGGCGTGAAAGTTATGGTCATTTCTACGTTCGGGGAAACCCAGGCTTCACCCTAGGGCGTTGCTACAACAGATTGAATAGTTAGGGCCTTATAAGTCAATGCCAGAAGCATAAAATGCAATAAAAATACAACAGCTTTTCCATCATATAACAGCAATAATTGCAACCAGTTTGAAAGTGATGGTCATTTCTACGTTCCGGGAAACCTAGGCTTCACCCTAGGGCGTTGCTCCAACAGATTGAATAGTTAGTGCCCTAGAAGTTAGCGCCACAAGCATAAAATACAATATAAATACAACAGTTTTTCCATCGTATAAAACGAATAATTGCAACCAGTGTGAAGGTAATGGTATGTCCTACGTTCCGAGCCAGCTTGGCTACACCCTAGGGTGTTGCTAAGCCAGATCGAATAGTTAGGGCCTTAGAAGTCAACGCCCGAAGCATAAACTACAAAATAAATAGAACAGTTTTTCCATTGTATAAAACGAATAATTGCTACCATTGTGAAAGTTATGGTCATTTCTACGTGCCGGGCAACCTTGGTTTCACTCTATGGCGTTGCTCCACCAGATCGCATAGCTAGGGACTTAGAATTCAACGCCATAAGAATAAAATACAGTATAAGTACAACAGTTTTTCCATCGTATGAAATGAATAATTGGAAACATTGTGAAAGTAATGGTCATTTCTACGTTCCAGGCAACCTAGGCTTCACTCTAGGGCGTTGCTCCACCAGATCGAACACTTAGGGCCTAAGAAGGCAACGCCAGAAGCATAAAACACAATATCAATAAAACAATTTTTCAATCGTATAAAACGAATAATTGCTACCGATGTGAAAGTTATGGTCATTTCTACGTTCAGGGCAACCTGGGCTTCACCCTAGGGCGTTGTTCCACCAGATGGAATAGTTAGGGCCTTAGAAGTCAACGCTCGAAGCATAAAATACAACAAAGATGCAGCAGTTTTTCCATCGTATAAAACGAATAATAGCAATCAGTGTGAAAGTAATGGGCATTTCTAGGTTCCGGGCAACCTAGGCTTCACTCTAGGGCGTTGCTCCACCACATCGAATAGCTACGGCCTTAGAAGTCAGCGCCAGAAGCATAAAATGCAATATAAATACAACAGTTTTTCCATCGTATAAAAGTATTAATTGCAACCAGTTTGAAAGTGATGGTCATTTCTACGTTCCGGGAAACCTAGGCTTCACCCTAGGGCGTTGCTCCAACAGATTGAATAGTTAGGGCCTTGGAAGTCAACGCCCGAAGCATAAAATACAAAATAAATAGAACAGTTTTTCCACCGTATAAAACTAATAATTGCAACCAGTGTGAAAGTAATGGGCATTTCTACGTTCCGGGCAACCTAGGCTTCACTCTAGGGCGTTGCTCCACCACATCGAATAGCTACGGCCTTAGAAGTCAGCGCCAGAAGCATAAAATGCAATATAAATACAGCAGTTTTCTCATCGTATAAAAGGATTAATTGCAACCAATTTGAAAGTGATGATCATTTCTACGTTCCGGGCAACCTCGGCATCACTCTAGGGCGTTGCTCCACCAGATCTAATAGTTAGTGCCTCAGAAGGCAACGCCAGAAGCATAAAATACAATATCAATACAACAGTTTTTCCATCGTATAAAACGAATAATTGCTACCGATGTGAAAGTTATGGTCATTTCTACGTTCCGGGCAACCTAGGCTTCACCCTAGGGCGTTGTTCGACCAGATGGAATAGTTAGGGCCTTAGAAGTCAACGCTCGAAGCATAAAATACAACAAAGATGCAACAGTTTTTCCATCGTATAAAACGAATAATAGCAACCAGTGTGAAAGTTCTGGACATTTCTACGTTCCGGGAAACCTAGGCTTCACCCTAGGGCGTTGCTCCAACAGATTGAATAGTTAGGGCCTTAGAAGTCAACGCCCGAAACATAAAATACAAAATAAATGGAACAGTTTTTCCATCGTATAAAACGAATAATTGCTACCGGCGTGAAAGTTATGGTCATTTCTACGTTCGGGGAAACCCAGGCTTCACCCTAGGGCGTTGCTACAACAGATTGAATAGTTAGGGCCTTATAAGTCAATGCCAGAAGCATAAAATGCAATAAAAATACAACAGCTTTTCCATCATATAACAGCAATAATTGCAACCAGTTTGAAAGTGATGGTCATTTCTACGTTCCGGAAAACCTAGGCTTCACCCTAGGGCGTTGCTCCAACAGATTGAATAGTTAGTGCCCTAGAAGTTAGCGCCACAAGCATAAAATACAATATAAATACAACAGTTTTTCCATCGTATAAAACGAATAATTGCAACCAGTGTGAAGGTAATGGTATGTCCTACGTTCCGAGCCAGCTTGGCTACACCCTAGGGTGTTGCTAAGCCAGATCGAATAGTTAGGGCCTTAGAAGTCAATGCCCGAAGCATAAAATACAAAATAAATAGAACAGTTTTTCCATTGTATAAAACGAATAATAGTAACCAGTGTGAAAATTATGGTCATTTCTACGTTCCGGGCAACCTAGGCCTCACTCTAGGGCGTTGCACCACCAGATCGAATAGTTAGGGCCTTAGAAGTCAACGCCCGAAGCATAAACTACAAAATGAATAGAACAGTTTTTCCATTGTATAAAACGAATAATTGCTACCATTGTGAAAGTTATGGTCATTTCTACGTGCCGGGCAACCTTGGTTTCACTCTATGGCGTTAATCCACCAGATCGCATAGCTAGGGACTTAGAATTCAACGCCATAAGAATAAAATACAGTATAAGTACAACAGTTTTTCCATCGTATAAAATGAATAATTGGAAACATTGTGAAAGTAATGGTCATTTCTACGTTCCAGGCAACCTAGGCGTCACTCTAGGGCGTTACTCCACCACATCTAATAGCTACGGCCTTAGAAGTCAACGCTAGAAGCATAAAATACAATAAAAATGCAACAGTTTTTCCATCGTATAACATGAATAATTGCAACGTGTGTGAATGTTATGGTCATTTCTACGTTCCGGGCAACCTAGGCTTGACTGTAGGGTGTTGCTCCACCAGATCGAATAGGTATGGCCAAAGAAGTCAACGCCCGAAGCATAAAATACAAAATAAAAAGAACAGCTTTTCTATTGTATAAAACGAATAATTGCTACCAGTGTGAAAGTTATGTTCATTTCTACGTTCCGGGCAACCTAGGCTTCACTCTAGGGCGTTGCTCCACCAGATCGAATAGTTAGGGCCTTAGAAGTCAACGCCCGAAGCATAAAATACAAAATAAATAGAACAGTTTTTCCATTGTATTAAACGAATAATTGCAACCAGTGTGAAAGTAATGGGCATTTCTAGGTTCCGGGCAACCTAGGCTTCACTCTAGGGCGTTGCTCCACCACATCGAATAGCTACGGCCTTAGAAGTCAGCGCCAGAAGCATAAAATGCAATATAAATACAACAGTTTTTCCATCGTATAAAACGAATAATAGCAATCAGTGTGAAAGTAATGGGCATTTCTAGGTTCCGGGCAACCTAGGCTTCACTCTAGGGCGTTGCTCCACCACATCGAATAGCTACGGCCTTAGAAGTCAGCGCCAGAAGCATAAAATGCAATATAAATACAACAGTTTTTCCATCGTATAAAAGTATTAATTGCAACCAGTTTGAAAGTGATGGTCATTTCTACGTTTCGGGAAACCTAGGCTTCACCCTAGGGCGTTGCTCCAACAGATTGAATAGTTAGGGCCTTGGAAGTCAACGCCCGAAGCATAAAATACAAAATAAATAGAACAGTTTTTCCACCGTATAAAACTAATAATTGCAACCAGTGTGAAAGTAATGGGCATTTCTACGTTCCGGGCAACCTAGGCTTCACTCTAGGGCGTTGCTCCACCACATCGAATAGCTACGGCCTTAGAAGTCAGCGCCAGAAGCATAAAATGCAATATAAATACAACAGTTTTCCCATCGTACAAAAGGATTAATTGCAACCAATTTGAAAGTGATGATCATTTCTACGTTCCGGGCAACCTCGGCATCACTCTAGGGCGTTGCTCCACCAGATCTAATAGTTAGTGCCTCAGAAGGCACCGCCAGAAGCATAAAATAAAATATAAATATAACAGTTTTTCCATCGTATAAGACGAATAATAGCAACCTGTATGAAAGTTGTGGTTATTTCTACTTTCCGGGCAACCTAGGCTTCACCCTAGGGCGTTGTTCGAACAGATTGAATAGTTAGGGCCTTAGAAGTCAACGCCCGAAGCATAAAATACAAAATAAATAGAACAGTTTTTCCATCGTATAAAACGAATAATTGCTGCCGGCGTGAAAGTTATGATCATTTCTACGTTCCGGGAAACCCAGGCTTCACCCTAGGGCGTTGCTACAACAGATTGAATAGTTAGGGCCTTATAAGTCAATGCCCGAAGCATATAATGCAATAAAAATACAACAGCTTTTCCATCATATAACAGCAATAATTGCAATCAGTTTGAAAGTGATGGTCATTTCTACGTTCCGGGCAACCTAGGCTTCACCCTAGGGCGTTGCTCCAACAGATTGAATAGTTAGGGCCTTAGAAGTCAATGCCCGAAGCATATAATGCAATAAAAATACAACAGCTTTTCCATCATATAACAGCAATAATTGCAATCAGTTTGAAAGTGATGGTCATTTCTACGTTCCGGGCAACCTAGGCTTCACCCTAGGGCGTTGCTCCAACAGATTGAATAGTTAGGGCCTTAGAAGTCAACGCCCGAAGCATAAAATACAAAATAAATAGAACAGTTTTTCCACCGTATAAAACTAATAATTGCAACCAGTGTGAATGTAATGGGCATTTCTACGTTCCGGACAACCTAGGCTTCACTCTAGGGCGTTGCTCCACCAGATCGAACACTTAGGGCCTAAGAAGGCACCGCCAGAAGCATAAAATAAAATATAAATATAACAGTTTTTCCATCGTATAAGACGAATAATAGCAACCTGTATGAAAGTTGTGGTTATTTCTACTTTCCGGGCAACCTAGGCTTCACCCTAGGGCGTTGTTCGAACAGATTGAATAGTTAGGGCCTTAGAAGTCAACGCCCGAAGCATAAAATACAAAATAAATAGAACAGTTTTTCCATCGTATAAAACGAATAATTGCTGCCGGCGTGAAAGTTATGATCATTTCTACGTTCCGGGAAACCCAGGCTTCACCCTAGGGCGTTGCTACAACAGATTGAATAGTTAGGGCCTTATAAGTCAATGCCCGAAGCATATAATGCAATAAAAATACAACAGCTTTTCCATCATATAACAGCAATAATTGCAATCAGTTTGAAAGTGATGGTCATTTCTACGTTCCGGGCAACCTAGGCTTCACCCTAGGGCGTTGCTCCAACAGATTGAATAGTTAGGGCCTTAGAAGTCAACGCCCGAAGCATAAAATACAAAATAAATAGAACAGTTTTTCCACCGTATAAAACTAATAATTGCAACCAGTGTGAATGTAATGGGCATTTCTACGTTCCGGACAACCTAGGCTTCACTCTAGGGCGTTGCTCCACCACATCGAATAGCTACGGCCTTAGAAGTCAGCGCCTGAAGCATAAAATACAGTATAAATACAACAGTTTTTCCATTGTATAGCATGACTAATTGCAACCAGTGCGAAAGTAAAGATAATTTCGACGTTTCGGGCATCCTAGACTTAACTCTATGGCATTACTCCACCAGATCGAGTAGTTAGGACCTAAGAAGTCAACGCCAGAAGCATAAAATGCAATATTAATACAACAGTTTTTCCATCGTATAAAACGGATAATTGCTACCGGTGTGAAAGTTATGGTCATTTCTAGGTTCCGGGCAAACTAGGCTTCACTGTAGGGCGTTGCTCCACCAGATCAAATAGGTAGGGCCATGGAAGTCAACGCCCGAAGCATAAAATACAAAATAAGTAGAACAGTTTTTCCATTGTATATAACGAATAATTGCTACCAGTGTGAAAGTTATGGACATTTCTACGTTCCGGCAACCTAGGCTTCACCCTAGGGCGTTGTTCCACCAGATCGAATAGTTAGGGCCTAAGAAGTCAACGCTCGAAGCATAAAATACAACAAAGATGCAACAGTTTTTCCATCGTATAACACGAATAATAGCAATCAGTGTGAAAGTTCTGGACATTTCTACGTTCCGGGAAACCTAGGCTTCACCCTAGGGCGTTGCTCCACCAGATCGAATAGTTAGGGCCTTAGAAGTCAACGCCAGAGGCATAAAATACAATAAAGATGCAACAGTTTTTCCATCGTATAAAACGAATAATTGAAACCAGTGTAAAAGTAATGGTCATTTCTGCGTTCCGGGCAACCGAGGCTTCACCCTAGGGCGCTGCTCCAGCAGAACGAATAGTTAGTGCCCTAGAAGTCAGCGCCAGAAGCATAAAATACAATATAGATACAACAGTTTTTCCATCGTATAAAACGAATAATTGCAACCTGTATGATAGTTATGGGCATTTCTACTTTACGGGCAACCTAGGCTTCACCCTAGGGCGTTGTTCCAACAGATTGAAAGGTTAGGGCCTTAGAAGTCAACGCCCGAAGCATGAAATACAAAATAAATAGAACAGTTGTTCCATCGTATAAAGCGAATAATTGCTACCGGCGTGAAAGTTATGGTCATTTCTACGTTCCGGGCAACCTAGGCTTCACTCTAGGGCGTTGATCCACCACATCGAATAGCTACGGCCTTAGAAGTCAGCGCCAGAAGCATAAAATGCAATATAAATACAACAGTTTTTCCATCGTATAAAAGGATTAATTGCAACCAATTTGAAAGTGATGGTCATTTCTACGTTCCGGGCAACCTCGGCATCACTCTAGGGCGTTGCTCCACCAGATTGAATAGTTAGGGCCTTAGAAGTCAACGCCCGAAGCATAAAATACAAAATAAATAGAACAGTTTTTCCATCGTATAAAGCGAATAATTGCTACCGGCGTGAAAGTTATGGTCATTTCTACGTTCCGGGCAACCTCGGCATCACTCTAGGGCGTTGCTCCACCAGATCTAATAGTTAGTGCCTCAGAAGGCAACGCCAGAAGCATAATTTACAATATCAATACAACAGTTTTTCCATCGTATAAAACGAATAATTGCTACCGATGTGAAAGTTATGGTCATTTCTACGTTCCGGGCAACCTAGGCTTCACCCTAGGGCGTTGTTCCACCAGATGGAATAGTTAGGGCCTTAGAAGTCGAAGCCAGAAACAGGAAATACAAGAAGAATGCAACATTTTTTCCATCGTATAGCATGAATAATTGCTACCAGTGTGAAAGTAATGATCATTTCGGCGTTTCGGGCATCCTAGACTTAACTGTGAGGCATTACTCCACCACATCGAGTAGTTAGGTCCTAAGAAGTCAACGCCAGAAGCATAAAATGCAATATTAATACAACAGCTTTTCCATCGTATAAAACGAATAATTGCAACCGGTGTGAATGTTATGGTCATTTCTACGTTCCGGGCAACCTAGGCTTCACCCTAGGGCGCTGCTCCACCAGATCGAATAGTTAGTGCCCTAGAAGTTAGCGCCACAAGCATAAAATACAATATAAATACAACAGTTTTTCCATCGTATAAAACGAATAATTGCAACCAGTGTGAAGGTAATGGTATGTCCTACGTTCCGAGCCAGCTTGGCTACACCCTAGGGTGTTGCTAAACCAGATCGAATAGTTAGGGCCTTAGAAGTCAATGCCCGAAGCATAAAATACAAAATAAATAGAACAGTTTTTCCATTGTATAAAACGAATAATAGTAACCAGTGTGAAAATTATGGTCATTTCTACGTTCCGGGCAACCTAGGCCTCACTCTAGGGCGTTGCGCCACCAGATCGAATAGTTAGGGCCTTAGAAGTCAACGCCCGAAGCATAAACTACAAAATAAATAGAACAGTTTTTCCATTGTAAAAAACGAATAATTGCTACCATTGTGAAAGTTATGGTCATTTCTACGTGCCGGGAAACCTAGGCTTCACTCTAGGGCGTTGCTCCACCAGATCGAATAGTCAGGGCCTTAGAAGTCAACGCCAGAGACATAAAATACAATAAAGATGCAACAGTTTTTCCATCGTATAAAACGAATAATTGAAACCAGTGTAAAAGTAATGGTCATTTCTACGTTCCGGGCAACCTTGGTTTCACTCTATGGCGTTGCTCCACCAGATCGCATAGCTAGAGACTTAGAATTCAACGCCATAAGAATAAAATACAATATAAGTACAACAGTTTTTCCATCGTATAAAATGAATAATTGGAAACATTGTGAAAGTAATGGTCATTTCTACGTTCCAGGCAACCTAGGCGTCACTCTAGGGCGTTACTCCACCACATCTAATAGCTACGGCCTTAGAAGTCAACGCTAGAAGCATAAAATACAAAATAAATAGAACAGCTTTTCCATTGTATAAAACGAATAATTGCTACCAGTGTGAAAGTTATGTTCATTTCTACGTTCCGGGCAACTTAGGCTTCACTCTAGGGCGTTGCTCCACCAGATCGAATAGTTAGGGCCTTAGAAGTCAACGCCCGAAGCATAAAATACAAAATAAATGGAACAGTTTTTCCATTGTATAGAACTAATAATTGCAACCAGTGTGAAAGTAATGGGCATTTCTACGTTCCGGGAAACCTAGGCTTCACTCTAGGGCGTTGCTCCACCACATCGAATAGCTGCGGCCTTAGAAGTCAACGCCAGAAGCATAAAATACAGTATAAATACAACAATTTTTCCATTGTATAGCATGACTAATTGCAACCAGTGCGAAAGTAACGATCATTTCGACGTTTCGGGCATCCTAGACTTAACTCTGAAGCGCTGCTCCACCAGATCGAAGAGTTAGGGTCTAAGAAGTCAACACCGGAAGCATGAAATACAATTTAAATTCAACAGCTTTTCCATCGTAGAAAACGAATAATTGCAACCTGTGTGAAGGTTATGGTCATATCTACGTTCCGGGCAACCTAGGCTTCACTCTATGGCGTTCTTCCACCACATCGAATAGCTACGGCCTTAGAAGTCAACGCCCGAAGCATAAAATACAAAATAAATAGAACAGTTTTTCCATCGTATAAAACGAATAATTGCTGCCAGTGAAAAAGTTATGGTCATTTCTACGTTCCGGGCAACCTAGGCTTCACCCTAGGGCGTTGTTCCACCAGATCGAATAGTTAGGGCCTAAGAAGTGAACGCCAGAAGCATAAAATACAATATAAATACAACAGTATTTACATCATATAAAACGAGTAATTGCAACCAGTATGAAAGTTGTGGTCATTTCTACATTCCGGGCAACCTAGGCTACACCCTAGGGCGTTGCTCCACCAGATCGAATAGGTAGGGCCACAGAAGTCAACGCCCGTAGCATAAAATACATTAAATATACAAGAGCTTTTCCATCGTATAACAGGAATAATTGCAACCAGTGTGAAAGTGATGGTCATTTCTACGTTCCGTGCAACCTAGGCTTCACTCTAGGGCGTTGTTCAACCAGATCGAAAAGTTAGGGCCTAAGAAGTCAACGCCAGAAGCATAAAAAACAATATAAATACAACAGTTTTTCCATCGTATAAAACGAATAATTGCAACCAGTATGAAAGTTAACGTCATTTCTACTTTCCGGGCAACCTAGGCTTCACTCTAGGGCGTTGAACCAACAGATTGAATAGTCAGGGCCTAAGAAGTGAACGCCAGCAGCATATAATACAATATAAATACAACAGTTCTTCCATCATATAAAACGAATAATTGCAACCAGTGTAAAAGTTATGGTCATTTCTGCGTTCCGGGCAACCTAGGCTTCACCCTAGGGCGTTGTTCCACCAGATCGAATAGTTAGGGCCTAAGAAGTGAACGCCAGAAGCCTAAAATACAATATAAATACAACAGTCTTTCCATCGTATAAAACGAATAATATCGACCAGTGTGAAAGTTATGGTCATTTCTTCGTTCCGGGCAAACTAGGCTACACCCTAGGGCGTTGCTCCAACAGATTGAATAGTTAGGGCCTTAGAAGTCAATGCCCGAAGCACAAAATGCAATAAAAATACAACAGTTTTTCCATCATATAACAGGAATAATTGCAACCAGTTTGAAAGTGATGGTCATTTCTACGTTCCGGGCAACCTCGGCTTCACTCTAGGGCGTTGCTCCACCAGATCGAATAGTTAGGGCCTAAGAAGTGGACGCCAGAAGCATAAAATACAATATAAATACAACAGTTTTTCCATCATATAAAACGAGTAATTGCAACCAGTATGAAAGTTGTGGTCATTTCTACATTCCGGGCAACCTAGGCTACACCCTAGGGCGTTGCTCCAACAGATTGAATAGTTAGGGCCTCAGAAGTCAACGCCTGAAGCATAAAATACAATAAAAATACAACAGCCTTTCCATCCTATGACAGGAATAATTGCAACCCATGTGAAAGTTATGGTCATTTGTACGTTCCAGGCAACCTAGGCTTCACTCTAGGGCGTTGTTCCACCAGATCGAATTGTTAGGGCCTAAGAAGTCAACGCCAGAAGCATAAGATACAATATAAATATAACAGTCTTTCCATCGTATAGAACGAATAATAGCATCCAGTGTGAAAGTTATGGTCATTTCTACGTTCCGGGCAACCTAGGCTTCACTCTAGGGCGTTGCTCCACCAGATCGAATTGTTAGGGCCTAAGAAGTCAACGGCCGAAGCATAAAATACAAAATAAATAGAACTGTTTTTCCATCGTATAAAACGAATAATTGCTACCGGTGTGAAAGTTATTTCCATTTCTACGTTCCGGGCAACCTAGGCTTCACCCTAGGGCGTTGTTCCACCAGATGGAGTAGTTATGGCATAAGAGGTCAACGCCAGAAGCATAAAATACAATATAAGTACAGCAGTTTTTCCAACGTATAAAATGAATAAATGCAAACATTGCGATAGTAATGGTCATTTCTACGTTCCGGGCAACCTAGGCGTCACTCTAGTGCGATGCTCCACCACATCTAATAGCTACGGCCTTAGACGTCAACGACAGAAGCATAAAATACAATAAAGATGCAACAGCTTTTCCATCGTATAAAACGAATAATTGCAACCAGTGTGAAAGTTATTGTCATTTCTACTTTCCGGGCAACCTAGGCTTCACCCTAGAGCGTTGCTCCAACAGATTGAATAGTTGGGGCCTAAGAAATCAACGCCAGAAGTATAAAATACAATTTAAATATAACAGTTTTACCATCGTATAAAACGAATCATTTCAACCAGTGTAAATGTTATGGCCATTTTTACATTCCGAGCAACATAGGCTGCAGTCTGGGGCGTTGATTCACCAGATAGAATAGTTAGGGCCTTAGAAGTCAACGCCAGAAGCATAAAATTCAATAAAGATGCAACAGTTTTTCTGTCGTATAACAGGAGTCACTGCAAACAGTGTGAAAGTACTGGTCATTTCTACGTTCCGGGTAACCTAGGCTTCACTCTAGGGCGTTGCTCCACGAGATCGAGTAGCTAGTGCCTTAGAAGTCAACGCCAGAAGCATAAAAAACAATATAAATACAACAGTTTTTCCATCGTATAAAAGGATTAATTGCAACCAGTGTGAATGTTATGGTCATTTCTACATTCCGAGCAACCTAGGCTTCACTCTAGGGCGTTGTTCTACCAGATCGAACAGTTAGGGCCCAAGAAGGCAACGCCAGAAGCATAAAGTACAATATAAATATAACAGTTTCTCCATCGTATAAAACGAATAATAGCGACCAGTGTGAAAGTTATGGTCATTTCTTCGTTCCGGGCAACCTAGGCTACACCCTAGGGCGTTGCTCCAACAGATTGAATAGTTAGGGCCTTAGAAGTCAATGCCCGAAGCACAAAATGCAATAAAAATACAACAGTTTTTCCATCATATAACAGGAATAATTGCAACCAGTTTGAAAGTGATGGTCATTTCTACGTTCCGGGCAACCTCGGCTTCACTCTAGGGCGTTGCTCCACCAGATCGAATAGTTAGGGACTAAGAAGTGAACGCCAGAAGCATAAAATACAATATAAATACATCAGTTTTTCCATCGTATAGAACGAATAATAGCAACAAGTGTGAATGTTATGGTCATTTCTACGTTCCGGGCAACCTAGGCTTTACTCTAGGGCGTTCCTCCACCAGATCAAACAGTTAGGGCCTTAGAAGTCAACGGCCGAAGCATAAAATACAAAATAAATAGAACTGTTTTTCCATCGTATAAAACGAATAATTGCTACCGGTGTGAAAGTTATTTCCATTTCTACGTTCCGGGCAACCTAGGCTTCACCCTAGGGCGTTGTTCCACCAGATGGAGTAGTTATGGCATAAGAGGTCAACGCCAGAAGCATAAAATACGATATAAGTACAGCAGTTTTTCCAACGTATAAAATGAATAAATGCAAACATTGCGATAGTAATGGTCATTTCTACGTTCCGGGCAACCTAGGCGTCACTCTAGTGCGATGCTCCACCACATCTAATAGCTACGGCCTTAGACGTCAACGACAGAAGCATAAAATACAATAAATATGCAACAGCTTTTCCATCGTATAAAACGAATAATTGCAACCAGTGTGAAAGCTATTGACATTTCTACTTTCCGGGCAACCTCGGCTTCACCCTAGAGCGTTGCTCCAACAGATTGAATAGTTAGGGCCCAAGAAGGCAACGCCAGAGGCATAAAGTACAATATAAGTATAACAGTTTTTCCATCGTATAAAACGAATAATAGCAACCAGTGTGAAAGTTATGGTCATTTCTACGTTCCGGGCAACCTCGGCTTCACTCTAGGGCGTTGCTCCACGAGATCGAATAGCTAGTGCCTTAGAAGTCAACGCCAGAAGCATAAAAAACAATATAAATACAACAGTTTTTCCATCGTATAAAACGAATAATTGCAACCAGTATGAAAGTTAACGTCATTTCTACTTTCCGGGCAACCTAGGCTTCACACTAGGGCGTTGCTCCAACAGATTGAATAGTTAGGGCCTTAGAAGTCAACGCCAGAAGCATAAAAAACAATATAAATACAACAGTTTTTCCATCGTATAAAACGAATAATTGCAACCAGTATGAAAGTTATGGTCATTTCTACTTTCCGGCAACCTCGGCTTCACCCTAGGGCGTTGCTCCAACAGATCGAATAGTTAGGGCTTTAGAAGTCAACGGCCGAAGCATAAAATACAAAATAAATAGAACTGTTTTTCCATCGTATAAAACGAATAATTGCTACCGGTGTGAAAGTTATTTCCATTTCTACGTTCCGGGCAACCTAGGCTTCACCCTAGGGCGTTGCTCCAACAGATTGAATAGTTAGGGCCTTAGAAGTCAACGCCGGAAGCATAAAATGCAATAAAAATACAACAGTTTTTCCATCGTATAAAAGGATTAATTGCAACCAGTGTGAATGTTATGGTCATTTCTACATTCCGAGCAACCTAGGCTTCACTCTAGGGCGTTGACCCAACAGATTGAATAGTTAGGGCCTTAGAAGTCAATGCCCGTAGCATAAAATGCAATAAAAATACAACAGATTTTCCATCATATAACCGGAATAATAGCAACCAGTGTCAAAGTTATGGTCATTTCTACGTTCCGGGCAACCTAGGCTTCACCCCAGGGCGTTGTTCCACCAGATCGAAAAGTTAGGGCCTAAGAAGTGAACGCCAGCAGCATAAAATACAATATAAATACAACAGTTCTTCCATCATATAAAACGAATGATTGCAACCAGTATGAAGGTTATGGTCATTTCTACGTTCCGCGCAACCTAGGCTTCACTCTATGGCGTTCTTCCACCACATCGAATAGCTGCGGCCTCAGAAGTCAACGCTGAAGCATAAAATACAATAAAAATACAACAGTCTTTCCATCCTATAACAGGAATAATTGCAACCCGTGTGAAAGTGATGGTCATTTGTACGTTCCAGGCAACCTAGGCTTCACTCTAGGGCGTTGTTCCACCAGATCGAATTGTTAGGGCCTAAGAAGTTAACGCCAGAAGCATAAGATACTATATAAATATAACAGTCTTTCCATCGTATAGAACGAATAATAGCACCCAGTGTGAAAGTTATGGTCACTTCTACGTTCCTGGCAACCTAGGCTTCACACTAGGGCGTTGCTGCAACAGATTGAATAGTTAGGGCCTTAGAAGTCAACGCCGGAAGCATAAAATGCAATAAAAATACAACAGTTTTTCCATCATATAAAACGAGTAATTGCAACCAGTATGAAAGTTGTGGTCATTTCTACTTTCCGGGCAACCTAGGCTTCACCCTAGGGCGTTGCTCCAACAGATTGAATAGTTAGGGCCTTAGAAGTCAACGCCGGAAGCATAAAATGCAATAAAAATACAACAGATTTTCCATCGTATAAAACGTATAATAGCAACCAGTTTGAAAGTTATGGCCATTTCTACGTTCCGGGCAACCTAGGCTTCACCCCAGGGCGTTGTTCCATCAGATCGAATAGTTAGGGCCTAAGAAGTGAACGCCAGCAGCATAAAATACAATATAAATACAGCAGTTTTTCCATCATATAAAACGAATAATTGCAACCAGTATGAAAGTTATGGTCATTTCTACGTTCCGGGCAACCTACGCTTCACTCTATGGCGTTCTTCCACCACATCGAATAGCTGCGGCCTCAGAAGTCAACGCCTGAAGCATAAAATACAATAAAAATACAACAGTCTTTCCATCCTATAACAGGAATAATTGCATCCCGTGTGAAAGTGATGGTCATTTGTACGTTCCAGGCAACCTAGGCTTCACTCTAGGGCGTTGTTCCAACAGATTGAATAGCTAGGACCTCAGAAGTCAATGCCCGAAGCATAAAATGCAATAAAAATGCAACAGTTTTTCCATCATATAACAGGAATAATTGCAACCAGTTTGAAAATGATGGTCATTTCTACGTTCCGGGCAACATAGGCTTCACTCTAGGCCATTGCTCGACCAGATCGAATAGTTTGTGCCTTAGAAGTCGACGCCAGAAGCTTAAAATACAATATAAATACAACAGTTTTTCCATCGTATAAAACAAATAATAGCGACCACTGTGAAAGTTATGGTCATTTCTACGTTCCCGGCAACCTAGGCTTCACCCCAGGGCGTTGTTCCATCAGATCGAATAGTTAGGGACTAAGAAGTGAACGCCAGCAGCATAAAATACAATATAAATACAGCAGTTTTTCCATCATATAAAACGAATAATTGCAACCAGTATGAAAGTTATGGTCATTTCTACGTTCCGGGCAACCTACGCTTCACTCTATGGCGTTCTTCCACCACATCGAATAGCTGAGGCCTCAGAAGTCAACACCTGAAGCATAAAATACAATAAAAATACAACAGCCTTTCCATCCTATAAAAGGAATAATTGCATCCCGTGTGAAAGTGATGGTCATTTGTACGTTCCAGGCAACCTAGGCTTCACTCTAGGGCGTTGTTCCAACAGATTGAATAGTTAGGGCCTTAGAAGTCAATGCCCGAAGCATAAAATGCAATAAAAATGCAACAGTTTTTCCATCATATAACCGGAATAATTGCAACCAGTTTGAAAGTGATAGCCATTTCTACGGTCCGGGCAACCTCGGCTT
Source organism: Calliopsis andreniformis (assembly GCF_051401765.1). Lineage (NCBI taxonomy): Eukaryota > Metazoa > Arthropoda > Insecta > Hymenoptera > Andrenidae > Calliopsis > Calliopsis andreniformis. The sequence goes on along the minus strand of NW_027480426.1, from coordinate 17,560,538 downwards.
CACTCTAGGGCGTTGCTCCACCAGATCGAATAGTTAGTTCCTCTGAAGTCAACGCCAGAAGCATAAAAAACAATATAAATACAACAGTTTTTCCATCGTATAAAACGAGTAATTGCAACCAGTATGAAAGCTAACGTCATTTCTACTTTCCGGGAAACCTAGGCTTCACCCTAGGGCGTTGCTCCAACAGATTGAATAGTTAGGGCCTTAGAAGTCATCGCCGGAAGCATAAAATGCAATAAAAATACAACAGTTTGTCCATCGTATAAAAGGATTAATTGCAACCAGTTTGAAAGTGATGGTCATTTCTACGTTCCGGGCATCCTAGGCTTCACTCTAGCGCGTTGCTCCACCAGATCGAATAGTTAGGGCCTTAGAAGTCAACGCCAGAAGCATAAAATACAATAAAGATGCAACAGCTTTTCCATCGTATAAAACGGATAATTTCAACCAGTGTGAATGTTATGGTCATTTCTACATTCCGAGCAACCTAGGCTTGACTCTAGGGCGTTGTTCCACCAGATCGAATTGTTAGGGCCTAAGAAGTCAACGCCAGAAGCTTAAGATACAATATAAATATAAGAGTTTTTCCATCGTATAGAACGAATAATAGCATCCAGTGTGAAAGTTATGGTCATTTCTACGTTCCGGGCAACCTAGGCTTCACTCTAGGGCGTTGCTCCTCCAGATCAAACAGTTAGGGCCTCAGAAGTCAACGCCCGAAGCATAAAATACAAAATAAATAGAACAGTTTTTCCATCGTATGAAACGAATAATTGCTACCAGTGTAAAAGTTATGGTCATTTCTACGTTCCGGGCAACCTAGGCTTCACCCTAGGGCGTTGTTCCACCAGGTCGAATAGTTAGGGCCTAAGAAGTGAACGCCAGAAGCATAAAATACAATATAAATACAACAGTTTTTCCATCGTATAAAACGAGTAATTGCAACCAGTATGAAAGTTGTGGTCATTTCTACTTTCCGGGCAACCTAGGCTACACCGTAGGGCGTTGCTCCAACAGATTGAGTAGTTAGGGCCTTAGAAGTCACCGCCAGAAGCATAAAAAACAGTATAAATACAACAGTTTTTCCATCGTATAAAACGATTAATTGCTACAAGTATGAAAGTTGTGGTTATTTCTACGTTCCGGGCAACCTAGGTTTCACTCTAGGGCGTTGCTCCACCAGATCGAATACTGAGGGCCTTAGAAGTAAACGCCCGAAGCATAAAATACGATACAAAATACAACAGCTTTTCCATCGTATAAAACGAATAATTGGGACCAGTCTGAAAGTTAAAGTCTTTTCTACATTCCGAGCAACCTAGGCTTCACTCTAGGGCGTTGACCCAACAGATTGAATAGTTAGGGCCTTAGAAGTCAGCGCACGAAGCATAAAATACAATATAAATATAAGAGTTTTTCCATCGTATACAACGAATAATAGCATCCAGTCTGAAAGGTATGGTCATTTCTACGTTCCGCGCAACGTAGGCTTCACTCCAGGGCCTTGCTCCACCAGATCAAACAGTTAGGGCCTTAGAAGTCAACGCCCGAAGCATAAAATACAAAATAATTAGAACAGCTTTTCCATCGTATAAAACGAATAATTGCTGCCAGTGTAAAAGTTAAGGTCATTTCTACGTTCCGGGCAACCTAGGCTTCACCCTAGGGCGTTGTTCCACCAGATCGAATAGTTAGGGTATAAGAAGTGAACGCCAGAAGCATAAAATACAATATAAATACAACAGTATTTCCATCATATAAAACGAGTAATTGCAACCAGTATGAAAGTAGTGGTCATTTCTACTTTCCGGGCAACCTAGGCTACACCCTAGGGCGTTGCTCCAACAGATTGAATAGTTAGGGCCTTAGAAGTCACCGCCAGAAGCATAAAAAACAATATAAATACAACAGTTTTTCCATCGTATAAAACGAATAATTGCAACAAGTATGAAAGTTGTGGTTATTTCTACTTTCCGGGCAACCTAGGCTTCACCCCAGGGCGTTGTTCCATCAGATCGAATAGTTAGGGCCTAAGAAGTGAACGCCAGCAGCATAAAATACAATATAAATACAGCAGTTTTTCCATCATATAAAACGAATAATTGCAACCAGTATGAAAGTTATGGTCATTTCTACGTTCCGGGCAACCTACGCTTCACTCTATGGCGTTCTTCCACCACATCGAATAGCTGCGGCCTCAGAAGTCAACGCCTGAAGCATAAAATACAATAAAAATACAACAGTCTTTCCATCCTATAACAGGAATAATTGCATCCCGTGTGAAAGTGATGGTCATTTGTACGTTCCAGGCAACCTAGGCTTCACTCTAGGGCGTTGTTCCAACAGATTGAATAGCTAGGACCTCAGAAGTCAATGCCCGAAGCATAAAATGCAATAAAAATGCAACAGTTTTTCCATCATATAACAGGAATAATTGCAACCAGTTTGAAAATGATGGTCATTTCTACGTTCCGGGCAACATAGGCTTCACTCTAGGCCATTGCTCGACCAGATCGAATAGTTTGTGCCTTAGAAGTCGACGCCAGAAGCTTAAAATACAATATAAATACAACAGTTTTTCCATCGTATAAAACAAATAATAGCGACCACTGTGAAAGTTATGGTCATTTCTACGTTTCCGGCAACCTAGGCTTCACCCAAGGGCGTTGTTCCATCAGATCGAATAGTTAGGGACTAAGAAGTGAACGCCAGCAGCATAAAATACAATATAAATACAGCAGTTTTTCCATCATATAAAACGAATAATTGCAACCAGTATGAAAGTTATGGTCATTTCTACGTTCCGGGCAACCTACGCTTCACTCTATGGCGTTCTTCCACCACATCGAATAGCTGAGGCCTCAGAAGTCAACACCTGAAGCATAAAATACAATAAAAATACAACAGCCTTTCCATCCTATAAAAGGAATAATTGCATCCCGTGTGAAAGTGATGGTCATTTGTACGTTCCAGGCAACCTAGGCTTCACTCTAGGGCGTTGTTCCAACAGATTGAATAGTTAGGGCCTTAGAAGTCAATGCCCGAAGCATAAAATGCAATAAAAATGCAACAGTTTTTCCATCATATAACCGGAATAATTGCAACCAGTTTGAAAGTGATAGCCATTTCTACGGTCCGGGCAACCTCGGCTTCACTCTAGGGCGTTGCTCCACCAGATCGAATAGTTAGTTCCTTTGAAGTCAACGCCAGAAGCATAAAAAACAATATAAATACAACAGTTTTTCCATCGTATAAAACGAGTAATTGCAACCAGTATGAAAGTTAACGTCATTTCTACTTTCCGGGAAACCTAGGCTTCACCCTAGGGCGTTGCTCCAACAGATTGAATAGCTAGGGCCTTAGAAGTCATCGCCGGAAGCATAAAATGCAATAAAAATACAACAGTTTGTCCATCGTATAAAAGGATTAATTGCAACCAGTTTGAAAGTGATGGTCATTTCTACGTTCCGGGCATCCTAGACTTCACTCTAGCGCGTTGCTCCACCAGATCGAATAGTTAGGGCCTTAGAAGTCAACGCCAGAAGCATAAAATACAATAAAGATGCAACAGCTTTTCCATCGTATAAAACGGATAATTTCAACCAGTGTGAATGTTATGGTCATTTCTACATTCCGAGCAACCTAGGCTTGACTCTAGGGCGTTGTTCCACCAGATCGAATTGTTAGGGCCTAAGAAGTCAACGCCAGAAGCTTAAGATACAATATAAATATAAGAGTTTTTCCATCGTATAGAACGAATAATAGCATCCAGTGTGAAAGTTATGGTCATTTCTACGTTCCGGGCAACCTAGGCTTCACTCTAGGGCGTTGCTCCTCCAGATCAAACAGTTAGGGCCTCAGAAGTCAACGCCCGAAGCATAAAATACAAAATAAATAGAACAGTTTTTCCATCGTATGAAACGAATAATTGCTACCAGTGTAAAAGTTATGGTCATTTCTACGTTCCGGGCAACCTAGGCTTCACCCTAGGGCGTTGTTCCACCAGGTCGAATAGTTAGGGCCTAAGAAGTGAACGCCAGAAGCATAAAATACAATATAAATACAACAGTTTTTCCATCGTATAAAATGAGTAATTGCAACCAGTATGAAAGTTGTGGTCATTTCTACTTTCCGGGCAACCTAGGCTACACCGTAGGGCGTTGCTCCAACAGATTGAGTAGTTAGGGCCTTAGAAGTCACCGCCAGAAGCATAAAAAACAGTATAAATACAACAGTTTTTCCATCGTATAAAACGATTAATTGCTACAAGTATGAAAGTTGTGGTTATTTCTACGTTCCGGGCAACCTAGGTTTCACTCTGGGGCGTTGCTCCACCAGATCGAATACTGAGGGCCTTAGAAGTAAACGCCCGAAGCATAAAATACGATACAAAATACAACAGCTTTTCCATCGTATAAAACGAATAATTGGGACCAGTCTGAAAGTTAAAGTCTTTTCTACATTCCGAGCAACCTAGGCTTCACTCTAGGGCGTTGACCCAACAGATTGAATAGTTAGGGCCTTAGAAGTCAGCGCACGAAGCATAAAATACAATATAAATATAAGAGTTTTTCCATCGTATACAACGAATAATAGCATCCAGTCTGAAAGGTATGGTCATTTCTACGTTCCGCGCAACGTAGGCTTCACTCCAGGGCCTTGCTCCACCAGATCAAACAGTTAGGGCCTTAGAAGTCAACGCCCGAAGCATAAAATACAAAATAATTAGAACAGCTTTTCCATCGTATAAAACGAATAATTGCTGCCAGTGTAAAAGTTAAGGTCATTTCTACGTTCCGGGCAACCTAGGCTTCACCCTAGGGCGTTGTTCCACCAGATCGAATAGTTAGGGTATAAGAAGTGAACGCCAGAAGCATAAAATACAATATAAATACAACAGTATTTCCATCATATAAAACGAGTAATTGCAACCAGTATGAAAGTAGTGGTCATTTCTACTTTCCGGGCAACCTAGGCTACACCCTAGGGCGTTGCTCCAACAGATTGAATAGTTAGGGCCTTAGAAGTCACCGCCAGAAGCATAAAAAACAATATAAATACAACAGTTTTTCCATCGTATAAAACGAATAATTGCAACAAGTATGAAAGTTGTGGTTATTTCTACTTTCCGGGCAACCTAGGTTTCACTCTAGGGCGTTCCTCCACCAGATCGAATACTGAGGGCCTTAGAAGTAAACGCCCGAAGCATAAAATACGATACAAAATACAACAGCTTTTCCATCGTATAAAACGGATAATTGGGACCAGTGTGGAAGTTAAAGTCATTTCTACATTCCGAGCAACTTAGGCTTCACTTTAGGGCGTTGACCCAACAGATTGAATAGTTAGGGCCTTAGAAGAAAACGCCAGCAGCATAAAATACAATATAAATACAACAGTTCTTCCATCATATAAAACGAATAATTGCAACCAGTATGAAAGTTATGGTCATTTCTACGTTCCGGGCAACCTACGCTTCACTCTATGGCGTTCTTGCACCACATCGAATAGCTGCGGCCTCAGAAGTCAACGCCTGAAGCATAAAATACAATAAAAATACAACAGTCTTTCCATCCTATAACAGGAATAATTGCAACCCGTGTGAAAGTGATGGTCATTTGTACGTTCCAGGCAACCTAGGCTTCACTCTAGGGCGTTATTCCTCCAGATCGAATTATTAGGGCCTAAGAAGTCAACGCCAGAAGCATAAGATACAATATAAATATAACAGTTTTTCCATCGTATAGAACGAATAATAGCATCCAGTGTGAAAGTTATGGTCATTTCTACTTTCCGGGCAACCTAGGCTACACCGTAGGGCGTTGCTCCAACAGATTGAGTAGTTAGGGCCTTAGAAGTCACCGCCAGAAGCATAAAAAACAGTATAAATACAACAGTTTTTCCATCGTATAAAACGATTAATTGCTACAAGTATGAAAGTTGTGGTTATTTCTACGTTCCGGGCAACCTAGGTTTCACTCTAGGGCGTTGCTCCACCAGATCGAATACTGAGGGCCTTAGAAGTAAACGCCCGAAGCATAAAATACGATACAAAATACAACAGCTTTTCCATCGTATAAAACGAATAATTGGGACCAGTCTGAAAGTTAAAGTCTTTTCTACATTCCGAGCAACCTAGGCTTCACTCTAGGGCGTTGACCCAACAGATTGAATAGTTAGGGCCTTAGAAGTCAGCGCACGAAGCATAAAATACAATATAAATATAAGAGTTTTTCCATCGTATACAACGAATAATAGCATCCAGTCTGAAAGGTATGGTCATTTCTACGTTCCGCGCAACGTAGGCTTCACTCCAGGGCCTTGCTCCACCAGATCAAACAGTTAGGGCCTTAGAAGTCAACGCCCGAAGCATAAAATACAAAATAATTAGAACAGCTTTTCCATCGTATAAAACGAATAATTGCTGCCAGTGTAAAAGTTAAGGTCATTTCTACGTTCCGGGCAACCTAGGCTTCACCCTAGGGCGTTGTTCCACCAGATCGAATAGTTAGGGTATAAGAAGTGAACGCCAGAAGCATAAAATACAATATAAATACAACAGTATTTCCATCATATAAAACGAGTAATTGCAACCAGTATGAAAGTAGTGGTCATTTCTACTTTCCGGGCAACCTAGGCTACACCCTAGGGCGTTGCTCCAACAGATTGAATAGTTAGGGCCTTAGAAGTCACCGCCAGAAGCATAAAAAACAATATAAATACAACAGTTTTTCCATCGTATAAAACGAATAATTGCAACAAGTATGAAAGTTGTGGTTATTTCTACTTTCCGGGCAACCTAGGTTTCACTCTAGGGCGTTCCTCCACCAGATCGAATACTGAGGGCCTTAGAAGTAAACGCCCGAAGCATAAAATACGATACAAAATACAACAGCTTTTCCATCGTATAAAACGGATAATTGGGACCAGTGTGGAAGTTAAAGTCATTTCTACATTCCGAGCAACTTAGGCTTCACTTTAGGGCGTTGACCCAACAGATTGAATAGTTAGGGCCTTAGAAGAAAACGCCAGCAGCATAAAATACAATATAAATACAACAGTTCTTCCATCATATAAAACGAATAATTGCAACCAGTATGAAAGTTATGGTCATTTCTACGTTCCGGGCAACCTACGCTTCACTCTATGGCGTTCTTCCACCACATCGAATAGCTGCGGCCTCAGAAGTCAACGCCTGAAGCATAAAATACAATAAAAATACAACAGTCTTTCCATCCTATAACAGGAATAATTGCATCCCGTGTGAAAGTGATGGTCATTTGTACGTTCCGGGCAACCTAGGCTTCACTCTAGGGCGTTGTTCCAACAGATTGAATAGCTAGGACCTTAGAAGTCAATGCCCGAAGCATAAAATGCAATAAAAATGCAACAGTTTTTCCATCATATAACAGGAATAATTGCAACCAGTTTGAAAATCATGGTCATTTCTACGTTCCGGGCAACATAGGCTTCACTCTAGGCCATTGCTCGACCAGATCGAATAGTTTGTGCCTTAGAAGTCAACGCCAGAAGCTTAAAATACAATATAAATACAACAGTTTTTCCATCGTATAAAACAAATAATAGCGACCACTGTGAAAGTTATGGTCATTTCTACGTTCCCGGCAACCTAGGCTTCACCCCAGGGCGTTGTTCCATCAGATCGAATAGTTAGGGCCTAAGAAGTGAACGCCAGCAGCATAAAATACAATATAAATACAGCAGTTTTTCCATCATATAAAATGAATAATTGCAACCAGTATGAAAGTTATGGTCATTTCTACGTTCCGGGCAACCTACGCTTCACTCTATGGCGTTCTTCCACCACATCGAATAGCTGCGGCCTCAGAGGTCAACGCCTGAAGCATAAAATACAATAAAAATACAACAGTCTTTCCATCCTATAACAGGAATAATTGCAACCCGTGTGAAAGTGATGGTCATTTGTACGTTCCAGGCAACCTAGGCTTCACTCTAGGGCGTTATTCCTCCAGATCGAATTATTAGGGCCTAAGAAGTCAACGCCAGAAGCATAAGATACAATATAAATATAACAGTTTTTCCATCGTATAGAACGAATAATAGCATCCAGTGTGAAAGTTATGGTCATTTCTTCGTTCCGGGCAACCTAGGCTTCACTCTAGGGCGTTGCTCCACCAGATCAAACAGTTAGGGCCTTAGAAGTCAACGCCCGAAGCATAAAATACAAAATTTATAGAACAGTTTTTCCATCGTATAAAACGAATAATAGCAACCAGTGTCAAAGTTATGGTCATTACTACGTTCCGGGCAACCTAGGCTTCACCCCAGGGCGTTGTTCCACCACATCGAATAGTTAGGGCCTAAGAAGTGAACGCCAGCAGCATAAAATACAATATAAATACAACAGTTCTTCCATCATATAAAACGAATAATTGCAACCAGTATGAAAGTTATGGTCATTTCTACGTTCCGGGCATCCTACGCTTCACTCTATGGCGTTCTTCCACCACATCGAATTGCTGCGGAATCAGAAGTCAACGCCTGAAGCATAAAATACAATAAAAATACAACAGTCCTTCCATCCTATAACAGGAATAATTGCATCCCGTGTGAAAGTGATGGTCATTTCTACGTTCCGGGCAACATAGGCTTCAGTCTAGGTCATTGCTCGACCAGATCGAATAGTTTGTGCCTTAGAAGTCAACGCCAGAAGCATAAAATACAATATAAATACAACAGTTTTTCCATCGTATAAAACGAATGATTGCTACCAGTATGGAAGTGATGGTCATTTCTACGTTCCGGGTAACCTAGGCTTCACTCTAGGGCGTTGTTCTACCAGATCGAACAGTTAGGGCCTAAGAAGGCAACCCCAGAAGCATAAAGTACAATATAAATATAACAGTTTTTCCATCGTATAAAACGTATAATAGCAACCAGTTTGAAAGTTATGGCCATTTCTACGTTCCGGGCAACCTAGGCTTCACCCCAGGGCGTTGTTCCACCAGATCGAATTGTTAGAGCCTAAGAAGTCAACGCCAGAAGCATAAGATACAATAAAAATATAACAGTTTTTCCATCGTATAGAACGAATAATAGCAACCAGTGTGAAAGTTATGGTTATTTCTACGTTCCGGGCAACCTAGGCTTCACTCTAGGGCGTTGTTGCACCAGATCGAACAGCTAGGGCCTAAGAAGGCAACGCCAGAAGCATAAAACACAATATAAATATAACAGTTTCTATATCGTATAAAACAAATAATAGCGACCACTGTGAAAGTTATGGTCATTTCTACGTTCCCGGCAACCTAGGCTTCACCCCAGGGCGTTGTTCCATCAGATCGAATAGTTAGGGCCTAAGAAGTGAACGCCAGCAGCATAAAATACAATATAAATACAGCAGTTTTTCCATCATATAAAACGAATAATTGCAACCAGTATGAAAGTTATGGTCATTTCTACGTTCCGGGCAACCTACGCTTCACTCTATGGCGTTCTTCCACCACATCGAATAGCTGCGGCCTCAGAAGTCAACGCCTGAAGCATAAAATACAATAAAAATACAACAGTCTTTCCATCCTATAACAGGAATAATTGCATCCCGTGTGAAAGTGATGGTCATTTGTACGTTCCGGGCAACCTAGGCTTCACTCTAGGGCGTTGTTCCAACAGATTGAATAGCTAGGACCTTAGAAGTCAATGCCCGAAGCATAAAATGCAATAAAAATGCAAGAGTTTTTCCATCATATAACAGGAATAATTGCAACCAGTTTGAAAATCATGGTCATTTCTACGTTCCGGGCAACATAGGCTTCACTCTAGGCCATTGCTCGACCAGATGGAATAGTTTGTGCCTTAGAAGTCAACGCCAGAAGCTTAAAATACAATATAAATACAACAGTTTTTCCATCGTATAAAACAAATAATAGCAACCAGTGTGAAAGTTATGGTCACTTCTACGTTCGGGGCAACCTAGGCTTCACCCCAGGGCGTTGTTCCACCACATCGAATAGTTAGGGCCTAAGAAGTGAACGCCAGCAGCATAAAATACAATATAAATACAACAGTTTTCCCATCATATAAATTGAATAATTGCCACCAGTATGAAAGTTATGGTCATTTCTACGTTCCGGGCAACCTACGCTTCACTCTATGGCGTTCTTCCACCACATCGAATAGCTGCGGCCTCAGAAGTCAACGCCCGAAGCATAAAATACAATAAAAATACAACAGTCTTTCCATCCTATAACAGGAATAATTGCAACCCGTGTGAAAGTGATGGTCATTTGTACGTTCCAGGCAACCTAGGCTTCACTCTAGGGCGTTATTCCTCCAGATCGAATTATTAGGGCCTAAGAAGTCAACGCCAGAAGCATAAGATACAATATAAATATAACAGTTTTTCCATCGTATAGAACGAATAATAGCATCCAGTGTGAAAGTTATGGTCATTTCTTCGTTCCGGGCAACCTAGGCTTCACTCTAGGGCGTTGCTCCACCAGATCAAACAGTTAGGGCCTTAGAAGTCAACGCCCGAAGCATAAAATACAAAATTTATAGAACAGTTTTTCCATTGTATAAAACGTATAATAGCAACCAGTTTGAAAGTTATGGCCATTTCTACGTTCCGGGCAACCTAGGCTTCACCCCAGGGCGTTGTTCCACCAGATCGAATTGTTAGGGCCTAAGAAGTCAACGCCAGAAGCATAAGATACAATAAAAATATAACAGTTTTTCCATCGTATAGAACGAATAATAGCAACCAGTGTGAAAGTTATGGTTATTTCTACGTTCCGGGCAACCTAGGCTTCACTCTAGGGCGTTGTTCCACCAGATCGAACAGCTAAGGCCTAAGAAGGCAACGCCAGAAGCATAAAACACAATATAAATATAACAGTTTCTATATCGTATAAAACAAATAATAGCGACCACTGTGAAAGTTATGGTCATTTCTACGTTCCCGGCAACCTAGGCTTCACCCCAGGGCGTTGTTCCATCAGATCGAATAGTTAGGGCCTAAGAAGTGAACGCCAGCAGCATAAAATACAATATAAATACAGCAGATTTTCCATCATATAAAACGAATAATTGCAACCAGTATGAAAGTTATGGTCATTTCTACGTTCCGGGCAACCTACGCTTCACTCTATGGCGTTCTTCCACCACATCGAATAGCTGCGGCCTCAGAAGTCAACGCCTGAAGCATAAAATACAATAAAAATACAACAGTCTTTCCATCCTATAACAGGAATAATTGCATCCCGTGTGAAAGTGATGGTCATTTGTACGTTCCGGGCAACCTAGGCTTCACTCTAGGGCGTTGTTCCAACAGATTGAATAGCTAGGACCTTAGAAGTCAATGCCCGAAGCATAAAATGCAATAAAAATGCAACAGTTTTTCCATCATATAACAGGAATAATTGCAACCAGTTTGAAAATCATGGTCATTTCTACGTTCCGGGCAACATAGGCTTCACTCTAGGCCATTGCTCGACCAGATCGAATAGTTTGTGCCTTAGAAGTCAACGCCAGAAGCTTAAAATACAATATAAATACAACAGTTTTTCCATCGTATAAAACAAATAATAGCGACCACTGTGAAAGTTATGGTCATTTCTACGTTCCCGGCAACCTAGGCTTCACCCCAGGGCGTTGTTCCATCAGATCGAATAGTTAGGGCCTAAGAAGTGAACGCCAGCAGCATAAAATACAATATAAATACAGCAGTTTTTCCATCATATAAAATGAATAATTGCAACCAGTATGAAAGTTATGGTCATTTCTACGTTCCGGGCAACCTACGCTTCACTCTATGGCGTTCTTCCACCACATCGAATAGCTGCGGCCTCAGAGGTCAACGCCTGAAGCATAAAATACAATAAAAATACAACAGTCTTTCCATCCTATAACAGGAATAATTGCAACCCGTGTGAAAGTGATGGTCATTTGTACGTTCCAGGCAACCTAGGCTTCACTCTAGGGCGTTATTCCTCCAGATCGAATTATTAGGGCCTAAGAAGTCAACGCCAGAATCATAAGATACAATATAAATATAACAGTTTTTCCATCGTATAGAACGAATAATAGCATCCAGTGTGAAAGTTATGGTCATTTCTTCGTTCCGGGCAACCTAGGCTTCACTCTAGGGCGTTGCTCCACCAGATCAAACAGTTAGGGCCTTAGAAGTCAACGCCCGAAGCATAAAATACAAAATTTATAGAACAGTTTTTCCATCGTATAAAACGAATAATAGCAACCAGTGTCAAAGTTATGGTCATTACTACGTTCCGGGCAACCTAGGCTTCACCCCAGGGCGTTGTTCCACCACATCGAATAGTTAGGGCCTAAGAAGTGAACGCCACTAGCATAAAATACAATATAAATACAACAGTTCTTCCATCATATAAAACGAATAATTGCAACCAGTATGAAAGTTATGGTCATTTCTACGTTCCGGGCATCCTACGCTTCACTCTATGGCGTTCTTCCACCACATCGAATTGCTGCGGAATCAGAAGTCAACGCCTGAAGCATAAAATACAATAAAAATACAACAGTCCTTCCATCCTATAACAGGAATAATTGCATCCCGTGTGAAAGTGATGGTCATTTCTACGTTCCGGGCAACATAGGCTTCAGTCTAGGTCATTGCTCGACCAGATCGAATAGTTTGTGCCTTAGAAGTCAACGCCAGAAGCATAAAATACAATATAAATACAACAGTTTTTCCATCGTATAAAACGAATGATTGCTACCAGTATGGAAGTGATGGTCATTTCTACGTTCCGGGTAACCTAGGCTTCACTCTAGGGCGTTGTTCTACCAGATCGAACAGTTAGGGCCTAAGAAGGCAACGCCAGAAGCATAAAGTACAATATAAATATAACAGTTTTTCCATCGTATAAAACGTATAATAGCAACCAGTTTGAAAGTTATGGCCATTTCTACGTTCCGGGCAACCTAGGCTTCACCCCAGGGCGTTGTTCCACCAGATCGAATTGTTAGGGCCTAAGAAGTCAACGCCAGAAGCATAAGATACAATAAAAATATAACAGTTTTTCCATCGTATAGAACGAATAATAGCAACCAGTGTGAAAGTTATGGTTATTTCTACGTTCCGGGCAACCTAGGCTTCACTCTAGGGCGTTGTTGCACCAGATCGAACAGCTAGGGCCTAAGAAGGCAACGCCAGAAGCATAAAACACAATATAAATATAACAGTTTCTATATCGTATAAAACAAATAATAGCGACCACTGTGAAAGTTATGGTCATTTCTACGTTCCCGGCAACCTAGGCTTCACCCCAGGGCGTTGTTCCATCAGATCGAATAGTTAGGGCCTAAGAAGTGAACGCCAGCAGCATAAAATACAATATAAATACAGCAGTTTTTCCATCATATAAAACGAATAATTGCAACCAGTATGAAAGTTATGGTCATTTCTACGTTCCGGGCAACCTACGCTTCACTCTATGGCGTTCTTCCACCACATCGAATAGCTGCGGCCTCAGAAGTCAACGCCTGAAGCATAAAATACAATAAAAATACAACAGTCTTTCCATCCTATAACAGGAATAATTGCATCCCGTGTGAAAGTGATGGTCATTTGTACGTTCCGGGCAACCTAGGCTTCACTCTAGGGCGTTGTTCCAACAGATTGAATAGCTAGGACCTTAGAAGTCAATGCCCGAAGCATAAAATGCAATAAAAATGCAAGAGTTTTTCCATCATATAACAGGAATAATTGCAACCAGTTTGAAAATCATGGTCATTTCTACGTTCCGGGCAACATAGGCTTCACTCTAGGCCATTGCTCGACCAGATGGAATAGTTTGTGCCTTAGAAGTCAACGCCAGAAGCTTAAAATACAATATAAATACAACAGTTTTTCCATCGTATAAAACAAATAATAGCAACCAGTGTGAAAGTTATGGTCACTTCTACGTTCGGGGCAACCTAGGCTTCACCCCAGGGCGTTGTTCCACCACATCGAATAGTTAGGGCCTAAGAAGTGAACGCCAGCAGCATAAAATACAATATAAATACAACAGTTTTCCCATCATATAAATTGAATAATTGCCACCAGTATGAAAGTTATGGTCATTTCTACGTTCCGGGCAACCTACGCTTCACTCTATGGCGTTCTTCCACCACATCGAATAGCTGCGGCCTCAGAAGTCAACGCCCGAAGCATAAAATACAATAAAAATACAACAGTCTTTCCATCCTATAACAGGAATAATTGCATCCCGTGTGAAAGTGATGGTCATTTGTACGTTCCAGGCAACCTAGGCTTCACTCTAGGGCGTTGTTCCACCAGATCGAATTGTTAGGGCCTAAGAAGTTAACGCCAGAAGCATAAGATACTATATAAATATAACAGTCTTTCCATCGTATAGAACGAATAATAGCACCCAGTGTGAAAGTTATGGTCACTTCTACGTTCCTGGCAACCTAGGCTTCACACTAGGGCGTTGCTCCAACAGATTGAATAGTTAGGCCTTAGAAGTCAACGCCGGAAGCATAAAATGCAATAAAAATACAACAGTTTTTCCATCATATAAAACGAGTAATTGCAACCAGTGTGAAAGTTATGGTCATTTCTACGTTCCGGGCAACCCAGGCTTCACCCTAGGGCGTTGTTCCACCAGATCGAACAGCTAGGGCCTAAGAAGGCAAAGCCAGTAGCATAAAATACAATATAATTATAACAGTTTCCCCATCGTATAAAACGAATAATAGCGACCAGTGTGAAAGTTATGGTCATTTCTACGTTCCCGGCAACCTAGGCTTCACCCCAAGGCGTTGTTCCACCAGATCGAATAGTTAGGGCCTGGGAAGTGAACGCCAGAAGCATAAAATGCAATAAAAATACAACAGTTTTTCCATCATATAACAGGAATATTTGCAACCAGTTTGAAGGTTATGGTCATTTCTACGTTCCGGTCAACCCAGCCTTCACCATAGGGCGTTGTTCCACCAGATCGAATAGTCAGGGCCTAAGAAGTGAACGCCAGAAGCATAAAATACAATATAAATACAACAGTCTTTCCATCGTATAAAACGAATAATTGCAACCAGTATGAAAGTTAACGTCATTTCTACTTTCCGGGCAACCTGGGCTTGGCCCTAGGGCGTTGCCCCAACAGATTGAATAGTTAGGGCCATAGAAGTCAACGCCAGAAGCATCAAATACTATATAAATACAACAGTTTTTCCATCGTATAAAACTAATAATTGCAACCAGAGTGAAAGTTATGGTCAATTCTACGTTCTGGGCAACCTAGGCTTCACTCTAGGGCGTTGCTCCACCAGATCAAACAGCTAGGGCCTTAGATGTCAACGCCCGAAGCATAAAATACTAAATAAATAGAACAGTTTTTCCAATGTGTAAAACGAATAATTGCTACCAGTGTAAAAGGTATGGTCAGTTCTACGTTCCGGGCAACCTAGGCCTCACTCTAGGTCGTTGTTCCACCAGATCGAATTGTTAGGGCCTAAGAAGTCAACGCCAGAAGCATAAGATACAATATAAATATAACAGTTTTTCCATCGTATAGAACGAATAATAGCAACCAGTGTGAAAGTTAACGTCATTTCTACTTTCCGGGCAACCTAGGCTTCACCCCAGCGCGTTGCTCCACCAGATCGAATAGCTAGGACCTTAAAAGTCGAAGCCAGAAGCATAAAATGCAATATTAATACAACAGTTTTTCTACCGCATAAAACGAATAATTGCTACCGGTGTGAAAGTTATTGTCTTTTCCACTTTCCGGGCAACCTAGGCTTCACCCTAGGGCGTTGCTCCAACAGATTGAATAGTTAGGACCTTAGAAGTCAATGCCCGAAGCATAAGATGCAATAAAAATACAACAGTTTTTCGATCGTATAAAACGAATAATAGCAACCAGTGTGAAAGTTATGGTCATTTCTACGTTCCAGGCAACCTAGGCTTCACTCTAGGGCGTTGTTGCACCAGATCGAATTGTTAGGGCCTAAGAAGTCAACGCCAGAAGCTTAAGATACAATATGAATATAACAGTTTTTCCATCGTATAGAACGAATAATAGCAACCAGTGTGAAAGTTATGGTCATTTCTACGTTCCGGACAACATAGGCTTCACTCTTGGACGTTGGCCCACCAGATCGAATAGCTAGGACCTTAGAAGACGAAGCCAGAAGCATAAAATGCAATATTAATACAACAGTTTTTCTATCGCATAAAACGAATAATTGCTACCGGTGTGAATGTTATGGAAATTTCTACGTTCCGGGCAACCTAGGCTTCACCTTAGGGCGTTGAACCAACAGATTAAATAGTCAGGGCCTCAGAAGCCAACGCCCGAGCACGAAATACAAAATAAATAGAACAGTTGTTCCATCGTATAAAACGAATAATTGCTATCAGTGTGAAAGTTATTGTAATTTCTACGTTCCAGGCAACCTAGGTTTCACTCTAGGGCGTTGCTCCACCAGATCGCATAGCTGGGGACTTAGAATTCAACACCATAAGAATAAAATACTATATAAGTACAACAGTTTTTCCATCGTATAAAATGAATAATTGGAAACATTGTGAAAGTAATGGTCATTTCTACGTTGCAGGCAACCTAGGCGTCACTCTAGGGCGTTGCTCCACCACATCGAATAGCTACGGCCTTAGAAGTCAACGCCCGAAGCATAAAATACATTAAATATACAAGAGCTTTTCCATTATATAACAGGAATAATTGCAACCAGTGTGAAAGTGATGGTCATTTCTACGTTCCGGGCAACCTAGGCTTCACTCTAGGGCGTTGTTCCACCAGATCGAAAAGTTAGGGCCTAAGAAGTCAACGCCAGAAGCATAAGATACCATATAAATATAACAGTTTTTCCATTGTATATAACGAATAATTGCTACCAGTGTGAAAGTTATGGTCACTTCTACGGTCCTGGCAACCTAGGCTTCACACTAGGGCGTTGCTCCAACACATTGAATAGTTAGGGCCTTAGAAGTCAACGCCGGAAGCATAAAATGCAATAAAAATAGAACAGTTTTTCCATCATATAAAACGAGTAATTGCAACCAGTATGAAAGTTGTGGTCATTTCTACTTTCCGGGCAACCTAGGCTTCACCCTAGGGCGTTGCTCCAACAGATTGAATAGTTAGGGCCTTAGAAGTCAACGCCGGAAGCATAAAATGCAATAAAAATACAACAGTTTTTCCATCGTATAAAACGAATAATTGCTACCGGTGTGAAAGTTATGGTCATTTCTACGTTCCGGGCAACCTAGGCTTCACCATAGGGCGCTCTTCCATCAGATGGAATAGTTAGGGCATAAGAAGTCAACGCCCGAAGCACGAAATACAAAATAAATAGAACAGTTGTTCCATCGTATAAAACGAATGATTCCTACCAGTATGGAAGTGATGGTCATTTCTACATTCCGGGCAACCTAGGTTTCACTCTAGGGCGTGGCTCCACCAGATCGCATAGCTAGGGTATTAGAATTCAACGCCATAAGAATAAAATACAATATAGGTACAACAGTTTTTCCATCGTATATAATGTATAATTGGAAACATTGTGAAAGTAATGGTCATTTCTACGTTCCAGGCAACCTAGGCGTCACTCTAGGGCGTTGCTCCACCACATCGAATAGCTACGGCCTTAGACGTCAACGACAGAAGCATAACGTACAATAAAGATGCAACAGCTTTTCCTTCGTATAAAACGAATAATTGCAAACAGTGTGAAAGTTATTGTCTTTTCCACTTTCCGGGCAACCTAGGCTTCACCCTAGGGCGCTGCTCCAACAGATTGAATATTTAGGACCTTAGAAGTCAATGCCCGAATCATAAGATGGAATAAAAATACAACAGTTTTTCCATCGTATAAAACGAATAATAGCAACCAGTGTGAAAGTTATTGTAATTTCTACGTTCCGGGCAACCTAGGTTTCACTCTAGGGCGTTGCTCCACCAGATCGGATAGTTAGGGCCTAAGAAGTCAACGCCAGAAACATAAAATACGATATAAATACCACAGCTTTTCCGTCGTATAAAATGAATAATTGCAACCAGTGTGAAAGTTATGGTCATTTCTACGTTCCGGGCAACCTAGGCTTCACTCTGGGACGTTGCTCCACCAGATCGAATAGATAGGGCCTTAGAAGTCAACGCCAGAAGCATAAAATACAATAAAGATGCAACAGTTTTTCCATCGTATAACAGGAATAATTGCAACCAGTGTGGAAGTAATGGTCAGTTCTACGTTCCGGGCAACCTAGGCTTCACTCTGGGACGTTGCTCCACCAGATCGAATAGATAGGGCCTTAGAAGTCAACGCCAGAAGCATAAAATACAATAAAGATGCAACAGTTTTTCCATCGTATAACAGGAATAATTGCAACCACTGTGAAGGTAATGGTATGTCCTACGTTCCGAGCAAGCTTGGCTTCACCCTAGGGTGTTGCTAAACCAGATCGTATAGTTAGGGCCTTAGAAGTCAACGCCCGAAGCATAAAATACAAAATAAATAGAACAGTTTTTCCATTGTATAAAACGAATAATAGCAACCAGTGTGAAAGTTATGGTCATTTCTACGTTCGGGCAACCTAGGCTTCACTCTAGGGCGTTGCACCACCAGATCGAATAGTTAGGGCCTTAGAAGTCAACGCCCGAAGCATAAACTACAAAATAAATAGAACCGTTTTTCCATTGTATAAAACGAATAATTGCTACCAGTGTGAAAGTTATGGTCATTTCTACGTGCCGGGCAACCTAGGCTTCACTCTAGGGCGTTGCTCCACCAGATCGAATAGTTAGGGCCTTAGAAGTCAACGCCCGAAGCATAAAATACAAAATAAATAGAACAGTTTTTCCATCGTATAAAACGAATAATTGCTACCGGTGTGAAAGTTATGGTCATTTCTACGTTCCGGGCAACCTGGGCTTCACCATAGGGCGTTGTTCCACCAGATGAAAAAGTTAGGGCATAAGAAGTCAACACCAGAAGCATAAAATACAATATAAATACAACAGCTTTTCAATCGTATGAAACGAGTAATTGCAACCAGTAAGAAAGTTAACGTCGTTTCTACGTTCCGGGCAACCTAGGCTTCACCCTAGCGTGTTGCTCCAACAGATTCAATAGTTAGGGCCTTAGAAGTCAACGCCGGAAGCATAAAATTCAATAAAAATACAACAGTTTTTCCAACGTATAAAAGGATTAATTGCTACCAGTATGGAAGTGATGGTCATTTCTACGTTCCGGGCTACCTAGGCCACACTCTAGGTCGTTGTTCCACCAGACCGAATTGTTAGGGCATAAGAAGTCAACGCCAGAAGCATAAGAAACAATATAAATATAACAGTTTTTCCATCGTATAGAACGAATAATAGCAACCAGTGTGAAAGTTATGGTCAATTCTACATTCCGGGCAACCTAGGCTTCACTCTAGGGCGTTGCTCCACCAGATCAAACAGCTAGGGCCTTAGAAGTCAACGCCCGAAGCATAAAATACAAAATAAATAGAACAGTTTTTCCATTGTATAAAACGAATAATTGCTACCAGTGTAAAACGTATGGTCAGTTCTACGTTCCGGGCAACCTAGGCCTCACTCTAGGTCGTTGTTCCACCAGATCGAATTGTTAGGGCCTAAGAAGTCAACGCCAGAAGCATAAGATACAATATAAATATAACAGTTTTTCCATCGTATAGAACGAATAATAGCAACCAGTGTGAATGTTAACGTCATTTCTACTTTCCGTGCAACCTAGGCTTCACCCTAGGGCGTTGATCCACCAGATCGAATAGCTAGGACCTTAGAAGTCGAAGCCAGAAGCATAAGATGCAATATTAATACAACAGTTTTTCTATCGCATAAAACGAATAATTGCTACCGGTGTGAAAGTTATGGTCATTTCTACGTTCCGGGCAGCCTAGGCTTCACCTTAGGGCGTTGTTCCAACAGATTGATTAGTTAGGGCCTTAGAAGTCAACGCCCGAAGCACGAAATACAAAATAAATAGAACAGTTGTTCCATCGTATAAAACGAATAATTCCTACCAGTATGGAAGTGATGGTCATTTCTACATTCCGGGCAACCTAGGTTTCACTCTAGGGCGTTGCTCCACCAGATCGCATAGCTAGGGTATTAGAATTCAACGCCATAAGAATAAAATACAATATAGGTACAACAGTTTTTCCATCGTATATAATGTATAATTGGAAACATTGTGAAAGTAATGGTCATTTCTACGTTCCAGGCAACCTAGGCGTCACTCTAGGGCGTTGCTCCACCACATCGAATAGCTACGGCCTTAGACGTCAACGACAGAAGCATAACGTACAATAAAGATGCAACAGCTTTTCGTTCGTATAAAACGAATAATTGCATCCAGTGTGAAAGTTATTGTCTTTTCCACTTTCCGGGCAACCTAGGCTTCACCCTAGGGCGTTGCTCCAACAGATTGAATAGTTAGGACCTTAGAAGTCAATGCCCGAAGCATAAGATGCAATAAAAATACAACAGTTTTTCGATCGTATAAAACGAATAATAGCAACCAGTGTGAATGTTATGGTCATTTCTACGTTCCGGGCAACCTAGGCTTCACCCCAGGGCCTCGTGCCACCAGATCGAATAGTTAGGTCCTAAGAACTGAACGCCAGCAGCATAAAATACAATATAAATACAACAGTTTTTCCATCATATAAAACGAATAATTGCCACCAGTATGAAAGTTATGGCCATTTCCACGTTCCGGGCAACCTAGGCTTCACTCTATGGCGTTCTTCCACCACATCGAATAGCTACGGCCTCAGAAGTCAACGCCTGAAGCATAAAATACAATAAAAATACAACAGTCTTTCCATCCTATAACAGGAATAATTGCAACCCGTGTGAAAGTGATGGTCATTTGTACGTTCCAGGCAACCTAGGCTTCACTCTAGGGCGTTGTTGCACCAGATCGAATTGTTAGGGCCTAAGAAGTCAACGCCAGAAGCTTAAGATACAATATGAATATAACAGTTTTTCCATCGTATAGAACGAATAATAGCAACCAGTGTGAAAGTTATGGTCATTTCTACGTTCCGGACAACATAGGCTTCACTCTTGGACGTTGGCCCACCAGATCGAATAGCTAGGACCTTAGAAGACGAAGCCAGAAGCATAAAATGCAATATTAATACAACAGTTTTTCTATCGCATAAAACGAATAATTGCTACCGGTGTGAATGTTATGGAAATTTCTACGTTCCGGGCAACCTAGGCTTCACCTTAGGGCGTTGAACCAACAGATTAAATAGTCAGGGCCTCAGAAGCCAACGCCCGAGCACGAAATACAAAATAAATAGAACAGTTGTTCCATCGTATAAAACGAATAATTGCTATCAGTGTGAAAGTTATTGTAATTTCTACGTTCCGGGCAACCTAGGTTTCACTCTAGGGCGTTGCTCCACCAGATCGCATAGCTGGGGACTTAGAATTCAACACCATAAGAATAAAATACTATATAAGTACAACAGTTTTTCCATCGTATAAAATGAATAATTGGAAACATTGTGAAAGTAATGGTCATTTCTACGTTGCAGGCAACCTAGGCGTCACTCTAGGGCGTTGCTCCACCACATCGAATAGCTACGGCCTTAGAAGTCAACGCCCGAAGCATAAAATACATTAAATATACAAGAGCTTTTCCATTATATAACAGGAATAATTGCAACCAGTGTGAAAGTGATGGTCATTTCTACGTTCCGGGCAACCTAGGCTTCACTCTAGGGCGTTGTTCCACCAGATCGAAAAGTTAGGGCCTAAGAAGTCAACGCCAGAAGCATAAGATACCATATAAATATAACAGTTTTTCCATTGTATATAACGAATAATTGCTACCAGTGTGAAAGTTATGGTCACTTCTACGGTCCTGGCAACCTAGGCTTCACACTAGGGCGTTTCTCCAACACATTGAATAGTTAGGGCCTTAGAAGTCAACGCCGGAAGCATAAAATGCAATAAAAATAGAACAGTTTTTCCATCATATAAAACGAGTAATTGCAACCAGTATGAAAGTTGTGGTCATTTCTACTTTCCGGGCAACCTAGGCTTCACCCTAGGGCGTTGCTCCAACAGATTGGATAGTTAGGGCCTTAGAAGTCAACGCCGGAAGCATAAAATGCAATAAAAATACAACAGTTTTTCCATCGTATAAAACGAATAATTGCTACCGGTGTGAAAGTTATGGTCATTTCTACGTTCCGGGCAACCTAGGCTTCACCATAGGGCGCTGTTCCATCAGATGGAATAGTTAGGGCATAAGAAGTCAACGCCCGAAGCACGAAATACAAAATAAATAGAACAGTTGTTCCATCGTATAAAACGAATGATTCCTACCAGTATGGAAGTGATGGTCATTTCTACATTCCGGGCAACCTAGGTTTCACTCTAGGGCGTGGCTCCACCAGATCGCATAGCTAGGGTATTAGAATTCAACGCCATAAGAATAAAATACAATATAGGTACAACAGTTTTTCCATCGTATATAATGTATAATTGGAAACATTGTGAAAGTAATGGTCATTTCTACGTTCCAGGCAACCTAGGCGTCACTCTAGGGCGTTGCTCCACCACATCGAATAGCTACGGCCTTAGACGTCAACGACAGAAGCATAACGTACAATAAAGATGCAACAGCTTTTCCTTCGTATAAAACGAATAATTGCAAACAGTGTGAAAGTTATTGTCTTTTCCACTTTCCGGGCAACCTAGGCTTCACCCTAGGGCGCTGCTCCAACAGATTGAATATTTAGGACCTTAGAAGTCAATGCCCGAATCATAAGATGGAATAAAAATACAACAGTTTTTCCATCGTATAAAACGAATAATAGCAACCAGTGTGAAAGTTATGGTCATTTCTACGTTCCGGGCAACCTAGGCTTCACCCCAGGGCGTTGTGCCACCAGATCGAATAGTTAGGTCCTAAGAACTGAACGCCAGCAGCATAAAATACAATATAAATACAACAGTTTTTCCATCATATAAAACGAATAATTGCCACCAGTATGAAAGTTATGGCCATTTCCACGTTCCGTGCAACCTAGGCTTCACTCTATGGCGTTCTTCCACCACATCGAATAGCTACGGCCTCAGAAGTCAACGCCTGAAGCATAAAATACAATAAAAATACAACAGTCTTTCCGTCCTATAACAGGAATAATTGCAACCCGTGTGAAAGTGATGGTCATTTGTACGTTCCAGGCAACCTAGGCTTCACTCTAGGGCGTTGTTGCACCAGATCGAATTGTTAGGGCCTAAGAAGTCAACGCCAGAAGCTTAAGATACAATATGAATATAACAGTTTTTCCATCGTATAGAACGAATAATAGCAACCAGTGTGAAAGTTATGGTCATTTCTACGTTCCGGACAACATAGGCTTCACTCTTGGACGTTGGCCCACCAGATCGAATAGCTAGGACCTTAGAAGACGAAGCCAGAAGCATAAAATGCAATATTAATACAACAGTTTTTCTATCGCATAAAACGAATAATTGCTACCGGTGCGAATGTTATGGAAAATTCTACGTTCCGGGCAACCTAGGCTTCACCCTAGGGCGTTGAACCAACAGATTGAATAGTCAGGGCCTTAGAAGCCAACGCCCGAAGCACGAAATACAAAATAAATAGAACAGTTTTTCCATCGTATAAAATGAATAATTGGAAACATTGTGAAAGTAATGGTCATTTCTACGTTGCAGGCAACCTAGGCGTCACTCTAGGGCGTTGCTCCACCACATCGAATAGCTACGGCCTTAGAAGTCAACGCCCGAAGCATAAAATACATTAAATATACAAGAGCTTTTCCATTATATAACAGGAATAATTGCAACCAGTGTGAAAGTGATGGTCTTTTCTACGTTCCGGGCAACCTAGGCTTCACTCTAGGGCGTTGTTCCACCAGATCGAAAAGTTAGGGCCTAAGAAGTCAACGCCAGAAGCATAAGATACCATATAAATATAACAGTTTTTCCATTGTATATAACGAATAATTGCTACCAGTGTGAAAGTTATGGTCATTTCTACGTTCCGGCAACCTAGGCTTCACCCTAGGGCGTTGTTCCACCAGATCGGATAGTTAGGGCCTAAGAAGTCAACGCCAGAAACATAAAATACGATATAAATACCACAGCTTTTCCGTCGTATAAAATGAATAATTGCAACCAGTGTGAAAGTTATGGTCATTTCTACGTTCCGGGCAACCTAGGCTTCACTCTGGGACGTTGCTCCACCAGATCGAATAGATAGGGCCTTAGAAGTCAACGCCAGAAGCATAAAATACAATAAAGATGCACCAGTTTTTCCATCGTATAACAGGAATAATTGCAACCAGTGTGGAAGTAATGGTCAGTTCTACGTTCCGGGCAACCTAGGCTTCACTCTGGGACGTTGCTCCACCAGATCGAATAGATAGGGCCTTAGAAGTCAACGCCAGAAGCATAAAATACAATAAAGATGCAACAGTTTTTCCATCGTATAACAGGAATAATTGCAACCAGTGTGAAGGTAATGGTATGTCCTACGTTCCGAGCAAGCTTGGCTTCACCCTAGGGTGTTGCTAAACCAGATCGTATAGTTAGGGCCTTAGAAGTCAACGCCCGAAGCATAAAATACAAAATAAATAGAACAGTTTTTCCATTGTATAAAACGAATAATAGCAACCAGTGTGAAAGTTATGGTCATTTCTACGTTCCGGGCAACCTAGGCCTCACTCTAGGGCGTTGCACCACCAGATCGAATAGTTAGGGCCTTAGAAGTCAACGCCCGAAGCATAAACTACAAAATAAATAGAACAGTTTTTCCATTGTATAAAACGAATAATTGCTACCAGTGTGAAAGTTATGGTCATTTCTACGTGCCGGGCAACCTAGGCTTCACTCTAGGGCGTTGCTCCACCAGATCGAATAGTTAGGGCCTTAGAAGTCAACGCCCGGAGCATAAAATACAAAATAAATAGAACAGTTTTTCCATCGTATAAAACGAATAATTGCTACCGGTGTGAAAGTTATGGTCAGTTCTACGTTCCGAGCAAGCTTGGCTTCACCCTAGGGTTTTGCTAAACCAGATCGTATAGTTAGGGCCTTAGAAGTCAACGCCCGAAGCATAAAATACAAAATAAATAGAACAGTTGTTCCATCGTATAAAACGAATAATTCCTACCAGTATGGAAGTGATGGTCATTTCTACATTCCGGGCAACCTAGGTTTCACTCTAGGGCGTTGCTCCACCAGATCGCATAGCTAGGGTATTAGAATTCAACGCCATAAGAATAAAATACAATATAGGTACAACAGTTTTTCCATCGTATATAATGTATAATTGGAAACATTGTGAAAGTAATGGTCATTTCTACGTTCCAGGCAACCTAGGCGTCACTCTAGGGCGTTGCTCCACCACATCGAATAGCTACGGCCTTAGACGTCAACGACAGAAGCATAACGTACAATAAAGATGCAACAGCTTTTCCTTCGTATAAAACGAATAATTGCATCCAGTGTGAAAGTTATTGTCTTTTCCACTTTCCGGGCAACCTAGGCTTCACCCTAGGGCGTTGCTCCAACAGATTGAATAGTTAGGACCTTAGAAGTCAATGCCCGAAGCATAAGATGCAATAAAAATACAACAGTTTTTCGATCGTATAAAACGAATAATAGCAACCAGTGTGAATGTTATGGTCATTTCTACGTTCCGGGCAACCTAGGCTTCACCCCAGGGCGTTGTGCCACCAGATCGAATAGTTAGGTCCTAAGAACTGAACGCCAGCAGCATAAAATACAATATAAATACAACAGTTTTTCCATCATATAAAACGAATAATTGCCACCAGTATGAAAGTTATGGCCATTTCCACGTTCCGGGCAACCTAGGCTTCACTCTATGGCGTTCTTCCACCACATCGAATAGCTACGGCCTCAGAAGTCAACGCCTGAAGCATAAAGTACAATAAAAATACAACAGTCTTTCCATCCTATAACAGGAATAATTGCAACCCGTGTGAAGGTGATGGTCATTTGTACGTTCCAGGCAACCTAGGCTTCACTCTAGGGCGTTGTTGCACCAGATCGAATTGTTAGGGCCTAAGAAGTCAACGCCAGAAGCTTAAGATACAATATGAATATAACAGTTTTTCCATCGTATAGAACGAATAATAGCAACCAGTGTGAAAGTTATGGTCATTTCTACGTTCCGGACAACATAGGCTTCACTCTTGGACGTTGGCCCACCAGATCGAATAGCTAGGACCTTAGAAGACGAAGCCAGAAGCATAAAATGCAATATTAATACAACAGTTTTTCTATCGCATAAAACGAATAATTGCTATCAGTGTGAAAGTTATTGTAATTTCTACGTTCCGGGCAACCTAGGTTTCACTCTAGGGCGTTGCTCCACCAGATCGCATAGCTGGGGACTTAGAATTCAACACCATAAGAATAAAATACTATATAAGTACAACAGTTTTTCCATCGTATAAAATGAATAATTGGAAACATTGTGAAAGTAATGGTCATTTCTACGTTGCAGGCAACCTAGGCGTCACTCTAGGGCGTTGCTCCACCACATCGAATAGCTACGGCCTTAGAAGTCAACGCCCGAAGCATAAAATACATTAAATATACAAGAGCTTTTCCATTATATAACAGGAATAATTGCAACCAGTGTGAAAGTGATGGTCATTTCTACGTTCCGGGCAACCTAGGCTTCACTCTAGGGCGTTGTTCCACCAGATCGAAAAGTTAGGGCCTAAGAAGTCAACGCCAGAAGCATAAGATACCATATAAATATAACAGTTGTTCCATCGTATAAAACGAATAATTGCTATCAGTGTGAAAGTTATTGTAATTTCTACGTTCCGGGCAACCTAGGTTTCACTCTAGGGCGTTGCTCCACCAGATCGCATAGCTGGGGACTTAGAATTCAACACCATAAGAATAAAATACTATATAAGTACAACAGTTTTTCCATCGTATAAAATGAATAATTGGAAACGTTGTGAAAGTAATGGTCATTTCTACGTTGCAGGCAACCTAGGCGTCACTCTAGGGCGTTGCTCCACCACATCGAATAGCTACGGCCTTAGAAGTCAACGCCCGAAGCATAAAATACATTAAATATACAAGAGCTTTTCCATTATATAACAGGAATAATTGCAACCAGTGTGGAAGTAATGGTCAGTTCTACGTTCCGGGCAACCTAGGCTTCACTCTAGGGCGTTGTTCCACCAGATCGAAAAGTTAGGGCCTAAGAAGTCAACGCCAGAAGCATAAGATACCATATAAATATAACAGTTTTTCCATTGTATATAACGAATAATTGCTACCAGTGTGAAAGTTATGGTCATTTCTACGTTCCGGCAACCTAGGCTTCACCCTAGGGCGTTGTTCCACCAGATCGGATAGTTAGGGCCTAAGAAGTCAACGCCAGAAACATAAAATACGATATAAATACCACAGCTTTTCCGTCGTATAAAATGAATAATTGCAACCAGTGTGAAAGTTATGGTCATTTCTACGTTCCGGGCAACCTAGGCTTCACTCTGGGACGTTGCTCCACCAGATCGAATAGATAGGGCCTTAGAAGTCAACGCCAGAAGCATAAAATACAATAAAGATGCAACAGTTTTTCCATCGTATAACAGGAATAATTGCAACCAGTGTGGAAGTAATGGTCAGTTCTACGTTCCGGGCAACCTAGGCTTCACTCTGGGACGTTGCTCCACCAGATCGAATAGATAGGGCCTTAGAAGTCAACGCCAGAAGCATAAAATACAATAAAGATGCAACAGTTTTTCCATCGTATAACAGGAATAATTGCAACCAGTGTGAAGGTAATGGTATGTCCTACGTTCCGAGCAAGCTTGGCTTCACCCTAGGGTGTTGCTAAACCAGATCGTATAGTTAGGGCCTTAGAAGTCAACGCCCGAAGCATAAAATACAAAATAAATAGAACAGTTTTTCCA
The DNA here is from genome assembly GCF_051401765.1 of Calliopsis andreniformis. Classification (NCBI taxonomy): domain Eukaryota; kingdom Metazoa; phylum Arthropoda; class Insecta; order Hymenoptera; family Andrenidae; genus Calliopsis; species Calliopsis andreniformis. The sequence continues at coordinate 17,532,556 of NW_027480426.1, read as the reverse complement.
TTGTATAAAACGAATAATAGCAACCAGTGTGAAAGTTATGGTCATTTCTACGTTCCGGGCAACCTAGGCCTCACTCTAGGGCGTTGCACCACCAGATCGAATAGTTAGGGCCTTAGAAGTCAACGCCCGAAGCATAAACTACAAAATAAATAGAACAGTTTTTCCATTGTATAAAACGAATAATTGCTACCAGTGTGAAAGTTATGGTCATTTCTACGTGCCGGGCAACCTAGGCTTCACTCTAGGGCGTTGCTCCACCAGATCGAATAGTTAGGGCCTTAGAAGTCAACGCCCGGAGCATAAAATACAAAATAAATAGAACAGTTTTTCCATCGTATAAAACGAATAATTGCTACCGGTGTGAAAGTTATGGTCAGTTCTACGTTCCGGGCAACCTAGGCCTCACTCTAGGTCGTTGTTCCACCAGATCGAATTGTTAGGGCCTAAGAAGTCAACGCCAGAAGCATAAGACACAATATAAATATAACAGTTTTTCCATCGTATAGAACGAATAATAGCAACCAGTGTGAATGTTAACGTCATTTCTACTTTCCGTGCAACCTAGGCTTCACCCTAGGGCGTTGATCCACCAGATCGAATAGCTAGGACCTTAGAAGTCGAAGCCAGAAGCATAAGATGCAATATTAATACAACAGTTTTTCTATCGCATAAAACGAATAATTGCTACCGGTGTGAAAGTTATGGTCATTTCTACGTTCCGGGCAGCCTAGGCTTCACCTTAGGGCGTTGTTCCAACAGATTGATTAGTTAGGGACTTAGAAGTCAACGCCCGAAGCACGAAATACAAAATAAATAGAACAGTTGTTCCATCGTATAAAACGAATAATTGCTATCAGTGTGGAAGTTATGGCAATTTCTACGTTCCGGGCTACCTAGGTTTCACTCTAGGGCGTTGCTCCACCAGATCGCATAGCTAGGGTATTAGAATTCAACGCCATAAGAATAAAATACAATATAAGTACAACAGTTTTTCCATCGTATAAAATCAATAATTGGAAGCATTGTGAAAGTAACGGTCATTTCTCCGTTCCAGGCAACCTAGGCGTCACTCTAGGGCGTTGCTCCACCACATCGAATACCTACGGCCTTAGAAGTCAACGACCGAAGCATAAAATACATTAAATATACAAGAGCCTTTCCATCATATAACAGGAATATTTGCAACCAGTTTGAAGGTTATGGTCATTTCTACGTTCCGGTCAACCCAGGCTTCACCATAGGGCGTTGTTCCACCAGATCGAATAGTCAGGGCCTAAGAAGTGAGAGCCAGAAGCATAAAATACAATATAAATACAACAGTCTTTCCACCGTATAAAACGAATAATTGCAACCAGTATGAAAGTTAACGTCATTTCTACTTTCCGGGCAACCTAGGCTTGGCACTAGGGCGTTGCCCCAACAGATTGAATAGTTAGGGCCATAGAAGTCAACGCCAGAAACATCAAATACAATATAAATACAACAGTTTTTCCATCGTATAAAACGAATAATTGCAACCAGTATGAAAGTTATGGTCATTTCAATTTTCCGGGCAACCTAGGCTTCACCCTAGGGCGTTGCTTCAACAGATTGAATAGTTAGGGCCTTAGAAGTCAACGCCCGAAGCATAAAATACAAAATAAGTAGAACAGTTTTTCCATCGTATAAAACGAATAATTGCTACCGGTGTGAAAGTTATGGTCATTTCTATGTTCCGGGCAACCTAGGTTTCACTCTAGGGCGTTGCTCCACCAGATCGCATAGCTGGGGACTTAGAATTCAACACCATAAGAATAAAATACTATATAAGTACAACAGTTTTTCCATCGTATAAAATGAATAATTGGAAACGTTGTGAAAGTAATGGTCATTTCTACGTTGCAGGCAACCTAGGCGTCACTCTAGGGCGTTGCTCCACCACATCGAATAGCTACGGCCTTAGAAGTCAACGCCCGAAGCATAAAATACATTAAATATACAAGAGCTTTTCCATTATATAACAGGAATAATTGCAACCAGTGTGAAAGTGATGGTCATTTCTACGTTCCGGGCAACCTAGGCTTCACTCTAGGGCGTTGTTCCACCAGATCGAAAAGTTAGGGCCTTAGAAGACGAAGCCAGAAGCATAAAATGCAATATTAATACAACAGTTTTTCTATCGCATAAAACGAATAATTGCTACCGGTGCGAATGTTATGGAAAATTCTACGTTCCGGGCAACCTAGGCTTCACCCTAGGGCGTTGAACCAACAGATTGAATAGTCAGGGCCTTAGAAGCCAACGCCCGAAGCACGAAATACAAAATAAATAGAACAGTTTTTCCATCGTATAAAATGAATAATTGGAAACATTGTGAAAGTAATGGTCATTTCTACGTTGCAGGCAACCTAGGCGTCACTCTAGGGCGTTGCTCCACCACATCGAATAGCTACGGCCTTAGAAGTCAACGCCCGAAGCATAAAATACATTAAATATACAAGAGCTTTTCCATTATATAACAGGAATAATTGCAACCAGTGTGAAAGTGATGGTCTTTTCTACGTTCCGGGCAACCTAGGCTTCACTCTAGGGCGTTGTTCCACCAGATCGAAAAGTTAGGGCCTAAGAAGTCAACGCCAGAAGCATAAGATACCATATAAATATAACAGTTTTTCCATTGTATATAACGAATAATTGCTACCAGTGTGAAAGTTATGGTCATTTCTACGTTCCGGCAACCTAGGCTTCACCCTAGGGCGTTGTTCCACCAGATCGGATAGTTAGGGCCTAAGAAGTCAACGCCAGAAACATAAAATACGATATAAATACCACAGCTTTTCCGTCGTATAAAATGAATAATTGCAACCAGTGTGAAAGTTATGGTCATTTCTACGTTCCGGGCAACCTAGGCTTCACTCTGGGACGTTGCTCCACCAGATCGAATAGATAGGGCCTTAGAAGTCAACGCCAGAAGCATAAAATACAATAAAGATGCAACAGTTTTTCCATCGTATAACAGGAATAATTGCAACCAGTGTGGAAGTAATGGTCAGTTCTACGTTCCGGGCAACCTAGGCTTCACTCTGGGACGTTGCTGCACCAGATCGAATAGATAGGGCCTTAGAAGTCAACGCCAGAAGCATAAAATACAATAAAGATGCAACAGTTTTTCCATCGTATAACAGGAATAATTGCAACCAGTGTGAAGGTAATGGTATGTCCTACGTTCCGAGCAAGCTTGGCTTCACCCTAGGGTGTTGCTAAACCAGATCGTATAGTTAGGGCCTTAGAAGTCAACGCCCGAAGCATAAAATACAAAATAAATAGAACAGTTTTTCCATTGTATAAAACGAATAATAGCAACCAGTGTGAAAGTTATGGTCATTTCTACGTTCCGGGCAACCTAGGCCTCACTCTAGGGCGTTGCACCACCAGATCGAATAGTTAGGGCCTTAGAAGTCAACGCCCGAAGCATAAACTACAAAATAAATAGAACAGTTTTTCCATTGTATAAAACGAATAATTGCTACCAGTGTGAAAGTTATGGTCATTTCTACGTGCCGGGCAACCTAGGCTTCACTCTAGGGCGTTGCTCCACCAGATCGAATAGTTAGGGCCTTAGAAGTCAACGCCCGGAGCATAAAATACAAAATAAATAGAACAGTTTTTCCATCGTATAAAACGAATAATTGCTACCGGTGTGAAAGTTATGGTCAGTTCTACGTTCCGAGCAAGCTTGGCTTCACCCTAGGGTTTTGCTAAACCAGATCGTATAGTTAGGGCCTTAGAAGTCAACGCCCGAAGCATAAAATACAAAATAAATAGAACAGTTGTTCCATCGTATAAAACGAATAATTCCTACCAGTATGGAAGTGATGGTCATTTCTACATTCCGGGCAACCTAGGTTTCACTCTAGGGCGTTGCTCCACCAGATCGCATAGCTAGGGTATTAGAATTCAACGCCATAAGAATAAAATACAATATAGGTACAACAGTTTTTCCATCGTATATAATGTATAATTGGAAACATTGTGAAAGTAATGGTCATTTCTACGTTCCAGGCAACCTAGGCGTCACTCTAGGGCGTTGCTCCACCACATCGAATAGCTACGGCCTTAGACGTCAACGACAGAAGCATAACGTACAATAAAGATGCAACAGCTTTTCCTTCGTATAAAACGAATAATTGCATCCAGTGTGAAAGTTATTGTCTTTTCCACTTTCCGGGCAACCTAGGCTTCACCCTAGGGCGTTGCTCCAACAGATTGAATAGTTAGGACCTTAGAAGTCAATGCCCGAAGCATAAGATGCAATAAAAATACAACAGTTTTTCGATCGTATAAAACGAATAATAGCAACCAGTGTGAATGTTATGGTCATTTCTACGTTCCGGGCAACCTAGGCTTCACCCCAGGGCGTTGTGCCACCAGATCGAATAGTTAGGTCCTAAGAACTGAACGCCAGCAGCATAAAATACAATATAAATACAACAGTTTTTCCATCATATAAAACGAATAATTGCCACCAGTATGAAAGTTATGGCCATTTCCACGTTCCGGGCAACCTAGGCTTCACTCTATGGCGTTCTTCCACCACATCGAATAGCTACGGCCTCAGAAGTCAACGCCTGAAGCATAAAGTACAATAAAAATACAACAGTCTTTCCATCCTATAACAGGAATAATTGCAACCCGTGTGAAGGTGATGGTCATTTGTACGTTCCAGGCAACCTAGGCTTCACTCTAGGGCGTTGTTGCACCAGATCGAATTGTTAGGGCCTAAGAAGTCAACGCCAGAAGCTTAAGATACAATATGAATATAACAGTTTTTCCATCGTATAGAACGAATAATAGCAACCAGTGTGAAAGTTATGGTCATTCCTACGTTCCGGACAACATAGGCTTCACTCTTGGACGTTGGCCCACCAGATCGAATAGCTAGGACCTTAGAAGACGAAGCCAGAAGCATAAAATGCAATATTAATACAACAGTTTTTCTATCGCATAAAACGAATAATTGCTACCGGTGTGAATGTTATGGAAATTTCTACGTTCCGGGCAACCTAGGCTTCACCTTAGGGCGTTGAACCAACAGATTAAATAGTCAGGGCCTCAGAAGCCAACGCCCGAGCACGAAATACAAAATAAATAGAACAGTTGTTCCATCGTATAAAACGAATAATTGCTATCAGTGTGAAAGTTATTGTAATTTCTACGTTCCGGGCAACCTAGGTTTCACTCTAGGGCGTTGCTCCACCAGATCGCATAGCTGGGGACTTAGAATTCAACACCATAAGAATAAAATACTATATAAGTACAACAGTTTTTCCATCGTATAAAATGAATAATTGGAAACATTGTGAAAGTAATGGTCATTTCTACGTTGCAGGCAACCTAGGCGTCACTCTAGGGCGTTGCTCCACCACATCGAATAGCTACGGCCTTAGAAGTCAACGCCCGAAGCATAAAATACATTAAATATACAAGAGCTTTTCCATTATATAACAGGAATAATTGCAACCAGTGTGAAAGTGATGGTCATTTCTACGTTCCGGGCAACCTAGGCTTCACTCTAGGGCGTTGTTCCACCAGATCGAAAAGTTAGGGCCTAAGAAGTCAACGCCAGAAGCATAAGATACCATATAAATATAACAGTTGTTCCATCGTATAAAACGAATAATTGCTATCAGTGTGAAAGTTATTGTAATTTCTACGTTCCGGGCAACCTAGGTTTCACTCTAGGGCGTTGCTCCACCAGATCGCATAGCTGGGGACTTAGAATTCAACACCATAAGAATAAAATACTATATAAGTACAACAGTTTTTCCATCGTATAAAATGAATAATTGGAAACGTTGTGAAAGTAATGGTCATTTCTACGTTGCAGGCAACCTAGGCGTCACTCTAGGGCGTTGCTCCACCACATCGAATAGCTACGGCCTTAGAAGTCAACGCCCGAAGCATAAAATACATTAAATATACAAGAGCTTTTCCATTATATAACAGGAATAATTGCAACCAGTGTGGAAGTAATGGTCAGTTCTACGTTCCGGGCAACCTAGGCTTCACTCTAGGGCGTTGTTCCACCAGATCGAAAAGTTAGGGCCTAAGAAGTCAACGCCAGAAGCATAAGATACCATATAAATATAACAGTTTTTCCATTGTATATAACGAATAATTGCTACCAGTGTGAAAGTTATGGTCATTTCTACGTTCCGGCAACCTAGGCTTCACCCTAGGGCGTTGTTCCACCAGATCGGATAGTTAGGGCCTAAGAAGTCAACGCCAGAAACATAAAATACGATATAAATACCACAGCTTTTCCGTCGTATAAAATGAATAATTGCAACCAGTGTGAAAGTTATGGTCATTTCTACGTTCCGGGCAACCTAGGCTTCACTCTGGGACGTTGCTCCACCAGATCGAATAGATAGGGCCTTAGAAGTCAACGCCAGAAGCATAAAATACAATAAAGATGCAACAGTTTTTCCATCGTATAACAGGAATAATTGCAACCAGTGTGGAAGTAATGGTCAGTTCTACGTTCCGGGCAACCTAGGCTTCACTCTGGGACGTTGCTCCACCAGATCGAATAGATAGGGCCTTAGAAGTCAACGCCAGAAGCATAAAATACAATAAAGATGCAACAGTTTTTCCATCGTATAACAGGAATAATTGCAACCAGTGTGAAGGTAATGGTATGTCCTACGTTCCGAGCAAGCTTGGCTTCACCCTAGGGTGTTGCTAAACCAGATCGTATAGTTAGGGCCTTAGAAGTCAACGCCCGAAGCATAAAATACAAAATAAATAGAACAGTTTTTCCATTGTATAAAACGAATAATAGCAACCAGTGTGAAAGTTATGGTCATTTCTACGTTCCGGGCAACCTAGGCCTCACTCTAGGGCGTTGCACCACCAGATCGAATAGTTAGGGCCTTAGAAGTCAACGCCCGAAGCATAAACTACAAAATAAATAGAACAGTTTTTCCATTGTATAAAACGAATAATTGCTACCAGTGTGAAAGTTATGGTCATTTCTACGTGCCGGGCAACCTAGGCTTCACTCTAGGGCGTTGCTCCACCAGATCGAATAGTTAGGGCCTTAGAAGTCAACGCCCGGAGCATAAAATACAAAATAAATAGAACAGTTTTTCCATCGTATAAAACGAATAATTGCTACCGGTGTGAAAGTTATGGTCAGTTCTACGTTCCGAGCAAGCTTGGCTTCACCCTAGGGTTTTGCTAAACCAGATCGTATAGTTAGGGCCTTAGAAGTCAACGCCCGAAGCATAAAATACAAAATAAATAGAACAGTTGTTCCATCGTATAAAACGAATAATTCCTACCAGTATGGAAGTGATGGTCATTTCTACATTCCGGGCAACCTAGGTTTCACTCTAGGGCGTTGCTCCACCAGATCGCATAGCTAGGGTATTAGAATTCAACGCCATAAGAATAAAATACAATATAGGTACAACAGTTTTTCCATCGTATATAATGTATAATTGGAAACATTGTGAAAGTAATGGTCATTTCTACGTTCCAGGCAACCTAGGCGTCACTCTAGGGCGTTGCTCCACCACATCGAATAGCTACGGCCTTAGACGTCAACGACAGAAGCATAACGTACAATAAAGATGCAACAGCTTTTCCTTCGTATAAAACGAATAATTGCATCCAGTGTGAAAGTTATTGTCTTTTCCACTTTCCGGGCAACCTAGGCTTCACCCTAGGGCGTTGCTCCAACAGATTGAATAGTTAGGACCTTAGAAGTCAATGCCCGAAGCATAAGATGCAATAAAAATACAACAGTTTTTCGATCGTATAAAACGAATAATAGCAACCAGTGTGAATGTTATGGTCATTTCTACGTTCCGGGCAACCTAGGCTTCACCCCAGGGCGTTGTGCCACCAGATCGAATAGTTAGGTCCTAAGAACTGAACGCCAGCAGCATAAAATACAATATAAATACAACAGTTTTTCCATCATATAAAACGAATAATTGCCACCAGTATGAAAGTTATGGCCATTTCCACGTTCCGGGCAACCTAGGCTTCACTCTATGGCGTTCTTCCACCACATCGAATAGCTACGGCCTCAGAAGTCAACGCCTGAAGCATAAAATACAATAAAAATACAACAGTCTTTCCATCCTATAACAGGAATAATTGCAACCCGTGTGAAAGTGATGGTCATTTGTACGTTCCAGGCAACCTAGGCTTCACTCTAGGGCGTTGTTGCACCAGATCGAATTGTTAGGGCCTAAGAAGTCAACGCCAGAAGCTTAAGATACAATATGAATATAACAGTTTTTCCATCGTATAGAACGAATAATAGCAACCAGTGTGAAAGTTATGGTCATTTCTACGTTCCGGACAACATAGGCTTCACTCTTGGACGTTGGCCCACCAGATCGAATAGCTAGGACCTTAGAAGACGAAGCCAGAAGCATAAAATGCAATATTAATACAACAGTTTTTCTATCGCATAAAACGAATAATTGCTACCGGTGTGAATGTTATGGAAATTTCTACGTTCCGGGCAACCTAGGCTTCACCTTAGGGCGTTGAACCAACAGATTAAATAGTCAGGGCCTCAGAAGCCAACGCCCGAGCACGAAATACAAAATAAATAGAACAGTTGTTCCATCGTATAAAACGAATAATTGCTATCAGTGTGAAAGTTATTGTAATTTCTACGTTCCGGGCAACCTAGGTTTCACTCTAGGGCGTTGCTCCACCAGATCGCATAGCTGGGGACTTAGAATTCAACACCATAAGAATAAAATACTATATAAGTACAACAGTTTTTCCATCGTATAAAATGAATAATTGGAAACATTGTGAAAGTAATGGTCATTTCTACGTTGCAGGCAACCTAGGCGTCACTCTAGGGCGTTGCTCCACCACATCGAATAGCTACGGCCTTAGAAGTCAACGCCCGAAGCATAAAATACATTAAATATACAAGAGCTTTTCCATTATATAACAGGAATAATTGCAACCAGTGTGAAAGTGATGGTCATTTCTACGTTCCGGGCAACCTAGGCTTCACTCTAGGGCGTTGTTCCACCAGATCGAAAAGTTAGGGCCTAAGAAGTCAACGCCAGAAGCATAAGATACCATATAAATATAACAGTTGTTCCATCGTATAAAACGAATAATTGCTATCAGTGTGAAAGTTATTGTAATTTCTACGTTCCGGGCAACCTAGGTTTCACTCTAGGGCGTTGCTCCACCAGATCGCATAGCTGGGGACTTAGAATTCAACACCATAAGAATAAAATACTATATAAGTACAACAGTTTTTCCATCGTATAAAATGAATAATTGGAAACGTTGTGAAAGTAATGGTCATTTCTACGTTGCAGGCAACCTAGGCGTCACTCTAGGGCGTTGCTCCACCACATCGAATAGCTACGGCCTTAGAAGTCAACGCCCGAAGCATAAAATACATTAAATATACAAGAGCTTTTCCATTATATAACAGGAATAATTGCAACCAGTGTGGAAGTAATGGTCAGTTCTACGTTCCGGGCAACCTAGGCTTCACTCTAGGGCGTTGTTCCACCAGATCGAAAAGTTAGGGCCTAAGAAGTCAACGCCAGAAGCATAAGATACCATATAAATATAACAGTTTTTCCATTGTATATAACGAATAATTGCTACCAGTGTGAAAGTTATGGTCATTTCTACGTTCCGGCAACCTAGGCTTCACCCTAGGGCGTTGTTCCACCAGATCGGATAGTTAGGGCCTAAGAAGTCAACGCCAGAAACATAAAATACGATATAAATACCACAGCTTTTCCGTCGTATAAAATGAATAATTGCAACCAGTGTGAAAGTTATGGTCATTTCTACGTTCCGGGCAACCTAGGCTTCACTCTGGGACGTTGCTCCACCAGATCGAATAGATAGGGCCTTAGAAGTCAACGCCAGAAGCATAAAATACAATAAAGATGCAACAGTTTTTCCATCGTATAACAGGAATAATTGCAACCAGTGTGGAAGTAATGGTCAGTTCTACGTTCCGGGCAACCTAGGCTTCACTCTGGGACGTTGCTCCACCAGATCGAATAGATAGGGCCTTAGAAGTCAACGCCAGAAGCATAAAATACAATAAAGATGCAACAGTTTTTCCATCGTATAACAGGAATAATTGCAACCAGTGTGAAGGTAATGGTATGTCCTACGTTCCGAGCAAGCTTGGCTTCACCCTAGGGTGTTGCTAAACCAGATCGTATAGTTAGGGCCTTAGAAGTCAACGCCCGAAGCATAAAATACAAAATAAATAGAACAGTTTTTCCATTGTATAAAACGAATAATAGCAACCAGTGTGAAAGTTATGGTCATTTCTACGTTCCGGGCAACCTAGGCCTCACTCTAGGGCGTTGCACCACCAGATCGAATAGTTAGGGCCTTAGAAGTCAACGCCCGAAGCATAAACTACAAAATAAATAGAACAGTTTTTCCATTGTATAAAACGAATAATTGCTACCAGTGTGAAAGTTATGGTCATTTCTACGTGCCGGGCAACCTAGGCTTCACTCTAGGGCGTTGCTCCACCAGATCGAATAGTTAGGGCCTTAGAAGTCAACGCCCGGAGCATAAAATACAAAATAAATAGAACAGTTTTTCCATCGTATAAAACGAATAATTGCTACCGGTGTGAAAGTTATGGTCAGTTCTACGTTCCGGGCAACCTAGGCCTCACTCTAGGTCGTTGTTCCACCAGATCGAATTGTTAGGGCCTAAGAAGTCAACGCCAGAAGCATAAGACACAATATAAATATAACAGTTTTTCCATCGTATAGAACGAATAATAGCAACCAGTGTGAATGTTAACGTCATTTCTACTTTCCGTGCAACCTAGGCTTCACCCTAGGGCGTTGATCCACCAGATCGAATAGCTAGGACCTTAGAAGTCGAAGCCAGAAGCATAAGATGCAATATTAATACAACAGTTTTTCTATCGCATAAAACGAATAATTGCTACCGGTGTGAAAGTTATGGTCATTTCTACGTTCCGGGCAGCCTAGGCTTCACCTTAGGGCGTTGTTCCAACAGATTGATTAGTTAGGGACTTAGAAGTCAACGCCCGAAGCACGAAATACAAAATAAATAGAACAGTTGTTCCATCGTATAAAACGAATAATTGCTATCAGTGTGGAAGTTATGGCAATTTCTACGTTCCGGGCTACCTAGGTTTCACTCTAGGGCGTTGCTCCACCAGATCGCATAGCTAGGGTATTAGAATTCAACGCCATAAGAATAAAATACAATATAAGTACAACAGTTTTTCCATCGTATAAAATCAATAATTGGAAGCATTGTGAAAGTAACGGTCATTTCTCCGTTCCAGGCAACCTAGGCGTCACTCTAGGGCGTTGCTCCACCACATCGAATACCTACGGCCTTAGAAGTCAACGACCGAAGCATAAAATACATTAAATATACAAGAGCCTTTCCATCATATAACAGGAATATTTGCAACCAGTTTGAAGGTTATGGTCATTTCTACGTTCCGGTCAACCCAGGCTTCACCATAGGGCGTTGTTCCACCAGATCGAATAGTCAGGGCCTAAGAAGTGAGAGCCAGAAGCATAAAATACAATATAAATACAACAGTCTTTCCACCGTATAAAACGAATAATTGCAACCAGTATGAAAGTTAACGTCATTTCTACTTTCCGGGCAACCTAGGCTTGGCACTAGGGCGTTGCCCCAACAGATTGAATAGTTAGGGCCATAGAAGTCAACGCCAGAAACATCAAATACAATATAAATACAACAGTTTTTCCATCGTATAAAACGAATAATTGCAACCAGTATGAAAGTTATGGTCATTTCAATTTTCCGGGCAACCTAGGCTTCACCCTAGGGCGTTGCTTCAACAGATTGAATAGTTAGGGCCTTAGAAGTCAACGCCCGAAGCATAAAATACAAAATAAGTAGAACAGTTTTTCCATCGTATAAAACGAATAATTGCTACCGGTGTGAAAGTTATGGTCATTTCTATGTTCCGGGCAACCTAGGTTTCACTCTAGGGCGTTGCTCCACCAGATCGCATAGCTGGGGACTTAGAATTCAACACCATAAGAATAAAATACTATATAAGTACAACAGTTTTTCCATCGTATAAAATGAATAATTGGAAACGTTGTGAAAGTAATGGTCATTTCTACGTTGCAGGCAACCTAGGCGTCACTCTAGGGCGTTGCTCCACCACATCGAATAGCTACGGCCTTAGAAGTCAACGCCCGAAGCATAAAATACATTAAATATACAAGAGCTTTTCCATTATATAACAGGAATAATTGCAACCAGTGTGAAAGTGATGGTCATTTCTACGTTCCGGGCAACCTAGGCTTCACTCTAGGGCGTTGTTCCACCAGATCGAAAAGTTAGGGCCTAAGAAGTCAACGCCAGAAGCATAAGATACCATATAAATATAACAGTTTTTCCATTGTATATAACGAATAATTGCTACCAGTGTGAAAGTTATGGTCATTTCTACGTTCCGGCAACCTAGGCTTCACCCTAGGGCGTTGTTCCACCAGATCGGATAGTTAGGGCCTAAGAAGTCAACGCCAGAAACATAAAATACGATATAAATACCACAGCTTTTCCGTCGTATAAAATGAATAATTGCAACCAGTGTGAAAGTTATGGTCATTTCTACGTTCCGGGCAACCTAGGCTTCACTCTGGGACGTTGCTCCACCAGATCGAATAGATAGGGCCTTAGAAGTCAACGCCAGAAGCATAAAATACAATAAAGATGCAACAGTTTTTCCATCGTATAACAGGAATAATTGCAACCAGTGTGGAAGTAATGGTCAGTTCTACGTTCCGGGCAACCTAGGCTTCACTCTGGGACGTTGCTCCACCAGATCGAATAGATAGGGCCTTAGAAGTCAACGCCAGAAGCATAAAATACAATAAAGATGCAACAGTTTTTCCATCGTATAACAGGAATAATTGCAACCAGTGTGAAGGTAATGGTATGTCCTACGTTCCGAGCAAGCTTGGCTTCACCCTAGGGTGTTGCTAAACCAGATCGTATAGTTAGGGCCTTAGAAGTCAACGCCCGAAGCATAAAATACAAAATAAATAGAACAGTTTTTCCATTGTATAAAACGAATAATAGCAACCAGTGTGAAAGTTATGGTCATTTCTACGTTCCGGGCAACCTAGGCCTCACTCTAGGGCGTTGCACCACCAGATCGAATAGTTAGGGCCTTAGAAGTCAACGCCCGAAGCATAAACTACAAAATAAATAGAACAGTTTTTCCATTGTATAAAACGAATAATTGCTACCAGTGTGAAAGTTATGGTCATTTCTACGTGCCGGGCAACCTAGGCTTCACTCTAGGGCGTTGCTCCACCAGATCGAATAGTTAGGGCCTTAGAAGTCAACGCCCGGAGCATAAAATACAAAATAAATAGAACAGTTTTTCCATCGTATAAAACGAATAATTGCTACCGGTGTGAAAGTTATGGTCATTTCTACGTTCCGGGCAACCTAGGCTTCACCATAGGGCGTTGTTCCACCAGATGAAAAAGTTAGGGCATAAGAAGTCAACACCAGAAGCATAAAATACAATATAAATACAACAGCTTTTCAATCGTATTAAACGAGTAATTGCAACCAGTAAGAAAGTTAACGTCGTTTCTACGTTCCGGGCAACCTAGGCTTCACCCTAGGGCGTTGCTCCAACAGATTCAATAGTTAGGGCCTTAGAAGTCAACGCCGGAAGCATAAAATTCAATAAAAATACAACAGTTTTTCCAACGTATAAAAGGATTAATTGCTACCAGTATGGAAGTGATGGTCATTTCTACGTTCCGGGCTACCTAGGCCTCACTCTAGGTCGTTGTTCCACCAGATCGAATTGTTAGGGCATAAGAAGTCAACGCCAGAAGCATAAGAAACAATATAAATATAACAGTTTTTCCATCGTATAGAACGAATAATAGCAACCAGTGTGAAAGTTATGGTCAATTCTACATTCCGGGCAACCTAGGCTTCACTCTAGGGCGTTGCTCCACCAGATCAAACAGCTAGGGCCTTAGAAGTCAACGCCCGAAGCATAAAATACAAAATAAATAGAACAGTTTTTCCATTGTATAAAACGAATAATTGCTACCAGTGTAAAACGTATGGTCAGTTCTACGTTCCGGGCAACCTAGGCCTCACTCTAGGTCGTTGTTCCACCAGATCGAATTGTTAGGGCCTAAGAAGTCAACGCCAGAAGCATAAGATACAATATAAATATAACAGTTTTTCCATCGTATAGAACGAATAATAGCAACCAGTGTGAATGTTAACGTCATTTCTACTTTCCGTGCAACCTAGGCTTCACCCTAGGGCGTTGATCCACCAGATCGAATAGCTAGGACCTTAGAAGTCGAAGCCAGAAGCATAAGATGCAATATTAATACAACAGTTTTTCTATCGCATAAAACGAATAATTGCTACCGGTGTGAAAGTTATGGTCATTTCTACGTTCCGGGCAGCCTAGGCTTCACCTTAGGGCGTTGTTCCAACAGATTGATTAGTTAGGGACTTAGAAGTCAACGCCCGAAGCACGAAATACAAAATAAATAGAACAGTTGTTCCATCGTATAAAACGAATAATTGCTATCAGTGTGGAAGTTATGGCAATTTCTACGTTCCGGGCTACCTAGGTTTCACTCTAGGGCGTTGCTCCACCAGATCGCATAGCTAGGGTATTAGAATTCAACGCCATAAGAATAAAATACAATATAAGTACAACAGTTTTTCCATCGTATAAAATCAATAATTGGAAGCATTGTGAAAGTAACGGTCATTTCTCCGTTCCAGGCAACCTAGGCGTCACTCTAGGGCGTTGCTCCACCACATCGAATACCTACGGCCTTAGAAGTCAACGACCGAAGCATAAAATACATTAAATATACAAGAGCCTTTCCATCATATAACAGGAATATTTGCAACCAGTTTGAAGGTTATGGTCATTTCTACGTTCCGGTCAACCCAGGCTTCACCATAGGGCGTTGTTCCACCAGATCGAATAGTCAGGGCCTAAGAAGTGAGAGCCAGAAGCATAAAATACAATATAAATACAACAGTCTTTCCACCGTATAAAACGAATAATTGCAACCAGTATGAAAGTTAACGTCATTTCTACTTTCCGGGCAACCTAGGCTTGGCACTAGGGCGTTGCCCCAACAGATTGAATAGTTAGGGCCATAGAAGTCAACGCCAGAAACATCAAATACAATATAAATACAACAGTTTTGCCATCGTATAAAACGAATAATTGCAACCAGTATGAAAGTTATGGTCATTTCTATTTTCCGGGCAACCTAGGCTTCACCCTAGGGCGTTGCTTCAACAGATTGAATAGTTAGGGCCTTAGAAGTCAACGCCCGAAGCATAAAATACAAAATAAGTAGAACAGTTTTTCCATCGTATAAAACGAATAATTGCTACCGGTGTGAAAGTTATGGTCATTTCTATGTTCCGGGCAACCTAGGCTTCACCATAGGGCGCTGTTCCATCAGATGGAATAGTTAGGGCATAAGAAGTCAACGCCAGAAGCATAAAATACCATATAAATACAACAGCTTTTCAATCGTATAAAACGAGTAATTGCAACCAGTATGAAAGTTAACGTCATTTCTACGTTCCGGCCAACCTAGGCTTCACCCTAGGGCGTTGCTCCAACAGATTGAATAGTTAGGTCCTTAGAAGACAACGCCGGAAGCATAAAATGCAATAAAAATACAACAGTTTTTCCATCGTATAAAAGGCTTAATTGCTACCAGTATGGAAGTGATGGTCATTTCTACGTTCCGGGCTACCTAGGCCTCACTCTAGGTCGTTGTTCCACCAGATCGAATTGTTAGGGCCTAAGAAGTCAACGCCAGAAGCATAAGATACAATATTAATATAACAGTTTTTCCATCGTATAGAACGAATAATAGCAACCAGAGTGAAAGGTATGGTCAATTCTACGTTCCGGGCAACCTAGGCTTCACTCTAGGGCGTTGCTCCATCAGATCAAACAGCTAGGGCCTTAGAAGTCGAAGCCAGAAGCATAAAATGCAATATAAATATAACAGTCTTTCCATTGTATAGAACGAATAATAGCAACCAGAGTGAAAGTTATGGTCAATTCTACGTTCTGGGCAACCTAGGCTTCACTCTAGGGCGTTGCTCCACCAGATCAAACAGCTAGGGCCTTAGAAGTCAACGCCCGAAGCATAAAATACAAAATAAATAGAACAGTTTTTCCATTGTATAAAACGAATAATTGCTACCAGTGTAAAACGTATGGTCAGTTCTACGTTCCGGGCAACCTAGGCCTCACTCTAGGTCGTTGTTCCACCAGATCGAATTGTTAGGGCCTAAGAAGTCAACGCCAGAAGCATAAGATACAATATAAATATAACAGTTTTTCCATCGTATAAAACGAATAATAGCAACCAGTGTGAATGTTAACGTCATTTCTACCTTCCGGGCAACCTAGGCTTCACTCTAGGGCGTTGCTCCACCAGATCGAATAGTTAGGGCCTTAGAAGTCAACGCCCGAAGCATAAAATACAAAATAAATAGAACAGTTTTTCCATGGTATATAACGAATAATTGCAACCAGTGTGAAAGTGATGGTCATTTCTACGTTCCGGCAACGTAGGCTTCACCCTAGGGCGTTGTTCCACCAGATCGAATAGTTAGGGCCTAAGAAGTTAACGCCAGATGCATAAAATACAATATAAATACAACAGTTTTTCCATCCTACAAAACGAATAATTGCGACCAGTAAGAATTTTATGGTCATTTCTACTTTCCGGGCAACCCAGGCTACACGCTAGGGCGTTGGCCCAACAGGTTGAATAGTTAGGGCCTTAGAAGTCAACGCCCGAAGCATATAATGCAATAAAAATACAACAGCTTTTCCATCGTATAAATCGAATAATTGCAACCAGTGTGAAAGTTATGGACATTTCTACATTCCGAGCAACCTAGGCTTCACTCTAGTGCGTTGCTCCACCAGATCGAATAGTTAGGGACTTAGAAGTCAACGCCAGAAGCATAAAATACAATAAAGATGCAGCAGTTTTTCCATCGTATAACAGGAATAATTGCAACCAGTGTGAAAGTAATGGTCAGTTCTACGTTCCGGGCAAACTAGGTTTCACTCTAGGGCGTTGCTCCACCAGATCGAATAGCTAGGGCCTAAGAAGTCAACGCCAGAAACATAAAATACGATATAAATACCACAGCTTTTCCGTCGTATAAAACGAATAATTGCAACCAGTGTGAAAGTGATGGTCATTTCTACGTTCCGGGGAACCTAGGCTTCACTCTAGGGCGTTGTTCCACCAGATCGAAAAGTTAGGGCCTAAGAAATCAACGCCAGAAGCATAACATACAATATAAATATAACAGATTTTCCATCGTATAAAACGAATAATAGCAAATAGTGTGAAAGTTCTGGTCATTTGTACGTTCCGGGCAACCTAGGCTACACTCTAGGGCGTTGCTCCACCAGATCGAATAGTTAGGGCCTTAGAAGTCAACGCCCGAAGCATAAAATACAAAATAAATAGAACAGTTTTTCCATGGTATATAACGAATAATTGCTACCAGTGTGAAAGTTATGGTCATTTCTACGTTCCGGCAACCTGGGCTTCACTCTAGGGCGTTGTTCCACCAGATCGAAAAGTTAGGGCCTAAGAAGTCAACGCCAGAAGTATAAAATACAATATAAATGTAACAGTTTCTCCATCGTGTAAAACGAATAATAGCAACCAGTGTGAAAGTTCTGGTCATTTCTACGTTCCCGGCAACCTAGGCTTCACTCTAGGGCGTTGCTCAACCATATCGAATAGTTAGGGCCTTAGAAGTCAACGCCCGAAGCATAAAATACAAAATAAATAGAACAGTTTTTCCATTGTATAAAACGAATAATTGCTACCAGTGTGAAAGTTATGTTCATTTCTACGTTTCTAACAATCTAGGCTTCACTCTAGGGTGTTGCTCCACCAAATCGAATAGGTAGGGCCATAGAAGTCAACGCCCGAAGCATAAAATACAATAAATATACAAGAGTTTTTCCATCGTATAACAGGAATAATTGCAACCAGTGTGAAAGTGATGGTCATTTCAACGTTCTGGGCAACCTAGGTTTCAGTCTCGGGCGTTGCTCCACCAGATCGAATAGTGAGGGCCTTAGAAGTCAACGCCAGAAGCATAAAATACAATAAAGATGCAACAGTTTTTCCATCGTATAACAGGAATAATTGCAACCAGTGTGAAGGTAATGGTATGTCCTACGTTCCGAGCAAGCTTGGCTTCACCCTAGGGTGTTGCTAAACCAGATCGTGTAGTTAGGGCCTTAGAAGTCAACGCCCGAAGCATGAAACACAAAATAAATACAACAGTTGTTCCATCGTATAGAACGAATAATTGCTATCAGTGTGAAAGTTATGGTCATTTCTACGTTCCGGGCAACCTAGGCTTCACTCTAGGGCGTTGCTCCACCAGATCGAATAGTTAGGTCCTTAGAAGTCAACGCCAGAAGCATAAAATACGATATAAATAGAACAGCTTTTCCATCATATTAAATGAATAATTGCAAACAGTGTGAAAGAAGTGGTCATTTCTACGTTCCGAGCAACCTAGGGTTCACTCTAGGACGGTGCTCCACCATATCGAATAGCTACGGCCTTAGAAGCCTACGCCTGAGGCACAAAATACAATAAAAATACAACAGTCTTTTCATGGTATAACAGGAATAATTGCAACAAGCGTGAAAGTAATGATCATTTCGGCGTTTCGGGCATCCTAGACTTAACTCTGAGGCATTGCTCCACCAGATCGAATAGTTAGGTCCTTAGAAGTCAACGCCAGAAGCATAAAATACGATATAAATAGAACAGCTTTTCCATCATATAAAACGAATAATAGCAACCAGTCTGAAAGTTATGGTCATTTTTACGTTCCGAGCAACCTGGGCTTCAATCTAGGGCGTTGCTCCACCAGATCAAAGAGTTAGGGCCTTAGAAGTCAACGCCCGAAGCATAAAATACAAAATAAATAGAACGGTTTTTCCATTGTATAAAACGAATAATTGCTACCAGCGTAAAAGTTGTGGTCTTTTCTACGTTCCGGGCAACCTAGGCTTCACACTAGGGCGTTGCTCCTCCAGATCAATGGGTTAGGGCCTTAGAAGTCAACGCCCGAAGCATAAAACGCAATATAAGTAGAACAGTTTTTCCATTGTATGAAACGAATAATTGCTACCAGTGTGAAAGTTATGGTCATTTCTACGTTCCGTGCAGCCTAGGCTTCACTCTAGGGCGTTGCTCCACCAGATCGAATAGTTAGGGCCTTAGAAGTCAACGCCCGAAGCATAAAATACAAAATAAATAAAACAGTTTTTCCATCGTATAAAACGAATAATTGCTACCAGTGTGAAATAAATGGTCATTTCTACGTTCCGGGCAACCTAGGCTTCACTCTAGGTCGTTGCTCCACCAGATCGAATAGTTAGGGCCTTAGAAGTCAACGCCCGCAGCATAAAATACAAAATAAATAGAACAGTTTTTCCATCGTATAAAACGAATAATTGCTACCAGTGTCAAAGTTATAGGTTATTTCTACTTTCCGGGCAACCTACGCTTCACCCTAGGGCGTTGATCCACCAAATGGAATAGTTAGGGCCTAAGAAGTCAACGCCAGAAGCATAAAATACGATTTAAATACAACAGCTTTTCCATCGTATAAAACGAATAATTGCAACCAGTGTGAAAGTTATGGTCATTTCTACGTTCCGGGCAACCTAGGCTTCACCCAAGGGCGTTGCTCCAACAGATTGAATAGTTACGGCCTTAGAAGTCAATGTCCGAAGCATAAAATGCAATAAATATACAACAGTTTTTCCATCGTATAGCAGGAATAATTTGCAACCAGTCTGATAGTAGTGGTCATTTCTACGTTCCGGGCAATCTAGGTTTCTCTCCAGGGCGTTGCTTCACCAGATCGAATAGTTACGGCCTAAGAAGTCAACGCCAGAAGCATAAAATACGATAAAGATGCAACAGTTTTTCCATCGTATAAAACGAATAATTGCAACCAGTGTGAAAGTTATGGTCATTTCTACATTCCGAGCAACCTAGGCTTCACTCTAGGGCGTTGCTCCACCAGATCGAATAGCTACGGCCTTAGAAGCCTACGCCTGAGGCACAAAATACAATAAAAATACAACAGTCTTTTCATGGTATAACAGGAATATTTGCAACAAGCGTGAAAGTAATGATCATTTCGGAGTTTCGGGCATCCTAGACATAACTTTGAGGCATTACTCCACCAGATCGAATAGTTAGGGCCTTAGAAGTCAACGCCCGAAGCATAAAATACAAAATAAATAATACAGTTCTTCCATCGTATAAAACGAATAATTGCTACCAGTGTGAAATTTATGGTCATTTCAACGTTCCGGGCAATCTAGGCTTCACTCTAGGGCGTTGCTTCTCCAGATCAATCGGTTAGGGCCTTAGAAGTCAACGCCCGAAGCATAAAATGAAAAATAAATAGAACAGTTTTTCCATTGTATAAAACGAATAAATGCTAGCAGTGTAAAAGTTATGGTCATTTCTACGTTCCGGGCAACCTAGGCTTCACCATAGGGCGTTGTTCCACCAGATCGAATAGTCAGGGCCTAAGAAGTGAGAGCCAGAAGCATAAAATACAATATAAATACAACAGTCTTTCCACCGTATAAAACGAATAATTGCAACCAGTATGAAAGTTAACGTCATTTCTACTTTCCGGGCAACCTAGGCTTGGCACTAGGGCGTTGCCCCAACAGATTGAATAGTTAGGGCCATAGAAGTCAACGCCAGAAACATCAAATACAATATAAATACAACAGTTTTTCCATCGTATAAAACGAATAATTGCAACCAGTATGAAAGTTATGATCATTTCTATTTTCCGGGCAACCTAGGCTTCACCCTAGGGCGTTGCTTCAACAGATTGAATAGTTAGGGCCTTAGAAGTCAACGCCCGAAGCATAAAATACAAAATAAGTAGAACAGTTTTTCCATCGTATAAAACGAATAATTGCTACCGGTGTGAAAGTTATGGTCATTTCTATGTTCCGGGCAACCTAGGTTTCACTCTAGGGCGTTGCTCCACCAGATCGCATAGCTGGGGACTTAGAATTCAACACCATAAGAATAAAATACTATATAAGTACAACAGTTTTTCCATCGTATAAAATGAATAATTGGAAACGTTGTGAAAGTAATGGTCATTTCTACGTTGCAGGCAACCTAGGCGTCACTCTAGGGCGTTGCTCCACCACATCGAATAGCTACGGCCTTAGAAGTCAACGCCCGAAGCATAAAATACATTAAATATACAAGAGCTTTTCCATTATATAACAGGAATAATTGAAACCAGTGTGAAAGTGATGGTCATTTCTACGTTCCGGGCAACCTAGGCTTCACTCTAGGGCGTTGTTCCACCAGATCGAAAAGTTAGGGCCTAAGAAGTCAACGCCAGAAGCATAAGATACCATATAAATATAACAGTTTTTCCATTGTATATAACGAATAATTGCTACCAGTGTGAAAGTTATGGTCATTTCTACGTTCCGGCAACCTAGGCTTCACCCTAGGGCGTTGTTCCACCAGATCGGATAGTTAGGGCCTAAGAAGTCAACGCCAGAAACATAAAATACGATATAAATACCACAGCTTTTCCGTCGTATAAAATGAATAATTGCAACCAGTGTGAAAGTTATGGTCATTTCTACGTTCCGGGCAACCTAGGCTTCACTCTGGGACGTTGCTCCACCAGATCGAATAGATAGGGCCTTAGAAGTCAACGCCAGAAGCATAAAATACAATAAAGATGCAACAGTTTTTCCATCGTATAACAGGAATAATTGCAACCAGTGTGGAAGTAATGGTCAGTTCTACGTTCCGGGCAACCTAGGCTTCACTCTGGGACGTTGCTCCACCAGATCGAATAGATAGGGCCTTAGAAGTCAACGCCAGAAGCATAAAATACAATAAAGATGCAACAGTTTTTCCATCGTATAACAGGAATAATTGCAACCAGTGTGAAGGTAATGGTATGTCCTACGTTCCGAGCAAGCTTGGCTTCACCCTAGGGTGTTGCTAAACCAGATCGTATAGTTAGGGCCTTAGAAGTCAACGCCCGAAGCATAAAATACAAAATAAATAGAACAGTTTTTCCATTGTATAAAACGAATAATAGCAACCAGTGTGAAAGTTATGGTCATTTCTACGTTCCGGGCAACCTAGGCCTCACTCTAGGGCGTTGCACCACCAGATCGAATAGTTAGGGCCTTAGAAGTCAACGCCCGAAGCATAAACTACAAAATAAATAGAACAGTTGTTCCATCGTATAAAACGAATAATTGCTATCAGTGTGGAAGTTATGGCAATTTCTACGTTCCGGGCTACCTAGGTTTCACTCTAGGGCGTTGCTCCACCAGATCGCATAGCTAGGGTATTAGAATTCAACGCCATAAGAATATAATACAATATAAGTACAACAGTTTTTCCATCGTATAAAATCAATAATTGGAAGCATTGTGAAAGTAACGGCCATTTCTCCGTTCCAGGCAACCTAGGCGTCACTCTAGGGCGTTGCTCCACCACATCGAATACCTACGGCCTTAGAAGTCAACGACCGAAGCATAAAATACATTAAATATACAAGAGCCTTTCCATCATATAACAGGAATATTTGCAACCAGTTTGAAGGTTATGGTCATTTCTACGTTCCGGTCAACCCAGGCTTCACCATAGGGCGTTGTTCCACCAGATCGAATAGTCAGGGCCTAAGAAGTGAGAGCCAGAAGCATAAAATACAATATAAATACAACAGTCTTTCCACCGTATAAAACGAATAATTGCAACCAGTATGAAAGTTAACGTCATTTCTACTTTCCGGGCAACCTAGGCTTGGCACTAGGGCGTTGCCCCAACAGATTGAATAGTTAGGGCCATAGAAGTCAACGCCAGAAACATCAAATACAATATAAATACAACAGTTTTGCCATCGTATAAAACGAATAATTGCAACCAGTATGAAAGTTATGGTCATTTCTATTTTCCGGGCAACCTAGGCTTCACCCTAGGGCGTTGCTTCAACAGATTGAATAGTTAGGGCCTTAGAAGTCAACGCCCGAAGCATAAAATACAAAATAAGTAGAACAGTTTTTCCATCGTATAAAACGAATAATTGCTACCGGTGTGAAAGTTATGGTCATTTCTATGTTCCGGGCAACCTAGGCTTCACCATAGGGCGCTGTTCCATCAGATGGAATAGTTAGGGCATAAGAAGTCAACGCCAGAAGCATAAAATACCATATAAATACAACAGCTTTTCAATCGTATAAAACGAGTAATTGCAACCAGTATGAAAGTTAACGTCATTTCTACGTTCCGGCCAACCTAGGCTTCACCCTAGGGCGTTGCTCCAACAGATTGAATAGTTAGGTCCTTAGAAGACAACGCCGGAAGCATAAAATGCAATAAAAATACAACAGTTTTTCCATCGTATAAAAGGCTTAATTGCTACCAGTATGGAAGTGATGGTCATTTCTACGTTCCGGGCTACCTAGGCCTCACTCTAGGTCGTTGTTCCACCAGATCGAATTGTTAGGGCCTAAGAAGTCAACGCCAGAAGCATAAGATACAATATTAATATAACAGTTTTTCCATCGTATAGAACGAATAATAGCAACCAGAGTGAAAGGTATGGTCAATTCTACGTTCCGGGCAACCTAGGCTTCACTCTAGGGCGTTGCTCCATCAGATCAAACAGCTAGGGCCTTAGAAGTCGAAGCCAGAAGCATAAAATGCAATATAAATATAACAGTCTTTCCATTGTATAGAACGAATAATAGCAACCAGAGTGAAAGTTATGGTCAATTCTACGTTCTGGGCAACCTAGGCTTCACTCTAGGGCGTTGCTCCACCAGATCAAACAGCTAGGGCCTTAGAAGTCAACGCCCGAAGCATAAAATACAAAATAAATAGAACAGTTTTTCCATTGTATAAAACGAATAATTGCTACCAGTGTAAAACGTATGGTCAGTTCTACGTTCCGGGCAACCTAGGCCTCACTCTAGGTCGTTGTTCCACCAGATCGAATTGTTAGGGCCTAAGAAGTCAACGCCAGAAGCATAAGATACAATATAAATATAACAGTTTTTCCATCGTATAAAACGAATAATAGCAACCAGTGTGAATGTTAACGTCATTTCTACCTTCCGGGCAACCTAGGCTTCACTCTAGGGCGTTGCTCCACCAGATCGAATAGTTAGGGCCTTAGAAGTCAACGCCCGAAGCATAAAATACAAAATAAATAGAACAGTTTTTCCATGGTATATAACGAATAATTGCAACCAGTGTGAAAGTGATGGTCATTTCTACGTTCCGGCAACGTAGGCTTCACCCTAGGGCGTTGTTCCACCAGATCGAATAGTTAGGGCCTAAGAAGTTAACGCCAGATGCATAAAATACAATATAAATACAACAGTTTTTCCATCCTACAAAACGAATAATTGCGACCAGTAAGAATTTTATGGTCATTTCTACTTTCCGGGCAACCCAGGCTACACGCTAGGGCGTTGGCCCAACAGGTTGAATAGTTAGGGCCTTAGAAGTCAACGCCCGAAGCATATAATGCAATAAAAATACAACAGCTTTTCCATCGTATAAATCGAATAATTGCAACCAGTGTGAAAGTTATGGACATTTCTACATTCCGAGCAACCTAGGCTTCACTCTAGTGCGTTGCTCCACCAGATCGAATAGTTAGGGACTTAGAAGTCAACGCCAGAAGCATAAAATACAATAAAGATGCAGCAGTTTTTCCATCGTATAACAGGAATAATTGCAACCAGTGTGAAAGTAATGGTCAGTTCTACGTTCCGGGCAAACTAGGTTTCACTCTAGGGCGTTGCTCCACCAGATCGAATAGCTAGGGCCTAAGAAGTCAACGCCAGAAACATAAAATACGATATAAATACCACAGCTTTTCCGTCGTATAAAACGAATAATTGCAACCAGTGTGAAAGTGATGGTCATTTCTACGTTCCGGGGAACCTAGGCTTCACTCTAGGGCGTTGTTCCACCAGATCGAAAAGTTAGGGCCTAAGAAATCAACGCCAGAAGCATAACATACAATATAAATATAACAGATTTTCCATCGTATAAAACGAATAATAGCAAATAGTGTGAAAGTTCTGGTCATTTGTACGTTCCGGGCAACCTAGGCTACACTCTAGGGCGTTGCTCCACCAGATCGAATAGTTAGGGCCTTAGAAGTCAACGCCCGAAGCATAAAATACAAAATAAATAGAACAGTTTTTCCATGGTATATAACGAATAATTGCTACCAGTGTGAAAGTTATGGTCATTTCTACGTTCCGGCAACCTGGGCTTCACTCTAGGGCGTTGTTCCACCAGATCGAAAAGTTAGGGCCTAAGAAGTCAACGCCAGAAGTATAAAATACAATATAAATGTAACAGTTTCTCCATCGTGTAAAACGAATAATAGCAACCAGTGTGAAAGTTCTGGTCATTTCTACGTTCCCGGCAACCTAGGCTTCACTCTAGGGCGTTGCTCAACCATATCGAATAGTTAGGGCCTTAGAAGTCAACGCCCGAAGCATAAAATACAAAATAAATAGAACAGTTTTTCCATTGTATAAAACGAATAATTGCTACCAGTGTGAAAGTTATGTTCATTTCTACGTTTCTAACAATCTAGGCTTCACTCTAGGGTGTTGCTCCACCAAATCGAATAGGTAGGGCCATAGAAGTCAACGCCCGAAGCATAAAATACAATAAATATACAAGAGTTTTTCCATCGTATAACAGGAATAATTGCAACCAGTGTGAAAGTGATGGTCATTTCAACGTTCTGGGCAACCTAGGTTTCAGTCTCGGGCGTTGCTCCACCAGATCGAATAGTGAGGGCCTTAGAAGTCAACGCCAGAAGCATAAAATACAATAAAGATGCAACAGTTTTTCCATCGTATAACAGGAATAATTGCAACCAGTGTGAAGGTAATGGTATGTCCTACGTTCCGAGCAAGCTTGGCTTCACCCTAGGGTGTTGCTAAACCAGATCGTATAGTTAGGGCCTTAGAAGTCAACGCCCGAAGCATGAAACACAAAATAAATACAACAGTTGTTCCATCGTATAGAACGAATAATTGCTATCAGTGTGAAAGTTATGGTCATTTCTACGTTCCGGGCAACCTAGGCTTCACTCTAGGGCGTTGCTCCACCAGATCGAATAGTTAGGTCCTTAGAAGTCAACGCCAGAAGCATAAAATACGATATAAATAGAACAGCTTTTCCATCATATTAAATGAATAATTGCAAACAGTGTGAAAGAAGTGGTCATTTCTACGTTCCGAGCAACCTAGGGTTCACTCTAGGACGGTGCTCCACCATATCGAATAGCTACGGCCTTAGAAGCCTACGCCTGAGGCACAAAATACAATAAAAATACAACAGTCTTTTCATGGTATAACAGGAATAATTGCAACAAGCGTGAAAGTAATGATCATTTCGGCGTTTCGGGCATCCTAGACTTAACTCTGAGGCATTGCTCCACCAGATCGAATAGTTAGGTCCTTAGAAGTCAACGCCAGAAGCATAAAATACGATATAAATAGAACAGCTTTTCCATCATATAAAACGAATAATAGCAACCAGTCTGAAAGTTATGGTCATTTTTACGTTCCGAGCAACCTGGGCTTCAATCTAGGGCGTTGCTCCACCAGATCAAAGAGTTAGGGCCTTAGAAGTCAACGCCCGAAGCATAAAATACAAAATAAATAGAACGGTTTTTCCATTGTATAAAACGAATAATTGCTACCAGCGTAAAAGTTGTGGTCTTTTCTACGTTCCGGGCAACCTAGGCTTCACACTAGGGCGTTGCTCCTCCAGATCAATCGGTTAGGGCCTTAGAAGTCAACGCCCGAAGCATAAAACGCAATATAAGTAGAACAGTTTTTCCATTGTATGAAACGAATAATTGCTACCAGTGTGAAAGTTATGGTCATTTCTACGTTCCGTGCAGCCTAGGCTTCACTCTAGGGCGTTGCTCCACCAGATCGAATAGTTAGGGCCTTAGAAGTCAACGCCCGAAGCATAAAATACAAAATAAATAAAACAGTTTTTCCATCGTATAAAACGAATAATTGCTACCAGTGTGAAATAAATGGTCATTTCTACGTTCCGGGCAACCTAGGCTTCACTCTAGGTCGTTGCTCCACCAGATCGAATAGTTAGGGCCTTAGAAGTCAACGCCCGCAGCATAAAATACAAAATAAATAGAACAGTTTTTCCATCGTATAAAACGAATAATTGCTACCAGTGTCAAAGTTATAGGTTATTTCTACTTTCCGGGCAACCTACGCTTCACCCTAGGGCGTTGATCCACCAAATGGAATAGTTAGGGCCTAAGAAGTCAACGCCAGAAGCATAAAATACGATTTAAATACAACAGCTTTTCCATCGTATGAAACGAATAATTGCAACCAGTGTGAAAGTTATGGTCATTTCTACGTTCCGGGCAACCTAGGCTTCACCCAAGGGCGTTGCTCCAACAGATTGAATAGTTACGGCCTTAGAAGTCAATGTCCGAAGCATAAAATGCAATAAATATACAACAGTTTTTCCATCGTATAGCAGGAATAATTTGCAACCAGTCTGATAGTAGTGGTCATTTCTACGTTCCGGGCAATCTAGGTTTCTCTCCAGGGCGTTGCTTCACCAGATCGAATAGTTACGGCCTAAGAAGTCAACGCCAGAAGCATAAAATACGATAAAGATGCAACAGTTTTTCCATCGTATAAAACGAATAATTGCAACCAGTGTGAAAGTTATGGTCATTTCTACATTCCGAGCAACCTAGGCTTCACTCTAGGGCGTTGCTCCACCAGATCGAATAGTTAGGTCCCTAGAAGTCAACGCCAGAATCATAAAATACGATATAAATAGAACAGCTTTTCCATCATATTAAATGAATAATTGCAAACAGTGTGAAAGAAGTGGTCATTTCTACGTCCCGAGCAACCTAGGGTTCACTCTAGGACGGTGCTCCACCATATCGAATAGCTACGGCCTTAGAAGCCTACGCCTGAGGCACAAAATACAATAAAAATACAACAGTCTTTTCATGGTATAACAGGAATATTTGCAACAAGCGTGAAAGTAATGATCATTTCGGAGTTTCGGGCATCCTAGACATAACTTTGAGGCATTACTCCACCAGATCGAATAGTTAGGGCCTTAGAAGTCAACGCCCGAAGCATAAAATACAAAATAAATAATACAGTTCTTCCATCGTATAAAACGAATAATTGCTACCAGTGTGAAATTTATGGTCATTTCAACGTTCCGGGCAATCTAGGCTTCACTCTAGGGCGTTGCTTCTCCAGATCAATCGGTTAGGGCCTTAGAAGTCAACGCCCGAAGCATAAAATGAAAAATAAATAGAACAGTTTTTCCATTGTATAAAACGAATAAATGCTAGCAGTGTAAAAGTTATGGTCATTTCTACGTTCCGGGCAACCTAGGCTTCACCATAGGGCGTTGTTCCACCAGATCGAATAGTCAGGGCCTAAGAAGTGAGAGCCAGAAGCATAAAATACAATATAAATACAACAGTCTTTCCACCGTATAAAACGAATAATTGCAACCAGTATGAAAGTTAACGTCATTTCTACTTTCCGGGCAACCTAGGCTTGGCACTAGGGCGTTGCCCCAACAGATTGAATAGTTAGGGCCATAGAAGTCAACGCCAGAAACATCAAATACAATATAAATACAACAGTTTTTCCATCGTATAAAACGAATAATTGCAACCAGTATGAAAGTTATGATCATTTCTATTTTCCGGGCAACCTAGGCTTCACCCTAGGGCGTTGCTTCAACAGATTGAATAGTTAGGGCCTTAGAAGTCAACGCCCGAAGCATAAAATACAAAATAAGTAGAACAGTTTTTCCATCGTATAAAACGAATAATTGCTACCGGTGTGAAAGTTATGGTCATTTCTATGTTCCGGGCAACCTAGGTTTCACTCTAGGGCGTTGCTCCACCAGATCGCATAGCTGGGGACTTAGAATTCAACACCATAAGAATAAAATACTATATAAGTACAACAGTTTTTCCATCGTATAAAATGAATAATTGGAAACGTTGTGAAAGTAATGGTCATGTCTACGTTGCAGGCAACCTAGGCGTCACTCTAGGGCGTTGCTCCACCACATCGAATAGCTACGGCCTTAGAAGTCAACGCCCGAAGCATAAAATACATTAAATATACAAGAGCTTTTCCATTATATAACAGGAATAATTGCAACCAGTGTGAAAGTGATGGTCATTTCTACGTTCCGGGCAACCTAGGCTTCACTCTAGGGCGTTGTTCCACCAGATCGAAAAGTTAGGGCCTAAGAAGTCAACGCCAGAAGCATAAGATACCATATAAATATAACAGTTTTTCCATTGTATATAACGAATAATTGCTACCAGTGTGAAAGTTATGGTCATTTCTACGTTCCGGCAACCTAGGCTTCACCCTAGGGCGTTGTTCCACCAGATCGGATAGTTAGGGCCTAAGAAGTCAACGCCAGAAACATAAAATACGATATAAATACCACAGCTTTTCCGTCGTATAAAATGAATAATTGCAACCAGTGTGAAAGTTATGGTCATTTCTACGTTCCGGGCAACCTAGGCTTCACTCTGGGACGTTGCTCCACCAGATCGAATAGATAGGGCCTTAGAAGTCAACGCCAGAAGCATAAAATACAATAAAGATGCAACAGTTTTTCCATCGTATAACAGGAATAATTGCAACCAGTGTGGAAGTAATGGTCAGTTCTACGTTCCGGGCAACCTAGGCTTCACTCTGGGACGTTGCTCCACCAGATCGAATAGATAGGGCCTTAGAAGTCAACGCCAGAAGCATAAAATACAATAAAGATGCAACAGTTTTTCCATCGTATAACAGGAATAATTGCAACCAGTGTGAAGGTAATGGTATGTCCTACGTTCCGAGCAAGCTTGGCTTCACCCTAGGGTGTTGCTAAACCAGATCGTATAGTTAGGGCCTTAGAAGTCAACGCCCGAAGCATAAAATACAAAATAAATAGAACAGTTTTTCCATTGTATAAAACGAATAATAGCAACCAGTGTGAAAGTTATGGTCATTTCTACGTTCCGGGCAACCTAGGCCTCACTCTAGGGCGTTGCACCACCAGATCGAATAGTTAGGGCCTTAGAAGTCAACGCCCGAAGCATAAACTACAAAATAAATAGAACAGTTTTTCCATTGTATAAAACGAATAATTGCTACCAGTGTGAAAGTTATGGTCATTTCTACGTGCCGGGCAACCTAGGCTTCACTCTAGGGCGTTGCTCCACCAGATCGAATAGTTAGGGCCTTAGAAGTCAACGCCCGGAGCATAAAATACAAAATAAATAGAACAGTTTTTCCATCGTATAAAACGAATAATTGCTACCGGTGTGAAAGTTATGGTCATTTCTACGTTCCGGGCAACCTAGGCTTCACCATAGGGCGTTGTTCCACCAGATGAAAAAGTTAGGGCATAAGAAGTCAACACCAGAAGCATAAAATACAATATAAATACAACAGCTTTTCAATCGTATTAAACGAGTAATTGCAACCAGTAAGAAAGTTAACGTCGTTTCTACGTTCCGGGCAACCTAGGCTTCACCCTAGGGCGTTGCTCCAACAGATTCAATAGTTAGGGCCTTAGAAGTCAACGCCGGAAGCATAAAATTCAATAAAAATACAACAGTTTTTCCAACGTATAAAAGGATTAATTGCTACCAGTATGGAAGTGATGGTCATTTCTACGTTCCGGGCTACCTAGGCCTCACTCTAGGTCGTTGTTCCACCAGATCGAATTGTTAGGGCATAAGAAGTCAACGCCAGAAGCATAAGAAACAATATAAATATAACAGTTTTTCCATCGTATAGAACGAATAATAGCAACCAGTGTGAAAGTTATGGTCAATTCTACATTCCGGGCAACCTAGGCTTCACTCTAGGGCGTTGCTCCACCAGATCAAACAGCTAGGGCCTTAGAAGTCAACGCCCGAAGCATAAAATACAAAATAAATAGAACAGTTTTTCCATTGTATAAAACGAATAATTGCTACCAGTGTAAAACGTATGGTCAGTTCTACGTTCCGGGCAACCTAGGCCTCACTCTAGGTCGTTGTTCCACCAGATCGAATTGTTAGGGCCTAAGAAGTCAACGCCAGAAGCATAAGATACAATATAAATATAACAGTTTTTCCATCGTATAGAACGAATAATAGCAACCAGTGTGAATGTTAACGTCATTTCTACTTTCCGTGCAACCTAGGCTTCACCCTAGGGCGTTGATCCACCAGATCGAATAGCTAGGACCTTAGAAGTCGAAGCCAGAAGCATAAGATGCAATATTAATACAACAGTTTTTCTATCGCATAAAACGAATAATTGCTACCGGTGTGAAAGTTATGGTCATTTCTACGTTCCGGGCAGCCTAGGCTTCACCTTAGGGCGTTGTTCCAACAGATTGATTAGTTAGGGACTTAGAAGTCAACGCCCGAAGCACGAAATACAAAATAAATAGAACAGTTGTTCCATCGTATAAAACGAATAATTGCTATCAGTGTGGAAGTTATGGCAATTTCTACGTTCCGGGCTACCTAGGTTTCACTCTAGGGCGTTGCTCCACCAGATCGCATAGCTAGGGTATTAGAATTCAACGCCATAAGAATAAAATACAATATAAGTACAACAGTTTTTCCATCGTATAAAATCAATAATTGGAAGCATTGTGAAAGTAACGGTCATTTCTCCGTTCCAGGCAACCTAGGCGTCACTCTAGGGCGTTGCTCCACCACATCGAATACCTACGGCCTTAGAAGTCAACGACCGAAGCATAAAATACATTAAATATACAAGAGCCTTTCCATCATATAACAGGAATATTTGCAACCAGTTTGAAGGTTATGGTCATTTCTACGTTCCGGTCAACCCAGGCTTCACCATAGGGCGTTGTTCCACCAGATCGAATAGTCAGGGCCTAAGAAGTGAGAGCCAGAAGCATAAAATACAATATAAATACAACAGTCTTTCCACCGTATAAAACGAATAATTGCAACCAGTATGAAAGTTAACGTCATTTCTACTTTCCGGGCAACCTAGGCTTGGCACTAGGGCGTTGCCCCAACAGATTGAATAGTTAGGGCCATAGAAGTCAACGCCAGAAACATCAAATACAATATAAATACAACAGTTTTGCCATCGTATAAAACGAATAATTGCAACCAGTATGAAAGTTATGGTCATTTCTATTTTCCGGGCAACCTAGGCTTCACCCTAGGGCGTTGCTTCAACAGATTGAATAGTTAGGGCCTTAGAAGTCAACGCCCGAAGCATAAAATACAAAATAAGTAGAACAGTTTTTCCATCGTATAAAACGAATAATTGCTACCGGT